>NC_136068.1:695026798-697426798 GCF_964261635.1 Lissotriton helveticus
TGTCGTACAGTGCAGTAGAGTGGAGTACAATGTACTGGCATAGCATAGCATAGACTTTAGTTAAGTGGAGTAGAGTGCTTTGGTATCATACAGTGGGGTAGTGTGTTTTAGAGTGTGGGAAACTTGAAAAACGAAGTGGCAAAGAGTGGAGTACAGTGTTGTAATGGGGTAAGGTAGATTAGAGTGTGGCACAGTGGAGTGGCATAGTGTGTTGCAGAGTTAAGTGGCATACATTGCAGTTGAGTGGAGCAGAGTAATATGTTACAGATCAGAAAGCAGTAAATAGTGGTGGAGTAGCAGGAGTTGCGTAGACTGTCGTAGAGTGGCATAAGGTAGTGCAGTGTTTCACAGTGACATAGACTGGAGTACAGTGTTGTACAGTGGATGTGAGTTTGGTCGAGTGGAGGGGGTTAAGTGGTGTCGACTGGAGTGGCATAGACTGAAGTGGCGAAGAGTGCATTCTTGTATCGTGGTGTAGGGTCATGGCATAGAATGTTGTGGCATAGAGTGGAGTGACATACAGTGTAATGGAGAAGGGTCCAACGGAATAGCATGAAGTGGCGTAGAGTGAAGTAAAGTGGAGTGGTATACAGTGGAATAGCGAGAGGTACAGTGGAGTGGCTAGACTGAAGAGGCATACAGTGGGGTGAATTAGATTGGAATAGTACACGATGCAGTGGTGTACAGTATAGTGGCATACAGTGCAATAGCGTACAGTGGAATGGGGAAGGGTAGAATAGCATAGGGTGGAGTGGCCTTGAGCAGAGTAGCGTATAGTGGTGTCGACTGGCATACAGTAGAAGCGCACAGTGGCATGGCGTACTGTAGAGTTGCATAGAGTGGAGTGGCTTACAAATGTACATGAAATTTGGCAGTAATGTTCAATATGGTGTGCAGAGTAACGCAGGACAGCAATTTGCGCTGCATTGTGTTTCTTCAGATTTACTAAGTAGCACAGGGCCAAGCATGGTGGCCTTGTATTGCTTTGTAAATCAGACTTAAGTGTTATGTTGCCCATGCGAGGCCATGCATGATGCAAGGGTAACACAATAGAATAATAGATCTGAGCCTTGGTTTTGTATTGGGCCACGGTATAGGTATAGCATGGTACATGGCAATGACACAGCAGTATATATTGACTAATGGTTGACTTGACCAAATTAAAAGGTACCCATATTATTTTCACTACTCTTTGACTATGTTCTGGGCTAGGTCTTAGATATTGGTAAGTAGTAGGTATTCTTATTGTTCCCTACCAATCACCACAAAGTGGTAGTATGTAGGGAATTTTTGAAATATATATATATTTGTAAAAGTTTATGAGTACCGCACAAGTACCTAGCTGGTACCATGTTTTAAAAAAAGTTGAGTAGCGTGGTAATTTGTATGTATTATTGTGTACTCGGTACACTTTTTTTTTCTAAAGAATAAAACGTTAAATTAAAATACACTGTAGTACACTGTTTGTGAAGTGCAGTACAGCCTATTTAGAATTTTTTAACATTTAAAGTACCATAGTTTTTCCTAGGAAGCACCTTAATAAAGTTGTAGTAGGTTGGAGAAAAATCTAAGGCCCTAACCCAGAGCACAGGCAAAGTGTACTTTCAATAACATGGCTGCCTTTAACTTTTGGAAAGGCAGTCATTAGCCAATCACATAATGCCTTGTCATCGGCATGTGCTGCGGTAGTTTCACAAAACTACAGCAACAACAGATATCACCAAGTTAGAATATCTCAAAACTTAAATACTTACCTGTACTACCAAAAAGGATTATCTGTACACTATAGTCTATAATCCTGCCATATTTCTTGTAACTCTGACTCTGCTTTTGCCCGCTATGCATGAGTACAACATCTATGGATTGGGGACAAAACGCGTTTTGCCCCCCCCCCCTTTTTCCATCACACACCTTTGAAGAATCTCCAGGTAACTTTTCCATTGTCTGCCACTGTAGCACAAGCTATAGGTCCAGAAAGTTAGGTGGAGATTCATCAAACCGGCGCTAAGTTATTAGTGAGCACAAATCAGAGCCATTCCTATACGTGGGCATCCTAACTATAGCTACAACGTGGTTACCGCCACTCTGTAATATTTTTTGATATATATATATATCTTCCCCACAGAGTCTGATGCAAAATAGAAGTTTATTAGTGAACACCAACACAGTGTGAGCAAAAAATAAATACAATTTAAATGGCCAACATGGTTTGGCTCCACACCTTCAACTGATTATATATATAAAGATATAGATATAGATATAGATATATAGAGATAGATATATATAGATATAGATATATAGATATATATTCTACGTATCCTGATGGATTCCAAATAAACACCAACTCTGGACTGGAATTAAAGTGAATATTTATTCCAGAACACCACTCGCACACCCATCCAGCCACTCATTCACCGACTCAGGAACCCAGAGAATCACTCACTAACCTAGGTACAGCCACTCGCACACCCACTCAAATGCACAAAACAACTCACACACACACACACTCACAGACCCACGCACACTCACTTTCCCATACAGCCACTCACACACCCACTCAGATGCACAAAGCCACTCACACACCCACTCAGACACTCGCACACCTATAGTCCCACTCAAAGACCCAGAAAAACTCACATCCACTTACACACACAGCCACTCAAAGACCCAGAGAACCATTCACATATCCACTCAGTCACACAGAGGCGCTCACACCCACTCACACACCTTTGTACACACCCACACAACCAGATTATTGGGAAGTTATGGTTAGGAAATAGAATTAAAAAAACATAGGAATTTGCTAACAAGATGGCGGTTGTGTTAGACCGCAGTGCACATCGACCGGAGCTCTTTAAGGATTTAGATTTAGCTATGCTGAAGTAAGAGCATGTACAAAGGAAGCAATGATTACGGAAAACGGCTTTGAAGAAGAAAAGCCAGTCAGAAATCAATTATTGACACTAGGCACTATAATTGGATTTGCAGTTTTATGCTACCTGTGGAAAGGCTATCCTGAATTGGGAACGAGAACCGGAGCCTATCCTGTGTCCGGTACCTGCATGCGCGCTGACTCCGGCGTTCCCAAGGCATCAGAGGCCAAGGGCAGCGAGGCTGGCACAGCGCGACAATGTCAAACCAGGCGATAAGACGAGTGGAGGATCGGAGGAAGTGCGGGCTCTGCTCTGGGCTCCGGGACGCCAAAACGCGGAAACACTGCCACACGGAAAGGAGTTACGGCCGGTCCTACAGTTGCGGAAAACCCCGATGAGAGTGCTTCCGGGCCAGGAAGTGAAGAGCAGGATACACGTCCCCAATGATACGGGGGATGCCGTATTTGCTGTTTCTACAGGAGATGAATGCAGAGATGCGGTCGTTGTAAGCGATGCATCTGCTACTGTACCTGCTACACTGGCGGCGACCGATGAAGGCAGCAGTTTGGCACCTGGTCAGAATGTGAGAGACCAGCACGGAACAGATTTTAGCGGCAACAAAGGTATTACTTCATCGCTAGTTCCTTTGCCTATAGACACTGATGCCAGCAAGTCTAATAAGACAATATGCACTGACATTGACATTAATACTGGGGCTAAAAATCCGGGAAGGGGGGGGGGGGGCGGATCAGTCAATTCAGCAGGGTAATTCATCTAGTTTATCTCATGCACCCCAAGCTCCACAGATGCTAATAGACGATCCTAATAGACTGCTAATTCTAGATCATACCGAAGCGAATAAAGAAAATAGTGCTGGTACAGACACTGAGCTGGATCCCAGTGACTTTTCTTTTTCTCCCTTTCCGATGAAGGCGAGTGGTCCGCTGATACTGCTTCCTATACAACCGATGAGAGTGCGAGTGAGGAAAGAACTAAGGACTCCGGGCCAAGACAAAAAACCACATTGGAAAAAAAAAAGAATTGCCAGGGTTCAAAAGACCTGGCCTGGGACTATACTCCGACTAACCAATTGACTAATCCCTTCTCCGCGCCAAATTCTGAACAGCAATTTGATCGTCCAGTACCGTCTGGTCCAGCTGCCCCAACTTTGGATTCTATTCTCCAGGCTATCGCTGTTCATCGCAAGGAAACATGCCAGGATGGGCGTAAAGCTCAAGCAGCACTACGTAAAGTTCAAGGGGTTGTGCGTAAATTAATCAGGACCTGCAGTACCTTTGGAGAAAGATTAACTGATCTAGAATCACGGATTGTTTCTAATGAAACCGAGATTGCGGCGAATCATGAACGGACAGACTCTCATGAAGCGGAGTTAGCGGATGTTATATGGAAGCTGGAAGAGTTCGAGAACCGCCAGCGTAGAAACAATCTCAGAGTTTTCCGGGTCCCCGAGGGGTTGGAGGGGGCTCCTTTTGTGGTGGACCTCTTTCGTGACTCTATGCTGAAACTCTCTGGGTGGGATTGGGCCTCAGAAGTTCAACGTGCTCACCGCATGCCCTTCACTCTAAAACAACCAGCAAAACCTGGGGCTTATCCCCGTGCCATTCTGGTATTTTTTGGCAATTATTTGCTCCGCCAGGCGGTCTTCGAAAAAGCTAGACCCGAGACTAAACGAACCAGAAAGGATATTTCATATTTTTTGCGCCCAGATTTTTTGCGCCAATTAATTAGCCGTTCCAAGTTAAGAAAGCACAGGCTTATTTTAACAACCCTGCTCGGCTCAAAGTGATTTAGGGAGGGCAAACTACATTTTTTCTTTCCGAAATTAAGGCCAAAGAGTACCTCGATGGGTTGAGTTAAGTTAGGCTTGCCGAACAATTGCCTAGCAACTGTTCTCGTCCACGACTACTTTTTGAGAATAACAGTATAGTAATCTTTTCTCAAAAGAACCGGGGAAAAGGCGAGAAACTAAAGAGGAAGGGGGAAGAAAGGAGAAGGGTAGGGGGTATTTTGAAGTTCACCATTAATGCTATGTGTGTGTGTGTGTGTGTGTATATATATATATATATATATATATATATATATATATATATATATATATGTATATATATATATGTAATAATTGAGCTCTGGTCAGATGTTGCATGCTCATTATTAACAGACTCTATTGGAGTCTGTACGCCTCACATTGGGTGCTGGGGGGTGGGTGGGGGATTGGTGGTGAGGGCAGGGGGGCAGGGAGATAAAATAGAAACAACAACTCCACTATTAATACTGATATAGCAATCGATATAATCAAAATGGCATTATTGTTAACTGATAGACTAGAGGTACGTGTCATTCTGAAAGTTTGTAGACTACTAGGTTCCTAGAAATTACTTAGTAAACTGTAATGGGGAAGATTACAATATGCTTGTGGAATGTGGCAGGCCTAAATGATGGGATCAAGAGGGCTTGTCTAGCTGAAATAATTAAACATAACTCCTCTGATATAGTCTGTCTTCAAGAGACACATTTGCCAAGGGATAAGATAGATCTTTTAAAGGTCAGAGGATATAACATCATCGCGTGTACAACACAAACATCAAATATTCGGGGCCTAGCTATTTTAGCCAAAGTATCCCTAGGACCACCTATATGTAAAGCAGTAGATAAATTGGGGAGATGGGCTATTCTAGAATTGACACTGGGTATAACCATCTGCTCAGTCTATGGCTCGAACCAAGATGACTATCAAATTTTCGAGGATCTTGAATTAGAACTCGCCTCATGGCCAAGATCTCTAGTTTTGTGCGGCGATTTTAATATCTCCCTTGGGTCCGTGTTTGGGAAGCAACCTCAAGGAAGATGCGTAGGCCGTAAACCAAGGATATATAGAGCTATTAGTCAACTTAGGGATAGCTATTATCTGATTTGATGTTTGGGATGCAAAAAATCAATCTGATCCTGGGTATACATACTTCTCTCACCCTCACAATAAATGTCAGAATAGACTTTACATTGGGGACAAGGGACCTAGCTAATCAAGCAGAAGCTACAAAATATCCTAAAATAATTTCGGACCATAACTCTTTAATTCTGACAATACATTTAACTAATTTTATCAGACTCCGCTCAAACTGGACCTTTGATAGGAAGCTTTTGGTAAATAGAGAATATATAGAATTTATAAAAAAACTGGGCTCAAGGCTATTTCGATATAGACCGATATAGCGCTTCTAGGGGGGGTGGTTTGGGACAGCTTTAAGGCTGCCCTCAGAGGGGAAACGATTAGCTATGTGGCAAGAACAAAAAACAAGCATTGGAAATGCAATAGGTCTCGCATTAGAAAAGTTGTAGTTATTGGTCTTGTAAATGACATATTTTATTTATTTGTTGGTTTTTAAAATTGCTAAATTGATGGCTTTGTCATTTACAATGCCAATAGTTATAACTTTCGCGAATGTGACACCTATAGCATTTGGAATGCAACATGTTTTGTATTTACGTCACTTAGATGGCAGCTCTGGTCGTTAGGCCACATCTCTAGAGAGCAGGCGAGTGCAGCAGGGGAGAGAAGCACAGCAATGCAATAGGTCTCGCATTAGGAAAGTTTGAGCTATTGGTATTGTAAAGGACACATTTTTTATTTATGTGCTTGTTTTGAAAATAGCGAAATTAATAGCTTTGTTATTTACAATGGCAATAGTTTTATCTTTCGCAAATGTGACACCTATTGTAACACAATATGTGTTGTGAGGGTGAGTGAGGGTGAGGGGTTGAGGGTGAGTGAGGGTGAGTGAGTGTGAGGGGTTGAGGGTGAGGGGGTGAGTGAGGGTGAGGGTGAGTGAGGGTGAGGGTGAGGGGTTGAGGGTGAGGGGTTGAGGGTGAGTGAGGGCGAGGGGTTGAGGGTGAGTGAGGGTGAGGGGTTGAGGGTGAGGGTGAGTGAGGGTGGGTGAGGGGTTGAGGGTGAGTGAGGGTGAGGGTGAGTGAGGGTGAGGGGTTGAGGGTGAGGGGTTGAGGGTGAGGGGTTGAGGGTGAGAGGGTGAGGGTGAGTGAGGGTGGGTGAGGGTGGGTGAGGGTGGGTGAGGGTGGGTGAGGGTGGGTGAGGGTGAGTGAGGGTGAGTGAGGGTGAGTGAGGGTGAGGGGTTGAGGGTGAGTGAGGGTGAGGGGTTGAGGGTGAGGGGTTGAGGGTGAGGGGTTGAGGGTCAGTGAGGGTCAGTGAGGGTGAGTGAGGGTGAGTGAGGGTGAGGGGTTGAGGGTGAGTGAGGGTGAGGGTGAGGGGTTGAGGGTGAGTGAGGGTGAGGGGTTGAGGGTGAGGGGGTGAGTGAGGGTGAGGGTGAGTGAGGGTGAGTGAGGGTGAGTGAGGGTGAGGGTGAGTGAGGGTGAGTGAGGGGTTGAGGGTGAGTGAGGGGTTGAGGGTGAGGGGTTGAGGGTGAGTGAGGGTGAGTGAGGGTGAGGGGTTGAGGGTGAGTGAGGGTGAGGGTGAGGGGTTGAGGGTGAGTGAGGGTTAGTGAGGGTGAGTGAGGGTGAGGGTGAGTGAGGGTGGGTGAGGGTGAGTGAGTGAGGGTGAGTGAGGGTGAGGGGTTGAGGGTGAGTGAGGGTGAGGGGTTGAGGGTGAGTGAGGGTGAGGGGTTGAGGGTGAGTGAGGGTGAGTGAGGGTGAGGGGTTGAGGGTGAGTGAGGGTGAGGGTGAGTGAGGGTGAGGGGTTGAGGGTGAGTGAGGGTGAGGGGTTGAGGGTGAGTGAGGGGTTGAGGGTGAGGGTGAGTGAGGGTGAGGGGTTGAGGGTGAGTGAGGGTGAGGGGTTGAGGGTGAGTGAGGGGTTGAGGGTGAGGGTGAGTGAGGGTGAGGGGTTGAGGGTGAGTGAGGGTGAGGGTGAGTGAGGGGTTGAGGGTGAGTGAGGGTGAGGGGTTGAGGGTGAGGGGTTGAGGGTGAGGGGTTGAGGGTGAGTGAGGGTGAGGGTGAGTGAGGGTGGGTGAGGGGTTGAGGGTGAGTGAGGGGTTGAGGGTGAGTGAGGGTGAGGGTGAGTGAGGGTGAGGGGTTGAGGGTGAGTGAGGGTGAGGGTGAGTGAGGGTGAGGGTGAGTGAGGGTGGGTGAGTGAGGGTGAGGGGTTGAGGGTGAGGGGTTGAGGGAGGGTGAGGGGTTGAGGGTGAGGGGTTGAGGGTGAGTGAGGGTGAGGGTGAGTGAGGGTGAGGGGTTGAGGGTGAGGGGTTGAAGGTGAGTGAGGGTGAGGGGTTGAAGGTGAGTGAGGGTGAGGGTGAGGGGTTGAGGGTGAGACAGACAGAGCAGACGGCGCAAACACACACAGGAGGCTGCACGTACGGCAATTGCAGAAGGCTCACGCACACAGCGTGCATAAGGTATACCTACATAGCAGATGACTAAGTGAATGTACACACAAACTGTGCCTACAACAGTAAATGCATTCCTTTAGAGAACACACACTTAGAGTATACAAAACATGGCGCACGCCTGCGGGCATAGTCACAAATAGGCACCCATACAGTCTGCGAGTACAGCAGACGCATGCACACAGCAGAAGGCAGCCTGCATAGAAAGACACGAGTGGAGCGCACACGCAGGGACATTCACAGCGTCCACATGCACAGAGCGGGGTCACAGCTGACGCGGCGCTCGTGCAGGATACAACACACATGATTGAAGAGAGAGACAACTTGGAGGAATGCTTGTAGGTGTGTGTGTAGACGATGAGGGTGTGAAGCAGCAGGAATTTAATCTCCTATTTTTTTATATGAAATGTTGAGTTGCCCATAAAACCGTGTCTTGTTAAAAGGGTTATAAAAATAGTTATGATTAAAATCCGTGACTCGCTCAGTTTTCTGATTGACATTGTATCAGCTGGGATAGATAGTCAAAGCTGTCTAGTACAAACTTCCAGTAAATTAGTATCGGGAGAGGCGGCATAACATGATTATTCGCTCTGCATAGGAGCTCTTTAGATGATGCAGTCTAATAAAAAAAATAGAGGTTTGCCAATGACATTTTGCTCCAAATTCAAAGATACAGCTAACTGCTGATTTACCTTAATCAGTGACACGGTGAAGCATGAACGCATGCGGTAATGACGGAGATGCAGTTCTTGACCCGAGTTACAGTTTCACGTTTCTTACTGGGGGTTGTTTTGCAACTTTACAGATTGGAATAATAATAATCCACTTTGCTGAACAATATAACATGTGAATTCACCACGAACCTATTGCAACTCGGTGTAAAAAGATAAAATCCCAAATCAAGACACAAGTATTGTTGCAAAAGGTGGTGTGAAGCAGCAGGAAAAGACAGCACCAACCCTAACGAAAACGAGTCAAAAGAAACACGAGAGACGGCGGAGGGCATTGCTGTGGGGAGGGGGGAGGAGAAATGCGACACGGCGGGCAGGGGAGGGGGCGGAGCGGGTAAAAAAAAAAACAAGACGGAGAGAAGGCAGAGAAGGGGAGGGGGGAGGAGAAATGCGACACGGCGGGCAGGGGAGGGGGCGGAGCGGGTAGAGCGGCATGTGGGTGTGAAGCAGCCGGGGCCTTTGAAGTGAAGCTAAGCTTCACTTCAAAAGGTGTGGGAGGAATGCGGCTGAGGGAACAGACGGCGATTTGGTGATGTGCACGCGCATTTTAGGTCAATGCGCAAGCGCATTGACCTAAAAGCCACGGGCACAGCACCAAATCGCCGCAGTTAGGTAAACTTTGTTTAAAGCCCTATAGTCTCGCTCTGCTCGATGCGCATGCGCATCGACAGGCGAGACCTAAAAAGCTTGATAGGGCAAACTATCTGTTGACGCAAGATCTGACTAGAGCAGAAGAGGAACACGTATCTTTAATAAGTCGGGGAGAGGATGGAGGGCATACCATGCCCCGCATTTTGGTTTTAAAAACAGAACTAAACAGCTGGCTGACTCAGAAAGCAGCAGAGGCTTCTCAATCACTTCAAAGCAGTATCTATGAAAAAGGAGAGAGGGTGGGTAAACAACTGGCCTTGCGCACTCGGCAGAAGATCTAATATAATAGGATAACCTCCGTTAAATCAGATGGTCAGGTATACACGAATCCTGGGGAAATTGTTGAAATATTTCAAAAATATTATCAAAAGCTATATCAAAGTGATGTTTTAGCCGAATCAGATGAAGTTTTAAAAAAAATTAGGGAATTCACAGCTGATACTGGATGGAGCGAGGTTTTAGATACTATAACTGAAGAGGACCTCAAAAAGAAGATTAGTATTACAGAGCTCCAGTTAGCACTCTCTGACTTGGCCTCTGGGAAAGCTGCTGGCCGCGATAAAATCCCTCTAGAACTTTACAAAATACTAAGAATACAAATAATACCTTATTTATTGGATCTGTTTGTTGGTATACAGCTGAGTGGCAACCCTCCAGAATCTTGGAAAGAGACTAATATAATCCTCTCTCCTAAAAAGGGCAAGCCTGTCGAGATCACATCATCATATCGACCTATTTCTTTGATTAACTCCCACTCCAAGTTTTATGCAAAAGTCCTGGCTAATCTGCTCGGGAGGGTCATTGAACATCTGGTCTCCCCCTGGCAACATGGTTTTGTCCCCGGCAACGGTACAACGGATCATACCTGCAGAGTCATCTCACTGTTTGATATCATGTCTGGGACAGGGGGCCAGATGTCAATGATCCTCCTTGACGCCGAGATAGCTTTTGATCCGGTGTCTTGGGAGTTTTTATGGGGGGTGCTTGAATTAAACAACTTTGGACCTGGGCTTATTAAATCAATTAAAGCCATGTACCAACAACCAAAAGCTAATCTTCAACTAATGGGTGTAGAATCTCGTGCTATTAGTATATCGAGAGGAAGGAGATGGGGATGTCCCTGCTCCCCGATACTGTTCACGCTGTATATAAATCCTCTGAATATCAAATTACTACAGACCCAGAAAATAGAACCGGTAATTGTAGGGGGTATGAGACCAAAATATTAGCGTATGCTGATGATTTGGCAGTATTAACACCTAATCATGCTGAGGCCATTCTAGAAATAGAAATAATCATTCAGCTATTTGGACAGTACTCCGGATACTCCCTTAACAAAGATAAGACCATTATTTTATGTACTGATAATATTGATTATGATGATCCCAGGAAAACTGAAAATGCAACCTACCTTGGGATATGCTTAAGCCCAAAGATTGAAAATATTAACAACTTGAATTATGAACCATTAATTAAGAATATCAGGAAAGATCTTGCAAGAGTTAACAGCCTACATCTCTCAATTATTGGCAGGGGTAATTTTTTAAAAATGAATGTACTCCCTAAGATCTTATACTTGTTTCGAGCTATCCCTTTAATTGTAGAAGATAATATTATAAAAATTCTTGAGTCACAAATGTCTAAATTCATCTGGCAACACGGGAAGATTAGGAGGTCCCTGAAATATTTATCCTTGCCGCAAAATAGTGGTGGCTTAGCAATTCACAATACAATGTTATATCACTGGGCTGCTCTTCTTCATCAAATGGTACCTCTTTTTGATACCCGGGCGGCAAATGAAAACACAAGTTATGGAAATACCTTCTATATACGAATTATCGATTGGAAAGAAGGCTCAGGGATTTTACTGAGGCAATTAGAATCAAGTTATTATAAAAAAAGTTAGGTTCAAGGTCATTACTAGTGCCTGGAAAGTCTGGAAGAGGGTCTTTAGATTTATGGCAATACCCCTCTTTGGCATTCTTCTCTGCTACCCCTACAGGCTAACGATGATATGGCTAAAAAATGGGAAAGTGCGGGGGTAAGAACGATATGGGATTTTCTGGGAGGTGAAGTGAATAACAGGTTTCTGTTTTTACAGAGAACTTTTGGGATCTCTAATGATGACTATTTTAAATGTATTCAGGTCAATACAATTTTAAGCTACAAGACTACTATGATCTCACTGGAAAAGATCCCACTCTTAAATATCATATTAAAAAACTCAACTAGAATTGGAACAATATATGACCTACTTCTTGAGAAACTCCCAGATGATCTGGAGCATACAGAATAATTTTGTGCTTGTAAATTGGCTAATCCCAATATTGATATTGACATGAGCTTACTTTTAACATCACAAATACTCCTATCTTCTAACCTGAAAGCTCAACTTTACACAACCATTTTCTAGCTTATATTTCACCCCTGCTAAGCTGTTTGCATGGGGAAAAAGAATAGACGACTCTTGCCCGAGATGTGGGTCAGGACCGGCTACTCTCCCACATATGTTCTACGACTCTTCTAGATTAACATCACTTAAAGAGATGCTGACAGGTTTTTGGGAGGTTTTTGGACATAGTGTCACGGAATCATCTACACTTTTCATTCTTGGATACGATAGCACCTTGGGGCTAAGCGCGGAGGAGAAATCATGTCTCTTTGTGGGAACAGCAGTATATAGAATTTTATTGGCACACTGGAAGGATGCCGAGCCCCCAAGCTTTCAGATGTGGTTAGCTAGATTTCTGGAGACAGTTATATGTGTAATAATATATCTACGCATGATTCTTAATGATGTTTTTCCAAGGACTTGTACCTCGATTTATATATTTATATATCTATTTATTGATATGTACTGCTATTTTTCTATATGTATGGAGTTGAAATAAAAAGAATTTAAGAAAAAGGAATTTGCTAACAAAAACAAAGGTTACAGGGGCGTTCTAGTTATGTTCAAGTTTTATAACAAAAAAAATGTTAAAAAAACACAAATACCTTTAAATAGGGTCTGAGGCGATATTTTAAGACCAGCCTGGATACCTTGCCCCAAACAACAATAGTCACATACCAAAAATGTCCAGGGGTCTATAACAATGTCCTGAGCACTATAAATTCTAGAGAACGAGCACAGCAATGAGAACGCCGCAAAAGAAGGAAAAAATATTCAATGAATTTCTGGATTCCCATCACTCACCAACCTGGTGACATGCCTCATCATCTGGGTCTCCTCTTTAAGTCACTCTAGTGACGCTAAGGGCTACAACCCCATCATAGTGATTGGGTAGCCGGAGGATGTTTTTATGTAATTGGTTCACTCACTAGACTACCAGATGAGAGTAGTTAATCGTGCTGGAAATAAGTGCAGTGCATTAGTTATAAGTTAAGTTAAAAATGAGTTGCAACTGACCCTATATTTATTATTGCCTCCCGCAATTCAAATTAAAAACAGTGCAAAAGACAGTTTAACCAAATAGCTGTCTGAGATTACAAAGTGGTCAACATGTTTTGGCACACTCAGACATCATTCTGTCTAGTGCCTTCGTCAGGACCCACCAAATACTTGCTACTGCAACAATGTGAAAAAAAGGAACATAGGAAAATTAAATACTAGTACACTAGATATTGTTGGAAACGATACAACCAAATCACCTGTTGTGTAGGGCGTACAGTCCTTCCTCTGCAAGAACCATATACCTGAAGGTATCTAGATTTTGCAAGGAGGCTACCTCACCTGACCTGAAAACAGCTCAGGAAAAAAGGGGAGGCACCGATCTCTCCGTCGGTACCTCTTGACGGTCAGCCGAGTCGTCGTTTCCAACCATTTCTAGTGTACTAGTATTTTCTTATGTTCCTTTTTTCGCATTGTTGCAGTACTTCAGGTTTTATATACACAAAGCCATAGAAATTAAGCAGTTCTAGATATCTCAAGTTACTAGAAATCGTGCCATAAGGTAACTTTAACTCGCACCTTCGCCATGCACTGCTAATTATCCTACATATTACATCACTCGTGACATCTTCTATATCATCATTGATAATCAATGTGCATGGCTGGGGCGATAGTTATAGTTAATTCAGGTCACAAGTTATAGCTACTTCAGATAACTAGAACTGCTCAATTCCTTTTGTTTTGTGTGTATAAAATCTGAAGCTAATTATAAAGTCAGAGGTGTGGCGCCGCGGCCAGGGCGACTGACGCTGGAATCTGGGGATCACGGTTCGATCCCCGGCTCCGGCGGCAGGTCAGCCCAGCACCATGTGACTCTGGGCAATAGCTCGCTTAATCTTCCCGACGGCCCCCCAGCGCCTAGAGACCCTTACGGGTGATTGTGCGCTTTACAAATGTGGACTTTACTTTACTGTAACCTTCTTTTTTTAATTGAAAAAACGCTGACCAAACTGTGTGTGTATCAAATATGGTTGGGATCTCCTTGTTGAATAAATGCCAATTCAAGATCTTGCCTTTTTTAGGCTTTATCTGAAAGACACAAGGATACCAAACGTATGAGCAGAGATTAGTTTAAAAAGTTACCGCAGTCTGGAAAACTAAGAAACTAGATAATCACTGTGGTAACTTTTTTCCTACTCTTCCATTTTTTAGATTAACCTGGTCTTTTTGACACTGGTGTGTAGAATATGCGATTAGTTAGCACTTGCTTTTTGATTCTCGTGTACCCTGTGACAGAAGAGCCTTGTGGGGAGCTCAAAACAAAACTGTGGCAAGGAATTTAAAATTGGGAAAAGGCTCTTTGATTGAGTTGTTGGTACTAGGTGTGTGCACGCATTAAGCTTACCATGCAATCAATGAAACTATGTCAATGATGTAATTACGTCTTTAATGACTGATAATGAAGTTTGAAAGGTTGTTTTCTTTCTCTGTTGACATGCAGCAAGGACATACGGGCGAAGGCGAGGTAACCACAATATTACTTTTTTTCGTGTAGTACTTTGTCAAAAGTCAAAATAGCCATTAGTCATGTACACTGCAATTTGTAGAGTATGAATTGCAGATCCTTCGCAGCTGTATTGATAATAAATTTCACGAGATATTGCGTGTACTATATTCTTTAATTGCCAGGATATAAAATGATTTCAAGGAACCTTCTACTTATTCCTCCGCCATTTTGTCAGACCTAAAATCGGAATATTTGATGATTGAGCTTTTCAGTTTAGAGTGGTTTTCTATTCATTGCTGGCACTTAATAAATGAACCAAATTGGTGGCAGTGGGTAATGTAATTGTGCATTAAGAGCGTTTACAGTTCTCGCTCAACCCTCACAACATATTGTATCTTAAAAACGACTTTCAAACCATCCGAATGTCTGGGTGATCCTGTACTCTTAACCTCGACTTCCAGTCTCCGACCAGTCATGCCCAGAAAACTCACAGCTTTTTTTATGCTGATCAGTGAAGATGCAGTGTTGTCCAAAGTTCATCATTTACACTTTTTGCTCAGCAAAGTTTAGTCCTTTGGCTCTCTCTCCTTCATGTTAGGTATTTTGTTTCTTGACTTCTTTCTATTGACTGGATACAGATATAACTTGGATTTCTGCTACCAATGTCATTCAAGAATGGTTTTAAGCAGTGTTGTCAATGTAACAAGCCGACTTTGGAGACTGACTCACACAAAGCCTGAATTTCTTATCTGGTATATCGGCATCTGATTAATTCTAGTGTAAAATCTCAGGAACCAATCTTCTCTTTATGTTGAGGTAGGCATCGGTAAATAAAGTGACCCTGGACTTATAGTGCAATAGGAGATGCCACATCTGATTAAGAATGATTTTGGAGTAGCTAAGATCAGTAATTTTTGATTAATGATATCTCCCATTCCAGGGCCTTCTACTGCCTAGTTAGTAGAGAGGTGTTCAAGGCACGGACACAACCAGGCTTATTGGTTCTATAATTTTTTCCCTGAACCGTTTTCCCCAAAAAGTCTCATTTTGGCTCATTTGGTTAAGTCTCTAATTTTGAAAAATAATTACACACCCTCCAGTATCCTTGTAGCTGTGGTAATGGGGGTTGCTGATTCTGCTACTTAGGGTAGATAATCCTGAAAACATATAGGGCCAGATGTAGGAAGCCTAAATCCGGTCGGTAATGGCCGAAATTACCGAATTTCGACCGTTACCGACTGGAATTAGGCTTTTCATATGTAGGGGCCTAAATTAAGGATTCGGTAATTTACTGAATCGGTAATTTAAGGAATCGGTAAATTACCGAATTATTAAATACCGATTCAGTAAATTACCGAATCCTGATACGTAGGGAGCACTCAAATGAGTGATTTTCCCATTTTAGGATTCGTTATTTGTTGGTGGTAAATTTCGAAAACCCTAAAAAATGCAAATTTATGCAAATAATAACAGTGCCATGTGGCAGACATACACGCCCTTAGGGCCACATGTGCACAGGTGCCACATGTGCACCCATACACAATTCAGGGGTGCAACAGGGTGTCAGTGACACCCTGCCACCCTTCAATGTCTCCCCCCTTAAGGCCCATAGGAATGAATGGGAAATACCGAATCGGTAAGTACCGATTCGGTATTTACCGAATTTTACAGATTCGGTAAAATTTACCGATTGGATACCAACATAGCATTTACCGATTCTAAAATACCGAATCGGTATGATTCGGTATTTTAGAATCGGTAAATGCTGATTATCTACATCTGGCCCTTAGTCTTACTCTTGATTATTCAAGTGGGCTAGAGAGCAGGACCTCTGCACCTTAATTGTACTAGAGTCTATTTTTAACGAGTCTTACCCCTGTGCTATGAAACACAAAAAGCTGAAAAAGGAAAAAAGTTTAAATAGGTGCTGTTATGCTAAAAAGTTAGCATGATCAAACAATTGTCTGTTTCCAGAAGATGTTTCCCAACCATATTTACCACTTCTCCTTGAATCCTTGTGTACACACAGAAATTTTTTATTAATTTTTAGTGTAGATTTAATGCTTTACTTGGTACCACCTGGTGAAGTTTTTGATACTCCGTATGAAAAGTTTGAATATGCAGCCATGTTATTACTTCAGACGATTTTTACATGCTGCCTTGTTTAGAACAAAAAAAAAAAAAAACACATTTGTAAAGCGCACAATCACCCGCAAGGGTCTCTAGGCGCTGGGGGCCGTTGGGAAGATTAAGCAAGCTATTGCCCAGCACCATGTGACTTGGTGCTGGGCTAATCTGCCACCGGTGCCGGGGATCGAACCGTGATCCCCAGATTCCGGAGTCAGTCACCCTAGCCGCGGCGCCACACCTCTTCCCAGTATCAAGTATTACTCCACTGTTAATTCAATGAATTTCAGGGAAGCCCTTCCTGGCGTTTATAATAATTGGCCCTCTGATGTTTGGCAGTGATGTACTGTACAAGTTCAAGTACTCCTCAAATGTGTTTGTACTCCTCAAATGACATTTAATTGAGAAAATGGTACCTTGTCAATCTTACCGCAAGCACAGCTTTAAAGCCTGCCACTGCAAATCCTTTTTTTGCAGATGGCCCTGCTTTGACAGCATACTTTGTCTTACTTGTCTTTGCTAATTGATCAGTTCCTGGCTTTAATAAAACATGCTGCATTTTGAGCCTTCTATTACCAAAGTGTCAAATACAAAATGTAATACTTAAAAGAATGACTACTTTCGGTTTATGGGCTGTTTGCAGTACCCATCTTCCAACGTCACAGCGATGAGGGAACAGTTGATCAACCTCCTTCATTCTGAGGCTTTAGATAAGGAGATAACAGCATAGGATCTCAATGGAAAAGAGTCTTAAGAAAATCTGTCTCCATTCTTGTGACAGATTAATTTGGCCATTGTCGTAACATAATAATCTATGCAGAAATGGGACAATCTCACTACATTTTCAGAATTTCTACCACTGATGCTGAAGAGTTGTTCTATTTTTTAGTTCATTGAGGGGATGTAATCCTGTAGTAACTTCAAATTAACAAAGCCCTAAAAAAAAAAATCAGGCCAAGCTGTGACAGCATGTATTGCTTCTCGTTTCCCAACTGACAATACGATCCAGTACTAGATCATGGATTTTCCATTTGACTGATTTTTTTTTTCCACCCAACCTTCTGCAGATGCTGTTTTTCAGAAATATAAAGTGGAATTCAGAGAGCCAAGCCTTTGAGTGCCAATTCTTCATTTTGTCAGCATGAAGTTTCTTAGCAGCCATCTTGGGTGTTTTTACTTAAAATGTTAGGCAACAAGCAAAGGTAACAATTATAGATTTCCAAGTTAAATCTCCTGAAATAACCATCATCTCAGCTCAGGTAACTCAGGCTGACTTTCCTCTAGCGATGCGGTCATTTCCAATTTCCATCCAATAGCGTGCATCAGAAAGTTCGAGTCCTGGTATCTTCTTTTTTACCATCACTGAACTATTTGTGACCCAAGACTTTTAAAGACATAATGTAGTTTTTCTTCTCAACCTTCCTTTTCTCTCTCGTCTACCAAGATACCCCATGTC
Source organism: Lissotriton helveticus (assembly GCF_964261635.1). NCBI lineage: Eukaryota > Metazoa > Chordata > Amphibia > Caudata > Salamandridae > Lissotriton > Lissotriton helveticus. The sequence goes on from NC_136068.1 coordinate 695,044,883, forward strand.
CTTTGAGACCTACTGGTAAAAATCCAAAAGCTGCTTTTTTTAGTGTTGCAGTAAATCAGAAAGATCTGGAGTTAAACACTACACATGTTATTGTGCAGAAGACCAGAATCACCTGGATGATTCACAATACTTGGAATCTGGTAAACCTTCTCAGAGTGAAAACTGTGCTCACGCTGGCTGTGCCTCAAATGTTGGAGATCTTGCAGACTGAGGACTCAGTGACATCTGTGATTCTGTAACATGCCTATTGTCTTAAACAAATCATAGAACATCATTGGTACTTAAGTACTGCCATTAGATGTGAACACCATCTCTGCAGATGTTCAGAGTACTACCTAAATTGATCACAGAGGGCCACAGAATGTTATTTACATTGTAGCATCTTATCTGAAGGACCGCTGCCTCAAGTTTAACTCAGACAAAACCTAAGTCCTCATCCTGGGCTCCACCCCTCCGCCTGAACCGACTCCTGGTGGCCCACAGCGATTGAAAACACACCCACGGATCATGCACGAATCCTTGGTATCATCCTGGACTCCTCGCTCTCAACAAGCCGCCAAATCAATGCAGTTTCGTTGCCATGATTCCACATGCTCCCCAAGTAAAATCTTCAAGTGGATCCCCACAGAGTCCAGGAAAACCATCACTCATGCATTCGTCAGCAGCAGACTCTACTATGGCACCCCGCTTTATGCCTACACCGCCCAGAAACTCCTAAAGAAACTGCAGACCATCCAGAACGCCTCCACCAGACTCATCCTGAACATCCCATACCACAGGCACATCACTGGCCACCTGAGACCTTCACTCGCCACCTATCAACAAAAAAATTACCTTCAGGCTCCTCATGCTTGCTTATAAAGCTCTCCACTATTCCTAACCTGCATATATCAACCACTGCCTCATCTTCTACACTCCCACCAGACATCTCCGCTCCGCCCAACTGGCCCTAGCCACCATCCCACAGATCTGCTTGAAGAAGATCCTTCTACCACCTCGCTGCGAAGACCTGAAACTCCTTGCCTCTGCACCTTAGGCAATCCCCATCGCTGCTGCAAATTAGGAAATACCTCAAAACCTGGCTCATATACTGAACTGCAGATCCACTCCCTCCCCCAATCCACCCCCCACCACCACTCCGCACCTTGAGACCCTTACGGGTAAGTAGTTGCGCTTTATAAAAAACTGATTGATTGATCTTCATGTTAAAGGGTTCTCCTTTCCCCTGCTTTGATGATTGGTTGGTGAAGGTTCAGTTTGCCTGTTGAAATCAATGTATCATTTTCGACACTGCACAACCTGAGCATTTCAATAAATAAGACTAAATATCTCTTTCCAAAACAGTGGTGCAAGTTTATAAGAGCCCTGATCGATTCTTCAGTTCGCTTAGTTTTTCCACCTTCAAAGATATGTCTGCTGGAACCAGAGGGTACATCTCTCTGCACCTTACGGTTATCATTGATGTGATCTTTCTAAAGACTGATGGCCCTATGCATCTATGTGGTCCCTCCTACAAGGTTGCAGAAAAAGACTTTTCAACGACATCTGTCTCTTAACTGTGATCATGCTTTAGAGTTTAAATCAATGAAGACGTACTCCAGTCTATATTCTTGTAGAGTCCCCAGTTTTGATAGACACCTGAGGTGTGTATTTGCTTCATCCTAAAACTATGCAGATTTAGATGTTTTCAGAACAATTACAATGCAAATGGTGAGCACTCTACAAAGGCAATCAGTTTCACAACATGAAAAGACAAAACCAATAGGATTCGCCTATGCAAGATCGATTGGCTTTGTCAGTGTTTTTTTTAGACCTGTTGTACAGCACTTGCAGGATCGTGCAGCCCGTGGGAGGACATTGGCCTTGGACAGGAAGCTGTACTTCACCCATGCACCATGGCAGAGACAAAATATTGAATAAGCAGCAGGAAGTAGGAGGCGAGCAGGAGGCAGTGACCAATGGGAATCAAGGAAACAAGAGTGCTGTCAAAGCATACCAATGGGAAATGATAGTGACTCTAAGCCTGTTCTAAAGTTTATTTGTTTACATAAGATTTCACTAACAGGGCATGCCCACTGTCTTAAGCGATACATTAAATGTGAGGCCAATGAAAAAGCTTATATGTTTGCAGTCGTTTGGGATTTCCGCAAATAGAGGGGTTTATTTGTTGCTGTTTTTTTCTTTCCTCATCAAACTCCAAATGTTTGAAATTCGCCACAAGCTTGGGAGTAGAAAATTCACCTCTGGGAATATTCACTTGCTGGACTTGGGGGATTTACTTTAGGACTTTACTCTTGATTGTTCATCCACCGTATTCTGCAAACATTCGTTACTCCTCTCATTCCAGAATGATTCTAACTGCTACATTTCCACACCATTACATTTGATTTATGCTGTTCTCTCAAAAGACAGCTTCCTACTCCCTCGGGTTCGAGATTTTAGTTGAGGACCGGGGGTGGCCCTTCTCCGCTTCCTATCCCTACTGAACTTTAAAGCTTAGTTCCTGATAAGGCACTGCACCCTTCAATTATTTGGTAACGTAACATTTATATTTTGTGTGGGTTGCTAGAAAGTACGTGGACATAGGGCGTGCTGGACTTGTATTTTTTTCACTTCAAAGAAATAACATAAAACAGGATTTGAGTGATTGGTTTCTTTTTTTTCTGTACCTTAGAGTGACTACTCCAGTCCAGAGTCCTTATCTTACGGTTTCACAGGTTAAGCACTCACATACAATGGTAGATGATTTATAAAAGCAACATTTTGCCACATACGGTTGTCTGGGAATGTAAACGTTTTCAATATAAGTTACTGTTCATTACAGTATATTTGTATCGTTCTAAACGTAATTTTGAGTACGAAATGAATGGGTGTCCTCTTCTCAAAAACATATCATCCAATTTCATAAAGCCTGCTCACTTAACAAATGAAGTTTTTTTTTGTGTGTTGCAGGTGGTTTCTTAGATTTAATGGTGTCCGTTACCTAATATTGGTGTAGTTGTTGGGTTCGTTTTTAATATCATTTTCCTAGTAACAACAACGTTCACGCTCGGATGCAAAGCGGGAAATTGATTTTTATGCAGAGCGTTTGGGCCCAAGCATTACAGTTTTGACCTCATTTCTGATTAGGCAGTCCCACCAGATGCCAAGGTGAACTGGCCGCATCTCAACTGAAACCAGACAGAGCAATTTAATGAGTCCGCCTTGTCTTTTTAAAGGTAGAACAAGGCCTAATTTGTAGGGGTGGGCGGAATTTGCGTAGTCTCACTACGCAAAGCTCAGCGAAAAGGTAAAAAATCTCCACGAGCACGCAGAAATTCTCGAGCATGCGGAATTGCTTGTTCGCGATTCTTTCTTCCTGTTCGCGAATGCTGGTTGCGTGCTTGGGGGGAGGGGTGGAGGGAATATCTCACGAATAAGCATTTTGAGAACGCAAACAAGCAAAAAATTCTGCGAAGCCGCGGAACGCAGAATTTTTGGGCAATTCCGCGTTCTCGGCAGAACTCGAAATTACCCAAATTTGGCGAACGGAACGGAATTTACCGCCCAGGCCTACTAATTTGCTTGAGACTCGCTGATGCTTCATTACTCCGCATTGATAAAATGAGTATCAGAAAATTACTATTGCTTACGGACGTAGTGACATTCCTGTTTGATGCTTGCAGCATTACAGTCAGTATTATGTGATAGAAACTTCCTGTTGATGATAGGAAATGTCATTTTATGTTGGATTGGTGAAGTTTAAAATTATGTTTATGAGCTTGAGATGACGTGTTAGTCGTGTCCTGAATATTTGTTTTTTTCCCCCCTTAAAGCTTCATTATTGCTAAAATTCAGAAATGGAGGACCATGAAGTTTAGCCACATGGCCAGTCTTACTAAGATTTCAATAGTGTTGTTCCAAAACCAACACCGTTAACCATCCCAGCTTGAGAATGTTACTGTGGGATCCAGATAGTCCCTTTAATAGCACCCAAAACTTTGCTTTACACATGCAGCAGTGAGTTCAGCATTTTCTTCTGTTTTCGGTTATTTGTAACCGGACCCTGAAATGTTACTCCCCCCAGCCCTCATCACACCTCTACTCCAACACCATGATATTTCTTGTTCCCGCAATGAACAGTACCGCGAGTCTTGATGCTTATTAAGAATTATCATTGAAGATCAAGTAATTTTTAAAAGTGACATAGGTTTATTGGGATCTCTAGTCTCTAACTCCAAAATTTCTTAAAAAGCACAAAAAGGCAACATACAAATGCATTACAATATACATCCGTCCGTATCAAATGAATTTTCTCGAAATGGAAGACTATACCCCGCACACTCTTTTCGTGTTCAAACACTGGTGCCCGCAAAACACTTTATATAGCATCTGCTTAATTCATGATCTTGTGAGAACGACAGCCTTCTACTTTTCTTCCGTTAAGTAGGAAACTCCTGTGGTGGTTTAATTGTTTGAAAGAAATATCACAACTGTATTGTGGGAAATGACAATGAGCTTTTCATTAAGGGAAACTTAATGTTCGAGGCATATGAGCTGTAGATCGTATACTTATGCATAGATCGCCATCTGGTGTTGGGCTCGGATGTTTGCACTTTGTTTTTGTCTTGGAAGAAGTCTTTGTAGTCACAAGGTAGGTGACTCCTCCTTAGGACCATGGTCCGCATGGGTATCCACACGATCTCCAGATTGTTTTTTTCCGCCATCGGATGTGATTTGCTGCCCTCCTGGTCGGTGTCTATTTTGAGCCCCCATTCGACACGCAACGGTATTGTCTTGATCGTGTTTCCTTTTCGCCGTGCATATTTAAAAACAAACTCCTCGATCTTCGACGCAGGCCATCGGGCCTATCCGCGCTGACCACGCCTGCAGTCAGGCGTTAAAAGGGTTAAAACAATGGGTAACCACTCCCACACACAGGGAAGGCAACATCCTAGACCTAATCTTCGCAGAAGAGGACCTTGTATCCATGGGAAAAACCCTAAAAGTGGGATGGTCAGACCACTATCTAGTAACATTCAATGTCCACACTCTGGTTAACGTAAGGCCTAGAAACAAACAGGTCAGAACCTTTATCAGCCGTGACTGGAAAGGACTATTAAAAAAAGGGGAAAGAGGGGATGCCCTCTTTCAGTTAGAAACCCTGTTTAATCCGGAGAATGACATTACAGTGAACTACCGCTCGCTTTGTGAACATGTGACCATGAAACTTGATCATATTGCGCCACTGAAAGTAATCGCGCCCTGGTACACGGAAAAACTGAAATATCAGAAAATCGCCTGTTAAAAGGCGGAAAGACAATGGAGGAGGGACTATTCAGAACAGAATAAACTACTCTGAAGGCTATCAATAACAAAATATAAAAAAGAGATTGCCACAGCCAAAGCATAACACTTTGTAGCCATTATCCTAAAAAGCACTAATGAGTCACGCGACATTTTGAAGATAGTAAGAGAAATGTCCCACCCAAATTGCGCCAGTAGCAACATCAAACCTTCTCAGGAGCTACGTGATGGTCTGGCCTCCTTCTTCCGGGAAAAAATCATAAAAATAGAGAGTATGGAGGACGCTCCCACATCCATAGCACAGCACCAGAGCAGCGTGGACAGCGGGAAGAAGAGAGAAGGAATGGATGGGCACTTACTGCCAAGGGCCATCTTGGACAAATTCGAAATTCCCCAGAAAAAGAGTTTGCTCAAATAGCCCTCAGCATATCCTCTGGATCCCCACTGGATCCTCTACCCCACAAAGTTGTAAAGGAATTTGTGGCTGAATTCTTTCCCTTACTTCGTCAGCTATGCGGTCAATCCCTCTGCACAGGCATTGTACCGAGGGAATGGAAACAGGCGGTTATCACACCCCTGCTAAAGAAACCAAATCTTGACCCCAGCTGCCACAAGAATTACCGACCCATCTCGCTCCTGCCGTATCCAATTAAGATCACGGAATGGCTGGTCAGTAGGTCTCTGTCCCTCTTCCTGGAGACAAATAACATCTTAGAAGAGGAGCAATTTGGGTTTAGACCAGCCCATGGGACCGAGTCAGCCCTGCTGATGGTCCTGGACAACCTGCGAATGAGGGCGGACAGGGGTGAATCAGCAATTCTAATTCTGCTGGACCTGTCCGCCGCGTTCGACACGGTAAGCCATGACATCCTACTGACAAGGTTGGAAACCTTTGGAGTAGAAGGAACGGCGCTCAATTGGCTGCGCTCGTACCTGACAGATAGATGGCAGGCAGTGGCACTCCCTCCATATCAGTCTGAATTTGCTAAAGTCCCACACGGGGTCCCACAGGGGTCCTCTATCAGTCCAATCCTTTTTAACGCCTACATGCAACCCCTCATGGGCATCATCAAGGCCCATGATATTAGCGTGATCAACTACGCGGATGACACGCAGCTGATGATCTCCCTTAATGGCGCCCATGCAGAATCACTTGAGACCTTCCACACCTGCATGCTGGAAATGGCAACTTGGCTAAAAAGTAACTCGCTACAATTTAATAGCGGTAAAACAGAGATCATGCAATGTAAAGGGGGGAGAATTGCCAGAAGCCTGCCTGTTGGCTTCTGGCCCTTAGCCTCAGATGGACCACTGACACCAGTAAAGACGGTGCGGAATTTGGGGGTCAGCCTCAATGAAAACTTAAACCTGGAGACCAACGTCAACAAACCGGTGAGCAGCTGCTTCACCCTAATGCGGGGCCTCCGAAAGCTGCTGCCTCTCCTTCCAGCACAGACTAGAGCAACCGTAGTCAGGAGCACCATTCTTAGCCGCCTGGATTACTGCAACGCTCTGCTATTGGAATCTCCTGCATATCTGATTTCCAGACTCCAGAGTATCCAGGAGGCAGCAGCTAAAATGGCACTCTCTCGAGGCCGCCGATCCTCCACCACTCTAGCACTGGCCGAGTTACACTGGTTGCCCGTGCCTCAGAGGATCCTCTTTAAATCTCTATGTACTGTCTTCAAGGCAGTACAAAAGAGGATGATGGACGGAGCGTTTGAACAAATCAAACACCCCCAGTCAACTGATCTGGGTTTAATCCATCACCATTCTTTAGTTCTCAGCCATCCCAGTTCAGACATGGCTATATGCAAATCAGTCTGACCCTGTGCCTCATGGGAACAGTCCAGCCCGAACTGCCAAGCCATGTCTTCCCTGGACCGGAAACAAGCATCCTGGGACCGGTTTCGGATTCATAATCCTCATCAGCCAGGCTATCTTGAATCCAGTGGCCAAGTGAACAAGGGACTCACGCCTGAGCATACCCTGCCACACTTAGGGCGAACAAAGCGATACAAAAGAGGATGATGGACGGAGCGTTTGAACAATTCAAACACTCAACCCCAGTCAACTGATCTGGGTTTAATCCATCACCATTCTTTAGTTCACTCAGCCACCCCAGTTCAGACATGGCTATATGCAAATCAGTCTGACCCTGGGCCTCATGGGAACAGTCCAGCCCGAACTGCCAAGCCATGTCTTCCCTGGACCGGAAACAAGCATCCTGGGACCGGTTTCGGATTCATAATCCTCATCAGCCAGGCTATCTTGAATCCAGTGGCCAAGTGAACAAGGGACTCACGTCTGAGCATACCCTGCCACCCTTAGGGCGAACAAAGCGATACAAAAGAGGATGATGGACGGAGCGTTTGAACAATTCAAACACTCACCCCCAGTCAAGGCAGTACATGGTCTGGGTCCCAAACCTCTACAAAACAAATTCCAATGGTATGAGCCCACACGGACCCTTCGCTCTTCATCCACTAACCTTATCAGAATACCTAGAATCAGGAAAGCAACTCACGGTGGCAGAGCCTTTAGCATAGCAGCAGCCCACCTCTGGAATAGCCTTCCAATTGCGATTAGGAAAACCAGTGAACTGCTGCCTCTCCGCAAAAAGGTCAAGACCTGGCTCTTCCCTAAAGTATAACCACCCTAGGAGTAACCTGTTCACTCCCCCTTGCTGATCACTTCTTAGTCGCACCTTCTCCAAAGCACTAGGATGCCCGTAGGGTTGCAGTGCGCTCTATAAATGGTATAAATACATAAGTCAATGGAAAGGACTCCTTTCAAAAAAATGCTAAGTTGCCACACACTGACTTGCACTCGGTTTGTATTCTCTGCCTCTCCCCTGAGCATGAAGACAGAAACTGCGAGGTCTGTGCATTGTTAAGGTTGAAGAAACACATCCGTGACCATCTGGCTCAACGTCAGGAAATGTCTTGCAGAAGCAGCTCGTTCCGGCCATCTTCGGGGCAGATCCCCGTGTCCAGCCGGAGCAACAAGGTGGTGAAGAAGACGTCTCTGTCTCCGAGGCCGACAACTCCGTCGTCGAAGAAGAGACAATCACCCCTGCTCAGCGGTCCATGAGTACCGAAACCCCCCTCCCAAAACCCAAACATAAGCCTCCTGTAGCACCCTCGCCCTCGGGTCGACACCACCAACATGGCTCAGACGCCCCGCCCTCGGGCACAGCTATGAAACCTAAAGATAAGCCTTCCGGCTCGGTCTCAAGCTTGCCCCTTTCCGGTGCCGAAAAGCCACCTTCGGCACTGAAGCACAAGACCAAAGACGTGTCACGCCCTTCTTTGTCGGCACCGAAGGCAGCCTCGACGCCCTTGGAGTCAAAACATACCAAGGGACAAACATTTGGAGCCGAAAACAACTTCGGAGCTGAAAACAACTTCGGAGCCATAAAAAGTCTCGGAGCCACAAACTCCTATAACACAAGCTAAGGAGTCCAAGACCCCACAAAAAACCTCAAACACTCGGTCCAAAGAGCATTCTAACCCCAAATCTTTGGCACCGAAAAAGGACATACCCACACAGTCTGTGCCTGAGTTTTCAGATCCAAAACAAAAAACTTTTTATTGATCCACAGACTGGCAAAGTCATCACCAAGCCTCCAAAAAAGAGGTAACGGGACACTTCAGAAAAATCTGAAATATCCTTAAAACAAAAGATCAGTACTAACACCTCTCCACCTCCTTCTCCTCCTCAAACTGATCCAAATCTCTTGATTTCTCCACCATACTCCCCACTACATGCTTTTTCATTTCACACACTAGGTGATGGTGATGATCATACTGATGGGGGTGGGAATATAGATCCACATGGGGATGATGATGATGATGTACATACCATCTCACACACCGTAGACCCTTAGGATGACTACAACACAGATCCCGACCCACATAATGACCCAGATCTTTATCTATCTAGGCCATCACCGCCAGATGACAATATTGGGTTTGTGCAATTAATCAATATCACAGGGTACAATTACATTCTGACCCCTTAGAGGAAGATTTCTTGCTTGAAACTTTTGAACCCTCGTAAAACCACGCACACCCTGCCAGTGTTACAAGGCAGGGTGTGCGTGTGCTTAAACATGCCCCAGAAGTTTTTAAGGACCCTGTTAGAACCAGGATTCTCAATATTAGGATAGACAATAAGTATAAGGCAGCTCCCAATGACCTAGCTTACATTAAAGGTCAGGTCCTTTTAGATTCTCTCGTGGTGTCTAATGCACGCTAGTGGGTAAACTCAGAGTACAGGCGACACCCCTCCTCCTGATAAGGAGTCCAAGTTAATAGACGCATCTGCTAAATGTATTGCGTCACAGGCCGCGAATCATTGGAGCATTGCCAATGCCCAAGCTTTATTGGCCAGGTACAACTGGGCTTATTATGATGAGCTTGAACAGCTCATGCAACACCTTCCTGACTGGTACAAACAAAACAAAAGCGACCTTATACAAGAGGGGAAATTGATCACAAACACCTCAATTAAATGTGCACTTGACGCGGCTGATACCTTATCTCGTGCCATTAACACCAGCATTGCATTGCGCAGGCATGCTTGGCTGCGGATTCAAGCAGGAGGTGCAATCTGCAATTCTCAATCAGCCCTTTGATCAAGAGAATCATTTCAGACCCTCAGTCGACACATCTTTAGCAAAGATGTAAAAAGATACCGACTCTGCTAAGTCCATGGGGCTTACAATTGCCTTCCCCTAGAGGTTCTTTTTGCCGCTCCTTCTACAAGGGGTGGCTCCAAAACCGTTGTCTCAGAAAATCCCTCTTCTTCTTATAAAAGACCCACTCAAACGTCCTCCAAAGGATACTTTCGCTGAGCCTACAGAGGCAACAATGGTAGGGGAAGAGGTGGTGGCAACAATAACAGCAACTCCCCTACCACCAAACAGTGACTTCCCTGCACATCCCCCCGATCATCCCACTCCTGTCGGGGGACTTCTTTCACAGTCCCTACCTGTCTGGAATTCAATCACAACTGACAAGTGGGTAGTACAAAATATCCAGTATGGTTATTGCCTGGAACTCACCTCTACTCCCCCAAATCTGCCTCCCAGATAACGTCCAATGTCCTCAGAACATCTGACCCTTCTCAAACAAGAGGTTCTCGCTCTATTACAAAAACATACAATAGAACCAGTCCCCTTGCCTCATCAATGCACAGGGGTTTACTATCTCTAGTTCCTTATACCCAAAAAAGACGGCTCTCTCAGGCCCATATTGGACCTCGGAGCCCTAAACCTTTAAATTCAGTCGGATCACTTCCACACAGTAACTCTCCAACAGGTGCTTCCACTACTTCAACAAGGCAACTTTCTCTCCACTCTAGATTTAAAGGACGCCTACTTTCACATTCCCATTCATCCCACTCACAGGAAATATCTCAGGTTTGTGCTAGACGGTCAACACTACCAATTCAAAGTCCTCCCATTCGGGGTGACTACAGCACCCAGGATCATCACCAAGTGCATCGTAGTAGCTGCGACCCACGTATGAAGACAGCACATTCCCTTATCTGGAAGACTGGCTTATAAAAGCCAATTCACACAGCAGCTGTGTACAACACACACACAAAACAATCCAATAGGCTAGATGTCCTACCACTAGAGCCTGCTATGCTGCAAAGTGGAAAAGATTTGTAATTTACTGTACAAATAACATCAATCCTCTAGATGCTTCTATTCAAAACATAACCTGCTGCCTTTTGCATCTACAACAATGTCACCTAGCGTATACATCCATTAGACTACACCTCGCTGCAATAGCAGCCGATCTCCAAAACAGACAACACCTGTCTTTGTTTAGGGTACCAGCTATCAAAGCATTTATGAAAACACGTAAAAGAATAATTCCACCTAGAGTTCCACCCTCTCCAGTATGGAACTTAAATGTGGTCCTTATCAGACTCATGGGTCCCCCATTTGAACCTCTGCATAAATGTCAATTACAATTTCTTACCTGAAAAGTAGTTTTCCTGGTTGCAATCACCTCTCTCAGAAGAGTCAGTGAACTCCAGGCATGAACCATACAAGAACCATTTCTACAAATTCATCATAACAAAGTGGTTCTTCGTACTAACCCAAAATTTCTACCTAAAGTTGTGCCTGCTTTCCACCTTAACCAGTCTGTAGAACTCTCAGTATTGTTCCCTCTACCACACTCAGTAGCAGAACGAGCTCTTCACAGGCTAGACGTGAAAAGAGCAATACTTTACTACATTGAAAGAACAAAATTCTTTAGAAACACTTAACAACTTTTTGTGGCTTTCTCCCCACCTCATAAGGGCAATCCTATCTCAAAAACGGGGATTGCAAGGTGGATTGTTAAATGCATCCAAATATGCTACGCTAAAGCCAAATGCACATTAACCGTTCCCCCAGGGCTCACTCTACACATAAACTAGAGGCATCTATGGCTTTCTTAGGGAACATTCCCCTAGATGACATCTGCAAAGCAGCGACTTGGTCTACACCACACATCCTAACAAAATATTATTGTGTAGACGTGCCGGCAAAACAACAAGCTAGTGTGGGCCAGGATGTATTAAGAACACTTTTTCAAACCACTGCAACAGGTACAGATAGCCACCGCTAAAGAGGTAACTGCTGTATAGTCTTTGCATAAGTATACGATCTACAGCTCATATGCCTCGAATGGAAAATTCTACTTACCAGTATGCATCTGTTCTTGCCATGTAGAGCTGTAGATTCGTATATGCCCACCTGCTTCCCCGGATACCTCCATCTGTTCCAGTACTATCTTACTTAAGTACATTACACATGGGCATCCTTTTCTATTTCTTACTAACTCCATCAGAACCCTCCATGGCAAAACAATTTGGAGATGGAGTCGATGCCCATGCGCACGATCATCCTAAGAGAGCCACCTACCTCGTGACTACAAAGACTTCTTCCAAGACAAAAACAAAGTGCAAACATCCGAGCCCAACACCAGATTGCAAGCTATGCATAAGTATACGAATCTACAGCTCTACATGCCAAGAACAGAAGCCTACTGGTAAGTAGCATTTTCCTTCCTAGACAAGGGGAGCACTATATAGCATTGTAAAGAGTTTCGAGGATTTTTCACTGGTATTTTGCACTCCAGATCATTATAATATTACAAACTGGCTACAGATACTTTTGTGGCTCCTTTTATATTCTGCGTTGCACCAGTGCATATTTTGCACCAGTGCGATTATGAGGCAGTGTGGCCACAATCAAATGAAAAACTTTACCTTTGTGCTAGTATTGAATTACAGACAAGGGCACAAAGGCGCTGTCGGGAGACACATTAACTGAGACCTATATGAAGATGGTACAAGTCAGTGAAGACCGGCAGTATGTCCCTCGGAAGTGGGGAGAGGATTCCTGGTCAAATGATGGCCGGATTTCTGCCTGCAGAGCGAATAGCTGACCATTGGCTTCAAACATCTGGTACACTTTTCACGAATGCACTTCCCCCATAGCAGGCACTAGATCGTGTCTGTGCTGGGGTCAATGCGTTTATTGTAAAAGGATCTGTCTTGGTCTGTGCTCAGTGCACCTAGTTGGAGTTTCATCGCTCCCTATTTGTAAATTATAAACCATTCTTTCTTCAAAGTCTACCCAAGCACTTGGGCTTCTGTTCTGTTGAAGCTTCATTCGGAAGCAGACTTGCATCCCTCCGCTAGACAGTATGTAAAAAGGGACTTCTACAGATGGGCAAACCTAAGATGATCATGACCTCATGAGAGCCATCAGTGAAGACACGAAAAGCAGGCAGCTAATCACTGGGAATCCCTGAAACCAGTTTTACAGCATCAATAACCCCGTAGTTTTAGCACATTCTTTTCAGATTTTCAAGTCTTTTTTTCCTTGAGGTAAAATAGAGAGCTTCTATAATTAAATGGCACCTTTCCTGCCGAAAAAGACTTTACATTTGTTGTGTTATGAATGACTGGTTTGCTAAATTTACAGCTTGGATGTGCAGCCTACTGTTCTAAGGACAAAAGGCAAAATCATGTACCTGGATAAATTACTCGTCATTCTAGCTAGTTCCCTCGTGTTACTTTGAAAAGAGACCAACATCAAGTTAGGAGAAAATTTTTTTTTTTTTAGACTCAACACGAATGCATCAGATCATGTCATTCATAGGCAGCACTGCTCGTGATGCGCCACTTTCTTAAATGTTGTTCCCCCTACCCCTCTTCTTCTTATCTGTTGCTGTCATAAGCCGTTGAAGATTATCTGCGTATGTTACTGTTACTCAGTGGCTTCTGCCTTGCAGGGATTCCTCAAAGACAGTCAGAATCCACTGCTAAAGATGGAATGAGTACTATCCACATGTCCGATAACCTGTGCTCACCTTTAGGTAGCTTGGCACCAAGCAGTCCGGTTTATCCTCCGGGCCCAAGTGGAAAGTATTGGCACTACACTACCCTCTCAACACACTGCGTTCGCCACAAAAAAGCTACATACTGTATGCATAAAACACTTGTCTTTGTATTGCACTCACACTGAAATCAAAATGATATACACATTGAATCCACTGCTAAAGATGGAATGAGTACTATCCACATGTCCGATAACCTGTGCTCACCTTTAGGTAGCTTGGCACCAAGCAGTCCGGTTTATCCTCCGGGCCCAAGTGGAAAGTATTGGCACACACTACCCTCTCAACACACTGCGTTCGCCACAGAAAAACTACATACTGTATGCATAAAACACTTGTCTTTGTATTGCACTCGCACTGAAATCCAAATGATAAACACATTGTATATACACTTTACAGTTATATGCAGGTGCTGACTTTCCCATTCGCAGAATGATTTAACAGTCACAGGTCTTTCACTAAGCCTCGTGACCCAGCCCCTAAGTTTTCAAGTACACCAGCCAACGATACACCTAGTCTTGGCTGCCCCTCTGTTGACTAAACAGTCAGAACCACCTAACACTGAAAGAAACTGTTACTTAGTTTCTTCCATCCGGATTAGATTTACAAGCGCCCAACGGCACCTGCATGAGTGTGGGACCGTGATTTCCCCTCCCCCCGTAGCAAAATGTTCTGACCCAGGAAACTGCCATGCTTTCAAGTCTCAATGGATAAATGTCTTCCTTCTGGCGGTGGTGTGTACTGCCGTAACCTTGAAAGTCAGCTGCAGGTGCCCACAAGGCACACAAACCCCTCAGGTTTCGTCACAATGTTTTCCACAATAAAGTACCTTGTGGAGTGGGTCCTGGGAGAGGGAGCCAACAACCTCGGACAGAGGCTGCAATGTCTGGCACTGCCGTCCTCCCGATCTGGTGTCTTTCGACCCGCCGATGAAATAAAAGCTAAAGCTTCAGGGAGGTGCGAGACACCGCATCCTTTGAAATGTGCTTACTGTGCACTTTACATTAAAATGAGGAAATTGTAGATGGTTCACCTATCACAGTGAACATTCTATTGTTCTTTTGAATCTGGCGATCAGGAAATTAATTTGGTTTTACAATCTGGAAATTAACATAATCAATTTGAGTTATCACGGACTTCTCAACAATCTGGGTACATTCCTGAGTACATCCCAGAGCGCAGTACAGTTTATTATTGCCCTGGGGAAACCCTATTCTGGGTGAAACGCTTTGGCGGCACCTGCACTGCATTATGCTTTTGTGGTTCAAGCAACTATTAAAGGATCTGATAAACATCATTGAAGAGTCCTGATAGATTTCTTTGCTTATCATTTGTGCCTTTTAATATGTGTTGACTCTCTGTGCTCTCTCTTTTGTACTATAGTGGCGTGGTTCATTGGCAGTGGACCAAGGAGGTGGGCAACAGTAACTTTGTGCATTCAAACACAGTGTACAGCTAGGTAGTGCGGCGTTAATTATCCCTTGCTGCCATCTGCAATCCATGATGGCCTATGAAGATTCAATCTGTGCAAGAGGCCACTTTTGAAATGGACAAGCCCTCTCTAAATGTTGTCTTGTTTGCCATCCTATCCCGGGATGCTTGATGACTGTCTTTAGTGGGGCCAAGACCCTGCCCCTTGGAATGCATGTGCCAATTGCACCTCCACATAACCATTCCAGAAAGGCCCCTTAGAGTCAGAGATCCGCAGTTTACCTTGAGCCCCTAGTTTATGGCCTTCAATCTGGAATGCACAAATGTTGCTGACCTCCTGTTACCCAGATGTGAATTTGAGAAACGCACATAGTGCCATGAGCATCGAAATGCCCACTTTCCGAAAAGTGATATTTCCCCACATGTAATGTCGGTTCCTCTGTCACTACTGGAGAGGATGCTCCATTACAAACACATTGATATCAAACCCGATACTGCTACTACTCTGCTCATAGGAAATACTGCTCATTAGCCTTTCCCTACATTGCCCCATGCTAATCCAAAGCGAGAAGCAGGCCCAGTCATACTGAACACACCATCCGGCGCCATTCACGACCATTGCACGTAACCCGCACATACCCTACCTCTTCCTAACACTGCACCCTATCACCAGGGAGAACTCCAATATAGCAAGAGACATGAAGAACCTTGGCACATAGCATTTTAAATGCCAAAACGAGTTAGGGTAACCTGTGCACACAGGCCTCCCCAGGGAAAACCTGTGGCACATTCCATGAGCTACCTCTGTGGATGCACAACACGTGCTGCAGGACCATTGAGGAGTATTCGAGATACATGCCCTGGGTATAGGTCTTACCCCATGACAAGGTAATCGTGTATATGATGAGCAAGGAGCTTAGGCACCCAAATGGCAGTTTCCATCCTGATTGAAGTCCTATGGATAGCATCCATAAAACTGAGAATGAGAAACGCAAATAGTCAAGGGAAAGCGACCTAGAAAGCCATTTCCAACAGTAACTTTTTGTGAAAGTGATTGTGATAAAAGAAAATTATTGCCAGCAGTGATTTTCTAGCCTATTTAAAAGAATTGCCTGGAATTGATGGTACGACTGGGATCCCTCTTTTGTGGATTCAGTGCTCACAGCTGGGATGATCTTGATCACCACCACCAATGGAACATTTAACTGATGTTTTGAGTTTATGGTCACTTGCCTTTGATGGTAATCGGTTTTGCACCTGATTGCAAGATCCTAGATTAATAGGTTTATTTTGGTCATATTGAGATTATTCTCTCAAACCAGTCGAAGGGTTTGTGAGAGAACATCAAGGGATTGAGACAGATGGCTATCTTGTGAGTTTTTATTTTTGTCTATATTCACTCAATAACCCATGTTCTGGGTGACACTTTAGTAGTGTGGAGGGTTACTCCTGTGACTGGTATTATCTCACAATTACATTCCTGAAATGTGTATCCAAAGGCATTTGTTCAGCCACTGCCTTCCATGCCAGGGGCGTTTTACCCCCTGCTTGATTACTAGGCAGTTTGTAGCATCTGTGGTCCTGTTTTGAGCAGCCCCAGCACAAACATTTCTCTGTGTGAGCCAATCCATGCTAAGACTTAAATCTGCATTGCTTCATATTACGTGCACCGACTATAACTTAATATGAGGCTGACCTACTTAAAGAAGCAAAACAAGGTTTATATTCTGACGTTTGTTTGAATGCAGAAATACTTGCTGAACGTCCTTTTATGACTTGGGTAAAGGAATTTTGCACGGTTTGAAAACATTGAACGGCAAAAACCAGAGCTTGAATTCGGAGACAGAATGACTCCTGTGTGCTGGAATAGAACGCTCTGCAGCATCTGTTTATAGATTTAAAATGTGATATTGCGAAGTCTTTACTTAGTTTTGCATCCAGAACACTACATACGTAACACACAAGAATCATCGCTCCACCTATGTACTGCTCTATATGTGCCAAAGTTACATGTGAGGAAACGCATTTTCTTCCCGAGAGGCTTGCCATGTTTCTTCTCAGCTTTGAGGACTCTCTTAAAATGCAAACGCAGCCCATGAGGAAACATGTTTACTATATGAATGTGCCCATTAATCTGTGCAGAAATCAACCGTTAGCGAAGCTGTATTTTCAGACAGAACTTTCTGGTGCCTTTTCACGACTCCTTAAATTTCATGTAGATAACCGTTATGTGACAGTTAAGCGCCATACCAAACACCATCTCAAATAAACTGAGTATAGGAGGGACGTACAAGAGGAACCCGAAAGCAGGAGAGTTGCACATGTCTACAGTGGGTTTCCACTTGAGTCTCTGGTATATATTCTCGAAACTATGGGCTGCTCCTTCAACCAAGAATAGTCCAGCTTCACGCCGCCAGTGACACTCGAATTTTGGGAGTTTGTTTTAACACTGGCAGCTTATCTAGGGCAGCTTATAGGGAGAAGCGATCCCATCCTTAAAAATGATCGTTTCCAATAAATATTCAACTTTCTCTAGGGGTATTCAGTACACTCTTTAAATTGGGTTAGTAGATTGTTTTTTCTTCATTCTTTCATATCCAGATAAAGTTTTTTAAATGTGTGTAATTCATAAAAAGAATCCACTTTCATCACCACCGAGGTAAGTTTCGATGCAAATGTTGTTGGGACATCAGCTGTTTTCTTCGATGAGGACTTGCTTGAAGCTGTTGCTGAGGATTTAGTTTATGAAAGCATCCATAAGCTAAAGTGATATTTTTTATGTAGAAGCCTGGGAAGATGCTGGCAAAGAGTCAAAGGTATTTGTTTTTTTTACTTCATTCTAAAGGATCACTACCTTTGCCAGGAATATGCACTTCGGAACCAAGCTTCTCTATCTTTAGCATCTTATTAGTGAAATATTGACCAATTTCTTAATTCTTTGCCAAATGTCCTGCCTATTAAAGCATAACAGGCATTTCTTGTTTGGGTCGTCATGCTAAATCTTCCTGGGCCCACATGATTGCCTGTCTCACTCGTGGTGACAAATGCAAAAAGAACAATTGATGGACGGAATGCTGAACAATGTCAAACATCCACCACCAGTACAGAGACCTGTGCCCAAATCCATTGTTTCTTTGCTCACCATGTCATTCCAGTTTGGACCCAGCCATATGCAATTCAGTCTGGACCCTACTACCCATGGGACCAGTCCACCCTGAACTGCCAGGCCAGGTCCTTCCTGGACTGGAAACACGCATCCTTGGACTGGTTTAGGGGTATCACCCCTCATCAGCAAGACTAGCTTGACTACCGTGGCATTGAGAGCATGGGACCCACTTCTGGCCATGCCTGTTCCCCTCGTGGTGACAAATGCAAAAAGAGCAAGTGACGGACGGAATGCTGAACAATGTCATACATTCTCCGCATTACAGAGATCTGGGCCCAAATCCATCATTTATTTTTGCTCATCATTCCATTCTAGTATGGACCCAGCCATTTGCAAATCCGTATGACCGTCCCACTTGGGGTGACAAATGCAAAAAGAAAATTGTGCTTGCTAAGGTTTCAAAAGTGCCTTAGCATGCATGTAATTCATTTGAAAGGTTTCAGAAGCACAAATACTCAAATAGAAAAGGGGCAGTCGAAACTGTTTACTGTCTATAATTGATGGTAAAAAAAATTCCACAGAGCAGACAAACACCCAAGTGAAGCAAAATACTATGAAGTGAAGATCAGAGCAATGAGGATTCCCTTGTTAGCTTGACAGTGGTAAAAATCTGCAAAGTCATTGTGGAATTTGAGTTTCGTGCCTCTCCACCACATTGACTGTAGTTTGGTTCACATATGTGCTGAATGGGACTCCATATGGTCTCTTTGCCTGTCTGTTATTTGAGTCCATAGGAAGACTGCTCTGTTAACAGTGACTTCCAAGCTTTTGGTGGTGATTATTGAAGCGCGAAAGATACCAAAGTTGGAGTACTGTAGCAATAGATAAGTTACTTTTCTTTAGTAGCATCTTTGAAAGTCAATACTTCCATATACGTACAAAACCCCCCAAAATTATTGGGTACCGCCACCATGTTGAACAAGCATTAAAAATGCAATAGGCCTCGCCTTTTGTTAAGTTGCAGCCATTTGCTTTGCTATGCAATACTATTAGCAAAGCAAATGGCTTTAACTTAATCAAAGGCGATATCTATTGCATTTTCAATGCTTGTTCTATAATATGTAATATATGTGTCCTGTGCGCTGCAGCCTTCATTGTACAAAGCACTAGCAGCTGGCACTAGAGCAAGAGCAGTCTAAAGAATCCCGGTCCAGTCTAAAGAATCCCAAAGGGCTGGCTGCAGAGCTCCAGGAAGACCTCTATAAGGCATTGTTTGGTGAGTTGCAGGCTCCGAGCTGCAGAAACCTTTGCCAAAACTAGAACCCTTTGAATGAGAGTTAAGAGCCCTGCTTTAAACCTTGTAGATGTATATGAAAGGGTCTTTACAGTCTTAAAAAGACATTTCTTCTGCAAAGGTTAGATACAAATGGTCCTCAATAAAGGTCATGATCTGCACTTAATTTTGTTCAAGCAAGGTACAACTGTGACCTAGATAACTTGATACTAAAAGACCGGATGTTCCCATGCGGAATAGGGTCAAGGTTGATTTGAATAAGGCTGGGTTCAGAGGTGGCATGTTGAGCGAAAAAAGAGTGGCTGAGAATAATTCAAGCATTCCATCCATCACTGTTTTTTGATCCCCTTGATATTAAGAGGCCGAACTAAAAAAAACAGCGACATTATCTGATTTGAAGTCTCAATTTTCATGTTTCCCTCTGTCAACTTTTGGGATAATGGATACTGCGAATAGTGGTGGTATGGGTCATCATGGGTGTGGGGTGACAGCCTTACTAGCCCAAATCATCAGTCGGAATAAGGAACTCCGAACTTGATATGCATAAGTTATCAAAACCTTCTTTGTGTGTGTCATTTAGTAATTCAACAGTGACCGTGCATCTTGGCAGGTTACTCTTAAGAATAAAATGCTCTGCAAAGCTAAAACGTGTAAAAAAATATCCGATTGACCGCAGATTCCATACAACTGCCCATGTATTTACTCCGGAATACTTGATTGTGGCTGGCGTGGTTGAACCTGAAAACTAATGATCTGTTTCTGTTGTGTCGGGATAGAAAAGTGTTTACCTGAAACTCATTCGCGTCTAAAAGAGCACAGACTGCAAAGTCACAGAAATAAGCAATAATGAAAAATAATGAAAAACCAATATGCAGAGTTACGAAAGTAGGACGCAGTGCCACAAGAATATTTAATTTAATTAGGTTAATATAAAAGAGGGATCGCAATGCAGGAAGCCTAAAATAGATATTCTACCCATACCAAAGGGCCCTCTTTAGCGCAGGTGCTGAATGACCGCTTTCATGCGGGAGGGAGGGGCAAAATTCTTACCCAGGGCAAGGTTGCCATGCTTGCAGTAACTGCTGAGCAAACTACTGGACCTTCTGATTAGAGCAGCCTTGGTTTCTTCCTGGTGACCTCCAATTTACGAACCTAGCGTCAGACTCTCCTATCACAAACGTAGGAAGGCGAAACATAATAGTAAGTGGTGTGTAGAGTATCCAACCAAGTATCATGTTACCGAAATAGCACCCAATCAGCGTCTACATTAGTATCTGCGCCCGGTGAATGGTGAAGGGTTGAAGCAAGTGCCAGCTTTTTCTTGCCGAAGATAGGTTGTAATTAGTATGTCTCCTGCTTTACTAGAGCCCCACTCTCCAGCGCAGCATGTTTCTTATAAGTTATCGAGCAAGCATCTGTGCTAGCTGCATATAGGGTGGTGTGGCCATGTTAAAAGCACAACAGGGGGAGTGCGAACAAAACAACTGAATCTCAATCTGCCATGAATGAGCCGGATTCAGATGCAAGCAGCTCCGCTGAGAACCACAGCTGAATGCGCTCCGGCTTCTAACTGCTACAACAAGGGGACTTTTAGTCAATGGATTTAAACAATCAGATTCCGTAATTATATTTCCTACTTTGGAAATAAAAACGAAGGAGCCAGCACTTGCTTTTGCACCTTCTCTGCCCCGCATGTACCCCTGACTGCCTGTGTGCACCTAATGAACCCCACTGTTAGTGGTTTCAGTTCCCCTTTCAAGGCTACGCTCATACGGACGGGTGTAGTGGCCCTTAACGAAGGCAATAGACCTGAACATCTGAGGGCTGCGAAGAAAACAACTGTACAATTGAAGCATTTGCAGGTAAAGGCACATGAGTTTTTAATAAAACTTACGGCGCAGCTAACTTTGGCCTCCACCTCCAGAAGCCCAGCGTGCAAATGAAGAGCGCAACTCTGGGAAGTTTGGTTTGGGATGGGGGAAAGGGAAGGGAGGAGCAAGCTACCAGCACACCCTCCTACGTAATGCGAAACAAAGATGGCGTTGGGCTGTCCACATGGGTCGTCCTTAAAGTGGACAAGGCGGATACCAAAAAGCCAGATTGCCAATCGTGCGCCAGCGTTTAACATAAGCGCTGACATCCGCCAATCAAAAAGAAGGGCGTGGCTTAAAGCCCCTTCTGAAATCGTATCTATTGCAAAAGCCCACCGCATAGCGAGTAGCGCATGCGCGCTGCTAAAGCCAGGCGAGACCTAAAAAGAGCAAAAGTTAACTTTCCTTTCCAAATAATTCACCAAGAACTCTTATTAGTTCTCCCAAGTTAGGAGACCAATTTCTACTTGAAATCTTGGCAACGTTTTTTTCCAAACATCCGCTTTAATGGAGCTTGTGGCTCCGTGTACTTTATGAAACCTTGCTTGAAAAATATTTTGTGTAGCAGCCATTTATATAAGATGGTGTCAATTCTTGTTCTATACTTTAAAGAAA
Source organism: Lissotriton helveticus (assembly GCF_964261635.1). Classification (NCBI taxonomy): domain Eukaryota; kingdom Metazoa; phylum Chordata; class Amphibia; order Caudata; family Salamandridae; genus Lissotriton; species Lissotriton helveticus. Next base: position 695,066,897 of record NC_136068.1, read on the forward strand.
GAGATAATAGTCGTAGATTTATATTTTTTATATAAATCAATTTGTCTTTCAGAATTCCTGTTGAATAAGTGCAACTGGCACTCGGGCTAAAAGGGATGTCGTGTAGTAAACTGATGTATCTCCAGTAATTCTGTAGTCCAAGGTGAAAGTGTTACTGCTAGCATTGACAGATAAAAGGCCTATACTGCCCTTTGTTGATCATCTTGTCCTTTACTTCATTTGAGACGGGGATGCTACATCAACTCACTTAAGCAGTATGTACATTTCTGGGATCTGCAGAGCACCTTCCTGGAAGCAGTATCTTTTGTTGACTAACTAGAATAAATTCTGAAGTAAACAATCCGTTTACAGATGTCTTTTCAGCCTCTCAGGACTTAGCATAAGTTAGATTCTAAGGTAAGCAATCTTTTTACAAATACCTTTTCAGGCTCTTCGGACTTATCATTCTGTTTTTCAAAATTCCTAGCCATTTCGCTGTTGAGGAAGAAGCCGCTTTCCTTGGCTATTTTGTGTTTAACCACATCGATGCTATGCATTTTCCCCTCCTGTGCTGAGTTTTTCTCATTCCCATTGTTTCATGACGAGCTGGGCTCGTCATGAGCGTGCGAGGAGGCTACCTCATGACGAGCCCAGCTCGTCATGAGCGTGGAAGGGGTTAATTGTTTCTATCAAGTGGGTAATCTGGTTGAGACCTGCAGACTAAGAGTCTGTGTCTAGGGAAACTGATTCGTTAGAGAGGAAACTGTGCTTCTCACACACATTCATGGATTTAGTACCGAGACACACTACAGGGTGAGAGCAGCTTTTGTGCATCACAAAATGTTAAGAGCTTAGGCAGTAACTGATTGAAATAGGGTTAAAGTTGTGCTGGACCAAGTATTTGAATTCCATCCTCATTTAAGAGTAATTCTAGTGTATACCCTTTCAGACCAGTCTTAACTTGTAGAACTTGGGATGTTCAACAAGTGAGGAGACTTATTTGCCTGAGCATTATCTGAGCCCTATCCAGGAACGCCCCTGACCCTCGTCAGAACAACCTTAAAATTCAAGCTTGACCTGACAGAGAAAAGCAGAGATGGTCTAGGATAGAATGGGTTTGATTTTACTTCTTACTGACGGTGCATGCACTACATTTCTATAGACCTCTTAATTTTGCAGCATGTTCCTAACAATGCTCAATTCTCAAAACAAACTGAGTCACAGTTCCCTTCCTACTTATGTCCTCCTCTTCCCATTGCACAAGCAGCCTGTCACTATTGTAATCACTGTATAAGCTACTAGCATAGCACTGTACAGGGTATGTCCTGAGACAATTTCGTTTTGTTCAGTACCTAAAATACATTAGTGAGTTCTAGGTTCTCTGCCACCGATGCCACCCTTGAAAATGTCTGAATCTATAGAACAGTCATTCAGCGTAACTTTTCATTTGCGTTATTACATGTTTGATTTCGAAATTGTAGTGCAACCCTAGGTGTTGTCTGCCCTTACAGGCATCAGTAAATGCCTGGCAAAAGTAATTTGTTTACGGTTCTGTGACTTCCAATATTAAAGGAACACACTCTGGCTGTTCTAGGCAAAGTATTTCAAGCCATTTGGCCAAAAGCTTGGTTATCTTGTAATAGCTGTGCATCACAGGCACCAATAACCTGAGGGCCTTTATACGGCCTGGCATCATATGTTGACAGACGTATGTCATGGGCATCTCTGGAGCAAACAGTTGCCACTAGTCTAGCATTGTAGAGCTGTTTCTTTCCTAGGTGGATACATTCCATTTCCGTTGGATCATTAACATGGTTGGTCACATAACTAAAAAGCAATTTAGACTACTTCCCTTTCCAAAAATAACGTTTAAGAGCTACTGTACAGGCTTTAATGAAAACCCTCATGTTCCCTTGTAGGGCCACATTTTTCTGAATACCTGGCTGCTTTCTCAAGATACTGTTAAGTTCTTGCAGTTTGTGATAATTAAAAATGCACATAAATGTCATGTGGTGCAAATGTGGTCTTTAGTGAAGGGTTGTCCTTTCTGTTTACTTGCGCGAAACAGGTTTTCCTCTGGTAATATAATTAAAAACCTGCAAGTCCTGAAACATAAACTATATCCTTCCCTTTTGTCTTCTTCAGCATCATTTTGAAGAAGCCCGAGAACACAGAATAGGCATCCAATAGAACATGCCACTATAATCTATTCTGAGAAGGCTTCCCAATAGCTTCATTGAAATTACTGCATTTTGAAGACTGTCATGCTTTGCATAGTCCTCTATAAAAGATTTCTTTTTGGTCTGGGTTTTGACGAGAACCTGTCAAAGGGACCTATTGCTCACAGTGTACACGCAGAATGGGCTTTGGGTGTGACCTTTTCAACCATTGACTTTCAATGACCAACCTTTCGCCCGTTGGGTTGAGAGTTTTCAGTCATGTCTTCCCTTAACCACATGGAGTACTCATCCCATCTAATTATATTGGCTGTTTGGATGTATCCTTCCACCTCGACTTGAGTGGTTGCATTGAACTGCATGAAGAGCTGCTTTACAACTATAGCACTCTGTCTGCTCCTACTGACTTTATCCTTTGTGTCTTTAATATGTGAACAGTGAACGGTGAAAAACGTTCTTAAAAGGTTTTCTATAGTGCACTGGTCATACACTTGAAACTGACTGCATGCGCGGTGGGTGTTGGTATTACTTTTTTTGGTTCGGGTTTTTGAGGCTGGGCTTTTAATTACTGGGCGCGTGACCTGGGAACCCCAGTTACCGATAGCATCTGGTCATATTGCTGCATGCCGGTACACAAAATATCACTTGGCCAGAGATGCAAGCTATTGCAGTTCAAATTCCTACATAGAGTATACCTTACTCCGGTGGACACAGCTAAATATGACACTAGCAAAACAGACCGCTGTCTCAAATGCCAGGCCTTGGCAGAGGACTTTGCACATCTGACATGGAACTGCCGCACCATTGCCAGGTATTGGCTATCGATATACTCACATATTGCAAACAAGCACTGGCATAGCCAATAGGTCTCGATTTTCGGACCTTATAAGTGTTTAGCCATGCTGCATTTTACCCTGTGTAAGTATTTAGCCATGCAGCAAAGGAGGCTGTTGAGAAGATAAGGGAAGGAAAGGGGTTAACTATGATGTCATCAGGGTAAACCTGTACTAGCGGCCAGAGCTGCTGATTTTAGAACATGGCGAAGCAAGTACGGCCCCCTGCATCGGCCGACCATTCTGTGTCACAGAGCATATCTCTTTATTTCCCTGATTAAAAAAGGGGAAAACCCGTAAGGTAGTGCCTTTCAGGTTGTAAAGCGCTTTAATGAAAGCGGGCAAAATTTGGGCTATAACAAATATGCATATAAGAAGCATGGGTTCTCACCATAAAGGAGGGTGGAATATATTACTGCTTCTGATCTATCCACTGCTAATAAAGCAGGCTTGCATTCCTCACTGTCGAGCGCTCTAATTTTGAAGCATTGGACGATTGGTCACCGAAAAAGCCGCCTTTCTGTGCTGACTAAGTTCAATCTGGTCGTGGTAACTGTGTTAGAGGGTGGGTCCTGCTGGATAACTGCGAGGAATACCTGGGCAGGAAGTGCTCATTAAAGGCAGGCACCCATCACCGCTCGGGAATATTGCTAGGAGCGCGCACTTTCAAGTGGGTGGTGCGTCACTGGCTGTTGGTATCCCGTTATCACCGGGGCCAACGCTATGTATGCTGATAACTGTACGGGCCATCAAGTTCAGAATTTTTTCACTAATACTTCGAAGTGCGGGAGTTAGCCAGTTTCGATTCTCCTACAATTGCAGTGAACTGGTCTCCCCAGTTATGTAACTCCACTTTGCAAGTTTATTCTACTCCAAAAAATAAATACATATCAAATGTGTATCCACATCATTGCTCTCGTAATGAAAGTTCAGGTACACTGCAGGCTGACCGCATTCTGAGGTGGGCACAAAGTACAAAAATCAGGCACAGTTGTTTTGCAGCTGTTGCTGCTCATGAGGTCTCACGGCTATAGCTGCTGACTTTGAAGCAGGGAAACTAAGGTTTGAGACTCGGGTCGACCCCACATCCTGTGATTCTGGACAAAGCACTTAATATCCCTGTGCCTACCAAAAAGTTGGGAATGTATTCGTACGTAACTTCAATGGCGCTCATGTGAAGCGCTCCAATACCTTCGGGTCGCGTTTCCGCGATATAAATCTGCAAAATAAATAAACAAACCCACTGGAAGGGTTATTACTGTTTACTAACGTCAATGAGAGGTGACCCCCTGCGTGACACTTGTCTAAGAGCTCGTTCACGAGAGAGAGAGAAAGAGACAGACACAGACAGACAGACACAGACCACATCATGGGGAAACACAGGTTTGTGGACAAACAGTACCCAGAGAAATCAGCACAAGTGTTTAGCCATGCTACCCCATGTGAAAGTCTCTTGGAAGCAGCGGGGGCCCAAAACTGGAAACAGGGTGCCTGAGAGGGAGGGAGAGATGAGACAGGCAGGGGAGAGAGAGAGTAGAGAAATGTAAACCAGCATGCGTGGCCACGCTAATTAAAAACAGATGGCCCCTGCGCGCCGCTGCTCACTCCCGCAAGGTGGATGCCGCCACACGTACGAGTGTTCGAAAAAAGCAGACTGATTCCAAAAGGTCACCTCGTAGAGTAGCACATGCGCGCTTCGCCAGGCTTGACCTAAAAATGACAGACCTTACACTTCAGCCGGAACTGGCAATGGCACTCTTAGGCTATACCACGGACCTTCCCTGATCAACACGCAGATTAATCTCCATGGAACTGCTATTGGTGAAACTTGAGATCGCAGTGCACTGGGGCAGTCCCGCTCTCTCCTCCCCGACTGCCTGGCACGAGTCTGACACTATGCAACACCACTAGCATGGACTATACTACCTTACAACTCGGGGCATCACGCCCTGTAGATATTTGGCAGCCCCTACGCAAGTACCTGCTTACCCTAGAACAAGACACTACAGACACCCAGGCACCATCGCCCTCAATCGCCACATGACCTGTTTGGACTGATTGCATGTTCAGATACACCACTGTCCGCATAGATACACGTCTTGCACACACAGGATATATTTCCAACCTTTCTCCTCTATATACCCTAAACTTGGTCATTAAAGAAGTGCTGAGAGACGGAGGTATTGTGATATACGTACTGTGACATGACTATTAAAAATGTTAATGCAAGATACACCTCATGTAGATGTGAAAAACTAATAAAGTTTAAAAAATATATTTTCACTGAAAAAAAACAAAGGTTACAGGGACGTTATAGTTAAGAAATAGAATTTTAAAAAACCTTAGAAATTCACTGAAATAAGCCAAAGGCTACATGGGTGTTCTAGTTAGACTCAGATTTCACTTGTACAAAACCATAGAAATTCAGCAGTAATAATTACCTGAGCTAACTATAACTTACAGCCCCACAATGCACTGCTTATGACCTCACATATTACATCGCTCATGACATGGTCAGTGACATCACTGATGACATCTTTCCATGAGTGTGTTTTGCAAACGTTTGAGGCTTAAAGATATATACTAAGTTACATCATAAGTTAAATTACTATTCTTTCCGTACTAGCAATTAGTCATACTATTTCTAACATAGCTCATCTGAGTGGCTGTGTGACTGTATTACTGTGTGAGTGGATATCTGATTATGGGTATGTTAGTAGCAGTATGGGTGAGTGAATGGCTGTGTGAGTGACTATTAGTGAGTGAGTGAGTGGGTGTGTGAGTGGCTGTATGGGTGAGTTAGTGGCTGTGTGAGCGTCTGCATAGGTGTGTGAGTGGGTGTGTGAGCGACTGCAGGGCTAGCTCTAGGGAGGTGCGACTGGTGCCATGGCACTGGGTGCTGACTCTGGGGGTGCCGTGTTTTGAAATATATTGTATATGTAAAAGCACTTGCTGCTGCTGCTTTGCCTCCAGCAATTCCATGCAACAATAAATGTCAATATAACTCTGGTGATTAATAAGTCTGCTGGAGAGATCGGAGTTATGTCTAGTGGAAATGTTGGCTCCGAATAAGGTAGTGCAAAGGGTTAGTATGCCTGCTGCAAAGAACGTGCACCATACAGATCACAGTTGTGCATATAATGTAAATAGTTCAGTGAGTTACTGCTTTTGTCACAGAGATCCTTTTGTTACTTGCAGTTTAGAGGTTAAAATCCTAATATCGAGTAGTGACCTGTAAACGGTCTTTAAAAAGCTGCATGCAGACTCCGAGGTATAGGTTAGAATGTTGTTTTCTTACCCAGTCTTTCTTCTCTGTGTGCTGTGTTTTTTTGGTGGGTTGTAGGAAAGATTGATGTGTGCGTGACATTGGAGGGTGCTGCTCCCTTTGTGTTGTGGCGAAGTTGGTGCTATAGCTGAGCAGAGCTGCTTGAGGAATGCACTCCGAATAAGAGTGTATCATGCAAATCTTTGTGACCCATTGACCAAGCGTGGGAATTCCCTGCTACTGTATACATGTTAAACGCTGCCCAACTCTACTGGCACTTTCTTTGTAGTAGTGACACTTATTTTTAGTGCTTGCACAAGTAAATATTCAAAACGAAAGTAGGGAAACAATTCTGATTTTTTGGGGACATTTTGTCTTTAGAAACTGCGCATAGGAAAAGGCCTTTATGTTATGTTTTATTTGGTTTACTGTGCTTAGTATAATTGCGACTGTTGCATGTACTATTTCACCTGTTATTGCCATTTGTGAATGGAATCTATTAAAAGAAGCGAGCACAGTTATAAATGAGCAGTCTAGCTGTATCGCGGAGGCACGGCTTTGGAAGAAGTAGATTTGTTTAGAGCTGGTGGTAAGGTTTTTTCTGTTAAACTATACAAAAAAACACCTGGGGTATGGTACACCCAAAAGGCTTAAAGTTCTAAAATTCAGATATTCCTTCTGGCCACATTTCTCAGTCAGTCTGTAGATAAAATATACTCTTTAATTTTTCTAGAAGTAGAATTTTGAGTTCTAATGACAAATTAATTTGTTGTCTGTGTTTTGATGCAGTGTAGGATGCTTGATAAAATACCTATAGGCTGCTTCGTTTTGGTCATGACTTATTCATCCATATGTGTAGTCTTCTGAGGAATATGTCCGAGTTTCCTATGGTGCTGTACTGATGATGATTATAATGAACAAAGAAGATTTCCTTTTAGCTTGACTCTCTCCAACTACAATTGTTTTGGTGGCCCAGAGAGATAATGGAATCTTGCCTAGAAATTGTTCTGAATTGCAGGATGTAAACAAGCGGACTTTGGCAACCACAAACGAGCCTTGACAAAGCCAATTAGTCTCACTTTGAGACTATTGGCGTTGTCAATGTTTTTTTAGCTATGTTACAAAGCATCCCGAAAACCACATTAAATGCTTTTTTAATGTGGTCTATGGGATTATAAATGTTATTAAATGTGACTGATTTAGTACAGACACATCTATGTATGCAAGCCTTTTAAATGAATCCCTCAGGACACTTGCCTGTATTAGTCCTTGGTAGGATTAAAGAGTTTGGTCCATGTTATAAGTACTTGATAGATTTCTAGTGGCATTTCAGGTGAGTATCACAACTGTCAATTTACTTGGGGTATCCCCTACCTTGTATTTTTCTGTGTTGCTACTTTTAGCTACCTTCCTCATCTCCAATTTTTTTCCTGTGCCTTGCGTACTCAGATTTGATTGATCTGTCTGGTGTTACTGTCCAAGGTAATGTTAGTGCACTTAACAAATCAGTTACTTACCTTCGGTAATGTCTTATCCGGTAGAAACTAGGTCTAGCCACAGATTCCCACCTTAGAATTAACCCTAGACCCAAGACTAGATCCAGAAATGTTTATCTCTGCACGTCGGTAGAGGGCATCGAGCAATTCCGTAACTACGTCGTCCACTGGATGTGACGTCGTCAGAGTCCATAAAAGCCCTCCCCTGATGCGCAATCGTCTGTTTCTTCTGCAGCTACTTTCTGTGATGAAACGCAGAGACGCGTATAAAAACTGCCATGAAACAGTGTGCCCAAAAAGAATCCTCCTTTTGAAAACATGTGTTTTAAGTATTAGCCGTTGTTTGTTGTGTCTTAGAGATATAGATAGATATTTATTTGAATACCAACAAAGGTTCATAGAAGGGATCTGGAAGAAAGAGGAGAAACCGGGTCAGTAAGGAATCTGCAGTTAGATATAGTCTCTCCCAGATAAGGCATTAATGAAGGTAAGTACCTTATTGATCTGATAGAGACGTCTAGCCGCAGACTCCTTACCTTAGAATATATACCCAAGCAATACCATCATGGGGAGGGTCTGTGAACTGATTCCAAGAAATATCCCTAACTAGGCTATCCGGTCGGCATAAGAAAAAGACACCACTTGCGAGGAAGGGAGATGTGGAAGAAAACATCCCACCTGAAAACTCGGGGAGAGCCCCGTATGGAACTGAATCCACAGCTGTGCAAAGACATGGAATAGGAGGCATGGCAGAAGAACAAGACCAGTGGGACCGAGGTGGACAGAGCCAACTCAATGGAAGTATATGCAAACAACCAGGCTGCAGCGTAAAAGAAATTAGTATTGGAAGACCCAACCCCAGAAATGAAAGTCCAACCAAAGGGCTAGTGTAAAGAAGAAAAGGACAGATAAAGGCAGTGTCCACATCCTAGAAAGGATCCAGACACCACTCAAGGGCATATTCGTTAGCCTGTTAGCACAAGGGAGACGAGCCCCCAAGGCGTAAGAACAACAATCCTCTGTATGATCCACCCGCAGTGTCTAAGAACGAAAGAGGAACATTCGCTATAATCCCCCAAAAAGAGAAAAGGGCACACCTGAAAAACAATGAAAGAGGAACATTCGCCATATAGCCCCAAAAAGAGCATAAGTCACACCTGAAGAACAGCCAGGCCAGTAACAAAATATTGGAAACGGCTCCGATCAAAACAATTAAAGCAACAGCAGCTTCACAAGGCAGAAGCGGAGGAAAACAGGCCATGCATAGGCATGGAGAGGTAGGGTGTCTGAGTTGGCCACTTATTCCAAGATATGGGCAAGGGATGACCACAAGGAACCTAAGAGTGAAAATGGGGACGGGCAGGGCTTTGACTTGCCCGTGTATAGTGAGAACTAACACAAGAAGCCCAAACCCCTGAAGAGAGAAAGCTGGAACACCACTCTGGGTGGACCCAGACAAATAACCATAGGCCAAGAACCACACCTTGCACCAGTTAGTCCCTTATAAGGGTACAACTGTGTCAGGAACATATTGAGGAATGCCTGTAAGGCATACAGACTACAGGGAACGAGGCAACAGTGCATCTGCACAATACTTTGAAAACTCCCCAATCAGAACGTGGGTAAATTGCAAGGAAGACAGTGCAGCCACCTGCGTTGACACCAACAGGGTCAGAAAGTAAGATGCATCCCGGAGAACAACCAGGGACCACAACCTCATTGACTGGGTAAAATGCAGAAAGAAAATACCTGCCGGGGCAAGTCACCACACGGACCGTACGTGCAGGGATAAGTGTAAAGAAGAAGCTAACTGGCACAGCCCTATAACAGTCCACCCAGGAGGGAATACAGGAGACCATTCCCAGCGCCGTATGGGGGGTAAGATGACGATGGTATGGCAATCTGATATTGAGATTTCGCTCCACTCTGACTGCCCCAGAAACAGCGTAAAGCTGTGTCAGCTATAGAGCCAAACGGATATTGACCATTGAAAGTCATGTCAAAAAACAATGAAGGGAGTGAAGAGATATATCAGTCATGGACTCAATCTCCTCTGTAAGTCCTCTCAGAATTTACAAAATAAGGTGCTAACCTTCCAAAAAGTGTCTAAACCCAAGTGAACCGTTTGGTTACTAGCCTGGGAAAGCAATAACTTAAAAAAAAAAATAACCCTCACCCACCAAAATGTCCCTTGGTGGCATGCTTTCCCATGCTAGTAACCAAACGGTCAGAGATCCATGTGTGGAGTTCTCTGGCTGCGACGTTTGCGTCGGGTGCCCAGGTGTGGTTGTCTCGGATAAGGGTGGAGTAAAGTTGCTCATCGGTACCCTTGCTCTAGTTCCTTCGTGGTGGGCATGGGGCTGGTTCGGGTGCCTTGAGTTTGTTGATGGCAAAGTGTAGGCAGTGGTGGTCGGTCCATGGCGGCTGCGTTATGTGGCTGAATTGGACAATGTTTCCTGCTGCAAAGATGGGGTCCAGGGTGTGTCCTGCTCTGTGGGTCGGTGTGTTGATATGTTTAAGTCCGATGCTGGTGAGGTTGTCACAAAGGATAGTGGAGTTGGGGTCGCTGGGGTTGTCTAGGTGGAAGTTCAGGTCTCCAATGAGTATGTAGTTTGTTGAGGCAATAGCGTGGGGTGCGATGAAGTCGGTGATGGTGGTGGCGAAGGGTGTTCAGGTCCGGGTGGGTCTGTAGACGAGGGTTCCTTGGAGTGTGGCTTTGGGGTGGTCTGGATCTGGGAGTGCAGGTGTTCGGCGGAGGGGAAGGTTTCGCTGGAGGTGGTGAGGCGGAGGGTGCTCTTGTGGGCGATAACGAGGCCCCCTCCTGGGTGGTTGGGGCGGTCTTTCCTCTGGATCTTTTATCAGTCTGAGATGGCGTTGCTGATGTTGGGGGCGGAGGATGCGTTGGTCCAGGTCTCTGTGAAGAAGGCGATGTCTGGCGAGAGAGTGTCCAGTAGGTTCCAGATTTCCATGGCGTGTTTTTGTACGGAGAGTACGTTGAGGAGGATGCATTGTAGGGTGTCGCTGGTGCTGGCGCCTGCCGTGTTGGAGGCGGGGTGGCGGTGAGGGTCTGGCGGCAGTGGAGGCAGAAGAACAGGCCGTGGGTCGTGTTCCGCGAGGCCTATTGGCATTCTCTAAGTCTTCCACGGTTGAGTGTGAGGAGGGTGGTGGTGTCGTAGCGATGGGAGGTCCAGGGTTCCTGGCGCTGGCCGCGGTCAGGTCGCTGACGGGCACAGACGGGCAGACCTTTGGACCCCCTGTCTGAAGGAACGTCAGACACGTTTCCGATGTTTGGGGAGGCTGTAGCAGCCTGAACAACAAAACTGTGCTGAGTAGGCTGATGGGAAAGGTCTCCAGGGCAGGATGGTCCCTAAGAGCTATAGACCGGTCCACTGAGGCCCTTAAATCTGGTTTAGCCCAAGTGCCCAACAGAATATCAAAGAGGGTTTCACTGATGGGAAGCACAGTCTCAGACCCCAGCTGGCCTTGTTGGAGACCCCAAGTGGGGAATCAATGGCCACTTCAACGGTTGGAAGCCGCAGTCCCAGAACAACGTCGCAAAAGTTGACCTCGCTTCTGAAGCGAGGCAAGAAGGTGAAAACAGGCCTAAGGATGGGAAAGAATCAAGGCCACTAGTGTCACCAAGGGCAAAAACTCTATGTAACTCTAGAGGACTCAGCCATGTGATCACCCACATCACCAAAATATCGGTTTGTCAAGGAGAAAATTGGAGGGGCGTCCTCTGAAAGCAGAGGAAGGTAGCCCTGAGAGGACTGATCCACCGACTCCGTTCTCAACGTCGATCAGCGCCGAGAAGGTGACAACTGTGTATCGGAGAGGGTATACAAGGAAGGGGTGATCGGTGTCAATGACGCCAAGGTCAATCACGGATTCGGAGGGCCCTGCCGACACAGAGGGAGGACCCGCTGGTTTGGAGGCCTCACCGACCTCCCCGGGGCCAAGAAGCGTGCCAGAGGGAGGTTGAGAGCCAATAATGGCATGGAGGGAGATATAGTATTCTCACATCTGACCCAGAGTTACCTCGATAGTGGGAAATACCGAAAGGCTTAGCCCAGATTCTCACTCCATTTCCAAAATCGGAGGAGTAGGAGGCGATTCTGGGACAAGGCGTGTACGGGGTAAAGTTGAGGAAGGCCTCAGTGCCGACTGCCAATGCCGTGATGTACCAGGTGACCACGAGGATGTAGTACTTCTGGGATTGGACCTCAAATGGTCATCAGTGGACCAAGAGGACCACAACTGACTAGGGACTGTCTACCACCGCATTGCCAACAAGCTCCTGCAAGTGCTAGGTGCGTGCCTAGACTCCACATACAAATAGTATGAGGTTGCATGGTCCACACCGTAGACCTTGAAGGTCTTTAGAAAAAGCACACTGTTCCATGTTGGTAGGCCAAAATGTCCAGCGGTACTGCTCTCTGGATCAATGTGGAAGCCCGGAAAGGAAGAAAGTGGCATCAGCGCATCAGGGGAGGGCGTTGTATCGGAATAGCTCGACGCCCTCTACCGACACGCAGGTACTGCTGTAGAAGAATTTCCAGATCCATCTGGTGCCGGGGGCTAATTTTAAGGTAAACAATCTGCGGCTAGATGTTTCTATCAGATTGCCTCAACAGTGTTGTCAAAGTTGTATGCTTGCACTGAAAATTATGCTGCATGCCCTTTGATTTCCATTGTGTGGTTACTATTTGTTAGCGATAGTGAGAGAATAATTTTAACCATTCCCCCATAAAATGTAAAGTAACTAGGTGACCCTAGAGAAAGTGCTGCACTCTAAATTTAAAATGTATACATGCTCATGCAACAAGGTATCAGTAACTTTATGTTGTAGTGCAGTGTAACTTATATTAAATCATGAATTGCCCCTTTGGAAGCAGAGAGCGAATGAGTCATTAGGCCTTCTTGGTGCAAAGTAAAAACAATTTCAGCTGAAGTTGTTTGGAAGAACTTTTATTTTGCAGGATCTTGTATGTGAGGATGGGCATTAACAAAATTATGCTCTGCCATGAGATCTCATCTGATGGAAATACATTTCCACAGTAGAGATTGCTTAGAACAGTACTTTGAATGCATGAAAAGCTGAGCGGACGTTATGTTTGAATCCGCTCGAGGTGCTTCAACAGGTCCTCCTTGTGTTAACTCAAACATGGCAGTGCAAAGTACTGCTTATGCTTATTGGATTTTTACAATTGACAAGCCAAGTTGGAGCAACAATAAGGTTTATTGATGGTTATCTCTGCTGGACAGATTGATGCTTTTTTGACTGCAAGAAGCCATCAACTCACACGCCTTTTGCAAAACTGCGTCTTTCTCGGTGTTGCTGCACAAATGCTGGGATGTGCTTGCTTCTAGAATACCACTCCCACCATTGGAGCATGCCACTGTTATATCTATACTACTTCATTTTCATAGTCCTCCGGTTGACACTTTCTGTAAACCGGAACTACTCTCTTCAGTCTTGAGCATTGCTTCGAAGGTTGTGCATGCTTCCCTTTTCCTAGTTGGATTTTCATTATAGTACATTTGTATGTAGTAACAACTTGCAAATGATGTTAATGCCTTTTTGAGCAGATACCGGTTATTGTTATAGAAATTCATGGCTTGCATTTAAGGCCAGTCGGGTAAAAAAAGAACTCTTTTGCCAGTAAACACTCTGTATCCTCCTGTCACAGCCCTGTACACCTCCCTTTTGCTTTCGGGGAACATATCAATGCTTTGTCACAGTTCATGATGGTAAATACTGCGGCACGTCGCAGTCTGCTGATAAGTTTCCAAGATTAAAAGACAAATACGTGCCCTTCACTACAACACCCCCCCCCCCCCGGACACCCACATACACACAGCAACAGTGCAGTGACTGTTGAAGACTGGCCTCTGCTGCGACAGCGTATCAGTGTTTTGCATACTTTAGCAACATGTGCACAATACAAAATGAATGTAGCACGTGCCTCACTAAATTACTGGAAAAATACGCATCTAATTTCTTTATATTTTCAGTATCAAGCATGTTTTTGTATGTGGCCAACCCTATTGCTTTTTTGGGGGTCCAAAAGGAACTTTTTTGTCCAGATATGTAGCATATTTGAAACAGTTTAGGCACATTTGAGTTCTCATGATCATTTTTGAGCTCATGAAGAGTATTTCCTGTTCCTATTGCTTCCATCCGGTTCACCAGATGGAGGTTTAAAGTTTCCAGTTCCTGATATCGTTCATGGTGGACCCCAGGCTCTATTCTAGCCAGTCTATGAATAGTGGCCACAGCTTGTCAAACTTATAATTGTTGCAGAAGCACTTTTATATTTACATTAACATACAAAGTAGAACTTCACTTTTCAAGGATCATTTATATTGCCATATGAATACGTGCATGTAGGTTTGTCGCAAGATAGTTATACACTCCCCTGTGCAATAGGTTTTTGCACTTTTCCAATAAACAATTCTATAATCCAATTTACATGAACTACTATACAAATTCGAAACCTGCTTGTTAGTGCAATCCATTGCATCCTTAATAATTTGTTGCTGGTTATAAATAGTTCAACATAAACCTCTCCCTGAATTGAATTCTGAACCTCAAATCTGTTGCCACTAGTTACATTTCCATTGCACAACGATACCCGTGCTTAAAGAGGTTAAAACTCTTAGTTTCCATGAATTTTCCCGTGTTTTACATTCAGGAATTGAAATGTGCATACCTTCTTCATGAAGAGGACATACTAGAAGGCTCGTCTTTGGGTGTGAGGAGACAGTTCTTTCATTTAAAGGAGTTGGTACTGGCCGGCGTGATGCAGTTTTAACTTTTGTGTATCAAAGTAATTTTTTTCCAGTCCGCCCTTTTCTGTTGGATATTAATAGTGGATGCTGCATTATGACACGCAAAGTTGTGGGAGAAACCCATGGAAGGAAAACACTCAATTGTCGATGCACGATTTAGAAAGCGAGGCTGTAAATGATGACATTTTGCACTATCTTTATGCTGTATTCAAACTATGCCACTTAACATAGATGCCCCAATGTTGAAGCGGACTAATAAACGGGTTTGTCATGCACCAAAAGTGTTCTTTAGATACGTATAAGTACATTGTCCTATGGGGCCTTTCCTTATGTTTATTAATATTTTGGTTATTCTCTTCCGCATCAGGTCAGTCATCCCTATTTCCAATGGAAGATGGGTTTTTGGATGATGGTCGTGGGGAACAAACTCTGCACAGTGGATTGGGATCCCCTCACTGTTTTCCACATCAGAATGGAGAGCGAGTGGAGCGGTATTCCCGCAAGGTCTTTGTGGGTGGATTGCCTCCAGATATTGATGAAGGTACTGTATTTAAACAACAGAATCCCAATTGGGTGTGGAAAAAATATGTTAAGATGTACTGATTTGGGATAGCAAGTTAGTCTGCTAATGCATTCAGAATTTCAGAGAGTAGAAATGTGGAATTGCTATACACCTTCAAGAGATGTTATTTAGTGACTAAGGGCCATATGTATGAACACATTTTCCCATAGACACAGAATGGGTGGAAACCTTTGATATGTCTGGACCTAAGACCCTTATGTTTCGATGAGGCAAGTCGCAAATCAGTTGGTGTTTTTACTCTTTGACAGGGAGCGACCTGCCATGCATTTTTCAATGTGACTGATATACTTAATATTTGCATCACAGTTCGTGAGGGAGGGAGTTAGATTTCCACCTACCTCACAATATTAATGAGCTATCCGGCATTTTACACAGTGATTGAGATGTGCGAGGGACTGGTCTCTGTCATCCTCTGGTTATCAGCGTTTTATTATAAAATATCACATGTCCCTTAAAAGGCATAGGTGCTGCTTTAAAAAAATAAAAATTGTCGACATCTGAGAAGACCTCAGGAAGCATGCAGAGGTAACCTAAAATACTATCTGCCTTCATGCGGTAACCCTCCACGATTCTCAAAAAGGAAGCTGCCACACAGAGACAACTTCCCCATTGTAAATCTGCTAACACGCCAGAGTCGGTTAGTCATGTATGCCAACATTTTACAACTGGAAAGTGGGAGACTTTGAAAAATAAATCAGGTGAATGTATTTTACCCATTGCCATATATTTAAATGGAGGCAAATTTAGCTAAAATAAAGCCATTTTTTGATTTCTAAAATCGGTTGTCTCATGCCTGAATAGGTCTGTTGGCATGCATGGTAAGTGATCAATTAGAGTAATTCCACTCGGCTAGGAGGGTGGCAGGTGGGGTGGGTTAATAGTATGAAGTACAAGCTCAACTCATTCATGCACGATAAGCTAGGTGTTTGATAGAAGAATGTCAGCATATTTGGTAGTTTGAGCTAATTCAGTGAGTTGTCCATGTGTGGTGGCTTTTCATGGCTTTGCACTCATTTTTGTTTTTTTCTGAAAGGAAATAAATTCTACTGGAACGACAAATCTGCATGTTTTTCAAGCTCAATTTTGCAACTGACTTAAAACCAAGAAACTTGCGTGGTTCGCCCCCTTCACAAAGTTGAAAAAAATAGTTGCTCCCAAAAGCAAGCCTTAATAACTGGGAAGCCATCCACTGACCTTGTAACGTTGTTCATATGAAAACGTATCCTTGTGTACATCAGACAACTACAAAGGCAAACTTTCCAGAACTGAGTTGTCCATGTGTGGTGGCTTTTCATGGCTTTGCACTCATTTTTGTTTTTTTCTGAAAGGAAATAAATTCTACTGGAACGACAAATCTGCATGTTTTTCAAGCTCAATTTTGCAACTGACTTAAAACCAAGAAACTTGCGTGGTTCGCCCCCTTCACAAAGTTGAAAAAAATAGTTGCTCCCAAAAGCAAGCCTTAATAACTGGGAAGCCATCCACTGACCTTGTAACGTTGTTCATATGAAAACTTATCCTTGTGTACATCAGACAACTACAAAGGCAAACTTTCCAGAACTAAGTGAGGCACTCCAGGAAGTAGGTGTTTTGATAAGGCGTCTGAAGTCTTCAAATAGTTTAATATA
Source organism: Lissotriton helveticus (assembly GCF_964261635.1). Lineage (NCBI taxonomy): Eukaryota > Metazoa > Chordata > Amphibia > Caudata > Salamandridae > Lissotriton > Lissotriton helveticus. The sequence continues at coordinate 695,083,650 of NC_136068.1, forward strand.
TAGGCCTGTGTTGAATTGATGAACCACACATCAATTAAGTAGAAAGTGGATTTAATATAATAGCGGAGCAGGTACACAGCCAGACAGGTTAGCAGTCAGGAGTAACTCGAACACATTAGAATACATCTAGTAGGAACACTCGGAATGGAATATGGAATGAACAGTGTTAAAGCGATATACATGTATTTCACAACATAACAGCCTGTCAGTGCAGAATTACAGATATACACAACGAAATCCCGGCGGCGGTTTTTCCAGGTATGGCTACTAGTGCTCAGGTGATTGATTTTTACAGATACGTCATCGGTAGGATTTACGTTGTTTATAAAAAGTTACAGCGGGTTGTGTGCAGTAGTTCTGGAACAATTTTCAGAGTGGGGGTTCTGCCATCGATGTTACCTCAATGAAGTTGTAGGGAATGTGAGAAATCCAAGTAAGAACAAAAGTATCAAATGAGTGACGCACAGTCAGGAGGAGAGAAGGAGGGGTGCGGTTTGTAGTTGGTGGTGCATTTTGGGGCACACTGGTGCATATATATTACTATTGTATGGTGTGATAACGCACTATCAATTACAGACACCATATTTCCCATTGAAGTGGCCACTTCATTTTTACAGCCTTAATTCTGCTGATAAACTTATAGTGCACAAACCCGTGTATGGAAATCGGATTTCAGTGACTATCATTTACACATCACTAAGTAAAGTGTCTTAATTTATTTTTATCCTATTAAAAATAGGAGTGCAGCTACCAATGATGCAGCAGCACTGTGGCCCAGAGCCCTGAAGGCCCATAGAACTATGACAGTGGATGTATTTTACTACCCCACAGCTTTCAAATGGACCCTTTTTCTTGTCTTGCTTGCAACAGGGCTCATGGCATTCTTGCTACATTGATTAAAATCCTTAGCTTCCATAACTCTTCAGAATTACAAAAAAGTGCTTATATATGCTTATATATTTTGAAAGATGTGTACAGTAGATTGCCTCATAGTTCACTTTTCATAGCTTGCTGAATTTGTAGTCAGAGAAGGAAAAGTAAACACCAGTCTCCACTGCAAACTTTGGCTAAAGGGCAATCTGACATTTAACCTCTGTCTTTGAACTTGTAGCAAATTTGACTAGATAAAAACAAAATAGAAAGGTATCTTTGCTACTGATTTACTTTCTGAACTCCACTATGGTTATTTATGGGGGTGTTGCAGCAGCCTCTGCACCCCTATTTCCAGCCCCTATGGTTGTGTGATTTTAAGTTAAATGCTGGGAAAAAGGTTGATAATTCTATGCTTCAAAGTGCTGCTTATTCGGATTGAGTTAGCATTTGTAAAAAAAAAAACGAAGAAATCCCTATATGGGTTTTTATATTGCTTAACTTAATGTGGCCTAAAAACATTGAGAAAAAAAAAGCATGCATATGCACTGAAATCTTGCAAACAGGATCGTGCCCTTTTGTGGAACGAAATAACTATTTGCACTTGCCAAGTCAGTCGTTTTTGCCTGCTACAGGAAAATGTCATGTAGAAAGCCTTAACGAAAAGAAACTGCCTATACAAAAGGTGACAAGTTAATCCCTTAACTGCTGGGGCTTCCACTGCCCAGTGTGGAGCCCTTTCTTTTGGCTGTTTGTGGTAGCTCCTGCTTTTAGGGCTCCATAACTTTTTGTCCACATAAAGTATCTATGCCAAATTTGTGCCCTTTTTTCCAACATCTTGGGGATTCTCAAGGTGACTAGAGTTTGTGGATTCCCTTTGAGGAGACCGAGAAAATTTGCAAAATATTGCTACATTTTGAGTTTTGGGGGAAAAAATAGGAGTAAAAGTGCTCCGGATAAAACTGATCTTTTTTTTTTCCCCAAAAAAATTGCATCAACAGACAGTTTGCTGTGCTAAACTCACCAGCTTTCAGGAACATGCAGAGCTGAATTAAAAAAACATATTTTTACCACAGTTTTGGCACTTTTCAAAGAGGTAGCCCATTTTTCATATTTTTTGTGCTCTCCGCATGTTTCCAGGTTTGTGATGGAAACCAGAGTGAAACCCATGATCCAGGAAAGCTTTAGATTTCTTTAAAGTGGACACAATTCCAAATTCAGTAAGGAGTCATGTGTAGATCACTCAGTTTTCCCAAATAAACGAACTGTTGAAATAAAGAAATATTGAAAATGAGTAGGAAATAAATGGCTTTTTATGACCACGTTTTAATCTGGAATGTTTGGTCACGATGGCCAATCTACAAAAGCAATATACTATTAAGTTTGCCAGACTCTTCTGATTGCGGGGTTATGAGGTTTGTAGGTTCTTCAAGAACTCAAGGTATCCAGAGCCAACAACTGAACTGAACTGCACTGCACAGTTGTTTTCATTATATACTGAATATAGACCAATTCATATGGTGAAATATGTAGAGTGGAAAATGGATATCAAGGAAATCTATGTAAATCTGAAATGGGTACTAAATATGGAGTTTAGGAGCAGTGGCTATTTGCACATATTTGAATTTGGGGGTACCCGTACTAGCATGTCCATGACATAGGGGTTATTTTTCATAATGTCTTTTTCTTAGGCACTTACATTTACAAGGCACAAATGCAGCAAAATCTAAATGGTAATAATAAATGTTCTACTAGTCGATGTTCCCACATGACTGACGATACAAATGGTACTTCAAATGTGTGGGTAGGCCTAGTGCTCATAACAGGAAACGGCCCACAACACAACATAGATGCTCCACATTTTTCAGTTGAAACTGACCCTTTTAATCTAATGCGAGGTATGTGTGGATTTTTGGGCCCCGAGCTCAGTGGCACCTAGGGAAACCTAGCAAACTTGCAAATTTTTGATAACTAGAAACCTGGGGGATTCCAACGTGGGGTGACTTGCATGGCTCTCACCAGGTTTTTGTTCCCAGAACTTCCTGCAAACTTTGACTTAAAGCCCCCCACATTTTCCTCACATTTCTGTAATGGAAAGTTCTGAAATTTGTGGGGAGACGTCTGGAAAAGCAGGGTCCCTCAGCAACGTAACAGGGGATCCACAATAATTGCCATGGCATCCTGTTCTCTCCCTTTTAGGTGTGCCCCAAGTTAAATATGGTGCAACTGGCATGTCAAGCAGAAGTTGACATTATGATATCAAAAAGCGACTCACGGTTCCCACCCTGCATATTCTGTGGGGTTCAAGGGAATCAGCTCTTCCCATTCAGTCCAATCTATTGTTTGCTCCTGGGAGGCATTTCAAACCTATCAAAGACTGACCACATTCCGAGGGCTGGCAGATGCTTATACTAGCTAGCCTTCCAACTGTTCAGTCTGGTAAAAGGTTACTTCCTAAATGTTCATTTCCCTTAATATTTATTAAACATCCAACATAATCATTGAATTGAATTTTTAATAACTGTGAAAAATTGTTGTTTTATTATTTTTCTTGTTAGGCCCATTCCAGGTATACAGTATTAGTATAATAATATGTACTCTGGTTTTCTATATATGAAGGTTAGGCCTGTCACAGAGAAAATAGCTTTTTGGACCTTATTTCTGCAGGGACATGGTAACATTACTTTTCTACTTGTCCCACTTTTAAATACTGTTTGCCTTGCCTTGTGGCCTACAAGGTCTACCTTGGGGTAACTTAGTATTTAAAAGGGAAGTTTTACTTGTTATAAAGGGCTATTTGAACTAGTTGCACTGCAGTTTTACACTACAACAGTCAGGTTACACATGATAGGCCTGGAGCCATGTTTGTACTTCCAATATAGTGGATGGCACAGTCTGTACTGCAGTCCACTAATGGCATGTAACTTCCAGGGCCTGGGCACTCTTTCTACACCATATACTAGGGTCTTGTATGAAAGTTGTGTGTGTCAATTAAGAAAAAGCCAATTCAGCTGTGTTTGAAGGGGGAGCACAAGAACTTTTCCTTCTGTTTAGCAGGGTTAAAGTGCACTGAGTTCTAAAGCCAACAAAGGTGTAGGGTCTAGCAAAAGGTGAAATATTTGTGGAGACCACTCAGAAAAGGTGCAATTCCTACAATTAGGCAAACACATCAATGTCTTGGACAGGAATCAGTGTCCATAATGACTTAAATGGAGGTAGTCACCTCCATTCAAGTTCCAATTATAACTAGTGTGTCTGCGGATTTATCATTCAGAGATGTGGTTTGTCCTCTTGAGACTCATTGCATTGTGACTAACGTGACTTGCCTAACTGGATAAGCTACCCAGATCACATCAATGACACAAACAACTTCAACAATTGGATCACCACCTACGCCAATACCCTGGCACCCCTGAAAAACACCAAACCTAAAAAATCCAGTGAACAGTAGCTGGCGCAACTCTGACCTCAGCGAGTCCTAGAGAGTGTGCAAATAACTTTAAAAGAAATAAAGAATCGCCCGAGAAACAGCATGGAAACCTCTATCCATCGAGGACACTGCAGGAATAATTAAGACAGTCCACCTAGGTGTGAGCTCCAGCCCAGCTCACCACACGCCTACTCTTACCCCATCTTATCTACAATCTGGGACGTGCCACAATCTTCGCTGTACTAACTTCCATCAGTAAAACCTCCCTGCCAGATAGCTGGAAAAGCGCCGAAATCACCGCCCACCTCAAATAACCCTCAGCCAACCTCGAAGTACTCAGCAACTACCGACCCATCTTGCAGCTCCTCTTCCCAGCCAAAGTCATTGAGACGACCATCAACAGACAATCCTCTGACCACCGACAACTCCACAAACTCCTGGACGGCTCACTATAAGGATTACAAAACAATCGCATCACTAAAACAACCCTCCTCATTGCAACACTCAAAATATGCACAATCCTTGACTGTGGATAGACCACCGTCTTTATCTTCCCCGACCTCTCCGCTGCTTTCATCAGTCTCCCACCACACACTCATCGCCCGACTTCACAGAGCAGGATTACAAAAACCTGCACTCAAATGGATAGCTTCCTTTCCCGCTGAAAGTACGCAATGTGCCAGGCTGATGTGTCAGGCTCACGCTGTTCACATCAGAACCCAGAGACTTCATCTGCGGAGTCCCACTGGGATCATCAGCCCTACATTTTTCAAGATGTACATGACTCCTCTGGCTAATATCATTAGCTCCCATGGAATCAACATCCTCTCCTACAATGACGACACCAAGCTAATTTTTTCCCTCTCAGGCGACATAACACCAAGACAAACTTTAAACAATGCATGATCTGTGTGGCTAATTGGATGAAAGAAAACTGCCTCAAGCTCAACACAGACAAAACCGAAGTACTGATCTTCTGGAATAAGAGATCACCTCAGGACTCCACCTAATGGCCTGCCGAACTCTGATCCACGCCAACTGACCACGTGAGGAATCTAGGCCTCATCCTGGTCACCAACCCCACCATTAAGTCCCAAGTCAACGCTGTCAACTTCTTATGTAAAGTCTTCAAGTGGCTTCCACTTGACACCAGACTTACCATCACGCAGGCCCTAATAACAAGCAGATTCGACTGCAGCAACGCACTATACACTGGCATCCCATCTTCACAGACTTCGAACCATTCAACCTCCTCGACCTCTCGTGGAGATCCCACAGTACACCACTCCTCAGAGAGCTCCACTGACTCCTGCTGCCAGTTCAAGCTTCTCACGCATTCAAGTCACTGCACAACACAGGCTTCACCTCCACCAACCGACCAGAAAACTTACCTCTGCATCACTCTCACTCGTGTACACACCCTGCATCCACTAAATGAGAGGCTAATCATTCGCGTACCTCCTGGAACAAACTCGCCCAACCCATTAGGACTTCCTACTCACTTCTTGAATTTTTCATGAAGCTGAAGCAGTTTTATGGATATTCTACTCAGCCATGATGCTCATATTGTTGCTCTCCCGACACCTACTGGTGAGTGAAGGAGAGTGCTAGGTGAGATGTCTGCAGTGTGCCTGTCGCCATGATCACTGCGGCTTCCGCTGTTCTCAGGAAAAATGTACGTGTGACGTATATTGGATGACAGTGTGGTTGGAACTGGCCTAGACAACCTGGCAAGGGTTTTAAGGGCGGGGTTGTTTATTCACATTGTCAATTCTCTGTAAACGCCATCCTGAACCCCATCTGCTGCATCACTGAACAGTGATGTAGTCTTTATTTTGATTCAGACTAGGATGGGTGCCCCAAATCGGACAGAAATGTTTTTGAGAAGATTTCAGTTCACACCATGAAGGGATCTATGCCCGCTGTGCTGCTGGTGTGCGTTTGCCCTCTCGACCTGCTTTCTCTCTGATTCAGCCGCAGTCACGCGCTGGAAGCATTAAGTCGGTCTGAGGTCAAAATCCCACCCTATTAATAGGCTCCGTCATTGGTGACCGTGCCTAGTAGAGAGAAGAACAAAGGAGCATGTGATTTTCCACTGTTTGTCATGACATTGGCAGAAATACGTTTAACTCTAGCGTCTTATTTTGGATTCAGTTTTTGGCATAGAAATGTAGCCAGGGTTTAGAGTTTGAGTATATGGTTGTAAAAAGCACGCCGGTTGAAATTGTTTTTTTAATTAGCAACACTAAGTAAACATTAAAAAACGGAGCATGAAACAGAGTGGGTGCCATTGTCTCGTGCTTCAGAGCAGGCCATTGTATTATACTTAAAGGGTCTTTCATTTGGCTAGATTATTGCGTATCTTCTTGCTAGGGCACAGTATATGTTCCCTCTTTTGTCTTGCGTAAGCATTATGCAGTCAGTCGACCTGGCTTCTACTACTTCTTCCCTTTTCTACTACTGTTAGTGTTTTAAAGCATCATGAGGGTAGTGTTAAATAGTGCTAGACAGCTAGGGGATCTGATGTAATTGGAATGACCCCAGTTTCTGTCAGGTTGTGGATAATGTGATGGAAGTGGCAAAATACATGTTTTTTTCAACTTTGCCAGTCATATAAATAATATATCTGGGCGTTTTTGCACATTTAGTTTCAATTTTTGGTCCCATGCCCCCAATAATTCCTAGACTCAAGACCAAACCCAACAACATTGATGGTGCGGTTTTGAAGATTTGTGGTTGTTGCCATACCTCAGACTAACCGTAGGGCAATGTTGGTAGACAGAACAATTTTACTGCATATTGTCTTCTGAAGATTCCTTCTATCAGCCTCATCTCCCAAGTACTAGACTGGTCGTAGGATTTTTTGGTAGCAGAATGCTTTCACTAGCTCGAGTTGGCACTGAGCAACATCATGCCTGGAGACAGCAAACTGGAAATAACTTGGTTCTTCTACATATGACGTCACTGAGTTGGTGACAAACGTTTATTTTTCCCTTCACATCTCAGATGTGTAATCCGTAGCTCCAGAAGTTTTGCTTTTTTGTTTTTCTCATTTTTCCCCTCACTTTCTGTGGCTATAAGCCCTAAAGTTTTCGGGCTTCAAGCCCTGCAACCCCTGTTGAAAACATGTGTCTGTGACAGACCTCCATACAGTCTGTTTGTGTACCTCATGTCTCCCCTGACGCGAAGGCCTGTAATCTGTGTGCTGTAATGCGCCTCGAGACCATGAGGGCGCAGGCAGTGATGGTAGACTCCCACCAAGCCATTCTCTATCCCGAAGTGGTCACTGGAGTGTTCTCCGAGAAAGCACAAGAAGCACAAGTTTTCATCCTCCTGGCTCAATAAGAAGCATAGAAGGTCCAGAGAAAAGTCTGATTCGTCTGAGTAGTTCTTGGTCCTTCAGCCCATCAGACAGCTGAGTTGCCCTCCTTTTGGCTATTTTCCGAAACCAAATGGGGGCTTTCCAAAATACCATCTGCGTTTTTTAACCAGAAACCCGTAGCGCACCACCGCCAGTTCCAGATGTTCAGTTGCAGTGTGAGTTTAAGTCAACTGTGGTACAGAGCAGTCCGTTATTTTCCTTGGCTCCTCCAGCGACTGTTCCGAGGGGGCGCAGGGTATCGGGGGGGGGGGGGGGCGGCAGGGGAGTGGCGATGGTGCTTCGAATCAAAAGTCGACCGATTATGGACAGAATGGTGAACACATCCAGCATTCACCCCCATTTAAAGATCTGGGTTTAACTTAACATTCTTTTGCATGCCACCCCGTTTTGGACTCAGCCATATACAAATCAGTGTTGACCCTGCTTCTCATGAGAACAGTCAAGCTCAAACTGCCAAGCCTGGTCCTCCCTCGACCACAAACCAGCATCCTCGGACCTGTTTCGGGGTATTATCGCTCATCAGCCAGGCTATCTTGAATTCAGTGGCACAGTGAGCACAGAACCTGCTCTTCGTCGGTAGCCCGGACCTGACATGGGTACCGAAGGAGAGAGCGTTGCCTCACGTCCTGAGCAGTTTCCATGTGAGGTGAGGTGTTCACCCGTACACCTATGGGCAACATCTATATCCTTGTGATATCTCTACAATTCAAGACCACAAGAGTGTGTAGGTTGTATCTAATCCAACCACATGTATATAATTTTATTGACACTTGTATCACTTTTTCGAGGTAGCAATTAATGTCTAGGTCCTGAGGAGGGCCACGATCAGAAACTTGATCATCATGGCTGAAACTTGTAGACCTGATTTGTGGACTAGTGCAGTTATTATTTCCTGAGCTGCACATGCACACACACTGCAACCATTACCCTAAATGCCTTGTTTGCTTCAATTCTATTGAATTTTAGTTGATCCTTATCTTTTCTCAAATAAAACATCCCTGAGCTCCTCCCTCACAGTGAGGGGTTTGTAGCCCTTGGTTGCGCTAGGTATTGCAACCAAGAGGAGATCCCAGATGATGTTACATGCCACCTCGGTGGGTGATGGGATTCTTCCCTCTTTAAAGGACTCCCCTCATGTTTGAGTGGGAGGTATGAGCTTGTACTGTCTGTGCTCTTGAGCTTTTTTAAGCCCAGATAGACCCGCAGATTCTTTGGTTTGATAGATTGTTGTTGGTGGGGAATCTATCCACGCAGGTCTCTAAATTCTTCCCTCGGGCCCCCTTTCTAAAAGTGTTTTTTTTTGTTGGACTTGAATACACCCTTTTGATGGCATTAATGACTCAATGAGCAGGACAGAGTGCAATCCCAATTTGGTAGAATTGTCCTTTAAAGTTTCTTGGTTTGAAAAATGGTATTTGCAGCCCTCATCCTTCAGTAATGCATGCAAGGAATCTGCCAGAATGAGTTCCCATTAGAGGAACAAGTTAAATATCTTCGGTAATGTTGTTTATGAAGGATGCTACAGCTCCTGCAGATCCTGTTGTCTTTCGAACTTCACTCTAGAGAATGGCTTTCTATTTGCAGTTTTTCATTGGGTTCGCCATTGCGTCCTTCACTTCGCAGATTGGAGTGAAACAGGTCGAAACTGACGTCAGTTGTGCAATATATAGAGTATATGATGTCTCTCTTAGACTTCAAACTCAATGGACATCCACTTCAGGGCCATCTAGAGATAGTGAAAAGATTCAGCTGTCTTTCTGGGACCTGTAAATGACATTCATACAAGGAATCAGGAGCTCTGATATTCATCCGAACGAACGTTACTGAAGAAAATTATTTTGTGCTTTTAAAACAGATGGACACTTTAGTTTCTCCTTCTTGAGAGTTGGTAAAGAGTTTTCACGAGTTCAACCTTCTAAAGGAGCTCAGCTCAGGCTTGAAAGAGAAGACGTTGTATTAATCTTATTCTGTTAGTAATTTTGCTTTTTTATGATGTGTCACATCATTGCAAATATCTCTAGTTCCCCACAACGCTGCCCTCTTCAAGTACACCAGACCTGGGGATTGTCTGGCACTGGGAGAGTGAAAAATTCAGTTATGCTAGCAGATTCGTTTTCTCTACTATTCCAGTATGTACGTGCAATTTCTTTCTGACCTCTGGCAACCATTTTGTTTTTATTTTTAATCAACGTAAATATTATATTTTTCAATAATAATGAGATCACTTTATACACAATTTACAATTTCAATGCGTTGTAAATAGTAGTATATGTTTCTGGTACCAATTGTAATGGAACTTACTGTACCAGCCTCAGATGGGTGGAAAGCTGGGTTGACATTGCCGAGAGTCAAAATTATGATAGTGAGTAGCATGCTGCTGAGACCAGACTGATCTCTCTATCACACCTTTCCACTTTAAAAGTGTTTATATTGCATTAAAGAAAAGGAAATGTGTTGGTAGGTGCAAAGTAATTTTTCTCTGCCTCTCACCCACCACGGAATTGTGTGAGCTATTAGATGGGCTGCAATGTACTATCCAAAATGCCATGGCAATATACACTATAACTACTACACAAGTTATCTGAGGCTGTTTTTTCCTTCGATGCCCTACCCAAGAAATGCCAGCTAGCTAGTCATCAGTCCCCATGAGAGGCCATGTCTCGTTTTTAGGTCTGGCCTGAGCCAGCGCATGCGTTGCTCTGCGAGACATTTAGTAAGTGGGCTTTTAAAAGTGCTACCACACGCTTATGCTGACCTCAAGCTGGCGTTAACATGCGCAGCCGCCATCTGGCTTTCTGTCATGGCTCATTAAGCTTTACAGCGTGCGAATCACTTTTATTTCCATGCTCCTCCACCCCCTGCTCTCTGCTCCCACTAACCCCTCCCTTCTCCCCCTCCCTCCTAGTCAGCTTCATGGCGGCCGACTATACTGTCTACTACAAGGCTCATTTCAAAGCGCCACCCTATGAAGGGAAACCATGCAGGTTTGGACGCAGTGTTCCTGGGTCAAAGTGTGATTCCTAATTCAGACGTAAATACTTTTAGTTCCCGGATGAAGGTGCTGGGATAGCAGCAGGGAATGTAGATCCAGCCCTCCAGTATCCCTTCACCTAAGTACAGGGCCTATAGTTTGGTGCTGCCGTGATGTGCATGCTCCAGAGGTGGAAGCAGGGCGATCTGTCTTGTAAATATATGCACCGGTTCCTCCTGCACACGAGGCTGAGGTGGCTGCATTCTTAGAGCACATGGTATGTCTGCAAGGTGCTCCCTTGCACGCGCACAAAAAACTGGTTCATTACTCCAGCTCTAGTAATGCTATACATTGCTTCCTTAACTAAAAGAGTGTTTGGATTACCTTCAGTGGCATGACAGCCAAGTCACTACAAAACCACTTCAATAGAAGGAAGGTTTTACACAGACAAGACTGAAAACAAGCATTGGCATAGCCAATAGGTCTCGCCTTTGGGACCTTATAAGTGTTTCGTTATCCAGCACTAGCTTACCCGTAGCGCGTTGCTGCGATCTCCGAAGAAAGGAAATTCAAGGAAACTCGTTATGATAACATTCAATTTACATTGTCATTTTTATTGAAACTTACTCATTTTAATATGAAAAACATTTCAAAGTGTTTTAATTCTATTTATTCGAGTGCTTGTGGATATATGATTTTTTGTTTTTCCGTCTGGTGCGTACATCAGTATTCTAAAGATTATGAGGGCCCTGGGGGGCCGATGTTTTTAAAAAATGGTATGCCAGAAACCTTCGCGGGAGTGTACTCAACAACTTCCCAAAGTTTCCTGGCGATCGGATGAATGCTGTTTTAATTCTATTTATTTATTCGAGTGCTTGTGGATACATGATTTTTTGTTATTCCGTCTTGTGCGTACATCAGTATTCGAAAGATTATGACGGCCCTGGGGGGCCGATATTTAAAAAAAATGTATGCCAGAATCCTTCGCGGGAGTGTACTCAACTTCCCAAAGTTTCATGGCCATCGGATGAATGGTGTAGTAATACATGAAGGACAGACAGACATACATTTGTTTATATATATATATATATATATATATATATATATATATATATATATATATATAATATAATATAATATCCTTTGTGCAACATCAACTGTTGCATGGCTAAACACTTATTACGTCCCAAAGGCAAGACCTATTGGCTATGCCAATGCTTGTCATGTGTAGTAGTGTGGCAATTAATATAGTGCCAAAACAGTTAATAACTGTGTGCAGTTCCTAGATTTGTCTGATTGGAAAACAGCAATTGTTGTGTACAGATTGTTCGCACTTGTCTTTTTTAGGAAACACAGACCATGTCAGAATTAATTTGCTTAGTTTGCATTCCTTGCGGCATGCGCCTGGGTACCGGTTAGTTTTGACGCAATGTGAATTTATATATAAACCAGAGTTGCAATTTTATCCGTACGGTAGCCTGCTCAGTAAGGTTTGTCAAAGTTGTGTTTTTGCCTTATTCCTAAATGAATGTTATTTTTTTTGTGCTTTTACAAAAGGGAGGCATTACAAAATATTTTAACATTGTTTCTGTTGACATTTTGAACTTCAGATGAGATCACTGCCAGTTTTCGCCGGTTTGGCCCATTAATCGTTGACTGGCCGCACAAGGCTGAAAGCAAATCCTATTTTCCTCCAAAAGGTAAGGCTTTCGCTATATCATGAAGCCTTTGTATCTCACTTTTGTAACTCTGGCAGTAGGCTAGCATTGCCTTTTTGGATGATGAGAGCTGTATGAGCTAGTACTTGATTAAATACTTGCCTCTACTTTGTTCGATTTGCTTCTCCCTCCTCTATTCCTGGGTTGTACCACACTAAAGTGCAGTGGAGGTAATGTATGTTATTGGCAATGTGAAATGCTTCGTGTCAGCGATTTGGTTGCCAGTTTGTGATTAACAGGATTACAACGGATTATGTTTCCAAACCAGAGATACAGAAAAGTGTGGAGGATTGGAGTGCCTGAGCCAATAGTAATTAAAACAGTTCAACTAATGTTTGATCCCTTCACCAATTACATAGACTTGTAGGCTCACTTCATGACTACCCTCAAAAGGGTACTGGTTTTGACTGAAAAATTCTAGCACCAAATTAATGCTGGGTGGGGTGGATCCCAATGTGAGGACCATTGTAATCTCATCCTGTCGGGACTGCCGATCAAAAACCATTTGATAATTTAAATCTGCAGAGTATTTTCATATGAACTCTGAATTATGCTTCTCAGCCGCCTATCAAAAATCTAATTTCTCAGTTTTTTTACTTACCCAGGCCACTCTTAAGCAATGGTTACTACCTGCTGTCAGTTAGTGGTAGCTCGTCAAGCCCTACTACCATTCACTGTAGGGTATTTACAAAATCCACTATTAAATACTATATTTTATGTAGATCTTGACTGCTAGAATCCTAATTAGTTTTTCAACTTGGAATCACTTATGCCCTCAATCCTATTGGCTCCTTTCGTTTTCCTGTGAAATATCTAAATACCCATGCATTGTCTACAAATCATGACATGGTAAAATACTAATTTGACCAGCCAAGCACATTCCTTTGAGCTTAAATTGACCTACACAAAAAGCCATAATAAAACGTCTAGGGATTTATGAATAAATGAAACGTCACTTTGGGTGTTGGATCATTTACAATTCCCTCCCCACACATATGAAGCGTAATGCTATCCCCCACTGAACCTGGTGAATAGCTGTTACCATGTAAACAACAAAATCACACCACAACCTACCATGAACAAGCATTCAGGACCAAAACATACCAAGCTCGCAAGCATCCATGTGAGGCTATACAACATCTTCTCTTGTGATGCATGCTATACTCCATCTGAGGCTGCAACAAAAATGTAGAGGTTGTAAAACGAAATATCCCAATGCTATAGTTAATGTGCCTGATTAGTTATACATTCTCTAGGTGTTATTGGGACCTGCCCTCCTTTGTTTTTATCAGCATTTCCCCCGAAAATTGGTAAAGCCCTGTAAGTATAACACTTAAAATTATGATCCATGCAACTTCACAAGGTCGATCACTTATCTTTAATGTATATAACTCCTTTCTTTGCTTCATTTGTTTACTCTTCTCACTACTCCTGAAACAACTTTAACATCAGTAAGTGTTACCAATCAGCAAAAAATTGCAGTACGCCTCTTGTACCTTCCATTAATTATCCCTCATATATCCAACTTTATATATAATTCTAAAAGTCATTTTGTCTGAAACAGCTTGCCAGGTGGACACAAAGGAGATGGTGCTATATCCGCGAAGTAATCCTGGGTTTGTTGTGTGTTTGAGACTCCCCCACGTTCATATTTAATTTCTGTGGAAACTGAAAATATGAAGCCTTGTGTGCTGCAGAATAAGAACAAGAGTGTTTGGAAGCAGCACGAGCAAAATTGTGGATCAACATCAGAGTCAAATGGCTGTGTCTATTGAGTGCTTCTTCTTTTAAACCTCTTCACACATTGTGTGCGTCCTACACTTCAGGCTATTACAGGGCCCTTTTGCAGCAGATGTTGCCATACAGAGCCTTAGCAACAACATGCTGCTCTATCCTCCTAGACAAGAACAGACATGCACTACTAGCAAGATGGGTCACACATCTACAGCGCTATGTGAGGCTTGGCTGAATCTCGGCAGCGCCAACTCCAACTACCTTTCTTCCTAGGTCAGCAAGGTGAGAACCAGTGAATTGTGCAATAGTAGCAGGGCCGGCGCTAGGCATGGGCAGCATGGGCGGCTGCCCAGGGCCCCGAGCTCAGCCCATCAACAGGGGGCCTCGCAAAAGTGTTAACTCACCACATCTTAGGCCTCGCGCCTGTGGTGAGCACTGCGTGGCCCAGGGAAGGGCTGCCTCTCCTCTGGGCTTCACAGGCTTGTGTGGGAATAGCGGAAGAGGCCCCTCTCCCCTGTACCTTGCAGCCCTTGGCAATGGCTGTTAACCCTCAGGGAGGGGGCCCCTTTCCCCCTGGGCCTTGCAGCCCCACGTGTCCCTCGAGGCCCTTCTGAATTTGCCAGGTTTGACCTGTGATTAAGGATGCTGTCCACTTCCCACGCCAGTGACAATTAGCACGCATTTTGGGGCCTGACAGTTTTACCATTTATAAAGACAAGCAACTCTCACTCTCTCAGATGCTGATGAGCTGCGAAAGAGATGCTTGTCAGTGGCTGAAAAGAAGGTGTTGTAGCACACGAGGGGGGCATGCACCATGAAGGATCAGGAGCACCTTCCGTAATTTAAATGCAAATAGCTTTCAATGTGTAAATGAAACCCGTTTTCTTCTGCTCTTGTTATATAGCGCAAACTTGACCGAAAGGTATTGGAGTGCTTTACGTGAGCACAAGTTACGTTAAACATGGACATATTCCTTTTTTTAGGCACAATGTGATTAAGTGGCTTGCGAGAATCACAGGATGAGACACAGTCAAAATTCAGCAGCCCTGAAGTAACGCCACATCTTCTCCCCACCTCTACCTCTCCGGGAGTAATCTTTTAATGTCTATTTCTCACATGAAAGCTGTTTCAAAGTGCTGCCCTGCTGTCAAATCAGTGGAAGCGGCACAGTACCAAAATTATTTGCCCAGAATCAAACAGTTGGTTAAATCAGTAGAGCCAGGACTGCAGTGCACTCCTACTTGGAGCAAACCCTATATATTTTCCACTGTACTGCATTTAGGTGACATGCCCCCAGATGCATCAAGAACCCATTTTGCTATTCCTTAATAGCGAAAAATAACGATTTGCTATTAAGGAATAGCAAAATGCAATGCATGAAGATATCACTAAAAAAATAGCGATTTCTTAAAATTCCTTCATTGTGACTCGCAAATTGCGAATCGCAATTAAGGAATACCGCCCCATTCATTCCTATGGGCCTAAAGGCCCATAGGAATGAATGAGAAGACATTCTCAATTTGTGAATCGCAATTATCGAATCGCAAAATGAGAATGCGATTTCAAGGGTGCAGGGGTGTCCAAAGGACACCCTGTTGCACCCCTGAAATTGATCTGTGCACATATGTTGCGCACACGCATGCCCCTAGGGCATGTGTGTGCGCAACATGAAACTTTGAAAAATGCACTTTAGTGCATATTTCAAAGTTTTTGCAAATTACCATCAAGTTGTACTTCATCGTAATTTGCGTGCCCTATTAGCGAAATCGCTATTTTTTAAACTTTAATGCATTGCATTTAAGGAATCTCAATTTGAGATTCCTTAAATGCAAGTAATCGCAATTTAGCGAATTCTCAATTTACGATTTTTGCATTTGGGATGATGCATCCCAAATGCAAACATACCGGTCGCAAAGGGGCAGATTCTGAGAATCTGCCCATTTGCGACCAGATTTTCCTTTGATGAATCTGGGCCTATACCATGGGTTGTATGAAGTTACAAAGCATACTTTTACAACTCATGCCTTTGCAACACATTTTTCACATCACAACATCCTTTACAACGCATTCCATTACATCGCATGACACGACATCGCATTTTAAGAAACTACATTTACAATGCATTCCATTACATCGCATACTACCTTTACAACGCATACCATTACAACACATACCACTACATTGCATTTATGGTAAGTATTGGATAATATAGGGGTAAAAATGACTATTCTAACTCCAGGTAGTGCAACAGTAGGGTAAGTGTTGGATAGTGTAGGGGTAAAAATTACTATTCTAACTCCAGGGGCTGCAACAGTAGGGTAAGTGTTGGATAGTGTAAGGGTACTATGTGTTGTAATGGTATGCGTTGTAATGGTATGCATTCTAATGACATGCGTTGTAATGACATGTGTTGTAGTGTCATGCATTGTAGTGTCATGCAATATAATGGTTACTATATGTGTTGTGTTTTAAACTTAACACAATTCTGGTGAGTAAAGAGCCTACACACAAAAAAGATTGTCCTATGTCTCTTAGCATGTACGTGTGGAATACTGATGAGAGGATTTATGTTAAAACAAATTACGAAGTATTAATGTCATCCTAAGGTAGCACAATAATGGCACGGAAAGATAAGGGGGCCTTTTGAAATTTGCAATTATATCCATGGTGCGATTGGTTTACTCTTGTCATTTTATTTTTTGAATAATCCCGCCCCTCATTACCTCACAGTATCTCCCCCCTTTATGAGGCAGAACTGAAAATTGTATCATGGACTTATCTCGAAACAACAGGTTAACGAGGAGTAAATAATATACATCTTTGTGAGACCTGCACCTAGCTTTTCCATCCACTGTGACAAATGTAATCCATTTAATACAGATTTAAAATATATGGACTTATTTAATTTGTATATTTATCTTTTTGTCCATGTTGTTACTGATATCCACGTTAAGTCTCTTCAGGGATGCCAAATAAGATCAATAGTCCCGCGATGTAACTTTCAAAGCTCCTCCACTAGGGCGGAGGAGCGTTGCCCCACTGCTTTCTCGCAGTGCGAAAAGCAGAAACACAAAATGCAAAAACTACCATTTTATGTTTCTGCTACGCGCACTGCGAGAAAGCAGAAGTGTTTGGTTGGGGGCGGGCGAGTCTGCTTTAGAACAGGGGAGGAGTGCCTTGCCCACTGCTAAGGGCCCTGACTGTTTGGTCTGCCCTCCAGGGCTGACTAAACCAGTCATGCACACGCTGGCCTTTCTCCATGTAGGCACCAGTGTACCCTACATGGAGAAAATGGCCTCCCCATAGGCGCAAGGCTGGTCGGCTGACATTGCAGCATTGTGATTGGCTTAGGGAAGGGAGGCTGCCTGCTTCCTGTTCCTGCTAGAGGCAGGAAGGAAGGAAAGCAGGTCAGGAGCAGAAATGACGCGAGACCTGGGAAGGTAAGTTTATTTTATTTTTAAACTACCCCCCCCCCCCCCCCCCCCCCCCCCGCGCGCGAACCCCCGCGAGACCTTCCACCCGCGAGTCATGCTGGCCGCAACTGGATTTTAGATGCAAATTAGAGGGGCCTCACAACTTTCCTTTCGCCCAGGGCCCCAGAAGTTCTAGGACCGGCCCTGAATAGTAGTACCTGTTTTTAACAACCCTTAGAAACAGCAGAAGTATGGTACAAAGCACAACACCCATATTACGTTTGTTTAGTAATATTATCGTAAAAATAGTTACATGGGGCCAGTGCAAAGCTTCTTTCGGTGAAATTATTTTTTTCAAGAAAGTGGAGTTCTGCAAAAAGAGCAGGAATTCAGCAAATTGGGCAATATCCGTATACCATCACCAAGAGTAACCCACTTAGAGAAAATTATGTCACAGGATACTGACCAAAAGACATTCTTTACAAGTTATCCCTTGGGCCCAACTGTTTGCTTGTGTTCTTAAGATTGCCAGATATAAATAGCTTTTATACTAATTCATAGAGTGGAAATACGGAGACACTCTGAAACATCGGTACTAACAAGCATTTTCACAGGGGCTAAAAAGTGAAGTTCGGGGTGTGCCAGAGGGTCACATCTATGCCATGGCACTTACCCCATCCTCAACTCACTCTCCCCATTTGTTTGGGTTTTAAATAAAAGGTGTGTCAGCGTTGTATCAATAAAGCTCATTACCACTATATCAAAAAAGGGGCATTTTGCACAACTTTTATTTACTAATCCTTCTTGAATTGGTAAATGAAAAGAAAAATTCTCACCTGATTTTGTAGATACAAGCATCTATTTTATCGGGTGCCTACACAATAACGCAACTGCTACATCATAGAACTTTTTTTCCCCCTCATTTCAGACAGGGACACCATGGATAAAAATCATTGCAAACGCCAGCAGTTCATAGATGAGAGCTATTGACGTTGTCAATGCTTGTCTGTATTACATTTTATATTAAATGTCGCGGGAAAGGAGACGCCTTAAAAATAGGGTACCAACTCCTCTAAAATCTCTGCATCTTCGAGTGGAACCTTGCTTCAGTAAACATGGGCTTACAGCTCTAAATGAAGCAAAAGAGACTTTTACATTCTAATAAATATATTTTAATGAGGCAGGATACATGAACCGTATGACCACTCGATTCAGGAAACATTAAAAATCCCAAACACAGTACCCTTAAACGCTTGTTTAATTTAATCCCCTTACACCAGGGCACAGTAGTCTCAAACGTGTTTGCATTCGCTTGTCTTGTCAGCCTTTCCTGTTTTTAACCACCAAAGCAAATGTCAGCTGTCTCAATGCCCTAATTGTTCTGGGTGAGTGATGAGAGGTAATGCACCTGTTACGAAAATCCCATGCTCGCCAGTGAAAGCCTGTTTGCATTCTTGTTTTTTCTCACCAGGATACGCCTTCCTCCTGTTCCAAGACGAAAGCTCTGTCCAGGCTCTTATTGACGCCTGCATCGAAGAGGACGGAAAGCTCTACCTGTGTGTGTCCAGCCCCACCATCAAGGATAAGCCAGTGAGTAGGAGTTTGCCAGTATGCTACAGCTCCGTGCAGGCCTGATGGCTGACTTCATACATTTAAAACGCTTTGGAATTTGAAGAATCATAGCTCTATGCTTTTGTTCCATTTCAAAGCCTAAAAAAAGAGTTACAATTGAGTGTTATTGGACACTGAATACTGATGACTTCAGTAGAACATGCTGTCACTGACTGCTTTACCAATGCTAATATGTAGAATTAGTTGTTTTTCCTTAATATAACTGCACAATAATTTGCAGCGCCAAAAAATATTGGCACGACGGCAGGATTCGTTGTTTATGCCAAAACTATTTGATGGACTATACGCGAGTTTCCTGTATCTTAAATATATTGAGTGATCCTTGAACACGGAGTCTTTCAGTAGATTCTGTTTGTGTGCAGAAGTCCCAGCCTGGTTCTGTACAAACCTCGGTAAAGGCAGTATTTTGAAATGGCTACTCTGCCAGATTTCCACACCAAGATGCGCTAGTGTGTGAGGTGTTGGAAAATTCGCCTATCCCTAGTACTCTGTAAATAACTCTAGCCTGTGTGCGATTGGAAGAGTTTGGCGCAGGAGTATGCTCGTGGAAGGCCTATAGTCTTCTGTAGTTGTTTTTTCACTACTTCCCAGTAGTGCTCGTTGAACCTTCTTCTTGCAGAAACTGTCAGTAGTAGTAGTCTGGTTAATGGGTTGGAACGGAGGTGGAGGAGGAAGTTAATTTGAGAGTGTGATTGATACAATAATGAGGATCTAGCACACCAGTGGAACTACCATGAGGCGGGGGTAGGTCGACGATGGTGCAAAGTATTGTATAAATGCCCCATTTAACAATGCTTTTGGTTGCCACTTTTTGGAAAGTTAAAAATATTTGTTTTCCAAAGTACAGAATGGTTTTAGAAATAGCCAGGTGGATACTGCTTTCACCTGGTTTGTGCTTTTTTGGTGCACTAGATTAATATCTGCTTGGAAGATTAACTACTAGGTTAGAAAACATTGTAATAACATATCTCATGAAGCGAGGGGATAGGAATTCATTTATTTGGTGCATTCTCTGCTTATTTATCAATATACATCGGCAAAAAAATACCTAAATTGTCGCCGTACTATGACACCTGCTTTTTAACTTTGCATTCTTATAATGATTATAATGCCTTATTTTCATTTTAGGTTCAAATTCGTCCTTGGAACCTCAGTGACAGTGACTTTGTGATGGACGGCTCCCAGCCTCTTGACCCTCGGAAGACTATATTCGTGGGTGGTGTTCCTCGACCACTAAGAGCTGGTATGATCAACTACTTTGTGAAATCCACTACCTTTAGATACCCGATCATGGTCTTAAATGCCATTCACCCTTTTTTTTTTTATTGCGTCCATTCAACTGGAGTTGTGGAATACCTTTTTTTTTCTTTTCGCTATTCCATGATTTTAATTAAAAAGGCAGTCTTTTTTTATTATAAAAAAAAGGCCAGTCTTTGTTTTTTATCACTAAATATGAAGATTTGTACGGTCACTTACAGTGGGTGCCTCCGTATTTAGGTCAGGTGAAACGCGCTATTTTGGATCACTCACAATATTCGCCTGTCTGACAAGATGTGCACAACACATTGCCAATAGAAGTATACAGGTACTTAAGGTTATAAAGTGTCATACATATTGATCAAGGGCAGAAGTTCTAGGTGTCCCAAACTTTGTGTTTCTTGATCTAATTTTCGTAAGGGGTTTGTTGAACAGCGGCCTTAATCCGTTGGACACGTTGACACCAATCGTGGCATTCAACTAAGGGTAACACCTTTATGATTTACCTTTTGGGCTTCCTTTAAGCTCAGTGACTCAAACTGTAGGTATCCTTTAAGCTTCGTTTTGGAATTTTTTTGGGGTGGTGTCAGTGAGGATGCAATGGATTTGCAGTACCTGGTCATGTCAGTGCTCGATACAAGCAGAATACAGGCCTGTTTTCTTCCGTAAAGGAAGGTAATAATCTCAATGACAAAATGGGCACTATTTATCCTAATATAATACAGAATTACCTCTCAAAAAGTAAGGAATAAAAGGCTTGCTTTTAAATGTTTTTCCTCATCAATGGTCTTCACTGCGGTGGGGCAATAGGGAATGGCCATATGCTCCTGCTTTATTGAAGAGTCCCATCTCTTCAGAAGGAAAGTATATCCGTGGCACTGGTAGTGAAGAGTAGTGGCGCTGTAGGACCCAGCTCCTTAAAAAAAATCACATCCATAAATCGTTATATAACTATTTGTCTATCTATGGGCTATCGGTAGAGGCAACTGAATAATTAGCTCTTACTGCAAACTCTTATAGTTTCGTCCATTAAAAATGTGTTTAGTATTTTTTACTGCATTCATTCACCGCAGTGTTAATAGTGCATGCTGACCTTTTAGGATATTTGATGGTCAAGTTGATATCCAATAAAGGGAAATTGCTAATGATGGTTGTGCTCTTGTTGTAGTGGAACTTGCAATGATCATGGACCGTCTGTACGGAGGAGTGTGCTATGCTGGTATCGACACTGACCCGGAGTTGAAGTACCCAAAAGGAGCTGGAAGAGTGGCATTTTCTAATCAACAAAGTTACATAGCTGCTATCAGTGCCCGCTTTGTCCAGTTGCAGCACGGAGAGATAGATAAACGGGTAAGAGTTGTACACTCAGTTTCTACTGTTCATTTCTCCTTTAACTGAAGCGAAAGTTTTTTTGCTTTTTACATGGATGTGTTTGCTACCAGTTTTGTAGCTGAAAAGTAAACCGATTCAATATCTATGCATTCCCCATAGCTCTTTATTTTTTTAAGGTTGATTCAGCACAGGCCTGATGAAAGACACTCTGAATCGGAGTCCACACCAGTCCTTATGTTTGGTCGGAGTGACTGTATTTTAGATTTACGTGATGTCATACATTCCTACATGTAGGTTTGGGATTGGAATAGTATCTTCTCAAATTGTATAAAGGGGGTGTTGGCCGTATCTAGAACATGGGTACCCACAAACTTTCTCTCGGGGGCCAACATTAAGGTCTGGTTTGTGGTTAGGGCTGCACTGAAGAACCTGGGGGTTTGGGCGGGGCTAGAGTAAAAAAAAACCTTTTCAAACATTACTAGACAATGCTGTATTTCGAAAGCAAATTTAACTACAAAGCTATATAGGGAGGACATTTTGATAATACAGTTTCATTACCAGACAATAGCAATCTTAAAAGGCATTGCATGTTAATTCTAATCCACCAGTTATTAAGCACAAGTTTAAATGAGTCCGAAAAATAGGTAAGTTAAAGGCAGATAAACTAGAAACTTGTTTCACTCTCCATGTCTCCCATTAGTGTCCTGTAATCTGGTACTATGTCTGAAACAGCAAGCCTTAAGAGCTGATCCAGATGTAACTCCGTAAGCTTTGAGTTTACTCTTCAACAGTCCCATTGTGGAAAACAAATTCTTACAAACATGTTGAGCCAAACATACAAATTACTTTCTGGGCTACTGTATAAAGTAGTCTAACATTTGTCAGAAGGCACAATCTCCCAGAATTCTTCTGTTGCCTTCCCCCTAAAAAATGCTTTGAGAGCAGAATTGTGCTGATTGCCAATCAGCTCTAGTTCTGCTTGTGCCTTTTTCATGCCAATAAGATCAACAGCGTCCAGTCTGCTTTGCATTAGGCCTGAACTGCACAGTTCTCAATTGTGCCCTGTTATAAACACCTGCACACAACCTGAGCACACACATATGGAGGTAGCTCTTTTCACAGTACAGCACATAAAAGTAACTTATTACATGTAATTGGCTACATAAACACAGCATCCTAGATAAAAATAAACCACAGGGAATTCACAAATAAATCCACTGTGAAAAAGATGACCACAACATGGCTGTTCCCAGGCTTTAAGACCAATGTTCTTTTTATTGACTGCTGCATGTGGTGAGGCAGGGGATGGGGTCAAGGCAATTAGTTGTGCTCCACAAGGATGCCCCTCTTCCCAGGGTGACGCCACTAGTTTCAAAGCTCTGCAGAGGCCCAAACACGGTAATTAAGTCACCCTCATTATTATCAGTAATCCTTTTTTATCAGCAGCATCAGACTGGGACAGAAGATGGATCGGACACCAAAATGAAAGAAGCCCCCCATTTGTGAATAACATAGGTAAAACAAAAGTAGGGCATGTTTACAAGATAATTGGATTTGAACTTGCTGCAAGCAAAGCTAGTTTTAATATCAGGCAATTCAACAGTAAAAACTGGCTGAGCAGGCTGTAAAGTAGGCCCACAAACAGCCCAAAAAACAGTCAACACACTGACCTGAAAGGCCACCTGGCAAAGAGGGCAGACTAACTGGTGGCGAGCACATAGGGAAAAAAAAAGCTGGTTGGCTGGTGGCAAGCAGGCTAGCCCGATCCATAGGAGAACCCTGCTGACAAGTGCTGGAGAGAGCAGGCTGCGGGCAGCTGACACAGCAGGCGACGATGTCCAGCAAAAGTAGCCTGAAGCTTGGAAAAAGACTCTTTAAAAGTCAGCTATGAAGGTGCAACCGCTTACTTTTAAAGGGCCTTTTCTTCCGTCAATGTCAGGCATATGAGGTCACCCATAGCCGGCTCCCTGATGCCTTAAGTAAACACAAAGAGGGCAACTGGAGCATGTGCAGTGAAGTTGCTATAGTGCATGCTCCAGTGGCCCTCTTTTGTGTTAACTGAAAGCATCAGGCATAGGGGAGGCCGCTACAGAGCAGCTGTGCAGGGCAAAAAGGTCAGCAGGCTGCCAAAGAAGGTCTGCCGGACTGTACTCTGAATATCACGGATATAATGTCTTCAGAACATTGGGCAACTTGAAAGTTATCCTTCATTTCAGCCAAAGCAGAATAAGTGTCCAAATCGGAACATTTTAATGTTCAATGGTCAGAATTGAAGGGGATTCCTGGCAGTTGAATCAAGATGAAGAGTTTGTTTCTTGGATTTTTTGTAATTGAAGAAATAGTCCTCACGACACATAAGAGCCATTTGGTGGGCTAGATGTAAAAATGGTTGAAAGGAGACTGAAACTGAGGTTTGCACAGCTTTTCATGCTATAGCAACACTATTGACCTGGAGTCATTTGGAAAAATGAGGTCTAGTGGCCTCAAAAGATCCACTTTGATGTCAGTATATTCATGACTGTGATAGAAAACCTCAAGTCTAACAGAATAACTCTTCAAATGTGATTAATTCCACATTGAAATTCTAACTCTGTTCCCCCAGAATTGTCTTAGAAAAGAGTTATAGACACACATCTTTGAAGAACACTGCTCATGATGCAGTAATAGTACACTTCTAGGTTTGTGTAAATGTGGCATGTATACACACAGATGCGAATCTCGCAGTCATATAGTGTAAATGTAAAAAACGAAATGGACTTTTGTGGTAACAATTGCCATGGCACCAACTACTTAAAAGGACTGAAAGGAGAAAATATAGTGTATCCTCAGCTTACACCTTTTCATCAACCACATCTTCTCAGGAGCCAGACAGACAATTCCGTATATATCGTGGTAAGATGCAGAATGAGAGTCTATAGTTCATTTCAAATACGGATGAATTACAAACAAGAGGCAAGTTTGAAAGAGCATGTGAGGACTACGGTGTAAGATGCAGAAGAGTTTTGGTGGAATCCATTTAAGCCATTTAGCTCGAGATGAGGTCGCCTTAAGATACTAGAGCTGCTGCCTTATATGGTCTTAGTATGATATAAGAGAAAGAACATGGTTTCTGACAGACTTCTAACCGCAGATTCCTCACTATGGTAATTTCTCCGAGGGCCAGACTGGATCTTGAAACCTTTCAGCAATTCCCTCATCTCTCAATAAGTGGCTTTGTGCTGCTCCATGTTGGATCTGTCACCTCTAGATATAGCATCTGGACCTCCTTATGTGCGCCACCTCTGCACATGTTATTTTCTTTCTACTCCTCTAGATGCAGATCTGGCGCTAGCAGTGCTGTCTTCTGGTGGCTGTTTTCCTCAGGAAAATATGCTCCCCCCCCCACCTCATAATCCATAGTGTGCAGATATGGGCCCTAAAACTACAGGTTTCATACTGTGTCGTAACACGATGTCGGTTACGGGCACTCATGACCTCTGCCTCTAGTGCCTCAGCACTTCACACAACACAAAGATATTCTGCAAATATGAGCCGCATGGCCTTTACGACGCATGGCAAAATTGTCCAGTGCCGTACTCCATACGCAAGTATTTCCGGTCAAACTCGAAGGCACGCTCCCACTCCCGAGATCAATCTCGTGAACAACCCACATTATTCAGTATTGGAACTCTTCATGAATTCACATGCTTGATTGATTCCCTGTCATCGAGACAAACTAGAAACTAGGCGAAGGCCCATTTCAGTTTTATAACATATCCACCTCTTTTTGTAAAAGAGACCAGATAAAACACACAACCAATCACATCAGCCTCACCCTCTAGAACCCTCCAGAGAGAACCTCAGACCTTCTGATTTTTCTACTGCACGTTGTGCTAGGGAGTCTCCACTGAGCTCTGCTCAGTTATTTCTTATTCTATTACTCTCGCGAGATATGTTTAACTATTCTATCTTCCAGATTACTCTACAACTTACTTTTCTCAGTTCCTATGGCAGACATGGAGAAAAAAGGGCCTTTTTTAGAGCTAGTGCCACCTGCTCTTAGAGGAGGCTTTATGTGGATGACTCTCATAAGGACTGTATTTGCTGCCTGTACGGTTATGCCCATAGCCCTTCAGAGTTGCACTTTAAGTGCCAGGAGGACGATTCTGAAGAAGGGTACGAAGGAGAACATTACTCTGATCCTCCAAGGAATACCACATGGAATATCAGGAGGAGGTGGTCTGTATGCCTTCCTCTTTGATTTCTGACTTTCAATTCATGCTGTTGGATTACATGAGAAGGTTTCCAACTCCATCCTCGATTTACAGAACAGGTGCCCGTTTCCCCCAAGGCAACACTCATTGCCTTCCATTCATCAAGCACCACCACCATTGCAAATAATAGCGGAACCTCCACCAACGCCACCTTTTGTCCAACACCAAGATACCTCGGATGACGATTAGGGGGGGGACAGATCTTCCAGACCCACATAAGGAATGGGATGACAATATTATTCCTGCTCCTTCTTCCCCTTCACACTTTCCTATGGATTCTCTGCCAGGGGACGTAGGTGGTTTCCACTATCTACTGGGAAGACCGGCCAAGAGGTTTGATCTGCCAATACCATCTTGGCAGACAGAGTATTTTTTATATGATTTTAAGGAGCCCTTTACGAAGACGGTGCGGGCCATTGTCAATTGTTTATGTGGTGAGGGTCTTAAGGTCATGAAAGCCACGGTCGTCCCTGATCTTCCACAATTGGAGAAAAAATATATGGCCACAGAAGATAGCTCAGCTTCCCTGGTGATTCATCCGAAACCAGACTCCGTTATATTGCAGGCGGCGCAGCACAAGTCAAAGAATCCGGCAGCTCCTTTCACTACGCCTCCGGACAAGGAAGGCAGGCGCCTGAATAACGCAGGCAAGAGATTCTCTTCTATGTTGGTTTTATTGGTCTTTTCAGCTAACGCGTTCGTTATTTTGGGCCAATTTGACCGTCAGGTGTGGTGTGATTTATCTCCTCACATCGACCAACTTCCAGAGGAAAGTAAGACTGGGGCCAAGAAGATCCTCCAGGAAGGAGAGAGGGCTTCCTCGGAGATCATAGATTGTGCAGTGGACATTGTTTCAACGGCTTTGCGATCTCTGGCTGGAGTAGCGGTCCTACGTAATCAGGGTTGGCTTAGAGCAACCTCGTTCAGACCAGAAGTCCAGAATAAAATAAAATACTGGATCTTCCATTTGATGGGGAAGCTCTCTTTGGAAAGCATGTGGATGACGCTCTCCAAGATATAACAATCATTGGCAATGCCAATAGGTTTCGCACGCAAGATAGTTAGCGCTATTGGGGTTGTAAATGAAGATGTCTTTTACCCTTGTGTTTTGCTTTGGAGTAGAGTGGATGTTTTTGGTGTGGAGTGTAATTATTTGGGTTGCATTGGAATTGCTAACCAGTAGAATTGTATGGTGTGGAGTTAAGTGGAGTGGATTCATGCAGCGGAATTATGTCGCATGGTGGATAGATATGAGTGAGAGCTGCACAGAATAGATAGTCCATATCAGGATGTTTAGACACCAATATATACTTATGTCAAGATATGCTGACATCAAGATACTCCAACATTATGGTATGCCCATGTCAAGATAGGCACAAGTCAAAATATGCCAATGTCAAGATACGCCGTCGTCAGGATATGCAGACTTCAGCATCAGCAACATCAGAATATGCGGATGTCAAAGCCTGAAAAGGTTGAGTGCTGGCTCCAGAATGCTCTAAGCACAACTGGACTTCTGCACGTGTGTGTGCCTGCCTGTGTATGAGTGTATTTAGTTACAATGTTGATACATGTATTTAAATGTAAATCATCTAGCAAATATAGTGCATGCATGTCACTTGTCTTTAATACCCATTAGGTACATATCTATATTTGCATAATATACACCTGCATGGGAAATAGATGGATGGTGGGAGGTGGGTATTGGAAAGAGAGTGGGTGGGTAAATGGACAGATGGATGTAGATGGTTGTTGGAAAGACAGTGCGTGAGTGGACCAAGGGAGGGAGTTGGGTATTAGAAGGCCAGTGGGGGGATGGATGGACAAATGGACGGAGGTGTTTGATGGAGAGACAATGAGTGTGCGGATGGACTAGTGGAGGTGAGTGTTGTAACTGGGGAACCGGATTCAAGTTTTGGTGTGCTCTCCCCGCAATAACCAAAAGAAATGCACTGTAAAAGTCAACAGGAGCAGCCTGGGCACTCACCAAAGAATCATCCCTGCTCAGTGCTGCTCCGATCAGATCACTTGGCTGTAAATTAAAGGGGCTTCATGGAAAGCGGGCAGAAGGATTTAAAGGCACAGGCACTTCTAAGAAGTGATCGATGTAAATAAAAAGGAATCGGGTGCCTCACTAAGTGGGAAGTGCTAGGGCCCCAAAAAGTATAAATGAAAAGACCGCCATGCACAGCGCAGCATACCCTAAAAAGCATAAGCGCATGCATAAATTAAAAGATTGTGAAATAAGGACATGTGGGTCCAGATCTGTAGTATTATAATCGACGACTATACTACTACAGATCTGGACCCACATGTTACCCCATATCACAACGTGCAAATAATACAATCTATGATTGTTTTAAGATTTGTGAAATAGACCATGTAAACTGTGGATGGGTAAGATTCATAGGATTGAGACATTGAATCAATCATATATAAACTGCTTTTACTGTTTGCTTTTTCACAACTTTCAGGGATTATTCCCTATTTCACGATCTTTTTCTTGAGCACTATTCCTTTTCCTGCACGTTCCGCTTTGGGAGCAACCAGCTACTTTTTAACAATGATGTTGTAATTTCTAAGACGATATTTGGTCTGGATTTACGAATTGAGAATAAATGGACTGTTTTTCATAAACGATCCTTTTCTTTGTTTTTTCTCTGATGGAAATACTGATTCCTGAGCCTCACAGATTTAATTCAGGCTTAAAGAAATAAGTGAAAAAATTATTTGTTTAAAAAAATTGGTAATCTTGTGCTACACATCAAGTGAAGAGAGACAAAAATATGGTATTATGAGTGAATATTTACACCCCTGTAAAATCTATTGCTGTTGAAAATATGTAAGAAATTAAAATTAAAATCATATTCTTTAGATATGCCCAACTGAGCAGGTTAAACGATTGCCAACAAGGATAGCCTTTCACATTCTACTAAACTGCACATAGTGCTTGAATGGGCATTCAAGCTAGTGCTGTATAATTCAAATAAATTGCTACACTTACCATCATTTCTTGCATAAACTGGGGGTGATCTGGGAGAAATGGTGTCAGGAGGTTAGTGTGTTTTCATGAGATGTGCTTCATCCACGAGTGTGTGGCAGTACTTTCAAAGCTGAAAGGGCGCTCGTAAATCATCACAGCAGGTCTGTGACCCCATGAGATTGTGCGGGTGGAAGCAAGGAAAAAAGATTTCTCTTCATCTGTTCACCCCAGAATCCTCCCTGTCTAGCTAATGGCGGTCAGGACATGGCCAAGCGTGGCAAGGAGCACAGGCAGCTGGCTAAGGCTAGGACCAATACCGAAAAGCGCCAGCTCCCTTGACGTTGCAGGACAGGGGAAAGCGCCACAACAAGAGAGCACTATATCACCCTCCACGGATTAAAATGCTTCAAGAAGACCCTAAAGGTGTACCAGTCCAGCCAATCTCTGGATGTCCGCTACTACAACAAACCTCAGATGCTTTGAAGCAGTCATTCACGGACTAAGCGCTATAGAAAATAACTCAAATACAAACGAGCGTTGGCCGCGAAAGGGAAACGAGCGTTGGCCGTGAAAGGGAAACGAGCGTTGGCCGCGAAAGGGAAACGAGCGTTGGCCGCGAAAGGGAAACGAGCGTTGGCCGCGAAAGGGAAACGAGCGTTGGCCGCGAAAGGGAAGCGGGCGTTGGCCGCGAAAGGGAAGCAGGCGTTGGCCGCGAAAGGGAAGCGGGCGTTGGCCGCGAAAGGGAAACTGGCGTTGGCCGCGAAAGGGAGACGAGCGTTGGCCGCGAAAGGGAGACGAGCGTTGGCCGCGAAAGGGAGACGAGCGTTGGCCGCGAAAGGGAGACGAGCGTTGGCCGCGAAAGGGAGACGAGCGTTGGCCGCGAAAGGGAGACGAGCGTTGGCCGCGAAAGGGAGACGAGCGTTGGCCGCGAAAGGGAGACGAGCGTTGGCCGCAAAAGGGAGACGAGCGTTGGCCGCGAAAAAAATAAGATTAACCCTGTAATCTCTTATCTTAGACAAGCAGGATGTAGCAAAGTATACAATCCGTTCAGGTATGGACACTACCGACTGCCTGGGTAGGGCAGTCTGGGCCAGTGTGGTACTTGGGTGGCACAGATGGATTTTCTCCACAATTTTTTTTAATCTGACGTGCAGCAGTCCCTCAATGACATGCCCTCTGACTTGACTTAAAATGTTTTGAAGCCAAGGCTGATTCGGCATGGCCACCGCTCTCTATGGTCCTCGTTCAGTCTGCTCAGCAGTTTCCCCAACAGCAGCACCCCTTTGAAGGATTTGGTAGGGTAGGGGATGTCAGCAGAGGCAGTACCAATACATAACTTAACAGCATCAGACCTCTCAGTCACTTTGATGGCGAGGCCGGGGAGCAGGCCGACATCACCCAGGCCCTCATGGGCAACACACTACCCAAACCCTCATGGGCAACACACTACCCAAACCCCAACTCCCACTGGTGCACCCACTGCAAAACCGCTTTAAATTGTCCTTCGCAATTCATGATTTCCCAGTAGGTCGAGTCACCTTTCACCTTCTTGGATGGCATAGTATCCCTTCAGATTAAGAAGTGCTCCAGATTGTCGAATGCTTATGCTCCCTGCCCTTCCTATCCAAACCCCTCCCATCCTGGACATGCCACCCACACTACAACAACTGCAAGTTCATTCTCTGTTGACCAAGTAAGCACTAGAGAGGGTTATGGTGATCAGGACTGGTTGCTACTCCTGTTATTTTCAGGTGCTGAAAAAGTATAGAGCCTTTTGCTGCACCCCCACCCCTCATACACGACATTCATCCTCTGAACTTCTTCCTCTGTAAGGATAAGTTCAAGACGCTCACTGTAGTCGAAGCTTATCTACCCTGGATCCAGGGCACTGGATAATAGCACTGGACTTGCAGGACGCATACTTTTACATCTGTCTGCATGTGTTTCCTGCGATTCCTGTAGACCATGAGCAATGTCAGTTCTTGGTGATTCCATTTAGACTTACCAGCGCACCTCAGGTGTTCACTAAAAATTTGCATTGGTGGCTGCTTGACTGCGATTGGACCAGCGGCACACCCCTCTCGCTACACAGTCAGAGCTTGACAGATTCATTATTGCTGGGTTGGGAAGGTCACCTGGGAGAGGTGAAGATCAGAGGACACTAGTTTCTGGCAGATGCTCCCCTCCACATCAGTTTCTTGGAGGTGCGGACGATTCGCTTAGCACTGAACTGTTTTCCTTTCAACCATAAAGGGTGAGTGGCTACAGATTCTCACAGACAACGCAACTGCCATGTGGTATTGCAACAAACCAGGGGTGTGGGTTCATTGCCAGGAGGCCTTGCATCTCTGGAAGTGGCTTAATGCTCAAGGCTTCTTCCCGACTGCCCAGCACCAGGCAGGATCTTTAAACACCAGGGCAGACAAACTTAGACGATGTTGCCTAGCAGATCACAAATGGCAATTGCACTCAAAGGTGACACGGGGCATCTTCCAGTAATTGGGGGATCCCTGTTTACCTTTTAAGAGAGAAATAATGTCCTAATCTCAGACAGTTTATTCAACTTCTGAGTTAAGCACCAGCCCACAATAATGTTCAGAGCCAATTTCTTGGACCAGCCACTTCCTTCAGCTTTGTGCCATTTCAGATTCCTCACCTTTTGAATATCCCAGGCACCAGACTGCATCCAAAGATGTTTTTTTTAAGCAATTCCCTTGCATGCTGCTAGGTGGCTTTTTGGTTGCATTCAGAGACCTAGAGCTTGGTCTCATGGACTCTGATGGTCTTTGGGGGTTATACGGGTTCACTTGTCGCGCAACTTCCACTCATGGGAGGAACACAGTTAGCGGAGATATAGTTGGTGTGGGTCCCTCAACAATATCTTCTTATGGCTGTCTTGTAGGATTTAAAGTCTAAGGTTTTAGTCAGAGACATGTCCTTGTACACAGTAAAAACAAATGTTGACAAAATAAGTTGTCAAAGGACAGGAAAAACAAGGGAGCAAGCTCCGGATCCATGTGCGAATGTGCGTTAAAAAAGGAACTGGTGCCCGCGCGTAAGGGTGGCGGCTATGTGTGGGTCTGGGTGGAATGGAGTAGACATGGAGCTGCATGACGCCATCTACTGGCATGCATAAGAATTGATGAGATAATCTCCAGGTCCATTGTGGCATATGGTGATATTCACAAAGTGAGGCATCTGTGGTTAGATATAGTATCCACCTTCAAGAGCATTTTTAAGGGCAAGTAACTTGTTTATCTTCACTCCATCCCCAGTTGTACACTACCAATAGGTAGATCATCCCCATACAAAAAGTGTGGATCTCTAAAGGCCCATGGTATGCCTCTCCGTCTTGCAATCCCGCCATTATATACGGACCTTTGTAGAGTCACCAGTGCTATTCTTTGCACGCTCCTTCGCCCAATAAAACCTGGTCATGTCATCCAGTTTGTGGAAGAAGTCCTCCTTTAAGTTGAATTGCATGTTTTGGGAGTGCAGGCATTCTAAAAAGATCACATCAACCAAACATGGGCAAAGGGAGGAAACTTTGTTGAGAAATATCAAACCCTGCTTTCCGTAGCAGCTTCTCATTGTAAAACGTGTTGGCTGGTTCACAAGTTTATTCCCAGATATTTAAAGCGTTTGTGCTCCACCTGCAAGGACATGGGAAGTCTTCCCCATCTGGTTGCATCCTCCCAAAGGGACTAGCAGGAACTTTTCCGAGTTTATCCCTAGGATGCAGTATTGTTGTTTTTGTTAAATAGGAATTTCAATCTGATTAAATACTCACTAAGTAAGGCTTTATACATCAAATTATCATCAGCGTAAATCAGAATTTGTTCCTCCCAGTTGGTTGTCCACCACAACACTTGTTTGGGCATCAGCGTGAATTATATCTGCTCCTGGCTCAACAGCCATCGCAAATGGCATCAGTGACAGGGTGCATCCCTGTTTTGTGCTACTTTATATGTGAAAGGGCCTGGAATGCTTGCCGTTGACTCATAATGGCCACTCGCTTGATGAATAGCAGCCAGATCCAAAATAGAAATCAAAGACCATTTTGCTCAAGATACAATATAAAAATCAGCGTTCTGCCAAATCAAAGGGTTATGTATTGTTCAAAGACATCAGGGTGATTGGTTCGGAGACCTTGGTCACTGAGGCTAGATTTCTCTAATAGTTTGAATTGATAGAGCTGTGTGGCATGAAACCAGATTAGTCTGGGTGGATCAAATCTGGGATCACTGTTTTCAGTCACTTGGCTAGGATCTTTGCTAACAATTTTGTTTCACTGTTAATTGGGGACATCATGCATTACGAGCCTGAACACTCCCTTGCTTCCCTTCCTGGAAACTTTATACAGTAGTTGCATCTCTCATAAAGGAACCTTTAATTATTGGTATTCTGACATGTTCGAATATTATCGACATATTCTACAATGGCAGAGTTATTATTTTTGCCAGTTTTTTGTGGCGATCAGTGAGACAGTCCATTCGAGTCTGGGGGTCTTTCAGGGTTGAAATTGAAGAATAGAGTTTGCTGTGTCCTTTACTGGGAGCAGCTCTTCTAATTCCAGACTCTGCTTTGGAGCCAAATTGAGATTTAGGCAGTCATGGACAAACGGATGTAGCTCAGAGTCCCTACATCCTGCCTTAGTTGTATTTGTTCTTTAGGAGATGAGGTGATCTGCAAATGCCTCCCCGATGGCCATGTCACCCTCTACGATTAACCCATCATTTATGCGTTGCATAAGTCTATTTCCCTTATCTCATCTAATTAACCAGACTCTTAAATTCGCAGCTTTTTCACTTGTCTCATAAATAATCTTTGCTTTTGGCATAGGCAACAGTTTTGTGCCTCAGCCAATAATTATTTCAATTCCTCACTTTTGTCCTGTAGTTCCCTTGTTCTTCTGATGTCTGACTGACTCCGATGTTCCCTTGTACGGTCAAGTACGCTCTGCACTGAATCCCAGCTTCACAGAGCGAGGCTTCGAATGCCGAGGCTGCTCTGGAGCAGTTTCAGCATTGGAAGCCTCGCTCTGTGGAGCGGGTGCCTGGGTTGGCTCTACGTTTCCCTCCCTTTCCCGGGCCATGAGCAACCTCCGCCCAATTAAAAGAATTTTAGAACGCCATGTGCGCCATATTTGGGAAGCTTGACCCTGCCTGCTGGGCTTGCACCAGGTGCTCATTAGAACCTCTGACAATGCCTCGTTGAAAGGCAGCAAGGGTTCAGAGGAGGAGACACCAGGCAGCATGACCTCCGTTAAGACGTGCTCCGATACCTTAGGGTCGAGTTTGCGGTTTATGAACCTCCCCAAAAAAGAAAATAATAGTGTGGCTTCTGAGTCTGGGGTTCCCGTGGCCCATTTAGATTCATATAGGGGGCCTTGAAATACTCTCTCCTAATACAAATAATTTTTTCAACAGGGGATAGGCTCATGGGACCTCTTGAGGCTCAGGGAGGGGGGGGACCATGTTTTAATTAGGTTTTGTTCCAAAGGGATGGGGTCCCCGGGGCCCATTTGTGCTTAGCGAGGGGGTTAGACATGGCCAGGTCCTGTGGCCAACACCACAGCGCTCCCAGCCGAAGGCCGCACGCAGTGTGGGGCTGCATGCTACCAAGGAGCTGTCTCAGGACCCAACTGCAGGCCAGGCCCTGTAGACAACGCCTTTGGCCGTGTCATATAGGGAGTTGGCTTATTTATGGTAACAAAATATTATTTAAAAAAAAAGAATTGGAAATTCACTGAAAAAAACAAAGGTTAAAGTGACATTATAGTTAGGTGAAAATTTCAGTGCCAACGTAATGTTTTAAGCTAAAAAGAAAACCACTAAAATTCACCATGTGTGGTTAACTCTAGTAACTATAACTCGTGCCCTCGCCATGCACTGCTAATGACCTCCCTTATTACATCATCCATAACGTTCTATGACATCATTGATAACATCACTGCAACATCTGAAATCTCATAGTTGCTGACAAAACTGTGCATGGCGGAGCGCAAGTTATTGTTACTTTAGGGCGCGAGTTATAGTTACTAGAGATAACTATAACTGGTGAATTTTGGTGTGTTTTTCCCTTTTTTGGTTTAAATAGTTACGTTGGGATTGAGTTTTCGCCGAAGTATAACGTCACATTAGCCTTTGTTTTTTTCAGTAAAAAACAATATTTATATATAATCGTGACCAAGGTCTGTGTGTCAGACCGAAACGCGTACATCTGTGGCCTTTCACCCTGAGCAAATAAAGAAAAAGAAAATAAATACTACAAAAGCTTTTGCAAGTGTGACCTGTTTTTCTTCCCTTTGCGAAGGATTTGTTGGCAAATATTAAGCGGTTAGGCACCATTGCAGAGCGCCAACCAACCAACGGGGCCAGGAAATGGAGGAGATATATATGTGTGTGTATATATATGTGTGTGTGTGTGTGTGTGTGTGTATATATATATATATATATATCTATATATCTATATATCTATATGAAAAGTGACACAATGTCCTAAGTTACACACACAAATCAAGATTTATGTATAACGAGTCCTGATTTTACACGCACTTGAGTTCAGGTGCGTCACAAAAGCGGAAAAAACCCTTTTAAATTAAGGGACGCTTTTTTAGTGGTGTAACCAAAAAGAATCCTCGTTAATTTGTTAACCCAATCTGTGTAATGCATAAAAATGCAAAAACTGTTGATTCTTTAAAACTACAAGTCCCAGCATGCCCCAGATAGTGTTTAGGGCATGTAGTGGTATAAATGTGGAAATAGTAGAGGGACCAATCACTTAAACTACCGTGATCAGGAACTACGGTTCGAAACGCGTAGGAGTTGTTATCTCACGTTTGTGAATAAAATAACAGCGTGAATCATCAAGAAGTGTGCCGCGATTTCTTTGTTGTATTTCAACTACTTGAGACACTGTCCTGGTCTCATTGCGGGCACCAACTGAAAAGAGCTCCCGCTGCGACAGGACAATTTGTTTGTTAATATATATATTAACCTGCACTTGGGTCTCCTCTCTTCTTCCGCTGCGCTGTGGTATCCAGGATTGGGCTCCAGGCGAGAGCAAGCAGGGACTGTTCTTATCTCTACAAACCGGCAGAGTGCTTCGCTGGTATTTGGATGACCCCTTCACTTGCAAGCGGCGGAGCAGCAGGAAGTCAAGACCTCTGGTGACCCGGAAGCCGTTTGTCTCTCCCGTTGGGGAGTAATTGCTCCAGCCCCCGGCTACTGTGAACGCCGATTTGGGACACGAACCTGACGAAGAGCACGGAGAGTTTTGCTCTCTACCAGACTGCAGGAGTCGGGCTGCGGTGTTTCCAATCGTGAAATACAGATTACGCCGGTAAGAGAAGTGTGTGCCTGATTGGTCGGCGGTTCGCATTTGCGGATACTGCCAAGTAATCGTGAGAACGCATTGTGCATTGTACAAACAGGGAGGCGGCATGTCAGCTGACGCATTGAAAGCAAGGGAACGGGTGGCGCTGAATGCATTTGATGACTCCCGGCTGGGGGGTCCTCTGCACCATCGGCACAAAATGTACCAGCAAACGAAGCTGGCAGCGTTCGTGACAAATTCAAGAAATTAGAAAAACTAATGAAGCGCGAGCTTTCAAAATGGTGGGAGCACCGCTCCCTGAGCAGGTACTTGGAAGTGAACAGGATACCGCGGGGTCTCCGCGTGATGCTGGCTCCCAGCTACGAAGACCCAGACCCAGAAATGCTCAGGGAGTGGGCGGACTGTAATTTGGAGTCATCGCGCAAACTGGTTCAAATACTGGTGCGCTATGCGGAGAGTGACCGCCTTAAAACACAGATTAAAATCGATGAGCTGAATCAGGAAATTGAATCATCCTGTGAGGAATATCTGAGTGAATGCACTAAGCTGAGAAGTGACATGATGGCAAGGCTTCAAAAGGAAGAGGAGATCATCAGTAAAAGAAAAGCCTATAAATTTCAAAGGGACAAGGCGGATTATGCGGAAGGGCGCATTTTTACTTTCGCCAAAAAATATGATGCCATCAAAGCTTCAAGACAACTCAAAACTGCGGCAACAGTGAACCGCCCTGCCCAACGACATGGAGCAGAGGCAGCCCAACAGGATGAATCATCAGAGTCTAACTTGAGCTCTTGTGTGAATAGTGATTCAGACTCCAATTTGTCACAAAATGATGGACGATTGGGGTTTACCAGGCTCACACTAGCAGAGGAACTCGACTGCATAAGGAAGGACTGGCGCGAGACTCTACGTCCGAGAACCCAACTGCGCTCCGGAACAAAATCCGTAACGCCAAGCGCTACCAACGCCGAAAGGCTAGATCGAGAGGAAGAAAAAAATCAGCAGAAAAAGAAGAAGAAAAATCCGAAAAGATGGAACAGGAAGTGAGCCCACAATCAGGAGTAACGGACATTGCCCCCTCTATTATCAATTTGACCGATATGATTTTATCAGAGACTGAACATCAGATACTATCTAAGGGTCTCACATTTTGTCCTCCTTGTGACTTCAATTATGTGGACACAAGAATTGACCTATACAAATTTGTCCGCAAGATCAAGTTGCAGAAACATTTTATGGGTGGCAAGACACGCATCACCCCAATGAGGACAGAGCAAACCAATGTGGGACTGCAAGTTCGTGATGCTCCAGGGTTGGAGGCCTTGGAATCCCTAAGATTGGAGCAATCAACTTCCCAATCAACTTCCCAAGGGGCATCAGGATGTGAACCAAACATTGTAGGGGGTCTAACATCCTTTAAACCACGTTCCACTTACACACCTGTGATGTTATATGACAATCTTGACATCTTCCATGACGCTGCTGTAAAAGACATCAAGTTGCTGCACTCCAAACTGCTCAGTTCTAAACGTAAGAAATATACACAGAATGATCAGTACCTGCGACTCATCCACAAGATCCAATCAAATGAGAATATCATTGTCAGGCAATCTGATAAAGGAGGGAATATAGTTCTATGGCCGCGGAAACTATATTTGGAAGAAGCCCTCTTTCAATTAAATGATTCAGACTGCTACCGACACAGTGACATCACCCTAATTAAGAAAGCCCAAGAGGAGTTTTTTTCTTTGCTAATGGGGTGGAGATCCTTTGGGTTGTTGAGTATGGATGAGCTCAAGTATCTGAAAAACAATCCGGTCATGCCTGTGCTATACCTAATCCCGAAGGTCCACAAGAACATGAACAAACCCCCAGGCAGACCAATAATAGCAGCATGTGGGGGCTTACTTGAAAAGACAACTGTCTATGTGGACTCATTCCTACAAGAGTTCGTACAGAGCCTACCATCCTTTGTTCAGGACTCTAATGACTTTGTGAGGAAAATTGAGGACATAAAATGGGATTCGGAGTCGTGGCTCATTACATTAGACGTCACGTCTTTGTATACAAGTATCATTCATCAAGACGGACTGAGAGCCATAGAATTTTATCTAGGCTTAAGACCAATGATCATGGCTGACCACAATCGTATGTTACTATCTATGATTTCATTCTGTTTACACCATAATTTCTTTATGTTTAACAACAGATACTACCAGCAGGTCAGAGGTGTAGCCATGGGGGCCTGTTTCTCTCCCAGTTATGCCTGTCTCCACATGGGCTACTGGGAGAGACAGGTCCTCTTTGGCGAACACTCCGACACTGCTAGGCGGTCCATTATACGATGGTATCGTTACATTGATGATGTGTTCCTTGTTTGGAGGGGCACACGTCTGGAAGCTGAGCAATTTGTTGACAAATTGAATTGCAATGATTACAACTTGAAGTTCACCTCGACAATTAGCAGAGAACAGGTACATTTTCTAGACATGACAGTCACTACAAGAGGGGAGAGACTTGAAACCAGGTTGTACCGAAAGCCGACGGCTGGAAATACAATACTCCATGCCAGTAGTCACCACCCTGCACACCTCATACGCAGTATCCCGTATGGCGAGATGCTGCGTATAAGAAGATTGAGCAGTACTGAAGCTCAATGCCATCTAGCTCAGCAAGCCAGTAGGTCTAGATTTTTGGCAAGAGGGTACAAGGCCGCAATGGTTGATAAGGCTATAACCAAGGCAAACGCACTGTCACGCAGTCAGGCCTTGCAACGTAAGGTCAAGGTTGCGCCTTCTGCCTCCGAGGATCATAAAGTGAGACTTATCTGGGCGTATAACAAGCAGCATGGGGCACTAGGTAAAATCATTTCCAAACACTGGAGTCTCATTAAATGCGACCCGGTGATAGGTGACAAAATTTCCATTAAGCCTTTAATCACCTATAGGAAAGCGTATTCCATGCAAAATGCCTTAGTGAAATCTAGCCCAGAAGTATCTATACGAAAGAATTGGCTAGACAAGAGCAAAGGTTTCAGGAAGTGTGCTTCTTGTAAGGCATGCCAGCATGGGCTGAATAAAACCGAATACGCAGTGCCCTTTACCCCGGTTGCTCGCAAGATCACAAAACAGCTGACTTGCAAGAGTGAATATGTGGTCTATGTGCTGGAGTGTCCGTGTGCCCTGCGGTATGTGGGTAGTACCAAGCTGCAGGTGCACAAGAGGATACTCCAGCACATAAGGGCCATTAACACCAACGATCCGGCGTATCCGGTGGCCCGCCACTTTAGGGAGCACCACAACAATGATAGCTCCCTTCTACGTTACTATGCTGTAGACTGTGTGGGCCCGTTGAGAAGAGGAGGTGACAGAGATGGTGCCCTTAGAAAGTTGGAGACCAGGTACATATTGGAAATGGACAGTCGAGCTCCAGGGGGACTAAATTCCACAGAGGATTTTTACACTTGTCTTTAATTGATCTACAAGTGTATCTTGAGGCCCTATCCTGTCCAGTTTTAGCCTATCTCCCCATAGTGTCTGTTTAGCTATCTGACTGGTAGTGGATTTCTGATAACACCTAGCCACTAACCAGTACATGTCTAGCGTTGCGAATGGTGACAGAGTGGAATGCAGCCTAGGCTTAGGTTGCATTCTATGTCTTATGCTTAGTATAACACCGACTATGATAAAGCATGTTTTAATTATAAAAAATGAAAAGGTTTGTAGATAAGAAATTAACAAACGACCTAAAAAATGAGCACTTTAATGACCTTTTTTCACTGCTCACTTTTTTGCTTATCACTAGTATGGTGTTGTGTAATTCGTGGTCACATGTTTAGGAATGGTGGTATGGGAGGCGTGGCTGCGATGGTCTCCAAATCTTCCGATTTGGTAGCATCTCCTCTCCTCCCAATACACTTTTGTAGTACATAGACACAGGATTGGCTAGTGCATAAAGTAGAGTCAGGATGCTGCGATCTCGGTGTATAGGCTATAAATGCATTTACGCAGCCAGGATTTTATATCACCTGAGGTCTCATCCTGTCATAAAGATATATAATTGGTGTATATATATTTATTGTAAATATGCTTGTACATTCTTGCTTTTTTTACACAGGTATTTATATATGTAAATATTCAGAGTTGATATATAGTCTTTTACACTTGATTTTAACATGATCTTGTGTATCTAGTATGTTTTCTGATATTTATTATTATGACTAATGTTTACAAGACACCAATTGCACTTTAAGGCTGTTTTTGCACATTGCCAACTTTGCGCTGTATTCTTGAAGTCTTGGATTATCCAATGAATGAATTGTTTCAGTGTTTTGCTCAGTATGATTAAGACTGCATTTGCACTTTATTTGCGCATTTCCACAGAGTCTGGCATATGGGATTATCCCAAGATGTAATCTACAATGACTAGTTGTCTATGTCTATGATACCAGTCACTCCACATGTGACTACGCTGCACCAATGGGTGTCCATTTGAATTAGCACTTGCACTTTTAAAAATTGCCTCCTCCCAAGCATGCGTCATGTGATCAAAATGCTGTGGTGTGCCGTCTCCCCGAGGAAATAAAATACACTGCTCACCTGCACTTGGGTCTCCTCTCTTCTTCCGCTGCGCTGTGGTATCCAGGATTGGGCTCCAGGCGAGAGCAAGCAGGGACTGTTCTTATATATATATATATATATATATATAGATAGATAGATAGATAGATAGATAGATAGATAGATAGATATAGATATAGATATAGATATATATATATTCACTGAAAAAAACGTAGGTTTCATGCCTTATATAGTTAGGAATTAGCATTTAAAAAACCTTTAAAATTCACTCAAACTATGTTTTAGAGGTGTTATAGTTAGCTGGACATTTCACTCATACAAAACTATTGAAATTGCTCCTATATAGTTAGTTGTACTAACTATATTTCGCGCACCCGCAATCCACTGCTGATGATGTTACATATTACATCATTCATGACATGGTCAGTGACATCACTGATGACATCTCAAATTACATCACTGATGACATCATCCAGTGAATGTGGTTTGCTTCGTTATTTAAATATGCATTATATATATAGCAATCTGCATTGAAGAATGAGTCGATATATAAAAATAAATATTTGGATGGAGGATTTAGTAGCAGTGTAATTTGACTGTTTACTTGACCAATTTATAGTGTCTCACTAAATATAGTGGATAGTGACTAAACTGTTTGAATATCTGTATCACTTTGTCAGTTGTTGTGTAAACTGGTTCTCCAGTTGGTTACTAGCAAGTCTGTATTAGTTTTTGATTAGTTAACTGAGTATTTGTATGGGAGAGTGAATGTGTGTGGTTCGGTGGGGGGGTGTGACTGCCCAAAGATGTGGGAATAGTTGATTCACTAGATATATGAAGTTGAAACTACATGTTCTTACAGTTGTTTGGGTGAGTGAATATCTTTATGGGTGTGGTGATGAGCAAATATATTTCTCAATGGTACATGTCCAACAAACTAGAAAAATAAAAGGCAGTGTATGTGTCAGTTGTTGTATATTAATAAGTGTATATATAAGACTCAATGATTGTGTGAGTGACTGTATGGATAACTTTATACTTGTAATAATGATTTTATAATTCACTAAGTATGACTTACTATCTAAATGAATAGATGAAGTTGTGTTTGTATAAGTGTGTAGCTAAGTAAATATGTAAGTATGATCCATTGTTTGCATAAGTGAGTAGGGTGACTTCATATGTGAATAGGATGTGTGCTGGTGTGTAATGTCGATTTAGGTGTATAAGTATTTTTGATAGTGTTCTATTGTTCATTTACAGCATGTATGAGTGAATCTACAGGTAAGTGATTAGATGTGTGTATACATCTATGAATCACTGAGTGGGTTTTTAGATACTTGTATTGCTGTAACAATGGATTCAAATATGATACTCTGTATTTTACAAAGAGTGATGAAAGATTTTACTAGTGTATGAAAAGGTGTATGTGATTGTCATGTGGATGATGTCATCAGTGATGTCATTTGAGATGTCATCAGTGATGTCACTGACCATGTCATGAATGATGTAATATGTGACATCATCAGCAGTGGATTGCGGGTGCGCGAAATATAGTTAGTACAACTAACTATATAGGAGCAATTTCAATGGTTTTGTATGAGTGAAATGTCCAGCTAACTATAACACCCCTAAAACGTATAGTTTTTTGAGTGAATTTTAAAGGTTTTTTAAATGCTAATTCCTAACTATATAAGGCCTGAAACCTATGGTTTTTTTCAGTGAATTTCAAAGGTTTTTTTAAATGCTAATTCCTAACTATATAAGGCCTGAAACCTATGTTTTTTTCAGTGAATTTCAAAGGTTTTTTTTAATGCTAATTCCTAACTATATAAAACCTGAAAGCCCACCAGGAATCTCCAGTATGCGCCAGGGGGCTGCATTGCAGAGAGGTGTAATGAGGCCACACCCTTTTTTACACCTCTCTGCAACGCAGCCCCCGTGCATGTTTGAAGAGGGGGAACTAATTCCCCTTGCATGCTGGGGGTCCCTGGGGGCCAACTAGCCCACCTGGAACCTCCAGTATGCGCCAGGGGGCTGCATTGCACAGAGGTGTAATGAGGCTATGCCTTTTTTTACACCTCTCTGCAACGCAGGCCACTGGTGCGTTTGCAGAGGGGGGACTAATTCCCCTTGCATACTGGGGGTCCCTGGGTCATATCTGCCCAAACGCCGAAATTCCGAACGATTGAAAATGACTTTTCTTGAGAAACATTTGGATTATCATGTCCTATACTTTGGAATTTTTGAAAGACTGACTTTGAGGATGCTATAAATTACTCAAGTCTGCCCGAATTGTGTGGGTAAAATTGATACCTAGTCACTTTGAATAAGAATGTACTTATGTCTCGTCTAACATTTGGAAGAAATATCTAGTTATATGACAACAGGATACCGACATAACTTGAAGGAAATAAGAAGGCCCTGAAGAAGTTCTGTTGTACAGAACGAAACGCGTCAGCTGGCTGTGGTACATAAACTTAAGGAAAATAAAAGCATTTGAATATACACCAAGATTCAGCGCTTCAATAAGGACTCTAAGTGATATGATTTGATTGGACTTATTGTGCAAGTGGTGCTGTGCCAAACTTTGGAATATTCTCCACTACTCTCTACTACTCCATTACTCTCTAATACTCACTCTCTACTACTCATTCTCTACTACTCTACTACTCTCTCTACTACTCTCTCTACTACTCTCTCTACTACTCTCTCTACTACTCTCTCTACTACTCTCTCTACTACTCTCTCTACTACTCTCTACTACTACTCTCTACTACTCACTCTTTACTACTCACTATCTACTACTCTCTACTACTCACTATCTACTACTCACTCTCTACTTCCCACTACTCACTCTCTACTATTCACTCTCTATTTTCTCTCTGCTACTCACTCTCTACTACTCACTCTTTACTACTCACTCTCTACTGCTCTCTACAACTCACTCTACTACTTACTCTTTACTACTCACTCTACTATTTACTCTACTAGTCTCTACTACTTACTCTCTCTACTACTCTCTACTACTCACTCTCTACTCTATTACTCTCTCTCTTCTCTCTACCTCTCTACTAGTCTCTACCTCTCTACTAGTCTCTACCTCTCTACCTCTACCTCTCTACCTCTACCTCTCTACCTCTACACCTCTACCTCTACCTCTACACCTCTACCTCTCTACCTCTACCTCTCTACCTCTACACCTCTACCTCTACCCCTCTACCTCTACACCTATACCTCTCTACACGCACACATATACACATATATATAT
Source organism: Lissotriton helveticus (assembly GCF_964261635.1). NCBI lineage: Eukaryota > Metazoa > Chordata > Amphibia > Caudata > Salamandridae > Lissotriton > Lissotriton helveticus. The sequence continues at coordinate 695,127,808 of NC_136068.1, forward strand.
GCATATATATGCATATGCATTTGTGTGTGTGTGTATATATATATACATACATATATAATCTGCATATCTATATAAATACAAATATAAATGCATGCATACATATACATATATGCATACATATGCATGTTATTTACATGAAAGTTTTAAAAACACTAATAAAAGCAAAGCTAAAAAGCCACCTCATTACAAACAGAATGTCTTTAACTTAAACGAGGGCGAGATCTATTGCATTTTCAATGCTTGTTTACTTTGGTTCCATCAAGAAGGCATTCAGATGTGTCACACATATGCCATAAATTCTGAATGTTAGCACTCTAGTTGCTCATTAGATCACTGTAGTAAAGCTACTGCTCACCAGGGAAGTCTGCTGCTAATCATACTTTCTATGGCAAAATGAACCCCCTCATTTTGTTCATTTTTCAATTAAATGTTTTCAGACTAACCACTTCATTCCAATCAAGATGGCTTCTGGTGTGCCATACTTTTGTCATAAGTAAGACTGTTAGCGCTCTAGTTGTTCTGTAGAACACTCTGGGACATTCTGCCATTGGGTTATACTTGGGCTACATCTGGGTGATATTTGGGCTACATTTGGGCTCTTTTCTCTGGTGGCCATCTTGGGAGACTGCATGTCAGAATTTGTTAATGAAATATAAGAGGATTTGGGAAGTCACTCAAAATGTGCCCTCATTTTTCTTTCTGCAGCAATAATCATACTTTCTATGGCAAAATATACCCCCTCATTTTGTTCCTTTTTAAATTAAATGTTTTAAGAGTTGACCCTGCCACCAGGTAGGTCGCCCCCCTAGCCACCGCGTGGTCCTCCCTGTGCTGTGTGCTGCCACCGCTGCTTCTCTGGATTGCTTTCACTGTATTTTTCGCTCCTTGTGCCTGTACTTTGCCGTTTTTTCCTTGCTCCCCTTTTTGCCTCTGTATTCTGTTTTGTTTTGCTCCCCTCGGTCCCCTTTTGCCTCTGTATTCTGCTGATCCCCTCGTTCCCCTTTTGCCTCTGTATCCTTTTTTTTGTCCCCCTCGCTCCCCCTTGCCTCCCGTGCCCTCCAGCTTCCTGCCTCTCCCTCCGCCTTCCCGCCACAGCTACCTGCGGCCCCGCCCCCCCCCCCCGCCGCTCCCATTCGCCACCCCGCTCCCGACTCCCAGCTGCTCCTCCCTCCCTGAGCCCCTCATATGGAGGCCGCACGGCAAACGGGCTCAGCAGGCGCGTCGATTGTTCGCCGAAGGCGTGCCAAAGGCAAGCCCGTCTGCGCCCGTCCGCGCCTGGCCCGCACCCAGCGGCAGGACCCCTGGCCCCCGCCGATGCAAGACCACCCGACGGACCTATGACGCCGCCACCCTCAACGCACTCAATGCTGGCCGGAACCCCGCCTGCTACCGAGCCACCCCCAAACGATCCCACGGACCCTTCACCTGCCAAGCCTGCAAGTTCACCTGCCTCCGAACCTGCACCGCACCCGCCGAGCACCAGCAACAACCACCACCAGCAACAACCACCTCAAGTGCATCCTGCTCAACACCCGCTCCGTCCACAGACACGCCGTGGAACTCTGGAACCTCCTCGACACAACTTCACCAGACGTCGCCTTCCTCACGGAAACCTGGATGAACGCCTCCTCAGCCCCCGACATGGCCATCCCGGACGGGTACAAGATCACCAGGAGGGACCGCGCCAACCAGACCGGAGGAGGCATCGCCATCGTACACAAGAACACCATCTGCATCACGACCAACTCTGACGACACCCTCACCGCCACCGAACACTTCCACTTCCAGATACACACCGATCCCAAGACCACCCTCAGAGGCACCCTCATCTACAGACCCCCGGGACCACGCACACAATTCAGTGAAGACATCGCAGACTTCATCAGCCCGCACGCCCTCCCCTCGGCTGACTACATCCTCCTAGGGGACTTCAACTTCCACTTGGAGAACAACAACACCACCAACACCACCACCCTGCTGGACAACCTCGCCAACCTCGGACTCAAGCAACTGGTGAACACACCCACCCACTACGCCGGCCACACGCTTGACCCCGTCTTCTCCTCCAGCAAGCACATCTCCTTCAGCCACTCCACCGGACTTCATTGGACGGACCACAGCTGCGTCCACTTCAGCTTCAGAAGAACCACGACCCACCACCACCCGCAACAGGCCCCTCGCAGGAGCTGGAACAAGATCACCGCTGACCAGATCACCACCTTCCTCAGCCAGAACCCTCCCGCCAGCACAACGAACCCCAACGAAGCAGCCAGCAACCTCACACAGTGGATCACCAACTGCGCAGACATCCTCGCACCACTGAAGACCCCCCCCCCCCCCCCCCCAGCAGACCCAGCAGCAAGAAAGCCTCCAGGTTCACCGACTAACTCAAGAACTCCAAGAAAACTTGCCGTACCCTCGAAAAAGCCTGGATCAACAACCAGACCACAGACAACATGACTGCCCTCAAGCACGCCACCCGCAAACACCACCAGCTGATCCGCACCACCAAGAAGACAGCATTCAATGAACGACTGGACAACAACGCCCACAACAGCAAGGAACTCTTCAGCATCGTCAAAGAGCTCTCCAACCCCAGCGCCGGAAACAACGACATCACTCCCTCGCAAGACCTCTGCGACTCACTCGCCTCGTTCTTTCACAGCAAGATCGCCGACATACACAACAGCTTCGGCGCACAGACCACGCACCCAACCACCGAGCCAACGCCCCCCACCACCACCCTCTGCGCCTGGACACCGATCAGCACCGAAGACACCACCCGCGTGAGGAACACGATCCACGTGAGGAACACCATCCACTCCGGATCTCCAACCGACCCCTGCCCCCACCACGTCTTCAACAAAGCCGACTCCATCATCACACCCCAACTCCGGGACATCAACACCTCCTTCAACACCCCCACCTTCCCGGAAAGCTGGAAGCACGCCGAGATCAGCGCCCTCCTGAAGAAACCAACAGCGGACCCCTCCGACCTCAAGAACTACCGTCCCATCTCGCTCCTCCCTTTTCCTGCCAAGGTCATTGAGAAGACCGTCAACAGACAGCTGGCCGCCTTCCTCGAAACTAACGGATCCCTCGACCACTCGCAGTCCGGCTTCCGAGCCAACCACAGCACCGAGACCGCCCTCATCGCAGCCACAGACGACATCAGATCCCTACTCGACAACGGGGAAACAGCGGCCCTCATACTCCTGGATCTCTCCGCAGCATTCGATACGGTCTGCCACCTCACCCTAGTGCAGCGCCTCAACATCGGAATCCAGGAGAAGGCACTGGATTGGATCATCTCGTTCCTCACCGGAAGAACCCAAAGGGTCCGCCTCCCCCGTTCAGATCCGAGGCCACCGAAGTCATCTGCAGCGTACCACAAGGATCATCACTCAGCCTGGGCTTCATCCTGGACTCCTCCCTCTCGATGACCAGACAAGTCAACGCCGTCTCGTCATCGTGCTTCAACACCCTGCGTATGCTTCGAAAGATCTTCCGATGGATCCCCACCGAAACCAGGAAGACGGTCACCCAGGCACTCGTCACCAGCCGACTGGACTACGGAAACACCCTCTACGCCGGAACCACAGCCAAACTTCGGAAAAGACTCCAACGCCTCCGCACGACTCATCCTGAACATCCTCCGACGCAGCCACATCTTCGGACACCTGAGAGACCTGCACTGGCTCCCCGTCAGCAAGAGGATCACCTTCAGACTCCTCACCCACGCACACAAGGCTCTCCACGACCTGGGCCCCAGGTACCTCAACAACCGCCTGACCTTCTACACTCCCACCCACCGGCGGCGATCCGCCAGCCTCGCTCTCGCCGCCGTTCCACGCATCCGCAGAGCCCCCACCGGAGGAAGATCCTTCTCCTACCTGGCAGCCAAGACATGGAACTCCCTCCCCATCCACCTCCGGCTGACCCAGGACCACCCATCCTTCAGGAAGCAACTCAAGATCTGGCTCTTCGAGCAGTAGCAGACCAAACCCCCCCCCCCAGCGCCTTGAGACCCCTCCGGATGAGTAGCGTGCTTTACAAATGCTATGATTGATTGATTGACTAAGAGTTACCACCTTATTCCAATCAAGATGGCTTCAGGTGTGCCATACCTTTGTAATAAGTAGGACTGTTAGCGCTCTAGTTGTTCTTTAGAACACTCTAGGAGGCTGCAGTAGAACACAAAGGAATCAACTGACAGTCTCTGTCCTTGTTGGATGTACATGTTTTACTGAGAATGTCAGACTTCATTCTCACATGACTGAGAAAGATAATGTGAATTTACAGAAAATATGCTTTCAGTTTAGCTTATAGATCCCCTTCCAAACCACTGTGGGAAAAGCATGAGATAATAGTTTTCTTTCAAACATGATTCATGATATCCCAGCAGAAGGCTTTTTCACATGGTAAAATCACCTTAGAACACACCACAATTCCTAAAATGAGTATGGTACCATCAACCAATGATTTATAATGTAACTAAAGTCCTAAAACCCTCTATTAACTACAATGCTTTTTAATGAGGTGCTATCATGTATATTGGTCCCAAGATGTCTGCCAACACTTCTTGGATTAAGTGCTGACAGCCAATCAGATCTCACGATGAGATGTGTGGTTAGGCTCCGCCCAGATATATGTGTTTTTGAAGTTCATTTTCATAAAAACCACTGGAGCAATTTTCACCAAATATAGCAAAGGCACTTCTGCGTACCAGTCCCTACAATTTTGCCAAGTTTGGTGTAATTCCGTTCAGCGGTTCGGGCTGTAGCCTTGTCAGAACGTCCTATGGAAATTAACATGGGGAAAACACGTTTTGGGACCCCTCTTTTTTCTCAGCCCCCACTTCACGAATCTCCCCGAAACTTTCAGGGAAGGAGCGCAGCGGAGCTGGCCAAAATTTTGGAAAATTACACGCAAATTCCTCAAACGGCGCCAAAGTTATTCCCAATAGAATGTTGCGGATTTCCTATGGTAGCTAGGCCCTAACTATATATACCTACTGGCTATCGCCAGTAGGTAATATATATATATATATATATATCTATATATATATATATATATATATATATATATCACACATTTGCAGGTTATAATTTGATGAACTTGTAACTTGCGCTTCATCCTTGCACTGCTGTGACCTCACATATTTAATCACTCATGACATGTTAAATTGATCAAATCACTCATGACTTCTGAAATGAAATCCTCCATTATACTGCTATTTACATTCACTCCATAAGCGCTTACAGCATTTAAACAAATACATTGTTCAGTAAAAGGTCTATAGTCATAGACAGCCTAAAGTTGCTGTGTGTAATTGGGTGGACACAATAGAAATAGAATAAACCCTGAAGTAAGGTGTGGTGGTATATGTTGAAATTCATATGGTGCACAACTTACAAACCAGTAATGTTTGGGATTCAAGTAGTACTCCATGTTAAACCAGGTAAAGGCTGAGCACACCTATTGTGGGCTGCAAAATTAGGCGGTTGTTTAAAGCCAAACCGTGTAGAAAAATATCTGTGGGAAAAGCTAAGCTTCAGTTAGCAATAAATAATTCACCTGTGGATGTCTGAGCACATACCTAAGTTGAACAGTGGCTACACAGTGCTACAGAAAAGGTCAATGTAAAGAGGACATTTATAAGTTGTGGGTGTTTATTTCCAAAACGTCACAGAAGATTTTGATGCTTTGCAGATTGTTGTAGAATATTGGGGTGACCAACGTAGAGGTGGTTTACCTCGCAACATGGTTGTAAGTATGGGTGTTCATCTCAAGAATGTATGTAGTGTTCTATCAAACTACAGAGGGTTGTCCAAAGGGCCTTATCTGTGGCTAATGCCACCTGCCTCTCTCTTGACTCAACATTGCACATCATGTCAAATCTTTAAGAGGGTGAGCCATTGAAATAAACAGAGAACAACAGATTTTTGGTGGTTGTGCAAGGTTTAAAAAGCGGGTAACCCCATGATAGTCAATGGAAGAGGTTGGTTAAGCAGGTGAATACCAGTGCACCAAATGTAGATTACTTGACATATATGTAATGTATACAGCATTTGGTCAAACATTATGTCCATTATCAGGTGATTGGTGATAGATAATTGACCACAGGTTTGGCTTGTTGACTGACAGTCACATACCCCATAGGACCCTTTCACAATGACTGAATGGCACCATCTATGATGTCATCAGTGATGTCATTTGAGATGTCGCCAGTGAATTGATATGCCAAGATTCTTGGAGACATCGCAATTTTTCATCTACAGTGGAGTGTCTTGGTACTCTCCTAAAACCATAGCCGTTGGCCTGCTCAGAATGATCTCAAGTAGTCTGAACTGCTTTTGGCTACTTGAATTGAGTGTGTTTGCATTCCTACCTAGAAAAAGTAATTTAAGAATGTGTAATTCAAGGACAGCTTGAAATACTATAGTTTACTAAGCTGTTTCAGCTGTGTATTAATTACACTACTGTTGCTTGCGTAAAAAAAAAAAACAATCTACTATAATAACCACAGTGTGTTGTACTTTGAAGCATGTTTATACTATGTGACATATTTTTTTTTAAACTGGCGAAGCTGTGTAATGAAATACTTTATTATGTTTGATATGGTGTGTGCCACTGATTTGACATATAAATGATGCCTTCATGTCAAGAGCATCAAGCTATAGCAAATACTGATGGTAATTGTTTGATGCCAGCTGTTCAGATTTTTTTCTTACCTGGGGTTTCATCAAGTTATTGATTTTCTTCAGGACTACTGGGTAAACCATTTATCTCTTAACACAAAATAAGACATGTCCCAACGGTAGGAGATTGATTTTAAAGTGGAAGAATTCCCGTTTTTAGTGTAGTTGCCTCTTATTCATTTTTGTAAAAGCTTTCATCTAGTAGGATATTTTCCCATTTTCATTCAAGGGTTTCTAGTATAATCTATTTCAGGACTGTGGCTTAAGCCAGAAATTAATTTCATAAGGCACTTGGCATATGGGGCTTGCATGCTACTGACGTCCATCGCAGGATCTTTTGACGTCCTCTGCTAAATGTTCTTCAGCATTACAGTTCACAGGCTGTCTGTATTTCTGTTTGTAGCCCATGTTTGCCTCTGGTCACCTCCCTGTATCTTTAATGGATTGAGGGCCACTAGGTTAAGGAAAGATCCCAGTTCGATAGGGTTGGGACTGGTGCATCTTGTGATACACTAACATGCGTGCTGCTGATCTTGAAAATATTTAGGGTTTCCCCAACACATAACCTTCAAAATTTCAACAAAGTGCCTCCATTTAGTGTTTATCCTTCTAGGAATTGTGTTGAACATATCACCCTCCTCTAAGACAACAGATATAAAGCTCTTTTATCTTGAGAGCAATTTCTGCATATCTACTCTTTGGTACCACAGAGAATACAATAAAAGAATCCTTCTAGGGGAGTGATGCTCACCCAGGCTTATGCCACTCCTAGTTAGGTTCACACACTTGTTCAGATAGTAGCACGGTTTCTGGCTATCCATGAAGCTGAACACTGATAACCAGGCTTTTGCCTAGTAGGAAATAGTGATAACTTCTGTGAGAGACTGCAGATGAATACATGGGGTCACTGGAGAGGCAGCCTCAAAAGAACAAGAGAAGTGTTGTAATACAGCTAATGAAGGTCATCAATCGGTGGCTGCTCAATTGGGCATGAGGGAAAAAAGGCAATTTACTGGTGAGTGCAAGTTCATCAAATAGGGTGAGAAATCTACTGCCAGTTTGATAACCGGGCCAACAATAGAATCATGTTGGTAGCTCAGTGGTGAGACCTGTGGCTGTTCAGCTACAGGAGCAAATCCGCCCTAGCTGGATCTCGCCCCATTTTGTAAGTTACCACTTTCAGTGCTTTCGATATCTACACAAATACTTTCTCGTGCTCATGAACAAATGTAGTCCTGATGATGTTTCCGTAATTTTAAATGGGATCAAAACACATTTATACCACTTATAAGAGAGCACTGAGCATGTTGTTTTGCACTGGCACTCACTAAGGCATTTGTCTATTTTTCATGATTTGTTTAATCAAAAATTGTTATTTGGCTTTACAGAATTGCTCAATGTTTTGACTAGGGACCCGTGTTCACTGATCAGCTGTTCTCTCCAGGTCCCTAGTGACTGCTATGTTTCCTTTGTGTCTTTCAAAACATTCTACCTTAAGACAATAGAAATTAAGAAAATGAAAAACAATTTTACAGTTGCTTCAGAAAGTTATTAGGATGGTTATTTAATTTGAGTAAGAGATGTTGGTTTGACAATTTTTAGGACACTAGTATACTGCATTCATATTCACATTAACCCAGCTTTGTGAATGAGCCTCAAGGATGTAAACTTCATATCTTTTTTTTTTTTGTGGCAGGTTGAAGTCAAGCCATATGTCTTGGATGATCAGCTTTGCGATGAATGTCAAGGAGCCCGCTGTGGTGGAAAATTTGCTCCGTTCTTCTGTGCTAACGTTACCTGTCTGCAGTATTACTGTGAATATTGCTGGGCTGCTATCCATTCACGTGCTGGCCGGGAATTCCACAAGCCCCTGGTGAAGGAGGGAGGAGATCGCCCAAGACATATTTCATTTCGCTGGAACTGATGGATCGCTGCGGTGCTAGTTGTCGTATGCAGGCATCAAAATAAGTGCACTCTTCTGTTACCCTGAACTCCTAACACCCAGTACTCCCTCAATTCCTCACCTATAAGATCGCATGTCCTTTTGTAGTAGTCTGTATTTTATCGATAGTATAATGAAAGAATGACCTATAATATAGGTATTTTGTAGATTTGTGTCATTTAAAACTGTATTGGAACTCCTTTTTCATATGGATATCCTGCTGTTGCATGCGAGATTCACTCTGTCTTCATTCAGACCAGGAGAGCAGAGGGACTTCGTGCAACATTTGTTTCTTAAGAGGAGAGTGAGAGAAGAAAAAAGTTTGAGTGAGAAAGAGAAATGAAACAGAGTATTTTTTTTTAATTAAATTATTGTTAATATAAAATAACATAAGAATACTTTTATTAAAATAACCATGCAACCACAATAACACTATCAGTCTGTTCTGACACAAATACTTTCAGAGGGAGCTTTATTTTTTCAACAGAAAAACACCTATTTTTTGTTTCGTTTGCTTGTTTTGTTACAGAAACGAAAGAAGTTAGCAGTTACCTATTAACAGGAAAGCGCATGTTAGAAACAACAAAAAATGCACGAGCAAGGTTGAAGCAGCATTGTAAATTATTTTCTATTATTTTTCAAGGATTTTGAGGCTGAAAATTATATGCATCCCTGTGCCTCCAATTTATAGCCGTCATATTATAAACAGATAAAAATGCCGTTTATTTAGTTAGACATATTGTAATCTAAGCAACAACACTTAACATTTTAAAGAATGTAACCGTTTGATAAATTTACTACTGAGAGGAGTGCACTTTTCCATTTATTTTTTAAATGAAAAATACAATTATCTGGCAGTGACCCCTCAAAACCTACCAAAGCTAAATTAACAAGATGAGTATCAAACACGAGTATCAAACATGTAATTTCCTCTCCTGAAGAACAAATCTATAGATTTTATTTTTGATGTTTAATATATATATCTCTATATCTTAATTTACTAACCATCAGGTGTCAGCTTTTGCGCTCCATTTTGACATAAAACCTAAAGATACCTCAAGGATGTCATCTTGATTTTATATCTTATCAGTTACTACTACTGTAACTGTAACTAAGAAAAGAAATTGGCTGCTAATTGAATAAGGTCATTTTTGATATCTGTAATGTCAAGTAGAGAATGCAAAATGTACAAAGAAAAGGCTACCTTATCTCAAGGCATAATATGCAGTCCATCTGTGCAAAAGTGCATCTGTGTATAAAGATCTTCAAAAGGGATAATGTAACCATAGTGTATTTTCAAAACTGAAGCAAGAGACAATAAGTAACAAGTGCCCAATGTACCAACATTTATAAAGTGGTGCATGTGCTAATTATTAATACAATTAGGGTGTACAAGGTGTTATCATAATCCTTGTTCAACAGCACAACATGCTACAGGAGCTCGTAAACCATCATCTTCCTTAGCTAGACCAAGAACTCCCTTAATGCCCTGTTAGAAAAAGAAAATATAAAATTGGAAGGTATCAGTGCTTAATAAAACAATGAAATATAAGGGCCGTCTTTTGAACCATACTTACAAAGTACATTAGGCTCTAGACAACCAAAGACCTGCCTTGGCACTGCTGCTAAAAAAAAATCTGTTTGCACAGACTGATTTTTTGTCTTGGAATTGACAAACACTTTTTTTAATGATCTTTTCATTGAGTTCAGTCTTAAATTAACTATACCAGATATGTTAAAAAGGTCAAAATGGAGACATTTGCTGTCAAATGAGCGTGTATAAAGGGAGCTGCTCTTTATTAAATCCTTGAAAACAATGATTGTCCTGCAAATAGAGAATACCTTTGGGTAGCTATATTCTTTCTGAAGTTCATCACATTTGGAATATTCATTTAATGTGTTTAAAATACCAGTAGCCCATGTCAGATCAATGTTGTAACACTGTTGATTGAGAGGAGACTATTGTTTATGAATAGCAAAGTCATGGTGTTTGAAAGGTATAGTTTTGAACGAGTAATGAAGCACTCTCCTATCTTACACTATGATAGTACAAAGTCTACTGGTACATATTGCCTACGCCAGTTTTTTTTGTTGAAAAGACATCAAACGTTTTCCAAATAGCATAGTTTATTGATGTTGATTTATTCTCACCAGCGTGGCATATGTTTTGACACACACATAGATATATATTGCTTTTAGGAGGCTTGGGGTGCACTTTTGTGCCATTCCTACCCAGTAAACAGGTGTGGTGAGTTGACTTTAGAAGAATAACACTGTTGAGACCTAGCTTTGAAGAATAATTTTCCCTTTGTACATGACCTGCTGAATTTCGGTACAGTGTTTTTTGTAGCTAACTTATTTTGTCATGCACATAATGTATACTTGTTATGCACTACTTTTGTATATCTTGTTTTTCCAACAGTGAGCATTTTTAGGCACACTTATCACTGACTGGATATCTCTTTATGCAATACCTCAATTTTTCATATTGCAAAGAGTAGCTTTTTGTACTTTTATTACTGAGAGATCTTCATATACTTCATTTTTTAATATAAATAATTTTAATAAATTTTATTTTCTTATATTCTGCTTTTTATACATTTCAGTGCTCTGCATACATGTTTAATTATGGATGTTGTGCACTGGCAATGCTATTTTAGAATCTGCAGAGAAAAGACGCATGTTGCTGAAACATCATAGGCCCTGCACCATGTATTTTGGTGTGTATTTATTTTAAGAAGTCGCTAATGTCAAAGTTCAGAGGAAAATAAAAAAGCATGAACTTGGCAAATGATCCCATTTGTCAATAATCCCTCACAACTACATTGAAGTATATAATTGTAGCATAGAAATTTAAAAGCAAAACATTGTCAATGAAGTGTCAACAGCTTCTTGTTACATTTTTAGTTATAAACTATACACAGTTGAAGGTGTTGGTGAATGTTTAGCCATTTTCATAGCAAATAAATTGATGTTAGGTGTTTGATGCAGACATGTATCTGCTCTTATAAAATTAAAAAAAATATGAGACTGCCAGGTGGCAGATGTGTAAAGTTAGTATGCATGACTCATAAGAAATTGTTACTCTCCTAATATACACTTGTGATTGTGTGACAGGGTGTTTACAGATTGCTTGGTAACACTTTAATTTACAGGGCGTAAACAGCCATTTATGAGCCACTCTGCACTTAGTAATTACAGGCCTGTGAGATATTGTGCGGTTGGTATTCGATATTGAACTTAATGTACAAGTATGATTGTCATCCGTGATCCAACTGTGTGACAGTTGTTGTTGTGGCTTGTACCATTAACATCAAGTGCAAATTCTTGAAAGACAGTCTAAATACTGCTAGATGTCCGTGAAGTCGCAAGGCTTATCAAGCCCCATGTTTCTTATGTTGTTGTCTTTAAACAAGACTTGTGGGAATCCTGTTCACAATTAAGAATGACAAACAACAAGGATGTTCTTAACACCAGAAATCTCGAAGTTGGCCATAGGCCAAATGGAATGGGATTGGAATATCCATGTGTAAATCTTTGAACACCCACAAATCGTAATATGTTTAGAACACATGTAATGTGCATCAAGACATATATCTAATTGTATGTTCCCCACACTTCAAGTGCCACCATCACAGACGTATTGTCTAACTCACAGAACCACAAGCTAGCTAAGGTACCTGCTGTCCCAAAAGTGAATTCTGTGTCCTCTTAGTGAGTTTTTAGCTTGACCTGCATTATTCTGCAACTATTGGGTGACAAACGCTAATTCTTGACATGCCAATGGTAGACTGCATAGTAGCACATCAGTTTACAAGGTGGGAATATGCATATAATTATAGCATCCGCGCATGGCAGTGGTTGTGTCTTTACCATGTAGTACCAGGGTGATTACGTGGTGATCTTTTGCACTGTAGAAATGGCGTTTATGATTTATTTTCATATGTTAAGAACCCCAACTGCCCTCCGGCTTTATTATAGTATATACTTCTCCATACACAGACCTCTGCAGAATGCAAATATAAAACTTGCAATGAATGAAATTTCTCATTTTATAAGGATGCTGTTGGAAAGACTTGATAATTCACCATTTTTATTGTTTTAAAGAGTTAAACCTTCTGTTAAAAGGTGATTTAAAACTTGAATGTGATAAATTGTGGCAAGGTTAACTTCAAGTTATGTGCAATACTTATTTCAGACTTTTGGAAGATCTTTGCAGTGTAATTCTTTGTTTTTAATTGCAGACATTTAAAAATGTCATTTTCTACCGTTCTAGTAATCCTCTTTCTTGCTGGTATTTCTAAAGAAAAGAATCAGAAATCAAACTTTCTACTAATGTAAAACTGAGATTATTTTTAAAAAAAACGGAATAAAAAGAGGTTTTGGTCATTTGCTTTATTTTATGACCTTATTTTAAAGCTACTGTGATTGATAGCATTGTAAGAATTGGGACAATATTGTATTCAGCTGTTTTATTTTTTATATTTTAAAATTTTAAAGTATAATTAGTTTTTATAATTTTCATCAGATTTTTGTTATATTTTTTGGAAGTGAAACTTTTAACAAGTGGGTGTCTAGTTTTTACTAATCCCTGCTGTTTTTATTTTAATGTATTGCTCATATTATTGGAAGGAAAAGTTATTTAAGTATGTCAGTTATTAATTGTACTACTTGGCTGAATTTCCATATAGTTTTTACTGTGTATGGGGAGGTTGTAGTATTTATTATAGCATTTTAAATAAAAGGTAATTCATTTTTTTATTAAAGTCATTTTCACATTTTAAGTTCCTATTTTTGTATGTTCTACTCTAATTAAGTTATATAACACAAGTTCCTTTTTTAAGAGTTCATTTGTTGAAGTGCTAGTGAAAAAATAATATTAAATAGTTTGCAAATGACTATTTATACAAGTATGCATATAATTTTTAAATATTTGTAATGTGAGATGTTGAATGAATAAAACTTTTAACTCTTAAGCTTCTTACACTGTGTGTTTTGTACATTACACAAGTATTGTGGTGCATTTAATTGCTTTTTTGTTTCCCATTTTAAGTGGCATCAAACACTTTTCTTAGACATTGGAATGCATTTTTAGGGCAAACATAGTGGGGCCACGTCATCTGATGCTCTACTAAGCTGAGGTCCTGGAATGGTGGTGATGTGGGAGGAATTAAGACTCAGCAAGGATCTACGCCTTGGTCACTATGCCTACCGACAAAGCTTCTTATCTGAGTATATTTTGGTTGAGGCAGCAAGCAAAAATGTTAGGTTGATGTTCCTACTTCATGGATCTGAATTCAAGTGGTTACCATAGTATTAGTCCAAAGAGGTTGAAGACTCAACTATGGAAATAAAGATAGGCAAAACTAGACTTCCCTGATATATTACTGTCTTACTCAATATTAAAGTATGTCATGCTAATCCAAATGAAATATACCTTTTTTCTAAAGTAGGCCCCTAAATAAATAATTTAACATATATGGTGCTTTGTACATCAACGGTTTCCAGTTGCTAGACAGCTGTCTGTACATGCTTGATTATCGTATGAGGTATGTTCTAGATTTAAGGTTTTAAACCCTATTAAATTATTTGAAAGGTCCAGATTTAATACCAGTAAAAGCCAATCTCCACCTTTCTAAGGCAGAGAATTGACAATGGGCAGGAAATGAAAAACCTGCACTAGATGACCAGATTATCCTATGTGAATGTATTTTAGATAAGTAGAAGCATGTTCACAGACACTTTGAGGAGCTGGCCTAACGGCAAGGGCGCTCGACCTCTGACCTGGGGGTCTGGGTTCGAGTCTCGGTAATGACGCCAAAAACCTCCTGTGATTCTGGACAAATTACTTAATCTCCCCTTGCCTAAAATGAATGCGTGTCCTCATGTAACGTAACTGGTGCTATGTAAAGCGCTCTGATACAGGATTCAGTTCGGGTCTAGTTCGCGCTATATAAAACTAGGTTAAAAAAAATAGAGTCCTTTTCTTAACACACAAACAATGTACGTTGTGGTTGCTTCAGAGATACAATTTCAGTATTTAGGAACAAAATAACCACATTCTGGGGTTCTGAACAATCTAATGTTAAAATAAAGGTTTCTAGGAGATTCAAAAATAAATGTAGCTAGAATAATATGTTGTGGACTTAACTTCTGTTGTATAGATGGTGGAATCAGAAGACCAGTACTATTCAATAAAAAAAATTTAAATTACTATTTTGTTTCTCAACAGCTGTAGTTCAATTTACATCTAAAATGGGCCCGTATATTATGCCTACATAGGCTAAAGTGAAATTCTGTTTAAAAAAAATATGAATTATTTAATTGCATCTCATGTAGCTAAGTTTTGCTCCTAAAATTCAATTCAGTTATGAGTCCTGTATTTTGATAACAACTCTTATTCAGCATTCATATCATTTTGTCAACCTTTATGCGTTTTGTTAGTGTAAACATTTTTTTTTTCCGTTGCCCAAAATATGTTTGATATTCCTGTTAGAGACTTTTCTGTAAAAGAAGGCTAATATGGATTCTTCCAGTTTCCAAAATGCTAGCTTGGTGTCAAAACTTAATTTCCTTGCCAAGGATGCTGTATGTTGGTGAAAATCAGAGGAAATAGAGACCCTCACAAAATCCACTACAGGTCACTGGCGTCAACGACTTTTAGCTCTTGTGGCCATTCCTGTAAGAGTTAAACGTGCACTCGTAGTACTCCTTTAAATCTAAGTCTATATGGAAACATTTAAAAAAGCAGAAATCGGCACATTCCACCACTCCATATCCAATGATAAGGTGCGAAGGTGTCACAATGTCAGTCAGTCTCCTTCGGCTTCCATGATCGTGGAACAGATTTCACAACTCATCCAAGTGCACCCTAGTTTCCCAAGCGATCAGCGATGCCAAAGCAGAACAAGGTCTTCAAAGAGGCCATGCTGTAGATTTTTGCAACACTGCAGACTACTTGTGGCAATCGTTTGTGCCTCAAAGAACCACAGGGTGCCCCCATCGGGCTTGTGCTAGTGTGTGCGTCCCCAGCACAGTCTGACCCCTAAGATCATTCTGGGTCCCATACTGACTCCGGTATATAAGTCTACTTCTTCTCCAGGACCTTCGCTGGGTCGTTCCACTTCAATACTGGGACAAATGCCACCAGTGCTGGTCAAGGATCCAGTGTTGATTCCAATATCTGAACCCAAACCAACTTCAGCCTAATCTAGTCTGTGTCTCACTACAAAATTACTGAATCGGAACTAGTTGTCATACACTTTAACTCTCTACCAATGCACCCTCACAGAAGCATCAACACAGACAGGGTCCATTATATTTTTGGCTCTGACTCTGAATAAGGTACACCACGAAAAAAGAGATAACAATGACCATTTTCACATGGCCTTACAAGAGGCTAGTGATCTTGATACCTCCCCGATACAAGGTTGGACTCGCCATTTGGACCACCGATGGAAGATAGTGCATCATTTGCAGTACTGGCCTAATGTGCAGCTGAGGTCTTGGAATTGCAGCTGCCTTCAGTGGACACCAGGACTACTGTTCTAATGAATATTTTGCAGCCTGGTCCAGCCATGTCTGAACCATTGCTTCCTTTCAACAATGCCCTCACTGATACCCTGGTGGGCATTTGGGCTAAGCCCTGTTCTTGCCAGTGAATTGGCAGGTGGCCAGGCATCACAGACTGGCACCTGGAAATCCTGATTTTCTCACTATACACCAGAGAGCCCGGCGATTCAGGCTTCAACCTCCAAGAAACGCAGATTTATTGGCCAAGACTCCTTATGATATGGAGTCAAAAAGGACAGTTGGGAAAAATGTTCTCCTCTGCTATCCTGGCATTGAGATTGATCAGTGTAGTCTGTTTGTTGGGTCTCTACACTCATACCCTCTGAAACATGGCCAGCAAAATCGTTCTGGCAGTCCTGAAAGATCCAAGGGCCTCTCTGGCTCAAACAATTAAGGATGGTTACGACATGTTCAAGTATGTGACTCATGCTGGCCTAGATACTGGTTGCCGGAAAGTGTGGTTGGCACCAGCATTCGACTCCACCGCTGCACGTGAAAGTGTCTCTTAATTCTGAAGGCTATCTTCCTCATTGCGATTACTTTTTGCATGACTGAGCTTCAAGCACGTTGGTGCATCCACCCTACACCACCTTTTTTCCAAAACAATTATATTCATAACACTGGCTACCTTCTTGCCTGAACTTAAATACTTTACCCGTTGGCCAATATTTCACCCTTTTTGCATTCTTTGCCCAACCCCACCCTGTAGTGTAGTTCCTATATTCCCAATAGGCTCTGCGCATTGGAATAATATATTCAGCAGTGGTTATCTAGGTCTCTACTGACTATATTAGACTTAAGATTTGCCAGCTAGCTCAGAGGTCACTAGAAACTTTCTCGAATAAACGAGGAGGAGTTTAACCTCCCTGGATAGACAAGAAGGGATTAGCTTCTGACAACCATAAAACATGACAACTTTGCTCTCCCTGAATAAGAGAGTATCTCTAGAGTCGTATGAAAACAAAAGACAGAAATTTCACTCAGTCAAGATGTGCGTATTTAGTTTCACCAGAATGCAGAGAAAAGAGAGACGGGCGTTTTCAATAAAAGGTGTTATTTATTGAGCAGTCTTCTTCCTCATACAAGAGAAATGAATTGCCACGATTGTAATACTCATGGTAAAGTAAAGTGCGTACAGTAAAAGGAGTATAAAATAATACTGTAAAAGCATTGATATGGTTTCTTAGCCATATGATACTTTAAAATAGATAAAATATATACATACATATATACATTGACTAATCATACTCAACTGGTGCTTCTAAATAAGTCTACCCCGGTGTACCTGACCTAAGCCTAGTACATGGGAAGGAGTAAGTAAGTAGCAGTTTAAGTTAGGTTTGTTTTGCCAAGAATCTGACTCAAGAATTCTCTGTAAGGGTTTAGTCAGTTCCGTACCTGGGTAATAGAAAGCAGGAGGTCTGGTATCTCTCTCTCAGGACTCGATATCCCAGCAACCCGCAAGGGTAGGCTGGAAACGCCGGAGCTGAATTTCTCGGCAGGAGAAAAGACAGCGTCTTTCTCAGCGCGTCAAGGAGGAGGGGCAGCTCGTCAATCTCGGTTTTAGGCCACGCCAACAAGGAACATGCAGGCGGGCTGAGAGCCGGTCGCGGTTGCACTTAGGAGTCCCTGATGACTGAAAGGAAAGACCGAGCTTTTCGCGAGAAAGAATCTGAAGTCTTAAGCCCCCTGCATTAAGGTGAGATGTAGATTACTGCGCCGTGAAGGGGTCCCGCGCATTTTCTAAGCTGGTTTCGTTTGCTTTTCTCCTACGAGGTAACGGTTGGCTCAGACACGCGAAGAAGAGACCGGTGCTAGGACCTGCGCCTACCGGCATCATTGTTCACGCTGGAAGAATGCCGGCGGTGTCTGTGGAGCAGATCTCGCTCCGCTTTATTCCAGCTTAGATTAAGAGGACCAGCGTTTAACGTGTATAAACAACCCTGTAATGCTGTGGCAGGGGAGCAGTTCTACTTGTTTGCGGTAAGGTGGGGAGAGAAGGGGGATCTAGTAGCAAATCACCCGTTTTCACTTGGGAGGCAGGGTTGTATGGAGCAAGCACATATTGAGGCTCCAGCTGTTAATAATAACTCTGCACAGGCTTTAGTGAAACCTGTTGAATTAACCAAGAAGTCAACAGTAACTGCTTTAACTGCAGCTGCTGAGCCTGCAACTGTGAACATAAACCTGAGTGCGGTGAGAAAAAGAAATACCCCCCCACTAAGAAGGAACAGGTATCAGTTGAGATCTAGGGTAGAGTTGAAGGAAAGGGGTGCGTTGGAATTTGAGGAGAGGGAGAGACCTATGCCATTAACCCCCTGCAAAAGGAAAAACAAAAAGACTACTTTAGTAAAAAAATCTAAAGGAGTTTTTCCCGATAATCAGGTGGTGAAAAGTACCCCCTCACTTACATCTTACTTCAAAGTCCTAGATCAGACTATGAGTTCCGCTACGCAAATGGAGGGTAGTACTAGCACTGTACTCTTAAAAAATCGTTTTGGGCCTTTGGAGAGCTTGGGCAACATGGAAGGCGCTGGGTCAGTGGACCCCTTGAATGGGGGAGTGATATGCGAGGAAGTGGGAGGCGCAGAGACCCTGGTATTGGCTGGTTCAGAGCATCAACAGGCTCAGCCGAGTCCTCCTGAGTCTAAAAATCCTGGTATACCCCCTACATCTTCTACTCTACTCTCCTGCCCTGTTCCGCCTGCTAATGTATCTAAAGCACCTTCTGGCGATAAAACGCAAGGAGAGCAGGATACCAGACCTAAGAGTCAATCGGTAACAGCTAAATCGGTACAAAATAGCTCTAAGGGGGTTAGCGAAGGAAACAGGAGGCAGGATCTTAATAAGGACATTCAATCAGACTCCGTTTCAGCCCCTACTAGAACTGGAAGAGGATCTGAAGAATTAAGTGAGCAAGAGAATGATCGCTTGGGTGATCTCTTTCGATCATTGAGAAGCGATATGATGTCAAAATTTGAGATATCAGAGACCAATCAAAAAACAATGCATGACAGATTCGACCTTTTGGAAACTAAGTTAGATGATGTCATTCTTCGCACGGATAAACTGGAAACAGAAGTAACAGCATTGAGCAAAACTGTACATTGAAATTTAAAAGATATAGATACTTTGAAAGCCCAAAACAGAACATTGGCTATGGATGTTGAGAGATTGGAGACCCAGGCACGTAGGAATAACCTAAGGATTCTGAAAATACCAGAGGGGGAAGAACTGGAAGACATAAAGGGATTTGTTTGCAAGCTTCTGAGAGAAGGCGTATTAAAAGATCGCCCAGATATAGAAGCCGAAATCCAAAGAGTACATAGAGACCCTTATAAGAGACGCACAGACAGGAAAGCACCAAGGAAAATATTGGTAAATTTCCAAACATTTAGTGTTAAGGAGCTCATTCTAGGGAGATGCCTGTCGAAAACAGACCTTCGTTATCGGTCCAGTCCCTATCTTATCAGGTCTGATATAGGAGCCAGAACTGCACAGAGACAATGGTAGCTGGGCACCAGGATGCCAGACCTGAGATCATTGGGAGCTCACGTGCAGATGAGGTTTCCTGCCTTGCTCAGAATCATGTGGAAAAATAAGACCTATAGTTTTTCCCAGCCTGAAGAAGTTGATAATCTTTTAGGCCGTATGAGAAACGATCAGGAAGATCAATAATGGGCACATTTTGTGACAACTCTTAGAAGTATATAACTCGAGAAAAAAAAAATATATATATATATAAAAAGGGGGAAAAATATTAAAAAATATTTGGGATTAAATAAAGAATAAATTGAAGCACGGAAACACTAAATCACGGCATAGGGAACACGACTCATTTAACGTCATACTTTTTACTCGCTATAATATAGTTGATTCGGTCAGGGGATCCTCCTAGGTGTTCCAAAAGGCGAAGCCATCGTCTGGTATGTTGGGGGGGTTCCTCAGGGGGGAGGGTGTTCACTGGGTGGAGGGAGCAAAGGGAGAAAGATAAAAAATAAAAAATCCTCATATATATGTAAATATATTTTGTATATAGCTATGGATAGATACGAGATGACAGCAGGGTTATGAGTAATCTATATAAGCTTAAAGCCCTCTCATGGAACATCAATGGCATGGGGGGAAAAAAGAAACAGAATAGGATTTGTGAATTCTTAAAAAACTCAGATGCACATCTTATAATGCTTCAAGAAACCCATCTAGAGGCAGATATTTGTAGTTCTCTTTTTAAGAAACTAAGGTGGGTTCAGGAAATAATCTGCTCCAGGCAATCTGGCACCACAAGGGGGGTCTCCATCATAATTCGAGCAAATAGTGGGATAAGTTTGAAAAAATATGAGACAGACCAATCAGGAAGATGGTTGGTAGCAGTAATACATATTCAAAACATCCCGTATACACTGGCTGTATACTATGGTCCGAATGATGATAACCTGGGCCCACTATCTAAGCTAGCGACAGCATTAATAGGGTCAACTGGCCCGGTAATCTTGGGAGGTGATTTCAATCTGGTCTTTGACCAGAAGCTAGATAGAACCTCTAAAGCTAAATATCACGCTCCCTCAAAATCACTCGCTACCTTAGATGCTATAATGAAGGACTTCAGTCTTCTAGATGTATGGAGGAAAAAATATAGAACTTTACCAGGGTTTACTTTTTATAGCAAGAAATATAAGAATTACTCTAGGATTGACCATTTCTTAGTTGATCAGCATTTCCTCACAGATATCAATTACCTTTCCTTCACACCGGTAGGGATGTCAGACCATGCAGTATTGGAATTGGTAATTGTATTGAATTTATGTCCTTTAAAAATAAGATGGACCCTGGAAAGATCACTCTTATTAGATGACCAAGTAAAAAGAGATGTTAAAGAGAAAACTGCAGAATTTTTTATAATAAACTCTGGCACCTCCACCCCCCAGGTAGTGTGGGAAGCTTATAAGGCTTTTTTGAGAGGGGTTTTAGGCTCTTTAATGACTTATATAAGAAAGAGTATGAAAGTAAAAAGAAAGGAAGACCTGGCGGTAATAACAAGAAAGGATCTTGAGTTACAAAATGCAATCTTAACCAAGTCCAATAGAGCTCATCTGATAGAGAAGGAACTTACTGAGCTACAACTTCAGCTTAAAGTCTGTGACGAGAAAATTCTTAAAGAAAAATGGGAGACCAGTAGATTAAAGAATTTCGAATACGGAGAAAAATGTGGAGCCCTCCTAGCCTGGAAATCTAGAGGAGAGAACGAGGAACAGTATTAAAGCCTTACTACAAAGACAGACAGGAGACCTGATAGAGGCAGATGCCGAGATTAGAGAGGAAGCAAGGTGCTTCATGAGAAGCCTCTACACGGAAGATAAAGACCCCAATGTGGATGAGATAGAAATCTGGTTGCTTTTGAAAAATCTACCTCAAATTTCAGAACTGGATAAAACATACCTAGAAAGTGAGATAACAGAAGGGGAAATATTAAACCAACTAAAGAAAATGAAACAGGGAAAAGCTGCAGGCTCAGATGGGTTGCCGGTTGAGATCTACATGGACTATAAAGATCAGCTATTACCTATACTCAGCGCATTTTTTAACCTCTTATTAATTCACGGCCATTCTATTCCCCCTTCATGGGCTGAAGCCACTATAACGCTCATAGTAAAACCTAATAAAGACCCCAAGAGAATAGTCGTACAGACCAATTTCACTTTTAAATACAGATATGAAAATTTATTCCGGAATCTTAGCAACCAGACTAGCGAAGATAATAAAATCTATAATACATCCTGATCAAAGAGGTTTTATTCCAGGGAGACAGCTAAACGAATTAACATTCCAAGTGATAGGGGCTATAGATTATGCTAACGATAAAGACCTCCCGTTGGCCCTGGTTGCGATAGATGCGGCTAAGGCCTTTGATCAGGTCAACTGGAAGTATTTATGGGCTCCAATGACGGCATTTGGGTTCCCTCTAACTTTTATTAAGGGTGTCAAATCATTGTATCATAATCCAAAGGCAAAAGTTTTGGTAAATAGAATATTATCTGATTGGTTCGACATATCTCGAGGCACCAGACAGGGTTGCCCTTTATCCCCTCTTCTGTTTGATGTCTACATGGAGCCTTTTGTTTGTGGAATTAGATATGACAATATAATTCAACCTTTTAAGCTTGGTAATATGTCACTAAAAACTGCCTTGTATGCAGATGACCTCCTCTTGTATACTTCTAATCACTCAGTAGCAATACCCAGGCTATTCTACTTATCAGAAGAATTCGGAAAATTATCAGGCTACCAGATTAATAAGGAGAAAACAGAGATAATGGGCTGGAATAATAACATACCCATACAGGGCGTGAAACAAAAAATGCGTTACTTGGGAATTTATTTAACTCAAGAATTAAAGAACATACCTTTACTTAGTTGGCAGACGGTGGTCAAAGACATTAATAAAACTTTAACAAGATGGGGGAATCTGCCACTAAATATATATGGCCGAGTTAATCTCATCAAAATGACTATCCTTCCCAAATTGACTTTTTTATATAACTGTATCCCTTTATCATTTTCTTTGAAAGATATTAATATTCTCCAGGGTAAGATTGGATCATTTATATGGGCTTGTAAATCATCTAGGATAGCCTGGAAAAAATTGAGGAGGGGTCTAAAAATTGGAGGTTTAGCCCTCCCAGACTTACTATCATATTGTCATGCCTTTCACTTTAAAAACTTCAGGCTACTTGCGAATACGTTAGACGCATCATCACAGGGCCGCTTGTTTCAGGCTTTACTATATGATCTATCTTATGACCATGACTATTTCTTATTCAAGTTTGGAGACCAGAATTTTTTTTTAAAAATTCGCCTTAAGATACTTCAGACTGCACTTAAAAACTGGGGGTTTATTCGGAAGGTTCTTAATATTCCTTATTATCAAACATACACTCCAATTTGGGATTTCCCGGGAACGCCCCTATGTCTCCAAGATCAGCTCTCACAACCTTTGAGAATAGCTGGACTACAAAAGTGGGGAGATCTGTGGGTAGATTCAGGCCTAATGGATTGGAACTCTTTAACACAACTAACAAATGGACACCTGACTAGGTTTAAATATTACCAATTATCTGCTTGGTGGTCAAGTCAGAAGCTGCAGCGGGAAAAAGATCCAGCTATTCTTGATGCAATTTGTAGGGGGGGAAATGGATAAAAGAAGTATCGTTTTGGTATAAGTTGATGATCAAGGATGAAGAGAACAAACTACACTCGGAGGTGATAAATTTATGGGAAAATAGTATAGCGGAACTTTCCGAAGAAGGTAGTAAAAATATGGCTAGATTCCTTTTCCCTTTCCCAGAGCTTAATCAAACCAGCCAATTTAAGACGTAATCATTTATTTATAGTCTATAGAGTATATTGGACCCCGGCTAAACTGCATAAGATAACGCAAAATAATTATTACTGTCCCCGTTGTAACTATAACGCAGCAGATGATGTCCATATCTTTTTGGAGTGTCCGGTAATTCAGGACTACTGGAGAGCGATAGTTGGTTTTTTATGTGAGGTATTAACAACAACTATTATATGCTCACCTAGACTTGTTTTTTTTGGTTTACTGAAAGACTATAACATTAATAGTTTGGATACACAGTTTATCTTTTATGTAGTAGCTATTGCTAGGAGACAAATTTGCAAAGAGTGGAAGTCAATAGCTCCCCCCAGATTTGCAGAATGCTTAAAATATATAATGGAAGTATGTAAGATGGACATGGTTGGACGTAACGAGAATACTGAGAATGTCTGGTCTAAACTTGAGGTCTGGTCGAATAAGTAAATGGTCCGATGATTATGCCAGAGGTTGTGTCGGTCCTGTCCTCCCCCTGGCTTCCTTCATCGGCTGAGGGGAGTTGGATAAGGAAAACAACCTACCTCTGGGATGTCCCTGTCTGCTATAATACTGTCTCCAGGGCGGACTCGAAAATGTCAGTATAAGAGGCGACAGCGAGATCCATCTAGAGCATACAAAATCTGGTGGCATATATGAGGACATTTTTTTTTTTTTTTTTTAAACCCAAAAAAAAAAAAGGAGGGGCAGCGTCCGTGGGCTCTCGCATCAGCTGGGCTTTCGGAAGTAGATAGCTGCTCTGCTCCAGAATTACCACCGTGTGTTTGCTTAAGGCAACGTTGGTATATTTATACCTGAAAGGTGCCTGGGTTTGACGTAAGGTTGTAAGTCCAAAAAAGGATCCCTGGACTACACATGCTTTCCTTCACATTCTAGAATACCATATACACCCACCTATTTGGCACAGCAGACTCTCTATAAATGTATCACTCCAACACAAAAATATGACGTTTACAGTCTTATTCTTTTATTTATAGTTGTTTACTGTTATTAAAATTCAGAACTGTACTGAAGGATATT
The DNA here is from genome assembly GCF_964261635.1 of Lissotriton helveticus. Taxonomy (NCBI): domain Eukaryota; kingdom Metazoa; phylum Chordata; class Amphibia; order Caudata; family Salamandridae; genus Lissotriton; species Lissotriton helveticus. Next base: position 695,152,436 of record NC_136068.1, read on the forward strand.
ATTTAAAAACATACATTGTACACAAGCAAATGTTCACATTAAATTCATAAAATATCTCAATTTAAAAAGAAAACAACACAAATAATAAAAGCCTTACAAATTATTCACATCAAAGGTATCAAAACTCCACAAAACATAATAGATCACAACCTATGACCCCTCTTAACCTGTAGGATCAGAGATTCCTACTACCTAGATTAACTGACCCAATAACCTCGTATATCTAGACCGAAATCACAGTATCCAAACTTATGGTAAATCTGTTATTTCGTAGGGTTTTCATTGGATTCTCTTATTCCAAGCGTCGACGCGTTTCGTTGTCAATTCATTGATATAGTGACACCTTCTTCAGGACAGCCACAATTTCATGGGGTCACTATTTCTATGTTCCTTTTTTGACTTTCAGTGTCTACAGTACCCTGTTCCCTGGAACTTAGTGGGGTCTTCTCTCTTGTGAAAACATTTGACGTAAGGTTGGACATAAGACGTCAATAAAGATGTCACTAAGAACTGGCCGTTCTTACAGTGCTTTACTGGAGTTCTAGGACGAAATCAAAACAAAGGCAAGGGGGATTTCCCAGGTTGCTGGAGGCTTGGTTTTGTTTAGAGAACTCGGTGTGCTTACTAGGGGGCGGGAGAAGTAGCCTTGCTTAATGGGACAGCATGTGCTACGACTGAATTATGGATATGATTATTATGCCGTTGTATGGACATTATTTATTATAACCGGACAAGGGCATAAAATAGGAATATCGATTCAGGTTTCCTAGATAACACACTACACCCACTCCACGAATTAATGTCCATCATTACTAAAATGTAAGCAATAGTAATAGTAAACATAAAAGGTGCACGTGTATACCAACCCACCCCAAAATACATTTTTGCATTTGAAATGGTGTATGCGAAATACATGAAAATGATTATAGGTACTGTACGCGTTTCAAGCAGTGTAATCATTCACTAAAAAGGATGCATATATATATCGGCATGACTGATTTGCGAAATTTACACATGAAATGGCTCTTAATACAGAAAAAAGGGTTGAGACCATTCCATCCCATATAAATCCAGTTACTGTAAATGTGCTAGAGGCTGACGTGATATATTGTCTTTAGAGTTTCTAAAATAGAAGCTCTGTTCTCTAAGAATAGTTCTACTTCAAGCAGAGTACATGTGCCAGAAAAAAGGTCAATATTTTGGAATCGGGGCAAAAAAAATAATTTCGCTTTCAGGGGAGAGAGAGAGAATAAATTATAGTTCCAAATATGTTCAGTAGCTTTTGTTTATCAAAGCCGAAGGCCGAATTCAGAGTTCAGGGAACGCTGTGTACTAGTTTGCTTTAAAGTTATTCTTTTTTGTTCGGGGGAAAACATCATTTCAGACAGACTTTCAAAAAAGTGGTTTACCGCTTCAGGTGAAAGTTCGACCAAGTTGGAAAATGCCGCAACTGTGCAGTCGTGAGCATGATTGCTATCATCGATGACAGGATCAGCAGTGCTCACAGAAGGTCGTACCTGGGTGATGTTGCTCTCATCTTGTACTTCACTACCCTTTAATCGCAGTGGTGAAGTCTCAATGAATGCAGTCATCAGGATGGGTAACCGCTGAGGACAACACGGTGCATGACCCGTTACAGGACTTAGCAAAGTATCTGTATCCAATGGTACTTCTGATTGTAGTGTAAGACAGACGTCCAACACGCATTCTTCTCCGCATAGCATACATCGAAGCACAGGTAAGATACAATTCTGCCAGATGGGTCTGAATGAAAGAAACCAGGTCATATTCAGATCTCTTAGCCGGGCTAATCCAAGGACTTTAGTTATGCGGTCCCGATAGCGTATAGCTAGGATCGTTTCTTCCATTGTTGCTGCAGTCTTGTCTGCGTTTTGGCTTGCCATAACGAAGCAGGAGAATCAAAAATAAAATGCCTGCTACGAGTCCCAACAGGAGTGGTAGGCCACCAAAGACAGAATGGACAAAATTAGGAAAAATGCCCAGAACTGTTGTGAAGGGTGTTAACAGTCCTGAAAAAATTGTCTTAAATACATGTGGGATACCTCCAGTATCGGACATATTTAAGATTTGGCTTAACATTTCTGCGAAATGTAGGGGGCGATTTGCTGATAAAAGGCTATGTATCTCTGCCGTAGTCCTTGCGACTTGCAGATCATACGTTTCTTTTGATGACATCAAGGGCACAGTTGTCTGCAAAAGGACAGACTTTATTCTGCTTAAAGTATCAATTCGAATAGAAGAGATATTAAAAAATGGCCAAATGTTTTCCTCCCTGTCTGGAGTGCTGTTTGGAAACAATACTTGCATACAGCAAGTGACCATGGAACTAACGCTAACTAGATAAGCTTTTCCTGGCACCATGCCACAACATCTGTGGTCCACTATTAGAATATAGCTCCCGTTAGAAGGCCGTCTAAAGAATGGCTCTATTCGAGTTGCAGGTGTGCCATGCTGGTGACATGAAAGGTTATTTGAAGTCCCCTCACAGGCCCCATGCAGGTTAATACCTTGACACAGAAGTATACCACTTAGTGATCTTTTACAATTATTACCACTGAGAAATACATTCTGTTCCTTTTCACTATAACGTGTGTGTGTAAGGTAATTTCCATGATGACTTAATGTACCCTTTACCCAACCTTTCATACTGGCCTGCTGGTATATATTCTTGACAGAATTTAAATTTGAAAGTTGTTATCGGAATAGTTATTATTCCGTGTATTATCCATTCAATGACAGGTCGTTCTGACATTGTCAATGGTAATCTCTCTAGTTTTTCAATGCTCAGAATTGTATATTCCGCTCCCTTCTGTGCCAAGCGGATTTGTGTATCAGTAAGGTTAAAGATAGAGAATAATGACGTTGTGTTGATTTAACGCCAAGGCACGTAGCCTGAATGCAGATTTTGTAACGTCCAGCCAAGCTGTACAATAGAACGTAATTGGGACTGACCATGTTGTAACATTAACAAGTCCTGTTCCATTATATCTATAGCAGATGATACAATACTGTCCAGTGAATATATTCTGGAAGACAGAGTCATTAACCCATTGTCCACAACAGAAAGTGATTTTTCCAACTTAATACGGTCAGTTTCCCGTATTTTTTCTGCTGTTTCAACTTGCATTATTTTCCAAGCTTCGTTGTAAGCTGCAAATATACCGGCCGCTATGAAACGTTTTTGACGTTGTTTGCGTGGTCCCATTATGAAATCACGCAAGTCAGCACCGTCTTTAAGTAAAGTCAAGTGTTGCTTAATTTCTGCCAGTGTGGATGCTTGTAGCCATTCGAGGCACTGTATGTTGTAACTATCCCTGGATGTTGTCTCTAGGAGTATCTAGGGTCTGGCCTCGTCACTTTGAACCCCTGTATTTTGTTCAGGAATCTATCTTGACAGTTATTTGTGTCTGTGGGCCAGATCAACCATTTCTTCTAATCAGGATGTGTTCTGTTTTGGTTAAAAATATGGGATACGTCTATCTCAACATCTGTAGTGCTATTACTGTCAGGTGTTGGCTTTGCAATAGACGGTTTGTTCAAGTCTTTAATTTTGGCTAGGCCAAGACAGGTTGTCTGTTGAATGGTATCATTCAAGAATATAATTTGTTCTGGGATCATGCAGGCTCTAAATAATGATTTTATACCTTGGACCAGCCAATCTTTGGTACCCCAGATGGTTTTTTAGGTCGAGCGACCTATCTCAATGCGCATGCGCATTGAGCGGAAGCTCGATATATAGGGACTTATCGAGAGTTTACCTAACTGGCGATTCCCCTGGCGATTTGTTGCAGGGCATGCGCTTTTTAGGTCATTGTGCAAGCGCAAGCCCTAAAAAGCGCGTGCACAATGCCGCCTGCCTCGCATTACCACATCAAAGGCGGCGCGTCTCAGGCCCCTGCTGCTTCACACCCTCATGCCGCTCTCCCCGCTCAGCCCCCTCCCCTGCCCGCCGTGTCGCATTTCTCCTCCCCCCTCCCTACAGCAATGCCCTCCGTCTTGTTTTGTTTGTATTCTCCCACTGGGAAAGGTAACATTAGCTGTGTGCTTCGAAATTTTATTATCTCTTTCCTTCACCGTATCCTGACATCTCTTTTTAATCCCCCGTCCATATCTTTTCACATCATATTATTTCTCAGGTTTGCCTCACCCCTCAATCGTTTTCATTCGCCATTCTTTTCATTTCATTGTCCCCTCGTTGATTCCTCAATATCTCCCATTATCCGCTACTCTCCCTTTCACCCCTTTCTGTCTTTCATTCGCTTGTCTCTTTCTCCCACTCTTGCCTTCACACTCTATTGATCCCTCTTCACCACCAACTTGTTCCTTCCCTCCCAGTGACCGATTATCTTTCTCTCTCTTCCCTTTACCCTCTCGCCATCTTTGTCACCACGTCTCGTCCATTTCGTCTTTTTCTCTTTCGGGCTCCTACACTCCCTCTTTCTTTCTTTCTCATTTCCTGGGCCTCATATCGGACTCCTGCTTGTAGCTCCCTTTTCGCGCTGTTTGTCAAATTTTCACCTTCCGGCTCTCTAAGTTCCCCTCATCTTTTCTCTCATTTGTTATTCACAACCTTCCCCTGGTCTCCTTTTCACGTTGTACCAGCCTTTGCACCCCTCTCTCCTTCGCTTCCATTCCACACTCCCTCCAAGTCGTTCCGATCATATTATTTCCCGCCCTGCTTCCTTTTCAACTTCTTTCCATCTCTTATTTCAGACGGCTGTGCCCCGTCCCCTTTTTCAGCGTCCATCATGCCCTCCTCACTCTTTGACATGTGATCTTCGCCCATCCTGTTTATCACCCGTGTGCCCTCGCTCCTCTCCCTGATTCTGTATTGGTCCTCTCATCTATGCTTCCAGTTCTCCCTTTTTGTCCCCCTCCCCACCAGCTGCACTCTCCTGATCCCTGTCTGCCTGACCCTATGACTATGCATACTTTAGGGGAAGAGAGGGGTAAAGAACTGGCGAACATGTGCCTTGACCTCATCGGACAGAGTCAGCTTTCAACGCAAAAAATATGCCTTTTAATCCTACACATTTTTTCCACACTCCCAGACTTGTGCGCAGGGCCAGGCACGCTAATGACCAAAGCACAGCTTCTTCCCTCACTCGAAAAATCATCGCCACCAGCAATTTTCAAAATATGTTTTTCTTTTTTCTACATATATTCGGGTCTTTGATTATCAAGAGAGCCTTTCAGTGTACTTGCAGTTTCCATCCACAATTCATCCGCTCTCAAGATCTGGATTCACTTCGACTGTAACCCCTTCATTCCACTCTCATATCTAACGTGTGTACAATAACATGCTGATTCCCCTGCACCACCCTGCCCCTCAATGCATCAAGAGTCACCCACAGCTTTGTATCCGGCCACGCTTGATCCATTCTGCACTTTCGACACTGCCACTGAAAGCCGATACTTATGATATTGACTTCTTCAAATCAAGGTGCTCCTATGCTATGCGCACGTGCGTAAGAAAAACTTGAGGGGGAATCGCCTCCGGATTTAAGCCGGAGCTCTTTGGCCGGAGTATTGTGCTGAATGGGATCCCTTCAGCTCATCCCCCCCCCCCCCCCCACTCCCCCCATGTGTGGCTATACGCAGCTGCTGTGTTCTATTTAAAGCATTACATTGAGATGTATTACATCATGATTTAATTAAACTTTCCAGCTTGGGGAAAATAATGCTAACTCAAACAAACAGGAATGTTCGAGCATCTGGGAGAAAATATGAATGTTATAGTTGCTGCCCTGGTTACAGCTCTCATGAACTCCGGAGCATTCAACATTCCCAGCATTAATTAGTCTGATATACAAGTGAACATACATGTTAACTGGAGGGTAAGTGTAGGGTAGCATAGGGTGTTCAGTAGTTGGGTGTAATTCTCAAAGGATATGCCGGATTCTTTTTCTACCCTCTTTGCTTAACCTGTTCCGCGCAGTCAGGTGGGCATCTATAGTAATGTTGCAAATCGCAGTAAACCGTATAAGGAACATTTCTGTTGATTGTTTTCCCTTGGAAATTTGATATTCTGACAATTGCCACCTTCAGCTGCAAGACTTTTTTTCTTGGCCTCTGCCTGGATTTTGGACCACGAAGGGATAGAATCAACTACGTTCAGTATATAAGGGCATGAAGAAGGAGACACCTGTCATTGAAAGAAATAGCTTTTCAGGCGCTGCACTCCAAGAGGCTTACAAAATATCTTATGCCTCCTCCCTCACCATCTTCATAAAGGAGGATTTTGTTTGCCTTGAAAAATACCTGGTCATCAGGGAATGAGTCTTTAAGGAATGCTCCTGTCTATCTATCCACCATCACCACCACATCCACCATCACCTCCACATCCACCATGACATCCACCGCCACATCCACCACCACACCCACCTCCACATCCACCACCACATCCACCACACCGACATCCACCACCACATCCACCACCACATCCAACACATCCACCACCACTTCCACCACCACTTCCACCACCACCGCATCCACCACCACATCCACCATCACCTCCACATCCACCATGACATCCACCACATCCACCATCACCTTCACATCCACCACATGCACCACCGCATCCACCACCACCACATCCACCACCACATCCACCACCACCACCGCATCCACCACCACATCCACCATCACCGCCACATCCACCACCACATCCACCACCACCACATCCACCACATGCACCACCACCGCATCCACCACCACACCCACCACCACCACATCCACCGCATCCACCACATCCACCACCACCGCTTCCACCACCGTATCCACCACCACCGCATCCACCACCACCACATCCACCACCACATCCACCACCGCATCCACCACCACCATCACTTCCACCACCATCACTTCCACCACCACATCCACCACATCCACCACATCCACCACCACATCCACCACCACCTCCACCATCTCCACCACCACCACCACCTCCACCACCACCACCACCACCACCACCACCACCACCCCCACCACCACCACCACCACCACCCCCACATCCACCACCATCACCACCACATCCATCACCACCACATCCATCACCACCACATCCATCACCACCACATCCACCACCACCACCACATCCACCATCACCATATCCCCCAGATCCACCACCACCACATCTGTGTGTGTGTGTAGGTGCAAATGCAATGTTCTTGGATTTTCGTCACAATAAAATACACTGAACATAATCTTCACAAAAGTTATTTACAAACGTTTAAGCTATTGCCATTATAAATTACAATAAATTTTATTTAAGTATTAATTATTTACAAAATTAAAAGCCATTGTTATTTGCAATATCAATACATCTAAGTCACGTAAATACAACACACATTGCATTACAAATGCTATAGGTGTCACATTTGCGAAAGTTAAAACTATTGACATTGACAAAGCTATTACTTGCTATTTTCAAAACCAACACATAAATAAAAAAAGTGTCATTTACAATACCAATTGCTCAAACTTTCCTAATGCGAGACCTATTGCATTTCCAATGCTTGTGTTTCAATATTGTTTTTCCAAAAATCAAAACCAAATGTAGTCATTTTTTCAAAAAATGCTTCTGAATAGATTAATTTAGTGTTTGTCAGCATTGTTTTCATTCCTGTCTTATTTAACATTTTGAAATAAAAGGCTTCTGCTTCACTTGTGTTAAACCCTGAGAAGTATGGGAATTTCTCATAAAATGTTTTTGACCTACCTTTTGGTGGAGTTGCACAATGTTCCCATTGATTATAATTTAAAACATTTCTAGGTTGAGCAGATTTTTGCAAATAGTGATGTGCAAAATGGTTGTAGCAGTACAATTGTTCATAATTAGATGAACCCTGCAAGTAATCATGTTCTGGAAATGTTGCTGACATTACTAAATCTGACATCATATCGTTAATACTTTCAAAGTCCCAATCATCAGAGAATGTGCTCGGTTTTACAAAGTCACTTAATGAAATCTTGAACTGGTGTGGATACTTCAAGAGCTCGACCGGGCCATACATATCGTAATCTGTTTTGTCCCAAGCTACCCCACCGGGTATTGGATTGGCTGTAACATTCACGGATGATAGTTCTCTTTTCTCGATGTGGGATGACTTGTGTGGTTTTAGGACCAAGTTGATGTTCTGACTTGCTGTGTCCATTGTACTGTATTTTCCCCTCAATGAATTTTCCCAAACAAAGAACCATGATGAGCCAATGCAGGAGGAAAAGTACACCTAACACAATCCAAAATTCAATCCATGGAGAAATCAGATAGGTTTCTTTGAGTTGATGAAAGAGTTCTGTTACTTTGTTTTTAAAAGATTCAGTTGTTGGCTGTTCTTCAGGCTCGCTTGGATCCTCAGAAAAGTCATTGAAATTGATGAAGTAGCCAGATGCAGTTCTGTCAATTGTTGGAATCGCTTCCGGATGTTTATTTGCTTTTGGAATTTTCTTTGTTTCATTAGCATAGTCTGTGGCTACATCGTTGTAGACAGGTGTTTCATGATGATCTGTTTCAATTTGGGCTTCAAGAGGCACAAGTTCCATGGCATTATTACATAGTCCTTTTTTAATCACTGCAGGTTTATCAAATGTGATTAGTCTCTCAGTTTGAACCTCTTGGATTGTAGCAAGATTTGGTCTTCTGCTATTTCTTGGGAGTCCACTGGGCCTACTACTTATTATCGGCCACATGATTGTGGTTTTACCAGGTCGATGGATACAACTCGGTTCTCCTTTTTACCAGCAAGGGGCGGTAGTACAACTGATCTTGTTCCGTTGACAGCTAAGACAGGTACTGCTTTTCTGTAAAAAGGCCCAAATTCCTTCTTCACCGCGATCTTCTCTCTGACCAGATCCCCAATCTTTGGAATCCAGACAGGCCTTGCTGGGACAGGTGGTTTCTCTTCAGTGGCTGTTGGCTGGTGTTTTAGCTTTACGTTGCTCAGGTCTTTTCTTGTTTCATTTAAGTCCTGTAAAATAGCCAAACGATCTTTGATATCAAAGCATTTTTCTTCTACCACTGAAGTCTGACTATCGAGGTCCTGAATATGCATTCTAGTCCCGAACAATAGTTCATACGGACTGAAACCTTTTAGAGAATTTCTTGGCAGATTATTAAGACTACGTTGGACACTTGTTAAATGTTGGACCCACCCAGTACCCGTACCTAATACCCTCGCCGTTATAGATTGCTTTATGTCTCGGTTTTTTCTTTCCCCAATCCCGTTTCCCTCAGGATGGATGGGGCAAAGAGTACCGCAATGCAATGCCCATGCTGGTCATGGCCTCCTTATAAGCTCGAGAGCTAAAAGCAGGACCCTGTTCAGAATGTAGCATGCCAATTGCGTATATGCCGATATAGACTCGCAAATCTTTTATAACAGTTCTGGCGTCAGCCGAGCGCTGGTGTCTACATTTTAAGTGAATCTAGTCTTAAAAAATATACATTGGGACGCATGTTTCCTGTTTAATCATGCGTATAGATCGCCTTATGCTTTCTATTTGGTGTTCTGGCACTACTTCGGCCGGTTCGCCACTGCGATCTCTGTTGCAGTTTTCACAATTTTTTTGCAAATTTGTGATTATCCAAGCTCATTCCCGGCCACCAGTATTCAGATTGTAATTCTGTCAGAGATTCCTTGATCATCTGATGCCTTAGACCTAATCCCATATGTGCTTCTTGTAATAAGAAGATTCTCCTGTTCATGTTTGGAATTACTCTATCCCCCACTCCAGGGATTCGAGCAAAAGGAACGGAGTTTGCATCGATTATGTATGTATAATTGAGTGGATAGTTCACGGGTAATGCTGCACAGTCGCCTTTTGAGGACGTTTTTACCGCCAGCACGGTTTCCCCGTCTATGTATTTTTCTGAACTCTTTTTTGTGGCTACGGAAGCCGGCTTAGTTGCTTCCGCTGTGGCTGTCTCAGCCAATGAATTCCCTGCAGCGTGAACGCCATCACGCTGATGACTCAGTGTATGTATCACGTGAGTCTTTTGTAGTTCTTTCTTTACAAGAACTACTTGTTCCCACAGCGATTTTTGCTTAATTGTGGCACCTGTGTCATCTTTGTAACCGTTTTCAACCCATTTCTGCAAGTCTTCATTGTATGATTTGACGCAGGAACGCGAATTGCACACTATTAGTGTCGGCAATTCGCGATCGGCAATGTCGAGCGCCAAATTTAAAGCTATTAATTCAGTCTGGACCTGAATTGTCTTTTACAGATTGTGACATTGTTACCAGTGGTCTCAATTTTCCTCCGCGCCACCGGCATTTGACAACCTTGCACGTAGCGATAAAGGCTTGTTTTCCCCAAACTGAGGGTTCTGCATAACTGTTTGTGTATATTACGCAGGCGTAAAGTTGTATGGGCAGAATGTCGTTAGGCAGAGGATATTCTTTTTCATATGTTAGATATTAAAAAATTTTCATTTCCGGGTCAAAATAGTATTTAACTTTTTCTGTAGCAAGAGAATTTTCCCATTGTATCCATTTTGGATCTAATGCCACGGTAGTTAAATTGCGTGGGCTTGTTAATGACTCAAAGGCTGATTCTGCTGTTAAAACCGTTATCCTTTTGCCTTCGGCTTGGGCTCTTTCTTTTGCTACAGCTGTTTGAACCGTGTTTACAATGTTTTCTGTAATACTGAATGTTTTTTCAGCTTGTGAGTACAAGTGTGATTTGTATGCTATTGGTACCTTTTCTCCCTCATTAGAGATCAGGTACGTGAATCCGCATCTTCCTGGGATGACTCTGATTACAAGGTTGCGTGTGTTATCGCGAGTTTGCAATTTTGTTTTTGCCAACATGTCTATTTGCAAAGATCTCAAAATTTCTGTGTGTTTTTGAGTCCAATTGATTGGTTTAAAATCAGGTTTTATTAATTCATAGAGAGGTTTAACCCTCTCTGCATAATTTAGAATGTATGTTCTTCCGAAATTCAGGAAACCTAGTATTGATTGTAAGTTCCTCAGCGTTTTTGGTGCTTGGAGTACAGCACACTTCTCTAAGAAATTGTCTGCTAGGCTTTTGCCTTCACTTGATAATTCATATCCCAAAAACAGGACAGTCAGATGGGCAATTCGTGACTTTTTAAAGTTGAATTTGTAACCCTCCGCTGCGAACCCACGTATTATGGTGTTCACTCTTTTCAAGTGAGTATCCAAGTCATCATCTGTTAGATAGAAGTCATCGACATAAGATAATGCCTCATCATCATACATTTGTAGTAACTCTGTTACTCTTGCTGAGAATAATCCTGGGCTATTCTTGAACCCCTGTGGGATTCGACAGAAATTTCCTGCGAGCCCATTATTGAGAAAGCGGTCAAATACCTGCTTTCAGATGCAATGTTTTGACAAAAGAATCCATTAGAGATGTCTAATGTTGTTTTGTATTTTTTGCGCACAATGTTATTCATTAGTGCTGCACTGTGTGAGTTTTGTACTGCAAATGTCTTGCAACATGAGTTAAGGTGTCTGTAGTCCAAAACTAGACGATATGAATCGTCTGGCTTGGAGACAGGAAACAAAGGATTGTTCATTTGTGAGGTGCATGTTTCAATCACCCCCTGGTATTCAAGTTGATCTAAGATCTCCCTGACCTGTTTTTTAGCTTCTTGCTTAATTGGGTACTGCCTTTGTGCAGTTGGTTGACATTTTAATTGGATTTTGTGAGGAGGAGAGTCCTCATCCCATCCTACATGATTTTTATATAATGCAGGAGCTTGGGCTACTGCCCACTTTCTTGCAAGTGTATATTTTTTATGAATTGGAATGTGATTTGAGAAGGCAGGCATAATCATTTCTTCGCCATGAGGGCACTCCCTGACAAACTCTGGTGGCCAGTCCTTTTCAGCTAAAAGGATGTCATAGCCTTTGGAAAGGTTATCCCAAAATAGACCCCTTACTTTCCTAGTCTTATCTCCCTCTATACGTAGTGTTATCTCGTATATTTTATGAGGTTTGCTAACTCTGCTGTCTGCAGTTTCCACTTGAATGTATTCATTCGTGTCCACTCTCTCCAGATGATTCATCAGGATCTTGCGAGCTATGGTCACTTCTGCTGCGCTGTCTAGCACTGTCTGGGCCCACTCTTTCAGCTGTGTCCTCAGTATCCTCGGCATGTTTGGCTATTTTAATGCTGGCTACCTTCTTTCTTGAAATTGTAATTTTTTACTTTGATGAGCAGGTTCTTTGTCTTTGGACTTGACGTGCTCTTCCCTTTGTTCTGACCGTCCTCTTCTTTCCGATTTCTGCAAGGAAGTCTGAGAATGATCGGGAGGGACGTGTATCAATATCTTGATATCTATCAGGTTTCTTTAGATTATCCCTATTTCTAAGGTTGTATCTTTTCTCAGAGGGCTCCCTCTGGGGAGACTTGTGTCCTTGGTCCGGAGATCTTTCTCTCCGCCGAGGAGACCTTCCTCTGGACTGGAATCTTTTTTCTTTGGGAGTGGATTGTTTATTTCCATCCCAGCTCTTTTTTGGAGTGTTTAGATTATTTTTAATACATATTTTTTCAGGATTTTCAGTTAGTTGGGGTTTTACGGGTTTCCCACCCAAACTATCTCTTCCTAGTTCTTCATAGGATTTTTCTATGATTCAGGCAAGTTCAAATGGTTGTTCTGCTAGATCTGTTTCTTTCAATTTCTGGAGGAATGTTATATCCTCCGTTGCCAATTGAGCCAACTCTCTATATGCCTGTGTTAATTCTTTTATTTTAACTAAGAGTTCTTCACTTGACATTTTTTCAATGTCTGGATGTGGTGTGTAGCTGGCTAGAACCGGCCACGTTGCTCCTGGTCTACCTAGTGGACCGAGCCTGGTGATGTGATTATTATGTTTTAGGGTGCCTTTAAACCAGAGCAGGTGCTCTTGGTATTTTAATGGGATTTCCACCTCCTCGAAAGGAGTGCATTCCTCCTGTGGTTCCTCTATTTTGTAATAGTGGAATTCGTGTGTGACAGCGTTTGCTGCTGGAAAGTTTATCCATGAATAGAATACCTCTGTCTGCCGATATTCATGTGCCTCAATTACGAATACGACTATACCACCTTTCGATGTTAGTCCATTCTCTATAAGTTTAAGAGTTATAGTTTTTCTTATGTTGACCGGAACGAGTATAGCATTCGGGTCGGTCTGCAGGAGACTATTGTCATCCTCTAGGAGTTGAGCTGCTATTCTAGCTGTCTCCCTTTCTTATTCACTTTCTGCCATTTTACTGACAAAGGTTTTTGTTGCAGATCAAGTTTCAAGGAAACAAAGATTAGGTGCACAATATTTTTGGAACACTGTATCCTTCAACGTTGACTAAACCAAAAACTATACATAGAAATCTCTTCCTACTAAGTTACGTCGGATTTTAACCTTTTACCCACTCCAGACGTCTTTTGGAGTATTTACGGGAAAAAGGGTCTGTGTGAAAAAGCACGACTGAGTTACTCTAACGTCTTGCGTTAGATTTATCGCCTTACCAAACATTGGGCGCCATGTAGTGTAGTTCCTATATTCCCAATAGGCTCTGCGCATTGGAATAATATATTCAGCAGTGTAGACGTAGGACTGAGGTTATCTAGGTCTCTACTGACTATATTAGACTTAAGATTTGCCAGCTAGCTCAGAGGTCACTAGAAACTGTCTCGAATAAACGAGGAGGAGTTTAACCTCCCTGGATAGACAAGAAGGGATTAGCTTCTGACAACCATAAAACATGACAACTTTGCTCTCCCTGAATAAGAGTGTATCTTTAGAGTAGTGTGAAAACAAAAGACAGCTATTTTACTCAGTCAAGATGTGCGTACTTATTTTCACCAGAATGCAGAGAAAAGAGAGACGGGCGTTTTCAATAAAAGGTGTTATTTATTGAGCAGTCTTCTTCCTCATACAAGAGAAATGAATTGCCACGATTGTAATACTCATGGTAAAGTAAAGTGCGTACAGTAAAAGGAGGAGTATAAAATAATACTGTAAAAGCATTGATATGGTTTCTTAGCCATATGATACTTTAAAATAGATAAAATATATACATACATATATACATTGACTAATCGTACTCAACTGGTGCTTCTAAATACGCCTACCCCGGTGTACCTGACCTAAGCCTAATACATGGGAAGGAGTAAGTAAGTAGCAGTTTAGGTTAGGTTTGTTTTGCCAAGAATCTGACTCAAGAATTCTCTGTAAGGGTTTAGTCAGTTCCATACCTGGGTAATAGAAAGCAGGAGGTCTGGTATCTCTCTCTCAGGACTCGATATCCCAGCAACCCGCAAGGGTAGGCTGGAAACGCCGGAACTGGATTTCTCGGCAGGAGAAAAGACAGCGTCTTTCTCAGCGCGTCAAGGAGGAGGGGCAGCGTCCGTGGGCTCTCGCATCAGCTGGGCATTCGGAAGTAGATAGCTACTCTGCTCCAGAATTACCACCGTGTGTTTGCTTAAGGCAACGTTGGTATATTTATACCTGAAAGGTGCCTGGGTTTGACGTAAGGTTGGACATAAGACGTCAATAAAGATGTCACTAAGAACTGGCCGTTCTTACAGTGCTTTACTTGAGTTCTAGGACGAAATCAAAACAAAGGCAAGGGGGATTTCCCAGGTTGCTGGAGGCTTGGTTTTGTTTAGAGAACTCGGTGTGCTTACTAGGGGGCTGGAGAAGTAGCCTTGCTTAATGTGACAGCATGTGCTACGACTAAATTATGGATATGATTATTATGCCGTTGTACGGACATTATTGATTATAACCGGACAAGGGCATAAAATAGGAATATCGATTCAGGTTTCCTAGATAACACACTACAACCCCTCCAAAGAAACTTCTTTAGTTAGACCCCAAAAGGGCTTTGAGCTTTTGAAAATATTGAAAGAAACACTGAGTGGGCCACCAACTGCCAATAGGGTTCTCCAGAAGAAAGAAAGAAAAGGCTGTGAAGTGGAGAGCCCTGTTGAGGTGGATTGTCCTCTGAATTAAGATCTGCTATGCACTAACCATCAAGCTGGCTCAAGAACATCTGAGAGCACATTCTTCAAGGGCCATGCCTGCTACCACGCCGTTGGCATGTGGAGTACCTGTCCTTGACATCTGCTAGGCTGCAAAGTGAGCAGTTCACATTTTCACAAAGCACTACTGCTTTGATAGCCAGGTTTGGTTGGAAGATCATTTTGCCTGTTAAGTCCTGCAAGACCTTTCAGTCGGAGCCCACTCCACCATCCTTCACCTTGGGGATGTAGAGCTTTGGTATCTATTCTAAGGTCAGGAGTTTGTGGCTAGAGGTATCCATCAGAGCTTCAGTACTGCTCTTTCTGGTGAATACTTCATCTTACCACCGGTTTTTCACTGTCCTCCCACCACCACTCATTCTGTGGCACAATCTCTTTTCAACATCTAAAAATGTCCCAACGTTGGAATATGCACACTGATACCTACAATTGTTCATGCTCTGGAGTCTGAGGGTGTGGAAAGAGCTAAGCAAGAAACGGATTTCTCCATGCAGGGCTGGCGCTTATATGCAGCTCCACTCCATCACTTCCATGGCAGTATTGAGCCAGCATGGAGCTAAACGGCATTATCAATGGTGCACAGAAATAATTTGTTCTTTTGTGCTATTGATGGGTTTAGATAATTAAGTCATCATACATGCGCTCAATCACTCTTCTTTGTACTCATGCATCCATCCATCCATAGATGCTTGCAGTGAGCCTCTGACACAACCAAACACACACAAATTCAACAACCTATGCAAGAGAAATTGAAAGAATAAAAGTAGAAAAATAAACCATTTTGCCTTCTAATCACGGTGTGGATATGCTTGCAAATTAAAAATATCAGCAAGTGTCCATCTTGCAGAGGTGTTGTACATAGGCTGTCTTGATTTTAAAGTTCTCCAGTATTACATCTTTCATAGATTCACATGCTTGTATCTTCCCCGTCGTCATGGTGCGAGTCTCACGGTAACAGAATGACCAAAGCAGTATCATAGAGAAGAAAACTGCATAGAAAAGCCCATAGGGACTGTATTATTTGGTAACCAGACCTCCTCATTGTTTGGTCCAAAAGTCAGCCAATCGGCATTGCTGCCCTGCCCTCACACTCCCCAGCAGAACCTTCCTGCCACAGATTTCCAACCGCCTTAGTGTGAGAAAGGAGTCTCCCTGAGCTCTGCTCAGTTTGCTGTTCCTGTGTGAACTATTGACCTTTGTTTTTCAACTGTCTTATCTTCTGGATTAAGGTATTGTGTGTACCTATTTCTTTTATGATGGCTGAAAGCTCTAAAAAGAGGCTTTTCAGGCCTTGCAGATCCTGTGGAAAGGCTAGGCTTTTCTCTGAAGACCCTCACAAGGACTGCTTATATTGTCTTCATCCAAAGCATGTGGCTAAGGATTGTAAATATTGTAGAACCTTCTCTACTAAAACTCTGAGGGACAGATAGGCTCGTCTGCTGTTGTGGCTTCAGAAAAAGAAGGCCACATCAGATTCAGATTCTGGTGAGGAATCTACTAGTTTAACACCTAAAAAGAGAAAGGCCTCACATTCTGAGGAAATGGTGGAGCTTAAGAAGGTTAAATCTAAGGGGAAGGAGGCCTCATCTCTCCCTCCTACTCCCATCAAAAAGTCGTCAGGTCAGAAGGGGGCAGGGTCTGCTCCGTCGACCAGCTCCCTGGTTTCTAATGTAAAATCTGTGGCAAAAACTTCCGCTCTGTCGACGACTTCACCGTCGACGACGACTGTTTCGCCGACGGCAGCTGCGTCGACGACAGGTGCTAAGACAGTGTCGACGACGACTAAGTCGACGAGTTTGATCATACCGGCGACGATGACATTGTCGGCGATGAAATCAGTGACTAAGTCGTTGACGGAGACCCCGTCGACGACGGTTCCGTCGACGATGGCTTTAGTGATGACTGCTCCGTTGACGATGACTATGTCGACGACGACTCCGTCGACGAAGACTGTAATTTCAACGACAAAGGCGTTTAAATCACCAAAATTGAAGACTTTGATCTCCATTCGCTCATTTTAGTCGTCGAGGGGATCGACGACCATAAGCAAATCTGCAGAATTCACGTCGTGGATGCACATTTTGCCTCTACCCCCATCTTCTTTGCTGGAGCAGGATTCAGAAGGGGAGGAGTCGTCTGGAGTAGCATACAGTCCTTCGCAACTTAAGATAAAGAGCCAGGACACAGATAATGAGGAGGTGTTTTCCTTTAAGGAGAGAGCTCAGTCTCAGTCTGCAAGATACGAATCTTTCCAGGAGACTTGCGACTATGGGGAGGAAGATGAGCAACAGGAAGAGTCGCGAGAGGAGTCGCGAGAAGAATCAGTCTCCATACCTGTAGATCTGGTTTCTGACCTGAGGTTCATGATTAACGACTATTATCGTCGTTTTCCAGAGGCGAATAAGCCTACACCATCTACGCCAGCACCTGCAACACAGCCTCCGAGGACCCATTCTACTCCTCACACGCAGTCTGTGAGATCACCTCCAGTGATCACAATCAGGGATGCTCTAACGGACACTCATGATGATGAGCAACCTGAGGAAGGTGAAATTATTCAAGATTCTATGGGAGGTCAGGAATTGAATGAGTACATTTTGCCGTCGGCCCCTTCACCTACTCCGCCGCCAACCACTTCTCCTCCTCAGGGTATTGGAGGATTCCATGACATTATGGAAAAAGCAGCCAAGAGATTTGATCTGGAAATGGAGGTTAAAGAAACTGAATGTTTCTTATACGATTTCAAGGATGACACCAGAAAGTCTGCTCACTCAATCCTGATTATTCCTCACCTTTGGGAGGAGGGACTAAAAATTTTAAAGACACCGGCCTCCATCGCGGTTTCGGTTCCTAGAATCGAAAAGAAATATAGAGCACCATAGTCTTCTCCGGCCTGTCTGATAGGACACCCAAGACCGGAGTCGGTGGTGACGCAAGCAGCTCAGAGGAATTCCAAGAATCCAGTTGCTACTTCGATGGTGCCGCCAGACAAAGAGGGACGGAGGATGGATGGAGCCGGAAAAAGGTTTGCGGTCATGGCAGCCTCTACTATTAAAGCAGCCAATGCGATGGCCCTGATTAGCCGTTTTAACAGGCAGATGTGGTCGGATTTGGCACCCATATGGCTGCACTCACGGAGGATAAGAAAAAGGAGGCAGCTGCTATCTTCCGTGATGGGGCAAAGTCGGCCTCGGAATCCATTGATGTTGCCATGGATGTCTCTTCTATGGCCTTCAGGCAAATGGCAGGAGCAGTTTCACTTCAGAGACAGGGTTGGCTGAAGGCTACATCTTTTCGTCCGGAGGTACAGGCGAAGATTGTCGACATGGCATTCAATGGCGAAAATCTCTTTGGCAAACATGTAGACGAGGCGCTGCAAGGCATCAAGTCAGATACGGACACGGCTAGGGCGCTAGGATCCCTTCAGCAAGGAAGGTTCCAGTCCTTTCGTAAAAGAGGTGCAAGGGGTCAATTTAATCAGAGATCTTCATATCCATCCAACAGATATCAGCCTTATAACCAGCAGGGATATAAGCAATACAATACAGGCAATCAATATAGGCCTTCCAATTCCTCTTTCCAGCAGCAATCCAGGGGCAAGTCCTCCAATAAAGGAAAGAATCAACAATCTAACAGACGACAATGATTTCATGCCGGCGCTCCCCACACAGCAGATCCTGGAAAACGACCATTATCTGTCTCTCTTCTTCGACAATTGGATGTCCATAACACCGGACAAATGGGTTTTGGACGTAATAAGCAGAGGCCATACCCTAGAGTTTGTACAAATGCCACCAGATCATCCCCCGGTGCTCAGACATTATCAACATCGTCAGGAGCTGCAAAAGGAGATCCATTCACTCTTGCAGAAGGGGGCTATAGAGGAAGTACCTCAACAACACAGAGGGAAAGGCTTCTATTCACATTTCTTCCTCATCAAAAAGTGGCAAACTACGAAGTGGAGACAGGTATTGGATTTGAGTGATCTAAATCAATACATAAAGAAAATTCCCTTCCGAATGCTCTCGTTACAAGAGATCCTCCTAATGTTAAAGAGGAAAGACTTCATGGCTTCATTGGATCTCATGGATGCATACTTCCATATTCCAATCCATCGGAAGCACAGGAAATATCTAATATTTTCCGTGGAGAGTCGCCATTTCCAATTCAAAGTGTTGCCATTTTCCCTCAAATCGGCCCGAGGGTGTTTACCAAATGCATGGCCCCGGTGGCGGCCCACTTAAGGTTGAAGGGGCATTGCATTTACCCATACCTCGACGATTGGCTGGTGACAAGACCATCATTCACAAGAGCCAGGAGGTCCCTTCAGTGCTGCATCCGCCTTTTCCATCGGTTAGGACTAAGAACCAACTTGGAAAAGTCTTCACTGATTCCAGCTCAGGGCATTCAATTCCTAGGGGCATGGATATGCACCAAGGAAACAAAAGCATACCCGTCTGAGGAAAGGATGAGGAAAATAATAGGTCTTGCAACATCCCTTCAAGCAAAAAGGTTCACTTCTGTGTGGATGTACAAATCCTTGTTGGGGATGATGTCCACTTGCATCCCACTGGTTCCAAACTGCCGTCTTCGAATGAGACCCTTGCAGGAACATCTAGACGAGCAGTGGGTTCAGTCCAAAGGAACCTTCGAAGATCGGATTACCATCACTCACCGTATGAAAGTGGCCATGTCATGGTGGAAGGTTCAGAAGAACTTGGATCAGGGTCTGAATTTGTACCTCAGAATCACAAATACATGATGACGACGGACGCTTCTTTGCAAGGATGGGGCGTGCACCTCCAGGAGCTGGAGATCCAGGGCCACTGGTCAGAGTGGGAAGCACAGCTTCACATAAATATGTTGGAGCTCAAAGTGGTGTTTCTGGGATTTCAAGCTTTCCTGCCCAGAATCCAGAACTCGTCAGTGCTCATTCAGACAGACAGCACCACGACTATGTTTTATCTTCTGAAGCAAGGGGGAACAAGATCCAAACAACTTTCTGCGCTGGCGCAAACTATTTGGAAATGGCTGATAAGCCACGACATTTCTATTCAGGTGCAGCATATACAGGGCATCCTAAACACACGGGCAGATGTCCTAAGTCGCACGACGAGTGTGTTGCACGAGTGGGAGCTGAACGACACTCAGCTTCGCAGAGTGTTTTAAAGATGGGGCACACCAACGTTCGACTTGTTCGCAACCCGGGACAATTCGAAATGCGATCAGTTTGCGTCCAGGTACCCATAGCGGGATTCCAAAGGAAATGCGTTTCACATGGACTGGACAGGAATGTTCGCTTACGCGTTCCCACCAATTCCTTTAATACCGCGAGTGATTTGCAAGATGAGATCAGAACCATGTCATGTCATTCTGATAGCACCAGCTTGGCCGAGACAAGCATGGTTTTCAGATCTGCTACAGATGTCGAAAGGCAACAAAATACAATTCCCGATATTCCAGAGCCTCATATCGATGAGCAACGGCCAAATTCTGCATCCAGACCTAGCATCGCTAAAATTATCCGCATGGAACCTCATGAGCGGGAATTCCAAGCCATGAGCATTCCGCAGGACTGCAGACAAATATTATCGCAATCCAGGGCTATGTCGACCAACAAGGCATACAAAGCAAAATAGACACGCTTCTGTCACTGGTGTGCCAGTCAAAGTCTACATCCATTGACGGTACCGCCAGAAGGTATTCTGCGTTACCTGTTCTCGTTATCAAAAGCAGGTCTGTCACATGCCTCGTTGAAAGTGCATTTGGCGGCAATATCAAGATTCAGGAGATTGCCGGGTGAACCGTCTCTCTGGTCTCACAGGCTGATAAAGGAGTTTGTCAGAGGGCTCTTTAGAGTTTTTCCACCCATTCAACGGCTGCCAATACCCTGGCATCTGAATACAGTTTTGGCTCAACTTATGAGGCCACCATTCGAGCCTATACACAAGACAGACTTACAATTCCTTTCATGGAAGACAGCCCTGCTTTTAGCTCTAACCTCCGCGAGGAGAGTTAGCGAAATTCAAGCTTTTTCAGTGGAAGAGCCTTTTCTTCAATTTCGGAAAGACAGAGTTATACTACAGACAAATCTTACTTTTATACCCAAAGTTCCTACTTCTTTTCACCTTAACGAGCCAGTTATTTTGCCTACTTTCTTCATCAATCCCTCATCTGAAGCAGAAAAGGCTTTGCATACCTTGGACATCGCTAGATGTTTGAAATTCTACATTGAGCGAACAAGAACATTCCGCAAATCTAAACAGTTATTTATTGCATTTCAAGACTGAGTATCACCAGATGGATATCATCAGCTATCATTAAATGTCATGAAAAAGCTGGAAAGCCGCTTCATTCCAGAGTGAATGCTCATTCCACAAGAAAAATGGTGACATCTATGGCCTTGTTTGCAGGATTGTCTCTACCTGACATCTGCAGAGCGGCGACGTGGAAGAATGTGCATTCTTTTACCAAGCACTACTGTTTGAACACTGCGCGGAAGGAGGACACGGCAGTGGGACAAGCTGTTCTGAGGCATCTTTTTCAATAAGGTATTCTTTTGTTCTCTGTTAATACTTTATACGATATATATATATATATATATATATATATATATATATATATATAGTCTGTTGTTATTATAGAGGATTTAATACATTTCTTTCAAGAGTTTACACTGTATGCTATAAAGGGGTATTTGGTTGCTTATTACTATCTGCCCTGTGTATTTTCAGATTATGTACTAACGATATTTCAGCTGCAGAACTTCCTTCTGGGTTCTATCCTGGAAACGCGGCAGGCTTTGTGGGTACTACTTACTACTCTGATACAAGCATTTGAATCTATGAAAGGTGTAATACTGGAGAAGGAATTGGTTACTTACCTGTACACTATAGTTCTCCAGTATTATCTTTCATAGATTCACATGCGCCCGCCCACCTCCCCGTTTCTCAGGCAGAACCTGTTCTCTCGGTATTTATCCATGTCTCCCACTTGGGGCCGGAAATCTGAGGCAGGAAGGTTCTGCTGGGGAGTGTCAGGGCAGGGCAGCAATGCTGATTGCCTGACTTTTGGACCAAACAATGAGGAGGTCTGGTTACTAAATAATACAGTCCCTATGGGTTTTTCATTGCAGTTTTCTTCTCTATGATACTGCTTTGGGCATTCTGTTACCGTGAGACTCCCACCATGACGACGGGGAAGATACAAGCATGTGAATCTATGAAAGATAATACTGGAGAACTATAGTGTACAGGTAAGTAACTAATTCCTTTTAACATGACCACCATATTTAGATACAGCATGTTGGCTGTCTTGGAATGGTAAAACAGCAGTGTACTATACATGACAGCATTCCAGAATTGTGGCCTGGTTTAGAGGAAGCAGCCACTACGGATATGGTGCACTGCAGATGAAATGAGTGACACGCAAGTGGAACGTTAGCACTGCCTGAAGACCTGTCATATTGTCTAAAGAAACTTCTTTCAAAAAAGAAGCAAAGTAGAGAAATGAAAGGGGAACTATAAAAGGAGGAAACTGAAAAGAAAGGACTGGACAACCAGCCCAAACACTGACGTTCATTCTTTTTCAGCTGGGTGTGCACGTGTTCAGAAAATGGCGTTGTTCATATAGCAGGAGCTCGAGTGGCTGATGTAGTGTGAACCATTACCCCATGCAGTACGCGGTCATGGATGGAAGCAGAGTCTAAAATAGACCAAAAGCAGAAGAGGACTGACCCAAAAGCCTGCAATGTCTATAGAACTGTGTGTGTGTGTGTGTGTGTGTGTGTGTATGTATATATGAATGTATGTATATATATATATATATACACACACACACCCACCCCACCCACCCACCCCACCCCCCACCCCCCCACCCCCCCCCCCCCCCCACCCCCCCACCCACCCAGTTGCTAATAACTTTGGCACAGTTTTATGTCTCCAAGAACCTTTCCAAAAAAAGTGAGCTTTTTTGCCTTGTTTGCGCATGGAAAGTTTTGGGGTGATCCATCAAGCGGGGGGCGAAGAAAAAAGGGGGGATCACAAAACGCCATTTCCCCATTCATTTTCCCATAGGAACTTAAACACAGCTACAGCCTAAACAGCTGAATGGATTTACACCAAATTTGGCAGAAAACTAGATTTAGGTCCAGAAATGGGTAGGGGCCAAGCAGCCCCTCCCGAAGCCCTTAATGTCCCTGGGTGCCCATTCCCCCTGGCCGGCTTATGCTTTATCCCCCTGGTACATACCGTTTTCCTGCCCTCACTGGCGCAGGCAGGAAAATCTGTTTGTGCTCTCGCTTGGCGGGAGCAATTTCAAAACTCCTGCCAAGTGGTAGCATAAACCAATTTGAGGGTACTTTTCATCTGTTTTCCTGCCCGCAGTGAAGCGGATGATCTATGATGTAATTTGAGATGTTAGCAATGATGTCATTGAACATGCCATGTGAGGTCGTAAGCAGTGCATGGAGGGGGTGCAAATTATTTAGCGCTGCGAACTATAACTTGTGAATTTCTGTGTGTTAGTTCACAATGTTAATGTTATCACTGATCTATTCACCTAACTGTCACGTTACGTTAACCATTGTTTTTTTTCAGTGAATTTCTATGGTCTTTAAAAAAAAAAAAAGAGCAGATCCTTTTATCACATTTAACTTTGTTAATTTATCCTTTGCTTTTTCAATGAATTCCTAGGATTTTTTCTAGCGTCAAGTAATACTTAACTACCATATGTAGGACCGGGTCGTTTTTTTATTTATTAAAAAGGGGGGGAAGGGGGCATCTGACCACCCCCTCCAAGTTATTGACCCCAGACCCCAGCGCCCAGGGTGTCTTTTAAATAAAAGTGATGGGGCACGAGGACCCCCTCCCCAGGCCGATTTCGGCCTTGAGACCCCAGCCCTTTGGTTGCCCGGTGTTAATATTAGGGGTAGGGGGGCACGCAGCTCAGTCCCTGGGCCGATTTCTGCCTGGGAACCACTATCCCTGGGGCCTGGCACCAATTTAAAAGGGGAGGGGGCATGCGGCCTCCTTCCCTGCGCAGATTTCAGCTTCCAGGACCCCATCCCCTGTGGCCTGGTGCAATTCTGCAGGGGAGGGGGCAGCAACCCCCCCCCCCCCTCTTCCTAGGTTGATTTTAGCCCCGGGGACCGACACCAATTTAAAGAGGGAAGAGTGCCACATGGCCCTCCTCACCAGGTCTATTTCAGCCCTGGGTACCCCATCTTCTGGGGACCGGTGCCATACTGAAGGGGAAGGGCGCTCCACTCTCCTCCCAGGGCCTATTTTGGCCCCAGGAACCCCATCCCCAGGGCCCAGCACCTTCAACCTGGGTGTCCTAGTGCCCATTCAGGGCACCCGCCACACTACTGAGGGCGTGGGTGGAACCCCAAGGCCTCAGCCGGCTCCCCCACATCCAGCGGGAGCTCCCGCTGGACACTGCTCCCACCCAGAGTGGGAGCAAATTTTACACAGGGGTGGGCTCGGAGAGAGGTCCGGTGGCCCACCCCAAGCATATTGTGCATTTTCGGCTAAGGAGGTGGGCTTTCCAGGGTGTCACAAGGTTCGGTAGGACGGTGTGGCCCCCTCCCCATAAAAATGAATGTCTGCCCCAGGTTTGGGCTCCCAGGGCCTCGAGAAGCACAGAGAAGACGGCCGCACTGCCCCCCTCTCATAAATATGTGCCCTGGGGGTGGGCCCCCTAGTGCCTCTAATGGCTCAAGAAGGGCAGTGCATCCCCCCATCCCTTTCTAAACACAACCCTGTGGGTACACTACCAGCGGCATGAGCTAATTAAATGCGGTTCGGCACAATTTTGTTTTGTTTTTCCTGATCACGCAAAAGTCTCACTGGATTTTAGCATTTTTTTCGGTTTTATTTTTTTTGTCACTTGTGTGGGGTTGTGTATATGTGTGGAAATATATATATATATATATATATATATATATATATATATATATATATATATATCAAAATCTAAACAGGAAGCCCCATTGAAGCAAAGCCACACGAAGTTCAGATCAGCACGTTTATTTGCATCCATTTCACTGCTCGCTCCTTGACAGCTTTCAGAGCAATCTTTGAACATGTAAACCCTGACACGTTTCAGGAAATAGTCCTTTCTTCAGAGGCATTGTTCACGAAGGGCTGGAAGAGCAGTTTCTGACCGAGTCTGCTCATATAATCACTGGCACCTGCCACAGTGGGCGTGTCTACATCGCAAAGCCTTCTATGCCTTGTAGTACGCTGGCCCTCTTCCCACAGTGGGGCCACTCAACAGTCCTTACAATTTGAACCAAGTATTCACCAAGTGGAGTAAAGTAAAGCGCTGTAAGCCCTCAGATTGCGCTTTGCAGCAGTAAATTCGTGCTCAAGGCAGCACCACCTGCATTGGAACTGCTCTTGTCTTCGTTCCGTCTCTGCAAGCCCCTTCTCAGAGCCATACAAAAATAAGATATCGCGGCACACTTCTTGGTTATTAAGCAGTTATTTATTCAAAACGTGACAAAAGCTCCTACGCGTTTCGAAACGTAGTTCCTGTTCACGGCAGTGTTTGTCAATTGTCCCGCTTTAGTTTCTTTATTTAAACCCTTGCAGCCAATGATGTAACCTGGTGCATGCTGGACCCTGTAGTGTTCATATTTTTACAACTTTATTAAGTGTGCATATTAATGCTATTAACATAGAAGGTGGTGTTATGCAGCGAGGTATGACGTGTGTTACTACACTGAAAGCGTTATCCTATCTTAAGGAGAGATCGCTTTTATTCATCCGTGATTTACACGAATGTACTAGATCAAAGATCAGTGTAACTGATAAATGATCGTGTATGTAACTTCAGACTTGGTGTCATTTCTATTATGGGGCTGAGTGCCCCGGGTCCCTGCTGTGTATTCCCACCCTCCTGTATGTTTATTACTTAATTTTCTTGTGATCCATATAAATCGCAATATGGGTCTATCATGGGTGGTGCTAACCAAAGTCAATCAAAAAATAAGTTATTTTCAGTGTTCAACTTTCAAGGCTTCTGTAGGCAATCTTTTTCTGTGTGTCATATTTTACAGATGAGTAAAGAAGGGTTTAGATGGGTGCACTACGTGATTGGTTTAGGTTTTAAAAAGTTGTATGGTACTCCGAGGTATCACTCTCTGATTCTGAGTGTAAAAACGTATTGAATTGAAAGTAGCACCCCCACTGATGTAAGGTATGTCCCCCGGGTTCCAATGATGAATCCCCTTGTGTTAGGGTTTCTTCAAAGTAATCAAATGTAAGCAAATATTTCTCAAGAGTTTCATTTATTATTTCATCCGTTTATAACATCTTGTTTTCATCATAAGAATATTGGGTTCATGCATTATCCATTTTTTGAAACGATGAATCAAACATATATACATTCCCAATACATTTCGGCAAAAAATGCCTTTTTCCAAGGGATACGATAAAAAGATAATAAATTGCGTTCAGTACAGGTTTTCAAATAATATGTTTACACGCATAACAAATCCTAACAGTATATTAAAAAGATACCTTTACATGTGCATATATTATGCTTGTTGTTGTGGGCCTAACCTCAAGGGCATCATGGCGTTTGCAGTGAACAATAAGTAAAAAACGATAACAAAAAATGAACAGTGATTATAAGCCTCAGGTAATGGAAATTCTGTGCCCATTAGTGAATTGACGCTATATACCGGTGTTGGTCACAAAAGCTATGCTGCGTCTCAAGAGCGTGAATGTACCGTCTCTTTGTTAAATTTAAAGCGTTATGTTAACCAAACTCAAACATGCCGCCATGCAGGCTTACCGTTTGATTCTAGTCTGGCGCGTACGTCTCTGTGAACCCGGAAGCGAATTGTCGTTTCTCTGGCGTGGTAGGAATCTTTAACCGGTTGTGTTGCTTGGCAACCGGACCACGTGGTGTGTACCCGGAAGTATACTGTTGTATATCGGGCTAGGTCAAAATCTATTCCCGGTTGTGTTGCTTAGCAACCGGATCGTGTAAACAAATAATACGGAACTGTAGTTCTAGCGAACTACAAATGACGATTTAAAGGGACTTCGGAACGTGTGAAAGATCTGAAAAAAGTGTGTTGGTGATAAAACTAAATCTATGTGTTGAAATAATGTGTTGGTATGTATGTAAAGGGAAAACTAATGTTCGTGTATTGTCACATAAATAAATAACATTGCGGTGTAAACAGATTAAATGAGCTGATCATTTCTGAAGGAACAAAAAAGCAATATCATAAATAACAGTTAAATTCCATACGGTCATTTAGACCGTTAGGGGTCATGCTGGCTAACGTGGAAATCCAATAGTTCTCTCTTTGAAGCACTGTTTTTTTTATTGTCTTTGCCTTCTTTTTTGGGTATATTCTCTAGAACACAAAAACGTAATTGGCTGATATTATGACTTAGTTCCACAAAATGTTGAGCCACTGTAGACTTCTGTTGTTTAGTTCTGATATTAGACTTATGTTCATTAAGTCGGATCTTAATCTTACGCTCTGTTTGTCCAACGTAAATTTTCCCACAAGGGCATTTTAACATGTACACTACGTTAGAGGTATCACATGTGGCTGTGGCTCTGATGTTAATTTTGTGACCCTTCATTGGGTGATTGATGGTTGTTCCTTTAATTACGCTGTTGCAATGGTTACAATTCCAACATGGAAGAGTACCTTTATGTTGAACAAGTGCAACCTGAGATTGTTTGATGTGTTCTCCTAAATTCTTGGCTCTAGTGTAGGCAAAGATAGGGTCTTCATCAAAGATGTGGTTGAAATCTTGTTCTGTTCGAAGAATGTCCCAATGCTTCTTGACTATGTTTCTGTATTTTCTACTGGCTGTAGAGTACTTTGATACCACTGTAATGGTTTCCTTGATTGTAGGTTGTTTGGGAGCCAATAATTCCTTCCTGGTTATTGCAGCACAACGTTTCTGCGCCTGGTCGAGGATATGATCCGGGTACCCTCTTTCTTTGAACCTTAATGTCATATCATGTAGTTGTTCTTTTAGTCTTTGAAAACCTGTACTGAACGAAATTTATTATCTTTTTTATCGTAGAGATATCCCTTGGAAAAAGGCATTTTTTTGCCGAAATGCATTGGGAATGTATATATGTTTGTTTCATCGTTTCAAAAAATGGATAATGCATGAACCCGATATTCTTGTGATGAAAACAAGATGTTATAAACGGATGAAATAATAAATGAAACTCTTGAGAAATTTTTGATTACTTTGAAGAAACCCTAACACAAGGGGATTCATCATTGGAACCCGGGGGACATACCTCACATCAGTGGGGGTGCTACCTTCAATTCAATACGTTTTTACACTCAGAATCAGAGAGTGATACCTCGAAGTACCATACAACCTTTTAAAACCTAAACCAATCACGTAGTGTGCCCATCTAAACCCTTCTTTACGTTTCAAAAATCTGATTGCAACGGGCGGCACACCAATCAACCACCATAATAAAAATGGAAGAAATATTCGGTTTGACGGATATAAGAGCAGAAACGTTCGCATATAGCGGCGGTACTCAAAGTACGGCCCGCGGGCCATTTGCGGCCCGCCAGACCTCTCCTTGCGGCCCCCCAGGGAAAACAACAACAGTCACAGACTTGCCCATTACTGCTGTTGTGATTCCTCGGGGGGCCGCATTTACCGAGAAACGGGCATGCGCAGACAATTAGTGTCTTGCATGCTGACCTGCGCCCCCGCCCTCACCTACTTGCATGCTGACCTGCGGCCCCCGCCCTCACCTGCCACTGCCACTGTGATGTCATAGTTGCTCCCTTTACCTGCCCTTGTCCTCGCCCACCTACGTTGGACTCACCACGACGCCAACGAAAGCAGTGTGTGCCCAACTGAAGAAGATGAGACTCAGTGCCCCGTTGAAATAAATGCTGCCTCTCTGAAACAAGTAAGTGTATGCAATTGGCATCACTGTTATTGCTTGTCACCTGTTTTTTTGGTTCTCTTTTTAGACCTAATTAATAATCCAAAATGTAAAGATATCCTTCGGGGTTTGACATAAATGTGAAGTTATTCTTCGGGATCTTCGAGGGGGGTAAAATGTTATATACATGTTTATTGCAAGGTTTTGCATATTTATGTATGTGCATGCGACAGTAGATGGCGCTGTTCTTTTTAAAGTACATTTGAGAATTGTGTGTTTATAAACTTACACGACCAGCATCAATAAACAGAGCGTAGCTGTGGTGCCACTCATGTTGCATTTTAGCGATCATGGGACGTATTTCTAAACACTATGCACAGGGTTGGTTTCCAATCTTTGGGGAGTACGCGAAGATTGAAGGGGTACATGTTACTCAAAGAGGTTTGAAAGCAGTGGAGCGTGAGGGAAGCCGTCACTGCTGCGTGTGGAAGTGGCTGAGCAGGTCACTGGTTTAGGATCTACTTTCAGTGCACACTTGGGGCAAAGACAGAGCCATCCCTCTGTAAGGGAGGGCCTTTTATCATGATCAAGTGACGAGAGAACTCCTCCGTGAAGCTTTTGTTTTTGTGTGTGTTTTCACAGTTCTATGCTTGACTGTGACATGGTGAGTAGGTGATGCACCCTGTGTACATACATGGGACATCAACACTACCTGTAATGGAGCGTGGTTTCAGCTGCTAAGCACCTCAGACTGCACCAGCCCACGAAAAAAAACGTTAAAAAAATCTCTTCTGGAAATCAGTCTTTCACCAGTCCAGAGTGCCAATAACACCAAATCTAAGATATTTAGGGCCTTCCAGAGGCTGCAGCTGTGGCCACTGGCTATCCTCTTGCAACTCCTAACATTGCCTTAGAGATCCCTGACCCCACACGTGGCAAATCAGTGCCAAGAACACAGCTGTGGTAAGCCTTTATGGGCATAAGGATCCATTTGTTATCACACTAATAGTGAATAATATCTTATTATTCACTGATAGCGTAATGCAAATTGGAACCAGGAGCTGGAATGGGACATTTACTGGCCTCAGGGATAAGTAAAAAAAAAAGCTTTAAAGTTTGTGTTGTGTCTGTATGTGTGAATGCATGTGTGTGTGTGAGTGAGAGGGAGACTTAGTGGCAGGTAGTGAGCAAGAATTAATGAAACTGACTGTCAGTAAGTGAGTATGAGTATGTCGGAGCAAGTGAGGATAAAACAGTCTTTTTTTACTCTAGCTCCGCCCCCCACTGATTCCGCCCCCACTAACCCCACCCCTAACAGTGCGGCCCTCGGCCACAAACCACACTGTAAATTTGGCCCCCCGACAGAAAGTTTGTGAGTACCCATGGCATATAGCGACGATGAAGCATCTAGAATTTATGCACTCATCAATGAAGAAGAAGCCAGGAATATCACCACTAATCGAACGAAGGAACAAAATATAAGACAATTATTATATCGTTCTAAAAAAGAAAGAAATCAACGCCTGCATGCGAGCACGATGATCAAGTACCACAAAGCACAAAGAATACCGAGAGGCCTTAGAATACCGCTTAAGCCATCTCTATGTAAAAATGTTCAGAAATTCAAAGATCGCTGGTTTGCCATTCTGAACAAGTGTTCATTGGATTTAATTTTATTAATTGTGGAGGAACTATCCAACATATTGGAAGAATTAGCCAAAGATATTAAAAAGACGAAAACAGAATTGGAAAATAGTTATTCCCCAGAGGAACTAACAAAGATCTTAGAGGATCTCAACACTCAACTCACCAAACACACAGCTGAAGTTAGCGAGCGAAAAATAAGAAAACTAAAAAGGGACACCATCGATTACAAGATGGGAGAGGTCTACACGTGGGCAGAGATTTATGCGAAACGTCGTCAGAACAGACCATACACACAAAATACGGATACTTCATCTTCCGATGGGGACATGAATACTTAGCGGAGAAAAACAGGTTGTTATCCTCCACAGAGATCAGACACAAACATCACAACACCACAAAGTAACACGGAAATTCCATCAACATCTTCGGATTCTTTTTTAGAGATTGGCCAAGAAAGACAAGAAGACCCAGGAGGGCCAAAATAAAAAACAAAAGAACCACCACAAACACGCACAGTAACAGCGAAGAAGGACAAATCAAAGACAGTAAAATAAACAAGGATAATTTGGTAATAAACATTTCTGATTTTC
The DNA here is from genome assembly GCF_964261635.1 of Lissotriton helveticus. Lineage (NCBI taxonomy): Eukaryota > Metazoa > Chordata > Amphibia > Caudata > Salamandridae > Lissotriton > Lissotriton helveticus. The sequence goes on from NC_136068.1 coordinate 695,183,594, forward strand.
ATTTCAACCAATTACAAATGCAAACCCTACAGAAGGGTACATCATTTGTCCCAACATCTAGTACCAACAAACTTGAAATTGACATCTCTTTCTTTAAACTTATGAGAAAGTTGCGTTTACGACATTTCTTTGACAACATAATCCAAAAACCTATTGAAACATCGGAAGATCAACTCAGGGGATTACGTTCCACTAGCGAATACATGGCACCAATATCACACAAATCTTTGGATACTTTTGAGACTCTAGTGAAAAATGACATATCCAAATTGAATTGGCAAAACAAATCAAAGCATAGCAATCACACTCAAAAGGAAATAGACATTCTAAAAAGCATTGCTTCCAATCAAGACATAACATGCACTAAAGCGGATAAAGGAGGGGCGATAGTGATTATGAACACTACCTATTACAACAGTCAAGCGGTCCACCACCTCTCTGATGAAGAAACATATTTGAAACTTGATGCGAACCCTACAACATCGTTCAAATCGGTTTTAGACACGATACTAGCAAAAACATGTGAAAATGACACAATTACAAACAAGACAAAAAAATATCTATCTCAAGAACATCCGAAAAGTCCTAAGTTTTTTCTAGTACCAAAAATCCACAAAAACTTGAAGACACCACCCTGCAGACCGATCGTTTCAACTATCGGAAGTATCCATGAACCTGTAGGAAAGTTTCTAGATAGGTACTTACAACCTATTGTTATGTCCACATAACATATATCAAAGACACAATGGATTTTCTGTTAAATCTCCAGTCAGTAGTTTTGGATAACTATCAGGATATCTTGCTCTGTACAATAGACGTCACAGCATTGTATACCTCCATACCGCATTCCAAGGGTATTGAAGCCATTGAATATTATCTAGTAGGAACGGAATTGGATGAGAACTTCAAAATATTCTTAATGGAACTCTTAGAATTTACGCTATTCCATAGCTATTTCACTTGGAATGAACAATGGTATCAACAAAAAACAGGGACAGCGATGGGAAATTCGGCTCCTCCAGTCTATGCCAATATCTTTATGAGCAGATTCGAACAAGAAAACATCCTCAGTAAACCCATTTGGAAAAACCATGTCAAAATGTTTTTAAGATTCATAGATGACATTTTTCTCTTGTGGGAAGGTCCAAGACAAACACTACTCACAGATTTGGAAAAACTAAATGAGATAGATCAACGTATTCAATTTATATATGAAATACAAGAAAAATCCATATCGTTCTTGGGTGTGAAGGTTGTGAAAACACCCACAGGTTTTCAAACAGACTTGTTCAGGAAAAGCACGGATAGAAACAATACATTATACTATTCAAGCTTTCATCCTCAACCTCTCAAAGAACATTTACCATACAGCCAATTAATAAGAGTCAAAAGGATAGTGTCAGACCCTGAAAGACTAAAAGAACAACTACATGATATGACATTAAGGTTCAAAGAAAGGGGGTACCCGGATCATATCCTCGACCAGGCGCAGAAACGTTGTGCTGCAATAACCAGGAAGGAATTATTGGCTCCCAAACAACCTACAATCAAGGAAACCATTACAGTGGTATCAAAGTACTCTACAGCCAGTAGAAAATACAGAAACATAGTCAAGAAGCATTGGGACATTCTTCGAACAGAACAAGATTTCAACCACATCTTTGATGAAGACCCTATCTTTGCCTACACTAGAGCCAAGAATTTAGGAGAACGCATCAAACAATCTCAGGTTGCACTTGCTCAACATAAAGGTACTCTTCCATGTTGGAATTGTAACCATTGCAACAGCGTAATTAAAGGAACAACCTTCAATAACCCAATGAAGGGTCACAAAATTAACATCTAAGCCACAGCCACATGTGATACCTCTAACGTAGTGTACATGTTAAAATGCCCTTGTGGGAAAATTTACATTGGACAAACCGAGCGTAAGATTAAGATCCGACTTAATGAACATAAGTCTAATATCAGAACTAAACAACAGAAGTCTACAGTGGCTCAACATTTTGTGGAACTAAGTCATAATATCAGCCAATTAGGTTTTTGTGTTCTAGAGAATATACCCAAAAAAGAAGGCAAAGACAATAAAAAAAATTGCTTCAAAGAGAGAACTATTGGATCTCCACGTTAGCCAGCATGACAGCTAACTGTCTAAATGACCGTATGGAATTTAACTGCTATTTATGATATTGCTTTTTTGTTCCTTCAGAAATGATCAGCTCATTTAATCTGTTTACACCGCAATGTTATTTATTTATGTGACAATACACGAACATTAGTTTTCCCTTTACATACATACCAACACATTATTTCAACACATAGATTTAGTTTTATCACCAACACACTCTTTTCAGATCTTTCAGGCGTTCCGCGTTCCCAAGTCCCTTTAAACCGTCATTTGTAGTTCGCTAGAACTACAGTTCCGTATTATTTGTTTGCACGATCTGGTTGCTAAGCAACACAACCGGGAATAGATTTTGACCTAGCCCGATATACAACCGTATACTTCCAGGTACACACCACGTGGTCTGGTTGCCAAGCAACACAACCGGTTAAAGATTCCTACCACGCCCGAGAAACGACAATTCGCTTCCGGGTTCACAGAGACGTACGCGCCAAACTAGAATCAAATGGTAAGCCTGCATGGCGGCATGTTTGAGCTTGGTTAACATAACGCTTTAAATTTAACAAAGAGACGGTACATTCACTCCTTTGAGGCGCAGCATAGCTTTTGTGACCAACACCGGTACATAGCGTCAATTCACTAATGGGCACAGAATTTCCATTACCTGAGGCTTATAATCACTGTTCATTTTTCGTTATCGTTTTTTACTTATTGTTCACTGCAAACGCCATGATGCCCTTGAGGTTAGGCCACAACAACAAGCATAATATATGCACATGTAAAGGTATCTTTTTAATATACTGTTAGAATTTGTTATGCGTGTAAACATATTATTTGAAAACCTGTACTGAACGCAATTTATTATCTTTTTATCGTAGAGATATCCCTTGGACAAAGACATTTTTTTGCCGAAATGCATCGGGAATGTATATATGTTTGATTCATCGTTTCAAAAAATGGATAATGCATGAACCTGATATTCTTGTGATGAAAACAAGATGTTATAAACGGATGAAATAATAAATGAAACTCTTGAGAAATTTTTGCTTACATTTGATTACTTTGAAAAAACCCTAACACAAGGGGATTCATCATTGGAACCCGGGTGACATACCTCACATCAGTGGGGGTGCTACCTTCAATTCAATATTTTACAGATGAACATACAGTTCCTCGTCTCCATTCAGGCCGAACGGCTGTTTGGTCCTGAACCTCATGATTAGTTTGGATTCTAGTCGTCTTAGTTTCTGTGTCCGATTCCCACCCCTTTCATGCTGTTGGATAATTGCCATTCCAAAGTATTTCACATCCAGCCATGTTTTTCCTTGGTGAGTTGCCATGTGTTTGGCTATTGCGTAAGTAAATCACCGTTTTGAATAGCACGGATATGCTGTAATATCCGTGTTTTGAGGGGGCATGTTGTGCTGCCAACATAGGCTTTTCCACAGAAACATTGCAGCATGTAGACGACAAAGGATGATTCGCATGTGATGTTCGTTTTGATTTCAAAGTTTTTTCCTGCTGGATCTTGGAGACTCTTGATGTTCCGGCCTATTTTACATGTTTTGCATGTCATGCATTTACTGAAGCCTTTCTTTCTCATGTCGAGCCAAGATTCAGGTTTTTTGATTTCAAAGTGGCTTTGGACTAGATGGTCATCTAAATTGGGCGCTCTCCGTTACGAGACCAATGGACAGTCTGCAATATTCATTCCTATTTCAGGGTCCTTTTGAAGTATGTGCCAGTACTTAGAATCGTTTGTATTCTGTAGCTTTCTTTACTGAACGTCATTATCATCCGTGGTTGTTCCTCCTTTGCAATTGTTTGATTCGATTCAGTGGTCACTGCTGGTTGCTGTTGTTGGATTTTAGCACGTTCCATTTTGTCTTCCCTACTCAGGAGAGTATCCGCTCTAGTTTGTGTTCTTGCTTTTATTTCGCTTCTGTTAAGATCCGTTGTTTTGTAACCACGTTGTTTGAAGCGTTGCTTTGTTTCTGCGAATTTTCTCTCCATTTCGGCATCCTCGGAGCAATTTCTTCTCATACGTAGTAGCTCTCCATACGGTATGCTCTTCTTTAGTTTTTGTGGGTGAAAACTTAGTCTGTGTAGGAGACTGTTGGTAGCCGCTTTCTTCCTGTGGACAGTGGTTTGTATCTTATTTTCAGCAATATAAACTTTTGTGTCCAGGAATTCTATCTCCTTCGTACTGACAGTACATGTGAATTTCAACCCCACTTGATTTTCATTGAGGACAGCAAAGAACGTGTAAAATTCTGACTCTGTACCTTTCCATAAAAGGAGCAGGTCGTCAATAAATCGCAACCATAGAGCCACCTTCCCCATGTGATGTTCGTTTTCTTCTCTCCAAGCGACGCTTCTCTCCCACCATCCCATCATGAGATTAGCGTAGTTTGGAGAGAAGGAAACTCCCATCGCTGTTCCACAGCGCTGTTCATAGATCTTCTTGTTAAAAAGAAAGACATTGTTGTGTAGGCACATAGATATCATTTCAGTTAACATCTTCGAATGTTCCCTTTCACTGATATGTCGTTGTTCTAGATAGTACCGAATTGCCTGTATCCCTATTTCATGGCTAATAGAGTTGTACAACGATACTACGTCGATTGTCACAAGTAAGTAATTGGATTGCCATTCTATGTTCATCAATATGCGTAGGAAGTCGCCCGTATCTTTTATATATGAACTAAGTGTGGGAACGATAGGGACTATAAAGTAGTCCACATAACTAGAGACATTCTCATAGAGACTACCGCAGCTGGAAATAATTGGCCGTCCTGGCGGCTTGTTCAACGTCTTGTGGACTTTTGGTAGAAAGTAAATGGTCGGGGTGATTGGATTCTAGACCATTAGGAATTTTTTTTCAACCTCTGTTAAATGTCCTTTTGATTGCCACAAGTTCAATTTGATGTCTAAATCCAATTTCATTTTGTCTGTGGGATTTCTGGCCAGTGCTGTATAGTTCTTAGTGTCGTTCAATTGGCGCATTGCCTCCTCTATATAATGTTCTTTCTCCATCACAATAATGTTTCCGCCTTTATCGGCAGGTTTGATTTCGATGTTACTGTTGTTTTTGAGACTTTGTATTGCCAAGCGTTCGCTTTTTGTTAGATTCTCTTTTTTGTTTGGGTTGATGTTATTTGGCATATCTTCTAATTCGCCCATTACTAGGTCATAAAATATATCAATTTTATTTCCAGGATGGAGAACAGGACAAAATTTTGATTTATTCTTGAAGCCTGTGGCTTTGCGGCTGTCAGTTGTTATCCCCATTTCATCCAGAATCTGGGTATCTGATATTTGAGTGTCCGTAGTTTCGTTTGCCAGTTCATATGCGACTCGAAGTTGTGGCACTTCAGTTATTTGGTAGGTACCTGTGCTGGTAGTTGGTATATCTGGAGTAATGACCTTGTTCGTGGGCATTTTCGCAAATAATTTTTTCAATTTCAGTTTCCTGATGTATTTGTAGAGGTCGATTCTAGTGTCAACTGGGTCATGGTGTATTTCAGGGCAGAAGGAGAGTCCCCTGTTGAGTAATCCAATTTAAGTCTGTGTTGGATTGTATCTTGATAAGTGTTGACTAGATTGGGAATGGCTTTCCCAACGACAGCTATTTTCTTATCACTGTTCGAGTTCTCAGATTGTATCTGCCACCTTGGTCGCTTGCCTCGTCTTGTTTTGCGTCTTGTTTTCTTGAAGGATAGAGTCCCCTTCCTCTTGCTCTGCTTCTGTTCTGTCCCCGACCTCTGACATTTCCTCGTGGTGCATGTTGCTCCTGGTATAGCAACTTCATCTTGTCTAAAAAAGAAAACTTTCTTAGACCTGTTGGTCTTTGTTCACCTTCGCTTGGATCTGATTCAGAGCCACTGGTTTGTTCGCTAGTAGCTTGATCTGTGTTTGTACCCCACTGTTTGAAGATGTCAAATTTCCTTGCAAAGGTGAGAATTGTGCCATACTCAGTCATCCTCATCCCTACAGAATTTCCGTTGTTTTCTGTTTTGTACCTCATCCTCATGTTTGTCTAGATTTCTTTCCATTTCAGTTTTTAGTTTTTTCAAAGTGCCACTGTCTTTGTTTGTTGCTGTTATTTGGCTTTCAATTTCTGATATTTTATTGTGGAGTTCCTCTACTTTCTTTCTAGCATACGTGATGATAATTAACATCATATTTTTGGAGCAATCCGTATTGTTCTTCCCCCCCACTCTTCAAGCATTTCAGGCTTGGTATCTGGATGGTTAGTCAGTGTGAATATGCGGAGTCCCCTAGGTACCATCTTACATTCCACATATTTTTCAAGGGTGATAATTTCCCACCCTCTCAATATTTCTGTACGCATTAATTTTTCAAGCTGTGTGAAAAGTTGTATGCTCGTAGTAATTGCAGGTTGTGTCGATTTTCCTGCTTCGTCTCTATTGTTAGCTGTTCTTGTGCCCCTTTGAAATATACTTTCTGCCTTTGTCGCTCTTTTGGCTCTTCTTTCCTCCATTTTTAAGCAGTACACCTGGTTTGGTGATTAGTACAACCTCAATGATACCCTCCTGCTGCTATCGTCTGTTTCAGTACGAGTGTTTCGTGGGACAGTTAACAGTCACTGGAGGTTCTTTAGTTAGAGAGGGGTGATTCTTTATTGTATACCCCTGATCACGTTTGCTCAACTGCTACCAAGAAAGGTTCCACTACGAGTGAAATTATACAAATACGTTTTACAGTCTTTCCGGCTTAAACATGTGCCACTCCTCGTTCGTCTCTCCTCACTGCGGCATACTTTAACATACTTTCGCCAGCATTTCCTTACCTGGGAGACTCCCGATCACGTACCGCGTCCTCCGACCCAGCGCGTCGGCGCTCAACCAGGTGTGTGCGAAGTAATGTTGTATCCGTCACTCCGTGTTCCTTTTCGACAAAATTGTTCAAATTTTCGTTACTGAAGTAGCTGTTCTTTGTCAATTTGTTGATTCTTCAGGGTCACGGTGTTCCATGCCGGGCTCTCCGCTGTCCGTTAATTACAATAATACAAATTGTCCTGTTGCGGCGAGAGCGCAATCCAGTGGGTGCCTTCGTGGAGACCAGGGCAGTGTCTCTAGTTTATTCCATACAAAAATAAGATATTGCGGCACACTTCTTGGTTATTAAGCAGTTATTTATTCAAAACGTGACAAAAGCTCCTACGCGTTTCGAACCGTAGTTCCTGTTCACGGCAGTGTTTGTCATTTGTCCCTCTTTAGTTTCTTTATTTAAACCCTTGCAGCCAATGATGTAACCTGGTTCATGCTGGACCCTGTAGTGTTCAAATTTTTACAACTTTATTAAGTGTGCATATTAATGCTATTAACATAGAAGGTGGTGTTATGCAGCGAGGTATGACGTGTGTTACTACACTGAAAGCGTTATCCTATCTTAAGGAGAGATCGCTTTTATTCATCCGTGATTTACACAAATGTACTAGATCAAAGATCAGTGTAACTGATAAATGATTGTGTATGTAACTTCAGACTTGGTGTCATTTCTATTATGGGGCTGAGTGCCCCGGGTCCCCGCTGTGTATTCCCACCCTTCTGTATGTTTGTTACTTAATTTTCTTGTGATCCATATAACTCGCAGTATGGGTCTATCATGGGTGGTGCTAATCAAAGTCAATCAAAAAATAATAGTTATTTTCAATGTTCAACTTTCAAGGCTTCTGTAGGCAATCTTTTTCTGTGTGTCATATTTTACAGATGAACATACAGTTCCTCGTCTCCATTCAGGCCGAACGGCTGTTTGGTCCTGAACCTCATGATTAGTTTAGATTCTAGTCGTCTTAGTTTCTGTGTCCGATTCCCACCCCTTTCATGCTGTTGGATAATTGCCATTCCAAAGTATTTCACATCCAGCCATGTTTTTCCTTGCTGAGTTGCCATGTGTTTGGCTATTGCGTAAGTAAAATCGCTGTTTTGAATAGCACGGATATGCAGTTAGATCCGTGTTTTGAGGGGGCATGTTGTGCTGCCAACATAAGAAATATTCCTTCAATTATTACAAACAACACAGTTGTTCAATGTGCAAGAATTTAATTCAGATATGCACATAGTACCTTGCATTGGTTAGAACACATAACACAGTATTATAAGTAGCAAAAAACTATACATGTGCCCACATTCACAACAGGGGGGGGTGAGGTGAGGGAAGTGTCAGAGATGGTGGTAAGGTGAAGAAAATTCTGAATCATTCAGTGACAAGTATTATTCATAATTCATATCAATTGAATACATGTGGTTACTTTAGCCAAAGGCCACAAAACAAAGCTCATAAAGAGTCCGAACACAAATAATGCAAAAAACCAAAACTCCACTACAGCTGCACAAATCTGGCTTGGGGTAGGAGTTGGTCAATATCATACAGTCTACGTTTCGACCCCAGAATATATGTAGGCGATTGATCCTTACAAAGAGGGTCTTCTTCAGGACAGAACAGTTGTGGGTGGGCAACTTCCTAACAAGAGGGAGGAACAAATTCTCCGGCTGTTGATGTCTCACGGGCCACGTTACAAATTAGTCACTTCAGTGCACTCACGGTGTGTTGAGGGGCACGTATTTCTCGTAGACCAAATAAACCGTCTCTACAGAGGATATTCTGATTCTTATATAAGATTCTTTTCATTCAAAAAAGCGTCACTCCCTCCATTAGGAGATCGCGGGGCGTCCCGCCAGAGAGTCTTAATTTACTCGTATGTCATCTATATTCCTTAAGTAAGAGGCTGAAAAAGGGGGGGTCTCAAAATCACCAGCACGTTTTTCTAAGTAGACAGTTGTTGATTTTCCCGGATGATAATTCAGGTACTCGTAGTATTCGAGTGTCCGCCATCAACAAGGGGCTGCCTGAGCTTCCTGGTTATTGGAAAAAACCAGGAATAACCAGGAAGCTCAGGCAGCCCCTTGTTGATGGCGGACACGCGATCTCCTAATGGAGGGAGTGACGCTTTTTTGAATGAAAAGAATCTTATATAAGAATCAGAATATCCTCTGTAGAGACGGTTTATTTGGTCTACGAGAAATACGTGCCCCTCAACACACCGTGAGTGCACTGAAGTGACTAATTTGTAACGTGGCCCGTGAGACATCAACAGCCGGAGAATTTGTTCCTCCCTCTTGTTAGGAAGTTGCCCACCCACAACTGTTCTGTCCTGAAGAAGACCCTCTTTGTAAGGATCAATCGCCTACATATATTCTGGGGTCGAAACGTAGACTGTATGATATTGACCAACTCCTACCCCAAGCCAGATTTGTGCAGCTGTAGTGGAGTTTTGGTTTTTTGCATTATTTGTGTTCGGACTCTTTATGAGCTTTGTTTTGTGGCCTTTGGCTAAAGGAACCACATGTATTCAATTGATATGAATTATGAATAATACTTGTCACTGAATGATTCAGAATTTTCTTCACCTTACCACCATCTCTGACACTTCCCTCACCTCACCCCCCCCCCTGTTGTGAATGTGGGCACATGTATAGTTTTTTGCTACTTATAATACTGTGTTGTGTTCTAACCAATGCAAGGTACTATGTGCATATCTGAATTAAATTCTTGCACATTGAACAACTGTGTTGTTGGTAATAATTGAAGGAATATTTCCTAAGTTGGTTTCATTTGTTCCTGGTCTGGGACCCTTTTCTTTGTACTACTAGTTACCCAGGTCCCTTTGACTTTAGTGGGTTTAATCCTGTTGCTCCATAACAACGTGCTGCCAACATAGGCTTTTCCACAGAAACATTGCAGCATGTAGACGACAAAGGAACGTTCGCATGTGATGTTCGTTTTGATTTCAATGTTTTTTCCTGCTGGATCTTGGAGACTCTTGATGTTCCGGCCTATTTTACATGCTTCTTAAATAAAGAAACTAAAGAGGGACAATTGACAAACACTGCCGTGAACATGAACTACGGTTCGAAAAGCGTAGGAGCATTTGTCACGTTTTGAATAAATAACTGCCCTGGTCTCCACGAAGGCAACCACTGGATTGCGCTCCCGACGCGACAGGACAATTTGTATTATATATATATATATATATATATTTCTTTAATAACGATCGGTAGCTTGCCAGCAGTTACCACACCAAATTAGGCATCCAAAATATAGCCAGACTCGTTTCAGGATTATTGCCTTTCTTCAGTGGCTTGGCAGAAGGATTGAAAGATCGCACTGCTCACGCAGGATTTAAAGTTCCAACCACCCGCCCTAAATGGGCGTGGCTGTAACTACAGCCTCATGGTTAATGTAGTCGATTTCTGCCCCAGTGGGTGCGCTTTCAATCCTTCATCTTTTGCAAAATAATACCCATGTGGGTTGGTGCATAATTATAAGCGCTGTGACTGCCCCGCTTTGTAGCTATCGATCCAAACTTCGTGCGGACTGCAGCCCTGTACTCCAACCTCACACGCCTTCCTCCCGCGGAGTCAAGCTCTGTTCAAGAGCCAAACGGACCCGCAAAGTAGCAGTGGGCTTCTCTCTGCGGCTGTGCAAAGCCGTATAATTCCACCGTATGTATATATGTGTATATATATATATATATATATATATATATATATATTCACTGAAAAAACCATAAGTTTTACACACGTTATAGTTAGGAAATAGCATTTACAAAACCTATGAAATTCACTGAAAAAACCATAGGTTTGACACCAGTTACAGTTAGCTGGAAATTTTACTCGCATAAAACCAATGAAATTCCCACGTTATAGTTAGTTGGACTCACTATAACTTGCGCGTGCAATGCACTGCTGATGACGTCACATATTACATCACTCATGACATGGTCAGTGACATCAGTCATGACATCACTGATGACACCATCCTTGTGACAGAGTGACAGACCTCTTTTCACTGTAATGTAACCCTTGAAACACATATTCAAAAATAGAAACTAACATTTTCAAAAAAACGGAGATACCCATACCAGTTACAACAACCAATTCAATAATTCCACCATCTATATACACATCCACAGTTCTATATAGTCACTCGTACATATACTCACTCATGATATGTAGTGATACTCCTATACATCCTGTTACACACCGACAGTCATCCGAAAGATACTCTCACACATATTCACACATGCAAATAAACTATTGAACATCCATTTATTTGCATATACAGCTATACACACACAACCACCTTACTTCTATGGAAACTTACACATACTTACTCGCTTAAACAATCACTTATAGAAACACATACTTATCTAAACAGGAACTCTTACAATCTCTTTCTCTCACATATACTCACTTATATACATCAATATTCACATATATTAGATTAAAACATATGTAGTTACTGATAAAGACACTAGTGAGACAGTCATTCACTCACTAACACACACATATACACTCTTCCACCCATACAGTCCTGCACATATGCTGTCTTCAAAACACATACAAAGAGAGTCAGTCATTCATGCATCTATGTGTTAAGTAATACCCCCACCAAACCATACAAACACTCATACTGATACTAACAAAAACATCTAATAACCCATATACATACACATGTAGCTACTCACCAACCCATGCAACCACTTATACACAAAGTGAAACACTAATACATATATTTAAATATTTAAACATTACTCTCTAATATATATATTCACTAAGATACACTTAATAAACCAGTTAACCAATCAATTTTTTTTAAAAAAAACATCCAAGTTCCTAACTATAACGTGTGTAAAACCTATGTTTTTTTCAGTGAATTTGATAGGTTTTTTAAATGCTACTTCCTAACTATAACGTGTTTAAAACCTATGTTTTTTTCAGTGAATATATATATATATATATATATATATATATATATATATATATATATATATATATATATATATAAAATTTCTATGGCAAAATGAAACCCCTCATTTTGTTCCTTTGCAAATTAAATGTATTAAGTGTTACCACTTTATTCCAATCAAGATGACTTCAGGTGTGCCATACTTTTGTCATAAGTAAGACTGTTAGCGTTCTAGTTGTTCTTTAGAACACTCTGGGACATTCTGTCATTGGGCTACATCTGGCTGATATTTGGGCTACATTTGGGCTCTTTTGTCTCTGGTGGCCATCTTGGGAGACTGCATATCAGAATTTTTTTAATGAAATATAAGAGGATTTGAGAAGTCACTCAAAATGTGCCCTAATTTTTCTTTCTTCAGCACTAATCATAATTTCTATGGCAAAATGAACCCCCTCATTTTGTTCCTTTGCAAATTAAATGTTTTAAGTGTTAACACTTTATTCCAATCAAGATGACTTCAGGTGTGCCATACTTTTGTCATAAGTAAGACTGTTAGCGCTCTAGTTGTTCTTTAGAACACTCTGGGACATTCTGTCATTGGGCTATAGTTGGGCTACATCTGGCTGATATTTGGGCTACGTTTGGTTTTTTTTGTCTCTGGTGGCCATCTTTGGGCTGCATTGGGCTACATTGGGCTACATTGGGCTACATTTGGGTTCTAACATATATATAGCCCAATGTAGCCCAATATATATTTTTTCAAAGTTAATTTTCTCAGCAACTACTGAACAGATTTACACCATTCAAAGAAAAGCGTAATTTGCGAGCCGGACTCTACCTTTCTACCAAATTTCTTATAAATCCATTCAGCCGTTCGAGCTGTAGCCGTGTCTAAACGTCCTATGGAAAATAACATGGGGAAAACACGTTTTGGGACCCCCCTTTTATCTCAGCCCCCACTTGACGAATCCCCCCCAAACTTTCAGGGAAGGAGCGGAGCGGAGCAGGCCATCTTCTTTGAGAAATTCGCAAAGATTCGTCCACCGGCGCCAAAGTTATTCTCAATAGAATGTTGCGGATTTCCTATGGAAACTAGGTCCTAACTATAACTACCTACTGGCGACCGCCAGTAGGTAATATATATTTATATATAGATATATATATATATATATATATCTGAGCTACAACTATTGACACTTGGTTTGCCTTTTTGCCCCGAATCGAACTTTTCCTACAAACAGACACGAATAGATATTTTTAATTAAAAGTTACGAAAATGTTTCCAGCTCAAAAAATGTCAACCTAAAGTTGCTGGAACCAGTGGCATTGGCAATCTACAAGTCAAATATCTCACCACAATGCAAGTGTTGCAATCTCTTGCCAAAAATTTATTTGATGATCCTATTGGTGAACATGGTTCAGCGGATGATATTCACATGGGTGTGGCCGCATCCAGTCCATTTCGCCCACCTTCCTCATTCTATCCCCTCATGCCCAAAGACTCCATTGATGTTTTCAGTGACATGGTCATTGACAAATTGAAAGATCCGAACAGTTCTGTCAATTCCAAAACCCGTCATCGAAACTATCGTTCTAAATGCTATTGGACTCTACTGAAAAGGCTACAAAATAACAATGAGGTAATGGTTTTAGTGCTGATAAAGTAGGCAATCTTGTCTTATGGCCTAGGACAGAATATCTGGCTGAAGCTCAACACCACCTATCAGACTCTAGCTGTTAATGCAAAGTGCCACGTGAACAATTGATCATAGTCCAGGAAGCTGTACTCAAACATCTCCATCAAAGGAAAAGACAAGGCCTTTTGTCCAAAAATTCGTTTCTTTTCCTAAAAAATGACTACCCCACAACTCCTATTTTGTACTTAATTCCGAAGGTACATTAGGGCATATCTCCTATGCCTGGCAGACCTATTATTTCAGCAAGGAACAACGTCTTGCAGGCTATATCCAAATATGTGGATTTTTTCTTACAAGAGCACATGATGCATTTGCTCTCCTTCATTCAGGATACAGGAGATTTCCTGAACAAAATTAAGGAAGTCGAGTGGCAGTCCAGCTATCTGTTAATCTCCATGGACATAGCCTCATTATATGAGTATTCACCACACCGATGGACTTGTGGCTGTTCAGTATTTTTTTTAATGCTCGAGCTCTGTTTTTACATGATCATAATTGCATGCTTCTTATCATGATTGAAATGTGTTTAAACAACAATGTGTTCCTCTTCAACAAGGTCTTATATCACCAATTGAGGGGAGTGGCGATGGGGGTGTGCTTCTCTCCCAGCGATGCCAGTTTGTTGGTTGGCTGGTGGGAGGAGCACGTCCTCCGGTCACAGCACAAAGCAATTTGGGACACCCATATCCGTTATTACTGCAGATACATCAATGATGTTTTTTGGTATGGGGTGGCTCCCGGGAACAAGCAATGCAATTTGTGTCATCTATTAATGTTAACAGGCTCAATCTCGACTTTACAGCGTCCATTAGCGATCAGAGGGTTGAATTCCTAGATGTGGAAGTGTTTGTTATGAATAATTGCATACAAACTAAGTTACACAGAAAAAGTACAGCAGGAAACTCAACGCTCCATGCCACCAGCCAGCATCCCATACATCTGATACGTAGCATACCATATGGTGAATTCCTTCGCATAAGGCATATATGCAGTCTCGAATCAGATTTGTTTGAGTGTCAACTTGATGCCTTCAACCGCTTTCTCAGGCGTGGCTACAAACACAATGATTTAAAATTGGCTTTGGATAAAGCCAAATAGTCAGACTTGTGATTTGTGTTTGATACCGAAGAATAATTTGACTTTGTTTGGACTCTGTTATTCGAATCACTATTGATGAAAATAGTACAGATAGCCCACCTATCCGACTTATTACAACTTACAGCAAACAACAAATCCGTAGGATCATAAATGCCAATGGCCTATTGTCCTGACAGATTTGACTTTAAAAACTTTGTTGACACCTACTATAACATTCAGAAGAGCGCCCTCCATGGGGACGATCTTGTCAAATCCAACCCGGAATTAACACTCAAAAGTACGTGGCTGTCTAAATCAGTTTTTTTCAAATGCACATCATGCAGAGCCTGTACATATGGTGCTAATCGTACTGAATACATGACCGCTTTCAGTAATATTCCGGCCCCCATTAAAGAGCTTTTCACCTGTCGGACTGACTTTGCTGTGTACATGTTAGAATGTACCTGCCATCTGAAATACGTTACGATACTAAAAGCTAAAGAATGGTGATGGATTACACCCAGATCAGTTGGTTGGGGGTGAGTGTTTGATTTGCTCAAACGCTCCGTCCATCATCCCCTTTGGTATCGATTTGAAATACATTGGTAGCACCAAACTGGCTGTGTACTAAAGTATTCTGCAGCACTTGCGGGCCATCATTAATTTGGATCCTAATTATCACACGGCGCGCCATTTTAAAGCTGTGCATTGCAACAGAATTGATGACCTGAAATATTCAGTACTTGGGGCAGTTCCCGTTTCCATGCATGGTGGCCACAGAGAGAAAAAGTTGCAACAGCTAAAGTCTTTTTTTTTATCATGACTCGACAAAAATGTCTAACGGGCTTAACACAAGTGAAGACCTACAAAACTTTTCATAATATTTTATAGTACTTTTAGCTTTGGTATGTCTTTAGTGCATCTGATATCGTGTGTTATCGCCCGGGCTTTTTGAAGTTTTAGCTGTGTCTTCCTCCAAACTGATACTTGCTGCATATGTACATATTTATATTTAAATGTGGGCATCTGGATTATTCTGCTATTTCATTATTGGTTTTTTCTGTATTTTGTAAAGCTAGCTTTTTCTATCATCTATTTTTTTGATCATATGTTTTAGGTATTAATATTTTAGCCCAGGCCTTTTTTTTTTTACAAACCAGCACTTGCACTTTCAGTACAACCTGTTGGTTGTAGGCGTCCTTACTCAGCCTTTCCTACATTTTGTGTACAATTGTAGGTTTTTGGGTTTGCTTTTTTGCACTTGCACATTTTGCACACAGTTTGTCTGTACATTGCACAAATCAATTGGTCCACCAGTTTTTTGTACATATAGAGTGTACATCCATCATAAATTTATGATCAACATTGCTTATGTCTTGCCCATTTTACATACGGGATACTACGATACTTTGAGTAGGGGAGTATTTTGTAAATTGATACAATCACCTGCTCAAGGTGCACTTGCAGTTTACTTGTTCAATGCTGTTTTGCACAGAGTAAATATTGGACATTGTTTTTACAAGGATATTTTATCTTGTATATGCAGGTTTTACACATCTCTATATTCTATTCAATTTTAGTATTCATGTTTTAATTTTAGGCGCGACTTTTTAATCGGATGCATTGTGTTTTTTTATATAAAGAATCACGTGCTGATCTCATGAATTGCTATTTATAATGCACTCAATTTATACTTGTTCGGAGTAGGGGCTATTTATTGTGAAATTGTCATTCATACTGTAGTCTGTTTACTATGTCCTCACACTGTCACCTGACCAATCTTATGAGCTTTGGTTATACACTGAATATCTACTGTGATTCGTTAACGGAGCGTCATGTGAGCAAGATCACTGTTAGCGATCGAAACGCGTCTGGGCGGACACTGGTCCGATGCACTTTGTGGTTTTATGAAGAAATAATAAGAATCTGTGAATCATCTTATGGAGTGCTGTTGTGGTCCATACCTGTGCTGTGGATACCCCTCTTGGCAGTAGGGGTAACAGGACTGTTCTGTTGGATATATATATATATATATTCTCCTGTAATGGCTGCCGGCAACATTTTCCCCATGTTGCTGGCAGCCAATCCGAGCACTCGATCTCTCAGGAGTTTGACTGTTGCAGGAGCGAGATAGTCCAAGGTAAATAAGACTCCCTGGGCCAATCAGAAAATGCTATTTTTAAATTTACGCTCCTGCAAGCGTCTGAGAATCTCTCGAGCCCTGCTGACAAAATATACAATTGTTTTTTACCCTTACCTTCACAAACGCTACTGAATAGATTTACTTCAAATTACAAAAAGCACAATCTACGGACCAAGATCTAGTTTCCTGCAGAATTTGCTATAATTCCGTTCAGCAGTTTTTGCTATAGCCTGTCTTAAAGAAGTCTATGGCAAATGCTTGGGTATTTTATGTTTTGGGACCTCCCTTTTTTCTCGGCCCCCATCACCCTGAAACTTTCCAGGAAGGAGCTGAGGTGAATGAACTTTTTTTTTGGAATGTTTTGTGAAGACAAAGAAAAGAGTAGGGAAACCTGTGCAAGTGAATTAGTAGTGATGGGTCCCTTCCTTTCCTCTTGTGAAAAGACACAAAAAAAAGGAAAAACATTAGCATGTAAGTGCACAGTTAAACCCACTTAGAGTAAGTTAATACAAACAACCCGTTTCTCATTGCGGATGAAGGAAAGAGGTTAAGATGGTTTAAGAAGACAGGTGTTGGGGTAAAAGAATCATTCTTCTTTCAGGTGAATTGCTAATTCTCATCTTGGTTTAACCTTCCCGGGATTTTGGTTTCGAAGTCCACTATATATTTGGACTCCTTTTTCCTGAGTTTCAGGGTCATGTCACCACCCCTGTGAGCATTGTTTCGCTGCTCAATGGCACAGTATATCAGCTGGGATGGATCTGAAAAATGTTTGTCCTGAAAGTGTTGAACAACCCGGTATTTGGGATCTCTATTGTTGATGGCCCTCATGTGTTAGAACATTCTCTTCTTGGCCATCAAGGTGGTACTGCCTATATACCAAAATGTACAAGGACACTGTAAATTACAAAGTTAGTACTGCATGTGAGAAATTGTATGATAACCTTGGTGACTTGCCCACGTCTCATTTCTTTGCGCATCAGACTGTTCTTACAAGCCTTACAGTGGCCGCAGGGAAAAAACCCTGTAAATTATGTGTCTTAATTCCAATGACTGTGGTAATGTCACTGCGGACCATCATGTCTCTGAGGCTGTGTCCTTTACTGTACTTGATGCGGGGTCTATCTTCTATGTAGTCGCCTATAGTCGTGTCACTCTTGAGGATATCCTGTTTTTTACTAGAATCTTCTTGACCTTGCTGGCATCGTCATCAAATGTAAGGATAATCCTCGTGCCCCAGTCAATGTGTTCTGTCCGAGTTTCTGTCCTTTCTGTTAGTGTCTCCTGTCTAGTGAACCCCTCAGCTCTCTCACTGGCCCTCTTGAAGACCCAGTTCGGGTAACCTCTTTCCCTGAATCTGTTCAACATGATCTCAAGTTCATGTTGATAAGCTGTCTCAGTATTGCAGTTCCGTTTGGCTCTTAATAGTTCTCCATAGTGGATTCTCCACTTGAGGGTCTCTGGGTGACTACTAAGAACATGTAATAGGCTGTTGCCAGCTCTGGTTTTGCGAAAAAGCTCAGTGTGGATGGTACCCTGCCTGATGTCAATCTTGATATCGAGATATTCCACTGTGGTGTTACTGATCTTGCCAGTAAGTTGAATGTTGCGAAAGTTATCACTACGTTTTCTGATTAAATCAGTCGCAAGTAGTTCAGTGCCTCTCCAAATGATGAAGAGATCAATTATGTATCTAAGCCTTACCACAACACGCCCTAGGTCTTTGGTAAGCTCCGGGTTCATGTGCAGGCCTTCCTCTCACTGGCCCTTGAACAGGTTGGCAAAGCTGGGAGCAAAGCGGATTTCTAGCCGGTATGCTCTGCCCGCATGTGCACCACCTCCCATGGGTCCTTTAGTTCCAGAAGGTGCAATAATGAAAAGAATATATATGTATAATATATTTCTCTTTATAGCAAGATTCTGCCAGAGAGCTATGTGTGTCACGTCTTTTCTGCCCCTAGGGTTTCTCAAAGGGGTTAACAAGCATAAAAATAATCCTTTCATCAGCGGTAATCTGTGAGATTTCATGTAACAAAATACCTGATTCCAGGGTTTAAACCCTCTGTAAAAAAAGAGTCCCACCTTTAATTGCCTATTGGCTGTAACATATGTATTACTTATTAAATTGGTCCTATTAAACAGATCAGACTTTTGGCATCCGAAATACCTTCTATTGAACAAATCAGTCCTATAACGTTTATCATTAGCATGTCACCATAATCAACTGAGACCTATGTGTTGGGACAAAGCTTTTCCTCAAGGCAACCATCAGGTATACAGTAATAAATTTACAACTATGTACAACATTAAATTTGTCAAAGCAATATAAATCCCAATAAGGATTATTTTAGTGCACCTCTTCTATCCTTCCAGTTTGCTCCAGCAGGTCAAAACACAAAAACCCTTTCCTACTACAGTAATCATGGAACAAAATCCCCAAAGTGTAATAATAATCAGTCGTTAACACATGCTTTTTACAAAAAGTTCATCAGGCATCCTGTCTGTCATAACGTTTCCTAATAAACAGATCAAACTTACCAAACTTGGTATAACTTTTCACTGTGGACCCATACGGCCTATTGACTTTACCATTAGCTTGACACCCTAACCAAAACAGACCTATTCAACTGCACATAAACTGGCAACCATCATGCATACAGTTATAAAATTACAAATAGGTAGAAAAATATTGTTTGCAAAAAAGTATACAAAATCTCTCAATAGGCCTTAACAAGAATCATCACAGTGAAAAGCCTCAAGGCAAACTGGCTGGTGGATGCCCAAACACCTAAACCTTTAACTTTCATGTTAATCCATGATATTACATGTAACAAAATACACGACTAGAGCCTGTAACACAGTCTGATAATCCACTTGTAAAGCCCTAGTGGCATTAACATGTTTTTCACAATGAAGAAGTTAAGCTTACTGCCTTTGTCATAACTTTTCATAATTAGCAGATCGACCTATAGCATTGGGCATATTTTGTCCCATTTCACCATTCAGACCACTTGCCTATTGCTATAACCAACTGAGGCTTACTGTTTTGAGCATAAGCTTTTCCACAAGTCAACCATCAGATTAAAATCACAAAGGTATACACGACTACAGTTGCCTAAGCAAATACTAGTTCCCCTAAAATGGCCTAACAAGGATTACAATCATGCAAATCTTTTTATATCCAGTTTGTCTTGAGGTAACTCGCACCAAAACCCTTGTCTATTAAATCTGTTAGATTCCATTTAACAAAATACTTCTTTCGTAAAGAGTAAAAAACAATCAGCCCTTAAATGGATTGATGTTATTTTAAGCTTTTCCACAATAAATATATAAGGCTTACTGCCTTTATCGTAACATTTCATAATAAACAGATCAGACCAGACCTATAGCTGCCAATTCTATCCGCTGCTTTGAGTATAAGCGTTGACCAAACCCAAAAGCACTCTGTTTAGTAGAAACACACAACTTCGGCCCAATCATATCCTGTACTCTGGTCACTAACATGCGTGTGGAGCCTAAGCCCCTTTCTACATAGTACTTTGAAAGCTCTTCTTTTATTGATCATGTAAGGTATGTCGACATAGTAAATTGAAGTGTATTATACTCTAAAGGTAAAAGACCACTATAAACTAAAATTGACTGCTCAAAAAGTTTTGTAGTTGTGTAGTAACAGTGCTCTTAAGTATTTTGCTTACTTCTGGGAATTCTTCATTAGGCACCAAATTTCTGATGTCCACATCAGTGTAACTTATTTTTTTTGTCCATGGAGACATAGCTTGTTTTTCCAGCATGAGGAAAAGAGGATTGTGTTCGAGGCATAAATTATAGAAAGTATGTGTGGTGAAAAAAGCTCTAGATCAGAGGTCATTGGCCAGTCAGGTGAGGAAGCCTAAGGAAGATCTGGAGGGTTTGCTTTGGGAAAAGGTTAATGGTTTCCTTTGAGAAAATGTAAATGAACTGGAAGTGAGCAGATGGCGGCTTCGGGTGGATTCTCTCGTGTCGTACTAGGCTGCTGACAGGGACTCTGAAACATTATGGGGTGGAAGGTTTTGTGGCTTTTGAGGAGAATTCTCATCTAAACGTAGGTTAAGGAAGCTCGCAAGTGATATGTGTCATGCTCTGAACGTGGGAAATACTGAGCTAGGTACTCATGGATCACTTCGCGGTTTGGGCCCAGGGCCTCGTTCGCAGCGTTATCCTGGCAGTGCGCATGCTCTGTTTTCAAGAAGGACTTCCCATGTGGGGCTCCTTTTCCAGGCAGGGAGGTGTCGCACACTGATGCCGGACCTGTGTGGGAGGACACATTGCAGTTTGAGGAGTGTTTCCTCTGCCTCGCCAGATGATTGGGAGAGCCTGTGGACACGCAGGTTCAGACGGCAGGGATTCTTCCAAGATTACACTTTGAGAGTGTTTCAAACCAGCTATCCTGCCCAAGGAGCCCAGTCGCTGAGATAAGACCTATGGAGACACTGCAGCAACAGGAGCAGCAATGGCTGGAAAGGTCACAGCTGCGACGATGCCAGAAGACGAAGCTTGCTCACAAAAGGGGAAGCCTCTCAACTGACTAGGGTAAAGGCACAACTTAATCTATTCTATAAGCCTCCTTTTGATCATGGTGGCCAAACTGACTCGCCTATTGGTCCTCTTCAAAGGACCCTGGCTGACTTTTTTGGTCCTGAAGAGGTAGGGTCACAAGCACTAGTTGGATCGTTAGCGGAGCCAGTCAGAGGTGATTTGTCTTCAGTCCAGGTATCTGAGAAAGTTGAATTGCTGCCATCATGGTGTACCGATCAGCAGGCAAGTTGTGACTCAAGTTGTGGCCACTATCCTCCTGCAGTAGAATAGCTTTCATGAACACACTGAATGTGCATAGCGGGTCTGTATTAGGCCATGGTCCCGCATGCAGTGATGGAGGTAGCACGTAGGGGAAAACTGCTCAATTATCTAGTTGGAGACTAGGAAAGGGTGTGCTACTTAGACCACAGCAACCAGGCAAGGATGGTAGAAACCTGCAATCTTCTCTGCTCTTGGCTCATGTTGCAGCTGATATATCAGCCCAAGAACCTGCCCACCTGGATGGCTTAAATCAGTGGTTCCCAAACTTTTTTGACCCATGGCTCCCTTGACCTAATTGGCAGTTGGCCGTGGCTCCCCACCATTTTTTTACCAGATCACCGTGGTGCCGCGGCGCACACTTTGGGAACCACCACAGTAGACCTTTGTACTCTCTACCATTCCTATGTGACTCTTAGAGTTTATCCATTGTATCTCTTCCTTGTGTGACTTCACTACTTGTACATTTGCAATTTATTTTTGTTTATATCTCTTCCCTGTGTGACTTTATAACTTGTGCATTTGCAATTTTTTTCTGCTTGTATCTTTTATGTAACACCTGTAATTCTACGTCCTTATGTATTGTAACTGGTTCTTATGTAAAGCGCTGTGACACATTCGGGTAAAGTTCGCGCAATATAAAATCGTATTAAATAGAAATAAAAATAAAACCAAAGGGTGTACGTTCTGATATGTATCTTATTGTAGTAATTTTTCTGCTTGGTTTTAATTCCAATGACGTTTCACTGTCTCTCATGAAGCACTCTTAAACTCTAGTAACCATGTGATATATGCAAAGCGATACTCTTTTGCGTCTTGTCCCGTTTTGTAAAATTGCTAATACAAAAACACAATGTGTTTTTCAAGAACTTCCGAAGTACTTTGCATTCTGACCGTCACAAGGAGAGGAAATGTGTTGCAATGTTTACGGTGGTATTTACACTTTAAAACTAGGCACTTCCCTGCTGTACAGTGAGGCTATTTGGGGACCCTGCCCGCTTAGCGTTGTTTATTGTTTTCCACTTCTTTTGTACATTAAGGCAGGACCAAAGCTACAATGTACTGGGGGCGTGGCTTGCAGCATGCCGAGCTAGACGTGCGGCTCGGGAGCTCCCGGCCGCCGATACCTTGATCCGTCCGAAAATACATGCCACATAAGTGAAAAATACCTGTCAAAGTGCGGAGGGGAACACTGAAGCTGCGACGCTGTCGGGAGAGACCCGCTAGAGCGGTGGGAGCCCGGAATCAACACTCTGCCTGGCCGGAGAGCGAGTGGGCCGTGAGACCATGATGGCGCCACGGGCACGGCAGTAACACCGGACCAACGCCGGACACCCAGGCGCGGCTTGCGGCGGCCGGGAGGTCGGCGGGTTGACACCGAACAGACACGGGGCAGGAGGAGCGAGTGTGGCAGCCTGAACACCCGCTACGGCCGATCCCGACTCCCGGCCGCACCTCATCAATATGGCGGCGTGAGGAGGAAGAAGTGCCCGGGAGCCTGCACCGGAGGGAACCGCTACACCACGAAGCTGACCCCAGTTGGAGCTCGTGTTCCCCAGCGGCGGTGGCCCCCCTGACGGAATCAAGTGAGTGGTGGGAGCCCCCCCCCTGGTGCCCGACAATACCTACCCAAGATGGCGGCATGAATTAACGGCGGAGCTCGGACGGAGCTCGGAAACTGCCCAGGGGGGACCCGGCCTGCTTGGAGGCAGTGAGCGCTGTCTGGAGGGGGCCCCGCATGATCACGGGGGAGCAGGTGAGGCGGGAAGCGGCTCCAAACCTCCTACACGCACCGGGCCGCCCTTTACAAACATGGCGGCCAGGTAAACGAAACCCGCGCTTACAGGCAGCGCGGCGGGGAGAAGAACCAGGGCTGGCCTAGAGACCGGGCGGACAGACACAAGTGGAAGTGCCTGCGGACCTCGTGGGTGATAAGCGCTAGCTGCAAGGAGTCAGCCCACACACACCCCTGCGGACACCAGGGGGGGGGCCCAGGATACGGCGACTACGGTGTGGCTTTGCGCTGCCAGGGTTACAGGTTCAGGAGGACGGAGATCCCTCTGCCCGGGACTGTTGGGAGATCCACGATTTGAATATTCGCCTGTCCCCGCATCCCTGCATGACCTAACCTCCACGGCCAGACGACCTTCCACGATCAGCAAAGGAGGGTCGACAGCCTGGCGGGATACTCTCATAGAGCACCCAGGAGGGCTCGGGGGGCTTGTGGAACAGGAGTGACTGCGAACTCAGCGCGACACTGCAGTGTAACTCTACAATAGGTCTCCGGTGCAGGGGGAGGACCAGCGAGCGGAGGGCTGGAACACGTAGTTCCGCACCCGAAGCACGGTGAAGGCGCCGGTGGCAAATACACACCGTCAATAGGACATACAGACGCTACTGAGCAGTGCTCAGAGGTGAGAGGAACGCAGCAGCGTCAGAGACACATAGCCCGACCGCAAGCGACCATGGGGAAAAGAGAAACTATCCCCAAATCCTTGAAACAAGGACCTATGGACAACTTTGCAACTTGCCGCCCGGGCAGGGAGAACCCCAGCACAGCGCAGGAAGGGCCAATAGACACCGGTAGACTTCTGGCAGCAATTCAAGCATCGAGATCCGACATCCAGGAATCGAGAGCGGCCCTGGTGTTCAAGATAGGCGA
Organism: Lissotriton helveticus; assembly: GCF_964261635.1. Classification (NCBI taxonomy): domain Eukaryota; kingdom Metazoa; phylum Chordata; class Amphibia; order Caudata; family Salamandridae; genus Lissotriton; species Lissotriton helveticus. The sequence continues at coordinate 695,207,908 of NC_136068.1, forward strand.
GGTGGGGTCTGAGGGAACCCTCCTGCGACAGGACTTCAGGAACTTGTCGGCTCGAGTCACTGAAACGGAAACACGAATTGGGGAAGCGGAAGACTCACTCACCACGCTCCGGAAAGACATGGTGGAACTCCAAGCATCGCACAGACAACTCCTTTGGAAGGTGGATGATGCGGAAAATTGGGCACGCCGCAACAACCTACGCTTTGTGGGCTTTAGAGAAGGGATCGAGGGGAACGATATGGCGGCCTTCCTCCACACATGGCTGACTACGACCTTCCCTACGGCACGCTTCTCGGCGTGCTTCGTGATCGAAAGAGCGCACAGGGCACTGCTGGCGAAACCCCCGAAAGGTGCGAGACCTAGACCAGTGATAGCACGCTTTCTGAACTTTGCAGACAGGGACATGATCCTTCGGGAAGCCAGGAAATTGGGGGAGATCCGGCTAGAGAACACTACCATCATGATCTTCCCGGACTACAGCCAGGAGGTCCAGAAACAGCGACGCTCCTTCGACCTGGTGAAGGCAAAACTGAGGGCACTAAAGATCACCTACATGCTCCTCTTCCCTGCGAAACTCAAGGTTCTCTACAAAGAGAAATCGATCTTCTTTACCCACCCTGAAGATGCATGGCAGTGGCTTGAGGAGAGGCCGGTCCTCAACAGCCGGGAGGCGGCAGGACGCGAGGAGATGGAAAGGTCGCTGAGGGAGAGGACACACTGGGGGCTCCCAAAGCCGCAACGGCGGAAATCCAGAAGACTGCATTCTCGCACCCCTGGGACGCCATATCAGGCCCGCACATCCGCGGGTGCAAGGAGAGGGCGATCGGAGTCACCGGGGGAGTCCTCCACTGCGGGCTCACAAAGACAAGTCGTGCGTCAATCTATCCTCTCGGAGGGTGACGGCGACGATAGAGCGGATGAGGGAGAATCGGAACCTGAGGAGGTAGAGCCGAGGGAGGATCAGGACTCGATGCATCCACTGGAGAAGGAGATACATCATCTGGAGCAGGACCCTTCCGACAAACATAGTGGAACTGACTCAGCTACACAAGACTCACACTCATGAACAATGACCGTGTGGCACACCAGAGACGGCGGCCGGGGGGCCCGGAAACACGCAAGTTGACATTCCCCCTTTGTTATTTTCACTCTGTCCAGTGTATATGTTTCTTGAATTAGTTAGAAATTGGGCTAGAAGCGACACTGGGCTTAGTGCCCCCAAAATACTTCACGTTGGGGGGAAACGTTGAGGGTTAGCTAAGTGAGGGGAGGAGAGGGTGGGCGACAGACCGACTCCCGCTGAAAGCTTTGTCCTATACTGGGATGAGACTGGAAGGGGAGGGTGGTGGGGTGGAGGGGGGATCAAGGGGGGCCGGAGCTACAATGAGTTGGGGGGGGGGAACAAGGTTGGGGAGGAGCCACAGTTGGGGGACAGCCACGAAAGCACGTTTTGACACTCCATCCCAGACACCCGCCTTCTGCACCGCGAACAGCTGAGAATCAACCCACACAATGGCAGGTACACTAGCACCACAGACTAGGGTCGATGGGGGACTCTCCATTCTAACGTGGAACGTGAATGGCCTAGGGTCAAAAGTTAAACGGGGACTAGTGAATACGTACACTAAGAGACTGGCACCGGACGTCATTCTCCTGCAGGAGACACACCTCAAAGGTGACAGATGTGCATTTATAGCGAGAGGTAGACACAGGGTCCTGGCACACGCAGGGTACACCTCAGACTCCAGGGGAGTTGCGATCTTGGTTAAGAAATCAACACCATTCTGCGTCACACGCACATGGAGTGACCCACAGGGTACATACGTGGGGGTACAGGGGACATGGAGGAGACAGCGGTACACTATAGTGTCGGTCTATGCACCGCCGAAGCTCCAGCCACGTACGCTTCAGGCGATCACGTTGATTCTCATCGACACAGCAGACACCATACAAATAGTGGGAGGTGATTTCAATGACGTGATGTCAGACGTACTAGACTGTACAGGACAACCACGCAGAAGGGGAACGCGGACAGTTCTGGCGCAAACGATGGCCATGATAGGACTCACCGACACATGGCGATGGCGCCACCCTACACAAACCGCTTACTCCTTCTACTCGGGGGCTCACAAAGTCTTTTCAAGGCTAGACTATATTTTCATGGCAAGGCAACACCTAACGGTAGATGATGAAGTGGAGTACAAAGCGAGGGGTATTTCAGACCACTCACCCCTGTACGCGAAGGTAGGTGGGGCAAGGAAGAGGAGAGGTACTAAATGGCGCCTGGCGGCTTGGGATCTCCAATCCCCGGAAATTGCACGTGGCGTCAGGGCTGACATCAAGGTGTACATAGCCGAAAATGAGGGGTCAGTTTCCTATGGGGTAACCCTCTGGGAGGCGATGAAACCGGTGCTAAGACACAGAATTCAGGGAAGGTTGAAAGAGGCAAGACAGAGACAACAGGGGGAGGTGGCTGAATTGGAAGCCTCCATCCTGACCCTGGAGGAGGACTACCAGGCACATAAAGGGGCAGACACGTTGCGACGACTACTGGATGCCCAACGACAGTATAGGGAGATGGTCTCGAACGAGGCAAAGACACAGTCGCTGGCAACCCTACATCGTTTGTACGATGTGGGGGACAAATCGGGTAAGCTCCTGGCCTGGCTCAGCAGGAAAGAACGGGACGCAAGATGGGTGGAGTGAATCGAAACGGAGGACGGTGGTGTGTGGTGCACCGATGTAGGGATAGCGGAGGCATTCGCGACCCACTACGAACGATTTTACAAAGCCAAAGACCTGGGGGACGTAGATGTAGCACTACAGTATCTGGAACAAATGGAGATACCAACACTATCTCCTGAGTCCAGCTTGGTGCTGGAAGCCGACATCACGCTCGATGAGATAGCAGAAGCCATAGCAAAACTAAAAACAGGCAAGACGCCGGGGCCCAACGGATTCCCAGCGGAATTCTTCAAGAAGGCCTCGGACCTCCTGACACGCCATCTTAAAAACCTCCTTACTGAATCATATCAGCAGAAGTCGCTGCCACCGGACCTCGCGTTGGCCACCATCGTACCGATCCACAAAGAGGGAAAACCCAAAGAGGACTGCGCGTCCTATCGCCCCATCTCTCTCCTTAATATGGAAGTGAAGGTGTTAGCGACCATCTTAGCAACTCGCATGAGAGCGGTGCTCCCAGACCTTGTCCATATGGACCAGTCGGGGTTACTCCCTGATAGAGTGACAAAGCTAAACCTTAGGCGCACCCACAACTGGTTGCAAGAGGTCAAGGAGAGAAGCGAACCGCACTGGTTCCTTTCACTTGATGCAGAAAAAGCGTTCGATGCGGTGCATTGGCCCTTCCTCATGGCGGTACTACAGCGGTTTGGCTTCAGACCGAAACTCTGTGCCTGGATACAGCTCCTATACAAGGCCCCGAGAGCACGGGTGAGAGTGAACGGGAGACTATCCCGCGAATTCAAGGTTGAACGGGGCACGAGACAGGGATGCCCGCTGTCCCCCCCTGCTGTTCACACTTACCATCGAAATCTTGGCGATTAATATTAGACGGAACCCGGACATCCATGGCTTTTCACTAGGCCCCTCAGTGCCTGTACAGGAAAAAATATCACTCTACGCGGACGATGTGCTCCTATACATTACCAACCCCGACATAACAGTGCCAGAGTTATTTCGGGAACTGGGCAGCTTCGGAGCAAGATCAGGCCACACCATAAACTGGCACAAGTCGGTTCTCTACGACCCGCAGGGGAGGGAGCAATGGGGAGATATCCCCGAACGCCTGGTCACTACCTCCTCAGGTTTTCAATACCTGGGAATATATATTACCCTAGACAGGAAACTCTCATTCTCCAAAAATATCGATAGAATCATTGGGAACGCGGTGCAGGACATGGACAGATGGAAACGGTTGCCGCTCACGCTCCTGGGCCGGGCGGCGATGTACAAAATGATTACCCTGCCTAAGTTCCTATATGCACTCCAAAATGAATACTACCCACTCCCGACCAATACGATTCAAAAGATACATGCAGATCTTCGCACCTTTTTATGGCTGGGAAAGCAACCGCGAATAGCCCTACAGACACTCCAACGACATCAATATAGTGGGGGCATTTCTCTACCTAATTTGGAGGCCTACTACTGGGCGGAACACCTGACCCCAATAAACGACTGGATACATGTCCCAGCGGATCACCCGACGTATGCCCTCGAAAGACATACACTGTCACACAGAAACATTCTATATTATCTGTATGGTGGTAGGATTAGGACGTCGCTACTACCTGCAACGATGATCACACTGAAAGCATGGCGGCAGGCGACCAAACGTACGGGATGGGAGGGAAAACCCACCAGACAAACGCCGTTGTGGCATTGCCAGTGGCTGATAGAACTTGGTAAGCTCAGGGGCTTCCGGCGGTGGGACGATATCGGTATATCACACATAGGTGACGTGCTTTACAGGGGGGAATTGAAGTCATTCCAGACACTCAGCACTGAATTCGGGCTCCACCACTCACAACTGTTTAAATACACGCAATTGCGACATGCCTGGAGGGCACAAAATGTTTCACCTACGGACATACCTGAATATTCACCACTGGAGGGCAGACTCCTCCAGGAACATATCATGGGTAAAGCGGTCTCCTTCACCTACAAAACCCTGACTAATAATATGCTAGGCGACCTGGCGAGACTGAGGGGCGTGTGGGAGGCAGAGGTGGGTGAGATGGAAGATCTAGACTGGGAGATGGTCCTCATGCACCCCCGTGAAGTAGCGATCAAATCCAGGTTACGTCTCATTCAGTTAAACGTGTTGCACAGGATGTATTTTGATAGAGTGAGACTACTCAAAATGGGGAAAATAGTAGACTCCACATGCCTTAGATGCGGTCGTCAGCAGGGGAACTTCTACCATACCATATGGCAGTGCACTCATATACAAAACTACTGGATGCACATCTTTACTGAACTAGGGGAGGTTCTAGGGGTGGAACTTACACAGGAGCCTAAGCTGGCCCTACTGGGCATGACCACCGAAGTAGACCTGCCTCGACCTCTGCTCATTTTTCTGGTACTAGCGCTGGTGGTTGCCAAGCGGGACATAGCAAAATACTGGGGGGCCACAGCATCGCCGAGCATTGAGGAATGGAGACGGAGGCTGGACCTCTACATGGCAGCGGAGAGGGTAACTTATAAGGCAAGAGGGTACCCCAAAAAATTCCGAAGAGTGTGGGCCAAGTGGAGGCAGTACCATGGTCTGGAGGGGGGGCAGTGAGGGAGGGGACTGGAGGGAAGGAGAGGAGTGCAACATAAATTGTGATGGACAAGGACCTGTATTCACTGTGACTACAAGCTACGAGGTACCGCGGGACTGTGGGAACAGGTTGTGAACTAGATTTGTTAAAGATTGTGGTTACGGGGGGGGGATGGGATGGAGTGGGAAGGGTTGTGCATAAATGTGTCGATGTAAGCGGGGAACGACCCTCGACAGCAACCCAGGGTGTGATACGTGGCACGGCAGAGGAGTGTCGCACTAGCGGCAGTTCAGTTGAACAGTTGAGGGGGGAGGGGGAGTTGAGGGTTAAATAGGGACTAACTTCAATCTAAAAAAGCAGATATTCAATGTGATCTGGATTGTTATTAATGGCCACGCTGGTTTGCCTTCAACACGCACCTTACAAATGCCGCCCAACCTCCGGGGTGTGGGCTGATTGGCTGTGTGACATTGTGTTTTGTCTACGTTTTGACTCTCCCGCATCTGGGACAAATGAGACTTGCATACCATGCTGGCCTTTTTCTTTCTCTGCAATAAAAATAATTTTAAAAAAGCTACAATGTACTTTCCTCATGAATACCCATTACTTTCGTCAGAAACCTCAACAAGCTCTTAATTGAGCCATTTAAATGCAGAGTGCGACGAGGGCAGGGCTCACTTCAGCACAAAGGTGGGGGAGGAATTACGTCTGCAATTTCCACGACCCACATCCTGGCAGCGGCGCGGCGCCCCTGGCTTCTTATCGCGGCGCACCGGGGTGCCGCGGCGCACACTTTGGGATCCACCGGCTTAAATGCTGGGGGCAGGAATGCCGATTTCCCAAATTCCGATTCTCTCCAAATCGCAATTGGGAAATCGATATTCCTAATGTATGAAACTTATTAGCGTGATCCTTAGTAGCTCAATAATAGACCTACCTCATGAATATTAATGAGGTGGGTAACAATTTGTGATCATTAGGAATCACAGCCATCACAGGAAAGGTTGCCTGCTGAGATCAGCAGACCACCATGTCTGTGATTTCTTTTTAATAAAGCAATCTTTTTTTTTTTTTAAATCCAGACCATTTTCCATAAAGGAAAACGGGATGTATTTAAAAAGAAAAAAAATGAAACTTTGCAATTAAATTTTTTAAGAGTAGGCAGTGGTCTTTGATTGCTTTAAAGAAATATTTTTTATTTAAATTCTCAAATGGGAAGGGGTCCCATTTACGAATGGGTTATCAGTTTTAAACTTGTGGTAAAGTATTACTGTTTTGCGACCGGAATTCGGTCACAAAACAGTAGTCAGACCGCCATGTAAAGGCAGTGGGAAGAGGGACATCGTAATCCCTACGGCGGTACCTCCACAGGCACTGCGCCCATTGTAGGTATAATAATAGATGGATGCCCCAACAGGCTCCTTGAGCTTGCCTGAGGCTTTGGTCAGTCTCTCTTCCCACTGCTGTCCGACCAACCGTATCGTAATGCGGCGGTCAGACCACTATGCTGGCTGTCGGTGGGACCGCCACCGACATCCTAATTGGGCCCTTAATATCTTGGCTTTAGGCTCATTTCATTAAAATTCTGAACAATCTATATCAATGGTTCTTAACCTTTTGACTTCTGTGGACCCCCACTTAATCATTACTGGAATCTGAGGACCCCCACTGAGTCAATATTTATATCCGAGGATCCCAGCCTAACTAACTTAAATTATTTGAACTGGAAAACCATGCACAAAAATACTGAAACAAGCATTCATGAAACACATAGACGAATGCCGAAATATTTTATTCAATTAATGACCATCAAAATTAACATTTTAATGGGAAGGTTGGAGCTATTCTGAATTAAATTTTAGCCACCCACCATGTATACTATATTCTGTTTAATGCACAAGCACTGCTATTACGCATACATCTGAGGATAGCACCTTAATTTTTAGTATCCAGTATCAAACGCCTACACGTTTACAGAACGTTTCTAAATGTTCAATAATTATTTCTTCTTTATTTGTATGCACTTCATTAATCTGTTAATATTATTTAATTTTCTAGGAAGTCAAAGACCCCCTGAATAGGCTTTGTGGACCTCAAGGTGGTTCCAAGATCACATGTTCAGAACCTCTGATCTATATTACACACCGTATGAATAGCTCAAGTAGGACATTTTTGCAGTCAAAATCTAGATGCAGATACCATGCATATTTTTACCTCTTCTTCAGGTATGGTACCCTACTGGACGCAAGTGTCCAACGTATTACTGTGCTGAAATTCAACACTCTCTTAAAACCTAAAGCCATTATGCTGGGCTATACCCTAGCATATCATCCTACCTACTAGGGATATATTTCTTTGCTATGACAGTAGCCAGGATGGGAGTGGCATACACATGGCTACAAAGGGAAGCTTCAGATTATAATCCATGGTGGCAGGTGCTAGTCTTTCTTTTTGGCATGAATACATGAATATTAGTTACAACCCAAGACGTAGGAAAGCTCAGGAAAATGTGGGCACCACCTAATGAACAGCTGTCTTTGCATACTTCAGGCAGAATGTGATCTAGTAATTATTGATTTGTTATGTTATTAATTTACTTAACTGTTTACTCATTCTATATATTTAATCATGTTACTGCACGTATGACAAAGTAATTTTAGTGTTTGACTGATGTAGAACATTTGCAGGAACCCCTACTGCATCAATATATTCTCAATGAATTGCAAAGGATAATTCTTTATTTTAATACTTTCCTAATTCAAAAAGTGCATTTTAAATAGGGAGGCAGAGGACTGAAAGTGGCGCATAACCAGAAATGGGGAGTGCTGGACACACACGCGCTCTTAGCAATCGTTGCGATGTTGTTCCATATTTTATACACAGTTCTGAATTCGTATAACTAGTCACTAGACTGGAGATTAGGAGTACTTCGTCACGAGGTAGTATGAGAATGTTGTAGGATGACGTGAAGTTTTGCTGTGGTCAACACTGTTTTTAAACAAGCCAGGTTTTTTTACTTCGAGATGTATGGAGATGAAATCCAGCTCCATGTCGAGCTGGACAACCAAGCAGAGTAGCAGCAAAGAAACTCTAGTAGTCTAGGAAATATACACCATTCAATGACAGAACGTAGCCCACACCGAAAGAGCATGTATGTAGGAATATTGGTCAGTGGGACCCACAAAGGAGGATGTTAGTTTCTTCTCTATCTGCAAACACAAGCTTGTGGTGTGATTTGACCCAAATCTCCACTAACACACCAGGTTGCACCACTAAGGAAAACACAAACTGTGACCTAGCAAAACCATAGTCATACATTTCACAAAAGCAAAAATACATTAAGGACAAAATAAAACGATTACAAAAAAATTGCTGATTACAAATATTAATTAAAAATGTTTCATTTGTGTGACCTCCTGATAAATATGTTTATGCATGACGTTAATAAAAAAAATAAAAAAATATATCATGAAGTCTCCGTTTACACCTGAAGTAGCTCTATGGCATTGCTACAACATAGGACAAGAAATCGAAAGACACACAGATGATAGGTGGAATGTAGAGCAAATCAAACATTCACCCACGGAAGCTGGGTAAAGACTGATTTGGATATGGCTGGGTTCAAACTGGAATGTCATGGGGAGCAATAAAACGATGGATTTAGGCCCAGATCTCTGTACTGGGGTGAATGTTTGACATTGTTCAACATTCTGTCCATCAATTGTTCTTTTTGCAATTGCTACAACATAATCTGCTTTGGGCACTTGAAGCAGAAATTCAGCAGCACCTACAACTCATAGCCAATTAGTGAGACTACCAGAACCTACAGAAATCCGCTCCTTTCACCCTAGCTTTGCAAGAGCTGCACGGACTCCCAGTACCGCTTTCCAACAAGTTTTAGGATTGAGTGTTGTCCATATCTTTATAGGCCGACTTCTTATTACATCTCTCTTGGAGCCTTATGCCGTGCATTACATATATAATCACTCAGACGTGATTCAAATCGGAGAAACCTGGATTGAAAATAATCAAACTACTGAGGGCTCATCTCTGAATACTTTGATCCGAGATCTGAGTGTCCAATCCAGACTGTGAGTTTTCCTAACAACCCTGAACGCAATCTGTATCACAAAAGCCCTTACCTCACACCAACACAACATTGTGATGATCTCCTTCCCTCCAAAAAGTGATTGGGGCTCCTCTACAAGCAATATCAGTATACTGCCCAAAGATAGACATTATTGGCTTTGAACAGGTCATGGTCCAATTATCTATTTAGTGCTGCAAAGTAATTTACAATGAGTAGCCTGTGCGTAAACTATTATTTGAAATTGTAGTCAAGCGAAATATAGCAAGTTTCATTCTGTACAGAAAGCAGAATATGGTAGATAAGTGCAGACTGTGAAAAATGATGGGGCTGAACAAATGTGTCTCAGTGTGAAAAACACAAGTCTTGTATTTTTTGGTTTTGCGGATCACTGGCTTGTCACTTTAAAGGAAACTTGCAATGTTCTCTGATAAGTCAGACTGGGAATAATTGCGATCACAAAAAGAAACGCCACATTTATTACTAAATCATTGATTTAGATTTTGTGTAATATGCTACCGTTGATGGATCCCTCAAGTAAGGAGAAGGATGGAGTAACAAAAGCACTGAACATTGACAAAGGTGTAAGTTTCCCAGTCCACCAGAGAACGCATGCTACAACGTAACTATGTCAACCCAGATGAGCAATAGTTGAAGTTTCCAATCAAAATGAGGGGTAAACAAGTGGTTATTTGAGCTTAGATTGAATCCGAATATCCCTTTTGGGTTTCATTTTGGACAGATTTCTTGTAGAATATAAGATGATAAATCCTTGATAGAGGATCAGTAATACATTAAAGTTCTATCCAAGGTTAGCTACGGGTGGCTGACAGCTCTTTGGCATCTGACCAACTGCAATGTATCTTGACTGTATAGTCTCTGTGTGTCTCTCGTCCAGAACATCTAGATTAAGGGAGTGACTCTTATTTGAAGGACTGTCTGAAGAAGTAGGTCTTCAGTCCTTTGCTTAATTTTCCTGCCAAGCCCCTAATGGACATGGCACTATGGCATAGACGAGAACCCCAAAAAAGTTAGGATCTGCCTCCTAATGTTTTCAGTATAACTATTTTGTGGGTAACTATCTTGCTTAAAATGGCAAACAAGCGGCTTCTGCAAGATGTAGTTATAAACTGTGATCCTTCTTTGATAGGAATCCAAAGATGAAGCCAAGCTGCGAGGCTCTATACTCTTTGTAATCCCTTGTGGGAGATGCTTGTGGAAAGGTTGTTCCACTAACCTACCCTAAATGTGCAATGGCAGCAATGGCCCACAGAGAGGAGTTCCTCTTGGATGTATACTATGAATCCCAGGGCATCGAAAGGCAGGAAATATCAAGATCGGCTTGTAGTTAGACTAATTATCAGGATTAGCATTCGCCTACTTCTATTGTGGCATTATTGCTACAGGTTGGCCAGAATGTGGCACGGCTGTGGAGATGGACCTGTTGTTGATGAGTGGCACCACAGCCTGTACCCCAAGGTTGATTGCTCTTTCGTTTCATGGCCAGATGCATTTTCGAAATTTCATAGAAGTTTCTTTGATACTACATTTGTACTGTAGAAAATTCCAGGAAGGTTGTTACCTCGATGTCAGTGTTCACTGACAGAACTTGCCTGTGGAACCAATGATTTGGAAGAATTTCATTGTGAGAATGTTCTTCCTTTTTCAACTAGTGGATCAGTTGGAGCTGAGCTGAGCGTAGGTGATCACTCTTCCTGTTAGTAAAGTGTGTAATACCTTTAACTTATACCTGGAAGTTAGTCTCATAATCCAGTTTTAAGTGTTTCAAAACTGTTTTGACATTGGATTAAATAGTTATCCTAAAATAAGGTCTTTCTCGATCAATGGGGCATTGAAGGGGGGCTTTACGATATGATATTTGCTCCCATTATATTGATATGCTGCAAATAGACATAAGGTGACCAAAGTTTCTCAGCTGGAACGCGGATGGAGTGGTAATGACTTTTGAGAGAACTGGTCATTACATATCCAGAACACCTCTCTGGGGCGACTCAAAGTCTTTTAGATGCAGGAATGCAAGTATTCTATTTTATTATTTATTTTCAGAGTTTATAGAGGACAGACTTGGCCACAAGAGCAACAGTACGCTTTAAATAGAACATCGCAGGTACATGTGAAATATGTTACATGGCTGCAGAATATGTCATAGCAATGATACATATATGATGATATATGTGAGATCATCATATGGGATATATAACCCAGTTGATGCATTTTACTAAGAGGTACTGACGCGATTTGAAGTCCGGTCCCTGGATACAGTTCTTAGTAGAATGTCTAATGAATTCACAGAAGGCTGCAACACTAGTAAATCTGCCTGCCAATAGGTCACTCTTGTAAATGAAGAATTGAGAGGTTTTCAACGACCAAACCTAACACATTTATTTCAGCCTTAAAATAAAAATTAAAGGTCTCCTCAAGGTTCTCTTTAATATTTTCTTTGCCAAGACTCATACACCAATAACAGCATATGGCACAGGCTTACATGGCCACACTATTTCAATACCCTGGCCTCACAGGGACATCTAGCAGCGCAAATCCATCCCATAAATGTATGGATATTAGTAAGAAAAACAGCTTTGTTAGATTCACAAACATTACTTATAGAGACTTGGTTTGTCTTCAGAAGATGCAACTGTGGTGCCAAGTGAGTTGAGTCTTGCCCCATTATTTCACATGTATATATCAGTGCTCGCACAGGAGTTAGAGAATAGTTTCCAAAGCGATAATACATCCTTGAAATATTCTCTGCATGCGGAGCTATGCTCTGTGACTAAGCAAAAGACACACAGATTATGGACGGAATGCAGAGCAAATCAAACATTCACCAACAGGCAAGAGATGTGGTTTAAATCTATCTTTCTTTTGCTCACCATGCTTTGTGACTAGACACCCACATGACTGCAGTGTTCTTTGAATACATTGCACAAATGCTGTGTGGATAACCACTTGCCCACAAAGTTGTCAGTCAAAGACAATGATGTTTAGAGGGAGGAAAAAGAGTGACTGACATTGGGTGGAAATGGAATAACTGAAGCTAGTTTAAAAGTACTGTTATCTTGGAATGTTGATCGATTATCATGGCAGTTAATAGAAGCCAAGGCAGAGAATATCTGCAGTTTCCACTGAGAGCCCTTGCCCACCTCAAATACAAATAAGGGCATTAGCTGTGGGTTCCCTAAAGGCAGCTTTAAATGCAAAGGTATTGCCGCAATGATGTATGTGACTTTCAAGTGTTTGTTAGATAATTGCTGGGCTCTGGATCTTTTGAAGGGCCCACTATGGTGAAAAGCACAGCGACAACGTACATCTGCCTTGGTTCAGCTCATCTCAACAAAGCTGACCTTGAGTCGAGCAAAGATACCACAGCAACAATAACATTAATGTTAATTTACAGCATATGTCGATCATATTTGAGTAGTCGACTGGGGCAATGTAACTGGAATACACATTGTATGCACAAATCAATTGAGTGGAACAAAGTTCTACAGCTCGTGTGTCCACGTCACGAACAGAAAGTGAGAATTCAGAAGATGTGTTCAAACTGTGTGGTCAGAGAATGTTTTATATTCAGGACCAGGCATTTCTTACTGCCTAATCCCCCTGTCAAACCAATTTGATACCCACTCATTTGCCAGATCAAACTTTGCAGCAAGCCGCCACTGCCTGAGACTTGCAGTTGTGCTTTTCCATTTTTTGTCAACTTGCCTTTTAAGTGTAAACCGGGCTACAGCAGTAATGCTTACTGAAGAAACAACTATGTGGTCACAGTTGGTACAGGGTGATTACTGCCTGCCATTAAGCCCAGAAGAAGTAACTACATTACCTCTCTTTTTTTACTAATATCACTTCTCTGGATGGCACATTCTGTTTTCAGATGAGCCCGTCAAAAGAAAATCTTCATAAATGTGACTTTTTTTGGAAGTCTATAATGTATTCTTAATGAACAGTTTACTTTGTGTAGTGATTTAAAAATGTATGATGTATATTCTGTTTTGTATGTAGTTTTTATAAACGGGAAAAATATATATTTATAAATAATAGTAATGGAATTCGGGTTAGTTTCTGCTCCTCCTTTGCAGGTACAAAACCACTCTTTAAGCGGTCACTGTTCCACACACCAACTATCGCAGCTACTGGAAGTTGTCCAAAACAGAGCTTCGTGTACCAGCAGTGGATACAGTACTGGCCATGTAGTGCTCACAGCCCCAACAGTTCTTATCTATATATATGCAAATACTGGCTACTGGTTGCCATCTCCATCCATTATTCCAACTCTGTGCGAAGGAGGGTAGTGGGATTTTTTTATCACAAAAAGAGTCCATTTGTCACGTCGGAACGCAACCTCCGTTCAGAAGAAGTTTGTGTTAGGATCTTGTTAGAGCGAGATGAGTCTCCAAAAGCCCATTTCCACTGTCGCCAAAAACCTTGCTATAACCAAGAGGATATATGTATTACGCTCTATTGTCACAACCGCCTTCAGGGGGAAAAGGGAGATGAGGAAGACACAATTGAAGGAGCTTAGTCTGCGTTAAACTTTCAGGGGTCTTACAAGTACTCAACTTTTGCGGTATCAATGATCTGGAGGAAATGCAAGATTAACACTATAAGTTTTCCTGAACATGAATGGTCTCAAATATCTAAGACTTTCTAACAACGAAATATATATATATATATATATATTCTTACCCAAAAATCCCTGTTGACATACAAAGTCCTTGCACTTTACTAGACTCAGCAATCTGATAGAGACGTCTCGCCGCAGATTCCTTAACTTAGAATATTTCCTAGGCGTCAGACTGGTCCGGAAAACTTTGCGCAGCAGCACCTTTGTGCGCCGGGGGGCAGCGCCGTACAACTCCGCCCTGATATCGTCCATGGACGTGACGTCAGCGGAGCCATATATGCCTCGCCCCAGCGCGCTGACATCAGTTTTCTTCTTTTCCGCGTCACGAGGCAGATCCTGGAAACCAGCAGTTCCTGGCCTACTTTCGGGCCTTCTCGACACCGTTAGTGTTGTATTGGAACAGTGTGCAATGCCCTCCAGGTTCAAAGCCTGTGAGGCCTATGCGCGTCAGATATCTGGCACTGATCTGCACCTTATTTGCATGTGGTGCCTTGGTGTGCACCATGATTCCAAGTAATGCGGTGACTGTCAACAGATGAAGCCAAAGTCCTGTAGGGAACGCCGTATGAAGCAGTTGGCCGTGCGGCTGTGCGACCCAGCTTCTTCTCATTGCTACTCTCCCTCTCTAGAGGGGGCTCGCCCCCGAGGCCGCTCCGCGACCGGCGCCCTAAAAAAGGTAAGCTGAGCCACAAGCATCTACTGAGGTCCACCTCTTGTAGGCGTGCTGCTGGCGCCCACTCCTCTCGTACAGGGTCAGCTATGGGTGCCCGGAGGTCACCTCCTCCATACCTTCCTTTTCCAGGAGTTGGAGAGACGTGCGTCCAAATGGAGGCCTACTCCAAGGTTCTTCAGGCCTACTTTGAGTCCCCCTCTCTCCCTGGCGCGCCTTCGGGCCCCACAAAGGCGGAGGGTACTCAGGCTGGGCCCTCGTTGGTGGATCTTTCTTCGACCAGGGTTGTGTACACCATCTCTGACTCCGGAGCCCAGGCGACGATGTTGGGCCGTGGCCCAGCCCGTCCTGGTAGCTCTAGCACACTCCGCCGGTCAACGCATAGCCCTGCGCGGACGGCGGAAGCGGCGTCGACGATGCCGGGTTCGACGCCAGGCTCTCACCACCAGTCAACGCATAGCCCTGTGCGGCTTCCTGCGCGGACGGCTGAAGCGGCGTCGGTGACGCTGGGTTCGACGCCAGGCTCTCACCGCCAGTCAACGCATAGCTGTGCGGCTTCCTGCGCGGACGGCGGAAGCGGCGTCAGCGACGCCGGGTTCGACGCCATGCTGTGACTGCCAGTCAAATCATAGCCCTGTGCGGCTTCCTGCATGGATGGCGGGGGCTGTGTCGATGACGCTGAGCTTGGAGCTGGGCTCCACGTCGGACCCAAAGACGGGCTCATCATCCGAGCCCACACCCAGCTCTAAGCCTGAGCCCACGTCTGGGGCAACACTTCATCCAGCGTCAGGGCTGCATCCCTCGTGGAGTCCGAAGGCGTCCAGTTGACTCCGACACGGCGCCCACCGACGCCGCTGTCGACACATCCACTGCTGCCGGTGTCCATACATTCATCGACACCGGTGTCCATGCCTGGGATTGACCTCCCTCCGGATTCCTCGTTTATGTCTCCTCAGCGGGGTCGGGCGACACCAGTATCCGCTAAAGCCTTTTCGGATGCTGCTGCTTCCCCTAGTTGGGAGACACTGGTGCAGGTCCCTAGTGTGGCATGGCCTTTGGGTCGTTCCTCAGCTCCGCTCTTTATGGCAACTGGGAGAATTAGTCTCCAACTGTCTCCTACAGACTGCTTCTTGTCCCCTCCTAGGGTGACTACTGAGCTAGGGGCCACCTATGCATGGACTATCAACCGGGTGGCTGCTATCCTCTGCTTTCAGCCTCCTGTGGTACCCCTCATTCCTGGTCCCTTAATGGATCTGCATCATCTCGAGCCCATTACTGTGGAGCCTTTGCTACTCCTTGGGGGTGCTTTATTAGAGGTCCTGCATGGTGTATGGGCACGGCCCACTTCCGGGGCTCCGGTTGATCGGGCCATTGCTGGTAGGCACCGTCCTGCCCCTGGGATCTACTTTGTCTATCCCTCCACCCTACTGCTCAGGGCCTGGTGATTCAGGCGGCCTTTGGGTTATAGGACTGCACCACCTTGCCCCTGTTCCCTCCCACCCGGGAATCCAGGTGGCTGGATGCATGTGGAAGACAGGTTTTTGTTTCTTCTAGCGTGGCTATTGCGCTTTAAACTCCACATGCATGTTTGCACGGGCGTCCCCCACACTCTGGGACTCCGTTGGTAACCTTATTTCTTCCTTTCCGGAGGAATAGCTTTTGGAGCTTCTCCATCTTGTTCTTCACGGCAAGGAGATGGCACATTTTGCAATCCACTCCTTCCTGGATACCACAGACTCTGTGGGCCGCTCTTGCACGGTCGGTGGCTTTGCGCCGCCACGCCTGGATGTGTGCCAGTCGATTCCCTGATAATATTCGGGAAAGCCTCCAAGACATGCTGTTTAACGGAATAGATGTTTTAGGGTCCCACGGGGACTCAGCGATTTCCAGGCTTCTGTCAGGGCTGCCGTAATTCTGCTAGTGTCACTAGCGGACTTCTTCTTGGTTGCGGGTCTTTCTTTACGATCCGTTTTTTATCAGAGACGGGTTGGTGTCTCTGTATTGTCTGTACAGCAGTATGGCTGGTTGGTTTTGTTTTCAGTCCTCTGGCTGTTTTGCCAAGAGGATGCCCCCTTCTTGCCAGGGGTTGACCCTTGCCCTATGTGGGGTATTGGCTGGTGGCAGATGTCTGCATTCGCCTTTGTTCACTCCTGTGGAGTTTTCATTGTGGGTGTCCCTCTGGGATTTATATACCCCCTTACTGTGTCCTGTAGGGTCGCATCACTCTGTTGTTTGTGGTGCTTCACCTCCTGGTCTGGGTCTCTGCTGTGTAGTATCTACCTCGCATGCCCTGCCATCATTCTTTTTGTCACATGGTCCGTTTGTTGTCGCCAGCCCCTTCTGGGTTGTTCTTGCCGATGAGAAGTTGCCGTGGACCTCTCTGTAATACAATTGCTTTGGCCCTTTGGTTTATTCCCCAGCAGTTTTATCCACATCCCAGTTGCATCAATGCAGGGATTTCTGCGTCCTGCTGGTATTCTTAATGTGTTATGGACAGGGGGTCCCGGACTTGAAAGAACAAAGTATAGACAATACAGGATAATAAAGCATGAAATTAAAGAGGAACAAATTCAAAGTACCATCTTTTTTTTCACAGAGTACTTGTAGAAACCTTATCATAGGTTATCTGATGTGTATCAACAAAAGTTTTTTACTCTTTCAGATTTTTTATGCCCACATATGATGGAAAAGTGAAAGGATGGGGGGGGGGTAGGTGCCGTGAGGGAATTCAGTGAAGAAGGTGAAGAGTAACGCAATTCTCATTGGTCAAACAGAAAAGATTCATTAATCAATACTTCTCTGTACAATCATAAGATGGTCCCCTGAGATCAGGGCCACATGAGAAAATATATAGCACATGTCATTACAAATTTTATAAGCCAAACAACCCATATAGCTGTACAATTCTTGCTGGCGATGGGAGTTGGTCACATAGGCGAAAACAGTCTACGTTTCGACCCTCTAACATGTAGGGATGCTTGCCCTTACAGCGCGGGTCTTCTTCAGGACAGTGGGGGCGGTGAGCAGGCCTCCTAGGGTTAAAAAGAGTGAAAGAACTAATCAAGGTTCTGGGTCCATGAGAGATCCCTAATTGGCCATAGCAGCGAAAGCCTGCTTGGACAGCTCATTAAAAACATAACATGAAGACTATAAGACCATTATGGTTCATCACGACATATTAGAAAAAACACAGCGCTAGGCTAGGGGATACCTCACCCAAGTCACGATTTTGTTAAACTGAAAAGGAAAGTGTGAATTACCTTTAGGGAATAAATAGGGTACCGGACGAGTCAAGGACCGCGCGGTCTGAATCACTTGGACCTCGTAGTAATCTGGGGGCCCGAACAAAAATAATAGAGCAAAGATTACACATGAATTGCGGGGAATTAAAAATGAACACATCGCAAAAACATTTACATTTGGCCATGCATTCGTTACCTCAATGATCATGAGTCGACTGCTGGAGAGTAGATCAATATCTGGAAGGGGAAGGGGCTTAATTAGTACCTTGTACTTAACGATCCCCAAATTTAGAAAAAGAGCAAGGGGTTCAAACTACCACTCATTAGCGACTCACCTATCCAGTAGGTACAGCACAGTCGCGATGGGGAATCATGAAAGCAACAGATGCTCACGATCAGGAAAAAATCTCAATACTCGTTGGTCTCGGACTTGGGGGTAACAGGAAATCAATACCTGGAAAGAGTGGGACTTGGTTAGTAACTGGTCCCCAATGCCAGATAGCGGTGGAAACGAGGGAAACGGAGAGGTTCAAGCACCGCTAAATACCAACTCACCTATCCACTTGGTATTAAGGCACGGAGAAGTCACGCCAGAGAACCTGCAGGCAACCGATGCTCTGGTCCCGTAACCAGGAAGTCAGGGAGGGGGCGTGGTCACACATATAACGCGTTACATGGAAAGTAACGAAAGACTGAGCGACCATGTACTGGTTCGGTTGCCAGGTGACCAGAGGCAACATTTGATAAATTGAGAATAGCAAATGCAAATTCATAATGCGCTATAATCAAGGTTGTTTTATATTTCTAAAGAGAAAAAAAGGAAAAGAAGAGGGGTGCCAGTTGGATCATAACTCCGTTTGCAATAAGTTCAGTGATTCACTTCAGGATTACAAACAACAAAGGTCATTCGGTGAATACATTAAGACATTTGTTCATGTTCCTAACCAACACAAGGTGCAGACAAATCATTGTAAAGTGGTGACAGGTACTACAGTGTAGTGAAGGCAAACGTTAAAGGTGATTGGGTTAAGATACAATCACCTACATGTGTGTTCCATATCCAACATGGTGGTAAAACACATGACATTATCAATGAGCAACTAGTAAAGTTAGTTAGAGCTACGTCTATGTACCTAGCCAACATGGTGGTAAAACACACGGTATCACAGATTGCGGTAGTAGTAGTGAAGGCCAGAAAGAAGTCATAGAAAAAGAGAATTACAGATTGGCAAATTGTGCAAAACTGTTCTCAGACTCATTTAGACCATTTTGCACGGAGTCAAAGTAATCAATCCATTTGAGTTCTCTGACATTAAGGATGGGAGCTATATTACCTCCCCTGAGGCCCATTTTTAAATATTGCAGTACAGTCCACTTTAGACTAGCAAGTTGATGGTTTTCTTTTGTGCAGTGCTCAACCATAGGCGCCCCAGACACTTTGCACCTAATGCGACTACAATGCTGCAGAAAACGCACTTTAGCACGCTGTTGGGTTTGGCCAACGTATATTAAATCACACGGGCAGACTACACAATATACCACATCCGTGGTGTTGCAGTTAGTGTGTGATTTAAGACTAATGCAGTGATGTTTGAAACAAAATTCCTTCGTTTGAATGGCCGATGGGCAGGCTTTACAATTGCCACATCTATAGTGCCCTACAATTGGTGGCAAGTTCCAAAGTGAAGTGAGGGTAGATTTAGTCGTTGTGTCCAAAAATGAACATACTACATGATCACAAATGTTTTTGGCCTTTTTAAAGGAATGCAAAGGTAAACTATTACTATCTAAATCATCCGAAATCATGTCCCAATGCTTGTTTATAGCTTTTTTAATTGCATTGCTCTTAGTGGAGTAAGTAGTCACACATATTAGGCGTTGGTCACCATCGTTTATTTATTTATTTATTTATTTATTTATTTAATTTCTATCGCGCGTTATAACCACAGGGGTCTCTAAGCGCTGTTTATCCAGATGCGTAGTAAGGTTCGGCGGGTAAATGATCTTAGCAGTGCGACTGAGAGCTACTCCAGGCTTGCTTGAACAGAACCGTTTTTAATTTTTTCCTGAAGGCCAACAGATTGCATTCCTTCCTTAGTTCTGGAGCCAATTTATTCCACAGAGCAGGGAGTGTATTAGAAAAGGCACGCCCCCCCATCGTGGTCAACTTAAAACGATGTTGCGAAAGGAGGGTAGCCTCCGACGAGCGTAAAGTCCTGCTCGGCGTATAGGGAGATAGGCGAGATTTCACATATTTTGGTGCATTGCCATAAAGCACCTTGTGTACAATGCACAGTCCCTTGAATACGACCCTCTGCCGAATCGGGAGCCAGTGTAGCTCCTGCATCAGTTGGGACGAATGTGCCGTCCTAGGTTTTTTATAGATCAACCTGGCGGCGTCATTCATTACCCCCTGTAGCTTATCCAGCAACCGCTGGGGTAGCCCGATGTACAAGGAGTTTCCGTAGTCCAGCCTAGCCAGAATTATGGCTGAGACCACGCGTCTCAAGGTGGAAAATGAGAGTAAAGCTGAAATTTTCCTCAGTTGTCGCATCAGGCCAATGCAGGTACCCACTACCGTCGAGACTTGTTTTCCCATGGAGAGCTTCTCATCCACGTACAAACCCAGACTTTTCACTGCGGCCGCTGGTTTTGGTGGTACACCCAGCTCCACAGGCCAGAATTTCTCGTTCCAGGGGTTGCCCGTGATGGAAATGGGCAACACTTCCGTCTTATCCGGGTTAATTTTTAAGGAGTTTTTAGACATCCAATTAACCGTGGCTTTAAGTATGTCCTGCAGCCTGGTAGACGCTCCTGGACCATCATCCAGCCGAATGATTATCTGGGTGTCATCGGCGTAGTTGTATACTAAGCAATCCATCCTGTTTAGGAGTGCAATTAAGGGCTGTAGGTATGCATTAAAGAGTAGGGGCGACAGGGCAGAGCCCTGTGGGACCCCGCAGGTGATGGGTGCGGAGGTGGAAAGCAGGTCCCGCAGGTCATCGTTGGTTCGTTCGCTAGGTTGTAGCAGAGATTCTCGTGGGTTGAACCACGTTCTTTTTCTAGCCTTTTTGGTTAGACGTTTGGGGTAGCCCCATTCAATGAGGCGGTTCATTAAGTTCTCAGATTGATCCATGTAATCATCCTTCTTTCTGCAGTTGCGGCGGATCCTCAGAAACTGACCAAAGGGCAGGTTGTCCCTAAGGCCTCTCGGATGGTGACTAGAGTATTGGAGTAATGAGTTCCGCTCAGCTGGTTTTCTGAAGAGAGTAGTATGTAATACTTCATCTTCAGCGACGATGGAGAGATCAAGGAAGTCTATTTTATTTTTGTCAAATTTGATGGTAAATTGGATATCCTTAGATTTCATGTTGAGCCAGGTGTAGAATTCCATTATTTCAGTTTCAGTGCCCATCCAAACAAAGAGGATATCATCAATATACCTCATCCACAGTTGTATGTTCTGAAGAAGACCCGCGCTGTAAGGGCAAGCATCCCTACATGTTAGAGGGTCGAAACGTAGACTGTTTTCGCCTATGTGACCAACTCCCATCGCCAGCAAGAATTGTACAGCTATATGGGTTGTTTTGGCTTATAAAATTTGTAATGACGTGCTATATATTTTCTCATGTGGCCCTGATCTCAGGGGACCATCTTATGATTGTACAGAGAAGTATTGATTAATGAATCTTTTCTGTTTGACCAATGAGAATTGCATTACTCTTCACCTTCTTCACTGAATTCCCTCACGGCACCTACCCCCCCCTTCCTTTCACTTTTCCATCATATGTGGGCATAAAAAATCTGAAAGAGTAAAAAACTTTTGTTGATACACATCAGATAACCTATGATAAAGTTTCTACAAGTACTCTGTGAATAAAAACATGGTACTTTGAATTTGTTCCTCTTTAATTTCATGCTTTATTATCCTGTATTGTCTATACTTTCGTTCTTTCAAGTCCGGGACCCCTGTCCATAACACTTATCTACCCAGGTCCCTGTGACTCCATTTGGGTTAACCCTGTTTACTATAACACACGGTATTCTTAATGTGGCGAATTCGTGGAGCTGGATCTCCCTGTACTCCGCTCTGCCAGGCGTCTAGGACCCATGAGTTGGTTCTGAGTACTCTCTTGTTAGGCTCGTCTTTTCTTCTAAATTGTCCTGCAAGGGTACTACTTTCTTTCTTCCGGACTGGAGGCAAGCGCTGCTTATAGCCTGGACTAGTCCCACCTTCTGTATAATGCGGGTACTTTTGAGCATACCCTAGCCCCTGGGCTTGTCTGGGTTTCCGCATCCTCTTGAGGTTGTTTCTGCGCCATGGTCTTCCTAATGGCTTGTGCGGGCTTTCCTTCCTCGGTCTTTGCCCTGTCCTCTTACATCACCAACTCTTCTTTGGCATTGTCTTCTTGCTATTGTGTGCATCTCAGCTGTTCCTGCTGTCTTGCTTCCTGGTGCTCTTCTGTTTTGGTACTGTGGGCACCCCTGGCCGCGTATGAGCGTCCTTCTGGTTGTGTATGGGCATCTTTTCAATGCTCTCACACATGTCTGACTGTCGAGGGTCTAGGCAATATTTTTCCTCTAGGGTACCTGCGGGGGTGGTACGTGTTCTCTCCGCCATACCACTTATCAGTCTTCTGGGTCCATTGGTTCAGGTTTACTTTTTGCAACGTGCTGAAACCCCTCCCTTTCATGCCAGTCTCTTTACTGGGTTTGTTTTTGTTCCATATTGGCCCTTGCTGGGAAGGGGTCAGTATCCTGCTGCCTTTGTATCTTTCAAGAGCAGTTTCAACACTGTTTTACGCTGTTCGAGTTGTTTTGTTGGGGCTAGCTCTGACTTCTTGTCGACACCTTGGATCCTGCGGATCCTTCATGCCTCTTTGCTCGTCTTCTTGTGAAGTTCGGCATTTTTTTCGCTAAGGCACCAGCGTTCTGGCTTGGTGTTTTCCTTCTCTCATCCCCTCTACATATAGGGGTTTTTGTGTTCTTCTGGATGGGATGTGGTGCCCTAGCCTCCCCTAAGCCCCGCTCTTTTCAGAGAATAGGGGTCTGGTGGTTTGCTGCGCTGTCATTTTTGTCCCCACTGTGTCTCGCCCTTTTGGTTGGCGACACTCTTTTGGTCATGATATTCACGGCTAGGTTCTCTCTGGACCTTAGTGGGGTTCAGTCGCATTCCCGCCTCCTCTAGAGGTATGGCTTTGATATCTATTCTAAGTTAAGGAATCTGTGGCTAGACATCTCTATCAGATGAACAAGTTACTTACCTTCGGTAACGATGTATCTGGCAGGGACATAGTCTAGCTGCAGATTCCTTAATGCCCGCCCATCCTCCGACAACCTTTTCAGGTTGGGCTTCTTGCCTTCGCCTCCTCTAGGGTGGCTTTGTCCTCTGCGGGGTGACGTCTTCTCTTTACTCTGACTCACGAGACTACGTCCTGTTTTGTGTCTCTGCTCTACCCATCCTTGTGGTTGGACGGTAGGCCCATATGCCATGTGTCTTTTACAACCCTTACCCTGGGTTGCCCTTTGTGAGTCTAAATCCTTCTACCTCCCCGTCCTTCCCTTTCTTCAATCGCTTGAAGTTTCTTGCCTCCCCTGCACTCTAGCGGTTGCAGTCTCTGACAATGCTGCATTCGGTAGGTCCCTTATTCAAATTCAAAAACATCTTTATTCGATTCATAGAATCATAAAAGAACAAGCAATCAAATACTTTAATTGCATCAAAACGAATACATAGCTCCTCCAAGAATGGTAAAATACCCTGAGTGGATTTACAGATCAATGCAATTGCACAAGTATGTAGTTCTTTACTAAGCTGGAGAGTGCGCAGAACATATTCCTCAAGGTCAACATACAGTACACAGTTAAGGTTGTAAAGGGCTAGGGTGGCATGATACAGTTTCTCAGAAGTGCTTGATCCCCTTTTACATTAATCATAAAATCAATTAAACAGATAAAAATCTACTTTCATCGAGTACTGGAATATAAAGTGCATAGTGCGAAGTGCAAAATACAATAAAATGTTCAGCAAATTATTCCTAGAGTACACAGTTATTACACTAATGTGCTCTAGTGAAAGTAATAATTAAAACTTCAATCCTTTCTTCATTCTCATAAAATTAATGGTCAATAAAAATCTGTTAATACCAAATACAATAAGCTGCGTGTTATCTGTTTTTAGGATGCGTAGCATATCATTGTACTTCCTCAAGCCCAATTTCCTGCCCAACGATTTTATCCACTTCCTTCTAGCATGGAGGTAAGTGGGGCAGAAAAATAGGACGTGTGCTACATCCTCCTTTTTCCCCAGGTGTCACATATTACACTTGCTGTCTTCCCCCCCTGTTCTGTGGCTTTTCACATTTTGTTGTAAAGGCTTTAACTCGGAGAATACCGTACCTGAATTTCAGGTAGAGTACCTTCGAGAGTTGGGGTTCTATTTGATCTAAAAATAATTCAAAACGGGGAGTTGACTTAAACATTAAAAATTCGGTAGTAAGTGAGCCAGATCCACAATTTAGGGCAACTTTATGCATGATAAAATTCCAATAGACTTTTTTAATTTCCCTTTTTGATTCGAGAGTCAGCATATTAGAGTGGTTCCAAAATTTGCTTAGGCCCAGATCTAAAAGCCATATGCGAATATTTGCCAACCAGGGGAATGTGGCATGAGTGTCTAGTGCCATTAATTCACCCAGTGCCTGCCTGTAGGTGGAAAGTTAATCGGTAACCCATATCCTAATCCAATATGACAATGTCATCCAAACTGCCCTGTGCTCAATGCGTTTTAACCCCAGATCATACATGTAAGGGAACACCGGTGTATTTTGGGGCAGGGGGACCATCGCCCTTAAAGCCCTATTTTCTCCCACAATTAGGGCCGAAAGTTGTTACCCACCCCACAACTCAGAGCCATATAGAGCGGCAGTTTAGGTCCCTGGATTTGTACACCTCCAGTGCGGGTGTAATAGCCTTTATTCCAGTAGCATGGAGTTATGTCAAGATGTGTACTGAGTTTTGCGTTAAAATGGTTCTAGATTCTTTTATATGTGGGTACCATGAGAGTTTAGAATCGATGGTTTCCCCCAAATAAATAAAAGTGTGAACCTTCTCTAAAATTGCACCATTCAACGTTATGTTATTCTTAAAGCTTTTATGGGGCCTAATAGGCATGTGTTTTTTACAGGAGTTATTTCCAAACATTTTAATTTGCAATACACATCAAGTTTATACAATAGGTTTTGCAGTCCCCTCGGTGTCTGTGAGATCAAGATAGAGTCATCTGCAAAGGTCAAGGCACATATGTGGGTACCCCCTAACTTTGAAGAGTCGTGATTTGTCTTTTGTAGGAACTCAACCATGTTGTTGACATAGAGGAGAAACAAAGTGGGCACCAGGACACAGCCCTGACGCACCCCTCTCTTGACTGGTATTTCTTCTGTGAGCTCCCCACCTTTTCCCCAATGCACCATTGCGTAGTTATCCTCGTGAAGTCTAATGAGTTGGACCAATATATTTTTTGGAACCCCTTGTTTCTACAGATTTACCCACAAAAGATATCTTGGGATTGAATCGAATGCAGCCTTTAAATAAAAAAAGGTCACATACAAATTGCTAGATCTTAGTTTGGTGTATTTCCAGGCAATGGTTAGTAGCCTAAACACCTCGTCTATGGTGCTGGTTCTTTTTCTGAACCCTGCCTGGCATGGAGATAGTATTTTGTTTTTGACTAACCAATCGTTTAACTTCTCCAATATCTGTTTGGAATAGATTAATCACAACAGCACAGGTGCACCACAACATTTGGCATTTGATTTACAATTTCAATAAGTCACGGAGAATGAAGTTCCTCGATTTGATTTCTTTATTTCAAAAAAGGGTGAAGCACCATACAGCTGACGCGTTTCGTCCCAAAGAGGGACTTCTTCAGGGCTTCTGCTAATAGAGAGAGACTTCAAGTGAAGATGGAAGATGAAGCTCTAAAGGAGTAGCACCGCAAAAGACGAAAAAGGCTTGTCTCATCAGATAGAGGACAAGAATTCCAACAATATCTAGTCGATGTATCTGCTGTCTTTCAAGAATATTGTATGGTATCTGTTGATCCGGAGATTTAAGTAAAGCTGCATGTGGTATTAGGTCTATCTGTTATCCATAATAGATGTATAGTCCAACAGCATGTAGTCAAAGATTAAGTAATATAGGTTTGATGCCCCAATCGGTATCTGATAAATCCGATCAGCAACATCCAGTATTTTCCCAGTGGTGACCGCGGTGCGTCCTCCGGCAGCGAATGATTCATACATACATGTATACAGCGGATACATCGACTATGCTTTGGCTGCATGGTGCTTCACCCTTTTTTGAAATAAAGAAAACAAATCGAGGAACTTCATTCTCCGTGACTTATTGAAATTGTAAATCAAATGCCAAATGTTGTGGTGCACCTGTGCTGTTGTGATTAATTGATTCAGTTCCTCAGCGAACAAGCACTGTTACAGTGGGTGCTATTCAGTGTTCACACAAACCCACATGTAAATATTAGGGGTACTAATTACTATTTGGGGCTATTTTGTGTTAGATGCTGTTCTTAAGAAGGTCCCACTGTTAGGTCTCTTTTATCTATATCTGTTTTGGGGAATGTCTATCAAACTGATCGGTCTATAATTGGCGGGATCCTCCCTGCTGCCCTTTTTATATATCGGGACGATCTTCGCGCCCTTCCATGTCGGGGGGATGGGCTGTCCTCTGCTGATTGCGTTGCATAGTAAGTTGATATATGGTGCCCATACCTCAGGGGCATGTCTAAAGAGGTCTCCAGGGCTATTGTCTGAGCCAGGCGCTTTAG
The DNA here is from genome assembly GCF_964261635.1 of Lissotriton helveticus. NCBI lineage: Eukaryota > Metazoa > Chordata > Amphibia > Caudata > Salamandridae > Lissotriton > Lissotriton helveticus. The sequence continues at coordinate 695,234,685 of NC_136068.1, forward strand.
ACAATTTAATAGAGGCTATAGCCCGCTTGGTATCTGCAATACTAAAATGTAGTGGTTTAATCTCACTCAACAACATCAGTTCTTTAATGGTGCGTAGGTGGTCACTTGATGGTGGTCCCAGGGATGTATATAAATGTGCAAAATGTCTAAACCATGTGTTGGGATCTAAGTTGTAATCCTGTGGTGGTTTACTTATCTTATTGCCATTTGCGATGATCCTCCAAAATAAGGTTTGGTCTCCTGTCTTTGCAGCAGCTAGCAGATCTTCCCAGCTAGAGTCCTCCCAATTTCTGCGTGCTACTTTTAGTACCTGGTTATAAAGTTTCTTTTGTTGCCTGATTTTCTCAGGCTCTTTCAGCCTTAGGGCATTTGTTAAACTCTTTTTTGCTTCTCTACAATCTTCATTAAACCAGGGGTTAGACAATGACATATTGTTATTAGAACCTTTCCCCTCCCTGCTTTAGTGAGATGAGGTTTTATGTTTTTTACTAATGTTGAATGGATTTGAGTAATTGGGATGGGATTCGAGTTCTCGTTTAAAAAGAAGAAAGATAAAAGATCACTGAAAATATTGTAAATAAAAGTAAGGGGTTCAAGCTTTCCTAATATGGATGGCCATTTAACTGCCCTTCTATTATTACACATTATGGGCTGCAGGTTCTACAAGTCTAGTCCTGGTTGATTCAGGAAGTATTTCCCTTCAGGAACAACTAAACATAGAGGGAAGTGGTCACTTTCCCTCCTGGTCTCTACTCTAAAATCAATCTCATAAGCCCAGTATGTGGTACTTATAATAATATAATCTATACAAGAGGACGATTGGCCCCTTGAAAATGTATTTGTGCGTGCAAAATCAGAGGGGCATCTTCCATTACAGGACCGTAGTCCTTTTTCTATAGTAAATTCAAGGATATGTAGTGCAGAAACAGTACACCTCAAATGTCTTTCTGTTCTGAGTAGTGGGATACCCAGTGCCAGGTCTTCCTCTTCAAATATGGTTTCTATGCCCCTTAGTGGTTCATAGCAACAATTAAAATCACCACCAATTATGATGGGGCCGTTTGGTGCAGTTGAATCAGTAATTCCTTCCAGTTGTCTAATTAATGGTGTTTCTTTAGAGCGATCTCTTGGTCTTATATATATGTTGAATAACGAGATCCTAGTTTTATTGGGAAGCTTTAAGATTAAACCCTGGATGTCATCTGAACCGGTAGGTATAATTTCAATCACGACATTTACATAATTATTAACCCATATTAGGAGTCCACCTGAGGGTCTTCCTCTCTTCGGTTATTCGGCCTCTATGCTAAATGTTCTGTAACCCACCTTATATACTGGTTCCAATGCCCAGGTCTCTTGAAAGAGGCAGAGATCATAATTGTCTATATAGTCCTGCCAATCAGGTTCCTGGAGTTTTCTTGTGAGTCCGGCTATATTCCAGGACAACATTTTGACAGCTTTTATTTTGGAGACACTATTCTCTGGGGTAATGACCCCTCCAACCTGAGATTTATTGACTCCTTAGTTTACATTAAAACTAAATCCTGCTATGGGTGCCTTATTACTATTTTGCCTAACCAATGCAGCTAGAACCTGATCCCCATGTAGATGATACTGTGTCCCAGATCTTATCAGATTCTGATCATTGGACGGGCTCAGTCAATCCACTGCTTCGACATTGTTTTGGGCCAACAAAGAATTCAGGGGAGCACCGACATTGTTTTGGGTCACTAAAGAATTGGAGGGAACATCACTATTAAATATACCAGTTTTATTTTGTCTAATACAGATTTTTGAGTCAAATAAGGAATGGGTTCTTAAATTCAGGGTAATTACGTTATCAGCTATGGTTTTTGAATAGAACATTAGCCTAACGTCATCTAGATCCCCTTCCTCTTACTGTAACCGTACAACACTCTTTATATCAGTTCTGATCACAGAAAGACATTGTCGTTTGGTTCTTATCCAGTATATAACCTTGTTAATCAAGGAGTCCTCATCTTCCCTGATGCCTGGTTTTAGTTTTGGGACATTAGTAAGGAAGACATTATAGGATGTAATACCTCCATGTGCCCGCTGTGGGGGTTCCCTACCTGGTTCTCGTTGCCATGCTTCATCTCTCTGTCTAGTCCCATGGCTCCGGTTCCCCTGTTGTGTTCTAATTGATGGTAGTTTATCTGGATACCTATTTGTGTAAGGCAGCGTTTGCTGCGGCCTGTGGGCTCTATTGTGTTCCTGCAGGTTAGTCACCGGATGCCCCAAATTTGGTCGAAGACCATATACATGGTCTAAGTTGTGACGCTGATGAGCTGTGTGAGTTTGGAGACAATTTAATGTTCCTTCAATCTGTTTCCTAGGCATATCATTTCTGTTGTTAGAGTCACACGACCTGCTCTCAGTAGGTTTACTAACTCCAAGTGAAGTGGCTACCCCCCTTTGACTTGTATGTAAGTTAGTGGTGAGAGTTTCTATCATTTTTTTTATCGCTCTGACCTCTTCCTCAACAATATTCAATTTAATAGACAAGTCTAACACGAGTCTATGTGTGTCAGTGGTATGTGCCGGTACATGGGCATCTAGTGGGGGTAGGTTAGGCAGACTTCTGCTAGGTGTATACTCCCTCCCAGATTGTGACACTGGTGTTACTTCTGGGTTTTCTGCTAGTGCCCAATATTTATTAGAGCACTCAATGTTTATAATCTCCCCATGCAAATAGCTGTCATGATCTTTATCTGGATTATCTATAACCTTGTTCCTAAGGGTGGTTATTTTGCTTGTGTTTGTTCCAGTTTTTGGGTTTGAAACAGCTGTTGCAGACAGCAAAGCCTTTTCATGACTTTGATGGACTGTAACTATATGACTATTAGACTCTTCATTGATTGTTTTGTATATAGTACGATGAGATTTTGTTCCTTCCCTTTGGATTAGGCTCTTTGCCATTAGACAACATATTTTCTACTTCTTCAATAAGGTTTTCAATGGCAGCTAATGTACAATTCTCAGCTGCTGATTTAGGCTGTTTCTGGGTCCTTGGCATCTTTTTCCTGCTTGTTATCACTTCGGCTGCTTTCCTTTCCCCCATTATTACCCAGAAAACACTTAATACAAGTGCATATAAAGATTAAAGGAATACTTAGTACGCAGCAAAAGTTCTCTTATATAAACAGGAAGGGTATTTTTATCGTGCACTGACGATGATTTCTATGCACCAGGTGGAAGTATAGCACTATCTCCCATTAATAGTAACAGGTGTAGAGTGTAGGGAAAGCTTATGTTCAATAGTTCAGCAAGGATACATAAGCATTACAGAGATGGTCCAGAAATATAAGAACAAATGGTCCGTGAATTATGTCTCTTTAAAATAGAAGATGTTTTTGTTTTAAGTTATTTCAATATTATGTTCCTTTAGTCATTGGTCTATGATAGTCACAATGTCTTACCAGTGTAGGAAGATAACAAGCTGCTTTGCTGGTCGTAGTGTCAGGGAGGAGGCCCAGCCCAGCCTTCTCTGGTGTTTGACGGGCAAGGACGGGCCCGCCCTTGGCCCGGCCACGTCCCGCGCCACGAGAGAGATTGGAGCGCTTAAGAGCGCGGGCTGGCTCCCCCCGCCGCACCTGAGGCCACTGAAGGGGAGCGCTCGGCACCCTGGGACTTCGAGTCCCACCAGGGGCAGCGCAGTTGGATCGAAATGTTGGCCGCGGGAGAGAGTAGAGCACTTAAGAGCGCAAGCTGGCGCTGGAAGATTGCCCCCGCAAAATGGCAAAAGCAGTTTGAAGAGTCCCTTATTCGGATCTGAAGTCTCCCTTTGGGTGACACCTTATGGTAGTTTGTCCCTACTCCTGGGTTTTGAACTGATTGTCCTTCACTGTCATATATTGTGGTTGCAGCCTTTCTGTCAGCTACTGTGACGGTTCACCAAAGAGCTATAGCTCAATGGTAAGTCTTGTGCCTCTGATGGCACAGGCTCACAAACGCCATGGGTTCCAATTCTGCCTCTGCTGTGCATCTTCTTCTACCTCCGAGGGAGGTTTTGGACTTAAAAATTGCGGGGGTCCCTTCCAGAGTGGTGCTCTGTTCTTTTCCCTCCCTCGGTTTAGAATACACGGTGCCTGGCACTGTCCTTCTATGGTGCTATTTTTCACCATACCTTGTTTTTTCTTTTTCTGCACACTGTTCCCATATTTCACAGTTTTTGGTGGTCGCTTCGCATTCTTACGCGGAAAGGTCTTCTGACGAAAACTGATGTTGGTGCGCCGGGGCGGGGCATATATGGCTCTGCTGACTTCACGTCCATGGACGATGTCAGGGCGGAGTTGTACGGCGCCGCCCCCCGGCGCGCAGAGGTGCTGCTGCGCAAAGTTTTCCGGACCAGTCTGACGCCTGGGGAATATTCTAAGTTAAGGAATCTGCGGCTAGACTATGTCTCTACCAGATACATTGTTACTGAAGGTAAGTAACTTGTTCTTCAAGAGAACCCTAAAGAAAAAAGGCAAGGTTAATTATCATGAATAGATATATACTGTTAGAACTGGGGGTCTCTAGTTGGCTGAGGTAGGTACCTTAGTCCAAATAAGGACCCTTGCTTCTAGTCAGGGTATGGAGGGACACACTCTTAGATAACCCCAGCTTACCCCCTGGTAGCTTGGCACCAGCAGCTAGGCTTATCTCCAAGGCAATGTGTAAAGTATTTGCAACCGCACTCCCAGTAACACAGTGATAACACCACAAATGGACACCACACTGATTTCATAAAAATAGCGGTATCTTTATAAAAAGGAATACGATGAGACCAAACAATAGAAACCCAACATATGCGTATTCGTAATATTTCGCTTTGCCTGTTATTAGGCCAGCAATCACTTGTAGGTTCTTGCTGAATTAATGAGCAATTCACGATCTCTAATGCAGTCCTAATGCAATGCTATGCAGTTCGTAATGTAGTAATAAGACACTCCTTGATGCAAGAATCAAGCAGTTCGTAATGCAAGGATAATGCGGTTCAAAATGCAAGAATCAGGCAGTTCGTATTGCAAGAATAATACGGTTCGTAATGCAAGAATGAGGCAGTTCGTAATGCAAGAATAATGCGGTTCGTAATGCAAGAATCAGTCAGTTCGTAATGCAAGAATAATGCAGTAAGCCAATCTGCGCGGTCAATTCGGGCACCACTAGGCCCAACAGCAAAGACAATGGCCGTAAGCTTAAAGGGGTGGCCCCGGTACTGCTCGGCAGGGACGGGCCGCTCAGGGACTCAGCGCATCTAATGCGGTGTAGCGGGAGAGAGATCGGAGCACTCCTGGACTCCTCCTGCATGCCTCCTCAGGCCACAGGCACTTACGCTCCTGACCGGGGTCCAAGCCTTACCTGCGGGTTGCGCTGCCTCGCTCTATCTCTCCGCTCGTCCGACGTCTTGCTGGGCGATCCCGATCACGTTGCAGCTCTGTTGCTAGGTGACGCTGAAGCCGGACAGGTTACCGCGCTGCCTTCTCCTTCATTGACGATCTTGGGCAGATTCTTTTTGACAAACAACAATCACGATCCCTTTCACCTTGTAGCTTCCTTAGCTTCAAGAAATGCTTTAGCATGTTGCGGCTCGGGCCGACGGCGGCGATCTTTACTCACAACCTCAGTTACGATGACGGCTCGGGCCACGAACAGAAACGCAGCAGTGTGGACGATGTTTCACGCTGCGGGAGCAATGCGGTTACGGGGCACCTCGTAAACATCACCACGGACCACACGGCGTCTCAGGAGTGCAAAAAGCACATGCACACAGCGTCGCTGCGACACCCTTGGAAACTTTTATGTTCCTGAGTTTTCACAACAGGGGATCAGCTCTCCTCGTGCCCTTGGAGACAAGTTACTTTAGGACACAGCACACAGCAAAATCCTCTCAAGCAGGGGGACACAGCACGCAGCAAAGTCCTTTGTCCTCTCCTTATTCAAATCCGCAAACTGCAGGCCAGCCCCAGAACACACAGCAAGGGCAGTCCTTCTCTTCAGTCTCTTCAGCTGTTCTTCTTTGGCAGAGGTTCCTCTTGATCATGAAGAAGTTTCAATCAATTTTCAGTATGGATCTCAGTCTTGAGTTCAGGGGCTTCAGCTCTTACATTTATACCCCTAAAGGCCTTTGAAGTCTTTGTATTCACGGGGCTCTGACCCCGGTCCAAACCAGACCTGGGTGTCTTTCTGCCAGTGCACACCCTCTTCCTTTGATAGTCAGTGTCTGGGGCCAGATGCTCAGCAGGAGTTGGAGCCTTCCTTTAGTGGCAGCAACACAGCCCTCTTCACATCCAGGGGGCTACTCCTCCCCCCACATTAAACGCAGGCCAGCCTGTTGCTTTCGCACCTACTCCTCTCTGGGGTCAGGAGACTTCCCAGACCCTATCACATCTAAACCCAGACAGGCAATACACAACCAGGCAGAGGCACACAGGATGGTTTAAGACAAGAAACCAGCCACTTCTAAAAGCGTGGTTTCTAAACACACAATTTAAAAACCATCTTCACAAAAAGATTTTATTAAATTCTGAGTTCAGGCACACTAAACTCCATCTCTCCATATTATGTCAATAGGAAGATATGCTGGAAATATGGAACACAGCATTCTCCATTCTGTCCTATGGGCAAGATGATCTTGCAACTTAAAAAAACTTATTTGGCAGTATTTCACTGTCAGGACATGGTACACACCTCAGTACATGTCCTACCTTTCACATACACTGCCCCCTGCCCCGGGGGGTACCTTGGACCTACTATGGAGGTGTCTGATGTGCATAAAAAAGGATGGTAAGGCCTGTCAAGTGGATGCATGTACCAGGACAACAAGGCAGTTAACAAACTGTGCCAGGCACTGCAGTGGCAGGCCTGACATCTCTTCTTAGGGCTACTTGTGTTGGTGGCACAATTAGTGCTGCAGGCCCACTAGTAGCATTTCCATTACCAGCCCTGGCACACATAGTGCACTTTACTAGTAAGACACACATACCAATTATGGACAACCAATTACCATAACACTTTATACAGGGAGCACTTGCACTTTGACACTGATCGACAGTGGCAAAGTGCATTAAGCATCTAAATCGGCATCACAATGTCAGAAAAAGGTCTAGTAAGAAGGCAAAAAGTTTAAGGAACTTGAGCCAAAAAGGGCCAAGTCCAACATATACAATAAAGCTTCCTGCTCACCACCCCTCCCTAGCAAATAACTATACCTGAAAGTAACTCATCACACAAGGAATGCGTCCTTCCCATACCACAGATTAAACAAACTGTTTAGAATTGCAAAGGCTAGTTTTTTCAAGAGTATTTCTAACAAAGGAGGGAGGGAGAGAAAACAAGTGGATTCAGTCTCCCCAAGTATAGTGCGAAAACAAAGTGGAATCCACTAGGGCTGTATGAGATGGTCCCTATTGTGGTGGGGAACACTCAGTGTAGTTTAATACCCCTCACACACCAACAGGCCCTTGGTGTCATGCTTCATCATCGGGGTCTTCGCACCCCTCTACGGGATGCGGCGTGCTGCGACCGACGACTACGTGGGAGCACTTTTCTTTGGACTATGTGTGGATGTGTGTGGGGTAAAGGACGTATGTGAGTAGTGAGTTTAAAGTGAGTGAGGGTTAAAAAATACCTGGCTCATGGGGTAGGAAAAAAAAATCTTTATTCAGCCCCCGGCTGGTATTGTTAAAAAGGTGCAGAGAGAGGTTTGTGAGTGTATGATTAAGTACACCAACTTCGTTTGTGCGTCGTCTACATGGACATGTTTCGGAGTTCAAAGCCTCCTTCTTCAGGACGGGAATTTGCACATAGACCCACCTTACTCACATGTATTTATATGTCAAAGTGTATTAATCAAAAATTAGAAAAAAGTGAACTAAAGGTGTAATGTACCTAGTCACTGAATCATTAACGTAGTCTTTTTGCCCAATCGGCAAGTGGTGAAGACCTAGAGGGAGAAAGCAGATATTAGTTCCTTCTCGTGCTATAGTAGTCCTCCAGATATGGGTGACCTTAAGAACAAGCACTGGCGTTGCCAATAGGTCTCGCAGTAGGAAAGTTGGAGCTATTGGTTTTGTAAATGACATTTTATATTTATGTTTTGTGATTTACAATGCCAATACTTTTAACTTTAGCATATGTGACACTTTTAGTATTTGTAATGTCACATGTTTTGTATTGACTTGACTTAGATGTATTGATATTACAATTAACATTGGCTTTTAATTTTTTTAAATCATTAATACTTAAATAAAAGTGATTGTAATTTTTAATGGCAATAGCTTAAACTTTTGTAAATAACTGTTGTGAAGATTATGTTCAGTGACTAAAATCCAAGAACAGAAGTGAAATATTAACATTTTTTTGTGACATTTGCAATAAAGCTTCAAACATTGAGAAAACATATTTGAACTAGTGAAGCTGTGGTGGTGCTGAGTGATGCTGTGGTGTTGCTGAGTGATGCTGTGGTTGCACTGAGTGATGCTGTGGTTGCGCTGGGTGATGCTGTGGTTGCGCTGAGTGATGCTGTCGTTGAGCTGAGTGGTGGTGTGGTGGTGCTGAGTGGTGCTGTGGTGGTGCTGTGGTGGTGCTGAGGGATGCTGTGTTGGTGCTGAGGGATGCTGTGTTGGTGCTGAGTGATGCTGTGGTGGTGCTGAGTGGTGCTGTGGTGGTGTTGAGTGATGCTGTGGTGGTGCTGAGTGATGCTGTGGTGGTGCTGAGTGAAGCTGTGGTGGTGCCGAGTGATGCTGTGGTGGTGCTGAGTGATGCTGTGGTGGTGCTGAGTGGTGCTGTGCTGGTGCTGGGTGGTGCTGTGGTGGTGCTGAGTGATGCTGTGGTGGTGCTGAGTGATGCTGTGGTGGTGCTGAGTGATGCTGTGGTGGTGCTGAGTGACGCTGTGGTGGTGCTGAGGGACGCTGTGGTGGTGCTGAGTGACGCTGAGTGGTGCTCTGGTGGTGCTGAGTGATGCTGGGGTTGCGCTGAGTGATGCTGTGGTGGTGCTAAGTGGTGCTGAGTGGTGCTGTGGTGGTGCCGAGTGATGCTGTGGTGGTGATGAGTGGTGCTGTTGTGGTGCTGAGTGACGCTGTGGTGGTGCTGAGTGACGCTGTGGTGGTGCTGAGTGACGCTGTGGGGGTGCTGAGTGACGCTGTGGGGGTGCTGAGTGATGCTGTGGTGATGCTGAGTGGTGCTGTGGTGGTGCTGTGGTGGTGCTGAGTGATGCTGTGGTGGTGCTGTGGTGGTGCTGTGGTGGTGCTGAGTGGTGCTGTGGTGGTGCTGAGTGGTGCTGTGTGCTAATAAATAAAATTAAACACATGCTGGACCTTATTCAGCACACTTTGGAGCGCGCTCTGAGAACTGAGCTTTTCTTTGCAATAATTTTTTCAAGCCTCGTACAAGCCACCATACTTAGAGTCACCCCTTTAGTCTTGGGAACGAGCTGTTTGGTTATCCATATCAAATCCCTTGACTTTGATTTTATGACGCAATGCATTCTGGGAAGCCAAACACAATGAAACAGTATTCAGGGTGATGAATGTGCCCAGCAATGCCTGAAAAAAGGATGTCGCGTAACATTTAGAGTTTCCGACTTTGAAACTGGGGGACAGGGTTCGAGTCTCAGAGCCTGCCCTATCCGTGCAAACAGAAAAAGAAAGGTAGACATGCTGATCAGAAGAAGAAATAAACTGCGAAACTCCCCCTCAAAAATGCAGATTGATTTAGAGAGAGGATGTGATGTAATATCCAGAGCTGCAAAGTTTGGAAACTGGTTTTAGTCTCGGCTCTTCCCGCGCCTATTAAAAAAAAACATTACAGAGACATGCCGATCGGAATAAGTAAAACAATGGAGAAGCTGAGAAACAAAAAAAAAATGCAGATTGGAAACAAAAAACGCAACGGAAACAAAAGGATACACAAATGCCGATATGTAGGGTTATTACCACTACGGTTATCTTTTCTGAACTCCCGCTGGATGAACATGTATAGTTAGAAATGCCAACATTTCGAAAACAAGGGCAGAAACAAAAGAAAAAGTCTCAGAGCCTGCCCTATCCGTGCAAACAAAACAAGGGAGGAAGGGTGACGAGACGCATGGGGAGCAGCAGGCTTTGATGTGCCGGCCGGCCATGCAGTGAATAATTAGGGGAGGAGAAATGCCGGCCTGAGGCCGAGCACAAAGCAATGAAAGTTAAAGCAATTAGGGGGGAGGTGGGAGGGAGGCTGATCCTCGTACAAGCCACCATACTTAGAGTCACCCCTTTAGTCTTGGGAACCAGACTGTTTGGTTATCCATATCAAATCCCTTGACTTTGATTTTATGACGCAATGCATTCTGGGAAGTATAGTCTTGTTTTATTTCAATTGCACTAACACCCGACAGCGAGCGTTTTAAAAGGAAAGCCCTGGGCTAGACTTATCATTCCTGTCTGGAGGGAGAGTCAACAAATTAAGTGTAAAAGTTGAGGCGCGGGTGTTAAGAGTCCGTCCACGTGCGGGCCCATGAAAACCGCTGGGCTTTAAATCATTGCAGCAAAGGTGTTTTTGAAAATTTAAGTATGTGTTTATTTCTGTAACACACACACGTGTTTCACCTTAGTGCATCACATTATTAGTATTATAGTTGGAGCAATGTGTTATAAAATCAAATATGAGAGAGGTTTTGGTTCAGCGCATATCCAGAATGCACGTATTTGAAGGCCCTCCTATGATGATAAACTGTTTCGCTGCAGATCGCTTTAATTGGTAGCTGCAAGACAGCCTCTGTGTTGCTAGCTCTCTGCTGTGCCTTTCCCGTCTATAACAAGCATTGGGTGGACATCGTGCAAATCACATTAAGTTAGAATGTAATGTAATGGATTGCACACAGACATCCACATAAGGCAGCATGCACATTCATATACAGCATTACCAACCGGAGATACATTTACACACACACACATGTCCATGCACATATATACAAGAACACGCACACAGGCACTACTAAGAATATGTGCACACTTAGACACATATGCATGCAGGCACGCATGTGCACATATACATGCCCACACTTTTTTTGTCTCACCCCTATGAGATGCCTTGAATGAAATAGTCAATTTACATGTTTGGAAAATGTAAACATTTGAAGTGCTCGGACAGGGGCAGCAGACAGATGCAGATATGAGGCAGATAGGGTGGCAGACATAGAAACAAGAGACAGATGAACAGATGGAGATAAAAGGCAGATATGGCGGAAGACGGGAATAAAAGACAGAGATGAGTGTGTGAGACAGTGTAGAGCGACACAGACGGGAGAAACAGAGGAACAGATGTGAAGAAGCAAGAGATATTAAGGACAGAGAGCGTGATGAGGAACCATGGGTAATGAGAGAGTGCAAGAGAGGAAGGCGAGAGAGAGAGATGAAGATAGAGATGAGTGTGCAAGATGAGAAAGAAAGAAAAAGGGGAAAGAGATGAAGACACAGTGGTGAATGGGTAAGGTGAGAGAGAAGGAGAGAGGGAGAGATGGGGGGATGAGGCACAGGCAGACATAAGCGCACTCATATAACCCATGATATGGCGGGGAGCGAGCCTGCTTAGAGGAGAAAAACAGATGGCCGGAGAAGCGTCCGTGAAGCAGGGGGCGGGGAGCCGAGCCCTTTGATGTAGCGCGGCCGTGGAAACAAGCAATTAGGGGGAGGAGAAGGGAAGCCAGCGCACGCTGGGTAAGCCTGTGGGAGGGACGCTGATGGCTTTGAGGTGGGGAAATGCGCGTGCTTGTGGTCCCGTTATTTCACGTGAACTCGAAGAAAACCGCATTGAAAAACCCTTGGTTTGACGAGTATTTTGACCACTAGAATTCTCTCCATTTTCCATTCCTGCGGAATGGAAAAGGCGAGACCTAAAAACTGGGGTGTTGCTATTTGCCACACATAGATCATGTGTGTTTTCATGCAACCTGTAAAAAAAGAGGGGACATAGACTGGACAAGGACATACATTAAACATTTAGTGCACACTTGTTGTTTATCATGTTCATTCCTACTGCTGGTGCAGTGAAAATAAAGGAAAAAGATCTTACTCAATGTACAAGGGTAGAGTGCCTCATGAGCCTTTAACGTTTTTAGGAGGGTTCCATCAGGCACAATTGGGTGATCTGAAATCATGAGAAGGACTCATTATAAACCATACTCTCCCAAAAAGGACTCTGTTGCTCCTTACCATTAGGTGATTTCACGAACATCTAACTCACGGTTATCTAGACGAAATTCGACCTCCTCCCCTCAACGCGGCTCCGATGATACTGCCAACGGGAGCGGGCTGGTCTTTTATGCACCCCGGGATTAGTTAATTGTTGGTGAGTGATCGTTTGATTGAGCCCATATTAGGGTATTCCGAAATTGGACAGGATCTGGTACCGCGCGTATGCTGAGACGCTGACGTCTTGCGCATGCTCAATGCGAAGCGACTACCCAGATTTCAACGTGGTCCGGATTATGCGTGATGTTAAGACGCTTACGTCTTGTGCATGCGCAGTACCAAGTCTCCACTGAGAAACCGAATACCTCGTTTATCGGTTCGGCGCATGTGTCCAAGTTGGAGCGTATTTTGTTTCATACCGATAAGGATTCCTATTTGAAGGGAATAAACATCTTTGTGGGGCGTTCTTGAGGTTATAACACCGTCTGTTTGTATCACACACATTCTTTAGGAAAATGACTATGTTGATTTTGTAATGCTAGCTAAGTGGCGAAAATACAGGTTATCATTGGACATATTCAATTGCATGAAACCAGAATTTTCAGCTGATCATGGTAACTGGATAAGGAGATTGTGTGGAGGTTGCAGATTAACTGAGCAGCAGGTGGGTCACGATAGTGTCTCACCGTATTTGTCCCCATGGAATGTCATCATTAAGGCCTAGAATATGGGTACCCAGACGGAATACCCATCTCTGTTCTTTTTCAAAGAGGCCTGTCTCAGTGGGTAGCTGTTCGATGACAGTCCATAGGAGATGGTTTACTCAGTGTTGTTCTGTTAGAAAATGGGTGGCCATTTTGGTAGTAGATTTTTTACATCTGACATTGCTTTTATGTTCGTTCATTCTGGTTTTTACGGCCCTGGTGGTCATGCCCACATATTCCAGGCCGCATGGGCATGTGATCAAATAAACAAAATTTTTGCTATTGCAGTTCGCGAAGGCTCGTTGTTCCCATTTACTCCCATTTCTGAAAGTAAGGTTTTGACTTTTCTTAGTTAGGTGACAGCTACCGCAGTTACCGCAGGGATAATGTCCTTGCAGTCCCTGTAATCTGGTTTGTTGGTTTTGTATTGATTTTGGTCTGGTGTGGACCAAGACATCCTTCAAATTCTTTCCTCGTTTGTGGGCAAATAGAGGTTTTTCTAGATGCAATGTTCCACCAGTTAGGATCTTCCAGTGCTTGTTTATCATTTTCGACACCTGATCAGAATGTGAATTGTACGTAGTGACACACACTAGTCTCTATTGGTTGTTCTCAGAGGGTACCTTATCCTCCAAGAGGGCGTCGCGGTGGATGTTCCTTGCCCTCTTCATTGCTGAATTAATCACTCTGTCAGGGTAGTGTCTCTCTTTTAGTTTGTCTTTGAGATCCAGGGCTTGGGCTTTGTACTTTTTGATGTCTCTGCAGTTGCGTCATAGACGGAGAAACTGGCCATAGGGTAGGTTCAACCTCAGATGGCGGGGATAAAAGCTATCAAATCTTAAAAGACAATTTCTGGCCGTTGGTTTGAAATGGGTTTCCATCTTAAGTGAACCTCCCTCGTGGTATATATTGAGGTCCAGGAAAACCATGGAGCTGTTAAACGTGGTGTGGGTGAATTTTAGAAAAGGGTTCTGGTTGTTAAGCCATGCTAGGAAATCCGTCACTGACTGATCGTCTCCATTCCAGATGACTATCACGTCATCAATATATCGTTTCCATGTCTGGATATTCTCTCTGTGCGGGTTGTCTAGATGTAGGATTTTTGTAGCCTCTAGGTGGTGGACATTTAATCCTGCCAGACTCGGCGCGAAAGTGCTGCCCATACTTGTGCCGTGGCACTGAAGGTATAGGGTGCCTTCATATTCAAAGAAGTTCTTGGTTAACGCGATGGATATACATTCCATCACTACACCACGGGGAGTCATGTACTGCCAGGCGGTGGAGTTTTGGACCTCTTCAATGATGAGGAGAGTCTCGTCGTGTGGTAAACTGGTGTAGAGACTCTCCACATCCAGACTCAAAAGCATCTGAGTCTCTGGATTGAAGGTAGTGTCCTTCAGCAGTTGTAGGACTGCCTTGGTGTCTCTCAGATAAGTGTCTGTTGCTTGAACCAGTGGTCGGAGGAACGCGTCTGCAAATTTTGACAGGGGTTCCAGGATTGAATTGATTCCTGAAACAACTGGTCTGCCTGGTGGACTTGTCAAGTTCTTATGGACCTTTGGTAGGCAGTAAAAATAGGGTGTTTTGGGGTCTTTTTGAACTAAGAATTCGGGCTCTTTTTTAGTCAGCCAATCATGTGTTAGGGCCTCTTCAACCATTGCCCCTATTGTTATGCGTATTGACTCAGTGGGATCATTTGTCAATACCTGGTAGTTCCTTCTGTCTGACAGGAGTCTCCTGCATTCCTGATCATATGCAGTCGTGGTCTGAATCACCACTGCTCCCCCTTTGTCGGCTGGCTTTATTGTTAATTCTTTATTTTGGCAAAGTTCTCTTATTGCCTCATTCTCTTTCCTGCTCATATTCACAAAGGCATTTTTGGGGGTGGAATCTAGTTTGCTCAGTTCAGTCATTAGTGCTTTTTCAAAGGCCAAGACTTCTACCGGTAGGGTATTATCCGGTGGTGTGAATGTTGATTTTGGGCGTAGACCAGTGTCTGAGACAGTCGGAGATCTCATCCCGTCCACTGAAAAACACCTTCAGTTTGATGCTACGGACAAAGTTTTTCACCTCGCCGTGTAGCTTGAAACTGTCCAGTTTGTTAGTTGGGACATAGCCGAGTCCTTTGTTCAGTACCTGGTTCTGAATGTCGGTGAGTGGAACTGGGGAAATGTTAATCACTAGGTTCCCCTCTTGCTTGTGGATGCCTGGTTTGCCAGTGCCCCTGTCATGCTCCTTGTGGACACCCTGGGGTCTGATTCCTTTTCTGGTTGCCAGGTAACATTGTTCCCTTTCTTGTTCCTGCCTCTGTTGGGTCCAGGGCCCCATCCTAAAAAAGGTTGCTGGTTTTGTGCTCCTCCTGTAAAATCCTGTGGCCATGGTGGGTATATCGGGCCCATTGGTACCTGGCAACCAGAAGAGGAATCAGACCCGAGGGTGTCCACAAGGAGCATGACAGGGGCACTGGCGAGCCAGGCATCCACAAGCAAGAGGGGAACCTAGTGATTAACATTTCCCCAGTTCCACTCACCGACATTCAGAACCAGGTACTGAACAAAGGACTCGGCTATGTCCCAACTAACAAACTGGACAGTTTCAAGCTACACGGCGAGGTGAAAAACTTCGTCCGTAGCATCAAACTGAAGGCGTTTTTCAGTGAACGGGACGAGACTCCGACTGTCTCAGACACTGGTCTACGCCCAAAATCAACATTCACACCACCGTATAATACCCTACCGGTAGAAGTCTTGGCCTTTGAAAAAGCACTAATGACTGAACTGAGCAAACTAGATTCCACCCCCAAAAATGCCTTTGTGAATATGAGCAGGAAAGAGAATAAGGCAGTAAGAGAACCTTGCCAAAATAAAGATTTAACAATAAAGCCAGCCGACAAAGGGGGAGCAGTGGTGATTCAGACCACGACTGCATATGATCAGGAATTCAGGAGAATCCCGTCAGACAGAAGGAACTACCAGGTATTAATAAATGATCCCACTGAGTCAATACGCATAACAATAGAGGCAATGGTTGAAGAGGCCCTAACACATGATTGGCTGACTAAAAAAGAGGATGAGTTCTTAGTTCAAAAAGACCCCAAAACACCCTATTTTTACTGCCTACCAAAGGTCCATAAGAACTTGACAAGTCCACCAGGCAGACCAATTGTTTCAGGAATCAGTTCAATCCTGGAACCCCTGTCAAAATTTGCAGACGCCTTCCTCCGACCACTGGTTCAAGCAACAGACACTTATCTGAGAGACACCAAGGCAGTCCTACAACTGCTGAAGGACACTACCTTCAATCCAGAGACTCAGATGCTTCTGAGTCTGGATGTGGAGAGTCTCTACACCAGTTTACCACACGACGAGACTCTCCTCATCATTGAAGAGGTCCTACACTCCACCGCCTGGCAGTACATGACTCCCCGTGGTGTAGTGATGGAATGTATATCCATCGCGTTAACCAAGAACTTCTTTGAATATGAAGGCACCCTATACCTTCAATGCCACGGCACAAGTATGGGCAGCACTTTCGCGCCGAGTCTGGCGGGATTATATGTCCACCACCTAGAGGCTACAAAAATCCTACATCTAGACAACCCGCACAGAGAGAATATCCAGACATGGAAACAATATATTGATGACGGGATAGTCATCTGGAATGGAGACGATCAGTCAGTGATGGATTTCCTAGCATGGCTTAACAACCAGAACCCTTTTCTAAAATTCACCCACACCACGTCTAACAGCTCCATGGTTTCCTGGACCTCAATATATACCACGAGGGAGATTCGCTTAAGACGGAAACCCATTTCAAACCAACGGCCAGAAATTGTCTTTTAATATTTGATAGCTTTCATCCCCGCCACCTGAGGGTGAACCTACCCTATGGCCAGTTTCTTCGTCTACGACGCAACTGCAGTGACATCAAAAAGTACAAAGCCCAAGCCCTGGATCTCAAAGACAAACTGAAAGAGAGACACTACCCTGACAGAGTGATTAATTCAGCAATGAAGAGGGCAAGGAACATCCACTGCGACGCCCTCTTGGAGGATAAGGTACCCTCTGAGAACAACCAAGAGAGACTAGTGTGTGTCACTACGTACAATTCACATTCTGATCAGGTATCGAAAATGATAAACAAGCACTGGAAGATCCTAACTAGCGGAACATTGCATCTAGAAAAACCTCTATTTGCCCACAAACGAGGAAAGAATTTGAAGGATGTCTTGGTCCACACCAGACCAAAATCAATACAAAACCAACAAACCAGATTACAGGGACTGCAAGGACATTATCCCTGCGGTAACTGCGGTAGCTGTCACCTAACTAAGAAAAGTCAAAACCTTACTTTCAGAAATGGGAGTAAATGGGAACAACGAGCCTTCACTAACTGCAATAGCAAAAATGTCGTTTATTTGATCACATGCCCATGCGGCCTGGAATATGTGGGCATGACCACCAGGGCCGTAAAAACCAGGATGAACGAACAGAAAAGCAATGTTAGATGTAAAAAATCCACTACCAAAATGGCCACCCATTTTCTAACAGAACAACACTGCGTAAACGATCTCCTATGGACTGTCATCGAACAGCTACCCACTGAGACAGGCCTCTTTGAAAAAGAACAGAGATGGGTATTCCGTCTGGGTACCCATATTCTAGGCCTTAATGACGACATTCCATGGGGACAAATACGGTGAGACACTATCGTGACCCACCTGCTGCTCAGTTAATCTGCAACCTCCACACAATCTACTTATCCAGTTACCATGATCAGCTGAAAATTCTGGTTTCATGCAATTGAATATGTCCAATGATAACCTGTATTTTCGCCACTTAGCTAACATCACAAAATCAACATAGTCATTTTCCTAAAGAATGTGTGTGATACAAACAGACGGTGTTATAACCTCAAGAACGCCCCACCAAGATGTTTATTCCCTTCAAATAGGAATCCTTATCGTTATGAAATAATATACGCTCCAACTTGGACACATGCGCCAAACCGATAAATGAGGTATTCGGTTTCTCAGTGGAGACTTGGTACTGCGCATGCACAAGACGTAAGCGTCTTAACACCACGCATAATCCGGACCACGTTGAAATCTGGGTAGTCGCCTCGCATTGAGCATGCGCAAGACGACAGAGTCTCAGCATACACGCGGTACCGGATTCTGTCCCATTCCGGAATACCCTAATATGGGCTCAATTAAACGATCACTCACCAACAATTAACTAATCACGGGGTGCATAAAAGACCTGCCCGCTCCCGTTCGCAGTATCATCGGAGCCGCGTTGAGGGGAGGAGGTCGAATTTCGTCCAGATAACCGTGAGTTAGATGTTCGTGAAATCACCTAATGGTAAGGAGCAACAGAGTCCTTTTTGGGAGAGTATGGTTTATAATCAGTCCTTCGCATGATTTCAGATCACGCAATTGTGCCTGATGGAACCCTCCTAAAAACGCTAAAGCTCATGAGGCACTCTACCCTTGTACATTGAGTAAGATCATTTTCCTTTATTTTCACTGCACCAGCAGTAGGAATGAACATGATAAACAACAAGTGTGCACTAAATGTTTAATATATGTCCTTGTCCAGTCTATGTCCCCCCTTTTTTTACAGGTTGCATGAAAATACTCATGATCTATATGTGGCAAATAGCAACACCCCACTTTTTCTTAAGGTCACCCATATCTGGAGGACTACTATAGCACGAGAAGGAACTATTTTGTGCTTTCTCCCTCTAGGTCTTCACGACTTGCCGATTGGGCAAAAAAACTACGTTAATGATTCAGTGACTAGGTACATTACACCTTTAGTTCACTTTTTTCAAATTTTTGTATAATACACTTTGACATATAAATACATGTGAGTAAGGTGGGTCTATGTGCAAATTCCAGTCCTGAAGAAGGAGGCTTTGAACTCCTAAACATGTCCATGT
The DNA here is from genome assembly GCF_964261635.1 of Lissotriton helveticus. NCBI lineage: Eukaryota > Metazoa > Chordata > Amphibia > Caudata > Salamandridae > Lissotriton > Lissotriton helveticus. The sequence goes on from NC_136068.1 coordinate 695,253,505, forward strand.
AGACGACGCACAAACGAGGTTGGTGTACTTAATCATACACTCACAAACCTCTCTCTGTACCTTTTTAACAATACCAGCCGGGGGCTGAATAAAGATTTTTTTTCCTACCCCATGAGCCAGGTATTTTTTAACCCTCACTCACTTTAAACTCACTACTCACAAACGTCCTTTACCCCACACACATCCACACATAGTCCAACGAAAAGTGCTCCCATGTAGTCGTCGGTCGCAGCACGCCGCATCTCGTAGAGGGGTGCGAAGACCCCGATGATGAAGCATGACACCAAGGGGCCTGTTGGTGTGTGAGGGGTATTTAAACTACACTGAGTGTTCCCTACCACAATAGGTACCATCTCATACAGCCCTAGTGGATTCCACTTTGTTTTTGTACTAGTTTTTTCAAGAGTCCATATATTTCAAACATGACTCTTCTTTTCAGAAAGTCCTTCTTTTTATATTAATTTTTACTGAAACACATACAAATATGTATATATGTATGTATATATATATATATTTTTTTTTGGGGGGGACATTGACAAAGGCGTGTAGCCGAAACGCATCTGTCGGGCATTCTTTTGTGGAATAAAATATTTGAAATTACCTCCTTGTGTGCGCCTCACTTTATGCTACAGTGGAGAAAGGAGTGACCAATGGGGAACAGACTCTACAAGAATTTCTGAGTTGGCTTAATCTTGCTGACACGAACTTACGCTTTACTGCCCACATCAATCCATCCCAAGTAGAGTTCTTAGATATTTATATCAGACACAATTCCAACATGCTTGAGGTGGATCTGTATACTAAGCGGACAGCAAGGAACACCCTCCTTCATTTCACAAGTTACCATCCGAGGAATCAGAAGGACAGCATTCCGTTCTCTCAGTTCCTTAGAGTGAGACGGAACTGCATTAATATAAAAGACTACGATAATCAATCAGACATCATGAAAAAGAAATTCCTTGAACGAGGCTATCCCCACCGCCTCGTCAGGGAAGCATACAAAAGAGCACGATTTTATGATTGAGATGCCCTACTCAAATCAGAGAATGACAAAATGCAACCCAAGTTGGTATGCATAACAAAGCATTCTACTCTGAATGACACCGTCAGACAAGTAATCAATGCCAATTGGCACCTCCTTAATGTGGACCAAACACAGAAAAAACTGGACAAACCTACGTTTGCACATCGTCGCAATAGAAATTTGAAAGATCTAATAGTGCGATCCCGCTACACTGCATTGACCAACAACCCCCCATTTATACAAAAATCCATAGATGGGGCTAATCACGTGAGAGGTACCTCACGCTGTGGTTCCTGTCAGTCATGTGATACTATTCTCACAGGAGAATCATTTGTATTCAATCAGTATAACATCCAGGCCAAAGAACTATGGACGTGCAACACACGTAACATAGTGTATCTAATTGTATGCCCATGCAATTTGGGCTACGTGGGGGAGACGTCGCGAGCTATGAAAACGCGACTTGCAGAACACAGGTCAGCGATAATAATAATAATAATCTTTATTTAGATATAAAACATATCTTTAAAAGAATTTTACAAATTCACAACCTGACCGAATATTAAGATAAAAACTTCTAGGAAATAACAACACAATATAGATATAAAAACACAATCCATTGGCAATCTTTAAAAAAACAGGGATTTTGTCTCATAATATATTTTAAAATCACAAAAATTGAAACAGGGCACCAGCTTGCATTGGGTATCACCAGATTATGTCTAACATTACTGAGAATAATGCCAGTTGTTACTCATTTCGGTGAGAGAGAAAGGAAAATTAAGCACTTTAACATGGTCTCCTTAAGTTAAAGGTGTAATATGCTCGCTGAACAAATTTTGTAAATTTTATGTTTAGCACTATGTTTTCAGGGTTTAAAGCTGCCATGATGGCTTGCCTGCAGGTCCGAACCCCCAGCCTGTTCCATTCTAATTTTAGTCCGGACCTGCGTTCTGTATTAAGGGCTGGGCAGAGGCAACTTACATGCAACATGGTTTCCGCTGTTTTCCCACACCCTCTACAGGAGAGATCTTCCGATGTACGTCGCCATGATGGTAAGTCCTGCAAGAAACGCCAGTCGCCCAGTCTGATGGCGATGAAGCCGCGTTTCAAGTATAATGGGTATGTGCTGGCCAAATAACAGACTGGGGCTGGGTGTCTGTAGGAATTTATCATGGCCCAGGCGTGGCTACGTTTCAGAAAAAGTGCTTTATCCGTGAGACAAGAAGTCATTCTCACACATTTTTTATGGCTTTTTTAAAAGCTATCTAGCCAGGGTTTAGGGCCCACAGATCGCTAGCTGACATTTGCTTAATGGCGTCTGTAAAAAGTAGTCCGTACAAACCCCCCGGGTTAATCTGGCTGATTTCTTGCCAGACTAGGGATTCTACAGTTCCTGGCTCAGCTTGTCTTAACTTGTGACACAGGTTAAGGTATGCCCCAGTGGCTGAGGCCTCGTAGTTTATCAGCCCCATGTCCAACCTAATCTGTGCTGCGGAGGATGTCTTTGGCAGCCGAAGCACCCTTTTATAAATTTTGGTTGTCTGTTGGTTCAAGGTTGTGTTCATTTTACCACTGAAAATCTCAATGCCGTAGGATAAAGTGGGGCCAACTTTTGCTCTCATTACCTCCAAGAGGGGAGCTAAGGTTGGGCCGGAAAGATCTTTTGCAAGTTTGCCTAGTGACACCATTAGGGTCACTGCTTTGGCTCCGATCTCTCCGCGCTGTTTTTTGTAGCCACATTTTGAGTCCAGGTGGACACCTAGATATTTATAGGACTGGCCAATTTCTAAACTGACATTATTGAATGACCAACCGCCCCCTGTGTATCGTTTCTTACCAAATGTAACTACTTGCGTTTTCTTCAGGTTAACCTCGAGTTGTTTTTTGATCGTGTAATCAAACAATTTGTCGAGGAGTCTTTGTAACCCAACCCTGGTTAAACTGAAGAGAGCCAAGTCATCGGCATATAAAAGATTACTTAGTATCATGCCACCCACCTTCGGAGAGTGACTATTAGTGTCGTCTAGGGCCGCCAAAAGGTCTGCTACAAATAGATTAAAAAGATGGGAGGCCAGCACGCATCCCTGCTTCACTCCTCTGGTTGTCATTATTTTACGTGAGAGATGTGTGCCGGTCCCCAACTTCACCCGCACCCACGTCCTAGTGTGGAGCTGAATTATTCCCTCTACTAATTTCTCTGGGATCCCCCGCATCTTTAGTTTGGCCCATAGGGCCTCCCTGGGGACTCTGTCGAATGCTGCTTTGAAGTCGACGAAGCAGCAATGAACTAATCTTGAGGTTACAACTGCCCTGTCGACTACAGTTGATATTGCTAGCAAATTGGTGCGGGTTCCTGAATTTGCCACAAACCCTGTCTGATTCATTGGCAGTAGCTTATTGTCCTTTACCCATAACCTTAGGTCCTCTAATAGAAGACCAGCATAGTGCTTTGCTTCTATGTCCAAAAGGGCAATGAGTCTGTAATTGCTCGGATGTGCATGAGATCCGGATTTATAAATCGGGTGTATTATGGCTCCCCGCCATGAATCTGGTATTATGGCTGTTCTTAATGCATAGTTGAAGAGATTGGCCAATGTTCCTGACCAGAGGGCGATATCTGAGTTAAACAAAGTCTGTGGCAGGCCATTTGGGCCTGGCGCCCCATCCGATCTTGCTTTTGACAATAATTTTGAGACCCTTTCCTGTTTTATACTCCACGTGGGTCGGTGCCCTTGGCTGGTCTCAGTTACGGTGGCATTTCCGGTGGGGCTTGGGTAATCAGGAGACTTAAAATGATTGAATAGGAAATTTGCCCAGTCTGATTCCAGGATATTAGCCGATCCCGTACACACTGTTCCTGAGCTGGTGTGGTTAATAAGTGCCCAGAATTTCCTTGAGTTTTTTTGCTTACTTTCCCACACCAGTTTACTCCAGAATTGATTTTCATGTGCCCGTTTATCCTTTTTAGTCGCTTGCTTGAGTGATTTTTGCGAGATTTGATAATTGGATATGCAATCACTGTTTCCCGGGGATTTGGCCAGTGCCCACAGGGCCTTATTTCTCGCTTTCTTTAGTAACTTCGTCGTCTGAGATAATGTAAATTGATGCGTCGAAGTTACCCTTTGGGCTCGATGCCTTGCAGGAAACAGATGGATCAGGTGGGAGCATAACATGGACCATTGTTCTGTTGGACTGGCCTCTTTCTCCTTGCCCAGTCTTATTATATCCGAGCTTGCCCGAAGAATATTCGAGCTGATTTCTTCTGTCCACTTTAGGCGCTTAAAATTTTCTGTATGGATTCCCCGAAATGTCGATGGTGCCATTTTATGATGCTCTGGGTTTATGTTAAAAATTGTGACCTGGGGCCTATGGTCGCTTTCGGTTCTTGGGTGTATTCTGAAATCAGTAATGCAATTTAATAGGGGTGCGGTGCAGATCGTGTAATCCAGATGCGATTGCTTTGAGCCATTTGTCCATGTCCACTTTGGTGGAGTGTCCCCGGCTGTTCTGCCATTAATGACAAGGTAACCTGCACTATAAAATTGGCTCACACATACGTCGCCTAGATTACTTTGAGTTTGTATTAACGGTTTGCTTTGCATTGTGGCCTCGGAAATTTGGATTAAAGGGGGGCCGTCATTGTCTGCTGCATTCCCCTGAAATAGGTAGGTATTAAAATCTCCAGTAACTATACAGTCTGAATTAGGTTGGTCCGTGACTATATCATTCATAATCTCGGTTAGGCGAGTCAGATGGTCCTTTTTAGTGCGTGTACTGGGGTTGATATACACATTTAGGAGAAAGAGGGGACGATGTTTCCGCCAGGGTTCGATCTTAATCCCTAAGATCCAGTCTTCCTTGAGTGGCCATCGTGTAATTCAGGCTTTTAAAGAGTTTGATACATATGTTGCCAGTCCGCCATTCGAGTGACCAAAGCGACTGTCCCTGGTTGCTGGATTCCATGTCTCAGTGAACCCAAGCACTGGGCACCCCTGTAAAGCCCAGGTTTCCTGTAGTGCTATTACTGAGTGATTCCACAAGAAGGATTGCGTATCTGGGTCCCCGATTTTTTGATGTAAACCGCTTATGTTCCAGGAGCATAATAAGGTAATTTGTTCCGATAGTAAATTGGATGCTGCTCCTGACTGTGGTGGGTGTACTGGTATTTTTGTGCCGGTAGACATGATCTTAGGATTAGATGATCATTCGTGCCTTTTAGTTGATAAAATTGCTGGGAGCCAGTCCCACCTTTGACCAATGTCTTTAATGGCTACATCTCTGAATTGGATGTTGCAGTCTTCTTCTGGCCCTGAGGCGTTTTTTAGGATTGAGTAGGTTTTGTCTTGACCCTTCTGCCTTGTTATCCCGGTTTTTTGAGGTGGCGTTAGGTGGTTAAGGAGTGTAATTGGATAGCCTGGCATAGAGTATGGGTAGACTCGAATACCCCATTCCCTTAGAGTTACTTTGTTATTCAAAAACGTGGATGCCCACTTTGCCTCCTTAAATGTCACCAGAGTTACCTCCGATGGTTGTGTTCCCCTTGGTGGGAGGAACTCAATAGCCTCAATTTCATTAGATACTAAACCCGTCAGTCCAGGGATCCCCTCTGTCAGTTTGAGTATGTTTGCTCTGTTGAGGATGTCGTGGCGGCCCTTTGATTTATATTCAGGGGCTAATATGATGTAAGAGTGCGATGTAACCTTGGCAGTCTCAGTTTGATGGTGGCAAGTTGTGTTTTTATTGAATGTCGATCCTTCATTATGCTTGTTCTCCTGGGCTATCCAGTTAGTCCTGATCTTGGAGGACAAGCGATGATTTATGAGATGGTCTGGTCTCTGGCTGTGGATCGTTTTGGTCAAGTTCTGACCCATCATTGAAACATCACCCTGAGCTGGGGGTGTAACGTGCCCTGTTTTTTGGGACACTTCGATTTCTTTGGGTCTTAATATCCCTTTTTTATCTTTTGTCGTGTCCTTATTTACTAAAGCCGGACCAGGCTCTATTTTGGCTACTCGCATTGGAGGATCAATTATTTCCTGGGGGCTCCCCATTATGGATTGGTTCTTAATTCCTCCCGGGTGAGTAGTGCGCTATACAAATGGCATGATTGATTGATTGATTGATTGATTGATTAATTACTGAAGGGTCCTCTTTTGGCTGGGGCGCAGCGGGGTTTCCTAGCAAGGGTGGTGCGTCTGTCTCAGTCAGAGCCCGTTTGCTTGATGCCGTTGAAAAAAGCGGGTAGTATCCCGGGTTGGCAGCAGTTGTTGATGCCTTGGCCTTATTTCTTTGTTTGCGTTGGCGTTTACGTTCTCTTTTGCTTAACTGGGGTCCAAACCCTGGCTGTTTGTCCTGGGTGGTAAGAGCCAAACACTGGGGGCTGACCAGTAGGCCATTCGGGGAATTAACCGAACTGGTGGTACCTCTATGTGGCGACCCCGTCTTTCCCTGCTCGGCTTCTGCCTGGTCAGGTTGTATGTGACCTGGATTTGGTTGGACCCTTGCCTGGTTTAAGCGGGAGTCTATGCCCTCAGTTGGCTTCGTGCCTTCTTTGGCATCTGGCTGGAAAGTGGCATAATCCTGGGTCCAATATGGTGACTTTTGTGTTAAAACTCCCGGTGTGGTGCCTGGATTGCTGCCCCTCAACATCCTTACCTCCTTTAGAACACTGGCCAGGAAGTCAGGGAGCGATGATAGAGAATCAATTATTGGGGAGCAGCAGCATACCGACTGAATTAGTTTTGTCGACGCTTGAGCACCTATAATTAGATTTTTAAGTTGGTCTAATTTATTATCTATCCCTGCCGTAAATACGGCTAGCGTGTTTAGGAGATCAACCTGTACATCCAGTTTGTCCGAATGGTAGTGTAGGGCATTGACTGTTTGTTGAAATGTCTGCAAAAGATGGGGCCAAACGCTGGTGGCTGTATGAACATCATGGTTAGGGTTTGAGACGGTGGGAGAGTCATTTGCGGGGTTTTGGGTATCTTTGAAAAAGTAGGACAGATCTGCTAAAAGCTGGTCACTTGGGTCGATTTTATTAGGAGACTTTTTGGACGGAGGCATTTTTAATTCATATGGTACAAATGAATGCAGAACCGTGGGCAATGAACTTGGCTCCGTCGGTTGAGCAGTAGGTGTACTAATTAGGTGAGGGGTTTGAGCAGTACTATTACTCAGTGCGGTGCTTTGGGCGTGGATTTGGGCACAAATTAACTTCCGATGTGGGTCCGTCAAATCTTCTATTACAATGACAGGTTCTTCTTCTCCATTGGAGGTTGCCAAAGTACATAGTTTCTGGGTTTTTGCTGTGGAACCAGTCAGCATTATCAATGGGCTCTTTGATGTGGTTTGCGACAGGGAACCACCCTTGGTGTCTGCCGCCAGAACAGCCGGTTGCTGGCCCAAAGCCTCACCCAAGGATGTGTCCTGTTGGCAATTGACTTTACATGATTCTAGATTGGCACCACCCCGACTTCCAAGACTTCCAAGACTGGACAGTGGTTTGATTGGATTGAAGCTAATACCTCCCTGGCTTGAGCTGACTTATTATTTTCGCCTTCCCAAGGCTGGGCGTTCGACTGTTGTTGAAGAGGGGAAGTTAATTTCCACTCCCAAGGCAGATTCCTGCTCCTGGTTACCTCCTGGAGCTGATGCTGTTGAAAGATTTTGGGAGTAGTTAAAAAATAATTTGACAAATCCAACTGCTTTCCTTCATGTGATTTAGTCTTAATCTTGGTCGTGGCCTTTTGGAAAGAACCGTGGCACCCTTCAGGTGAGATTCCGTCCGCTGATAGGGTTTCACTAGCTGGAAGGGAAACCGTGACCGATGTCGGTTGCCTGGTCCCTTTTCGTTTTGGGACCGATGCCGCCTTCCTTACTTTCCCCGACCTCATCTTTGTTATGACTTTTTATTGCGGCTTCTGCTCTTCACGCCGAGGTTTTAGGTAATCCTCGGCAAAGTTCAATAGCCTCCAGCGCTGGGGGGGCGGTGGTGGAGGTGGGTTGGATGCTTCAGTGGAGTAGGTGAGTGAAGTGGGTGGAGTGGCTGGTGGGGTGGTTGGGAGACCGCAAAATGAAGGAAGGAGGTGTGGGCCAAGGGGGGTGGCTGTTGGAGTGGCTCACCTCAGATCGCTTCAGGTCTGGTCACCTCAGCTGCACACCAGCACACCAGCACACCGGCGCACCCGAGTCACCGCGCGCCGAGAGTGCAGTTCTTCCTCAGCGCCTCCCTGCGCTGCTCTGCACCTCCTCTGATGCTCCTCTAGCTCCTATGGTGTCTCAGACCCTCCTCCTGTGCTCCTGTGCACCAGCTCCCCAGCACGTTCCCCAAGCCAGGGGTCGGGCTTCTCATGCACTTGTAGGCGCTTGTAGGTGCTTATGCACGTTTTCCCTAAGCCTGTGTTCCCCTCTGCCGTCAGTCCATTTTTCCGGCAGGGAAACGCAAGCGCCAACGCCGGGATCACGGCTGTGGCCAGGGCGGGGGGGGGGGCAGAGGCTTCAGCCGGGTGGAGGCTTTCTTGAGCACACACACACGGGCTTCGGTTGCTCTAAGCCTCAGTCGTGTCCTAGGTCGGCGAGGAGAGTTGCAAACCACACAACCCCAGCAGCATACACAATATTGCACGGAGTGAAATTGCCCAGCGTTAAAACTAAAACAAGCTGCCCCGTCCTGTACCTGCTCAGCCGGGCGGTCTCCTCCGTCAAACCGCAGCTGTCCTTATTCCCGCTGTCTCTCTCTGATTTTGGCAAACTGAGAGTGTTCTTGCTGCAATGGGGGGGGCTCCGTCCGATTCTCTCTGAAACTTTCCTTCGTGCCCCCGGGGTCCCCGCAATAGCAGCGATAAAAACATACACGTACACAGCCCCCTTAGTTAGCCATTTCTCCGAATTTAAACATTCTCTGTCAGATTTGAGATGGCGAATTCTGGAGAGAATTCACATTCCCAACAATATCGGTGGGGACAAAATTAGAAAAAAGAAAGAAGTATTTTGGATATTTTCCCTGGGCACTTTCACTCATGGATTAAATAACGGACTACCCTGGGAAAATGCCATCATATAGGGTTTCATCTACTAAGATATGTCCCCTAGAATATGAACCTAAACATGAGTCTAATGTTTATTTATAGCAATCTACAGCACAGGTCAAGTAATAATAGATATATCTACTAGATATGTCATACATGCAGGAAATTTAATAACATGTCAAAATATAAAGAAAAATAGGGTTCTGACGGTTATTAACAGCTATCGGTAATACTGACTACAGAGCGATAGATATTCCGACTAAGCCTTGCTACACACTTGGCAAGTTGTAGCAAATTCACCATCCCCCCGTATGGACTATTATTGGCTCTATGGATATACAAGCCACAAAGAGATGATTCCTTTTAAAAACTCTTTTCATTAGAGATTTTAATAATATATACACATATAAACATTACCATGTATCATGTGTTCCCGTAGTGTCCTGGACACACATTTAAATATATTTCTCTTAAACGAACACAAGCAGCCGGTGCTAATCGCGTTAAAAGGTGCAGCCGCGACATATCGCTTTAAAGGGTGGAGTTGTTTAAACCTGCATCCTATCGTCACACAGGATATATAAGCGAATCATTCACGCTGTCTCAGATCCGATCCTTATCACGAAAAACAGCCGTTTCACCTCTGCGGTCTGTGCATGCGACCTCTGAAAACGGTAAGAACGTTACTGCCAGTCTACTTTCTTAGATTTTAAAATAGCATATAAAAAAACAGACGCATAGGTCTATATAACAACTAAGGATTATTCCATTTCTGTATCTTTAGATTCCTGACAAGAGTCGCGCTTTTAATGTCATCAATAATCGACAATTAACAAATAGAAGATAAGCACACAATATCAGGTAAAGGAGGAAAACGCTACGTTCTTAGTACTGCTGCGCTTTCTCAATCTAGCCGAACTTCGTATAGTTATCGATATTGCGCACGCCAATAAAACAATTATCTTTACTCCACAGCGTTTAAAACTTTATCATACCATAGAATATCTTCTCTTGGACTGAAGTTCATCACGTTGTTTATCTTCAACACAGAATACAGAATAATTCCAGGTACATGTAAGGAAAGTTCTATGTAGATCATTGCAGTTATTCCCATACCATTAAAAGAGTCACGCATTAAAACAATACTTATTTTTATTCTTTTGTAGCCTTTGAGCATTCCTCTTTTTATTAAACCGATGAGCAGCAATACCCACCCGCACGTTTCTTCAGCAAAAAACTTAACAGCATAGCCGTATTCAGGTACATTTTCCCTAATAGGAAGCCCAAGTAACACTAAATGATAACGCATGGGAATAGAGACGATAGTTCAAGAAATGCACGCGCAGATTAATAATTATACTATTCCGTTCTCCATCTTGTGAAATATGAACCACTTACTAGATATATATACATTAGGCAACTTTTAGAATGAATATAAGAGACAAGCCTGATTATATGTATCTCTGAATTGAACTCCCAAAATCAGTCATTAAAAGTTGATAAATATGTTTTGAAATCAATACTATAATCAACTATTCTGGTTATCATGGTTTATTATTTTTCTTTGTAAACACATGCAGAAAAAGAAGTCTAACACAGAGACCAGGATTGGACCTATTTCATATCCCCCCTCCCTTGCATTACTTTAATGAAGGCATCACATGGTAAGCATTAACCCTGACTAGATGATACAGGTAATGTTCATAACATCGAATAAGATGAACTACGCATTACCTTAGTATAACACGAATTAAATAGTTACAACCAACTAAATAGGTTAAAAAGGAATTGTTGATCAATCCTAACAAAGCATACCCTACTTGTCGATTTGGGCATATACCAGTCTTTCTCTTATTATGTATGTACCATTCTCATTTTTTCTTCTTTATTTCATCTTTACTAATTCTCTCCTCACCATTTTGTAAATTCTCTCCATGACCATGATGGAAAAATTTGTACTTTAGTATAATATATTTGGGTTACCAATGATTAGAAAGAATATATACAATGTTTAAACTGTAAGAGCGGTACATCATGTTATACCATTGAATTCTTGGCTTATATGTTCAAGCAAAATATTTTGAATAATGCACTGAATAATATGCACTGTTCAGCATAAATAAAACAATTTGTATAAACGTTATTTATCTATTTTTAACTACAAGATGGTTGCGTCCTGAGGGAGACACTCTCAACGTGTCGAAACGCGTAGACAAACTCCATCTTTCCTTCACATCATTGGAAAAGAAATTTCCTTTTTAAAAAAAAGATATATACTCAGTGAATATTGACTGTTAAACTTTTTAATGTTATTTTTACTTGTCTTTATGTTAATGAATATCTTCATAACATTTTAATCAAATTTATTAAATCCAATTTTTGAATGCTATTTCAGTGCTTTTTTGTTTATTATATACATTTTTCTGTTGTCTCTTGAACTTTGCCAATACTTACACTTTGCCTGGGTTGTTATTTTACTTCAGTTTATTTGCCCTGACCCAGGAAACTTATCCTCATCAGGGGGTCCTTGTTTGCTTCATAGAGAAAGGAGTGACGTACAGGAATATATATATATATATATATATATATATATATATATATATATATATATATATATATATATATATATATATATATATATACACTTAGTGTGTCTTAATGTTGATTTCTTTTAGGTTCATTCCAACAGTACTTTTTGAGAGGTGATTTGAAGGTTACGAAAATCCAACACGTATTTCAAGGACAGTGAGTGTTTTTTTACCAAACTATTGTCATAACATGTACCTTACCGGGATTATGGAATGTTTCAATATTTCTTTTACTTTTTGTTGTCTCAGGCCACTGGAGAACATAACTGATGTCTCAAGAGAATAACTATACCCCCCAAAAAAGGAGTATAACCTGAAACCGCAAACAAAGTCAGGATCAAATTCTCCAAACTTCCTTAACTGCTGGCAAAAGGGACCCGCTGCTAAGCGCATTTTACATCTTCCTCAGGAGCATTATACACCACACAGTGAGGCTAAGGGGCTGGGCCACACACAAGCGCTCTGGAAACGCTGGAGCGTGTCCTTTAATTCCCAGCGGCACGTGCTGGGAGCACAATATCGGGACACACAGAGGCAACTGCCACAGTACACCCCACCCAAAAGCCCTACCACTGGTTTGGGCTTGTCAGGATATTGAAGATGGACTCTCTTTAACAATCGCTGTGTATGCACATCACCAGCTGGATCTCATGATCTATTTTCAGGTCTATATCCTTTCCAGTCAATAAGATAATACATTTGCCCTCTCTCTCTCTCAGAGTCCAAAATTGCTCTCACCTCATATTCCAAATTATCTCTGATTTTAACAGGTGGTGGAGGAGGTGAAACTCAAGTGAAACATGAAAGACAGGATGTACCATTATGGTTGCAGGTACCTCTAGTTTCACGGCTACTGGGATAATCCTTTTACAGACTTTAAATGGTCCCACATACTTGGGCTGGGATATTTTTTTTCCTTTTAAGCACCGATATTTAGTGGATAACCGAAGTGCAACTGCGTTACCATTTCTTCTACCTGGCTGAAAGGTTATCTCAAAATCGTATTCTGCAACAAACTGAGTTCACCTTAATTGACGAGCCGATAGAGCTTGGGTAGATATAAGTAATTGTACATTACAATGGTCAGTAAGAATGGTAATAGTATGTTGGACTCCTAATTAATAGTGTCTCCATTCTTCAAAGGCATATTTAATTGATTGCTAACAATTCTCTATCTGCTATCATATAATTAATTTGGTTCAACTGGACTTAGTTTCGGAGAATAGTAAGCTACTGGGTGTATCTGCCCTGCACTTAAGTGTCTAAGGATTGGAGCTATGATAAACTTTAATTTTAGGGACTGAAAGGGGGTTCTCTGCCTTCTCTGTCCAATGTCAATGCACTCCCTTACTCAAACGACTGGTAAATGGAGATACCAAAGCTGAAAACTGGTTAATGAGCATTCTATAAAAATCAGTAAAACCCTGGAACCTCTGTACATCTTTAACAGATTGTGAGGATCTCCATTCCTGAATTGCTTCAACCTTCTTCTGATCCATTTCTATTCAATTGGCTGATAGAATGACCCCACTATAAACAACTAGGAGCCTATGGGGGAAGAAAAAAGGGGTATAAACAGGTCGCCCCCCACTCTAAACCTTCTCAAACAACAAAGGACCTGCCCCAACATGTTTCATTGCCTAGTTGTATTTACCGGCAATTTCATCAGGGTTTTGGGTCTCCGCTATCTCTGCACATTTTGATTCTCCATTTATTGTACCAGGTGGCTGTTGTACTCACGCCTACAAGTGCCCCCGTCGAAGAATCTGGGTTGCCCGGAACCTGTTGCTTCTTTGGTGGTTCAGGGAACTGCCCTCGGTCAGTTCGATGTGCATGCAGGAAGAATGGCCGAGGGGTGAGCGGAGGCCATTCTTCCTGCAAAGTGCAGAGATAGCGCAGAGCCAAAACCCTGATGAAATTGCCGATAAATACAACTGGGCAATGAAACATGTTGGTTTTTAACAGAGTGGGCACACAGCATGGAATAAAATTGGATTAGCCAGTGTAGCCTAGCTCTTTTTAAACGGTGGTGGGACCAGATTTCAACGACAGAGTTTGGCCATCCACACTGGGTCACCTACACAGAGCACTTATATGGTTTCTTGTCTGCACAGTTTGTCATCCCCTTTATGATGTAAGTTGGCAGATGCTGATGATGAGAACGAGGATACAGGCGAGTACCAGTCGGTTAATTCCTCCCCGGGTGTTGCTCCGGTGAGGCTCTGCCAACTCCCCTCCCCCCCTTTTTTACACTCTTTTCTTTGAGGAGATTGTCTTAGAAGGGTAAAGTGAGGGACAGGTTGTCGCGATATCATCACACACACGTTTTTATCTTTGAATCGGTGACTTGTCTATGCACATTGAGACAGGAAGGTTAATATACATCAACTGTTGAATAGGTATTTTACAAAAATATATGGGAGATTATTGACTCCACATTAGTTAGGGTCCTTTGTTGTTTGAGAATGATAGAATGACCCCCCCAAGAACTCCACCTCATCTAAGCTAAAGGCACACTTTTCTATTTTCACAAATAAATTGTTTCCATAACTTCCTCACAATGTTTTTAATGTGTTCAAAATACTTAATCCTAGTCTTAGAAAATATTAAGATGTCATCAATATACACTACTGCACAGATGTCGATGAACTCATGTAAACTCGGTGATAAAAAAAACTGAAAGGCTGCAGGGGCATTTCATGAACCAAATGGCATTACTAAACATTCAAACAGACCAAATGTGGTGTGGAAAGTAGTCTTCCATTCATCCGCTTCCCTTACTCTAATCAAATGATAAGCTCCCCTAAGATCAAACTTGGTGAAACCAGTTACGTTGTACTTGATCTAGTAAGGATGAGATAAGCGGTAGAGGATATCTATTTTGTAATTGTTACATGATTAAGAGCTCTACAATCAATGCAGCTTGGTAACAATCCCACCTTCTTTGGACAAAGAATAGAGGCGAAGAGACTGGAGAATGAGAGGGACAAATAAAACCAATCTCAAAAAGTTCATCTAAATATAGCTGAAGACGACTACACCATTTGAGAATCCCCAGGAAGTCCTAAGTGTAGCTTGATTTCAAGGAGTAGAGAGACAGCCTAACTTGGATCTCAAAGTGTTAGTTCCCCATATCAACAGCATAAGACAAAGGCTTCTAGTACATAGCCTTGTGATTCATCCATAGCCTCACTGTGAGTTTGGGTGTTTGAATGAACATTTGCATCCACATTTTTAGTGCTAGGAGGAATCGATGTTGTAGACTAAAATAACAAGGACTGCTATTTCATACATTGCAACACTATCGCTCTCAGTGGTAGTTAATCCCCTGTTGTTCCATGGCCTTACAGCTGACCCCCTTAAACAGCTGCAGACAATGCCCATCAAATGCACACTTTCAGTGTCATACAATTGAAGTATGAAGTAAATCCCAGAAATTGCCCCACCTTCCCCCGATACACAGACTGCTCCAAAGAAATCTTGCTTTTTAAAAAATCTTTTTGGGTGCTATTGCACACAAAAATGTATATAATTTCTACAGTAACAAAGAACACATTTCCCAAATTTCGGCATTGTATGTAAACCCCAAATTGAGTAAAAACATGAATAACCTGCTCATCCGCCTTAAAGTACGTACCATTAATTTGACACTGGAGCCCTTGTCTCAAATATTGATCTATGTCTTTTTGTATGAAAGCATGCAATAAAGACACAGCAGACAGACTCTTTAGTGGTCAAGAAGTCTGTCAACATAGACCAAGGAAAACTAATACAATTCAAGAACAAAACCTGGCCTTCATTTAATCCCATTTTCGACGCAACCAAAAGTTGATGCACAGTAACAAGCTACATTTTAATTAGTCAAAGACAGAACCTTTGTTAATGGAGTCACCCTTCCCATCATGGCTCAGAAAAACTCCCAGCTATCAGCAGGTAAATCTCTTACAATCTTCCATAAAACAAAAATACTTTGAGTTATTTTGAATTAAACCCGGACTATGGAAAGTAATTTGTGCAGTGCTCTTCTTTTTCAACTACTAAATCAAGCTTCTCAGCTGAATTAGCATTGACATAGCAGTTGTGAGAACAGTCAGATTATTGCACTATCCCAGTGATCCTTATGGCAAAGAAGCATCTCATCTCATATTTTCTGAAATGCTGCACTTTCCAGTATTGCTCAAAGAGAACATATTTCTCTTATTCTTAAGTGGCTTTATAGACACCGTTTGGACCAGGATATATATTAAGGCACATCATATTGACACACAGCTATTCATGAATTGCCTCTAGTTTACCTCAAATTTAAAGTTGTACTCTGTAATATGTAAATATATATGTAGCCCAGCTGGAAAAAGAGTACAGGTTTTCCCAGCATTAGCAGAATTCAGTGAGGAACAGATTCTTGTATCTGCCTTGCTTAGCACGTACGCAATACGGTTCATAACATAGATTGCTTTTTATTATTTGGGAGATGAAAGAAAATCTATCTTTCCTGATTTGTCCTAATTCTTCTGTTCATCAGCTCTCATGGACCCTTGAGTTTTGATAGTTGGTGTAATGATTATCGCTGAGACAAAGGGCATCGTTTTTGGCCCTATGATCATCTTGGTGGAAGCTCTCTCTCCAACATCTTGCAGACGATCTCCATTCAGGTTTGTGAAAAACATTTAAACTCCACAGACACAAGCAGTGCAAATCTCCACTTAAATCCTCAAAAAGTGTGTAAATCAGCACTAACAATATGTCTTAATTTTCAGTAAATATTTCTATTTTCAGCTAAAGAAGGTTGCACAATGGCAACCTGTAAATGCCTCATAATTCAGAAATTACAGCTACCTCCTAACAAACCCTTCTATATGACAGAGCATTATTTGAGGTAGACATATTGGCATGTATTTATGCTGGTCTAGCCAATAAAGAGAACTTTTGAAATTTGTCTTTTGGATTATTAAAATGAAATTCATAGTGCAAATGGCTAAAGAACCATTTAAATACTTTCAAAGCGTTATGTTCCTTAAATCTTTTTGTCAAGTATATGGTAAGAACAGATTACGTCATTACAGTAGCTTCAGCTCTCATGGCCTTAGCTACCACTGCAGAAAGTATGACTAAAACAGGACTAGAAATTAATACAAATAATATGTTTGTACTCTGCAGGAAAGAACCCATCCAAAACGCTGTCTGAAAAAAGGTAGTTAAGACAGTATTATTGACTCTTCAACAATTTTGGAAAAATTATTCAAGTTCTTGAGAAGCAAAAAGTCCCTCACAATTAGATAGTCTGCCTCATATTTAAAACGGCCTATCCCTAATAGAAGAGATAGAATGCAACAGTGAATTCAGGTAAACAAGAAGTAAAATATGTAATGATTCAAGTAAGTGCCCCAGTAATTTAACAGTTATTGTACTGGGATCTTTCACCATTGTTTTTCCAGAACCTATTCCTTCCATGTAACCAGAAACCCCAGTTGATTCACCTTACAAGGATTCAGAATTAGTTTCACACATAGCGTCACTCACAACCACACACTGAATCAATTCCACAAAAGAGACTTGCCACCTGGCACACCAAAGTAAATAATTCTTTTTTCTGTCAGCTCACTTATTCAATCAAGAAAACTCACCACACCATGGTTAATCAACCAATGCTCATACACCGTTTCAACGGTAATGCATGGCACCCCAAACACATGTTGTAGAGTTGCAAATATGGATAATTGCTTCTTTGTAACACCAGGTAATCATAGAGACTTCTAACCACAGATTCGTCACCTTAGAATATTCCCCAGGCATCAGACTGGATCCGGAAAAATCTTGAGCAGGACCTCTGCGTGCCAATAGGTGGTGTGAATCAGATTCGCATCTGACCAATGCTTGTCGAAAGTGATGTCCCGGTGCTCATATAAGCTTCTGCTCTGTGCACTGCCATCAGTTCCTTTCTTTCCACACCAGCAGGGCGGATCCAGAGATACCTCAGTAATTTCTTTACCATCTTTTTTTTACTTTTTCAGTCTTTTTTTAGAGCCTTGCTCCCAGTGTGACAGGGGCATGTCTCCCAACAAACCAAAGGGGTTTAAACCCAGTAGCGTAGCAAGGTGAGGTGGTACCTGGTGCGGAAAATTTCTTGTCATACCCGGCTTGAAAAAAAATGGCAAAAATATGTGTTTAAAACACATATTTTTGCCATTTTGTCACCCCCTCAGTGATAACACCCATTCCTACGCCACTATTTAAACCCTGTAGAGAATATCATGGACAGATATCTGTCTTTGACCCACACTTGGCTTGACCTTGATGCTTGGGGTTGCACCACAACCCCAAGGCCTGTTCTGACTGCAAGTCTATGAATCTGAAGGCTACTCGCAAGCGGGCGTTGAAGCTTCCGGTTACGCAGCAGAAGGCAGATCCTTGCCAATCCCAGCCCTTATCCTGTGGGCAATCACTAGGCTATTTCCACGTACAATCGTTTTCACAGTTCAAGATTTCTTCCTCCAAGTTGGGCAAGTCCAAGAAGCACAAGAAGACGTAGCTGAAGTGTGTTTTGGCTTCCCCATAGGTCGCCCTCCTGCACAACTCCTGTGGAGCTGGTGTCTGTGCCCACTCCAAGCTACCATGAGTTGCCTGGAGCCAGAGTGATGCCCACCCAACTTAGAAGTTTTATGATGCCATGCATTCCATCTTTAGGCCACAGACGCCCCCTGGGGTGTCATCGGGCCCCATGGAGCTGAGAGGTGCCCCTGCTACGTTACCGTTACAAAGGAAGGGTAAACCCAATAAGTGTTGTGGGACTTTGGTGCTAGTCAGTACAGAGGGAATATGGTCACAGAACACTGTTAATATGCAAATGACAAGACTAAGTGTGAGCTAAAATTGAAAAAAAATGAAAACAACTTAAAGGAGCATTGTTATTTAATCACAATGCACCCAAGCAAAATATATTTGTACACACATGATTATCATCATAAAAAAAGAAGTGCCCGTTGGGGTAGGGGAAGGGGACGTGTCTGTGAGGGGAAATAAGTGCAGAATTCGGGAAGTGGTATGGTGAAGGTCAAACAACCTTAATCACAACAGTTTCTAAACTTGGCTTTCAAGCGGAGCCAGACACATACACAATTAATGTACAAAAAATAACATTATGCCCTGCTTCCAAAATTGCAGTATAAATCACGCTTAGGGTAGAGGCTGGCAAGTGGACTGGTTGTCGACGTTTCGACCCCACAGCAGGATAGGTAGTATTGGAACCTTAAAGGAGGGTCTTCCGCAGGACAGGGGAAGGGGGAAGGAGCGTAGACTTGCTAGAGCCGGAAACATTAAAAGGAAAAATCAGACTCATGTATTGGTCAAATAGGATCCATACATCAATGGAACATGGTGGTGCTAGGTTACCACCAGAGGGTTCACCTCCAACACTAGCCAGGCCCTTTGCATCTGCCCGTGATCCAGACCAACACCATCATGGGCACCTCTTACACCCAAGTCCTCTGGCCCCCCTCAACAATAAGACCATCATTATCCCCAACTCTGACCCGACGTCGTCCAGGCCCTTCCCACACCTGGACTAACTACCCACCCAGGTCAACCTTTCATTCCTGAAGGAGGAGGAAAGGTTCGGTCTCCTCAAAGAGGACTCTGAGCCAACAGAAAATTGGTATGAGGAGCTGGGTGATTCCATTGGCCTGCACACCTCACTGGCATGCTTTCCCCTCTGGGCCCCGTGTCGGAGGAAGGTGCATCCTACAACTCTGTGATGCGCAGGGCAGCAGAGATCCTTAAGCTCAGCTGCCTGCTATCGAGGTCAAGACCGATGCTTTGGCAGAGGTGCTTCACCCAGGAGCCAGTTCGGCTGAACTACTGCTCCCCTTTAACAAAGCCCTCACGACGTTCTTGTGGGGGCTTGGGCTGAACCTTGCACAGGGTCTCCTGTGCAGCACATGATTGCCCACCACCATTGTCCAGTCCTAGGAGACCCAGCCCTTCTGTCTCAGCAACCCTCCCCAAGAGCCTGGTTGTGCAGGCCTCAACATCAAAGATCAACCCAAATGCATTCCCTCCCACCCCACTGGACAGGGAATCTAAGAGAGTAGACACCTTTGGGAAACATATTTTCTCTTTCACCAGGCTAGACTTTGGGTTGATAAACACTACATTCCCATTGGGACTCGGTTGCACAGCTGCTTCCCATGCTTCCTTAGGATGGCTACGCTATCCTCAACGAAGCCTTAGGGGATGGTGGAGATGCAGCGAAGTTCGCCATCATGTGTGGGCTGGTTACCACAGACTCCCTAGGCAGAGCCATGGCTTCTACGTTGGTGCTGCATCGCCACACCTGGTTGCAGTCCACTGGATTCTTGGAGCATGTTCAAGCGTCCCTAATTGACATGCCCTTTAATGGCTCCCACCTATTTGGCTACAAAGCCGACTCAGTGCTCGAGGTCTGTCAGGAGAGCCGAGTCACAGCGTGATCTCCCAGGCTCTCTCTTGCTGCCCGGTCCCAATAGTAGACCTTTCGCTCTTAAGATGGCTGTGCCCCGGGGCACTTACGGGCATCCTTAATACCAAAGTACCCTCCAGTGGAGCCACCTGCTTAATCCTTCCATTGGGCAGGGTCACAGACCCTAAAGCTGGAACGGAAGTCGGACCAAGTGAGCTGTCCAGTCCCTCACCCACCTGGCAGCCACCACTTATAAGCCTCTTTAATACACCCTCCTTTCAGCACAGCCATCATGTTGGCAGCAGGATAGGCACCAATGGTCTGTGATAACCTCCGACAAAAAGGTGCTTCATATTGTGTGGAAGGGGTATGCCCTTCCATTCGTAGAAACCCCTCTGCCTAAGTCTCCATTGCATAAATGGTTGCTGGAGGACTGCCTCTTCTTGCTCTGACAGGAAGTACAGTTTCTTTTGGCCAAAGGAGCCATTGAGAAGGTACCTGAACCAGAAGTAGGGCATGGTTGTATTCCTGATATCTTCTGGTGCCCCAAAAAGGATGTATGCCTCCATCTTACAATAGATCAACACCCTCTCAATTGCTTCCTGAAAAAAGAGAAATTCTAGATGGTCACATTGACTCAGGTTCTGTAGTGCTGCACCTGCAGGATGTGTATTTTCACATCATAATCGCTTCTGCACATTTTCTATGTCAGGCTAATTAAATTTATACCGGGGGCGTGGCCAAGCAGCATGGCCGACAGGACGTGAGCTCCTCCAGCTCCGTCCCGAAGACCGACGAAATCCTGTTTCAAATCCTGCCCGGGCTGTCCCGCTTTCTGCGAGCTGTGTCGGAACCTGCGCTGACCCGACTGAGGCCATTGAGCCGGTGAAGCGGTCCCGGAAACCCTTGTGATCGGGGACGAAACTTCTGCCGGGGGTGGCGCCGGCGTCCTGTTCTACGTGACGCCGAGGACTGGGCCTGTGCGGCTTGTGCGGAGGCGCCGGACTGCGGGCGCTACGCTTGATCCTGCCGGGCTGGCCGAGCCACTGGCGGGTCCCAGCGTCCTATCTGAGCCCCTATCTGAGCCCCCCGAAGGTGCATAGGAGCAGCGGAGAGTAGCGGCTCTGCACCTTGGGGCCGGAGTGCAAGGAACGACGTGGTGGAGGCGCCGTCCATTTTGGCTGTGCTCCTGAGGCGGAGCTCTACCCCTGAGGCTGCTGCGGACCAGGATTGCCCGGAGCATCGCCGGGGAGCCGGCAATCGGTGGCGGAGGGCGTGAGTACTGCTGCCCTCAGATTTGCCGGTGCCTCCAGTTGGAGTGGGGGTCCTGCTTGTCCGGTGCCCGACCTGGCCTGACCCCCCTACGGTGGCCCACGACGACTGAGCGCTTGCTTCCACCACCCCCCCCCCGATTTGGTTCCACCTTTCTCCAACACACTACCTTTGGGGGGGCACGGTCGCTGGTGATCCTCTGCCTGCAGTGGCCCCTCGTCCCCTCCCCTCCCCCACGCAGCCGCCATTCTGACTATTCCTGGGGGAGGCGGTGCAGTGGGGTGCCGAGGTGCGCCTGTCCCCCGGCCTGGCCTGCGATTGTGGACCCCTTCGGGGGGAGGGCGACCCCTGAGGCTTCTTACACCCGGCTGCTGGCTGGAGCTGGGTGTGATTGCGATACGAGGGAGTGACCGTGACCGCCCTGCTGCCGGTCCTGATCCTTGATTTCTCGGGGCGATCCAGGGCCCTGGACTCCTCTGCACTACCGGGGGTGTGAGGAGTTGGCTTCCTCCTCTTGGGTGCCGCCCGCGCCGCGTAGCCTGTGGCCCCGGCAGTGGCTTCATACCTCCTAAAGAGATTGTCCCGGACTTGATTGGGCGGTTCCTCCTGGGCCCCTGGGGTCGGCATAGCCGCCTTGGAACTTACTGCTTGGTGCTGCAACCGTCGACATGGCGGCCCGTTCAGCCCGTTCCTCGAAGGCCTCCCAGCCGAACACGATCGTGCAGTATACCACCCCGCGCCTCCCCCCGCAGAGGATCACACGGCAGTCGGGGGCAGAGGATGGCGGAAAGGGGGCTGCGGAGCCGTCCAGGGCTGAAATCCTCAAGGCCATTCAGGGATCCCACTCTGCTCTGGAGCGCCAGATAGAGACGGTCTCTATCGATGTCAACTTGCTGCGGACGGACCTCCGCAAAGTGGCGGATAAGGTGTCGGATGCGGAGGGCAACATCACTCAGCTGCAAGGAGAGGTTGCTTCTTTACAGAAGTCGCTTGCCCAACTCACCTCTACTACCCGTGCATTGGAACGACGAGCTGAAGACGCGGAAGGGAGGGTGCGCCGGAGTAATATCAGAGTCCTTGGGGTTCCGGAGCGACTGGAGGCGGGGAACCCGGAGCGCTTCCTGGAAACATGGATCCGTGAACGCATGTGTCCGAATGGCCTGTCCAGTGTCTTCGTAGTGGAGCGAGCGCATCGGGCCTTAGTGCCCCCTCCGGGTGAGTCCCCCAGAGCCCTTATCGCGAAGATCCTTAATTATAAAGACCGTGACTGCATCCTGAAGGCTGCTAGGGAATCGGAGTCCCTCATGATTGAGAACAGTCAAATATCGATCTATCCTGACTATACCCAACAAGTGCAGGAGCAGAGAAAATCCTACTTGGGGGTGAAACAAAAGCTACGTGAAATGCAGCTTCAGTATATGCTGTTATACCCTGCCAAACTTAAAGTACTCTCTCAAGGCCGCGCGCACTTCTTTGAGACGCCGGCGGAGGTCTGGGAATGGTTAGAGATCAGAGGAGACGATTTGCCCCCAGGTGAACGAGGGGGCCCCCGTGAGACTTGGGGGACCAGGCCACAGAGGAGACGTCGTGGTAGAAGAGGGCGCTGATCTAGGTCCCGGGGTTCTCCTGAATCTCGACCCACGGTGGGGTCGGATGGAGCTATACATATGGAATCCTCGCAGGGAGGGGCGGAATCGGCGTTGCCCGAGGCGCCCGCTCCTGGCGATGTCTTGGTACCGGACACCTTGCAAGAATTGTCCCTGGGAGCGGACTCTGAGGCTCCAGTGGTTCCGGAGACGGCCCTAACTGCACCGAGGTTGGAATGACTTTTCCCTTCTATTGGTTTGGCCTCCTCTGTTCATTCGCTTTGCCCTTACAGTGCCTAGGTGTATAACTGTCCTTGGTCTGGGTGCCATCTGCTGACGTTGTGCTGGGTTCCCTCCCCCCGTGCTGGTTGCTGAAACTTTCCTGGTCGTTGGACCATGCTATGTGACTGGCGCCCTGCTGTTTTGGGGAGGGGGGTGGAGTGTAGGGACCAAACTGTTGGTCTGAGAGTTGCTGTGCCCCCACTGCTGGCAGCATTGAGTAGACATGCCCGGGTATTTCTTTCTTGGGTTTGTTGGGTCTTTCGGGGAGCTGGGAGGGAGGGTGGTGGGGGGGGTTGACTTGGTGTGTGTGAGTGTGGGTTGATTGGGTTGTATGGGGTGGCTGTGCACATCCTGGCACTGGCGGGGGAAGGGCGGGGTGGCGTTGTTCTGTGTTGCTATCCTTTTGCTCGTGGGTGGGGGTGGGAGAGGGGAATGTGCAAAAGTTTTGTGTTTTGGGGATGTTGGGGGGTGGAGCGGGGTTCATAACAGAAGTTGTAATGGCATCATGTACACACTGATTCAGACTTATGGGGTGCTTGATTTCTGGGCTACACCCCTGGATGTACACGTAGTGGGGGTCGGGGGGTCAGGTTTGCGTTGTATCCAAGATATAGCCCGATTGGGTGTACTCCTCTGCCATGGGTTTCAAGTTCTTGACGTGGAATGTGCATGGCCTGGGCACCTGCACTAAAAGACACAGGGTCCTCACCTTTCTTAAACGCCATGGGGTCTCAGTGGCATGCTTGCAGGAGACCCATCTAGACGATGAAGGCGCACAGCGATTGTCTAGGAAATGGAGAGGCCAGTTCTTTCATTCCTCTTTCTCTACGTACGCTAGGGGGGTCCTTATTTGGGTGGCCCCGGGCATTCCGTGTGCAGTACAATACATAGAGGCGGATGTCGAAGGCAGGTATTTGTTGGTGAGGCTTAGACTGGACGACAAGGAATTCCTGCTACTTAACACATATGCCCCGAATACCGATGACCCGACCTTTTTCTCCCAGATTGAGGATCTTTTGGTTCCAAGTTTGGATGCGCCCCTCTTCTGGTTTGGGGATTTCAATTGCATACTGAACCACGAGCTGGACCGTCATCCGCCTAGGGCGGGCACTAAGCCCCGTATGACAGCGCGTCTGCGGGACGTGATGCACAATTTGGGGGCGAGTGACGTGTGGCGAACTTGCCACCCCACCCAGAGAATCTATACGTGCTACACACCGACCTACGGTACGCATAGTAGACTGGACCGCATACTTGCAGCAAATTTAACCACCTCTCTTACCTTGTCGGTTACTCATCAGGCTCGATATTTGTCGGACCACGCTCCGGTGACGTGTGTGGCGGAGTGGCCTGATCGTGCCGCGCACCCGCGTACGTGGAGGTTGCCGGTTGACTTGCTGCAGGATCCAGTGGCTAAGGAACATGTGGCGGAGTCACTGTCGGGTTATTTGGACCTCAACTGGGGGGGGGATGACTTATCCTACTCCACCAAAGGGGAGGCATTGAAGGCGGTGGTACGTGGCGCATGTATGGGCCGGAAACAATTGTTGTCCGAATTGCAAGACGCGGAACTGGCGCTTCAACGCGCCCAGTCCAGTGCTAATCCTGGAGACCTGGGGCATCAGGTGGAAGGGGAGGCCTTGGTATCGATCCATGACATACTTACGCGGCTTGACAAATTTACGCTGGGTCAGTACAGGCAACGCCTCCATCGGGAGGGGGATGAGTCCGGCCGCTTGTTGGCCTGGATCCTGCGGCGAGAGTTTGCACCTGAGAGGATCGTTGCCTTACGGAACTCCGCGGGCACTATGGTCCACTCTGAGGCGGAGATTCTTGAAGTTCTCCGTGACCATTTACGGACTGTCTATGAGGCTGACCCATTGTTATCAGAGGTGGTCGGTCAGTCGTATCTTGAGGGCCTCCAACTCCAGACGTTGCCGGAGGCTGTGGTGAAGGAACTCGACGCGAATCTGACGCTGGGTGAGATTACAGCGGCGATCGCTGCCCTCCCCTGCGCCAAGACCCCTGGGAGTGATGGCTATCTGGCCGAGTTCTATCAGTCCTTTGGGGATGTCCTGGCTCCCCTCCTCTTGCGGGTCTACAATGAGGCTCTACAAGCTGGCACCCTTCCACCTACCATGAATCAGGGAGAAGTGTGCATGATCCTGAAGCCTGGCGGGGACAACACTGATCCCGCGGCATATCGTCCTATCACGTTGCTAAATACAGATGCGAAAATCCTCACCAAGTTACTAGCCACGCGCCTTGCTCCACACATGACGAGCCTAGTCCACCCTGACCAGTGTGGATTCATCCCGGGTCGTAACACGGCGATGAATCTGCGTCGTCTCAATTATATACTGCATGAGGTGCAGGGACGGGAGGGTCCTCACGTGTTGGTCGCCATTGATTTGGCTAAGGCATTTGATACGGTGCACTGGGGATATCTGTTGCAGGTACTCCAGAAAATGGGGTTCGGACCTCGCTTTCGAGACTGGATCCGGGCACTCTACCAGGCGCCACGCGCCAGGGTACGGCTGGGGTCGGCTCGCTCAGCGGAGTGGTCACTGGGGAGAGGCACCCGGCAGGGCTGCCCTCTCTCCCCTCTCCTATTTGCGCTTGCAATTGAGCCCCTTGCCGTTTCCACTCGCGCTGACCTGCGGGCTTGGGGTATAGTGGTGCATGATACTACCAATGTGGTCTCCCTCTATGCGGATGATGCGCTTTTTTATTTGTCCTCCCCGGCCGAGGCCCTCCCCGAACTATTACAACTCTTGGATCGATTTGGTGCGGCCTCTGGGTTGCGTATTAATATTACCAAATCCCTAATCTTCCCGCTGACAGATTCTGTCCCAGATTTGGGCGCGGAGCTTCAGTACTTGGGTCTCCGGTACGAGAGCACGGCTTTCCGGTACTTGGGCATCCAGGTGGCCACGTCTACGGAGACCCTGCTGACTTACAACGTAGACAGAATACTTACGGCCCTCCGCAAATCTATTATTTTTTGGAACACGCTCCCCCTTTATCTCATGGGGCGATTGGCAATCGCCAAAATGGTGATGCTCCCTAGGGTCTTATATGTTCTGCAGAACTCTCTATGTCCGTTACCCCCCCGAGTGTTCCGCACGTTGAATTCTCTCCTCACCTCACTCCTTTGGGCAGGTGGACACAGTAGGGTCGCCCTGCGCACAGTGACGAGATGTTGGGACGAGGGTGGTCTCGAGGCCCCGCGTTTTGATCTATACTATTACGCGGCGCAGCTTCTTCCTGCCGCCGGATGGTTTGCTGCGGGTGAGAATTGGGAGCTGGCATTGCTGGCTGGTGCGTGCAGCAACTGATACGACCCTGCAGGAGGCACTGATACAGGGGCGTGGAGCCGACACCACTTTACCTTTTGTGGTGCGTCATACGGCTAATATTTGGCAGTGCTTTGTTGAAAGGGTGCTGATGCGAGCGCCATTCCACAGAGAGCTCTCAGTTTGGTCCCTGGCCCCGATACTCCGTTTGGAGGAAACCATGTCCTTCCGGGAGTGGCGGTCTGGTGGTTGTACGACTCTCGCAGACCTCTACCCGAACGACTCCTTTGTGACCTTTGAGGGGGCCAGGGAGTCGTTTGGACTAACTGAGGGACAATACCTTCATTACGGTAGCCTTCAAGAGGTGGCCAGGATAACGTGGCCCCATTTCCCGGAGGCACCTCCGCTCACCAATACCCTGGACGTCATCATGTCCTGTGGGAGAGGTAAACGCCTGATTTCCCTCCTTTACTCCGCTATGCGTCGGGATTCGGTTCCCCCGTTAGCCCCGGCATGGGGGGCGTGGGAGGCAGACCTGGGTGTGGAGTTAGAGCCAGCACAGAGGACGCGGAATGGTCTGTTGACCCATAAGGTCTCCTGTAATGCTCGATTTAAACTTATCCACTTTAATTTCGTCCATCGCACATACATGACACCGGTCTCCCTCCACCGCATATCAGCGGATAGAAGTCACAACTGTCCTAGATGTGGAATGGGGAGGGCGGGCTTCCTGCATTTGGCAGGGGAGTGTCCTCTTGTTCAGGATTTTTGGCGACAGGTGGTGCGATACGTCGTTCGGGCTACGCACCTCAGGCTTCCGCTGGACCCACTCCAATGCCTCCTTGCATTGGTGCCCAGACCTAAAAAAAAGAAACTATCGTATAAGTTCCTGCAACTCCTACTGGTCTTGGCGAGGAGACGAGTGGCTATCACTTGGATGGGTCAGAGGGCCCCTGACATTCTTATGTGGTTGAGGGATGCGAGAGAGTGGGCCTTGGCGGAGGAGACTCATATGCAGCGCACCCGCAGGGACGCCAAGTTGCAAGATGATTTACTTACCTGGAGGATGCTTTGTATGGCGGGGTTGGCGGAGGATGACTCTGATGCCACGAGTGCTGAGTTGTTTTCCTCTGATGCCTCGGAGTCTGAATGTGGAGGGGAGGGGGCTGGAGGGGAGGGCTGTGAGACGGTGTAGGTGCCCCACGTTGCCACGTTACGAGACCTTGATATGTATGTATGTATATTGATCTGATTCCCATAGGTGGATACCGTCGTCAATTGAATGGACCATACCTGGCCCTCACGCAAATGTCCTACACTACTGATTTAGTACTGTCGATGCCATTCGAGGGGTTACTAGTTGTTCTTGAATTGTTTGGTATTATAATTAAGTGTAATAACGATAATTGCGAAGCCACTGCTGGGTTTTCTATCATTGGAGCATGACCGCAATATCCCCTGCTTATGACCACGATCTGATCCGACGCCGCCCAGCCTCCGGATGTGGGCCGTATATGGCTGTGTAGTGCCGTTGGTATTGCATACTATTATTGATCGTATATTGCTGGTGCCAATACCGTTATGCTCTGTGCCTTTCTTTTCTGTGACTTCGCTATAATAAAAAGATGTTTTAAAAAAAATTACATTTATACCGCCACCCATGAAAAGAAGATGGATGTGATTTCACGATGAAGGAAGCCTCACCAGTGTGTGGCCATCTTGATGGGCAGCTCTCTAGTGCTGTCTTGTCAAGAATGGTTTGATCATCCTCAATAAATTAGCTTGTCAGACAATATTAATCAAACATACCGCCAGTCACTGGCTTTTGTTGCATCTGTTTTGCAACTCAGCTTAACTCTTTGCCAGAAATTTTCTTTCGTACTTCAGGATCGTTCCTAGGCCATTTTCTCTTAGAGACCTTCAGAAGATTCTGTTACTCAGAAGGCTGTTGTGAATTCTATTTGGTCTGTTATTTGTGGAGGTTCTCTATCTGTGATTACCTACAATCTTGAACCAACAGCATAAGATAGTCCAAGATGTGGATGCTAGTCTTCCCAAAAGTGTGTCATGTAGAGATGGCCAGTTGACTTCCCATATCTGAAAATAAGCTTCTCTGTATGGTGTTTATGAGTGTGTAGTGTTCATCCAATCAACTGCCCTATCTAAACTGAAGAAATGTACTCTGTGAAGAAATATACTGCTGGGCACACACTCTTATGCAGCCACTGAACCCTGATAATAAGTAAATAAATTAAAAAAATGAAATGGGGAGTATGTAAGTGTAAACAACAATGTATGTGGTGCCTGGTTGCACTCTTCAGCTGGGTCCTTTAAAAATAATACAGTATATATATATTTTTTAACATTAAAAAGTGCAGGAGATTACAGCTTGAAAAAATTATGTTAACTCTTGAGAGTAAACACTGGGCAATGTAACAGAACTGCTAGGTAGGCAGCTGGCTGTGGAGAGAGCTACCCTGTGCCAATTATGACTGGACGAGGGCTGCCGAACCGGGGAATCCTCAAATAGACGTGTATAGGAATGGAGCAATAAATCTGATAAGCTCCTCCACTGGCTCGCCACTAAAGAACTGGAATCTAGAGTAGTGCCTGGAAATACGACCATTAATAGAGAGAGAGTTGAGACCGACTCCGAAATAGCTTCCGCATTCTCAGATTATTATGGTCTCCTCTATGCTGAACGCATACGCCCAGAGTGGGAAACTCATGCCCCGGTGATAGCAGACATTCCCTTGCAGAGACCCATTTCTGCTGAGGAGATCAACAACGCCCTTCCGGATCTCAACTTGGACAAAACCCCAGGCCCAGATGGGTTCCGCACACAATATTATCATAAAATGTGCCAAATTATTATACCTCCCACTCTAAACATGTACCTCAAAGCCATTGATTGAGGCCATTTACCCACAGAGGTAGACCTGGCCACCATTGTGGTTAAACTCAAACCCGGTAAGCTGCCCTACATGTACGCCTTGCCCACAGAGATAGATCTGGCCACCATTGTGATATTGCTCAAACCCCCTAAGGCGCCCAACTGTTGCACCTCTTGCTGGCCTATCTCCCTTATAAACACTGAGGTTAAGCTGTCTTGGAGAAATTGGTAAGGCGGCCCATCCCGGTCCTGAGCCATTTCGTCCAACTCGGATCAGTGCAGATTCATCCCTCATCACAGCACGCGGCACTGCATCTAGAGAGCCCACCTTGCATTGGCCCACTTTGGGACGCTACATTGCGCTACAGCGCTAATTCTTCTCGATTTTGAAAGGGCATTTGACTTGCTGGATGGGGCCTTTGTACATGAAGTACTGGTTAAGCTGGGCTTCTGTTCCTGGTTCCAATTCTAAATCTGTTTTATATGCCAGGTCACAGGCACATGTAAATGGGGCTGTGTCACCTAATTCCAGATTATGCAAGGTACCAGGCAGAGGTACCCTCTGTCCCCCCTCCTTTTCACTCTGGCGACTGAAGAACTGGTGACCTGGGTGAGGTGCGACACCCAGGTCTGATAGTTGGACTGGGGAATAGGCCTGGAAGACAGGATAGCTCTTTACACGGACAACATTCTCCTGTTCATTGCCCACCCGGCGGAAAGTGGACCCGTCTCCTTTTCATTTTGGACACCTTAGGGCCCATGTCAGTCAATAACTTCTCGTCTGGACTATGGTAATGTGCTGTATCTAGGTGGAAGTCAGGAGGTGTTGAGGAAACTACAGGTGGTGCAGAACTCCGCAGCTCGTCTGTTATGTTATGTCCCAAGGAAAATTTCCATCTCTCCTGTCCTTCGGGACCTACATTGGCTCCGCATTGACAGCCGTATTAAATTCAAGACCCTGTGTCTTGTTTTTAAAATCAAGCAAGGAACCGCTCCAGCCTATATTCAGGAGTTCCTCCATCTATATGCCCCTGTACGGCCTCTACGCTCATCCACTCAGGGCAATCTCGTCACCCCTAGTTGTAGACTCACTAAAATAGGAGGTCGCTCCTTTTCATTTCTTGGCATTATGCTTTGGAATTCTCTCCCTAGTCTAATGAAACATGAATCTCTCTGACCCCAAGTTTAGGCAAGATCTTAAGACCTGGCTTTTTTCTCAGTAACCAGCTTGCCGCCCTTTTGGTACATAACATCAGACATGCCTGCGCCGGGAAACCCTGTCTAGGGTAGCTGTGCGCATTACAAATGCAATATTAATAATGTCAGGACTAAAGGTAAATGGGACAAAATTAGTCATAGTCCCCCTCCATGGAAACAGTAGAGATGCAGTCTGGCGCCCTGATATCTCTGCCCAATGCCTTAATATCCGACACTTAGGGATCCACATACACTTAGGGATCCACATGACCTGAGAAGCAGACCTGGCTTGGACCCTTAATCTTGGACCATTCACCTGTGCGATGCAGAAAGACATGGATAGATGGACCAAACTGCCACTAAACCTGTTGGGAAGAGCGGCCTTCTACAAAATGATGATCCTCCCACACCTGCTTGTATACTATCCAAAACATTCCATTCTCCATCCCAAATCAATGTATCTGGCCAATAAACCCCCCTGGAATCTCCTTTGACAAATGTGTACGTTCTACATTCGATGGGGGACTGGCCATGGCAGACATCCACTTCTATTAATGGACACACTGTAGTAGTAAACAACTGAATACATGGAGAATGGGCAGATCCCACCTTAATAATTGAAGTTGTACTGATTGACTTGGATAACCTTACAAGCAGGCTTTATGGGACACTGAGCTCTCCTGGTACAACCAGGGTGGTGTTTCATGCCTGGAAAGTGGCTGAGACCAGCGGGTGACCCTGGAGCCCATTTCTGGACTCGCAGGTGGCTGAACCGGGTGTCACAGCTAGAGAGCTTCAAGGGATTGGACAGAATAGGAGTTTTGAGGCTGGGGGATGCGTGGAAGCGTGACTGCATGAAGTCCTTCTTCACCCTTCTCTCTACACATTCCAATTCTACCATTACCTCCAGCTTATACATGCCCTGTTGAGTTATTGGGAGGCACTTGCCACCCGCCAAACTATAACCCCTTAGAGGTACGACTCATCATGGGCTCACTTTTTAAAGGGGGTATCTCACTAGTCCACAGAGCACTGGTCAACCACTCAAACTGTAATCTTTCAAACCTGAACCTGCCCTGGGAGGAATTGCTGGGCTCTCTAGAGGAGGTCAAATGGAGGGAGGCATGTATGTCTCCACATACCTTAGCAATATCTTCCCGGTTACACCTTATTCAACTGCACTACTTAAACTGCACATACTTCACGCCCAGTTATTGAAATTTCAAAACCTTTTAGGGCCTGATTAAGAGTCTGACGGTCCGAGGACCGCGAGGCTCGTTGTGGCGCCTAAGCATATTTTACGAGTTTCCTCTACGCCAGGGTTTTTATGGCTGTTCCTGCTCCATGAAAACCCTGGTGGGGAGGAAACAAAGGGGCCTACAGGTCCCCCTTGTGCCTCACACCTTGTGTATGCATACAGGGGGGACACCTCATGTACCCCCCTGTGTGCATGCACACCAGTTCCTGCACAGTATGGACTTTCAAGTGTATGTGTATGCTGTGCAGTGACTGTTTTTGATGTTCCTATTGTGATGTCTATTTTTAAAGGCAATGCCAAAAAAAGCCTGCCAGACACGAGTTTAACTCGTAATCTGGCAGGCGGTTGCACGGTATGGACTTTCAAGTGTATGTGTATGCTGTGCAGTAACTGTTTTTGATGTTCCTATTGTGATGTCTATTTTTAAAGGCAATGCCAAAAAAAGCCTGCCAGACACGAGTTTAACTCGTAATCTGGCAGGCGGTTGCACGGTATGGACTTTCAAGTGTATGTGTATGCTGTGCAGTAACTGTTTTTGATGTTCCTATTGTGATGTCTATTTTTAAAGGCAATGCCAAAAAAAGCCTGCCAGACACGAGTTTAACTCGTAATCTGGCAGGCGGTTCGACCATGGGTTTGGTAGTGTAGAGGCAGGGTGAGCCTGGCCCACTCCGTTAAACTCGTTTTCGGTCGCTCAGAGCCCACCTTCACTAGATGCCGGGATGGCATGGAGACTTCTTTCACATGGTCTAG
Source organism: Lissotriton helveticus (assembly GCF_964261635.1). NCBI lineage: Eukaryota > Metazoa > Chordata > Amphibia > Caudata > Salamandridae > Lissotriton > Lissotriton helveticus. The sequence continues at coordinate 695,286,121 of NC_136068.1, forward strand.
GGATGCCCCATTATTCAACTATACTGACTTGTCATATTTAAAGTACTTTCTGATGAGATTAAAGCCTTCCCTAAAGTTGCCTCACTCAGGATCCTTGACTACCTGGGAGCGCCAAGGTGCGAGCGAACCCTAGTGGGCATCAGTGCGCTAGTGCCAAAAAGAAACATAGCCAGATACTAGCAAAGGTCGGGTTCCACCTGCTGAGAGAATGAAGAGCTGGTATGGACCACTGTGCAAAGCTGGAGGAACCTATCAACATAGCACTTTGATGCCCAAAATAACACTCCGAGTTATAGGGAAAATGTTGGTCTTATTACGGGTTGGAGGGTGAGAATGACTAAGGCAGAGAAGAAGGGAATGGCGGAGCAAAGGGATTTCATTGTCCAATTCTCAAAGGTTCCCTCTGGGGGCCTGCATTGTGTGTGTTTTCTTTGTATAGCTATTGAATAGCTAATAAAATGGTCTTTAAAAAAAGCAGCAGATTGGAAAGGGGGGTGGGGAGTACAACTAACGTATTTTGGGGCAAGGAAACATGGGCATGGCCATTGGAGTTTTGACAGATAAAGACAAAAGAGTCCCCAGAGGCAGTAATGGAAGAATTCAACTTATTGGAACACTGTGATTCTGAAATGCTTCTGAACTGCATAAACAGAAGATTAGAGAGGAAAGCCAACAAATCGAGAGCAGGCACCTTTCACTAGACACCAAAGCCATCCAATTGTGAACAACGGGTTCACCCATTGCCATTAGACTTATGCAGCAAGGGTAGACCAAATTATACGGCAGGCTTACTAAATTATGGGGAAAAAAATGCTAATTATGCAGCATAATGTGGCACATTCTGTGATTGTATCAGTTCATATATTATGTCATTTTTATACATATTAATACTGTCTGGACAAAGTTCCACCTCATTAGTACTAGTATAACACCCAATTACAGCAATATGGAACTGAAAGTTGAACAGTTGTCCTTTGCAAAGGGTCTTCTGCGGCACAGCAATTTGGGTTAAAATCTGCAAATTATGCAGCAGATGATAGATTAAGTGAGAAATGAGAAAAATCCATAATTATGCAGAAAGCGCTGCTGTCGCAGAATCGCATAATTACAGGGGCCCTACCCAAAGCCCAATATAAGTGTATATGTAGTGGAAACAATAGGTCTGCCAACACACAGCTAAAGTGGTCTTTAGCCAGGACCTAAAAACTGTGGAGACTCTTTACGCAACTGACGCAAAGTCAGGAAGCTCCGGGCCACATATGACACATCCAGATGCCTGATCTTTAGACTATATCAAAAGTTGTTAGATGGACTCTCACCTGGTAAATGGTTTGGTCAAACTCAATGGGATGCTCAGGTGCAGAGTGAAGACGCTCACAGGGACTGGGAAGCCATCTGGCACAATCTGCCCAGAGGCTTTAGAAACACAGTGGCGGCTCCTCCGCTAAGGGGGAGGAGCATTGCCTCACAGCTTTTAGCAGTGCAAAGAAGGAGAAATAAAATGATAACAACACAATGTTGTTATTTTATTTTACAGCGCCGAAGCAGGTTTTGGGGCGGGGCTTGGCTTTCATTGCAGCCAGCTGGGGGAGGAGGAAATATTTCCACTTAAGTGCGCATGGCTCTTTGGCCGGCCCTGTTGGGCCAGCCAAATCGTCATGCGCATTTAGCATGTTCCCCACCAGGCTGTTATGGAAAGCCTGGTGAGGGACATGCAGAGGCACCCACTGCCTGTCTGAGGGACGAACCACGGAGCTCAGACCAATCACAATGCTGCATTGCAGCATTGTGATTGGCTAAGAGAGCCCATTGTGCTTCCCTTTCCCACCGGACCCAGCGGATGAGAGACGTTGATGGAGGAGAGTCGGCAGCCTTTAAAGGTAAATTAGTTTATTTTTTAATCCCCCCCAAACCCTGCCCCCCACCCTAGTTCACAACCAGCTGTGACTGTAGAAACACACTCTGAGTTGGTACCTGACTCTGAGTAGAGTGAAAACAATGTATTTGGGGGCCTCGGAGACATGCGGTCGATGTGGCACAGAGAACGGCACATATTTGCACATACGCATTTCCAATGCACTTCCCTATTTCTCAGCCTATACTTCTCTCAATATATCTTCTAGCCCAACTTTCTGAAGCATCTCAAACTTCTTTCTACTACTCTTTCCAAATCACTAACCTATCTCTCACCCTATACATCTATCATTATATCACTACACCCACTCTCTCATTTATCCCTAACCCCATACCACTACTATGTTCCCCCAAAAAACCTTTCTTGACTCTCTCCTACTCTACCCTTGCATCCTCTGACACCACCTTTTACTATACTGATCCCCCAAAACAAACCTTTCTAAACTCTTCCCCTCCAAAACCCCTTTTTACTCATCCAAAAGCCTACTCCTACTGCTAAAAAAATAAATCCTTCACTCTTCTATCCCTCCACTATCCTTTTCAATCAAAATAACAGACTAGCATGTTCATTTCTCTAATTCCATATTCTACTATACTAATTCACCACTAATCCTTTATGGGATCCAGAGTAGTGTGCTACTCGCCAACAAAGCCTCTCAACACCTCATCAGGGTTACAAGCACTATATAAATGCAAACCTTGTTTCTTTTACCCCTCCCCAACCCTTCTCAATCCAAATAACTGACCAACATATCCACCACTCAAATTTCTTCATATTTCACTATACTAATTTTCAACACTAATCCTTTATGGGCTCCGGAGTAGCGTGCTACTCGCCAAAAAAAGTGCTTCAACACCCCATCAGGGGTTAGAAGCGCTATATAAATATAAACCTTCATTCCTCTTTTACCCTTCTGCTATCCTTCCGCTATCCTTCTGAATCTAAATACCTGACTAGCATATCCACCACTTAAAATGTACTTGCGTGTTTCACTATACTAATGCAACACTAATCCTCTAAGGGTCCCGGAGTAGCGTGCTACTCGCTGAAAAAGCGCTTTGACGCCTCGTCAGGGGTAGTAAGCGCTATAGAAATGCAATTACAATACAATACAATACAATACGTCAGGAAAGTGGGAGAATTGAGCCATTCTGGGAAGTTATGCTGCAATACATCAATGCGATCGTAGGGAGGCCTTGCCGTCAAATCCGTCTGTAATGCTACTGAATATGAAAGGGGGCACCAGACACACCGAGTCATTATGTACACAAGCCTCTATGCAATCTCATATTTGCCGCAGCTAAACGCTTGATCACACTTTATTGGAATAAAAAAGAAATCACAATTGAGAATATCTGGATGAAGAGCTTATGGCAGACCAGAGCATCAAAAAAAATGTCTCATTCCCTCTTGGAATCGGATTTTGTTTTAATAAAATATGATATCCTGCGATGAAGTATCAGATGCAACTGCCCTATCTAGCCATGGTTCATTCTAAAATTGGAGCTTTAGGGGAATTGCAGACGTAGCAGACGAAACATATAAGGTATTGCACAGTGCAATATAATCAAGAGGCTGTAGTAACCAGACTAGGCACCAGCTCTATCATTATTCTATTTTATAAACACATTGCTTCTAATTGAAATGCAACAGGAATAGACATGCCTGACGGTCTATCACAGAAGAATCTTTCCATATGAGAATGTTATATTGTCGCATAATGTAGTAAATTAACATCTAAATGTGCTGCTTACTGTCTACTTTTCTTCTAACTTTATTTTGCGACTACCAGTAGACACTGTTGTGTGACAGTTTTCTTTATAAGAATTTGATCTTAATTCCACCACTGGTGACAAACTCCCTTAATAGTAGGTTGGCATCAACCGAAGCGAATAATGGAGTGCCATCTAGATGGTGCCAGCCAGACCCTAGCGCTTTTGCAGACGGTGAAAGATTTCAAAGCAGGAGACTCTTTTTGCTCCAAGCTTTGAGTATCCCTCCTCTTCTTGAGGCTCATTTATAGGAAGAGGAAATGACAAGCCTATTCCTCAAACTTCAACAGAAGCTAAGAAGTCACAAATATTCCCCTCAGTTACCTCAATCACTATTGTTTTCTGTCCAGGGGCTCAATATATCTCTAGTTGGAGAAGGTGGCTTCTAATATAAACATTGGACACAAGATGCCAGCAAAGGTGAAAGTGATAGGCTGTTTTCTATGTTTCCCTTAGCCACTATGGTGTAGGTCACATGTGCTTAGTTGGAATCTGAAGAAAATCTGCAGGAGATTCGAAGACCTTTCCTTTTAGAAGCAATAGTGCTACTCCCACCTTCGGAATGGGGGCTCAGATATTTTTTCCAGTACTTTGCCATAAGAAAAAAAGGGATGAGAGCTCTAACCCATCCTGCCTTTTATGGTCACAGTCAGCCGAAGGTACTAATTTTAGCCCAGATCTTAGCATTACCCAAATAAATCACAGGCTGTGGTCAGTGAATCTACAAGATATTAAATTCAATGCAACCATTCTGCAGTTACACAAGAAGTACTCCAGTTCAGAAATTTTTTACTAACCCTTGGCATGACCCAGATCCCCTTTACGTGGTTTGAATTTCCGTGACTGCACATAGTCTGAAGTTACTCTTCCATTGACACCGATTTAGCCAGGGCTTTGACAAGGAAGCAAGAAGTGCTTACCTTCACTCAAACTCTCAGGACCATATTCAATCTTAGGGCCTGAACGTCGTCAAATCCTTCCTGATTCATTAAAAGAGGAATATGTTCATTAACAGGATTCTGAATGTTAGATTTACAAATACTTTCAGCTTTATCAGCCTTATTTTGGATTTTTTCAATCATTAAAGACACATACAACAATATACACACTAAACATTAGCATCCATTAAAACATAGTATATTACAAATTTAAAAATTGAGCTTACCCATTTTTAAAATCTTAATAAATTAAATTATTTGCAAAATATTAATATTGCACGTATTATCCCTAATACAGATTTTACATCATTAAATATACAATTTTCATAATCATAGACACTAGCATGCACCACATAATATACAAGTAAAGTGCAGATTTGATACAGATCCAGGGCTTCCACAGTTAAAATATATATGGACACATAATAGTTATTACAAGACAGTGTTATCATTCGTGGCGCTTAATTTCTTCATGTTATTCCTACGAATGTCCCACATCCAACTCAAAAATGTTGCCAGTGCTATTACGATATATTCCTGTAGATTTGTTTTCACAATACGAAATGCAGTTTTGCTCGATCTTGTGCCAAATTGAGCACAAATCGGCTTTATCCATTTATCTCTGGGGCACTTATAAACTGGGCAAACAAATAATATGTGCATTATAGACTCATCCATCAATGGGCAAACGGAACATTTAGAGTCATTTACATTTTGCCATGTTGACGTAAACGTTTTTATGGGAAGTGAGCCTACTCTAAACTGGTGATACAGTTTCCTATAACTTGGTTTAGAAATAAAATCCCAATAATCTTCAAACCTTGTTTGAAGCTTGTGCTCCAAAAAGATACCAGTAAGAGAAGTATTTTGGGTGAGTTAGATGGACTTGAAAACAACCATGTTCCAATATGCTTCTTTATAATCTTTTTTTGATGGAAACGAGCTACCTGCTTGGTCCTCCCACAGATGTCTTAGCCCCATATCAACCAGCGGGCCCCATACCTTTTGCAACCATTTAATTTTGCGTGTTAGGTCGTATTCTTTTACGTATTTTAATGCATTGGCATAGGTTATCAACTCCGGCGTAGTCCAGAGCCTTCTCCAGCAGGCTATGGGCCTAAAGCGTGCTAGCTCCTCAAATGCAGTGCAGCCCAAATCTAAAAATAGGGGTTTGAGAGGGGTAGATTGAGGGAGGCCTGTTAAGGATCTCATAAACTTATTCTGGGCTGTGGCTAGAGGGGTTACATTTTCAAAGCCCCAGAGGTCTGCACCATACAATATTGAGGCCCTAATCTTAGCATTATAATTAGTTAATGCAGGCCCAACCGGCTTCGTTTTTGAAAGTCAGTGCTCTTTTAATAAGGCACCCGCTAGTTGGGCATGTCAAAGGGTCAATAAATCTATCTGTGGCTTCCAATTTAGCCTCCTTCCTAGGGTAACCCCTAAATATGTGAAAGTGTCAGTTTGTTCCAACAGAGTGTTGTCCATAACTACTCTCCCTTTCACTATTTTAGGTCTATGTAAGGCCATGAATTTCGTTTTGTCAACATTGACTACTAACTCGTGGCCCTTGCAGAAAACCGTAAATCTATCCAAGGCACGTTAGAGAACTGTTTGTATCTTGGATGGAATTAGGGTATCATCTGCGAACATTATTAAGGGTACCTTCTTGCCATAAAGTATAGGTGCATCTGTTGGGTATGTTGTGAAGTAAGTGACAACCCTGTTAATAAACAATGAAAAAAGATTAGGAGCCATAACACACCCCATCTAACCCCTTTGCTTACTGGAAATTGATCCGTTACCTTCCCTTGTGATACCCAGCAGACTTGACCATAATTTGCCTCATAAAATTTAACAATTAAAAACAGAAGTTCTGAGGGCATCCCTAGTTCCTTTAATAATTCCCATAATTTAGTGCGGGGGCTAAGTCAAACGCAGACTTTAAGTCTATAAAAGCTGCATATAAGGTTCCCTCAGCTATAATTACCGTACTCCAATAAATCAACACAAACCTAAAAACTTGGTCAATGGTACCAACATGGGGGCAAAAACCTGCTTGTAATGTTGATAAAATATCATGATCGCATGGTAATTCTGCTCAACACAAGCCTGGCCAAATTATTTTGCATTGTATCTATTAGGCTTACAGGCCTATAATTACTTCGGAGGGTACGATTCCCTTTTTTGAATATGGGTATAATTTCGTCACCACACCAGGATTCCAGAATGGGAGCCCCTCTGGCTATAGCATTAACTAATATATGTAGATATTTTACCCAGTTGGGCCTGTCATGTCGGAAGAGACCTGCCGGAATGCAATCCAGACCGGGGGCCCTTCCCGTTGGGATCGCATCCAGAGCAGTTTCTAGCTCCCTGATCCCAAAGGTCAATGTTGTATCAGGAACTATTTCAAAGTGATATTTAGGGCTATTTGGCAAGGCAGCAAATTGTGCCTGGAAATAGGAAACCCATTGTTCAGGCGCAATATTGTTAACCGGAGCTTGCCTAGTTTCTCCACTGCCCATTTTACTGTCTGCCAAAATTCCTGCATATTTTTCCCATTACTGGCTTGCAGGAGCTCATTCCATCTTTGATCGTTGTACTCCTTTTTTGCGATGTATTGGGCTTTTTTATATGCGATCTGTGCGGTTTTGACCTCCTCTAATGTTTTTTTCCTAATGGCTTGTGATAGATGCTTACACGCAGTTCTACAGGCCTTATTATACCACTTGGCTGATTTTTGGGCTTCTCGACTATTAGTTTTTTTTACCTTAACAAAGAAACATTTAAGCTTTGCAAACAGTTCTTCATGGGCCTTCGTAAACTCAGTATTGAGGTCAGCTTGGGTGTCTAAATTTAAAATGGCTGTTAAAGTTGTTTCCACCGCCACCTTCATCTGCTCTAATTAGCTAGCATTTTCCATTAGTGTTACCCATTTTACCCTTCGCATGTCATTAGTCATAATTACATCTGCAGTTGCTATCTCAGGAATCGCCGGCTGTGTATCTAACCCCTTTATCTGTACAGTTAATAGTAAGGGGTTATGATCACTCTCAATCCTCTGATGGATCTTCATATCAATTAGACGGGGCCACAGCTCCAAGTTAATAAGAAGAAAGTCGATGCAACTACTTCTTACCCCATTATTATAGGTATGCTGGCCACCGCTGTCCGATAGTGTCCTCTCAAATACAGCCCTGATGCCCCGGCTCCAGACATAAAGATTTTAGCTGGAGTGCAGCCTCAGTCCATTTTTTATAGGTGTTAGTGTTAGCAATGGGATGCCCCAAAGAGAATCCTCATCGCTAGTGAGGGCACTATCTGCACAGCCAAGGGGCTCAAAGGAACAATTAAAAATGCCTGCTATTACCATATGGTTTTTCCCTCTGTGATTCTCAGTAAGAGTATCTAGCATGGAGACAGTATTTGAGAGTTTCCCACCCACCATTCCTCTTGCATAGACATTAATTACTACCATGTCTAAATAATATTTAGAACGTAGCATTATAGGCAATATATAAGGGCTATCAATTGGTATTTCTTCAGCCCGTAGTCCTGGTTTTTGCCTTATCCAAATGGTAAGCCCCCCAGAGGGTCTCCCTTTTTTGGCCGGCGATAGCAGATTTTACAAAATTCAGGTAACCGGCGCGGAAAATAGGAGTCAGGGACCATGTTTCCTGAAAAGCCCAAAAATCTTGCTCCTCTATAAATAGTGACCATTCTTCAGACGCTGTCTTGGATTGTAGGCCGGCAATATTCCAAGATGTATTGGCTAATAACGAGATTACTGGCGCATCGCTAGAGATATCCCTGCCCATCTGTTGACTAATTCCTTGCTTTGTAACCGAGTAACTTGATTCCAGCCCCTTTACTTCATCCTCCCTGGGCAACATCCGGGGGAATCTAAAACTAAGTGTCCCTGTTCTTGCCGAGAGTTTAGCCAATTATTATAACAATATTTGCTGACATTACCCACTGTCTTCAATTGACTTGTTATCGAACTTAGGCTGTCACCATTGACAGCATCTTGGTCGTGCTTACTCACGCTGCTCACTATTTGGTGTAGTTGCACTATCTGTTGTCCATTGCCAATATCAGGGACCGGTGTACGCTGACCTATCCTGCATATACGCCCTTTTTTGTATGTACTGGCATCTAGGTCAGAAAGGGGAGCAAATCTATTATCCAATCTTAGATCGGGTAGCCTATTTGAGCCTCTTAGGGACACCCATGTTTGACTCTTCATATGGTGGGGATAACTCCTTAATGTTTCTTGGGAGGGGAATCAGTAGAAAAAAACCAGTGGTAAAGCAATAATGTTTCTGGGGTTCATATCTGTGTTTCTTCCCAGATTGTCCAAGAGGACATTTACGATAAAAGCATTATTAAAATTTAGAACCACACAATCACAATCACTTTCTCCCCCCCATTTCTTTCCTTGTGGGCCCTATCCAAGTGACTCTTCTTGCCATAATCAATTGACTTTGTATATCCCCATTTGGGACCCACAGCCCCTTCAATTTTTTGACCAACCAGTGCATAGCTTTAGTCATTAATTGAGTAGTAGACTCTGCCAGGCCTTCTCGTAGTGGCTCATTTCCCAGTACCACCACCAGGGGTACGGCAGCAGGAGGCAAGTTGAGGGCCTGTACTCCAGCCTTGGATGAACCACGGTCCTATCTCACGTTCTTTGGTGTTGGCATCAAGATCACTTTTCTCTGGTTGTAAACTACTCTGCCCAGTGACTGCAAAATTAGAGTTGTTCGTTGCAGGGTTGATATCGTCCACCACTTTATTCCGACCTTTAACACAGATTGGACTTGTATATATTTGAGCAAATTCAGTATATATATCAACTTTTGTGATGTTATCCTCATCCATACTAGTGGCTGGATTACTATCTATGTAGGGTGCCTGTTTTGAGGGTGTAGGCTTCAGCCTTGTTGGTTTGGTTATTTTTGCCATTGTAACCACTTTGCCTATCTCATGATTAGGCCGGGGTTTCCAATTGGCGTTGATACTGGCCTTGTTTTTACTAATAATGCCTCTATCACACGGAAGTTAGACTTGGTTAGGGATTCAAGGCCGTTAATTTTCTCTTCAATCTCAATGTAATGGGATTTAACATAGTGGAGATAAGGATTTCCAGTCTCTGCCACATGGCCTCATTGATTACCGGACAGGGGACGTGCGTGGAGTCAGGGATGATCATTTCCAAATTGTTCTGATTTCTTAAGGCTATATCTGTTAAATCCTCTCCCCTTTTTTTGTACGGCCTTGCTAATTTTGCTGGTTTTGGTTTCTGAGAACCCCCCCTCTTTCTTTTCACAGCATGGTCAGGGGTCATACCCGGTCCCGAAGGTTTAGTCAATCCTGTTACCCTAGTAGATGCTCTTAGTTTCCTACTAGTGGACTCAGGCTCAATCTCACATGATATTAGACGTGTTAATTGATCAGGAACAGTGTCAGACACCTTTTCAATCACTTTGTCAATCGTTTTTTCTGGGCTCGGTCGACAGTCGGGAATAAATTGGGGTGCCATGCCCCCCAAGGAAGATCTCTTGTGAGAAAGGCGCTCCAGGGATAAGAGTCGCTCCATAATTTCATTCATTCATTGATAACTTTATTTCGGTCAAACGACCATAAAAGTGTACATAAAATACATCAGCACAATCCAATAAAACAATAAATAGTCATAAAATGTTAAAACAGAATTAAACTACAAGTTATCAGGATAGAGAAAATAAAAACAATAAGTACAACAATTAAGTTAAAAAGGTTTGTCTTCTACGCCACATGCTAAAAAGATAACGGGAAACCGCAAACACAATGGTAGGGTGGGTATCATAGGTCAATATCCTGCAGGCCTGTGTAAAGTGCAAGAATCCCAAATTCTTACAGATAGGGATCAGCCAACATTTTCTGATTGCAGAGTAGGCAGGACAAAAAAACAGCACATGAGTTACATTCTCACTTTTATGATTACATGCAGGGCAAACTTCGTTTTTAGGTTTTAACCATCTAGATGTAAAAGACCCAATAGGTAGAGTGCCATGCCTTAGCTGGAGATATAACTTTCGGGCAAACGGCGGTTCAATTTTGTCCAAAAATTCCTCAATCTTGGATTCAGATTTGACTAAGAGAAATTCAGAAGTCAACCTACCCAGTGATGTAGAACTCAATAGTGTCTGAGCATTCAACGTGCGCATGTGAGAAAGAAGTTCCTTCTTTGATGTCCCTAGGCAATAAGTCTCAGGGTTTTCCCACAGTCTAGAAAGACCTAATCGGGTACTGACCGCATGAATGTGCTGAAGCCAAGGGATTTTTATATATATAAGGAGAGACAAAATCTCAGAGAACTCTGCTCTATAAGCGGCCAGTTCAGGGACTGACCACAACCTCTTCCAGTACATAGTTGGCCTTGCACTGATGATCTCTTCTATTGGGGCCATGCCAAGATCCAGTCTGAGAGGGATCAGAGGCGTACTAGGCGGTAACCCAACTAAATTTCTCACAAAAGACTGCTCGACCTTTTTAAGGTTGGTTATCTGCTTATGCTCTCAAAGTTCGGCCCCATAAATTGCTGCCATTCTAACCTGGCGGCAATATATTTCCAGAACTGGGGACACCGGCCTGAAGGTTGACTCCCTAAAAACTTTGCTTATACCTCCTGCAAGCTGTGATTGCTTAAGTGTGGACTTAGCAGTCTGCACATTCCAATCAAAGTTCTCAGTTAGGGTAACACCCAGGTAAACAAATGTTTTAACCCTTTCAAGGGAAGTGCCATGTAAAACCGGATTTGGGCGTACCCGCTTAGGGGGATTAAAAATCATGAACTTAGTTTTTCCCAAATTGATTTCCAGTCCCCGAAGCTCACAGAACTCCACAAACCCATCCAGCGTTCTTTGAATGCCCGATGATGTTCTAGACAACAACAAGGTGTCGTCTGCGAACATCAGAGCGGGTACTCTACCCGTGGCCAACTTAGGGACATCATTGTTGACCACACCATTAAAATGTTCCACAAGGCCATTGATGTAGAGGCTGAATAGTGTGGGTGCCAACACGCACCCTTGGCGAACTCCTTTTTGAACTGGAAATTGGTCTGTGAGTTCGCCATGCCTACCACACCTGACCTGGGCAACGTTGTTTACATGTAGCCTAGATAGTACATTTAGTAAGTATGGCGGGAGTCCCAGATCTGCCAGCACCTTCCACAATTTATCACGCGGAACCAGATCAAAAGCCGCCCGCAGGTCCACAAACACAAGATAGAGGCTGCCACCCTCTACCTTTGCTGTTTTCCAGTACAGAACCTGCAGGCGAAATATCTGGTCTAAGGTGGATGTACCGGACCTAAAGCCTGCCTGAAATATAGAAAGGATCCCATTCTCTTCGATCCATCCAAGAATCCTGTCAAGGATGACCCTCCCCATCAGCTTTTGTGATGTGTCAATTAAACTGATGGGTCTATAGTTGGAGGGGGTTAACGGCAGCCCTTTTTTAAGATAGGGACAATTTCTGCTACTAACCAAGTGGGAGGCAGGTCGTCTCCCCGCAGAATGCCATTGAATAAAACGACCAAGTAAGGAGCCCAGATTTTAGGTTGTGCCCTAAACAAATCCCCCGGGAGTTTATCCAATCCCGGAGCCTTGTTAGGGAGCAATTTACCTATGGCCGTCTCGACCTCAATCAAAGTGAAGGGCTTGATTGGAGCGAGGAGCGTAGAGGCTTCGATCAACCATCCACACTCCTCAGCCCCATCGACACCCTGCAATTGCTGGGGTTCAGAGGTGTTAACAAACAAGGCATCAGACTCAGGAGTACCATATAGAGCAGCAAAGTGACTTTGCCAAATTGATGGAGCAATATTGGGGGCGAGCACCTGTGTATGCCCACTAAGTCCAGTTGCAACAATGGACCAAAATAGTTTGGAATCTTTACACCTAAGTGCAGATCCCAACTCCTCCCACATTGTGGCTTCACATTCCCTTTTAGCCTCACAGATTGCCTTTTTATATGTAGTGCGATGCACCTTAATGGCCTCACTATCATTAGTTTTTAGTGCTATAAGCAAAGCCTTTTTGGCCTTCCGACAGGGAGTGTTAAACTATTGGGAAATCGTAGTCAGGGGATTGTTTGCCCTTCTAACAGGGTACAGGATATATTTTAATATGGCAACCAGTTGATTATGTATCTCAGTTGCCCTGCCCAAATGGCCAGATTTCCCCATCTCTTCAATGAGCGGGATAATGGTCTCGTATAATTCAGCAAGTTTAGTGATTGACGCTTGTAAATCAGGCCATTTAACCCTTCGCCTACAGTTTGATATTATTAGTGGCACAGTGACACAGTGCTCAACCGAAGTTGAGGCTTTCAGAGCAAAACTCCCCGGTTTTAAAGACAAAACTAGGGCATTATGGTCACTGTCAAACCTTTCAATGACCCTAAATTCATGCAGCCTATCCCAATGCCTAGCCTCAATAAAAATATAATCGATTATTGAGGTCTGGTTTAATCGATTAAACGTGGCTCTCCCTGGTCTGTCAGGCTCCACCCTCCCATTGCATGCTCGTAATGATGTGACTAGCGCAAATGACTGCAATTGCAAAACAAGAGGGGTCCATACCTTGACCTGAGGGGTCAATGGCTCTGGGATAACCCAAAGCAAATCCACATCGTCCGGATCACCGAAGTTCGGGTCCATAAGGGGTTCAAAATGACAGTTAAAGTCTCCGCCCAAAATTAATATGGTGGAGGAGTCAATCGAATACATGAAGGTTAACAACGTTTTGATAACTTCTGACTCAAGACCCCGCCTGACTGGCCTTGAATATACATTAATCAAAGCAATATTTGGCCCATTAGGCAAGGTCAGCAAAACACACTGGACATCCAATGAGTTAGTTAGAATTGGTGTTGCCTTCACTCCCAGGTGCGTGCCAACCCATATAGACAACCCGCCCGAGGGCCTACCCCGGTCACCCATACTTGCCAAAATATCGTAAGTTGCAAAACCCTGGGCTACACTTTCTTTTAACACCCAAGTTTCTTGCAACATACAAATGTCGTGCAAAGCCATAAAGGAGCCCCACTCTGGAATGGGCAATTTACTCTTAAGTCCCGCCACATTCCAGGATAAGATTTTGACTTGGGCATCAACCGGATCTTGCTTGGTATGTTCAAAGTCCAAGGGGTCAGGAAGATCATTAGAAGCAAAGAAGCTAGCTTCTACACCTTGGTAAGGTTCACAATTCAATGAGTGTCGATCATCAGGAACAGGGACAATTATGGGCTGGGTGATTTGTTCGGTGACCAATTCTTTTGCAAAGGGACTTAATTTTACATTAACAGCTAAGTTATCAGTAGTAGGGGGCATATTAATAGGAGGCCCCATTTGTCAATCACAATCGTCAAAGCCTGAAAAGGCATTGAATCTATTTGTAACTTCCAGCGGAGTAAACGACAACAGATGATCCATCATCCTATTTCTATTTCCATAACTCCTAAATGGTACAGTGTCCCACCCAGGTAAGTTATCAAAATTCACATGGTTAGATGCATGCATCCTTTGCCGTTTGTTAAAAGGCATAGTGAAGTTAGTGTGCAAGCAAGATGGTGCCACTTAAGATCTTGGATAGAAATAGGTCAATTCACAGGGAACAATTGAGTTTCTAGTATTCCCTGGAGACCAATTTAGAATATATCTAACGGCTCCAGGATCTCTGAAGTTAATTACAATTAGGTCCCCCTTTATGTCTTTTGCTCTACTTCCAAACCATTGGAGCCGCCGGACATACAGGATATCACCATTAATATTAAAAGGGAGTGGTCGATTTTGGCTAAGCCAGTGCATAGTTTTGTTTTTTAACTGAGAGAACCCTTCCCTCTTTCCATCTGCTAATGTGGGGACTCCCGTAAGGACAACCACATAAGGTACCGCTTCTGGGGGTAATTCGACTTGACTGCCCCTGTGGTTCCCTGCCCTGACGGGGCTAGTGCTTCTCTTCTCATCTCGATTTTCTCCTGTGTAAGTTTTTTTACTATCTACCTTCTGTACTTGACTAACATCAGGAGATACCGATTTTTGGACTACTTTGGAAGGCATTGCCCTATGCTGTTTAGAGCTTATAGGCTTGTTGGATTTATTTACACCTTTATGAGGAACAGGAGTGGGAGTTAACACTGTTGCTACAGCAGGCGGTGCCGGCTTCGCAAGGTCCATAATTGACCCAGCTTTGTTACTAATAGCCAGCTCTAAATTCCCCAACCGTTGCTCAACCCTCTTCAGCCTCTCTATTATAGGTAATACGAATGACCTAATTAAATGTTCCAAAGGTTCCAGTGGAGCGGCAGACAGTACTTCCCTTGATAGACAATGTGGAGGGATGGCTAAGCCTGGTGACGTTAGTACATGTGTTGTAAGGACTTTTGGAGTTGGTACAGTTGCTATAGAGGCCGTTAAAATTGGCACAGTTATTTCGATAGCCTTTGTAGTTTTACCAAAATCGGAATGGCTAATCTTCGTTCTTGGCGGGTCACCACCCCTCTTTCGTCTTTTACTTGGTGGTGGGCAAGAACTTTAAGCATCACTGGTTTCTTGTTCCTCTTCTTGGCAATCCCAACTACTGGTAAAGGTGGCTCGACTGTCACATCTGATCCTATAGTAGAGTTACTACTAGGAAGAGATATGACATTTGTATACAAATCATTGGACACATCAAGTGAAGGTGATGTGTCTCGCAGGAGCATAGGAATGCTATCTATTGAAAGAGGATCATCAATTTCGATATGGGAGCTTACATCAAGTGGAGTAGTATGTTTCACAAGGTTCAAAGGAGGTCTATTTTTCATACATTCAACAGAGTGTCGCCGCTCAGCGCTGCGTTAAGCCAATACACTCTCCCTTTCTGTATCTGGAACAACCTTAGTGAAATAACTATCCAGAATACCTTTGGTAGTTCCTCCTGACTTCACCGGTGTATGTTTTTCAGGGTTCAAAGACATGGTTACACAGGCAAGTGCAGAGACAGATAGTCCTTAGGAAGATGTTAGGGAATAGGCCCAGCCTGGCCTCCTCTGGCCTCTGAGGGCCTTAGAGGGCCCGCCCTTTGCCCGGGCTTCGCCCGGCGTCCCGCGAGGCGGGACTTACGCTGCTTTTATGCGCCTCCTGGCATGGTTTGTGACAGCGCGGGGCGCGTGGGGTGGTGGGAGTTGTGGTTTCAGCGCCTGCCATCCACTCGGCGGCCGCGCTGCAACGATAGTGGGTCACAGCGAGGCGGCGGGAGGCAGGGTACTTTCCCCCGACGTCCACACGGCAAGAAGACAAGGTGACAGGGATCACAGGCAGCCGGTTAATCCTCGTACGGTCTGCAGGCAAGAAAAGCAGTTCCCCTCTCAGCTGGGACTTACGCTGCTTTTATGCGCCTCCTGGCGCGGTTTTTGACAGCGCGGGGCGCGTGGGGTGGTGGGAATTGTGGTTTCAGCGCCTGCCCTCCACTCGGCGGCCGTGCTGCAACGATGGTGGGTCACAGCGAGGCGGCAGGAGGCAGGGTACTTTCCCCCAACGTCCACACGGCAAGAAGACAAGGTGACAGGGATCACAGGCAGCCGGTTAATCCTCGTACGGTCCACAGGCAAGAAAAGCAGTTCCCCTCTCAGCTGGGGCTTACGCTGCTTTTATGCGCCTCCTAGCACGGTTTGTGACAGCGCGGGGCGCGTGGGGTGGTGGGAATTGTGGTTTCAGCGCCTGCCCTCCACTCGGCGGCCGCGCTGCAACGATGGTGGGTCACAGCGAGGCGGCGGGAGGCAGGGTACTTTCCCCCGACGTCCACACGGCAAGAAGACAAGGTGACAGGGATCACAGGCAGCCGGTTAATCCTCGTACCATAATTTCTATCTCGTGTTCGAGTACTGAGGTAGCCCTTATTAGAAATTGATCCAGTGTCCCCGCAATACTTCCACCTGCTTGCACACTCTTTCCCTTTCCCTCACGCTTACTCATCATTTTACTGAGTTGCTGTGAGAAGGTTCAAACGTACAGAAGTAAAAAATCCAGTGCCCTCATTAACTTGTAGCTTGTAATTGATAAGATTTTAAAGGAGACGATCCACTTTACCTTCTGCTGGTGCAGGTCTCAGAGAGAGGGCCCAGCCCTGCCTCCTCCGGGCTCTGACGGGCCCGCCCTTGGCCCGGGCTAGGCCCGCAAGCATCCTGCACCGCGGGGGGGGAGAGACAGCGCTATAAGCGAGATGGCAGCGCCTTCCCCTCACACGCTGCAGGCACCTGTGGCTGAATCAGGGAAGGCTGGGACTAGTAGTCCCTGTCGGGAGCCTCACGGGACTGGCGGTGCTGAAATGGAGAAACCATGGGACTCCGGTCCCACCAGGGCACAGCCCAATGTCCCCACTATGATCCCAGGCAGCAAGAGAGCAGTGAAGCAACTGGTGCAGTTTTTCAGGGTGTTTTCTCTCAGACTGTAGACCACAAATGCTTTGCTAGATTGGTGCTTCGAGACACACTGCATCAGGTGACTGAGAATGTCCTACCTCAGATAAGGCCTCTGGGAGTGAGTCAATACTTCTAGAATGTGATGCCACATAAAGGCTACCATGTAACTTGCCAATTTTCTTCCTTTTCCTAAAACACAGCACACATGACCCTGAGCTTTTCCAGTGGTTTCTCTGTGCCGTTATTTTATTATGCCTTTTAAAGGAACCCTTTGAAATAATTTAATCTACTTTTTTGTTATACCACTCCTCCTGGGAAGCTGTACTTATAACACTTGTCATAAAAACAAGTTACAATATTATATCCAAGCCTTCCGGTCACTATTCCACATTACATCTCAAACGCTGCCAGTATTTTGGAAAAAGGCGGTGGTACTACCTATTAGGAAAAAGACCACTCTCAGCCATGATATCCTCGAAAATCTGAGACCCATCTCCTTGCTGCCTTACGTTGCGAAGGTAGCGGAGAAAGTGGTCAATATCCAGCTGACTGCACACATGGAGAGAGCTAAGCTTCTGCACACCTCTCAATCAGGGTTTCGGGCAGGCTATTCCACCGAAACTGCGCTGCTGAGAGCCACGGAAACCATCAGGCAAGGAGCAGATGCCGAAAACACCATGGCATTGATAATGCTGGACCTCAGCGCTGCGTTCGACACTGTAGCACATTTCACCTTGCTACAGTGTCTGAACAGAGGTGGCGTTCTGGGCCCAGCGCTGGGTTGGCTGAAATCCTTCTTGACAGAGCGTAGTTTCCAGATCCAAAGAGGATCATTTCAGTCCAAAGAGGTGGCATTGGAACAGGGGGTCCCTCAAGGTTCAGCCCTAAGCCCCACCTTATTTAATCTTTACCTGTCCCCCCCTGGCTGAGGTGGTGCAGGCGTTTGGAGTGGAATTAGTGTCATACGCTGATGACACTCAGCTGTTCATCCCTCTATCTCAAGCGCCGTCGGCTGAGGCTTCCAATTTTAAGCAATGCATGCAGGAGCTTGCCTCCTGGATGAATAACAACTGCTTGAAATTGAACGGTACAAAAACTGAGGTGTTAGTGGTTGGCAGAGACAAATCTCATTGGACATCAGATTGGTGGCCGCAATGTCTGGGCCCCACCCCTATACCATGTTCAGAGGTTAAGAATCTGGGAGTCTGGGTGGACTCGGCCCTCTCTTTTGAAGGCCACATCCGCCGGCTAGTAGGGAAGTGTTTCGGTATATTAAAAACCCTCAAAAAAACACTTGACATACTCCCACTAGAGACCAGACAGACGGTTACTCACGCCTTAGCTACTTCCCGGTTAGACTACGGAATGTCCTCTTTCTGGGTGTCCCGGAAAAGAATATCAGACATCTTCAAGTCCTGCAGAATGCGGCTGCTCGCCTGATCTTGAGACTTCCCAGAGGGGCCGCGTCTAAATCTGCCCTTGAAGCCCTGCATTGGCTTCCAGTCAAGAAAAGGGTATTATTCAAATCCCTTCTGATTTGCCATCGTATCCTTTGGCAAAAAGCTCCGATGTACCTGGAAAATTTAATTACGAGATATAGACCAGGTAGAACATTGCGATCAGGCGGGACAGGACTGCTGGTTATCCCCAGGACTAAGAAAGCTAGGATGGGTGGACGCTCTTTTCGCCTATTAGCGGCGCACAATTGGAACAAACTACCGCTAGGGCTAAGGATGGAACAATCAGAGATCAGGTTTAGTAGACTTCTTAAAACTCATCTGTTCTCTCAATAGCCCCTCCATGAGAGTGGACCTATGGATCCTGGCTACTGTCACGCCTCAGACTCTTTTCCACAGCGCGGGGACACGCCGGATGGCGTAACCAAGCGCTCTATAAGCCCCTTTATTATTATTATTGTGTTGTCCAGTTCTAGTGTTAACTTTTAGTAAAGATGCAACCTGGCATACTGTCCAATCACTCAGTAATAATTGCCCGTGCATGCTCAGATGTGTGCTGCATCTCTCAGCAAATCAAGCATACTGATTGGACCTACCAACTACAGCGTAATAGTGGCATGGCATAGTCAGGTGTGCCACCCTTCAATTGGTCGCTCTTTTGACCTACAGAGCAATAACAGACTGGGGCCAGACAACAAACATATCAGCTCTTTTGTAGCCTCAACCTTTTCCACGTCTGCAATGGATATTTTTGTGCAAAGTGACACTATCTTCTTTTTTTGATACATTGACCACAGGATTAGCATAGCAATTGAATATTTGACGGCCCATCCCCCAAATAGAGGCAAAATAATGAATGGGAGTTGACACCTGGAATTTTGTTTCCTCTGCAGAAAGGGTGACGTTCAAGTTAAAGGAATCCTGAAGCTATCTGTCCATAATAAAGACCATGTCTAGGAACCTAGTTGTGTTCTGTCGGACCATGTTTGTTTTATGGTCTAAGTGTTGGTCTTGTTGAATGTGTGATTGTAGGTCTCTGGGAACTGGGACCTGTGCATCTTTATTTACTTATTAAGGCGTTTTGTAATGAACAATGCTGCAATCAGACTTAAATACATGTAAAACAGAAGCACTTTATATAAAAGTAGAAAATAGTTGCCAACGTCTGACAGGCTCCGCACACAAGCTAGCAAATTACAGTTGGGCAGGGGATATCTCAACTATCAGCATTCTAAGTGGACAGCACTGAAGGGGCGGAGGAGGGAATGCTCCTATCAGGCATAGGAGACAAAATGTGGCAAGTATACCCAATCTGTGTACGTATCTAAAACTACAAGGAATGTTCACTTCTGATAAATAGATAACAGGAAGATCACAGATATTGCCAAAGTCATCTGACAAAATCCTTTCATTTTCTAGGCATAAGGCTCTTCCTGACAGATTTGCTGGAACATAATCTTACATTGGTAAATTGTAAAGAAGAAGCGTCAACTAACTTATTATGGACCTTGCATAGTCTGTCCATATTCAAAGATTGACCATTTTATAGAACCACTACATTGGTCGTAACTTCTTAACCTGTACACTATCTCTGAACTTCCAGGTCGCACACTTCACCCCACGGTAACGGGTTTTGTACTTTTCTGACATGCAGTTGACTTAAAATTGCCTTTTGAGCGCAAACCTGCATGGGACAACATTTAAGCGATACTTTTTCTGCGCCACATATTCTTTTCTGAAATTCATTTTGGAGACTTGCACCCCCAGGAGTTGTGGGTGTTATTCCCTGGGAGGTGTTCATTCTGTGGCGAGCAGAATGATGTTCCGCAGATCGTTTTGGTACATCAATTGTGCACTGTATATTTAGCAGGAATATGGAGACTATGAGGTGCATTCTGCAGGTGTTTTGCCCAGTTTATATATCAGTACAAGTTTGGTTATAGGCAGGTCATGTGGGAACCTATCCTTCTTCTTAGACTCCATCTCCATTTAGTGGATAATCGCCTGAACATGTCAGTAGGGACCTGGTTGGGCCCCAAAGCATTTTCTCTCTCTGTCAGTTTAAGTGCCCCTGCCACCTCCCCCACTGATCACCACAAGCACTGCTGATAGATCCCGGACGACCCTCCTCGTCTTCGTCTCCCCTATTCCCCATGAGATACAAATTCTGGTGGCAACATGGAAAGACAAAGGCCATCTTTGTGCCCTTTCATCTCCCCGAGCCTTCTTCATTTCCTATGCTCCATACCCAGCCACATTCTTTTTACTAAGCCATGCTATTAGTTTGTCTGCTTTCAGTGCTTAATTTGAGCCAGTAGTTTCCAGTTGGGGCCACAGGACTCATTTTTGTGGACCAGCACTTAATTTTCTGCATTAGACATTTACCAAAAGCATGAGAGGGAAAAACACACAAAAAAGAAAGATGAAGGAAGAGCAAGATGGGAAAATCATCAGTATCGGAAAAGCAGTAAACTGCAAGAGTGAGATATATGGGCAGGGAGTGACTAGTAAGGAGGCATGAGATGGATTTCAGACTACGCAGCCTTGGTATTTGGTGTGCCGACATTTAATTGCAACGTCCACGGGCTTCTGATCAGAGATTTGGGTGCAGACACTCATTCTTTTACAAATTATAATCATGAGTCAAGCCTCCATTCATTTAGGACACAGATCGTTTAGGACTGAAAGGTTGCCACAGGTAGGGAGTGAGTTGTCTGATGTGCCCCACAATGTACCACCTGTCAAAGAGATAATTTAGTCTTGAAAAGGAGTTCTCCGCCAAAAGGCTGGTTGGGCAGTGTTGGAGGGTTGGGGGTTTCATATCCTTACTCTTAATACCTGAGAGAAACATATCACTCTGATCAGGAAGGGGAGTGAGAAACCCCCTTCTACTGCAAACAGGGCTAGTAGGACAGGGCCTCCCTAGCTAAATCAATCACAATGAAGGTATCCTACTTCCCTGCCATACTCCAACCCAGTAGGTGGGGGTGGAGACTGGGCATGCTCTGTCCTCCCTGTGAAAATAACCCAACAATCCTAGATGTTTTTATTCATACCCTTCACTCTCTCTCGAGCAGTGGCATGCTTTATCATCAGGTCCCTCCCTGGTCCATAAAAAACAGGATGGTCTCAACTGTATCCCAAGGAGCATTTTTGAGAATATTGTTTTACCGTGGTCTAGGATAAAAAATTCCTTAAAACACCTAGGTTTCCCTTTTTAATACCTGGTGTTTCAGGTGTGGATAAAAACAAACCTCTGGTGCATAAGGGAGATTATGAACCTGCACCCTATGACCAAGTCGACATATTTCATCCCTTATTGGTAAATGCCTCAAGCTTTCATCAGGACTTGAATATGCCCCGGTCTGAATAGAAAAGGTTATTCTATGAAAGCTGTATTGGCTCACTTAACTCAGACTAGTGCCCTATCCAATTTGATGGGATAAACAAACAAACAAACACCACACAATATGCTAAGTGCGTACTCGTCCAACACTTGAGTCAGTCACTTCCGGTTCCTGTTGGATAGAGAAATAACCATTGACTGTATACCAATTAAAAGTGATATATCTGGTTATTGCCCAAACGTGCTTTCCTGTTGAAATTATTCGTCAGACCACACATTAAAATGATAGAATTCGTGTATGCAGACATATTTAAATCTAAAATCGTAAATACTAGAGAGCTTTCTTGCTATCTAGTGGTGTCAAGAAAACGTGTGTGATCAATCAGTACAGTTCATGCGATACACTGCAAAATAAAACGCGAAGTGAAGTCGTGAAGGTAAACATGTAACACAATGTTACCTTACTCTATTATGGAACTCTCTACTGTGACATCGAAAAGGTGGGGGGCATTCACCTGTACTCACACACTGCAAAATGTAGACGTCAGTATTTGGCGTGTATGGGTATGCAGAGAGAAAAGATAAACATCTGAGTTGCACTTAATTTCAGGTTGGTTCTCACATTGAGCATTCTACCGACAACCGAGTTTCTATCCCTCCAGGCATCTCTGAGGCCATAGGTGTTTGTACTTTCTTTCGGCTTCATAGTCCTATGAGTCTTTTCCCCTGTCTGTACCGACCTGTCTAGCTTAGGAGAAATAACTAAATTAAAGTCCCCCGCCCTACGATCAAGACTGCCCTTGGGGCTTGTAGCCTAGGAAATAAGTATATTGATAGTCACACAATCGTTTCTTCATCACATTCTCCCGCTATCACTGCATAACAGCCCCAGTGATCCATCTACATTTGGGCTATTTTAAATGGCAGTGACATTTTGAGTCTCACTACTCCTCTTGAGCCTGTTTCGTTCACATCATTGGCTAGGAAAGTGTGTGTATCCTACTAGGAACTTGCAGTGATTACCACCAAATTAGTTTCATGTTTCCACTATTTCCACTGGGAGTTTTTTTTAGGAAGCAGTGCACTAGACCTTTCTTTTGTTTGTGAACTAAGCCTTTAAATGTGAGAACTTTAAGTGTACCATACCTCTTTGCCATACCTGTTGCACACTGGGTTACCAAGGGTATTGGGGGATTCAAATGTGGTAAGTAGGTCCTACACGAGGCACCTGCCGCCAATATCAATAACTTTAACTTTAACAAATTAGTTCACATCTCACAGTGCTCATAAAACTGGACCTTGCTTGTGCCTCCTCCGGGGTGATGGGACGTACTGTGTTTATCAATAACCCAATGCAGTATGCATAACCCCATTTGAGGGCTCAGGAAGCTCTATAAAATTTGGCACATCACTGTTGCCTATTTTATCCATTACAGCACATTAGCAACTTTACTCAGCTACAGTTAATTGCCAGAGTATGTATTGCTGTCATCTCAATGCCAGTGTTGGCTCCAGATCATTTGGAGCTGCTGCAGCTCTGGCCATGGCAGATCATGGAAACGGCACTGTAGACATAGTAGTATCCCAGGGGGGCGTTGCCCCACACATGTCGCTAGACAGAAGCGAATACCATTTGCAGCAGATGCGTTCTGACTGCGTTTTTGATGACTGCTCCATTCGTGGGGACACTTACCAAGCTGTCAAATAAACTCCTATTCCTATGTCTGTGACCTGGAAGTCTATAACAATTTTTGTGATTCGGCTGGTTCTATACATTTGTTTGACCACACATGAGGGTCAATTATTACTCTTCTTTCATCGTCCTGAAGATGGTCTAACAGAAATAATTGGCACCAAGACCGATACATTGACAAGTTCATCTATTTCCCTCAGAGATTTACCACTCAAGAAATTGTTCTCTGTTTGTTTCAGACTCATTTTCTGTTTTGTTATTATTCTGAAATAGATGTTGACACTAATGACTTGAAGGTTCTAACTTCTCTATATGATTCATCAACGTCTGTCATTGTGTTCTATTAGTTTATCTCATGTACCCTTCTTTGATCATTCACATTAAATGAGTTTATAATCTGGGAAATTTACACTAAGCCTGAGCGGAGCGGCACTACGCTGAGGTCCACAAGTTGGGGACATTTCCCTGGAACTCCGCTCTGCTCCGCCACCCGCCATATAAAAAATTAATTAATACTACATTAAGAAGTAAATAAAAAAGACTTACCTTTATTGCGGTGTCCCTGGGCTGCCGTCCTACTTTTCATGGCGTCTAAGGTTCGTCTGCGCAAGTGCACGCACCTGCACATGCGCATTCCTTGTGAGAAATGTGCATGCGCTGGAACGCGCACTTGCGCAGATCACCCGGAGATGTGAGCAAGAGGAGGTCGGTCAGCCCAGGGACGCTGCAGCGAGGGTAACTCTTTTTTATTTACTTCTTAATGTAGTATTAATTCATTTTTAATATGGAGGGTGGAGGCGGGTGGCGGACAACTCCGCTCTGCTGCAGAGTGTGCAGAGTTTAGCCTACATCGCATTCTCCGCGGAACGCAGAGTAGGCAAAACTCTGCGCACTCCGTGGGCAGAGAGGAGCTCTCCGTCCATGGTTAATTTACACCCGTGTTTGAGATTGTTTACTATTGATTTATCAATATGAAAGTGAGCTAATTGACGTACAGATTGTTCATGAGTTAGCCACCATTTGGGGCTTAACAACCAAGTTATTTGTGTAAATGGTTTAATTAAGCTCTCTAAATGAAATCACTTGTAGGCACAGTTACCTATTTATAGATATATTTCCCAAGCCTCCAAGGGCAGATTGGGTTTCCCACTTTCTTCGTACCCTACCTCTTCAGGCACTCCCACAAGGTGGACATTGTTACGCCTTGATCTGACTTCAGAATCTCCTGCTTTTGCTGCCAACTATAGTGATACCGATTGGCGTTTGGTCATCTGCGCCGTCAGCGCCTTTACATCTTCTTAGAGGTCTTTGTTGTTTTTATTTCAGTTCCCACGTGGCCAGAGAGTTTGTGAAATTCAGCACGCAGTGCCCATTGTGTCTATGTCTAGCATGTTCTGGACTCTCTTACTGCCACCAGAATATCACACATCATTGGCTCCTTCAGTTCCTATTCCTTGGCAGGGTCTTCTTAATGCAGGCTTTCTATCCAATTAGCTCCACCATGCTGTTCAATCCTGTTTTGACACTGCCAGCATATCAAGCAGTCTTGCTCAATCTCTGCTTGTAGTTTACCTAACATGACACAGGATAAATGCCATTCTCAGCACACGTCTGCCTGTTCAACACAACAGTGATTCAAAGTAGTATGTACACATTAGAAACACAGTATTCTAAAATGTTTTTATCTTCTTTATTCTTCTTCTTCTGTTATCTCACAAAAGTTCTTTGTCAGCCAACACGTGTTTCATCGCAAACATTGGGAATTTGTCCTGTGACTTTCTCAGGGCTGAGTAAAACAAAAAGAAAATAGACCACTGTAACATCATACAGAAAACTGGTGTACAAAATTCAATAAAGGTCTCCCAGTGACTTGATGTTGCTCTACGCATAGAAAGGAGAAATGTATATACGAGCATGCACAAAGTGGATCCCTTTAAACTATATTTCTAAGAGTTCACCAATTATTCAGTAAGAGAGAGTCTCATAATTAGGATGTGTAACTGGGACCCTAGAGTCCCAGCATATGGGTGATGGAAACAAACATATGCGGGAAAGAATCTCATTGTCGCAGAGACTCAAATATCTAAGATATTTGTCACAACGGAAAAAGAAACCCCAAAGTGCAGAAAACAACCACTCTAAGCCAAAATTATGAACCAATGTGGGAAACTATGCCCTAGAAAGTGAAATGAACACCAAACACTGGTATATCAAACCTCATGCATAAATAAAAAATGCTCCAATACCACCAATATTTTGGGTAGAGATCTAAGTAACGAGAGACACAAAAATATAATCAGAACGACAATGTCATGCACTGGTTTATTCTTCTCAGTAATAGCCTATATAACACTTCTAACCATATTATCACCTACTTTTCATGTGGTGATAATTCCATCCCACAGTAAACAAAAGACGATATGCCCTTGGAGACTCATATATATCAGCTCCAGGCGTGTATTGGATCTTATTTCGATCCCAAACAGAAAGTCTGAAAATCAAAAGAAATGCCCCACTGTATGCGATTGTTTAACCCCTTCCATGCTTCTGTCGGCCAACGGCCGTCCCGAGCACTACCTCCGTAGTGCTGCGCACGTCCGTTGGCTGCCGCTGCTCCGCCCATTGTGCTAAACCGCCACACCGTGGCGGAATCGCCGTCACGGTTAAGCGGTTAATATAGGTCACATTTATATATCGCCACAAAAATACATAATATAACATAATGAATCTTGCCAAATCCAGTCCTCCAGTATGTATAATTAGTTGCAAACCATGTCACCAACGTTGTACAGAATCAAACTATCTTGATTCTACACACTGGCTCTAATGGATGGATGGATGGGTTTTTATATAGCGCAATATCACCGCCAGGTCTCAAAGCGCTTTGCATTGGGAACCCATCCTGGTTTTTCCCTGTGAGATAGCCCCTACTGGGTATCCCCAAGGTGAAAGCCAGGCATCCCGCCGCGGGGGGGGCGTAGTGGAGATTAAGCAAGCTATTGCCCAGAGTTGCAGAGTGAAAACCCGTGATTCGAGTAGGCACCGAGCATGTAATACCTGCCCATGTTATCCACGGGTGCATACAGATCTAATCGGTTTCCCAAAGTGCAAGACAACATGCATCCTTTATCTTACCGCTCAGTGAAGTGATCCGTCCTTCAAATAGTCAGACTTATTCTCGATTACGAGACACGAACTTCACCATTTCCGCGTTTAAATACCTCCCACGCGCTGGGAGCTGTAATCATAGAAAGAGGACAAAAGCACTCTGTCCTTTAACCTTGAGTGCCATCTTTAAGTGTTCAAAACCAATTCTAAATGTCTTATATCAGACTGCCTTAGGTTCAATGTCATGCGCAGGTTAAAAATTCACATATACCAAGTTCTAATTGCACACAACAGGAATATTTGAACCTCAATGACAAGCATCTCGATTAAACAATAGACAAGTCTGCCCTCGGGTGCCTATTTTATAATATATCTAGAAACCATATACAAGCCACTGTTAATTTTAGTTCACATATACTGAACTTCTCTATCCCCTCAAATGCTAGAAAAAATTTAAATGAATCGATTCTCAAAAGGAAAATTGAATAAACTAACATCCGTATTGTAAGATATCCTCGAACTTCTTAATGTGACAAAGGCAAACCCAAATTTGTATCTTTGGTTTGATATTCGTACTTATATAGCAATGTGTATAACAGTAATAGTAATTGACACAGAATCCCTAGTGTGTCAGAGTTAAACCTTTTCAAATTTCATACCATCCAAACAAACGTTTTATCTTCCCAGAAAGTAATGTAGCTCCTATTTTAGATTGAACCGTTTCTGTACAGCGTAATCCAAAAGGCTTCACGTCTTTGTAGAGTCAGTTCCCTGTTGCCACCTCTGGGGTGCCTCAAGGTTTGGTCAATTCCATAGAACATAACATCTCTCTTTTCGGTCTGTGAGGGGCATTGCGCTATATGTGCAGCAATGTGATATCTGATGTCCCCCCTTTTGACTGCTTTCATGTGTTCCCCAATTCTTTCACGGAAGGTCCTTATGGTGCTGCCCACATATCTCTTACTGCATTTACACTCAATGACGTATACAGCAAATTTTGTGTGGCAATTGATATTGGACATAATCCTATAGGTTTTGTCCCCAGGGCCATTAAAATGGGTCTTCTTATCACATGCCCACTTACATACATTACAATGTCCACAACCATAAAATCCTATTGTGCATGCAGTCCACCAACTTTCAGTCTTTCTCGTCCTAGGGTAACTTGGCCTCAGTAAATTTCTGAGAGATACCCCCCCCCCCCGATAGGCGATGGTAGGTCTGTCTGTAATGGAATCACAAAGGAATGTATCTGCCTTCAAGATATGCCAATGTCTGTTCAGACTATGCACTAGTACCCCTGACCAAGTGTTGTAGTTAGTTACCATACGTATTTTCTCATCTCTTTTAGCAGCCTTGGTATGCTCTCTCAATGTGTTTTGTCTCTTTATTTTGTGTATTCTCTGTTCAGCTCTACTTAGTGTGTTTTTATCATAGTTCCTTCTCTGGAAGAGGGCCATCATTCCTTTTGTGCATTCCTCAAATTTGGGATTATGACTGCAATCGCGTCTTGCTCTAATTAGTTCCCCAAAGGGGATGGCTTTAATCTGGTGTGCAGGATGTGCGCAAGACGCATGTAACAATGCGTTACAAGCATTTCTTTGGTGAAACAGTCTGCTGTGAATCTTGTTCTCTCTGATATATCGTTCAACATCCAAGAAAGTGATTTTACTCATACTGAATTCAAACATAAATTTGATGTTATATTCATTACTGTTTAGGTATTAAAAAAAACCAATAGTTTATAAGCTTGAACATGTTAATCAGCATTTCAGTGTGATCCCATGCGCTAGCTGATCTAGTGTTCAGAATCCTTCTAATAGCATGCAACCCCATTGATGCTGCTATAGAGTGCCGTGACATCTAAGGTAACTAAGGTCATATTTTCCTCACAATTAAAATCTGTTAATATCTCCAAAATGTGCTTAGTGTCACGGATATATGATGGTAGATTGCTTAGCATTGGTTTCAAGAAAATGTCCACGTATTCGTATATCCTTTCGGTAGGCCCATCATTCCCAGATATGATGGATCTTCCGGGCGGTAAGGGGAGATTCTTGTGGATCTTAGGTAGAGTGTAAATACATGGCTATCTGGGACGGTCAACTCGTAAATATGTGAACTCATCCTCATCTAGTAGACCAAACCCATGCCATTGCTTTAAATGTCTATTTATGTGATCTGAGAGTGTCCAAATCAGGTTGGTGGGAAGCAGCTCATAACATTCCTGATCCTTGAGTTGCGAAATGATGTCACGTTCATAGTCTGTGCTCTGCATTATTACTATGTTTCCATCTTTGTCTGCTTCACGAATTGTGATACTGTCATCCCTCATCAAATCCCTTAGGGCCCCTCATTCATTATATGTCAGATTGGCCCTGATGCTTGTAGTCTGTCTTTTTGTCCATGTGTTTGTCCAAGTCAGAGAGTACCAGTTTATAAAAAATGTCTATGTTATTTCCTGTATGCAATTTAGGCATTCATTTTGACTTTTCCTTCAAGCCACTAGTGATAGAATAATTCAAAAAGGGGGGTGGTGATGGACAGAGTATCTGAATTAAGCAGGCCAGGAACAGACTAATTTGCATATAGCCAGGTTCTGAACTGGGATGGTGCAGTGAACTAAAAAACGGTGATGGATCAAGCCCTGATCTGTTGACGGGGTAGGAGTGTTCTGATTAACTCAGATACTCTGTCCATCACCACCCCCCTTTTTTGAAATTATGTTGGCCACCATAAGTGTGGAAGGGTATGCTCAGACATGAGTCCCTTGCTCACTGCAACATCAGGATTCAAGCAAGCCGGGCCGAAGACGGCTGTAATGCCAGAAACCGGTCCCCGGAAGTTTGTTTCCTTTCCAGTGAAGAATTGGCTTGGTAGTTTGGTCTGCCCTGTTCCCATGATGCACTGGGCCAGGAACAGACTCATTTGCATATAGCCAGGTTCTGAACTGGGATGGTGCAGTGAACTAAAAAACGGTGATGGATCAAGCCCTGATCTGTTGACGGGGTAGGAGTGTTCTGATTAACTCAGATACTCTGTCCATCACCACCCCCTTTTTTGAAATTACTAGTGATAGAATAGTCACTGACTTCACTTAGATCTCTCCAGACCATATCAGAAGTAACCAACTCATCCTCATAGTCTGTTAATGAGAGTAATAGCTTTGTGTCTATCACATCTTGGATGGAGAGTTCACTAGTGGAAAATATCCCATGGCATTGTTGAGTACTTTTATTATCTGAGTTTATCAATGGAAAATGCTTTTTAATCTTCATTTGTCTTACGAATTTATACAACTCAACCTTTAAATCATATATGTCACCAACAGTGCTTGGACAGAAAACTCATACCCTTAGTCAAAACAGACAGAGCATCATTAGAGATTTTTTTTTCCAGTCAAATTCACAACGTTAACATCCCCTATTTCTTCTGATTCCAAGACCTGGTTCTCACTCCTGGCCGTTCCTCCCCCTGCACCCCCTCTCTTTCCCCTCCTTGTCTTGCCCCTGGTACGGGGCGTCTGTTCTGCTCTCTGTTGCCCTTTTGTATTCTTTGTACATTCTGTCAAAAACAATTCTCACTTGCTAGAACATTACTGGGACCCTCTCCGGTATCTAACTCGCTGCCACTGTTCACAGGAGTATCCAAGGAAGTGGAATTCGAGCTGATGGATTGACCCTCTTACGGTTTTGTCTGGCTATCTTTAGATATTAACCCTTTAACCGCTGCGGAAATTCCGCCGCGGTGCGGGTGATTTATGGCGTGGGCGTGGTTCGGACGGCCCCCGGCCGTCCTCCGCACACGCCCACTGTGACGCCGGACGGCCGGCGGCCAGCCGACGCACGCAAGGGGTTAAATGATCATATTCCTTAACACACATGAACATGTTGCCATTCATATAATCATACTCATGTCTTCTCAACTTCCTAGGTTTTTGTTATTAAATTTCAGATAGGTGTCATTGTATCAGATAATTCAAGATGTCATAGTTTTTATCGGGTGCCTCTGTCAGGTTAAGTTGTTTAATTTCCAATTCTAATATGTCTATTTCTTTCTGCAATTTTGTAGCCTTCCTGTAACAGTTCTCAATATGAATTCCCATCAATCTGTTTGACTAATCCGTTAATTCCTTTTCCCAGGCGACCAATAAGTCTTCATCAAGATTATCATGCGTTGGATTATCTGTGATCTTAAGCCTCTGGGAATTCTTTTTACCCTGATATATTGTCTCAAAGTGGCACCATCCCACCACTTGGACATTTCGCTCTTCCTCAACCTCGCTAATCTAATACGTTTCTCTCTGAGACCTTGTTGTCTCTGTGGTTGTCCACCTTGGCAATCGAAGTGGTTGCATTATTGCCAGACATATTGTTAAATAGATCTTCTGGCTCTCTGTCCCTGTTCATCCTCTCATTATTAAGTGATGTCATTTTGCCTTCCGGGCTGCCACCTATGGATGAGCAAGACTCAAACAATCAGTGGTATAATACTAGGTATACTGGCGCCACTTAGGAGAAGTTCACACATATATTAAACATTAGTACAAATTGAAGGACGGTGCTGCAAGGTGAGGAGAACCACCAACTTCCCCAAAATAATTGTGGCCTAGGCCAACACAAAGATAAATGTAATCCTCAGAACACGTCTGCAAGTTCAACACAATAGTGATTCAAAGTAGTATGCACACATTAGAAACACAGTATTCGAAAATATTTTTATCTTCTTTATTCTTTTTCTTCTGTTATCTCATAAAAGTTATTTGTCAGCCAACACGTGTTTCGTTGCAAACATTGGGAATTTGTCCCACGACTTTCTCAAGGCTGAATTAAACAAAAAATAAAATTGACCACTGTAACCCCATACAAAAAACTGGTGCACAAAATAAATTAAAGGTCTCCCTGTGACTGGTTACTAGAGAGGGGCTTTGACTCTGCCCACATTTTGAGAGCCAGGAGTACATGTTTTGATTGGGCAGAAGTTGTTGTAGTGCTAGAGGCACTCTTATGGTTTAAAACAACGTGATGACCTTTGACTACCATGAATTGAATTGACGTTTGGAGTTTTATTTTACCCTAGCCTGAATGTATGTCCTGCATATGCCTTTTTCCCCGGAAGATTTCTTCTGTGTAATCTTGCCGTCTTAAAGTGGGAGCTGTCACAGAGTAGAACAGCTTGCCAAGAACAGAACGTATGGGATGTGCATTTGAAAGAGAGAGAGGTGTGGAATGTTCTTTTTGGTCCTGGAGTGCAGTTTTATGAGCAGTGGTGCACAGATGTGCATTGTGTTGTACATTGGGAAGTATTGTGAAGTTCTTACTATTGGCTTTGACATGCCCTCATGTCATCTTGAATCCTGACTGTCTTGCTAGAGCTTTCTGCACGCACAGGCAGGCCCCCAGATTGCTCAAGTTGTTTGGGTTAATCACCTTTGCTTTTGGAGAGGAGATTGTTGAATGTACTGCCAGAGGCTTTCGTAGGTGCCAGATACCCGTGGGGGTGATAGTGCGCTTTATAAGAATATATAACATAACATAACATAAGATAAAGGCTGGAACATGTGAGAATGTAGAGGGAATGTGGGAACTCCTTTTGCCATGGAATGCTTTCAAGGAAGCTGGCCAATTCCAGTAAGTTTCCTTTGCGTGGAAGGAAGGCCTCCTGAACCTTCTAGTGTGTTTTGAGACTATAAAGCTGAGGATTGTTTTGAAATCTGAATGGGGATGGACATATCTACTTTGGTACAGCAGGCCCCCCCCCCCCGGTTTGGTGAGGCTCTTAACCCCGGCTGTGAATCCCCCAGTCTGGAGTGGGCTAAGATGCAGTGTTTGCAATGGGTGAGGTGATTTGTTTCTGATTGTTGCCATTGTGATGTGTGGCTGTTTGCGTGCATATTCAGTTTCCAGTGGCTATAACAGTAATTGTGATGCGTGACTGACAGTGTGCACCTTCGGCTACCAGTGGCTATAATCATCTGAGGTGTTTTCATCTTATGTATTTAATGTATATACCTTTCTGATTTCTTGCAGGATGTCCAGTTATTATTGTATGCTTGTGTCATATTATCCATGCACTTAACAGTTGCATTTGCCAAGTGTGTTATTATTGCTGATATATATATATATATATATATATTTATATATATATATATATATATATATATATATCTCCTCCACTCCCGTCTTTAATAAAAAACGGGTCTGACACATGCTGGAGTTACTTTCAGGTCGATTTATTCGCCACCAAATGCAACACTGCCAAAAATGTTCACGCTGCTTTTCTTTTCAGCTCCATGCAGACCGGTTTCGGCGTTGTGCCTTCATCAATGCTGGATATGCTGAAATGGATGGAGTTCGCTAAGGACGTTCGTGGGCAGGTTAAATCCGCCAGGTGAGTCTCATCATTGGGCCAGAGGGTGACATCACAGGGGGAGGACTTAGAGTGTTTACTCCTCCCCGGCCCAAGATGACTCGCAGTGTGCCTCCCACACATTTAAAGGAACCGCAGACATCCGATTAGTGAGTCAGGTGCAGTGACCCCCTCACAGACACACAGTGGTGCCCTGACGCAGTCAGTTTCAGCAAGTCTCGTTCCTTTTTTGATGATGTGTGGCGCATGGTGAATTACGTCCTCCGAATGTCACTCCTCGACAGAACAGCTGTCGCTCTTTCCCCAAATGCCCACACGGAAGTCCAGGCTGGGGGGGCGCCGCATCTGTGCAGACTGTGCACGCAAACCACAAAGTTCGTCGGCAAATGCGGAGCACCAAATCAAGAGGCGTGCCAGTTAGGCGGTGCCGACCCGCCGCCACTATCTCTCCTCCACTCCCGTCTTTAATAAAAAACGGGTCTGACACATGCTGGAGTTACTTTCAGGTCGATTTATTCGCCACCAAATGCAACACTGCCAAAAATGTTCATGCTGCTTTTCTTTTCAGCTCCATGCAGACCGGTTTCGGCGTTGTGCCTTCATCAATGCTGGATATGCTGAAATGGATGGATTTCGCTAAGGACGTTCGTGGGCAGGTTAAATCCGCCAGGTGAGTCATCATTGGGCCAGAGGGTGACATCACAGGGGGAGGACTTAGAGTGTTTACTCCTCCCCGGCCCAAGATGACTCGCAGTGTGCCTCCCACACATTTAAAGGAACCGCAGACATCCGATTAGTGAGTCAGGTGCAGTGACCCCCTCACAGACACACAGTGGTGCCCTGACGCAGTCAGTTTCAGCAAGTCTCGTTCCTTTTTTGATGATGTGTGGCGCATGGTGAATTACGTCCTCCGAATGTCACTTCTCGACAGAACAGCTGTCGCTCTTTCCCCAAATGCCCACACGGAAGTCCAGGCTGGGGGGGCGCCGCATCTGTGCAGACTGTGCACGCAAACCACAAAGTTCGTCGGCAATTGCGGAGCACCAAATCAAGAGGCGTGCCAGTTAGGCGGGGCCGACCCGCCGCCACTATCTCTCCTCCACTCCCGTCTTTAATAAAAAACGGGTCTGACACATGCTGGAGTTACTTTCAGGTCGATTTATTCGCCACCAAATGCAACACTGCCAAAAATGTTCACGCTGCTTTTCTTTTCAGCTCCATGCAGACCGGTTTCGGCGTTGTGCCTTCATCAATGCTGGATATGCTGAAATGGATGGAGTTCGCTAAGGACGTTCGTGGGCAGGTTAAATCCGCCAGGTGAGTCTCATCATTGGGCCAGAGGGTGACATCACAGGGGGAGGACTTAGAGTGTTTACTCCTCCCCGGCCCAAGATGACTCGCAGTGTGCCTCCCACACATTTAAAGGAACCGCAGACATCCGATTAGTGAGTCAGGTGCAGTGACCCCCTCACAGACACACAGTGGTGCCCTGACCCCCTCACAGACACACAGTGGTGCCCTGACGCAGTCAGTTTCAGCAAGTCTCGTTCCTTTTTTGATGATGTGTGGCGCATGGTGAATTACGTCCTCCGAATGTCACTCCTCGACAGAACAGCTGTCGCTCTTTCCCCAAATGCCCACACGGAAGTCCAGGCATATATATATCATGAATTCATTCATTCATTCTAAATTCAGAGTACCAGCACATCCATATATATTAAAGACCTGTACTATTTCCTATACAGAATAAATGAGCTTAGGGGTGTGAGAAGGTTGGCTCTGTTCACAATGCATCACATATTTATTTCAACAATGTTTAGCAGCAAATGTTCCCAGTTATGTTTAATGAGGGGTCAGTTTGCAAAACAACTTCATAAACTAGTGCCAGGGTGGTTCCTTAATAGAAATGTGGGGTCTACACCACCTCCTTTTTTGCCTTCATTTTTTTAAATTAAATAAATGTCTAAAACCTACTACAGTAACTATCATCCAGCATAGTTTCTGACCTTCAGAGAAGTGGAATTGCTCTCATTCCCAAATTCCAAAAAAGACTTGGCAGCACACTGTCTGCTGCCCCTGACCTGCAGCTGGCATGCCCTTGAGGATGAATTAATGTTATCTTTTAAACTCAGATTAGGCAGTGGTTTGGGTGTTATAACATATAGAACAGATCATTGATACCATTAGTTCAGGGAGTACAGCGCAAGAAACAATTATTTGCATGAATCACGGTTCTCTTGTCAATCATATCAGACATAGGCATTTTGGCTTATGTTTTAAAGAGAATAATTGTAAATATAAGATCTAGTACAAACTGTATCTGAGATGTGCAGCCTGCATGTGAAATGTTTGCATCAATACATGTTACAGACGAGGGGCAACTACATTGAACTTCTGTTCTTTAAAACATCGCTAAACCCAACTCAGCCAGATCCATTATGCCAGTTTGATACATGTGTGTTTTTTTATTGTGCAGCCATTGCACAGTCATGTTTTCAGCTGCACTCCTTCCCTGCAGTCCAGGCCTGAGAGCTCATCATGGAGAAGGAGCATCATGGTGAGAGAAGTATGGAATAGAGGTAAGGAGTGGGAGAATTGGAAAGGGAGACTGATGGAGGCATAAGGCAGATGCCTTGACAGAGAAAGAAGTTGAAAGCAAAAGATGGGGAGGGAGAGAAAGAAGTGGAAATAAGGGTGAGATTGTAGCTAGAAAAATAACTGAAAGGAAGTTTGGGGCATCTGAGGAATAGCGAGTCGAAGGTGCACCTAGTCACTGGTTCAAGTCACTTGTTTGGTTTCCCTTTGCATTCTGGGATTCAGAGTTATGCATTTAAATTTCAAATATTAGAATGCAAAGGAAACAGGATTGGATGAGCTCCTTGCTCCTCACATAGAGCAATTGTAAAATCTCCAGCAGAACACAGTGGGAAGGAGAGTGAGAAGGTTCAAGAGAAAAGGAATGACATTGACGTAAGAGGCAGCAAGAAGAAGAGACGGAGATTGATGGAAAATAACAGGACAAGGAGAGTAAAGGAGGAATACAGTGAGATGTAGGAAAAAAAGGAAAGATTGATACATAGAGGAAAGGGAGACAGAAAATCAAAATGGGACTAGGTATAATACAAGAGTTAAAGCTGACACGGGATAACGTCAAACTCTGAGGAAAGATGATGGGAGGGACACGGGAGGACATGGAAATGGCAAACATGAGGGACTGGATGAGGGATAACACATTGGGCAAACATTGCTAAGGTATTTCTTCATACAGCGTCTGATACCTTTGGGCCTGCTGTATAAAACTCTCTACATAAAATAAAATAAAAGAAGGGAAATGAAGGCTAGGGAGAGGGCAAAGGATATGGAAGACGAGGAGAAGCAACAGAATTAGGTAACTTGGTGTGAAAGGTACAGAAATAGGAACAGTGTGATGAAGGGAAAAAAGGAAATAGACGGGCACGGGGGCACAAAATAAGAGATTTTAGTTCCAAATACCATCCACAAAAATATTGTGCTACAGAAATATCGTAGCCAGGCTATCAAATGCCAAAAATACTTCAGGTAAGTATATATAGGTAAGCATACATTTACTACCCTTAATTCTAAATCTACATGCCTTGAGACAACCACACATGAAGTCCAATGGTGGCAGATGCACTTGCTTCAACACTCGCTCACACAGTCTAATTTAGGATTTGGACTTAGCCCACCACTTCCAAAAATGCTGCAGCCACCACTGCTAGTGACACAAAATGACGTCCACAAAACGCATCACAGGAGATATGATAATTGCGCCTTCAAGTTAAGGCCATGAATTAATAAAAAGGAATATGCGGAAGCAGGAGGAACATTTTCGTCACGAGTCTGGGATGCCCATCGAGGAGAGTAAACAGAATTCCAAGCCTTATTAGCAGCGACCAGCCCGAGGTTCATGATCTCATCGGGTGCTCTGAGCTGCAGCACTGTGTGTGCCAGCTGGAGGCAAACATGCGGCAGTGCCAGGTCTGTGGAATATTTCTGTCCACCCCTGGCAGGAACAGACTCCGAGCCTTTGCCATTTAAAGGGAGCGTGCGCTGGTCAACCTACACCAGATTGGGAAACAAACAGGAAAAAAAACAGAAGGGTTGCCCGGAAAAGAAACTAAAATATGTGTGAAATAGAATGTTGAACGGGCCTAATTTTTTATACCCTTGAAATGTTTTTTTCTGTTACTTTCGATGCAAACGTGAATGACCTCGGCCCTACCGTACTAGTGAACCCTGTCACAGTCTTATGATTTTTTTGGCAAACCTTTTTGTTTCTGTTTCTTAGGCAAGTATCAAGGAAAGCAATCGCACGCGACCTTTGAACAGAAAGGAGTCCTACAAAAGACAAACATATTATTATGAAAGTTTTAACAACTGACTATTTCTTCACTTCTGCAAGAATCTAGCTTCAGAAAAAAAATGCGACCAAATTCAGCTCTGCATATCTGATGACACTG
Organism: Lissotriton helveticus; assembly: GCF_964261635.1. Classification (NCBI taxonomy): domain Eukaryota; kingdom Metazoa; phylum Chordata; class Amphibia; order Caudata; family Salamandridae; genus Lissotriton; species Lissotriton helveticus. Next base: position 695,323,653 of record NC_136068.1, read on the forward strand.
GTTTGTGCAAGCCACTGCCGGCGTTTGCATAATTTTGACCTTGCTCAGCCCTGCTCGTCAAGGGCCTCTGCAAACTCTGCACGTCTCCAGGGAGAAAAGGGAACCGGAAACACGAGGTTGTGGTCTTCGTGGAGTTTACAAGCATCAGAGGTAACAGAAATGAGCGTACACTCATTTTTCGAAGCGGTGGAAATTGTTTTGGAACTGCCATGCCTATGCATTGCAAGTGCTTTGCACATAGTGTGCCTTTTTCTTAAGCAATGTTGTTACATTCCGTAAAGGGTGAATGAACAAGGGAGTTGGATCGAGGTAAATAAGTGCTTTTGTAGGCTTCTTTGTATGTTTAAATTGGAGGGATTACAAGAGGAGGTTCAGTTTACTAGTACAAGGTAGGAGGACAGAACGTACCATACCTACTACCTCCCTTCACCTCATTTATGGTGACATTTTCAATGTAAATGTGACAGATAGGATGTTCTGCTAAAGGTGCATCTGCATATGAGCTTCTTGAAGGAAAATCAGAATGGGAGTTTTAAAGGGATCTTGGAGAGTTTTTCCTAAAGCAGCCTAATGCTGGAAGAGTAAGGTCCTGACGACCGTGGTCTAAACCAGTGCCATGTCCACTGAAGTGCTTTGGGCACAATGGATTTTTTTAGGTTTAAATCATTTACTACTGTCACTCGGACAATAAAATATCCCATCAAGACACCCAAATACTTCAAACATCACTGACTCTCTATGGGCCCGATTCACAGAACTAACTTAAGACAAAATCCTAAACTTACTACCATTTTGGTATTCACAGAAGGCACTAACTCATTTCGGTATTCACAGAAGGCACTAACTCATTTCGGTATTCACAGAAGGCACTAACTCATTTTGGTATTCACAGAAGGCACTAACTCATTTCGGTATTCACAGAAGGCACTAACTCATTTTGGTATTCACAGAAGTTAGGAGTCCTACCTTTAGGATTCCTAAATGCCTTCTGTGAATCGGGCCCTATAAGAATCCGCAGCAGATTGTATGCTGTTGTGGAGAAGAGCCCAGAATATAGCACAGTAGACCGTTGACAGAGCAGGCATTTGATATATCATCAGCGACTCAGCATACCTGAGTCGCTGATGCAGCGTGGATTTGGGCGCAGGTCCTGGCCTATGTCCAGACCCTGCGTCCAACCCCCATGTGTGGCCAACCCGCAGCAACTACTGCCTTTGGTCACGTGTGGCATGGGGTTGGGTGCAGGACCTGCCCTGTGGCTAGGCCATGCATTCATCCTCCTGCAGCCGACCAACTGACCCCCCTCACGCTGTGCACAGCTTTAAGTAGTCATCAGGTAGGTCGAAACACAGCCGGTGACACCACCCCCTAGTGGATCTTGGATCCCACAAGCAGAATACACTCCACCTATACCAGGTGCAACCTCCGAATATAAGGGAGTATCATTTAAAATAAGGCAAGCTTACTAACTTTGTCATCAGGCCACTACATCAATATATATCATTTTAAATATGGCGGGCCTTCTGGCTTTGTTATGCGATCACCATATCATTATATACCGCAAGCCTATTGGCTTTGTGAAGGGGTAACCCTAATATATAATTAATCACATATTATATTCAAAGGCATTTATTATTAATAAAAAGCAATTTTATTTTGGCTCTTGGAGGATGGGCTAGCGGGTCAAGGTAATCCTAATGTGCCTCTGTTATATTTTTAAATGTATTTTTCAGGACACAATGACGGAGTGGTATTATTTGAACATTAATTTCTCAAAATGGTTCAAGAGTATTACACCAAATCATGAAAAACATGCTTTCTGGGTGAAGATCGAGTTTTCTGTCAAATTATGTGTAATTCTGCTCAGACTTTTTTCTGTATTGTTGTTTAATTTTCCTTATGGAAATTGTATCGGAAAAACCTCTGTGGTGAAAATGTTTTTTTGGGGGGAAAGTTACACAAGATTCATCAAACAACACTAAAGATATATACAAATCAAAGTTAGGTCAGCTGTTCCAAACAAACAGGTTTTTTTTGTTGCTAAGAACTTTGGCAGCGTCTCACAAATCTGTACAAAAATTTACAAAAATTGCTACCTGTTGACTAGTTTGTGCATAGAAAATTTTGGGGTGATCCATCTAGCAGGGACTGGGAAAAAGGGGTGTTTGAGGGACTCTCACAGGAGCACCTACGAACCCAACCATCCAGATATCATTTTTTTTTAAACCTTCATTTACCAAAAACTTCTGAACGGATTTACACCACGTCACAAAAAGCTCAGGAGTGAGCACTCTGATTGGCTGCCAGCAACATGAAAAACATGTCCCACAAGGACATCCCCCAATAGGCCAAAAACAAAAAGAAAATAGGCAAAAATTGCTTTGTGGACCATAAAAAAAAAAGGTTGTCTGGAGTCACTTTGCTTTATTAATGGGACGGCGTGCACAACCCCCATCCCCTAGCCTTATAGACCTGTGGGGAGCCCACCCCAGGGCCAAAAGTATTGAATAAGGGGAGGGGGCCAAGCAGCCACCTCCGTGAGCCAGCACAGGTCCCAGGGATCCTATCCCTGGGGCCAAAATTAATCAATATGGTGAGGGGTACTGTGCAGCCACTCTCCCAGAGCAATCACATTGCCCGGGAAGCCCTCAGAGCCAAAAATACAAAAAATGAGAGGGGGCAGTGTGGTCCCCCTCTCTGAGCCTTGGCCCTCCTTCTCGAGCCTCTAAAGACCCCAGAAAGCTCACTCCAGGACCAACATTTGTGAAAAGAGGAGGCTGCCATGCTCTAAATGCCCCAGGGACACCATCCCCCAGGGCCGCTAAACTAATTAAAAGGGAGGGGGGCCATATGGCCCCCCTCCCTGACCCACTGATTGCCCTGAGGACTCCTTTCCCCAGGGCAGACTCACTAGCTGTGCCCCGGGGAGCCCACCCCCAGGACATAGCAGTTATACTAACCACAACCTGTGTTTGCTCCCATTTGGTGGAAGCATTTTTGAATTGCAAAAGCAGGAGCAGAAACAAGTTTTGTCCTCAGTCCCCATTTAATAACATTTTAAAAATGGCCCTGGGTATGAGGTCCCCAGGGCGTAGCAAGGCTCGGGGAGGGAGGCCACTTGGCCCCCTAACCTTTAATAAAAAAGAAACAGCCCTGGGGATAGGGGCCCCAGAGCCTCAGAAGGCTCGGGAAGGGGGGACTGGCTAGCCCCCTTCCTCTTTTTTTGGAAGTTTTTTCGACGGGTTTGGGCTCCTCAGGGCCTACAATGTAATTTGAGTCATCAGTGGTGTCATAAATGATGTCATAGAACATGTCATGAGTGATGTAATAGGTGAGGTCATAAGAAGTGCATGGCGGGGGCACAGGTTATAGTTAGCTCTGTTAATTACAACTGGTAAATTTCTGTGTTTTTCTTTAGTTTAAAATGTTAATGTTGTCATTGACATATTCACCTAACTATAACATTACTTCAACCTTTGGTTTTTCAGTACATTTCTAATGTTTTAAAAAGAAATCAGATCTTTTTATCACACCTAACTATATTGTTAATTTAACCTTTGTTTATATATATATATTCACTGTATAAAACAAAGGTTACTGTACGTTATAGTTAGGAAATGGAATTTAAAAAAGCGTAGAAATTCCCTGATGAAAACAAAGGTTACAGAGACGTTATAGTAAGGCTCAGGTTTCACTTGTACAAAACCAGAGAAATTCAGCAGCTATGAACTGCTTATGACCTCGCATATTAAATCACTCATGACATGGGCAGTGACATCACTGATGACATCTCAAATGACATCACTCATGACATCTCAAATGACATCACTGATGACATCATCCAGTGACTATGAGTGATTTCGAAAAGTTTATGAGTGTTAAATATATACCTATTAACAAAAGGAGAGAGTAAGGGATTTTTCACATACGTGAATGGAGGGTACTCCTAGTCCCCGGGACTTGAATACAGTATTAACAAAAAGAGGAGTATCACCACAAGGACCTTAAAAAAGGTTCTAAATGGGATGTCAGAAACGAAAACAAAAGGATAGTGCCCTTTTGTTAGAAGACCCCTCACTCACCAACCTGGTTGGTGACATGCTTCATCATTGGGGTCCCACCCTGACGGCCGAATGCTATCAGGGTGTGCTGCGACACCTGACTACAACGGAGCAGGTTTTTTTGAGTGAAAAGTGCAAAAAAAAGTGATGTTAAAAATTGTCCTGGTATAACTTGTTGGAAAAAACTTTATTCATAAGCTACTGGACAATAATAAAAACAGAGTGGAGATACTAATGGGTAATAATGACCGTGAGTATCTATGTGATAGTAATTAAAAAGGGTCTACATGTTTCAACCTGTTAGCGGTAAATCTCAGGTTTTCTTCAGGACCAGAATAGGAAAATGGATGGTCTACACACACTAACGTGTACCCAGTCCTAGATTCCTGTGGCCTTGCTGCAAAAATCTGCAGTAGGCAGCCTCAAAAACCTAAAATAGGCGAGGAAAAAAGACATGTGGGAGGAAAAGGAAAACCAGTCACAAACAAACAGAATACGTGCATGTAACGTAGTGTAGGTTCTCACATGTCTGCATGCTTCATGCGAATCCCATTCAGAATGAGTATGAAACAAATATCGTGCCTGGCGTGAACACATGCTTGTATTATGGCGCTACAGTGCTGGCTGGCCGTATATCATTGTCAAGGGGTGCTATAATTTAGCTATCTTCACGAGCTCAATCAGTCACATCAATAATGGTGTAATTGGTGGCTGTGGTCTACTTTTAGTCGGAGTCACTCGCACAAAATTTATAGGCAGGGTGACTAACAATACTCACAAACATTAGAGTGAGTGGAACATAAATGCATGCATTTGTGATTGTATCATAAAACAAAACAAACTGTCATAGGGAGAGATCTTACTCCTGTTGTGGGTCTCAAATGCTTCGTGGGGGCAGAGGGAAGGCTTGTTCAACGGTAAAAGATATTCTGTGGAATATGAACAGAAGGTCAAAGAACATGCCAGAAAAGAAACACACATGAACGGGGCCCATTACGAGCTGGTATGCGGTGTGTCAGAATAACTGGGCTCGCTACCATAGCAAAGCTCCATGTGCGAGAAAGGAGCACGTTATTCAGGGTTTGAAAGAAAAACGTACAGTTTCGCTGAACAACGAGGTCGGTGTACCTACGCGCCTCTCTGGTGTCCCCGCTACTCCGTGAAGACTCCGGCATGGAGAATATCAAGCCGAGGCTTCCGGGTTTGGGAGGGGCTAAGTGAGGCATTCATAGTGATTGTCGCTAGGCTACCATCTGGGATGCCAGTATGGTGGTCCGGCGGTGCCAAAAAGGCTCCGTGAGTGTGGTTAATGTAAAAACACAGGGAGGGAAAGGAGCAGGCTAAATGTCCCTCTCAGGGGGTGATTTATGAATAACAAACGATCCATGGGAATAAAATAAGAAATGAAAAAAAGAGAATAGAAAAAAGCATGGAGTCACTCTCTGACTTGGCGAAAGCTCAGACTCTAGTACAGGCAGTGGTAACTGCATGAACATGGCCAGTATGCTATCAATAGATAGCAGGGACTACAATAATTTTAAAGGTAGTAGCAAGAGAAAACAGTAAGTGGTAACTGCATGAACATGGCCAGTAAGCCATCAATTGATAGGAGGGACTACAATAATTTAAAAGTAGTAGCGAGAGCAAACAGTAAATGGGGTCAAAGTGGTCAATGGACAAAGCGTGGTTGACAGTGCTACACCTAAAAGGGATTTAAAGAGACATATTATTCAGGTGGCAGGCTTATTTGTGGAGGACAGAGGCCCAAGGGATATTATCATTAAGGCCTGCTGTGTGCCTGGATAACCTATATATCCAGCGCTGTTCCTTTTCAAACAGGCGTTTTTGTAAGTTAGGCTCAGCCGTAATCTGCTCAATCACGGTCCACTTCATGTCATTCGGGGTGTGGTTCACTTCAAGAAAGTGATCTGTGAGTCTGGTTGCACTTTTTGTTGCAACGGATAGAGCTTCGATGTTCACTAATCCGTTGTTTGACTTTTCTTGTTGTCATTCCGATGTATGACTTGTCACATGTACACTTGATTAAGTAGACCACATTGGTGCTGTTGCAGTTGGTGTGGGACAGTTGTTTCCAAATTTTACCTTCCTCTAGATCTAGAGTTTTTGTATTATTAGTCAGGTGGCAAACACTGCAGTTGAAGCAGCGAATATGTCCCCTGATCTCTGGTGATTGACTGGTCCTCATTCTGGTTGGTCACTTTGGGTCTTGTGTTCACCAATGTGTCTTTTAAGCTGCGGGATTTCTTAAAAGAGAACAAGGGTTTTTCCCTATGCAAATTTCCAGTGTTCAATATTGCCCAATGTTTATTCACACACCTGCTCATTTGATTGGATATCACATTGAAGGTTGTGACACATGTTAAAGGTATGAAATTGTTAGTGGTCACATTTTCTTCCAAAAGTGCTTCTCTGGGCTGGTTTCTTGCTCTTTTTTGAAATTTTTTGATTATCCTGTTTGGATAGCCTCTTGCAGTCAGTTTCTTAGTCAAATCAGCTGCTTGGCTGTGATAGTCTGTGATCTTGCTGCAGTTGCGGCGGAGTCTCAAATATTGGCCATAAGGTAGATTTTCCCTTAGAGGGCGCAGATGAAAGCTTTCAAATCTCAAAAGGTTGTTTTTGGCAGTTGGTTTGTGGTATGTTTTTGTTTCAAGTCTGGTGTTGTCTTTGGTTATAATGATGTCCAGAAAGACCATTTTATCTTTATCAAAACAGTTGGTGAACCTTAGATTCTGGTCACATGTATTGATCCAAGCGATGAATTTCTGCAGAATTTCCAGAGGTCCTTGCCAGATTGCAAGGACGTCATCAATGTACCGTTTCCAAAAACTCAGGTGGTTCAGAAATGGATTTTGGTCACTGAGAATGAATTTCTGTTCAAAATCAAAAACATAAAGTCCAGCCACACTGGGGGCAAAAATGCTGCCCATGTATGTCCCCCCTGTCTGCAGATAGAGGGAACCCTCAAATTCGAAATAATTTCGTTTGAGGGCCAGTTTGGCACATTCCAATATAAATGTCTTGGGTGTGTTAAAAGTCCAGGTGCTACTGTTCAGAGTCTTCTCCAGTACTGTTATGGTGTCATCCTGAGGTATGCTCGTATATAAGCTTTCAATATCAAAGCTTAGCAGAATGGTATTTTCATCCACCTTGTAGGAATCTCAGTAGGCTCTTAGTGTCCTGTAAGTATGTTGAAGTGGATTGTACAATTGTTTTGAGGAAGAAATCACAAAACCTGGACAATGGTTCCAGAAGGAAATCAATCCCCGAGACTATGGGTCTACCGGGTGGAGGGATCTTGCCTTTGTGCATTTTGGGTAGGATGTAGAAGTAGGGAATTTTTCCTTCTGATTTACAAAGGTAGTCCGCCTCCTGTTTGGAGATTTTTCCAGCCATCTCAGCTGTTTCCACTAGTTGTTTGATCTCCATCTTAAGCTCAATGGTAGGGTCAGATTGTAAGGGTTTGTAGTTCCTGGTGTCATTTAGGAGTCTTAGGCATTCATCTCGATAAGTAGTCTTATCCATCACTACCAACCCACCACCTTTGTCAGCGGATTTTATGATAATAGTCTCACAGGATCTGAGTTCAGATAAAGCAATGTTTTCTGCTTTGCTCATGTTTTGGAAATTTGATGTGACTGTCATCTTTTCCACGTCATTATACACAGCTTGTTCAAAAGCTATTACCTCCACTGGGATGGTGTGGGAAGGGGGTATGAAGGTTGATTTGATTCTTAATCCTGTTTCATTGGGATTTTCAGTGGTGGAAGGTTCTCCTTGTTTTTCGAAGAATGCTTTTAGTCTCAATTTTCTTTAAAAATTGGCCAACTCGCAGTGAAGTTGGAATTTGTCAAGACGGGCGGTTGGCACGAAGCCCAGTCCTTTGTTTAGGACAGTTTCTTCAATCACTGAGAGAGGTCTAGAGGACAGATTGTTCACTAGGGTCTGGTGCTGTTTGTTCCGGCCTTGCTCCGGGTGTAGCTGCCGACTGGATCGTCTTCTTCCCTGTGTACCTGGTTCATTGTTTTTTTTCTTCCTCTGCCACGTCTGCCCCTGCCTAAAAAAGGAGGTCGGAATGGATTCGGCTGGGATGGTGGTGGTTGGAAGGGTAGTTGCCAACCATACATAGGGTAATGCTGTTGTTGGTTGTAGGGTCCCTGAAAGGCAGGTGGGACTTGTTGATTAAATTGTGGCCAATGGTTCTGTGCTCTGTACTCACCCCTTTGTTTTTGTCTCATCAGATTTCTGGAGTGTTCTTCATACTTTCTCTGTACTCGTAAAAATTGCCCAGGCAAATTTTCACGGAGCGATTTGGGATGCTGACTATCAAATCGCAGCAATGAATTGTGTGCCAGCGGTTTACAATACATTCGCTTTGTAGGCCTCCTGTTGTATGAAAAATAGAAAGATCCAAAAAAGCGATCCTTTCTTTGTTTGCTTCGACTGTGAATCTCAGGAACTAATTTCTGCTGTTTAGCCAGTCTTTGAAAATCGCCACCGATTCTAAAGTTCCACGCCATACCACAAGAACGTCATCGATGTAACGTTTCCATAGACGTATTGATTCGAAATATGGATTAGAAGTGGTGAGGATATGTTCCTGTTCAAACGCATGGACGTAAAGGTTTGCCAAACTTGGTGCAAAAATACTGCCCATGCTTGTGCCAGACACTTGGCGATAAATCGTCTCTTCATATTTGAAGAAGTTGTCCTTCATTGCAAGTTGCGCTGTTATCTGAGCAGAACATGTTCGAAGACGCTTATACTGGCATTTAAATACTGAAACACCGGAGGGCCTGAGCAAGCAGTTTTACCATTCATCTTTTGTTTTGAAGATGATCTATCCGTAAGGGCTACCAAAGTTCTAGACGGGTTGATTTTGTTGCAACATCAAATAATGCCATAAAGACAGCCCTAATACCATACTGGTAGATAAAATAATTACAAGACTGATTTAGATTTTTTGTTATCATTTGTTGGACCTTTTATTTTGGCTGTGGTTACAGCTGGGTTGTATGAATATTAAGTCTGTTTTTAATTTGACGACTTTTACAGAATTAGTACATTATAGAAACAAGTTGTCGTAGATGTATTTTTCACATTCACTTATTCCTTTTTCTCTAGAGGTCGTATTGCATCATGCTTCTATCAAGTATTTGAAATATTGCTACAGCAGAATCTATACTGTATTTATCAATCCTTATATATTTTGGCAGTGACATACTGTGTTAGTTTAGGTTTAGAAAGCCAGGGAGATTTATCCTATTGGCTGAAACATGTCGACCGTTGAGAGAGTGATTATCTCTTAACTGTTTCCTTCTCATCTGCACTTTGGTTATAAGTGGGAAAGCGACCTTGAGATAGCACCAAAGGATTGTGCATCTCGGCTGTTTATCCTATTTTAATTCACACTTTTCAACTTATTTCTTCTTTGCACTGCACTTATAACACACTTCAGATTACAACATAGAAAAAGAAAAAAAATCCCTTTTGCATTCGCTTTTGCTTTCTCTTGTGAGGACTACATAAGAGGATACAACTTATTCTCTCTGTTCCCCTGATTGACTAAGGGAGGACGAGAGATAGTTGTTTGGGATCCCAGATGATGACACTGGGCACTAGAATGTGTAATGATGGGACACCAATCATCCTGAGGTGGTTCTTGCCTATCTGTTTACTTTTTCACTTTCTCTGCACTTTCTTGTTTTCTTTTACTAATTCGAGATAGCACGCAAAGCAGCGGGTATCTTTAGATTTATTTTATTAGACATGTTGTTTCGAAGGCCACGGATTCTATTGTGTTTTTGACTAGTATTAATTAGGGGGATTGAATCCTTGTTGGCCTGTATAATCCCTCCCTGTGACCCTTTATATTGTATTTTTGTTAAATATATACACCAAGGTGTATTGGTGAATCAGTGGCTGTATGACTGCTTGGATGGATGATTCAGTAGGTGCGTGACTGACTGTATAAGTGAGTGATTAGGTGTCTCAGTGAATTTAGGGGTGAGTGACTATGTTGTGTAAATGTCTGTATCAGTCTGTCAGTTGTTGTCTAAGTGGCTGTATGGGTTGGTGAGTGTGTACATGAGTGGCTGTATGGGTGATTGATTGAGTACCTGTGTGGCTGTATGAGTGCCTGTGTGGGTGGGTGATGGGGTGTATAACTTCCTGCATGGATGAGTGAGTGGGTGAGTCAGTGGCTGTATGGGTTAGTGAGTGCATCTGTGAGGTGCTATATGGGTGCTGTATGGGTGACTGAGCTTGTGTATGGCTGTGTCGATGAGTGAATGGACGTGTCAGTGGTATATGAGTGAGTAACTGCATATGTGAAAGGCAGTATAGGTGAGTTGGAATATATGAGTGACTATATGTGAAGGTGAGTCATTGTGAGAGTGGATGTATGGGTGAGTGAGTGCTTGTGTCAATTACTGTATAGGTGAGTGAGTATTTGTTAGTATCTGTATGAATAAGTGAGTGGGTGTGTGCCTAACTGTATAGGTGAGTAAGTGGCTGTGTGATTGACTCAATGGGTGAGTGAGTAGGTGTGTGAGTAGCTCTATGGATGACTGACAGTGTGTGGGTGGGTGTATCTGTGGCTGGATGGGTGACTGAGTGGCTGTGTGTGTAGTCCTATGAATTAGTGAGTGGGTGTGTAAGAAATGGTATGGGTGTTTCAAAGTTTTTGAGAATGGTAGTGTGGAAGTTGGACTGGGTGTATGAAAGGTTATATTGAGGTGTGAGTGGGTGCGTAGGAGATTCTATGGATGATGTCAACAGTGATCTCATTTGAGATGTCATCAGTGATGTCACTGACCATGTCATCAGTTATGTAGTATGTGAGGTCATAAGCAGTGCATTGGGGGTGCAAGTTATAGTTCGCTCAACAACTGTTGAATTTCTCTGGTTTTGTACGAGTGAAACCTGAGCCTAACTATAACATCTTTGTAACCTTTATTTTTTTCAGTGAATTTTTAAGGTTTTTTAAATTCCATTTCCTACCTATAACGTCCCTGTAACCTTTGCTTTTTTCAGTGAATTTCTAAGGTTTTTTAAATGCTAATTCCCAACTATAACATCCCTGTAACCTTTGTATTTTTCAGTGAATTTTCATGGTTTTTTTTAACTAGTAGTCACATTTGCAGAGTGGTGGAGAAAGGGGCTGGGCCTCCGACCAGCTCTAGGAATCCCGCTGCGTAGGACTTGCAGGAGGTACAAGGTGGGCTTCTGGGCCCAAGGTCCCTCACAAGTAAAGTTGACTTCATCCCCCAACCAGTAGTGCACAACAAGATGGGTTTATAGAGTGATGAAGAAAGGGGGCATGGACTCCGAAGACATCTTAGCAATCCCGCTGTGTGGGACTTATTGGAGATAACAGGAGGAGTAGTTGGCCCACAAGGGTGGGGGTCCATCTACCCCTCCTATTACCTCCAGTAAGTCCCACACAGCAGGCTTGCTGAGACCCTGTCACGAAGGCCGGAATTCTCTCGCAGGGGCAGTCCTGTTGCTGTACCCAATCTCCACTCCACCAGTGACCTCGCCTTGCAGGCAAAGGCACTAGTAAAAGGGAAAAGGGGAGGTGGACAGAGAAGAGACAACTTGAGATATTCTGACACCACCTTCAGACCACTGAGCATAGGAATTATGCTGTCTGTACTACGTGGATACCTAATGCACAGATTGGGGAGAGAACATAAACAACAACCCACCTTAAATACGGTACTCTCTATTTTTATAACTGAACTTGTCCTACCAGGAATTCTCAAGTTATTGCCTCTCTTCTACAGTGAAGTGGTAGACTGCTGGATACTCTTATCTGGAAGGACAGGAATCAACATTACTGAATGCTCTATTTGTGCTTCTCTCCTCCCCTCTAATGGAACGTTCTTTACCTGAGAATATCCTAGGCAGTGTCTTAATGGGGGTTCTGTTGTAGACTGCAGGCACTTGAACCTTGGCTTGACTTCTGATAGTTCATAAATCCAAAGGCGCGCAAAAAGGAACCAGGAAGGAAGAGAGGGGAAGGGAAAGGTTAGGGGGAAAGCGCAATGAGGGATTGAAGAGTCTTAGTTCGCAGTTTCAAGGGGGGAACAAAAGGATGACCAAGTCAATGAGGTAAGCTTACTAGTTCTTTGTCCTGTCGCTCATCCTCAGACTTCTTCTTCCTCTGAAGCGCTGAGAACTTCTCGAATGGGAATGAGAGAAGTCAAGCTGGAACAATAGCAAATTCCATGACGGAATTCTGTCACCACAGAAGTACGCTGTGAAGAACTTCGAACTTCTTAAAAGTCTGGAATCTAATCTTCTATGACTACTCAGAACCAAGAATTACTCTTCCAGAAAACCGCTAAATTCCTCAGGACTCCTGTCACGAATACTTGACACGGAGCGAGGAAAATCAGCGGCCGCCTTAAGCTACGAAGCAGTTGAAGTGCGCAGATACAAATCTGCGCGCGAGGCACATTAACTAGACCGGACACTGCCTGCGGTTATCTTTAGCGACCACCACGGCGGCCATCTTAGGGAGGGACTCTGATGACGGTAATGAAACTATTTACAAGATAACAGCCCCTCTCTCCTAAGGACAAGGGTACCACACATTCACCAACTGGGGTCTGGAAACGGTCTTCGCCTTCATTGCTGGTTTATAAACAGAAGTGGCAGCAACTCGCAAGACCCTGACAGACCCAATAGGAGGTCACGCCCCCTTTCTCTACCACTCTGCAAATGAGCCTCCTGGTGCCCTAGTAGAAGGGGTATGAAGTACCATTGGTTATTGAGGGTAATTGAGGCCAACTGTGGAAAAGTAAATTTTGCCATGTTCTGTGTCCCTACGCCTCATCCATCATATGTTATGTGTGCATGACCAATATGCATATGTTATTCCCCATGTCCGATTAATGACGCAATTACAGTTGTGTCCACCTCTGGTATGACATTTTCCAGTCCTCGTGAATACTACGAATATCAGGCCTATGTAAAGTAATGTTGCCACGTTTCCCAGTGTGCACGTTATTCCATTATAAAGTCCCCGTTTCCAGGCCTCAAAAGGGCCCGGACATCAGATTCAGCTCCTGTCTCCTGAAGCCTCGCTGAGGAGCGATACAGCCCCCACCTGTATCCTCGACCCTTCACTTACTTCCTGCCTCGCAGTGCCCGGTGCAGCTTGGCTCTGCCTCTGAGTCTGCCAAGAGTATGTTATGATTCCAGCTATCAGTTCAGTCCTCCTCCTCTGCATTCCTAAGCTACTGAACTGCATCAATAGTTTTCGTCATTGTCTAGCCTATTCGGCTCCACGTTAGAGAAATACTGTATTTAATGGTCATTTAGTATTCTTCATCACGCACTACATGTAGAATAATGCATGGTCCAGTCTTAGAATCAAGTTAGCTTTTCCCCTCATGACTTCTAGTTTATATCAACATGTTCCCTAAAACATTAGATACCAGATAGGGTTTAGGTACATGTCGCTCCGACCCTCCAGACTCTAGTCTCTGCTCCTAGCACAGAGTTCGTAGCCCCCAGCTTCTCCTAGTAACACGTCATTGCTAGTTTTCGCGCACCATTAGGTTAGAGGTCCCGGCTCCTTAGGTAGCCCCCTCCTATGTTTCCGCCCATTCATGACCTATTCTGTTACGTTTGCATCACATGTCTATGTATACTCCCAGTTACACCTCTTTTTACTGTTATCTTTCGCGACTGCTACGCGTCATGCCTTTCTGCTCCACCCACTGCTACGCCTACTGCAATGTAATGCTATGTGTTCGCGCTATGTATATATGCCTGTGTTTTGTTATTGAATGTTAGCGCGCTCATCCCAGACCTAGCCCCAGCAGCTGCTGGGCCTCTTTTCCCCTGCTGGGCCCCAGTTGTCCTGCTGGGCCCTGTCACCTCTGTTCTATGCAGGTTGTCCTGATCCTGTCCTTATGCTGTAATAAACCTGCAGAAACTCCTACTACCTCGAATCTTGACTCTTATTTTATTGAGCTATCTGTTATTCGTTCATTCATCCAAAAATAGATCCGGTATTATTTATTTATATACCACATAATGGCGCCCGAATAGGGACTTGCCCTTTCCCCACGCGTCGGTGAAGCCACGCCGACCCCCTGACCCTCTGCAGTCGTGACGGAACTCTTCTGCGCAGTGGCAGATATTTCTGCTCAAGTATCCCTCAGGCCCACGGAGGAGACGGAGGAGGCGGTCCAGCATCCGAACGAGACGGTGGAGGAACGCGGCGAGTCCCGACCAGAGCCCAAGCCGAGAGTCCAAGGTCCGAGGTATCCGGAGGCCCACCTGTAACTGAAGTCCGAAGTCCGAAGTTCGTCGTCCGTCGTCCAGTCCAGTCCGAGGCCTTCCGTTCCGTGCTGCCCGGTGAGTACCATTGCTGGGGTAGTATCTAGACAGGACCAATCTAAATTGACTCCTGGTCCGTGGGTTGGTGGTGCCCAGACTCACAAACGAAGTGTTCACCTAGGTGGATACGGGTCCTGATGCGTCCCTTTATGGGACCGGTATGTTCTGTACTGTTACAGCAGTGCATCCAGTAACTCTAGTCTGTTCCGTTCTCGAGAAAATCTGTTCTCTTTCTGTTCTCAGTATTCCAGGTAATATTCTGTTCGAACTGTTATTTATAATGTTCTTCATGTAATTTACTGTTGTGGTATGAGTGCGATGTGATTTCGTGTTTTCATTGTGTATTGTATTGTGTCCAGATTACAGTTCAGTCATGCCGCTCTTTTCCAAGTTACGTCAGTTAAAAACTAGAAAAGGTTTATTAGAGGAAGCAGTTCCTGTCCCACCTAGGGACAGTCCAGGTCATTTTATGTATCAGAAACATGGCATAAGCGCCATAATGTATCTAGATTTATGGGTAGAGTATACCAAACAGTTAGAAGAAAAGTATAGATGGCCCGTATCGGGTACATGGGATGCCGAATGTATCATGCGAGTAGAAGAAGCATTATGGAAAAAAAAAGCCAGACAGTCACAGAAAGATGCCATCGAGTTATGGCGCAAAGAAGCGCATAGAAGAACGGAAAAGGAAGTCAGAAAGTCAGAATTAAGTAGAGAATCCCAAGAACGAGCCCAAGAAAGAGAATTGATCGAGATAGGTGAACAAGTCAAAGCCGAACAGTCAGACAGACAGAGGCATGCCCTTATTAAGGGTATGTATCCTCTTCTTGCCGAAGGTTTGCCAAAAGCGACCCCAGAGGCATCCAGTAATTTCCCGCCACCATTAGTTCCGACCAAGCTACGTCACAAACCGACCGCAGCTGATATTTTTATTTCGTCCTATCTGGACGACACAGTTCCCGAATATGCAAATCCTGTCCGCGCTCCGCCAGTCCCTGTAAATCAGGCACTTCCCGCTCCTCCAGACACCGGGGTGCCCTTAACAGCTCCCCCGGCCCAGTCCGCCATACAAGTACAATTACCGACCCTGCCAGGACGTAGAGCCTCAGTAGACGACTCCAGTCTAGGGGCCGCAGGAGGAGCTACTCCTCAAACCCCGCCGCCACACAAGCGTTTATCGGCACTCGAATTACATGCTCAAGCATCACAGCGTACTCCTAAAAGTAATAAGTCTGTCACAGAAATCAGACAAGCCCTTAACGAATGTGTCTATGACGCAGTCCCAGGCGAGTATAATATGGTTTTATATTCCGTACGTGTAAGGAGGGTGACCGAGTATCTAGTCACCTTACCGAATATGAAAGAAGATCTAGACAGAATATATCGTTTCATCCGTACAGGGGATGATCCAGAAAGTATTGGCGAGATTATGTCTCAAAGGAAAGCCGAGATTCAGCTCATGATATTAAAGTTCCTGATCAATTGTCTAATAAGAGAACAAGATTACCCGTCTAAAGATCCCGCCGAAATGAGAATCCTGACAAGGTGGAGTGATAATATAGCCGAGGGTAAGCACAAGACCGTCAGTGCCATGGAGAGTATGTACAAGAAAATTCGTAAAGAAATAATAAGGTTACACGACCAGCGTAAAGCAGCACAAGTAAGCGAGAAAGAAAGTATCTCTGATCCTGAAGAGGAAGACGAGAATCCCGCCAGAATAGCGTATGTAGGAAAATCTAGATTTCCAGATCGCCATTTACGCCTAGAACCCAAGTCTGTTTTTCATCATCCAGCACCAGAACAAGGTTCTCTAGAACAAGTATTTCAAGCTACCGATCACATTCTGAAATCACGAATCGGTTACAGTGAATTAAGTACCATGCATGAACAAGAACTAGCCCGATCAGCAGTCCGATGGATTACTGATTCTACCACTTTTCCAGACGAAATAGTGGCACAAATGTTTCTGAAATTGCCCCCAGCCGAGCAACGACTGGTGGGTATGTATATGATCCAGTACCTCATTACTCTGTATGAGGGTCAACACTCTGATCCAGGCCCGTTACATGATATCCTGAACGAGTTACTCCAGTATAGATGGAGAGGTCTAGGTACCGATTTAATTAGTGTCATTCTAGAACAGCGCCACAAATATAGAACGTTCCTGAACCCGCATTTTGTTCATGTCTCACCCCCAGAAAGTAAATCGTTTTACATAGACAGACAGAATCCGTTACGAGAAGTCCACCCAGTCCAAGGGGCGGGTGGCGTAATGCAACGAGTGTTTGTATACACTCCGATTTCAAAGATGGAACTTCTTGAAATGAAGAAATTAATTCCCTGTCATGACAAAGATCCAGCAGGGTTCCATAGAGAATTAAAAGACATGCTCCGTATGGGAGAATACACTTACCCAGACATCATTAAAATGTTAAAGGTCCTGTTACCCGCAGGGGTATATGAAAAGTTAAAAGAAAAAGAATGGGAGGTGGGAGAGAAAAAGATCGATTGGACAGCTCTAGAAGCTGAAGACAAGGCACGAGTACCAGGTACCGGTCTTGGAGATAAATGTAAAGAATTACCAGAATTATTGATTCAAGTTTTACCCAGATTATTGACAACTAGGAAAGAAGACTGGGATGCAATCTCAGCCTGTAAACAGAAACAAGATGAAGATATTAGCGATTTTTATTCTAGATTCGAAAAATGTTTCAGTATTAACAGTGGTCTCAAGACAAGTAGTGAGTCATACCCTCATCTTTTCGTCACCAAATTAGTCGAGAATTCAAGTCTACAAATTAAAAATCGAGTTTTGAAAGTTGAAAGCACCTGGCAAGCAAATACCCCGTCCCAGATGCTCCAGATGCTCCAGTATCACCAGAATAGAATCAGGGAAGAGCAAGAACACGAAAGAAAACGTATGAAAGACACGAAAATGAAAGTGCTAGTTGCACAATCTGTTCCTCAAGACAGTCAGAAGAGGGGTCCGAATCAAGCCAGTCATCCTGCAGCTCCCGTTAAAGGGAACTGCAATTATTGTAAACAGCCAGGTCATTTTATAAACGAGTGTGCAGTTCTGAAACACAACATAGCTACCGGTAAGACTAAAGAAAGACCACGTCCGCCTAGACAAGAACAAGTTTCACAGATTCCTCAGTCACAGAATGCACAACAGACAGTTTCCGCACCGCAGCCTATTGCTGCAACACAGCATGTTACGTCACAGATGTACCAGTATGCACAGTCCGAGTATCCAGAGTACCAGTCATATTCATGAAACAGCCTAGAGAGGGAGGTAGGCTTGCCTCTCATCGAGATACCTGTAGATCAAGAAGGTCCTTATGTTCACAGTCAAGTATTAGGGAAAGACAGAAAGTTTTTGATCGATACAGGGGCAAGTAGGACCACAATTAGTCATGCCGAAGTTCCAGGGGCTCCGCTCTCAGGCTCAAGAAATGTTTCCCTTGGATTTTCAGGAAAACCAATAGTTAATGAGATATCAAAGCCAGTCACTCTAGAAGTAGGTCCATTGTCCCGTACTACTGACCTGTTACTTACTAAGTCATGTCCAGAAAATCTATTAGGCATTAAGACACTGAAAGAATTAGGTGCAGTTATTTGCTGTTCCCCAGAGGGAATACGTCTGTTCCTACGTGACTTTAAGGGTCACTATGTATTACGAGATTTTGATTCAAGACTGTCTAATGTTCCGCAGCACTTATGGGCGCAAGGTCCAACTGATGTAGGTTATATGCAAATCACACCCCATCGTGTGACTCTCAAGCCAGGTGTAGTGTTACCCCGAATCAGACAGTACAGATTGCCACCTGAGGCTGTAGCAGCCTTATCCAAAATTATTGACGAGCTCATGGCTCAAGGAGTAGTTGTAGAAACTGACTCCAATGTATGTAATTCTCCGATCATTCCAGTCATGAAACGTACTGATCCGAATGCACCCCCAGTATATCGATTAGTGATTGATTTACGAGAGCTTAATAAATGTATCATTCCTCAGTACCCAGTTGTCCCAGATATTTCTTCCCTGTTAACAGCCATTGATTCCGAAGCCACGTTTTTCACTGTCATAGACCTCAAGAATGCATTTTTTAGTGTTCCAATTCATCCAGACAGCCAGTTTCTTTTCGGATTCTGTTTAAATGGAAGGAGCTATATGTTTACACGCGCTCCTCAAGGTTTCACAGAAAGCCCTAGTATTTACAGTCAAGCACTCAAGAGACAACTAGACAACATTCACATGCCAACTGACACTGCCCTGCTCCAGTATGTCGATGATCTACTGATCACTGCCCGTTCTGAACGTGCTTGCGAGCGAGCATCACTTACAGTTTTGTATTTCCTTGCCGAGATGGGGCACAAGGTGTCACCTTCGAAGCTTCAATTCTGTGTCCAGCAAGTGGTATACTTAGGACACTTGCTGTCCAAGAGGGGTAGGCAGTTGACACCCGACCGTATCCAGTTAATAGCGAGTCTTCCCCAGCCCAGAACCCAGAAGGAGGTACGTGCTTTTATCGGCCTTACTTCTTATTGTAGACAATGGATTCCCCAGTATGCATTTCTAGCCAAGCCACTGATACAGTTAACGACACAGGAGGCAGCCGTATCGACTGTCCTCCCTTGGACATCTGAACATACACTTAGTTTCAACGAGTTAAAGAAAGCCCTATGTCAAGCTCCAGTTCTAGCTACACCGAACTACAGTAAGCCTTTTACACTTTTCGTTACTGAACGGGAAGGTACAGCATTATCTGTTCTCACACAAGATCAAGCAGGACAATACAAGCCCTGTGCTTATTTTTCGAGCACATTAGATCCAGTCGCCCAGGCGTTGCCTGCGTGCCTCAAGTCAGTTGCAGCCACAGCACTAGCTATCAGACAAAGTGATTCCATAGTTTTAGGACACTCCCTGACAGTACAAGTCCCACATTCAGTAGAAGTTCTTTTAAACCGAACACAAACTCAGCACTTGACAATTGCACGTTTAACAGGTTATGAATTGACACTGTTCCAGCCACACATAGAAATCAGACGCTGCAACGTTCTGAATCCTGCTACACTGTTACCATCAGTTAATTCAAATCCAGACACACATGACTGTGTGGAAGTAATCAACATTACGACAAAGCCAAGACAAGACCTGACAGATATTCCGTTATCAGATCCCGACCTGACACTTTATGTAGATGGTTCATGTATGAGAACTAGTACAGGAGAACTAGTCGCCGCGTATGCAGTGACTACTGACACTGAAGTTATCAAGACACACCGTATTGACACCCTGTCCGCTCAAGCAGCAGAGCTAGTTGCTCTGACACAAGCCTGTATACACGCCAAGAACCTGAAAGTTAATGTTTACACAGATTCACGTTACGCATTCGGAGTTGTACACGACTTCGGAGTGCTCTGGCAGGAGAGAGGTTTCATGACTTCTCATGGAACCAAGATTCAGCATGGTCTCCTTATTCAAGCCCTGTTAGATGCCATACATTTACCGACATCCATTGCTATCATGAAATGCAAAGCACATACGAAAGTTACTGACATTATTTCCCAGGGTAATGATCTAGCCGACCGCACAGCCAAGCTTACAGCACAGATTCCAGACATTCCAGTTAATCTGACACATACTCCAGATCCGATTATATGCATGACAGTTAAGGACCCTACACAAGATGTCATAGATATCCAGTTACATGCTACTCCCGATGAAATCAAGAAATGGTCTGAACAAGGAGGGGTCCAGACAGATCAAGGATGGTTAACGAAGGGTAGAGCCACATGGTTTCTCCCCGATTCTATGGTTCAAGTCATTATCAATACCGCACATAGTCCAGCACATTTAGGAGAAAAAGCTATGTTAGACAGTATCCAGAACATTTGGTTCAATAAGCATTTACGAGCTGCAGCCAAGCAGAAAGTCCGTACCTGTATGATATGTTGTCAGTTTAATCCAGGTAAAAGTGTCCCGGTGGAACAAGGTGGTTTCCAGCCCCCTGACCACCCTTTTGAGGTCCTCCAGATGGATTATATTCAAATGGAGCGATGTCGAGGTTTCAAGTATGTCCTTGTAGTTGTATGCGCTTTGTCCAGGTGGACAGAAGCATATCCAGTCCCAGATTACACAGCCGCGACCACTGCCAAGCAGTTGGTTCGTGAATTTTTCCCTAGATACGGACTCCCTAGAGTCGTATATTCCGATAACGGCCAGCCATTCTCATCTGAACTCATGAAACACGTTTCCCTTTTGTTAGGGTACCAGTGGAAGTTCCATTGTGTACGCCTTCCTGAAGCAGCCGGTCTCGTAGAGAGACATAATCAGACTCTGAAAATCCGTATTGCAAAAATCTGTAAAGACAAAGGTGTGGACTGGTTAGTAGCTCTGCCAGTCGCTTTATTTTATATGCGCATGGTCGCACATTCCAGATCAGGTCTGTCCCCGTATGAGGTCGTATTCGGCCGCCCCCCTAACATGTGGGGTACTCCTAGACCCCGAAGTATTACCGATGTTTCATGTAATATGCTGACAGATTACCTAGCTTCCTTGATGTCTGCCCTCAACTCATGTCGTTCACAGGTTGCCGCCGCATTTCCAGACAATACCGAGGTGGCACCGCACGAGATCGTTCCAGGCTCCCTTGTGATGGTCCGAAATTTTGACAGATCAAGTCCGCTGGAACCACGTTGGAAGGAGCCACGCCAGGTCCTCTTGACCACCCGAACTGCCGTCAAGTTGGAAGGCAGGAAGGGGTGGGTCCACCTTTCTCATGTAAAACTTTTCAATCCATTGAAATCAGTCTCCAAGAACATTTCCAAGGATTTCCAGGATTCGAAAGATTGCCAGAACATTGTTTTAAAGGACTGTCCCGCACAAGACATTATTACAACCCCTCCCTTGTTAGAGAAAACTCCGCAACAGGAGTATAAGCTCAAATTAAGGTCTAGTAAAATAAGTCAGTCAGTTTGATTGTATAAGTCCTCCCCTAGGTGAAACGGTTAGACTGTTTCTGACATGTATAAAATAGACCCCCATAGTGAGAGAGTCAGTCGAAGTTCACTTCAATGTATCGTTTTTCTGAGTTTCGTATTATTCATCAGCATAATGATTTCCTGCACCAGCTACGCATTTTTCCTGTACTTACCAGTTCCTCATGTAAATATGTCTACTAATGCTACAGTAGAGCACACGTTTAGTGATCTGCCTCCTCACGAATATTCATACCGCCTCGCTATGCGCAACAACACATTTATCCGTATGTTACATTACTCACACCAGACCAGCAATGCCACTAATTGTTGGGTGTGTGGTCGACTCCCCCCTTTCCAGACACCGAAGGGAGTTCTGCCACTTTTCCCTTATCCATTCTCACATAATGGTTCGTGTGGTGCATGGTCCACGTTAACGTCATCCTCAACAGATATGTCTTTTCTTAACAGTACATGTTTTCCAGACAAGCAAGGTTTCCCCCACAGAACAGGTTTAGATCTAGAAAATGAAGTATATAATTTAGGTAATTATTCGTCGAATTTCATGGTCCTGAATGTTCAGTCTGATACTACTCCAGACTTACCTGCTATTTCAGTACTACCTGTCAAAGGCGAATTATGTGTCCGTAGTTATGGTTCTGTACACATAGGTCATAGTGAATGTACTACTGTTATCAAGTATAGTGACAGTGGGAAATCTATTTTCAAAGCTTCACGTCATTCTTATTTTATTTGTGGTCAAACTGCATATGTCCGTCTGCCCCTCGATTGGGAGGGAACCTGTTACATTGCCTTCCTACTGCCACCTGTTTTCCTAGCCCCATCTGATTATCACAGAAACACACATCTAGTACACATTAGACATAGAAGGGAGTCCCCAATTGTCGACTATACTGAAACTACTCTAGAACAGTATACAGATTTCAATAAAGGTTTCTTCTTCTTTGTAGGACCTGTCCAGAATAGTAAACTGATCCGTAGGTTAACAAGAACCCTTGAAGCTGTAGTAAATGAAACTGCCTCTGCTCTAGGTAACTTAACCGAAGAACAATCTGCTATGAGATTTGTCGTTTTGCAAAATCGTCTCGTCCTTGACGTCATACTGGCCGATAGGGGCGGGGCCTGTAGAGTCATCGGATCTAGTTGCTGCATTTTCATTCCAAATAACGCGCCGTCTGTTTATTCAGCTATAACCAGACTCCATAAAATTGCCCATCTGTTACACCAAGATCCAGGCACCTGGACATGGTCCGGTTGGTTCTGGAATGTAATGTCCGCATGGGGATGGAAAGTCCTGTCCTTTCTAGGTATTGCAGTAGCGATCATATTTAGCTGCTGCCTCTGTATACAATGTGGCCCTGCGATTTGCAGCATGTGTGCTACCTCTTGTATTCCTAGTCCCAAGCCCCGTTCTAAATCCCGTTCCAAGACAATTCGAGACGAGCAAATGGTACTGTATGAAATGATAGATGGTATCATGAAAATTGATGTTTCCTGATGGAAACGTAGTGACAAGGAGGGAATGTGGAAAAGTAAATTTTGCCATGTTCTGTGTCCCTACGCCTCATCCATCATATGTTATGTGTGCATGACCAATATGCATATGTTATTCCCCATGTCCGATTAATGACGCAATTACAGTTGTGTCCACCTCTGGTATGACATTTTCCAGTCCTCGTGAATACTACGAATATCAGGCCTATGTAAAGTAATGTTGCCACGTTTCCCAGTGTGCACGTTATTCCATTATAAAGTCCCCGTTTCCAGGCCTCAAAAGGGCCCGGACATCAGATTCAGCTCCTGTCTCCTGAAGCCTCGCTGAGGAGCGATACAGCCCCCACCTGTATCCTCGACCCTTCACTTACTTCCTGCCTCGCAGTGCCCGGTGCAGCTTGGCTCTGCCTCTGAGTCTGCCAAGAGTATGTTATGATTCCAGCTATCAGTTCAGTCCTCCTCCTCTGCATTCCTAAGCTACTGAACTGCATCAATAGTTTTCGTCATTGTCTAGCCTATTCGGCTCCACGTTAGAGAAATACTGTATTTAATGGTCATTTAGTATTCTTCATCACGCACTACATGTAGAATAATGCATGGTCCAGTCTTAGAATCAAGTTAGCTTTTCCCCTCATGACTTCTAGTTTATATCAACATGTTCCCTAAAACATTAGATACCAGATAGGGTTTAGGTACATGTCGCTCCGACCCTCCAGACTCTAGTCTCTGCTCCTAGCACAGAGTTCGTAGCCCCCAGCTTCTCCTAGTAACACGTCATTGCTAGTTTTCGCGCACCATTAGGTTAGAGGTCCCGGCTCCTTAGGTAGCCCCCTCCTATGTTTCCGCCCATTCATGACCTATTCTGTTACGTTTGCATCACATGTCTATGTATACTCCCAGTTACACCTCTTTTTACTGTTATCTTTCGCGACTGCTACGCGTCATGCCTTTCTGCTCCACCCACTGCTACGCCTACTGCAATGTAATGCTATGTGTTCGCGCTATGTATATATGCCTGTGTTTTGTTATTGAATGTTAGCGCGCTCATCCCAGACCTAGCCCCAGCAGCTGCTGGGCCTCTTTTCCCCTGCTGGGCCCCAGTTGTCCTGCTGGGCCCTGTCACCTCTGTTCTATGCAGGTTGTCCTGATCCTGTCCTTATGCTGTAATAAACCTGCAGAAACTCCTACTACCTCGAATCTTGACTCTTATTTTATTGAGCTATCTGTTATTCGTTCATTCATCCAAAAATAGATCCGGTATTATTTATTTATATACCACAACTACCCTTCCTGTTACCTCCAGCAAGATCCACATAGTGGATTTGCTGAAAGGTTTTTGGTGGCCATGCCCCCTTTCTCCACCACTTGGCAAACACGCCTCCTGGCGTACTACTTGTTGGTGAATGAAGTTCCCTTGGTTTTTGAGGGTCCTTGGGGCCAACTAGCGATCCTGTTACCTCCAGTACGACACACACAGGTAGATTGTCTAGATGTTGTCAGAGGCTACGCCCCCTTTCTTCACCACTCTACAAACGAGCCTCCTTGTGCACTACTCGCTGAGGGAAAAAGTCCACTGTAGTCCTGAGGCCCTCAGGAGGCAAGGGGACCTCATCCCACCACCAGAAGTGCAAGTGCAGGAGAGGAAGTTACAGATCAGCGACGTACGAGCGGGTCCATTCCGGGTCTTGCAAGTGACCTAGTGTGAGCGCGGGAGAGCAGTGGTAACCGGCGCGCGGCAAGAGCTGGGCTCCGCGAACCGCCGAGCCGAGCCGGGGCCGCAAACAAGAGTAACAAGAGCCACAGGAGCCCGGTGAGTCGCGGCAGGGGCCAAGGCACCGGGAGCGTCGGGAGTATCAGGAGCAGCGGGTGAACAGCGGAGGGTAGGAGGCTGGTGAGAGTGGTAATCCATGCCTCCGTATTACCTAGCTGCACAAGTAGAAGAGAGCTGAATCCAGAAATTGTGCTTCAATATTTGTTCTGGTGAAAACTTACTAGCGGCTTTCATTTTATTTTATTTTAATGCCCTGTAATTGATTTCACTCCACAACATGTGAAGAAGGGATTTCACCCCGCATTGCATGTGTGCTTTCACTGGAGTGTGGAGTGTGGTAGCACGGGCATTTTCTCATTACTACGCTCCAACGGCCGGATTTGACCACAAGTGGGGAGCCGCAGATTATTTCCTGTGCACGGCAAGTGCCGCGAGTGTCTCTTTTGTCCCAGCGTCTTGTTTCATCTTGTCTTGGTTGCCTGTTGCTGTCACTGCGGAGCATACTGTGGGCTGCGTCCTATCCCCTGACATTGAGGAGGACATCGGGGGCGTGCAGAGGGACGCTCGTTGGAGGGGCTACAAGTCCCAGGACTCTTTGGGCGCACACTCCTGTTCCCGATACTGAGCACCGCCCTATTGTCATTGATAATATTTAAACAGCAATGAGAGGTGCGTTTTCAGAGTGGTGGAGAAAGGGGGCATGGCCTACAACCACCTCACTGCGTGGGGCTTACTGGAAGTAACAGGAGGTCTTGTTGGCCCCTAAGGGCCCTCAACAGTCAAGGTGGCTTCATTTCCCAGCCAGGAGAGCACCAGGAGGAGCGTTTGTGGAGTAGTGGAGAAAGGGGGTGGGGCCTCCGTGAGTTGCTAGCTTTTTTATTTTCTTTAAATTTTTTAGGAATGGGGCCGCATGGCTCCCCTTTCCTGGACCATTTTGGGTTCTGGGGACCCCACCTGCCGGGGCCTGACCAATTTCAGCCCCAGGGGGCCCATGAGGACCCTTGCCTGGGCAAACTTCGTCCCTAGGGCTCCCATCCCCCAGGGCTTGGCCTGAAGGCCCGCAGTCCCTGCCGGCTCCCTGCCTCCTGCGGGAGCCAGCATTGCCTTGGGATCCAGGGAGGTGCTGGGTCCCAAAGCAAAGTGTATGTTTTCCTGCTCACTTCAAAGAGAGCAGGGAAACAAACACTGCTCTGCTTTCAGCAAGCACGAGCATTTTATGATCTTGCTTGCTGAAAGCAGAGCAGGTTTACTATGGTTTGGCGGGAGCTGTGCTCTCACCAAGCCATAGCAAACCACAATGTCCTGGGGTGGACATCCCAGGACATTACTGGGGCCGGCCCTGGGTGGGGGGGCTCCACTAGTCTAATGTTAGACTCATGTTGTTCGAATATGTAAACACAAAGACATATTCGAACAACATGAGTCTAACATTGTATAAAAGAACGTGTATCAGTGTGTTAAACCAAAAAGAAAACTAGAAACAATTAAGATAAAAGGGGATATCGGTGGGGGTTGCAGGGGAGTGCGGTAATAAGATTTCTCATTACGTTGAGGGCTGCACTATAAGTGAGAATTCATCTCCTCATCCAGGTTAAGCCCCCCTGGGAACTTGGTGCCAGCTTGTAATATGAAGCGAGATTCTAATCTATGAAATGCTGCTATTTGGTTACCACCTCTGGGATTAAGGTTGACTGAGTCCAGGCCAAAGTACCTGGCCTGTATCCAGTCCCCATCAAGTTTGTCTGTGAAGTGCCTAGCTGTGTTGTAGCTATGGTCTTTGTTGGTTATGGTTGTCCAGTGTTCCAATACTCTTTTCTTCACTGGGAATGTTGTGGAGCCAATGTACCACAGACCACAGGGGCACACAATGGAGTAGACCACAAAGTCAGTGTTACAGGTGATCAATTTGGGAATCTTCCATGTGGTTTTGGTTCTCTCTAGGGTAGGGTCTGTGACATTGCTGCTGTATCTACAGGCTTTACAATTCTTGCATTGGTGGAATCCTTTTGTTTGTTTGAGACACTTAGTTTCTATATGCTGTAAATGGCTGTGCACTAGTATGTCTCTAAATGAGGTACTTCTCTGTAGCTTATCGCTGGGTTGGGTCCTATCTTCTTCCTCAGTATAGGGCCCTGCCTTAAGATTCCCATCTGTATTTTAAGATCTTACGCAGTTGCACAGCGTGACTGCTATACCTGATGATGAACCTTATGGATTCTGTCTGGTCTTTGTTTGAAGTTTTAATGGGGTTGTTTGCAGGTAATATTTCATCCCTCAGGAGGTCTTTTACTCAAGATTCTGCTTGTTTAAGAGCTTGAGCAGAATAGCCTCTTTCCCTGAACTTCATTTCGTAGCCTGTTTAGTGTGTTCATATGTGGCAGTAGTGCTACAGTTTCTTTTGGCTCTTAAAAGCTCACTGTAGGGTATACCCCACCTGAAGCTCGGTGGGTGGCAGCTTAAGGCATGCAGGATGGAGTTTCCTGCTGTTTTCTTCCTACAGAGATTAGTACTAATGGTGCCCCCCTCGATGGTAGGCTTGAGGTCAAGGAAGTTACTGGTTTGTTGTAGTGTCTCGTGGATCTGAGGTTCACATCATTTTCGTTCAGAAGGTCAATGAACATGTTCAATCCTATTTCATCACCCTCCCAAATAAAAACACATCATCGATATATCTCATCCATGATTTCACATTGTAGATCCATTTTCTGTGTTATCATTCCCGAGCACCTGCTTCTCCCACCTTCCCAACATGAGGTTGGCATAGCTGGGAGCAAAGCAGGTGCACATGGAAGTCCCCTGTAGATGTTTATACATATCCTTTTCAAACATAAATACATTTTCCTGCAAGCAAGTTTTGATCATTTCTAGCAGCATGTGTGTGTGTTCCAACAAATGAATATCTCGAGTCTTGAGGAAAAATTTGCATGCTTTCAATCCGTCTTGATGTCTAATACTAGTATATAAGGACTCGACGTCCAAGCTGACTAGCCAGTGACTGTCATTTAAGGTAATGTTGTCTATTTCTGTCAGGAAGTCGGTGGTGTCATTCAGATAAGAATTTAATTCTTCAACAAAAGGATACAGAAAATGATCGACATAGGTCGAGGTGTTCTCCAAAAGGCTATTGGTTCCTGTGCGTGTTTGTGGATTTTTGGTAATTAATATAAGGTAGCTGTGGTGGGTGTTTCGTTTCTAAGAAACTGCCTTTCGTCCCATGTGAGTAGCCATTTCTCATACCACTCTTGCAACCTCTGCAGATATCTATTCTGTAGATTCATTTGTGTCACTAGGTTGCTAGATTATATTCCAAAGCAAGCGCGGGAGCCCGTACTTGTTTAAAATTTTATATTTTATTTTGCCGTGGAACCACCCATGTATCTGCAACAAAATAAAACAATTAAAGCTTTTTACCACCCCAACCATATTTGGGGGGTCAGGATATTCCTATCCTTCCCCCTGTTCTTTTTTTTCTTTCTTTTTTTCTTGGACTCAGCTTCATGCGGGTCCCAAGAAGGCTGCCAACACTTCCTGGTTGAAGTGTTGGCAACCAATTAAATTTTAGTAGGATTCACTAGTCCACTATAAGGACTCACGTCCCAGACACCTATATTTTTTAAAGATAGATATCTCAAAAACTACTGAACTGATTTATACAAAATCACAAAACGCATGCTTCTGGCCCAACATCTAGCTTTCTGCCAAATTTTGTGTAATTCTGTTCAGCAGTTTGGCTGTAGTTGTGTTAAAAAATGAAAAATCCCCATAGACTTAACAATGGAACAATGCGTTTTTGATCCCCCATTATTTCTCGGCCCCCACATGATGGATCACCCCGAAACTTTAAACACAGCAGTTGAACCTAAAGGGGTAAGTTTTGTGAAACTTTCATAGCGATTCGTCAAGCGGTGCTAAAGTTATTGCAAAACAAAAAAAAGCTTTTCCTATAGAGACTTTGGTCCTTACTATAACTACCTACCGCAACCACCAGTAGGTAGTATATATATATGTAGCTTGTTACTTGTGAACAAGGAGCGCAAGCTCTGAAACGCGTTAGCGAGTTGTTGTGCCACAAATAAAGCACGCTTTTGCAAACGTCTAAGAGTCTGCGGTATGCTGTCTTATCAAAGTTGAAAGCAGCGGTTGTTTTTGGATTAATAGAGGCCTTCCACCCCACCCGCGCCGAGGTGAGGTTCGGGGAAGAGCGACTGATTATGTTTGGATATATATATATATACACACACACACACACACACACACACAGGGAGTTTCAGTCAGCCCTGCCCTCCTTATTCATTGGTCTGATTGGCGGGCCAAATAATTTTTATACGTTGTATATGTTTAAAAAAATTGCATGCCATGGCCAGGCCTGTTGGATTTCTCAATGCTTGTTGATATACATAAGTCACTTTGTTAGAAACCCCTGATGGTAAAATGGATTCACCAAAGTCAAAGAGCATGGCGTGTAATTCGCAACCCTTTGCTGATGTTCTTTAATGTCTCCTATGCAAAACTATCCCTAAAAATTGTTGAATGAGGCAAAGAAGCACCTCAGTCTCATTGGGATACCGTTGAATCTATCAAAAACAGAGGCTCTTACATTTGGGAAATCATCTTGTAAAGCCTTTTGGTACATACATGAAAATAAAATTAAGAGGGTAACAGAATATACATACATTTTAAGCAGGTGGAAAGTTGAATATACATGTTAAAACCCATATCAAACAATTGACAGCCTATGTCCAATGGTCATTTAATTTCAACAATAATTATGGAAGTTAAACCCCTTCAGAACAGGTACATTTATTTGAAAGTAAAAGACTGGAACCCATATTTTATGGAGTCTGTGGTGTTTCACTACTCCCTTAAAGACCTCTGCAACTCCCTCGCCTCATACTTCCACAACAAGATCGCGGACATACACAACAGCTTCAACAACCAACCAACGCACACCAAGACCGAACAACCACCCCCCACCACCACCCTCCACGCCTGGACCCCGATCAGCACCGAAGACACCGTCCGCACGATGAACTCCATCCACTCCGGATCACCGACCGACCCCTGCCCTCACCACGTCTTCAACAAGGCCGACGCTGTCATCGCACCCCACCTGCGAGACATCATCAACACATCCTTCGACACCGCCACCTTCCCTGAGAGCTGGAAGCACGCCGAACTCAGCGCTCTACTCAAGAAACCCTCAGCGGACCCCACCGAACTCAAGAATTACCGCCCCCATCTCGCTCCTACCGTTTCCAGCCAAAGTCATCGAGAAGACCGTCAACAAGCAGATGGCCGCCTTCCTCGAGACGAATGGATCCCTCGACCCCTCACAGTCCGGCTTCCGAGCCAATCACAGCACCGAGACCGCCCTCAGAGCCGCCACCGATGACATCCGAGCCCTGATGGACAACGGAGAAACAGTGGCCCTCATCCTCCTAGACCTCTCCGCGGCATTCGACACTGTCTGCCACCGCACCCTAGTACAGCGCCTCAGCAACGTCGGAATCCAGGACAAGGCGCTGGAATGGATCATCTCCTTCCTCGACGGAAGAACACAGAGAGTCCGCCTACCACCGTACAAGTCAGAGGCCACCGAAGTCATCTGCGGCGTCCCCCAAGGATCCTCACTGAGCCCCACCCTCTTCAACGTCTACATGAGCCCCCTCGCGGCCATCGCACGCCAACACAACCTCAGCATAATCTCCTACGCCGACGACACCCAGCTGATCCTCTCCCTGACCAACGACCCCGCCGCCGCCAGAGCCAACCTGCACGAAGGGATGAAAGAGGTAGCCGAGTGGATGACGACCAGCCGCCTGAAACTGAACTCGGACAAGACGGAGGTCCTCATCCTGGGCTCTTCACCCTCCGCCTGGGACGACTCCTGGTGGCCCCCCGCCCTGGGCACCGCACCCAAACCGACAGACCATGCACGCAACCTGGGCTTCATCCTGGACTCCTCCCTCTCCATGACCAGGCAAGTCAACAACGTCTCCTCGGCGTGCTTCAACATCCTACGCATGCTACGGAAGATCTTCTGGTGGATCCCCACCGAGACCAGGAAGACCGTCACCCAGGCCCTCGTCACTAGCCGACTGGACTACGGCAACGCCCTCTACGCCGGTACCACCGCCAAGCTCCAGAAGAGACTCCAGCGGATCCAGAACGCCTCAGCCAGACTCATCCTCGACATCCCACGAACCAGCCACATCTCCGGACATCTGAGAGACCATCACTGGCTCCCCGTCAACAAAAGAATCACCTTCCGCCTCCTCACCCACGCACACAAAGCCCTACACGACCAAGGCCCAAGCTACCTCAACAGCCGAATCAACTTCTACGCTCCCAAACGCCACCTCCGTTCAGCCAACCACGCCCTCGCCGCCGTCCCCCGCATCCGAAGAGCGACTACAGGAGGAAGGTCCTTCTCCTACCTGGCCGCCAAGGCCTGGAACTCCCTCCCGACCGACCTGCGCCTGACCCAAGACCATCTCTCCTTCAGGAAGAAGCTGAAGACCTGGCTGTTCGAGCAGTAGCGGCACCCCCCCTCCCCCAGCGCCTTGAGACCCTACGGGTATGTAGTGCGCTCTATAAATGTCATTGATTGATTGATTGATTAAATGAAGGAGTTACCAAACAGATAGATTCGGCCACCATTTTGTTTACCAAGTAAAAGCCCTAAGACTTAAACTGTGTTTAGAATCTCTGCCCTTCAGAGGTAGGTTGACACCGCTGTTGAGTTTCTTAATTGCAAAATGATTTCCTAATGACTTAAACCGGGTTTAGAATGGGGGCCCCTGGGGGAGCGTAGCGTGAGCAATCTCCCCCTGGGGTCTTTCGCCCGATTGGGACAGGCCACGCATAGGGATTGGCGGAGGGGGCTGGGAGCCGGAGCGCGCTATCAGCGTTCTAAACTGAACGCTGAAGCGCGAGATTTACTTCATGTGAGGCTCGGCAGGGAGGCGGGAGCATTTTGCGGCGAAATTCATAAGGGGATATATTTAAATTTGTTTAGTGCGTGCTGACTCCAGTGTCAGCATGGCACTAAAAGCAGAGTTGCTGGAGGCATTAAAAATTATTCAGGAGGCGGGCAGAGAAGACCTGCTATCTTTGGGAGCTCGGCAGATGGCGGAGGCCCACCAGAAGCTGCCTAAGCGCTTGGCTGCCAGAGGAGTGCAGTGCGCAGTAGAGGCATGCTTACCTCAGCATGCAGCGAGACGTCGTGGGTCAGCGCGGTTACAGAGAAGTAGACCGCATAGTGTTGGTGTTGGTGCTCGCACTGGTGTAGTGCGACAGGTGACGACGAGGAGGGCGCAGTCTTTGTCCCCTGGCGCGCAGGTGAAGGCTTCCTCCCAGGTCCCGCAAGCCCTTGGTGAGTGTTGTACTGCGAAGGGTAGGGGCGGGCCTGGGAGGGACGGTGGGAGTGTTTTGCTGACGTGTACTTCGTCGTCAGCTAGGAGCAGGCTTCGCAGCGGGAGGGGCCGGGGGTGTGACAGGGCTATGAATTTATCGAAGGGTGAGGGCCAAGGTGCGCAAGGAGCTGAAATGGGCCACTTTTCATATGGGGGCAGCCTTGTGAGCAGTAAGGAAGGCGCGCCTGGGCGAGTGGTGTCACAGATGACCCCTGCGCTGGTCGAGTATTCTAGCGATAGCGAAGAGGAAGTTAGCTTTTCCCCATCGTCATACTCTACCCCCCAACAATCTATGGAAGGTCTAGTTTTTAACAGTGATTCTGTGGGCACACATGACCCCAGGGTTGGCCAAGGTTTTAACATTGTGGCCAAGGACAGCAGGTTCAGCGGTTTAGAGCTGCAGCCCCAATGTGTTGGAGGTAATAGTAATTTGGAAGGTGTTATGGAACTAGAGTTAGAGTTAGGAGAGGTGTGGGCCCCACAACAGGTGAGGCAAATGGATGTTGGGCTGCAGCCAGTGGTTCGTGATCGGGTGGCAAGCCGTTTTCATACGGAATATATATTTCCGCGTGCCCATTCTCCCCCAAGACAATGTCGCCCCCCCTTGGCTCATGGTGGAAGTGAGACAGAAGGGCAATGGGTGTGGATAGCTTGTGCCAAAAACGTTAGTTCTGAAAGGGAGAGGGGGGAGTCGGAAGAGTATGAAGAAGAAGGAAGATGTGAAGCGGTTGCAAGGCTCTTCTGGTTTGAGCGATCTGAAGATGCAACTTGGCGTGGTTCAAGGAGCGGCTAAAGGATTCCATAATGTTCATGCAGCGATACCAGTAGCGGTTGCCACAAATTTTGCTTCAGTCACTGACGGGTCTAGTGCGGATTCTAGGTGTGCAGGCAGGCCCGTAGAGCGTGGGTCTGTCATTAATTGGCGGTATTTTGATGGAGGAGTTGGAGATGGGGAGTGCCCAGGTAGCAGTAATGTCGGAAGTGGTGCTGTAGGCACTGATGAAGGTGGGGAAGAAGGTTTTGGGGATCTGGAAGAAGGTAAGATTTGCGATAGGTCGGCCAAAGATAGATGGTATGCTGAATTGAAGGGTGGTGTGGAGGTGGGGGCCGGGACGGGGGCAACCTCCTTTGTTAAATCGTTGCAGAAGTCAAGAGCGGACCAGGCAACTACAAGGAAGAGGTCACAAAACAGAGAACAAGCGAAGACAGTTCGCTTGGAATTTCAAGAAAGAGCGAATCAGCTCACATGCGGTAAGCAGAAGTGATGGGGAGTTTGGGACTCTAATGATACATTTTCTGGTAATAGTGGGGAATGTGATGGTGAGTCTTTTTACAGCCATTTTAATAAGCGGGAGAGGGAGGAAGATTCTGAGAGGTCTGATACAGATGGAGTGGACACATGCGCTGCAGGCGAAGGTAAAAAAGGGATACAGGCCAAGTATAGTGACAAAGATAACCAAGGACGTGTTGGGTCAGGTTTTAACAAAAGGCTTCCATATATGGGGTTGGCTATGCCATTGAGTTCTCATTTATCAGTCATAACAAAGCGACAAATTTGGGACCACGATTTTGTTGATGTCTTTAAGTTATTACATAGGGAAGTGCAGGCAAAGGAAGGGTCGAAAGAAGAAGAGTGGGAATTGGCGAGGCGCCCAAGAGTTCCTCGTAACATTGAAAATTGGACATCGGCATTCCTTATTTTTGCGAGTATATATGCTAAAAGGGGAAACAACCTTTATAACGCAACTTTTACATCGCACTACCATTACAAGAAAACTTTTACAACGCAACATCCATTGCATTGCATGCCATTACAACGCAACCATTACAACGCATGACACTACAACGCATACCACTACAACGCATGTCATTACAACTCAGTCATTACAACACATACCATTACAACGCATACCATTAAAATCCAACACTTACCCAACTGTTGCACCCCCTGGAGTTAGAATAGTAATTTTTTACCCCTATACTATCCAACACTTACCCTACTGTTGCACCCCCTGGAGTTAGAATAGTGATTTTTACCCCTACACTATCCCATACTTACCATACATGCAATGTAATGTTATGCGTTGTAATGGTATGCGTTGTAAAGGTAGTATGCGTTGTAATGGAATGCGTTGTAAAGGTAGTTTTTAAAAATTCGTTGTAATGGCATGCGTTGTAATGGAATGCGTTGTAATGGATGTTGCGTTGTTAAAAATGCGTTGTAAAGGTATGCGTTGTAAAAGTATGCGTTGTAACGTCATACAACCTGCTGAAAGATATCCTGACAGGGCAGTTGCTCTTTTCCAGTATATGGACATAGTGAGGATGGCTCAGATGCACTTTGGGGGGGAATTCCTGGCTTAATTATGACGAGGAGTTTAGAGCCAGGATGAGCATTTGGAATGAGAAACCCTGGGGGGAGGTTGACGCGGAGTTGTGGTTGCAATTGATGTCGTTAGCACACCCACCGGGGACAATGCACACGGCAAGTGGCCTGCCCGTTGTATATCGGCCCTTTCCGCAGCGTCCCGCCCTGCAGGGGGCAGGTGGAACAGGTAGAGGTCAGGCGGCTGGATGGGGAGCGTGCTGGAACTTTAATCGGGGATTCTGTGATAGACCAGCATGTCGTTTCCGACACGAATGTTCTCAATGTGGAGGACGCCATGCATTTATCCAATATTTGGCATGGGGATCAGGAAAGGGGGACAAGGAGCACAAGAGCAGGGTTTTAATGCCAGAGGACATGGGGCGGCATTCCCTCTCATGGCAAAAAGCACATACCCCAGTTAAGTTAGAGGCATTGCCTCCCTGGTTAGAAAGCTATCCTGACAGGCAAGCGGCAAGTAAATTGTTTTGGGGATTTAAAGAAGGGTTCAAGATCAGTTACCAGGGTCCCCAAGTTAGGCGTTGGGCAGATAATCTCCGATTGGCTAAGGAATTACCGCAGATTGTAAGAGCAAAATTGGAGGAAGAAATAGCTCTGGGTAGAACAGTAGGCCCCTTTTTGCATTGCCCTTGGCCTAACTTGATTGTCTCTCTGTTGGAGGTCATTCCAAAAAACACACCCGGGGATTTCAGAATGATCCAGCATTTGTCCTGGCCGGAAGGCAACTCAGTCAATGATTTCATTTCTCCTACAGATACGGCGGTGTCATACACGTCTGTGGACGAGGCATTACGAATAATACATTTCATGGGCGAGGGCACAGAATTAGCCAAATGTGATATAAAGTCGGCATTTAGGCTTTTACCAATTCATCCTATGGACTTTGAACTTTTGGGCATATTTTTGGAGGGAGCCTATTACGTAGATAGAGTGCTCCCCATTGGATGTGCGGTGTCATGTGCACTATTCGAGACCTTTAGCTCATTTTTACATTGGGTTTTTTCTCAAGTTTGCACACCAGCTAGGGCCTGTCACTATTTAACCCCTTCGATGTTTGTGACGGAACGGTTCCGTCACGAGCGCCGGGTGGGCTGTGCTTATGACGGAACCGTTCCGACACGGCCACGCCCGTTTCTTAGAACCTTCATCACAGCGCGAAAATTCGTGCCGCGCTGAAGGTGTTAAATGATTTTTTGTTCATGGGGTAAGCCAGGACACAGCAATGCCAGCGGGCTTTGGTTACATTTCAGAAGATGGCTCAGGAATTTGGTGTGCCGTTGGCACCTGAAAAAACAGTAGGCCCCAGCTCCCAGATAGTCTTTTTGGGCATTGAAATTGATACCAGCTCTATGATGGCTCGACTACCACTGGATAAGTTGCAGGAGATACAGGATTGTGTGGTGGGGGCCTTGGACAAAGTTAAACTGGAACTACGCCAGGTACAGCGTTTACTTTGATATCTCAATTTTGCGTGTAGAGTCATTAGAGCAGGGCGCACATTTTGTAGATCATTAGGCATGGCGATGTCTGGAGCTAAGTCGCCACATCATAGAGTGCGCATTTCTAAGCAGGTAAGAGAGGACCTGAAGGTGTGGCTCACGTTCCTGAAAGATTTCAATGGCGTCCCTTTACATTTTATAGAGGAACCATTGGTGTGGCAGGTGCAAATATATTCTGCTGGTTCCAAGGGTTTCGGAGTCTTTTGGGAAGGACGCTGGTGTGCGGAAAGCTGGCCGGAGACCTGGTTAAAGGAAAGGAGGAGTATTGCTTTCCTCAAACTTTTTCCCTTGATTGTGGCACTGATGGTGTGGGGCAATGAATTTTGGAATAGGTCAGTTCTTTTTAACGTCGACAACATGACGGTAGTGAACTTGATCAATCGCCAGAAAGCTAAGGATGTGAAAGTTTTGAGTTTGCTTCGTGCGTTCATGTTGTTAAGCTTGAGGTTTAACATTGTCTTTCAAGCAAAGCATATTCCAGGAGTGAATAATTGTATCGCTGATGCACTTTCACGTTTCCATTGGCAGCGTTTTCAGGAGTTGGCACCTGGGGCAGAAGCCAGCAAGACTCCTATTCCATCGAGCGTTTGGGTCCTAGGGGACTGAGAATTGCGCAGATCATAGAGAATTCTTTAGCTGAATCCACCAGGCAGACGTACAAACAAGCATTGGTTGGAATTTTTAAATTATGAGAAGGTTGTTCATTGCAACAGAAATATGCAAGATATCACCCCCCTGATTTTAGATTTTGTACTGTTTTTGGCTAACAAAGGTTTGTCCTACTCCACAATAGGGAGAACACTGTCGGGGGTGTCTTTTTATGGTCAGTTTTTTGGGGGTTTTGACCCGGTTGACAATATACTTGTTAAGAAAATGTTGAAGGGTTTAAGCAGGGAAAAGGCCATGGTGTTGCAGCCCCGTCCCCCTAATAATTTTCAACTATTGCTAAGAATTTTACTTCAGTTGCCCGTTTTTTGTTACAGTGAAGCAGAAGTGGCTAGCTTCAGATTATGCATGATCTGGTTGTTTTTTGGAGCATTTCGGGTCTCCGAAGTTTTGGGTTTAAGGTACAAGGAGGGTCTTTGTTATGAGGACGTTTTCTTAATGCGTAACAAAATTAGGATCTGGTTACGAAGGTCCAAAATGGATCAGTTGGGGAGAGGTGTTTGGGTTTTTCTTAATAGTAGTGGTATAAAAAATTGCTGCCCAGTATTGGAATGGGCACACTTCAATTCAGTGTCAAATTCTCACCAAGGTGCCATATTTGTGCATGGCTCAGGTCATAAGATTACCATTCCCAGTTGTTAACTGTTTTAAGGAAAGCATTGCTTTTGATTGGGGAAAACCCTCAAGTTTTTGCAACTCATTCTTTTAGATTTGGGCAGCCACGGAGGCGGCAAGATTGGGGATGGGCTGGGAAGCTATTCGGAGAATAGGAAGATGGAAATCCAGTTGCTGTTCCAGATATGTGCGAAAATAATGATTGTGTTTTTTCTTTTGAGCTGTTATTTTGTTGCTAGTTGTTTTTTCCTATTTAGGTGACATCCGTGCTAATTGCCTGGGGAAACAGCAGGTGTGGATACTGGGACATTCTTTTGTCAAGTGGGTAGCCCTCTTTGCTGAGCAGCAGATTTATGGACGAGCCTTTGGCGTACCCAGTGCAAGACATGAATTGAGGTGGTGTGGCAAGGGAGGAATGAGATGGGACGATCTATTTCCGACCATTGACAAAATGAGGTATGACAGAAGGCCACCAGAACTTTTGGTAATTCACCTCGGCGAGAACGATCTAGTGTCTCTTTCGGGTTTAACACTGATTAAGCGTATGCAGCTAGATTTGGCAGTTATAAAGAATAACTGGTTGGGAACCCGCATTGCATGGACGGAATTTATTTACAGGCAGCAGTGGAGGCATGCACGAGATCAGTCAGCAATGGACAAAGCTCGCAGAAAGCTCAACAGGGCGATGAAAGTTTTTTGTGCAGCAATGGGTATCAGTTACATATCACATGAAAACATCACTAGCAAAGAAGGTCACTTATTCAGGAACGATGGTGGGCACCTCTCACAATTGTACCTTGCCTATTATTTATTGGAGCTGCGTGATTTCTTAGCTAAGGAGCTTAATGTGAACCTGTGATGCAGTGTGAAATACATATAACCATGTACCTATTTGTTTCAGAGGAGGGGTGGGGACCAGGAAAACTCGTCGGTTTTCCTGGGTGGCGATTTTCATGGTGGGTAAGTCTGGAGCGGGCTTACCCATCCTTTTGGATAGAAGCTGAAAGAAAGGTAATAAAACAAGGTTTTTGGAAATAGGTACAAAATATATATATATTAATGGTCTTGGTCAGAAAGTTCAGAGAGTTACCTGATCTAAATAAAGTGGCCTTTTTTGATACAGTGATAATGTTTGTGGTCTGTTTATATTGGGCGATGGGGGCCCCAGGGGGAGCGTAGCGTTAGCAGTCTCCCCCTGGGGTCTTTTGCCCGAATGGGACAGGCCGCGCATAGGGATTGGCGGAGGGGGCTGGGAGCAGGAGCGCGCTATCAGCGTTCTAAACTGAACGCTGAAGCGCGAGATTTACTTCATGTGAGGCTCGGCAGGGAGGCGGGAGCGTTTTGCGGCGAAATCCCACCCTCCCACCCAAAAAAATTTAAATAAATGTTCATGCCACTTTTAGACAGGTTACTCTGGGAGACAGGTCTGAGAGGCGATTTTGGGGTTGGGTAAGTCTGGAGCAGGCTTACCCATCCTTTTGGATACAAGCTGAAAGAAAGGTAATAAAACAAGGTTTTTGGAAAAAGGTACAAAATATATATATATTGATGGTTTTGGTCAGAAAGTTCAACATTTTAAGTAAGAAGTGAAAGATGTTGGCCTGCTTTACCAAATTGTGTATACATAATGAAATAAAGAGTATTTCTAGTTCAGAGAGTTACCTGATCTAAATAAAGTGGCCTTTTTTGCTACAGTGATATTGTTTGTGGTCTGGTTAGTTTGGGCGATCTCTGCTCTCCAGAGGTAGGTTGACACCGCTGTTGAGTTTCTTCACAGCAAAATGATTTTCTAATTGTAATACCAACATTCGAAATGTAATGTTAAAAATGCGAAAGCAGCCTTGGCAACCAATATACTCCTGTATATCGCAGAGAAGAGCCCTGGAGGTGGGGTTCCCGAAACCCTTGATCAACAATTTGACCCGAGGCCTACACGGAAATTGCTTAAATCTTTGAAATCACAGGGAGAATATATGATTGTGAGCAGTCACTGAACATGCCCTCTTTGTGGCTGTGCACAATATATTCGGATCCATAGAAAAAAGCTAGATGAGATAAAGGCTCCAGACACTTCCAACTCTCATTGTAAACTTAAGACTTGCCTTTAGGGGCTGGGACATATAATGGACTAGAAACATATAACTTCTTTTTAACATGCATGGAGAATATGTTGATGAGCTAAGGGAATATTTTCTAAAATCCATATTTTTTCATGTAATATTACGTCTAGATGAAAGCAATTACTCTTCTTAGAAAAAGAAGACTGAAGACATAATGAATGCTGTGAGAGAGTTTGTTAGAGACACTACTTGGCCTATATCAGTCGTTAAAGACCCTGAACCTGAGTTTTAGGCCTGAGCCCTGGTTGAGGG
The DNA here is from genome assembly GCF_964261635.1 of Lissotriton helveticus. Lineage (NCBI taxonomy): Eukaryota > Metazoa > Chordata > Amphibia > Caudata > Salamandridae > Lissotriton > Lissotriton helveticus. The sequence goes on from NC_136068.1 coordinate 695,363,308, forward strand.
CCTTCAGTGAGGGAGAGGGCCTTTAACAACGTGCATAGCCCTAAGCAGAAGGGCTATAAGGTTATTAGAACATTCCACACACTGAGAGTAGAATGTTCTAAATTCAAAAGGGCAAAACAGAAAGACAAACATTGGAATGTTGGTGCACAAGGTTTATCCCATCATAATTAACCCATAGCGACTTAATTGTGCTCAATGAAGCTCTCAACATTTCAGTGTTTACATGAAGGGTATAACACATGTGGAAATTGACTAGTGTATGGTTTAAAGAAAGCGAGAAAAACACCTTAAATAAACTTACGTCTACATTTCTAGGCATGAGACTTTGTCCTTGAGCCCTTTTTTGGGTACACTATATTCTATTGTTAAGCAAGAAGTTGTTTTAGGAAGATATGCAGTATATTTTAATGCATTTCTTGAAGTAATGTTTGTGTACTTTTTAGGCAGAGAAAATCTAAGAAAATCTATAACTTCTACATCTCATACTTTTTGGAAAATGGTAGGAGGAAATTTCAATTCCCTACCAAGATTATTTCAGTAGCCTGAAAAACCTAATGGTTTTGGACAATATGCTGGGTAAATTGGGCTGTAATATGCATCATTGGGCTCCATTTGCTTCTAATTATTTTTGCAGGGTGCTAAACTCTGCAAACACATCTGGGAAGAGGATGGGACTGTCTAGCAGAAAATTGGAAGAAAGCTTTGGAAATTTTAATAACTCCTGCTTCAGACTGGCTCTAAAATCTATATCTATGACTTTTAGCCAAATTCTTTGAAATTGTACAGTATGATGTTCAAAACCATTTTTTTCCAAACTTTCTTTGAGGTTGAGCCATCAAGGGTGGGGAAGGTTGGGGAAGTTGGGATGAAGCATGTTTTTTTGGGTGGGTTGAGGGACTACCCCTCACTTGCTCACTGGGCACCGATTCGTGGGAATTTACTCCGAACTACCATGACATTTCAGCAGCCATTACTAAAGAGGGAAAACAAAAGGAGGCTTGGGTCCTGTCACTGCCTGACCTGGACCACTACAATGTGATAAATGAAAGCAAATGGCCAGACAGGTTTGATTTTAACCACTACCCCGCCTAGTCTAACAAATTACTAGGTCGGACAACGATTTCGTTACACGAATTTATGCTTTATACACAATTATTTTGCAAAGAATTTTTCATATGTCGTCAAAAAAGACACAATGATTGACACATACATACATTCTAAGAAATAAAACAAATATATATCACAATTATATGTCACAAAAAATCACATAGACAACTGTACAATGCCTCTTAATTATTTGATTGTGAGGCACCAGTCCTTAATGTAAATACAAACAGACAAGCGAACATATTGATTATTGCGTCAGCCTCCTTGTCTAAACCAGCCTAAGACTTGTAGTTTTACACGAAAGGGTACTAATTATGGGCGTTGAGCAGAGTGGATTGTGCATTGGAAATAAATTATTTTGTCCCTAAATAGCCCCTTCTATTTTATATCTTAGGCGGAGAGTCAACGCGTTTCGAACCCTGTGTTGTTCGATGGGTTCTCCTCAGGACACGGACTGGGGATCGCTGTCACTGTGAACAATAATTAAAAAATTGGTGTCAGTGTGCAAACTGCCTTGCAGGGACCTTAAAACTGTCAGACTCCTTAACCCCTAATAGCATTTACCTTTTGCTGGCCCAAAGGGTCGGGAGTTGTCAAAAAACGCCCATACGTCTTCTGTGAATAGACAAAAACGGACAGTCTGTTGCAGATACTGCATATCGAGCTATATTTTGCCTGAATAGGTGCCGCTTTAGAAAATGCATACCTTGATTTATTGATGGTATGGACGAGAGGGGTGGATGCTGGATCGATTTTCTAACACTCGGTGTTCTTTCACCTAGGAATTACTCTGGGGTCGTACTGCGGAAAAACAAGCATGTTGTTGTTATGCCCGTTATGTGTGTGAGCAGGGAAGGTCTGTAACAGACGGCAAGCTTCCTACCTTGTCGGAAATAGATTTCTGCTGGGCTGCGTGCACTGTTCGACGGGAGCCGCCGCACGGGGTTGCTGACTGCAACACAATGAGCATAGAATGAGGGGCAGCTCGAGTGTGGACTTTTTAGAACAGAGTCAAAATCGGATCTTAGCAGAATGCTTACTTGGAACATTTTCTTCTGCTTCTATTTTCCGGCATCCATTTTCTCCCACCAGGCGTAACACGTGGTTACGCTGGAGGCGTGTCTACTCCTATTTAAAAGGGCGGCAATGTCGGTGTATGCTGGGGTTTGTAGTTCGAATCATTTGCATGCGGTCAACGAGGCAGTAAACGGGCAGCGCAGCTGACTGTTGCAGAGATTGAAATGACGGACAGGCGATGTTATAGATTACTCAATTCATTGAGATCATTTAGTCCTGTCATTGCAGTGTCGAATTTGAGGATTAGGTACGCTTCTTTTTGTGAGAGGCATATATCTGGGTCGCCTCCTGCTCCAACTGTGTTTTTAATGACTGATAAAATTGTCCAGTTGCTGGAAGAAGAAGCGTACCTAATCCTCAAATTCGACACTGCAATGACAGGACTAAATGATCTCAATGAATTGAGTAATCTATAACATCGCCTGTCCGTCATTTCAATGTCTACAACAGTCAGCTGCGCTGCCCGTTTACTGCCTTGTTGACCGCATGCAAATGATTCGAACTACAAACCCCAGCATACGCCGACATTGCCGCCCTTTTAAATAGGAGTAGACATGCCTCCAGCGTAACCACGCGTTACGCCTGGTGGGAGAAAATGGATGCCGGAAAATAGAAGCAGAAGAAAACGTTCCAAGTAAGCATTCTGCTAAGATCCAATGTTGACTTTGTTCTAAAAAGTCCACACTCGAGCTGCCCCATATTCTATGCTCATTGTGTTGCAGTCAGCAACCCCGTGCGGCGGCTCCCGTCGAACAGTGCACGCAGCCCAGCAGAAATCTATTTCCGACAAGGTAGGAAGCTTGCCGTCTGTTACAGACCTTCCCTGCTCACGCACATAACGGGCATAACAACAACATGCTTGTTTTTCCGCAGTACGACCCCAGAGTCATTCCTAGGTGAAAGAACACCGAGTGTTAGAAAATCGATCCAGCATCCACCCCTCTCGTCCATACCATCAATAAATCAAGGTATGCATTTTCTAAAGCGGCACCTATTCAGGCTAAATATAGCTCGATATGCAGTATCTGCAACAGACTGTCCGTTTTTGTCTATTCACAGAAGACGTATGGGCGTTTCTTGATAACTCCCGACCCTTTGGGCCAGCAAAAGGTAAATGCTAATAGGAGTTAAGGAGTCTGACAGTTTTAAGGTCCCTACAAGGCAGTTTGCACACTGACACCAATGTTTTAATTATTGTTCACAGTGACAGCGATCCCCAGTCCGTGTCCTGAGGAGAACCCATCGAACAACACAGGGTTCGAAACGCGTTGACTTTCCGCCTAAGATATAAAATAGAAGGTTCTATTTAGGGACAAAATAATGTATTCCCAACGACAATCCATTCTGCTCAACCCCCATAATTAGTACCCTTTTGAGTAAAACTACAAGTCTTAGGCTGGTTTAGACAAGGAGGCTGACGCAATAATCAATATGTCCGCTTGTCTGTTTGTATTTACATTAAGGACGGGTGCCTCACAATCAAATAATTAAGAGGCATTGTACAGTTGTCTATGTGATTTTTTGTGACATATAACTGTGATATATATTTGTTTTATTTCTTAGAATGTATGAATGTGTCAATCATTGTGTCTTTTTTGACGACATATGAAAAATTCTTCGCAAAATAATTGTGTATAAAGCATACATTCATGTAACGAAATCGTTGTCCGACCTAGTAATTTGTTAGACTAGGCGGGGTAGTGGTTGAAATAAAACCTGTCTGGCCATTTGCTTTCGTTTATCACATTACTAAAGAGAGCACATTCACCTTGGGAACTAGGGCAGAAAAACACCAAAAACGACGTGTAGGACCCCATGACCTCTCATACTTCAGGGTAAAGGTCTATGAAACTGATTGTGATGTTAAAGGTCAGAATTCTTAATCACACTGGTATGCTCCTCTTTTTAACTGAGAAGGAACATAGGACCAGAAATGATCACTGAACTCTAACTTATTGTTTAAAGGCTATGGGCCTGATTATAAGTCTGGCAGTTCACGGACCGCTAGACTCAAAGTGGCATGGTGGTGGTGTTCCTACGAACTATTAGGACTAGGGCGGGCGTACCGCCATTGCACCACTGCAACCACCAGGGATTTCTGATGTTGCTGGTGGCGGAGCGATCTGAGTGCCGTAATATGCCGAGTGGTGCCCTGAGGCACCAGCAAGCATATTATGACATTCCTCACCGCCAGCGGTCCCATGGAGGTCCTTCCTCCATGAAACTGCTGGCAGAGAGGAATGAAAGGGGGCACTACAGGGCTCCCTCTTGCCCCTGTGCATGGGGGGTGCATACAAGGGGGCACATGTTGTGCCCCCTTGTATTTTTGCATCCCCAGTTGATGCACAGGAAGGAATGCATGACATGGTGCATTCCTTCCCATATAGGAATATGCACAGGTGGTCACACAGCAGTGCAGCTTAAGGCTCACTATGAGCCTTTAAACTGCACAGCCATGGGACTGCCACAATGCCTGCCCGCCAGAACACAAAAATACTTGTATTCTGGTGGGTGGACGGTGGTGAGTTTTGGTGGTGCGGGAGCACGGCGGTAACGTGCCGCCCACACCACCAAAACTTGTAATCAGGCCCTAGGAAAGAGAGCATTGATCTAGACAAGTGTTTCCCAAACTGAGTATTGGTTGGGAGCTGTCTTTAGATGGGTCGGAAAAGTCAGTGCAATCAATAAGGATGCATTTAAATTCCATGTTTAATTTCTCACTTGCAGTAATTCAAAGATAGAAGTCAAATGTTAGTCTGCTTTGTTCTTTTAACATGGGGATTGGTGTATACTCTCTGCCTGCAAATTGAGAGGAGTTTTTAAAGTGAACTATGCGACAATGTAGGATATTATTTATTACAATACACAAAAAATTTAAATTCCTGTAAATGAAATGTATGAGTCCAGCAAGTGGGAAAGCAAAAATGAAACGCTTTTTTTGTAATTCTGACGTGTGCTGGAAACAGAGATTTTAATAGGAACAAAACAATCCAAGACACTAAGGGGGTCATTAGATGGCGGGCGGACTTTGCCCACCCGCCATCCTCCTGGGGATTGGGACCGGCCGCCATGAGGGTGGGGGTCCCGTGGGGGAATTAGGATGCGCCCGCCACAGTGGCGGGTGCATTCTGCATTTTCAGCACCGCCCGCCGCAATGTTAAAAATGGATGGCATGCATTTGCATACACAAAACAGCAGGCACCGAGCGGTGCCTGCCGCATTGTGTATGCAAATGCAGGGGGGTACCACAGGTACCCCCCCCATGTGCACCTCCCACCTCGCCATCCCCATGGGGGCCCGCAGGGGGCCCCCAAAGTAAAGACCACCAGCCTTTCCGTGGCGGCAATGCATCTCCCAAAACCCATCCTAATATGACTGGCGGTGTCTGATAGACACCGCCACCATATAAACCCTTTTCCGCCCCGGCCGCAAGGCGACCGGGGCGGAAAAGCGGCAGACGGTGTTTCTGTCCACTGCGGTCCCCCCACCATAGTAATATGGCGGGGGGAAATGGGTGGCGGGCGGGCAAGGATGTTGGGTGGATCGCCACCACCCGACATTAGTTGATAATGCACAAATTATAAATATTCACAGAAACCAGATTTTTGCACTTTATGATTTGGCTGCAGTATAGTTTTATCAGTAAAAAATGTATGCCTGTGCAAATTTAGTGGCCATTTCAATGATAAAATGTGCTGTCTGTAAATGATAATGCGCTAACACACAGTGTTTTAGTTACATTAAGAAATTGCCCTCCTCATTTCCATTACAGGTAGGTTGGTCATAAACGTTTGTGGTTCTAAAAAGTAGGTCATGGTTCTAAAATGTTTGGGAACCACTAGTCTAGACACCTTGGGCATATTTACAAGGGCATTGTGCCAACCCTACATTTTTAAATGACGCAGTGCGACACTGCAAAATGTTCCACAGCGCTGCGCCATTTTGTTGTGAATATACCCTCTGATCTCCAAAATAAGCATAGATTTTCTGTTTTTCATTGCAGTTTGAGACTGCCACCTCAATCCATGATAGCAGGAATCCACATTTTCAGTTCTTGTTTTTATTTGACAACCTATTTTGCCTATTGTTTTGTGGTCTTTGCATGCTTCCATTATATACCAATTGGAAAGCAGAGGTTTAATAGAGAAGCCTAAGGCTGGAAACATGTTGCCCTGATGTGATAGAACTAGGTGGCCATCCTATTAATGCTACATTCAACTATTTATTCATTCATTGAGCTTCACTCGCTCACTCATGTATTGCAATGTAAAACAATCTCATACTGCTGTCTGGCCGCAATGGCAGGCAGGCTTGTGCTGTGAATTGCTGATGTGCCCTTAGTTGATAAAAGCATGGAGGAACTGTTGTTAAAGTGATATTCACAAATTGATGACTTTGCACCGTCATAACACATTTCAAGCACATTTTCTACCACAACCTCATTAGTGAAGAATGTTGACATACTCATACTCACATCACCTAGACCAGAATCCCACAACTAATCAAATAAATAAAAAAGGCATAAGCTCAGATAGCAAATAAGATCTGCCTGGTCCATCTATGTACCCAGGATCTGGAGCAACATCCCCTTATCTATCAGGACTATCCCAACACTGCACCACTTTAAAGATCACTTCATCAAAATGAACTAACCATCTACAACCCTGCTACCTCTCCTATCACTCACTGATGGTGAAGATTTTCGTGGGTTTTTATTTTTGTGCATCCTTAACAATGTCCAGAACACATTTTCACATATGTACATCAATATGATAGCATTGCTTTTGAAACACGTTTTATATGATTTGTAAACCTGTGATTTCCTGTTATATGTTAATTAGCCTATCATTTAGGCACCAACTTCAAAAAAGTCCTCTCAAACACTCATGTCCCCCCTCCACCGGCACTTCTCCATTCTTATTCTGCCTTCAGTGAATTTCCTGGGCTACAGTCATAACCTGCAATATTTCAAGGTTCTTCCTTTGATGTACTGTGCCTATTCATTCATATACCAGGTATTGTATATCATTTTCTTCTAGCATCTTCAAACAACACCAAGATAGAGTGCTGAATAATTAGTAGTAATTTGCAGTGGGTTAGTGCTTAGGTGTTAAGGCAATATGGCGTTTATTTTTCATGTCCTCTGATTGCGGATGAAAGATACATTTTCTCAGAACACAGTGAGTCTGCAGATTTTTTCATTTCATATGCGAAAAAAATGAATAAAAGTCCTCAACTTTGGGGGCGAGTCAGAAGACCTTCCGGTTCTACTAGGGATGCTGTCCGGTATTCTCTTGATTTTGCTGCCCACTTAAGACTTAGAATCATTTTTGATCTTGCATTTCTATATATGACTTTACATTGAGAGTCTTCCTGGCATTGACTATGTATCGGCTATATCTAAATTTGTAATAAAACCCTTTAACTTTTATTTGATCCAGAACTCATTTATTGAGTGGACCCATTTACTTAATAAATTGCATTTCTGATTTTGATGTTTCGGGAGCAGCCTTAACGCTTACAAATATTGCCTCATTAAATTGAGATTTAACACCATCTCTGATCCGGTGAAATGTGGGCCTTTTGATTGAGGTAACTTTTGGGCTGACAAAAATATCGGGGTATACCGCAGCCACATTGACTTTATGCTTATATTCAACACTGTTCAGCGCTCACCTGCCTTTTGGCAAGGTTCATGCTATAGAAATTATATATATATATATATATATATATATATATATATATATATATATATATATATATATATATATATATATATATATTCACTGAAAAAACCATAGGTTTGACACCAGTTATAGTTAGCTGGAAATTTTACTGATATAAAACCAATGAAATTCCACGTTATAGTTAGTTGGACTCACTATAACTTGCGCGTGTAATGCACTGCTGATGACGTCACATATTACATCACTCATGACATCACTGATGACACCATCCTTGTGACACAGTGACAGACCTCCTTTCACTGTAATCTAACCCTTGAAACACATATTCAAAAATAGAAACAAAAATTTTCAAAAAAATGGAGATACCCATACCAGTTACAACAACCAATTCAATAATTCCACCATCTATATACACATGCACTAATTCACCAACAGTTCTATATAGTCACTCATACATATATTCACTAATCATATGTAGTGATACACCTACACATCCTGTTACACACCGACAGTCATCCAAAAGTTATTCACACACATACTCACACATGCAAATAAACTATTGAACATCCATTTATTTGCATAAACAGCTATACACACACTACCACTTTACTTCTAAGGAAACTTACACATACTTACTCTCTTAAAAAAATCACGTATAGAAACACATACTAATTTAAACAGGAACTCTTACAATCCCTCACTCTCACATATACTCACTTATATACATCAATATTCACATATACTAGATTAAAACATATGTAGTTACTGATAAAGACACTAATAAGACAGTCATTCACTCACTAACACAGACATATACACACTCATGCACCCATACAGTCCTGCACATATGCTGTCTTCAAAACACATACAAACAGAGACTGTCATTCTTGCATCTATGTACTAAGTAATACTCCCACCAAAGCATGCAAACACTCATTCTGATACTAAGAAAAACATCTAATAACCTATATACATACACATGTACCTACTCATCAACCCATGCAGCCACTTATACACAAAGTGAAACACTAATACATATATTTAAATATTTAAGCATTACTCACTAATATATGTATTCACTAAGATATTCAATAATATATACATATATAACACATATTTATTTTTCAGAAAGACACACATTCACTGGATGGTGTCATCAGTGATGTCATGAGTGATGTAATATGTGACGTCATCAGCAGTGCATTACACGCGCAAGTTATAGTGAGTCCAACTAACTATAACGTGGAATTTCATTGGTTTTATATCAGTAAAATTTCCAGCTAACTATAACTGGTGTCAAACCTATGGTTTTTTCAGTGAATTTCATAGGTTTTGTAAATGCTACTTCCTAACTATAACGTGTGTAAAACCTATGGTTTTTTCAGTGAATTTCATTGGTTTTTAAAATGCTAATTCAGAAATATCTTGTGTATACAACCTATACTTTTGTCAATAAAGTTCTGGCAATATTTTTTTCAGAAACAAGCCGTTTTCTTCACTGTTCAAGTTGCATAGAGACTCCTTGTAAAGAGATACAGAATTAGAAAGTCTGTACCTTGCCTTTTTTTCAACGCATTAAAATTTGCCTGTAAATAAAAATAGCCTTTCTAAACTTTCGTGCACGACCCGGTGTGCGCACTCTCGGCAACAGTTCTTAATAAAATGGATAGCGCATTTCCAGGCTTTCGTGCGCGACCGACTGCGCGCACCCGCCTATATATTTCGTGAAAACTTTGCAATCTGAACTTATTGAATTTCTTCATAGACCCATCAAAGAACTTATAATACGTCAAAGAGACTAAACCTAGGCTTCTTTTTTAATGTTATGAAAATGTTCATTAAATGGAGCCGAATGTCTTTTTAAACTTTCGTGTGTGACCAAATGTACACACCTTGGTATTTTAAAAAAATATATAAAAGGTTTTATACTTTAACAATTGTATGCTTGAATCGAGCTCAGAAGATATATTAAATCCGGATATGTTTGGATTTACTCCTTTTCACGTTTTGAAACTTCGCTGAATTAGACCGCTACTTCCAAATGGCGTACGTGACCAGATACTGTCACCGCCTACACGTCCCGAGACGCGCATGTGAAGTCATGTGACTCGAAAACAACACTTCCAATTGGTTCTTAGTAGTTTCTATTCTGCAATTTACACGGAGCACTCCACCCACTTCTCTCACTATCTTTTCTACTCTCAAAAGAGAACAACGTTCAACATCCTTCGGAAGACTTTGCTGAAATGGCTGCCGCCCCGCATTCATCTTCCGAATCTGAAGGAAATTAGCGACTACCTTTAAAAAGAAAAAAGGAATCTTTTATTTGGCAATTTTTCACTTATCCTGAAGAACAAAAGAAAGTGAATGCGCCAAAAGTTACCTGCACGATATGCAATTCGGTTCTCTCAAGAGGAAATCCAAGAAAAAAATATTCCTTTTCCATACATACCATGGTGCGGCATGTCAAACAAGTGCACCCTGTGGAATTTGCACAGGCATCGACAAGAGCCCTGGCCACGCTATTACCATCAGAGGTGGCCAGCACATCTTCTGGTGGACGACCTGTATCTCCATCGAGTGATGTGATGGACTTGAGACCATATCTTGCAAAGATGCACATGAAATGCAACGAGTGTGGAGAAATTCTTCTGTACGGAGAGCAGAGCCTCATTCTTACTAAACTAAAAATTGAGAGTCATAAATGCCCCGAGAAAAGATACATTTCTTCATTTCATTTTGATCCTGTGTCACACATGAAAATGTTGTTGCAAGTTAAAAAAATCAAAAACTGCATGACACTGTTCCTGTCAAGGTAGCATAGCTGGCGGCCTAGGGGTGGAGGACCATTGTGCAAATACCCCGGGGAGGACTCTGGATATGCTTGGTCCCCGAGATTCTTCGATGTCACTGCCTTCCACAAATGGCATAAGTCCTGGATGTTCGGTGCCATACTTGAGGGTTTGACCTAAAGACACGTCCTGCGGTGCCCTGGTCCAAAATCAAAAACAACATAACACTTGTTTTAAAAAAAAAAAAAAAAAAAGTTCTTTTCAGAACTAACTCATTGTACCAAAAACAGCTCCAGGAGCATATTATAAAGGGGGTTTATCTCCCCTTTTTTGTCTTTCGTTCGTGCGCGACCGTGTGCGCGCACCCGCCTATATATTTCGGGAAAACTTCGCGATTGCAACTTATAAAATTTCTTCATAGACCCATCAAAGAACTTATACTACGTCAAAGACAGTAAACCTAGGCTTCTTTTTTATTATTATGAAAATTTTCATTAAATGGGGCCGAATGTCTTTTTAAACTTTCGTGTGTGACCGAATGTACACACCTTGGTATTTAAAAAAAAAAAAAAAAAAAAGGTTTTATACTTTAACAATTGTATGCTTGATTTGAGCTCAGAAGATATATTAAATCCGGATATATTTGGATTTACTCCTTTTCACGTTTTGAAACTTCGCTGAATTAGATCGCTACTTCCAAATGGCATACGTGACCAGATACTATCACCGCGTACACGTCCTGAAACGCGCATGTGAAGTCATGTGACTTCAAAACAACACTTCCAATTGGTTCTTAGTAGTTTCTATTCTGCAATTTACACGAAGCACTCCACCCACTTCTCTCACATCTCTACCCTGTTATCTGCAATTGTGAACATCAAAAGGAGCTGCGCTACGCCCCTGTAAGAGGCCTCACTCCCACTGCTGCAACGGCTTAGCAGTCCTCCAGATGCACAGGAACAGCCCCTCCGATCCATTGAAGTTCTGTGTCGGTCTCAATACCACTTACGAAATGAAAATAAGCACTGAAGAATATTTATGCTGTAGCAGGAGGAGTACTACATGCTTGCAGAATGCATTCTATTACCTATAAAAAAGTGAAACACCCACGCTACAATCATATAGAATACTTCCTCTAAAGAAGCCTGTGAATAACTTTCAAACATCAGGTTGACCTTTTTTTACTCTCTCATCATTGTTAAAGATAAGTATTTACAATACTACATTAAACAATGCCATGATTTTTCCTTTTTAATTTTAAAAATCTTGCAATCTTTCACAAACCCAATACTCATGGCTTCTTTTTCGTGACAAAAATCTTGCAATATTACATACCTACATAGAATAACAGAAAAAACATAAAACTACAAAGGCCAAACCGTCTACTAAACGCGGATTTGTAACCTATGGGGCAGATTTATGTTAACTACTTCATACCCAGATATGCACCAGTTAATGTGCACCACAGTATGGTAGTGCTCCATTACCCATGGTGTGCCACATTTGAAATGTGGCGCACCATGGTACAAAAACACCATACATGCGTAACACATCTGTGCTCAAAAACTAATACATTTCTAGAGTTGCATCGCAACTGTGATGCAGCTCCAGCAAGGCTCACCAATGCACTATATTCACAATGCTGCGTCAATACCTACGCCTGCTTCAAGCACATGCACAGTTTTGAAACAGCATGGGCCTGAAAGTCACTGAGTGAAATATCATACATTACAGTCAGCCACTTTCAAGACGCATTCCTTCAGAGGAACATTTACCGTTTATTAGAGGTAGATCGTCCGACTCCACCGGAGTACACCCCTAATAAAAAAGACATATATATAAAATGCGGACTAGCCGCTGTATCGTGCTAGCAAACTTTAACTTAAAAATTGTTAGAAAAAACAAAAGGAATCGAGCAAAATCAGTAGGCCACTGATAGGATCTCTTTTTCACCTCGCTAAAATAGAAACATTAGGAACAACCCCTCATGAGAAATGTGAAACTAGTGAAAGAAACCGAGCTCGACGCCATGATGGCTGCAAGATAGCTCGGCTCCGCCGCCCACCCCGCCCAAAATAACGACAAACCCTATACAAATATTATAAATAAATACAACACACCAGCAAAGTAACAGGGTAAAACGTTTTATTAAATAACTATTTTCATGGCAGCCTGCTGCAACATGAAAACAACACTTCCAATTGGTTCTTACTAGTTTCTATTCTGGAATTTACACGCAGCACTCCACCCACTTCTCTCACTATCTTTTCTACTCTCAAGAGAGAACAACGTCCTACATTTTTCGGAAGACTTTGGTGAAATGGCTACCTTATCTCATTCATCTTCCGAATCTGAACAAAATGATCGACTACCTTTAAGAAGAAAAAAAGAATCTTTCATCTGGCAATTTTTCACTTATCCTGAAGATCAAAAGAAAGTAAATGCACCAAAAGTAACCTGCACGATATGTGACTCGTTTCTCTCAAGAGGAAATCCAACAAAAAAATATTCCTTTTCCATACATTCCATGGTGCGGCATGTCAAACAAGTGCACCCTGTGCAATTTGCAGAGGCATCGACAAAAGCCCTGGCCACGCTATTACCATTAGAGGTGGCCAGCACATTTTTTGATCGACGACCTGTATCTCCATCGAGTGCAGAGATGGACTTGAGATATTTAACTATATATGGTCTATAACCTATGGTTTTTTTAGTGAATTTGCTCCGCCGCCCACCCTGCCCAAAATAACGAGAAACCCTATGCAAATATTATAAATATATACAACACACCAACAAAGTAACAGGGTAAAACGTTTAATTAAATAACTATTTACATGGCAGCCTGCTGCAACATCGATCCAATGCATGGTTTTTTCAGTGAAATTCCTCCGCCGCCCACTCCGCCCAAAATAACGAGAAACCCTATGCAAATATTATAAATATATACATCACACCAACAAAGTAACAGGGTAAAACGTTTAATTAAATAACTATTTACATGGCAGCCTGCTGCAACATCTCCGCCAGGAGACGGCGTGGGGTGCACTGGAAGGGAGAGGCGACACGAACGAGCCTCCCCCACCTCCCCAGGTGGAGGTTTCTCAGCTACACCCCAGCGCTTCACTGATCTCCTTGTCCTCAGTCAAGCATCAATAGTAAGATTTTCATAGGTGAGTGTAGGTTCATAGTTTGCCATCCACAGACTAAAAGCCTGGAGTGGCAGTGAAAAAACCATAACTAGGTAAGAAGGAACGCAGAGGCTGTAGGAAGGACTCTGCATATGCTTGGTCCCTGAGATGCTTCGATGTCACAGCCTTCCACAAATGTCATAAGTCCTGGATGTTGGGTGCCATAGTTGAGGGTTTGACCTAAAGACACGTCCTGCGGTGCCCTGGTCCAACCATCACATATACCTGCGCCAGGAGACGGCGTGGGGTGCACTGGAAGGGAGAGGCGGCGTGAACGAGCCTCCCCCACCTCCCCAGGTGGAGGTTTCTCAGCTACACCCCTAAAGACACGTCCTGCGGTGCCCTGGTCCAACCATCACATATACCTGCGCCAGGAGACGGCGTGGGGTGCACTGGAAGGGAGAGGCGGCGCGAACGAGCCTCCCCCACCTCCCCAGGTGGAGGTTTCTCAGCTGCACCCCAGCACTTCACTCGACATAGGCGGCCGGCTCCCGGGGTCCGGCGGAACTTTTAGCCTTTTGGTGACTCTTCCATTCTGGACCTTGTCCCACAATCCGTTTGACCTGAAGACACGTCCTGCGGTGCCCTGGTCCAACCATCACATATACCTGCGCCAGGAGACGGCGTGGGGTGCACTGGAAGGGAGAGGCGGCGCGAACGAGCCTCCCCCACCTCCCCAGGTGGAGGTTTCTCAGCTACACCCCAGCGCTTCACTCGACAAGCTGAGTTGCGCCCGCTCCTGCGGCACAGTGCCTCGCTCGGCCAGCTGAATTACTCCTGCTCTTGCTATTACAGCGTCTCACCCGCCATCCGGCTGAATTGCACCCACTCTTGCGGTACAGCGACAGGCGGCTGCCACGGAGCTCAGGAAATGGCGGTCGGCTCCACAGACTTGGGCCTGGCCTGCAAGGATGGCTCTGGACACCCTGGAACTCGGACACTTGACTGCTACGGCATGGGCCCCATTCCCAAAAGCGTCCCATCAGCCTTGAAGATTCTACAAGAGTCACCGGGGCCCCCGACTCCCGCAGAGTTCCGGTGGGGAGCTTCTGCCATGATTGCTCGCAGAATGGCCACGACGTAGCCACGGGGTGCTCTCATGCTGACGCCAGCTTCAGTCTGAAACTTCCAGAAACACTGTAGACTACCAATTCAATCAGTTCCGGTGGAGCCCCAACGACGTATCGCGTTGTTGCATAATGCGTCATATGACACGCTGCGTTAGCGCACCCGGAAGTGCTCCGGTGCGCGAGGCGCGAAGCGCAGCTTCCCGGAAGCAATCCGGGGCGCGGCGCGGAGCGCGTAACGTAAGCATAACAGGTCATGTGACTTGTTAATAAAACTTTTCATTGGTTTAGAAATATTTTTTGTCCCAAATGATGAAAACCCCTCCTTGTTTCCTCTTGGCTCCTGCCCCCTCCCCAAGTCTTGCTCGGCCAGCTGAGTTTCGCCCACTCGTGCAGCCTACGACATGGATACGCCGGGGCGTTATGGATCAGTATGAGCAAATATACACTTGGGGATTCACAAGCAACAACAAGCCTTTGTATTTGGGGCTCTAAATCAACAACAGTGAGAGAACAGAAACGAACTAAGCACTCAGGGGCTACGTTTAAACGTAACATCATCTCCCCAGAGGTACATCACCTTACACACACATGCACTCTGATCTCCTTGGCCTCAGTCAAGCATCAATAGTATGATTTTCATAGGTGAGTCTAGGTTCATGGATTTCCATCCACAGACTAAAAGCCTGGAGTGAGAGTGAAAAAACCATAACTAAGTAAGAAGGAAGACAGAAACAGAATCTTCCTCTGCAACATCCGGCTCTGCATCGCTACTTACTTATAAATGCAGAAAAAACTCAATTAACACAAGGGCTCTTTTCAGAGCCACCTTATATCAAAGCACTCAAACTTCTGATTTATCTCCATTTTCACACTCTTCTAAATAAGTGTGCGCGCCCGAGTGCGCGCACCCCGCAACTTTTTTCCCCAAAAATATATATATATTTTCGCCTTTAAGGACCTTACTGCACACCCTGAGAAAACCTACGCAGCAAAACAATCTCTACCTTCTCCCCTTTCCATGTTCCAACGCTTTCAAATGAACAATATATTTACTCGCAGTGACAAAATGGCGGTCAACACTTCCTGATTTCCTTCGAATCGAACGTTAACAGACATCACGCAGCAAAAAAAAAATTCCGCTCGCGCGCAGCCGCTTGAGTGCGCGCACCCGTGCGCGCTTATAGATATATAATTGACTTTAAGTTTAATTTTCTCAGCAACTACTGAACAGATTTACACCATTCCAAAAAAAACGTAATCTGCGAGCCGGACTCTACAGTTTTGCCAAATTTCTTATAAATCCATTCAGCCGTTCGACCTGTAGCCGTGTCTAAACGTCCTATGGAAAATAACATGGAGAAACACGTTTTGGGACCCCCTTTTATCTCAGCCCCCACTTCAGCAATCCCCCCCAAACTTTCAGGGAAGGAGCGCAGCGGACCGAGCCATCTTCTTTGAGAAATTCGCAAAGATTCATCCACCAGGGCCAAAGTTAATCCAAATAGAATGTTGAGGATTTCCTATGGAAACTAGGTCCTAACTATAACTACCTACTGGCGACCGCCAGTAGGTAATATATATATATATATTCACTGAAAAAACCATAGGTTATAGACCATATATAGTTAGGAATTAGCATTTAAAAAACCTTATTTTACTCACACAAAACCATTGAAATTCCATATATAGTTAGTTGCACTAACTATATATCGCGCACCCGCAATCCACTGCTGATCATGTCACATATTACTTCATTCATGACATGGTCAGTGACATCACTGATGACATCACTGATGACATCTCAAATGACATCACTGATGACATCACTGATGACATCTCAAATGACATCACTGATGACAACATCCAGTGACTGTATTTTTCTGTAAAGTTAAAATATGTCTTGAGTGGATGTATAAGTGTCTGGATGAAGGATTTAGTAGGTGCATGACTGACTGTATGAGTGAGTGATTAAATGTGTCTCACTGAATGCATGGGTTAGTGACTAAACTGTCTTAATTTGTGCATCATTATGTCTGTTGTTCTGTAAACTGCTGCATGTGTTGATCATTAGCTATACGAGAGGCTATATGTGTTATTAATTGGTTGCCCAAGTATTTCTATGGGAGATTGAGTTTGTGTGGGGGTGGCTGGAAGGTGTGTGACTCTATGCATAGATGTGTGAGCAGTTTATTCACTAGGTGTATGAGTTCAAGAGTGCATGTGGAAACAGCTACATGGGCAGTTGACTGTGTGCATGAGTGTATTGATGAGTGAATGGATATCTCAATGCTACATGTCATAGTAAGTACATATGTAAAACACAGTACATGTGAGAGTTGGCATATATAAATAACTGTGCATGAGAGCCACTGAATGAGTGAGTGGTTGTATCGATCATTGTGAACTTGTATCAGGGATTGTATAAGAGAGTAAATATGTGTTAGTATATGTTTCAATAAGTAAGGTGTGTTTAACTGTATAGTTGAAGAAATGGAGGTGAGATTGTTTCTTTGCATGACTGACTGGGTGTGTGAGTAACTCCATGGATCAGTGGCAGTGTGTGAGTGTCTGTATACACTGAGTGTATCTAAGGTTATATTAGAGTCTGAAGAGGTTTATCGTATTAGCACAAGAATGATGTCAAATGAGATGTCATCAGTGATGTCATCAGTGATGTCATTTGAGATGTCATCAGTGATGTCATCAGTGATGTCACTGACCATGTCATGAATGATGTAATATGTGACATGATCAGCAGTGGATTGCGGGTGCGCGATATATAGTTAGTGCAACTAACTATATATGGAATTTCAATGGTTTTGTGTGAGTAAAATAAGGTTTTTTAAATGCTAATTCCTAACTATATATGGTCTATAACCTATGGTTTTTTCAGTGAATTTTCAAGGTTTTGTAAATGCTAATTCCTAACTATATATGGTCTATAACCTATGGTTTTTTCAGTGAATTTCAATGGTTTTTTAATAGCAAATATCATAAGCTGTCGAATGTCAAGTACGTGGTAAGTAAAAACATTTTCGTGTTTATGCACACTGATCTGCTTTGAATACTGCCCCCCACCCCTCATTTCTATTAGGAGTACTCTCTCTTTGCAGATAGTGAAGGGTAGTTAACGCAGCCCTTTGCCCCCTTTGTAATACGTCGTGCCTGCTTCTCTCTCCATTTGATTGATTGTTCTCTTTGGTTCATTCTCTATTTACAAACAAGCACAGAGTCGCAATACTCTGTTTAGTCTTTGCAGATAGCGAAAAATCGTGTAAAAAAACAAAAGGAATCGAGCAAAATCAGTAGGCCACTAATGGGATCTCTTTTTGACCTCGCTAAAATAGAAACATTAGGAACAAACTGTTGAAAATAGCAATGCGTATGTACATAAGCGGCGTTCATTTGTGTTCACAGTACCCCTTGTTGATTGTTTCAATCGAGCATTGAATTGTTCGAAGTTAATTCTCTTAAGGATCTTCTCTACCTGCAAACGAGGAAGAATAGGAATATTCTCTCTCCCTTTGCAGATAGTGAAGGGTAGGTAACGCAAGCCTTTAACACGTCGTACCTATTTCATTCCTCATTGATTGATTGATTGTCCGAACATTGACTGTTTGGGAATTAGTTCTTTTTGGAGGTATTCCCTGTTTGCAAATAAACGTAGGAAAATCTTTGCAAGTAGTGAAAGGGTACGTAATGCGGACCTTTCACCCCCGTTGTAATCTGTCATGCCTATCTACTCCCCACTGATTGATGCACCTTTTTCACCCGGACCATTTACTAGACATACGTCATCTGGCCCGACCAGAGAGCACCCCTAGTGAAAAGGACATATGCAATAATAACGAAGTGATCACTGTATCCTGTTAACAGAAACTTTACCATGAAACAACCTGGAAAGAAAAAAATAGGAAAACGAAAATCAGTAGGCCACTGATGAACATGAACTTTTATTAAACAACAAACAAAGAAACGATAACATAACGTAATGATAAAACCTATTAATGTCCTAGAAACAAGAAAACGTTAAAGTATGCCAGTGGTGAGAGACCAGAAAAACAGTCCGAGAAACCAAATCACCCCTCGCTGTCCCAACTCATGCACTCTGAAAAGTTCAAAGTTTTGAGGAGTGCTTGTAACATTGTCTGAAGCCTATTTGCAATTGCTTCATCTTCACTATTCTTAAAGTAAGTGGGGGCTGTTGTGATGCGGTGCCACCCTGAACCGCTTGACGGAGGCCCCCGAGGGACGGTGTCATGTCGCGGACTCGGAGGGGGCGCTTGGCTCCGGCCCCCTCCCCAAGTCGTGTTGCCCTGGTGTGGCCTGAGATCGCCCCCGACATAGGTGGCCGGCTCCCGGGGTCAAGCGGAACTTTTTTCCTTTTGGTGACTCTTCCATTCTTCACCTTGTCCCACAATCCGTTTCACCTAAAGACACGCTGTAGTGGGGCACCCCTTTTCCGTTTCATTTGCCATTCAGCCCGCTTTTGCTACACTGTGCCTCTTCCGCTATTCAGCTGTTTACCGCCCGCTCTTTCGACTACAGCGTCTCGCTCACCATGTACTTGAGTTGCTCCCGCTCTTGCGGCGCAGCGATAGGCGGCTGCCACAGGACTCTCAAAATGGCGGCCATCTCTTCAGATTTGGGCGTGGTCCACTAAAATGGGCCTGCGACACCTTGGAACTCGGACGCTTGTCTGCTAGAGATTGGGCTCCATTCTCGAAAGCGTCCCCTCAGCCTTGAAGATTCTACAAAACTCTTGGGGGCCCCCGACTCCCGCAGGCTTCTGGTGGGGAGCGGCTAGCATTATTGCTCGTGGAATGGCCATGACGGAGCTACGAAATGGTGGTGCTCTCATGCTAACGCCAGCTTCAGTCTGAAACATCCAGAAACACTGTAGACTACCAATTCGATCAGTTCCGGTAGCGCTCCAACGTGACCCGGTAGAGAAGAACTTGCCCTCCCCTCTTTGACTGATGGTTCTTGTTGCCTGTCCCTTCTGTTGTCATTTAACAGAACTATTTAGCCTGCTGAAAGGGGTTGTGTGCCGTCCGCTGGTTGGTGGAGACATTTTGACTATATTCTGGACCTGCGTTGTCGCGTAATGCGTCATATGACGCGCCGCGTTAGCGCATCCGGAAGTCATCCGGGGCGCGCAGCGCGTAACGTAAGCATAACAAGTCATGTGACTTGTTAATAAAACTTTTCATTGGTTCATTTTACTTTTCTTATTGTAATGATGAAAGGCTTGGTCATATGACCTAAAAATTACGCTTTTCATTACTTCCGAACATTATTTTTTCTTAAATATATGTTATAATGTTCCAGGCTAATGTACTTTCCCGGAAATTTTACAACTGTCCTGCAAGTAAAATATATTCTTTTTTCGAGAAAAAGAGCGTTTCTTCGTCCCATGACGGAGCCGTTGAGCAAAAGAGGGTCGACCTGCTGTCTTAGTCGCCGATACGCCTGAATATGAGATTCTTATCGATCACTTTATGTTGCAGGAATAGAAAACACAACAGCCCTTGACCATTTATCTTTACTGCGTTCCTTCGTATTATACCTTTTACCCTTCATGTAATTGGTCTGCTTTATTTCACTTGCCTTTTAATGATTCTAAAACAGTCACTATTATTAAAAACTTTACCAATGTATATACTACTACCATGTTTTCTTTTAAAAACCTTTATTGTGAAAATTTCATTATACAAATACGAGCCTATAACCACGTGGGCCTGCCACAGAGCAAACTGTAATCGTATATGATGAATAGACATTTACACTGTAGAGGAACGTAACGGGCGGGCCATTAGGTTGCAAGAACTAAGGTGTCTAACAGTTACGGAATCGGTGGACGTACATTTTATAATTAAAATACGACAGGGCCAGTTACAATAAAATTATCTAGATATACATTTGCGGGCAAGTACCATGGGTGACGTTAATTCGAACTTTCAACAGTACAGTAATCAATAACACATCAGAACTTAATATCAATAGGGATGTCGAAATATTCAATCAATTCTCGTCCCCGCCCGCCATGTGCTTCAAAACTGCATACGTATCTCGTGATTTCAAGGTTCTGCAACCAGTACACAACAAGGAGTTACGAGTCCCATTTATTCCGGCGCCATTTTGGGTGAGGACGGGCAGGTCCAGGATATAGTCAAAATGTCTCTACCAACCATCGACTATGATGATGTTCATATGCTGTATTTATTAGAGTAACACTCATCTGTCCACATGAAATTAATTTGCCACAATCTAAACATGTCATTTTAATCTTTCCAAAGTTCTTCTAAATATTTGGGACCGTTTCCCTTGCCTCTGAAGCTCTCAGTGCCACTTCTTTGATGAATGTACTAGCAGGTCAGGGGTTCTCCTCCAAATCTCTCTTTTATGCAGCACTATAATTAATTGGTGCCACCTCTCCATATGACGATGCATGGTATAGTTACCACAACTATATTTTTTTTCGGTTCCTCTGGAGAGTTCATCGTGGCAGATGAAGCGTGTAACGTACCGGGCATTTACCTTTTTTTGCATGTACAGGAAAGGAAAAAAAATCGAGCGTCCGAGTTCTAAGGTGTCCCAGGGCCATTTTGGTGGACCAGGCCCAAATCCAAAGAACAGCCATCTCACAGGCTAATGGGGCGACCCACGCCGAGTTTCAGCATTGTAGGATGACCACACAAGTACAGCAACTTGCTAGACATCACCTCGGTGCCATCCGGATCTCGGCGCCCCACTGCAGATGAAGTGCCTCTCAACTATGAAACCACCACGGTGACATCCGGATCTTGGCGCGTTGTGCTGCCTTCGGCCTATTCGCACATCGGTCCGCTACTGACGCCATCTCACAGGCTAATGGGGCGACCCACGCCGAGTTTCAGCATTGTAGGATGACCACACCAGTACAGCAACTTGCTAGACATCACCTCGGTGCCATCCGGATCTCGGCGCCCCACTGCAGATGAAGTGCCTCTCAACTATGAAACCACCACGGTGACATCCGGATCTTGGCGCGTTGTGCTGCCTTCGGCCTATTCGCACATCGGTCCGCTACTGACGCCATCTCACAGGCTAATGGGGCGACCCACGCCGAGTTTCAGCATTGTAGGATGACCACACCAACTTGCTAGACATCACCTCAGTGCCATCCGAATCTTGGCATCTCAACGCCTAGTGGTATCTTCCATACAAAAAATATTGTTACGCTGCCTTTGGCCCCATTCGCACATCAGTCCGCAACTTAGACATCACCTCGGTGCCATCCGGATCTTGGCATCTCAGCGCCTTGTGGTGTCAGTCAGAAAATATTGTTGCGCTGCCTTTGGCCCCATTCGCACATCGGTCCGCTACTGACGCCATCTCACAGGCCAACGGGGCGCCCCACGCCGACTTTCAACATTGTAGGATGGCCACAGAAGTGCGACAACTTACTAGACACCACCTCGGTGCCATCCGGATCTTGGCGCGTTGTGCTGCCTTCGGCCTATTCGCACATCGGTCCGCTACTGACGCAAACTCACAGGCCAACGGGGCGCCCCACGCCGACTTTCAGCATTGTAGGATGGCCACACCAGTGCTGCAACTTGCTGGACACCACCTCGGTGCCATCCGGATCTTGGCGCGTTGTATTGCCTTCGGCCTATTCGCACATCGGTCCGCTACTGACGCCGCCTCACGTGCCAACGTATTTTCTCCGCATTTTATACCCTATGCCGCATAACAGGTCATGTGACTTGTTTATAAAACTTTTCATTGGTTCATTTTACTTTTGGTTTCCGAATGATGGAAGGCTTGATCATATGACCTAAAAACAACACTTTTCATTGGATGAAAACTTTTTTTTCCCCCCAAACGATGAAAGCCCCACCTTGTTTCTGGATGTTTCAGACTAAACTGGCGTCAGCATGAGAGCACCACCATCTCGTAGCTCCGTCGTGGTCATTCCGCGAGCAATCATGGCAGCCGCTCCCCACCAGAAGCCTGCAGGAGTCGGGGCCCCCAAAACTTTTGATGAATTCTCAAGGCGGAGGGGACGCTTTCGAGAATGGGGTCCAAGACCTAGCAGACAAGCGTCCGATTTCCAAGGTGTCCCAGGGCCATTTCAGTGGACCACGCCCAAAAAGGAAAGAGCCTGCCGCCATTTTGAGAGTCCTGTGGCAGCCGCCTATCGCTGCACCGCAAGAGTGGGCGCAACTCAGCTGAATGGCGGATTTTGACACAGTGGACCAAAAGCGGACGGAATGCAACTGAAACGGTAAAGGGGCGCCCCACTAAAACAGATGAGACTCCACCTGGAGAGGCCCGTTCACGCCGCCTCCCCCGGGGCGCTCCACGCCGTTATTCGGAGCAGCATTGTAGGATACCAAAACCAGTGCGGCAACTTACTGGACATCACCTTGGTGCCATCGTTCTGCTGCCTTGGAACTATTCGCACAACAGTTTGCTACTGATGACCCACCCCCCGCGACGCCCCACGCCGGAAATCTGGACGTTGTGCTGCGTTGGGACTATTCGCACAGCCGACCGCTACTTCGTTGTTTTTCCCTAAAAATGTTTATATGTTATTACTATTTTTGTTTTCTTGTATATATTTATAAATTATTAAAGTTTTATAATCTTACTACTTTGTCGGAGTGCTATATATTTTTAATGTGACACATAATTGTAAAAACTTTGATGTACAAAGAGTCATCCCTGGAATCTTCCGCTTCACGCTCGGTCCCCGCCCCAATCACAATACAGGATGGTTTTCAGATAATAGCAACGCTTCTGCTGTGACGGATCTCATCGAGTGTGGGCCTTGATCTACTATAACTCCTTTGAAGAGGGGTGATTCTTTACAGCTGTGGCCATAAACAACATCTGCAGGGATAGCTGATAGCCTAGGACCGGCCTGGACAATCGGACACAGAGGAAAAGGAGTGTCAGAGGGTGCGGTAGTGAATAGGGCGAAAGGGAGGTGTCGGGCGGGCACAGGGTGTGATTCTCAGGGAAGAGCAGCGCAGCTGGGGGGAGGTTTATTACCCATGCATAACACAGAGAGCGGGGGTGACCACTGCCTGGGTGAGATGCTTGCGAGGGTGGGGAGCCATGCTAAGGATCGACAGCGTGCACAGAGTGGGTCTGGTCAAGGCATCTAAAATGGCTGCCGTGCACGACAAAAGTGTGGCATTTGAAAAAAGACAAGATGGCGCACACAATGTTTTTCAACAATTCCTGATTTCCTTCGAATCGAACGTTAACAGACGTTGGGGCATATTACCAAAGTTAAGCGATATTTATCCCTAACGATGCATTGCAAAGATTTTTTTACCGTCAGAAATTATCGCAGATAAACCTTGCTATTATCAAGGTTTATCGCAAATACGATAAAAAACGAGCGCAATGCATTAATATCGCTGAAAACTCCGCGATATTCATGCATTACCGAGCTAATGCTCTTAGCCATGTTATCCACCTCCCATTGGATAACATGGCTAAGAACTGCTCAGGGCAGCTGTTACTTTTTGGAGATATTCGCGCTTATCTCGAATATTTCCAAAAGTTGATAATAGGAGATAGCGATGTTAGCGACTGTTTCCAGTCGCTAACATCTTGGCATGCCACTTTGCATGTCATTAGTGATAAATATCAC
Organism: Lissotriton helveticus; assembly: GCF_964261635.1. Taxonomy (NCBI): domain Eukaryota; kingdom Metazoa; phylum Chordata; class Amphibia; order Caudata; family Salamandridae; genus Lissotriton; species Lissotriton helveticus. The sequence goes on from NC_136068.1 coordinate 695,387,881, forward strand.
TCACATGCAAAGTGGGACCCAAGATGGTCGCTATCTCCTACTAGCCGTCGCTAACTGGTGTTAGCAACAGCTAGGTAATACAGATATAATTTTATCTCCGCGAAGCGGAGCGCTGTTACAGATATATATCTTGTTTTTGAACGTTAATTTCTCAAAATGCACTGAAGCACATATATTGAGACATAGCAAAGGCACATCGGGCTACCAGTCCCTAATATTTTACCAAGTTTCGTGCAAATCCATTCAGCCGTTCGATTATTATTATTATTTTTTTTTTTTGCCCCGCGGGGCCCTTTTAAAACCTCCACATCAAACCTAGGGGGTCAGCGAGGATCTACTATGCCCCCTTATGGTCATTTGCCCCTTCGCTTTGGCCTCCTCTTGTCTCTCGATCCTACCGAGAGACAAGATGGCGGCCGCTACGTACTGTTTGGAATGTTTACAGACACCGGAGAGCCAATCAGCTTCGCTTCGCAAAGCTCCGTAACGCGAAAAGTACGCGAAGCGGTGCGCTGTTACAGATATATATCTTTTTTTGAACGTTAATTTCTCAAAATCCACTGAAGCACATATATTGAGACCTAGCAAAGGCACATCGGGCTACCAGTCCCTACAATTTTGCCAAGTTTCGTGCAAATCCATTCAGCCGTTCGATTATTATTATTATTATTTTTTTTTGCCCCGCGGGGCCCTTTTAAAACCTCCACATCAAACCTAGGGGGTCAGCGAGGATCTACTATGCCCCCTTATAGTTATTTCCCCCTTTGTTTTGACCTCCTCTTGTCTCTCGATCCTACTGAGAGACAAGATGGCGGCCGCTACGGACTGTTTGGAATGTTGACAGACGCCGGAGAACCAATCAGCTTCGCTTCACAAAGCTCCGTTGCGCGAAAAGTCCGCGAACCAGAGCGCTGCCCGGTCCGCTGTTACAGATATATATCTTTTTTTAAACGTTAATTTCTCAAAATCCACTGGAGCACATATATTGAGACCTACAAAAGGCACATCGGGCTACCAGTCCCTACAATTTTGCCAAGTTTCGTGCAAATCCATTCAGCCGTTCGGGCTAAAAGTGAGGCCAACCGCCCTATGGAAAACTCAATGTTAAAAACACGTTTTGGGACCCCCCCTTTTTTCTCGGCCCCCACTGGACGAACCCCCCCCAAATTTTCAAGGGCTGCTCAGAAACAAAATGTGCCATTTTCCTGAAAATTTCAGCCAATTCCGTCCACAAACGCCAAAGTTATTAGACATAGAATTTTCAAAAAACCCATAGAGAAAAAATCCTAACTATATATACCTACTGGCGACCGCCAGTAGGTAATATATATAAATATATATATATATATATATATATTACCTACTGGCGGTCGCCAGTAGGTAGTTATAGTTAGGATTGATTTCCATAGGGAAATCGCAACATTCTATTGGGAATAACTTTGGCGCCGGTTGAGGAATCTGCCTGAATTTTTCAGCAACTTTGCCTCGCGGCTCTCCGCTCCTTCCCTGAAAGTTTGGGGGGGATTCGTCAAGCGGGGGCCGAGATAAAAGGGGGGTCCCAAAACGTGTTTTCCCCATGTTAATTTCCATAGGGCGGTCGGTCGCACTTTTAGCTCGAACGGCTGAATGGATTTTCACCAAACTTGGCAAAATTGTAGGGACTGGTAGCCCGATGTGCCTTTGCTATGTCTCAAGATATGTGCTCCAGAGGATTTTGAGTAATTTAGGTTAAAAAAAATTATATATCTATAGCCGCACCCCGGTACGCGCACCGGGGAGCGCTCCGGAAGCGCCACGCGACTTGCGCACGGAAACAGGAAAAATTAGGTTTTTTTTGGACACTTATGGTTATCACCAGCAACCATTATAAGTTTGATGCTTTGCTCACCATAGCAAAGTGTCTTGTTACAAAATTTGCACACGATTTTGTAATCGGCAAACTAAGGTTGAATAGTAGCCAATGTGTCTCTTGCCCCCGGACCCGATGGAGTGGGTTGTTTTGATGTTGAGCGTCTAGACGTTGATGGGGGTAGTTTACTGCAGAGGTCCCTTAACTCTGCATTAGAGTAGTTGTTTGGATGTGCACGCATCATGTGGCGAATCATCGTATGATTCCCGAAGGAATACTTTTTGATAGGGTTCCCCCTGGATAGCTCAGCACCACAAATTAAACAAGTCACCTTTGCAGCGTTGACTTTTTTAAACCCCTTGGGAGTTTGTAGAACTGCCATATAAAGTGCTCTTTGGGTTTGTAGGGCAGTTTATCTTCAGGCAGGAACTCCCTTCTCTGTGCCTCCTCTTCATCATCCTCCTCCTCTTCCTCTTGACCACCAACGTAATCTTCTGGTGGTCTTTTAGATGGTGGTGGTGGGCCAGATGCTCCAGCTGCTGATACTACTGTAGCCATTTTCTGAGATAGAACTCGAAACAGGTCTTCCTCAGTCAAAGGACAAAGCCAGAATAAGGAAAAAAGGTGGGGGCTTTCATCATTTGGAAAACAAAAGTGTTCTGGACCAATGAAAAGTGTTATTTTCAAGTCACATGATCCAGGCTTTCATCATTTGGAAACCAAAACTGATCTGCACCAATGAAAAGTGTTATTTTCAGATCACATGATCCGACGCGCTTACGCTACGCACCCCGGGGCGCGTCGCGTAAGCGAGTCGAGACGTTGCGCGATCGTATGCGATCGCGTGCTTCCGGGTGCGCTTACGCAGTGCGTCATATGACGCATCACGCGACTACGCGAAACGTCACGATGTTGTTTTCGTACGCGGCAATAGCGCTAACGGGACGCTCCCCGGTACGTGCCCCGGGGCACTTTGTAACATTGCGCTTACCCGTACGTTCACCGGTACGCGCCCCGGGGCAAATTTTTTTTAATTTTTTTTTTTACATATTTTCACAATATAAAATTCGTTATAAAAATTATTACTTTTCATACCCATAGATATTTGCTATTAAAAAACCTATGAAATTCACTGAAAAAACCATAGGTTTCACACCAGTTATAGTTAGGAATTAGCATTTAAAAAACCTGTTAAATTCACTGAAAAAACCATAGGTTTCACACCAGTTATAGTTAGCTGGAAATTTTACTCGCATAAAACCAATGAAATTCCCACGTTATAGTTAGTTGGACTCACTACAACTTGCGCGTGCAATGCACTGCTGATGACGTCACATATTACATCACTCATGACATGGTCAGTGACATCACTCATGACATCACTCATGACACCATCCTTGTGACAGAGTGACAGGCCTCCTTTCAATGAAATGTAACCCTTGAAACACATATTCAAAAATAAAAACTAACATTTTCAAAAAAATGGAGATACCCATACCAGTTACTACAACTAATTGAATAATTCCACCATCTATATACACATGCACTGATTCACCAACAGTTCTATATAGTCACTCATACATATACTCACTCATCATATGTAGTGATACACCTATACATCCTGTTACACACCGACAGTCATCCAAAAGTTACTCACACACATACTCACACTTGCAAATAAACTATTGAACATCCATTTATTTGCATATACAGCTATACACACACTACCACTTTACTTCAAAGAAAACTTACACATACTTACTCTCTTAAACAATCACTTATATAAACACATACTAATTTAAATAGGAACTCTTACAATCTCTTACTCTCAGATATACTCACTTATATACATTAATATTCATATACACTAGATTAAAACATATGTAGTTACTGATAAAGAAATTAGTGAGACACTCATTTACTCAGTAACACACACATATACACAGTCATCCACCCATACAGTCCTGCACATATGCTGTCTTCAAAACACATACAAAGAGAGAGTCAGTCATTCATGCATCTATGTGCTAAGTAATACCTCTACGAAACCATACAAACACTCATACTGATACTAAGAAAAACATCTAATAACCCATATACATACACATGTAGCTACTCACCAACCCATGCAGCCACTTATACACAAAGTGAAACACTAATACATATATTTAAATATTTAAACATTACTCTCTAATATATGTATTCACTAAGATACACTTAATAAACCAGTTAACCAATCAATTTTTTTTTAAATGTAAACACTTATTTAAACATTTATTCTTCCATCAACTTTTACATATACATATATAACACATATTTATTTTTTAAAAATACACACATTCACTGGATGGTGTCATCAGTGATGTCATGAGTGATGTCACTGACCATGTCATGAGTGATGTAATATGTGACGTCATCAGCAGTGCATTGCACGCGCAAGTTATAGTGAGTCCAACTAACTATAACGTGGGAATTTTATTGGTTTTATGCGAGTAAAATTTCCAGCTAACTATAACTGGTGTGAAACCTATGTTTTTTTCAATGAATATATATATATATAAAACAGTTATAAGTTATAGTCAGGTGAATTTCTCAGTGACATTAATGTGTTAAACAAAAAAACCACAGAAATTTACCAGTTACAGTTAGAAGCACTAATTATAACTTGCTCCCCGCCATGCACTGCTTATGATCTCACACATGACATCACTTATGACATGTTCTATGACGTCATTTAAGACATCACTGATGACATCTCAAATGACATCACTGATGACATCATCCAATGAGTGTGCTAGTTTCTTTTATAGTTTTACATAGTGGTGGGTAGTTGTCATATTATTTTTGTACCTAATTTTGTACAACTTGGATTCAGCTAATGCATGTAAAGTGTTTACAAAATACATGTGCTTCTAATGAACCATAGCTGTGTAGAGGTATTGAACATGTTATAAATTGTTTTACTCAAGCATAACTCTGTGTGCAGTTGACTTGTGTTCATGATGCTTTAGACACGTTTTTTGGTTCTGCAGAAACGTTTCCTACAGGAGAAAGGTTCTACCTAGTAGATACAAAGTTTTGATAAGCTGCCTCAAGTTATTAGAAATGATTGTTGCAGCATGACAATTTCTACTTACCATAGACAACTGCGTGCACCAGGTACTATCCTATGTACAAACTGCAGAAGAGGGGCTATCTGAAAAGTTTTCACCAAAATATGAAGGGTGCCGGATGTATGATTTTTAGCACCTTCATTTTCAAAAATAGTGGGTTTTTTTTTACAACTGTTGCATAGAGTGTACATTGTTCTTGGTAGATTTTTTCAATACTCTGTGCACTTCTCATGAGAATTCACTGTCTGCAAACAATGTGATAATGAGTAAACTCTCTCCATGGAGAAAAAACTGTTTATAGTACCTACGTTTTGGCTCATATCGACTACATTTATCAATGTAGGTTGGGTGAGTGTCAAGGGTTTGATACAGATAAAAGCTGTCCATAGTAGGGCATTTGTTTTTGAACTGGCATTTACTATTTTGGCTTTCTGTCAAACTGTATAGATACTAAACACTGCAGTCAATCAGTGCTTCTCGTATATCCGTGATCCATTGTTAATTTGATCTATACTACCTGTAAAGTGTATGCTATAGGCTTAATTGTACATATCATGCTTTTTTTTAACATTTAAGTGAGTTGTTTGTGTGGTGGCAATAGTAATGGGTGATTTCACTTGAGCTTTTGATGATGTCATGAGTGATGTCATCATGTAGTGTAGTTCCTATATTTCCAATAGGCTCTGCGCCTTGGAATAATATATCCTATAGATGTGACATAGGACTGAGGTCAGTATGTCTCCATCGAGTATACTAAACTTAAATGTGAGTGCCAGCTAGCTCAGAGGTCACTAGAAACTTTCTCAAATTCACAAGAAGGGATTAGTTTCTGACAACCGCATACACATGACAACTTTGTCTCCCTAGGACTAGAACAAATATCTTCAGAGTCGTGGAAACAATAGATAACTAGTTCACTCAGTCAATCGTGCATGCTTCGTTTCTACAGAGTTCCAGAGAAATAGTGAGACGGCGTTTTCAATAAAAGGGTTTATTGAACAGTCTTCTTTCTCAGGCAAGAGAGGTGAACTGATACAATTGTTAGACAGAATGCAAAGTTTAATGCGTACAGCGAGAATAGTATTATAAAATAATACTGTAATAGCATTGATTAGGGAGAGGGAAACATGGCGGCCGCAAGCTAGAGCGGTTCGCACGCTCTGATCAGCCTCCCGGGACCCGCACCGCTGCGTTGCTGATACTTAAACTATGCCGACGAATTTTGAGAGGCTCTAGGACAGAGCATGCATGAACTGGTTTGATTTCGAAGGATTTCGAAGGAAGGAGACTTACATCGCGGAACGGCGGTCCGGTGAATGTGTCCACCGGCGGCACCTCCCTCTCCTGCCTCCGCCTCTCTCCTGTGTTAGAGACGGGCAGCCGTGGAGTTTAGGCGTGGCCGTGCGGCCGCTGCTCGGAGATCCCATACCGCGGTTTTGATCAGCAGAGGAAGAGGAGAAATAGCCCCGAGGGACACAGCATTGTATATTTCTCCCTTTACTGGAGAAACAGTCGGAGCGCCGGCGGCAGCCGATTCAGAGGAGCCAGAAGACCGGGGCGTTTCTGCTTCAACTGAAAGTAAGGTGTTTGAATTATTTAGGGACGGACCAAAGGCAGGCAGTGATAAAATAAAAGATCTGCAAGTGAGGATTACAAGGAGTAAAACTAAGAATCGAGGTAAGGAGCTTGAGTTGGAAGAAAGCAGACTACAGCTCCCAGAGTGCACCTTGGGGGAGGCTCCAAAGAAAGTTCAGGAGTATAAAAAAAGGTTAGAGACTGTGAAGGAGGGAAATATCAGGCAAAAACAGACCAAAAACAAAAAAAAGAAATCTGAAAGCCCCAGGTGGTATAACTCCATCACTGCGCTCCTATTTTAGAGCCCTGCCCCAAGTGTTACAGATCACGCAGGATATGGCTGCAGTTATGGGAAAAAACCTGCAGCAGGATAAGCAAGAAGGGCAGGGTATATCTACTGCTACCTCCAGGTCAGTCCCCTCCTCTATTTCGTCCCATGAAGTGGCAGTGTCCGATGCTCCTTTAGTACCCATCCCGCCTGATTCAATAACAGTCGTAGAGAATGCTACTGCTAGCAAAACATCTACCCAACAAGATGAAATGCTAGATGAAGAGACACTAGCAGCAGGAAATGAGAAGAAGCAGGATGCAGTAGACCTGGGTCAGGATCTGGGAGTAGGTAATGCACTTGAGGCCATAGTCAGCTCTATTGCTGCAATGAGGGAGGAGATAAGACACGATTTTGCAGTTTCTAAAATTAATCAGAGGGAAATAAGAGCAACATGTGAGGTATTAGGTCAAAAGGTGGATGGCCTATGTGCAAGAACTGAAATATTAGAAAGCTCAGTAGGTCTTTTGACCACAAATTTAGAGACTGCTAGATCTAAAATACATACCCTCCAAAGAGACGGAGAGAACATGAGAGAGAGGATCGAAGTGTTAGAAAATTATTCAAGACGTAACAACATTCGACTCCTGAAAATTCCAGAAGGCAAGGAAGGTGGTGACCTTAAAGGCTTTATAATACAGCTATTAAAGGAATCCCTTAATCTTGATGAAACAGCTGAAGAATTAGACAAGGATATTCAGCGAATACATAGAGATCCGTTTCGCATGAACCCGGCAAGAACTAAACCCAGAAAGGTGCTAATCAATTTTTTTACTTAAGCACTTAAAGAGAAGATTTTAAATCTTGCTCTGAAAGCTGGAACAATGAAGGGCCTCGATTTCTCTTTTGAGATACGTTCAGATCTTTCTAAAACTACACTGGATAGACAGTGGGAGCTGGGGCAGCGCATGGACAAATTTAGGTAATTGGGAGCCACGGTACAGATGAGATTTCCAGCATTTCTACATATCATGTACAACAACAAGATGCATAACATCCACTCTATACATGATGCTGATGACCTATTAGAATCCATCCGAGAACACGCCCAAGCCCAGGCCCATAACACAAATTAACTTAGGCGTGACTAGTAGTATAGAGATTCCTCCGGGTCCTTATAGGCCCGTATATGTTCCTATAGGAAAGCTAATTCAGCTATTTCAACTTCTTGCACTAATCTGAAGGGAAGGATATAATAAAAAGGGGAATATATAAATATATAAAAAAATAACACAACTGAATTTAAACCCCCCCCAAAAAAATGTATATAATGCTGTCTAAAAAAAAAGAAAAAAAAGACATATATATATATATTATATATATATCCCTGCTTCCTTGTGCCGCCAAGTCGCGCACTCAAACACGGGTGCTTGTATGCGGGGGACGTCACCCCGCTCTTATCGAAGCTTTCCTCTCCCTCACCTTTGAAGAAGACACAGCACTCACGGGAGGAGGGTTCAGATTCTTTATTGCAACCCTCAGAGAACCAGACGCGTTTCGGCTACCGCCTTTGTCTATGGTACACTGGCGCGCCATTTTTTTGTTTTTTAAATACCCATCACGTGTGTGTCTTAGAGGTAAACAAAGGACTATTACATAGTTGCCATCTTATAATGGTTTTTTGTGACATTGCATATCGCGCCCTGAATGGGCAATTACAATCCATCTTCATACATATATGATTATAAACAAATTATCATGGACATATGTTGGTCTCATTACGATTAACATGTGGCGGTATGCCGGCATAAATTGTATTTCGACAACCTTGTTGTTATACACATCTGATGATCCAAATGCGATATTTGCAAGCTGTCGAGACATTATAAGCACAGATTCCTTACATGATGTCCTGAATGGACTATTCTCCCAAGCTGTGCCACCTTCGCCAACCCCGCAATGGTAAGTCCAATTCATATTGCCCTGGATGGGCTGTTACTTGAGATCATTACAATTCATCATGCATTGTCAATATAAGAGGCAACTATTCCATTGCCTGACATTTCGCCCTGAATGGGCTTCCCTGTCCTGATCACCTCCCTCAGACATTTTCATACTTCATACAAACCCACTGTGCAAAATCATAATAACTATAACAAACCAAATTATAAAAATCCATTAAAACACAAGGTCTATTTGCCAATTTCATAACGAACTCTTAGGATCTGTTCTTCCACAACATTCTCTCATCTTGAAGCAGGGAGCCCCCTTCCCCAGATGTACTGTCATCTCTTCATGGCTATTCAGGCCCCCCGGTGCCTTCGTTCCGACATCTATTATGTGTCTGGATTCCAGCCTTCTCAGTTTTTGTATTCTATCACCTCCTCTAGGGCTTGCTTGTACATGATCCAACCCAAAGTAGGATATTAGGTCACTATTGCTCTTATGGTGTTGCTTGAAGTGCCTCGCTGCAGGGTAAGAGGGATCACAATTTGTGATTGCCCTGAGATGCTCTAAGATACGCATTTTCATGGGGTTTACAGTGCTGCCGATATATCGTAGTCCGCATGGACACATAAGACAGTATACTGTAAAGGGGGTCGAGCAGGTCAGGAATACCTTGATTTTCCGCATTTGTCCCCTGACTTCATAAGATATTACTTTTTTGCTATGCTTGCATGCCTTGCACCGGCCACATGGGTAGAATCCTGGTTTATGTTCCCCGAAAGGTCGGTCTACTGGGCGAGCTAAATAGCTTTTAGTCAGAGTGTTCCGTAGTGCTCTAGCCCTTCTATATGTTATCATTGGCTGGTTGGGAATATCCATCCCAATAACTGAATCTGTTGTTAAAAGTTTCCAGTTTTTTCTCAGTGTTTGTCTTAGCCCGCCAGCCCCTTCAGAAAAGGTGGTAATAAATCTGAACTTCCCTTCCTTTTCGGTATCTTTCACTTTCTCTCTTAACATCTCTGTTCGTGACATGTTCTTAACTTTCTTCTGGGCCTCTTCTAGACACCTGAAACCGTAGCCTCGCACCTTAAATCTTTCTACGCTCGCTCTCGCATTTCTGATGTAATCATCCTCCGATGTACAGTTCCTTTTTATACGGAGTAATTCTCCGTAAGGAATGCTATAGATTAACTTAGGTGGGTGGCTGCTACTGGAATGAAGTATTGAGTTCCCTGCCGTGGGTTTTCTGAATAGCTGTGTATATATTCTCCCCTGTTCTATTCTAATCTCAAGATCAAGGAAGTTTACTTTGATGTCACTCAGTTCCGCCGTAAAGTGTAAATTATGTTTGTTGGTATTCAATTTATCAATGTACTCATCAGCCTTACTCTTTGATCCCCGCCATACAATCAACAAGTCATCTATATAACGGTACCAGACTAATATATGTTGGGTCCATTCTGCATAAATTGCATTCCATGCCACATTTTCTTCCCACCACCCCACAAATATATTAGCGAAGCTTGGAGAATAACTTGTGCCCATGGCTACTCCGACTAACTGTCGGTAATACTGGTCCTCATATAGAAAAATGTTATTTCTAAGGCTGAAACTTAAAAACTCCAAAAGCATTACATTATGATCTGTGAAGCTTGCTTCCCTGGTTGCCAAAATGTCATTCACCGCATGCATGCCATCCTCGTGGCCTATGCTTGTATAAAGGCTGGCTATGTCCATCACTATAAGTAGATCTCCCTCTCTTGGTGTGAGCTGTTCTAACTTGCCCAGCAAATCTTTGGTGTCTTTTATATAGCTTCGCAAATTTTTCACATGATCAATTAAAAAATAATCGATGTACATTGATAAATGTTCCAACAGGCTACCCTGTGCACTTACAATTGGTCGTCCCGGTGGTTTCAAACTGTCCTTGTGCACCTTAGGTAGGTGGTAGAAACATGGTATGGTGGGGTTCAGACTTCGTAGATAAAGATATTCCTCTGTTTCAATTATCCCTTTACCATACCATTTTTTTAGCATTTCATGGCATTCCATGATACTGCTTTGATATTCCTTTCTTCCCACTTTTTGGTAGCACTTTACATCCTGCAGTTGCCTCATAGCCTCCGCATTGTAATCCGCATAAGTTTGTAGGACAATATTCCCGCCTTTATCCGAAGGCTTCAGGATCAGTTTCTTATCCTCTTGTAAGTTTTTTATAGCCTGCCAGTGTCCGGGTGTTAGGTTCATTTGTTTGTTCGTGTGCCCTCTTTGCTCTAATTTCCTTAATTCCTTCGAGACTGATTCCATGAAGAGATCTATATTATCAATGGGCATCTGAGGTACGAATGTCGATGCTGGTTTGAAGTTTGTTTCTCCGCCTCTCTGTATTATATCCAATTGAGATAGATTTTCCGGTTGACTCGCCCCCTCTCTTCTTAATTCCTGCATCACTTCCAGGGTCGGTAAATCTTTCACTCTGATTGATTGTATTCCTTGTTTCTCTGATGATTTCATCATTTTCTTGGGGCGGAGCTTGTAAAATTTATGAAGTTTTAGTTTTCTAGAGAACTTGTATAAGTCGATCTTGGTTTGCGTATATTCCAGTTGTTTTGAGGGACAAAAGGAGAGTCCCAGTTTTAAAACGTGTTCCTCGTCTTCCGTTAGAACATGTTGACTCAGGTTCATGATAGTCAAATTATTTTCTTGACTTTCATCCCCTATTGCCGTTTCTTGTTGTACCTGGTACTGTGCGTTGTCGGTGGGGAGTAGTTGCTTTTTCCTCCTCCACTTGCCCCCCCTCCATGTGGGGCGTTTCTTTGTTGGTCTGGGGGTTTTCCCCTGCCTCCTTGTTGTCGCGACTGCCTTAGTATTTGAAACTCGTCGCGAAAAGGGAGTTTGCGTGTTTCTGCATTACCCGCAGCTCCTTGGTCTCTCCTTGCCTCTTCGTTCTCAGAAACTTCTGACTCCGTAGTGTCACCCGACTCATCCACTCTTACTGCGGCCACTTTGCTGGGCTTTGATGTCAAGGCTTTGACTTGTGCATCGTATCGTCTGGCGAATGTTAGTACACGCCCTGCCTCATAGTCTCTTTCATCACGTTCAAACTTTTCTTGTTTACGTTTCCTTATTTTATCGCCATATGATTTTAGTCTCTTCATCATATTGCTTTTCAACTCATCCAGCTTTTTCTTATCTTCGCCCATGCTTTCTATCTCCTTCTCCAACTCCATTATTTCATTCCGTACTTTTCCATGGTCACTCCATGCGAATTTAATCAACAATTTCAGGAGCCCCTGACAGAAATACGCTGTGTACTCTGACCATTCTTCCAATAACTGTGGGTCTGGATTTTCGTAAGCTGGGACCATGTAGATCCGTAATACCTTTGGCAACCTTTTTACTTCCACATAATTTTGTAGGGAAGTGGCTTCCCACCACTTCCTAACTTGACGTTCAAACAGTCTTTCTAGTTTCAATAGTTGCGCTGTCACTGTAGATCCTTTCGTTTCTTCTTGTTTTTTCTTATTTACCCCGTTTGTTTGTGGGCGTTTTTTAAATGCATTTTCAGCCGCCTCCTGGCGGTCTGTATCACTATACATGGCGCCACTGTAGTTGTAATATCAATCTTCTCCTGGAGTATGGCGTGTCCCTCTCGCCTTACCTCCTCCTCTCACTACTCCCTCGTGTGCCTCTAGCGTTTCTGGCTTCGGGTTCCGGGCTCTTTGACAAGTCCGTTTATACCTTTTCCCAACGCTAGCAGTGGCGGTGCGCGGCGTTATGAATCCCTGCTTCCTTGTGCCGCCAAGTCGCGCACTCGAACACGGGTGCTTGTATGCGGGGGGCGTCACCCCGCTCTTATCGAAGCTTTCCTCTCCCTCACCTTTGAAGAAGACACAGCACTCACGGGAGAAGGGTTCAGATTCTTTATTGCAACCCTCAGAGAACCAGACGCGTTTCGGCTACCGCCTTTGTCTATGGTACACTGGCGCGCCATTTTTTTGTTTTTTAAATACCCATCACGTGTGTGTCTTAGAGGTAAACAAAGGACTATTACATAGTTGCCATCATATAATGTTTTTTTGTGACATTGCATATCGCGCCCTGAATGGGCAATTACAATCCATCTTCAAACATATATGATTATAAACAAATTATCATGGACATATGTTGGTCTCATTACGGGGTTGGCGAAGGTGGCACAGCTTGGGAGAATCGTCCATTCAGGACATCATGTAAGGAATCTGTGCTTATAATGTCTCGACAGCTTGCAAATATCGCATTTGGATCATCAGATGCGTATAACAACAAGGTTGTCGAAATACAATTTATGCCGGCATACCGCCACATGTGAATCGTAATGAGACCAACATATTCGATATAAATAGCAACTCTGCAGGCTTGGCTGTTGTTTGGGAGACATTGAAGGCCTTTTTAAGAGGTCAGATTACTAACAGAGCCTCTTACAGGCAGAAAATATATACAGAAAGGGTAGCTAGCCTAGAACAAGATATGAAACTTCTAAAGTTAAAAATCGACCCGTCCTCAGGAACATCAGAAGAACAGGAAAAACTGTCCGGGTTAAAATCTCAACTGGAAAATATCCTACAGGAGAGAGTAACTAAAAGGTGGGAAGCGAGCAAGATTTCTCAATTTGAATTCGGAGAAGCTGCAGGGAAAGTGTTAGTATGGAAAATAAAATCTGACCAAGCCCTCAAATATATTAAGGAAATCAGGATAGAGGGAGAGGCCACGGCAAGATCCACTAACCTAGATATAGGTAGAGCCTTTTTTTAATTTTTTGAGGCGATCTATAGGGAAGATCTTCCCAATGACCAGCAGGCAAGGGATAGATGGCTGGAAGCTATCACGCTTCCAACCCTCTCAGCAACTCAGAGTAAATCCTTAGAGACTGAGATAACAAAGGCTGAGGTGAAAAAAGCTATTCGTCAATCCAAAAAAGGGAAAGCGGCAGGTCCAGATGGTCTGCCGGGAGAGATTTATAGATCACTGGAAAATACCATCGCCCCCGTCCTGACGGCCTTATTTAATGGTATCCTTATAGAAGGAGATTTACCGCCTAAATCCTGGGGGGAGGCTACAATCGTACTTATCCCGAAACCAGGGAAATCTCCCCTTGAGTGCGGGTCATATAGACCAATATCATTACTCAATAATGACTATAACATTTTTACAACAATTATTTCAACAAGATTGGCTAGTGTTATTGGTACTATAGTCCATTTAGATCAAAAAGGATTCCTTAAGGGTCGACAACTATCAGACTTAACACATGAATTGATAGGGGCCATTGACATCGCCACAGCCTTTTCCCTACCTTTAGCTACCCTAACCTTAGATGCAACTAAGGCTTTTGATAGAGTCAACTGGCTGTATCTAAATGACGTACTTAAAAAACTCAACTGTGGGGAAGGTTTTCGCAGAACTATAAACCAACTTTACGGTGCCCCTTCGGCCAGGTTGTTGGTCAATGGGGTTTTGACGGAAGCCTTTAATATAACCAGAGGTACAAGGCAGGGCTGCCCACTTTACCCCCTCCTCTTCAACCTATATATCGAACCATTTGCCCAGCTTTTGCGGGAGGAGGCTAACATTCCATCTTTCAGTTTCGGAGTATGGGAAAAGCGGGTAGCACTTTATGCAGATGACATCCTGGTTTTTACATCTGATCCAGTAAAGGCATTTCCAGTCGTCATTCAGCGGGCTGAAGAATTTGGTCATATTTCGGGTTATGACATCAACTCGAGCAAAAGCGAGATAATGGCATGAAACCTACCAAATATACAGCCTGGGGTAAATATTTCAACCTCCATGCGCTATCTAGGGCTAAGAGTTACTCAAGAAGTGGGTAGCATTGGACAAACCAACTTTGATAGAATATACAGTGAGAGTAAAAGACTTTTAAAATCCTGGACTCACCTGCCACTTTCTATAATGGGCAGGGTAAATCTAGTCAAAATGTGTATTCTTCCAAAGTTCACGTTTATTTTTAATGCTATCCCCATGGCATTTGATCTTAAAATGATTGAAAAATGTCAGCGAGAAATTAACTCCTTCATTTGGAATTACAAATCCACCAGAATAGCATGGAAAAAGTTGAGAAGAAGAAGAGAGAAGGGTGGTCTTGCATTGCCAGATCTATTGTACTATGCATGGGCCTTCCAGATGTCACACTCTAGGATGCTATTAAAAATGACATCTAATCTTCCTACTGGGTCAATGTATGGAGCTATGCTATTAGGGGCGAATCTAGCAGTAGACAAATTCATGTTCAAATTTGGGAGCCAGAAATT
This sequence comes from Lissotriton helveticus, assembly GCF_964261635.1. Classification (NCBI taxonomy): domain Eukaryota; kingdom Metazoa; phylum Chordata; class Amphibia; order Caudata; family Salamandridae; genus Lissotriton; species Lissotriton helveticus. Next base: position 695,402,944 of record NC_136068.1, read on the forward strand.
CTTTTAAAAAATCAAACTTAAAATCTTACAGTCATGGGCTAAAGCCTGGCTAAGTATAAGGAAAAAATTGGGGCTGTCCTACTATTCCAATTTTTCTCTAATCTGGGACTCCCCTGGTCTAACACCATGTTTGAAAGATAGTCTGTCTTCCATAATAGAACAAGCCGGCATCACAAGATGGGGTCAACTATTTAAGGAAGGATCACTAATAGCCTGGGATGAGTTATAAGACCACGTTGGCCCTGGGCTTTCCAGATTTAAATACATTCAACTGGAAAGCTGGGTGAGATCCCAGTGCCGCATAGACGCCCACATTGGAAAGACTAGCATACTGGATCAACGGTTAGTGGAACGACCAATGGGAGGGAGAGAAGTAGCCATATGGTATTGGCAGCTGATGGAGGAAATTGATGGGGAGTTTCTTCTTCCGGATGAGTTATGGGGGGAGGCGACTGGTCTTCAATGTGAGGAGATGTGGCTAAACTCCTTCAGTCTACTTCATAAAATCGTGAAACCCTCATGGCTAAGACGAAATCATCTCTTCTCAGCTCATCGTGCATATATAACACAGTTGAAACTTTCTAAATTTCTCCCTGACAAAAAGTGCAATAAATGTAACTTTGTAGGAGCTTGTGATGTTCACATGTTCCTGGACTGCCCTGACATTGCAAGATTTTGGGAAGAAGTGAAGAATACCTTAAACTCTATCCTAAATGTATCTTTGTCAATAACCCTATCACTTGTCATCTTTGGGCTGGAAAATAACATCACAGGTAAAGCAAGGTCCTTCCTCTTCTCTGCAATTCTATTGGCAAGAAGGCAAATCTGTACACATTGGGTAGAGAAAACAGCCCCATCACACTCTGGGTGGCTTTCGTCTCTATATAAAACATCTAAAGTTGACCTCAATAGATCATGTAGTAAACGTAACTTGGCTTTCTGGGATCTGCTGATCAAATGGAGATAACTCCGGGTTTTTTTTTTCTTCCCCGGGTCCTATGATTATGCCATGAACACTCCGTGGACCGGGTTTAGCCTAGTTACGATAATGGTCCTGCAGTTTGAAATATACCTAGATGGAGTCAAAGAAAGCCCCTTTGCTTTTGGGACATCTCTGCCACCAACATAACAACTCGCGTCCTTGTGTCGTGTAAGGTGGCTGGTATCGCCCATATTGAGGGTAAGGCAAATGAGGACAAAAAAAATATAGCATTGACTAGTGCTATGACATATATAGAAATACATACATAAATAACAGGCTAAAATACTCAACTGGTGCTTCTAAAATACGCCTACCCCAATGTACCTAACCTAAGTCTAGTACCAGGGAAGAAGTAAGTGCTGCTTAGCATAAGTTTTAGTTCTTGCCAAGAATTGCCAAAGGTTTCTCTAGGTTTTAATCAGCTCCATACCTAAGAATGAAGGAGGTTGGTATCTCTCTCTCGGGACTCGATTTCCCAACACCCCGCAAGGGGAGTCAGAAACACTGGAGCTGGATTCTCAGCAGAGGAGAACAGCTTCTTGTCAGTGCATCAGCTGGATAGTTGGCTTCCTTCGGCACTTGCTGCAGCGAGCTACGTCGGGCAAGTAGGTAGTCGAAGTGCACCGAACCACACCGTGCTTTGCTATAGCAAGTGAAGGTATACTTAAACCTTGAAGGTGTTTAGAAATGCCAGCTTTGACGTAAAGTCGGGCACAGGAGCGTCATGGAGGAACCCCTAAGGAATAGTTGTTCATGCATAATAATGAGTTTCTTGGAGAAATCAATATCCAGGCTAGGGGAAGTCCCTTCTGCTTAAGAATCTGGTTTTCCAAGAAAATCGTTGTGACGTTGATGAACAGATGGAAGTAGCCATGCCTGTATATGGGTAGCATGGGCTTTGCCTAGATAAGGGCTTGATTTCTATGCCTATATGAGGGCAACGTGGATTGTACCTATGTAAGGGCATGAATCAGGAAAATTCATTTGGAATCTAAAACGCCATACAACACCCACTTCACTTTCTTATGAACGACATTACTAAGTTCTAAACACGCTAAACATGTCTAAACCTGAAGTGTTAAAACCCACCCAAAAACACATAAAAATGCATTTGAACTGGTTGTACACATAAAAGATGCGTTTGTGCTGTACCCATTTAAAGCAACGCTTCATTCTAAGCATATATGTTGACATTTGGATGCTAAATGAATGAATCGTGAAGATATACATTTATGAAATGCTCGTAAATACAGAAGAAAAAAGGCAGAAACCATTTCATGTCAGATTACATAAAACTGATTGTATGTGGACAAGGTCAAATATTGTCTCTGGAAGTATTCAAAGAATTCTTGTTCTCTATGAATAGTTCTACTTTAAGCAGATTACTTGTGGAAAAAATGAAAAATACCACTTTGGAAAAACAAATAATCATAGGAAAAAGAGTCCCAAAGTCAGAGTTTTGTTTTGAAAAATGAAGGTCGAATTCAAAGTCTCTCAGAACACTGCGTGCCAAATCAAAAGTCAGTGTTAGTGTTTGGAGAAAACATCAAATCTTCTAAGTCTGTAAAAAAGTTGTCTACCATTGTAGGTGAAAGTTGGATTACCTCGTTTAGAAGATTAACCGCACATAGATGTGAAGCATCGCCATCAGCATTGGTCACATTAGCAATGTTCATAGTGGATAGCACCTCTGCACCTGTTTCCTCTCATACCTCACCGTCAGCATTTTGCGTCTGTGAGATCTCAATGAATGCCGTCATCAGAATTGGGAGCCATTGTGGACAACACAGTGCATGGGCCGTTACTGGTTCAAGCAAAGTATCAACATCCGTTAGCATGACTGATGGAAGTGTTAGACAGATGACTAGCACGCATTCTTCTCCACATAGCAGGCAGCGTAGAACAAGTAAGAGACAATCTTGCCAAATTGGTCTGAATGACAGAAACCATGTGGTATTTAATTCTCGTAAACGAGTTAATCCCAGAATTTGGACGATGCGCTCATGGCACTTCATCGCCAGTAGAGTTTTCTCCATGGAGAACTGGGTGTCGCTAGAGAATTGGCTTGCCATATCGCAGCAGTAGGAGCAAAAATAGTATCCCTGCAGCGAGTACCAAAATTAGAGGCAATCCGAAGTTTGGAAATATTCCTAGGACTGCTTCAGAAGGTGCTAACAGTCCAGAAAATACGGTCTTAAATACATGTACAATACCACTCATATCAGACATGTTTAAGATACGATTTAACATTTCTGACAAATGTTCAGGGCAGTTTGTAGTTAATAGGGCATGTATCTCGGCAGAAGTCCTTGCAACTTGCAGATCATAGGTATCTTTGTCCGAGGTCAGTGGCACAGTTTTTTGCAAAAGAATGGCTTTCATTTAGCTTAAAGTATCAATTTGTATAGAAGAGATGTTCAGTGAAGGCCATAAAGGCGACTCCCTGTCTGTCTTAGTTTTAGGAAACAATACTTGCATACAGCAAGTGACCCTGGATGACACAGTTACAAGATAGGGTAAGCCTGGCAACATGCCACAGCAGCTGTGATCGTTCAACATGAGGTAACTTCCATTGGAAAGTTGTCCAAAAAATAGATCAATCAATGCAGCTGGTGAACCTTCCAGGAGGCAGGATAAGTTGGTAGAGGAACCATCACTGGTGCCGTGTAAGTTTATACCCAGACAAAGGAGAGAACCGCTCAGTGCGTTTTCATAGTTTTTAACACTAAGAAACACTTCCCTTCCCCCACTCCAACATCTGTGTGTGTATGGTAATTCCCAGGATGTCTTGATGTATTCTTTACCCAACCTTTCATATGCGTCTGCTGGTATGTGTTTTAGGCAATACTGAAAATGGAAAATTGTACCAGGCAGAGTGATTATTCCATGTATAATCCATTCAGTAGCTGGTTTCTCTGCTACCGTAAATGGCAATCTTTCCAGTTTTTCAATGCTCAGCACCGTATAGTCTGCTCCCCTCTGTGCCAATTTGATCTGTTTATCAGTGAGATTGAATTCTGAAAACAGTGATGTAGTATTGATTAAACGTCAAGGCACAAAGCCTGAACGTAGGTCTTGCAACGTCCAGCCTAATAGCATGATAGAGCGTAATTGCGATTGACCATGTTGCAACATGACCAAGTCGTTAACCCATTGTCAACCATAGAAAGAGTTTTCTCTAAATTAATACGATCAATTTCTCGTATTCTTTCTGCAGTCTCTGCTTGCGTAATCTTCATGCTTCATTATAAGCAGCATAGATACCAGCATATATAAAATGTTTATGATGCGGTGTTCTTGGTCAATCAATCAATCAATCAATCAGCAAATTTGTAGAGCACACTACTCACCCGCTAGGGTCTCAAGGCGCTTGGAGGGGGGGGAGTCGCTACTGCTCGAACAGCCAGGTCTTGAGTTGCTTTCTGAAGGAGAGATGGTCCTGGGTCATCCGAAGGTGGGTGGGGAGGGAGTTCCATGTCTTGGCCGCCAGGTAGGAGAAGGATCTTCCTCCGGCGGTGGATTTGCGGATTCGTGGGACGGAGGCGAGGGCGAGGCTGGCGGATCGGAGCTGGCGGGTGGGTGTGTAGAATGTGAGCGGCTGTTGAGGTATTTCGGGCCCATGTCGTGGAGAGCCTTGTGTGCGTGGGTGAGGAGTCTGAACGTGATCCTCTTGGTGATGGGGAGCCAGTGCAGGTCTTTCAGATGGGCAGAGATGTGGCTGTGGCGCGGGATGGCCAGGATGAGTCGTGCAGAAGCGTTTTGTATGCGCTGGAGTCTTTTCTGGAGTTTGGCTGTGGTTCCGGCATAGAGGGTGTTCCCGTAGTCCAGACGCTGGTGACGAGGGTCTGGGTGACCGTCTTCCTGGTTTCAGTGGGGATCCACCGGAAGATCTTTCGGAGCATGCGCCGGGTGTTGAAGCAGAAAGACGAGACGGCGTTGACTTGTTTGGTCATCGTGAGGGAGCCCAGGTTGCGTGCATGGTCCGTTGGCTTGGGTGCGGTGCCCAGTGCAGGGGGCCCCCAGGAGTCGTCCCAGGTGGAAGGGAATGGTCCAAGGATGAGGACTTCCTTCTTGTCTGAGTTCAGTTTCAGACGGCTGATCTTCATCCATTCCGCGACGTCTTTCATTCCTTCCTGGAGACTGGCTTTGGCGGTGGCGGGGTCGTTGGTGAGGGAGAGGATCAGCTGGGTGTCGTCGGCGTAGGAGATGATGTTAAGGTTGGGTTGGCGTGCGATGGCAGTGAGAGGGCTCATGTAGACGTTGAAGAGTGTGGGGCTGAGTGAGGATTCTTGCGGGACGCCGCAGATGACTTCGGTGGCCGTGGATCGGAACGGGGGGAGGCGGACTCTCTGGATTCTTCCGGCGAGGAACGAGATGATCCACTCCAGGGCCGCTCCTTGGATTCCAGTGTTGCTGAGGCACTGGATCAGGGTGCGGTGGCATACGGTGTCGAAGGCTGCTGAGAGGTCTAGGAGGATGAGGGCAGCAGTTTCCCCGTTGTCGAGCAGGGATCTGATGTTGTCGGTAGCTGCGATGAGAGCGGTCTCGGTGCTGTGGTTTGCTCGGAAACCGGACTGTGATGGGTCGAGGGATCCGTTGGTCTCGAGGAAGGCGGAGAGTTGTCTGTTGACGGTCTTCTCGATGACTTTGGCTGGAAAGGGGAGGAGCGAGATGGGGCGGAAGTTCTTGAGGACCGTGGGGTCCGCGGTGGGTTTCTTCAGGAGGGCGCTCAGCTCGGCATGTTTCCAACTCTCCAGGAAGGTGGCGGATGTGAAGGAGCTGTTGATGATGTTCCGGAGCTGGGGTGCGATGTTGGAGTCGGCTTTGTTGAAGATGTGGCGTGGGCAGGGGTCGGTTGGGGAGCCGGAGTGGATGGTGTTCATCAGGCGGGTGGTGTCTTCGGTGCTGACAGGGGTCCAGGTGCAGAGGGTGGTGGTGGGGGCGTTGGTTCGGTGGTTGGGTGCGTGGTCTGTGCGCCGAAGCTGTTGTGTATGTCGGCGATCTTGCGGTGGAAGAACGAGGCGAGTGAGTCGCAGAGGTCTTGCGAGGGTGTGATATCATTGTTGCAGGCGCTGGGGTTGGAGAGCTCTTTAATGATGCTGAAGAGTTCCTTGCTGTTGTGTGTGTTGTTGTCCAGTCATTCTTTGAATGTTGTCCTTTTGGTGGTGTGGATCAGCTGGTGGTGTTTGCGGGTGGCGTTCTTGAGGGCTGTCATGTTTTCTGTTGTCTGGTCGTGGCGCCAGGCTTTCTCGAGTGTGCGGCAGGTTTTCTTGGAGTTTTTGAGGTCGTTGGTGAACCACAAGGCTTTCCTGCTGCCAGATCTGCTGGGAGGGTTCTTCAGTGGTGCGAGGTCATCGCCGCAGGTGGTGAGCCACTGTGTGAGGTTGCGGGCTGCTTCGCTGGGGTCCATCGTGTTGGTGGGTGGGTTCTGGCTGAGGGCAGTGGTGAGCTGGTCGGCGGTGATCTTGCTCCAGTTTCTGCGGGGGGCCTGCTGCGGGTGGTGGTGAGTCGTGGTTCTCCTGAAGTTGAAGTGGACGCAGCTGTGATCTGTCCAGTGTAGTCCGGAGGAACGGCTGAAGGAGATGTGCTTGCTGGAGGAGAAGACGGGGTCAAGCGTGTGGCCGGCATAGTGGGTGGGGGTGTTCATCAGATGCTTGAGTCCGAGGTTGGCGAGGTTGTCCAGCAGGGCGGCGGTGTTGCAGTCTTTGTTGTTCTCTAGGTGGAAGTTGAGGTCCCCTAGGAGGATGTAGTATAATGAGGTGAGGGCGTGTGGACTGATGAATTCTGCGATGGCTTCGCTGAATTGTGTGCGTGGTCCCGGGGGTCTGTAGATGAGAGTGCCTCTGAGGGTGGTCTTGGGGTCGGTGTGTATCTGGAAGTGAAGGTGCTCGGCGGCGGTGAGGGTGTCGTCGGAGTTGGTCATGATGCGGATGGTGTTTCTGTGGACGATGGCGATGCCTCCTCCAGTTTGCTTGACGCGGTCCCTCCGGGTGATCTTGTAGCCATCCGGGATGGCTATGGCGATGTCGAGGGCTGAGGAGGCGTTCATCCAGGTTTCTGTGAGGAAGGCGACGTCTGGTGATGTTGTGTCGAGGAGGTTCCAGAGTTCGACGGCGTGCCTGTGGACGGAGCGGGTGTTGAGCAGGATGCACTTGAGGTGGTTGTTGCTGGTGCTCGGCTTGGTGGGTGCGGTGCAGGTTCGGAGGCAGGTGAATTGGCAGGCTTGGCAGGTGAAGGGTCCATGGGTGCGTTTCGGGGTGGCTCGGTAGCATGCGGGGTTCCGGCTGGCGTTGAGTGCGTGGAGGGTGGCGGCGTCGTAGATCCGTCGGGTGGGCTGGCATCATTGAGGACCAGGGTTCCTGGCGCTGGGCGCGGTCCAGGCATGGACGGGCGTAGACGGGCTTGCCTTTGGCGCGCAATCGCGCGCCCGCTGCGCGCAGCCACTGCGCGTATGCACGTTCCCCGCCATTTATGGGGAAGTGGGAGGGAGGAGCAGCTGGGAGGCGGGAGCGGGGCGGTGAATGGGGAGCGGGAGACAGGAGAGGGGGGCGGGGCCACAGGAGAGCAGCGGCGGGGAGCAGAGGGGGGGAAAAGAGCGGGAAAGTGGAGCGGGGGAGAGCGAGAGCAAGCCTGGGCAAGCCTGAGTATCGGGGCAAGCCTGGAGAGCGAGGGCAAGCCTGGAGAGCAGGGGCCCTAAGGAGAGGCGGCAGCAAGAGGGCCAAGCAGGCAGCGGCAGCAGAATCCGGGCACACGGGGGCCGTGCGGTAGTGGAGTGACCGGGTCAAGCCAAAATTCCCTAAGATCAGCGCAATCTTTAAGTAAAGATAACTGTTGTTTCACATCCTTGAGGGTAGATCTATATAACCATTCAAGGCACAGTTTCCCCACACTGTATGTTGTTACTATTCCTGGATGCTGTCTTTGAACATATTTTGGGTCTGACCTATTGAATGTGAAACCCTGTGTTTTGTTCAGGAATCTATCTTGACAGTTGTTTGTGTTTGTGGGCCAGATCATTTCCCTGTGAAAGGCGTTGGGGTAGGCTCCCTCAGTGTGTCCCACCGAGGACAGGACATCTACAGCGAGGTGTCTACGCCCGGGGTAACCGCTGAAGCAGACGCTTCCACTTACTGGGGTTTCAGCCATGGCGGGACCCTGTGTACATCCTTTGAACAGTAGGTTGTGAACACTACACACCTCCAATCCATTAGTGTAGATAGTTTGGTTCAGTCCTGAAGAAATGCACGGTTTCCTTTTGAACGCTATTGCATGAAACATGTCGACCATTACTATATAGAGTAGGCCACTGCTTCCCTGGATCCTTAAGTCAGAAAGCAGCCACTCTCATTGATTTTAGTGAGGAGGGTCACCACTTTATTAAAGTTCGGTGTGGATAACTCAACCTTTTTTAACCACTTTTACACATCTACACCCTTCACTTCCTTATCTAGGGCCCCAGCACCATACGGCAGAAACAAAAGATCTCCGCTAAAGAGCCCCTTTATGGGTGCCCGTCGGGTATTGCGGATTACGGAGCTTTACGGGTATGTAAATGAATTTTGTTGCGTGCACTGCATCGCATTTGGGGATGCAGTGCACGCAACGAAATTCATTTTATTTATTTATATGTTTACTTACCTGTAATGCTCCATAATCCATACATTACTACACCCAGTGGCGTCACTAGGTTTGGTGTCACCCAGTGCGGGTAACTCATGGTGTCACCCCCTCACGACTTACCCCATGGACCTCCTCTGTGATAGAGCCAAGGCCGTCTCGTCCAGCACGCCTTCCCGGTGGTCATCCTGGCTCCTGCAGATCTCCCGTTCGTCCACGTCCTTGGTCAGGGTGTCCCTTTTAGATGCTCCGGGCTCTGGTTGCGCTGGGTGTTCTCCCACCGCTTTCTCCTTTATAGCGTCCGCTACCGCGTCCTCCTTCATGTTGTCCTCCTCTGCTCTCCTGCTTTCACCTCCTTGCATCCGAGTTCCCCTCCGCAGTTCCGGGCATCGGAATATAAAGTCCCTCCTCCCGCTTACACCAGCAACAGAGGAAGAGACCAGAAAGCAGGACTCCTTGGTGTCCCCGGGGCTCCCACCACAAGCCCCCAAGGCCTTTTCCTTACAGTACTCCCCTACCAGGCTTGGCCGATCGGGCCAAGAGTCCACCGGAGCACGAGAGAGGAAGTCCACATTGGTCAGCTTCAGTAACATTCTTTATGTGCAGATAAAAACATCCATCAAACTATATCTGTTAGAGATTCCAGAAATAAATGCATAAACATAAATATGTACCCGAGATTTTAAAAAAACAACAACTATGTAAATAGCTGGAGGTCTCCCTACTAAAAGTATGGGTCGGTCATGATGAAAAAGCAGGTAAGTTGGACGAACTCTTGCCCAGTTCGCGTTTCCTGTAGCTGCAGTTTCTTTCCTTCACAGGAAGTCCTGTAAAAACAGAAGAGAGAGGGGGCTTCAGTCCCAGCTGCATGCGTGTAGGGCGCTGTCTTATAGCGTCCTGGGATCTGCCGTACACTGGACATCGCACCACAGCCCTTAACAGTCAGACATTCCTTGCTTCTTCACAGCGCTTAGAGAACGGCGGGGACGGACGGGATAATGCAAGCGTCTGCAGATTTGCGATTTATGACACTCCTTGCTTTAGGGAAGGATTTCTCGTAACAGTGACTCATTTGCATGAGGTAGGAACCCTGCTTCACTAGAAACTCCGAGTGAGGGGTGGGCTACGGTTGGAAACCTTATTAATTAACTAACCAGAGAAAGAGCTTGCACAGTATGATGCATAGCCGCCCCCCCCCCCAACATACACACATTTTGACTGTACCCTTCACTCACCGATTAGACTTGTGAAATAAAAGGTTTTCCAAACTGTGTGTTTTTTAAAATGTTATTGCATAGTGGCTCACTTATCCTACTCAGATATGTTTTAATACATGTCGTGAGGAAGTTGTCGTAACATGTATGCATTGTATACACTGCATATTTAAAGGCATTGTTGATGTTGCATGATTGGTTAAATTACCTCCGTGTTCACACACCAAGCTTCGCTCTGCTGGGTGCTTCCTGAAGCAGATCGCCCAAGGATGCCTAAAGATGCGCGTCTATCTCCTCCTGTGCAACACTTAAGCTCTGAGTGATGCTCTCAAATTGGAGGGGAGCTTCTCGCCGCTGCATCTGAAGGGATTGGCTTTGGTAGGGAGACAAGCTGATTCGGAGGTGTGTTTGCACGTGTGCGAGGAGGACGGGTGAGACTAGTCGAGGTGTTTGACTGCTGGAAATACTGCCAGAGCCTGATTGGTGTGGTGTCACCCCATGTGCTGGTGTCACCGGGTGCGGTCCGTACCCCCCGCACTCCCCTAGTGATGCCTCTGACTACCCCCCACCCTGCCCCTCCCCACGTCACCGCCCTGCAGGTACTCCCACTACCGACCGCAGTTGGGTGCAGGTATGGACGGATTGTTCATGGCTTTAATCTTGGCTAACCCAAGGCAAGACGTCTGTTGAACAGTGTCATTCAAAAACATTATTTGCTCAGGGATGATACAGGCTCTTAACATAGCTTCTATTCCCTGTACCTGCCAATCTTGTGTGCCTCAGACAGTTGTCGTGTCAATGTTGTCTTTCCAAAAGTCGAAACCTAGTTTAGACAATTGAGCATAAAAGGCTGCAGAATAAATTTGTTTGGTATTAGTCAACATACTTTTCATGCCTGTTTTGTTTACATTTCTAAAGTAAAATGATTCACCATTGGATAGATCAAACCCTGAAAAGAACTGGAATTTTCTAGTAAATGTTTTTGAGCTACCCTTTGGTGGTGTTGGACAATATTCCCATTGGTTATACATTAATACATTTCTAGGATTTGCAGATTTTTGCAAGAAATGATGACCATAGTGATTCTAACAGTACATTTGTTCATAGTCTGATGAACCTTCTAAATATTCATGATTAGTGAATACTGCAAACATTTCCAAGTCTGACATCATATTATTAACATTGAAGTCCCAATCATCAGAAAAGGTACTACATGAAACAAAGTCACTTAATGAAATCTTGAATTGGTGTAGATTCTTCAACAGCTCCGACGGGCCAAAAATGTCATAGTCAGTTCTGTCCCAAGCTATACCCCCAGGTATAGGAACGGCTGTGATGTTCACTGATGAAAATTCTCTTTTTTCACGATGAGATGATTTGTGTGGCTTAAGTAGTAAGTTGATGTTCTTACTTGCTGTGTCCATTTTGACATATCTTCCCTTATTCAGCATTCCCAAAGTTATTACCAGAGTCAACCAAATTAGAAGAAAAAGCACACCCAACACAATCCAAAGTTCAATCCATGGTGAAAACCAGATAACTCTTTTGCAGGTGATGAAAAAGGTCTGTTGCTTGTTGTTTGAAAGTTCTTTTTACTAGCGTCGTTTCAGGTTCTCTGGGATCCTCAGAAAACGTATCAAGGTTAAGGAAATAGCCAGAGGCAGTTCTGTCAATTGTAGAGATTGCATCAGGATTTGTTGAAATCGCTGGAACCACTTGATCACTTGTTACTCCTTTGTAGACAGGTGTTTCTTGACGAACTGTTATTTGGGTTTCAAGAGGTACAAGTTTCATAGATTTGTTGCATAGTCCTTCTTTTCACACTGCAGATTCTTAAAAGGTGATGAGTCTCTCAGTTTGAATCTCTTGGATTGTAGCTAGATTAGGGCATCTGCTACATTGGCGGAGTCCACTTGGCCTACTGCTTATGATCGGCCACAGGATGTGGTTTGACCAAGTCGATGGACACAAACATGTTCTCCTTTTTATCAGCAAAGGGGGGCAGTAAAACTGTTCTTGATCCGTGGATTTCTAGGACAAGTACTGGTTGTCTGTAAGAAGGCCCGAATTCCTTCTTGTCCGCAATCTTCTCTCTGACTAGATCCCCAAGCTTAGAAATCCAGACAGGCCTTGCTGGGATGGTCAGTTTTTCTTCAGTGGTGGTTGGCTCCAGGAACACGTTACTTTGTTTCGTTCTTAGTTCATTTAAGTCCTGTAAAACAGCCAAACGGTCTTTGATATCAAATGGTTTTTAATCTAACACTGAAGTCTGACAATCGAGGTCCGCTACTAACATTCTGGTCCCAAAAAGGACTTCATATGGAGCGATTCCCCCTAGAGGACTTCTTGGCAGATTGTTAAGACTACGTTGGACACTTATTAGATGTTTAACCCACCCATCTCCCGAGCCTAATACCCTAGCTTTTATAGATTGCTTTATGTCCCGTTTTCTTCTCTCCACAACCGAATTTCCCTCAGGATGGAATGGACTAGAGTACCGCAATGCAATGCCCAAACTGCCCATGGCCTCCTTGTAAGCTCGAGAGCTAAACACAGGACCCTGGTCGGAATGTAGCGGGCCGACTGCGTATGTGGCCATAAAAACTCGCAAATCTTTTATAACAGTTCGAGTATCCGCCGAGCACTGAGGCCACATCCAAATGAACCTTGAGCATGAATCCACTGCGACCATGAAATATTTGTAGTTATCATCCCTCTGTAAGGGACCACAGTGGTCCAGGTAAACAAAAGCTAATGGTTTATCTGAAACTAACAGGGGCGTCTGCGCAGGACGTTTCACAGTAGAGACTTTCATCTTTTGGCATATTTCACATTCTAAGATGTAGTTTCTGGTCTGTTTCCTTATGCGCGGCCAAAGGTATCTCTGTTTTAATAATTACACTGTGGCGGAAACACCTAAATGTGGAGAGGCAAGCCCTTCCTGTGCTGCTAAGATTAGCCCTAATCGATGTTTCATTTTTGGAATTACCCTATCCCCCACTCCAGGGAATCGAGCAAACAGAACATTGTTCGCATCAGTTATATACGAGTATTTGAGTGGAAATCCTTTCGGTAAGGTTTTACCACTGTCTTTGCTTGAAGCACTGACATCTAGCAATATTTTGCAGTCTATTTTCGTTTTTGAACGAGTGATTTCAGCTGCAGAAGCTGTTTGCACAGCTGCCTTCTCGGCTTCATCAGCCAATGATTTCCTTTTAATGTAAACGCCATCACGTTGATTACTCAGCGTATGTATCACGTGAGTGTTTTGTAGTCCTTGTTGTAACTGAACTACTTGATCCCAAAGCAGTTTATGCTTGATTGTGCCACCTTTTGCATCTTTGTAACCGTTTTGAAGCCAGTTTTGCAAGTATTAATTGTAAGATTGAACACAATAATACAAATCACACACTATGAGTGTGGGGAATTCACGATCTGTATTTTCAAGTGTCATCTTGAATGCCTGTAGTTCAGCTTGCTGAGCTGTACAATCTCCTAGAAATCGAGTTTTAGTGACCATTGGTTGGAATTTGCCATCGCGCCAGCGACCTTTAACGATTGCGCACCAGGCACTATATGCTTGTTTACCCCCCGTAGCGGGTTGAGCTGATCCGTCAGTATAAATTAAACATTCATACTGGTCAAGAGGCAGAATTTCAGTAGGCAGAGGACATTCTTATTCATAATGTAAAAATACTTGTGTTTTCAAATAAGGATCAAAAACGTATTCAACGTCTGTAGCAGCAAGAGAATTAACCCATTGTATCCATTTCAGATGTAAAGTTTTAGCATTTGGAATGCTCGCTTTTGTCACTACCTCTAAGGCAGGTACAGGTGTAACAACCATAATGCGCTTACCCTGTGCGAGGGCTCCCTCTGTTGCTTCTGCAGTTTGTACAACGGTCAGAATTTTTTCTGTTGAATTGAATTTCATTTCTGCTTGTGTAACAAGTGTGATTTGTAAGCTATTGGTACTTTTTCACCTTCGTTAAAAGTTAAGTACGTGAATCCGCATTGTACTGGAATGATTCAGATCACTAAGTTGCGTATGTTTACGCGTGTTTGTAAATGTTTCGTTGCTAACATGTCTGTTTGCAGTGAATACAACATTTCTGTGTGTTTTTGTGTCCAATTTACTGTTTTAAAATCAGGTTTGATTAATTTGTAGAGAGGTTTAACCCTTTCTGCGTAGTTTAGTATGTAAGTTCTTCAGAAATTCAGGAAACCTAGAATCGATTGTAAGTTTTTCAGTGTTTTTGGAGGTTGGAGCAGCGCACATTTCTCTAGAAAGTTGGCTGCCAGGCTTTTGCCTTCACTTGATATCCTAACAACAGGACGTTTAAATGGGTAATTCTAGATTTTTTTAAATTTAATTTGTAACCCTCAGAGATGAATCCAAGTATAATGGTATTCACCCTGTTCAAGTGCCTATCCAAGTCATCATCTGTCAGATAGATGTCATCCACATATGATAATGCTTCATTGTCATAGGTTTGTAGTAACTCTGTTACCCTTGCTGAGAATAACCCAGGAGTATTCTTAAATCCCTGTGGGAGACGACAAAAGTGACGCTGTGTCCCCATAATTGAGAAAGCGGTCAAATGCCTACTTTCTGGTGCAATGTTTTGAGAGAATAAACCGTTAGCAATATCTAATGTGGTTTTATATTTTTTATGCAGTGTTATTCATTAATGCTGCACTGTGTGCATTTTGTACTGCAAAACTTTTGTAACAAGAATTTAAATGTCTGTATTCCAATACTAGACGATATCTATTGTCTGGTTTGGAGACAGGAAACAAAGGATTGCTCAATGACTAGGTGCATCTTTCAATCACCCCTTGGTATTCAAGTTGATCTAAGATCTCCCTGACCTGTTTTTTAGCTTCTTGCTTAACTGGGTTTGCCGTTGTGCAGTTTGTTGATTTGTTAACTGGATTTTATGGTGAGGAGAATCCTCATCCTATCCTACATTATTTTAGTTTAATGCAGGAGCTTGGGCAACTGCCCATTTCCTGGCATAACTATATTTTAAATGAATTGGAATGTGATTAGAGAAGGCTGGCATAATTATGTCTTCGCCATGTGGGCACTCCCTGACAAATTCTGGTGGCCAGTCTTGTTCAGCTAGAAGAATGTCATAACCCTTAGAAAGTCGCTCCCAAAAGATTGCTTTCACTTTTCTTGGTATGTCTCCCGCCATCCGGAGTGTTACTTCATATAACTTATGTGGAGAACTAACCCTTGTATCTGAAAATCAGCTTCGATGAAATTTTTCAAGTCCACTGTTTCCAGATGATCCTTCAAATTCTTGTGAGCTATGGTGACTTCTGCTGCGCTGTCCAACATTGTCCTAGCCCATTCCCTGTTCTTGAGTTGTGTCCTCAAGATCCATGGCATGTCTGATTTTTAGACCCGCTACCTTCTTTTTGGTGAATTGAGGTTTCTTGTTTTTCTAAACGTGTTGATCGTCTTTGGACTTCACGCGTTCTTCCTTGTTTTCTGACCGTCCTCTTCTTTCGGTTTTCTGTGACGAAGTCTGAAAGGTACGAGAGGAACGTGTATCAGTGTCTTGATATCTATCATGTTTTCTCAAATTATCCCTATTCCTGAGGTTATACCTCCTTTCAGAGGGCTCCTTTTGAGGAAACCTACCTCTGGTTTGAGAACGCTTCTCTTTAGAAGTTTGTTGGCTATTTTCCCACTTCTTTTTAGAAGGAGTAGGAGTGTTTTTAGTAAATATAGATATAACAAAGAGGGGGGAGAGAGAGAAAGAAGTGGATTCAGTCTCCCTAGGCATTTATGAATGAACAGAATAGAATCCACTAAGGGGGTGGCAGTGGTCCCTAAAGTGATGGGGAACACACAGTGTTGTTTAAATGCCCCTCACACACCAACAGGCCCCTTGGTGTCATGCTTCATCATTGGGGCCTTCGCATCCCTCTACGGGATGCGGCGTGCTACGACTGACAACTACGTAGGAGCACTAAGTAGTGAACTATGTGGGGGAATGTGTGTTTAAAGAAAAGAGTGTGAGTGAGGTGAGGTGAAAAAAGTGAATAAAAAATACCTGGCACATAGGAAAACAATTATTTATTATATCCTCGGCTGGTATTAGTAAAAGGTGCAGAGTCTGGTTGAAAAAATACGTACTAGGGTATATCAACCATCAGGTGTCAACATGTTTCGGAGCGCAAGGCTCCTTCTTCAGGACAAGGATATGCACTTTATCCTCACCTTACTCACATGAAGTGTGAAAGTGTTTGAATTTAGAAAAATAAATGTGTAATGTACCTATCCGTGTTTTTTAAATAGGTATGTACGTTGCGCCCAATTGGCGTATGAAAAAACCTGTGGAAAAAAGACATAATGAATGTACTGGTCCGATGTCCAGGAACATACTAAACATGATAGTCGGATGTCCAGGAACTGAGGAAAAAATTCATTTCCTAATCAAATGAGGGTAATTAACAGAACACAGATGGGGTTCTGGGACCCTGTAAAAAAGACATTTAAAAAGGACATACAAAACACATAGACACACATCTTAATTGTAGTCTCCCTAGTGTGGACGGGGGGAGAGAGTTCATTAAAATGAAGGCTTACTTATTTTCAATACTTCAGATAACCTCATGAGCCTATGCGTGGTATTGGGGGTATCCTCCCTCGTTGCCCGGTAAACAACCTAAAAGATAATAATAGGAGGATTGTAGGTAGTGGATAGGAGAGATCAGCAAGCAAGGTAAGGTAGCAGATGCACAAAGCACATCTTCGATTACTGGCCCCACTCACGGTTGCTGCCTGGTTCAATCGCCTGCCTTCCCCTCAACGCTGCTCCGATGAAGTGAGAGGTGGAAGGAGCGACTTGCTATTTATACTCTACATTCCGGTAATTAGTATAGGTAAATTGGATAATGAATCCCGGAAGTATGCCCAAATATGGTAATGCTAGCTTAGCCGTTTCCGCTGTTTCGCGCGGTCCGCGAGGGATTGTGCTGGACGTAACTGCGCCTGCCGAGTGATTCGCGTGTAACACAGTGCGCACGCGTCAACCTGAGATAACATGCGCATGCGCGAGGGTGAAATACTGAGATTGCGCGCATGGGCAGAGTTGAGCCTGCCGAGTGAGTCGCGTGTATCACAGTGCGCACGCGTCAACCTGAGATAACATGCGCATGCGCGAGGGTGACATGCTGAGATTGCGCGCATGGGCAGAGTTGACCCTTAATTATTAACGCACATGGGCAGAGTTTACCCATAACTATTTATCGACTTGGGCACCAAGGAGATAGTATGAATGTGTGTTGCCCTAGGGCGACCATTCCTTGGTAGTGTGTGGTAATAACAGAGGTTAAATAACGCATTTATGCTCATGGGAAATATGGAGTAAGAAAGGGAAAGATGGAAAATTGTTCCAGAATAAACTTAATCTTTTTAGTGTGTAGACCCAATGAGGCAAAACTTTCATAGGACGTGTCTTAAAATACAGCGTCATAGGCCAGGGCCTACATGGGTATTGCGATTGACACAGAGAGGTTTGTAGAAATGTTTAGGGAGGTCACACCATGTTGCATTATGTATTCCAAGATCACTATTCCTACCCTGTATACAGTTTGCTGGTTTTAGCGTAGTTGGCTCCACGGAATAGAGTCATTCAGCCCTGAGGTGTCGGTCCCAAGGCGAAACACCCAATGTTGCAATACATAATGCAACATGGTGTGACCTCCCTAAACATTTCTACAAACCTTTCTGTGTCAATCGCAATACCCATGTAGGCCCTGGCCTATGACGCTGTATTTTAAGACACGTCCTATGAAAGTTTTGCCTCATTGGGTCTACACACTAAAAAGACTAAGTTTATTCTGGAACAATTTTCCATCTTTCCCTTTCTTACTCCATATTTCCCATGAGCATAAATGCGTTATTTAACCTCTGTTATTACCACACACTACCAAGGAATGGTCGCCCTAGGGCAACACACATTCATACTATCTCCTTGGTGCCCAAGTCGATAAATAGTTATGGGTAAACTCTGCCCATGTGCGTTAATAATTAAGGGTCAACTCTGCCCATGCGCGCAATCTCAGCATGTCACCCTCGCGCATGCGCATGTTATCTCAGGTTGACGCGTGCGCACTGTGATACACGCGACTCACTCGGCAGGCTCAACTCTGCCCATGCGCGCAATCTCAGTATTTCACCCTCGCGCATGCGCATGTTATCTCAGGTTGACGCGTGCGCACTGTGTTACACGCGACTCACTCGGCAGGCGCAGTTACGTCCAGCACAATCCCTCGCGGACCGCGCGAAACAGCGAAAACGGCTAAGCTAGCATTACCATATTTGGGCATACTTCCGGGATTCATTATCCAATTTACCTATACTAATTACCGGAATGTAGAGTATAAATAGCAAGTCACTCCTTCCACCTCTCACTTCATCGGAGCAGCGTTGAGGGGAAGGGAGGCGATTGAACCAGGCAGCAACCGTGAGTGGGGCCAGTAATCGAAGATGTGCTTTGTGCATCTGCTACCTTACCTTGCTTGCTGATCTCTCCTATCCACTACCTACAATCCTCCTATTATTATCTTTTAGGTTGTTTACCGGGCAACGAGGGAGGATACCCCCAATACCACGCATAGGCTCATGAGGTTATCTGAAGTATTGAAAATAAGTAAGCCTTCATTTTAATGAACTCTCTCCCCCCGTCCACACTAGGGAGACTACAATTAAGATGTGTGTCTATGTGTTTTGTATGTCCTTTTTAAATGTCTTTTTTACAGGGTCCCAGAACCCCATCTGTGTTCTGTTAATTACCCTCATTTGATTAGGAAATGAATTTTTTCCTCAGTTCCTGGACATCCGACTATCATGTTTAGTATGTTCCTGGACATCGGACCAGTACATTCATTATGTCTTTTTTCCACAGGTTTTTTCATACGCCAATTGGGCGCAACGTACATACCTATTTAAAAAACACGGATAGGTACATTACACATTTATTTTTCTAAATTCAAACACTTTCACACTTCATGTGAGTAAGGTGAGGATAAAGTGCATATCCTTGTCCTGAAGAAGGAGCCTTGCGCTCCGAAACATGTTGACACCTGATGGTTGATATACCCTAGTACGTATTTTTTCAACCAGACTCTGCACCTTTTACTAATACCAGCCGAGGATATAATAAATAATTGTTTTCCTACGTGCCAGGTATTTTTTATTCACTTTTTTCACCTCACCTCACTCACACTCTTTTCTTTAAACACACATTCCCCCACATAGTTCACTACTTAGTGCTCCTACGTAGTCGTCAGTCGTAGCACGCCGCATCCCGTAGAGGGATGCGAAGGCCCCAATGATGAAGCATGACACCAAGGGGCCTGTTGGTGTGTGAGGGGCATTTAAACAACACTGTGTGTTCCCCATCACTTTAGGGACCACTGCCACCCCCTTAGTGTTTTTAGTAAAGACCTTTTCAGGACTTTCAGAAAGTTGTGGTTTAACTGGTTTGCCACCCAAACTGTCTGCTTAATTCTTCATAGGATTTTTCAATTATTCTGGCTAATTCCTGTGGTTGTTCTGTTACATCAAATTCACTCAACTTCTAGCGGATCGCCACTGATGCTGCTTCTCCTTTAATATTAGCTAATATTATTGCTGAGACCTGTTTGAAATCTTTCAGTAGTTTCATACCTAAATTTAAAGCAGGCTCTGCCCCGTATTCATTTTGAATCTGTTTCAGGACATCAGGTATTACCGCTATAGACGGCACACCATGTGTTTTAGTACAGATAGCAGCGAAGACTGTACCCCATGTGTTACAGTCCTCCAGATGTGGTGCGATCCCAATTGGTAAACAGGTTGTTAAAATTCTGTGTTTCTCATGAGGGGTAGTGTCAGGAAATACTGCTTTGATTTAAGTAATTTTTTGAGCTATCCAGAATGGAATTTGTTCTCTTTTTGCAGGCAACTTACCAATGACTGAGTGTAAAGTCTGTGGTGTAATTGTTAGTGTATTCCCCTGGTTCCCATGTTGTGGAATCACTATTGTAGGTTGGACTGTGAGAGTCTGCATGACATATTGAACCAATTGTCTATAGATTTTGATTAACTCTTTAAGTTAAGTTCCTAATTCTGCATCTGACATTTCTTCAATGTCAGGATGTGGTGTATAGCTGGCTAAGACTGGCCATGTTGCTCCTGGTCTACCTAGTGGACCGAGCCTGGTAATGTGATTTAAATGTTTTAGGGCGCCTTTAAACCAGAGCTCATGCTCCTGGTATGTGAGTGGAATTTCAATATTCTCGAAAGGAATATATTCCTCTGGTGGTTCATCTTCTTTGTAGAAATGAAACACGTGTTACTGAATTTGCTTCAGGGAAGACTATCCATGAATAGAATACCTCTGTCTGGTGATATTCATGTGCCTCTATCACAAAAACTATCCTACCACCTCTGGATGTTAGGCCATTTTTTATAAGTGTTATAGTGATGGCTTCCCTTAAAATCATAGGAATGCTTATAGCATCTTTGTCGGTTTCATTAAAACCTGTTGTGCTAAAAACTGCTGGATCAGCCGCAGCTCCACCGTTCTCGGTGTTGTTGCCGTTGTTCAACATTGTTGACTGAAAGTTTGCAGAGCAAGTTTCAGGGAAACAAAGATAAGGTGCACAATATTTTGGAACACTGTATCCTTTAACGTGGAACAAACCAAAAAGCAAATACATAGGATGTTCGTCCTACTCAGCTATGGCGAATATTATCCCTTACCCACTCCTGATGTCTATTGGACTATTATGAGTATGGGGTCTCTGAGAAAACCACAACTGAGTTACTTTAGTATCTAGTGTTAAATTAGCGCCTTACCAAACGTTGGGCGCCATGTAGTGTAGTTCCTATATTCCCAATAGGCTCTGCGCATTGGAATAATATATCCTATAGATGTGACATAGGACTGAGGTTAGTATGTCTTTATCGACTATACTAAACTTAATTGTGAGTACCAGCTAGCTCAGAGGTCACTAGAAACTTTCTCGAATTCACAAGAAGGGATTAGTTTCTGACAACCGCATAAACATGACAACTTTGTTTCCCTAAGACAGGAACAAATATCTTCAGAGTTGTGGATAACTAGTTCACTCAGTCAATCGTGCATGCTTTGTTTCTACAGAGTTGCAGAGAAATAGTGAGACAGGCCTTTTCAATAAAAGGGTTTATTGAACAGTCTTCTTTCTCATGCAAGAGAGGTGAACTGCTACAATCGTTAGACAGAATGCAAAGTATAATGCGTACAGTGAGAATAGTACCTAACCTAGGTCTAGTACCAGGGAAGAAGTAAGTGCTGCTTAGCATAGGTTTTAGTTCTTGCCAAGAATTGCCAAAGGTTTCTCTAGGTTCTAATCAGCTCCATACCTTAGAATGAAGGAGGTTGGTATCTCTGTCTCGGGACTCGATTTCTCAACACTCCGCAAGGGGAGTCAGAAACAGTGGAGCTGGATTCTTGGCAGAGGAGGACAGCTTCTTGTCAGTGTATCAGCTGGAGAGTCGGCTTACTTTGGCACTTGCTGTAGCAAGCTGCGTCGGGCAAGTAGGTAGTCAAACTGCACCGATCCACACCGTGCTTTGCTATAGCAAGTGAAGGTATATTTATACCTTGAAGGTGTTTAGGAATGCCAGCTTTGACGTAAAGTCGGTCATGTGAACGTCATGGATGAACCCCTAAGGAATAGTTATTCATGCATAATAATTTGTTTCTTGAAGAAATCAATATCCAGGCTAGGGGAGATCCATTCTGCTTAAGAATCTGGGGGCATATTATCAAGGGGGTTTATCTCCGCTTTTTTGGCTTTCAAAGCCAAGAAAGCGGAGATAAAATTATCTCCCTATTACCTAGCTGTCGCTAACACCAGTTAGCTACAGCTAGTAGGAGATAGCGACCATCTTGGGCCCCACTTTGAATGTCAGTGAAATTTATCACTAATGACATGCAAAGTGGGCGTGCCAAGATGTTAGCGACTGGAAACAATCGCTAACATCGCTATCTCCTATTACCAACTTTTGGAGATATTCGCGCTAAGCGCGAATATCTCCAAAAACTAACACCTGCCCTGAGCAGTTCTTAGCCATGTTATCCAATGGGAGGTGGATAACATGGCTAAGAGCATTAGCTCGGTAATGCATGAATATCGCTGACTTTTCAGCGATATTCATGCATTGCGGCAGTTTTTTATCGCATTTGCGATAAACCTTGATAATAGCAAGGTTTATCTGCGATAATTTCTGACGATGCTTAGCGTTAAAAAATTCGTTGCTAAGCATCGTTAGCGATAAATATCGCTTAACGTTGGTAATATGCCCCCTGGTTTTCCAAGAAAATCGTTGTGTCGTTAATGGACAGATGGAAGTAGCCATGCCTGTATTTGGGTAGCATGGGCTATGCCTAAATAAGGGCTTAATTTATATGCCTATATAAGGGCAACGTGGATTGTACCTATATAAGGGCATGAATTGGGAAAATTCATTTTGAATCTATAACCCCATACAACAATCAATGATGACATTTGAGATTTCATCAGTGATGTCATAAATGATGCCATAGAACATGTCACAAGTGATGTCATATGAGAGGTCAGAAGCAGTGCATTGTGGAGGCGTAAGTTATAGTTAGTGCTGCTAACTATAACTGGTAAATGTCTTTGTATTTTTTAGTTTAGAAAGATTACGTTGTCACTGAGAAATTCATCTAACTATAACATTACCATAACCTTTGTTTTTTTCAGTGAATTCCCACGTTTAAAAAAAAAAAAAAAACAGATCTTTTTAACACACCTAACTATAATGTTACTTCAACCTTTGTTTTTTTCAGTGAATTTCATTTTTTTTAAGTGAATTATTTTAAGTGTACGTATGGTAGAATAACTGAATATATCCTATGTGTGGACATTATTCTGAAAGGGAATTTGTTTTGTGTGATGTTTGAGTATAAAACAGAGTAATATATAACAATAATATACAACAATATTTATGTTGAGATTGTCTATCTCCTCAGTTCTTCTGACTATCATATTGAGATATTTCCCCAGCACGTTCATTAATATGGTAATAGCATAGTTTTCAAAGTCTTTGTATGTGTTTTCACATTAAAGTCATAAATTTAAATCAGAAAGAGAGTAATCAGATTTGTGAATATTACATGCGTGGACTCTGACAAGGATGTACCTCCTGGTCGGCTCGTGCGACCCTTTTGCGAGCTTGTACATTTGGGATTAGGTTAAAAACAGTGGGGCATATGAGCAAAGGCGATATCGCCACTTTAGCAGGACTTTTTCCCGCTAAAGTGGCGATATTTTTATCGCCCTATTAACAATCTGTCGCTAATAGCAGTTAGCCACAGCTTATAGGTGATAGCTACAGGTTTGGGGCCTGCTTTGCATGTCAGCTAATGACATGCAAAGTGAGCGTACCCAACCTGTTAGCAACTGAAAGCAGTCGCTAACACAGCTATCGCCTATTAGCAAGACAGGCAAAGCGATTAAATAAATCGCGCTAAGCGTGAATATCGCCAGAACCTAACGCCTGCTCAGACCATGACTTAACCGGTATATCCAATGGGAGGTGGATATTCAGGTTAAGTCCCCATTAGCGATAATGACTGAATATCGCTGGATTTCCAGCGATATTCATGCATTGAGCCGCTATCGCCGGATATTTTATCGCTTTAGAGATATACGTTGGTAATAGCACGTTATTTCTGCGATAATATCCGGCGATAGGCTGTGATTAAAAAAATGCACTAATTGCATTTAGCGATAATTAAGCTATTTGTTGCTAATATGCCCCAGTGTTTTTCTGTAATTGTGAACAAAGTAAATACATTGATTATATTAGTAAAATTGATTGTGATTTGTTCCATTGTATAAAGCAATAATATTTTCATGAGATGCTTGTGGGAGTCGAACATATATTCCTTTGTGTGTGCTCCAAGTGGGCTATACTTCCTGTTTGGCTCTTCGCGATCGACCCCCGAGATCATGCATTTGGAATATAATTCTGAACAAATTAAGACATTAGGGGCCAGATGTAGGTAATTCTATTTTACCGACTCATAAATACCGAATTTTACCGATTCGGTATTTATGAATCGGTAAAATAGAAGGTGGGAGATGTAGGTAAAATCGGTATTTGAAATAGCAATTCTGTACAAATCGGTATTTACCGATTCTGTAATTACAGAATCGGTATTTCCCATTGATTCCTATGGGCTTTGAAGCCCATAGGAATCAATGGGAAATACCGATTCTGTAATTACAGAATCGGTAAATACCGAATCCTGCAAGGGTGCAGGGGTGTCACTTTGACACCCTCTAGCACCCCAAATACAGGCATGTGTGCCATGTGGCACACAGACATGCCCTAAGGGCACGTCTGTCTGTCACATGGCATAGGTGTGCATGCACACATGTGCATGCACACCTGGATTCGGTATTTTACCACCCAATTGGATTGGGTGGTAAAATACCGAATCTGTAAGGCCTTTGGGACTCGGAAGAGTCCCACCTACATCTGGCAGTTACAGAATCGGTAAAAATACCGATTCTGTATTTTACAGATTCGGTAAATTTACAGATTCGGTAAATTTACCGAATCGGTAAAATTGGCCCCCTACATCACAAATACCCATTTACCGGTCGGTAACGGCCGAAATCGGCCGTTACCGGTCGGTAAATGGCCTCCTACATCTGGCCCTAGAAATGTTAATTAGAATGGAAAATTGTTTACGAATTGTTCTATGAAATATATAAAGCATTAATATTTTTACGATCTTGCGAGAGGTCCTGGAGAGGATCCACACCCTAAAGATGTATTGTGATTGTTTCATATGGATATCTTTATTTAGAAGAAGATTCCATCCTTTTTTGCTTTATTTCACTTTTGGATTTTGGTGAGAATACAAATATTTAGTTTGCTTTCCTTTTCTTTTTGCCTCTCTTCACAAACATGTCTTCATCAGATTCAGACGAACAGCCACGGGCTTCTGCACCAGCTCAGCCTTGTCAGCCACCCAACGAATCCTTGATGTGGCATTTCGATGAAATGAGGCCAGGTGACAAGAACGTTTCTGCAAAGTACGTTACATGTAGACAGTTGCAGCACAGTGTTCAACCAGGGGAGCAACCAGGGTAGCAAAAATAAACAATATAGCATGAATACCACAAGGATGTGGAGACACCTGAAGTCAATGCAACTGCAAAGGTTTTCACGGGCAGAGTTAGCTCATGCTGCAGAGCTAGACAGTTCTACAGGGCTTCAACATCACTTGCTCCAGAAGATACAGTTCCTGAGCAGGTTCTAAGTGCATAAGCGGACAATATCCCTGCTTTTTTTTAATGAAGTGCTATGTTGCTCCTTGTGTTAGCACATCACTTTTTCTTCAGAGACAAGCAGATCTGCCCAGGAGAAGCTTGTCCATGAGCACAAGTGTCCCCTAGGCAGCAGTTTTTTTTCAACAGTTTTTTTTATGATTTTCTCCTTTTTGTTTTCAAGGAGATGCTGTTGGTATTTGTTTAACACTTCAAGTTGTATGTTTTTGGCGTACCGTACCGAAATAAATACCCCAAAAATATTTAAATTGTTTGGAAATACACATTTTTTTATAGTTGTTGAAATCTGTTAACAAAAAATTTGCTTTTCAGAGCTTCCCTATGGTTTCATGATCTATGTTGTTGGAAGTATGTTTCTTTTTTTCCTTCCTCAATGCTCTTGCAATACTCTGACGAGAGCCAGGGAGGCAATCCCTCGCATGCATTCTGAGCTGGCTGGGCTTCCTGGTTTGCTCTCGAGATCCTCTTGCCAGATCGTACTTTTTATAAAGAACTTTGCATTTACACTGAATATATCCTGATGTAGTATGTATAATTTATATACACCAGAATAGTAGCAGTGTGTTTAATTTAAGGAAATGTAATCCATGATATCATTGTGGGGAAAAATAAATCATTTATGAAAGAAAACACTTGTTTTATCTGCATGATACTAACATACATGGCACATAATGATATTAATGTATTTACTTTATGTACTTTAAGTCCATTTATTATTATTAGAAACATTTTATTTGGCTTTTTTTTGTACATCCCCGCGAGAATCTTGCAAGATTGTAAACTTTTTTTTAGAGGGAGAATTTATACTTTCATGTATTACAGTACTTATGCCTCGTAGTACCCATTAGTTGGGAGTGAGGAGAAAGTAGACTCACAAATGAGACCTTTTCACAGTTTAACAACAGTGCACAGTAGGGTGTAAGGAAACACTGAGATTTTACTGACACCTCTCCACAGTCTAACAACTAGTGTAGTAGACTATGGGTAAAGACTGGCATCTCCAGTTTGACCTTGCATGAAGGTACCAAGTTTGGAGAGTAGGGTGTAAAGAGACACCTTTCCCCAGCCTCAGCAGTAGTAGGGTGGGGAAAGTACACACCTCACATGTAAGACCTTAGTATTCCATAGTAAGTATAACAAATACTGGTCTCTCCACTGAGACCTCTCCCCTGAAAAATAACCATATACATTAGGGCGTGGGAATGGATTTCACTGTCCAGTCACTGCTCTCCCCAGGATGACAGACATATACAGTAGTGTGTTGGGAAACATTCTCCTCTCCACTAACACCTATCTGTGCAGTACGGTGTTGGCAGGGAGTGTTCTTTTTGCTGACACCTCCCTCTAGGCAAACTGGGAATGCAGTAATGTCTGGGAAGGGAGGAACGTATCCGCTAACACATCTTACCATGGTGAGAGGTGTCTGTAGTAGGGTTATAGAAAAATGTATCTGTCTGCTGATACCACTTCCCATGCTGATAGGTATGCATAGACTGTGGGGAGGAAGTGCCCTGTTTGCGGACATATCTCTCTTGCATGATGCATCCTCCTAGTTCAGTGTGGGGAGAGACTGGGCCCTCTCCTGTGACCTGCGTTCTGGATGATGGTTGTGCAAATTAGGCTATGAAAACAAGCTTACCTCTCTGGTCGCAGCTCTCCCCAGGATGACAGATGTACAAGTAAGGTGTGAGAATAAAATTACCTATACACAGAGAATGTTGTCTTCCATAACAATTATAGAGACTATGATGTGTAAACACAATGCCCTGTCAGCTGAGACATCTCCCCAGAGTAATATATGTGCAAAATAGGCTCTGGGTAGTGTGGTATAGAATTTGAGCATCGTCTCTGATCACTACTGTGTCTTGTTTGATTGTTGTGGATAGTTAAATATGGGACACACACTTACCTCTCTGTCAGAACTCCCCCCATGGGAATAATGAGGCACAGTAAGGTGTGCACAGGGAAGGACTTCTCCGCTAAAACATTTTTCCAGAGTCACAAGCATATATAGTAACATATGTAAAAGAACTGACCTCTTCACTATCACATCTCCACCAGCTAATAACAGTGTACACTAGAATATGAGGATGTACTGGCCTCTGTGCAAAAAACTATCTCTTCTATGAGAGGTCTGTATACTACAGTGAGCACAAGGACTGATCTTGCTAGAGAGATCTCACTGTTGCATGAAAAGTCACCATACTTGGGTATTCAAATATTTGCCTTCCCCATTAAACATTCTCTATAGCATAAAAGATATGCATAGCACCGTAAAGATATATGTACATGCAGCAGCACTTCTGTACTCTCTGAATATCGAACTGCCAGTTTTAGTCAAAATTACAATATGCTAATCATATTCAAATCTATAACAACTATTAAGTAAATAAATCAGTAATAAATGTAAACTTTATTACAAAAAACAATTCCACAACATATTCAAACTACCACAACTACATTGACAAACAATATCAACAATCATGAAACAAACAAAACACCAACTTAACTAATCTATAATGTCTACATCATATTAGGATGAGGAGCCTGGTGTAGCTGCACCACCTCAGCCTGGCAAAAACTCTTTGGCATGGCAGTTTTTTGTTTTAAGGCCAGCTAGTAAAAAGGTCTCAGCAAAGCTTATCATGAGTACAGTTTATTAAAAGGAGTTTACAAAGGCTAGCTCGGGCGGCGTTACCTTGTGTTGCTGAACTTCAGAGCTCTTCGTGTGCTTCTACATCCTTTCAACTGGATACAACCTGCCTGCTCAGGTACTCACTGCTGAACAAGACAATAACCCAGCTTGTCTTAACAAGGCTTTTTTGCTGCTTTTGTAAGCAGATAATTATTTCATCAGAGACAAGTAGATCTACACTGAAAGATCACAAATTCCCCCTATGCAATACACACATTATCACTTCTCCAATTAATAGTTTTTTCCTCACTTTCCACTGAGTAATTATATCCTGTTTTTTCAATAATTGACAAGACTTTTTTTTCTCCTCATATATTTTCTCATATGGTAGTTTTCTTGTTCGCAACCTCTGTTTTCCATTTTCTTCCAACAAAAAGAGAAAAGTTACATACCATTCCTTTCCTTTCTTGAGGAAATTTCCACACCCTCACCCAGTGCATTTTTCAGAAATAATTTATAACATGCTATCAAACCTGATTTCATAAAACCTTTGCTAACCCTGAGCACAATGTTTTACTCTAAAATTAGCAATATCACCACTCAAACACCTCATAGGGTTATAGTATATGTACAGTGAGGTTCATACAGTCTTCAATTTCTCCAATTAATTCTGGGAATTATCAAAAATGTATTACCTCCCAGGATTGTTTGTGTATTATTGTGATTAAGAAATTTATGTTTGTTTGACTTTTTAAAAAAATATTTGCTCTTTATGAAATACTGAACATGTCTATATCAAAAATATTTTTATAATTAAATTTTATATGTCATCATATTGTATTGTTCATGCTGCTCTTTTTTGTGTTTTTTATACGTATTAATTGAAATTGATTTTTTTAAACTCATTTTGCCAGATTGTTTTTCTCTGTTTTGCCTGGGTATTTTACCTTGCTTTCAACTGCTCTACCCTGACCCAGGAAATCTATCCAATTCAGGGGGTCCCTGTTTTAACTCTACAGTGAGGTTCATAATACATTAGGGCTTGTGTTAACACATTCCACAATCTTTCTTTTATAGTTTGAGAAACACTACTTCCTTTACTTACAAGTACATACAGTTTTAACACTTCATTCTACATTGTAATGTGTGTGTATAATCTTTATTCGGTAAAATTTCTCACCATAAAAGAATTCATTTTATACAATTATACATTACTTTTGTTAAAAAAGAAAGGAAGATTGGAATGCAAACATTAGATAAAACCTATCAACAATAAAATTCCCATTATTAAAAGTTAAAACCTGCACATTATACAATACATTGGATGATTAGTATTAGGACCCAGCCAAATCATTCTCATCAATGCGTAATATTAGGAATTGCTTCAGATCTATACAATCATCATCATAGCGTCCTACCAATAAAGGCCTGCTAGCTATTTGGCGGGGTGAGCTGTAACTTCATCCTCCTGATACGAGTCCTCCAAGCACTACTCAGATATTTAGCCACCCCGCATACCGTGGCAGAGGAGGACGGGTCAGTGGTGAGAACTCGTAGGGCCATTCTATGACACCTCAAACCCAACCCCAAGCAAACTGGTTTCAGCCAAACCTTCCTAGCCACTTTGTAAGCGGGGCAGGCAAAAAATAAATGCGCCACCGACTCCTTTGGAGCCGCGCACCCGGGACAGGGCCGCTGAGGTCCACCAGCGTTAGTCCACCCGGCGGTGAACTTGTGCACCGGAAGGGTCCCATACCTGAATTTTAGATAAAGGGCTCTCTCCAGAGGCTTAGCTATGAGGTCGAGAAAGGGTTCCAACTTCCTAGACCATTTAAACTCTAAAAACCTTTCGGTAAGTAAACCCCCAACCCCACTGCATGTTGCCTCTGCCTGGACCCAGTCCCAGTATAACTTCTTGATTACCGGTTTGGGGGGTGGCATTTGACTCACCCACACATCCCTCAGGCCCAATTGCACCACCAACTGCCTCACGTTGCTCAACCACCCGATCTTGTTGTAATGTCTACCTCTCAAAAACTATATTGAGAAATCTACACCTCTACGAACAGCTTTTCACTCAGTAAACCTTGTGTAGGATAACTTTTCCAACATTAGTGTACTTAATAACACTTCTCAACAAACTTTATAAAGTATACTATTAAATATCTGAGCTCTTGCTTAAATCCAGCTGGAGACAGTAGTCTCTTTCAGTTCCAAATTAGGTCACATCTGCTGAGCACAACTCAAAGAGGCTTCCTTCTCCTCCCAATCATGAAGGACAATCTGAGCTCTCTCTGGCTCTGCAACCAATCTCATCACAGCATTTCTTCAACCATTTAATAGGAATGGTAACTACTATTTGAGGCTCGGCGCCTTTTTTAACTTCTCTCCATCCAATCTAGCAAGACTCTTGCGGGATCTTTTTAAACCACTCTCTCAACTAACATCTGTGCAGGGACTGGCCTTTCCGCTGAGACCCCTATCTTGCATAAGGATATACATAGTAGAGTGTGTCGTGGGACTGGCCTCTTCTTTCAGACCTTTCTCTCACATAACGGATGTGCACAGTAGTCAGTGGGGAGGGATAGCCTTCTCCTTCCAGACACTTCTCTCTGATGACGGGTTTACATAGTAGCATGTGTTGAGAGAGACTAGCTTCTCATTTGAGACCTCTCTCAGATGATGGGTGTGTATAGTAGGGTGTGTGAATGGACTGGTCTTTCCTTTCAGATCTCTGTCTCAGATGGCGGGTGTTTGTAGAGTGTGTGGAGAATAAAAGGTATGTCCCTCTACACCTCTTTCTCAGATGACAGCTGTGCGTGGGGAGGGACTGGCCTCTCCTGTCAAAACTCTCTCTCAGATGATGGATGTGTGTAGTAGGGTGAGGGGAGGGACTGCCTCCCCTTTCAGACCTCTCTATCAGATGACAAGTGTGCATGGTAGGGTATGTGGAGAGAGACTGGCCTCTCTGCTATGATCCCTCTCTTGGATAATGGATGTGGTAATAGGGTGTATTGATGGACTGGCCTTTCCTTTCAGACCTCTGTCTCAGATGATGGCTTTGCATAATGGTGTGTGGGTAATGAAAGGCTTCTCCTTTCAGATCTCTCTCTCAGATGACAGGTGTGCATAGTAGAGTGTTTTCAGTGAGACTGGCCTCTCCGCTGAGACCTCTCTCTCAGATGACGAGTGTGTATAGTGGTGACTGGAAAGGGACTGTCCTCTCTGCTAACACCACTCTCTCTGATTATAGGTGTGCATAGTAGGGCATGGGAAGAGACTGGACTGTACTCAAAACTCCTACCAAGCTGCTGGGCATTAATAGTACACTCTTATAAACACCCTCTCCAGTAATTCTCCTACCTACAGTAGCAAGTGTGCATACTGCAGTGCATTCAAATATCACCTACTCCTAATAGAGTTGGCAACGAGCTAATGATAAAAAAACAAAAAGACACATTGGAAGTGAAACACCATATACCAAACATTTTAAATGTGAATCAACAAACTGGGGACCCAGTGAGACTAATTTTGGATCTGAAGAACCGGATTAACCCACTTACTGAGTCTCGGCGGCAGGAGATCCACCCAAGCCTTCCATACCCTTCATACGTAGTAAAAGGAGACACAGGAGTCTTCGTCTGCAGGAGGAACGCAGATTTATTCAAATAGCCTGGGCTATGGAACAGAGTCCCAAGCTCGTCAGAAACAAGACAGAGGAGGCTGCTGCTTTACTCCACAGCTTACAAGCCTTTTATACTTTTTCATCTCAGTCATTTGGCTGTTGGTTCATTGTTCACTCAGGGAAGTGTTTGTAGTTGCTAACCAGATCCAGACGACGTTTGTAGACGGTGACCTGGTCAAGGCTTGGTACACCAATCATTGTTCACTCGGCTTGATCAAGGCTCAGTCTTTCAGGTTATTGTTTAATCACCGTGATCAAAGCCCGGTCTTTCAGGTCATTGTTTAATCACCCTGATCAAGGCCCAGTAGTCAGAGCATTGTCCAGATAACCTGATCACGGTGTCAAGGATGTTTACCAGGCTGGGAGCAGGAGATGGAAAACAAATCATTTACACAGGGTGTGAGTGTCTCATGGCTTTCTGTTGAACTGCAAGAACAGGGGGGGTTGGGTGTGCGACAGTTCCTGGGCAGAAATGCAGGCTGCAAGATGGCTGTTGTGTTAGTTAGATTTTCCTCAGGCATCAGCATAAATGACCAGGTGGGTCGCGTGGAAGTGTTTGACACGAGATGGCAATGAAAAAGCAATGGAGTCTCGGTACAAATGATGCCGATCAGAAGAACACTTTTCCTCAGACCCTCCTTTTGCCATTGAGTGGCAAATAATATAAGAAATGGCAATGTTCATAAGGCCATCGGTTTCTTGTAGACAAACAGCGTCACCACGGTGGCCATGAAGCATTTACTATGTCAGAGTCTGACATCTTGTTTCTGGATTTGGGTGTTTTGGATGGCTGCCATTGTGCTAATAAACAAAAAAAGAGAGGTCAGATCAATCTCTGAAAAATCTCTGAAAACCACAAGTGATGGAGTCAAAACAAGGTTCACACACCCACTTTGGGTGGTAAAGAAAGCCCTCACACACCGACCTAGTCAGTGTCATGCTTCATCATCGGGCCCCACCAAAGAGGCCGAGTGCCTCTTCGGTGTGCTGCGACGCCAGAAAGACTGCAGAGCTGGTTGTGTGGGGAGGGCGTGCTATAAAATAAAGTGAAGGTTAATAGTGCCTTACAAGGGTATCGAAAAATAAATTTTAATAAGTGATCCCTAAGGCACAGAACAAGGAGTATTATGTGTCTGAATTTATCTGCCAAGGTATTAGGGTTGGTTAAATTCAGAAAATACACATATTAATCTTAGTCAACATGTTTCTGCCATATGGGTGGTTTTATTTACCAAGGCATTCGTCAGGACTAAACCCCGGCGGTATGGGCTCTCTAATCACCCACCCTAACCTGGGGACGTGAAAGTGAAAATTAAAAAAGGTGAAAAGTGCTTAAAAAGGGAAGAGCAAGATGCTCATTCCAAAAATACTCCGAAATTTTTGGAGTGTTACAGCACCTGTAACGTGAAAGACATAGACAAACAGAAGACAAACATACATATTGTTAATATCCGCCATCATAATCGGCCCCATAGTTTGGGCAGACCACGTACTTTCAACTTTCTTAAGCCTGGCGGAGATCTCAGGAAGCAAGTTGCTGACAAACTTATCAACAAATACTGTGCCAGAACCTGGGGTCCGAGGATCCAAACCACTATGTCCCTTGTATTCTGTCCCAAAAAGGGGTAAAGAAGTCAGCCACATTCTCATCTTTTCGCTGACTACAGGCGCTTATTTTATCCCAGTTAATGACAGTTTCCGGCACAAGTGTTTTCATAAATGTCATTATTTTACCGGGCAAAGTCAGGATGGCAGCTTCGGGTTTAGTCCCTCCTACCCTTGCTTCTTCCATAGCCTCTAGGTCAGCCCATTTGCCTCCCAACGCTACTTCATGGTCAGTATGTCGAATTGTGTCCCAAATTTCAGTGGGGACAAATGTACCAAAAAGTAAATCTATATCCTCAAGAACTAGAGTACCTGCAGATATAACCTGATCTAATTCTCTGTAAAAGGCAGCCAGATTCTTCCGGGGATCTGGTAATTGTCCTTTTAACTGCATTACTTCGGACCTTTTTCAAGGAACATGAACCCAAAGCCTCCGCCAGTGTGCCTCAACAGACCCTTGGCCAGGTTTTTGGGCATCGGTAAGTGCGTTAACAAAGACAGGGGCCGACTCTCTCATTGGCATAGCTGTTTCTAGAGGGGTGTTGGGGAAAGCGGTCATATCACGGTAAGCCATTAAAGCAGATATAGTGCCAAACATCCCCTCTCCCTGAACATCACCTCTTTTTATTTGCGACCTAAGATCCATTAATCCGGTGGGTATCTGCATAAGCGCATTCTCAAATCTTTGCATGACCAGGGTACACATGTATTCAGCCCAGGTGGTCTGTTCCATAATCGTCCACTGGGAAAAGGTGGACCATATTTCTTTAAAGGCATAAATATTCCCGTTATTTATCCAACATTCACACTGTTGCCTCTGTAGGTCCTTTTCTCGAAGGGACGAAAAGCTGACTGCAGAGCGCAAGGAGGCCGGTCGGGGGGAATTCAACAATTTATATAAATCCTGCTTAACTGTAGACCACGGGGAAGCAGGAAAATGGCGTGTAGGGGTAAAGCCGCCGGGTTGGGCGGATGGAGACTTGTTGTCATTCCCGCAGCGAGGACAGGGTTAGCGGGCGTGGTCGGTGTCATAGGAAAAATCGGGCGTGATGGTGTGACAGGGAGAACAGTAAGAGGGGCAGTGGGGGCAGGAGTGGGCTGTGGCGGGGGGACATGCGGGGTGTGAGGCGTCATGGCAGGGTACATTGGGGCATATGCAGGAGGGCTTTCTAGCATGGTATCAAGCAAGGAATCACATTCTTCTCCCCCTTCCATATGGCCCTTTCCTTTCTCCTCACGAGCTAGATAAAATGTTTGTACCCGGGCCCCATGCTCCCTATCGGCTATTTCTACTGATTTTCTAAATTTTCTCTGGCATGGTCGGCCATTGACATACGTTCTGGTTTTCTTTCTTGAGCCTTCTAGCTCTCAGCTCTATCTCTTTCCTCCAAAATCGGACAGATTCAAACATAGACGGGCGTGTTTTTCTTTTCATTAATTGTTCCTCTAGGTTGGCGAGAACTTGGGAATTAAAGGAGCCATAAAGTGGCCACTGTAATTCCACGTTACTTTGTTTCGTATATTTTACCCAGAATGAGGAAAACATTATGGCAGAAGGGCCATGTTTAACATACATCGTATGGCCAGGGGTCCCTTCTGGAGGAAGCGGATAAGCCGCCTCCAGCTGGGAGTCCTGCGTACACATACAACAACATAATCTCTTGAATTTACTACTGACTAGCATTCTTGAAAACAGATAACAGACACCAGTGGGTTTTAAAACTCACCTCGCTTGCTTGGCTTTTGCAAAAGTCAATAATAGCAGAATCATACAGAACAGACACCAGTGGGTTTTAAAAACTCACCTTGCTTGCTTGGCTTTGGCAAAAGTCAATAACAGCTTGGCTTTTGCGAAAGTAACTAGCAGAATTATACAGACTTGGTGGGTGATCAGTCCAACCTTACCTTACAGGGGTTGTTCTCTTCTGCACACTTAGGGCTGTGTAGCTGTTATGGGGGACCCCCTCTAGGGTTTACTTTGAGGTCAGGGAGAAGAGGGGAAAGAACCAATACATACAATAATCAACAAAAACTCCCTTGTGACCTTTAAATTATTCTCTCAGGGCACAACCTCTGACTCGCAGGGCAACAACACGTCACAATCTTCTTACTTTTTTACATTATTTTTTATTTAAATTATTTTGTCTTTTCATTTAATTTCTTTTTACCTTATTACAACATTTTTTGAAAAAGATTTCTTTCTATTTTCTCATTTAAAGAATCATCAGACTTAGGGCTGTGTCCTGCCCCAGATATTATTTGCTAGGGGACTCCAGCGAGAACGCGGTCATGTGGCCCAGACCGGGTGGGGAGGAACAGCGGACGAGTCGTTCGGCTTACCGGATTGCAAGAATCCCTCGGGTAGGGTACCTCCGTCGGAGTCTCTCCGTGCACCTCCTCACATCCACCGGGCCTGACCTTCGTGCTCGTGGAGTACCTGTTCAGGCGCCATTTGAAGAACCGGATTAACCCACTTACTGGGTCTCGGCAGCGGGGGAACCGCCCAAGCCTTCCATACCCTTCATACGTAGTAAAAGGAGACACAGGAGCCTTCGTCTGCAGGAGGAACCCGGATTTATTCAAATAGCCCGGGCTATGAAACAGAGTCCCAAGCTCGTCAGAAACAAGACAGAGGAGGCTGCTGCTTTACTCTGCAGCTTACAAACCTTTTATACTTTTTCATCTCAGTCTTTTGGCTGTTAGTTCATTGTTCAATCAGGGCAGTGTTTGTAGTTGATAACCAGATCCAGACGACGTTTGTAGATGGTGACCTGGTTAAGGCTTGGTACACCAATCATTGTTCACTCGGCTTGATCAAGGCTCAGTCTTTTAGGTCATTGTTTAATCACCTTGATCAAAGCCCGGTCTTTCAGGTAATTGTTTAATCACCCTGATCAAGGCGCAGCAGTCAGACCATTGTCCAGATAACCTGATCACGGTGTCAAGGATGTTTACCAGGCTGGGAGCAGGAGATGAAAAACAAATCATTTACACATGGTGTGAGTGTCTCATGGCTTTCTGTTGAACTGCAAGAACAGGGGGGGTTGGGTGTGCGACAATTCCTGGGCAGAAATGCAGGCTGCAAGAAGGCTGTTGTCCTGTTAGTTAGATTTTACTCAGGCATCAGCAGAAACGACCAGGTGGGTCGTGTGGAAGAGTTTGACACAAGATGGCAATGAAAAAGCAATGGAGTCTCGGTACAAATGATGCCGATCAGAAGAACACTTTTCCTCAGATCATACCAGAGAATCTAAACAAATTGTTAAAATTCTAAAGAAAAATTGGAAATTATTACAACTGGATCCCACGGTAGGAAAGATAATGGGCAACCATCCAAATGTTACTTACCGTCGTGCACAAAACTGGGACATTGCCATCATCAAGGTCCAGGAAAAAAGAAAGGGACACAATGGTAAAAACATAGGGGCATATTATCAAGGCAGGCGAAATGAAATTATCACCGCTTTTGCGGACGTTTTCGGCCGCAAAGCGGTGATAATTTCATCGCCCTATTAGCAAGCTGTCGCTAACATCAGTTAGCGACAGCTTTTAGGTGATAGCGAGCGGTTTTGGGCCCGCTTTGCATGTCAGCAATATTTATCGCTAATGACATGCAAAGTGGGGGTACCCAACCTGTTAGCGACTGAAAACAGTCGCTAACATCGCTATTGCTTATTATCAACGCAGGCGTAGTGATTAAAATATTCGCGCTAAGCGCGAATTTTGCCAAATCCTAACGCCTGCCCAGACCACTTCTTAATCTGTATATCCAGTGGGAGGTGGATATTCAGGTTAAGTCCCCCATAGCGATAATGCCTGAATATCGCTGAATTACCAGCGAAATTCATGCATTTTTGCAGCTATCGCTGGAAATTTTATCGCTTTGGAGATAAACGTTGCCAATAGCACGTTATCTCTGCAATAAAATCCGGCGATGCGCGGCGATACAATTTTTTTCGCTAAGCCTATTTAGCGATAAATATCGCTAGTTGTTGATAATATGCCCCAAAGGGCTTCTTGAAATGCCATTCATGTAAAGTTTGTCAAATTGCCAAAAATACAACTGCAATAAAACTGCCGAACAACAAAATATGGCAAATTAACCCCTTCAGTGCGGCACGAATTCCGCTGCGGTGCTGAAGGTTCTAAAGAACCTATGGACTCATGACGGAACGGTTCCGTCATGAGCACAGGCCAACCGACGCTCATGACGGAACCGTTCCGTCATGAGCACCGAAGGGGTTAAAGAGTTGATTACATGCAAGAGTCAATTCGTCGTTTACGTGATTGAATGCCCATGTGCATTAAAATACATTGGGAGCACCAAATGCGAACTGAAAAAAAGAATACTCGAGCATTTGTGAGCAACAACGAACAGAGATAGAAGCAACGCAGTTGTGAAACACTTGGAAACAAGCCATGAAGGAGGAAATCTTTGCGTTTTTATGCACTTAAAACGATACCTAACAATGAGAAAGGTGGAGATCGGGAAAAGAAATTGAGACAGAGAGAGTCCCGACAGATATTGAACTACAGAACTTTTACTCCGTGGGGTCTCAATCAGAGTGAGGAACTCTATGTGCATCTTTAATTATAAGTGAATGGTTTTGTGGAGTCTTATCCTGTTTTTGGAGTATAGTACTTGGAGATAGGCAGAACTATGTATTGAGATAATGTGTAAAATTGTTTTTTGTCTTATGAGGGGACCGTTGCATATAACATATCAAATAACATATAACATATCATATAACAAATCTGGGGTCCAATTGTATACAAAGAAAACTAATATACAAGTATAAATTAATGCTTTTTCTTTTTAAAGCTAGAGATGATTAAACATTTCCAATTCTAACACAAGACATATAAATTAGATGACATGGACTGGGAAAAAAAAGGATCAAAAAAGAGGGCTAAAAGTTTTCTTTCAAAATTGTTTTAGAGATAAAGATTATAAAAGGCCCACTGGAGGGCTTGAATAAGGAGTAAAATAATTAATGATATCTTGCTAGCGGTGTGCGATCCATTGCGGTTGATTCTACAAATGGGCTCCCTTGAGTCTTTAAGTAGACGAGCTTCTGGATGACGCACCTGCGTGCCGGTTAGGCATCAAGGCCTGTGACGGTTGCTTGGCGGCCTTCTTTTCCACCCCAACTACGTTCTCTACTGATGAGGGAAGATATCCCGAAACCCGGGCCATGTCTCGGGTCTAGAGATCTTCACAACAACAAGTACTTACTTGCACCTACTAAGGTGAACCACTTATGAACTATACGTACCAGAATCCTTAGGGGCGATCCAGAGGAGGGGCTAGCGGTGTGCGATCCATTGCGGTTGATTCTACAAATGGGCTCCCTTGAGCCTTTAAGCTGACGAGCTTCTGGATGACGCACCTGCGTGCCGGTTAGGCATCAAGGCCTGTGACGGTTGCTTGGCGGCCTTCTTTTCCACCCCAACTACGTTCTCTACTGATGAGGGAAGATATCCCGAAACCCGGGCCATGTCTCGGGTCTAGAGATCTTCACAACAAGTACTTACTTGCACCTACTGAGGTGAACCACTTATGAACTATACGTACCAGAATCCTTAGGGGCGATCCGGAGGAGGGGCTAGCGGTGTGCGATCCATTGCGGTTGATATCTAAAAAGAATTGCTTTTAAAAAGTAAAGAAGTAATTATTAGCCAAAATCAAATCCATATGCCCACTGGAAGGCTGGATCACGATAATCAGGCAGGTCGGGACTATCTCAAACAAATTTTGAGGTTGTTCCAGTCTTAGAATTGGGTTGTGGCATCACTAGATCGAATAGCCACACTTAAAACAAGTGACGTCAATACGTTTTGACACGCTACCTTTAAATAATGGGGTATAAAATCAACATTGGATCCAATGTATGAATTAATTCCTTCAGAAATGAAATTGCTGATGAAGGAAATTTTGTGGATGAGACAAATAAAAAGGGTTTGTAACATAAGAAGTAGCGGCTTAACCAGGACATAATTTGCCATTTTTGTGACCGATAGAATTTCGGGCAACAAAAACAAAAACCAAACAAGAATAAATACGAATTATGGAGACAGTAGAATCCAACATTCAAATCAATACAACATTACAATAACAAACACGTAACTGCCTCTGCCTATCATTACCATAATACATTGCACACACTGCTTTGGAAT
Organism: Lissotriton helveticus; assembly: GCF_964261635.1. Lineage (NCBI taxonomy): Eukaryota > Metazoa > Chordata > Amphibia > Caudata > Salamandridae > Lissotriton > Lissotriton helveticus. Next base: position 695,442,237 of record NC_136068.1, read on the forward strand.
GACATCACGAGTCACATGTTGTAGTGAAATGGGTTTTTATTGGGTGTATTCAAACACTGTGTCGTATCAACCGTGAGTACCGTGAGTAAGTTATCAGTGGATAACGAAATGCGTCGGTTCTTTTGTGACCTGGATGTTATTTTGATGAATTAAAGAAACGGGGAAACGCTGATTCCTGTGAGTGCGTTTTCATTTTCCTGACTCAGGAAGTTGCTGTGAATATATATATATATATATATATATATATATATATATATATATATTTCCATGTTGCCTTGATATGAAGACACACTCGACAGTGGATGATTTTTCAGAACATTTTACTTTTCAAAACCGGCATTTCCTTTCTGATTATCTTTATGGCACATATAATGTGCGGCATGATTCTCCTCACTTCTCTTAGCACAAACAGTCCCTAGGGCATGGGCCCATTGGAGTCTCTCACCCAGTCTTGGTTAGTGTTGAACAGGGGCTGTGTTGGTTCATTCTGGAGTGGCAGGTTCACCAGTGATAGGTGGGGGTTTCCCCGCATGAAACTTAGCAGTCCAGCTGGATGCAACTGGCTGCTGGCTGAGCAGGGAGTCCTCAGGAGGGCCGCAGCAGGTGCATGCTCTTCCAACTGTGGCCTTATTTTGTGTGTTGGCGTCAGTTGACGTGAGCGTGCCCTGAGGCTTTAGCAGGCCTGGTCCTAGTACTCTAGTGAGTCTCTTGGGGTCAGTCTTGCTGCGGCCTCCCCAGGCAGAGGTAGCTGGCAGCCCTCTTCTTGCCATGCGGGCTACGGCTATGGGAAACACACTTCCAGGTGCTGTCCTGGGATGCAATGGCATTCACCAATTTGGCACTGAGGTCTTTGGCTTCTTGGACATGAGGCATTGTCTTTGGTATGTAAGCCATCAGGTACCAAGCCTCAAATCCTTTGAGCAGGACACTTCTAAGCAGTGTAGGGCCCTCTACATATTACAGGGCACCCAGAGATACCTCAGGTTTGGTAATGATTGATTTTGAGGGACAGACCTGGACTGCTTAGCATGCAAAGCCTGGCAGAGCGAAGCTCACATTGTTCATGTTCTCGTGCGCATACACAGCGATGCCACACCCAGGCATTTATCATAGTTTCAGTTGGCCCCACCAATGAAGACCTGGGGGCATATGTATGAGGAAGTGGTGGAGTGAGGCGTTAGCCGTCATAGCTTAACGCCCACTCCACCACTTCTGAAACGCAAGGCTGCACCATATTTACAAGGATATGGTGCAGCCTCACATTTTCTCCTGCGCTGGTGCTACACTTAGCAGTGTACCATCAACGCAGGCACCCGTGCACCATAGTGAAAGGGTGTCTGCATGCAGGGGAGGATTATTTATGCGTAGGAAGGTCCCCCTTCCTTCACATAAACAATCCTAAAAAGTCATTTTGTCACTTTTATGTGTGCTGCTTCATGCAGCACACATGACAGTCACAAAATGGCATTTTTCTTACAGATTGTTTATGTACAGGAAGGGGGACCTTCCTGTACATAAACAATCCATGGCAGTTTGCTTTTTCTAGGTACAAGGAAGCACAAAAACGAGGAGAAATAGTGCATTTCTCCTCATTTGGCCAAGTTAAGACCAGCTCTTTCCCTGGTCTTAATTCTGGCTCTGCCTCCTATGCGAGCTTCCCTTGTACATGGGGGGTGGGAGCGTCAAAAACAATAGGTGTTGCGTTGGAACACCCACTTCATGTTAACCACAGCATGAAAGGGGGCCTTATTTACAAGGTAGCATAAAGCCACGGTAAGTGGCTTAATGCTGCCTTGTGAATAAGGCTAAGCCCCTATCGCCACCACAACGTCGGAAAAAGTGACGTTGTGGTGGTGATAGGAGCTTGTACATACGCCTCCTGGCTTCTTGGTGATGGGGATAATGCAAGGAGACTAGCCGGCAGTGCCCTGGCTTCTCAATGAAACCTCATAGACAGATTAGTGCTCCTGATACCTGCAGCCATGTTTGATGGAGTCTGTCTTGGATCCATACCTAAGGCAGAGTCAGTTACTGAAGTCTTTTCCTTGGTCAGTTGCTCCTGCAGGGTTGGTACTTCCTACCTTCCCACAAGGGCAGGACTCATTGATTCCCCTAACAAGTTCAGTCTTCCGCTCAGACAGTGGCCCGCTCTCTCCCCAGCAGTTCCGCGCCAGCTACATCGCCGCTGAGCTCAACCCCCTCCCAGGAGGAGTTCAAGGCTGCTAACTGACCTGTGTGTGCTCGCTGCTGATTCCACCATGCCCCCGCGTTCTAACTGTTGGTATATTCTGCAATTGTGCTCCCATTGTGACTTTATCTGTTTTCACTGTCTTTCACTGCCCGCTCTTATACTGTGCTCCCATTGTGACTTTATCTCTTTTCACTATCTTTCACTGCTTGCTGTTCTCACTGCCCGCCCTTAGATTGTGCTCCCATTGTGACTGTTTTTGTTTTTTGCTGCCCGTGCTCTGTATTCTGGCCCCGGTGTACTCGGATTGATTCTGCCAGCTTTTCCCGATTCCCCCCTCCAGCTGTCCGTGCGGTCCCTCCCCGCTGTCCACGCACGCTCCTCCCTCCCCTACTTAATGGCAGCTGCGCGCAGCAGGCACGCCTCTGGCGTGCCTAAGGCAACCCCATCTGCGCCCGTCCGCGACCCGACCGTGACCAGAGCCAGGAACCCTGGATCTCCATCCATCGATACAACACCACCACTCTCCTCACACTCAACCCCGGAATACTCAAAGACTGCCAACAGGCTTCGCCGAACATGACCCATGGCCAGTTCTCGTGCCTCCACTGCCTCCAGACCTTAACCACCACCACCCCGACCTCCAACACCGCCAAGGCCAACACTGGCGACACCCTAAGATGCATCCTCCTTAACGTGTGCTCCATACACAAACACGCCATGGAAATGTGGGACCTCCTCAGCTCTCTCTGTCCCAACATCGCCTTCTTCACGGAGACCTGGACCAACGCATCCTCCGCCCCAGACATCTACACCGCCATCCCGGACGGCTACAAGATCCAGAGAAAGGACTGCCCAAACCACCCTGGAGGGGTCTCGCCAATGCCCATAAGAACACCCTCCGACTCACCACCTCCAGCAAAACCTTCCCCTCCACCTGCGCTTCCAGATTTAGACCAACCCCAACGCCACACTCCGAGGAACCCTTGTCTACAGATCCCCTGGCCCTCGGACACCCTTTGCCGCCACCATCACCGACTTCATTGCACCCCACGCCATTGCCGCAATAAACTACATACTCATCGGAGACCTGAACTTCTACCTCGACAACCCCGGAGAACCCAACTCCACCATCCTTTGGGATAATGTCGCCAACATAGGATTCAGACAGCTCGTCACCACACCGACACACCAAGTAGGGCACCCTGTTGACCCCCTCTTCACTGCAGGCTCCAGCGTCCACTTCAGCCACACAACGCAACCGCCATGGACCAATTACCACTGCATACACTTCGCCGTCGACAAACCAAAGGCACCCAAACCGTCCCCTCGCCCACCACAAAGGAACTGGAGCAAGGTCACCGAAGAGCAACTTAACTCCACCCTCACACGAGACAACCACACCTGGGCATCCGACACAAACATCCCAGCCAGAGAACTCCACACCTGGATCTCCAACTGCGCAGATGAGCTCGCCCGCTACGCAACACCGACAGACAGCACCCCAGGAAAGCCGCCTGGTTCACGACCCATCTCCAAGAAGCCAGACGCACCTGCAGACGCCTAGAGAAGAACTGGAGAAACATCAAGACAACTGAAAACTACACCATCTACAAGGACACCATGACGGACTACCACAACAAAATAAGAACCACCAAGAGGAATTTCATCCACAACCACATCGTTGCCAACTCCACCAACTCCAAGGAACTCTTCAGTGTCATTCAGGAATTCACCAACCCATTCAGCAAAGCTACAGACATCACCCCGTCCCAGGACCTCTGTGACAAGCTTGGAACCTACTTCCACCTTAAGATCAAAGACCTCTACAACCCCTTCACCGACTAGCCACCGGACACCACAGCCAGCCCCGCACCCCCGGAGACACCAGCCAGCCCACCATCTCCAACTGGATACTCATCACAGCCGAAGACACCGCCTCAACCATGGAAGACATCCACTCGGGGGGGCCACAGACCCCTGCCCTCACCACATCTACCACAGAGCCGCGGCAGCCATTGCACCCAAACTACAACGCACCATCAACACCACCTTCGAAACAGGCACCTTCCCAGATGACTGGAAGTGCGCAGAAGTCAGACCCTTATTCAAGAAGCCCACGGCCAACCTCACGGACCTCATGAACTATCGGCCCGTCTTGTCCTCCCCTATGGAGCCAAAGTCGCAGATAAAGCAGTCAACAGGGAACTGACACGATATTCCAAAGAGAACGCCATCCTCGACCCCTCCCAATCCGGATTCCGGAGCAACCACAGCACCGAGACTGCCCTACTCGCCGCCACAGACGACATCCGCACCCTCACGGACCAAGGCCACTCCGCAGCCCTCATCCTACTCAACCTATCAGCGGCCTTCGACACCGTTGCCCCCTGCACACTAGTCGCCAGGCTACACAACGCAGGCATACAAGGGACAGCCCAAAACTGGATCTGATCATTCCTCACCGGAACAAGCCAAATGATCAGACTGCCACCCTTCCTCTCCGATCCCACGAAAATCACCTGCGGAGTACCACAGGGGTCCTCACTGCGCCCGACCCTCTTCAACATCTACATGGCCCCCCTCGCAGCCATTGTCCGAAAACACGCCCTCAACATCGAATCATACGCCGACGACACCCAGCTCATCCTCTCCCTCACCAAAGACCCCACCACAGCCAAACTCAACTTCCAGAAAGGAATGCAAGACGTTGCAGTGTGGATGACCACAGCTCCCTGAAACTCACTGCCGATAAGACATAAGTCCTCGTCCTGGGAACTACCCCTTCAGCATTGGACAAAACCTGGTGGCCAACTGCCTCGGAAACCCACCCACACCCTCGGACCACACCAAAAACCTTGGCATCGTACTCGACTCATCACCCACCATGAACAGCCAGATCAACGCTGTCACCTCCAGCTGCTTCAACACCCTCCGCATCCTGCGCAAGACCTTCAAATGGATCCCACCTAAGTCAAGGAAGACGGTCACCCACCCACTCATCACCAGCAGACTGAACCATGGAAACGCACTTTCCGCCAGCATCAACAAGTACCTACTCGGCAAACTCCAAACATTACAGAACACCGCCGCCAGACTTGTCCTCGGCATCCCCTGGCACAAACACATTAGCCAACACCTCCGAAGACTCCACTGGCTCCCCATGGAGAAAAGAGTTACCTTCAAAATCCTCACTCACGACTACAAATGACAACACAACAACAGACCTAAATACCTCAACGACAGAATCAACTTCCACGTACCCAAAAGAAACATGTGTCCTGGTCAGGTCATCTTCATGGCCCACCCTTTATCTTGAGTGATGCTCTTCACAGCAGGGCAGTCTCCAGGTGGCACACCAACCCAAAAGGTGTCATCAGGATGCACCCTGGCAATTGACAACCACTTCTAACAGAGAACAGGAGACAAACACCTTCTTCTCTTCAAGGAGTCCTCCATCCCTGACAACAGACACTGTAGTACTTATCCTTCCCCCTGTCATCCACCAAGCAGCAGTAAAAAGAACACTAATTAAAAGCCCTCTGTATCAGAAAGGACCTGGAGAACGCTGCTTTCGACCCCGCGCTCCCCACCCTTACATGTGGATCTCTGGCAGATAGTAACACTGGACTGCTATTACTAGTCTGAATGAGGACAGGGTGAAACATGTATTTATGTGCAATTAAGCGCTCCTCTTTAACAACACAGTTACGTTAAAAGATGTTATTAACAGGCATGTCAACACTTACACTGAAGGGGTTTACGCAGGGGCTCTCATAAAAGTTCGACCCTAGACTAACTGATTTAATGGCACCCTGGGACTGTGACAAATAATTTGAGTAATTGTATTGTCACTAAAAAAAGGGAAACACTTTTATGAGTGATGGAATCTTTTTTTTAAGTCACTAAAACTTCTATTGAAATGTGTGATTTACTTACAAACAGAGATTATAAATAGGATTTGAAACATCGGGCCTGATTGAATAGGACTTGTTGTTCAGACTTCCAGATATCCTGGATGTGGGTAAACCAATCCCGATTTAGGATGGAAAATCAGGCAGGTAAAAAAGAAGACGTATTGGGAAGCAAGTGCTGCCCATCTGCAGCCACTAGCCCCACCCCATGCACCATCGCCTCCTATGGGTCAGTGGAAAATGGATTGCTTCCCTCATGCCAGTGCACGCCCTCTCCTGTGCCCTACTCCCCTTCACCCCACGCGGACCCACCTCCTATCCCGAATTAACACTTGTTCTGAACATCTGGTAAATGAGAGTGGCAACCATCATGTAACAGAGTATACCATGCAGAACATTACCCAGGAAAAATACTTTCATATGGTTATTCCTCATTCCATTGGAATTTACTCGTGTTCGTTGGATTTAGGTGAGGGGATGTGGTACAAAATTGTTATTTCTGGCTGCACGGTATCCTCAGACATACATGCAACGGACTCTCTATTTGAGCCTTCATAATATGTTTTTTATTCTAATTATCAGAAACAGTGGCTGTCCCAGTGGTTCTGTTAAGAGATAACAAAATGTATAAGTACATATATGTTGATGAACATATGTGTATGCAATCAAAATTTACTTAGAATTCTGTGCCATCATGGGTGGTAGTGCACCGTAGAGTAGAGTCCCTTGTGGGGTGCTGCAGGGTTCGGCGCTCAGTCCTACTCTTTTCAACGTATATGTCACCCCCTTGGTGAAGCTTATTCTGAGCTTCGGCCTGACCATACTATCTTACGCAGATGACACACAGATAGTGGTGTCCGTCTCTTCTCAGTATGAAAATGACGCTAACAATGTCTGCAGTTGCATGGCTGCCGTTGCAAGCTGGGTGAAGGAGAATTGTCTCAAATTGAATTCAGATAAAAGGGAGGTATTCCTCTTTGGGAATGAGACTTCCGTCTGGAATGCATCCTGGTGGCGGGGTGACTTGCCCAAGCCAGTGCAGAAGGCAAAACACTTGGGAGTCATTTTTGAAACCAAACTATGCTTTGCTGCTCAGATCAATGCAGTGACCTTGGGGGGATACTTTATGTTACGGGTTCTCAAACAAATCCTCCCTTTCATCCCAATTGACCTTCAGAAGACTGTAATGCTGGCCCTCATGGGCTCTAAATTGGACTACTACAAAGCCCTTCATCTTGGCACCTCGAAATACCTGGTAAAAAAACTGTAGTCCCTACAGAATGCGGTAGCCAGAACCCTTTTGAAAATCCATAAGTTTAAACCAGTATCTAATCTGTTACACTGCCTTCATTGGCTACCGCTGGAGAAGAGAATCTCATTTAAGACTCTGTGCCTAATGCACAAGGCTCTTCACAGTGTTGGCCCGCTCTATTTCCAGGAGCGATTTACCTGGTATGCACCCAGTAGAACACTCAGATCTAGCTCGGCACATATGGTCCTGATACCCAGAATTAAACGGGTAAACTGGGGCGGTAGAACACTGACCCTCTCGCGTGAAAGTTATGAAACTCTCTTCTTCTCACCCTCCGGTCCCAACACAGTTTGTAGCTATTCAGAAAGCAGCTAAAGACCTGGCTATTTCCATCTGTAAACAACAAAGTCACTCAGACCAAACTCTGCTTGATGCTCCTTCCTCAGTCTGTGATTCGCCTAGCGCTAAGACACCTTTGGGTAATGCGCGGTCTATAAAACTACTTTCATTCATTCATCTATGGGACAGCCAACGAAGGCCAGGGGTGGGACCGTTCCAAGGTGTGATCCCCTCCCTAGTGCTTAAGGGCAATTGAATGAATTATAAACATTCAAAAAGAGACTCCAAGGAGACCACCAGAAGGTGTTGCCTTTACAGGTGTGATTGACAGGTGAGGCATTAGATGACAGATTATATGAGAGTGCAACTGTTAAGGGATGAAGCTGCAAGACATACTGGTGGGTAGAGTTCAGTAGGGGCAGGAGGATGAGTGACGATGAGGCAGCAATGAAGCAAGACATAGAGGTGGGATAAGATGTGGCAAGTGAAGGGGGCAGGCAAAAGTGATTGAGAAAGTGTTGAATGATGCAGAAACAATCACAAGGAGGGAGAAGAGAGCTGAAACAAGGCAGGGATAGTAGGGCAAAAGGTAGAGCAGAGACTAGGGAAAGAGAGTGAAATAAGGGACGGTAAGCAAACAGGAGGTAGCATGCCAACAGGGCAACTAAGAAGGCTGAAATGCTGGGTTACAGAGTAAAAGGAATGCCAAGTAGTAATAAGGTGGGGCATGGGGTTCAGACAGAGCGGAGTTGAGAAAGTTTCCTGGGACAGGAAGGCATGGATGAGACATAAGGTAATAGAGCTAGACTGTAACCAAGAACATTTTGAGCTGATCAACAGCTCCCTGACCTCTCAGCATACCAATAGCAGGTTAAGTGATTTGGGTGGGCCCCTTAGTCACCTGCACATACCTTCCTCATCCAGGCCGCCTTGCACAGCCCCTTAAGGTTTAGTGAGCAAAATTTGTAACAGCAAGCACCTTTTTGCTCTGAAAGTCTCAGTTAACTCTTGCACCCGATTAGGGCTTCCTTTTTTTAAACATGTATTGAAGTGACAAAAGGCCAAAAACTATAAAAGCTAAATCAAAATCCTGCTTAGCATTAGGTTTATTTAGGGGTGATTTCGAGAAGTATTTTAAAGTGCGCTTTGGCATTTAAAGTTGGTCAATTTAAGCCTTATCTGCAGTTTTTAACAGGAGGTAAAAAGTGTATCTTGTGCCAATATGTAACCAAGGAGATTCTGGACTAACCACCAAAGGATGATCGGAATAACCTCAAGTTGAATGCTTCAAAAACTGAAATACTGACCTGCGGTGAATAGAAAAATGATGTCTCTAAATTTTTCTGGCCAGGTGGTCCTTGCCAAAAATAGCAGCATGACAAATCTCGGAATCTCCTTTCACTCTATGCTTTCTAAGAATACTCAAGTAGACAGGCTGCCCCAGTCACCTTTCTCCACAATAAAAACACTTAGAGACATCTTTCCCCTTCTTGGATTTTTTCAAAAAGAACAAGCAACACTTTTACTGATCCTCTCCAAACTTGACTATGCTAATTGGCTATATTGAAATTTAGCAGTAAGAAACCTTCTATATGTAAATATACAGACCCACATTGCTCTGGTCCTGATGGATCAACACTGGATGCCAATAGCATGTAAGATCCTCTTTCAAACTAATATGCATCACAAACAGAGCTATTAATGGCAAACTACCAAACTTAATTCAAGCACAAATCACAAAATACGCACAATCCAGTAACGTGTGTTCCAGGCTGGCACCGCTCTTAATAATTTGTACTTACAGGAACCATAGCTGGCACTACTTTCCCTGTTCAACCCACAAAAGTATTGAATTCCCTACCTGCTAAAATCAGAGCCACTGAAAATCCCTAAGAGATCAGAAAGATGGTTAAGACCTGGTTATTCCCAGCATGATCCAACAAAGAATCAACATATTGCCATTTTCTGCCTACAAACAGACACCTTCCGGGACTCTCTAAGATCAAGGAAGTACTAACTCAGCAGAATCTCTGTACAGGCAATCCCTAATTTAAGGCAGAAACACTTCCCCCTAGAAACTTTAGAAACTTACCACCCATGGGTTTATCTCAACCAAACAAATAATTGAATGACTAATACAAAGCCCAGGGATTGTCTTCTCCTAAAAATCACAGCAGCACACCTACAGGAGCCACTATCTGGACATAACACATAATTTCCATAATGCTCAATATCTAATAAAACAAAATCAAGAGACTGTATCAAACTCACCAGCAGCCAGACGGAAGAACCTAAGACGCAACAAAATCACCTGCCCACAGGTAATCAACATTCAACCTTTCTTTTTTTACTTTTTATGCTTCCCCAGACTGCATCCTATGTCAGTATTCCAAAAAAAGTGCAAGAAAACAAACCTGATTTATAGCTTTGGATTATTCTTTCCCCAACCTTTCTATTTGAATGATACGCTCCTTACTTTCCATCCTCTGCCTGTCTTAGTACCTTATAGCATATCATACTCTATTAGTTGGCTACCTGTCTCACTTTCTACCATACTTAAATTAACCATAATCCTTACAAATCATAAACTATCCTTCTGAATAATCATTTCTGCAAAACCTAACCTTTTTTTCTAATCTATTCTACTCCCTTATATCACAATGTTCTCTTCTGTGTCACCTCTCTTCCACTCTATTTATCCTCCTTTTTCCACTTACTTGACTTACTGTAATAATTGCCTAACTTCTATTACCTCCTCGTCCTGTCTCCCCATCCCATTCCTTAACAGTGAGCAGCTAGTCTGCTCCACAGAAACCTATTACCTAGCTGAGCTTTTGCACTTCCCCCAACATGGCGTCACCATCACGTGACAATAAAGGGGGAAGTGCCGCAGAGAAATATCCTGTTCGTTTTTTTCTGCATTTGCAGTTTGCCTTCGGTTGCCTAGCTGTGCTGTGGGTGAGTGTTGCACTCTTTTGCTTTTCACTTGTGTTGCGGCAGCCTGCTTTAGCGGCCGCCATTTTTGTGTTTTATTTCTTTGCCCCCTTGATGTTGTGCCTTCAGTCGCGGTTCGCTTTAGCGGCCGCTTGGGTTTCTGCTCTCACCTGGGGGTCGCGGCCTGCTTCAGCGGCCAATTCTCCGGGTTGCAGATCCCGGGCGCCCTGCTTTAACGGGCGGAGTGTCGCTGCGGTGTTTTGAGTAGCGCGTCTGATCCGTTAGATCCTAGGGGCAAATTTCAGGCGGCTGGCTGTAATTTGTAGTCCGGACCCCTTTTTCCTGGTCCCACGGGAGCTCGAGTCCTCGGGACTTCGTTCCTTTAAAGTTGGGGTCCTTCTTACATGCCCTCTGCCTCTGTGAGTGCCTGTTTTTGGTTCTTGGATGCTGTTTTCTGCTGTCATGGATGCGGATGCCTCGTCCTCTGCTGCCCCTCTGGATGCCCTGCGCCTCTTGATTAATGAGGCTGTGGCTGCTGCTTTCCTGGCTAGGGACGCTGCGGGGCCTCCTTCCAAGGTGCCCCGTGGTACTGTGGATCCACAGGCCATTCCGGATGAGGAGGTGGTTCCTGATGAGGATGAGGGTGCCCGGGGGTGCTTTGTTAAGGGTGCTGATCTCTCTGGCCTCTTCCCCCATGTACGGGACAGTTTGGGTTTCTCTCCTGCTTTGGATGTTCTTGACGATGACTTCTTTACGCAGTACCACCAGACGACTCCCGAGTCCTTCCCATTGCACGGTGCTGTGCGCAAGGTGCTGGATCACGAGTGGAAGGAGGTGGATAAGTCTGCTTTTCCTCGCTTCTTGTCCAGGCGTTACCCTCTGGAGGGTTTTGCTGCTGAGCTTCCTCAGGCTGTGAAGTTCGCCAATTTGATGGCTGGTCTTTCCTCTCAGGGTTTGGTCCTCTCGGATGACGCCCTTCCCGCAGACGCTGTGGATAAGCGCGTTGAGGGGGGCGGTGAAGCGTTCGTATGCTGCTTCAAATTTTTCTGTCCGTGCGACTGCATATTCTAACTACATGGTCCAGTCGCTCCTCAAGGATTTTCAAGCTCTGTTCCTTCTTTTGCAGGACGGTGAGGATGCCACCCCTCTTTTGTTTGTGATGGAATTGCAGGTGCGGTACTTGTCGGATCTTTCCTTTGACAATTTGAGTGCGGCGGCGGCTGCTTCTGGTGCTTCCATCGCTGCACGTCGGCATATCTGGATGCGTTCCTGGAAGGCTGAGTCTTCCCAGAAGTCGGTCCTCCTTAAGTTGCCCTTTGGGGGTTCCAAGGAGTTCGGTCCTCAGCTTGAGGAGATGGTCAAATAATCGGCTGAGAACGGCGAGCTTTGGCTCCGGTCCGCCCTCCTTCTCAGGGACTTGGTTTTGGCTACAGTTGCGCCTTTGGCCCTCCTGCTCGGGGCGCCTCGCAGCCCTTTCGAGGCAGGGGTCGTGGCCGGGGGGCCTCTGGAGGTGCCAAGTCCCGGGCCCCTGCCAGTGTTGCTGCCACCGCCTCCTCCTCTTCCCAATGACTGTCTGCCTTTGCCAGTTGGTAGTCGCCTCCAGTCCTTCCTGTCCCAGTGGTTGTCAGTTCCAGATGCATGGGCGGTTCGGACTGTGTCGGAGGGTTGCCGGTTGGAGTTTTCCTCTCCTCCTCCTCCGGTCTTCCTTCTGACTCCCCTGCCCCGTCTTCCTCTGTGGAGGGAGGCGTTGTTGGCTGGTGTGCGGCTTCTGTTGGAGACGAAGGCTGTTGTGGAGGTCCCTCCTCTGGAAAGGGGCGAGGGTTGTTATTCAATCCTTTTTCTGGTCTCCAAGAAGGATACTTCGGATCTGCGTCCGGTTTTGGATCTGAAGCAGGTCAATCGCTTCATTCTCCATCATCCATTCAAGATGGTGACTCTGCTGTCCATCTTGCCTCTGGTGCTTCTGGGGGGGCTTCCTGGCGTCCCTGGATCTGATGGATGCATATCTACACGTTCCTGTCCATCCGGCGGACCAGAAGTTTCTCCGGTTTGCTGTGGGTTCCCGTCACTACCAGTTCCGGGTGCTCCCCTTCGGCCTTTCGTCGGCGCCCAGGATTTGCACCAAGCTCTTGGCCCCTCTGGTGGGTATTCTTCATTCCAGGGGGCTACAGGTGTTTCCCTATCTGGATGACTGGTTGATTGTTTCTCCTTCTTTTTCTCAGGCTGTGTCGGATGTGGACCAGGTGTGTCTTCTCCTGAGTTCTTTTCGGCTTCTCATCAACGACCGGAAGTCCTCCCTGGTGCCCTCCCAGTCCCCGAAGTTCCTGGGGGCTCTCTTCCGCATGGATCTGGGCATGGTGTTCCTTTCCCTGGAGCACCAGTTGACTTTGTTTCGTCACCTTTCTTGGCTTCTGTCCCAGTCCCAGGTGTCCGCCCGTCTCTGGTTGCGCAGTCAGGGGGAGATGGCGTCCACTTTGCATCTCAGTGGAGAAGCGTGGCTCAGTGGTTAGAGGCGGCAGACCCGGAAGCTGAGATCGGCCGTGGACCAGGGTTCGATTCCCCGCCTCGGCAGGTCTCGGGCTCAAAATTCAACGGACTCGACAATTCTCGCTCCGGTGCCTACTCGACTCACGGGGTCACACTCTGCGACTCTGGGCAATAGCTTGCTTAATCTCCACTACGGCCCCTCGTGGCGGGATGCCTGGCTTTCACCTTGTGGATACCCTGCCGGGGTATCTCACAGGGGAATACCAGGACGGGTTCCCTAGGCAAGCGCCTTGATACCTTCGGGTGATACGTGCGCTATATAAGTCGCAATACAATGCAATACAATCTCGTTCCTTAGGCCAGGCTGCATCTGTATCCCCTGTTGCATCATGTCCTATCGCATTGGGTTCATGCCTCCCTGGACTACGAGACTCTGATACCCGTCTCTCCGGGGATTCGGGTGGATCTCCAATGGTGGTTGTCCCCTCACTCTCTTTCCCGGGGGTTCGATCTCCTTCCTCCTCGGTCTGTGGTTGTGTTGTCCACGGATGCCAGTGCCTTGGGTTGGGGTGCCGTTCTGGGTGCGACCAAGGCTCAGGGTCGTTGGTCCCATTTCGAGTTACTCCAGTCCTCGAACTGGAAGGAGTTGAAAACGGTTTGGTTGGCTCTTCGATGGTTGGCTCCTCTACTTTGAGGTCAGGCCGTCTCGGTGCAGACCGACAACCAGGTGGTTCGGGCTTATGTCAATCGGCAAGGGGGCATGTGTCGGTCTCTATATCTCCTCTCCAGGAAGATCGGGCTTTGGGCCGAGACGCATCTCTTGTCTATCTTCCGAGGACGGAGAATGGGCCTGCGGATTCTTTGAGCAGGGTGTTCCCCTCCTCGGTGTCTCTTTGTCTGTCCCCGGTTCTGTTCGATCAGATTGTCCTCGGGTTCCGCCGTCCTTGGCTGGATCTCTTTGCCTCGGAGGGTTCTGCCCCTCTTCCTCGATTTTGCAGCCTCGTCCCCCCCGGTTGGCGTGGGCGACTGATGCTTTCTCCATTCCGTGGTCACTGGGGCTGCTGTTTGCATTTCCTCCGTTTGCCTTAATTCCGCGGGTCCTCCGGAAGATTCGGTTGGACCGGGCGGAGGTTCTCCTGGTGGTGCCGGAGTGGTCTCGTCAGTCTTGGTTTCCCCTGCTGCTGACCTTGTCTGTTTGCCCCCATTGGAGGTTTCCCCTGTGTCCCTCTCCTCTGTGGGCTCCGCTTCTCAGGATTGCCTGCCTGCGCCGCCTCCGGCTGGGGGTTTTGGCACTTGAAAGGTTGAGTTTGCTGGGTCAGGGTTGGTCTGTGGAAGTTGCCCAGTGTCTACAGTTGTCTCGGCACCCTTTGTAAGGTCCATGTCAGGTTCTGTCACTAGGCTCCCTTCAGTTCCGATTTTCAAGGGTCTTGGTAACCCCTTACATCAGTTTCCAATTTGGGGGTTTATCCAGAGACAGGTTCAAGCTCGCAGTCAGATGGAGGGTTGATTCACACTTCCTGATTGTTCCACTAGGGTGCTAGGTTAGCGTTCTAGTGTTTTCTTTTGGTCCGCCATTTCCCGCTCCTGCACGTTCTATGTGGCGCACTTCAACGGTCATTCATCGGCAATCAGACGTTCTGAATCTGGCTCCTGTCAAGAACTTCGAGTTCAGTCAAGTTACATTCCCTTCCCAGTCTAATTTTTCCCAATTCCTAGTTGGGGCTCATGTGGGGAATAGTTTGGTCACAATTCCGACATTTGCGCAGTTCAGTTTTCCGCCGCAGCTCCGCATTTCCGAGAGTTCCGTGGAGTGCGGTTGGAATATCAGCGGCTGTTTATCTTCAGCGAACCTTTCCTGTGGGCAAGTAATTCGTCCGCTCCGAGTCAGTACTAGAGCGGTAAGAAGTTTCTATTCTTCAATTTTGAACAACTCAGAGGCGCTGTCTTGTTCTGTCCAGCGCTATCCATAAGCTCATATTCACAGTTCTGCAGAGACAATTATTCCTGGTTTGAGTCAGCATTCTCCAGTATTATCTCATTCAGTACTTAAGATTCAGCCAAGCCTGCGAATGAAAAGTTGATTCAATCGTAAAGGTGTCAAGAGTCTCTACAGTGATGTAACTGAAGCTCCTAGTTTACAGAGTGCAGCTGGAATCCTTTCTTGTATAATTCAGCAATGCAAGTGTTCAACGCATAGCTACAAGTATATGAGAGTATCAATTATATCCAAATGGTTATACTTTTATTTACCACCTCTACAAGAATCTACCTAAAGACTTGACACTATCTACTTTTTGAGCCCAACAAATCTGCAAGAAAAGACTTTTATTGTAGCAGATTCTTCCACAAGAGAGGGGCAAAATTCCACACAGTAACAGGTATTGAGAGGGGTAGAGTTGAGAGTAGAATTTCCAAGTGTTGCTTGAACTGTAGTAATGTTCTGTTAATTGTTTCAGGTGTCCACCAGCTTCTCGAATTCAAGAGGTAGTGAAGAAGGCACCAGTGTGGCAGTCTCTCTTTGTTTGTTATCCACTTCCCCTTTCCCTTCCATTTCTGGGCTTGGAGAAATCCGGGTGCAGGGGTGTTTGGGAATTTAGAAATTATTCAACACTGAAGCTTTGGTCATTCGCTCCTACGGAATCAAGATAATTCAGGTACTGCTTCTGACAGATTGAAGTGCCTTAACTTACCTTCCGTCTGGGCGAGATGGCTGAAGGATTTGATGTCAAGGCCTTGGCTTCAGTGTTAGAGGGGTTACAGAAACAGTTGAGTGAAACTAGGGAGGAGGTTAGGAAATCTAATCAGGAAGCTAGTTATTTGCGTCAGAGAATAGAAGAGCTTTCTGAGAGTCCACGTCCTAATTTTGGGAGTATTAAGTCACCTGTTTTTGCGCCCTCTTCCTCTTCTTCTTCAGAGTTAACTACACAGGTTGTGCATGCAATGTCCCCAACTATTCCATTGCCCCCCCCCCGAGAGATTTCAGGGAGATCCCCATAAGGCACAGATTTTTCTTACACAGTGTTCTTTGCATTTCCTTTGCAAGCCCATTTTGTTTAAGGAGGATCTGTCTAAAGTGGCGTTTGTGCTGTCCTACCTGAGTGGCGATGCAGCAGCGTGGTCGTTACCACTGGTGGCTTGTAATGATCCGGTGTTGTACAAATTTGAAGAGTTCAAGGCAGAATTTTTGCGTATCTTCGACCGAAGAACAGTTTCACAAACTACAGATAATGAGTTATTGGAGTTAAAGCAGGGGAATCGGGATCTGGTGGCGTATTTGGCACAATTTAACAAATTGATCGTAGAAACCAGTTGGCCGGAGTCTAAGAGGGCGGCAATTTTTTACAGAGGCCTAAAGGATGAGTTGAAGGATGGACTGGCTCAGATTCCAAAAAGACCAACTGATGTATCTGAACTTATAGATTTAGTTTTGCAGATAGATCAGCGGCAAGCTGAAAGACGTAATGAACGTCGGAAGGATGTTCGAACTCTCCCACCGTGATTTGATCGAGCCAGGTCAGAGTCGGTCAAGAACCAAGAGGGTCAAGGTCATTCCAATGAAGAACCCATGCAGGTGGGAACTATCCGAGGTCCTCTTACTAAGGAGAAAAGAGAAAAAAGGCGTCAGGGTAAGCTGTGCATGTATTGTGGTCAGTCGGGCCATTTTGTCAAGGAATGTCCGAAGAAACCTAAGACCAGCTCGTGGGTAAAAGACCGGCTCCACCAGTAGGCGGAGTTGCACTGGTGGGAGCAAGTGAAGAGACAACTCCAAAACCACAGTTTTTGGCAAATACTTTACAGTCTGCAGCCCCGCATTTGATTTTGTCTAGTAAAATTTTTGGGGGAAAAACTCATGTGGAAGAAGTTTCAGTGATGGTTGATTCGGGGGCAACGGGGAATTTTTGTGACATCCAGTTTGCCAAATCTTTAGGAATTCAATTTGAAAAGAAACTAAGACCAGAACCAGTTCGGGCTGTTGACGGCACAAATTTGTCTTCTGGGTCTATAGCCTTTGATACAGAATTGATAACCGTGTGGGGTCCGGGAGAACATCGGAGTTACATTTGATTTAATCTCATAGATGCACCTCAGTTCCAGCTCATTCTTGGATTGCCTTGGCTCACTGAGCATAATCCACAGATCGATTGGTCAAAACGCACTGTGGAAATGAATTCTGATTATTGTCATGAGCATTGTTTTCAGTCTTTTTCGGAGGCCACAAGTTCCACCATGTCATTAAATTTGGCCAATCAAACTCAGATGATTTGTGCTCTGGAAGTTCCTGTAATTCCAGCGGAATATCAAGATCTGAAGGAAGTTTTCAATGAAAAGGAAGCTCGAAAATTGCCACCTCATCGTGAGTATGATTGTCGGATTGAATTAGAGCCGGGAGCTTCTTTGCCGTGCAGTCGAATTTATGCCTTATCGGAACCAGAGAACATCCACTTGAAGGACTACATTGAACAAAATTTTGCCAATGGTTTCATTCGACCGTCACAGTCCCCTGTATCATCCCCTCTGTTTTTCATTCCTAAGAAGGATGGAACCTTGAGGACCTGCATTAATTACCGGGCTTTGAACCTAGTCACTAAAAAGAATCGTTATCCGCTACACCTCATTTCTGAACTCCTCGATCAGGTCAAGGATGCGTGTGTGTATACCAAGTTGGATTTACATGGGGCCTATCATTTGGTGCGCATGGCTGAGGGTGAGGAGTGGAAGACCGCATTCCGAACTAGACTTGGGTTGTTCGAATACCAAGTGATGCCCTTTGGGCTATGCAACGCCCCAGCCACCTTTCAGCATTTTGTGAACGACGTGCTTCGTGAGTACCTGGACCGATTTGCTGTGGTATACATCGATGATATCCTCATTTTTTCCAACAGTTTGGAGGAGCATGTTTGCCATGTACGTGCAATTTTGGAGCGGTTGTTGGAGAATCATCTGTTTGTAAAGCTGGAAAAGTGTGTTTTTCATTCCTCAAGGGTGGAGTTTTTGGGTTTCATTCTATCTCCAGAGGGTGTATCCATGGATAATTCTAAGCTTCAGGCAATCAAGGCTTGGCCTGCGCCGAGGTCAGTGAAGGAGATACAGAGCTTTTTGGGATTTGCAAATTTTTATCGGCGCTTTATTCAGAATTTTTCGGAAAAAGTGAGTCCGATTACTCGTCTACTCAAGAAAAATGTGCGATTCATTTGGGAACGTGAATCGGAGGAGGCTTTTCAGCTTTTAAAAGAAGCTTTTGTCACCGCTCCTGTTCTGCAACACCCCGATTTGAAAGAACCGTTCTTCATTGAAGCTGATGCCTCCAATTTGGCAATCGGAGGAATTTTGTCTCAACGTCAGAAAGACACGGGTCAACTCCATCCAGTGGCCTATAATTCCCGAAAACTGTCTCCTGCAGAGGTTAATTATTCAATTGCAGATAAGGAACTCTTGGCAGTAAAAGAGGCTTTCAAGGTTTGGAGACATTACTTGTTTGGAGCGAGACATGTGATCACAGTCTTCACAGATCATCGGAATTTGCAATTCTTAAAATCAGCCCGAACGCTAACTCCTAGACAATTGCGGTGGTCTCCCTTTTTTGCAGACTATGATTTTGTTTTGACCTATAAGCCTGGATCTGCTAATGGTAAGGCAAATGCTCTTTCTCGTTTGAGTATGGAAGAAGAAATTGATGCCAAGGTGGAGGGTTTTATCATTCCAGAAGAAAAGATTGTGTCCATCACGGTCGAGGATACGTTTGAGAATCGGATTTGAGAGGAATTCATTAAAACAGAGTTTTCAAATTGGGAAATGGAAGGTCCTGATCGACATGTTAAGGATGGTAAACCATTCCTACAAGGAAAGATGTTCGTCCCCAGTGAGAATCTTCAAAAAGAAGTTATTCAGCAGTTTCATGATCATCAGTTGGCTGGTCACAAAGGTGCCAAGAAGACTTTGGAATTAATCAAGAGAACCTTCCTTTGGCCAGGCATGGACACTCAGGTGAGGCAGTACATCGCCACTTGTGAAACTTGTGTTAAGGGCAAGAGTTTGAGACAATCCCCGCAGGGTCTTCTAATGCCCTTACCTGTTGCTCCCTCTCCCTGGCACACTATATCTATGGATTTCATAGTAGATCTGCCCACCAGTCAGGGGTATTCTGTGATCTGGGTGGTGGTGTATCAGTTTTCTAAAATGAGTCATTTCATTCCTTTAAAGACCTTACCTACAGCATCTCAGTTGGCCACTCTGTTTGTGGAACACATTGTCAAATTGCATGGGATTCCTAAGGTAGTTATTTCAGACCGTGGTCCCCAATTTATTTCCCGATTTTAGAAGTCCTTCCTAAATGGTTTGGGGGTTGACTCTCGCCTGTCCACTAGTTACCATCCGGAGACGATGGACAGACGGAAAGAGTAAATCAGGATTTAGAACAATATCTCCGGATGTATTTGATGGATCAGGAAGGGGAATGGCCTTCTTTGTTGAGCACAGCTGAGTTTGCTTATAACAATTCAGTCCATTCAGCCACTGGTTTTTCCCCGTTCTTTTTGAATTCTGGTCGTCATCCCAATATGTTGGTTGGGAGGGTGGATGTGGAGGTTCCTGCGGCTGAGGAGGTGATTCGAAACTTACAAAGATCCTATCAATTAGCTTCCTCTAATCTCAGTAAGGCGAAGGGGGCTTATAAGTTTCAGGCCGACAAGAAGCATAGAGTAAGTCCCATTTATGAGCCTGGTGAAAAGGTTTGGATTTCCACTCGACACATGCGGTTGAGGGGAAATCGAAAGTTCCAACCGAGATTTGTGGGACCTTATGCAGTGGTTCGGATGGTGAATCCAGTGAGTGTAAGAGTAGCGCTGCCTAAGTCATTGAAGATCCACCCAACTTTTCATGTCTCTTTGATTAAAAGAAACCCTCCCAATTTCAGACGAGTCCTACCCCAGTCCCAATTCAAGTGCAGAGCTCTGAAGAATTTGAGGTCAAGAGGATTTTGGACTCTAAATGGAGAAGAGGGAAGGTCTTTTATTTAGTGGACTGGAAAGGTATGGCCCTGAGGAAAGGTCTTGGGAACTCAGTAGCAATGTTCATGCTCCAAGATTGGTCACAGAATTTCATAAGATTCATCCACAGAAGTCTAGGGAGGGGGCTTTGGTGGGGGGTACTGTCATGTCCATGTCAGGTTCTGTCACTAGGCTCCCTTCAGTTCCGATTTTCAAGGGTCTTGGTAACCCCTTACATCAGTTTCCAATTTGGGGGTTTATCCAGAGACAGGTTCAAGCTCGCAGTCAGATGGAGGGTTGATTCACACTTCCTGATTGTTCCACTAGGGTGCTAGGTTAGCGTTCTAGTGTTTTCTTTTGGTCCGCTATTTCCCGCTCCTGCACGTTCTATGTGGCGCACTTCAACGGTCATTCTTCGGCAGTCAGACGTTCTGAATCTGGCTCCTGTCAAGAACTTCGAGTTCAGTCAAGTTACATTCCCTTCCCAGTCTAATTTTTCCCAATTCCTAGTAGGGGCTCATGTGGGGAATAGTTTGGTCACAATTCCGACATTTGCTCAGTTAAGTTTTCCGCCGCAGCTCCGCATTTCCGAGAGTTCCGTGGAGTGCGGTTGGAATATCAGCGGCTGTTTATCTTCAGCGAACCTTTCCTGTGGGCAAGTAATTTGTCCGCTCCGAGTCAGTACTAGAGCGGTAAGAAGTTTCTATTCTTCAATTTTGAACAACTCAGAGGCGCTGTCTTGTTCTGTCCAGCGCTATCCATAAGCTCATATTCACAGTTCTGCAGAGACAATTATTCCTGGTTTGAGTCAGCATTCTCCAGTATTATCTCATTCAGTACTTAAGATTCAGCCAAGCCTGCGAATGAAAAGTTGATTCAATCGTAAAGGTGTCAAGAGTCTCTTCAGTGATGTAACTGAAGCTCCTAGTTTACAGAGTGCAGCTGGAATCCTTTCTTGTATAATTCAGCAATGCAAGTGTTCAATGCATAGCTACAAGTATATGAGAGTATCAATTATATGCATATGGTTATACTTTTATTTACCACCTCTACAAGAATCTACCTAAAGACTTGACACTATCTACTTTTTGAGCCCAACAAATCTGCAAGAAAAGACTTTTATTGTAGCAGATTCTTCCACAAGAGAGGGGCAAAATTCCACACAGTAACAGGTATTGAGAGGGGTAGAGTTGAGAGTAGAATTTCCAAGTGTTGCTTGAACTGTAGTAATGTTCTGTTAATTGTTTCAGGTGTCCACCAGCTTCTCGAATTCAAGAGGTAGTGAAGAAGGCACCAGTGTGGCAGTCTCTCTTTGTTTGTTATCCACTTCCCCTTTCCCCTCCATTTCTGGGTTTGGAGAAATCCGGGTGCAGGGGTGTTTGGGAATTTGGAAAATATTTAACATTGAAGCTTTGGTCATTCGCTCCTACGAATCAAGATAATTCAGGTACTGCTTCTGACACCCTTCCACCTTGAGGTCCTATGCCCGTCATTGGAAGAATTTCTCCTCCTGGTGTCTTGGGAAGGGTCTCTCTTCTGCCTCCTGTGAGGCTGTGAGGGTGTTGGACTTCTTGAGGGATGGTTTCGTCTTGGGGCTTGCGGGTTCTTCCCTACGTGTGCAGTGGGCTGCCATTCTTGCCTTTAGGGGTTCCTCTGTGTCCTCTGTCTCCCCGTTGGTGGCACGCCTTCTTCGGAGTTTTTTGCTTCAACATCCTGTTTCTCGCTCTCCTGTTCCCGCTTGGGATCTTCCCTTGGTTCTCCAGGCTTTGACGGGCCTCCCTTTCGAGCCCTTGGACTCCGTGGCCCTGAAGTTCCACTCGGCTATGGTTCTTTTCCTGGTGGCCATTTCTTCTGGACGGAGGGTTGGTGAGATTGGGGCTTTGATGGCTTCTCCCCCCTTTTTGCGCTGACAAGGTAATTCTCCGCCCGAGTCAGTTCTTTTTGCCTAAAGTTTAGTCTTCTTTTCACTGTCAGGAGGATATTGTTCTCCCGGTGTTTTTTCCGGATTCTGCCTCTCCTGAGGAGGTGGTCCTCCATTCGTTGGATGTGCTGAGGGCTCTCCGCATCTACTTGGAGCAGACCTCTGGTTTCCGTAACGTTGATTCCTTGTTTGTCACCTATGGACTCTCTGGGCTGGGTCTTCGTCCTTCTTTGTCCAACTTGTCTCGTTGGGTCAAGGGTGCTGTGGTTTCTGCTTACGATTCTGCCCACTGTCCTCTCCCTTCTTCTGTTCAGGGTAGGTCGACCAGGGGCGTTTCCTCCTCCTGGGCCATGTTCAGGGGGGCCTCCTTGAGGGACATTTGTAATGCTGCCACGTGGGCTGCTCCCTATACGTTTGTTTCGCATTATCGACTTCAGTTGGGTATGGCGGCCTCTGCTGCCTTTGGGGCTCATGTCCTGTCTGCGGTACATGGTTTGTAATGTGTACTGTTTTCTGTTGATTAAATGGACCTGTTTTTCTTGCACTTTTTGGTCTGTTTTTTCTTACAATCACCGTGTGCTTGGGTCTGGGCTCACTGTTAAGGAATGGGATGGGGAGACAGGACGAGGAGGTTACTCACCGGTAATATTCATTACTCCGAGTCCTGGTCTCTCCGTCCCATTCCTGAGCCCTTCGCTCCCTCCCTGGGTTGCATTGTTTCTTTGGGGTGATTGTTTCGCTTTCTGGGATTGTTTTCTTTGGTATTCTCAGGATGTTTCTCTCCGGCACTTCCCCCTTTATTGTGATGGTGACGCCATGTTGGGGGGAAGTGCAAAAGTTCAGCTAGGTAATAGGTTTCTGTGGAGCAGACTAGCTGCTCACTGTTAAGGAATCGGACGGGGAGACCAGGAGTCGGAGCATTGAATATTACCGGTGAGTAACCGGGCAAAAACTTACTCCACCACTAGAAACTGAAGGAAATGCTTTCATTTCCTCAGATCACAAGACTAATTCAATACCCCAAAAAGTACAACATTAATTATTAACCACTGGATTAACCACTCATTTTATATTATGAAGTAGTGTGCCATCTGCCATAAAGCATTTTAACACCTCATCGGGGTAGCAGGCATTATATAAATGCAATTACAATGCAATCATATACATGCTACACATCTGGATGGAGTATGAAGCTTGATTCTTGGCTGTTTGATCCAATGTTATGTTGCTGCATCCTCATTACCTTGCTAATACCAAAACATCTTTGTGACCATTTACTTCAAGAATCCATGTCCACTTCAAGAATAATGTCTAATCATCCAATCAGTCAGTCAAAATACTCTTTATTCGATTTTTGTTAAAATCATAAAAGACATAAAGCAAACACAAATACAATTTTTTTAAAAACATCACTCGATCTCATTACAAAAAGTTTTCTGCTTAATGATTACATTTCATCAGGTTGTTACTCAAAAGTACAAATCTATTTACAAATATTAAGAATTTTTCTTAAGAAACAAATTTGAGTTTAAAACAAATCCATCCGGGGTAATCTTTTTTTCCTAGATCTAAATGCAGCAGTTAAATAGCAAGCAACACTAAACATGGTGTAGGTATCTGCTAACATTTGGAGGAAGATTAAGGCTGGCCTTATTTGAGAAAAGCCCGCCGCTTTTAAGACAGGGAATAAATATTTTTTCCTTTCGCTACTATAAAAGTCACAAAAAAATATAAAATGAAGAGTGTCTTGAACTGAAAATTGATCACATCCGCATGGCGGACCATCATCAGGTTTTGACCACACCGGAAAATTTCCTAGAGAGTAATGGATTAAGTTCATCCTGAATTTAGTTAAGAGGAGTCTATGAAGAGGATTAGTCACAATTTTTAAATAGGGTTCCATGGTGGGCGAAGTCGTTAGAACAATATGTGCCCTCACCATGGGTTTCCTCAATTCCAATTCTTCTCTATCCATACAAACCCTCTCCAGAAACATCTGCTTAATCAATCTGACATCCTCCCTCCTGATACTGGATGGGTCATTAAAAAGTTCCGGTCTACCCAGCATTAGTAATGTAGATTTAATATATTTTAGCCAGGGAATTCTCATGGCGTTATCCCTTGCAATGACGTCCTTTAGAATGGCATGGTTTAGCGTCAGCTCGGGGTTCAACCATGTTTTGGCCCAGAAAAGGAGGGGGGCTAATTTTAGTTTGTCAGAGATATATGGTAAACCTATTTCCTCATGAATAGAGAAAGTGGGTGTGGAATCAGGGACAGATAAAATGTTCCTAATGATACCATTTTCTATCCTCTGTATTTTTGCCGTCTCTGCATAACCCCAAATCGCAGATCCATACATAGCGATTGGAACGCACTTACTATTATATATTTTAATCACCGCCTCCATTGGTTTGGCTCCCAGTCTTTTTGTAAAGGCCAGCAGGGCTGATGAGGATCGTGCTAAGCTAAGACTTTTTGCTTTAATCTGGGGGGCCCAGGACCCTCTTTGGTCAAAAAGGACTCCCAGATAAGGAAAGACTGGAACCCTAGAGAGAATCTCCCCTTTGCAAATAAAAGTTTTTTTCTGCATCATATTCACTTTACGACCAATAATCATAGTGTGGGACTTGGAGACATTGATTTTCAAGTCTAGATTCTCCATAAAGGAACCAAAGCGGTCCAGAAGAATCTGTAGGCTAATCCCTGTGCGTGCTATCAGGACGGCATCGTCCGCGTATAGGAGGGCTGGGATCTGAGCTCCTCCTACACGGGGCACATCAGCCAATCGTGTTTCTAGGTGTTTCCCCAGGCCATTTATATAAATAGTGAAAAGAAGGGGGGCCAGGATGCAACCCTGGCGCACTCCTTTTTCAGATTTAAAACTTTCCGTGCACCTTCCATCCCTGGTGACTCTTATTTTTGCCTTGAGATCTTGGTGTAACCTTGCCATAAACGCCACCAAGGACTCCTCTATACCTAGCTCTAGTAGAATAGTCCATAACTTACTCCTATTCACCAGGTCGAAGGCCGAGGAGAGGTCCATAAAGGCCAAGTAAACTGACCCCTCCCCGACCACCGTATACCTGGAGACTAGAAGGTGGAGATTGGAACATTGTTCCAATGTCCCTCTATTCTCACGAAAGCCATATTGAATGTTCGAGAGTCCCCCATTCAGTTCTACATTTTCCCTTAGTTGGACCAAAAGGACTCTACCTAAGATTTTAAAAGTAGAGTCGATAAGGGAAATTGGGCGATAGCACCCGGGGTCCTCCCGATTTCCCTTCTTAAAGATGGGAACTATTATAGATGTTGCCCATGTTTGAGGTAGGAATCCTTCGGCTGCTGCTCTAAACACTCTGGTCAATACATTACTCCAGATTACTGGGCAATATTTAAAAAAGTCTGCCGGGACACCATCAGGGCCAGGTGCCTTGTTTTTTGTGGTATCCATAATGGCTTTTAGGACTTGCTCTTCCGTAAATACCACTGTGGCTGCACAATGGGCCACCTCAGTGGTAATTGGGCAGACTAATGGTTTACCCCCATAAATATAGCTAAAATGCTGTACCCATCTCTCATCGGGAATTACACAATCTGTATTCAGATTGTTCTCCCCTATAAAAAAGGAGTGGTTAATGATTTCCCAGAACTGTTTACTGTTTTTTAATACATCTACCTTGAGTAGATCATTCCATGCATTGTTCTTGATCTCATTTTTCCTTGCCCTCACATTGGCTTTATAGGCCCGTCTCAGATGAGAGATTAGCTCTTTATCCCTTTTCTTGGCCTTAAGGGCCAGTTTCAATTCCCTATGTGACCTTGAACATTTACTATCAAACCATTTGTGGGGCATTGTGGGGTACTTTGATTTGGGTTTTATAAGATCCCTGACAGTTTGTGCACAGATACAATTAAAAGCTGTGACAACCTGAAGGTTCGAAGCAGTTTGGTCAAGACAAGTTTCTATCGGTCCCTCAATTTTGGGGAGTAAGGTTTCCATAAACCGTTCCTCCATAGCCATACCCCATCTGAGCCGTCTGCCCTGATCACTGGGCACCGCCAAGGCGCAAACCCGGGGCTGATCCACCTGTCTGCGCCATAAGTCACTCCAGTGTATTACAGTTGACAGAGGGTTATGATCACTATGGGGTGAAACAGTAACTTTATAGTCACTTGTCTTTGAAATTAAGCCTATGGACATAAATATGTAATCAATTATCGTCCCCTTAATTGTGCCTTTAAAAGTGGGGACCTTCTCATTAGAAGCAGTTTTGTATGATTCGTATATATTAAAATTAGCACACAATAGGTCAAGTGACTCCCCCATTTTGGTATGTTCAAAGTGAGGGATGCAGACTCCGGCCGGAGAATCTGCATCTAGTGATTGGCAGGGCAATTGACATTTGTGGCTATTAAAGTCACCCATTAAAAAAATTTCGAAAGGAGTATATGAATTTTGACTGTATTTATTTATCAAGTTCTCCAAACAATGCACATGTTCAAATTCATTTGGTCCACCCCAGGCGTTGTAAAAATTAATTACTAGTATGGTGCAGCTTGGGGAGACTGTCCATTCTATCGCTAAAATGTTTGGGGAACCTGAATTCAATAAATTAAAAGTTCCTGCTAAGTCTAAAGACTCCCCGCGTTACTGGTACTAGCGGGTATTATGAAACTTAGGAAGCCATCTAGGGAAAAAGAAAGTGAAGTGTCCCATGTTTCTTGCAGAGCTATGACCTTATGTTTAGAAATATATTGTATCCAAGTAGGGTCCGATCTTTTAGCTCTTATTCCTGCAACGTTCCAGGTCATAAATGTACATGATAGGGAAGTTACCCTCTCAGGCATAGCTATTGTAGGTGATGTTAAGAGTGTGGGTAGTCAACCGTTAATGTTCAGATCACTTAAAGGATTAAAACGATTAACCAAATCCATAATAGGGCCTGTGTTTTGGTACGTTTGTAAATTTTGACAACATCCCCATCTCATGTACCCTGCGCCACCGTCAGAATTATATACCTGGTTATAACCATCATGTGGACGCAAGAAGGGAGCAGGGAAAGAGCTAGCCTCTACCCATGGAGGCAAACTAAATCTCAATGACTCATTCCCCCCTGGGTAAGATAACTGAGATCTTGGGTAGAAAAAAGTCAAATCTACAACGCCAATCCCGCCAATACTAATATTCCATCCAGGTTTCGTAATTAACCCTACCACCCTTGGGTCTTGAAAATTGATTATAATACACTCACCCCCCTGCTTTTTCAAAGTGTTCCCAATCCAATTGACCCTTCTGACCCCAATGATCAAGCCATCCACATCTCCTGGCAGGGGTCTATTTACCCGCAGCCAATGCATGGCTTTATTTTTTAACATATCATATGTTTCCCTTTGGCCATCCGGTAGGGGAGGAACATTGGTGAGGATGGCCACATATGGATAAGAATCAGGGGTAAGTTGGACCGGGGGAATCCGAGTTAAAGGTTTATTAGCATAAGGTTTTGGTGGGCAGCGTTCTGGGGCAGCAACACTCGCGGGGGCACTATTTCCCACAGCCATACTAGCATTATTTCCACCGGCTGTGTAATTACCATTCCCTACATAGCCACCCTTATTTACTAACTGAGAGACAGGCGGCCCATTTAATCCATCAATAGTTATAGCGGAGTTTTTATCTGTGTCTATCAATGTACCCTGGACACAGTCCATAGTAGATGGTAAAAGTGAACTCTTTTTATGAACCACAGGGGCACAATTGTTTATGCTATCCTTAGTACTTTTGGCCATTGTACTAGTGCAGTTGATATTAGTACTCCCAGGGCCACTATTGTTTACCGGTGGTCGGGGTGCTGCTGTATTTTTTTTATTATTATTCAGTCCCTGTTTCTGCTGAGTAGAAACCCCACTTACTTTAGCGGGAAACAACTCGACCCCCGTAGCACCCAAATCCTGCTCAACTGGATTATTTTGTCGCCCATTCTCGTTCAATTTGTTCTGAGACTTAATTAATGATTTTACTGAGAAAAAAATTATCCAAACTAGCTTGTTCAAAGTGGTCAAGTTGTTTAGCTAACTTCTCCAGTTTAGTTTCAAGGGGATTTAAGAGGGAGCGTATAAGTTTTTCTAAATCCAATAAATGTTCCGGATAAATCCTCATTTGCCCTGGAGATGCTATGGCAATGGGGTTTATTTCTATTATTGGTGATGCCGGAATCTTAGGATTTTCTACGTCTATTAGGGTAACCAAATCCTCCCCCCTTGTTACCTCATTAGGTTGTTCAACTAGGGCATGGATTATGGGTGTTTTAATGGCCAATTTCCTAATCTTCCTTACTGGATTAGGGACTATGGATTTTTTTAAAGTTGTAACCCTCTTCCGCTTCGAGCATTCTTTGGGCTTGACAGCGTGTACTTGAGCAATTACTTTTGGTGTGACATTTTGTCCTATACGCGCAGTATTAGAAGCCTTTAAATGCTCTGAAGATAGGGCGGTAACCACTGTATCTATAGGAGAGGCACCCAACAACTCATTACATACAGATATATCATACAGTGTTTCTTGTGTAAGTGGCAATACTGTAGAAGATAACGGGGTGACTAGTGCAGGGAAACTTTGTCCTATGTGCTTTTCAAGGGGATTTTTCATCAATTCAATCGATAACCTTCGTCCAGCGCGTCTTTCCGCCAAAGCAATTTCCCTGTCAATATCTTGGGGCAAACGCTTAAAATACGAGTCTAGAGGCCCCATCACCGCAGTTTCAGCATCACCCATGGAAGTCTGTAAGGCAGAGGTATTTAAGGTATTCGCCGTCCTTGAATGACTAGCTGATCCTGGTAAACAAATAAGTACTAAATTGTAATCAACCACAAGCCTGTAAATGGAAAAGGGGTGGCCCAGCCCGGCCTCCAGCGGCCCCGGACGGCCACAGACGGTCCCGCCCTTGTCCCGGGCTTCTCCCGGTCGCTCCCGCTCGCTCCCGCGAGGTAGGGATACTAGGCTCCTTAAGACTCTGCAACTACGTGATAGGCGGGGGGCGTGGCCAGCGGGGAGAGCAGCCCAGGTGATGGTGATTGGGCGCGCAGGGGCTCCTGGACACTGGAGTCCCCTGCCTATGCTCGCAGCCCCGCTGGTTACTCGCCTGTCCCCGCGCTCCTCCTGAGGTCTCTGATGCTGCCCTGGCAAGCGATGCGCTGCGGGACCCGCGAAGCGGGTCCGGCGAGTCGTGAAGACAGTTACAATCCACAAAGGGTCAGCTACGCTGTGAGTCCACCGTGCTCCTCTGGCGTCCTGGCACTGGCAATCCGTTAACAAGGGGTCCTCACATAAACCATTCGAATGCACACATATCTAAAATAAACCTCCAAACAATGTCCTTGTTTTTTTTTTAAAAAGGGAGAGCCCACACCAAAATGCCCCAAAATCGAGCAAAAGTGAAGTAAAATGGAACAAAAATAGCAAAGGTGGGGGATTTTGCTAAGTACAATTCAAGCAAGGTAGGTGGGTCATTCAGACGAAAGAAAATGACACATGCCACACACTTTTACTGAATTCTACCGACTACAGCTCAACAATTTTATTGGCTCAATCAAAATCGACCAGAGGTCTTGAAAGCGAATGTTGAGGCAGTGGAATCGCTAAATATTCAGCGAAAATTCAGACACAACAACTGTATCAAAATTGGCTCCTCGGAGACAGTGTCATCTTATAGATATTGGGGCCCTGGGCCAGACATTATTTGGGGGTCCCTGTACGAAACAAATTTAATTTTCATTACCATTTCCTGCTAAGTCAAACCCAAATTATGCTGAAGAGTACTAAATTGTATCTTAAACTTTAAGAGGTTCACACAAAAAAGGTTGAAATATGACTTGTCCGGGATCCCAAAGAGCCTTATGCCGACACTTGTAGAGTACAGGTATGACGAGGAGGAGAGAGGTTTTGACAGAGAATTGAATAGGCAAAGGTCAAATAGAGGGGAAGTTCACTTTTTCAGGCGGCCCTAAGAAGGTGGGGGCCTTGGACAATTGCTCACTTTGCTCCTGCTTTTAAACGTCTCTGCTCAGAGATGCCAGCCTTTTCCGACATATCCAGGCCTCTGCTCTCTGATTAAGGGGTGCATCCATTCCATGAAGGCGATTTTGCTTACCGTGCAACACAGTGCAAATAGTTATACCTGCCAAAAGCATTCAGTATGTATTCAGCGGGGCCAAAGCCTGGCCAGGAGTCAATGAGCTCCATATCCTAATGTAGACCATTTTCTAATTTAGTTCTTTGCTGGTGGACAACAGGGAATCTGAGAGCCCTCCTCTCTTCCCACTCTTTGATTTCACCGCATCACACTGCAAAGGGCACAGATGCGAAATGTCGCTTTATGAACTTAACCGCATTACCACCGTCCTAAAATAGACCATCAGGACATTTTATCGTACCTTGGCTTGTTTGTGATGGTATGTGCGTGGAAGCATCTGTCTGAAACAGCTGGCACACTGCCGCAGCGCGCGACAATGTGCCAAGTTCCTCACAGTGATCACTTTACTCAACAGAATATAAATGAGAAAAGGGAAGGGGGTCGGGAAGGCTGAGGACATCGGCACGCAATGATATACGTACAGGAAATGATGAGAAATGTGCCTAATTAGGGAAAGCTGTTGGAGCCCGGGAGGACCCGCATTCTTTTAGCACCGACTTTCAGAAGCAGATGAGAAATAATTGAAATATATCACATTCCAGATCTAAGCTGCATCAATGTTCATGAAGGTAGGGAGGTGCCGCTGGGCAGTTCAGCATTCACTATGGCGTTTGCCACCGTGAGTTCCTGGGACAACCTGGGGTTGAGTCATACTTGGCTTGAACAAAAGGATTGTAACTTATGAACTGAAAGTAACAAAGGAATCCCTGTGACAATAGTTGTAACCTTCTGAGCTAGCAACATAAAATATAGGTCTGTGATCTGCATGGGACAGGTTCTTTGCAGCAGGCACATTAACCCTCTGCACTACTTTATGATGAGCCAAAACTGCCACTAGACAAAACTTTGATCTCGCTCCAGCAGGAACATTAATCACAAGAGTTGACATTTGTATTGTTGCCTGAAAATTGTGGGACACACAATCACCTCTGCAGCAGATGCTTTTAAACTCATAAGTTATTTATAATACAACCAATCCTCCCCTCAAATCCCTCAAAGTAATTGCAAGGTGCGACCGTACTAGCAAAAGTTGGCCCTCCCTGGGATTACTCATCGACTAGAAAAATTCTACTCAACACTAGCTGCAGTGGGCTCTTTTGCGAACAGCAGGTTTGACTTTAGAATAGTACTACGCAGGAGAGATTGATAGCTTGGGAGATATTGACAACTCATGATATTATCATAAAAGGAAACCTAGTGATTAGTGACACACTCAGCCTTGGCACCTAAGAGATCACTCTTGGAAACTTGCATTGTAGGGGAAATGTGTAACCGATCTACACATTCTGTCCTGGAAAAAAATCATTATCATCCTAGGCCTCTCTAACTGTTCTGCAGCATGGTAGTAAACAAAATGAGATGCACAGAGATCATTTGTCAATGGCCCTCATTTAATCATTAATACCAGAACATTCACCTGCGGCTTAATTGATACTAGCAGCTGCTTCTAAGTTATCTAAACCAGGAACTAACTATTATATTTGCTGGGCCCACCAGATACTCCACATTTAGGCATCAAGCACACATTTCATGCGTTTCTGCTACATCTGCATGCATCTTGGATCACGTCTGCTCGGATAAGCACAAAGTATTTTACCTTACACTTAGACAGGCACTTGCCTGTACATTATTCTGCTAGGAGCTCTTTCTTCCAGTGAGCATATTGCCCTTGTGCACATGTCCCGCATCTTGCATACTATCCTCCTCAGCAACAATCCAATGGCCTAATCTGGGGCTTTGATGAGGAATGCCATTCTCCTATCAGGACTTCACGTGGTCTAGGCAACAATGGAGTTGTTCTGTGGTGCACATGCTGAATGGGGCATAATTTATAGATGGGTGTCAGAACTCTTTCAGCGGGCCAAGGCAAATGCGAGGACTATTGCGTCCAACCATGGGAGTTGTGGCCGTTTACTTCTGATGTTCTGGGGCCCGACCTACCATGGATTCTGAGCAACTGGGCTAAGCACTTGACTCTCAGTGGTAAATGTGGTTGAGCAGTCCCAGGATCCATCTAGGAGGGAAGAGGGAGGATCGTAGATACAGATTAGTGAACACAGGCTCACAACTCAAGCAGCAGAAACAAATCAGTGTTCATCCAAATCCTCACTTTAATGAAAAAAGAGAAGTATTTTATTTCTCTCTTTTACCAACACATAGGAAAAATATGACATCCACATACAATTATAAAGTCCCCCTAGAAGTCGGGGTTCTAGTGTTTCACTGGCGATTTTGTTTCCTACTCCCTCCTCGCGTTAGCAATAGTGATTGTTAGAAACTGGGTTACTGTTTGACTGGGTTGTCAGCTGTGGTCAGGCAGCAACCACAATCCTTGTCCGGTTGAGGAACAAGCCAACCCTAAATTAACCTGTGCCTAACCCTCTGGTAGGTTGGCACAGAGCAGACAGGCTTAAATTAGAGGCAATGTTGTGCAAACTTCAAAAAGTAATAAACTGAAAAAAACTACACAAAAAGGATCCAACATCACGTTAGCAAAATAGAGTAACATTTTACAAATAAAACAAGACCACACTAAAACAAGACTTCAAGGGTGCGCCTCAGTCAATTCTGAATAGCTGCAAGGCTCCGATGTGGAGTCCGGCGTCGTCATCATGGCTGCTGTCGATGGGTAATGCAATGGCCTGTACCAAGGGTGCGTAGTGCAATGGCGGTTCTGCTGGGCTGCAGCAGCGACGCAGGTCTTTGCAACTAATCCAATCCATGCTGCAGTGGTGATGCGTTGGTTCTGCTCTGGTTTGTGCTGCACAATAGAGATGTGTCAGTTCTGTTGGATCCACAGAGGGTGGCAAAGCACCTTAAGCCCTCTTCCAGGAGGCCTGGACTAGGGTGGCCCAGGGTAGACTCACAGATGGCAGAGCCCAGGTGCAGATGCAAGATTGTTGGAAGTCTTTGGTGTCCCCGAGGCTGCAGATCAGGAGGCCAGTCAACTAGCCCTTGGAGTCATCCTGGGTTGAAGTGGTGCAGGTCCAGTCCGTATCAACCAGGCAGGAGGGCAGCAGGCCACCACAACAGGGCAGCAGTACCTTCGAAGCAGTAGTCCATCAGAGTCACAGTCCTTTCAGCAGTACAGCAGTACTTCTTCATGGCAGAGTATCCACAGCTCCAGAAGTATACTGAAAAGGTGATGTCTGCGGTCCAGTATATAATTATATATATATATATATATATATATATATATCACCTCACTCTTCCCCAGACGAGGAAAAAACGGGCCGCACTCCAGGGTGAATTATTTTGCAGCACACCTTGTTCACGATCGTGAACAAGGTGTGCTGCAACACCGAAACGCGTTGATCCAGGAACGTGGTCAACCCTTTTTCAACAATCAATGTTACAAAATAAATATCCCTTAAAGAATTCACCCTGGAGTGCGGCCCGTTTTTTCCTCGTCTGGGGAAGAGTGAGGTGATGTGAAGCGGCGTGGTTCAGCCGCAGGAGAACGCACCGGCACAGAGCACTGCAAACCCGAGAAAAGGAACCGAATCGAGGCAATATATATATATATATATTCACTGAAAAAACCATAGGTTTCAGGAGTTATATAGTTAGGAATTAGCTTTTACAAAACCTTTGAAATTCACTCAAAAAACTATAAGTTTTAGTGGTGTTATAGTTAGCTGGACATTTTACTCATACAAAACCATTGAAATTGCTCCTATATAGTTAGTTGTACTAACTATATTTCGCGCACCCGCAATCCACTGCTGATGATGTCACATATTAGATCATTCATGACATGGTCAGTGACATCACTGATGACATCTCAAATGACATCACTGATGACATCATCCAGTGAATGTGGTTTGCTTCGTTATTTAAATATGCATTATATATATAGCAATTTGCATTGAAGAATGAGTGGATATATAAAAATAAATATTTGGATGGAGGATTTAGTAGCAGTGTAATTGACTGTTTACTTGACCAATTTATAATGTCTCACTAAATATAGTGGATAGTGACTAAACTGTGTGAATATCTGTATCACTTTGTCAGTTGTTGTGAAAACTGATTCTACAGTTGGTTACTAGCTATGTGAAAGTCTATATTAGTTATTGATTAGTTAACTGAGTATTTGTATGGGAGTGTGAAAGTGTGTGTGGTTCGTGGGGGGGTGTGACTGTCCAAAGATGTGTGAATAGTTGATTCAGTAGATATATGAAGTTAAAACTACATGTTCTAACAGTTTGGGTGAGGGAATATCTTTATGGGTGTGGTGATGAGCAAATATATTTCTCAAAGGTACAGGTCCAACAAACTAGAAAAATAAAAGGCAGTGTATGTGTCAGTTGTTGTATATAAATAAGTATACATAAGACACAATGATTGTGTGAGTGACTGTATGGATAACTGTATACTTGTAATAATGATTTTATAATTCACTAAGTATGACTTACTATCTAAATGAATAGAAGAAGTGGTGTTTGTATAAGTGTTTTGCTAAGTAAATATGTAAGTATGATCCATTGTTTGCATAAGTGAGTAGGATGACTTCATATGTGAATAGGATGCGTGCTGTTGTTTAATGTCGATATAGATGTATAAGTATTTTTGATAGTGTTCTATTGTTCATCGACAGCATTTATGAGTGAATCCATAGGTAAGTGATTAGATGTGTGTATACATCTATGAATCACTGAGTGGATTTTTAGATACTTGTATTGCTGTGACAATGGATTTAAATATGATACTCTGTATTTTACAAAGAGTGATGAAAAATTGTAATAGTGTATGAAAAGGTGTATGTGATTGTCACATGGATGATGTCATCAGTGATGTCATTTGAGATGTCATCAGTGATGTCACTGACCATGTCATGAATGATCTAATATGTGACATCATCAGCAGTGGATTGCGGGTGCGCGAAATATAGTTAGTACAACTAACTATATAGGAGCAATTTCAATGGTTTTGTATGAGTAAAATGTCCAGCTAACTATAACACCACTAAAACTTATAGTTTTTTGAGTGAATTTCAAAGGTTTTGTAAAAGCTAATTCCTAACTATATAACTCCTGAAACCTATGGTTTTTTCAGTGAATTTCGAAGGTTTTTTAAATACTAATTCCTAACTATATAAGGCTTGAAACCTATGGTTTTTTCAGTGAATTTGCAAGGTTTTTTAAATGCTAATTCCTAACTATATAAGGCCTGAAACCTATGGTTTTTTCAGTGAATTTGCAAGGTTTTTTAAATACTAATTCCTAACTATATAAGGCCTGAAACCTATGGTTTTTTCAGTGAATTTCAAAGGTTTTTTAAATGCTAATTCCTAACTATATAAGGCCTGAAACCTATGGTTTTTTCATTGAATTCGCAAAGTTTTTTAAATGCTAATTCCTAACTATATAAGGCCTGAAACCTATGGTTTTTTCAGTGAATTTCAAAGGTTTTTTAAATGCTAATTCCTAACTATATAAGGCCTGAAACCTATGGTTTTTTCAGTGAATTTCAAAGGTTTTTTAATGCTAATTCTATTAGCGGATAACGTTTAAATATATTAATATCCTAGTGGGACCACCTGAGCAGCCCTAAGGGGTCAGGGTGTTTCTACCCTGCCCCCTTTTTGTGTTCTACACGTTTGTTTTTCTGCTTTCTTGTGCCTCAGTCTACTAAGACCCAAGATGGATGCCAACACTTCCTGGTTAGAAGTGTTGACAGCCAATGAGCATGCAGCTTTCTCGGGAAGGCATGCTGATTGGCTGTCACTGTCTGTCAACACTAGCACAAGATGGATGCCAACACCTCCTGGTTAGAAGTGGTGACAGCCAATGACCATGCAGCTTTCTCGGGAAGGCATGCTGATTGGCTGCCACTGTCTGTCAACACTCAAAACCAGGAAGTGTTGGCAGCCATCTTGTGCCTTGTTAGAACCAAGGCACAAGAAAGCAGTGAAACAAAGGTGTGAAACTCGCAAAGGGGCCAGAGTAGAAGCACCCTGACCCCCTAGGCCTGCTCAGGGGTCCCACAAGGACCCCCAAGGCAAAAACACAAAAACTTTTTTTTTTTAAAAAGTCGCGGGGTTCGCGTACCGTGCGCGTATGGTACGCGTACGGTACGGGTACCCTGCGACTTTAAAAAAAAATAAAAATATTTTTTTTGCCTTGGGGATCCTTGTGGGACCCCCTGAGCAGGCCTAGGGGGTCAGGGTGCTTCTACCCTGCCCCCTTTTTGAGTTCTACACGTTTGTTTTTCTGCTTTCCTGTGCCTCAGTCTACCGAGGCACAAGATGGCTGCCAACAGTTTCTGTTTTGGAGTGTTGACAGACATTGGCAGCCAATCAGAATGCAGCTCGTGCACTAGAGGTACGCGTACGGTACGCGTACGGTAAGCATACCGTAAGCGTACGGGTAAGCTCACGGGTAAGCTGCTATAGATATATATATATTTTTTAACCTAAATTACTCAAAATCCACTGGAGCACATATCTTGAGACATAGCAAAGGCACATCGGGTTACCAGTCCCTACAATTTTGCCAAGTTTGGTGGAAAACCATTCAGCCGTTCGGGCTAAAAGTGAGTCCAACCGCCCTATGGAAATTAACATGGGGAAAACACGTTTTGGGACCCCCCTTTTATCTCGGCCCACCGCTTGACGAATCCCCCCGAAACCATCAGGGAAGGAGCGGAGCGCAGCGAGGCAAAGTTAAGGAAAATTACAGGCAGATCCCTCAACCGGCGCCAAAGTTATTCCCAATAGATTGTTGCGATTTCCCTATGGAAAACAATCCTAACTATATATACCTACTGGCTATCGCCAGTAGGTAATATACATATATATATATATATATATGTATATACACACACACATTGAAGTGAGTCAAAGCTTCTAGGAGTCATGCCATTGAAGTGCAGTGGTGCCCTGCCTTCCTGGCACTGGCTCCAGACTAACTGCACAGGGTATGCTGCTCTTTGTGTGGAGAAAGGATACCACGTAAGTGGGCAGGGTCAAGCTCCTCACTCCCATCCTGCTAGTGATGAGACATCAAGTCACATCTAAGCTCCCCTTTGTGTGTGGCTGTCTAGGAGGAATACGCAAAGCCCATCTGCCACCCACACCCAGTCATGTGATCCAAAGATAGGCTGCAGGCATCAAACAGCACAGCAAAGAAAATGCCAACTTTCTAAAAAGTGCATTTTCAGTATTGTAATTTAAGATCCAACTTCAGCATAAGTTAGGTCTTGTGGCCTAGTGGACTAACATGTGTCCATTATAGGGGCCTGTGTTTGACCTCATGGTCACAGGTTCAAATCCTGGTGAGTCCAACTCAGCCATTCATCCTTCTGAGGGCGATAAAATTAGTACCATTGAGTTGGGTAACAATAAACATCTGTTATTCAGCACCAAGTTGCCTACGGGTGAACGTGTGCTTTACAAATACACATTATGTCATTTTAAGTTGCAATTTTACAGACACCAACCAGAAATGGTTGCCTGGTTCTATTTGGAAATTACACTTGGTTACTCTTGTGTTATTGTATAGGAGAGGGAGACCATGCAGTAGTGAAAAACAAATTGAATAGTTCTTCACCACCAGGACATGTAAAACTTAAAAGTACATGTCCTGCGTTTTAAATACATTGCACCCTACATTCTGAGCTGTCCAGTTCCTACTCTAGGGGTGACATAAATATTAAAAAGGAAAGTTTGGGCCTGGAAAAAAAGGGTTACTTTGTCTGGATGAAATGGCAGTTTAAACTGCATATACACAGGCTACAATGGCAGGCCTGAGACATGTTTAAAGTGCTACTTAAGTGGGTGGCACAATCAGTGCTGCAAGGCCACTAGTAGCATTTAATTAACAGGTCATGGACACAGGTAGGGCCTTTTTTCTAGGACTTATAAGTAAATGTAATATGTCAGTTAGGTATCAGCGAATTCAACATGTTTTCAGGAGAGAGCACAAGCACATGAGCACTGGTTAGCAGTGTTAAAGTGCAGAGTCCTAAGGCCAGCCAAAATGAAGTCAGCAAAAACAGGAGTTCTGAAGATGAAATGTTAGGGGAAAACCACACCAAGGATGCCAGGTCTAACAGTGGTTATTTCCCAATCACTATTGGCAACATCCAGGAAATGCCCTGCTAAGCAGAACATGTCTCAAGAGTCCATTCTGACTCTTAAATTCAATTTAAAAGAGTCCTATGTTTCAGTGCTCTCAGCAGCAAGATCCTAATGGGCTGTATGCCCAAAGTAAGTTGTACCTGCTCCGGTAGGAGTGAATCGTGCACAGCACTGTAGTGCGTCCCGTCTGCGGGTGTTCACAGCAGCTCAGCTCCTGATCAGGTGGTCAGCTACACATGGACTCAGGGGGTCCATTCATCAACCAACGGTTCTCTCTCCCTCATTGTTGTGCTCTAGCAGTGGGCACTGGCAGTGAACAGAGGTTTCCTGCACTCCTCCTGTGGAGTGAGTGTCTCCACGCTTTTGATGAGGGTGTGATTCCGACTCTCTGGTCCGTGATTCCACATGTAGGTGACGATGCTCCTATGGCGTCCTCAGTTGCTCAACGGGGTTGGACCAGTTGCAGGCCTTGTTGCTCCTGGTGACCCACGAGTCACCACCGCTCGCAGTGTATGGGATCCAGTCCTATCAACACAGCACAAGTTTTCCTTGCAGCCCTTCCTGGTATATGGGGTTGATGCACAGCCACCAAACAAGGCTTCAGCCCTTACTGCATGGCATTTTTTACCACAGGGGCCCCTCCTGGTGTATGGGGTCACGGCAACGTTACTGTGGAGGCTCCGGCTCTTACTGCATGGTAGTCTTTTCCACCACTATCTTCACAGAGGCCCTCTTCTGGCATATTGGGGTCGCCGACTCAGTCCTGCACATGGGAAACGATCTGATCAATGCAGAAGCAGTTTCCTTACACAGGGAGTCCACATGACAGAGCTTCTCAATGGACCTTGCTCCCTCTAACGTTCATCTCTTCCTCACAGGGCACCCTGGTCGTGGCAAGCAGGCAAGCGCTGGTGCTCCAGGCTCTAGGGCAGGTGGTCTTTGATTACCTGAGTGATGTCCCCTAACCCAGCAGAGAGACTACCAGCCTTGGTTCCCACTAGCAGGCCTTGGCTCCAAGTCCTGGTCACAGCCAAAAGGATTTCAGAGCTTCCCTTCCTCACACAGTCCGTGTGGCTGCTTGGCGGGTGACAATTTTTGGGGTCTCGACCTCCCCTTCTCATAGTCCATTTCCAGAAATCAAATGTGATTTAGGGTCTGAGTTTTTTAAGTTTTATGTTGGTGTTCTGCTTATATTGAAGTATCTACTTCTCTGTTCCCCGTTTCCCTTCAAAAGCAGCCTGTAACCGCAGGAGTGTCTCCGAAGCTGATGGTCCCACAACACAGGCCATGGGAGTGGCAAGAGTTCACACTGGATGCCAGCCACAGTGAAATGTGTCTCAAAAGTTTAGCCCAGGGCTCCCAGCCCTACTCTTCAAGATTCTCTTATCAAACCCTTCTTCTTCCTGATATGTGCCTAGGCCCATTCCTTGTGACCTCTCACTGAATCAAAGAGCACCCTTTGAAGTGTATTGGGAAAGCCTGGTCCTCCACTTATCAATCTGCGTCCCACCCACCTTACGGGAATGCAACAATCGAAAAATCTGCCTGAGGGATCTCTCTACCTACACTCCATATTTCACCATGCAGGCCTGGCCCTCTCAAAATGGAACCCAGGGCCATCCATGTACTGTACCATCCACAAGCACACATACACCGAGTGCATGCATACAGCATACGCGCACTGCACAGTACTGTATCATTCATGTACTATACTACTCACAGACGCACACACATCCAGAAAATGCATTTAACTTGCATGCACTGGCCAGCACTGCATCTTTTATATATTTTTCCACTCCCAGGCACACATGCATCCAGCATGCGCATTTAACATGCATGCACTTCACCGTTCATGTATTGCCCCACTCACAGGTATACATACATCAAGCATATGCAAATACCATGCACACACTGTATCCATCATGTATTGTAACACCCACAGGTACACATAGAACCAGCACATGCACCTATCATGCACGCACCACAGAGTTCCTTCAGGATCTGTGCCATGTAAAGGCACATGGACCTGTAGTTAAGCACACAGCACCGGAACCTTTAAAAGGTATATGAGCCTGTAGGCCTTAGTCCAGTAACACATGTTAAAAAGGACCTGTTCACTCCTACTGCAAGTATGGTGCCACCACTGTGCTCGTGCTGCTTAACTCCTGGCGAAGGCAGTAACCTTCTACCACTATAAGGGTAGCGTTTTGGGCATCCTTCCCTGTCCTACAAGAAAGCAATCAGTGAGACAGATGTATGTCAGGGCGCACACTTCTGATCCTTGTAAGCCTACAACAACAAAAATCAGCATTATAGATCCAGATATTAGTATAGTTGGTCACTCAGGGCAGGGGCACCTGCCCATTACCATGAAGAGGACTTTTCCTTCCCAACAATGGGTGGCTCACAAATATTCTCTAATAGGGGGAACATGGGCTAAATCCTATGTGGGAGGACTTACCTCTGTTGAGAATCTAACAACAGAATAGCCTTTGCCATTCAACTATCACAGAAGAGATGATGCCACAGTAGATTCTCAAGAGGGGAGAAACCTCAGATGAAGAGGTACAGAACTGCCGTTGCAAATCAGAGGATAATTTATTGACACCCAACGACATATCAGGCCTTGGTCTGGGTATATTAAGCTCTTGCCAGCACAATGAAATGGTTGCTTTAGTTCTCAAG
Organism: Lissotriton helveticus; assembly: GCF_964261635.1. NCBI lineage: Eukaryota > Metazoa > Chordata > Amphibia > Caudata > Salamandridae > Lissotriton > Lissotriton helveticus. The sequence goes on from NC_136068.1 coordinate 695,483,218, forward strand.
GACCATATATTATAGGTAGGGCCACTCGAATTATGTAGCTGGGTTGAATACATTATAATTATGCAGCAAGAAATGGCAAATTATGTGGCATAATGTGGCACATTTTGTAATAGTATTACTTCATTATTTCATCATTTTCAAACTTGGTAACACTCTGTGGGCATTGGTTGCACCTCTTTAGTATCAATTTAACCTCCAAATATAACAATAAGCAACAGAAAGGTGACAAGGCCAGCTTTGCAAAGGCTGTTCCACTGCGGGGCAACATGTTGTTGCATTTTTTGTAGTTTTTGTAATGTTTGAGTTAGAAACGCAATCGTTTTTTGCTAAAATCTTCAGATTATGCAGCAGATGGTAGATTTTTGGCAAATATATAATTATACATTATCATTGAAAAAGGCACCGCAATGGGAACGCCAAAGCAAGTTCCTGCAAAGCATAGACTGTTAAGTCCATGCCATACAGGAACTGGCATGCATAAAGACAGGCCTCCCCATGGCCTGAGGCACTGCCAGCAGTTTCATGCCGTGAAAACTGCCATGAGACTGCTGGCAGTGAGCAAACTTGTAATATGCTTGTCGGGTCTGCAGCGGCCCTGCTAAGCATATTGCTGCCTCACACCGCCACATCCCGGGATCGCGAATCCCTGGCAGCTGCGGTGGTCCCATGGAAGTTGGACCGTCGAAGTTGTAATTCGGCAGTCGCACCTCAGGTGCAACCGTAACCGCAGCACCACCACAGGTTTGGCAGTCCTATGGACCGCCAAACTCAAATCTAGCCCTAAGTCATTTAACAGACTCATGCCCAGGTTATTGGGGTACCTTTGTGCATGCTCTTTCTGGTGCATGTATTTCACATTATTCACAACACAATTGAGGGATTTCTTCAACCGGATCTCCCAATGCACTGACAGATAATTTCATGCTCCCACATCTTGAACATTAAAATCCTTTATTCATGATTCTGTCAATTTATTATGTTTAAAATGTGTTTAGATCAGTTATCCAAAACTGTCATTGTCATAATTCCAGCAAAGCTAGTACACTGCGTATAACTTGAATGGAATTAAGACGCTGATATTCAAAAAAGTTTAATGAGATGCATTCCAGAGTGGTACATGAGCGCTCCCTTACAACCACCCATGGGTTTTGGTGCAGATCTTTAACTACTAACATTTATAGACAGGGATGTGCGCCAAAACCTTTTGCCTTCTTGAGGCAGGCGAAATGAGGAGAAATGTTTTATTTTCTAACTTTGCATGTGAGCTCTATTCTACAGCACATATACAAAGTGGGAAAAGTCTTAAGGGTTAGTTTTTGCGCCAGAAGGCTCCACTTCCAGTACCAAGCCTATCTTTTAGAGAATGCACACACTGTAGCACTATGGCGCAGGGGTGTGTGCGTTGGCGCATGGAAGGTAGAAACGTGCTATATCTTAGGCGATAAGGTAATTTCTTTCTCTCTCGCTTAGACGCAAGGCAGTTTTTGATGTCCTACGTTGCATCCAGAGTTAGTAAATCAAGGCCTTAATGCATTATTTTCAGACAACACAGCTCAGAAACGGAAAGAGGCAAACCTTTTGTAAATGAATTCACTTTACACACTATAAGCAGCAGCGGTGCTTCCATTCTTGTGTTGGTGCATTGCCCACTTATAATTTGGCCCCCTGGCCCCCCAATTAATGTGGACCTAACTTTCCATTCATCCTTCGCGCAGGCCAGTTGAATGCATAATCGAGGGAGGCTGAGGCAGGGAGCTAGTCCTAAGCTAGTACAGCAGTCCTGAGGGAGGTGAAGCTTGCTTAACATGAGAGACACTGACACTCGTTAGAGTCAGCCAGCAGGCCTGGGACCAAGTGTGCATGTTGGTTTGGAAGACTGCCTTTCTCCGGCCAGCCGACATGCGCACTAAAGGCCTCACAGTTTGGTTACTATTTTTTTATTAATTTCATTTTTTATACATGTTTTGACTATGTTTAATTTTAAAGTTAAAGGTATAATATTTTTTTTATTTTTTTTAATTGAGTTTTGGTTTTTAAATTATTTTTCTATATATTTTAGTCTTTGACATATTTTACTTTTTGTACCTAATATCTTATTTTAAGCTTTTATTTTGAATGATTCAAAAAATGTATTGTTTGTTTTTAAATCAGTAATTATTGATAGGTGCACATGTTTATAGATTTTATTATATAATATAAATTATTATCTATTTTAAAATTATATTTATTTAGAAAACATATTTTAAAATGTATTTACATTATTTTATTAATGTTTTATTAAGTTACATTTAATATTATGAATTTATATTTAAATTAATAAATTAATGTTCATATATTTATATTAGATGTTTTTATAATTTTTTCATTTTTAGAAAATTACAACAATTTTAAATACGTTTATATAGTTACCTGGTCAATATCAATATTTCAATATTTGCGATGTCAAAAAAATGTAACTATTTTTTCAAAGTTACAATAATATTAACTCCATTTATATAGTTTTGCAATGTAAATATTTCGGCCCATGATATTTTTTGACTCAAAATTCTTCTTCTTTCCATACCTATCTAAAGTCAATATTTTGGACATAGATATTTTTCCACAATATTTTTTTAGAATGATTTTGAGTTCAATATTCTGTTATGCAACCCTGTTCTGAACCATTTCCCAAGGAATCAGGATGAACCTAAATCTGTAGATATTAAATAATGCAACTCGATACTGCAACACAAGCATGGGGGAGTGCTATTTGCACCACAACAGATCCAACTGCTCTTGGAGGCTAGTCAATAGCAGATATTTTGTAAGGAATAATGTTGATTCGAGGTGGCAAGTTCACATATAGAGGTGTTAAGGAGTAATCGCTTTAAATACATTTATACATCTTAAATCATACAGAGTTGTTAGGAGGAATCAAGATTGTCTGAAATTCACTATTAAATAAGTCACAGCAGCGTTGATGAATAGCCCCTCTGGCAAAGCACTAGACCCAAATGGATTCCGATAGATCTCTATTAAAATAACTTGGATACAAAGAGAATCCACATATGGCATCTTCTAATGGCATGCTGGCTGAAAATCAGTATGGATTAAGACCGGAACTAGGTATAGGGGAACAATGCCCCATTCTAGATCCACTATTGTGCAAGTATTTAGATGCTCTATAATGGGTCCCAACCTTTAAATTCCATGGATCTTACTTCAACTATGACCAAATAAACAGGGTCAATGCTGTGGTTTATACCAGGTGTTATGGTTGTAGAACTATACATTATTGACTTCCTGATACACCTTCAATGTAATGTAAGCACTAAGGACAGATTTGACCCTCGTGGTGTGGACAGCCAGAAGAGGTGTAGACATGTTCTACTGAAGTTCTTCCCTAGATGCGGCTGACACACTAATCCAACATCATCGGTCTTCCAGAGTGGAACACCCAAATGAGTGTTGTGTAGGTACCTCTGGCCTTGACAAATAAAATCAAAAAATGCTGCTGGAGAACACTCCTGGGACCTGCCAGGCCAAACTGGGCTGAATGACGGAGCCTGGCAAGATGGCACCCCGGCTCAGAATCTGAAGGGGGCTTTCCATCGATTCCATTGCTCCAAGGTTATCGGCGATAAGAGGGCAGACGCAACAACAGGTGTGGAGTGAATAGGGGGAGTGATATGAGGCCTATGGGGAGCAGCACTGCAGTTCCAATGCATGAACGGCTGAGGGAGGTGAGTGCATCACTGGATGACTGAGCCTCCTCGGGGCGCCTAAACTGGGATGACCATTCATGCACAAGTCTGACCCAGTTGAGTGCAAGTAACCACTTGGCATGGTGCATTAGGAACATGATTTTCAGTGGTGGGTCTGCTGTGTCTCAGAGCGACAACCAGCTTGTTTGGCACAGGGAACTGGGGCATGAAGCGGCCGGCACTGTGGTGGAGTGGCAGTAACACTGGTAAGTTACTCAAGAACCATGAGAACGTTTCATAACACATGATGTTTCTCCTCTTCCCTGAGACGCTATTTACAACCTGATCTCCAGCTAATGAGCTAATCTGGCATTAAGGGGTGGATGTGCATGTTCCCCACAAGTGTGACTGAAGAGTTGACTACTGACGGGAGCAACTCATTTAGCACACAGAGCTTGCCTTGCTTCCTTGAGAAGGGGTACAGTAGACAGTTCCTGAGAAAGCTTTGTGAATGCATGGCACGTGGATCAGCATGTGATGATGTGAGTATAATGGCTCGCACCAGGACCACGAAGGTGGGGCGAGGGGGCTTGATGAGGGCAAGTTAAGCAGTCAGAAGTGATATAGGGCCCATGCAGCCTGACAAGTTAGATAACATACTGATAGCCATCTGCAGTCCATAGAGGTCCTGGAAAAGAAAATTGATGCTGTGGCCATTGGCCTATAATTGCTGAGAGCGGACCAAGTAAAACTGGAGGAGAGAGTCACAACTAATGAAGGCAAGCTAGCGGAAACAAAACCTGACATCAAGGAACTAAAACTAGCAGTGGTAGATCTGCAAACATGGGTAAAGACATTAGAAAAGCATGCGGAAAATACAGAAGGCCACTCACACTGCAACAATGTCCACATAATAGAAAAGCCTGAAAAGGTGGAGGTCTCAAATGTAGCAGCATTTTTTTGAAACATGATTGATGGCGCTGACCAATTTGTTGCAGTTTTATGTTTAGGAGTGATTCAACAGAGTGCTGGCGCATCTGCCGTCCATAGGGTCACCTCCATGACCCATAGTGGTGAGAGAGCGCAAATCGAGAGAAAAAAAAATAGAAGTGCACCATATTTACAAGCACGTTGCATCAGTTTAGTAAAGATTACATAAGAGTGTCGAATTTATAGAGTGAAAATACATAAGAGTGTTTAATTAAAATAGAATGCATATATCAGTGTGAAAAGCTAATGTAGAAGTGTGTAGAGATGTTAGAATGATGTTGAAATCCCATGTTATGTGGCTGATGTAGAGGAGAATGTAATACTGCTAAAGGTAGAAATGTGTAGGCCACATGGCAGTTCACAGAGAATGAAAGGTGCTGTTACACTCTCACATGATATGGTTTTTAATGTTGTTGTAGTTCAAAGTATTATTGATCATAGAACTAAAATATATGTTTTATAGAAGTGTTTCATATAACCATTGTGTGTAATAAGTTAGAATGCTGTTTAGACTAAGAAATTAAAGGTTTACAGAGTGCACAGGCCTGTTTCATGTAATTCTAATAGGCCTGAATAGATAAGGTCATTTCTTTTGATCTGCATGTGTTAGTTAGAGGAAGGTCATGTTAAGCATAAATTGCGGAGCCTGCTCGAAGGTTTACGACTTAGAAGATACGGTGGAGGCCGGAATTTGGGGCCCACTGTACAAGTGTCTGTTTGCAGGTGCAAGGAGGTTCCAATCAAGAGAGTGATGAATAGAGTTTTGTTCAGGGAGTCAGGCACAGGCCTGGAGGAGGCTTCAGGAATTTCCTGGGGGGTACCGTCCTGCCGGAGAAGAGCCTGAGAAGCAAGGTCAACGCTAACGATGGGCCCAGAGGAGTATCAGCATGGAAAATGCCAGAACCGACACCACGTGAGGGGCGTCTCTAAAGGGCGTTTCTATTGTAAATGTGATTTTTGTATTAGGGACAGCACCCCTGGGTGGAGTTAGGGCAGATGGTCTGAGGAACCTAAGAGAGCGGATGGGTAGGCAGATAGGGTAACTGCGAGACACCGATTCACAACGAAGACTAAGGGAAGTGAGTGATCTTCTTTGGAAGTCACCACGGCTGACACCTTTTTAGGTTAAGATTTTACTAAGTAGGGATGTCACTTAGTCTAGTGTAGGGACAGTCTAATCTGGATTTTCTTCCTTTCTGTAAATGACTTACAAGTTACAGCTTGTGTCTATTCTTGCAACTCTGATGATTTTTGAATTGGTTTTGGTGATATTCTTCTGCCAACTAAGAGCATTTAGAAAATGTATGTTTGCATTGATACCAGTATATCTTTTGAACCTTATTTTGAGATGTTTGTATCTCCAGTTAACTTTGGCTTTATAATAAACTTTTAAAACTTATTTGTAGTAAGTGTTTCTTTAGAGTGGTGTAAGTCCTTAACTGATTGACCTAGTAGTGGATTGCCTTTTACTCTATGACAGGTATCAACGGTTCAGTCGACCTGAGTTGGGATCTAGACCTATAGCAATAGATCAGAAATCCCGCCGTAACAGTTGGTAGCAGAGAAGGATGGTTACCTTCTAGAGGAAGGTGATCTAGACTAGGTTAAGATTACCCCAAGGTCCCTAGAGATCGAGAGATGAGCAGCGGAAGAATCGCCTGCCGAAGAAGGTGCTGACGGTGCGAGAGAAAAGCAGCAGGGTCGGACGAGAGTGAGTATAACAAGGGTCATGCGTTGACAGATTGCGGTGTTTTGTGTTGTATCTGTATTGTAATGTCATGCGGAGTTGAATGACTGTAGTGTGAATGAGAGAGGGTTGTGAGCGCGCGCAACCTGGGTGAAAATCTTAAGTTCGGAGAAGAGCTTAAGTGGTTCGGGTGTATAGAACATCCAGAGTAGTTGTCGACCAGAGTAAAGGGGGTCATGAGGTACCATTGATCGCCCGCAGGACCGAGATAGGGGGAACGCAAGAGTGAGTGTGTGGGTAACGGACGCAGGTCGAAAGTTACCGTGTGTAAGTAACCTATCAGTTAAGGCGATTGTCTGGACGTACACGGAAAGACATTTCGTCAGTTAAGGTGACAATTACAGTTAGACTGTGGGCGTACAGTCAAGGAAAGTGATCGCTTGGTCGGAAGTAATCATTTTTCAGAGTATGAATGGGACGCATGCATGACCGGGAGACGAGCTGAGAAAGGAGGGGAACTGCTGCGAAGGGGAGACGAGTGACGTCAGCGAGAGCCGCGCTGTGATAGGCCGGTTAGTGTGAAGCCGCGCTGTGATAGGCCGGTTGGTGTGACGTCAGCGAGAGCCGCGCTGTGATAGGCCGGTTGGTGTGAAGCCGCGCTGTGATAGGCCGGTTAGCGAGAACCGCGCTGGGATTGGTGGATTGTCATCAGGAAGTAAACGAACGCGGAGAAAATAGAAATTTTGTAGATTTTGAACATGAAGTGTTTTAAATGTTTGAGAGCGATCTTTAAGAGAAAAAGAAGAGAATCTTATTACGGGGAAGAGGCACCGCCAGAGGGTACACCAGCTCACTATATGGCAACGAATGTTGGGTTGCATACTATACTGTGGCTTGATACTTGGAGTAAGATTACAGAAGGGAATGAGGAACTGACTTTTCCGAAATACGGAACGTTTAGACTAGAAGTGTTGCATCAGCTGAAAGCAGTTATGTCCTCATTGAGACCTTTGCCTAGACCAACACAGTTTGAGGCCCTTAATGCGTGGATTAGGGCGGCGCACGACAGGAATCAGAACAGACGCCAAGAAAGGGTAAGGCGATCAGTAAGGGCAGTGCAAGATGCCAAATGGGATGAGGAAGCCAAGAAATGGAGGGTACAGACGATTGAAGTGGATAAGTTGTACCCAGTGAGAGAGGTTATAGGAGAAAAGAGACCCATAGAAGAGGATGACGAGAGCGAGTCGGAGGATGGCCTAATAAATAGGTTGTTGATAGATAGACCGCCTCCGGACAATAGGGAGATAGAAGGTACTGAGCTCCCAAGGGAAGATAGGGTTGACATAGAAGGGAATAGGCCACTCCCTATAACGAATTGGGTACCTACCAAAGGTGAGGAGACACCTCAACATAGTCCTGTACAGAGAATAGTCGGAAGGGTTGTGGTGCAGAAGATGCCAGCAACAGAGAGGGTTGAGTCTTATGGATTGCCAGATGCTCTTCAAGTACCCGTTACCATAGGTCCTATGGTGTCGGTTTATCACCCGGAGAAAGGGAGAGAGGAAGAACAGGTACGGCTAGACAGAGAAAGAGTTGAGATGGAAAGAAGGAATAACACGACAAATGCCTGGAGGCAATTGCCAGGACCGATAACGTGGAGCACCCCATTGGATTCAGCAGTGGATCCCGTAACAGAACAGGGGGGTCAGAGAGGACCGATGGACCTGAGGGGACCACGGCCGAAATCCTATAAAGAGTTGAGGGCTGACTTGAAGGAATGGGATAGGTCCACAGAAGCACCGAGCAACAGGTCAAGAGCAGAAGCTGAATGGGGAAGTCGAGGCAACAGGACATTATCTCACTGCGGGGCTAGCGAAAGCAGTCAGGAGTGGGACGGTGAAAGTCAGGAGAGTAGAGGAGTTACACGTCATATTGACGGTGGAAATGGGCAGGAGCGAAAAGGTAGAAGTACGGAGTGTGGAGAGACGTCTCGTCTCATTCAAAGTGAGGGAGACCAAAGGACACAAGAGTACAGGGATAGGTTTAAGTGCACTCTCCACGCACCTGATGATAACATACAGCACTGGAATCGTGGGAACATGGGGAACCGCGAAGGATCTTGCCATGCGTCGAGTGATCAGAAATCACAGGCAAATTGCGAAGGCATGGGGAATAATGGAATGTCTTACCATGCACCTAGAGAAACCAGGCAGAACGGGAAATGTGGGACTATGGGAAATAGAGAAGTGTTTCACTATACACCCAGAGAGGATGGAACTGCATGGGACCTGGAGAGATGGGAGCATGGGAGGACTCCCCATAACACGCCTGAGCCCAGACGTAGGACTCAGAGCTGTGATGGGAGAGATGTAAATGGACTCTCTAGAGATAGCATACTGAAAGCTGTGATAAAAGCCAAAAGACTCGATGTGACCAGCTTAAAATCTGACCTGGACGAGATAATAGATGGTGCGTTGCCTTTAGAAAGGATTGACATGTACGAACAAGATGAGCTGCTGTTTAAAGCAAAGGATATTACTCGAAAGGCAAGAGCAACTCATGAGAAACTGTCTGAACTGGCAGACAAGTATATGGTAGATTTGTCCAGAACAAAGGCATTGCAGGGTAACCATAGGTTGCATTATTCAGATCAGGACTTAGAAGAGAGGAGGACAACTGGATTAAAAACACACATAAGGGAACTGATCACAGGAATAAGAGCATGGAGATATCTGGACAAATGGGAAGAGAGGTGGTCCAAAAAGGGAACTGTTAGGCGGAGCGCGAATGTGATGTCTCCGGAGGGAAGGCTACTGCAGATGGAGGCATTCCCTTTGCGAGAAATAGCGAATGGGAGTTATGTACACGTGCCCTGGAGTAGGGGAGATTTGGCTGCATTTACCAACTCATTTCCGAAATTAAGGGAAAGTCCCGTAGAGTGGTACAAGCAGGTAGAGAGGTTTGTCAAGATTTCAAAAGTATTGTGGATTGATTTGAACACCTTATTCGACATTGTGGTCCCAGGAGACTTGTGGATAGCATGCAAGGTTAGTGTCGAATGGCCAACTGCAGAACCAGAAAGGGATGCTCGTACTAATGGACCGTCAGAAAGAGTAATGTTAAAATATGAAAAGGTGATGACATGGCTGAAGGAGAAGGTGCCACCACAAGATATAGATTGGGTAAAAATAGACCGAACAAGACAGGAACCCAAGGAGACAGTTCATGAGTTTTATGAGCGATTGCTGAAAACGTTCAAACAATACAGTGGATTAGATGTAATGGATCCCAAAGATATAGGACAGTTTGTATCAAAGTTCGTTTTGGGGTTGAGGCCTGATATTTGTTTGATGATTCAGCAACATTTAATTCGTTGGCAAAACAAACCATTGGATGAAATTTTGAGATACGCAAGGTATTGCAGTGATGAAATAGATTCCAAAGCAAAGAAACTAAAGGAGAAACTGCTGATGGTGCAGATGCAGTCGGCTGGAAAGGGTGGACAGCAGCAACAGGGAACAGGGACGATGGGACGGAAACCAAATAGTCAGAATAAGGACAACGAGGAAAACCCGAGACCTAGAATAGACATTGCTACTTTGAAAAAAACGACAACGTGTCACCAGTGTCACCAGGTGGGACATTGGAAACGCGAGTGTCCCTATAACCCTGAAAACGGAGAACTAGAAGTAGGGGAGGAGGAAGTTCAAGAAGTTCCAGTTCAAGGGGTGACAGTGCCAAAGAGTAAGGTGGCCAAAGGGGGGACTTCGGCTCCACGAGCTCAGTTCCCGCAGCCACCAAAGATTTCGACAGGGGGAAAGATCTATAGACAAATGCCTCTTTTTATAGACGAAGAAGAGTGTTACTACGTTGATCCATTGACGGGACGACGTGTAAGTAGAGAGGAGGACTGTACCCTCAGGGCAGTTCTAGAGGTGGATCAAAGAGGACCGTTTGTTGAGGCTGAAGTGGCAGGGTGTCCTACAACATTCTTAGTAGATACCGGAGCTACTCGATCAACTTTCAGATCGGCAGTGGTTCCAGATCTACCAATGTCGGGGGAAACAATTCAAGTGGTAGGAGTCGCAAATAGGAGAATGACTAACCCTTTGATGGAACCAGTGCCAGTGAGAATAGGAAACTACACCGATGAACATCAGTTTGTAGTATGTGATTCTAGTCCTTTGTGTCTGTTAGGAAGAGACTTATTGTGCAAACTGAACTGCACAATATACTGCATGATGCTACCTTTAAAGTTGCAAATTCGAGAGTATGCGTAGAACTGTATCCTACCCTGACTGTGGAGGAGCTTCCTTGGGACTTACGAGATACAGTGTCATCAGAGGTATGGGATTATACTGGAGAAGAGATAGGATTGATCAAAGGAGTAGAACCAGTGAAGATCATGGTAAAACCAAATGTTGAATATCCAAGAACGCCTCAATACAAATTGACCCCGGAGACGATTGCAGGAATAAAACCCGTAATCGACTCTATGATTCAACAGGGAATACTGAAGGAAATCGTGGGTAGTCCATGCAACTCCCCGATTATGGGTTTGCAGAAACCTAGTGGGAAATTTAGAATAGTACAAGATCTTCGAAGGATTAATAACATAGTTGTTTCATGTTGTCCAGTGGTACCGAATCCATCAGTGATATTGTTTCAGATACCATTCCAAGCTGAGTGGTTCACAGTGATAGATCTTTGTCAGGCTTTCTTTTCAATTCCATTAGATGAGGAGAGCCAGTTTCTTTTCACTTTTAAGCTGGAAAATCGTGTCCTAACATGGTGTCGTATCCCACAAGGGTATACAGAAAGCCCATCAATTTTCAACCAGCTATTGAAGAAAAACCTTGAAAGTCTAGTACTGCCACAGAACTCGGTTCTGGTCCAGTACATAGACGGCCTACTTGTTGCGTCAGGAACGGAAGAAGCTTGTAAGATTGATACCATCGCCTTGCTGAACCATTTAGCTGAAAATGGGCATAAGGTATCTCCGAGCAAATTGCAGTACTGTCTGACAGAAGTACAGTACTTGGGTCACCGGATAGAAAAAGGAAAGCGCAAGGTGTCACCAGATAGGATAGAGGCGATAATGAAGATGAACTCGCCTACGACACAGAGAGAAGTCAGGATGTTCCTAGGAATGGTTGGTTATTGCCGACAGTGGATAGCTAACTTTTCCCTGAAAGCAAAACCCTTACAAAAACTGACGCACAAGGAGGGGAGTGATCCGGTACCATGGGACAAGGATTGTTTGATGTCGTTCCTACAGCTGAGAGAGGACTTGTGCCGTGCTCCAGCTTTGGGGATGCCTGATTACGAAAAACCATTTTCCCTTTACTGCTGCGGTAGAGAGGGTTGTGCTTTGTCAGTTTTAGTACAAACTCATGGAAATGCCCGTAGACCAGTTGCATACTTTTCGGCTACTTTAGATCCGGTAGCCGCAGCGTTGCCCGGATGTCTCAAATCCGTTGCTGCAACAGGTGTCAGCATTGAAAGGTGTGAACATATAGTAATGGGACACCAATTAGTGGTGTATGTACCTCATTCTGTAGAACTGTTAATGACCAGGACCAAAACACAGCACTTAACCAATAATAGGCTCATGCGCTACGAGCAAGTTATTCTTGCTGCGGAGAACGTGACCCTTCAGAGGTGCTCTGTTTTGAATCCTGCTACATTGATGCCACTTCCTAATGATATAGAAGGCGAAGAATGTGAAGATCACGATTGCCTTGATGTGACTGAACTATGCACCAAGCCAAGACCAGATATTGTGGATGAGCCGTTGACTGACCCTGATGAAATTTTCTTTGTTGATGGCTCATGTTTAAGAGACGATACTGGTCGGTTGAGAGCAGCTTATGCTGTTTGCACCATTACTGGAGTTGTGGAAGCCGCTTGCCTGGAAGGAGTACACTCCGCTCAGGTAGCAGAAATCATTGCATTGACACGTGCCTGTTTAGCAGGTAGCAAAATTAGAGTCACCATTTATACCGATAGCCAATATGGTTTCGGTGTAGTTCATGATTTTGGGCAATTGTGGTCTCAGAGGGGTTACATGACCTCCTCTGGTTCGCCTATTCGAAATGGGGAATTTGTGCGACTGTTGTTAGAAGCATTACAAGGTCCAGCAGCAATTGCGGTTGTTAAATGTGTAGCCCACACCAAAAATACAGATTTTGTGTCGCAAGGTAATCGATATGCAGACGAAGTTGCTCGCTATTGTGCGGAGCAAGGATATTCTTTCACGGAAGTGGAAGTAGGTGGGACTCAGGAAAAGACAGAGTTAAACATGATGCTAGAAACAGTTGATACTTGGGAGGATTTAAAAGACATGCAAGAGAACGCACCTGATTCTGAGAAAAAGGCATGGGAAACAGCAGGTTGTGTGAAAAGTGAAATGGATTTGTGGGTTTCAGCAGATGGAAGGGCAGTATTACCTGATGAGTTAGTGAGTCCAATGGCACGACAGATACATGGTCCAGTACACTTAGGAAGAGATGCCATGCTGAGGTTATTTAGGCAGACTTGGTATAACCCAAAGTTTAGGATTGCAGCAGAAGCAGTGTGTCAGAGATGTGTCACATGTCAGCAATTGAACGTAGGGAAAAGAACACCAGTTACAATGAGTCACATTGGGAGGTCTGGGGGGCCTTTCAACCGAATGCAATTAGATTTCATTGAGATGCCAAAAATCAACCGCCTCAGGTATGTTCTGGTGGTTGTATGCATATTTTCCAGATGGGTCGAAGCATACCCAACACGCAGGTGCGATACACTCACAGTAGCAAAGTTGTTGCTTAGAGAGTTGATCCCGCGCTTTGGGGTGCCGACCTCCTTGGAATCAGACAGAGGAACTCATTTCAACAGTGAAGTTGTGAAGATGCTTTGCTCTGCATTAAACATTGATCAGAAGTTGCACTGTAGCTATCGACCAGAGGCTTCAGGTATCGTGGAGCAAATAAACGGAACTCTAAAGTCCCGAATAGCCAAAGTATGTTCATCGACGTCCTTAAGCTGGCCTGATGCTCTGCCCTTGGTACTCATGAGTATGCGTAGCACACCAGACAGGAGGACAGGTCTCTCTCCACATGAGGTTTTAATGGGGAGGGCAATGAGACTTCCGTCTGTTCCAACTACAGCTTTGTTGAATATTACAGATGACCTGATCCTGGATTACTGCAAGGGACTTTCTGATGTCATTCATTCTGTGTCTCTTCAGGTGCAGGCTGCTGAAGTTCCATCTTCAAGAGACCTATGTCACGACTTGCGCCCTGGTGATTGGGTGCTTGTGAAAAAACACGTCCGGAAGAACTGCCTAGACGTGCGCTGGAAGGGGCCCTACCAAATAATCCTGACAATGAATACTGCTGTAAAGTGTGGAGGGCTGCCAAACTGGATTCATGCTTCCCATACGCGAAGAGTTCCGGCACCCTTAGAAGAAACAGCTCCTCTCACAGATGAAAATCCAGCTGTGGACGGCGAACCACTAGAGGGGATCAGTCAAGCTGTGGGGGTGTCGAAAGAAGTTGGGAGTGCTACAGATTCAGCAGAAGAAAGACAGGACGACAGTGAAACTGAAGTTGCCACCGAAGGAGAAAGTTGCTGTGAATACGGCTCAGACACAGATCAAGACAAAAGTGATCAAGAACCGAGTGTGAGGACAAGAAATAGGAGAACAAGGCGTGGAGAAGCTAGTTGGCCTGAAAGAAAGAAGGGGCCGAGCTTGAAGCCAACTCCAGAGAGAACTCTTGCTCCTATATCTGAAGACTCGGATTTGGACGAAGGTGCACAAAGACAGGAACAGGAAGGTCCGAGAAGATCGAGGAGGGTGCGAGTGCCCTGCAGAAGATACGCTACTCCTGAGTGGACCTACCTAGCAGCAGATGTCCAGTGCACGGAGATCCGGGAGGGTGAGGGAAGTGACAGTGACCAGTACTGACCCAATCATAACATTGGAAGTAGTGTTGTTGGTACCAGGAGTGGAGGTCGAAGGGTTGCTGACACTCACTATCCCCAATCCTCCTTATCTGGGCAGGATAAGAGAACTGGTTTTAAACAGAATAGAATTTCCGACTTTTTGTTCAACGATGCCAACACTCGAGGAGATCATTATTCGTTTAGAAATATTAGAATACGTGATTAGAGCCGCTGGAACACGTATGATTCCAGATTGCTAAAGACTTTGTAAATAAGCAGATTGAAAGATAACCTAGCGCCAAGTGGAAGAAGAAGAAATGTAGGGACTTCTCATTTAGTGGACGGAGAAGGGCTAGGGTTGTCTGTTGCTATAGAACTCAAAGACTGATCTTGCAGAAGGGATTATCAGCTTCCAGGTGTGGTTCTGAAAGGCTGAATAAGCAAAGAAAAGAGACTTTGAGTTGTGAAAGAAAATCAGAACTACACTGTCTTGAGATCATGGAGGCCGGCAACCCAAACCGCAAGACAAAATGCATAGTAGGCACACTTTTAGTGGGAGTAATTTTTCTTATAGTTTTAGTAGTTACTATATTATATGTAGTGGGACATGAAAATGAAGAGAAGGCAACAAAGGAAGCAAAACTTGTATCGATACAGAAACCTACTACTGTTGGTCAAAGGGGGGACAATACAGAGAAAGATAAAGCTTTACTGGCAGCAGAGATTCGTAGGTTGCATGTGGATAAATCACAGGGAAATTTCAAATCAAATGCATATGCTAAATTGCTTTATGAATATATTGATGCCATGGAGGCAAAAGATTTCTATGTGTGCATGCAATTGCCAGCCTCTGTAGACGAAGGTATTAGATATCATCATCTTCCATTGACTTATGGAATCACATGTAGTTTGTTGCTTAGTATATTTTATGAACGTGATGGTTTTGAGTATTATTTTTCAAATTTTGATGCTGTTTTACCAGAAGTTCCAAACTACAAGCACATGAACAAGTGGGATTATTATAAGAGTGAAGATAGATTAAAGAAATTTTTCATTCCTTGGAAAACGTTGGATACTTCACATGCCCGAAGAAATAATTTGACTTGTAAAGTGTCAGAAATTGAGAAAAGGTTTATAGGACAGGTGGATGATCGGTATAGGAGACAGAAGATCTTAAAGGCTTCAGGCCAATGGAAAACAGATTGGACCGAAGAAGAAAGGTCACACAAAAGAAAGGGTAGTAATGGTCCAATAGCTTTAGATCGAGAGCAAAAAGGGAAACTGTGTATATATAGGGGTAATACCTATTATGAGAATGTGTTTGTGGGAGAAGTAAATTGTGAACATGCTTTCCAATTAGAATATTATACAAAGGATTTCTTGAAGGGAATGCAGGTGATCCCGAATGTATATTTTGTTTTTGGAAGAAATGCATATGTGAAACTACCGGATAATTGGTATGGATCATGTTATTTAGCAATTGTCTTCCCCAAAATATACCATGCTAAGGATCTAGAAATTATAGAGAATTATAGGGGGAGGAACTCAAGCTAGAGGACGAAGGGATGTAAGCAATGAGGAGGTAGTTGGAGACGTATTTGGTGCTATGTTTCCTCTTTTAGGGATAGTACTGAATGATGTCAAGATTAGAAGATTGGCAACAGTTGTAGATAGGTTGTCCGCCAGTACTGCTAGATCATTAATGCTGGTGGAGGGAGAGATGCAATCGATAAGGGCAATGGTTCTTCAGAACCGACTTGCTCTAGACGTTCTGTTAGCCAAAGAGGGAGGAGTCTGCAAGGCTTTGAAGGTTCAGGAATGTTGTACTTACATTTCAGACAATTCAAAACCTCTAGAAAAGTATATACGGAACATCACTGAAATTCATCATGAGATTGAGGATTTGACACAGGTAAATGTGTGGGAAAAAGTAGGTCATGGAATGGGTAAAGTTGGAGGTTGGTTTGCCAACCTAGGAAAGGGTTTCATTTGGTACATACTGAAACCTATCATCATAATAGTGATTTGTATAGTCACCTTGTGGGGATTGGTGCGGCTGTACCAATGGTATAGATCAAATAGGTTGCAGAGATCCATGAGAGAGCAGGAGAGGAGATTAGCTGCGATGCAGGATAATCAGTACAGGAGTCTGAGGGCTCTAGAGATGATGAAACGAGAGAGTACTGCAACGAGTTCAGTTTGACTCAGTTCATACCTCAGGGATGGTGTTGTGATGGTGATGACTACTAAAAGTCATCAAAGGGGGGAACTGAGAGAGCGCAAATCGAGAGAAAAAAAATAGAAGTGCACCATATTTACAAGCACGTTGCATCAGTTTAGTAAAGATTACATAAGAGTGTCGGATTTATAGAGTGAAAATACATAAGAGTGTTTAATTAAAATAGAATGCATATATCAGTGTGAAAAGCTAATGTAGAAGTGTGTAGAGATGTTAGAATGATGTTGAAATCCCATGTTATGTGGCTGATGTAGAGGAGAATGTAATACTGCTAAACGTAGAAATGTGTAGGCCACATGGCAGTTCACAGAGAATGAAAGGTGCTGTTACACTCTCACATGATATGGTTTTTAATGTTGTTGTAGTTCAAAGTATTATTGATCATAGAACTAAAATATATGTTTTATAGAAGTGTTTCATATAACCATTGTGTGTAATAAGTTAGAATGCTGTTTAGACTAAGAAATTAAAGGTTTACAGAGTGCACAGGCCTGTTTCATGTAATTCTAATAGGCCTGAATAGATAAGGTCATTTCTTTTGATCTGCATGTGTTAGTTAGAGGAAGGTCATGTTAAGCATAAATTGCGGAGCCTGCTCGAAGGTTTACGACTTAGAAGATACGGTGGAGGCCGGAATTTGGGGCCCACTGTACAAGTGTCTGTTTGCAGGTGCAAGGAGGTTCCAATCAAGAGAGTGATGAATAGAGTTTTGTTCAGGGAGTCAGGCACAGGCCTGGAGGAGGCTTCAGGAATTTCCTGGGGGGTACCGTCCTGCCGGAGAAGAGCCTGAGAAGCAAGGTCAACGCTAACGATGGGCCCAGAGGAGTATCAGCATGGAAAATGCCAGAACCGACACCACGTGAGGGGCGTCTCTAAAGGGCGTTTCTATTGTAAATGTGATTTTTGTATTAGGGACAGCACCCCTGGGTGGAGTTAGGGCAGATGGTCTGAGGAACCTAAGAGAGCGGATGGGTAGGCAGATAGGGTAACTGCGAGACACCGATTCACAACGAAGACTAAGGGAAGTGAGTGATCTTCTTTGGAAGTCACCACGGCGGACACCTTTTTAGGTTAAGATTTTACTAAGTAGGGATGTCACTTAGTCTAGTGTAGGGACAGTCTAATCTGGATTTTCTTCCTTTCTGTAAATGACTTACAAGTTACAGCTTGTGTCTATTCTTGCAACTCTGATGATTTTTGAATTGGTTTTGGTGATATTCTTCTGCCGACTAAGAGCATTTAGAAAATTTATGTTTGTATTGATACCAGTATATCTTTTGAACCTTATTTTGAGATGTTTGTATCTCCAGTTAACTTTGGCTTTATAATAAACTTTTAAAACTTATTTGTAGTAAGTGGTTCTTTAGAGTGGTGTAAGTCCTTAACTGATTGACCTAGTAGTGGATTGCCTTTTACTCTATGACAGGTATCAACGGTTCAGTCGACCTGAGTTGGGATCTAGACCTATATCAATAGATCAGAAATCCCGCCGTAACAGTGGCAAGGCTGCTGATTTATAAGGACAGAGATGTCCTCCTTGAAAAACCCAGAAAAGCAGGGCCAATAATGGTGGGCAACCATAACGTTTTCCTGTTCCTCGAATATACTCCCACAGTCCAATACAAGACATTCTCGTTTCTAGATATTAGGAAAGAATTGAGACATCTTGACTTGCAGTATTTTTTTTTTCACTTCCCCATTAAAAATAACTGCAGACAATAACATTCACGGATCCTGGAAGAAGTATGGGAGTGGCTACTGAACTGGGCAAGTGCAAATAACAGACCAATGAACTTTTCCCATCCACAGAGACCTCGGAGTGTTCACTGCAACAGATCTGACAGGCAAAGGGTAGTGACTAAAGCAGCCACAGATCAGATTGCAGATGCCCAGCAGGCTCTATAGAAGGTGGCCAGCAGCCGGGATCCTCTCAGCAAGTCCTCCCAACACACATGATCTGAAAAGGATACGGAGGGTTACACCATGAGGACGGGGAAGCCACGGAGCAGGGTGAATACTGGTCTAGGATCTTTTAATGAATGATGGGAGGGGAGGGAGTGTTTCACTGCTGGTTGCCTTGTTATATGAAATGCACTGTACAAATGTAGGTTGGTATCAGTGAACAGCGAGGGCGTTGCCATGTGCACCTTTGTTTGCTAATGGATTGATGGATGTGTTAAATATGGACCAACAGCCATAGGAGGGCTTTGGGGTACATAATCAGCTAGGCTCCACAAGCAAAACTAATGTTATAATCTGTTGCCCAATAGCACTATTTGACAATAATCACTATTGGAGTGATAAGCATTTTTACATTGTTATTCGTGTTGCTCTTAATGGGCGTAGAGGTTTGGGTACTTGGTCCTGGGTAGGGTGGGGCAGGAGTTATAGATTAAGGATTTTGATTTACCCAAGACACAATAGAGTCTGTGACATACCTGGCATCCTCCCTTGCAACCATTTGACCTGGTTGAGATCTTTTGAATGACTGACCACAGCACTTATGATCTCTAATACTGGCACTATGAGTGTGGGATTGGAAGAACAACTAAGCAATGTAACCAGATGCATGAGGACATCTGAAATTTTAGAGAACTCCATAACTTAGTCAAAGACCATAGGATACACTTAAAAAGACGGAGCACTGATTGTGCGTTCTAGCAAGAGATGCACCTGATCAAAGCAGAAGGCATTAAATTGAAAAGAAATGCGAGGGCACTTATTTTGCACAACATGCTCCACTTTCTAGAGGCACTCAAATTCATCAATCAAACAGCCTTTATAAAGTGCAACCCCCTTACCCCTAGGAGTATCTGGGCACTGTTTCTCTGACGAAGAGCCAGGTCTTGTGTCTCTTTCTGAAGTCTGCCAGTGAAGAGCCTTTTCCAATCTGGCACCGAAGTGGTGGAATGATCTCCCATTAGAACTAAGGTCCCTTCCCACCCTTCAATCATTTAGAACTGCTCTGAAAACACGTCTCTTTGTGCGGGCATACCTGTAGCTGTGTTCCTGCTTTTTTGAACTATTTTGGTAGGCGCCTTGACACCTTCGGGTTTTTGTCGCGCAATATAAATTGCAAATAAAATAAAAAATAAATAAAATAAGGGGCATAATGAGCTGGAGGGGAAAGTCGTTCCAGGCCGTGGCTGCCATGTAGGACAAGGAGCGGCTGCGACGGATGCAGGGAGTGTGTGCAAGGGCAAATTAAGAGGAGCGGAGGTGTCTTGTGGGCTGGTGGAAGTTCAGTCGGTGGTTTAAGTAGGCTTTGTAGGTGTGCTTGAGGATCTTGAACTGCCATCTTTTCTAGATGGTTACTTAGCCAGTGGAGGTCTCTCAGGTTGGGGTGAATGCGGGTTCTTTTGCGGAGGTCCAGGATGAGTCTGGCAGGAATGTTCTGTATGGTCTAGAATCTTCTGAGGAGTTGGATAGGGAAGCCGGCGAAGTGGGCGTTGCCATAGTCGAGGCAGCTGGTCTAATCTGGATTGATCCATCCATGATGAAAAAGTGTGTTACAGATCATCTGGGTAGACATAAGATTTGGTGGATAGGACCGACGAAAATAAATAAGGTTGGTGAACATATATACCCCCAATGTGCAGCAGGGGGAGGTTTTGGAGTCAGTAATATCCCAACTTCTGGTGGGTAAACCATTATTTTAGGTGGTAATTTCAATAGTGTAGCAGATTTGCATATGGACAAATAATTTCCACAGCTACAGTGCAGTCAGACATGGTTGTTGAACTAGAATAGGTTAATTGTGGAGGGAACATCAATTTGACTGAGAATATTTGTATTACTCAGATGTCCATGCGCTTCAGACCAGGTTAGATTTGTTTGTGCTCAACTCTCAGGTGCAGACATTTGTTACTGTTACGAGTACTTGGACAAGACATACTTAGTGCAAAAGGAACAATTGATGAACAGAAACAAGCTTCCTGGGACCGGTAAGGGGGTTTAACCCCTCATATGCTAGGCTAGTTTGTCTCCAGTGGCATGGAGAGCAAGGGACATGTTTGGGCATACCTGGCCCACTCGGGTTAACAAATGCAAGAGGGACAATTGATGGACAGAATGTTGAACAATGTCAAACATTCACCCCATTTCAGAGATCTGGGTCTAAACCCATTGCTTTTTTGCTTCCCATGCCATTCCAGGTTCGACCCAGCCATATGCTCCCCATGGAGGGTCTAGTCTGGGTTGATTCCAGAGTCCCATCCAAGATGGAAAAGGGTGTTACAGATCATCTGGGTAGATACAAGTTTGTTACTGTTCGAGTACATGGGCAAGATATACTTAGACCATAAGCCACTCAAACTAACGTAACAGTAAGGAACCCAGCTTCCGAAAATTATGATATGACCACAGCAACTGGCTGTGTTACTAGAAACAACCCATAGTGTGGCATAGGGGGGCATAATGCACATCTTTGAAGTAATTCAAGAGTCAGTCAGAGATCCTTGTGTGGTCTGGGAGGCTTTAAAAATCTACACAAGGGAGGTCTACATTGGGTTGACATCCGGTGTTAGAATAGAACCGAAAAGGGAACATACTGACCGTGCCGATAGACTGAAAAAAAGCTGGAAATTGGGGCATTGACATCCAAGGGCAGTCGTCCTTTACTAGTGAGGGTCAGAAGGGAGCATCAAGAGCTTGTGAGTAGACTGGGAAAACATGCATACAAAACTTACCTTGCCTAACAACATACTGAAGGATGCCTAGGTTGGGCACTTACTAGCATGGTTATTCAGGAATGAAGGGGCATATTACCAAGCAATAGCGATAATTATCGCTCTTGCTTGGTTTGCGATAAAAATGTATCGCTGAGCTGCGACGATTTTTATCGCAGATAAACCTTGCTATTAGCAAGGTTTATCTCCAAAACGATAAAAATCGTCCGAAATGCATGAATATCGCTGTAAAGTCAGCGATATTCATGCATTACCGAGCGAATGCTCTTAGCCATGTTATCCACCTCCCATTGGATAACATGGCTAAGAATTGCTCAGGGCAGGTGTTAGCTTTTGGAGATATTCGCGCTTAGCGCGAATATCTCCAAAAGTTCGTAATAGGAGATAGCGATGTTAGCGACTGCTTCCAGTCGCTAACATCTTGGCATGCCCACTTTGCATGTCATTAGAGATAAATTTCTCTGACATGCAAAGCGGGGCCCAAGATGGTCGCTATCTCCTACTAGCTGTCGCTAACTGGTGTTAGCGACAGCTAGGTAATAGGGAGATATTTTTATCTCCGCTTTCTTGGCTTTTAAAGCCAAAAAGGCGGAGATAAATCCCTTGATAATATGCCCCGAAGTTCGGTATGGATTTATATCTGCAGTCCAAGGGAATTAAGGTCATATGCACACAAGCTGGAATCAACTGCGCCTTAATGGAATTTTACAAAACATATACACTACTGAAGCTTCTCCTGCTGCAGGTAGTTTATGGAGATATTTACTTTCTAGCTGGTCTGCCTAGGTTGACACCTCAGCAGAGGGGTTACATTCTCCCTGTATCTAGGAAAACTGAAAGAGCCCATTAAAGAGCTGGCAAAAGATAAAACTCCATGAAGCAATGGCCTACAACTATAATTTTAAGCTGCATATGTCAATAGCCTGACCCCTCACCATTTAAAGATGTATACACAGGCCAAGACCCTGGAGGTGTGAGGAGAGATTGTGGCCTAACAGCTAGGACAGTCGACCTAATAGCCGGGGAACCGGGTTCGAGTCTCGGTAGGGTTGCTGAACATTTGTAATTCTGGGCAAATCACTTAATCTTCCTGTGCCTAACAAAAATGAATGTGTCTGTCTGTCTGTAATGTAACTGGTGCTTATGTAAAGCGCTCTGATAACTTCGGGTCTAGTTTGCGCGATATAAAACGCCACAAAAAAAAGTGCTACCTCCTACAACCAAAGAGGCATTAGTCATAATGCTGCCAAAGCCCATCGAGACCGGATGGAAATGGGGTCATACAGATCTCTGTCTATGTTAAATTTTAACATTAAAATCTGAGACAAATTGCTAGCTAAAAGTGTAGCTGGGACTTTTCCGAATTTAGTACATCCAGATCAATCAAAGTTTGCTTCAGAAGCCCCATTGCAAATGCCAGGATGCATTACACTTGTTAAATTACCCACTATCTAATGGATCTCAGGTGGCCTCACTAGATATGGCAAAAGCCTTCGATACCCGCGACTGGGATTATCTGTTTCAGGTCTTGGACTTTGGGTATGAGGTAATGTCATGGATTTACCTATTGTAATTGGCTCAAACTGCTCGAATGTGAAAAGGGTAGAGTGATTTGTGACAGCTGGGAAGTGCATAGGGGCCCACAGCAGGGTTCTCCGCTATTGCCAATCCTCTTTATGCTGCCTATGAATCCTTTGGTGTTGGTAATGCATAAAGACAAATTAGAGAAGCAGCGTTGTATGGATGGAGACATTTAGGGGCCGATTACGATATCAGGGGGAATATCTTCTCTGACATTCGAAATCTCCTCGATCGTGTTGGAACGATTCCGACCGACTCGGTCAGTTTACAGTCACCCGACCAATTACGATGTTCGCGGTCAGATTGTAAACTACGCGGTCCTTCAGAATCGGTTCCAACCGCCTCTCAGATAATCTGTGTTGGTTGGACACGCATCATACAGCTATAAGGACAGCGTTTTGGACTGAGCGATTATGATGTCTGTTTCCAACAGCCCTTCCGAGTATTCCTGTCTGCCACAAAAACGCTGTAGGAAATGGACTTTGGGGGGCTCTAGCAGGCCCCTTCACCCTGCGGCCTCTGGTTGGGGGCAGAGAGGGTACCCAAAGGACCCCCCTGTAAAACCCTGCACTGTGTGGCATGCACTATGGGGTGCATGCGACACGGTGCTGGGTTTTCTGCAAGCACCCCATTTCCCCCCAGCAGCCTGTGTTACATCCTGTTGTCGAGCTGAACACGGGCTCCATTGGGAATCAATAGGACGCCGACTGAACAGTGTTCGGTCGCATCGTAATTGGTTCGGCGGAACCACCGACCGCGAGTCGATCGGATGCGAATCTGAGACGTGTTGGGCGGTAAGTTTCCCCATGACATCGTAACCGTCCACTAAACATCTCTGTGCGTAGATGACATGTCTACCTATTTAAACAACCCTGTGCTGGACGTCGGCTCGATACTTGACCAGTTGGAGAATTTTGGACAAGTATTTGGATTAACAAAAGCAAATTGTGCCTGTTTTCTCTACATGAGAATGGAGTGGGAGCCCAGCCCTTCCGAATTGCAGCTACAAAGGGCAAATGTAGCTCCATTAGAATACCTTGAAAGGCAATCTGGGGAGTGTAGGTGAACCAAATCACACCCCAACTGTGCAACACATCCTCAATGCCGGACTGTGCATCGCAAGCCTTCATCGGCTGGATCCTGGATGATGGCACAGGCCCTGACACAGCAGCCTCGCAACATCCCAGAGCTTCTGCATTGCTTCGGCTGCGCCACTCATCTTTGATGTAGACGTTTTCAATACTCCGCAAACCAGGATTTAGGGTACTTTGTCCAGCAGGCTTAACTGAGTCCCTGTAGCTGGCCTGCGCTCCACTGTGGTCGACCTGAACTTGTGACTTTGTCCAGGTCTGGCGTGACCAGATATCCACAGATGGCACTTTTTGCTTCTTGGAGCTATTATCGTTGAATTCTTTAAAACTGCATATCTCCAGTTCTATTGTTTAGATTTTTGTCATTTTGGTCTCGTTTTGTTTAATACAAATTATTCTATTTGTCTAATCTGGTGTGGGATTCTTTTTGTGTGGTGTTTTCACTTTATTTCAGTTTTAAGTGTTGTACAAACACTTTACAAATTGTCTCTAAATTAAGCCTGACTGCTCTGTGCCAAGCTACCAGTGTTGAGCACAGGTTAATTTAGGATTGGCTTGTGCTTCACCCTGACAAGGACTATGGTTGCTGCTTGACCAGGGCTCCCACCCTAGTCAACCAAATACTCAATTTCTCACAATGGCCTATCACAAAATGTTAAGTTTTGCACAGCGAAGAGCAACTTTAAGGAGAACAAAAAGACTAAAAAAGGGCAACTGTTCTATTTCAAGTCTCAAACGCTCCTATTACACATACAGATTTCTCTATACATGTCAAAGGATATCTTACAGCCAACGCTGCATTTCCCATTCATTTTTGGAAAAAGCATGGTACCGTAAAAAATGACAGGGATAATTCCAGGGTACTAATAATCAGAGCCTAATCTTTTGTTAGACAATTGGCATGAAGATGAGTGTGCTGTTACTGATGCCAACTAGCAGGTTGAGTGGCATCAAACAGTTATTGTGATTTGGGCTGCTTTGCTGGGTCAGATGTTTCTCAGCCTGTTTTAGTCTTTCCAACTTGAATCTGCCACTTTGACAAGCTTTAAGACTCTACCCAAGTTCTTAATAACACAGAAGGCGGACTGCCTGCCTCTATACACTTCCAGCCTCTTCAGGAGCTGTGTGGTCACTCACCAACATTTCACCATTTCACAGGAGACAGGCAGTATGCTCACTTCTGACTGACTGCATGCACGCCTTAGAATGCTCATGGAAATGATGACCTCCAAACACCCCCTGGAAACTACTCCTCCCACATGGGCAAACCACGACGCAGATAAAAGAAAAACGTTTTCTCGATCCTTGATCTTTTAAATGGATCCCCTTTCGAGGGTTGGTGCCTGCCTGCAATCTCATGTGCAAAAGAGTCAGCGGTCGGCCGGCGCAGAATGAAGAAATCTGGCCTCTGGCAAAGACACTGGACATGGCGAAAGTGGCCACTTGGAGTCTGGGATGCCAACCGGCAGAGCCCTGAGTGGGGGTTGCATTATGGGGACACATACTGTACAATCCTATCACAAAGGCATAGGGTCAGTGGCTGAAGACCCCTCTACAACTAACTGGATTTGGTCTTTGATAAAGCAGTCCCAGTGGCCTGGGAGGTTACTGTTTGCTGGCATGTTTGTGAAGCAAATGGCCAAATCTAAATCCACCTAAACTGCCCTGGAAAAGGGTCAGATATTTATCTGGACGATGCCGCATCACATGAACTTCGAGAGGACGGTCATGGTGGAAACGACTCATTCTGCCAATTTGGCACCTCACAAATATTCCAATGGGGCTCATGGAATCTTCAGCCAATGGCAAAAACGGTATTGATGCGAGACCAATGGAGTTCATTGAAGAAACATTAGAAAATGACCTTCTCAGGCTTCTGCTTGTACTGTAAGTGCCCCCACTTCCCTGGTTCCTCGGGTGGAGGTGCATAGTGCTGTTTATATTTGGAAATAACTGGGTGATCAAAATGGTGCACTCAATATTTTTCAAACCTGATGAATGTAGGGGTCTAGGAGGCATGCTATAGCAAAAAGCCTATCTGAGGGCAACTGGTCTGATGTTACCTTAAAGGTGGTGCACAAGGCCTTGAATGCAATCCTTTTCCTCACAGTTACTAGTGCAGTTGCTTCAGTACCATGGTAGCTGAATAAGATATGGGGAGGCTGAAAATGAGACGGGCTGTGTAGGGTCTGTAGGGTCTGAAGTTTAGATACCATTTTTTGCTGTAGGCCGATATGTAGTCCATTACAGTAGTCAAGTTTGGATAAAATTAGTGTTGACATGATCTGTTTCTGAACATTGGAAGGAATGTAATGTAATATAATGGGTGAGAGTGTTGAGGACGAGATAAAGGATGATGAATGGCAGAAGGCCAAAATGGGTGCCTGGTCGCTTACTAGGCCCCTCCAATTTATGGTTCATTCCATTAAATTATTTTCACCAGATGTACTACAGCCCTTACAGGCTGTAGAAAATGGGAAGATCTCCAATTACGGCATGGGAACAATGTGATGATTCAGAAGGGACATTATACCACGTAATCGAGAAACGTCCTGTCATTGTCTATTATTTAAGACAATACATGATACCCCAGCTAATGGGCTAAATTTTGATCTCAGAGACCATTGGCAGGCATTGGGTTTCTAGTGTCCAAGTGGGACAATGCTAGCGACTGGAAATCTGCTGAGGTACCATCCTTGTCGTTACGGTTCCAATGCATGCACTTACAGCTGTGCAGCAGAGAAAGATTTACTAATTGAGAGGGTGTGCAAGCAAACACCTGAAAGTGGGGTCCTTGGACTTAAAGAGGAGATAAAAACATATGATATTCTTCTATTTGAATGCTACATAGTAAGTCTCATTGATGATAAGGCGGTTGATACTGTTTGTATTTATGGGGTAATACCCTATTGTTGTAACTGGTGCCAATGTTTTACATTAGGATCTGCCTGGTATAACTTGAAAACAATAAACAGATGAGTTAAAAAAAAGCAAGCAAAACATTGAATGCGATCATAAGCTTGTACTCGTCAATCTGGGTTCAAACCAAATTAGGGCAAAGCTCCAGCATCACAAATAAAATCCATTCAACAAAGGTCTAAAACAAGGCCGTGTTCTTGTCTCACTACATTTTAACATATATGCTGCTGATATCGAGGAGACCCTAAATAAATCAGAGGTTGAGGTTGTGTCCCCTCAAGCTAAAATATCATTGAACAGCCTGCATCCAATTTGCTGACGAGACAGTTCTCCAATATTATACCAGAATTGGCCTACAACATACCCCAAAAAAGTTATATATGTACTGTGAGAACAACCAGCTAGAGATTAATTATGAAAAAAACGAAAACATTTTTTTAATCCACAAAACAACAAAGGGAGCGCTTTGGTATTACTAGGTAAGCCATCTTTAAACCAGTATCCCTTTAGAACTGTGAAGAACTCTCCTTCTCTACTGAAATTGCTGATTTGCAATCCTTTAATGGGGTACTTATCTATCGCCCTCCTGGCTCTAGACATACCTTCATGCAGGCCTTGAGCACAATGCAGGAATCAGGTACACTTGCCAATGATTTTACTTTACTAAGAGCCTTCAATTACTATTTAGAAAAGCCCACAGATAAAGACACAGAAGTTTTACTTCATTTGACGTCCAGCTCTGGCTAAAGAACGATAACATCCTGCTGAAAACATGGTCTGACCACCAGGCAATAAAGTTTGACTTAAATCTACGTCCACAATCTCAAACAGGGAAAATCCCATGTAATGCACTAACAACTCACCCCTGGCACAAGATACTACCGGATTAATTTAATCAGGTCGTGATGCAGTCTCAGCCTTTGTTGACAGAGGACATAGATACCTCGGTCGACAATTACTCAGCACGGATCTGTGCTGCAGTGAACACTTTGGCCCTAGCCAATTTATCCCGTCCAAAGAGACACAAAATATCCTTACCATGGTTTAATGAAAATCCCAGAATCCACAAACAAATGTACAGAAGGCAGGAATGTAAGTGATGAAAAGACTGCATTCAGTCTGAGAAAGCAATTTACAAGCAGTATATGGCTGAGTATAAAACACTGCTTGAAAGAGAAAATTTTTCCTACTTCACTGAAAGAATTGATGCTGCAAAAAACTCGGTGAAAGAACGTGATCTAATTGGTAACAAGTTAACCTTCAACCCCAGCAGCTATCCAGCAGTCAGTAGCCAATCTTTCTGTAACGAGTAGCCAGCTTCTTTCAAAACAATGTAGAAGAGGTATACAACAGATTGTCTTTCACTAAAACCTCTAATTTAGAGGAAACAGCCTAATGAATCTGGTTCCTTCGCGAAATTCATGAACCCCACAATTGGGCAGGTTACACTGCTCATTAAAACTATGAAACTGTGGTCCCCATTGGATCTGTGTCCTCCATTGGTGGCCAAATCAGCACCTGACCCCATTGCCGCCACTTTAATTGGTATTTTCAACCATATGTTTGAATCTGGTTACTTTCCAATGCAATGGAAGATAGTGTCAATACTCCCACTGATAAAGAAGCCTACTTTCATTCTCACTTATCCAAATAGCTACCACCCTAGATCTCACCTTCCTTTTCCAAAAAAGATTGTAGAAAAGATCACACATCTACAATTGGCATCCTTCATACACGATTATGATCTTCTGGACCCCACTCAGTATGGATTCAGAAGTGGCCACAGCACTGAGACTGCCTTAATCATAGCTATGGAAGAGATTAGAGAAGCCCTTGATCAAGGGGTGGGTGGGTGGGTTTTGGGGAGCACAGCCTTTATACTGCTAGATCTATCAGCTGCTTTCGATACTATCAACCATGAGCTGCTGATTTGCTGCCTCCAGAAAATCGGAATAGTAAGAACTACTCTTGCCCTCCTTAGATCCTTTCTTCTCAGTCAGAAACAATCGGTGGCACTTAATTCACTTCTGCACCTTTTTCTTTTCCTTCTGGGGTTCCCCAAGGTTCTTCGTTAAGCCCTTTGTTGTTTAACGTCTGTGTCACAACCTTGGCCTATTTCATCAGATCCTTTGGTTTCTCACTTAAGTTCTACGCCGATAAAACTCAGATTGTGGTTTCCCTGACCAAGAATGAGCATGATATGGGCACCTGATTCCATGACTGTTTGCAGACAGTCAGCAACTGCATGGCCAAGAGTTGCCTGAAGTTAAACTCTTGGAAAATAGAGGTCATCCTGTTCGGTAACCAAATTTCCCTCTGGTCCCATATGTGGTGGCCTCAGGAACTAGGTACCCTTCCAACCCCGGTAAGGAAGGTTCGCAACCTGGGAGTAATAATTGATGACACACTTACCTTTGATGCTCGGGTAAATGTGGTTACATTCCCTTCTTTTTATATTCTTTGGACCCTAAAGAAGATTCTCCCCTACATTTCCTTTAGAAAACAGTAGTTACATCTATGGTTCTTTTTAAAATTGACTCCTGTAAAGGTCTCTACAAAAACATGCAACAGCAACATATGAAACAATTGCAAACCCTGCAAAAACAGCAGCTCAACTGCTTCTAGGAATTCTTAAGTTTAAATCGGCTTCCATTACACTGAAACAGTTACACTGGCTACCTGATAGTCAGAGAAGTACGTTTAAGGCCCTCTGCGTCACTTTCAAAGCACTATACAGAATTGGACCGGAATACTTGAAAAAAAACTAAACGGTATCTACCACCTAGGGTGCTGTGTTCGTTCGCAGGCAAATATGCTACGGTCTCAAAATTCAGACTCACCTCCTGGAGTGGAAAAGGTTTTGTAAGTTGTACATCCAAAACCTGGAACTCTTTAACCCCTCCACATCAAATCCATGAAAACTTGTTCCCTTTTAGGAAAGCTCTCACAACATGGCATCCCAGTGAGTATCAGGTATTAAGTGCAGTTGAGCTAGAGCCAATACACCTGCGGGTATAAGTGCACTCTACAGATACATTTAACATAACAGATGGTCAGCACTGTCTCTGAGCGAGGCACTAAACGTAAATGCCAACCAGGGTTGTAGCTCCCACATGCAGGCACGAACCACTAAAGCTGCCACCCCTGTTATTAAACAGAGATGGCTGGGAGGTCGGGCGAAAGTAGCTCCTTGAATAAAGATAAGCACAGGGTCAGATAGTGAGTGGTTTTGTGTAAATATAACCGCCACAAAGGTTGCCACAATTCCCCAAGGAAATAAACAAACATTTTCTTTTCATGGAATTAATGTCTATACCAAGCTTCAAAATTGTTAGATGACATTGGAGCACGTTTCTCATCAATTGACTTAAAAGCAGAGGATTGAATGAATTGCAGAATTTATACCCAGAGCAGGCTCTAGGATTTGTGGTGCCCGAACAGAATAGGAACATGTGAGGCCTCCCTAATTTACATAATATATAATGTCACAGAAAGTGACATCACAGGAAGTGAATCAATTGTCCATTCATTTTCTGGCATTGGTGAAACATCTTTGCAAGAAGCTACTTATCTTGTGTGGATATCTGTAAAATGGCTACATATAAAAATAATAACCCTAATAAAATAAGTAAAATTATGTTAAAGCTCTGTTATGTGGAAATACAATTCATTAATCAAATTAGATGGAAATGCTAGACCTACGTCTCTCTAAAACTGATCATTTTTCTTCGATGCACTCATTATTTCCAGATTAGTGGATGCTTAAAATTAAATTGTCCGAGAGCTATAAAATGGGTCTTCAGGTGACTCGCCAATCCTCCCGTTACGACAGTGCAGTTGGGCAATAAGGCATGCGGTTATCAGCAGTCAGGGGGGAATCAACACAAAGGGATACATGCTGGTTTGGGTGAGGGACCTGCAAGTGCTGCAGCAAACAACAGAAAGAATAGATTGCAGAAGATAAGAGGATGAGACGGCGGGGCATGGATGAAATACGCAGTTGGAGTGGGTGTGTTTCGATTTATATAGCGCACTAATCACCCAGGGGTCTCAAGGCGCTTGCTTAGGGAACCCGTCCTGGTATTCCCCTGTGAGATACCCCGGCAGGGTATTCACAAGGTGAAAGCCAGGCATCCCGCCGCGAGGGGCCGTAGTGGAGATTAAGCAAGCTATTGCCCAGAGTCGCAGAGTGTGACCCCGTGAGTCGAGTAGGCACCGGAGCGAGAATTGTCGAGTCCGTGGAATTTTTGTGCCCGAGACCCGCCGAGGCGGGGAATCGAACCCTGGTCCACGGCTGATCTCAGCTTCCGGGTCTGCCGCCTCTAACCACTGAGCCACGCTTCTCCACAATAATATATTGTGTAATATATTGGCGGGGAGGAGCACAAGAGGATGGGCCTCACACACATAAACACAGCATTTTACTCTCAAACTCCATTTTTATGAGATGCATACAGCTGAAGTAACTTAAAGATATAAATAAAAGATGGCCAAAAAGGGACAACAACTTGTACCCAGGACAAAACTGGCAAAAGCCGGCCTGGGAGGCAGCCACTAAACAGACAAGTAGTAAATTGAAGCAACAAAATAAGAGGGACTTAATATAGCAAATTCAGTGCAGTTTTCCCGTATAGGGAAATGATATCTAGCAACATGGAATAGGTAGGTTGGGGGAGGTAGTGCTTGACTTTATCAATAAAGATATAATCCCAGAGATTGGGAGTTTAAAATGGTAAATCGCATGCCATTAATACATGAGAAGACACATGCCAAATTGCGAATCTTTCAGACCCATGTCACTCAACTCATTTAGCCTAGGAAGTAATAACCAAATTGGTCCTGCCCTCAGGTAAATCCACTGGATCTTGATAAAGAGGCAATTGAATGTAAGACCCTAGCCAGACCATTCCATCAGCCACAAGTGTATCCATAGTAATACAAATATTATCCCACCAGCTGTAGCTGGTCATAGGGCTGTTGGTCAACTGTCAATTCTCTGCCTTGCCTAACCGAAACTTCCCTTCCCTGGTCTTTGCAGTGCATAAGTCCTGCAGGGTGGTCTACTTTCTGTTGTCACTTTGCAGGACACTTTACACACTCAGAGACAACAGGAAAACGTTTTCTAGGGATTGTGAGACTACTAGTAAGAGAACACACTTTTTGTTTTTTTATTACATAACCACCTTCTCTAAATCAAACCCTACTGAAAGACATACATAGGCTTGCTGGTTAAGGTGCTTATCAGGTATGAATAATGGGGCCTATTGTATTTAGGTTCCAGTACATTTACCATCCCCCGGAGTAAACCTTGCCTGCTCAATATTGCCACCTTTGGAGAGACAAGTTTCCAAAATGAATAGCTCTCATTGAAATAAAATGAAATAGTCTTAACTTCTGAAACAGTAATTTTAAAAACCTGTTTCAACCACAGATGCTGCCAGTTAACCATCTATCACCCCTGACCCAAGGTAAAGGTCTCACAATATACTTCTGCCTTTTTCCTATTACATAAAAGTATTGGGACAGCTTAAAAACAAGCCAAATACGATAGCGAGTGCAATAAAATAGCGCGTTGAGAAGACCTCTAACAAGATGGGTAATTCATTGGAGTGGAAAAACACAACCAATAGATGAACCAATAGAGTGGTATTTTTTGACCACTGTACTAGGAGGCTTTACATATAATCCTGGCATTACCACTTTACCCACACACCGCCAGAAATAAAGAATGTATTACAAATGTGAAAACGAATAACCAGATGATTACATTTCCTTTGGAAGTACATTTTACCTCCAGGGAGGTCATCCAAACCCTGATTCTGACATCTAAGTTTCGACTATGCCCTTGGTGAAGCAAGGGTTCCCAGATCTGATTGAAAAACTCCATCTGGTCATTCATCCTATACATTATTTGTTCACATACAGCTATTTTGGACATATCCAACAACCACAGTACCTTATCTTGGGCCACCAGCTTCCTCCAAAACATCAGGATGCATAACTTCACAGTTGCCAAGCCTGTCGCCACCCATCTTTTCCTGTGTGGAAACACACTCTCCAACATGTTATATGGTAGAGGAGACTAGAGTAATGTAGTCTGGTTCAATAAGCACAGTCCACACCTCATTCCAAATGTCCACCAGCCTAGGGCAGCTCCACAATATGTGGACCATGTTGCAGCCAGCTCCTCTACATCTCCAGCAGAGAGTGTGCAGCAACAGGACCACCTTGCGTAGTTTAGTAGGGGACCAATTATAGAGGAGTTTCAACTATGAAAATCTGTCATGAGATGACATCAGTGCAGACCAAGCCTCTGAGGAATATTCGTGCCTCACCATGTGCTGCCAATGCCGTTTAGAGTCTGCTAGAGTTAGCTGAGAGTACAGATAGTCTATGAGGAGCCCATAGATACCCTGAAATAACCTTACCTAGAAAATAAAGTGACAGTGAATTGCAGCCTGTGGCAGAAGGCTTAATGTATGTAGCAGCACACTTGTTCAAATACATTTTTACCTCTGCTTCAGACTCCTACTTTTTTTTTTTTTTACTGATTTTGCCTACCTACATCTACCTCTCCACTCTAGTTTACTTTTCACATCACCTCTTGCCCAGCCTATTATCCTTTCTTGCTGGTTCGGCTCCTCTGACATCCACCTCACCCTACATGTTCATCTCTTAACATCTAATTTCTTCCAAAGCCTCTTACATTCTCCATGGTTCTGCCACTCTTAGATTAATCTTCCACCCATGCTCTACTGTTTACCTCTCATCATTCCACCCAACCTCTCACCTTCTCTTGCAACTACCTTTCTTACATCCACATCTCCATTCCCTGCCCTACTCTTCACCCCTCTTTTCTCACTGACTCTGCTCGTCCTACACTACTTCTCCCCTTCATGCTGTAATCTTCTTCTCATCTTTTCCCCATCCTCTAATTGTATATTTGGATTATGTTCCTCTTACCTCCATCTCTCACCTTTCCCTGAGCTTTGTTGGGTTCTCTTTCTGATTCTGGCCCTCTTATATCTAACTAGCTCCTACCCTCACTCCACTTCACCACATCTCCCCCCCTCCATCTTACTTTTCTCACTGATTCTGCATTCACCTCTCACCATTACTTCTCTTCTCTGTTAAGGTCTCCATTTGCTCTTCATCTTTTACATTTATATCTCCCATCCACATACTGCCCATCACCTCTCGTCTCTCTCTCTCCAGCCACATAACTTTTATTGCGTCTCTGTCCCTTTACATCCACCTCTCTCCTTTGAACCTCCTTAGCCTCTTACCTTGTCTCACTGTTTCTGCCTTTTTTATGTCCACCTCTCCTTCTATGCTCTGCACTTCACCTGATCTCTCCTACTGTCTCTCACATTTCTCACTGATCCTATCCCTATTAAATCCACCTCTCATCTCCTTGCTATACACTTCATCTCTCTTCTCTCACTAGCCTCTAACCTTCTCTCACTGGTTCTACCTGTTTTACATCTACCTCTCTCATGCTTCTCTCCCCCAGCCTCTTTCCTGCTCTTCAAGGTCCTGGCCACTTATATCCACTCCTCACCATTCCCTCTACTCGCTACTTAAGTTCTACTGATAGTTTACCTCTCCTATTCAAGCACCGCCTTTCACCTTTCATCTTTCCCTGCAGCCTCAACTTTTTTCACTAGCTCTTCCCCCTTTACATCTGACTTTCCCACCATGCTCTACTCTTCATGTTTCATCTCTCTTTTACCTCTGCCCTCCTTTCACTGGTTCAACCCCCCACATCCACACCTCCCCTACATGCTCTTCTCTTCATGTTTCAGCTCTCCCTCACCTCTCCCCTTCACCTCTAATATCAACCTCTCCCCTACATGTGCAGCTATTCACCACAGTCCCCCAGCCTCTTACAATGTTTCACCTCTTGAGCAGGGGTGTTACCAATGCCCTGCAGCCTTGGCGGAACTGGCGCCCGCCAGCATTTCAGGAGGTTTCCTGCCCACCAGGGAGCCCCCATTCAGCCCAGGGCCAAAGAATATCTGTGAGATATGAGAGACTAAGGCATCCCTCAACATTCTGCTTAGGCATTATTTTGTGTTACACCACTGCTTGCATGTCCATTTACACCAATGTCTTCATTTCCACTCTCGCCAAGCCTCTTACATTTCTGTGTGGATACTGGCTTTTGTTATATTCCTCTCTGTTGCATAATATTCTTTTTACTTCATCCCTCTGCTAGACTCTTCTCTCACCAATTCTGCCCTTACAGATACATCTATACTTTCCGTATCTCCCTTTCCTCCTGCATTTCGCTCTTTTGTGCTATACTGCTCCTTATGTTCACCTTTCCTCTCTTTCCTGTACTCTTCACCTATCATCTTCCCCACCTCCCTTTATTTGTCTTACCCTTTTATATCCACCCCTCCCTCAATACGTTTACTAAAAGTAAAAGAGAACACCAGACTTCATTAGGTATCCCTGGGAACACAGGAAGGAGGGATATTATATGTGAATATGCATGAGGCTGAGACCTATTGCAATCTTTTTGAATGTGAGAACGAGGAATGGCTTGATGGGTTAAAGGTGATGGATGTGTCCTTGAGGGTCCGTTGTGCTTCTTTTGAGTGGCTGGATGTGGGGCCAGTCCCTCATCTTCCCACCCCTTCAACTTCATCTCTACTTGCTCTGTTACTGCCCCAATTATTTATTAGTTCTTTGTGTCATGTAATTTACAGAAATGTAAGACACCGCTCGCTTATGCTCAGCTACAGCGAATGCTTATGTTTAGCTGAGTGTAACTTTTGACTGCACTTACTCGTATGAAAAGACAATAAATAGGAATTGTAAAAAAATGGCCTCTCCCTCCATTCTCTGCTCTTTTCCCTTTAACTTCATATCGGGTAAACAGTGCTGTTGGACTTGACCCTTTCTTCAGGATTATACCCTAACTTCTTGCTTTTTTCTCCCATTTTTTCCTGAACTGTTGTTGTTGGTTTTAGGACTTTGGACACTTTACCACTGCTGATCAGTGCTAAAGTGCATATGCTCCCTGTGTATATTGTTGTTACAATTGGTTCTCCCTGCTTAGCATATGTGATTTATTGTAAGTCCCTAGTAAAGTGCACTGCAGTGTTCCAAGGCCAGTAAATCAAATGCTACTAGAGGGCCTGCAGCACTAATTGTGCCACCCACATGAGTAACCCTGAAAAGGTATCTCAGACCTGCCACTGCAGTGTCTGTGCGCAGTTGGTAACTGCCATTTCAACTTGGCAAGTGCACCCACTTGCCAGGCCCTAACCTTCCGTGTTCTTACACGTAAGGCACCCCTATTGTAGGCCCAAGCTACCCCCCTGGGCAAGGTGCAGATTATGCGAAAGGTAGGACATGTACTGGTGTGTGTGTCAGGTCCTGATAGTGAAATACTGCCACTATCCTTATTCACTTTTGAAAGGCTATTTTGCCCCACAGGATATAATGGGAAATGCTTTGTAAAGCTTGCAAGTATAACTTCCCATTGGGACAAGATGGAGAAATAAAGTTTAGGCTCTCTGAACTCAGAATTTATAAATACATCTTTCAGTAAAGGTAGTTTTTAAATTGTGTGTTTGAAAAGGCCACTTTTAGAAAGTAGGCATTTTCTTGTTTTACCATTCTGTGTGCATCTGCCTGTTTGTGTATTAACCGTCTGGTTTAGGAGTGATAGAGGATGGGGATGTGCATTCACTGTAGACAGCCGATGGGGGGTTGAGGTGTGCTTGCCCTTCCTGGATGACTTACGGGTGAGCTGAATGGGGTTTGGCTGCATTTAGAGTAGTGGGAGGAGATTCCCTTGCACCTGAATAGGCCGGTCTCCCTTGCACAATGCTTTCTCCACCCCCTGTGGTCATACTGCACCAATGAGGACAGAACTGTTTTGGACTGTGCTCAGAGACCCTTGCACAGAGAAAACTAAGACATTTTGGGGTATAAGTATGAGACC
The DNA here is from genome assembly GCF_964261635.1 of Lissotriton helveticus. Taxonomy (NCBI): domain Eukaryota; kingdom Metazoa; phylum Chordata; class Amphibia; order Caudata; family Salamandridae; genus Lissotriton; species Lissotriton helveticus. The sequence continues at coordinate 695,519,983 of NC_136068.1, forward strand.
TAAAACCCCAGAACTATAGACTACTTCTGGAATCAAGAGGAACCTTTGCCAAGGAGAAGAGCTGGAGAAACTGGAGGAAGAGTACTGCCCCTTTGCTGTGTGCTGTCGGGGTTGGCCTACATTCGCTGTTTCTGCCAAGGAAAGGAAAAGGACTTTGCTGTGTGCTGTGTCCCCCTGCTTGAGGAAGATCTCCAGGGGCTTGAGTTGAGCTTGACTCCTGTTTTGAAGTCTCAGGAACACAAAGAATTCACCCCCAGCTCTCCTGAACTTCCCTGTTGGGAGTTCTGACCTGCCAAGAGGTGTCTGTGACTGTGTTGGGCGTCTGGAGGTTGTTCCTGCTGTTGGGAAATGGAAAAACAATGCAATTACAAGAAAATCAATGCATCGCTCTTCTTGCAGATGTTTTTTCAATGCAGCACCGCTGTGCGAGAAGAGTCTTCATGCATCGCCGTGCCGCTGCCGAAACCGATGCAGCGCTTGTTGCCGTTGCAAGAACCAATGCATCCAGGGATCGCGGCTGAAGAAACCGACGCAGTGCCGCTCGATGCCGCCACACCGATTGTCGACGCATCCCAGATTTCCACGCATCGTGCCTGTGCAGCAAATTTTCCTGACACATCACCCGCGGAGCAGAACCGTGATGCCTCACTTTCCCCTACAGACCGTAATCGACGTATCACTTCTCCTGTGTGCAGCAGAACTGCCGCATCGTCTCCCCATGGTCTCAGGAACTGACGCATCTCTTTGATTTTCAACTCTTCCCATCTCTGCGGCTGTTTGGCCGTGTGAATTTTGTTGCAACTACAGGTACTTTGAAAGAAATCACGCATCCATAGTTTTCTATGGACCAAGTTGTTTGAAACTTTTTAAAGTCATATTCTTATTACACATATGTTTGATTTTGTCGTTTTGATCTTTTTGAGCTTAGATAAAGATACTTTCTTTTTCTAAACTGGTGTGGTGTCCATTGGTGGTGTTATCACTGTAATACTGTGTGTTTGGAGCACAAATACTTTACACATTGCCTTTGATACAAGTCTGTCAGCTCGTTCTAAGCTACCAGGGGGTGAGCAGGGGTTCTCTAAAACAAGAGTCCCTATATGGACAATGGTACCTACCTCTGCCAACTAGAGACCCCCATTTCTAGCAAGTGCCTATTATGATGCATTGTCATTCTTTCTTTTGTTGCAAGCCCTAGGATATCCTGATTTCCATTCATGCAGGGCAGGGCTCACTGTACATCTAAGGCAAGTTAAAGTGTGGTGCTAATCGCTGTTCTCATGCAGATGCATTGATTGGGCTGAGGGAGGGCTGCCAGTAGCCACCGTGACAGATAATGTCATTAAAAGGGTGACTCAGATACTTTTGTCACAACTGGAAGCTGACACGGGTTAGTGCGATCATTTAGCCCTTTCAGCCCATAGCTAAGGACCTCAAGTGAGCGAGGGGCCACTTCCTTGAGCTTTGTAGCGCTGAACAATGGCCGCAAGACCCAAGGGATGGTGCTTCCAACCTGTAACTCTTAACACTGATATCTTTATAAGGGCAGTGCTCTGGTGCAGGGCCCTTTACTTTTTAGTAGGCACTGAGCCCTCGGCAGCTGCCCATGCTAGTGGCCCTGTTTATACCAACATCACCGACCCTTTCCAAGAACTCTGTCATCAGCTCCTACACTTCTTTTGACAACGCATAGAATTAGAGCTCCTTCTTCCTTGCACCCTGCAATGGCAGTTTGTAGATGCCTGAGGAATAAAAGGAGGTAGGGTTAAATACAACTGAACAATTACAATGTAACCCATTTGGCCACACATTGAAACTCTGAGTCAGAAAATAGGATTAAGTATGGATTTATTACAAATTCAAAGCTGAGCTGATATAAATCAGTCTCAGAATCATAGGGCCTGATTACGATGCCTGTCTGCCCGACCATTGCATAAAAAAATCTGATTCTGACCACTGAGGCCAGGAAAGTTCCCCCTGACGTATTACGATGCAACTGTTGCTACTGCAGAGGTCTCATCTACTGCAAATATGTCACTGCAAGTGGGTGCAAAATCACAGGAAACGTGCTATGTACACACATGCATGACATATGTGGGGATATACCTTGTGCATCATGTGCACCATTGCTGGAGTGTGGCGATCTGTGCAGTCCAATCAATAGGGATGCATGCCACCTACGGACTTACCTGCATTCCAGCGCACAGAGGGTCATGGTCTTCGGGATGCAGCTGCTGCAGTTTAGGGGGAACCTTGAAAAAGGAATCCATGCTGGAGACTGTTGGAGAGAAGCTGTTTTGAGACACCTCAAATCCATAGTTTCTGACGACTCAAGGCAGGAGGTCAGACCGCCACTGGCGAGTTGTTGGAACCCACATTGTAATCCATAAGCAGGTCGGAGAACCCTGTATTGCCTTATGGATGCTGTTTTTCTCCAACCGCCATCTCAGTGGTCGGAGAAAGGCTGTTGGAGTTGGCGGTCTTTCAGCGGTTGGTCAGAGTTCAGGATGCATGCATCATAATCGGTGTTTGGAGCGACGGCTTCGGACAAGACTGCAGCCTGTCTCCGATAGGACCATGGAAGCCGGACTGATCGACATCATAATCAGGTTCATAGTATAAAATTGCAGAATCACTAATGGAGATCCAAAACGTCTGACAACATTTATCCTCAATAACAGAAAGCAAATGAGGAATTCCATAGCTGCAATACATAGAATGAGAAACAAAGTCTGATGAGTAGATTGAAAGTTTAGATCCTCCTGCCTATACATGAGGTTGTCTAAGAAAATCTAATAAGCCCTATTCTAAACTAGGTATCACGAATCCCTATTTAAATTATGAAAGCAGAGAAAGGTTACAGCATAGTAGAACCTCTGTAGAAGTTCACTAAAGGGAAAAAATATTGTATAGCATGAAGCCACACAACAGAGATGTTGCAAAGAGGTCTGTATCTCTCAGAGTCTAAAGGGAATCTGAATAAAGCAAAAGCATGATCCTCAAGTATACCTACAACAGGAACTTCGAGAACATTCAAGACTTCTTTCCTTGGTCCATACATCAGAACGTCCCTGTATTCCTCCCGTTTCCCTATGCCGCATAGACAGTAGTCCTCCCTTCGCTCCTTAAGGTGTCCCATCCTTGCCAAAAGTACTTCTCCCAAGTCCTACTAACTCATTCACATAATGCGCCTTTCTCTATTCATAAGATCCCATGACTGCACTTGATGAGGAGAGAATACATTGCATCCAAAACAAAACGTTGACACTGAAGGTTAAACATTAAGAAATCCATTTGCTTAAGGCCTTTGGGCATCTTAAAGTGGCAAGCATTACAGTACACGTTTAAATGAACGTTTACAGATACATATACGGTTATATTTCATTTAATTTCAAATAAGCTTTATTCGATAGCATGTATCATAAAAGCAATTCACAGTAAGCAAGACAATAATCAATTCATCCTAATATTAAAATTAAAAGAGTATTACAAAAGGAGATAAAAACCTTGCTATCGATAAATGACATGAATAAAAAATATAAAAAGTTTAGACAGTACTCCGGGACGGCACTACTCTAACAAGTGCAAGATTATTATTTTGCTAATACAAAAGTCTCCACAATAACAATTTTCAACATTAAATTTGTTTAGTATTTATCGAGAGCATTCCTGTATCTAAGTATGGACTCTGGGGAATCAATGACTAATTTTGCCCAACTTCCATGTTTATTGCTTTGGTACGGACAATCCATGCGCAACCCAAGAACTTGGCAACACCGCAAACAAACAAGGGCCCAGAGGAGTCTGTTTTCAAAATACGTAGAGCCTCTAGGTGACTTCTAGTGCCGAATTGTGTACATATTGGCTTGAGCCATCGGAGCCTGGCCTGTCTGTATGCTGAGCAGACAAACAATAGATGGGATAGAGTTTCCTGCTCAGCATCACAGCAAGGACAATTGGGTGGGGAAGAATTTAAGGGGTCCCATTTTGCCCTGGTCACGTTTACTGTTAGGGAACCAAATCTAAACTGCATATATAATGCCCTATCTCTGGGTTTCCTAATGAAATCCAGATAGGGTTCCAGAGAGCAAGCTGACTTATACTGAAGGAATTCCTCAGTTAGTCTTCCTTGTCTGGTATTAACTAGGGACTGAAGGGAGACCCAATTCCAGTAGATCTTTTTTTACTCGTTCTTGGGCGGGGGCACCTGAGTTGCCCAAGATTCGGCCAATCCCAATTCGGTCATCAGACCTTTCATTTCCCTGATCTATTTGATCCTTTTGTTAGTATCCAGGACAATCAGTTCAGCGAGGCCAGTCGCGTAGTCCTGAAGTTCTGGGGTGCGTCTTAGTCTTGCCCAGTACAGGAGAGGGTGAAGTCTAGCCACATCACTGAATGTGCGTCTACCCATATCACAGAACAAAGGCTTGAGTGGTGTATTAATAGGGACAGATGCAAGTTCCCTTAAGAATTTGTTCTCAGATCTTCCTATCTCTGTTGTCCTTTAGAAGCCCCATAGATCTGCTCCATACATAGCAGAGCTCACAGCTTTTCCTTCATACACTGCCAATGACGGGCCTATCGTTCTTGAATATGAGGAACGCTGGTCTCAAGCAATGGCTCCCGCCACCCGCTTGTGGTTCAATAGCATCTTATTCAAATGGCCCCCCCAGTGCATTTTATCCGTTAATCTAATGCCCAAGTAATCAAAAGAATGTACTCTCTCTAGTGGAGAGCCGTTGAGAGTTAGATTATTTCGAAAGTGTTTCCCGGGGTTAAAAGCTTAAAAGCCATGAACTTGGTTTTTAAGATGTTTATGACTAGGCCCCTTAAAGTGCAGAACGCTTGAAAGCGGGTGAGGAGTTTTTGCAATCCCATTGCGGTTTTTAGGATTAACAGTGTGTCGTCTGCAAATAGTAGGGTTCAATTTTTTCGCCAGCCAGGGATGGGGCATCTGCTGGATCTTGGCTTAGAAATTTAACCACTCCGTTCACAAAAAGTGAAAAGAGGGTAGGAGCCATTACACATCCCTGGCGGACCCCCCTATTTACCATTATCCTCTCAGTGGTTTGCCCTTGATGCCCCCATCTAACTCGCGCAAAAGTGTCCTCGTGAAGACGTATTAGGAAATATAAGATGTAGGCAGGTATGCCCATTTCATGTAATACTGACCATAGCTTTTCTCGAGGAACTAGATCAAAGGCAGTCTTAAGATCTATGAATGCTAAGTAAAGGCTTCCCTTCCCTAGAGTGACAATTTTCCAGTAGAGGAGGAACAGCCTAACCACTTGATCTATTGTGCCAGTGGCTTTCCTGAAACCTGCCTGGTAATTGGAAAGGATGCCTTCTTGCTCCATCCAAATTTGGATCCTATTTAAAATAGATCTACCAACCACTTTCTGCATGGAATCTAGTAAGCTAATAGGCCTGTAATTAGCAGGGTCCTGGCGATCTCCCTTTTTGTATATGGGTATGATCTCTGCTTCTTTCCATGACTTTGGGACATCCATACCTTTCAGTATGTTGTTCATTAAAAGCAATATGTAATAAGCCCACTTCTGGGGTTCCTTTAAAAACAAATCGCCCGGAATACCATCTGGACCTGCCACTTTTGCAGGTATAATAGACTTGATAGCATTCACAATCTCACCCAGCTCAAAGGGATGTGTAACTACTGGTACCACTATGTCCTGGATTCCATGGGACTGTATTAGTTCGGACCCTACTGCATCCTCCATGTACAATTTGGAAAAATGTTCCCACCAGGCTCTACTATCAATGTGGTTTGGAATGGGAATATTGTCTTGCCTTTCTCGATTTTTTAGTAGGGTCCAAAAAGCGGTGGAATCTCTCTTTGCGCTAGCCTCCTTTAATTCCTCCCAGTGTGCCTCGTCCCTATCTCGCTTGGCTTGTTTCAGGGAAGAGTTATATTCCTTTCTAGCCGTTTTAACCATTATAGAATTTTTCCTCTTCACTGCTAGAAATAATGCATGCCTTTTCTCCCTGCAAGTCTCTGTAAACCAAAAATGTGTACTTTTTGTTTGAGCTTTTCTTTGTGTACTGTATGGTTTGGAGATAACATGAGAACCAATCATCCCAATTGTGTCTTGGTGGATTAAAAGAATCCTCTCCCACCCCAACTTTGCTGCTGAGGCTTCCTCTAGTTCAGCTGTCTTGGTTGCAGCAATATGTGAGAGTTTAGAATTCTCCACTATGACCTTAGACCACCTTAATCGTCTACCACAATTGGAAAGGATTAACTCCTTGGTAACGAGATGGGCATTCATTGTGTGGGTATCGGGTAGAGCCCACCAATTCTCCATTTTTAACAATAGAGGATTGTGGTCGCTATCAATGGTCTTTCCCACATCCATATCTATAACGGCCGATCAAAGACGTAGGTCCACCAATAGATAGTCTATTCGGGATGGGCATGCGAGTTTGTAAAAAGTATTAGCCCCCTGTGTGTCAAGGGTAGTCCTGCCATTTACTGCTCTAAGACCATATTCTAAAACCAGAACATTGATCTGTATTATAATCTCAGACCATCTTTTTTACTGGGAGAAGTGACAAAGGGGGCACTTTTCCACGAGGAATCCTCTTCCAAGGTCCCTACCGGATCATCGCAGCCTAACAGCTCGAAGGTGCAATTAAAGTCACCAGCAACGATGAACTTTGCGGAGGGATGGCACTTGATAGGCATTCCTCCAACTGGCTGACGATGGATGAGGAATTGCCATTCACCGTCCCTCTAATATAGACATTAAAAAGCTCCAGTGAATCCACCCCCCTCAGGCCTTTTACTGACAGCCACATGATATCGGGACTTCCTGTGTCGTGTTGAGAGGCTGACCAGCCCAGATCTAATCTAATCCATATAATTATACCACATGATGGTCTGCCCTTTCCCATGTGAGCTGCTGGAATATAAAAAGTATTGTATCCAGATTTACACAACATGGTAAGACTCCAAGTCTCCTGGAACAAGCATATGTCGTAAGCCTCCACCAGCCTGTTCCAGGCAGGTACGGACAGATTTTTCTTCAACCCAGCTATGTTCCAAGAGAGGATTTTTAGGGGGACCAGACCATTTGAAGTTTGGATGAGATTATCTGTATCTATACAGGGTATAGTTTCTGGGAAGTTAGGTAAAGATGGGACCGAGGGGTGCAACTGGGTTGGTGATTCCTGGGGGCTGGGACTAGGTAGATTACCACTCCTTTCACCGTCTACTGCAGGTTTCTGATGCAGTCAATCATTTGCATCCAGGGTTGAAGAGGCCCCAATAGTTTTCTGGGTAGAGTCATTCCCCCCTCTTCTTGCTATTACAATAGGGAAACGCCTGATTTGAATGCGCAAGGACTACGGGGAAGATGTGCGGTACTCTAGCGCCACTAGATTTTCTGCCAAACTGGCATCAGCTAAGGTTAATTCGATACTATCAAAAGCGGAGTTATAATATAAATGTAGAGCACTATTCAAATGGATATCTTGTCAGGTATAAAATAAAAGTTGAGTATTATTCAAATGAGTACACAAATAAATAAGAATTGACAATGTTATTTGAACCACACAAATGCAGATATATACAGAAGAACTGCAATCAATGTTACTGTAATGAAAACTTTAATATGCACCCTTGTATAAATGTCGAGATTACACAGTAAATACACTTTCTGTATCTGTTCAGGTGCACTATATTACATTAATAATATTAAGTCACTCGAAAACATGAGGCTCTTTATAAATATATATGTGGCCTAGTCAAACATGCAAGGGTGGAGCCAAAATTACGCTGCTCCACTTTAAACCAAAGATAATGACGACAGGGATCGCATAACAGCGCCTCCTGGCTTTACCTGTAGTTTGCAATACTTTATTTACAGGCTTTTCGAGTGGTGGATGATCAAGTCATGGAGGCTTGAACCACCCAGGGAGGGGGGAGGGGGTTGGGGTGAAGAAAAAGGCAGGGAAGACATTTGGGCGGAGATAGGGCCACCATCCAACCCTACATTAGGTGCCCAGAGTCCATTTACCTCTCAGTGTGTACATGTAACAACCAGCTAAATAAAAATTAACTTTATACTTAAAAATAATATACCATCTCTGCAAATGTACGTGTTTTGCTCGTGCATCTATGAAATGTATTGCTCACATTCGTTGAACAGACTGGTTTAGGTCTTAATCTACGGTTTTTTTTCTTTTTCGCCATAAACCCAATTTATCTAATCTAACAATACACCAGATGTTCTCTCTCTGCATGGCTCCAATTTCTATATCTGTCTTTAATGTAAACATGCTGAATAAACCTTCCCTGGTTCCGTGCACTGCAGTGTAGGATAATGAGCCGTGTACAGTAAGCACCAGGAGGCAGGAGAGAGGGAGGGGACAGAGCACTGCAGAGGAAAATGTTGCTGCAGCAGCATCATCCACCGGTGACGTTAGTCTGTCAGACAGACGCTGTGCGCTTTTGTGACTCACCACCATAATTATCCTGGGCTCGGATGCTATTTTTGTTTGTTGCTCCCAGTACATAATCACAGTTTCATTTTTCAGAGTTAAGGTTGCGAATGCTCAATTCACCAGTCTGGAATATATAATAACCCAGAGAAGGCAGTGCACTGATGCACAGAAAAGAAAGACCGAAAAAGATAGGCTTCTAGCAAAGATTTTTAGACCGATTTTATCACCGTCTCCTCTTTTGTTTCCTAGCTGCTGTGGTGACTAAAGTCAGGAGAGAGCGCATAGATTAATATTACCTGTTTCACTTGTAAGAAATGACTGGGCATTTGCCCATGCAGATCGACACGCTACAGAGCAAATGGCCTTTTACGACTTTAGATAAGAAGCCTCTTACCACCTTAAAAATAAATAATTAGCATTTCTAATGCAGTGAAAAAAGGGTGCGTCCCCGACGCTTTAACATTTTAACTAGCAAAGTAGTTATTTGCATAATTAAAAGCCTCAAGCCTTTTCTGCATTATAGCCGTATTCCTTTTGCTAAAACAATTTGCAAATAATGGGTGCTTGGACTTCGCCATGACACGTCAGAGAATATGGGAGGGGCGGGCATTTTCTTTTTCAGTATATCTTCTTTGAGTTTCCAGGGTAACATTTTCATTTTAATTTGGAAGGAACGTCTGCCATCTGGTGGAATATTAGAGTACAACACTGGTTAAGCGATTGTCTTTTACTTTTTTTTCTCTGTTGTAATGCATAATAACATGGTGGTTCAAGGTAAACTGATCCTGGTGGGTGAGGGTTATTATACTACATAAACCTTTTTGCTTTTTCCAAAGGGGAGATTAGCCCAAACGTTCGACTAGGGCTCCTGTTTTTTAATGTACTTTCATGAGTAAGGAGGATGAGGCCTCCTCTAATACCTATTATCTCCCCCACCCATATAAATGCAGTGTTAGTAGGTCAACCATTCTATTATCTTTTAAACCCTACACTACTTTTCTCATAAGGACAGAAACGTGCTTTTTATAATGCCATTGTTTGTTCAAGTACTTCTGTCAAATCTTCATGTTTATCAGAAGTGTGCCCCTTCCTTTTTCCCTAATATGTGCTCCCATGGTAAGAATACAGGTAACACTATGAGCATATTTACAAAGGAATGGCAGAGCGTAGCGTTAAGCACAAAATGCTAACAGCATGCTCTGTCATTCCGAAAACGCAGGGATGAATCGTATTCACAAAGATACAGCACATCCCTGCGTTTTTCCTAGCGCTGGCGCTAAAGCTGCCTAGCGACAACGCAGGCACCCTCCACCATAGTGCAAGGGTGCCTGCATTGAAGGAATGATTGTTTATGTGCAGGAAGGTGTGCCTTCCTGCACATGATCCAGAATGGCGATTTGAAACTTCTACGTGTGCTGCATTGTGCAGCACACATAGAAGTTGCAAATCATCATTTTTTTATGATTGTTTGCGTGCAGGAAGGGACACCTTCCTGCACATAAACAATAATTCATGGTAATTTGCTGTTTCTATGTGTGCTGCACAATTCAGCACACATAGAAACTGCAAAAATGAGGAGAAATAAAGCATTTCTCCTCGTTTCGCCATGTTAAACCAGGTTTTCCTTGGGTTTAATTTTGGGGCTGCCTCCTATTTACGCCACTCTTGTAAATAGGGGACAGCGTCAAATCCAATGGGCGTTGCGGTGGAACGTCCACCACAACACCCATTGCCCACCCCTTTCACGCTAAGTAAAGGGTGTAAATAAGAGAACGCCCCAATTGCCACAGGAACGTCGTTAAAAGTGACGTTACTGGGATGATAGGGGCTTGTAAATATGCCCCAATGAATGTTAGGCATTGCCTAAAACTTTACTGGTATAGCACTAAGGCCTGATGTACTAAATGCTTTCATAGTCATAAATCCAGTGATTCGCAAAATCAAAGGCTTTGCAAGTGCAAATTAACAATTCATATGCTTAGAGGCACTTTGCGAGCTGGAAAGTTGCATTTATTCCAATACAAAAAGAAGAGGAAGCACCCTGCCCACCTCCTCACTGCAAGTCACAATGAGATGTAGCAATGCTTTGCGCCTGCTATTGAGGTCTTAAAACTTTGATCTGATAGTGAGGTCCTTCATTGGCAGGCATCTCGTTTGCAAGCTATCCCCATGATGACTGCTTCCACATTGTGAATGGTAGCTGGCAGGATCTGGGCAGCAGCCAGTGGTCTAGAGGGCCACTGCAAGCTCCACAGGATGTTTTTCCCGATTGTTTTAAGTAGCCCCTTTCCAGGGGAGGTTTTACAAAACATTCCAGAATTCAGGTTATGCAAATACAGGGACTGAGTCTTTGCAGGCCCCCCTCCCTGTTTTTACTATCATTTGCTGGGGTTCGCGAAATGGCTCCTGCATGATTAATATTAATGAAGTAGCAGTAATTGTAATCTACTGTGAATAGGGGTGTTTTGCTGTCGCTAATCAGAACAGCAAAACGAAGGGCAAGTTGTAAACCTCTGTGGCGTGGGTACATCATGACCATAAAGCCTTAACAAGTTTGGCCCCTATGGTGGTCCTGCTCCTAATGACAGGACCCCAAGATACAGTTTACACTGGGTAATCGGTTGCATTTTTAAGTGCCGCAATCTTGCGGGCCTCTACTCTCCTGCATGCCTTCATGTGGTTAGGGACAAGTTGGGAAGTGTCACTCTCCACAGCTACACCCCCTCGGTGCCTTATACAAAGCAGCAATATGAGAACAGCACATGTAGAAAAGTCAGCCCATAACGCCCCGGATGCCCAGGCTGCTGGCGCAGGGCGACTCTTCGTTTCCATCTTGAGTAGTTACCAAATAAAGAGACGGGCACTGGAAGTAGGAAGACAAGGAAAAAGGTTTATTACTCATGAGGAGAGCCTGTCCATTGGGACACTCGCATAGTGTCTTCGGGAGGTGCTCTAACAAGTTTCTCTGAGGCTTCGTCTTTTATACACAGGTTTGTGGCACACAGGCATCCTTTATTACAATCAACGCTTTGTATAGTATGGAGGTATTTCAACACGTGGCTACAGTAGGGCCCTTATCCTCCATGCAATAGGAGGGGCTGTCACACAGCTGAGTGTTCTGCTGATTCCATTGGAATGTGTGTGCCTGATCGAGTCTCAGGGGGTGGGGTGGCCATGATCAATAGTAGCTTCTTCCAAGAGAGACGAGTGCATAAAGTAGTGGGCAATAAACTGTATCCTCGGGCTAAAGGATGACCAGCAGTCAGTGCTGACGTTCAGGCTCAGAGGAAGAGGTCATCAAAGGAGGGGTATTCATGGAGGGACAGGAGGTGTTGGTCAGGCGCGGGGTGCGATTCTTAGGGACAGAGTCATGCGGGGAGGGGTGGGCTCATGACTCTCGCATGTGGGAGAGGGGCAGCCAGGGTGCATGGGGGATGCTTGCAGGGTCAGGGAAGGGGCGCTGGCGATCGACCGCAAACTGAGAGACCATGGTGCCTAAAGTGGCTGTCGTGTACGTGTGTGCATGGGTCTATGCTAGTGGGACAACACAGTCAGAGTTTTAACAATATCCATTCTGTTTACACCAAGGGGTACTGTGAACATAAATGAACGCCACTTATGTACATACACATTGCTACTTTTAACAGTCGCCGCTTTTTACATAAGCAAGTTCAATTTCTACACAGCCGATGTGATAGGCAGAATACAATACATGTTAATTTACATCTGTTGGGCTCTTTATACAAGCCTAGAAATCGGCATAATATTTAGTCGGTGTAGAATCAAGAAAAATGTTCCGACACAAAAAATCAGCTTCACATTTTCTCTCTAGTGACATCAACATACAGGAAGAACGCTCTGATACCTTCCGGGTTGTCAGTACTATAGGGGATCTTTGAAAAACTAACCAGATGAGTGACCGATGAAACATTTCTTAAAAGGCAATACAAAATGGTTGAGGGAGGTATTCAATTCGATACAAGTAATTTTAGTCAAGGGGCGAATAGAAAGTTCTGGAAAGGGGGAGGGTCTTTGTCGCAATGTCTTTTAACAGAGTCCGTCTTCTTTTGTTGGCGCTGCTGAGCACCGGCGGTGGAGCTATAGGTCCAGCTCGGAGTCGTCCTTACACGTTGCAGGGTGCGATCAGTCCTCTGCTGTTAGATCACAGTCCTGTTTCCTAACTCATTTTCTTAGGGGTGCCTTATGCTGGGCACCTGCGTGTCTTTCTTCTTCCGTGACAAAATCCTAGTCCATAGTCAAATTTTATACGAAAGAGTTTGTTGAATAATCGAGGGAGGAGAGGGCGGAGTGGGGCCAGATCTTCGAACATACCAAGGGACCAAGGGAGCAAAGGACAATGAACAGGCAGGCCCATCAGTCGGAAAAAAAGGGACGGGGACTTCAGGCACGAGTGGGTCAGCAAGTCGAGGGCTTCAAGGCAGCCCCTTATTTCTTCGTCAGCTGAACTTGAAAGTAGTGCCTCGTCCCGCGTCTCGTTGCTCTGCGGCTCCACCTTTGGTCGTCACACGTGCTCCATGATCTGTGGCCAGGCTGTGCGTTACGTCCAGCTCCTCTCCTTTGGTGATTGTATCTTTGAATGGGTGAAAAACAAGTTTTTAGACAAACTGGTCGGGAGAACAGCAATACATCTCAATTCCTTCCCTATTCCTGAGTAGGTGGGGGATAGGTTCATCGGTCACAGTCAGAGGTCGGTATTTAGGGAGTCTGTAAAAGGGCATTGCATATTGAATTCATAGACTTGTTTGGCATTCATTCGCGACATATGATAAGAGAAATTGAACTTTTGTACACAATGTATTACGTTACAAAAAAATCGAGTCCTTATGGAGAGACTCGTTCTTCCCTTTAACCCAGGTATCGACAATATCACATCTCCTTTCGGGGTCGGCTAATTCTTGCAAGTAGGGGCGTTATCATAGGGTTGATCGGGGGCGCGTGGGTGCTTTTGGACAGGGAGCTGGGGGTCGATCGGGGGAAGTGGGGTACTCTGGACATTCGCACTTAGGTGCAAGGGGGTGGGGCACTCGGGCATTGGGGATCGCATTTTCTAACGAACTGAGAAACAGAAGACCATTGACGTTATAGTTCCCTTATAAAAGGCCAGATTAGGGGACATCCGTCGTCTTACCCGTCCTTTCCTTCATTACCAACTCGGGTTCTATTGTTTGCAGAAGGGAGAGGTAGTAATATGGCAAGTCTCAATCGTTTTGGTTTTTGGTCAATTTTGCAGAACACCTTTGCGTTCGAGAAACCCAATTATGTTTGTGTCGGAGGGACACAACGCCACCATACAAGAAAAAAAGGAAACGGGGGGCTTCTAGAGAGAGAGAGAGAGAGAGAGAGAGGGAGAGAGAGAGAGAGAGAGAGAGAGAGAGAGAGAGAGAGAGAGAGAGAGAGAGAGTCGTACTCTAAACGAACCATTCGGTACACGTATGCCGTGGGGAGAGAGAGAGACGTGTACAATAATGGTCCATTCAGTGCGCACACAACACAGAACAACAGGGGTCAAGTGACACAAAAACACAGGCAGAGGGATGACGTATATTCATGCATCATGTACACACGAATTCAGACGGGGAAGACAGTACATGTATTACACGCAAAGATCCAAGACAAAACAAAAACAGTTATTGGCCACAATTATCCTTTTCTGTATGCTGAGCATCTTTATCATCCTAAGCTCTTTTTACCTTTTTCTCATCTTTTATTCGTTGGCTGCCTCTTACTGGTGGCTTTGATTGTACACACTTACGCCTTTGGCAACTGGTCATGAACTAACCTGGTCGGGCTAATGCTCACGGAGGTTTATTGAGTCATTTTTAGCAAGTGCGTTTCCAGGCTGAGACAACAGTTGGTGTCAATTGGAGAGCAATGGGGCAGCTTTTAGTTATATGCCTATGAGGATGCGGAAAAGGAGGTAGTAGGTTTTCGAATGTTGGCAATATCCCTAGTCCTCTCGGCGGAGGATACTTGTGTAACCCCTACCTCGAAAATACCCTAAACTTTTCCCTACTTAGTTAAACGTAAGAATGTTTAATCATGTGTGTACATTATTCTTTTTGCTTTATTCGGGGTTTGTCGCGGTTAGGTACTATAATCAGACCCCTTTTCCCGTCTCTTCGTCTGTTGGATCACCGTTTTCGTCGGCATTCCGAGGTGACCTGCAGAGAGAGGGAAAAGGAGGGGCAGGGACTACATTGATAGACACATTAGCGTGCATAACCCCAGAAAGGCTTTTACTTACTGCGTACTCGGCCTATTTCCACAGGATGCAGTCACTGCCAACTGGGGCGTTTAAGCCCAGGTGGACCGTTAGTGTGATTTTTCTTATACAGGTAGCATATAAAGTATGGGCTAAATACCAGAATCTTTAGCTGTTGCTTTTGGCTGTATAAAAAGGAAAAATACACAACTAAAAATTAGACCCTTCATATTTGCAATATTTCTATGTATTATACTTTTCAACCCTTTATCTAATCGAGCTTAGTCATTCCACCTACATTTCAGTTATATCGAAAAATAGGGATTATTCATTCAAGACTTTATCAATTTACACGGACAACTATAGTTGCTTTCTCAAAAAATCTTTAATAAGAATGTCGGTGCATAAATACGGGCCTACAACCCCGTGGACCGGCCACGGAGCAGGCTGGAGCGGAGTCGGTGGTCGTTTATTTCACAATAAAGGTGCGAAAAACGCAATAAAATCATGTCGAGACTTCAGTGTGAGCGAGTGTCATAAGTGTTGGGCTTCCAACTTTCAATAATCATGATGTGCAAAATTTAAACAACAATTCATTGTCCGAATGTTCAATCAATACCTATCTGATGTCAATTTACTGTCTGAACGCATAATCAGTACCCATCCAATATCAATCCACTGTCCGAACGTGCAACCAGTACCCATCCCATATCAATTCATTTTCCCGAACTGACAGTGTACATCCTGAATCGCTTTAATTGTCCAAACTCATAATTAGTACACATCCTATATCAATCTATTTGTTTAAAAACTTCATACATATCCTATGACACCAAGGCTGAGCAATCGGGGTACAATAAAGAGTTGAGGGTTTCATTTGCATCGGCGCCATTTTGAGTGCAGTCAGGCAGATTCGGGCATAGTCTAAATCTCTACTAACTCATGGTTGGCCCAGAGCTTCCTTTGGCAGTCCAAAGTTCCGTTAAAGGGCAAAAGAAAGGATCGGTGGTTTGAACCATCAGTCAAAAAGAGGAGGGGGTGCAACAATGTTCCTACCGGGTCATACTGTGCTCTCACCGGAACTGATCTGAACTGTGGTCTGGCGCCAGCATGGGAGCGCCGACGTCCTGCGGCTACATTTCCATCGTTCCGTGGGCAATCATGGCAGCCACTCCCAATCGGGGGTATTTGCGGGAGTCGGGGACTCCCGCGGCTCCTCTAGAATCATCAAGGTTGTGGAGAACTATGACGGTGGAGTCAACATGTGACCGGGCCATTCCTTCATGCTGGGCCCGCTCTTGCCAGGTCGATCGCCATTTTGAGAGTTCGGCAGCTATCGGCGATCGCGGGGTCAAATGAGCGAACGGGCTCCCACCTGCCGGGCGAGGCGTTGCAGCATCGCCACAGTGGAAGAACCCTTTTCCGGGCGCCTGGAGCGCTGAGGGTCCAGTTGGGAAGCCTCCACCCGGGGAGGCGGGAGAGGCCTGTTCGCATCGTCTCTCCCTCCCAGTGCACCCCACGGCGTCTCGCTTGACATTTGTTATAGCCGGACCAGGCGATGAGGACGGGGGGGGGGGGGGGGGGGTCGGAGGCATGTGCGAGACATCCCCCCCAGAGTTGTCGCAGCAATTATTGAAGAAAGAAGTGGTGTCGGGCGTGTTGTCGCCGCCATTACGAAGGAGAAAAGAAAGAATGTCTCGTCCGCCTCTGGGCCGGGCTTCCGGTGGATGTCGGCCGGACGCCCCTTGCTCTGGCCCCATGAACGGGTTCCTTGGCTTATCGGCTGCAGCCGGATCCCGTTGGCCCCAGCCCCCGGTCGTTGGTGGCCGGACCGGGAGAGAGTGTGGCGGGACTACCTGCAACTCTCAAGGGCCACCGCGGTCGGACTGGGAGAGAGAGGGGAGGGTCGAGGACATAGACATTCCCCCCCCTGCAACTCTCCGGTGTTGTCAAGGTAATCCCCTGGCCGGGTCCCGCTGGCCTCGGCCTCTCCTCCGGCTACACCCTGCGTAAGGATCTCCTGGCCGACTGTTGGCAGCAGGACCCGCCTTATATGGATTGCTTCCGGCTGGGCGTGGCCGCAACCCTGCTCCACTTTGGAAGTTTCCAGAGTGGAGGCGGATGTTCTGCTGACTTGCATTTTCCCCAGTTTACCGTTTTTATTTCTAACGTTTCTTGTTTCTTGTTTCTAGGGCATTAATAGGTTTTATCATTACGTATTGTTATCGTTTCTTTGTTCGTTATTTAATAAAAAGTTCATCAGTGGCCTACTGGTTTCGTTTTCCTATTCCTCTCTTTCCAGGTCGTTTCATGCTAAAGTTTCTGTTAACAGGATACAGTGATCACTTTATTATCTCATATGTCCTTTTCACTAGGGGTGCTCTCTGGTCGGGCCAGATGATCTTCCTCTAGTAAATGGTCCGGGTGAGACTGGCGTATCAGTCAGTGGGGAGTAGATAGGCATGGCAGATTAAAACGGGGGACAAAAGGTCCGCATTACCTACCCTTCACTACTTGCAAAGACTAGAGTATGGCGACTTCTGTGCTTGTTTGCAAAATAGAGAATACCTCCAAAAAGAACCAATTCCCAAACAGTAAATGTTCGGGCAAACAATCAATCAATGAGGAACGAAATAGGTACGACGTGTTAAAGGTTTGCGTTACCTACCCTTCACTTTCTGCAAAGGGAGAGAGAATATTCCTATTCTTCCCCGTTTGCAGGCAGAGAAGATTCCTAAGAGAACCAACTTCGAACAATTCAATGCTCGATTCAATCAATCAATCAATGGGGAGAAAAATAGGCACGACGTGTTAAAGTTTTGCGTTGCCTACCCTTCACTATCTGCAAAGACTAAACAGAGTATGGTGATTCTGTGTTTGTTTGCAAATAGAGAATCTCCCAGAAGCAATCAATAGGCAATACTAGTATTTTCAAACAATCAATCAATCAATTTCGCAATTTTGTCGTGTGTCACGACCTTACCCGGACCGGACCATGTGGGCAGTTCTTCACCTTCCTTTTTCCAGCGCCCGATCGTTCTCTTTCTTCACGTTTTTACCGCAGCAGTCCTGTGGGAATCCAGTCAGGACAATAGGTCACTCGAGAGAGGTCCGTTCGGAATCGGTGAAGTTCATTCAATCGGCAGCCGGACGAGGGCCCTCTCAAGGCAGGTATACTCCAATCATTTAGATGTTCACCCCATCGTCTGGACCTCTCTTACCGGACCTTATGTCGCTGATGGGCCCCGCGTTTGGGACGCCAATTGTAGAAAAGTCAGCCCATAACGCCCCGGATGCCCAGGCTGCAGGCGCAGGGCGACTCTTCGTTTCCATCTTGAGTAGTTACCAAATAAAGAGACGGGCACTGGAAGTAGGAAGACAAGGAAAAAGGTTTATTACTCATGAGGAGAGCCTGTCCTTTGGGACACTCGCATAGTGTCTTCGGGAGGTGCTCTAACAAGTTTCTCTGAGGCTTCGTCTTTTATACACAGGTTTGTGGCACACAGGCATCCTTTATTACAATCAACGCTTTGTATAGTATGGAGGTATTTCAACACGTGGCTACAGTAGGGCCCTTATCCTCCATGCAATAGATGTTCCCACACACGAAAAAGGTCACACTCTTGACCTCGTGTGGACCACAGATGCCAGTCTAACCCTTATAGACGTAGCCCCTTGCGTCTGGTCTGACCACCACCTGATATCCTGTGAGGCCCGCATTAAAGGCTGTATCACCAGCTGTCCGCCCGGTATCAGGAAAACCCGGAAATGGGCCGAGGTTGATCTAGCATCCCTGACTAAAGCGCTCCCGGCAATATCCCAGGCCACTGATCTGGAATGCAGCTTGGATTGTGAATACTCTGATCTTACCGGGAGCATGACCCGGGCCATTGATCAAATAGCGCCGGTGAGACTACAGCAAATAAAGCGATCCGGTAAAGGAGCTCCTTGGTTTACGCCAGCCTTAAGGGAAACAAAAAGAAAGCTCAGAGCTCTAGAAAGAGTATGGAGGAAAACCAAACAGGACTCTGACAAGAAATGCTATAAAGCTTCCCTTCAACAATATAAAAACTTGATGACCCAAGCTAAAGCGGACCACTTCGAGTCCCGCCTAAGTCAGGCAGCGAATATTCAGAAAGAGACCTTTAAAATATTGGCAGAGTTGAGCAAAAAAACCGACAATTCTAGGGCTCCTATGGATTGCAACACCTTTCAGGCCTACTTTTTAGAGAAGGTGAAGCTCATCATCCAGGAGATAAAGAGTGGGGTGGGATCAGGGACTGCTATAACATCAGCATCTGAGATCGTGACCGACTGCTCCCTTGAAATATTCCCAGAGATGGATGCATTGATCCTAGAACAACTGATGAGGAAAATCAAATCTGGTTCCCCAGCTGACCCGTGCCCACCTGAGATCTTCCGTGTGGCGCGCCCCTTGCTGGAGGAGCGTATCATCTCCCTCCTCAATAGATCTTTAGATACGGGGTACTTACCGGCTGAACTGAAGGAGGCGCGTGTAAGACCTTTATTAAAAAAGCCTGGATCTGATCCGGCGGTGTTAAAGAACTACAGACCTATTTCCCAGTTGCCCTTCCTTTCTAAAGTTCTTGAGCAGCATATACTAAAGTCCCTGTCCCTCTATTTGGAAACTCACCATCTACTCCACGAGCGACAGGCAGGTTTTCGTGCTCATCACAGTACCGAGTTGGTGATGCTATCGGTGTTGGATGAGCTAAGAGGCATGGCTGACTGCAAGAAACCGAGCGCCCTGATTTTGCTGGACCTATCAGCGGCGTTCGATACTGTCAGCCATGCCTTGCTTTTGGACAGACTGAGGGACTTTGGGATTAAGGGCCAGGCCTTTCAATGGTTGCAATCATTCCTTACAGGAAGGACCCAAAAGATACAACTGGGGGACGAAACATCTGAGGTGGGGATCTTAGAGTGCGGGGTGCCACAGGGGTCCGCCCTGTCCCCGCTTCTATTTAACCTCTACCTGCAACCATTGATTGCTTCTCTGGCCACTATGGGCTGTAAAGTCTATAACTACGCGGACGACACGCAACTGCTGCTAAGTGTCGATGACACCACGGCCGCGCAACTCCAAACTCAGAACATCTTGCGGTTCACAGTGCAATGGATGACAGATAATCTGTTAAAAATCAACCCTGACAAGACTGAGGTACTAGTGATTCCATCTACTGCCTCACCTTGGGGTGATCTCTATTGGCCTACAGAGTTGGGCCGGGCTCCAAAACCAAGCTCGTCTGTAAAGAGCTTGGGGATCAAACTGGATGACGATCTGTCAATGGCCCCTCAGATCTCTGTGGTTGTGGGAAGTTGCACGAACATCATTAGGCAACTGCGGAAGTTAATCCCTGTCCTCTCACAATCCATGATGCGATCAATAGTAACGGCCACCATCATCTCCAGAATTGATTACGGGAATGCCCTGTACCTTGGCTTACCGAAAACTCTGACCAGTAGACTCCAGGTCATAATGAATGACGCTGCCCGGTTGATTTTCAGATTACCGAGGAGATCTAAAGCTACTCCCCTACTACAAAGCTTGCACTGGCTCCCCATCAAAGAAAGAGTGGAATTTAAGAACTTATGCACGGCCCATAGGGCAATCTATGGGAAAGCCCCAACTTACATCAAAGATCGTCTGCAACTTTATTGCCCCACGAGAACACTTCGATCCTCAGACTCCCAACTACTGGTCTGCCCCCGCTACAGGCTAGTGACCAAGGGAGGGAGAGCCTTCTCAGTGCTAGTCCCTCAGTTATGGAACAGGCTGCCGGAGGCACTGCGTCGGGAAGGGAACTTACTACGATTCAGGAAGAACCTAAAAACACTCTTGTTCAGAAAAAGCATGAGCACAGTATAATCCAGCTCCCATCTTGCTAAGTTATTGTTACTACCATCTTTCCTGGCGCTTAGAGGCCTGTAGGTGATTAGGCGCGCTATAAAATCCCATTAACAATAACAATAACAATAGGAGGGGCTGTCACGCAGCTGAGTGTTCTGCTGATTCCATTGGAATGTGTGTGCCTGATCGAGTCTCAGGGGGTGGGGTGGCCATGATCAATAGTAGCTTCTTCCAAGAGAGACGAGTGCATAAAGTAGTGGGCAATAAACTGTATCCTCGGGCTAAAGGATGACAAGCAGTCAGTGCTGACGTTCAGGCTCAGAGGAAGAGGTCATCAAAGGAGGGGTATTCATGGAGGGACAGGAGGTGTTGGTCAGGCGCGGGGTGCGATTCTTAGGGACAGAGTCATGCGGGGAGGGGTGGGCTCATGACTCGCGCATGTGGGAGAGGGGCAGCCAGGGTGCATGGGGGAGGCTTGCAGGGTCAGGGAAGGGGCACTGGCGATCGACCGCAAACTGAGAGACCATGGTGCCTAAAGTGGCTGTCGTGTACGTGTGTGCATGGGTCTATGCTAGTGGGACAACACAGTCAGAGTTTTAACGATATCCATTCTGTTTACACCAAGGGGTACTGTGAACATAAATGAACGCCGCTTATGTACATACACATTGCTACTTTTAACACACATGACCACTGTAAGCATTATTCCATGACCCTTTGCTAATGCTCAGGTTGGCTCCTGAATTATGCCACAGAAACACTGCTTTTTCTTAGGTTGTGCACTAATCTTACTAGGGTTTATCGCATTGCCTTCTCTGAAATAATATTCAATACAAGGGCTCAGTTGCATAATGAACAAATGGTCACAGTTTATAGACATGCCTCTACTTTTAGTTAATCTTTAACACAGGGCTGCACAACATTAACAACAATATGGTGCAGCCCTGAGTTTCCCCCTGCGCTGGAGCTAAATTTAGCAGTCTAGCGCAACGCAGGCGCCATAGTGCAAGGGTATGTGCGTTGAGGGGAAGATTGTTTATGTGCAGGACGGTCTGCTTCCTATTTATGCCACCCTTGTAAATAGGGGGCAGCGTCAAAATCAATGGGAGTTACGGTGGAACGCCCACCGCAACACCCAATACCCTCCTCTTTCATGCTAAGTACAGCATGAAAGGGTATCTTATTTACAAGGCAGCGTTATGCCACGTTAACCCCTTGATTGCGCGCGTTTAATAGAACTCCCGCACCTCGGCGGAATTCGCGCCACGGTAAAGGAGTTAAGTGGCTTAATGATGCCTTGTAAGTGAGGTGAAGCCCCTATCACCACCACAACATCACTAAAAGTGACGCTGTGGTGGAGATAGGGGCTTGTAAATATACCACTTAGTTACATTAAGGTACATGCAGAGAACTAGCACAAGTCAAACCTAACTAAGAAGACTATCTATTGATACAAGAAGAACTTTAAAGCCTTCCTATGACTTCAGTGGCAAACAGTAACAGGGGATACACAATATGCCAATCAGGAATCAGGAACATTTAAGCAAAATGCAGACGTCAAGGTTCACAGTGGACTCATTTTAAGAAGCAATTAAAACTCCTGCTGGATCTAGAAATAATCCACAGCTGTGTCATTTGTTTCTTTTGTGTTGTAATTCTTTATTAAGATTTTAAAGACAGATACATGAATACATATTGCCAACATAATGTTATATGGCCGTTGGAGTCGTAGTCGACATTGCTAAGTTAGCAGGAGCTTTGCTGCCATGATGCTGCTTTTGCGCACATTACTACATGACTTTATTTTGCAGGACTCTGTTTTTGCCATTCACATGAGAACTGTCTGCTTTCTGCATTTCTGCTAGTTCCTGGAGTTTAGTCTGAACACGATTTGCAAGGTCGATAATCAATGCCCCTTGTTATTCCGTTCTGGTCAGTCCCTAGCACTAGACAAAACATGCTAACACAGTTGCGCTGCTGGAAACTCGTGCTTTGATATTACGGCGAGGCATGTTGTTCTAAACACACACCTGTAGAGGGACCTTTCCAGGGAGAAGAGCTATGCTGTTCCTATGATGTTAAACAACCATCTAGGCACTAAGGTATGGGGTCTGCTGACAAAGCCCAGAGATCTTCCTTTATACAATAAATTTCACCTTACCAAGGGGAGGCCTTGTAGTCCTTTTTCCACTGTCTGTATACAATGACATCCCCCTTTATATTCAATGGAATTGTAACAACGCTAACTGTTTTAGGTTTTTGCATTTTGCTGCTGGTAGGGGCTCGTATACTGCATAATAGAGCAGGATAGTTAAAATAAACATTTTGAACTATAACAGTGACTCTGACAATACTTATTGTGGACAAGTGCCAACGTTTGGTCTGGTACATATTTGCGAGACTCTTGAGTAGTGCTTGTCCACAAACCCCTCACTTCTGTTTCCGGAGACGTTTGTGCGATATAGCCTCCTATATTGTGATATTTAAAAGGGTTTTCAAGCTTGAATTTTAAAATGTCTTACTCTTTCTTTTTAACCCGTTATTGCCCTGACAGACATATGTTGTTATACTCTACTATTGATGATGGCGGTTGCCATAACACCTCCTAACCGCGCACCAGTCACAGCTTATTTGACTCAATATAGAGTTCTTGCGGCTGGTGTTGTGCTTATTTTTGTTGTTGAAGCGGATGAAGCTCACCCCTTTGAGGTATTTTATTCTTGGTTCACCTTCCTGACAGTCGATGGAACAGATAATTTATTTCTCAAATATACTGCCACTGCCTTCCGCAGAATTATCGACCTTATAGATCTCTTGAAGTTCCCCTAAGGGATTGGCAACATGCTATATGGTTTAATGGTGCCCTTCCTCACCCTATGACAGCAGTTCGTTGAGGCCCCTTATCGATAGATGGGGCCATGTGGCCCGTTTTGGCTGGGCATGCCCCGCACCCAAATGATCTTACTGCTACAGTCACAGAGGTATGCGTATTGCATACTTTGTTAATACGTGTACATAGAGCTGTTATTCAGTTTATGTTGCACAACTTCCAGGTGGGACCACCAAGCGTTGCTGCGCAATCACCGGGACCTGGTGGTGTAATCATCAGTGCTGTCATGATTCATTCATTGATGGGCAAATCTCTGCAAAATAAGGATGAACTTCCTTATTGGCTTGCTAAAAAAAATTGGGCAACTGCAAGCTGTTTTTCCAAATATGACACCTGTGGAGAAGCACAGGATACTGACTATGAGTTTACCTAAAGGCCTTGTTCCCGAACTGTCTGATTGTAACACTTGGTGTAGAGTGTTTGCAGCGGTTTATTCAATGTGCTTTGGCACTCCCTCAATGACTGTTCTCCCTTCCGTGATTAAACAAGTTCAGGATGAACATGGGACCGAAGCGGCCCTGGAGTTGTCCATGAGACTGGTGGGGGTATTTGACATTGTTTACAATATGATCCTTACTAATGTTAAGGGTGATGCAGTAAGCTTGCAAGTGGCTCAACGCTTGGAGGTTGTGGCAGACACAGACAAACAGCGTGAATTGCCAAAGATTATTGCTAAAAAACCTTAGGGCGCAATACTCTGGGAATTAAGCCTTTTCCTCAAACACAAACTCAAGCTCAAATTCAACAAAAAGCCCAGACTGAAAAGGATGGGCGCCTTTTCTTTCCTAAAAAAGAACTGAGGAAAAAGAAAATAGGGGCAGCAACAACAGAAGCAAGGTTTGCGTGCTGGTTCACCAACACCTGAGTCTTCTGAGCGTATTGAGGACTTGCTCGACCGCGTGAAAATTAAGGCTCTTGATAGATTTCGACCCTGATCAGTACTCTCCTCGTTCTTTACTGGACACGTCGGACTCCCAAGGCAGTGGTGGGGAGCGCCAGGATCGTGGCAAAAGTCCTACTACACAGCTTGTACAGGATCAACCTCGACAATTTGACGTTAAAGCCAAACAAGAGGAACTGCCTCGTTTTTGACCCTCATATCAAAAGAATAATGTTGCCGCTTAGACTGCGAAGTATGCCTCAGATGGTGAGAATGCGGCTTCTAGATTGGACATGGGCGGTGACTCTGCTCGACAGTGCAGCGGAGGTTACCATAGTGCCGGAGGCACTACATCCCTGTCTGGAGGCGAGAGCAACTGATACATTTATTACAATGGAAACAGCAGATACAAGAGTTGGCCCCCGGATACTCTATGAAATTGTCTTCCAAATTGAAGGTGATATACAGCGTACAATCACAGCGGTTTTCTAGGAAGGCAGTGGCAAATCGCCCTCCACCGTTTGTGTTACCCGCTTCTAGAAGGGAGGACGTAATACTTCCGAGTTTTTCGCGTTACATGCCTGAGGAACATGCAAAGGCTTACTCATCTAAGTGGGCTTAGGCCCTTGTCCCAACGTGTAATCAGGTAGATAGGCTGGGATAGAGATTCTCCGGTACATGGTTACCATTATGGTCTATGCCACAGTCACAATATGCAATTAGAAGAGAGGCTAAGGCTCCCGTTTGTGGCATTCTAACTCAGTTGGCGTACCAAGGAGTGATTGGATCCTGTGCATCACCGATGAATAATCCTCTTTTTCCGGTATTAAAACCTGATGGTTCATATCGCATTGTATTAAATTATCGAAATCTGAATAGTCATTGGCGTACATTTGCGGTACAGAACACACACAGCTCTGCGCTAGTGAGCAGCCTTATTTGTACAACATATAAAACTACTCTGAATATATCCAATGGTTTCTAAAGTCGAACTTGTCTACTGAGAGCCGTGACTTGACAGCGTTTACCGCCATCGGAAACCAGAAAAATGTAAGCACTTGCCTATGGGTATAAGAACAGCCCCGGGGCTTTTGCTGCACGTGTTGTGTCTTTATTCGACAAAATAGATCCAGATATGTTTTCGTACGTCGATGATATTTATCTGACGGACGACAAACTAATACTGCATCTTGTCTGAGTCGACCGCATCATTTTATCGCTTGTCAACTATGGATACAAGTTCAATTTTGCAAAATCACACATCGCTTGTTTTGTGGTGCTCTTTTTTGTGCTACGAGCTCAATAATGAAGGTAGGGGGTTAGCACCCCACTTTCTGGAGAAATGTGCACAATTGCAACCTCTGTCTACGCTGAAGAAACTTCAGTCTTTGCTGTGATTTTAACATTTTGGGAGGACTTACATCCCTAGTATGCTCAGCGTATCAAACCGCTATATGTGCTGACACAACCAACATATTCTTCTGCCGGCTGGCTTCGGGAACATACCACTATTCTACAATCTTTGCAGTCAGATCTGCTTGCGACTAACTACTTGTTGACGAGTGATTAGACACAAACCTGGCGATATGTACTGGGGACGGTGGATTTCACTTACTCGACGTTTAATGAGGGAGACACAAATCACATTTGTACACAGCGGCTGAAATGTAATTTTCAAAAGTTTAAATTTTTTGGACTGTGGTCCAAATGGCGCTTCTGAAAGATTGCTCGCTGGCGCAGGGAAACACATTCTTATGGTCACGCCTCTCCCTGCTTTAGAAGCAGTGACGTACCAACTCTAAGGAACTACATCCCCGTTGGATACAATGGGCTACTTCTTTGACATCAGCTGATGTCATGTTTATCTTTGATCCTGCTCTTCAGACACAGGAGTTTTTACAGTATGAACATGTTCATCCTCCTCCGTTGTCGTTGCTCCCTTTGGATGAGTACAAATGTATCATTTATACCTATGGCACGGCTCAACCGGCCATCAGTTCCATACATGTTTATTCAGTGGCTTGCGCTTGGGGTTGGTTCAATTGTAAATGGTGAATTTAAGTCTTCCATAGTGCATTCACAGGCACTTGGGGACCGTACAGCGCAATTGGCGGATCTGTGTGCTCTTGTTCTAGCTCTCGCTTTGCTGATCCTAATGTTAATACTCTTATTGCATGCAAATCTTACTACTGTGTTCAGACTTTCATTGAAAACATATATTTTTCGGTCTCAAAATGACTATCTAGACTCTAAAGGCAGCGCAATAAAACCTAAAACGCTTTGGGTTCGAGTGACGGTACTTAATGGACGTCTGCCACTCTCACAGGTTATACATACTCTTGGCCATCAGCGTGTGGGAGCACATTCTGTTGGTAATTCTTTGGCTGACGAGGCAGCCAAATCTGCAGTAGCCACTTGTTCCGTTGCAGCAGTTGCAAGGTCCATGACTAAGATAGATAGGGACATTTTGGCAGCGGTAGCTGCTACGAAGGATGGAACTGCTTATCGCAGAGCTTCCCTTTGAAGTATTCTTATCATTTATCGCCTGAACAAGTTCTGTATGCTAAAATTCCGTCAGTTGGGGATCAGCTGATTCCCAACATGGACCACAGACTTGCTTTGATCATTGCTGCACACAAAGGCATGGCTTCTGTGCATGCCGGAGTGTCTGCGACTGTCTCTATTTTACAGCAATGTTATGGGTGGCATGGTTTATATAAACAAACCCGT
Source organism: Lissotriton helveticus (assembly GCF_964261635.1). Classification (NCBI taxonomy): domain Eukaryota; kingdom Metazoa; phylum Chordata; class Amphibia; order Caudata; family Salamandridae; genus Lissotriton; species Lissotriton helveticus. The sequence continues at coordinate 695,547,041 of NC_136068.1, forward strand.
AATTATGTACTTTCTTGTGAAATTTGTCAGCAAATCAAATCGTCTACGGTCTGACGCCCACCACAAACACAACAATGTATTTCTAATCAGCCATTTGATCTTGATCACTGCGGTTCATTGTCTTCTGATACTGCATATAAATAAATTTTTATTGCAGTTGCTTCCTGCACTAGATTCCTTTGGGTTTGGTCCCAACGAAGTGCTGACGCTCAAAATTTCATTCGAGATTTGCTTGCGTGTCTTTGTCGGGACATTTGCCTGTGGCACCTTCCATTCTGACCAAGGTCCAGCTCTTGCCTCCTAGGCGTACAAGGACCCGATAAAGTCGATGGGGGTGCCGATGCACTTTTCGTCTCCATACAGGCTTGAGGGCAATTCTATAGTGGAGCGAATGAACCGTGACTTAAAGCAATCTTTGACTGTAGGGTTTTAGGTACTGGCAGGAACTGGCTGGCCCATTTGTATGGAGTCCAACGAGCACTCAATAATCTACGTAGTAGATCTCTGGGTGGGGATCACATACTAAATGATCTTTGGAATTAAAATGTTTGTGCCGGACCTTGATGGTCTAGACGTTGTGGAACCTTTGACGTAGATAATCATTCTACTATGTTACAGGACCTACAAAAGACCTGTGACAGCTACGCAACTGAACATTTGCCCTCTCCCAATGGCATGGCACTGCTGATTCTGGTCACCGTCTGGCTTCCTGAGATTGGAGATCTGGTGTGAGAAAAGCTGGAGAACAAAAAATAATTTGGTCCCTCTTATCGTGCCCGGGTCCCAGTAGTTGGATTGAAGGGTACTCATACAGTATTTCCTACCACCTTTGCCTGGTCGCAAAGACAACAGATACATTTCAGTGGACAATGTCAAACTACACCATCTGGTCGATTCTGACTGGTGTAACTCCTGCAGTTTCATGCAGTGCTATTTCTTTAAATCCGGTGCATTCAACCTCTTCGACTAATCCCGTATCGCAGAGGGTGAGATGGAAACTACAATTGACCTTTTGCCTGTTCTGCCTCCATCCTCTTCCAATGCAGAAGTCGAGTATACTTACCCTGCGGATGAGTCCCACAGTGAAGTTCCGAACAGTCCTCGACAACATCAAGCTGGTGCTACCCTACCGCCTTTAATGAACATTGGTGCAGCAGGTTATTTTGGGGACTCTAGGAGCTTCTCTTATGACTCTTCCTCCTCGTCTTCCAATTTGGCACTTCTTCCAAAGAAAACAATTAGTTTCATCTCTTGGTTCAAAAAGACTTACCTGGACCCGCCCTGGACCTACATCTGGTTGGTACTTATCCTGATTTTCCTCTTCATGTCGATTGGATTTGTGACAGTATTTTTCTTGCTCATCAATGGTTATTATTTGCCAGAATGCTCTGCTGTAAAGTTGGTCAATGGAATTCTGGCCCCTCATACCTCGTCCTATATCATGAAACGTGATCAAACTCTTGTGAACATTTCAGCTTTCCCGGTTGCAGATGGCATTGTTTGGCATAAAGTAGCATTAGAAATTCACGGCCCAACGGAAGTCCTCAAGATACCATACGTGTTTCTTGTTTCTTTATGAGATGTGGTAACACCGGACATACATTCCAAAGATTGGGATGTACAAGCAGTACATTCATTGTTTTCTGATTTAAAGTATTATGCTGCTTTTGATGCAGAAGATTTATATTTAAATTCTGCCAATTCTGCTGATTTATTCTGTTATCAACACTATGAGCATCATTTCTTACACAAAACAAACATGTTAAGACATGCAATGGGAACATTGTCCAAATCCCTTACAGGGGAGTTCTTAAAACCCTAAGGGATAAGTTCATCTATTTCGCAGATTATAACACATCCAATCCGGAATCCTATTTCTTCAAATTGCAATTGTCGTATCAATCCAAATTTATTCTAACCCACACTAAATTAATATATTCCACATCCTTTAGAACTGAATTGGCCATACATGGTTATGATCACTGGATAGATACCATTGATTTGAAATCAATTTGGGGCACTAAGGCTTGGCAGGTTCAGGGAACAGAAGCTTTGCATCGTGCCTGCCTAATCCTGTCTCAAATATTATTTTTAAATGATACAGTGCACCAAACTACTTGATTTGGCCTAGCAACTGCCAAAAATGTAAATATCCCATCCACTCCTTCTTTCGCGGAATATGACAATTGGCGGACACAAACAAATTATATGATTGATGTATTACAAGCTCTGTTTCAAAATGACACTTTCAATGTCTCCGATGTTGACCCGCCCGGATGGTTGTTGTGGGAAAAAAATTAAAAATGCATGTCAACTGCGTTTTTATAGATAATGCCTGGTTTCACACAGACTAGACCAGATCCTCATTTTTCACATTCACATTCGGTCACCACATATTCGGTGGGTATATCAATTTGGCTGATTTTATCTTAGGTCCTAGGATTCCTAGAACAAAGAGGTTTATCCATGCGGCTTACAATGATGTATGGAAACTTTAGCAGATTGAAGCAGCGATTAGTCTGCGCCAAATTGACAAAGCAAATTTAGAAAAAAGTCCTTTCAGTGGTTGACAATAGTATCAATACACTGTCTTCACGCATTTATACCTTGGATAATATTGTTTCATCTGTTATTGATATTGTTCAGAATGATATATCTCTGTTATATCATGGCAAAAATCAATTACGATCAGTGATACAGTTTGCATGGACGATACAGACTCTCAAAATAGGAAAAATTCCTTTGGATTATTTGAATGCTTCTACTTTGTTTTTACCATTTTTTTTTTTAATAAAACAGTTTTTATTACTAACGGTATAGCATACACAGCTTGTCATTGCCTATAACCCAGGGGCCGGCAGCGTCAGTAATTATGGAAAAACAGAATTGTACACAGCCTATGTGCCGACATCCCGGAGGCTCGGCGGCGATTCCAGATCAAGGCGTAATGCTAAGACCAAAGCTAACATCGTACGGCAGCGAAGTCGACTGTTTGATATTTTCCCTTTTTTATAACACCAACAACGAATCACCTAAGTGGAACATGCAAAATAATAAGAGCAGAGTCAAATCGTAGTCACAATTGATATATCAAATAGGAAGAATCAGCACTAAGTCAAAGCAGCATTAAATTAACGCAGGAGTCTTCTCACAGGTCCAGCCCGTGTCATAGCTAATTCAGCAGTTGGAGAGTCACATAGTTCACCCCTGTATACGTTCCAGTGCCCCCACTTCCTGTCCCACACCGTAGGGCAACCCCAAATTTTGTATACCGTCTTTTCTGCAATCATGCACCTATCCATTTCAGCCACCCATCCCACCACTAGGGGTTTGTCCCGGGAGCCCCATTTCATCGCGATGGAACGTTTAGCTAATAGAAATCCCAAAGCTGCCCATTGTAGTTCTTGAACATTGAGATCGTTGGCACCCCAGATATCAAGGACACATGGCTTCGGGAGTGGTTGCAGTGGCTTGCCTAAAGAATCGCTCATTTTCTTGAGGACGCAGCCCCAAAACTCCTGCACCCTCGGACAGTCCCACAGTGTGTGAAAGAAGGTGCCAGGTAAGTTGCAGCCTCGCAGGCACAGGGGGTCAGGGCGTCGTCCAATTTTTGCCAGGGTAAGAGCGGACATGTAGGTCCTATGTAACACCTTTAACTGAATCAAACGGAACCTATGGCAGATTGTAGATTGTCTAGGGGACATGAGGGCCGAGCGCCATTCTTCCTCATCGAAGGGGCCCAGGTCCGCTTCCCATTTGGTCCGCAGCAACGGGAAAGAGTTGGGGAGGTTATTACACAGTTTGCTGTAGGTATAGGAGATAGCCTTCTCAGGTAGCGGTTCCGATAACAATCTGTCCTCAAGGGGGGAAATAGGAGGCATTGAGGAGAGGTCAGGGATGGCCGTCAGGATGGCATGTGAAATTTGCAGATATCGAAAGAATTCTGTGGAAGCCAGAGAGTACTTAGTTTGAAGAGCACTAAAAGACAAGATGGCACCCTTGTAAACCAGATCTCCCACCTCAGAAATCCCAATCATGTCCCATTTGTCAAATCCCTGGGAGAAGCAGAGGGAGCCCAGACGTTGCGACGACCACAAGGGGGTGGCTTTAGAGAGCGTATCAGCCCATCCCAAACTCGTATTGGCTCTGTGCCATAATGTGACCGTATGAGCCATGGGGCCGATGTATCTGCGTTTAGCGGGCTTGCTATATAGGGCCCCCAGATAGCCCTCTCGACCAGTTTGGATACTATCGAGGAGGAAGGCCGGGTTGAGGGGTGAGCCATGTGCCCAGTGGTTAACAGCCACCAACTGTGACGCCCAGTAGTAGAGGCGGAGGTTGGGCAGGGCAATGCCGCTATCATACCAGCCTTGAAAAAGCTTAGACAGGGCAATCCGAGCGGCACCGCCGTCCCACAGCAAAAGACGAAGCTCACCTTCAAGCATGCGAAAGTAGGAGTCAGGGATCAAGAAGGGGCAGTTCTGCAGGGCATATAGAAAGCGCGTGAGAGCTAACGTTTTAAACAGAGCCGCCCTGCCCGGGAGTGACAGTGGGAGGGATCGCCAATGTGCAACGTCGCTGCGAAGTCTGCGCAGGGGGCCTAATAAGTTGCGGTCATGAAATACTTTGGAATCCGGCGTAATGTATATGCCGAGATATTGGAAGCCGTCCGTGGCCACCGCAATGGTGAACCCTCGGGGCAATCGGGGAGGGGAGCCATGCAGCATATATAGTGTGGATTTAGTCCAATTAATCGAGTAGCCCGAATATTTGCCAAAGTTGGTGAGGACATGGAACAAGTAATGGAAGATCGGGGAGAGGACACATAAATCAAGATATCGTCGGCATAGAGGGAGATTTTGTCCGTGACGTCGCCATTCCACTGGAGACCTCTGATGGAGACGTCCGTGCGGACCCGGTGTGCGAGGGTCTCGAGGGTGAGAGCGAAGAGCAACGGGGATAGAGGGCAACCTTGCCTGGTGCCCCTGTGGAGACTAAACTGTCGCGAAGTGTGGCCGTTGACCCTGACCTTGGCAAAAAGGTCTGTGTACAAGAGCTGCACCCAACTAATAAATCGGGGCCAAAAGCCAAAGCGGGCCAGGACCTCGAAGAGGTAGTGCCATTTGATGGAGTCAAATGCCATCGTGGCGTCAAGGGATAAGATGGCCGCATCCTGTTGGATAATAGGCTGGCGACTCATGACATTGTTGACTCTGCGCAGGTTCAATGCGGTATTACGACCTGGAAGGAAACCGGACTGGTCATCATGGATGAGGGAGGGAAGCACGAGAAGTAGCCGAGTAGCCAACAGCTTGGCCAGGACCTTCGCCTCCGTGCTAATCAAGGAGATCGGCCGATAAGAGCCGCAGCTATCGGGTGGTTTATTAGGCTTGAGGATTACAACAATGGAGGCTAATCGCTGAGCTAACCGGAGGACGCCATCATCTCGAATCCGTAGAAACATATTTAGCAAGTGAGGGATAGTTTCCCTGGCCATGCCCTTGAGGAATTCGACCGGGACTCCATTTGGGCCCATAGCTTTGCCGGAGTTGACGGCGAAAAGTGCCGGTGTAAGTTCTTTCACTGTGATATCAGCGTCCAGGGTCGCCCTGTCTACATCAGAAATGATCGGAAGACGCATCTCCGCCAGGAGTTGTCTAGACTCCTCAGGCGTATAGGAAGGACCCGCAGTATAGACACTTTCCAAGTGGTCGGCAAAAGCCTCCGCAATATATTGAGGGTCAGTAACCGTGACTCCATCCGGTCTAATGATGGAGGATACCCACCTGGAGCCTTGATCCCGGCGCTCCAGCCAAGCAAGCATTTTTCCTGCAGTATCTCCGAATTCGTAAACCCGATGGCGCGAGTGGAGCAGGCGGGCCCGCGCCCTCTCCTGGGCAAGTGCTTGGTATGCCAATTGTTGAGTACGGAGATGGGCCGCGGTGTCGTCGGTGGGAGCGGTGTTGTGCGTCCATGTTTTTACCATTTAATCTTACTTATAAACAGAGATTAATGTCCATGAAAGATGCTACATACAAGCCATTACACATTGAACAATTAGAACACTTGCCATTCTCTGTGGCGGAGACAGATTTAGCTGTATGGTTAATTCATGGAGTTCTCTCTCTCCCATTCTCGCTGTTTCATTTTAAATCTTGCAGGAAACATTTCCCAATTGGCCACTTTGATCCCCTGGGTGGTGCATTTCACCATGAACTATGGTCCCTACCTTTCACTTACAGATGTCAACGGAGGATAAGGAAGCTTTCTTAACAGTCGAGCCCTGCAATTCCACAGTAGGATATTCCCTAGTTTGTAAACACGTTAAGTTGCACGGCGCTTGTAATGTATCCGCACCTAATCTTGCGTGGTTTTTTTTTTCTGATAACAAATTTTATTTGTCTGGTCACACATAAAATGCATAGTCCCGAAAACCGGGATCTTCAGCCAACATCAATAGAGTGAGCATATGCTTGCAGACATTATAGAACAAACAAACCCCCCCACCCCACCTCCCCCCCAGCGTGCTGCTGCTAACAGGGAATTAAGATATGCAAGTAACGAAAACGTGCAAAGCCAGTTCAAGACACGTCACAGCATTACTGAATGTACCAATGTCAGGGCGAAGGGAGAGCCGCCGCGTCAGGCGGAGGGTCCAAGTACAGCCCTCGGTATTCAGCCCATCTCTTCCAGATTTTGAAGTGTTTGCCTGGGCACCCTCTGGCCACAAATATAGGTTGCTCAAGTCCCATGCAAAAGTCCATGCCGCTTTTCCAGGCAGCCAGGGGCGGGGCATGCGGAGCCTTCCAGGCCCTGGCAATGTCTCTCTTAGCCAGGACAAGGCCCAGAAGCAGCAAGTGTCTCTTGTACCTATTGCCCTCTATGCCCTCCATAACATTCAGCAACGCCAACCTAGGGTCTTGTGGAGGCACCCAGGCCAGCACCTCAGACAGGCATCAGAAGACACCCTCCAAAAACGTCTGCAGTGTGGAGCATCCCCACACAGTATGAATAAGCGGAGACAATCAGGGGACCCCACCATACCAGCCCTCCATAAGCGCTGTCTAGTAAAGTATGCGCGATGCAGGTATTTAAATTGGATTAAGCGCAGGCGGGTGGAGATCGCTGCTGACTGCGGACTTGCCAGAGCCTCATTCCAGTCCTTTTCCTCCAAAGCCCCCAGATCCTCCTCCCACGCAGCCTTCAGTTTGTTAAGATCGGAAGAGCAGTGGTGCACCAGGGTCTGATGAATGCGGGAGAGTTTCTTATCCGGTAGGACACCCATAAACAATTTGGCCTCCAGCGGACTAAAGTCAGGGAGCTGCTCAAGGTAGGCTAAATAGGGCGTCAAGGCATGCCGAAACTGTAGATATTTAAAAAATTGAGATCGGGGCATCTCAAAATCATTCTGCAAGTCCTGGAAGGATTTAAGGGTACACCATGTCATCACATCGCTCAACGTGGAGATGCCTTTAGCATCCCAGCCCCGGAAGCCCGATAGTGCCGCCAGTTGGGGCAGACGACCCTTGGACCAGAGGGGGGTTTCCTGAGTGAGCACATTCCACCACCCCATTCTACGCAACGCTTTCCGCCAAACGCAAAAAAACACCTGCGTGACCGAAGAAAGACACCGCCGGACCGTAGCCGAGTACAGCAACGTGTGGACTGACACCGAGCCCATGAGGAACCGTTCCACCGCATAAGCCGGGTCTCCCCGGTCACTCTACCACCAGTCATTCAAGACCAGCAGATGGGCCGCCTGATAATACGAGAGCACGTCCGATGTGGCCAGGCTCCCAGTAAACGTCGAGCGGAAGCATGTCCGCAGTGCCACACAAGCAGTACCCCCCTCCCACAGAAAACTACTCAGTACCGAGTTGACCTGTCGAAACCAGCTGGGTGGGATCTGGTGGGGATGATTTTGTAGGTGGTACATGAGGAGGGGAAGCGCGACCATCTTGAAAATGACTGATCTGCCGTATATAGACAAAGGCAAGCGGGACCACGCCTTAATATCCTCGCGTGCACGAGTCCAAACCGGGGTGAGGTTACGCTCGTGGGAAACTGCAGCATCCATAGATAAATACACCCCCAGATACTTCACACCGCCCGACGCCCTCTGGAGGTCCGATGCCCAAGCCCCAACCTGTCCCCGATCACCGAGTATCCACAGCGTCGACTTAGTAGGGTTCATGGATAAACCGGAGGTTTCTCCAAAAATCTGCAGAATACGCAGAAGTTGCAGCCCCGAGCGGTCCAGATCGGTAAGGAAAAACAAAACATCGTCAGCGTATAACACTATTTTATCCACCAAATCCGCTGACCACCGAAACCCTTTAAGTTGGGCATCAATGCGCACCCATGCCGCAAGGGGCTCCATGGCGAGCGCGAATAGGTAGGGGGACAGGGGGCAACCCTGCCGTGTTCCCCTCCGAACCGAAAAGGAGCGAGAGACCGCACCTCCGACGCGCACAGAGGCCGTAAGATCAGTGTACAGTAGCTGAACATAAGCCAAGAAGCGGGGGCCAAGATTAAGACGTCGCAGCAGAGCAAATAAGTACACCCAGCTCAAAGAATCAAAGGCACGACCCAAATCGGCCAAAAAAAGCGCCGCCTGTTCCCCCAGCCCCCTCCAAGCGGAGATCGCAACATGAGTACACCTGATATTGTGGCGGGTTGCTCTGCAGGGCATGAAGTCGGCCTGATCAGGGTGAACCAGGTCGGTTATGTGCGGCTTGAGCCTATTAGGCAGAACCTTGGCCAGGACCTTAGCCTTGGTGTTCAGTAACGATATCGGGCGGTATGACGCGTGGCGTTCAGGGGATCTGCCCGGCATCAAAAAGACCACTACCTCGGCATGCCTTCAGTCAGGCGGGAGCACCCCCCCTTCACGCGCCTCCTCCATAACCGGTCGGAGCCGCGGGCCCAGCTGCACATAAAACCGGCGAAAAAATTAGGCGGGAAAGCCATTGGGACCCGGCACCTTACCAGGGTTCAGCTCACCCAGAGCCACACCAATCTCATCGTCAGATAACGGTTTGTCTAAGGAAACCCGCACTTCATCGGAGACAGCCCGCGGGGGGAGGTCATCAATAAATTTCGGAACCATATCAACCGGCAAGCACTCCCGGGGCGCGTAGAGGCCCTCGTAATAATCAGCAAAGCTCTCTCTGAAAGGCGCCCTGACAGAGGCGGAGCAGCATTTTGCAGGATTTGTCCCCCCACTGGTACACCCGACTACGAGTGGCCAGCCAAGCCAGTCGCGCCTCCTCCATAAGAACTGCTGTGTACCGCTGATAAGCAAGTAGCAGCTGACGTCTGACGGGACCTCCATCCACCTCCCGACTCCTACGCTCTAAGTCCTCAAGCGCAGCCTCGCACCGCACTAAGTCTCTCTTGCGCTCCGAGCGGGCCGCTGCGCACCAGGAAATATCTACTCCCCGCATGGTGGGTTTAAGGGCCTTCCAGAGAATGGTGGGTGAGGTCACAGAACCAACATTGGACCGCAGGTAGTGATCTAGTTCTTTGGCCATGTGCTCCCGGTAGTCATCCTGCGTCAAGTGCCAGGCAGACATACGCCAGCGAAACAGCTGCCTGGCTGGGCCCATAAGGAACGTAAGGGCTACCGGGGAATGATCAGACAAGGCTCTTGGTAGAACATCCACCGAGTGGATCCTATAGGCCAACCCCCTCATTACAAAGATGTAGTCCAACCGAGAAAAGGATTCATGGACAGCTGAGAAGTATGAGTAGTCCCGACACGAGCCATGGCGATACCGCCACGCATCAATCCAATCCAGACCAGTCACCAGAGCATGGAGTTTGGTGGTGATGGCTCCCCCCCACACCCCGGCGACTGCTCCCACACGCCACCTATCGCTACGCGGGTCCATGACATCCTTCCAATCCCCCCCAACTATAGACAGGGCATCCGGTATGGCATCCCAAAGGGCCGTGAGTCTCTCCACCAGAGGCCACTGCAGAGGGGGCGGGGCATATACGCTACCCAGGGTCACCCTGTCTCCCCCCACCCTGCCCTGCACAAAGACATATCGGCCCTGTGGGTCTGTCCAGAGTGTATCATGCATATAGGAGATCCTACGATGTACGAGTATAGCAACCCCCCTAGACTCCCTCACAAAGCCTGAGTGGAATACCTGTGTGTACCCAAATCGCTGGAGACATGGGACCTTAGTGCCTAGCATATGAGTTTCCTGCAAGAATAAGACATCCACCCCGCCCTCTTAGCATATTGGAAAACCGCACCCCTCTTCACTTTGTCCAACCCCCCCCCCACATTCCAGCTCAAAACGCGTAAAGATCCGGGACTCACCAGCCTACCTTCCCCCGCAGCAGACATAGGGTCAAGCATGAGCTTAGAGAACACGAGTCGTGGTGACTCAGCACATCAACAGCATCGCAAACACAGAGCAGCAGAACACGCAGAAACAGTCCCCCCAACTCTAACCTAAAATAGCAACCCCCAACCACCCCCACCCTGCACCTCCCAAACATGGAAGCACCTGTCGCGGTTGGAGCGCAGCCTGATCCCCAATGGGGGAACACGAACCCCTCCTCCCAATGGATCCCCAAGCAACAACCCATCAACAGGGTTCTCACTCCCACCCACCCAAAACAGCTGGGGCTGGCTCCAGCCCCGAGTACCTAAGCACCTGAGCGTCTATGGTTGCAGCGCACAAAGTTCAGAATAGGAGTCTCACACATCAAGGGACATCCTGGTGTCGTTGCTCCGGAGACAGATCCCCCTGGCGGGACCCGGAGCCAGAGCGCGAGCCACGGCCAGACGTCGCACCCTTGCGCCGACGCCACTGACTCCGCAGGCCCTCCCGGGCCTTCCCACCAGAGGAGAAATCGGATTCACCACCTGGAGCCGTGGTAACGCAAAGGTTCACAGTCTCGTCGGTCCACTGGAAGACCTCCTCGGGGGAATTAAAGAACAGCGTGCGGGACTGGTAAATGACCCGCAATCGTGACGGTTGGAGCAGAGCATACTGGATATTAAGGCCCCGGAGACGGGCCTTAGCTGCAAGCAAGGACTGGCGTTGCTGCTGAACCAGCCGCGTGTAGTCCGGGAATATCAATATAGTGGCATTGTTGTACGTGACGGGGGCCCTCGACCGAGCATGCCACAGGATGGCGTCGCGATCAGCATAGTTAAAAAATTTCACAATGAATGGGCGTGGGCGCGCCCCGGTCGGGGGTTTCTGCATGAGGGCCCGATGAGCCCGTTCCACAACGAAGCAGCGGGATAGAGCGTCCGAGGGCAGCCAGCCCTCCAACCACTGAGCCAGGAAGCGCTCCGTGTTGTTGCCCTCACATCCCTCAGTAAAACCAACAAAGCGGAGGTTATTCCGCCATGCACGCCCTTCCGCATCTTGAACCCGCATGACGAGGCCCTTCTGAATCTTCTCCATGGCGGCAACCTTTTTCTTGAGCACAGACACGTCGTCCTCAACTTCAGAGACGCGAGTCTCCGCGCCGGTGATTCTGTCAACAGCATTCCGTAGATCCTGGCGGAGCAGCATAACATCAGACCCTACGGCCCCAATCTAGGCGTCAAGCATGTCCCTGGATTGCGTAATGGCCGCCATTAGGGCAGCATTATCGGGCCCCGCGTTGTGCGGCCCTCCGCCACCAGCCGCCTGGCCCGCTTCAGTAAACTTATCGAGGGTCCCCTGCTTAGTATGTCCGCCACCTGCTGCACCCCGCGTCAGGGTGCCTGTAGACGAAATGCGCGGGACGAGGCCCCTCACAGCGACACCCTGTAGTGCCCACACACCGGAGATCCGAGGGGCCAATCTGGAGGGCCAAGGGCCTGGTCACTACTTCAGGCAGGGGACCCCACCACCGTCAGCGTGCTGTAGCCCGGACCGACCACCAATGCACACACTCGGGGGTCCCCGGCAATCACAAATAGCCCCTCCCCTAGGCACCACAGCCCGATGAGGCTGCCGATCACCCCGAGGGCCACCACCACACCACCAGGCAGGATATATGGACGAGAGGGGGGGAAATTCGAGTGGGCGCCTCACCCCCGGGTCTCAACCCCCTGGCCCTCTGCGACCAACTCACCACTGCCGGCCTAGTCAGCGCCAGGAGTCCGTGTCCACGAAGCCACAGCCAGCCGCCATCTCACGCCACAGAGGAGCTCCCAAATAGCGGCACAGGTAGTCCGGTGAGGCCCACCAAGGTCCACGGGGGTGGGGGGGGCCCCTGCAGTCCAGCACCGGCCCCACTGAGCCGCCGCAGTCCTCCACTCTGCACCCGCAAGACCAGGGCCCCCACCAGGCCAAAGTCACTGGATCGTTGAGCCAGCCGCACTGCTCACAGCGGCGGGCAGACTCAGCAATATGGCTGCCGTCCTTCAGGGGGCCGGCCGCCCCCTCAGCCCCACGCCGCCGGCACAGACAGTCCGGTAGGGCCGGTGAGACCGCCAGCCGCCTCACGTTCCTGTGGGCTGAGCTCTCCCGCGGCCGGGGCGCAGAGCTCCGCAAAACCACTGGGCCCCAGCGCTCCGCCGCCGGCGCAATGTCAGCTTCCCCGGCAGGATTTAGTACCACAGGTCCCGGCTTCTGCTTCCCGGGCGAGCACTGGGCCCCGCTCACGCCGCAGATCGCCGCGCGGCACACCAGCCGCCCCCACAGACAACCGGGGGTCACCCTCGAGCAGCGGCGAGACTCTGGTGCACAGCTAGGCAACGTAGCGAGCTCAGGATAGGATAAATGGCAGGATAATTACGGGGCTGGCCGGAGCAAGCCTAAAACGCAGCCGCCATCGCTGCCGGCCAAGCCACGCCCCTCATCTTGCTTGTTTTTTTAAAGGAACTTCTGTCTCAACAATAATTCCCGCTTTTACATTGCTTACAAACGGCAGTTATCTTATTTTGAATAACCACAACTGCTGTGGTTTACGGGCACAGTTTCACAATGTGTTACTTGTTGTAGCAATGTGCTTTTTCCGCCCCCGCATGGGAAAGTAGATAGTTCCATTTGGCCTTCCATTCCAACTTTGAAAACAGATTTCAACAAATTAAGCAGACTCAAAGCGCTATTATTTCAACAAAAAGTGCTTTTTACTTCGGCTCGATAGACCTTCGAATTGCAAGTGGCTAGAACATCAAGCAAGATTCAGTCACTTCTGAACACAAACCTCCCACTTCACTTTGGGGAGCTTATACATCAAATATTTAATGCGTCTCACACCAAAGGCCTAGTGACCTCTTTCAGATGATATTTGGAGTAATTCCAGCTTTTATTCATTCTATTTTTTCTAGTGTCTTCTGAGGGTTCCATTATTACTGGAGCTCGCTGGTGGAATCCTGATTCTTCTACTCCTGCTACGCAATGGTGGCTCATCTTGTGGTAATGCACAGACCAGGCTAATTGCAACTATACCATGACCGAATGCAGCAACTTTTTGGAGGCATGCCATTAAGCTTAGCTTGAGTTATTAACTAACTTTTCGCTTTGCCGACTTCACTTGGGTGCAACCTGTCTTCTACTGTCAGCGGTGCCCCTTCTATTGGGCTTTGGATATATGCCTCTCCAATACGTCATGTTCGGACCCGGATTACGACCAGCTGATGGGTCCCTTAGTGGCCCATGAGCAGGCCTGTTCTGGGGATCACTGTAATGCGTATGCGGCTGCACTTGGAGTCTTGGCTGAGTGGAATATCTGTGCGGCTGCGCAAAACCTCTTGCGACAGAGTCATTGAATATCACGCAAATTGCCCGGATACACTCTTGGAAACATTGTGAGGAACACATCTATTTGTTCGGTCTACTTGATTGGATGGCATCCCTCTTTTCTACTAACGATAGGGATGACCTTTTGGTATTAAATACATTCTTAAGTTCGTGTACTTTGATGGATTTGCCACCTCCATATTAATCACATTATCCATGCAACAATTTTTTTATTTTGTTTATTTTCCCAATGTGTTTTTTTTCAAGTGATTTTGAACTCTGCCCAACTTTGAACTCTGTTTTTGTCTTTTGTCTATATACTATGATCTTACCAAGGGGAGGGTGTTATATGGCCGTTGGGGTCATTGTCGTCATTGCTAAGTTAGCATGAGCTTTGCTGCCGTGATGCTGCTTTTGTGCATGTTACTACATGACTTTAATTTGCAAAACTCTGTTTTTGCCATTCACATGAGAACTTTCTGCTTTTCGTGTTCTATACTAGTTCCTGGAGTTTAGTCTGAATACGATGGGCAATGTCGATAAACAATGCCACTTATAATTCCGTTCTAGTCTGTCCCTAGCATCTAGACAAAACATGCTAACACAGCTGCGCTACTGGAAACTCGTGCTTTGATATTACAGGGAGGCATGTTGTTCTAAATACACACTTGGAAAGGGACCTTTCGAGGGGGAAGAGCTATGCTCTTCCTATGATGTAAAACAGCCATCTAGGCACTAAGGTATGGGGTCTGCTGAAAAAGCCCAGAGATCTTCCTTTATATTATAAACTTCACCTTACCAAAGGGAGGGTGGTTAGGCCTTATCGTTCTTTTTCCACAAATCTGTATACAATGACCTCCCCCTTTATATTCTATGAAATTCTAAAAATGCTAACTGTGTTAGATTAATGCATTTTGCTGCTGGTAGTGGCTCATATACTGCATTATAGAGCACGATAGTTAAAATAAACATTTTGAACTATAACAGTGACTCTGACAATACTTATTGTGGACAAGTACAAGGGAGTGAGCTAAAGGGTATGTCTTGCTACCGCGATTCCTGAGAGAGTCGGGAGTGTTGTGTTCTGGGTTGTCAAATCATTTGTAGCTTCATGATTATGTAGGAGAATGAATGAGACACTATAGCTAGTCGGTTAGGGGATTTGGGTACTAAGGTGGTACACGGCTCGAAAAATCATTAAAAATGCACTAGACCTGACGGTCTAGTAACCTACAAAATCTCCTCGACCTAACTGAAATGCACTTGACCTCTGACTCTGAAGGCTGAGAAAATGTGAGAAGTTAACAAGATTGAAAAGCATTTTTATTGCTCATTTACTTTGTGAGCAATAAAGATGCTTTTAAATCTTGCTATCTTGTCACATTTCCTCTGCTTTCAGAGTTAGAGGTCAAGTGTCAGTTTGTATTCCTACTCGCCAGAAAGGGCGAGTAGGAACTAAAAATAGCTAGTCCTAAATTAGTTTGACTCGCAAATGCGAGCGGTCGAGAGTGAATTTTTCGAGCCCTGTGGTAGGAAGGTTCAGCCCCTATACACCGAGGTACTGTTTTCCTGCGCATAGTTTGGTGTATGAGCAGAATCTCCGCAACATGGCGCTGCCAATGTTTGGTCCGGTACTTATCTGCGTCACTCCTGAGTAATGCTTGTGCTTGTCCACAAGCCCCTCACTTCTGTTTCTGGAGACGGTTGTGACGGTGTTGCCTCCTATATTATGATATTTTATAGGTTTTTCAAGCTTGAATTTTAAAAGGTCTTTCTCTTTCTTTTTAACCTGTTATTGCGCTGACACACATAAGTTGTTATTCTCTACTTTTGATGATGGCGGTTGCCATAACACCTCCTAACCGTGCACCAGTCACAGCTTATTTTCTCAAAATGGAGTCCCTGCTGCTGGTGTTGCACTTATTTTTGTAGTGGAAGCGGATGCAGCTCATCGCTTTAAGGTATTTTATTCTTGGTTCACTCTTCCGGCAGTCGATGGAACAGATAATTTATTTCACGAATATACAGCCACTGCCCTTCTGCAGAAATATTGACCTTATAAATCTCTTGAAGTTTTGCTAATGGCTTGGCAACATGCAATATGGTTTAATGGCGCCCTTCCTCACCCTATGACTGCCGTCCGTTTAGACCCCTTATTGATAGATGGGGCCACGTGGCCGGTTTTGGTTGGGTATACCCCGCACCAAAATTACCTTACTGCTACAGTCGCAGAGCTACGGGGATTGCATACTTCGTTAATATGAGTACATAGAGCTGTTATTCAGTTCATGTCGTGCAACTTCCAGGTGGGACCACCTGGCGTTGCTACGCAACCACCTGGGGCTCGTGGTGTAATCATCAGTCCCATCATGATTAATTCTGTGATGGGCAATCACCTGCAAAATAAGGATGAACTTCCTTATTGGCTTGCTGAAAAAATGTGGGCAACTGGAAGCTGTTTTTCCAAATACAACACCTGGGGAGAAGCACAGAATACTGATCATGAGTTTACCTAAAGGCCTTGTTCCCGAACTGGCTGATTATAGCACTTGAGGTAGTGTGTTTGCAGTGGTTTATTCAATGTGCTTTGGCACTCCCTCAATGATCGTTCTCCCTTCCGTGAGTAAACGAGTTCAGGATGAACATGGAGCCGAAGCAGCCCTGGAGTTGGGGATGAGACTGGTGGGGGTGTTCAACATTGTTTGTGATATGATGCAGGGGATCCCCAGTGGTATAACAGAGTCTAAATTAGATAATCACTAACAGCTTTCTTTGTAGTTATGTGGTTGAGCAGTTAAGCTTATCTGGAGGGTGTCTTAAGCATTAACTGTATTCCCTCACAGAAGAACGGATGACAAACACTCAGAGACTGAATCCAGACCAACTGGGTAAGTATAAAAAAGGTATACTTATGTTTTATTTCTAGAACTAAGCAGGATTGGGCACAGGTAAATAAAATATGCTTTCAAATGCAAAACTTTACAAGAAAATGCAATTGCAGTTGTAGTTGGAATTGTTACAGGTTTGTATTTGCTTTCAAAATAGTTCAAAATACATTGAAATTACTTTAGATTACTTACAGATTACTTTTTAGTTACATCAACTACTCGGTTGATATGTCTAGATATCGCACTGTGGCTCCTACAATACGAAGGTAAGTAAGACAGTTTTACGTTTTAAAACACATTTACTTTTGTTTCATAGAAAAACAGGTTGACACTTAGAACATTTTCAGAGAAAAAACCACAATATGTGTTCCTATAGAGAAAAGAATGTTATTGATTTGTAGGTAAGTAAACGACTAACAATGCTGGGTGTCTCGGGTTAGAACCAAGGTTACCCAGGACACAAGTTGGCACTCAAACTGCACCACCAGCGGCACCAGGGAGGCCAAGTGCAGAGTGCCAATGTTAGCCAATAGGGAACCTCGGTCAGGAGCTGCTTATGAGGAGGCCACTCGGATGTCGGAGCAAAGCTCCTGGGGTTAAGATCAGCACTGCAGGGACCAACAATCAGCACAGGAGCTGCACCACCAGCGGCACGGAGGTGGCTAGATGCAGAGTGCGAAGAAGATGTCAAGAGCCCTGTGGTTGGCAATGGAGATCTCTGGTTCGAAGAAAAGGCTGCAGGCTTGGGCAGGGAGGCTTTCTCAAGGTGACCACTGGCAGGAGAGGTAAATTGGGTTCTTGGGAGATGCCTGGACACCGTTAGTTGGGCCACAAACGGCTGTGGGGCGTCGGGTGCAGGTCACGGGGACACTTCAGGTTGAGGCTGCAGATGTCGGCTTAAAGCTTGAGGTAGGTTGGGGGATCACCAGATCAAAGGTCAGGATCGCTGGGGGAGACCTCCTTGGGGTGTTGGCCCACTCGAACACGGGCCGTGGGTTAAGGGTGCAGAATCACAGAACCGCCTGGATCTGTGTCCTGAGTTGGAGTCTTTGTTGAACAAATTCAGGGCTCACAGGAGACAGAGTCTTGCAGATGAGTGCAGCGCAGGTCCTCCGGGTTCTGGGGGGCTGCTGGTTTCACTACAGTCAAGTCGGATTTGGGACAGGCTGGTAGGGCTGTGGCCAAAGCAGTTTGTGTCCTCTTCTTCCTGGGACAGCACAGCTCTTTGATCCTTCTTCTTTCTTTCTCGAATCTAAGGAGGCAAGATTCAGGATCGCCCCATAATACTTAATTTAGGGGCATTTACAGGGGTGTGCAGGTTGAGATCAACAGGTGCTGTTGCACAAAAAGTACTCCCCTAATTCCTGAACCGGCGTAGCCGGATAGCTGTAATGACTATACCTTGAGTCGACACTGGTGGAATGTCCCAACGTGAAGCTCAGAATAGTGCATCACCAGTAGGTGAGGAAGGAGGCAACTCCTTTTGTTTTATATTCCCTCACACACCCTAGTGGTGTCATGCTTTATCATCGGGACACCCTGACGCCTAGAAGTCAGTGTGAGCTCAATCATGTCTCAGGGAGCTCTTAGAAGATTTTTTGGGCCAGGGTGTGATAAAGATTAAAAATCCAATGTCAGATCCCAGTTTCCCTTTACTCTTGGATGTGGCAGAGATATTAAAAAGATAAAGGAGTAGGGTTGTGTGGGATATTATGGTCCTAAGACCATACTGCCAACATGTTTTAGTCTACTAGCGCCCCATGAAGGCTGCTGGACTTTCTTCAGGGCGAAGGCTGTGAGATCAATAGGTCTTTTCCTTCGGGTGGGTACACCCCCTATTATGCCACACTCTAGTGTGAGGGGGCATGAGCCTCTCTCTAATTGGCTGGGTCCCCTATTCTTCAAGATGGAGGGGACTGAGATGTGTGCTTCACCTCACCCCCACACCTGAGGGGTGGGATTGGCAAAGATGGACACACCTCTTCTCCTAACTTGGTTTTCCCGCCAATTCTCCCATCCAAAGTGGGGGTCAGAACCGGTGGGAGCCAGTTGCTAGGGGCAGCAAAAGGCAGGGACAGCCTACCAAAGGCAGCAGGCCTTTGAAGGTTCCACTTCGTGGACCCAGCCCATCCTGGAGGAGGAGGCATGACACCTCTGCCCAGGATGAGCTTTGTCCCTGGACCCAGAGAGTGGAGGCCCTCTACTCAGGGGTCCAGAAACCTATCTGTTGGTGGCAAATAGCGGGAAGCAAATCAGGAACCATACCAGGGCTAGTCGGTCATTTTTCAGGGGCATTTCTAAGATTCCCTCTGTGTACATTTTACATTAAATCCCACATTAAATCCTACAATGGCATCACTGTGGGTTTAATGTGCTGAGAAGTTTGCTACCAAACTTCCCAGGTTTCAGTAAAGTCAATATAGAGCTGTGGAGTTCGTAATTACCAACTCCCAGACCATATACTCTTTATAGCTTTACTGCACGTACAATATCTAAGAATGGACTTAGACACTGTAGGGGCACAGTGCCCATGCAACTGTACCCGCACCTGTGGTCTAGTGTACCCCGCTAGAGGGGTGACTTACCTAGGCCCCAGGCAGTGGGTTGCAGGCTTGGCACAAAGGGATGTGTGCTATGTCAACACTTTTCTCTGCACCACAACACACAGCCTACATTGGCAGTGTGTTGGTGCTAAGGTGCAGGGCCTCTAAGGGTGGTACACTAGGTGATGCAGCCCTTAGAGCCCTTCCCTGGTCACAGTGCCTTTAATGCCCATGGTACTTTTTACAAGGGGCTTACCTGTGGCCAGAGATGTACCAATTGTGGGTACAACGGTACAGTTTTAGAAAAGCACAGGCCCTGGGAACCTGATTGGCAGGGACCCAGGGCACATCAAGTCAAAATACATCAGAAACCTGGAGAAAAGTGTGTGTGTGGGGGGGGGTTTACTGCAACAGAAACCCACTTTTCTACACTTTGCGCCAATGCTAAGTTTTCTGCTCGAAGCACAGCATTCGAAGGTCACACAGAACGTGCATATCACCTGGAAGACCTAGGGATAATGTTATATGAGTGATAGAATCAGTTTCTGAGTGTGAGCGTATGTCTCAGTAGGTGTTAGCACAAAAGTGAGTGATGTTTCATGTTGTATCATGTCCATTTCTGTTTGTGCCATTATAAAGGGGGAAAATGAGTTGGGTCTTGTGCAAGTATCTACTTTGACTGCGAAGTAACGTTTCTGTTTTGCATTCTATTATTACAAAGTAGCAGCTCTTGTTTAGAATATAAAGAATTGCAGCTGCTTCCTAACATCCTTCATGCTGATTATTATATTTAAGATCTAATAAACGACTTTCTTTAATTGAAGTCTGTGTGTCCTTGAACATGAATATGAATACTTTTGAGAGTGAGAAACCCCATGTCCACAATCAGGAAAAAGAATCCACTCACTAAGATATTTACTTGTAAAATCTAAAAACAGTGTGATACATACATTACACTTATCTGAAACAATAAGCCTTTGACATTATAATGTGCATTATATTGTTGCATTGATATGGTCCTTAGTACTCCTGATAAGGCCTTGAAATGCTTTAGGTGAAGGATAAGGTGATATTTTTAGTAGGTGGGCTATGGATGAACGATAGCTTCTTCCATGCTGCCTATATGGGTAGAATTTTGATGTCGTCTGTAAGAACCAAAAGTGTGCTCTTATTGTGCTTTGTTGCTGTGCCTAAGCATGGATCTGAATTGAAAAGGAGTGAGATAGATGCTTAAAAGTTAGATGGTAACGCATGGATGTATAGACTGTCTGGATGGAAAGTATTGTATTTTGCTGTTGTGTATATGGCATAAGGATCCACCCATGACAGATTGCGATGGATGATGTTTGATCATGGGTCAAGTGTGTTTCCTACATTGGTGGGAAGCACATTGTGTTTCTTAAATACCCCTCACACACCAAAAGGGCCCTTGGTGTCATGCTTCATCATAGGGGTCTTCGCGTCCCTCTACGGAACGAGGCATGCTACTACCAGCGAATGCGCAGGAGCACTGATGTTTCCACTATGTGTAGTGTGAGAGGGTGAGTGGTAGGGTCAGGAGTGAGTGATAAGTGAATGTTAAAAAATACCTAGCACCTGCGGAGTAGAAAAATGTAATATGCCTTGGTGCCAATATTATTAAAAGGTGTGAGGGGGAGGTGTGTTGTGTTAATGTACAAGACCTCCTGTGTGTGTCAACATGTTTCAAAGCGTGCTGCTTCTTCGGGACGGGTACACAGACCCTACTTACATGAAATGAGTGACAATGTCAACAATGATTAAATGCTCAGTGTAGACAGATAGTAAATGCTACAAATACGACACAATGGTCTCAATCTGATTTGTAAAAAGGTAATCCCTTAAGTACAATATGCTGTATTGAAGGCAGTGGCGTCAAGAGCCTTAAAAACGATGGGGACCAGGCGCTATTTGCACTATGTGCAAATAGCAGCTGGGTAGAGTAGGTAGAGTTTAAAAAGCTGCCCTTTTATTCTTAGAAGAGGAAAAGGGTTGCTCACACTTGCACTTTAGTGTACATGAAGAGGTTATATACTTCAATTGTGATCAAGATTTTTCATGCACTTGCACTTTATAATTGCAAATTTTGCACTACCACTTGCACTTTCAATCTTCTAACAACTGGGCATCTACACTTTTTCATTCTAGATGTAATGTAACCGAAAATTGAAAATTGGGAAACCACCTGTTCCAGCTATGGTAAATGACTAAAGACAAAGACAAGCCAGACGAGCAGCACTTGCACTTAGACGGGACCTGCGTATCTCTGATTAAACATTAGATATTCATCATGTATATAATGTGTGGGAATAGATTTTTGTCTGCCATAACACATGAGAGATGAGCAAGCTCATGTGAAGTATATCAAATGTAGTGATTGTATATTATCATTTTATACATTTTGAATTAATTATGTATACATTTGTGAACCGAGGGAACTAGAAATAATGCCATGTACAATAAGAAGTATTCTTGTTGAGTGAACCCAGTAATTGGCAGTATACCTGAGCATTTGTTTGTACTGATAGATTTTGTGGAAGAATAGTTATTCCAGTATCTGCCAGGGTTTCTTTTGCACTAGCACTTTATTGCATCAATTTTGAGATAGTAAATGGTTCCTCAGTCCTTCTATTTATCGGATGTTGCTAAGGAAATAGGACCGTGTCACAGTGAAACAAGAACCCCGAGTGTGGAATTTGTAAATAATTTGTGACAATGTGGTTTTATTTGTCAATATATTAGAAAATGACCGAATCGTTGATCCTACCTCCGTGTCGGTGTCCGTTTCTTCAACAAGTGAATCGGAAGTGAAGTATAAATATATATATATATATATATATACATATATATATATATATATATATATATATATATATCCTATCACGCCTTTACACCATCCGTCGCTCCTCTTAGCCTTGGGTGCCTCCTTCACGCACGGTGAGATGCGTAATATATGCCAACACACACGGTCCACACTCGCAGGTCCGTTCCACAATGAAGGGCACACTCAGCAATTACTCCGTCGTTTTAATGCCAAAGTTTATTATTTTGGCGCTGCATAATCAAATCAACAAACGCGTTTCGGCGATCCCGCCTTCGTCAGTGTCGATCAGTGAGCGTTTTGAAAACAGTTTAAATAAAGTTACATTGTAACACAATCACGTGATTAAAATAAACATAAAAGAAGGCACAGTGATTATTATCCATTACTGTGGGGGCCATCTTGGAGTGTCCAAGAAACGCTTGTTACAATCACAAACATCTATTCAAAATCATACGGAAACAGATTATTGTTCCTATATTTCGTAAGTATTATATATATACATGAATTGCAGTTAGAAATCTATTTCATTAAGCATAGATTACGTAATTTTATGGCTTTACTTGTTAAATCACAAGATTGTTTTAAAGCGCTATTTTTTCACTTCACGTGGCCCATGTTTGTGCCAGCTAATCTCACATTTCTTAATCGTATTGAGCCCTATATATTATATTCACTGAAAAAACATAGGTTTCAGGGACGTTATAGTTAGAAATTAGCATTTTAAAAAAACTTTGAAATTCATTGAAAAAAACATAGGTTTCAGGGTTTCAGGTGTCCCTGCGCTCGCTTCAATGAAGCAAAGCAGAATTTGCTATTACAGGGTGGGAGCCGCACGACTCTCGTCCTGCCATAGCTAACAGCAATGTCCCGGCGGTGGGCACCCCGGACATTGCAGGAGCCGGCCCTCGGGGGTGATGGTCCCCAGGGCCATCAAGGGCTCCAGGAGGGGGGCCGCGCGGCCCCCCTCCCCATGTTTGCAAATCATGGAGGTGGTGGTCCCTGAGACTGGGGGTCCGTAATGGACCCTGAATTTGAATAAAGATTGCCCCGGGGAGGTGGTGGTCCCAGGGGTGTGTGTGTGTGGGAGCTCTAGCCCCCCACCCTTTTTAAAAAAACAGAGCCCTGGGGAGGTATCGGTTCCCGGTGCTGCGGGGGCAGAGGGGGCGCCTTGTGTGTCGATTTAGATACCGTATATAGGTTTTCCGATTTATGCCCTCATATAGACACAATTAGCATTGCCCATATTTAGGCATAGAAATCCTACTCTTATCCATGCTAACCAAATACAGGCATGTCCACCTACATCCATCCATCCACGTCACAACAAGTTCTAGGAAAACCAGACTCTTAAGCCTTTAGGACTTCCCCTTGCTAGGATTATTGATTTCTCCAATAACTCATTTATTATGTATGAACATCTATTCCTTAGGGGTTCATTCAAGACGTTCCTCTGCCTGACTTTTACGTCAATACTGGCATTCCTAAACACCTTCAAGGTATAAATATACCTTCACTTGCCATGGCAAACCACGGTTCAGCTGCATACTTGCACGACACGGCAAGTTCGGAAGGAAGTCGAGTCCCCGCCTGACCCACTGACCAGACGCTGTCATCCTCCTCGCTGAGAATCCAGTTCCAGTGTTTCTGACTTCCCTTACGGGGTGTTAGAGATGGAGACCCGGAAAGAGATTCCAACCTCCCTCATTCTAAGGTATGGAGCGGACTAGAACCTAGGAGGACTTTTGGCAAATCTTGACAAAACTAATCTAAACTATAGCCCAGCTAGACTATAGACAAACAGCACCTACTTCTTACCTCGTACTACACTTTTGTTAGGTACACTGGAGTAGAACTAGCTAGAAGCACCATATGAGTATTCATATTTTAGCCTGTGTTATTTATGTATGTATTTTTATGAATATATGTCATAGCTACAAACCATGCTATTGCAGTATTATTTTATCCTACTGCTAATGCTGTACGTATTATACTTCGCATTCTGTCTTACAATCGTAGCAGTTCATATCTCTTACACAAGAAATAAGACTGTTCAATAAACCCTTTTTATTGAAACGCCCGTATATCTATTTCTGTGTAACTCGGTAGAAACTAAGCATGCACGGTTGACTGAGTGAAACTGTTATCTATTGTTTCCACGTTCTGAGACTGTTCCGATTCTAAGGGAAACAAAGTTGTCATGTTTATACGGTTGTCAGAAACTAATCCCTTCTTGTTTATTCGAGAAGTTTCTAGTGACCTCTGAATTAGCTGGCACACACAAGTGATTAAGTTTAATGTACTCAATAGAGACATACTGACCTCAGGCCTATGTCAAAACTAGTGTATATTATTCCAATGCCTTTTTTTTTTTATAAATGCTTTTTTGGCCCTGGGGTCCCTGTGGGACCCCCTGAGCAGGCCTAGGTGGTCAGGGTGTTTCTACCCTGCCCCGTTTTCTTGTTTTTAACCTCTTTTTCACTGTTTTCTTGTGACTCGGTTCTACCGAGTCACAAGATGGCTGCCAACACATTCTGGTTTAGAGTGTTGGCAGCCAATCAGCGTGAAGCTCGTGCCCAGGAAGGTTTGCAAACCCTCCTCGGTGGTCAGATATCGATATTTAGCTTTTTAAAATTTCTCAGGAACTACTGAACGGATGTACACCATTTTTTTTTTAAAAAGGTCGCTTTCTGAGCCAAGGACTACATTTTTGCCAAATTTGGTGTAATCCCGTTCAGCAGTTCAGGCTGTAGCCTGTTCCAAATTATTCCTATGGAAATTAACTTCGGGAATATGCGTTTTGGGACCACCCTTTTTTTCTCGGCCCCCACTTTCCGAATCACCCCGAAACGTTTAAGACGGGAGCTGACTGGAGAGGGCCAACATTTTGGAAAGTTTTGCGAAGATTCGTCAACCGGCGCCAAAGATATTGGCAAAACAAAATAGCACTTTTCCTATGGAAAATAGGTCCTAACTATACCTACCTACTGGCGAACTATAACTACCTACTGGCGACCGCGGGTAGGTAATCTATATCTATCTATCTATCTATATCTATATCTATATCTATATATATATTTATATTCCAGCAATCCTGTTTGCACCAGACCCAAGCTGCTTGACGATGGCTGGCCGTGGTGGGATGGTGAGCCCCTATATCACCAACACACGCGTCGTATCCTCTTACAGGAACAACACACCACGGCCCAAAGGTAAACATCCATTTGTACACAGCCATTACACCGCATACCATTACTACGCAAGCCTTACAACGCATGCGCTGTAATAACGCGTAGCAATTTCTATGCATGTTATTACATTGCATGCGCTGTAACAATGCAAGTGTTGTAATGCAAACCACATCGTTGTGAGGAAACTACACTCTTGTTCACCTACCCCGTCTAGATGTGACCAATGCCTCTCTTCTTTTGTGTTTTCTTTATATTTTTCTGCTATTAAGCTGTAACTAGATATTTTAAGAAGATAGTTAATTCTCTACTTATTGTTACTGTTAACCTCTTTTCTTTTGTCTTTCTGCAGGTACCTCACCTATCTTGTTACAGCTGACATTTTATATTGGATTCTGAATTTGGTAAGTATCTGTTTAACTTTAGTATCTTGCTTCACCTTCACTTGGTTTTACTTATGCTTCTGTGAAAGGTAGTCAGTCCTCAGGATCGGTTTGTTGTCAGGAGTGGTCCACCTCTTGATCTAACCAAGCCTACCAGCCGTAATGGCAAAGGTCATCGGAAGGATCAAGTGGGGGAAGGAAAGGAAGGGAACAGCAGGGAGGGAGATTTGGAACGAGAAAAGAATATCACACTGAGAACACCTTCCTATATAAATTAACACAATAACCTATTCGCAATAACAGACCCTTAAAGGGTGGTTACACATCTTATACCTGTAAAGAAAATGAATAACACATTCTAGAGAAGGTTGCTTGGAATAGGAGGGGGTGCTCTCTGTATAGTAGTAGTTGTAGTGTTTTAACTGCAGGGAATGAAACAAAGAACATATATTCTTATACTCATGAGTTTACATAATCCTCCTGTAGGTAACAATCATATACACCTTACACACCCTGGTATAAACCTACCCTTATCCTGACTCCACCGTACATCACAGGGATAGAGTGTAGGCTTCTACCACTCTGGCCAACCCCTGTTAAGATAGAGCCAGAAGGAAAAAACGTATAACACTAGAAACAGATTATATCATCCTAGCACACAATGATCTCTTTAAAGTACTTATCCAAATAATAGGAACTGTAATATTAGCAGCAGAGTTCATCCAGCAACCTGTTGTTGTGCCATTAGAATTAAATTAATAATGGATGCGGAGTAATCCTTCTTACACAGCAGGCAAGTGCATTAGAACCAGAGATTGTAAAGTTCAAGGAAAAACCATAAGCCAATGTATGTTAGTAACGAGGGAAGGTCTCAGAACCAGCGCGTGTAAAGATACAGTTCTACACGGACCCCGATGGCCGACAAAGCAGGCCGCGCAGATCCCGAAATGCCCCCACTCTCTCTCCGTCAGCCGACAATGCTGACCGATGAAGGGACAAGCTGAAAGGGCCAGCCTCCGCACGAGCACCTGCTCTCCAACGGAGGTTGGCTAAAGTTTAGCTACAAGCGTGTGGTGCAGAGCACCCATACCGGACTCTGGACACAGGGAACAAAAACCGCAGCAAGAAGTGACCCAAGGACAAAGAATTACCGACGCGGCTTCTCGGCTCGGACTTCCTCATATGGCGTCTTCCTGCGACGTCAAACGTGACGCGAGAAGCATCATGGGGATTGTAGTTTCGATGGTCAAAGCGGAATGGATGGAAGCGTTTCGTTGTCGGAAGCGTTCTCTCACAATTGCGTCCATGACAGTACATCCCCTCTCTATCACGAGCGTACCAATGGACCGGGTTTTAATGGATTGGCACGGTAGAAGGAAGCTATTAATCTGGGAGCATGTACTCCCGATGCAGGCTCCCATGAATTCGCATCAGGGCCATAACCTTTCCATGCCACAAGATACTTCAGTCTACGACCCCGCATTTTTGAGTCCAACACCCCCTTCACCTCGTATTCCAGGTCAGCGTCCACCAACAATGGCGGAGGTAACTTCTTGACTGAGGCTGAAGAAAGTTTCAGCAAGGATACGTTAAAGACTGGATGGATGCGAAGATGTGACGGGAGCTCCAGTTTCATGGCCACAGGATAAATGTGCTTCAAGATTCTGAAAGGTCCAATGAATCTAGGATTGAACACACTATGTTTCCTGAAGCGTATGTTCCTGGTAGACAACCATACAGCATCCCCCTTACAGTACAAAGGGCCCTGCCTCCTGTGTCTGTCAGCTGCAGCTTTGTATTTAATCTTGACATTCATCAAATGATCTCGTGCCTTGGTCAAGGTTTCACGTATATGCAAAACTCTTTTAGCCACTTCTGGGAGAGTGAGTGTGAGAAGTTAGCCTGGCATATGTTGTCCACTATTCTAGTGGGCACCTTGCACCAGTTTAAACGACCCTTATGGTGATGGTTGTACAGTCAACCTTATAGACCAGCTATCCTAGTGGTAGCCTGGACAAGCAGTCTTAGGCTAAAACTTCAGAGAGCATGTGAAGCCAGCTGTTTTACCATATATAATACCTTGAATACCAAATGAAAGGACACCACACAAGGTATATGTCAAATATATATGTATTTATTACTAACACAACCCCTCTGCACTCTTTATGAGGTCAGAGTTCGAGATACGTTACAAGTTACTCATTAAGCATACTATAAGTTGCACAAATACAATTCTGCCCTAGGGGCCTCACAAACCAAATACTAAGTAAGTGGTATAAGAGCCACTTCAGGAAAGTTGAATATGCCTAGGACCTAGGGAATCGCTGGGGCTACACTACAGGCCCAAGGGTTTGGAAGTAGGAGACCCACGGGAGACGCATGCAGTGTAGGAACACAGACGCAAGCTACCATTGACTTACAATGGAGAACAAAGAAGCACAAAGTTACTGATTAAGGACACTTCCGGGCAGACTACGGTGAAACCCCCTTAAACTAGGGCACTTGGATAGTCAATACCCACAGGAACACCGGAGTACTCGAGTTACCTCACCCAGGGAAGCCGGGTGCATAGGTGTCTTTTCGTGTCGGGTTTCGTCGATGCTTTCAATGGAGATCTGCAAAAGAAGTGCTGCAGGCGGCCAAAGGAAGAGTGTCCGGGTGGATCCAAGGGTGGATCAAGGAGCTGAAGAACCTGAAAGCAGAGGGGACAGAGTCTGGGTCACTTGCCAGTGACCAGGATGGAACCAGGTGATGTCGCGATGCAAACAGGTGAAGAGGTGAAGCTTGTCTCTGCAGTCACGAGGACCAGGAGGCGTCGACGACGACCAGGAGCTGGAGTCGAGCTCTCCCACGAAGGCTCTAGTTGACTGCGGTGCCGGTATCCGGATTGGACCCAACAAGCCTTGGTAACCGCAACCCACGCAGGAAGTGAAGATTCGCTTCAGTTCAGACCAGCAAGGTCTGAGGAGCTTCTCTTTTGGAAAGAAGCTGGAGCAAGCCCAGAGCAACCAGGCAAGCATTGGAAATTAAAAGGATCGTCTTCAGGGGGCTCACTAGCCAACGGGCTAGCAACTGGGTAGACGCGGTGAGCTGAAATGCAGAAGCGGGCCCCACACGGCACTCGTGGAGTGTGGAGGGCTGAACTCTGGTGCAGTTGTTGCTCGGGTCTGGGGCTTCTCGTGCCCCAATGCACAATTGCGAGTTATCCCGGGAGTCGATGCAGTTAGCAATTTGCAGGATGTCCAGGGTGCCTGGTCCCACGTCTCTCGTGTCCGCCACGGGTCTCAGCTTTGCTGTGGATGTGGGTCGGAGTCCAAGAAGTCTGGAAGTCCAGTCCTGCGTAGCTGAGTGGTCGGGTTCCGTCGGGAGCGTCGACAAAGCAAACTGGCAAGTTACTGGTGGTGCCTGTTTGAACAGGGTGGTCACTCCTTGACCACAAGGTAGATCTTCTTCAGTCTTCTAGTCAGCATAGAATGTCGAAGTCCAAGAGTTTCGTTTCGTAGTTTCTTTCCAGGGTAATCTGATGTCTCTAGACACAGCTCCTAACTTTATACCAAACTAAAGTAAAGTAAAGTAAAGTCCACATTTGTAAAGCGCACAATCACCCGTAAGGGTCTCTAGGCGCTGGGGGGCCGTCGGGAAGATTAAGTGAGCTATTGCCCAGAGTCACATGGTGCTGGGCTAACCTGCCGCCGGAGCCGGGGATCGAACCGTGGTCCCCAGATTCCAGCGTCAGTCGCCCTGGCCGCGGCGCCACACCTCTCTACCTGCTAGGTCCCTCCTATGGGAGGACCCTGAGAAGGGGGTGGTTACAACCCTTTCTCTTTGTCCAGTATCGCGCCAGAGCTGGGGCTGGAGTGCCCCAGCAACTGGTTTGAACCGGGCTATGCATGGAGCACCTTATGTGCCCCAGGCAGTGTCTCATTTTGCAGCCCTCCCTGCCCCAATGCACTAAAAGCCTGTCTGGGGAGGTGCTAGCACCTCCCAAAGCAGGAAACCTATTGTCCAGGCCTCCCCTGCCGGAGTTTCGTCCAGCAGCAGGAGGTCAGACGCGTGTCTGTGGCAGCAGCATCCATTTTGTGATGCTGAGGCTCTGTTTAACTTTAACGGGTAAAGCAGTAACCAACATGTCTTCTCCCTCTAGAAGGGTGGAATGCTACCCTCGCCGCCAGAATTGGTGGGGGAGGGGGGGTAGTATTCCAAACGCTTGACACCTTACACGACATGTTTTGATAAAGCCAAACCAAAGTTAGCATTTAACCGCAAGGATTATAATGCACTTAAGAGTATATGGTATGGCTATATCATAGAACAGCTATACGGACATGGTTCCGAAAGCTGCAGAGGGGCTCAGCTCATGCTAGGGCACCCTCTCACATAAAACCAAGCACTCTGCCTCCAGGATTGTTAAGGCCTGCCATAGGAGGGACTTATAGGTACATACGTGTCTATATATAAGGGTAGATATAGGTATACTATATCTAAGCAAGGGGTGATTACACCACCTTGCCCAGGCTGAGTGATCAGCCTGTGGTGTCAGTTTGGATGGCCAGCCAGGGGTGGCATAATGCATGCTGCATACCCTGGTAGGCCTTGGATGCACCTATGCCCTGGGTACCTATGGTACACTATACAGGGGCTCACAGAGGTGACCCAATACCCAATCAGGTATGTACCTAAAGTACATGGTATCACTTTAGAGAGAGAACAGCTGGGCTGTGGGTCTGATTAGCAGGCCCACAGCCACACTAAAGTCGAAAAACCATAAAATCACAGCAAAAAGTGGGGGTGACCATAGGAAGCAGACCCTACTCTCCTACAGTGAGATCTGTTGTTGGATGTACGAAGGGGAGAAATCGTGGATGCCGACCATAATTGCAATAGAACGGCGATGTCTTAGTGGAACTGTGTGTAGCATTGTTGTATGCAATCTCAGCCAGCCAAAGATAATCCACCCAGTTCTCCCGACTGTTGTCTACAAAACACCTCAGATACTGTTTGAGTGTTTGATTGAGACGCTCAGTTTGTCCATCAGTTTGGGGGTGAAAACTGGTTGACAACGCAGTGCCAATGTGTAGTGAAGAACACCATTTCTTTCAAAACTGAGCTGTGAATTGCGAGCCCCTGTCGGACACAATAACACTTGGTAATCCATGTAACCGCACCATGTTCTTCAGTAATAACCCAGACAATTGACCCGCAGAAGGGACCTGTCTGCAAGCGATAAAGTGCCCCATTTTAGTCAGGTAGTCGATAACAACCAATATGGCCGTACACCCCTGGTCCCGAGGTAATCCCACAATAAAATCCAAGGAGATGTTTTCCCATGGGTTGGTAGGGGTTGGGACGGGCTGAAGCAAACCCTGTGGACGACCATGATCAGATTTCATCATTGCACATTGAGCGCAAGAGGACACCCACTCCTTAACGTTCGACCTCAATGAAGGCCACCAGAACTGTCGGACAATGTTTTCCACAGTTTTTTCCACTCCGAGATGACCGGCACTAGGGGACATGTGACACCACATGAACACTTGTTTCCTTAACCGCACAGTGGGAACCAAGAGACGGTTATGGAGCATAGGGAAGCTCCCATGTAACCGCCATTCAGGATGCCTCCTGAGCCAGGTTCTCCAATTAAAGGATGCCACCCTCTTCAGGACGTCTTTGAGGAAGGTATCCGGCTGTATCGCATTCACCACCTTCACTGGGTCAATAATGCTATTCACCGGAATGCTATCCAGGTGTTTGGGAGAGGACTGGCGTGTTAGAGCGTCAGCCTTCCGGTTCTCAGAACCAGGACGATAGGTGATGATAAAATGAAAGCCAGAGAAAAACAACATTGTGACGGGGCGGGCCGCCCCTGCGAGGACTACGAGAAAAATGGAACTGTTACACAAGACTGGTGGTCAGCTGTGCCTTTTTTACCCCTTTCTCGTCCCCTCCAGCAAACAACGTCTTTTCCTGAAGAGGAGTGGTCAAGCCCTGATTATGCGTACCCGTGGGGTGGCGAGGTGGATTCGGGACTCTGCACCTTTAACACAGAAAGCGACGTAGCAGAGACTCCGCCCACGACACTGCTCGACACGTCAAAAGAAGGAGGAACCCGGAAGACGCCGGAGAACGTTTCCCCGGAGGACGACAACGGAGAAGAGAGGAAGCAGAGGACGGTTCGGAGAGAAACCAGCCAAACGGAAGACGTCAAGCCAGGAGGCCAACGGTTCCGCGAAGCGCCCTGCCACGCTCCTGCGGGAGGGGCGTGGCTAACAAAGGTACGGGGCAAGGTTGCGGGCTGGGCGGGTTGGAGTGGATGATCCGCTCACTGTTTTCCGCCTCACGTTTCCCTGCACCCCTTCCTCACTGGCACTTCGTCACCTCGCCTTGTATATACACTGTGACACCGACTCCCTCACTCCCGATCCCTTTGCGAGTGTGAGAAACACTCCCCTGATACTTTTCTTTCTTCATCTTCCTTTCCCGGTGGTGCTCTCCCGGACTCCGGCTGGAGGTCGACGGCGACCCCGTCATTCTGGCGGCAACTCCACCTGCACGTCGCAGAGCCAACCTGGACTTACCTGTTTTCCCGAAAGGCGTCAGGACGGAGACAGACGAATTTGCCCGAATAAGACTTTCCAATAGGAGAAAGAAAGCCTATTTGAAAATAAAGCCCTCGTTGAAAGCACTCTTTCAGCCTTCCGACTCACTTCCTTCCCCCGTGATACCCACCCCGTTACAAACATCCAGCGGACCTGACGCGGAGTGAGGTGTCTGGCTGTTGACATGAACTGCAAATGTCTGTGGTCAGTATACACAGTAACCACAGGAATGGCCCCCATAAGGAATTGCCTCAATTCCCGGAAGGCTTCCTTGATGGCCAACAGCTCCTTTTCTGCGATATGATAATTCTTTTCGGACTCATTAGGCTTCCTGGACATGTAAGCCACCGGATGGAGCTGACCAGTAACAGAATGTCGTTGTGACAGAACTGCTCCCAATGCCACTTCGGAGGCGTCAGCCGCCCCAATGTAGGGCTTCTCCGGATCCGCGTGTGAAAGAATCGGTGCAGTAATGAAAGCAGTCTTTAGAGCCAAAAAGGCTTTTGGGCATTATCATTCCATTCAAACCTTTGTGATTTCCTCAGTAGTTGGGTTATCGGTGCGACTAGTTTGGAGAACTGATTAATGAACCTCCGATAGAAGTTGGCAAAGCCAATGAAACATTGTACATCACAAATGTTCTGTGGAGGAGGCCAGTTCTTTACTGCTGTGATTTTTCGTTCAGCCATCTCCTGACCTGAAGGGCTTAGCATAACCCCAAGGAATTCCACCGGGTAGACATGAAAGTCACACTTGCTCAGTTTACAAAAAAGATTATGTTTCCGTAAAATACTGAGCACTGTTTTCACATGTTGGGTGTGTTTTTCTTCCCCCCTCAGAGTATACAAGAATGTCATCAATATAAACCACGACATAGTGGTCTAAGATTTCCAGAAGAACATCATTCAAGAAGTATTGGAATGCCGCAGGGGCATTTCACAGCCCGAACGGCATTACTAAATATTCAAACAACCCATACCGGGTCTTGAAAGCGGTCTTCCACTCGTCTCCGCTTCTCATGCGAACAAGATGGTACGCTCCTTTAAGGTCCAGCTTAGTGAAAATGGTTGCTTTTTTCACCTGTTTTAACAATACACTGATCAGGGGTAAAGGGTATCGGTTCTTTACAGTGATGGCATTCAATGCCCTATAGTCCACACATGGGCATAGCTCACTATTGGCTTTAGGAATAAAGAAAAGTGGGGAGGCCGCAGGGGACTTAGAAGGGCGAATAAAACCCAAACCTAGAAGTTGGTCCAAATATGCCCCGAGATGCAGGTTCTCGGGTTCCCTCAGGGCATAAATTCGACCACACGGAACTACTGCCCCAGGAACAAGATCAATTTGACAATCATATTGTCGGTGGGGTGGCAACTCCTCCGCACTAATCTCACTGAATACCCTTTCGAATTCTTGGTATACAACTGGAAGCTGGACATTCTTTTCTGCTGCAGTGGCGATAACTGATCCATAGGCTAAAGCCATGGCAGGTACATCAGGGATGCTGTGGCAGTTTTGAAGAGAGTACTGTGTATTCATTTGTACCATTCTTGTGGCCCAGTCTATCTCTGGGTTGTGTCGTTGTAACCATGGTAGCCCATATATGATCCCATATTGGGGTGCATGAATAATACTAAAGGTAATCTGTTCTCAGTGAGATGCCCCGTATTGTACCTCAATGCTTTCAGTGCTGAACCCGATGGGACCGGTACACAACTTCCTCCCATCTACAGCGTACACTTGTGCTGGTGTGTCTCTAGGCACTAGACGCATACCTCGGCTTCTCCCATATCCATAAACATTCCGGTGGCCCCAGAGTCCACCATGGCCGATGTGTGGATCCTATCAGATTTTAGAACCAATAGTACCTGAATGAATAAATGACCTTGCGCTATTATGTCTATGTTACATATGGAAGGGATGTATGCCTGACTCAAAGAAACCCCTTCATCTTTCTTCGAGTCAACTAGTTTTCCGATGCCGCATCAGTGGCAGCAGTTGTTAACCTAAAGTTCTGAAAACGACTAGTCTGGGGTTTCACAGGACAATCTCTCACGAAGTGCCCTCGTTTGCCACAATATAAGCAAAGACCTTGCTTACGTCGGGCCTCTTTTTCTGCTGTAGTTAATGACGCCCTTACCGCCCCAATCTCCATTGGTTCGGTGGAAGAAACAGGGCTCACATTGGTAGCTTTTTGTCGGTCATAAGACGACGTGTGTCTCTCTTTACCTTTATAGTCTACCTTTCTCTCACGTTGTCTATGATCTAAACGTAAAGTTAAATTAATCAGATCCTCACACGAGGTAGGCTGGGGTCTATCTGTGCGATGATAATCAATCAATCAATCAGTCAATCACGGCATTTGTATAGCACGCTACACACCCGGGAGGGTCTCAAGGCGCTGGGGGAGAGGGTTACGTCACTGCTCGAACAGCCAGGTCTTGAGCTGCTTCCTGAAGGAGAGGTGGTCCTGGGTCAGCCGAAGGTGGATGGGGAGGGAGTTCCAAGTCTTGGCGGCAAGGTAGGAGAAGGATCTTCCTCCCGCGGTGGCTCGGCGGATGCGTGGTACGGAGGCGAGGGCGTGGCTGGATGATCGTAGCTGGCGGGTGGGCGTGTAGAAGGTCAGGCGGTCGTTGAGGTACTTTGGGCCCAGGTCGTGGAGAGCCTTGTGTGCGTGGGTGAGGAGCCTGAACGTGATTCTCTTGCTGATGGGGAGCCAGTGCAGGTCTTTCAGGTGGCCAGAGATGTGGCTGTGTCGTGGGATGTCCAGGATGAGTCGTGCGGAGGCGTTCTAGATGCGTTGGAGTCTTTTTTGAAGTTTGGCTGTGGTTCCGGCATAGAGGGTGTTCCCGTAGTCCAGTCGGCTGGTGACGAGTGCCTGGGTGACGGTCTTCCTGGTTTCGGTGGGGATCCATCGGAAGATCTTGCGGAGCATGCGCAGGGTGTTGAAGCATGATGAGGAGTCGGCGTTGACTTGTCTGGTCATCGAGAGGGAGGAGTCCAGGATGAAGCCGAGGTTGCGTGCATGGTCCGTTGGTATGGGAGTGGTGCCCAGGGCAGGGGGCCACCAGGAATCGTCCCAGGCGGAGGGGCGATGATCCCAGGATGAGGACTTCCGTCTTGTCTGAGTTCAGTTTCAGGCGGCTGTTCTTCATCCACTCGGCGACGTCTTTCATCCCCTCGTGTAGACTAGCTCTGGCGGTGGCGGGGTCGTTGGTGAGGGAGAGGATCAGCTGGGTATCGTCGGCGTAGGAGATGATGTTGAGGTTGTGTTGGCGTGCGATGTCTGCGAGGGGGCTCATGTAGACGTTGAAGAGGGTTGGGCTGAGTGATGATCCTTGTGGTACGCCGCAGATGACTTTGGTGGCTTCGGATATGAACGGGGGGAGGCGGACTCTCTGGGTTCTTCCGGCGAGGAACGAGATGATCCACTCCAGTGCCTTCTCTTGGATTCCGATGTTGCTGAGGCGCTGCACTAGGGTGCAGTGGCAGACAGTGTCGAACGCTGCAGAGAGGTCCAGGAGGATGAGGGCCGCTGTTTCCCCGTTGTCGAGCAGGGATCTGATGTCATTGGTATCTGCGATCAGGGCGGTCTCGGTGCTGTGGTTGGCTCGGAAACCAGACTGTGAGGGGTCGAGGGATCCGTTCGTCTCGAGGAAGGCGGCGAGCTGTCTGTTGACGGTCTTCTCGATGCAACGGCGTAGCTAGAGCTTGTGGCGCCCGGGGCTACCCTTCAGATTGCCGCCCCCCTGGGGGGGTGCTGTGGAAAAAGGACGGCGAGCACCTGAAAGAGGTCAGAGAGACACGTAGTATCGCCGCTAATAGTTACCTCGATCATGCAGGCCTGCAGGGGGATCAAATATTCGTAATACAGCACACTGTCCCAGTTTTGTGTACAGACTGGACTGTGTGCTGCGGCACAGACTGGGACAGTACTCCGAATCCATAATATAATCCTATGGGTTTTGCATTTTTCAGTTACAATCTTTAGGTAACTGGCACCTCCATTCAATGGAAAACAAGGGTGGATTCTGTGGTATGTTGTGGCAGATGCACTCAAAAAACAAGCATTGAAAATGCAACAGGCTCACCTTTGATTAAGTTAAAAAGCCATTTGCTTGGCTAATAGTATTGTATAATAAAAAGCAAATGGCTTCATCTTAATGAAAGGCAAGACCTATTGCATTTTTCCACTCTGCAGCCTATCCCAGTCTTCGGCCTCTTCCACTTCCCAGACTCTCCCTACCCAGAATCTTCACTTGCAGCCTCTTCCAGTTCCCAAACACTCCCCCACCCTCTTCCATGTTCCACTCCTCAGACTCTCCCAGTCCCCTGTCTCTTCCACGCCACAGACTCATCCTACCAACTCCTCACACAGACGTCTACATTCAGTGGGCTCTTCCCGAGACACCTCGACTTTCAAAGATGAAGTTTAAAATGGTGACACACAAATTCTTCTGGCCTTGGAGCACAATAATTGGATGGTGTTCCTGGAACTGCAGGACGCATACTTATCATGCTCCGATCATTTAGTCACACATAAAATAGCTGTTTTGTGTGGTGGAGCCCACTCCTGTTCAATTGCCTGTCTTTCCATTTGGGCGTAAATCAGCCCCTAGGGTTCTTACAAAGATCATGTGGGGTTGGTAGTTGTGGCCAACCTTTTTGTCGGTGGGCCACAGTGACTACCTGCTGACTACTTGTTGAAGACAAACTTGGCTCAGTCTTGGACCACCTAATCTTCAACCTGGAGTTCTCAATCAGTGAGTCAAAATCATACCTGCAGCCCATTTAGGGGCTTCTCTTGGACATCGTCTTGTTTATGGCCTTTCCACCCCCGCAGTGAGCTTTGAACACTATGAGCATGATGAAAGCTTCTATTACAGTATAGATAGTTTTGAGACTGATAGGCCTACATCCTATTGGTGTCCTACCCTCGGTGGCACATGCAAGCCCTTAGTCGAACTTGCTCCCTCATTGGGTTCAACATTAAGGGTGCCTGTCACGAAAGATCTGCATCTCTGAGGAGAAACTCAGGACTTGCAAACCTCATGTGCAACAATCTGTCTGTCACCCCCTTCTGGGGATCACTAGTACCAATGCATTGTCCCTCAGATGGGGAAATCAACGCACAACATAGAGATCTATGGCGTTTGATCTCATTTGAACAGGTATCAACATATACATCTATTGGAGATGCCATTTTGATCGGTTCTCAAAGCATTTGTTTTTGTTGTACAACAGAGTCAGATCAAACCAGGTGTTCCTGTCCAACACAAACATCATGTGATACTGCAACAAGCAAAGCAGTGTGGGCTATTGTTCCCTCTTTCTGCAGAAGTTGAGGACGTGGCAGAGCTAGCACTCCATGCTATTTCACTGATGGTGAATACCATGGCATGGTCACAACATCAGGGCAGACAAACTCAATTTCCTATTTACATTTTT
The DNA here is from genome assembly GCF_964261635.1 of Lissotriton helveticus. Taxonomy (NCBI): domain Eukaryota; kingdom Metazoa; phylum Chordata; class Amphibia; order Caudata; family Salamandridae; genus Lissotriton; species Lissotriton helveticus. Next base: position 695,584,632 of record NC_136068.1, read on the forward strand.
AAATTGCAAACCTTGTGTATGTAACTAAACATATTTTTGTAAACATTACACCCACATACGTAAGGTTTTCAATTAAAAAAAGTAAAAAAGGACGAAAAGACAGGCTGCTTGTCAGATGCCCTGCAAAGCACATTCCCGAAAAAACTATTTGAATAGAGACACAGAGCCTTTCAATGCGCACAAACGCACCTATAAATGTGAATATATTTTCATATTCTCACATTGTCACCTCACATCTGCAAGCTATGCAAATTGTATTATTGGAGCGTTTCAGGAAACATTTGTCTTTAGCTGGCAGGCATAAGTCTGAAGGAACGCAATCTCTAACATTTTGCCTTAGGAAACTCAGGGGGTCAGAGATTCTTAGACAGTAAAACAGAAAAGACATGTTTGGTACAAATGTGCTGAACAGGACACCTTGGTGTACAGCAGCATCCAGTGCCCGTCGGTGGTGCTCAATTTAAACTTACTGTGAACGAGGGAAGGCTGAGCGAGCGGTGGTGCCAAGATTTCAAGTTGCGTACAGGCCAGCTAGCCAGGCCAGGGCAGGAATTTCTGCTTTTTTGCCAACACTCTGGGCAGCGCTGCCACAAGGAAGCCCTCACCTTGCAGGCTCGACAGCACAGGGACTGGAGGCACACAGAAGCTGAAGAACTCGGGAGCTTCCGTAGATTAGATAACTAACGCACGTTGTCACGTTGGGGTCAAGAGAGCTTGAGGGTTCCGGCTCTGACGTGCGGTGCGGTGCTGCTGCGCCTGCGCAGAGCCGAGCTCTGAGAACAGCATGCTGGAGCAGCGCATGCAAAACCGCAGCCGCGTGGCACTGGCCGCCCGTTGCGGTGGCCTTTATAATTTATTTGAGGACACTGACTGACAGAAGTCAATGTCCCCAAATAAATTATAAAGGCCGCCGCAACGGGCCAGTGCCTCTCGGCCGCCGCCCTCAAATTAGCGCCGCCTGGGGCGGACCGCCCCCTCGCCCCCCCTAGCTACGCCGGTGTCTCGATGACTTTGGCAGGAAAAGGGAGGAGGGAGATGGGGCGGAAGTTCTTGAGGTCGGTGGGGTCTGCAGTGGGTTTCTTCAAGAGGGCGCTGAGCTCGGCGTGCTTCCAGCTCTCTGGGAAGGTGGCGGTGAGGAAGGAGGCATTGATGATGTCCCGGAGATGGGGTGCGATGATGGCGTCGGCCTTGTTGAAGACGTGGTGGGGGCAGGGGTCGGTGGGGGATCCGGAGTGGATGGAGTTCATCGTGCGGGTGGTGTCTTCGGTGCTGACCGAGGTCCAGTTGCAGAGGGTGGTGGTGGCGGGCGTTGGTTCGGCGGTTGGGTGCTTGGTCTGTGCGCCGAAGCTGTTGTGTATGTCGGCGATCTTGCGGTGGAAGAAGGAGGCGAGTGAGTCGCAGAGGTCTTTCGAGGGGGTGATGTCGTTGTTTCCGGCGCTGGGGTTGGAGAACTCTTTGACGATGCTGAAGAGTTCCTTGCGGTCGTGGGCGTTGTTGTCCAGTCGTTCTTTGAGTGCTTTCTTCTTGGTGGCGCGGATCAGCTGGTGGTGCTTGCGGGTGGCGTGCTTGAGGGCGGTCCTGTTGTCTGTGGTCTGGTCGTGGCGCCAGGCTTTCAGGCTTTTGATATCCTCGAGGTCCTCCCTTATTCCCTGATGGAAGAGAGCCACTTGTTTGCTTTCAGGCCACTTAGTCTCCGCCACCAATCTTCTAAAGGTATTTAAATATAGTAACAACTCCTTACTACCCTGTCTTAGCTCCAACAATTCTCTGTCGGCGGTATAGGAGTCTGCTTTTCTGTTAAATACCCTCAAGAATTCGGTTCTAAACGCTTCCCAGTCGTGCAACAGAGGGTCATCAAGCTGAACAAAAGACACCGCCCATTGAGCTGCGTCCCCTGCCAGATAGGGTTTAAGAAAGGAAACCTTTGCCTGATTAGTAGGGAACGACTTCTGTTTACAGGAAAAGTGAAGCATCACTTGTGTTAGAAAGACCTGAACTTTGTCTGCTCCACCATGATATCTCTCCGGTGAAGCTAGTGGTATTGCTACAGGCATCTCTAGTACAACAGATGTAGGAGGGCTTGCTGCAGCGCCTACATTAAACGGATTCCTTTGTATGCCATCCAACCTTGCCCGTAAATCAGCAGCTTCCTGCCTTGAAGCAGCCAATTCCCCCTGCATGGTTGCTAATACTGCAATTACATCATCTAGGGTGGCAATGCCTAACACAAACCGACCGGGAGGACCAGATTTCGTGGGTCGGTAATTCTGTGACAGGTAGTCAGTCCTCAGGATCGGTTTGTTGTCAGGAGTGGTCCACCTCTTGATCTAACCAAGCCTACCAGCCGTAATGCAAAGGTCATCGGAAGGATCAAGTGGGGGAAGGAAAGGAAGGGAACAGCAGGGAGGGAGATCTGGAACGAGAAAAGAATATCACACTGAGAACACCTTCCTACATAAATTAACACAATAACCTATTTGCAATAACAGACCCTTAAAGGGTGGTTACACATCTTATACCTGTAAAGAAAATGAATAACACATTGTAGAGAAGGTTGCTTGGAATAGGAGGGGGTGCTCTCTGTGTAGTAGTAGTTGTAGCGTTTTAACTGCAGGGAGTGAAACAAAGAACATATATTCTTATACTCATGAGTTCACAGCTTCTTTAATACTGTCTTCTTAAAACAAGAAAGCCCAACTAGAGCTTTATATTCAATCTAAACACGAAAACTAAAGAAGCTGTATTATTCAACTAAAAGGTATAACTTTTTATCGAGTTACCAGCCCCACTATCAGCTCTGCTTGTTTTATTACTGCTAATCGTTTTTTCTCTTGTAAACAGTAGCGCTATAAACAGCGCGCCTAACAAGCCAGACCTTCCTCTACTGACTTGTGCTGGCTCTTGAATTCTTGTACTAGGGAGAGTTGCGGTCAAACTAAACGCATGCTCAGTACCTCAGGGACTTAGACTAATATGCGCATGCCTCCTACCACAGCATTTCCTCTATAAACATGCGCATGCTCTTAATACTGGTAAATAAATTCAGAACAGTCTTACTGCAGGATTTAGGGAACTCCTCAGACTCTAACTCGACCAAGGTATGTTTATTTTTCAAAATGCAACAAAGTTTTTCCTTCCTTCCTCAAAGTTCAGGTGAAGTGCGCCACAGAACGGGCGCTTCACCTGGATCATGGTGATTGCGATCAAAAGCTAGAGCGCTGACTTGCAACTCTGGCAATCGACTTCTGGCGGCCAATATTAGGGTTGCTCTTTGTTGGCGATTTGTTCTGCCTTTTTGCTTTCTTGATTTTGCCACATATTTTCAACGTGACCGTGCTCACTAAAAGTTTCTTTTTGACTCTAGGCTTGACAATCCTGACAGGCTGTTTTTAAGGGTTTAGGGTGGGGGGTCGTGCAGGGGGTAGTCTTTTAGGATAACGGGTAGTGTCTCTGAGGAGTAGTGTTTAGGGGTTTTGGGTAGTGTTGAGGGGGTCGTGCAGGGGGTAGTGTTTTAGGGTTTAGTGTTGTGGTGTTTGTGTAGTGTAGGGCAGTGTTTTAGGGTTTAGGGTAGTGTTGTAGTGTAGGGAGCAGCCTGGGGGCCGGGGGAGGGTTGTGCAGGGGATAGTGTTTCAGGGTTTTAGGGTGGTGTTGTGGTGTTAGGATAGTGTTTTAGGGTAGTGTTGGGGTGTTGTGTAGGGTAGTGTTTGGGTGTGGGACAGGACTGGGTGTCGGGGGAGGGTTGTGCAGGGGGTAGTGTTTTAGGTGTTGTGGTGTTGCGTAGTCTAGGGTAGTGGTTTAGGGTAGTGTTGGGGGTCGTGAAGGGTAGTGTTTGGGAGTAGGGACAGGACTAGGGGTAGAGAAGGTTGTGCCGGCGGTAGTGATTTAGGGTAGTGTAGTGGTGTTTGAGTAGTGGAGGATAGTGTAGTGTTTGGGTAGTGTTTTTGAGTTTGTTATGTATAGGGTAGTGTATTTGTATTTCGTATTTAGTGTAGTATTGGGGTAAATGTCTGTTTTTATTACTAGGCAAGTTTTTAGTTTGCATACCTTAACACTTGCAATGTAAAGGTTTGTGAACTAACAACTTGCGTAGGAATGGTATTTGCTAAGTAAAATGCTGCGAAGTAATGGTATGTGAAATAACGAGTCATATTCTGGCCCAAATGCTTTCAAGCAAGTTTATTCCTGGCAATGCAACTCTACGCCTTCAGAGCGCAAAGCTCCTTTTTCACGAGTAACAACGTTGCAACGTGAGGCATATACATTATATATATAAATATATATAAAGACAAGTCAAGATACTTTAGTCGATTATGAGTATAATCATAAAAGTGTGAGTGCAAACAATACATAATTCACAAAACAATGCAAGACTACATCTTCTCAGAGCAGAATATGAGGGAGTGGATAAGCATCTAGTGCAATTACAATACAGTACATAATGGCAAATGCGTTTGAGACAAATCTAAAGAAGCATAAGGCCTCTATATCTCAAGGCAGATTCTATAAAGGACACTCCAACATGGCAAACTTCTTCCATATTTAAAAGTTGTAAAAAACAGGGCGCGGGTCTACAGTACCTAAAATGACGCTGCCTCAGCAATGGAAATAAAAAGCGCTTCGAATAAATACGAATAAAAACCACTGGAAAAGACAAAGTGCAAGAAGGATTTGGTTGAGTGCCTGTTGCAAGGACAAATACAGATCGAGGGAGGCCCTGTCATATTGGCTCATATGAAAGCACAATTGAGAGCATACAACCTCCAATCTAAAAAGTGTCAGCAAGGCTCTATCCCAGTGCCTTGCTACTCTAGTCAAATAATACTCAAAGCCAGGTGATTATTGTGACACCTTTTAGGCAAGAAAGCTGATTTCACCATGGAACTGTGTAATTTCCTTATCCTAGTAGGACGAGAAAATAGCTGAATGGGCCTAAAATTTTCTAAAGCTCCTTCGACATATGAGAGTCAAGGTATTTTAAGACCTTTATCACATTGTAGGCAGTCGCTAATAATAGAACAATTAAGACTAGCTTAGGGATTCGGTAAAGAACCTTCACCCCGCATCCGTGACCCCGCATGCTTGACATGTGGTCGTTACAACAACCGCATTGTGACAACGCATACTATTTCTCCGCAAGTCGTTACAACGACTTGGGGAAGGGGAGAGAAGGTGTTGGATTTAAAATCCAACACCTTCCCTAGTGTCCGCACAGACTGGAGTTGGAATAGTAAATTTTACTATTCCAACATCCAGCGCCCCCCCCCTCCGCAAGTCGTTGCAACGACTTGCGGAGTAATGGTATGCGTTGTCACAACGCGATCGTTGTTATAACCACGTTGTGACAGCATGTGGAATAATGACATGCGGAGAGAAGAGGCATATTCTAGGGATTCTGCCATATCAAGAGCTACAGTGAAAGGGGATCAAAGGGATTGGAGAGGAATTAGCCACATTTCTAAACACCTCTATCACCACTACAACTTTTCCCGATGCCTGGAAACACCCCAAAGTCAGACCACTATTCAAAAAAACCCTGCCCATCCCAGCAAACTCAAAAACTACCAGCCTATCTCCTAGCTTCCTTCCCTACTGGGAAAGACTATAGGCAACTCACAACACACCAGGAGCAGTACCAGCTACTTGCCATCTCCCAATCCGTTTACTGCAGCAATCATAGAACCAAGACCGCCCTGATCACAGCCAGCGATTACATCCAAATCCTCCTAATCTGGGGAGATGCAGCAGCCCTGATCCTCCTCAACCTTTCTGCTGTCTTCAACACTGTATCCCACCACACGCTGATCGAAAGACTCCATCACATTGGCATCCAAGGGGATGCGCTCAGTTGGCTCACCTCCTTCCTCAACAGAAGGACACAGAGGGCCTAAGTACTTTTGCCTCTGAACCCAATGATAACATCTGCATTGTCCCCTAGGGCTCATCACTCAGCCCTACTCTCTTGAAAACATACCCCCTGGCCAACATCATCAGATCTCACGATCTCAACATATTAATCTATGCAGACGACACCCAACTCATCATCTCCCTCACCGATGACCCTACCTCCACCAGGACCAACTTCCACAAATGCATGAGAAGCGTTGCCGACTAGATGCAGAACAACTGCCTGAAGCTGAACACGGACAAGGTCTTCGGCAACAACAGCAAACCCTGGAACAACTCCTTATGACCCTCTGACCTGGGACGCGCACCCATAGCCGCTGACCATGCCAGAAACTTTGGAATCATCATTGATAATAACCTCACCACAAATTCACAGATCAATGCTGTCGCCTCCGCCTGCTTCCTCACTCTGCGCATGCTATGAATGATCTTCAAGTGGATGCCCCTGCACACGAGATGCACCATGACACAGGCTCTCATCACCAGCCAACTGGATTATGGCAAGACTCTCTAAGTAGGAATCGCCAAACACCTCCTACAGAGACTTCAAACCATGCAGAAAGCCATAGCTAGACTTGTCCTCGAACTCCCCTGACGAACCCACATCACGCTACACTTCAGGCAACTCCATTGGCTCCTGGTACAGAAAATATGCCAATTCAAGATGCTGAACCACACACAGAAGGCTCTACACAACCAAGGACCCAGCTACATTAATCATCGCCAGAACTTCCACCTACTGTCGAGAAGAATACGCTCTGCCTCCCTATCACTTGCCCATATGTCCCGTATCAACCGAAGCAGAAGTGGAGGACGGTTCTTCTCCTACAACACAGGAAAGACGAGGGACAGCCTCCCCTTGCAGATCCGGACCATCACTTCTCTTCCGGAATTCCGAAGGGCCCTCAAGATCTGGCTCTTCAGATGAACATCCAGGAACTGTAAGGGCCTGGATACCCTATGAATTTTGAGTGATTGATATAGGATGCCCAATTCCTCGTGGTATACAGAGCTAGTTCTAGAGAGAGGCAGACACAGTAGGGAGTGAAGTAGGCGGCGAAGTCCACAATTCTCCTTCACTTGCAAAATGCCAGTGTTTGCATGCCCCAGATTCCCGCTCCCATTGGTATTCATTGCAGATTGTAAATTTCAGTCATGGGAAGAAGAGGCCTGGGAAGAAGAAGCCATGGGAAGAAAATTGCCAATTGCCAATGAGATGTTCAAAAGAACGCCAACCGACTACCTATATTTTTGGCTGCAGTTTGAAAGATTTCTGCTCTACAAATATGAAGAGACATGAACTATCCCTAAAGCAGGATAGACGATTGCCATCTATACAAATAGTTCTCAAGCTTTTTTCGGTGGAGCTGTGTGACGCGCACACCATAATTTGAGATTTAGAAAAGTTGGGCTCCGGATCTAGGTCAGTCATAAAGTCTGAGAAGGCATCCAATAGACGTTCTAGGTTCCTGGGTGCACACACCATCAAGTCTGTCTAATTTGCAAAAAGGAGAGCCGGAATCGTCTTGCACTTGATTCTGGAACCACCTGGGGCACTCTGAACCAAAAGATTATTCAAATGTTTTATATAAATCAGGGACATAATGCAATTTTGACACACTCCACGTTCAATACTCAAAGAGGGAGAATATTCACTTTCAGGTCCAAAACGAACCCTAGCCTCCAAATTCCTGTGAGAGAAAATACATCAAAGGGGCATCAAGACCCAGATCCTAAAAGATTTTCCACAGTTATGATTGGTTTACCCGATCAAATGCACAGGATAAATCCATGAAGGCCAGATTTAAGGTCAACGCTTAGCAACAACAAGCTTGGCCAAAAGAGAAGTTTCAAACATTACTCCACAGTACAAAGCCCCTCATGGCATGTGTTGGACCTGGCTGTTCTTGAAGGATTATCCCCATACTTTTTGCTTTCTTCCTCCTACTTTTTGCTGACCTGTTTTTGTTGGCTTTAGAGCTCTGGGCACTTTACCACTGCTAACCAGTGCTAACGTGCACATGCTCTCTATCACAATTGTATTGATGATTAGTTTATCAATGATTGGCATATTCAATTTACCAGTTAGTCTCTAGTAAAGTGCAACAGGTTTGCCCAGGGCCTGTAAATCAAATGCTGCTAGTGTGCCTACAGCACTGATTGTGCCACCCACATGAGTAGCCCTGCTAACAGGTCTCAGACCTGCCACTGCAGTCTCTTTGAGTTCAGTTTTAAAATGGCACGTTAATCTGGCAAGTGCGCCCACTTGCCAGGCCCAAAACTTCCCTTTCACTACATGTAAAGTACACCTAAGGTAGGCCCAAGGTCGCCCCAAGGGCAGGGTGCAGTGTATTTAAAAGGTAGGACACGTGCTGGTGTGTTTTACATGACCTGATAGTGAAATACTGCTAATTTCGTTTTTCACTATTGCAAAGGTTATCATTGGAACTGCCTTGTAACCTCTTACAAGTGTAACTTCCAACTGGGAAGAGATTGAGATTTGGAGTTTGGGTGGTTACCGAGCAAAGGAGGGCGTAGGATGCGATCGAAGGAGGAGGGGCGCAGAGTGTCTCTCCCTGGGAGTGTCTCTCCCAACAACCAACAAGAGCCCTGGGAACAGTTGCATGGAGGCGTGGACACTGCAGCTCGAGAACACTGTAAACATCGCCGTGAGGGGAATGACTTGGACTGCATCCAGGACTCCACTGCCCAGCAGCCTGTGGGGCAGTGATACCTCTCTCTGCGCCTGTAGGTGCAATAATGTCTGTGGCGCGCCCCCGCAGCGCGGGACGCGCACGGGCATGCCTGGGCCAAGGGCCGGCCCGTCTGCGTCTGTTGGCGGCCGGGCTGGGCCATTGGAGGCACCTGCTAAGCAAATGTAAGGAGTGAGGAAGGAGGTTGGATTGGTATGGAGACAGCCCTTATCTCTATTTAATCTTGCTGTAAACATTGAGAACTTACTCTTTAGATTGCAATGGGTAGAAAGAAACCCATGCCCACGCATAAGTATACTGATGCCACACTACACAGCTTCCTGCAGACGGCCGTGGGGGCCCTGAATAAGGAAATCAAATTGCCTGAACGCAGACTCTCGCTAGGCCCATCAGCACCACTCCCAGCCATGAATGCGCATCCTGCCCAGGCCGACACCCTGATAACTGCAGAGGCCTCTAATCAATTAATACCTGTATCCCCCAATACAGTACAAGAGGAACTACCAACTGTACTCTCACCTACCATCATTATATTGAACCAGGGTTCAACGGTTGGAGAGTTAAAAGGCAGGGGAGTTTTAACTCCAACAACCGCGATGGACCAAAACGTGGTGGGGGGAATAAGGAAGTGTATTGACCTGACTGTAACCAGGACTGATCAACAGACCTTGGGTCATATGCCGACAACCAAGAGAACAAAGCAAAAAACCCCTACTTCGGGGGGAAAAAGACAAAGACGTTGCCTGATGTGTACATGATGTCAGCCCGATTTGGTAAAATAGTGTCAGCTTCCCTGGAACCCATTTTATACCGACTGGCCCGAATAGAGGAGCAGGTGGGAAATTTTTGTTGTCTTGGGGGAATATAGTGAGGCAATGTGGTCTCAATGAAAGATGTTCTCTGGGTAATGGCCCATTAGAGAGGGGTGAAAATGCCTCTCTTGGAGCTCCCAAGAGTGGAAGTATAGCCTCAGAAGGTCCTTTAACAACATTCCAGATTTATACCAGGATAGGGATAAGCGCATAGAGCCTAAAATAGTGCCACAAACCCAGGCAAGTGGAGAAGAGAGGAGGGTCATTAGTAAACATAGGGAACAAAAGGTACCCAATCCCCTGAGCTCTGAAAACGATTATAGAGGGAGCATAGTGAACAAGAAAAGGTTGAATAGGGGCTTTGAGTCATACAGACAGGATGAAAATACCATATTAACTCTCCCCTCGGAGTGTACCCCCTACACAATGGTCCTGACAGGGGTATCTCATGCACCACCCGGTCACTGTGAAAGCTGCCATAGCCTCATTAATAAATCCGCCCACTGGTGCGCCAGAAAAATTCAGTCTCAGTTAAACTGGCACAACCACATCATAATGGCAAGGCGGGTAAGCTGGTTAGGGAAAACACAAAAAGATAGAGGAGATTGTGTGGTCCTGAATTTTAATGAAGAAAGATGGGTGGACTTTGCCCTATGTAATCTTACAGTCCTGCCTACTAGGCTTTTTTTACCCTCCCTATCAAGGGGGAACTACGCCTCGCCTGCTGTTTGTTAACAGCAAATAGCTTACAAAAGTCCCTGAATACCTTTACTGATTTTATCTTAACCTTGGACCTAAAAGTGTATATTACCAAATCCTATATTATGGTCTGTGGTCCAAGCCATACTAAATCAAGGACATTTACTGTAAGGGGCAAGCTAATTGATAAGGTCTCCAATTTTAATTACCTGGGGAATGCTTTTAATAATAAATTGTACTGGGACCCCCTTATTACATCTATGGTGATGAATACTAACCGTGCTGTGGAAGGACTTTTCCGCTTCGCATGCAAGTTAGGCCATAAACCTGTAGCTGAAATGATCACTTTATACAAAGCAAAATGCTTGTCTATTGATACCTACGGGGCTGGAGTGTGGGGAGTTCACAAAAGCACTCAACTGCAAATACTAGAAAACAAGTTTTTAAAAAGATTGTTGATGCTCCCAAAAAACACCTCCACAGCATTCTGTCATTCTGAGGTAGGGATGGGTTTTATTATAGATCTGATCAACATTGCCCCATTGATTCTTTGGGTCAAAGTCTGGCAGTCAGAAGATTTAAAACTCACAAGGGCGAATATCAAGGATTGCATGTCCCTGGATAATGCCATGGCAATCCCCTGGCTTTGCTATGTGAAAGGAAAATTTTGCAAAATAGGCCTAGTGGACTATTATGATAATCCTTCTAGCATCGACCCAAATATGAACCTGATCATAAAAAACTCATATTTTGTTCAGCTTGATAATCGTGAACAGCATCCAGGGCTGCCCCCCCATATAGATCTGCACCTTTCACAACAATAACAATTTTACTTGTCCTTTTCAACAAACTCACAGTATAGATTTTTATTGACTAGGTTTCGGCTTTGCACATTGCACTTTTTGGTGGCCTTCCCCAAACAAGCCGGTTGGTGCAAAAACCTTACTCCTCGCCCCTGTGATAGTTCAGCACACCAAAGCACCCTGCGCTTTATTCTTTTCAGTGAACTTTATAAAGAGCCAGGGTCACGGTTCCTTATCCCATTTTTAAGAAATGTTCGCCCCGCAAGTACCAGGAGGGTTTCAATCTCCTGCGATCGTTGTCCTCGGAAGTTATTTGCACTGCAGTATTACATTTTATCAGGATTGCACTTTTATTAAGAAAACGGTATGAATTGTAAATGAAATGGCTGTTTGACCTTTTTAGCAACTTGATTTTTATAACTTTTTAAAAGAAAACCCTTTGGAGCTTTTGAGTCAAATGTCATATCGGTGAACAAATCTAATATGTAAATGTTATTCACTTTGTATGTATGTTACACTTTTATGGTCAATCTTTTCAAACCGAATAAAGTTATTCTTGACTTGAGTTTGAGGTTCCTGAACTCACATTTAAAAGTTACATCTTTTAGGTAAGTTAGTTTTTAGATTGTGTTTGAAAAGGCCATTTTATAAAGGTGGCATTTTCTTGCTTTACCATTCTGGACCTCTGCCTGGCAGTGGAATCCACGTCTGAGGGAGGTTAACAGTTGGGCTGTTTGTGCATTGACTCTAGACAGTCACACAAAGGGAGCTGGGGTGAGCCCTGCATATCCTCCTGATGACACATCACCAGGCTGATGGGATCTTCCTGGGCTAGAGTAGTGGGAGGAGGTGTCACTGACACCTGAATAGGGTTGTGCCTGCCCTCACATAAAGCTGTCTCCACCCCCTGTGCCTGAGATTTTCCTTTGAAGTTTTATAAATACTGGAGCTGTCACACTATAACTTCAGAACACTTCTGGACTAAGAGGAAATTCTGCCAAGAAGAAGAGCTGGAGAAGCTGTCAGGCGGGACTAGCGCTTTGAGCTCTTTGATGTGTGCTTTGCTGTGTTGGCTTGCTGCTTCTGTCTTGGGTAGCAAAAGGACTGGACTTTGCTTTCTACATTTTGCTTGCCAAGGTTCTCCAAGGGCTTGTTTGTGCTTACCTCCGGTTAAGAAGTTTCAGGTCCATCAAAGACTTCATCTGCAGCCCCTGAACTCCTCTGCTGGTAGCTCTGACCTGCCAAGTGGTGCCAATTCCAGTTCTGGGCCCTTGGAGGTGGCTTTTGCTGCCAAGAACCCCCAAACTCTACGCATCGACGTACAGTGCTTGTTTTTCCTGACGCAGCATGGCTGTGCAGTGAAAAACCACTGCATTGCCGCAGTGCAGCCGAATAATCGACGCAGCACCTGCCGTGCGACTGAAAGATCCCCACAGCCTGAGTCCTGAGCACCATGTCACTGATGTCCGCTGCACCAGCTCCGACTTCGACACAGGCCCTGCTGTGTGCCTGAAGAAGTTGATGCATCACATGCTTCACCGTTGGGAAATCGACGCAGTGCCTGTTTTGCCGCAGCCGCATCGACCCAGCGCGTCCGGATTTTCTACGCATCACACCTGTGTGCCACATTCTTCTTCGACTTTACCTAGCAGTAAGGAACCGAGGCCACATGTTTGGAGATCGACGCATCACTTTCCCTGACAATAAGGAACCGACACATCACCTATCCTGACAGTAAGGAACCAATGCATCACCTCCCCTGTGTTGCAGTAAGGAACCAACAAATCTCCTCCTCTGGCAGGAGGAAACAACGCATCACCTTCCCTGGGAGTAAGGAACCGATGCATCACTTTGCTTTTTCGGTGATTCACCTTCACTGCGCCAGTTCTTGACATTGATTTTGACGCATCCCAGGTACTTTGTGATAAAAGTGACGCATCTAAAATTTCTTATGGACTGAGCTATTTTGAACCTTTTAAACGTGATATCATGATTTGTGTATGTTGGATTCTGATAGTTTTGGTTTTGTTTTATTCAGATAAATGTTTGTTATTTTTCTAAACTGGCGCGGGGGTCCTTTTATAGTGTTTTCACCGTGTTACTGTGTGTGTATGTACAAATGCTTCACATTGCCTCTGAGATAAGCCTGACTGCTTGTGCCAAGCTGCCAAAGGGGTGAGCAGGGGGTTATTTTAGCTGTGTAATCCCCTGCTCTGACTAGAATAAGGGACCCTACTGGGACGGGGTGCAAACCACTGCCAACTAGAGACCCCCATTTCTAACAGCATGGGTTAATAATATTGTTGTCTTTCATGCAAGCTCTAATCTTATTAAACACAAATCTACCCAAAACTTTGACTGTGCAGTCAATGAGGTATATGGCACCCTGGTTGTGGGCGATATGTATATTAATTATATAATCAATAATGGCTTGTTATATAAAAAACAAGACGTTCACAGAAGAGAAGTAAGGACAACCCAGAAGAATGAGCACTATACAACCATATACACATCTACTTTTACAATTAAGCAAGGGGGAGTGGTTTAAGGAAGCCTGCAACAGCACCTGACCACTTTGCCTGCAGGGTGATAATAGAATGAACCAGTGAAGTATGTCTTCTGTGGCCACCACAAAGAAATCTCAACCAGTGCAGGAACTGCTGCCCATAGCACCAGTGCACTAGTCAAACCTCAGTGGCTCCACGAGATTTGGGATAAGGGGCTACTTAAGAAGGCTCACTGATGCTGCTTGCCCTCTATTTTCCCACACGGCTGCAGTGGGATTGGGGTTTTTGGCAATGCAATAAAAGCCAAATTATAAACAGAGCCCTCCTGCCTCAGTGGAGGATATCTGGGTCAATATGTAATCTTACTCATTTGGTTTTAAATTAAGAATGAACATTTTTCAAAATAATATTTATTTAAATTTTTTGCTATGGATTAGTACCATTTACCAAGAGCGAGAGAGGGAGGAGAAAGATGGGAAACCGTCACGTAGGGAGAAAGCAGCAACCTGCAAAAGTTACATAAAGGGGCATGAGTGTCTGCTCCTGGACTAAGGATGCCTGAGGGAGATTCAAGACTATGCAGCATTTATATGTGGGCACTGACATTAATAGTACCAGCTGCAGGTGTCTGAGCAGAGCTTTGGGCACCAGCACTCATTCTTATACAAATAAAGCTCTTACTGGCTGGTGAAGGAGCGGGTGGACATGTTCTAGATTGGCTCTAGAACCTCGGGCAAATGGGCAAATTGTACTTTTTCTCAGCATGAAAGCGGGGAGCATTAGTAATATCAATCAATCCAACTGTAGCCCTCCAGGGCCATTAAGAATCACAAATTACTTTAAAGTTATGTAATTGATTACAAAGCCAAAACAACTGGACATATAGACACTTCAAGACGAGGGTTTAGAAATACATTGGAACCAATACAAAGCCAAATCTACGAATTAAGCTAAGGCGATGCACCATACACAAGACAATCAATTCATGAATCAGGGTACAAAAGAGCAGAACACAAGAGTCCAGATTTCCCTGCACTGAAGATTTCAGAGGAATAAGCATTACTCTATCCACTAACACTAACGTGCCATCCCTAGTTAAGCGTACTTCGGGGTACGGTCGGTTAAGGTGTCAGCGAGTGGAGTCTTCCTTAGAAGTATCTACACATCAGTTGGGTCAAGTAGCATGAAACTACTGAGACAGAGCTTGTTCTAAGATGCTCTCTCTCCAAAGGCAGAGAAGAACTGGGTCTATTTCCCTAGTTACCATACATCATTATTACAGGTTCCTTCCCAAGATCCTCTTCAGTTCACACCTTCCGGCAAGGCCACATTCTCATAGGTACTTTTCCACTGGACAGCACTGCTCCCGGGCGGTGGCGGGATGACCTTGATTCCCAGACTTTCTCCGGTGAGAAAGTACAACAGTTCTCTATATCAGTATCAGCTTTCAATGTATCTCTTTCTCTCCTTGCTTAACTCCTAAAACAAAGACATTATTCTAACTAGCAAGGATGCTTTTTTCTACCTTCCAAATAAGTGTGAGAAAGAATAAGACCTAGCATGCACATGAAATTCAATTATTAATTTTAATGGGAGAGCTTTCAGGGAGAATGCATTTCAGCCCAACATAAATCATCTAACATGAAATTAAATTGAAATGAAGGCACGTACGGTTAACATGCTCTTTTACATGGGGGGCGTGGTTGGCCGAGCAGCGGAATGGCCGCACCTTAGAGCGGCTCCGCCGGCCCGGCAATAAATCCGACAATATTTCGGACACAACCACACAAGACCCGATCCAAATTGCAGCCGACCGCCTAGGAGACAAGCAACAACGAGTTTTGGCCATCGGTGGGAGAAGTAGCGCCAGGAGGAAACAGAGAGGTTCCCGGTGCGGCGCAGGCCCTTCTGGCGGACCGTTGAGGGGAGCCGGGGCCTCGGTTTGGGAGAAAGCCCCAAGCATCGTGTAGGAGGCACCGGAGGTCGCCATAGTTGCGGAGGTACTGACTGCTAAAAACGGGGGCGACAAGTGTGAACGGGCCCCGGAGTTAAGCGGGGGGACCCGCAGTATGGCCGAGCGCGCCTGAAACCTGGGGAGGATATCCGGCTGTGGCGGCCGGCACCGACGAGAGGCTGCGGTGTAGCCGCGTTGAAGAGCGGGTCCGGTTGGGAGTGTCGGGGGACGCCGGCGGCCGCCTAGAAACAGCAAGTAGGCGGAGACTGGGGTTCGGATACGGCACGGACCCTGACTGGCCGGAGGGCTGCTCCAGGACTGTGGCAATAGCGGAGCCGCCAACGTGGGGCTACGGGAGAGACGTGGGGTTGCCGCATAGCCAAACAGAGAGGGACAGATTGGCCGACCTGGAGCTGCGGGCCCCGCATGGTGGATGGAGATCTGACATGGCAAGGGCAGTGCCTCCTCGCGGACTGTAGATCCGGGCATGTGAGTTGGAGAGTGCAAGGGAACCTGAGGCTGGTCGGGGCAGGCAGCGAGGCAGGGACAGCCTGTGAGCAGGAGTCTGGTCCTCTTTACTGGGCACTACCAGAACTCCCAAATTGAGCAGAAGCAGAGAGAGACCACCTGGCCGCTGTGGGCGTGAAGTCCAGATGACGACCCGGGGACTAGCTTGACACCAGTATCCCGCAAAAGTATTGCGGAACATATAGGTGCCATTTACCATGCATGGCAAGGTGCACCGGAGAGAAGGATTTGCGTCTGTTATGCCAGGGGGTGGTTGAGCTACTAGCGCTAAGCCCATCGCTGCCCCCATTACGGGAGAGCCCCACCAGGGAGTGCATAGACTTTGAGGAGACGTAAAGGCTTTGCGCAAAGGGTCATACACGAACAGCAGTGACAGCATGGAAGAGTCAGGCACATTGCACTGGTGGGCGACATAACTACAGAGAAGCAGAACGCAGTATATGGTGGAGACTTCACCCTACCCTACATACAGTGAGTCACAAGAGCTCCACGCGGCCATGACGTTACTGCGTGAGGTGGTGCCATAGACGGTACTGAGCTCGGAAGAGTTCAGGGCTAAAGATGGGACAGCCCGACACAAGGCAACCGAAACTAAACTTTGATAAAAAGGCGGCTAACGGGACTGACTCAGACACTAGCCCCCAAGACCACTCTGAGGAATCTGCCACGACGCCACCACAGGCCGATGACATCCGGGAAATGTTTAAAGATTTGAAATCCAGCATTCAGGGAATTGATACCAAGATAGATTCCTTAGCTGAGAGGATGGACAGAATAACGCAGAGGATGGACAAACAAGAAGGCCGAGTGAGCGTACTGGAAACAAGAGTTACTGAAACGGAAGAGGGTCAAACGGAGATAGACAAGAAGTTACGAAGCATGGACAGAATCCTGTACGCAATTCAACAGAAGAACGAGGATTTGGATGCCAGGTCGAGACACAACAATGTACGCATTACGGGAATTGCGGAGACAACCGACATCCAAAACATGGAGAAGTACATTGAGACGATGATGACGGACCTCTTTGGTCAAGACCTATCACCCATGTCCCTTATAGAAAGAGTGCACCGCACTTTAGGACCGCGACCAAGGCCAGGTGCGCCGGCACGACCGATTCTGGCACGTGTCCTGAATTACAGAGACCGAGACACAATATTACGCCTGGCCAGGGAAAGAGGTTAAATACAATACAAAGGAAACAACATAGCGCTATATCCGGACTTCACGCTCCAGGTCCAGGCAGCTCGGAGGGAATTTAATCCTGCTAAGAAAAGCTTCCAACAGCTTGGCACTAAATATTCACTGATATATCCTGCTAAACTGAGAGTCCAGGGGCCTGGGAAGCCCACCTTCTTTACAGAAGCGAAAGCAGCACTTACATATGCGAAACAGATGGCCAAGGACCACAAACAGCGAGCGGCGACTGGAGCCTCACAGACTGTCAGCGATCTCAACAACAATGACTGATGACGGGGGCAGGACAGCCTCTTGCACAGATACGTATTATACTCACTATGCTTTTGAACTAAGCCGCCCCGCGCTGAGGTGTTTGTTGTGAAATTGACGGAGTCTGCAGTAGAGAAAGCTGCATATTGCTCACTATATTTAGACGGTTGACAATTGTTAAATGTAAAGATAAGGTTCTTCAGGATTGGGGAGTTGTGTTGCACACCCGGCCATCCTGTCACGAGGTACAGGGAAGTACAGCCGGCCGACTCATGTACCCCACTGGGATGAATCCCGTGTGTTCACTGCTGTGGAGCATATGTTTGCAGTTAGGGGGGATTGGGGTGGGTACAGCACAACCTGTTTAAGGGGTTGGTGTGGGTGGAGGGGGGTTGGGGAAATGTTCTGTTGTTCTTTTCTGCCATATCAGAAGCCACTGTACAATGGGCACAGATACACAATACACGCTTGTTAGCTCCTTGTGGGCGGTATGTTACATGGATTGGTTGTGCACAATACTGTCTTAGAATTCTTTACTCCCGTCGATGTGACTGCCCTAGACTCAGTAACTACTGCTCACCTGATTGTAATTCTCCCGAGACCTGCATGACAGCGCTTAAATGTATTTCTTGGTAAGTGAGAGGCCTAAACGACCGTAGAAAGGTTAGACTTGTGCACTCTTATCTCTTGCGGCATGCTATAGATATCTGTCTGCTGCAAGAAACCCATTTAACTGCCACGGCCGCCTCCAAGCTTAAGCACGCAAGATGGGGGGAGATAGTAGAGGCTGGGTTTTCGAACTATTCAAGAGGGGTGGCGATTCTTATACGTAAGGGACTGCATTGGACAACCTATCCAACAAGCTGTCGTCCGTATCACTCACATAATTTCCATTTTCCCCTCCATTCTTAATCTGAGAATCTTCCTCTCTCACCAGCATTGGATATAACCTCTCTCCCTTAATGGTGTCTACCCTCCATCTCATAAGGTGTGCCTCCCACGTGCTTCCTAATATGCCCTCATTGCATTCTTCATCTTTCCTTGGAATCTGTCCCTGTTCCTGATCTGCTGATCAAATACCTGCGTCTAATGCCTCAACATGTGTTGGTCTAGGCAAAGGCTGCATCGCAGACATCTCTCCTCTCAACTGATGCAACACCTCTAACCGAAATGAACCATAGAGTGAAAGTGCCAAATCCCCTTAACAGTGATCTTATGCCAATTTTGAAGCCAAATTGTACTATGGAGTCCTACTTTTGTCGCCATGTAATGTGCTGGAGTATCCTTGGCCAGTGCTTCTTCACCCACTCGAGTAACAACTCCCTGGTCTCCCCTGCAGGGGTACTGCAGGGGAGTACAAATCCTGCAGTACCCTGAAGCATCACATGATTAGATCAAAGTTTTCCTCTTGATGGAAAAGATTTCCTTAATCACAACCTCCTTATGACTACCGACCAATCTCAGCGTGGCGTTACACCAACCAACCTATCGCAACGCTGCACACTCTGTCACCTTTACTCATCGCAGCAGTTTACCCTCCTTCACATTTTCTCCATCCACATTCACTCACAGAATCCAATCATTCAAGAACATTCACACATGGCAACCTTCGACCTGCGATGGTCACCCGAATCAGTATAGTTCGCCCCTGTACACAAGGTTTACCACACAATTCCCAAATGTCTCATTCGTACAAGTTCCTTGTCTTAGGTGGAACTGCTGATGACGTCTCACTACAACTCAAGTCTGCGGCAGACAATCACAATAACACGGTGTCTTCTACACCATTTAATATATTCTGAAATCTTAGGCCACTTCGAAACCTGAAACTCACATCTCATTCCTTGGACCACATCCGGCTCCAAACCACATTCACTCGGCTCTCACATAACTCCGCCAGACAACATACACTCATTTCATTCTCGTAATCTATCACATGATGCCTCCCTATTGATACTCACTCCTCCGTTTGCCGCTGTTCTCGCTGCACCGTCAAGGTCCGTCAATCTCCACCAAAGTCCGTCGCTGTCCGCTTTTGATCGTTGGACTCTATGTTGGGGCTCGGGGTTCCAGGTCTTTTTTCTAGATTTTCTGGATTCCCCCCCTGCTTCATGTGAGAACCATCCTACTCTGCTACCAACTGAAGTGTTATGTATCCCAATATAGGCCTAAATAACTAAATGACCTTTCACCTACATTTTTCCTATCTTGCTCTGCATAACAGTTCTAGCACTGACCTTTTACCCAGTTATGTGCTGAATAAATGTTGATCGGTTTCCTAGAAACTAGCCTCATTTATTATGCATGAGGATTCTTAGAAAAGTCCCCTGCACATAGCGTACCTAACAGGATTAACATACTCTGTATAAAAGTCATGGTCATATTCATTTTAGGGTGAAAGAACTACTTTGAATATTTGCAGGTATTGATTTAGGTTAATTTACATAATCGTACTCACAACACACGTTGGCAAAGTTAGGGGGATTGTAGTGGCATTGTGAGCTAGATGCTCTAAAGGCTAATAAATCCTTTGGGGGTGTCTGGAATCAGTCTAGACCCCAATCCCTTAGTTTATGATGTCTAAACCTGGAGATCCTATGTATTTTTAGGAACTACACTATAGAAGGAGCCGGGTGGAAATGTTCTAGATTGGCTCTAGAACCTCGAATCAATGGTACTTTTTTTCAGCATGAAAGCGTAGGGGGGAGAGATATTGATAGTAACATCAATCAATCCAATTGTAGTTCTCCAGGGCCATTACGAATCACAAACTACCAAATAAAATTAGTTAATTTATTTTCAAAGCCAAAAACAACTGGACATATAGAAACCTCAAGATGAGGGCGCAGAAATACATTGGGACCAATCCAAATCCAAATCTACGAATTAAGGCAATGCAGCATACAAAAGACAATTCAAGAACCAGGAAACAAAAGAGCAGAACATAAGAGTCCAGATTTCCCTGCATTGAATATTTCAGAAAAATAAACATTAATATAGCCCTACATTAGCAATAACGTGACATCTCTAGCTAAGCATATAGTGGGGGAGGGTCAGTTAAGGTATCAGCGAGTGGCGTCTTCATTAGAAGTCTCTCCACATCAGTTGGGTCAAGTAGCATGCAGCTAGTGAGACAGAGCTTGATCTAAGATGCTCTCTCCCCAAAGGCAAAGAAGAAGTGGGGCTCTTTTCCTAGTTACCATACATCATTATTACAGGTGACTTCCCAAGATCCACCTTGGATCACACCGTCTGGCCAGGCCACATTCTCATAGGTACTTTTCCACTGGGCCTTTGGACAGCAATACTCCCGGGTGGTGACGAGATGACCTTGATTCCCGGACTTTATCCGGTGAGAAAGTACAGTTTTCCATAACAGTATCAACATTCAATGTATCTCCTTCTCTCCTTGCCTAATTCCTAAAACCAAAGACATTATTCTAACTATCAAGGATTCTTTCCCCCCCCCCCCGCAACACAAGCGTGAGAAAGAACAAGACCTAGCACATGAAATTAAATTAATAATTCAAGTGTGAGAGCTTTCAAGGGAAATGCATTTCAGGCATACATAATTCAGCTAACATAAGAGAAATGGAATATGATCATTCATGAAATTAAATCGAAATTAATGCACATACAGGTAACATTCTCTTTTACATGTGAAACGACTTGGCTACTAAACATATTTCAAAAGTAACGCGTCAGTTGCACAATACAAGTGTCTTAATGTTTCAGCTAGTTGCGGTTGCTTGTCGCACTCCTTTTTACCACGATTTACCACAATTCACGCTTCAACAATTCAGAATTCAATATCTCAGGTTAATACAACGAAGAAATATCTGTAGATGCAGACTACATGTGATTATAATGTACCCCTACAAATGAAAAATAGATTTTGCTGACATCTCTGGCCCAATTTTCACTTTAAAATTGGACCCACCCAAGTACCGGCTCCCTCTAACACATTCCACCTTATAGTAAGGTTTGCATCAAGGCCAGTATTTCAGCAGTCTGGCGTGTATATATATTTCGATATCCGAATCAGTAAAAGAAAAAGTGGAAAAACAGAGGTACTTTTCCTCGCTGAAATACAAACCTAAAATAAACACAGGAGAAAAGCCCTTATAAATAAATGAAAGAGAAGCGATTTCTAAATTATTAGTAAAGTAGGGTGACCAACCGTCCGTAAATTTCACGAACAGGCCGCTATTTTAGTAGTATGTCTGTAAGGTGTCCGTAATTTGGGGTCCCCAAATTACGGACGCCTTACAGACATGATACTAAAATCACATTGGGGAATTTCAGGAAGGTATGCTGTACCCCTGCGAGCGGCCCCATGAGTTTAAAGTTTGACCTCTAGCACTTATCTTTTAAACTGTAGAGCCCGCCTGCAGCGGCCCCTACCGGACCTCGCGCAGACTGTGGACTGGCCCAAGCATGTGGTGGTAATGTTTATTGTTACATTAGCACAAATCCTGATTGCAGAAAGGGCCTGATGTCACTTGCAAAGCTGCGTGCATACTGAAAAACTGAAGTGCACGATTTTGTCAACCTTATATAAAATTATTTGGACTTATTTTGGTTGTCTACTTACTTATATACTATTGTGGGACCTCATCTGATATGTCTGTAAATCGTATGTTTTGTCCCAAATTTCTGTCCTGAATTTTGACCTTCTGTCCTGAATTTTTGTGCTGAATTTTGACCCTTTGTCCTGCATTTTTTCACTGCCCGTCCTGAATTTACTACACCCATGCCAGTTGGTCACCCTAAAAGTAAGGGTAATTGCCATAGCCTCCCCCGGGGGTTCGGGCTCTCACTGGGAGTCCGTGGAAGACAGGAATCCTCACCTGGGTCATGCGTGATGCGCACCTGCGAGATAGCCTAATTTAGACAACCGCGAGGAGAGCCGGGGAGCGTGACACGCAGGCTTGAAGCGCACGGGCACGCGGGTGAAAGGACCCCGGGCCTCGAAGAAACAGCGGAGGAGTCTTGGGCTTTGCCTCCACTCCAGTGATACTTACCCCACATTCCTCCGGAGCAGCAACTCTGAGGGGGGCAAAACCTTTCTTTAAGACGCCGAAGTGAGAATCCAGAGCTGGAGCTGCCTCGGCGACGCCCATGAAGGCGACGGTTAAGGCCGTTTATATCAGTCACTTCGGGGCGCACCGCAGCGGGGCTGTCTTGCAGTATGGCGGCGGCGGCCGAGGCCCGAATAGGACGAGGGGCCGTCTGGAAGCGTGCGGACAGGACGGCGGAGCCGAGAAGGGTCGTGGGGAGACCCAGAAGGATGTGGGCGGGGAGGCGGCTGAACACGGGGGTGTGAGCGACAGTGGGCGCAGTAAGAAAAAGAGGTTTCCGCGGGGCCACTGCGACGAACGTGAAAAAGGCGGGACAACCTCTCACGAAGAGGCCTGCCAGCGCATAAATATCAGAAACTACCCCAACGCCAAAAGCCTGCGGAAACGCCAGACAGCGTTACCTACTGAGAAGCCTGTTCAGCGGAGGGCAAATGCAAAACTAACGTCGAGGCAGAGGGACCAAGCGGATGGTGCTGGAGAGGACGGGGACAGCTCCCTCCTGGACACTCAAAGGAAACGCATGCATGCCCGCGACACTGACGCTATCCCTCGTCCTGGTAGTGTGACAAAAGCGGCGCACACAACAAAGCCAGAGCAGTTGCAGGAAGCCTCTATTCCCGACAGGTTTCAGGGGATTCGAGAGGATCTTGGTATCCCAGGTGGGCTCGTCAAGGACCAACTGACCACTCGAGAGAGCAAGCAAACTGATTACCGGGAGAACATAGTTGCCAAGACGGCCAAGGGACTCTCAAAACCCAAAGGAAAGGAAAACCTGTACAAAGAGGTGATCTCCCCTGGAGAGGCCGTGGAGAACAGGCCGACTACAATACCCTGCTGCTCTTCGAGTTCTGGTTCCTACAGAGATGGTATGAAGAGTGTGCGATAGATAACAGTGTCATGGTTTTTATGTCGCTTTTATTTACGTGTATTGTAAATTGACCGTTCATTCATGTCCCTCAGGCTCTGAACCATGTTAGGGAAGGTGTGTTGTGGAACACATAGGGGGGGGAGTGCTTGGTTGGCGATTGGTAGGTTTCAGCATGGCTTCAGTAAAAATCATTTTGGGGATGTACGTGAATGACCAGTGCTCTTAACTTGTCCTAAGTCATTCCGAGTCGTGTAAGGACGGTAAGAGGAGTAAGAAATGGAACGCATGCACTTTTAATTAAATTGACTGTTCTTAGGTATTGACTTGGTCTGAACAGAATCCACTAAGAAGCTACTGAGAAGCAGCCTATGGCATGCACTGGATAGGGCAATTGATTGCTACTACAAATCTCCTGTGTGATAAGCATGCATACATACATTGTCTTTAGCGAGACCCGACACAGACCTGCACAGGTGAAACACAGCCATAGGACATGCTCTTAAGGGAGCACCCAGGGTGGAAAGAGAACTCAATAGAAATAGTTATATGCAGCATCAGAAATAGGTTCATATGACTGATGCAGGTGTAACTGGGTACTTTCACATGTAATGAATATGGACAGTGACCTTTAAGGTGATACCAGAAGTAAAAACAACAGTTGATGGACAGAATGCAGAACAATGTTATGTTATGTTAATTGAGGCTTTTTAAGCGCACTAACACCCGAAGGTTTCTTGGCGCTGACTGGCGAGACATGTGAATGAACAGAAAAGAATTTATTCAGAAAGGGTAAACAGAAGAGTCTTAAGGAGTTTCCTGAACTGAAGAAGGGAATTGCTGGATTTAATAGTCAGAGGAAGGGAGTTCCAAAACCTGGGGGCAAGAAAAGCAAAACGACGGCCTCCAAATTTATGAAGTTTAAATTTGGGGATGACAACCAAGTGATGGGAAGCTGAACGAAGGGAGCGGGCAGGTTGATACAGGGTAATCCGGGATTTCAGAAAAGCAGGGCAAGGACAGTGAAGGGATTTGAATGCCAGGCAGCCCATCTTGAAGGCCGCTCTCTCCTTCACTGGCAACCAATGGAGCCTGCGAAGCAGGGGCCTTGCCGATTGCCACTTAGGGATCTTAAATATGAGGCGGGCTGCCTGGTTTTGGACCACCTGAAGACGGTGTATAAGGAAACGTGGGAGTGCATGGTAGAGGGAGTTAGAAAAATCCAGGCGCGATATGACAAGGGACAAAACGACCTGACACAGGGTCATACATTCACCCCAGTACAGAGATCTGGGCCTAAATCCATCGTTTTTGGTACTCCACACCACCCCAGTTCAGACATGGCCATATGCAAATCAGTCTTGACCCTGTGCCTCATGGGAACAGTCCAGCCCGAACTGCCAAGCCATGTCTTCCCTGGACCGGAATCAAGCATCCTAGGACCGGTTTCTGGCTATCAGCCGTCATCAGCCAAGATAGCTTGACTCCAGTCGCAGCAGAGCAGCCCTTAGCATGCAGTGGTTACAGGCAGCCAGTATAATTGCTCTGTAGTGTCCACCCAAGAACAACAGGAAGGAGCCAACAACAAGCTAAGGAGACAGCTAGCCGTTGTATTAATTCTTAGCAAAGAATCAATTTGGAAATAAATAAGAGTAACCTATACGCGAGTGCTGGAGAAACTAGGCCACTGCTAATGAGATTTAGAGCCTATACTGATAGGCAAAGCAGCAGAGAAATGTAGCTGTAATTAATGCATTTTAGCAGAACTGGTTACAGACAGCCAAGGCCCAAACATAGTAATTGGCGTGAAAGCCAAGAAAAAATAAATATACACAGCATGAATAATTGTGGCAAATTATAGCTCAAGGGTGTGTTACCAAAAACTCAAATTTGAAGGAAAATTCACACCATGTCATAGACAAATTGGTAGTCCGGACCTATTTCAGACTTTGGTCCTTATTTCAAGTTTGGCAGAGGGGATGCTCCGTCAAAATATATCTGATATCCCTTCTGCTGTATTACAAGTGCCATAGAATATAATGCACTTGTAATATAGCGGATGGGGCACCATTTGTGATGGAGTATCCCGTTTTCCAAACTCTAAATAAGGACCTTTGTTTGCAAGTGGTTCATCCAGTAGTGGCAGGCGAAATCCATGGACATGCACTCCCCCTGGAGTAAAAGAGTAATAAACCCACATGCTGTCAGGACTGGATGCCAAAAAGGTCTGTCAGGTCCTGCTCTTGATTGACCAAGGTGTGGGCGACTTGCCATAGAATATAATGCACTTGTAATATAGCGGATGGGGCACCATTTGTGATGGAGTATCCCGTTTTCCAAACTCTAAATAAGGACCTTTGTTTGCAAGTGGTTCATCCAGTAGTGGCAGGCGAAATCCATGGACATGCACTCCCCCTGGAGTAAAAGAGTAATCAACCCACATGCTGTCAGGACTGGATGCCAAAAAGGTCTGTCAGGTCCTGCTCTTGATTGACCAAGGTGTGGGCGACTCCAACGAGTAGCCATGGTGTCCTGTTAACTTAATAGTACAATTGATAGATGTCAAGTTTCTCTGCAAGAGGGTGCCAGCTAGGAGGAAAAATATAAATGTTTAAAAAAGCTCCTTGGCAATCTTGAAGATGAAGTTCAATATAGAAATGATTATCTTCCAAATAGGAAAGCGCTACGCAAGAATATCCAGCAGTAGGCCCAGTAGAACATCCTAAAGCAAGGAGCAAAAATCCAGGCCAAAATGGTAGTAATCAGGGTGAAGAATGTGATGAAAAGTAAGGGAACAAATGCATTGTGGTATATCCATCACATATGTGTGCACTATAAAGCTATGGAGAAAACCAAGGTTATTTCCAATGCCTGTAGGGTTTAGAGGATCCTAGGTCGGAGTATAACCTCCCATGTCAAAACATGAAACCACAAAAAATACTTCAACAGACCATCATGTGGTCAGAGAAAAGAGTACTTAAACTCGAAAAGGGAAGTATCCAGTGTGAGGATAGGTGTCTAACTTCACCAAAAGGTGAGGAAGGAAGCAATTCCTTTTTTTTTAGTTACCCTCACACACCCTAGTGGTGTCATGCTTCGTCATCTGGTCTCCCGGACGCCTACAAGGTGACAGACAGTGGATTAGTCCAATATGCTTAATACTACTTCAATATCCTGCCTCTGAGATGCCAAGGAGAGGGTGTCTGTCCAACCAAACCTTTTTTTTAGATCCACTCATATGCATATACCTTCGACTCCTGGCTTGGATGAATGGACCTCAGTTAATCCACCTTCAATTTATGACCATAGGGGGTTCCATCATTAGATGGGGCACATGTCTAACTTGTGCACAACTAGGGTACCACCATTTTTCAACACCTTGTGTTTGTATCCTTTCAGCTACTTTTTGGTCATTAACCCCCTTAAAGCTGGCATCAGCTACTGGCCGACACGTACTACCCCACAGTGCAACAGTCAGTCAATGCTGAGGAAGTTTTGTTTTTGAAGGTTCCTTTTTTATTTCCAAGTGCAGGGCTGAATCAGAATCACTTCCACTTCAGCGTCCACCCCTTGCCACGCCATTGTGATGTCATTGCCTCCCACCGGAGCATTGGAAGTAGCAGGTGAGAGCTGTCTCACACATCCGGTTACGTTTTCAGGGCAAAATCAGTGCCCCCAAACATGAAGGAGGGGAAAGGGAGAGTTCCTGCATAGCTGCTCTCAAACAAATTCCTGCTTATAGATTGCGGAAGCGCTGCGATCCATGAGTAGGCATCCACTGGCCCATTGGTATAAAGTCCGGATGTCCAACTTGGGAGCATAATGGAACTTTGTACATGTTTATTTTCCCCTGAAGGGCGCGCACAAGTTCTGGTGGTGGCGCCTCATGATCTTGACAGTGTTTGATTTTCACTGGGAGCGGGAGGGATTGTGCCTCCCAAAGAGGAAAATACATTTCAGATTTTAGGCCTACGGTCGACCCCCTTGGGGGCATATCATTTATTTGGTCTGGATGGTTTGTTTTCCCCTGGGGGTGAACTGCCTCAAAGGATGGAAAAATAGGTCCCCATGGGAGAACAAACACTCCACAAATAAAATGTTGCCTTCACAGGCGTTTGTAAACCTGTTTTATAGAGCGATGGGCATGTTTTACTGATATTACCACAACCATCGCCTGCCGCAAGCATAATTGCATGCAGTCTTTCATACCTTGCAAAACACCTATACTGTCTTTAGAAGTGCAAAAAAAACCCAATGTGGATATGTTGGCTGAAATGGATTATTTGGTTTGCTAATAATGTTTGCTGTCATGTGACAAACAGAATTGTATCACATTTGGCAGAGAGCTAGATCTTTATCCAGAAAGCAGGCATTTTTGTCATTTGGCGTATAGCCATTCAGTAGTTTCTGAGAAATAGAGGTACAAAATATATGTATATTTAACTCTATGAGCCAACAGATCAAAAGATTGAATCTGCTTGGCTGCTGTCAACAGTAACCAAGATTTTGCGGCAGCCATTTTAGGAATTAGGGACTTATTGCAAAGCCCCATGCTCCAATTTTCGTCACTTTTTCCATGTTAAGAGTGAAGCAAAAGTGGCGCAAGGGGCTTGTAAATATGCCCCTTAGTCCTTTGTCATGAAAACATAATAAATAGAACATATGGGTGATGCAGTGTAGGGATACTCTGACTCTCTTGCCTGGTTGCGGGGGGCAAAACACATTTTCTATTAATGGTACAGCAGTAGACCTGCAGATCTTCAGTGCCCTTAAAAACTGTGGATTTTCTCCCATTTCAAACAAAAGCCCCCCGAGGTGGGCCAGGGCCTATGGGTAGGCACATTTTTTTTTATTATGGAGGGTGCTAGGACCCTTTCCCTGGGTAAATTAAAAGGCCCCGGAGACCACCCTCCTCCAGCCATACCCTAGGGCGATGCCATTATTTTGGCGAGGGGCATTCAGCCGCACTCCTGAACCCTTAAAAAAGGCACTGGAGACCATATTATTTGGGGGTCAATTTAACTAAATTTGGCAGAGGTATGTGCAAATCTCCCCCACCTGAAGCAAGGTAAAAGGCTGCAGAGACCACACCCCTTGGGGTCCCTGTGAAATCTGGGGGGCATGAGCCTCCCTGCCCCAAACCATAGCATGGCTCCGGAGACTCAATCCCCTTGGACCCGAAAAGGGCTAATGTCCCAGGGACCCAACCACTGGGACACTGTCTTGTTCCCTGCCGGGGACAGCACAAGCAGGAAATATAAATTGAATTCCCTGCCTGTACTCTTCTGGACAGGGAACATAGTTTGGATGCTGGTTGGGATGGGTGCTGGCTGGGGAGCCGGTGGGACCGCGTGGCCTTTGGGCCTCCCCCGGGGGAACCCAATGTATGGATTAGATTTTAGGGTGCCGCAGGTGAGGCTGGGGCACCGAAAAGATACCAACATTGTTTCTAAAAAATCAGTCCAGGACTATGAAATCACGAAACAGCTGCTCATTTCATATTCACTGCCCCTGGCAGTGAGTTAATGCCCTGCGTTTAATATTTATATATATATATATATATATATATATCGATTTTCGTGTTGACCCTAGAAGGGAGAGGGGCACCACAAAGCATTTCTTTAAATGTGAGGGGGCGCAAGGCAGTATAGCAGCTCCCTAGGAACATTTAAAAAATAGCTGTACTAAGTCTCCTGGCTCATTGAATACATCACTCCAGGAGAAGTGACCATGTTTTTTTAAAAGCTCTCTATTCTTGAGCTGGAGTGTATGTGTCTCTTGTTGATGGTCCTAAGGCTACATTTTCTGGTCCCAAGAGTGTAAAAAAACAAAAAGGAAACTCAAAAAATAAGTAGGGGTATTCACAATAAAAATACTTTGTTTAAAATATTTACTTAGAATATTTTTAAGACAGTAATTGTTATTAACATTATTATGTATGTACTTAGAAACACATTGAATTATAATTGTTGATCAATTATTGTGGTGCTTTCTGAATGATGTCAAGAGGTCTCACTTTATATAGGTTAATGTGCTGACTGTATGCTAAAGCCAATAGGCCAGCCTTTTTTAATGTATTCCGACCCTTTGAGAAAGCCAGTAGGTCCGACTTACTTAAACTACATTCCTTTATATTGTTATAAAAAAAAACTGAAATTCTCTCAAAGAACAAATGTTAAAGCTACGTTACTGTTAGGTGAAAATATCAGTTCAAACATAATGTTTTAAACCCAAAAAGACACTGAAATTCACCAGTTATAGGTAACTATAACTCACACCCTTGCCACACACTACTTACCTCACATATTACATCACTCATGATATATTATATGACATCATTGATAACACTACTGATTACGTCTGAAATTACATATATATATATATATTTTTTTTGCAGAGGTTTATATAGTGCGAACTTGACCCGAACTGTGCATGGTGGGGGGCAAGTTGTGGTTACTTGAGTGTAATATAACTAGTTAATGTTAGTGTTTTTTCAAATTTCGAAAGTTACATTTTAACTGACATTTTCACCTAACTTGACGAGTCTTCACTACATTTTCAAAAAAGTTCAGTCCTTTTTTGGTTCAGCTGCCGTGTTGAAAGTCACAGGGTGCTCCATGAACCAGGGGCCGAGAAAAAAGGGGATCCTAAAGCACCTTTTTCCCATATTAAGTCTACGGGGACTTTTCATTTTTTGAACACGACTGCAGCCTGAACCCATAAACGTAATACAACAAATTTGGCAGAAAGCTAGATGTTGGTCCAGAAAGCATGCTTTTTGTGATTTGATGTAAATCTGCTCAGTAGTTTCAAAGATATTTAAGTTAAAAAAATAGATATCTGGTAGCCCAAACATCTATTGAAAAGCTACTGAAATTTGATTGACTGTCAACAATTCAAACAGTGAGTGTTGGCAGCCATCTTGGGACCAATATACACGATATCACCCCATTGAAATGCATTGTAGTGAATGGCAGGTTTTGAGAGTAACAAAAACGAGAACGTATAAAGGCAATAACAAATTTTAGTTGCAAAATATGTCATTTGTTGATGGCACCATACACATTTTAAGAATAGTGATGTGTTCTAAGGTGATTTTACATTTTGAAACGCCTTCTGCCAGGATTTCATGAATCATGTTTGAGAGAAAACTTTTTTCTCATTATTTTCCCATAGAGTTTATGGAAGGTGCTCCAGAAGATAAAATGCAGAGCATATTTTCTGTAAATTCACACTTTCTTTCTCAGCCATATAAACATGTAGTCTGACATTCTCAGTAAATCCTGTACTTCCAACAGGAGCAGCCTTTCAGTTGATTCCGTTGTGTTCTACTGCAGCTTCCTAGAGTGTTCTAAAGAACAACTAGAGCGCTAACAGTCCTACTTATGATAAACGTATGGCACACCTGAAGCCATGTTGATTGAATCAAACTGATGGAACTGAAAACATTTAATTTAGAAAGGAGCAAAATGAGGGGTTTCAGTTTGTCGTAGAAATTATGGCTAGTACTGTAGAAAGAAAAATGGAAACACATTTTAAGTAAGTTCTCAAATATCTTCCTCTTCTATTTGAATAAAACATTCTGACTTGCAGACTAAAACATGCACATTCAAAACCAGCAGCAGATTGGCAGTTAACTCCCTAGTGATCACCAGCTTTACTATAGTGTTCTAATGAGCAACTAGAGTGCTAACATTCTGAATTTATGCCAAAAGTGTGGCACATCTGAACACTATCTTGATAGAATGGAATTAGAAAGCTGAAAACATTTTCTACTGAGGATACTGCAGTAAATGAGGAAATTAGGGAGCTACATAACAGATAAGTCTCCCAAGATGACCACTAGACTAAAAAGTGGATAAATATACCACATAAATCATACAAATGTAGCCAAAGTATAGCCCAATGTCAGAAGTGTGCAAAACACTTATTTCTTTTCTGTTGTTTTGCAGCATTATATAGCGCAGACTTGACCCAGAACTATTGGAGTGCATTACATGAGCATCATTACGCAAGGACACATTAATTTTGTTTTTAAGCATGGGGAGTTTGAGTGATTTGTCCAGAATCACAGGATGTTGAGCTGCTGCTGGAACTCAGGCCTGGTTCCCCAGTTGCAAAGTGAGCAGCTCTGGCCGTAACACCACATCCTCTCCTTCAAGTGTAACAGATAATCAAGTTATCAACTATATAAAAAAAACAAAGGTAGCAAATTATTTAAAAGTGCTTTCTTGCTATTTGAGAACTCAGAAAATATGTCCTCATTTTGGTTCATGTTAAGTCTGTGGTGAATTTTCCTTTTTTGAAAGTGACTACATCTCGAACTGCTGAACGGAATTACACCAAATTTGGCAGAAAGCTAGATGTTCTTCCAGAAAGATTGCTTCTGGTGATTTGGTGTAAATCCGCTCAGTAGTTGCAGAGATATTTACATTGAAAAATATAGATATCTTGTAGCCCAAAAACCTGCTAAAATGCTACTGAAATTTGATTGGTTGCCAACACTTCAACCCGGAAGTGTTGGCAGCCATCTTGGGACTCGGTTGAATCAAGACCCATAACAAACATTAAAAAAAATTAAAGGGGCCAGGGTAGAAACACCCTGACCACCAAGGCCTCTTGAGTGGTCCCACTGGGACACCCTAGGGCCCAAAACATTTTTAAAAAAAACATTTGAGTGGGATTGGCGGATATGGCCACATTTTCTTTTTTAAACGAAGCACAGGCTCCAGCACTTCGTTCATTATCTGCCCCAGGTGGGCCAGGTCCCGGGGCATTTTTTTTAATGGAGGGTGTCTAAAGGCCACCCCTCCTAGGGCTCAATATTGCCCCGGGGACCACCTACCCTGGAGCTTCTTAAAAAATAAAAAAAAAGCGGTACGGGCCTCCCCCTCTTCCCCGGGGACCACCATCTCCCGGGGCTCATAGTTTTAGAAATCAGGGGCTCTAGACCCCCCCAAGCCACTGGCACTGCCCCCTCCCCAGGGCTGCAACTATCAACAAAGTAGGGGCTGCGCGGACTTCCCCGCAGCCCGGGTGGTCGCCACCTCACCGGGGGCTTTCAATTTACATATTACAAGGGGGGCAGCAAGGATCCCCCTCAGCCCCGGGGACTGCCACTTCCCCGGGGTTTTAACCAGAAACAGTGCGAGGGCAACACAGCCCTTGAGACTACCACCTCCACAGAGATAAATCACACAGTGGAGGGGGCATGGCCACTGAAGACCTCTAAGAAATCGCGCTAGCTGGGACTTACTGAATGTAACAGGAGGAGTTGTTGTCCCCAAAGGACTACTACTGGTACCTTCAGTAAGGCCCACACTGCGGGATTGTGGAGAAGTCTTCGTGTCCCTCCTCCTTTCTCTACCACTCTGCAAACACGTCTCCTAGTGCACTACTAGTTGTGCATGAAGTACTCTTGGCTGCTGAGGGTTCTTGGGGGAGAATAACCCCTTTATTACCTCCAATAAGTATCACATAGCAGGATTGCTAATAGGTCTTCCGAGGCTACGCCTCCTTCCTCCACCACCTTGCAAATGCGTCTTCTGGCTCACTACTGGTTGGGGAATGAAGTCCTCTTGTACTCTCAGGGACCTTGGGGCCTACGCAGGAGCTGGTCAGAGACCCTGCCCCCTTTCTCTACCACTCTGCAAACGCTGTTACTACTTAACAAAGAAATTCGCTGAAAAAAGCAAAGGTTAAATGGAAGTTATAGTTAGGAAATGGATTAAAATAAACCTTTGAAATTGACTGAAAAAACAAAGGTTATAGAGATGTTATAGTTAGGCGCAGGTTCCACTCGTACGAAACCAGTGAAATTCAGCCGTATAGTTAGCTGAGCTAAATATAACTTGCACCCTCGCAGTGCACTGCTTATGACCTCCCCCATTACATCACTCATGACATGGTCTGTGACATTGATAATCATTCACTTATACAGTTGGTCACGTACCCACTGTTTCATCCATACAGGCACTCATACACCCACTGATTCACCAATACACCTTGGTATATATATTTAACACTCATACATTTTTTTTAAAGTAATCACAGTCACTGGATGATGTCATCAATGATGTCACTGCCCATGTCATGAGTGATGTAATATGTTAGGTTATAAGCAGTACATTGCAGTGGTGCGAGTTCTAGATAGCTCAGTTAACTATAGCTGCTGAATGTCACTGGTTTTGTACTAGTGGAACCTGAGCCTAACTATATCGTCCCTGTAACCTTAGTTTTTTTTCAGTGTATTTCTATGTTTCTTAAAATTCCATTTCCTACCTATAACGTCCCTGTAACATTAAAGACTTTGATAGAAAAGCAGACATTTGAGGCGAGCTGATCTAGAGTGTCGCTGGTGTTGAGAGTACTTTATACAGGAGCTGCTTTCCACCTAAACTTGAGAACTACCAGAGTTCTCTGCTTCTTTTTTGCATAATTCATTTGTCACTCTGTGTGTGTGTGTGTGTGTTCACTGAAAAAACAAAGGTTACATGGACGCTATAGTTAGGAAATGGTATAAAAAAACTCAGAAATTCCCTGAAAAAAATCAAAGGTTACAGAGTGGTTATAGTTAGGCTCACATTTCACTAGTACAAACCAGTGAAATTCAGAAGTTATAGTAACCTGAGCTAACTATAACTTACGCCCCTGCAATACACTGCTTATGACCTAACATATTACATCACTCATGACATGGTAAGTGATGAAATCACTGATGACTTCAGTGATGACATCACCCAGTGAGTGCAAGTGTTTTGTAAAAGCTTTTGAGTGTTAAACATATATACCAAAGGTACTACAAGAGTTAAAATAGTTTACTTTCTGTACTGCTAATGAGTGATATTATTTGTAAAATATATTATGTGAGTGGCTGTGTGACTGTGTGTATTTGTGTGTGAGTGTCTGAGTGCCGGGATGGGTGTGCAAGTGCCTGTATGGCAGAGGTCTTCAATCTGTGGGGCGCGACCCCCAAGGGGGGCCTGGAGTCCTGGGAAGGGGGTTGCGCATTCCCAGGCCTAACTTCTGCCTGGAATGCAAAACGTGCTCTTCCTTTTGGACAAATACAACCATGCTAGTTAAAATGCTTCAGCTGACATGAATTGAGTGTCATGTGCTGTAAAACTAAGAGGCCCAACAGACAGGTAAAACAATCCTCAAACTAAGCCTTCATGCCACGGTTCCTGCCTGCTTGCAAATATGTGTTTTTTTGTGTGGTGGTTAGCAACTGGGCTGTGAAGTGAGTGCTTTTAACAAAAACTATATTTAGACACTGCTTAGTACCCCTGAAAAGGTGCTGAAGGGACAGTTATGCAAAAAAATGCATTACTTACCCTCTGATATTACTCTAATCTACATTTTGGAAGCAAGTATAAAATAATGATTTACAAATTCACAGTGCTTTCTGTCACAGGCTGTGACCTCAAAGCACTAAAAATACACAAGTCACTATTTTCCACTGCACCAACCAATTTTAATTATGTGGCTCTCTGGTTGCACACAGGCCTATGCAGTGCATTAAATAATAGAGGTTATATAATGTACTGCATAATGAGTGCATTTACTATTGAGTAACAACTTTTTAAATGTATTTTTCATTAAAGCTACCCATTTATTTTGTATGTAGCTACCTGATGGTGGAAGACCTAAAAATGAACAAAATATATTAGGGCTGATTTATGAGAGCCTTGCGCCACTGAAGCGTCATTTTTTTTTAGCTTCGGCGGCACAATCATCTAAATCATATCTATGAGGCCAGGCAAAGTCACCCTGCATGGCTTTGCATGGCCTCATAGATATGGAGTAAGACAAAACAGCACAAGTCGCTGCGTTGCCTTACTCTATGTCAAGTAGGCATTCCATAGGCATTGCGGTGGGTGTTCCCACACAACACCCATGGATTTTGACGCTGCCCCAGAATTTCAAAAGCATGTAAACCTGAGGCAGTGCCAAACCTTATGCCTCACTACAGCAGGCGTAACGAGGGGAAATGCTTTAATTTCTCCTCGTTTTTTCCTCTTTCCATGTGTGCTGCATTCTGCAGCACACATGGAAAGAGGAAAAGTCCTCTCAGGATTGTTTTTGTGCAGGAAGGTGCCCCTTCCTGCACAAAAACCATCCGGCCTATGTTGGCGCTAGGCAGCAATTTGTGTGCCAACATAGGGGGAAATTTCATAAATAAGGTGCATTCCTGCCCTTTCACATTGGCGTAGGGCAGCGCTGCAATAAGACTTGCGGGCCGCCCTACGCCAGTGCCTCTTAAATGATACACCTTTTACCACGCCCCAACCACTGACCTTTGGTTTGCTAAACACAGTTTAATTTATTTTCCCAATGTATAAATGATTTGCTGGGGGAATTGGAGGCGTTTATGGTTGTCGATAGTTAGCAATAATGAGGAGGCTCAAGTTCTAGAAATTTTCGCCAGGAGGGGGTCCTTACGTCTAAAAGTTTTTGACAGGGGGGTCTCGGCATCAGAAAGTTTGAAGACCTTTGCTGTATGGATATATACGTAGATATGTGAGTAGCTGTGTGGTTGAGTGATTGAGCGATTGGCAGTGACTATGCTGGTGAGTGAGTTGGTGTGTCAGTGACTATGGGTGAGTGTGTGGGTGTCTGAATGGCTGTATCAGTGAGTGAGAGGCTGTGTAAGTGGCTGTATGGGTGGCAGAGTGGCTGTTTGGTTAAGTAAGTTGGTGTGTGAATGGATGTGTGGGTTAGTGAGCAAATGTGTACGTACTTGTATGGATCTGTGAATGGGTATGTAAGGGGTTGTGTGGGTGTATGAGAGAGTGTGTGGGTGCTTGCATGGGTGTGTGAGTGGATGTTTCAATTCTTTTAAGGACACAGAGGCGAGGATTAGGCTTTAACTTTCTCCAGTTTACTATACACAGCTGCCATTAAACATTATGTAGATCTCAACATTACACTTCATTTCCCATGAGTCATTGGAGAAAAGAAAGCAAAAACAGTTTATCCATTCCAAATGCCGCAGTTCCTCTCAAAGTTCTCTGCAGACGCTCTAGCCCCCTCTTACTTCAATCACAGCCAACTTTCCCAAGGATCGCGCTTGTTTATTTGAATCTGTCCCTGAGAAGAAAACCTAATCACATAAGATTCTGTTCCCAAAACTGTATTATCCCAAAGGATCATCAAATAATGCGGCAAATCAAAATACCTTTGACATTCCGAATAAGACAAGAAAATCATCAACAACTATTTCATTACATGTATAAAAATACAGGTACATTATCTGAACAAATTCTTATTATACCATTATATCATATTGGATGGGCATACCAATGAAATTGGAAGAGGGTTGGCTAATCCTTGCCTCCGTGTCCTTAATAGAATTGAAACTTTTCATTACAATAGCTAGGAAATTTTTCATTCTAAGTCATGACCGAAGGCAAGGATTACACTAGTTTAAAGCTTTTCCACCACAAGCGCCGCCAGGTTTGAGACTGGTTTGAATTTAAATCTTTTAAATGTAGAATCTGAGGACCTGTCTGGTGCATTGAGAATGTCCTCCAAACTAGATCCCAATTAAATTTTTAGGAGGCCATGGCCCTCTCACAGATTGAGCACTGAAATGGGAGATATTGATGCCAGCTTCTTGCATGGTCCATCTGACCCTCCTGGCAATGGTGGGGGATAAAACTGCTTTGTGAGGTTTAGTGAGAGCAATGAGTACGTGTTTTTTTGTCCTAGACTCATAAGCCCCCCTAACAACACATAACTTTTACAACATCTGAAAATGCTGGGTCTGACACAATTTTGGAATTACATTTTGTTCACCTGGAAATGTTATAATTAACTCCACTCCACCTGTTACTTCCAGAGCTCTCACATTCTGGACTCTTCAACAGGAAATCAAACACAACAAGGTGGCTGACTATGCCATCATCTGTTTTCTTGACAGTTACGTATTTGAAGGCCATGATCTGAACAAACATAGAACCTTATTAGCATCTCTTAATTTAGATTCTCTGGTTTTGGGTGGAAAAGACAACCTAATAACCCTCAGACTTTACAAACCAAAGGATGCTCTCCAACCGGGGGCCCGTCTGTCGGTGAGTGGCCAGCCAAACTTTCCGATATAAAGGTATTAATTGACCTACAAGCCAAAACCATCAGGAGCTAAGTCAGATAGAAAATTCGAAATGTGGACAACGTTTGGCACCAAGGGATCCAGTTGGTATTGATGACACCTACCCAACCATCGAGGCTAAGCAGAGCGGTATCTTTTATTCGTGCTATGTGCCCAGGCCTTGACGAGCAACTAAGCAGCCTCTCGTGAAATGCCTGAGACTTTCCAACAGTACCAGTAATCCTCCATGCCATGAGACAAGAGAGCCTGCTACGACCAGTGATGAGGATTCCTTTTGGGATCCTGGGGAGACCCTGCAACAGGGGTAGAGGGATTGGAATATCCCCGAATGTTTCATCAGAACTGGAAATCAGAGTTTTTTTTTTTTAAGTGTTCCAAAACCTTTATTTCTAAAAGAATGATGCATTACATTCTCAGACACAATAAACTGCTCAGCAGAGACAATGAATCCAACAAAAGAGTATCAAATGCAATCTTCCTTCCAATGCTTAACTCCCACCCCACCCCATCCAAAAACCAACTCCCTCCCTCCCCCCCCCCAGCACGCTAAAGAGGAAAGAGTTCATCAGGTCGGCCATATAAAAGTTCAAAGTACAAGTGTCCATTCATAGAATGAGTGAGTGTCTCTGGCTCCATAGCCCGAATATCTATACACAGATCCGCGGCAGATCCATCTTCACCTCCATCCAATTTGCCTCCCCGTTCCCACCTGCCCCCCCCCCATCACTGTCTAATCTCTCAGCTATTCACAATCATACTTCTTGCGTTCCTTCCTCAGTCTCCCCCTCACTGCTTACCTGCTGCAGTAAGTAAGTTGTCAGGGGACCCCATATATCCCGTGGCCTCGACCTCGCAGGCAGTTGTTCTGCATACTCATGTAAGTATTCTTGCCAAGTAGACATGTCAGGGAGCCACTCTTTAAACTTCAGGGCCCTTCCTCTTCCTCATCTGCAGGCTACCTGTCGTCTTGCCAGGAGAATACCTATGGCCAGGAACTGTTTCTGAGGCGTTTGTATGTCTCTCGTCAGGCCCAGAAGAGCACTTTGGGGAGTTGGTGCTAGCGGTATGGCCACCATACTAGTTAATCCCGAAAATACCTCCTCCCAGAATAAGGCTACCTGGGGGCATCTCCATGCCAAATGCATGAAGTCCGCCTCCCCTTGACCACATCGTACGCATCTATCATCATCCCTAAGGTGAATCCTATACAATCGTGCGAGGGTATGATAGAGACGGTGCAGAAATTTATAGTGTACTAGACGAAGCCTACAGCTACTGGAGATAGCTTCCGCTTGAAGGCAAGACGCTTCCCACTGATCATCCGAAAGGGGACTATCTAAGTCCGCATCCCACTCCCGGCGAGCTCGAAAGAGATGAATGGGGGGCGCGCTGCGCACCCTTTTGTACAACATGGAGATGACATGTGTAGGGGCTTCAGATTGAAACATTAAGTGTAAAGAAGTAAACGTCTCCGGTTCATGCGGGAAATCTGGGGTTTGAGCCCGAACACTCTACCGCAGGCGTGTTTAGAGGAACACGTCCATGAAGGATTGCGGATGCTCACCAAAAAACTGCTCTTTGGAGCGGAATTCCCCCCCCCCTCATATAGATCACCCCATGTTTTCAATTTTAGTCTCTCCAGCATACGTTGGCAGATCAGTTCACTTGTGACAGGTAGCGGAGGGCAGTGGCTCAGAGGCACTCTAGGGGAGTACATCAGGCTTATATCCTCCGCCTTTGCCAACCAGTTCCAAGCCCGAACCGTGTAATCCACAGTGGAGGGATCTTCGCATCGCTCTTTAGCGGGCAAGAACGCATACTCAGAAGGTGGGGTAGGGGCCATGTAGCCGTCCTCAACTGCAAGGTGAGGCATATACGGGGGCGGGTGAAACCAGTACACCACAAAGTGTGCCTGCGCGCTATAATAGTATTGCTCGAAATTAGGGACATCAAACCCCCCTGCGCAGTACGGCAGCATAAGTGTAGTTAATTTTAGCCGTGCTTGCTTGCCCCCCCAAATAAGGCGCACTAACTGTGCATTGAGCGTGCGGAAGAAGAAGGCCCCGGGGTAGTAGGGGATGTTTATAAATAAGTATAAGAATTTCGGCAGTATGTTCATTTTAATTAGCGATATCCTCCCTGCCATTGATAGGGGTAGTTTAATCCATGCAGAGAAATTATCTGTAATTTTATCCATGGCCTGTTTATAATTAAGTCGCAGGAGAGCTTCCCGTTCCCTGGAGATGTGAATGCCTAAATATTTAAAGTCATCCGTCTCCCACTTCAGGGGGTATTCCAACGCGTGTGATGTAGTGTGGTCAGTCAAGGGGAATACCGCAGATTTATTCCAATTTATTTGTACTCCGGCCACAGCGCCAAACTTAGTGATTTCCCTCAACACTGGGTTTAGATTATCTTGTGGTTTGTTCACATACAGCGTGATGTCATCTGCATAGAGCGACACGAGCAGCTGCCTGGAGGGGTATATAAGGCTCCTATGGTTATAGTGCTGGCGCAGTTTTGCGGCAAGGAGCTCTATCGCTAGTGCGAATAAGACCGGAGAGAGAGGGCACCCCTGTCTAGTGCCTCTGTTAACCGGGAAGTTTGCAGATCTGGAGCCATTAAGGAGGACTCTGGCGCACGGCTGGGTATACAATAACTGAATCCAGTTTACAAAGGAGTAGGGCATCCCCATGCGGTGGAGCACCCCCATCAGGTAGTCCCATTCGACAGAGTCGAACGCTGTGGTGGCGTCCAAAAAGACAGCCACTGCCGCACTCTTTGGGCCAATGTCTTGTAGGACCGCCAGGAGGGTACGCAAATTATGCGCTGTAGCCCGGTGGGGCACAAATCCCCCTTGGTCAGGTAAGACTAGTTTTTCTAAAAGGAGGTTAAGCCGCGTCGCCAAAACTTTGGCAAGGATTTTGGTATCGCTGTTGAGTAGCAAGAGAGGACGATATGAATCACTCAGTGACGGTGTCTTACCTGGCTTCAATAGGGACATTATTTGTGCCTCCCGCATTGTGGCAGGATGGCGCGCTTCCTCCAGGGCCACGTAAAACACTGCTTTAAGTATGGACGCCAGAGTAGTCACGTAAGCTTTATAAAAGTCTATGGGGAGACCATCTGATCCCGGCGCCTTCCCTCATTTCATGGACATAATGTCTTCTGTGATCTCATCAACCTCAAGTTAGTGCGCTAGGAACTTACGCCGCGCGCCCCCAAGCCACGCCAGCCCGATGTCTTCCAGATAGTTCCCAAGATCAAGCGGAGTACCCCTCTGTGACGAATAGAGCTTGGTATAGAACCCCACCATGATTTCCATTTGGTATGGGAGATTGCGATAAAACTGACCCTGGTCATCTTGCAATTCCAAGATATAATTGTTAAACCTAGGGGCACGGATCGCGCCAGCAAGTGCTCTGCCCGGCCTATCCCCCTCCCCATACACTCGGGCCACGTGGTATTTCCCGTGGAATTTACAATCCCTACCAGCTGCTTCGTCATATTCCGATATTTTCTCTCTCAAGTTGGCGCGCTTTTCCCCAGTGCCTGTGCCAGCGCTTATTTCCCTCTCCAATGTTTTCAGTTCCTTTTCAAGGTTTTGTAACTCCCTCCGAAGGTCCCGAAGTATACCGCCCCCTTCGCCATGCACCACCCGCGTACTGTCACCTTGAATGCCTCCCATACCGTTGTGAGGCTCGCAACAGAATCGGTGTTCCTGCCGAAAAAGTCCTGTATGTCTAGTTCAATTTCCGTTTTGAACACCGTATCCTGCAAGTGACTTGGATTAAGTGGCCATCCCAGGAAGGGGAAAAGGTCCACCGGAGGGTTAATCGTTACAAATACAGGGGAGTGGTCTGAGTAAGTGCGGGCTAAGTGCATTGCTCTGCCTATCCAGTGCGCCATACCCAGTGCTACAAATACATAATCTAGTCTGGCCCATGTGTTATGTACTGGTGAGTGGTGAGTCCCTTCTCTCTTGGATGGGTGCAGGTGTCGCCATATATCTACCAAGTAATCTGACTTTAAAATGTGTTGTAGGGTACGATGCGTTGTGGTATAGTGCGCTGCCACAGCATGGGAGCGATCCCATTTGGGATCTGACACCGCATTAAAATCCCCCCCCCCCCCCATATGATATAGGGAATACACAATGTGTTAAGCTTGCCTCTGAGCACAGGGAGGGGATGGGCATCATCTATATTAGGGCCGTAATAATTTACAATTACAGTTTCGTGAGAATTCAGCCTCCCCCACAGTAAGCAATATCTCCCTTTTGGGTCAAGATCCAGTCCTCCCTGCACAAATCTCACCCCCCTCTTAATAAGGATAGCAACCCCTCTGGAGTAATTGGAGTAGAAGGCAAAGCAGCGGTGAGATGCCCATCGTGAGGCGTACAGAGTTACCCTGCAATGCGGGAAGTGTGTCTCCTGTAACAGGGCTATATGTGTATTGTGGTGATCTAAATAACACAATATCTGCCTCCACTTTCTCGGGTCATTTAGGCCCCTGACATTCTAGGACCCTACATTCAAATCACTACTTTCTCCACTGCTGTTGGCCATTATTCTTATCAAATGCAATCAGCCTATTGTGAGAGTCATACTCGTCTTGCCCCACCTTATAG
Source organism: Lissotriton helveticus (assembly GCF_964261635.1). NCBI lineage: Eukaryota > Metazoa > Chordata > Amphibia > Caudata > Salamandridae > Lissotriton > Lissotriton helveticus. The sequence goes on from NC_136068.1 coordinate 695,626,688, forward strand.
CGTGCCTGAGCCCTCCCTTCCCACCATGGCCCCCACCCACACCGGCACCCCCAACTTGGCAGCAATATCTCCCCCCCCCCCGTCATCCAACACAACAGGTGTCACTTGCCCCATATAATCCAGAACTAAACTCGTAAGTAGGGGAATGCCCTCAAGAGGGGACCGCTAGGGGCTCCCGCACTATCACTCCACCGCACTATTTCGCCCATCAATACCCCCGGTGCTTATGGGGTATTCTGCGACAGGACGTCGGTGAGTGTCTGGGCGGCAATATCTATCGTAACAAACAGTTAATATTAAATATACATCACCAACTCGGAATAGCTGCCAAGAGTTTCGTCAGTTCAGAGCTATCATTGCTCGCCACTGCAGAAATAGTTCATCAGCCAGGTTCCGACAAGGGCGAGTGGGATCTGGATCATCTCTTGGTGGCATCGTCCCTCAGCTCCGCACTGTGATCGCGTTTCAGATACTCTTCAACTTGCTGGGGAGAATTAAAGAGGTGCTGTCATCCCCTGTGGCTGACCTTCAGTCTTGCAGGATATAGCATGGCGTACTTGATCTCCTTGGCCTGTAGTTTCTTCTTTAGAGCAGCGAATTTTCGGCGGGCTTCCTGGACTGCCTGGGTATAATCAGGGTAGAAGGCCATGGTGGTGTTGTCGTAGCGCACTTCTCCTTTCTCTTGGGTTAAGCGCAGTACGGTATCACGGTCTCTATAGTTCAGAAAACGTACTATCACCGGCCGAGGAGGGGCTCCTGGCGGAGGGCGTGCTGCCAACGATCTGTGTGCTCGTTCGATGGACATATGGGCTGAGAAAGAGTCTTTACCAAAGAGCTCCCCCAGCAGGCGTTCCATAAAGTCCTCCAGCCTACCAGTGTTTGTCGATTCGGCCAGTCCCAGTACCCTCACGTTGTTCCTCCGGGATCGGGCTTCCAACTCCTAATTTTTATCCGCAATAATCCGCAACAGCTTGTCCATCTGCAGTATGTGCTGCTTAGTAGCGCCTGCCCCGTCCTCCAGCGTCGAAACTCTTTGTTCTGCTTCCTGTAGGCGCTCCTCGTGCTGATCCAATTTTTCCACCACTCTATCCAACCTACTGTTCATGGCGTCCATTTTGGAGTCTATGGAGGTTAGACTTTGTTGCATGCCGATCAGGAGGGTCTTCCAGTCCTCATCCCGTGGCCCTAGGGGTTCCGGATCAGTCCGGTCTTTAGAGCTAGAACCGGCTGTCTTCCTGGTTTCAAAGGACAGCTTTGCCTGTTTGGGCTCAGTACTCCCCATATCGAGTTTCATGGGGGGCTGGCGTGTCCCTCGCGCGTGGAAACAGTGGTTTGCCCAACAGAGTGTCTCCTCCAACCTATTTCCCCCACTCCACAAGCAGCATCAACACCCAGGACCGCAGTTGTCACCTTCTTCTCCCCTACAAAATGGCAGCGCATAATCCGTTATAGCTTGGCACAATTCCTCAAGCCGGGCGTCAGGGTGCGTCGTCTGCCGTTCAGGGGGGCACTACCGCCATTTACCACTGGGCGTAGGAGCGCAGCCAAAATAGCGCCCTGAGGCCGACTCGGTCTCGTTGAGGTCCCTCCCGCACTCACAACAGTCAATAGTGCCTGCCCACGGCCATCAGCCACCGCCAGGTCTGTTCTACATACTCCGGGTCTAGAGGGTAGCCCCACCGGAACCTCCAAGCGCTTATTAGCCCAGCGCTAGGCCTCCAAACTCAGTTCGCAGGCCACCTGCAGTATTCCTCGAGTCTCCCCAGATGCTCGGGCTCCTCCCGCCGTTCAGCCTCGGGAATCCGCTTCAGTGCTTTCTTTTGCCGGGGCCTGAGTGCCACCAGGGTCCGGTCGCCTGGTATAAGTCCTTGTAGCGCACGTCAGCGCCCAAGCATCGCTCCTCCCTGCCAGCTGCACCACGGCCGGGCCCGCAAATCCCCGGCCTATTGTAGCCTAGGACTCCAGGTGGGCTCTGCAGCCGGCCGCCTCTCTGCCCCACCTCCAATCTTCCGCAGTTCGCCGCTTCTTCTTCTGGAAATCAGACTTGAGAACTTCAAGTCAGGGTTATTACCACCAAGTCCGCCCGTTGTCTCCAAACTTGGGTAGACAATCTCATTATCATCTCGAAGGGTGGGATTGCATATCATCTCTCCTTGCTCCAATCCTAGAGAAACGCATTGGTCAACACTGCATTGAGATCCGGTCACCAACTGCAGTATCTGTCCAACTCATGATCCAGCCGAGAGGCAAACACTTCCACCTTGAAGGGACCCACCTGGATTGAATCGCCTGGAACACCTGTGGATGTAGTTTCCAAAGACTGACATCCTGCCAATGATGGGAATGTCATTTTGCCACCGTATTGGATTTTCCCGGAAGTTGTTCTACCGAGACGGTTGGCTAGGCAGTAGTTCCAAAAGGTTTGAGCCAAATCTGAAAGGGTTTTTGATCTTGTTGTCCTTAGATGGTTGATGTACTGAACGTCCGCTACGTTGTCCATTTGTGAAGGACACAAAATTGGTTATTGTCTTTGGTCCAACACTTCACTGAAAAGGAGCCTACCATTAGGTCTAGACAGTTTATATGACCGGGCTTGTTATGTGGATGGCCATTTTTCTCCAGTGGAGAATTCCCTGCAGCGTGCTCCGCCAACCGAAGCTGCTGACATCCGATTTTATCACGAGATCAGGCTGAGAGCCAAAAATGGCTCTGCCATTCCAGGCTTCCATATGGGAAACCCACCATTGCAATTTATCCTTTGCCTCTTCTGAGAGGGGAATGGATTGTCAATAGGTGAGACCCTGTTGAAGATGGAATATTCTTAGGCGTTGCCACGCCCGGTAGTGAAGAGGTCTTGGAAAAATGGCATGTAAGGGCGATGAAGGAAGACCTACGATGTGGGCCAATTGACGCTGGGAGGTCAAAGGTTTGGACAGGGTTTTCATGACCATGTGCTTTATTTTGGTGAGTTTGCGTGATAGAAGGTTCAGGGTGGCTTTGACAGAGTCTACTACAGACTCACGAAATTACATGGTTTAAAATGGACTCCGGGAAGACGTTTTCTCTTTGACCGAGAAATGCTAACAGCTCGTTAGTCATCTGTAAATGGTCTGACAAATGCTCCAAACATTGATCTCTAATGAGTATTTCATTTAGGTGAACAATTAGTCTGACGCTTCGAGCTCTCAAGTGCTCGGCCATCGGTTTCAAAATCTTGGTAAAGCAGCATGGAGCGGATGACACCACATCTCCAGACGTCGCCTTCCTCACGGAAACTTGGATGAACGCCTCCTCAGCGCCCGACATCGCCATCGCCATCCCGGACGGATTCAAGATCACCCGGAGGGACCGCGTCAACCAGACAGGAGGAGGCATCGCCATCGTCCACAAGAACACCATCCGCATCACGACCAACTCCGACGACACCCTCTCAGCCGCCGAACACCTTCACTTCCAGATACATACCGACCCCAAGACCACACTCAGAGGCACCCTCATCTACAGACCCCCAGGACCCCGCACACAATTCAGCAAAGACATCGCAGACTTCATCAGCCCACACGCCCTCCCCTCCGCTGACTACATCCTCCTAGGGGACCTCAACTTCCACCTGGAGAACAACAATGACAACAACACCACCACCCTGCTGGACAACCTCGCCAACCTTGGACTCAAGCAACTGGTGAACACCCCCACCCACTACGCCGGACACACGCTTGACCCAGTTTTCTCCTCCAGCAAGCACATCTCCTTCAGCCACTCCACCGGACTCCACTGGACAGACCACAGCTGCGTCCACTTCAGCTTCAAAAGGACCACGACTCACCACCACCTGCAACAGGTTCCCCGCAGGAGCTGGAACAAGATCACCACCGACCAGCTCACCACATCATTGAACCAGAACCCTCCCGCCAGATCAACGGACCCCAACCAAGCAGCCAACAACCTCACACAGTGGATCACCAACTGCGCCGACGACCTCGCACCCCTGAAAAACCATCCCAGCAGGCCCGGCAGCAAGAAAGCCTCCTGGTTCAACGACGACCTCAAGAACTCCAAGAAGAACTGCCGAACCCTCGAGAAAGCCTGGCGAAGAAACCCGACTACAGACAACATGACCGCCCTCAAGCACGCCACCCGCAAACACCACCAGATGATCCACACCACCAAGAAGACAGCATTCAAGGTTCGACTGGACAACAACCCACACAACAGCAAGGAACTCTTCAGCATCGTCAAAGAGCTCTCCAACCCCAGCGCCGGAAACAACGACATCACTCCCTCACAAGACCTCTGCGACTCACTCGCCTCGTTCTTCCACAGCAAGATCGCAGACATACACAACAGCTTCGGCGCACAGACCACGCACCCAACCACAGAACCAACGCCCCCGACCACCACCCTCCGCGCCTGGACCCTGGTCAGCACCGAAGACACCATCCACACGATGAACTCCATCCACTCCGGATCACCAACCGACCCATGCCCCCACCATGTCTTCAACAAGGCCGACTCCGTCATCGCACCCCAACTCTGGGACATCATCAACTGCTCCTTCAACACCGCCACTTTCCCGGAGATCTGGAAGCATGCCGAACTCAGCGCCCTCCTGAAGAATCCATCAGCAGACCCCACCGACCTCAAGAACTACCGCCCCATCTCGCTCCTGCCGTTTCCTGCTAAAGTCATCGAGAAGACCGTCAACAGACAGCTTGCCGCCTTCCTCGAGACGAACGGTTCCCTCGACCACTCGCAGTCCGGCTTCCGAGCCAAGCACAGCACCGAGACCGCCCTCATCGCAGCCACTGACGACATCCGAGCCCTGCTCGACAACGGGGAAACAGCGGCCCTCATCCTCCTGGACCTCTCCGCAGCGTTCGACACGGTCTGCCACCGCACCCTAGTGCAACGCCTCAGCAACATCGGAATCCAAGAGAAGGCACTGGAGTGGATCATCTCGTTCCTCGCCGGAAGAACCCAGAGAGTCCGCCTCCCCCCCGTTCAGATCCGAGGCCACCGAAGTCATCTGCGGCATACCACAAGGATCATCACTCAGCCCCACCCTCTTCAACGTCTACATGAGCCCCCTCGCAGCCATCGCACGCCAACACAACCTCAACATCATCTCCTACGCCGATGACACCCAGCTGATCCTCTCCCTCACCAACGACCCAGCCACCGCCAGAACCAACCTACACAAAGGGATGAAAGACGTATCGGAGTGGATGATGAACAGCCGTCTGAAACTGAACTACGACAAGACGGAAGTCCTCATCCTTGGATCATCACCTTCTGCCTGGGACGACTCCTGGTGGCCCCCTGCCCTGGGCAGCGCACCCAAACCAACGGACCATGCACACAACCTGGGCTTCATCCTGGACTCCTCCCTCTCGATGACCAGACAAGTCAACGCCGTCTTATCATCATGTTTCCACATTCTACGCATGCTCCGAGACATCTTCCGATGGATCCCCACCGAAACCAGGAAGACGGTCACCCAGGCACTCGTCACCAGCCGACTGGACTACGGAAACACCCTCTACACCGGAACCACAGCCAAACTGCAGAAAAGACTCCAACGCATCCAGAACGCCTCCGCACGACTCATCCTGGACATCCTCCGACACAGCCACATCTCCGGACACCTGAGAGACCTGCACTGGCTCCCCGTCAGCAAGAGAATCACGTTCCAACTCCTCACCCACGCACACAAGGCCCTCCACGACCTGGGCCCCAGGTACCTCAACAACCGCCTGACTTTCTACACTCCCACCCGCGAGCTACGATCGACCAGCCACGCCCTCGCCGCCGTTCCACGCATTCGAAGAGCCACCATGGGAGGAAGATCCTTCTCCTACCTGACAGCCAAGACTTGGAACTCCCTCCCCATCCACCTCCGTCTGACCCAAGACCACCTCTCCTTCAGGAAGCAACTCAAGACCTGGCTGTTCGAGCAGTAGCGGACCCCTCTCCCCCAAGCGCCGTGAGACCCTCCGGGTGAGTAGCGCGCTATACAAATTTCTTGATTGATTGATTGAAGTGCATTCCATTGAAACTGCAGGAAACGCCTGTGTGGGTGGAAAGATGGGAATCGTGAGATAGGTGTCCCTCAAAAATAAGTGGTCAATCCAGTTGTTTGACTGCAATAAATCTCTGTGAAGATTGATACCCTCCATCATGAATGGTGGTAAACCAACCTATCCGTTAACTCTTAGATTAATGATGGGACGTTGTGACCCGTCCCTCTTTTCCACCAGGTAAAGGTTTGCTAAGAAAACTATTAGGGTGTAAAATTGTTGGGACAAACGTGCTCTTCTCCAAGCGGTGAGCAATATCTAAGTCTACTAACTCTGTTTGGTCGCAAGAGAAGGAGGGGGTTTTGGTCTGTGCGGTTGGATTGGAGAACCATAGAATTTTATTTGGAACCCCCTTACAGTTTGAAGAACCCAAGCATATGAGGTATGAGCCTCCCAATTGTGCAAAACGTCCACTAATCTGTCCCGTAATCTGTTCACGTGGAAGTTTGTTCACTCATCTTGAAGGGCATTGTGGGTGCCATTGCCTCTGGAACAACCAGGATAGCTCCTGGTTGGATTGAAATTGCAGAACCTGGATGAGTCCTGCAATTGTCTCGGGCATGTGTTGGAAGCCCTGGCCGGAGGCTAGGTGGAAGGAACTGCCGGCTGAGCGCCCCTACCACGACTGACAAAAAACACAAGACATAAAAAATCCTTTTAATAGAGGTCTGATCTTTGTCCAGGGAATTAAAGGTATTTGCGAATTTGCCCAATTAATGGATAAATGGATCCCCAAAGGGGCCCCCTATGCTATGAGACCCACCTCTGATGTTGATAACTCCCCCAGTTTGAGGGTCTATTTTAAACAAATGGGGTAGGCGCCTTTCCACAGAAATCACACATTTGGGATTTCCCAGAAAGATAATGGCTCCCTGAACCCAGCTTGAAAAGACATCCAGGAAAATCATTGGCCATGTCCATTATCTTGGATTGGGGCCTCTTCTTGAGGCACACAAACACATCTAGATCTACTCCTGGGTCATCTGCATGCTTGCGCTTATTATCTGGTATTAGTGCAGAATGCTTCTTTGCAGGTGTGGGGGCCAGATGCCCAGAAGGTTCTTCCCTCAGATCGAGGGTTCTTTATCATTGAGTTTGTATTTGGAATATTTTCTTCCCCAAGGGTGCCACAACCTGAGATACTGCCTTAAAAATGGAGGTGTCCATAATCTGATAGAAGTGATCATCAGTAGGGAGGTAAGTAATGTCTTCCACTTCCAAGTACTCCTCAGAATCCTGCATACATAATGATGAGGATTGTAATAAATCCTTTAAGTAGGATGGCAATAGAAAATTCTAGGGCAAACAAATGAAATTGTGCGTGACTCCCAGAAGGGATTATGAAACAGGCGTTAATAGGCCCTGGGACCAGTACTCCCTTGAATACGCAGGGTAATATATATATATATATCGCCACCTGGAACATGTCCCAAAAATAATGCCTCGAGGCTTACCATACCCACTGAGTGTATGTTCAGCTCAAGACGGTGGCTCTATTAATTTATATATTATTTGACAATGTTTTAGAGGAATGCAACAGCCCCCATACACACATGCGGCCGGTCTTGCTTCGCCACTTGAAATGGAACAGGTGAAATTGACGCACTGGTCGCCGCTAGATAGAGTGCGCAGAGTGCATGTATTCAGATGCGGGGTCCTCCTAGTGGCCGGATGAACGCACCGTGCACTCAGAGCCTGAGAGTGAATGAAGCGGCCACGAAGGAGCGAGATGGTTCCCGCGGCCGCGCTGTGAAGAAAATAGACTATAAAGTTCAATTAGCAACACCAACGTTGGAGGCAAACTTCATTGCAGGATTATTGACAAGCAACACTTGTTTTAGCCGCTAAATGGTATACAAAACAACATAAATACAGAGGTAAAAAACACTTAGTTGAGGCTGGTAGAGCTGCAAAAAAAGAGTGGGGTGGAGCATCTGCAGAGAATGTTGAGAGAAACTGCGGCATTCAGATTGAATAAACTGTTTTATGTTTCTTTTCCCAAGTGACTCATGGAAAACAAAATGTAATGTTGAGATCTCCATAATGTTTAATGGCTGCTGGATATAATAAAGTGGACGAAGTTAAAGCCTAATCCTCGCCTCCGGTCCTTACATAGAATTTATCAGCTACTATATGTATAGGAGAAGTGCAGTATAGGAATCTTTTACGCAACACACAGAATCTGTGGTTAGTTTGCCAAACATATATAAGAGGTGTACGTTTTAAGGATGAAGGACTTTGCATGGCAAGGAGATCTTTGGAATCCAGCCTCAGTTAGAATTTTTCTTGAGTACCCTTTGAGGTCTCACCACCTCTCTAGTCTATACCAGAATCATGGGGTCCACTGAAGGTGGTCCATGTGTTTTTCAGATTTTCCCTTAGAAGAGCACATTGGATCTTGGTTGGGGGGCATACCCAAAATATAACCTCACCCTTATTCTAGCGTGGTTTGCTGCTTCCCATGGTAGACTATGTGCATTTGGTGGTTGCTTACAACTGAGTGTGGTCTAACAGATTAGGTTTCTACTTATATGCTTGTTGAATAGGTATAAGGCCTTTTCTCCGTGGAAGTTAGTGGTTACTGTTCATGATTTCATCTTATCTGGACCAATTCACATTCCTTTACCAGGACCTGTGTACATAGCCATCTTAAACTCTATGTTGAACATGCTGAACACTTCATTTTGGAGCTTAGTAGGCATAGCTTTATTTTACCAGTGTGAAGGAAAACAGACACTCCATAAAGCTCATTGAAGTCTAGCACATGTTTTTTTGCCAAAAAATAGCTATTAAGCATAAAGATTCACAATAATCACAACATTCTGAGTGCTCGCTCCTGTCTGAACAGTTGAAGCACTTGACATTAAAGTCTAAACCTTTTTTATGTGACTTTTATACAATTTTTTCAATGCAGTAAGCGGAGGGAAGCTATACATAATGAGCAGCCACCTAGCGCTTTGAATAGTAGAAAAGCTGACTTCAGTAGATCTGCCAACTTGAAAACGAGGAAATGCTGGCTTAACCGACATGTCAACGTGCAGTCATACAAAGACGTTAGTAGTATTTTTAGCAGGGGTAAAACAAATTCACTTGTGTTATGACAAGCACCTGTATAAAAATGACATTGTCATCAGCTTTGTTTCATTGGCTTCTAATCGTAAAGCGATCCGTCTGCAAATGACTTTGCCCATGCCTCTTTTAACCTGGCATTAAATATATATGCTATTGCATTAAATCCCTCTTTGCCAGATCTCTGTGGTCCTCTACATCTTGTATTTTTTCACTTTGCTCTTACGCAGAACCCTACTTGAAGGTCATGTCTTCTCCTTCTGCACAGCTGAATATTGAAATACTCTTCCAACTGCCTTCCTAGACATTTCTAACCATTCAGTGTCCCAAAAGAAAGGGTGATTTTCACCACTGACTACTGTACCTCTACATCTCAGTATGCTTAGTTTCTGGTTCTGTGATCAAAGGAACTGTGCCTTTCACCATTGACTTATGGTACCTCTTCATCTTCTCTGTAAGCTCTATTTCTGGGTCTGTCATACATCTGCATGAGGACATTGTCTCTGTAGCAACATGTTCTATAAATGTATCACATTCATTCATCTACCATGCAACGTTATCCCAGCTTCCTTGATGTGTTGTATAGAGCTGAGGCGGCACTAAAGAATGCGGTACCCAATCCTGGTTTCAAAACCAAATTGGCTGATCTGAATAAAGAGATTGCGGAACACAAAGAATATCTAATGAATCTAAAAGTGGCAAAGCTACAAAAGGACATCAAAAGATTCTCTAAAGAAAAAGTCTATCCCTATTTGAAAGACGATTATGTCCCACCTGGGACTAGTTATAACTCGGATTCGAGTGCAACTTCGTCAAGAAGAGGATCGAACAGTGGCTCTGATAGTAGCGAAGGCAATGACCCTCAACAGATGCCACCTAAACCCAAAAGGGGCAGAGGCCGGGGGCAAAACAGTTTTCAAAACTATCCATACCAAGGACAACAAATGGGCCCTCCATTTTGGCAGTTTCCACAATTCCCACACTTTCAACCGCCGTTACCCCCACAATATCCTCCGTTCTATGCCGCTCAAAACAAAACAACACACACCCTCCTTTTTTAGGCAGAGGCTGGGGCAGAGGACGAGGGCGAAGAAGAGGGAACGCGCAAGAAAAGAAAGTACAGTGGGAGGACAACCGCCCACAAGGGATGGACACGAGGACAACGACCCGCTCAGGACCCAAATGAGTCTGGTGGTCAACCTGTCCAATCGTGTCTTGACTAAAGAAGAGGAACTGGTCCTCCAAAAAGGGTTAGGCTTTGTTCCAACTCCGAGGATAGACCCTTTCCAACAAACAAGGGAAATTAAAGCACTCTTCAGAAAAATTAGGCTAAAAGCTTTCTTTGATGGGAAACCCCTTGAACCCACCGAGGACTCGGGTCTACGTAACCCTTCAACCTTTACACCTCATAATGGGATGGTGCCCAACGAAGTTTTGACCTTTGAGCAAACGGTCCTCAAGGAGATAAACCAACTGGACAGACCGCCTAACTCTTCCAACATCACCAACAAAGAAATGTTGGTCCTAAAATCATTGGCAAATGATCCACTTATTACCATCAAACAGGCAGACAAGGGGGGAGCAACAGTCCTTATGAATACTGCGGATTATGATATGGAATGTACCAGACAACTGAATGATCGCAGATACTACACACCCATCGCAGGCGATCCAACTAGACGCCTACAAACCATCATAACAGGCTTGGTAATGGGTGCTGAAAATGAGGAATGGATCACTAAAAAGGAGGCGGAGTTCTTGACGAAAAGTGACCCCCGGGTACCATATTTATACATCCTGCCAAAGATCCACAAAGGGACCAACCCTGTACCAGGGAGGCCAATTGTGTCAGGTATCAATTCGGTACTAGAGCCACTTTCACAATTTTGTGACCATTTCTTGCAGCCTCTGGTCAAAAGTATCCCATCGTACATCCAAGACACTACAGATGTGTTACGCTTGTTGAATTCGGTACAGGACACTACACAAATCGACCTCTTAATTACTCTAGATGTGGAGGCCCTATATACCAATATCCCTCAGAGAGCCACCCTAGAAGTAATAGAGGAAAGACTTGGCCTTGAGACATGGAATTCTAGTACACCACAGACTTTCATCATGGAGTGTGCCACCTTGGCACTGACCGAGAATTACTTCGAATACAAGGGGCAACACTACCACCAGACCCAGGGTACATCCATGGGCAGCACCTTTGCCCCTTCGGTAGCCTGTCTATACATGGCAGAGTTCGAAGATAAACACATATACCAACAGTCTAATCCCTTCCGAGAGAACATCATGATGTGGAAGCGGTTCATAGACGATATCTTGATACTCTGGACAGGCCCACCGACAGCCCATGATGAGTTCTTCGAATGGATAAACACTTTGAACCCGTTCTTGCACTTCACCATGTCCTCTTCCCAGAGAGAAATTGCCTTCCTTGACCTCACCATCAAACTGGAAGGAGGGTCCCTTAAGACAACTATGTACAGGAAGCCCACAGACCGTAATAGTCTACTCCATTTCCTGAGTCATCACCCGAAGGCCCTACGCTCTAATCTCCCGTTCGGACAATTCCTCCGGATTAGACGCAATTGTAGCGAAGTGTCTGATTACAAAAAGGAATCTACTCTCCTATCCAGGAATCTCCTGGACAGAGGGTACCCCAAGAGTGATGTCTATAAAGCCAGAAAACGGGCCCGGAATAATAATCGAGAGGCACTACTTGAGAGACAGGAAAACGCAACGGTTGAGAACCAAATAATCACCTGTGTCACCACCTTCACCCCCCTGTCAAACCAAATAAGAAAGACTATCAAACGTCACTGGGGGATCCTCAATACAGGTGATCTGACTCTAGAACAACCCCGATTTGCGTTCAAGAGATCACAGAACCTTAAGGATATTCTGATCAGTACTAGGCCCAAGACCACCATAAAAGAGATCCAACAAACTCTTTGGCATCTACCACCAGTGACGGGCCATTACCCTTGTGGCTCTTGTGTGGTTTGTAGATTCACCCTGACATTAAAAACCATCAAGCTCTCTGAGACCTTCAACTGGGAGCTGAGGCATCACACGAATTGCAACACAACACATTGTATCTATCTGTTGACCTGCCCTTGCAATTTGCAGTATATTGGGATGACCACTCGCCCAATAAAAACCCGCATCATTGAACATCGCAGCAACTTTCGCTGCAAAAAGACCCATACAAAAATGTGCAAACATTTTGTGGATTCCAACCACAACGCGGACTCCCTGACATGGGTTGTCTTGGAATCAAGTCCGAACTGCCCTAAGAGTGCTCTCTTTAGGAAGGAGCAGAGATGGGTCCATCGTCTTTCCACTGATAACCGAGGGCTTAATGAAGATATCCCCTGGCATTCATTGTAAATCATACTTCAGCCATCCGGATCTGCTTTACATAGCCCCCTGTAAACCCAGGATCATACCCCCCGGGTCTAGTCCATTCTGACTCATCTTGGACCCTGCCGCTTGTGTACCTTACACCCACTGTTTGACACATTATAAACCATCTAAGGCACATGCAAGATCACGTTACCTCCTAGACTCTCGTACATTGCCTATGAATCCAGATAGAATATTGTAGGGGTCTTCAGAGTGGCCCATCACAACAATTCCCCTCTTGCCTCGCTCACCTTGCCCACCCATGCATGCGGAGGGGCACCCCACCCCTGCGTCATGGTCGGCCCACACCTAGTGGCGCTAAGATACTAGTTCGGTACAACCCCCGTGATATTAGAATCAACAATACCTAACAACACGGTTGATATAATGATAACAATCCCCTACACCTCTCACGTGATTTATACATGAACCTTGGACTTCATTCAACACGGTCTTAGCATACATGACCGAGTTACCTACACTCTGGCATATCTATGTCGATATGACCAAATTGAGTTAAGTATACGGCGAGAAATATGGCATGACACTACTATTCCTCCTTTAAAGGATGAAATATACACTTATTCCCACACACATCACTTGTATACATGTTCAACACGGCCCACCGGCACCACTCCATCATGGCCGACCGTATCACCGCCTCCGTCACATGACATTGGCGGGAGGCGTGGTCTTGACCGGAACCTCTGAGCCGGACTGCAGTAAATACCAATCACCGCGACCCCTACCCATCTATCCGAGTTCGGCGGAGATGGGTAGGTGATTCAACTCGGACACAGGCTGTTTGAGGTAAGAGGAGGGATGTGGGGGCACGTTCTGAGACCTGACCGCATGGAGGCTGCAACATCGGCTTCCAGATTCCTTTTTACAGCGCTACCGCGCTATAAGCACACCTGGTTTATCCGGAGGGATTTCTGTAACCTATTGCTATGTATCCATTTTCTAGCTAAGTCTGAAGGCTCAACCCTGTTGCGCCGACCCGCCGACCACTCATGTGGCATGTAGCCCTTAACCATTAGGTGAGTCCGGCGCTGATTTTCTCACTATCTTGTGTGCCACCTAGGTCTGTTAGTCCTAACTGAGTCTCAGTTGTTGACACCCACACCATTAATGTTCGTGCTGCCACCCCGAGCCTATTTGGTGTCTCTGTAGTTGCCTGCTGTTTTTACATATCGTTTTTAATGCTGTACTCCCCCACTTATATAGTTTTAGAGTGTGTGTACACATCACATTGCACGCTGAAACCACCTGGCATGGAGAGGTAGTGACTATTCCCCACACTGCCCCAAGCATGCCTTATTACGTTCACATTCTGGCGCTGACAACCCTTGCTGCTATAATGAGAAATGTACCACTAATGTATATCTCCTTCTTTCTCATGTTCCAGGCATAGGACTTTCCATTGAGGTAAACATTATACCCGCACCACACCATATACATGACACTGGCATGTTATTGAGTGGATTTTCTTTATAGTTTTCACCTTTAAGGTCCTGATGAATCGCTGGATAATATTCCCTTCGCGAGAAACATGTTGACCTCTTTTTGTTCTTCAGAGCTCCACACGGGTCACTCTACCTAACGAGGTGACACTGAGTGGGCTCACTTGCACGATTTTAACTGCAACAGGGGGACCACCAGAATAAAATAGTTTCCGGCACCCCTTGCTGCATTTTAATTAGCACCACAGGCTCAGCTGCCTCCCCGCCCACACACCCATACTTCACCATAGGGCAGTTGGATACAAAAGATCTCCGTCAAAGTGCCCCTCTTTGAGGTGTGCCCGTCGGGGATTGCACCGCCCCCCCGACGAGGAGCAACCGCCGATGATGAAGCATGACATCCTTCGGGGTGTGTGAGGCAAATACATCCAACAAAGGGATGCCCACAGGTGTTACATGTACACCTCTGGTCACGCCAGTTTTTTCGTAGCCCCTTCTAGTATTCCTCTAACCTTCCTTGTAGGAACAGTTCAGCCCCCCGCTTTGTTGTTTTGTATAGAGCTGAGCAATGCCTGTTAAAAGATAGGCCTGGTCTGAATTTTCATACAGGCTTTATCTAAATCCACAGATTAATTGTTTAGTAACCACCCTTTCACCAGACCATACACACCTGTCACAAACACTGAACAAAAAAGCCTGGGCTTTGGTTGTCCCTGGCTATTGACCTGCACACCCTAAGCAGGATAAGTATTTCCCCCATCAAGTCAGTTATTTCTGCTTCATCTGTACTTTGAGAAGTAATTTCTACCTTTCTTAACAGAAGAGGAAGCACGACCCAGCTTCCTGAAGCATGAATGAAGATAGTTTCCGGCAAGTGAGGCACAAGGGACTTGCAGCTCAGATTGCTAGAGCCAAACTGAATGAGTTCTTGTGGAAAGAGGGTCAAGCACCTGACGAAAACATTGTACAATTGCATATGTTAGTGTGTGGGGGGGCACTTACCCCCATATCTGTTTTTTAACATCCCTTACTTTATGAGGGACAACTAGAGAGGAATATACAGGTATTATGTTGCCTGCTGTCACGTGACTTTATACTGGAACCATTTGAAGCATCACAAAGATTATGGTTGCAGTTGGCGCACTGGGTGCTCTGTCAATTAAATATCCAGGCTGTGACGGGCTCAGCTTTGAGATACATGTCTCTTAAATTTTTACTCGGTGGGGAAAGGGCTGGGCGAGGGTGTATATACTAGCTTTTGAACATTGATCCTTAAGACCAGTTGGGCCTTTAACGGCCCTTCCCATTCTGTTTCCAGTGACAAGAAAGTTATCCCTGAGGAGTTGTTGACTGCTGTTACACTGGTACTCACGACTTTGGGCAATTGGTTACCTCTTTGGCCTAGGTGGTGCTTGTTTGTTTTAGGTAGTGGATAACTATGGGCTGAAAATCCGTTCCGCTCGCGGAATTTGCGAATTTTTGTCAATTTCGTGGTCCCCGAATCGTGGGAAATTGTCAAAGAATTCGCAATTTGCAAGCTGGCGGATTTTTTTGCTTGGCTGCGCTTCAAAAATACAATCTCGCGCGCGCGGCGTTGACTTACCGTGATTCTGAGTTCGCCGAGTTGTTTTCCTTCCGGTTTACGTGTGCTGCGCCATTTTTGGATCTGGCTGCGTGATCGCGCGAGACTTTTCGACCACGAGTACGTCATAGCGGCCCGCCATCTTTCACTGCGAGAGCTTGAGAACGCGACCACGTCATAAACGCCCGAGATCACGCATCGCGAGAGTAAACAATTGCGAACACATAGATGCGACACACAGCTGACTTCCGGCGGGAGATTTGAACAGCTCGCTTTCCCGAACTTGCAAAAATTGCAATTCTGCACAAGAAATCCACCGCAGGCAGCATAAACCTTCTGAAAATGATGATTTGGATCAGAATAACTCCTCAGATTGACATTTGGCTGCACTTTTTTGTGGAAGGAGTCCATTTTTGGGGGGTGGGAGGAAGGAAGTGCCCCAGAGTTTCCAACTTCCTGTTCCTGTCCAGCAGGCTCCTCCCAGTGCTTTGTCCATGTCCTGGTCACTTTTCATTTGGATCTGGAGCTGGAAGGATTAATTTTTGTGGCTGCTGCTGGATATTTGTATTTGAGGACTTTTTGTTTGGATCACTTTTGGATTTGAGATTTTACAAGTAAGTTGGTGTTGTTTGTTTGGGGCATTGCAGTTGCTGCAACTACAATTTAAAAACTTTTTCACAACTTTAAAAAAAATATATTGTGGGTAGCCACAGTGTCCAGTAGGCCCAGGGTTAGTCATGGGTGCATGATACAACTGTTTCTGTGAGTTTTGTTGAACTTAAATATCATTTTGTCATGGAATTGACTAGCTCGCTGTTATTTATATGTGGATTTTTTTTAATTTTGGGGTGCGTGTTAAGCCACACTAACCAGTAGGCCCAGGGGTAGTCAGTGGTGCATGGACCAAGACTTTCTGTGGGGTGTATTGAATTTAAACATCATTTAGGGCATGGATGGCATTGGATTGTGGTGATTTTTGTGTGTTTTTCGATTTTTTTGGGTATTGTTGGGGCCTGGCCATGTGGGTGGGGGCCATTTTGAGGCCTGGTCCAGGCAGGGCCTGGCCATGTGGGTGGGAGTCAAGGGGCCATTTTGAAGCCAGGCAGTTTGCTTCGTGCCATAGGCCTGCACCCAGTCTGCATTGCTTTCATCCATTATGCCCAGGGGTACTCAGTGGTGCATGGACCAAGGCTTTCTGTGTGTTCTCTTGATTTTAAACATCATTTAGGGCATGGATGGCATTGGATTGTGGTGATTTTTGTGTGTTTTTTGATTTTTTAGGGTGTTGTTGGGGCCTGGCCGTGTGGGTGGGGGCCATTTTGAAGCCTGGTCCAGGCAGGGCCTGGCCATGTGGGTGGGAGTCAAGGGGCCATTTTGAAGCGAGGCAGTTTGCTTCGTGCCATAGGCCTGCACCCAGTCTGCCTTGCTTTCATCCATTATGCCCAGGGGTACTCAGTGGTGCATGGACCAAGGCTTTCTGTGTGTTCTCTTGATTTTAAACATCATTTAGGGCAAGGATGGCATTGGATTGTGGTGATTTTTGTGTGTTTTTCGATTTTTTTGGGGGTGTTGTTGGGGCCTGGCCATGTGGGTGGGAGTCAAGGGGCCATTTTGAAGCCAGGCAGTGTGCTTTGTGCCATAGGCCTGCACCCAGTCTGCCTTGCTTTCATCCATTATGCCCAGGGGTACTCAGTGGTGCATGGACCAAGGCTTTCTGTGTGTTCTCTTGAATTTAAACATCATTTAGGGCATGGATGGCATTGGATTGTGGTGATTTTCTGTGTGTTTTTCGATTTTTTGGGGTGTTGTTGGGGCCTGGCCATGTGGGTGGGGGCCATTTTGAGGCCTGGTCCAGGCAGGGCCTGGCCATGTGGGTGGGGGTCAAGGGGCCATTTTGAAGCCAGGCAGTGTGCTTTGTGCCATAGGCCTGCACCCAGTCTGCCTCCTTTCATCCATTATGCCATGGGGTACTCAGTGGTGCATGAAACAACTCTCTCTGTGTGGTCTCTCTTCTATTAATGTAAACATTCATTTTTGATTAGAAATAATTAAAATGTTTATTTTTGGTCTTTCCGTTTTTGGGTGTGTTGTAATAATAATAAATCCCTAGTTGCAAATATTAATTGAAGCACGACATATGCAACATTTATTTAACTGATGTTCCTCTGGCTTCCTTTGCTTTTAGGTGCACAAAGAGAACCACGAATCATCCTCATCGTTCATCATCAGTGCCAGGAAGAAGTCCTGCTGCGGTGTGTGCACAACATCATGTGGCGTCACGTGTGGCCACAGACAACTCTGCAACTCGTGCAACTGTGGCCTGCTGTTCTGACATCTGAAGAAGATGGGCCCAAGGAAAGATGGCCGTAACTCCTCTACCAAGAAAGTTGCCAGTGCCACTGCCAGTAAGAAGGAGCAGAAGAAGCAAGTGGCGCCACTTACCAAGGAGACTGGTGTCCCCACTGACACTTTTTTTGGGGAAAAAAAACTACGCCTGCAGCAGCGGTGTCTGCTGGGGACCAAGCTGGGAGCAGCACATCAGCTTCATTGGTCTCAGTGCCACCACGCCAAGTTAGGCCCAATGCCATGAGTCCTGCAGAGGCAGCCACTTTAATTGCTCAATCACCATCGACCAGTGATGTTGGCATTGACTCATCGCAAGAAAGTAGCATCCAATCAACGCAGGGTGTAACTCATCTGAAGAGTGTTCAACCACAGCCACAACGACAACCACAGGTGCAACAAGGAGAGGCGCAAGGAGAGGCGTAAGGAGAGGCGTAAGGAGAGGCGCATGGAGTGGCGCATGGAGAGGCGCATGGAGTGGCGCAAGGAGAGGCTCAAGGAGAGGCTCAAGGAGAGGCTCAAGGAGAGGCTCAAGGAGAGGCTCAAGGAGAGGCTCAAGGAGAGGCTCAAGGAGAGGCGCATGGAGAGGCGCATCGAGAGGCGCATCGAAAGGCACAACTGCCCACAATGCTTGTTCCTCCAGAAGTAGGGGCACATCAGGAAATCGAGTTTCAAGCAGAGGTATCATCCGAGCAAGCCACTCCTCCTGATGAACCATTGTCTTCCAGATCCCCAGCAAGTAAAAGGTCTTCTTCAAGCCCCCTTCCTTCTTATGATCTTGATGTTGATTGGAACCCACCAATGCAGTCTGAGAGGGAGGCACGCCATGAGCCGACAAAGGTAGCTAAGCCTAAAAGGAAGGTTCCTGCAAGGCTTTCACTTATCGGTGATGACGACGAACATGAAGTAGAAGTGGTGTATTCTGCTGCTGATGAACAGTCTGACGATGACGACCCAGTCATCACAGTCGTCACTCCAGCCCCAGCGGGCATGCAGCAGACAGACATTTTTACCCTATCCCTAATTGCTGCTGAGCGGGATGTGAGCGGCGTGGCAGTGGTACCACCACCAACACAGGGAACTACTACACCAACACAACCTACAGCTGCCATATTTTCTCTTCAGAAGGGCCGGCAGGGACCTCCATCCAGCGCGACCTCCATTTCCTCAAGTAGTGGTGCTGTAACTGAAAGTGCACAACAGAGTCAAATTCGGCCACGCCCATCCTCCACTTCATCTGGCATTGAAAATAGCATCTCCACCACCACCACCAGAAATCTCAACTCCCCAGTTTGGGACTTCTTTAGTATTAGCAAAAAGGCGGAAAACCTAGTTATTTGTTCGATTTGTAAAACTGTAGTTGGTCGGGGTAAGCTTGGTACCAACTATGGTACCGGAGGCCAGAGAAGTCAGCTCCAAAAACACCACACTATCCAGTGGGAGGAGCACCTAAGTAAGATCCGGGCAGCCAAAAATACAACAACAAATCCAAATGTATCCATTGATATTGCATCTGATGATGACGAGGGGCTGATCGTGCAGGGGGGAGGTGAAGAAGCGACAGACATTTTTTCTGGTATACACAGTACCCCTGGCAGCAGCACTGCAGTGGTAGCGCCCACACCCTCTACCCCAGCAACATCTATGAGGCACACTAAGAGTCTGGGAGAGACACCAATGCGAAAAAGTAAATCAATGAGCCTAACTGGGTTGAAGAGGTCTGGATCCTCCTCATCACATATGAAAACGGTCCAGACCACCATTAAAAGCATGTTTTGGTCGGAGGCGCCATTTGAACGCAACCACCCTACGGCACGTTTTATAATGCAATGCAAGCTAAAATGTTAGCTCTGGACCTTCTCCCTTTTTCTTTCGTGGAAGGGGTGGGTTTTCGAGAATTTGTGGCAACAGTCTGCCCTAAATGGAAGGTTCCTAGCCAGTCCTATTTGGCCAGAGTTGCGGTTCCAGCACTACATCAAGATGTGCTGGAGGTGATTGGGACAGCTTTGCAGAAGAGTGCTGTTCACACTATCCACCTGACAACAGACATGTGGAGCAGTTGCCAAGCCCTTGATTACATGTGCATCACTGCACACTGGGGCTCTTTTGCAGGGGTTAGAGAGAAGCTATCTGCAGGTGTTGACTGTGACACAATTTGTCAAGCTACTCGGAAACATGCAACAGTAGCCATGTTTGCCATGGAGAAATCTCATACTGCAGTAAACATTTTGGAGGATTTTAACAGTAAGGTTTTTGAATGGCTGGTGCCAAGAAAGCGCATGATTGGTTATGTTTCAACGGATAATGGCAGTAATATAGTTAAGGCCATGAATGATGGTGGCTATTTCAGAGTGCCGTGTTTGGCGCACAGTATTAACTTTGTTGTTCAAGATTTCTTGAAAAAAGAAAACACAGTCAGCAAGTTACTGACCACCTGCCGAAGAATCTGCACACATTTCAACCATTCTTTTAAGGCACGGAATCAGCTGAGGATCATTCAACGTGAGCGTAGACTGCCAGTCAAAGGACTCATCCAGGAGGTGGCATCACGTTGGAACTCAACCTTCTACATGCTAGAGCGTCTGTTTGAGCAGTGCTTGGTAATCAATGAGTATGTCTTTGCACTGGGTTCTTCTATGAAAGACATGAGGCTAGAGGTGGAGGAATGGGACCTTGTTAAAAGCCTGACAGACATGCTTCGTCCTTTTGAGGTCTTCACGCGTGAAGTCAGCAGGGAGGACTGTACTTTGGGCAAAGCTTATCCCATTGTTGTGCATGCTAGAGCACCAACTGAAGGCGGTGTCCTCAACGTTCAAAGATGATACTGACAAGCAATACGCATATCAGTTGGCGGAGAGCTTATTAACCCGCCTACTTGACAATGCAAGGCTTAAAGCAATATATTCAGAACAACATTACATTTATGCCACTATTCTGGATCCACACTACAAAAAGGCAGTGGCCAGCAATAGATTAATTCCTTTTAAAGAAGCAGATGTTTTAAAGTACAAACATCAGCCACTCGGTTCGAAAAAGAGCGGCAGGAAATTGAACAAAACGCCACAAGTACTACTGAATCAGCAGGCCATCCGCCGTCAAGGTCCACTTCTGTGGCCGAAGCAGTCACTTTCCCTCAGAGCCGTTACCAACAGCAGCAACCGTATCATCATCATCCTCCTCACCTGCACCAGACCCAGCCATAATATTGTCGGAAGCGGATTGGATAACTCATCAAGGGTTTGCTCATTCCAGTGCTGATGCAAAGGCCACAGATGGTACGCATAGTGGAGCATCCCTGGATGGCCTTGAGTGGATGGTGCAGACCTATCTCGATGACCCAACAGAGGTCTACATTGATCACAACCCATTTATGTATTGGTTTGGGAAAAGGGGTCAATGGCCACTGATCATCAAACTGGCTCTATATTATTTGTCTTGCCCACTCGCAAGCGTGTCTTCTGAACGTGTTTTTAGTGCTGATGGTGCCATTGTAACTTCAAAAAGGACCCGCCTCTCACCCAAAAAATGTGGAGAGGTTAACAATGATCAAGATGAATCAGCACTTCACACCACCAGATTACAAAATACGTGAATCCATGCCGGAAGAAGAGGAGGACACCGACTTAGGTGACGGAAGTTCTTCTCTGTTAGCTGACCTACTCCCGTTGCAAGTCACAGAGTTTAAGGACAAGCTCTATTTCCCTGACACCTAGGTCTAAAATACTGACTTCCTTTTTTCGTTCTTATTCACGTTTTATTCCTGTGTGTCTTTCTTTGTTTCGCAACTTTTACCACAAGAAAACTCTAATCACAACTAATCCATCACCAGCACTGTCTTTGTCTTATTTCCTTAATGAAGGTGCCGCTGTCTGCACTCCTGAAGTTCATAATTTCACAACCCAGTCATGCTCCTCTATCCTACTCCTCCAGACTCCCCCTATCCATTTCCTTCACGGCAGATGGCTGGATTCCGCAGAATCAAGAAACTGTCGCTTCGTAGACGAGTCCCCTCAAAGGAAGTGGGACTGGAATTACTGACTATATGATGATTGCTGATGCTGACTGTTACTTCGGAAATTGACACGAGAGGCTGCCCTGTGGAGCTTAACTTTAAGAAGAAGATGCGGACAAAAAGTGAAACAGGTAATGAATAATAATGATGAGATGGCATGCACTGCAGTGGACAACACTGGCTGTCTGGCTCTGTTGAAAGCAATTGCTGTTTTTCTGTTGTGCATGAAATGAATCATATGTGTTCTGTTATTATTTAATCTTTTACTTTTACACACTAAATCTAACTCAAGTCTACTCTGTTTTTTTACCTTGTTTAATTCAAATTGTACTTGTACTGCAGGGGCCACTACGTTGCATTCTTTAATATGGAAAATGTCCTTGGACTCACTATGTGTAGACTGTGACTGCATGAACAACATTGAGTTTGCCAATATACGATGATGATGATGAGTCTTGATGATCAAAGTTACATAATATCTTTATTCTTTACAGTCACTCATGGATGCTGGATCATCATCGTTGGTTTACGGAAGAACTATGGCCATTTCGTGAGTGGCAAACAGGTAAACAAGTCAACAACAACCACAGAAGAACTACATGTCTGTCTAGTCGTGGTATGGAGTGGTCGAGCCAGTGTAGTGTTGTTATGCCAGAGTCCAGACAGCAGTTCATGTAAAATTGCGGGTATGTGGCTTGCTGCATACAATTAGATATGCTTTGTCTGTCAGTGTCAAAGAGGTATACTACATCAGGTTGGTTCACTCAGTGGTTCCTGCCTTGACCGTCTGCATGGCCCTGGCCTGCTGTGTGCTAATTATATTACTATCCTTGAAAAGGTGATGAGAGTACGCACTTTAGAAATTATGCTTGTTGTATGTAATACTGTTGCCTCTGAAACTGAAAGTGTTATTTTTGAATTACACACCGTACCTTATATTTTTTCTCCGTGGTGTTTTTTTAATACCACTTCCTGTTTTTCCCTCAACAATTACAGGCCAGCTTTTACCCTGTTGCGATGGGAAAAACAATCATTAACTCAGGCTTACCATTAGCAATCCGCAATTCCACATCTGCCAGGCAGGCAGTGGACAGTGTGTCTGGTTGCCAAGATTGATCAACGAAGCGTCAGATGGAATGGAGGAGTAACGCGAATAAGAGGAATGGCTGGATGCATGCAACTTCCCAAATTGAACAGGACAACTACAACATACAGTTACAGTATCCTCTTCACTTCTCCTTATCTTTTAAATAATGTTATTGTTGTGAGCTTCTATGAGTGTGACTCTGTGCGTTTGTTTGCTCTCTGCTTCAAATTCATCACTCCAGCTATTTGATAAGTTTCTTTGCTATTTTTAAAACTAATTTAATGTACTAATAAGGCAAGTGAAATTATGCAATTACTGCAGCCCTGTACTGTCAAATAATGTTTCTTCATAGTTAGTAAGTTGTAGTAAGTACTACTTTTCAGTAACCTAACCATCCATTTAGCAAACAACTTCATGCATGCAGTAGTGCACTTCCTTTATGTCCCTTAAAAGATTTATGGATATCTTCGTATCCAAAGATTTGTTTTTCTTCATTTGTTGTTTGTCCATGCTGTGTTTTTTTTTTTTCTCTCCACAAAACTTTCCCAAAAACCCCCATTGCCATCCAATTTTCAAACCCTAACCCTCTTCCCCCGGGCTGTGTGGTTTTCATTGAGGTGTGACTAAATGACAACAATAGTTCCACACACTTGCTGGGGAGGATGAGGTCAAAGCAACAGAAATCAATTTCAAGGATGGTGAAGGAATCCGAGGATATATTCTTACTGTGTACTGTACTATGTATCTGTAACGGGGACGGGTTGCCGCCGCACCCTGAACCCCGGTGTGAGCCTTTAACCTGTGACCCCCTTCCTCTTGTTTCCACAGCCGCCAATGCCCCCTGTGTGGAACATGCCCGAGGAACGGTACAGTTGCAACGAGGAAGAAGAAGGTATTGAGCCCTTTAATTGGACCGGCGGGAGCACGGAGGAGGAGGAGTCTGGTCCCGCCTTAAAGGACGTCGGCGAGAGAGCACAGGTGTGTCTATACACCGGAGGAGTGGACAGCGTGTGGAGAGGAGCGGCGTGGAGCAAGAGAGAAGACGAGAGCGGAGTTGGGAGAACGGAGACGGAGGAGATGCAAGGAACAACGGAGGAGGGAGAGAAGCGAAGACCATCGGAGGCGGAGGAGCCGTGAGGAACATCGGAGGCGGAGGACAGAAGGGGCACAGTGGAGACGCAGGAGCCAGGAGGCCAACGGCACTACGATTCGCCCAGCCGCACACCAGGAGGGGTGTGGCTAACAGAGGTGCGTAACCGTATCTCGGGCTGGGTTGGAAGGAAGGGTAGAGGCAACCCGTGAGCATT
The DNA here is from genome assembly GCF_964261635.1 of Lissotriton helveticus. NCBI lineage: Eukaryota > Metazoa > Chordata > Amphibia > Caudata > Salamandridae > Lissotriton > Lissotriton helveticus. Next base: position 695,651,042 of record NC_136068.1, read on the forward strand.
CACACATCCCCTGGTATCCACTGCCCTCACTTCCCTAATACCCCGAGCACTTTGGTTTCCTTCACTCCCCTCCCGCTGATTGAGTTTTGAGTAGAGCGTGTGGACTGATACCGCCCTCTCTTGTGTTTCCCCCACCGGCGGAGCCTGTGTCACAACGGAACCCGAAGAAGGAAAGCGGAGGAGGAGCCCGACTCGCCGAAGGGAGGAAGGAATCCTGAGAAAGTGCCGCAAAGAGAGGAGCAGATCCCCTAGGAGAGCCGTACCTCGGAAAACCTGTACTGACTTACTGTTTCACCAAATAAAGCCTACTCGAACAAAGACACGTCTCCTGCCTTTCCCTACCCCACAAGTTACAGTATCGTACTGTTCTAATGCTACGCTCAGGCCACTCAATGTTTCATTTCCTTTTTTTTCATATGCTGCTACTGCCAGTGTATACCACTACTACTACCACCACCACAACGATGACATTTCATCTGTCCAGGATTCCAGAGCCAACCTTAACCACCATTTGCCATGCACCCAGCCCTGTGCCTAGCCCTATTCTCAAACACGAATCACAGGTAAGATAAGCATTTTGGGGGAGGAAAAATAATGGAGTAGGAGGAGAGGAGAGACGGATGGTAGTACTAGTAAAGTAGTAGGACAATTGAATTCACTAACTCTGTCAGTGGCACTTTTCTACACATTTGGGTGATTAGACAATTTGAATCAACCAGCCAGGTAAGTTTCAGGAAAACAAACGTACAATTGAGTTAACCCCCCCTGCCTCCCCTACAAAACAGTAAAAACGCGTATGCTATGTTTAAGTTGAAAATAAATAATTATTTACACCCTAACAAAAATAAACTATCCCACAAGACCCGACCCACCCCCCTCCCTAACGCCAACCAGTGTCCATGAAATGTCCCGGAGAAAAGTTCCAAAATCCCAACGCCCAATTCCCGCCCCCCCAAAAGTCTTAAAAAAAGGGGCAAGGGACAGTCTCTCCTCTACTTCCGCCGGCGGTGTCCTTTGGCCAGGTGGTCACAATGCTCTCTGCGGAGGTCCTTGAGCAGGGTTTTCAGCCTCGCCACCTCCTGCTCAAGGTTGGACACTCTGAGGTTAAAGCGGTGCAGACGAGCCTTGCACCTGCTGTGGGGGCAGCTGATTTTTTTGCTGCTTGGCGGTGGTGGGTGGCTTCGGGACCACGGCTCAGTACCGCTGAAGGCTTGCGCTGACTGGATGACCCAGGGTGGGCGGAGAAGGATGCAGCTGTCGTGGATGTTGATGTCGACTGCGACTGCATGTCCTCCTCCTCCTGGGCCACCAGTCGCCGATATGCAGCGACAATTGCCTCCAGTTTCCGTTGCCGGGCCCGTCTAGCCAACTCCTTCCGTGTTAGTTTGGAAGGAGCATCTATATGAAGAAAGAAAAACATACTGTAACCAATGCTCTTTAAGATTAACACAAAATAATTCAGCAGAAAGTTGTGTCACAGTAGCACTAGCAACTTGCAAGCACAGTACATAACATTTGTGGCACGTATCTATCTAACCTCCCACTTCGTCACCCTCTGCTCTAACATTATTGGGAGTTTCAGGAATTCTACTAGCACTATATGGACTCACTACATTAGAATCAGACAGTACACCAGTCTTCTTCTTCTCTCTTGTTTAGCGAAATTGGTACGTAAACATGTGGAAGCCGGCATAATGCTAGCGCAGTCAACTTGCACCCGAAAAAAACAGACGCAAGCCATGATGACACAGACTTGCATTACTGTTACCAGTCCAGTACATGCAGGTGGTGAAGCTCTTACTTTTCTATTACGGGTGGCACTGGCCTTACTCTGTTACAAGGGCTACTGCTTAATTAATTTAACTGTCACCCTGCCCTGCCCATGACTACTACAAAAGGAAAATGAAGAAGTTAATATGATCATCTATCCCTTCACAGGATATTTGCTTACATATGGGATGACATTTAGGTACTTTGTTTTTGATTGAGTGAACACCGATAGGCCACACCTGAATGACAGAGTTGTAAAAAAATTATTAACAGAGGTAGTGAGTGAGTGGTCACCGTAATCGCCGGATATATGCTTTGCTTGCAAACTACTGTTACTAGTCATGAAAGTATTCTGAAAAATTACAACTTCTACTTTCCTCGGCTTTGCTACTCTGGCACGGACGTGTGGTGTTACATGCTCTTCAAAGTAACACTCTTCATCCAGTGACCGTCTACTCTGTCTACTACATACACCTATGCTAACTATGAGGAAGATACCATCCAGGCAGGCAGGCATCCATCCATTCAAAGTAAATGTCAATCATTCTTCTTAATGTCTGACTCTCAACTGGACAAACCTTACTTTTTCTCACCGAAAAACAACCTTTTGCTTTATTTTTGTAAAACGCCAGCCATGCATCCGTGCTTGACTTGCATTTGAATTTGAACCAAAGGATATATTGCGCACACATACAGTTTCTGTTTTGCCCACCCAGGCAGTCCTCTTTTCTTTCTCCTTCCACCCATCCTTGCTTCAGCCTTCAACCAGCCATGCATCTGACCATGCATCAGATTCCCAGCCACCTCGGGCAGCATTCAAAAACAAGTATCATTCTTTGCCAGTCATTAATTTTCACTCTCTCATCCTTCCTTACACCCTTCTTTCCCTTTTCGTTTATCCCATTCATCAAATTCATCTCTGATCTGATTTGGTTTCTCGATAAAACTTTCACAGCTGAGTTGAATTCAAATTTAGAGGGGGCCATTGGTTACTCGTCAACTCCCGCCGCTATTGCTAATGAGAAGTCAAGGGTGACTGTCTTTTACCTGGTTGACAAAAACTTTGTTCTAAATTTGTAGGTCTTCTTTACATTAAAGTGTACTTGTACTGTACAACATATACACCCATGCAGAGAGCCCACTCTGCAATCTCAATAAGTAAGGAATATAATAGCTTACCAATGCCCGCCACTACCGTGGCATCCACCACAGCAGTTCCGGCTGGCTGTGGCACCGCATCCGACCCCGGAGTGCCCACCTTCGCGCTGGCCCCGGCACTGGCGGTTGGCTGTGCTGATGGTGTTACGCCTAGAAAAAACATTTAATATTTTTAGATGCCATATACATAATATACATAACTCCCTATTTTTTCTTGAAATGAAAAAAAGTTACTAATACTACATAAACAAATTTAATAATTTGTGACTCTCTAGTCTAAACAAAAAATTTCACTTTCTTCAGGGAAGGGTGTTTTTAATTTATGCTTAGCCATAACATGTGATGCTACTCTTTTTGACACAACTGATGAATGCTTGCTTTTTAACACGCACCATTTTTCTCATAACAGACAGAAGCTTCCCTTCTACGAACAAGAGCAAGATCATCATAATTTCTTAGTCGGAGTCGTCAACGATTCATCCCCACCAAGACTTTAATTTACAACCAGGTGAGGGCTCTCCCACATTTAATGTGCGAAATCAGCCACTTTTCAGTCGTTCTCTGTTTGTTATATTACATTGATTTTAATAAATGAGCTACTTGTTTTACTTTTAATAAAGCTTCAAAACTTACATAGACTCTGTGGTCTTTGGTCATGGGTGAGTGAGCGAAAAGGTTTGCAATGTGCAAGCATGAGTCAATGACTGAGAGGTTGGGACTCTGACTCCATAGTCTTATGTTCTCTGGGTTGTATAATCATTGGGGATCATCGCTGCATTCGGGAGCAAAATAATTACTTTCTGACACACTAGCTAGTCACTAAGGAGATTGGGGGTTCAACTTCTGGTATGACTGAGGTATGTGGAAAGTCTAACTGCGCCTATTATAATTTATAACCAATGCCCTATTTCTTGTCCATAGTTCTGTATGTGCAGAATAGTTCCTGCAACAGTAGTAGTATGTCCTCCTATCCAATCAAAAAGTAAACTAGTATCTTATTCTTGGTGGCCATTGACATTTTATTGTTGGGAATTGTCAAAGCATAAACATTTAGAAGACTTCAATAGACATTATGGACAACCCAGACGACTGCACTCAGTGCCTAGAGCTATTGCTGAATAGGAGTTTTGTTTAACAGTACACCTTTTGCCAACTGTGCAGGCTTAGCTAGCTACACAGATAGACTAATAATAATCTAGTAGTAGCACAGAGGGTCATAGTAGAGGCAGGATAAGAATTTAGAAACAGTCTACAAGAAGATCAAAGACGATTTAGGAAAAAATAGAATTATGAGGAACGTTTGGAATAAATAGGTGCTGTAAAAGATAGGGAAGTATAATTAATAACATTAACAGGAAAACTTACTGGGGCCAGCAGAGGAGCCCTCGGTGGACCTATTCTGGCCTTCCTGTTGTTGTTCCTACTCCGCCGGCGCCGCTACCTCCTCCTCTGTCCTCTTGCCCCTGGGGGAAGCTGATGTACAACATGAAAGAAAGACACAAACATGGATGATTGTTGTCAACCAAATCAAACATTTCAAAAAAACAATAACAAATTATTTCGAGGAAATAGACAACAATTACACTAAATTTATTGACCTATCTGATGTGGTCTACTAGGATATTAGTATTGCTGGATTCGCGGACCGTCTACTTGGAAAGTTATGTTACTCACTAAACCAACTACAAAAAGGTTCTACTAGGACTGGCAGGCAGCACTCCGCAGCACGCAAAGTGACAGACACAATCCGTCATGATTGCAGACCACTAAAAAGTTTCCTACTAAATAACCAGTCATAATATACTCAAACTTTCAATTCACCACCACTATCTCTTGGCAGGAGTACAAAGGAAGGACTGACTGGACTAGAGTCTCTAGTGTCTAGCATTACGCAGTTCTGTAAAGTACTCACTCTTACATAATCACTCAGGCCAAATGAGCCCAAAATTGAAAACAAGTAAGCATAGTAGCACCGCAAGTGAGCAGGCGAGCACCTGCAATCACAAAAGCTTTTGAAACATAATTTACCTGCAATGTAATCGGCAGCATTCTTGCTCTTTGGGAAAAAATGAATTGCAATATCATAACACAGAGCAGGAGAAATCAAAGTAGTGATTAAATACTAGCTACTACTACTCATCAAGGCCCGGGATCTCGACTCCAAGCAGGTCGAGCAGGTCTTGCTCCTGGTCCAGGATGTCGGACAACCGGTGCGTCGCCTGGTTGTAGGTGCGCCGGACCCCAGACTCCCGATACATGGCCCGGCACACCTTCCCCCATAGCTGGCGATGCTCCCGGAGCCCGTACCCGGCACCGGGCCTGCCGCCTGCCGTGACGGTCTTGGGGAGGTGGCGCTGGGCGAAGAAAACCAGTGCGGCCACCTCCACCGCGCTGAAGATCTCCCGGGCTACTACTACCTCCCCCCTTAAGGGAGCCGGGTACGGGGTGCGGGACCCTTCCCCTTCATGTACTTCCCGGCTCCCTTTGCCATTGTCCTGGGCAGGAAAGGAAAATAAAATAGGAAAGAAAGAATAGGGAAAAAGTAAATATAAGAAAAGAGTTAAAAAAAGTAGTTTTAAGTAACCAAAAGTAGAAAAAAACACAAAATATAGATGTAGAAAAATAAAGAGATAGATAATGAGTAAAAAAAATTAAAACAAAGAATTGCAAAGATTAAGGGAGGATTGAAAAAGCATGCCCAGAACCATAGCAATAAATGAAAAACAAGATGGCCGCGCCCATTGCGACCACGTGGGTAAGTTTGAGCGATATTTCCCCCATGAGCACGCAAAAACGGACGCGAACGCGTAATTGCGGCCCGCACATAGGAAATGCACAACGCCGGTAGCACCAAAAAAGGGAAAAACTCGAACTACACGCTATTTATCGAAACGAATAAGTTCTGAACCCTGGGGAATTGTATTTTAAGAGGCCTAAGAAGGAAGAATCAGTGAAAATAATATACACAGTTTGGTTGTGGTAGAAAGGGAGGCATTAGTAAGATTGACACCTTCCTCTTCATATGCCCTCGGTTCTACACAGTTACTCCATTGTACAGCGTATTTTTACGGCTATAACTCGTACTCCTGATTTGATTTTGCCCCTATTTGGCACAAGTGAATAAGGTTAATAGTCCCTGACACTTTCTAGCAATGACTTTTAAAGTCTGGATGTCTTAAATGTCTTATCGCGTTTAATGCCTTTCATTTGTTAAAATGTCAACTTTAAAATATACAAGTGTAGTTTAATGCTGACCGAACGTGCATATATTGTAAATTTAAACCCCCAACACTTTTGACGGTTGAACTACGCAGCTTCCCCACCATCCCTACATTCAGATCGACTTACATCCTTTAGCTTGAAATCAGAAATATAAAGAGTGTTGTTATAATTCAGGTATCAGTCAGATGAAGGCCAAGCAATAATCCTATTTTGTCTAACATTGCAGATATTTATGATTGTATTGTGCCAGATGTCTTTGGATTTCCTTCTGATTTTCAAGATGGTTCTACTCCAAAACGAAAGAAGACTAAGGTACATGTCCATTAGAATTCACCATTTGTTGTGTTTTGCTTTGTTGCAAATGTGCATTTGTTGAGCAGTCACACCTTCTATTGTTTTCCTCTCAATAATAAAAAGGTTTGATTAATTAATTTTAGAGGAGAGTGACTAACCAGACCGAAAATATAGACAGTGGTATTGATTAAAAAATCAGCTAGTAAAATAATTCTATGCGTTAGAAAATCGCATTTTACATTAGTTAGCTGCATTTAAAGTTAACATACAAAGTTATTAAGCATAGATAACCCTTGTTATGACCAGACTGTTCTTCTACAAAATGGTGGAGGCACCCTCCTGGTAATGATAACATATAAGCTGCAAAAGACTGTAAGAGGTAGCCCAAGAAGATTGGGGCTTGAGGCTGCTCTCAGGTACTCTCAAAAGAGCACGAAACAGGATAGTAATAAAGCTTACAACCATGGAACAAGTGAGAGGAAACAAGGTGAAAACGTAAGGACTGATTCCTTCGCATAAACGAGAGACAAATTGGCGCCGCCACACTTTGTTAGGGATGAAGACTAGCAGGTATATGCTTAATATTATTGGTTACTCCTACAAGTAGAATGTGTGAGAGTGAAGGCAGAAGACTGTGCAGCAGAGTGACGTACGATATTGTGATGAACATTGATCTGCATTTCACATTAGATACCGAAACTCTTGGGAATATGAAACAGGATGGTGCTGAAAGCCTCCGATTGAGTTGAAATTGAAAATGCATCTTATTGTGTGTGAGGGGCGTAGAAAGAAGATTGTATGGAAGAGATTGGAATGATTTTGTACTGATAACCAGCAAGGATTGGGTCTCATTTGAGGGCATTAAGGCAATTTCGCCATGAAGATCGCCAGTGGTCTCAAGAGTTTCATCTGCGTCTTAACCATGTCTTATCCACAACATCAGGCATTCCCATTTGAAATATAGCACTCAAAATCCTCCTCCCCTGTGCTTGCCTGAGCATCAAAAACACATCTATAAATTAGTAATAGTATAAAAACATTTCCTTTAAAACCTAGCATTTAAACCATCTGGTCCACTGAATATTCATTACTCCTCTAAAGTTGAAGGGGATGTAATTTTTCAGCACGAGACAATAGTTGGTTTGTTGGAATCCGTAACATGCAGAAAAGTTAGGTTGATGAAGTACCCTGATTTGAGGTAAATGAACTAGGTGATAACCCTCTTTGCTTAGAAAGTGAAACTTTCTGTTAAATCACCTGAGATGGATGACAAGGGCAGATGGCTCATAACATGATTACAAAAAGTTTAAATGAAGATTTATGCTATTAACATATATGCCACACCCGCTAAGGAACCTAACGTCAGGAAATACTCAATAAGAAACTGAATATTCTTCACTCTGATGCAAATTTTCTTTTATGTTGGGATTTCAGTAAACCTATGGATGGGTTTATAGATATAGATTTGACCCACAAATTTAGTCTGACTAAATAAAAACAAATTATACTGCTCTCTAAAGCTCGCACCCTAAGATACCTGCATATTCAACATCCAAACATCTGGGGCATGATCTTTATTTCATATCCACACCATAATTATTCCAGACTTGATTGCAATCACATTGATATTCCCCATTTACTTTTATCAGAGACTACATAAACAGAATCTGTGCAAGTCTCAGACCATGCATGTGTCCTGTTGATATATTCATTTGTAAATATAGGTAACGCACCTAAACAATTGAGGCTGAATGATGAACACTACCAAGGCACAAAAACTCTCTGACTTTAGAGGCCATGGAGCAATTTCCGACTGAAAACAAGGGCACTTGCCCATTAATACAAATTACTTGGGATGCTCTAAAACAACACAAAGCGGACTAACCATAGGAACAATAAGCAATAAAGAAATAACCACACTTGAAAAAAGAGATTAAGGTAACATAAATAAAGACACCTCTGCATAAAGGTTAATGCTGAACTAACAAGGCTGAGGGATGTTAAATATGAATATAATCATAAAATGAGTAGAAGAGCATATTCTGGTTAAATCTGCAAAAAGCTAGGAAGCGTTCCTGTAAGAATAAAGCTGAAAGAGAAGTATTGACTTGCTTAAAATACAAAGTATTGCTAAATGAACTAGTGTTGCAAGTCTCTTTAGGGACTGATTTGCTTTACTATATTTCCCAACTTGGGCAATTGATACAGAGGAATGCTTAACACTCCTGAAAAGTGTGGACTCCCAATGATTGAGGAGACAGAGAAAAACCTTCCAGACATACCAATTGAAAAGAGGAAATCATGAACGCTTTTAAATTCTTAAAATTGGATAAATATCCAGGTTCAGATGGATATAGTGCCCTATTCTATACATTTTATTGTGATAAATTGACAGACCCACCCACTTGCTTTATCGAACATTACATTAACTCAGAGATGGTTCAGGGTATGTCTTTGGAGACTACACTGAAGTGATACCCAAAGATGGGAAGTAGCAGCAATTACCAAAGATGCAAAAAAGACGCTTGAAAAAGTTGCATAGTTTTTGTGAACCTCCTTACAGAAAGTTTGCTTTGGAGAACAATCCAAATGTAGAATCAATGCCCTAATAGCACACAACTGCTAATGTGAGAGTAAATGTATGTTATTCAGACAATTTAGGCTAGGACACTAAGTAGGGCTGTCATTTATTGCCATTGTTATTTCTTCCAGGAGTCAAACTCTTGGAGATTATTAAGAAGGTCAATGGACTTAAATTGGTTAATATCGTGGAAGCTACATTTTAAGATTCTAATGAACAACATGGTGTTGGAAGAATTGGAACTAATTGGATTCACACGACAGGGGTGACCATTATAATCCCTGCTGTTTGCTGAGTCCATGGTGTGAAGATTGCATGCAGGGCCAGCTTAAGCACTGGTGGCGCCTAGTGCACCAATTGTATTTTGGCACCCTCACCCACCAGTCACCTCCTCCACGGATTCCCTCAATACCACCCTCCAACAGTGCCCCTCCTCTCTCCACAGCCCCTCTCTTACATACTTTTCATTTGATTGAAAGAACTGATTGGGGTCGACTTTACTAATACGATTGTATATCTACCTGCATAAACCCTTTTTAGCAACATTAGGGGCAAAAACATAACGTCTACACTATATTATGTAATGTGCATGCAGCTCTTTGATGCCAGTTCATAAGTCACAGTTCTATATTAGGATTGTAACTTATGAACTGCTATAATAAAAGGATCCGTGTGACATGAATTGTAATCCACTGAGCTAGCCACATAAAATACAGTTCTGCTGTCTGCATGGCATGCATTCTTTGCAACAGGAATATTTACCCTCTGTGCTACTTTATTATTATTATAATTTTTTTAGCTAATTTTATTGATTTTCACACTGCCTCACAAATACATATCATGGACAAGTACTTACAAATGGCAAGATCATGACAGTGGTTCCCAAAGGGGGCCTGAGAGAATGGTGACAGCAAGTATTTCCCAACAGGAGCTATTGATCTTAAACAATAAACAAATGAACATGAAAGTAAACTGAACTGACAGTTCATAACAGTCGCACCTACAATACAAGCAGTTAAGAAGTGAGGAATATATGCACTAATCCCAAAGGGGAGTCCCCAATATCACTGCATAGCCAACAGTATGGGGAGGATAGTATCCTCCAGGCTTTGAGTCAGGGTACTTCTCGCTCAAGGACAGATCGGAGTAGAGATTGACTAATCGTTTGTGCGGAGTATAAAGGTAGCATGATAGTCGCCAGACAGCTAAGAACCCTTTTAGATAAAGACTCTGCTGTGTACGGGGAGCGGAAGTGTGATCCAGAATGTCAGCTGGGGACGCAGCGAAGCGATGGACCTAGTGAGGTTGCTCTCAATTACATCCTGTTGTGATAGATACGGATGCATAGATACCGTAATGTGAGCGGCTCCCAACGTATAGGACTGGAACCTATCGTAAATGTCTGCAGTGGGCAGTCCGGGCTGAGGGGAAACAAACATGGCTTGGCCCAGTTCACCCCCAATCCCGAGGCAGCGGGAAACTCTTCCAGGATTATCTCGATTGCCCCAGCATTGGAACTTTCATAGATTCCCATGCTTTGTATTATTCCCCGTCGTCGGAATGGGAGCCTCAGTAGTATCACAACCATAGAAACAAAAGAGAAAACTAGGCCTAGGCCTCATCTCATTTTGTATCCTATCACCCTCTTTGTGTAAAAGAGACCAAACTTTTGTCAGGACCAATCAGAGCAGGCTCACCCCATAGAACCTTCCTGAGAGAGCTCAGAGCCTCATATTTTTCTACCGCACGTTGTGCTAGGGAGTATCCACTGAGCTCTGCTCAGTTTTCTCTTTCAAGCTGATTTTTTCTTCAGCTTTTCATCTACAATCAAGACATGTCTGACAAGGAGAAGAAGGCCTTATTCAGGGCCTGTGCGTCTTGTGGGAAAAAGCGACTTTTTGTTGAAGATAAGCATGAAAGCTGTATCTAATGCTTATACCCTGACCACAAGGGCACTGACTGCAAGATTTGTAGAACCTTCTCCACAAAAACACTTCGGGACAGAGAGGGTCGGCTATTGACCTGGCTTCAAAAGATGAAGACTCGGAAGGAGGTGCTCTCATCGGATGAAGAGGATTCAACATCTCTGGCTTCCTCTCGCAGATCCAAGAAGAGGGGTAGGTCTCCTCCTTCTTCTTCAGCCGAGCCCCCTACCAAGGCCCCTCATAAGATCTCTGGCAGGTCTGAGAGGGCTAATCCCATAAAATCTCCTCACGGAAGTGAAAAGGAGAGGCAGGGACAGGCTGCTGGATTGGTGACAGCCCCTAAGGACAAAAAGGAGGTTTCTATCTCTTCTCCTCCATCCAAAAAGGAAAAGACTGGTGAAAAACACTCTACAGTCCCTCCAGTGACCGTTCCGGAGAAAGAACAGCGTCTGTCGACGGCAAAATCAACCGGTACGTCGACGACGATTGCTTCTGTGAAAGTTCCCGCTGTTTCTATGGCTCCGTCGACGGGATCGTCGTCGAGAGCGGTCTCGACGTCGACGACTGCATCGTCGTTCAAGGTACCTGGTTCGTCGACGATGTCTCTTTCCTCGTCGACGATGGTGGTTTCAGGAAAGGTGCTGTCGACGGCCTCGTCGTCGACGAAGACTACGACGACGACAACGTCGACGACGACACTGATGGTGATGACGACGAGTTCGTCGACGAAGCCGTCGACGATCATACCGTCGACGACGATGAATACTCCGTCGACGAGGTCCAGTGTGTCGACGAAGCCGTCGACAATCATACCGTCGACGACGATGAATACTCCGTCGACGAGGTCCAGTGTGCCGTCGACGTACCCATCGACGATACCGTCAACGACTGCCGCACCGTCGACGACGGCTCCGTCGACGAGGCCGTCGACGGGTCAAAAACTGCAATTTTCAGTACAGAGGCTGAAAATTACACCTGAAATGACGTCTCCACGACGGGTTTCAAAGCTTCCACCGACAATGCTTCTGGATGACGAGTCGGATGAGGAGGAGGAAGATGGAGGCCATTATGGGGATGCCTACAGTCCCTCAGACTTCAATGTAAAATTGCAAGAGACTGACACGGAGGAATATTATGAGAATGTATATGATCAACAGGTGCAACACTATGTTCCTCAGGAGCGACGTCCATCTGGTTTGGGACAGGACATGGTGGCCATGCTGGCCTCTCTAGTTTCTGATCTACAGATGATGCTGCAGGACTACAGAACCCAGTTTCCATCAGAACCCTCAATGCAGCCTGCATAACCTCCACCTCAGGTGTTGCCGCAAGCGCAACCAGTTGTCGTACTGCCTCCTTCGCAAGTGGTACCTCTCACTCCACCAGCGGTCATACCAGCGGTTCTCTCCCGGTCATCGGACACCGAGCCCGCCAATATCGTTCAACAGGATACCTCTTCTGATGATGAAGTACAGGTGGATCCCTTGATTGATCCATTGCAGGACCCAGCCTTGGATCCCGGTGACAGTGGACTACAGGATCCGGACGCCACTGGTCGGGATACTTCTATTTCACCTCCAGTCGATATAGGAGGGTTCCATAACCTCATGGAGAGAGCGTCAAAGAGGTTTGGACTGCCAATTACACGGGAGCAGTCGGAATGCTTCCTGTATGACTTCAAAGAACAATATAGGAAATCAGTCAAATGCTTTCCCATAATTGAACATGTGTGGGAGGAAGGGATCAAAATCATGCAGAACCCAGCCACTGTTATCCCGGTTCTTCCCAGGCTGGGAAAGAAATATAAGGCCCCAGAGGGCAGTCCAGCTTGTCTTCTTGGTCAGCCGAAGCCTGATTCGGTGATCTCACAGGCCGCTCAAAGCAAATCAAAAAATCCATCGACGCCTTTGACTACGCCTCCGGACAAAGATGGTAGGCGCCTGGATAACGTGGGAAAGAGATTTTCTTCCATGGCCAGCTTGCTTGTTCGAGCAGCAAATGCTCTAGCCATTCTAGGCAGATACGATCGCCAGATGTGGTGTGACATGGAGCCATTTGTGGAACAACTACCTGACTCCGCGAGAGAAGAGGCCAGAAGAGTACTGATGGAGGGTGAAAAATCTTCCTCCGAATTAATCGATTGTGCTATGGATATAGCTTCGATTCATAAAAGGGGGTGGATATAGCTTCAACATCTTTTCGTGCCTTAGTAGGGTCAGCAGTGCTACGCCGTCAGGGCTGGTTGAGAGCCACCTGGTTTCGTCAGGAGGTCCAAAATAAGATCCTGGACCTCCCATTTGATGGAGAGATGCTGTTCGGTAAGCATGTTGATGATGCCCTGCAGAGTATAAAAAAGGATACGGACACGGCGAAGTCATTGGGATCACTGAACTATCGAAAGGTCCCATTTAGAGGTGCACGAGGCAGAGGTTTCTCTTCTTATAGAGGCAACACCCAGCAGAGATATTCCTCTCAGTCTTCGCAGTCTTATAAGACTCAATATTCGAACCAACGCCAAGGACAATCGGCGTCTTTCTCTCGCCATAATCAGAGAGGGCGTCAGAACCGCCAGGGACGCGACAATGCCAAGAGGCAATAGCGGCCTCTTGGCTCTTACTACTGTTCCTCCCCTCCCAGTCACATCAGTGGGGGGCAGGATTTCCTATTGTCTGAACAGCTGGAAGAGCATAACATCGGACCAGTGGGTCCTGAATATTGTTCAGAGTGGCCATACGTTGGAGTTCCAAGATCTTCCTCCAACAAGAGCTCCGGGCGCCAACCGCACACATCTGGGACTGCTCCATCTCGAAGCCCACCAATTGCTCATCAAGGGGGCAATAGAACCGGTACCTCTCTCTCAGAGGGGCAGAGGTTTTTATTCCAGATTCTTCCTGGTTGGGGAAGACGGCAGAGACTTTGCGCCCCATACTAGACCTACGAGAGCTCAACACTTATCTCATCAAACTATCTTTCAGGATGGTCACTCTCCAAGATATTCTTCCTCTTTTGAACCCGGACGACTATTTAGCGTCTCTGGATTTAGAAGATGCGTATTTCCACATACCAATACACCCAGCGCACAGACAATATTTGCGCTTCACAGTAGGCAAGAACCATTTCCAATTCAAGGTGCTCCCGTTAGGCCTTCGGTCTGCACCACGGGTATTCACCAAAGTGTTGGCACCAGTAGCGGCTTTTCTACGGAAACAATCCCTGGAAGTTTTCCCTTACTTAGACGACTGGCTCGTCAAGGCCCCGTCTTTCAAGGAAACTTCTCAAGCCGTTTCAACTTGCATCCAGTTGTTCAATCATCTGGGTCTTCAGCTGAACAAACACAAGTCAGTTCTGCAGCCCTCCAGATCCACAAGATTCCTTGGGGCCACTCTAGACACAAGGCACTGCACAGCTCGTCCTTCGGAGGAACGTCAACAGAAGTTGATTGTCTCAGCTCGCCAGGTGCTCAGAAAGAAATGCCTTTCAGTCCGACAATACAAGTCCCTGCTCGGGTCGATGTCATCCTGCATACCCTTAATACCGCATTGCAGGCTGCGAATGCGTCCTCTGCAGGAAGAACTAGACAAACAATGGTGCCAAGCAGAGGGATCATTCAACGACAAGGTGTTGGTGACGCCACAAATGAGAAAGGCATGCGAGTGGTGGCTAGTAAAAGACAATATCGCAGAAGGTCTGACATTCAGGATTGCACCATCCCCTCTGATCATGACGACAGATGCCTCTTTAGAAGGCTGGGGAGCAGTGCTCCGAGAGCTTCAAGTCAGCGGACACTGGAGTCCAGAGCAGCGCCTCTGCCACATACATTTTTTGGAGCTGAAGGCCACTCGGTTGGCTTTGCAGGTTTTCCTTCCCAGAGTGCAGAATTAGACAGTGCTGGTCCAGACGGACAATACGACGGCCATGCACTACATCAACAAGCAGGGAGGAACGAAATCGCAAACTCTGTCCAAAGAAGCTCAGAATATATGGGATTATGCGATTCTTCACAAGATCACTCTGCGGGCCGAACACCTGGCAGGTTCTCTCAATGTCACGGCAGATGCCCTGAGTCGCCACTCAGAGATGAATCACGAATTGGAGTTGAACCAGTCCATTCTGGAGGGTGTGTTCTCGGTCTGGGGGACACCTACCATCGACCTCTTTGCATCTCCGGTGAACGCCAAATGCCGGTTTTACGCAAGCAAAGTTCACCATCAGGGTTCTCTGGGGAACGCCCTTTCGATTGCATGGTACGGCGCATTCTTTTACGCTTTTCCGCCAATTCCCCTCATTCCACGAGTACTCGGGAAGATGAAGGCGGAACCATGCAGGATGATTCTCATTGCACCGGCGTGGCCCCGGCAATTCTGGTACACAGAACTCCTTCTACTCTCCCAGGATCATCCAATTCGCCTACGACCGATTCCGTCCCTGTTATCGAGGAATCAGGGTCAGGTGTTCCATCCGGATCCGAAATCGCTGCACTTGACAGCGTGGCTCCTGAACACAGAGAGTTCCGTCATCTGAATCTCCCCAAGGAGTGTAGAGAAGTTTTGTCCCAGGCTCCAGCACCAAGCAGTATAAGACTTACGAGGCAAAATGGAAGCGGTTCTGCCTGTGGTGTCAGAGATAAGGTCTTCATCCTTACAAATCCCTGCCTCATCAACTTTTGCCATATATACTATCATTGGCTAAATCTGGGTTGGCACATTCGTCTGTAAAGGTACATCTTGCAGCCATATCGAGGTTTCGGCGCAGTTCTTCAAGCCCGTCCTTATGGTCCTCTAGGATTGTGAACAGTTCTTGAAAGGCTTATTTCAGATGTATCCTCCAGTTCGCCCTCCTTCGCCAGTTTGGAAGCTCAACCTTGTCCTGGCTCAACTCATGAAAGCTCCGTTTGAGCCGGTTCACAAGGCGGACGTGAAATTCCTGTCTTGGAAACTTGCCCTCCTCTTGGCGCTAACATCAGCTAGAAGAGCTAGTGAGCTTCAAGCCCTCTCCATAGTGCATCCATTCCTTCAATTCAAAAAAGATGTGCTTATCCTTCACACCAATCCGAAATTTATTCCAAAGGTGCCGTCTGAGTTCCACTTGAATGAACCTTTGATTTTAAAGTCTTCCTTTCCGCGCCCTTCTACGCCTGCGGAACGCACTTTACATTCTTTGGACGTTCAAAGATGCTTGAAATTCTACTTAGAACGCACCCGACCCTTTCGAAAATCATCCCAATTGTTTGTGTCCTACAGCGCACCATGGAAGGGATTTCCTTTGGCTAAGAGTGGCATTTCCCGCTGGATCTCCAGTGCGATTCAATTCTGCCATCAGGAGGCGGGCAAGCCACTGGACAGAAAAGTCTGTGCACATTCCACAAGGTCTGTGGCATCGTCTGTGGCTCTTTTCTCCGGAGTCGCCATCAAGGACATATGCAGGGTAGCAACGTGGAGCAGTACTCATACCTTCACGAAACACTACTGCCTGGAGTCTGCAGGACGAGACGACGCGGCTGTTGGTCAAGCAGTCCTGCGGAATCTTTTTCATTGAGAGGTGAGCTTTCCCTCCAATCCCTCCTTCCTGGTGAGCACATTTTGTTCCTTGTTTTGCTATGCTATCAGTATTGCTATATGGTTATGTGATGCCATGTATTTACAAAATGTGTATTGGTATTTACTGCTAGCTACTCTGATACAAAGCATGGGAATCTATGAAAGTTCCAATACTGGGGCAAGAAAACAAGTTACTTACCTGTAACTTTGGTTCCCCAGTATTGGTAACTTTCATAGATTCCCATGCGCCTGCCCTCCTCCCCTGGGAAAGCTCAGTCCTTTTTCACAGATAGTGGCGGTTTGCACAACGGCTACGAAAATCTGAGGCTCTGAGCTCTCGCAGGAAGGTTCTATGGGGTGAGGCTGCTCTGATTGGTCCTGACAAAAGTTTGGTCTCTTTTACACAAAGAGGGGGATAGGATACAAAATGAGATGAGGCCTAGGCCTATTTTTCTCTTTTGTTTCTATGGTTGTGATACTACCGAGGCTCCCATTCCGACGACGGGGAATGATACAAAGCATGGGAATCTATGAAAGTTACCAATACTGGGGAACCAAAGTTACAGGTAAGTAACTTGTTTTCTTCCCTCTATACCGCGTCGGATGTCTCGGACTTAGATAAGCACGTCATATGCATAAAGTGAGACTGCGCATTTTGTCACCCACTGAGATGCCCCTTATCGTTATTGGATCTTAAATGAGATGTCCAATCTTCACTCAGGCCGTGGGGCCTGTGTAGAAGAAACGTATACATTGTGAGTCTCCCTACAGTGCCCTGCTTTGACAAGATCGCAAAATAAACTCCCAGTCCACTGTATCAATCGCTTTCTCCAGATATAATACTATACCAGCTGTGTGTGGCCAGTGGGCCTGGGCATGTTCCATCACTCTGTGGAGTCTGCGTATGTTTAGGGTTGTCAGTGACTGCGGATCAAACAATTTTTTTCTCTATGGACCATGGAGGGTAGACACTCAAGAAGGCGCAACGCAACAACCTCACTAAATATTTTTTACTCAGCCCCTAACATTGACAGTGGGCAGTATGACAACACCTCAAGGCAATCTTTATCTGCAAGAAACATGTAGTAATAGATTCCTTACCTTAGAATTACCCCCAGGCGTCCGACTGGATCTGGAAAGTTTTTCGTCATTCGTACCCCTGCTCATTGGTATGCGTCGTCGTGCGGCTCCGCGTGTGTCGTTGGCGTCGTTGGCACCGGGATGACGTCACTGGAGCTACTTAGACGCGCCCATGTGCGCCCACATTAGTTCTTTCTTTTTCCGCGCCAGCAAGCGCAGATCCGGGAAGAACTAGTACCCCCAGTCAATTTTTGACTGAGTTTATCAAGGCTTTTTACCGCCTCTTTTCGAGTCGATCGACTCCTGGTGTCGTAGGGATGCCCGGTTTCAAGAACTGTGGGGACTGTCATCGCATGATATCGGTGATGGACCCCCACTGCGTGTGTTTCTACTGCCTGGGGCGCAACCACGACCCCAAGTCGTGCCCCCGAGTGGCTCCGAAGAATTTGCGGGAGCGGTCCCGAAAGTTGCTTGAAGTCCAGCAGTCGGCTCCGCGCCACTCAAGGTCTCGGTCCCGTGGGAGGTCGTGGGACCGGTCGCGGAGTCGTCATCACCATTCCTCTGGATCTAAGTCTTCACACTCAGGGTCAGGTAAGTCGAAGCATTCAAAGAAGAAGTCGAAGAAGCATCGTTGCTCTTCGACTTACCATCGCGCGATGCGGCTGAGGGTGCGGGCAGTGCCACCCCTGCGGCTCCGGCGGAGCCTGAGACGTCGCCTCCAGTCTATCCCCCCTTTCCGGGTGCGGGGTGACGCCTGCTCAGGTGCAAGAGTTTCTTACTGCCATGGCACGACTCTTTGGGCCGTCTGGCTCACCGGTGCGCCTGCGGGCCCCGCGGGCCCGACGGGGAGGGGGGGGTCCTGCTTTACCATCTCCGGCGGCTCCGGGCCCGGCATCGCCGGCGGATCCAGCCCCGACGCCGCAGGCCCCCCAGGGATCCGTGATCAGACAACGATCGACGCCGGTTGACCTCGTGACATCTCCACCGGCACCGATCTCTCGACGCCGATACCGACGCCGATGGGGCCTTTTGTGCCCTATATGTGATCCTGTTCCACAGACTTCAGAGGAAGGGGAGGACTGGGAGGGGTCTGAGGACCCTCTAACACAGGACTGTGCTGATGATGCGGACTGGGCAGAGAATTTGGGGGATGCCAGTGGTCTTGACACCTCACCTGATGCTGGCATGCTGTCTCCTCCTACCGTGGCTATGGAGGAGGGAGCCAGTTACGCAGTGGTGTTGCGTAGGGCAGCCAAGGCTCTCCACCTCGAACTCCCTACGGTGGCCGTCAGGACTAACCTCCTGAAAGAAGTGCTCCTTTTAATGAAGCACTGCAGACGTTCTTTTGGGCACCTGGTCCAGGCCCAACACAGGGGCTTCTGTGGGTAGGAGCGTGGCCTGATGCCATTGCCCGGCTCCGGGTGATGCCCTCTTCCTTACCCAACACCCTACCCCTGAGAGCTTGGTTGTCCAAGCCTCAGCTTCCCAAAGCGCATTCCCTACCCCACCTCGGGATAGGGAACCAAGAAGCTGGATCAGCTTGGCAAAAAGCTGTTTTCATCTGCCAGCTTAGGGCTGCGGTCGGTGAATACTGCATGCCTCTTGGGCTGTCATACCCACTCTCTGTGGGACACGGTTGTGCAGGTGCTGCCCAACTGCCCAGAGGAGGCCCAGGCAGTTCTTTCCCAGGTGATTACTGCCGGCAGAGATGCAGCAAAGTTCACCATACATTGTGGCTGGATACCGCCGACTCACTGGGCTGGTCGATATCCACGACGATGGCGCTTCGGCGCCACGCCTGGTTGAGGACAACTGGCTTCTCGGGGGATGTCCAGAACACCTTGATGGACATGCCCTTTGATGGAATTTGCCTTTTTGGCAACAAGGCAGACAGTAAGTTGGAGCGCTTCAAGGACTCCTGGGCTACGGCCAAGTCCTTGGGACTTTCGGCCACTCGGCCTCCTCCGCCTTTTGCTTTTCGCTCCTTTCGTGGCCACGGAAGGGGCACCCCACAACGTTCGCAGAGCCACAGGCCACAGCAGCAACAACCTCCGCGTGGCTGCGGACGTGGGAACCGTCAACCTGCGATTCACGGTAGGCCACAAGCACTTCCAGTTCACTGTGCTCCCCTTTGGCCTTACCAGCGCCCCTCAGGTGTTCACGAAAGTGATGGCGGTGGTCGCAGCTCATCTGCGCAGATCAGGTGTTTCAGTATTCCCCTATCTCGACGACTGGCTGTTCAAGGCGGGCTCGCCCCAGGCAGTTGTCTCCCACCTCCAGACTACGGCCGACCTCCTGCATTTGCTGGGGTTCTCCATCAATGTGCCGAAGTCGCATCTGATTCCCGCGCAGAAGCTCCTTTTCATCGGAGCGGTTCTGGACTGGCACGGTTTCGGGTTTATCCTCCCGAACAGCGAGTCTGGGACATTCAGGCTATGATTCCGATCTTTCAGCCTCTGTCCCGGGTTTCGGTCAGGTTGACCCTTCGGCTGCTGGGATTGGTAGCCTCCTGCCTCCTGCTAGTGGATCATGCCAGATGGCATATGCGGGCTCTGCAGTGGGACCTGAAGTTCCAGTGGGCATAGCATCAGGGCAACCTGTCCGATCACGTCCAGATCTCGGAGGGCACTGCACGACAATTGCAGTGGTTGCTCACGAATCGCGATAGGGTCAATGGCAGATCCCTCTCCTGTCCCCAACTGGAACATACAGTTGTGACGGACGCGTCCCTTCTGGGATGGGGCGGCCACACGGGAGAGGCAGAGATCAGAGGCCTCTGGTCTCCGGCGGAGTCCAGGCTCCACATCAACCTACTAGAGCTTCGGGCGATCTGACTTATACTGGATGTATTTCTCCCCTCGGTCATGGGGAGAGTAGTGCAGGTGTTCTCAGACAACACCACCTCCATGTGGTACTGCAACAAACAGGGCGGGGTGGGGTCGTGGACCCTATGCCAAGAGGCTCTGCGTCTCTGGGCTTGGCTGGAACATCAGGGCGTGTCCCTGGTGGTTCGACACCTGGCAGGTTCTCTGAATGCCAGGGCAGACAAACTCAGCCGCCGGTGCATGATGGATCACGAATGGCGTCTGAACTCGGACGTGGCGCAAGGTCTCTTTCAGCAGTGGGGAGGGCCTTCGTTAGATCTATTCGCCACCGAAGAGAACGTGCAATGTCATCAGTTCTGCGCGTTGGAATTTCCAAGACTGCACTCGCTCGGCGACGCTTTTCGACGCGAGTGGAGTTGCGGTCTGTTGTACGTCTTTCCGCCTATACCACTTCTGCCCAGAGTGCTGAAGAAGATCAGGCGCGACCGGGACCAAGTTATTATTGTGGCTCCGGACTGGGGTCGAAGGGTATGGTATCCCGAGCTACTCAGTATGAGCATCGATCTCCGATCCGTCTGCCTCTTTTGGAGGATCTTCTGTCACAGCAGCAGGGGACTGCCCTCCACCCGAACCTGTCCAGCCTCCATCTCAATGCGTGGAGATTGAGCGGCGTCAGTTTACGTCTTTCGACCTGCCTCCCGAAGTCAGTAATGTTATCTTGGCAGCCAGGCGTCCCTCCACTAAGACGGTATACGCCTGCAGGTGGAATAAGTTTGTGGCATGGTGCACAGCAAAGGCTGTGGATCCCCTTTCTGCCCCTCTTTCAGAGGTCCTTCTTTTCCTTTTTTCTTTGGCCCAGCAGGGCTCTCCTCTGGGCACTATCAAAGGCTATCTCTCGGCCATTTCCGCCTTTTTTAAGGCTTCCAGACTAGCCTTCCTTTTTCAAGTCCCCTGTTGTAAATAGATTCTTGAAAGGCATCACGCACATGTTTCCTCCTGTTCCTTTCGTGATGCCTCAGTGGGACTTGAATCTTGTTCTTACCTTGCTGATGGGCGCTCCCTTCGAGCCACTTCATAATTATCCTCTTCATCTTCTCACTCTAAAGACTGCTTTGCTGGTTGATATCACCTCTGCCAGAAGAGTTAGTGAGCTCCAGGCTCTTTCTTCTAAACCTCCTTTTCTGTGTCCATCCGGACAAAGTTGTTCTAAGGACTCGTCCTTCTTTTCTGTCAAAGGTTGTTACTGCCTTCCACATTGGGCAGACCATCACCTTGCCCACCTTCTTTCCGCCTCCGCATCCCTCTAAAGAGGACAAGAGGCTCCACCGTCTGGACCCAAAACGTGTGCTCTCTTTTTATCTGAGCCGCACACAACAGTCCCGGGTGGATGACCAGCTCTTTGTTGTCTACATGGGCGCCAAGAAAGGTCGGGCTGTGCACAAATGGACCATCTCTCGGTGGGGCGTTCTGTGCAATAAAGGCTTGTTACTACTTGGCTAAAAAAGGAGCCTCCGGTGGGGTTGCGCGCCCACTCTACCAGGGCGACGGCAGCCACTACTGCTCTGGGACGAGGAGTTCCCTTGCAGGACATCTTTCAGGCAGATACGTGGGCTTCGCTGCAGACGTTTACCAAGCACTACTTCCTGGACAGCCAAGTCCAGAGAGACGGCTTCTTTGGCCGTTCTGTTCTCCAGGACTTTCTGGTGTGATCTTGGTTTGCAGACCAACCACCCGAATTGGTATTGCTGGGGTATCTATTCTAAGGTAAGGAATCTATCACTACGTGTTTCTTTCAGATGCACAATTTACTTACCTTCGGTAACGATATATCTGTAAGAAACATTAGTAGTGCTAGATTTCTTACCGCTCCACCCATACTCCCCGTTCTGCGAACTGATTTCTAGGGTTACTGTCATACTTTCAGGGCCCTAGTTTCATGGCACCAGTAGTCAGTTTCTTGCATGGCTCTGCGTTTCTGGCACGGAAAGTCGTGTACAGAACTGACATCAGCGCGCGTGGGCGCGTCTAAGTAGCTCAAGCGACATCATCCTTGCGCCAACGATGCCAACGATGCACGCAGAGCCACACAACGATGCCGACTGACGCGCAGGGGTACTACTGACGCCTGGGGGTAATTCAAAGGTAAGGAAGCTATCACTACTAATGTTACTTAAAGATATATCATTACCGAAGGTAAGTAACTTGTGCGTCAGGTTTAATAGAGGTTTAATAGAGAGACAATCAGGGATTCGCAAAATGTTGGGGGAAGGCGGACTTCTGCCAAGGTGCACTGATGGAGCTTGAGCATCAAGGGGGTCCCTATGCGGTACTTTATGAGGAGTCAAACTTCCACTAGACAGCACTCTGATCCCTCTCCAGCAGGAACATTAATCACTAGAGTTAGCTAGACAAAAGTATTTTCTGCCTTAAAACTGCTGGAAACACAAAGAACTCTGCAGCTTGTGTTTTTAAAACCATGGGTCATTTCTAAACACAACGCATCCCCGAGGTTAGCACTAGGTTTGGCTGCACTGTCCTTAAGCTGGCCCTGATTCCGTGAAATGCAGGACAGCTGTGTAATCCGGACATGGGAAAGCAAACCTTTGGTGTCACTGTTCGCCGTCGATCTGCTGGTTTATCTGAAAAACCTTGCAGTATCCTTACAAACACTGATGGACAAGCTGGATTGGTTCAAACAACCATCAGGTCTGTGGGGCAACAAACACACGTTTCTAACTTTTCTATTGGGACATAAGACACAAACAGCAGAAGCAACTCCCAGTGGTGGATATAATTAGGGAGAATAGCTTGTTCCACTAGCTGTAAGTTAGAAGTCAGGCTAAGTGGATTGACCTGAACCCAAGTAGGCTTTTAGCGGACATCCAGGGGAAAATAGACTACTGGACCTCGCTGCCCCTATCTGTGGCAGACAGAATAGCCATTGTCAAAATGCTGGTGCTCCTCAAATGCTTATACCTTTTCCAGTGCAGCATAATCCTTATCCCTCAAGAAATACTTAAAAACACTAAACTCCGCTATGATCAGCAAAGTATGTTGGAAGAAAATAAGCAGAATCAATATGGAGTCACAGAACTGGAAGCATATTATCAGGGTTCACAACTGCAGTTGATGGTGGGTGGTACAGTGAAGAAGGAGCAACAGACAGAGCCCTTTGATATACCATTGGAAGAAACCACATTGAACAGGTGAGTAGATCACACAATTGGCATTTCAGGCCAGGGGCCTGTGTGGAGCTAGATGGGGCGTAGTTTATTCTACTGCCAAATATTACTGCTATGGGAAATTTGAACATATAAGTAGAGAGCTTATTATATTATAAGGCACTGGAGAGGAGGAGAATATCAGAAGGCAAGATATTTGTACGATAATGGCTAATCGTATGGGAACAGGCAAAAGACCTAATCCAGCTGGAAGATAGCCAAATCATACATTATAGGGCAACCGGCAGACGGCACAGAGAGTATGAGGTAAAAGAGGCGAGAAGTCTTGAAATTTAGCAATGCTATCATTAATACTGCAGAGGGATGAGGGCACTGGACTGAAAACACACAAGACAGAAATGAGAGATGCACTGTAACAAACCCCCCCAAGATGTGCAATGACATGAGGCACTTGCACTTATTAGAAAGGAGTCCAGTAATCGTTGATGACGACTGATTCAATTTAACTATGTTACATTACATACATTACACTACCTATGCTTCATAGGCTAAATAGTACAAGGGTCTTCACAGTGTTCCAAATGCAAAAATGTAGATATGACATACCATTATCTTACATGGTTGAGTCCTAGAGTCCCAGGCTACTGGGTAAAAGTGGCAGGTATATACAAAGACAGACTACAATTAGAGCTGCTGTGATGCCCTCAGGTGTTTTTATTGGTTATTGGAACTTACTGCACAAAGAGTTCAATTGAGAAAAAGTTCATAGACTTTACATTGTTACTCGCTAGGAGAAGACTTTGACTAAGCCCTAACTCTCCGACTGAGATTAAATGGTTAAAGGATTCAGCATAGTAGTGTGCAGCAGAAGGAGTTGAAGTAAAACTTGTGCTGATACCAAGCTGACAGAGGATCTATACTTCTGACATGCATTAACCACAACACTAAGATTCCTCTGGGTGGACAGGTACTTGCTAGAAGTACTGGAGTGTATGGTTGTTCAATATGGCGTAGCAAGTACATAAGTACTGCTTGAACATGGATTGATAATGTTGGGTCCTGGTGTGTCTGATGTTTACAAAGTACACCTGATGCCAATGAGATGTATTGTAAATTATAGAATTCCCATTTGACGCTCTGGCAAGAGTTTAATAATTTTGTTTAAAAAATGAAAAAAATAATCACTGCTGTAAGTTTCATAAATATTTACATATCATTGTCCTGAGAAACAATAAAACCTGTACACATATTATTGCACTTAAAACATCTTTAATGAAAGTTTTAAGAATGCAGCAGATAATTTACCAAGCCCTGTTAGATATTAATAATACATTTTTTATATATGTAAAAAAAGAGCTAGAGCAAAGTCAGACCCTTTACTATGGCCTGCACTTATAATGTCTTTGGGCACCTACTTTCTAAAGTATTTAGATGCCTGAATAAATGATGACTTTGTTCAATTAGTTTATTTGTTACGGAACTCCAACGGAGGTCCACAAAAATACACCAATACAATAAAAAAACATACTTTATAACAAATACAAAATCTACCTTAAGCAATCAACAAAACATTACACATACCAACTGAACTAAAATTCAGAAATTCTAATAAATAGCCAGAAATGTTTTAAAAAATTGAAATATTCTATAGCAGATCATTTCATTAGGAGGGGACAACACAAAAGATCGAGCCTCCTCAGCGGAACGAATATTAAATGTGATAAGAGGGTCTCAAGAACATACGCCTTGCCCTTAAAAGTTCTGGACACACAAATAGCACATGATTGAGATCCTGTATTTGGGAGCGGCACAGTTCACAAATTCTCTCGTCTCTAGGAGTTTTTTCCCAAATGCCCGTTACGTCTCTCAAGGGCAATAGGTTAATTCTTAAAAGAAGTATTAATCTTCTGATGCCATGTGGAACATTCCATGAGAGATAGGGCTGGGGTCCGCTCCCCGTCGCACTCACACAGATCACCTTGTTACGAACTTTAGGATGACTTAAGGCTATGTCTCTTGTTGTACTAATCGTGCTTACAGACCTCTTTAAAAACGACTTCAGTACAGACTTTGGCATGGGTGAGTCACTATTTAAATTGAGCCCGAATAGATTATTTGCATGAGCGAAAGATCTAAAAAAAGCTGATTTCTCTTTTAGTTTTACAAAAATTTCCAGCTTCAAAACTGCCCTTAAAGTGCCCTCAACCCCCCAGCAGAGAGAGTTCCCCCACCTCAGGACCGCTGCCAGGGAAGAAGTGTAAGAAGAAACTAAATGGAATTCCAAACGAAGAACATGTGGGGCTGCCATGGAATTTAGATTACAAATTTGACGGAAGAACCGGCCTTCAGCCTTATCGAAAGAGAGCCAGTAATTCCTATCCAAAACTTCTGCAGCATAGGTTAAAGTCGGGGGAATTTTAACCTTAAACACTGACAGAACATGACTAAAATGACGTCTCCCACAGGTCTTATAAATTCTAATTAGAGCTCCAGCCTCGGAGGCGGCCTTACCAACACATCGGTTGATGTGCTCTGAGTCACGCCCGGTTTTTGAAAAAACCTTCCCTAAATACAGGTACGCATTGACCAATTCAAGTTCTTCCTGCCCCAACAGCCATTTATACCCCTTCTTTATTCTAGGACCTTTCTTGCTAAAGATAAAAATTTTACTTTTGGCAATGTTGATTTTCAAACAATGCTCCTCCGCATAATTAGTCAAGGCATCCAGACGACGCTGCAAACCAATGGGGGTTAGATCAAAAATAGCAACGTCATCTGCATATAGTAGAGTACCAATAGACATTGTACCCATTCTAGGGGCATCCCCCTTCGCTAAGTTTACTTTCTCGGGGAGGTCATAGATATAAAAAGAGAACAAAAGAGGGGCCAACAGGCAACCCATGCTAATCGATTGAAAACAAAAGTTAAACAGTGGCACCAGGAAAGCTCCCCATGCGACTGGATCCCGTTTAATTAGCATGATCGGTATACCATCAGGGCCTTGAGCACCAGAGGTTCTAGCGTTCTTTATGTAACCCATCACTTCAGCCCTTGATGGGGGACCATAATCGCCGTAACCAGCCTCCTCTATTACAGGCATCTGAAATGGGACTGAGCTATTGATTTTATATAATAAAGAAATATAGTCCACCCACTCACTTTCTGGGATCGGGATCGGAAGTGCCCTCTGTCTGGAGTCACAATACTCTGCGATCAGGTGCCGAATACTTTTTTGAATCTTTGGTTTTTGCTGCTTCTCTCAACCCAATCCATTTAGCATCCATCTCGTCTCTCCTTACTCTTAATTTATAGCGGCCTCTAACTCGCTTTAGGCGATTAATTTCCTGTTGCACGGCTGTGGAAAAATGTTTGTATTGCTTCTGCACTAAATTGTTAATTTCAAGGTTTAAGGCCTTCAGGATAGGGGAAACCTGATTTACTCTGCATCGGCCAGAGGATACTGAGCTTAAGTTTTTTATCTTCCTCATTTGTGCCTCAAAAAATTGCATGATATTAGCGTACGCGTTTCCGTGCTGTTCTTGAAAAGTTTTTTTCACTATCGCACCTACCTCGACTGTATTTTTTTGTGTCCAAAATGAACGGCCATTAAACTTAATAAAATCAATCGAGCCATGGCACAAGTGCCCTTGATTCAGTGCAGGTAAGTTAAAGGCCAAAGTCAAGCCTATTACACTATGATCACTCCATACTGACGGGATAACCTCTAAATTTTCACAAGCCCCAAACATTTGATACGAAATGGCTACATAATCCAGTAAGCTTTTTGTACGAGAGGAAAGAAAAGTAAATTGAGCTGGTTTAAATATAGAATCAGCCTACCATCACACACCATGGATTTTGAGAAACATTTCAGACCTAAAATGTATTACATGGCAGGGTAGAGTTCAAATCATAAAATTGATTACCTCAATTGTGTTGTGAATTATCTGATTAGCATGATACCGGCTATCAGATGAAGTCTTCAAAGAAAACCTACCCGTTGTTCTCAACGTTCCTCTTGAAACCTAAAAGAGCCAGAATCTTTAAAAAGAAACATGACTACAGAAATATCTAGGAAGAATAAATCTAACTGACTTTCATAAATGCCAGACAGCATTCCTGATATATCAGGGTAGTCAGTGGTTTCCATCACAGTTGCCTTTGGGTTCAATGTGAGAGGGGCCTAGTCGTCCCAATTCATATCTGTCCACTCCTGAATTTGATTAAAAGTACCTCACAATTAGATTCTGTCTGGCTACATCCCCAGCCTGTCTGCAATTAGTCCCCTAATAAATTAATACAATTCACAGATCCTCCCTAATGTCTGTATGGATTCACAAATACATCAAAATCCAAGAATCTCTACTTCAGTGGAACAGTTTACTAAAAGAAGGTGTATCACTAATACAAGATTTTGGTGATAAATGGAAACCCCAATCATTTGTGGAAACCCGCAATATATGACCAATATAAGCTTGAATTTTTTTTAATTGTAAGTTTTTATATCAAAATTGGGATCATTAACTGATATACATCCCCAGCCTGTCTGCAATTAGTCCCCTAATAAATTAATACAATTCACAGATCCTCCCTAATGTCTGTATGGATTAACAAATACATCAAAATCCAAGAATCTCTACTTCAGTGGAACAGTTTACTAAAAGAAGGTGTATCACTAATACAAGATTTTGGTGATACATGGAAACCCCAATCATTTGTGGAAATCCGCAATATATGACCAATATAAGCTTGAATATTTTTGAATTGTAAGTTTTTATATCAAAATTGGGATCATTACCTGATCCAGAACTATCAGTGGCCATATGGTCACACACGTTTCTAAACTGATTTCTACTACCCATATTTAAGTAACTCTTAAAACTCACAGAGGCTGGGAAATGTAACTAACTCAACTCAGTTCTGCCCCATTACTCAGTTGAAGATGTGGCTTTTGATGTTATAGCCCAAGCACACTTTCTTACTCTACAAAGATTGTTTTGGATACCAGCTAAACTACGTCAATTAGGTATTCTACCAACAGATAATATTGGAATGATCACTTCCAAAGGGGATTCATATGTATGCTCTTTCGCTGTCAGTACCCTTACAGTCTATGGTTAGAAATTAATAAACACATTAATGAAACGTTCAGCATAAATATAATTCTAGACCAAAAACTGTACGCATGGATGTTGAAGCAAGAAATTAATTATTTCACTGCGTAACCCTGATCTTCTACTGTTGTTGCTAGTACTAACATTAGGGATTAAAGCCAGCCGATGTGTATGGAAATCAGTAAGTAAGCATCCAATATACTCATATCATATAATATCATAATAATCTTTATTATTTTTTGCAATGAAAACCACAGAAGAATAAAATATTAAATACTATACAATGATAATAGAAGAAACAGTTGGGGATCAAGCAGCAATATTTTAAAAAACATGCAACACGAAAGCAAGTACATTTATCAGGATAAAGCTGAAAGTGCATTAGAGCAGGTCTTGCCTCCTGGAAAAGTTTGCCTTTGAGCAAAGGGATACTAAAGTCCTTCCTCATTTCCTTATAATATGAACAAAACATAATAAAGTGCATATTATCCCGTATTGAGACACTGTCACATGCACACGGGCCTAAAGAGGAAATCCTTGACCAATCACTCGGAACTGCAAGTAGACAATGAATCAAGTTCAATTTAAACCAGATTAACAGGAGTGGCCAGTACAGGTAAGAGTGGTGGGCGGGCTGGGGGGTGACTCAACACAACATGACAAGGTAAAATGAAATATTTATTTAATTTTCCCTCGTCGTCGTCTGTCAAGTCCCCCCTCCCCCCACCCCCACCTATCTCTCTTACCCTCACGGGACGCTCTTGCTGGCTAATAGAACAATGGATGGTTATGGTTTGTAACAAACATGAGTTACCTTTCAATATAATTTGTGTGTTTCAACATTATATGAGAGCTTGTTCAAATCTTTAGTTTCTCTAGTAGGTTGCTGTTTGTACTAAAAAGAGTGTTTTGTCCAGGCCAAATCACTTTTGCCAATAATCTCAAGTCTTTTGAATTGCTCTGGGCGCTTCAATTCTTTGAATAAGGTCATGATATATGTCAACCAGGGAATGCTACGTGCCCAGGCTAAAGTTAAACGTTAATGCCTATAGCATAATTCAATTAACTTTCATCCTTTAACAAAACTGACAGCCGGAGCAGCAAAGGGGGCAAGTGTAATACATCAGATAAGTACCCTTAGACCCAGCTCCTCATGGACTGTGAATGAGGCAACACTCTGGGGTTATCTCATAAATCGATGCATGAACTGAATCCCTACAATTTTCAATAATGAATTATCAACATAGCCCCGCAGATACACCTTTGTAGATCTTTAGATTTACCACTAATGAGCAATGTTCCCTCAAATTTTTTTCCTCTGTGTGCGGCAGTGGATAATAATAATAATAATAATAATAATAATAATCCACATTTGTAAAGCGCACAATCACCCGTAAGGGTCTCTAGGCGCTGGGGGCCGTCGGGAAGATTAAGCGAGCTATTGCCCAGAGTCACATGGTGCTGGGCTAACCTGCCGCCGGAGCCGTGGATCGAACCCTGATCCCCAGATTCCAGCGTCAGTCGCCCTGGCCGCGGCGCCACACCTCTCCCTCTGGTCTCTGTGCGCTGCAACCATGGCTATGTGCGCCAGGAACCAAACCGCGCGTGTCTGCGGCGCCAAATGACACTCAAAACATTTACTTTAAAAAGTGAAAAGAGGTGCATTTTCACACATACAGATCCACAATAAGGGTCTTAAGGGCAGTTCGCAAATTTATTGTATTGCCTGTATTTTCATTGTTGTGTCTCTGACTGCTGTTGTCTGTCTTCCCCGCTGCCTGTACATGTTCAGTGCCCCTTTTTCTTCCCTCTGTTCTCCTCGCTGTCCCCGTGCTCTCTCTGCCCGGTCTTTCCTTCTGTACCACTCGCTGCCCGTGTCTCTGCCCAGTTTTCCCTCCTGTTCCCCTCGCTGCCCCATGCCTCTCTGCCCGTTCTGCCTTCTGTTCTTAGCTGCCCCTATATTTCTGTATTCTGTATTTTGCCTCTGTGTCATTAGTTTTTTGTGCCCGTCTGCCCTCTGTGCCACTCATTTTTGTGCCCCTTTTGCCTTCTGTTCCACTTGTATTTCCCTCGTTTTTTGTGCCTTTCTGCCCTCTGTTCCACTCGTTTTTTTGTGCCTTTCTGCCCTCGGTTCCACTTGTTTTTTGTGCCTTTCTGCCCTCTGTTCCACTTAATTTTCCCCTTGTTTTTTGTGCCCTTCTGCCCTGTTCCACTCGTTTTTTGTGCCTTTCTGCCCTCTGTTCCACTTCGTTTTCCCCTCGTTTTTTTGTGCCCTTCCGCGCTCTGTTCCACTCGTTTTTTTTGTGCCCTTCCGCTCTCTGTTCCACTCATTTTTTGTGCCTTTCTGCCCTCTGTTCCACTCGTTTTTTGTGCCTTTCTGCCCTCTGTTCCACTCGTTTTTTTGTGCCTTTCTGCCCTCTGTTCCACTCGTTTTTGTGCCTTTCTGCCCTCTGTCCCACTCGTTTTTTGTGCCTTTCTGCCCTCTGTCCCACTCGTTTTTCCCTCGTTTTTTGTGCCATTCTGCCCTCTGTCCTACTTGTTTTTTGTGCCTTTCTGCCCTCTGTTCCACTCGTTTTTGTGCCTTTCTGCCCTCTGTGCCACTCGTTTTTCCCCTCGTTTTTTGTGCCCTTCTGCCCTCTGTTCCACTCGTTTTTTGTGCCTTTCTGCCCTCTGTTCCACTTCGTTTTCCCTTAGTATTTTTGTGCCCTTCTGCCCTCTGTCCCACTCGTTTTTCCCTAGTTTTTTGTGCCATTCTGCCCTCTGTCCAACTCGTTTTTGTGCCTTTGTGCCCTCTGTCCTATTCGTTTTTTGTGCCTTTCCTGCCCTCTGTCCCACTCGTTGTTTGTGCTTTTCTGCCCTCTGTCCCACTCGTTTTTTGTGCCTTTCTGCCCTCTGTTCCACTCTTTTTCCCCTCGTTTTTTGTGCCTTTCTGCCCTCTGTCCTACTCGTTTTTTGTGCCTTTCTGCCCTCGTTTTTTTCTTTGTTTTTGTGCCCCTTTTGCCTTCGGTTCCGCTCGTTTCCCCAGCCGCTGTGGCCTTTTGTTTAAGTATTACTGTTAATCAGAGCCCCTTCACCGACTCCGATTAACAGCAATACTTAAACAAAAGGCCACAGCCTGCCCCGCGCTTGACTAACAAAAGCGTAGAGACAGTGTGTTTAGAAACTGTCTCTACGCTTTTGTTCTTAAAGCGCGGAGCAGACTGTGGCCTTTTGTTTATGTATTGCTGTTAATCGGAGGCCGTGAAGGGGATCTGATTAAAATGCAATTCTTAAACAAAAGGCCACAGTCTGCCCCGCGCTTTAATAACAAAAGCCCTGCCTCGCGCTCCCACATAGCCCAAGCACCGCAAGCGCCACAAGCCCCACCAGACCCCCGCCTCCTTACCTGCACTCCTCACACCCGCTCTGCTGCCACCGCCACGAAAAGTGCCTCTTGTTCGCGCCGCTTGCCTCTTTAAAGCGGCCGGCGGCGCGACTCTCTCTAGCGACGTCCTGTGTGCGTGCTCCACCCGAGGTGGTGCGCGCTGACGTCAGGGGAGGTGCGCGCGCGCCCTAGACAGAACAGTGCTAATGAGTTACTTACGATCCTTGATGCAAATTTGAAAACTGAAGAAAAAGCGACGTTGTGTCGATGATACTAGTGGGGACCAATTGTTAGAAGAACCCCTAAATAGGAGAATGTGTCGGGTCTACTTATGGAACCCTTTTTTAATTTGAAACACTTGTGATTTGGTACCTCTCGTGCCAGCAAACATTACATAGGCTTTACCAAAGGTGGTAGTTAAGTGCAAAGTGTCCATAAGTGTAATATTTTTTGCAAGCCCATTACTGTCCTGTACAATAAAACCATATTGTCGGCATGAATTCAAGCAGTCAATCAGGGGCGTCTTATAGAGCAAACTTGCCACCCCGGCAGGAGCAGGGGGCTGTCACCAGGTGCTGGGTCCAAACGCCTGTGGTCGAAGAGCCATGTCTTGAGCTTGGAGAGGGACCTTTCCAGGGAGAAGAGCATTACGCACCTGTGATCTAGAAATACAATCTATGTCCTAAAGGTATGGGGTCTGCTATCAAAGCCCAGAGACGATCTATTATATAAAAATACGTATTGTTCACGATAAGGGAGCTTGTGCACTGTAGTCCCATTTCCAATGTGTTTGTAAGATGACTTCCTCCTTCATAATGTATGGACTTGCTGCTATGCTGACAATATTTGTATTATGCTTTATTACGCTAGTAACGGCACATATACTGCATTTTAGAGCACGTTAGTTGAAATAACTATTTTAAACTAATTCCGTGACTCTGTCAGATCTTGTTGTGGACCGGTACAAGAGAAGTGAGCGAAAGGGCTGGCCTGTTACCGCGATTCCAGAGACATCCGGGAGTGTTGTATTCTGCATTGTCTAATCATTTGTTTCTCCAATTGTGAGTAGGAAAGCAAATGAGACACTATTGCTAGTCGGTCCTGGGCTCGTGGGTACTAAGGCGGTAGGAAGACATAGCTCCTATACACTGATGTCCCATAATCCTGTGCATAGTTCTGCGTATGTGCAGAATCCCTACAACATGGCGCCACCAACGTTTGGTCTGGTACTTATTTGTGAGACCCCTGAGTAGCGCTTGTCCACAATACTCTCTCACCAATACCGGAGATGTCCGTGGTGCGAGGGGCAAACCTCCTGTATATGAGATATATGGGTTTTTCAAGCTTGAATTTTAAAAGGTTCTACATAAATATAACCCGTATTTGTGCTACCAAATAGTATACAGTATTAGTCATGGCTGTAACTATTACAGCACCGAACCGCGCAGCTGTTACAGCATATTTGACCCAACATGGAGTGCTCATTGCGGGAGCAGACTTTATTTTTGTCGTAGGGGCAAATGCAGCTTATTGCTTCAAGATTTTTTACACCTGGGTTAAAGTTCCTGCTGTGGACAGTAATGCTAACTTATTTCATGAGTATGAGCTAGGGGCTGTACCACAAAAATACAATCCCTATAATTTGCTTGAAGTTCCGCTGTCAGCTTGGCAACACACTATCTGCTTTATGGTTCCCTTGCTCACCCTGTTACGTCAGTCGGTTTCTGCCCATTGTCGGTCGACAGGCCGAGTGACCCGTTTTGCGGGCTATACTTCTCATCCTAATTATTTGAATCTTAACATTGCAGAGCTCAGACTATTACATACCAATTTGATTCATATTCACCCATGTGTCTTACAATATTTAGCATATAATTTTGCCTGCGGCTCCGGCTGGAGCGGCACAGCCAGCAGGACAAGAGGGCGTGATAATTAGTCCGCTCATGGTTAATTTTGTGATGGGGAAGCACCCTCAGAATAGGGATGAATTCTCTTTTTGGTTGCCTGAAAATTTTGAACAACTAGAGGCTGTTATTACACTTACGTCTCCTGTGGATAAACAGGATTCTAACCATGTGTATGCCAAAAGGATTAGTTCCCAGTGTCGCTGACTGTAAAACCTGGGGAGGGGTGTTTGCTGCTGTGTGTATTCCCTTTGCTTTGCTAATCCCTCCATGACGGTGCTTCCAACAGTAATTAAAAAGATTCAATATGAACATGGTGTAGAAGCCGCGTTGGAGTTGGGTATGAGACTGTTGGATGTATTCCTGGTCGTTTCTGATAAGATTCTCGCGAATCTGAAAGGGGAAGCAACAAGCTTACAGGTCAGTCAACGCTTGGAGGCGATTCCAGATGTGGATAAACCACGGGAATTGCCAAACATTATAGTTAAGGCATATAAGACCTTGGGCCATATTAATTTGGGGGTTAAACCTTTTACACAATTTCAGCAACAAACTAAAAAGAATTGGAGTAAGGCTAAGTGGCAGCAACAACAGGAGCAGGATTCACGTGCAGGTTCACCGACCCCTGATACTTCTGAGCGTAAATATGATTTGCTTGACCACACTATATTAAAAACACCGGAACGCTTTCAAGTTCCTGATCCCCGTTCTCCTCGTTCCTTTCAGAAATGATTGGGCCGGCAGTTCGGAGGAGGGGAACGACCGGATCAAAGACAAGGCGAGTCCAGTCAACAACGACAGGATCCGCCACGCCAATTTGAGGTTAAACCGAAGACGGAGGGACAACCTGTCTGTCGGCCCCCCTTTCAGAAAAAAAAAGTTGCAGCATTAACCGCTAAATATGCCTCAGACGGTGAGAACCCTACTCCTCGATTGGAGATGGGCTGTGACTCTCCTGGACAGCGCGACATAAGTTACCATAGTGCGGGAGGCACTGCGTCCTTGTCTGGAGGCGAGAGCAACTGATACTTTTGTAACAGTAGAAACAGCAGATACACGAGTTGCACCACCTAATAGATTTAATGAAGTCACCTACATATTGAGGGACATATCAGGTGAAAAGTTAAGGCAATCTTTTGGGAACACCTAACTTCTTCATATGACATTTTGTTAGCAAAGGCAGATTGACCACCCCCGTTTGTGTTAGCATCTTCACAGGGGGAAGACGTGATATTACCAAGCTTTTCCGTAACGTCTCGGAAGAGGCAAAACGGGATTACACGTCAGAGTGGGTGGTTTGCTTTGTGTATCAAAATCAGGTGGGCTGGGACAGATTTTCTCCGGCACATGACATACATTTACGTTCTATGCCACAAGCGTAATATCCCATGAAACGAGAGGCCAAAGCTGCCGTTAACGAGATTCTAAAACAATTAGAATATCAGGGTGTAATTGAACCCTGTATTTCAGCAGTGAATAATCCTCTTTCCCGATAGTTAAGCCGGATGGCTCCTATCGCATTGTATTGGATAATAGTCATGTGCGTACATTTGAAGTACAAACCGCACACAGCTCTGCCTTGGTCAAATACATAGTACGCAAAAAATATAAGACTCCCCTGGATATTTCCAACAGTTTTTACAGTCACAACCTGGCTCCAGAGAGCTGTGACTAGACCGCATTTACTGGAATCGGCTGCCAGAAAAGATTTTCGTGCCTGCCTATGGGGAATAAGAACAGTCCAGGGGCTTTTGCAGTGCGTGCAGTCTCGCATTTACATGACATAGACCCAGATGCTTTCTCATATGTGGATGAGATATAATTGATGGATGATGAGTTGATTCCGCATCTTGTGCGTGTTGATTGCATCATAATAACTTTTGCCGAACTAGGGTACAAATTAAATTTTGTAAAATCTCATATTGCCTGTTTGACCGTCATCTTTTTGGGTTACAAACTCAATAATGAAGGTAGGGGCTTGGGCCCTCATTTCTTGGAGAAATGTTTTCAATTGCAGCCTCCTTCAACTCTTAGATTTCAGACGTACTTATATACCCGATTATGACCAGCGTATCAAAGCAATCTATGCTTGGATACAACCAACCTTTAGTTCTGCCAGCTGGCTTCCGGAACATACAGAAATTCATCGTTCATTACAAGTGGATATGCTTGCAGCAAAATTTCTGTTAACACGTGACAAAACTACAAACTTAGTCATTCAGTTCGTTCCTGATACAGTGGGTTTCACAAACTTGACGTTCAATGAAGGGAATACAGTCCCCAATGCATACAAATCACACTTGGGCACTTCAGCTGAAATGCGTTTTTCTCCAACTGAAAAAATCCTTACTGCTGTACAGAAGGCGATTCTAAAAGAGTGCTCTCTTGCACAAGGTAAACACATTCTTATGGTTTCGCCTATGCCAGCTCCAGAAGCCGTAACAAAGGCAAGTGTTCCAAATTCTAAAGCTTTGCAGCCTCGTGGGATTCAATGGGAAAGTTCCTTGACATCGGCTGATGTCACCTTTACCTTTGACCTGTCATTGCAAATGCAAGAATTCGTGCAGTACAAACGGGTTCATGAACCACCTTCGTCAATGCTTCCTCTTGAATGATACGAGTGTATAATATACACTGACGGGTCTGCACAACCATCTGTATGCTCAAAACATGCCTATTTGGCTGCCTGCGCTATAGTAGTGGGTAACATGGTTGACGGCGAGTTCAAATTTCCAATAGTACATAATCAATCTTTGGGTGACTGTACAGCTCAATTGGCTGAGCTTCATGCTTTGGTGTTGACTCTAGAATTTTCAGATCCAATTAAACACACACTTATAGTGTGCGATTCCTTTCTCTGTGTTCAATCATACAATGACAGTTTGTTCTTCTGGTCACAGAATGATTTTCGCAACACAGAAGGTGGCGCTTTGGGTTCAAGTGGCGGCTCTCAAGGAAAGTGAATGAGTCAAAGTTGGACTGCGCACATCAAGAATATGCTCTGTTGTAAGTTTGTTGTGTGCTTCTGGGGTATCACCCTCTAATCAAAGGGTGTATCATGAAACGTGAACAAGCAGCACCTATATAGGGGGCGTCTCCCTGAGCACAGCTTGGTTTATACTCGTTCTTGAGCTTGTTATACGCTTGCTTTCCATCGTTGTCTTTAGTTACTCTCCTGTTTGCCCCCTGTTCATTATGTTTCCTCATTGTATCCTTGCTGATTACTTACAGCTATTTGGCCCCTGATGAAGGGCTTGGATAGCCCGAAATGCATTGGGACTCTAAGGTAAGATAATGAATGCATATCTGAATGGAATGGTATCAAAGATTGATATGAAGAATTGAATATCAACAATGACCTGTGCACATTAAAAACTTTAAGTCTTCACCATTGTTGTGCCAATCACTTTGATCAGGAATTGGGTACATCCTTTTTACCCACTCCACGTGGGTCAAAGCTGTGCTCAGGGGGACGCCCCCTATACATGTGGCGCTTGCTCACGGCTCTCAAGAAAGCCTGCCACTCACACATGTTATACATACTCTTTGCCATCAGCGTGTGGGAGCACATGCTGTAGGCAATTTCTTGGCTGATGAAGCTGCCAAGTCTGCAGTTGCCACATGTTCAGTAGCAGCAGTTACAAGGTTCATGACAAAAATTGATAATGGCAATCTGGCTGTAATAGCGGCTACTAAGGATGGGACGAAGTTCCCTTAAGGTTTCCCATCCAAATATTCTTATTGTTTGTCCCCGGAACAAGTCCCAATTGTTACCGTTCTGACCGTTGGGGATCAGCTGATTCCTAACGAGGACCGCAGACTTTCTTTGATCATAGCAGCACATGAGGGAGTCACTTCAGCATATGCTGGAGTTTCTGCAACAGTATCCCATTTGCAGCAGCGTTCCTGGTGGCGTGGCTTGTACCGGCAGACTCTCCTGTGACATATGTCAACAAATCAAACCTTCGACAGTCACACACCCACCACATACGCAATTATACAAATTGAACCATCTGTTTGGTTGTATTTACCTTGATCACTGCGGCCTTTGTTGTCGGACACTACCAATAAATACATCTTGGTTGCAGTGGATTCATGCACAAGATTCCTTTGGGTTTGGCAACAACATTGGGCTGACGCTCGAAATGTCATAAGAGGTTTGCATGTCTTTGTGGGAACATTTGCGTGCAGCACCTTCCATCCGAATCAAGGTCCAACATTTGCCTCTAAGGCATACAAGGACGCAATTAATTCTTTGTGGGCGTTGCTGCAGTTTTCGTCTCCATACAGGCCTGAGGGCAATTCCGCAGTGGAGAGAATGAACCATGACTCAAAGCAGTCTTTGACAGCTAAAGTTTCCGGCACTGGTCGGGTTGGCTACATCACTTGTAGGGTGTCCAACATGTACTAATTATTCTCCAAAGGAGATCTCTGGGTGGGCGGACACAATACAAAATGCTCTTTGGCATTAATATGTTTGTGCCGGACCTTGATGGTCTAGACTTTGCGGCAGCTGCCGCGACATTTGACGTAGATTACCATTGTGCTATGTTACAGGATCTACAAAAGACACAAGATGCTCTTGCAAAAGCTCAGTTGCCCTCATCCGCAGACACTGGAGTGCTGATTCACAGACTAGCTTCCGAAAGTTGGTGACCTGGTCCTGGAGAAGATCGAGAACAAAAAAGAATTTGGTCCCTCCTACCGAGCACCAGTTCCAGTCCTTGGATTAAAGGGCACTCGTACAGTTATTTTGCCTTCGTTGCCTGGACGCAAGAAGAACCAGTACATTTCGGTTGAACATGTCAAACTACACCAGTTGGCCAATTCTGAATAATGTGCCCATGAACAATCAGATAAGAGATGTTTCTCTTTTGTCTTCCACATCGAATCTTGTGCAACATGTACAGGATGTAGAGACTGCTATAGATATGTTGCCAGTTGTATTCTCAACTTCGACTACCGCTCACCCGGAGTATGCTTCTCCACCATTGGAACCCTCTGAAGCTGTTCCTGATGCTCCGCCACAGTCTTCCTTTAATCTTGATCACCCACCAAGGTTCCGCCTGGATTTGAGTGGTTATTATGTGGACAGAGATATCTTTTCCTCATCTTCTTCGTCTTTGTCTTCTTTGCTTTCTATGGTGCAGGAACCCCCAAGCCAACTCTGCATATTCTTTTCGTGGTTTCGAAGAAACTACCTAGTGCCTCCTGGGGCTTATGTTTTTTTTCTTTTTATGTGGATGGGCTTTGTGACAGTTTTTTTCCTTTTGAAAAATCGCCATTATTTACCTGAATACTCTGCTGTCCATTTTGTAGATGGAGGACTTGCCCCCCACACTTTATCGCATATAATGAAACAAGATGGTACTCATGTCAACATTTCTGGTTTTCTCGTTGTTGATGGCATTGTATGGGACAAGGTAGCTTACGAAAGGTGTGGTCCGACCGAGACGGTCAGGATGCCATATGTTTTATGGGTTTCCCTGAGTGACAGCATCACTCCCAAAATGCATTCTGATGATTGGGATGTTAATGCTGTTCATTCACTTTTTTCAGATCTTAAATATTATACTGCTTTTGAAACAGAGGATTTGCATCTAAATTCTGCAAATAACGCTGATTTAATCTGTTATTAACGGTAATCATTTTTTGCATAAAGCAAACAAAATTAGAAATCATGTTAATTATAACCAATAGGAGCATTGTCCTGCACCATATCAGGGAAATTCCCAAACACAAAAAAATAAGTTCATTTATTTTTCAGGCTACAATCTGCCTGACCCTGAGTCTTATTTTTACAAATTAAGTGCACCAGCTGGCACGAAATTCATGCTGTCTCAAATTAAATTAGTTTATTCCTACAAATTCATAGCTGATTTGGCGACAAGGGGTTATGAGTTCTGGAAGGACCAAGGACTAGGCCCTCCACGTGCTAGTTAGATCTGAGCACATGATCTTCAACTATGTGGCACTGTCAGCGCGGCAACATGATTACATTCTGTATCGATCTGAGGCACTTGTATGTTGTACCGGCGAGACCGGAATGTCATGATAGACTGATCGTTCTTTATACTGTATTTTGAAATTCATAAAATGCTAATAAACAGATTTGACAAAAAAAATTTGTTCTGGAAGGACCAAGTGGAATTAAAATGTATCTAGGGAACAAAAGATTAGCATCTGCAGGTTAAAGAATCCTTACATTGTGCATGTTTGATACTGTTACAGTTCATTTTTCTTAATCAATCTGTTCAACAGACTACATGTTATGGTTTGGCGACAGCCAACAATTTAAATTCCCCCTCCATTCCCTCGTTGGCTGCTTATGCCAGTTGGCAGCAATACACAAATTATACTCTGGAAGACTTAAATTCAATGGTACAAAATGGAGAAGTGTGGCTCACTGG
Source organism: Lissotriton helveticus (assembly GCF_964261635.1). Lineage (NCBI taxonomy): Eukaryota > Metazoa > Chordata > Amphibia > Caudata > Salamandridae > Lissotriton > Lissotriton helveticus. The sequence goes on from NC_136068.1 coordinate 695,691,408, forward strand.
TTAGAGGAGGCAGACCTGGAAGCAGAGGTCAGCCCGGGACCAGGGTTCAATTCCCGGCTCAGCGGGGTCTTGAGTCCTAAAATGTCCATGGACTCGACAATTCTCGCTCCGGTGCCTACTCGATTCACGTGTGCACACTCTGCGACTCTGGGCAATAGCTTGCTTAATCTCCACAACGGCCCCTCGCGGCGGGATGCCTGGCTTTCACCTTGCGGATACCCTGCAGGGGTTATCTCACAGGGGAATACCAGGACGGGTTCCCTAAGCAAGCGCTTAGAAACCGCTCGGTGATTTGCGCTATATAAATTCCTGTACATCCACTATAGACCCATTCGGCTGGATGATTTGGCTCCTTCAGACTAATAATTGTCAAAAACGATTTTTGAATGTCTCATGTGGATTTACATTTAGTAGACTTGACCCTCGCTTCCCTCAATCACATTCAGTGACTTCTTACTCTTTGGATAAATTATGTCAACAGTGGTTCCAACAATTGACATTGTCATATATGAAACAGCATATTGCACTATTGTCTAGTGATATTGATTTGTCTGTATTTCTTTTAGGTCCTATGTTCCTGCGTCCTAAACGTTTTATATATGAGGCATAACATGAATTTTGGAAACTTTACCAGATGGAAGCGGTTTTCCGCTTGCGTCAAATTGATCAAGATAATTTACGAAAAGTCCTTGATGTAGTGGATAATAGTATTAATACGTTGTCATCTCAAATTTACACGTTAGTTAATATTGTAACATCTGTCATTGACATTGTGCAATCTGATGTTTCTGTTTTGTATCATGGTCAGAATCAACTGCGCTCTGTAATGCAGTTTGGTTAGACTTTGCAGACGTTAAAAAGTGGAAAAGTTCCATGCAATTATTTAAATACAACTGCCCTGTTTTTGCCATTCAACCTAACAGACAAAATGAAACTGATGTCCTTGAAAGATTCCACATACACTATGTTGCACATTGAGAAATTAGAACAGTTGCCATTTTCAATAGCGGAAATTGATTCCTCTGTGTGGCTCATTCACAGGGTTATTTCTTTGCCTATCTCTCTCTTTCAATTCACTGCATGCATGAAACATTACCCAATAAGTAGATTTGAACCCCTCTGCAGTAATTTCCTTCACGAAGTGTGGTCTCTCCCTTTCACTTTCTGCTGTTTACGTGAAGATTTATTTATTTATTTGAAAGGTTTTATATAACGCTGGCTAGACCCGGGGGTATCAGAGCGCTTTACATGTGTGAAAAACAAGATTACAGGAGTTGCTAAAAACCCCACAATATAAACAATAAATAAAAACAAATGTTCCGTTGAGGTCTAATAAACAGAGACATAGCAAGAGCAGATATATATATAGTGGCGTGGGAGAGATTAAGGGCCCTAGCTCTCGGTGAGGTAGACATTTTGAAATAGGAAAAGGCGGGGGAAACTGATTAGGAGAGGGGGGATGGTCAGCCGGAAGGGGCTTTTAAAAGGGAGGAGGGAAGGGAGATGGAAGTAGGATGGGGGCGATAGACGGGTGGAGGTGATAGGTGAAGGGGAGGGAGTGAAGTAGAGGAGGGTAGGGTCGGAGGATGTCAAAGGTCTGATTAAGGACCCAAGTATTTGCAGTGGTGTGTGGCTCTTTAGGCTCCGATAGAATTTTCCCGATTCATACCCTTATATAGGTACAATTCATGTTGCCCTTATATAGGCATAGAAATCAAGCCCTTATTTAGGCATAGCCCATGCTACCCAAATACAGGCATGGCTACTTCCATCCGTTCGCCAAACGTCACAACGATTTCTTGGAAAACCAGCTTAAGCCGTTAGGGACTTTCCCTTGCTTGAATATTGATATCTCCAAGAACTCAGTTAGTTTTACAATGAACATCTATTCCTTAGGGGTTCATTCATGACGTTCATGTGCCCGACTTTACGTCATCTATGGCATTCCTAAACATCTTCAAGGGATAAATATACCTTCACTTGCTATAGCAAGATAGCAAGATACGGTGGTTTGGAGCCGTGCGCAGACCTACTTGCCCGACGCAGCTCGCTACAGCAAGTGCCGAAGGAAGCCGACTCTCCAGCTGACGCACTGATCAGGAAGCTGCCCTCTTCTGCTGAGAAATCCAGCTCCAGTGTTTCTGACTCTCCTTGCGGGGTGTTGGGAAATCGAGTACCGAGACAGAGATACCAGACCTCCTTCATTCTAAGGTATGGGGCTGAATAGAACCTAGAGAAACCTTTGGTAGATTCTTGGCAAAAACAAAACCTATGCTAAACAATACTTACTTCTTCCCTCGTACTAATTGGGATAGGCGTATTTTGGAAGCACCAGTTGTGTATTTTAGTTTGTTATTTATGTATGTATTTTTATATGGCTTAGAAACCATACAACGCTCTTACAGTATTATTTCATATTATTGTTTACGCTGTCCGTATTATACTTTGCATTCTGTCTAACATTTGTAGCAGTTCACCTCTCTTGCATGAGAAAGAAAACTGTTCAATAAACCTTTTTATTGAAAACGCCTGTCTCGCTATTTCTCTGCAACTCTGTAGAAACGCAGCATGCACGATTGACTCAGTGAAATACTTATCTATTGTTTCCACGACTCTGAGATATATATTTTTATTCTTGGGAAACAAAGTTGTCATGTTTATGCGGTTGTCAGAAACGAATCCCTTCTTGTTTATTCGAGAAAGTTTCTAGTGACCTCTGAGCTAGCTGGCACTCACTATTAAGTTTAGTATATTCGATAGAGACCTATTGACTTAAGTCCTATGTCAAATCTAAAGAATATATTATTCCAATGCGCAGAGCCTATTGGGAATATAGGAACTACACTACAGCAGAGGAGATGCAGTTTAAGTTTCTTTTTGAAGGCAATGTAGGAGGGTTTGCAACGCTGTTCCTTTGGGAGAGCATTCCAGACAATTGGTGCATTTCCAGAGAATGAGCCGAGATTGAGTGGTTTTCTTTTCGAATAAGGGGGGATGAGGAGGAAAGAGTTTGTGCTCCTCATTGTTCTGGGGCTGCCTGCTTTTTAAAGTTTGTTTGTGAGGTACAGCAGGCATTCTGGTGTAGGGCTTTATGTGTGATGCATGCTGTCTTGTAGGAGGATCTACCTTCATCAGGAAGCCAGTTGAGAGTCTTCAGGGCTGGGAAGATGTGGTCAAAACGTTTATAGCCAGTGATGAGGATAGCGTTCCCTTAGTCTATTTTTGAGAGCACCAGGGACTGGACGACCCATTTGTAGTCTTCTGGTAGGATGAAGGGTTTGATTTTCTTTAGGTGACGGAGAGTGAAGAGAGCTCCTATAGTAGAGCTTTTTATGTGATCATTGAGGGTTAGATTTTTGTCAACGGTAAAACCGAGAGATTTTACTGAGTTTGACAAAGAGAGCGAGCAGTTGAGTGCATTGAGGTCAGAGATCCAGGTTTGGGTGGAGAGTCCATTGTTTTTAGGGGAGAAGAGGATATTTTCAGTTTTCTTGGGGTTGAGTTTGAGATGGTTGGGGTGGAACCAGTGTTGGATCATGTTTAAGGTTTGGTTAAGATGAAGTACATCAGCATGAGACCTAATCTTATAGTACAGTTGTGTGTCGTCAGCATAGCGGTGGTAGTTGATTCCTGCTTGTTCCAGGATGAGGGTAAGAGGTTCCATGAAGAGGTTAAAGAGTGAGGGGGAGAGAATAGAGCCTTGGGGGGCGCCGAGGGAATCCGGAGAGGGGTTGGATAGACATTTGTTCATTTTGACTTGTTGAGTTCTGTGTTGGAGAAATGAGGTCAACCATTTAAGGACCTGACCGTTAAGGCCAAAGTGGGACTTGAGTAAGTTGAGAAGGGAGTTGTGGTTGACTGTATCAAAGGCAGCCAAGAGGTCAAGGAGAATGAGAAGGCCGGATTCACCGTTGTCAAGGGTAGAGTGGATGTTATCGATTATGTTTAGCATGGTGGTTTCCGTGCTGCAGCATTTTCTGAAACCGGATTGCAAGGGGTCTAGATGGTTGAAGTTATTAATGTGTTTATCTAGTTGAAACAGAGCACATTTTTCCAGGGCTTTGGAAAGAAGAGGTAGGTTAGCGGTAGGGCGGAGGTTGTTCAGGTCATTTATGTCTGAGGTGGGATTTTTAGGGATAGGCGTGATTTGACCGAGTTGAAGTGAGTCGGGGACACAACCTGTGAAGGTGGAAGTGTTGATGATGTTGGTCCAGTAAGGAGCAATGATGTGTTTGAGATTCTGGATAAGACTGTAAGGGATAGGGTCTTTGGTGTGTGAGGACGGTTTAAGTTTGGTTATGATGTTAGAGACTTCAAGCTCAGTCACGGGGTGGAAAAGGACCAAGATGCATAGTTTTTTAGTTTCAGGAGGGGAAGGTTGGGTTCTGGAGGGGTAGTAGCGAGAGGGGAGGATCGTTAGTGTATAGTCAGCAAGGAGAGGGGAATTGGGTGGCATTTCCGTTAGATGGAAGAAGTGATCGATTTTGGCAATTTTTTCCGAGAAGAAGTTGCTAATTTCCTCACATCGGTTTGTTGAGACAATAAGTTGGGGGGGGGGGGGCTGTGGATGTTTGGTTGCAAACATTGTTAAATAGTTTTTTGAGTCTTTTTTTTGCCCGATCGAGTTGTATTTAGAAAAAGGAGGCCTTTTCCTTGAAGATGTGTTTTTTATAGGATGACAGGCAAGGTGGGCGGCAGAGGGGTCTTGTCTCCAAGATCTTTAAGTCAGTCTAAGGGATTGCCTTTCGTCGTTGAGATCAGAGTTAAACCAAGTTTTAGATGGAATTGTTCTTTGCTTTTTTTGGTTCGGAAGGGGCTTGGAGGTCTATGACCTCACTGGCGGTCTTGTTGAATAGTTTGGTGAGCTCATTAGCGTCTTGGGAGGAAGGGGTGAGAAGAAGTTGAGCTTGTAGTCAATCAATCAATCAATCAATTAGGAAAATTTATAGAGCGCCCTACTCACCCGTGAGGGTCTCAAGGCGAGGGGGGGAGGGGTTGGAGTGCCGCTACTGCTCGAAAAGCCAGGTCTTGAGTTGCTTCCTGAAGGAGAGATGGTCCTGGGTCAGTCGTAGGTGGGTGGAGAGGGTGTTCCACATCTTGGCCACCAGGTAGGTGAAAGATCTTCCTCCGGTGGTGGTTCTGCGGATTCGTGGGATGGTGGCGAGGGCGAGGCTGGCAGAGCGGAGCTGGCGGGAAGGTGTGTAGAACGTGAGGCGGTTGTTAAGGTATTCGGGGCCCATGTCGTGGAGAGCCTTGTGTGCGTGGGTGAGGAGTCTGAACGTGATCCTCTTGCTGACGGGGAGCCAGTGCAGTTCTCTCAGGTGGGCAGAGATGTGGCTGTGTCGGGGGATGTCCATGACAAGTCGTGCAGATGCGTTCTGTATGCGCTGGAGTCTTTTCTGTAGTTTGGCAGTGGTCCCAGTGTATAGGGCGTTCCCGTAGTCCAGTCGGCTGGTGACGAGGGCCTGGGTGACCGTCTTCCTGGTTCCAGTGGGGATCCACCGGAAGATCTTAGTGAGCATGCGGAGGGTGTTGAAATAGGAACATGTAACAGCGTTGAGTTGCCTAGTCATCGTGAGGGAGGAGTCAAGGATGAATCCCAGGTTGCGTGCGTGGTTTGTGGGTTTAAGGGCGGTGCCCAGTGCAGGGGGCCACCAGGAGTCGTCCCAGGCGGAGGTGGATGGGCCGAGGATGCGGACTTCCGTCTTGTCTGAGTTCAGTTTCAGACGACTGAGCTTGAATTTGAATTAAAAAGTATTCATTAAGCGCACGATTACCAGGCGGTTTCTTGGCGCTGAAGGACGCAGACCCTAGGAGGCAGAGAAGCTGATGCTAAGGGGAAAAGGCTTGCAGGAAGAGAAAAGTTTTAAGTGCCCCGCGGAACTTGAGATAGCAGACTGCAGATCTTATGTGGGGGGGAGGGTGTTCCAGAAGGTAGGGGCGAGAACAGCAAATTTCATCCCCCCCAGTTTGTTCTTCTTGAACCGTGGCACAGAGAGAAGGGACTGAGAGGATGAGCGTAGCTCTCTGCAGGGAGTATATGCCTTAATTTTAGAATTAATAAAGGAGGGGGCAGTCCCAGCACGGGCCTGAAAGGTGGTGCAACCCAGCTTGAAAAGGGCATGTTCTTTAATGGGGAGCCAGTGCAGGGCCTTAAGCAGTGGGCACATGATAAGATTTAGAAAGACCATAGACAAGGCAGGCAGCCTGATTTTGGACCAGTTGGAGGCGTCGGAGGGCATAGGCAGGAATGCCGTTGTACAGGATGTTGCCGTAGTCCAGGCGCGATAAAACCAGCGCCATGAGAAGGAGTTTCAGGGCCAGGAAGAAAAAGAACCGGGAGGTCTTCCGAATAGTACGGAGAGTGAAAAAGCAAGAAGAAACTACAGTGCTAATCTGGGAGTGCAGTGTGAGGTGTTGATTCAGCGTAATCCCTAATGTCTTAGCTGAAGGGGAGGGTGACGGGGGGAACCAAGAGAAGGGGGCCAAAAAGTGGGGGTCCAGGGACTGCGATGACCTCCGGTGAGTACTAGCTCGGTTTTATCCGGGTTCAATTTGAGATGGTTGTAGTTCATCCAGTCCCTGATGAAGGTCATGACTGATTGGAAATTGTGAATAGAACCAGGGGAGTGTGAAAGATTGAAAATAAGTTGGAGGTCATCGGCATAGTTGAAGACCGTGACCTCCATATGCTGTAAAGCAAAAATCAGAGGGAAAATGTACAGATTAAACAAAAGAGGGGAGAGGGAAGAACCTTGAGGAACACCGCACTACACCTTGCGTGGGGGAGCAGAGAAGTCACCGAGATGGACAGCCTGAGTACGATCGCTAAGAAAGGAGTTGAGCCAAGCCAAGGCCGACCCCCCGATGCCCGCCGCCTTGACACGGGTAAGAAGGATGGAATGATCGACCGTGTCAAAGGCGTCGGACAAATCAAGGAGGACAAGGGCCTGGGGCAAGTTGGTGTCCATCCCTTCTCTGAACTTGTCCATGACGGAAATGACTATCCTCTCAGTGGAATGTGATGGGCCGAAGCCCGCCTGACATGAGGCTAAGCAGCCGCTCTCTTCCACAAATGTGCTGAGGACATTGGTGACGTGAGACTCAAGGACTTTACCAAGGAAGGGGAGAAGGGAGATAGGGCGATAGTTGGACGGGGAGGATGGATCAGTGCCGGGCTTTTTTAGGATGGGAATTATTGTTGCCGACTTATGGAAGTTGGGGACAAGGCCCAGTTTAAGAGAGTCGTTCAGAAAGGTAAGGGGAGGCTGAGGACAAGCAGAGAGGATCTCTCTGAGAACATATGCAGGGCAAATGTCAGAGGGGGATCCTGAATTGACTCGGGCCAGTAGAGGGGAGAGAGATTGACTAGTCAGAGGCGGTATGTGATCCAGGTGGAAAGTGTTGGGCGGTGGTTGGGGGTCGGAGAATGTGGAGGGAGGTGGAGGTATATTGGCCTTGATAGTTATGATTTTCTCGATGAAAAAGTCATTGAGAGAATCGCAGAGCGATTGGGAGGGGGAGGTTTAAGGGTGGCTCTATCGGAAGAGGCCAACTCATGGACCATGGCAAAGATTGCCCTAGATTGGTTGTCGGCAGCGAGGATTTTACCAGAAAAGTAATCAGTTTTGGCAAGAAGGATAGCTTTTTTGTATTCGTTAAGGGCGGAGGTGTACTGTGATTTGAGAGCAGGACTATATGCACGCCTCCAAGCGCGCTCTGCTCGTCGCGCTTCCAGTTTTTTCTCCTTGAGGTCTGCAGTGAACCATCTGTTAGCGTCGTGGGCACATCTAATTGTGATGCGCTTCAGGGGGGCCACTTGGTCACACGCTCTAGCGAGCCAACTACTGAGAGAGGCTGCTTGGGATGATGGAGTAAGTCCCTCTAGAACGGGGCAAGAGGCCGAAAGAGACGAGCAGAGAGTGGGAATTTCTGCGTTATTCCAGTTTCGAGCGCAAGTATTTTTAGGAAAAGAGGGTCTTTTAGCAAGGCTTAGGTCTAGAAAAAACGAAATAAGGAAATGGTCTGACCAGATACAGGGTGTGACAATGGGAGCGGTGACAGGAATATTGAGTGACCAAATTTGGTCCAAAGTATGACCTCGGATATGAGTGGGTGTGTGGACATGAGACACGAAGTTTAGGCTGAGGAGAAGTTCGGTGAATTCTTTAGACATAGCGCCGTCTGCCGGGTCGGCAGGCCAGACATTAAAATCCCCCAGTACCAAAACAGAAGAATTGTTTACAGCCAGTGTAGCTAGCAGCTCCTGGATGTCAGAGATAAAGAGTGGCCTTGGTTGGGGAGGGCGGTAAATTAAGTCACAGGTAATTGGGACTTGAAAAGAGGCGGAACGTACCACAAGACAATCGACCGCCGTGATAGACGGGGTGATAACAGTTGGAAGTGGAGTCCTGTGCGGGCAATCAAGGCAACACCACCTCCCACCCTCCCCTCGGGCCGATCGGCACGAAGGGCATAGTAGGAGGAGGGGAGTGCTGCAAGCACGTTTGGCAGTGAGTCAGGGCAAAACCAAGTTTCAGTTCAAAACAGAAGGTCTAGTTTATGAGAATCTAAAAAGTCAAACAATTCTAAATAGTGTTTGACTGTTGACCTGGTGTTAAGGAGGAAGGCTGAAATAGTGGGTACAAGGTTGGGCTGAGAGGGGGGATGTGATGTGACAAGGGATGGGGGAGACGATGATGACAGGGTGGCTGGGAGGGAGGGAGTGGAATTTGCTCAGGCAAGGCCGAGTTTGCCGATCTGGTCGAGGGTCGCTGAACGGGGAAGCCAGGGGCCCTGATATGAACATAGCTCTTCGAAAGAATACGTAAAAAATCGGGCATAGTGAGGTGCCCCTTGCCCCGGTAGGCCGCGGACGGGCGCAGACGGGCCTGCCTTTGGGGCGCCATTGGCGCGCCGCCGGCGTCCGCTGCGCGTGCGCATGGGGCGTCCCTTTTGTAAAGCTAGGAGCGCAATGACTACTGCGCTGACCTGTGAGCCACCACTGTCCCTCCTAAGATGGCGCCCGCCATCCATTCCGCGACGTCTTTCATTCCTTCCTGGAAGCTGGCTTTGGCGGTGGCGGGGTCATTGGCGAGGGAGAGGATCAGTTGGGTGTCGTCGGCGTAGGAGATGATATTGAGGTTGTGCTTGCGTGCGATGGCTGCGAGGGGGCTCATGTAGACATTGAAGAGGGTGGGGCTGAGCGAGGAGCATTGGGGTACGCTGCAGATGATCTTGGTGGCCGCTGCGCGGAAGGGCAGGAGACGGACTCTTTGGGTTCTGTTGGAGAGGAAGGAGGTGATCCATTCCAGGGCCTTACCCTGGATCCCGGCGTGGTGGAGGCGGGTTGTCAGGGTGCGGTGGCAGACCGCGTAGAAAGCAGCCGATAGGTCGAGGAGGATGAGGGCGGCAGTTTCCTCATTGTCAAGCAGGGTCCTGATGTCGGTGGCTGCGATGAGGGCAGTCTCGGTGCTGTGGTTCGCTCGGAATCCGGACTGTGATGGGTCGAGGGAGCCGTTCGTCTCGTGGAAGGCAGTCATCTGAATGTTGACGGTTTTCTCGATGACTTTTGCGTGGAAGGAGAGGAGCAAGATGGGGCGGACGTTCTTGAGGTCTGTGGGGTCTGCGGTGGGTTTCTTCAGGAGGGCGCTGATCTCTGCATGCTTCCAGCTCTCCGGGAAGGTGGCGGATGCGAAGGAGTTGTTAATGATGTCCCGGAGTTGGGGTGCGATGATGGAGTCAGCTTTGTTGAAGATGTGGTGTGGGCAGGGGTCGGCTGGGGAGCCTGAGTGGATGGTGTTCATCACGAGGGTGGTGTCTTCCGTGCTGACGGGGGTCCAGGTGCAGAGGGTGGTGGTGGGCGGCGCTGGCTCGGTGGTTGGGTACGTGGTCTGAGCGCTGAAGCTGTCGTGTATATCGGCGATCTTGTGGTGGAAGAACACGGCGAGTGAGTCGCAGAGGTCTTGCGACGGCGTGATGTCGTTGTTGTTGGCGTTGGGGTTGGAGAGCTCTTTAACGATGCTGAAGAGTTCCTTGCTGTTGTGGGTGTTGTTGTCCAGTCGTTCTCTGAAAGATGACCTTTTGGTGGTGCGGATCAGCTGGTGGTGTTTGCGGATGGCGTTCTTGAGGGCTGTCATGTTTTCCTTTGACTGGTCGTGGCGCCAGGCATTCTCGAGGGCACGGCAGGATTTCTTGGAGTCTTTGAGGTCGTTGGTGAACCATGAGACTTTCTTGCTGGCGGGGTTGTTTGGAGGGTTCTTCAGTGGTGCCAAGGAGGTCCCAGAGTTCGACGGCGTGTTTGTGGACGGAGCGGGTGTTGAGCAGAATGCACTCGAGGTGGTTGTTGTTGGCGCTTGTTCTGGCGGGCACGGTGCAGGTCCGAGGGCAGGTGAATTTGCAGGCATGGCAGGTGAAGGCTCCGTGGATGCATTTCGGGCTAGCTCGGTAGTAGGCTGGCTGTCAGCCGGTGTTGAGTGCGAGGAGGGTGGCGTCGTCGTATTTCCGTCGGGTGGACTGGCTCCGGCGGGGGCCAAGGGTCCTGGCACTGGGCGCGATCCAGGCGCGGACGGGCGCAGACGGGAGTTCCTTAGGTGCGCCTTCGGTGCACCAGCGGCACGCCTGCTGCGCGCGGCCGCTGTGCGGCCGCTGTGCGGCCTCCATTTAAGTGGGTAGTGGGAGGGAGGAGCAGCTGGGAGGCGGGAGCGGGGTGGAGAGTGGGAGAGCGGGGGGCAGGGACGCAGGGACGCAGCGGCGGGAAGGTGGAACGGAGGACAACGGGGGAGGGCGGCACGAGGGCACAGGCAGGAAAATGAAGGGGACACCAGGGAGCATGGGCACAGAAGAAAACGGGGAGAGAGGGGTCACAAGGGCACAGGCAGCAAAACGAAGGGGACACCAGGGAGCAGGGTCACAGAAGAAAAACGGGGGGAGAGGGGTCACAAGGGCACAGGCAGCAAAACGAAGGGGACACCAGGGAGCAGGGGCACAGAAGAAAAACGGCGGAGAGGGGTCACAAGGGCACAGGCAGCAGAGCGAGCGAGGCGACAGGCACAGAGGACTTACTCGGCAGCAGCAGCAGCAGCGAGGGCACTGTCAGGAGGACTGTGTGGCAGCTGGGGGGGCGACCTACCTGCTGCTGTTGTTTAAACTCGGGTTTACCAGGAGGGATTTGGTTGAGGTTTCTGTTCCATTTCAAGGGTAGGTGACTTTTAATAGGGGGGGAGAGGCGGATTCGATCTTGAACAGGATGAGGTGATAGTCAGATTAGTCGATGGGAAGGATGCTGGAGATGGAAGCCAGGTCATTATTGGCTATGATGGCATCGAGAGTGGCACCTTTGGTGAGGGTGGGCGAGTGACAAAGTTGAACAAGGCCATTGATTTCTAGAAGATTGAATAGATGGGTGACTGTGGGATCAGCAGTATTGTTCAAGTGAATGTTAAAGTCTCCAAGGAAGAGGTTTTTCGAGTTGGAGAGAGAGGATTGAGAAAGAAGGTAGAATAGTTCCTCAGCGAAAGGATGTGGATCACCCGGAGGGTGGTAGATGTTATGAAGGCGAATTGGGGGGAACCCTGAATTTGAGTTTGGCGCCAAGGTACTCAAAGGTTAAGTGTTCGGACTTTTTTACACAGGAGAGTTGCAGTTCGTTTTTGTAAACAATAGCCAAGCCACCTCCAATTCTGTCTGTTCTGTCTTTCCTAATGATGGAGTAGCTCGGGGGTTGAGTAGGTCAAGGATGACCGTTGAGTAGTCATTAAGCCAGGTTTCTGTAAGAAAGGCAATGTCGATGGATTCAATAAGGAGGGTTTTGGATATTTCAGTTGCGTATCGGACAGCCGAGCGGCAGTTAACGAGCATGACGATAACAACGTTTTCCTTACAGGGTAGGACTGTGATTCCACAGTGGGACACGCTTTAGTTTCTTTAGTTTGCAATTACATTAAATTGCATGGCGCTTGCAACGTTTCAGCACCTAATTTAGCCTTTTTTTCTGAAAGGCACGACTGTACCATCCATTATTCTACACTAACATTGCTTTCCAACGGAAGTTATCTTATTCTTAATAGCCAAAACTGCTGTGGTTTATGGGCAGGTATACCATACATTGTAACAGTTTCTGAGCAAGTTACTTTCTGCAGCAATGTCCTTTTTCTGCACCCTGCATGGGGTTGTTGTTAACTCACTGTGACCTTCCATTCCTACTGTGAAAACAGATTTCAATAAATTAAGCAGACTCAAAGCGTTATTATTTCAATAAGAAGTTGCTCTCACTTCGGCTTGAGAGACCTGCGTATTGCAGGTGGCCAGGACTTCTAGTAAAATCCAGTCACTGTTAAATACAAATCTCCCACTTCATTTTGGGGAACTGATTCACCGGATATGAATACTGAAGGCCTAGCACACTTTTTTAAACTGGCGGGAGCCTTGTTTAATCTTTTCAGACGATATTTGGTGTAATACTGGCTTTTATACATTGTATTTTTTCCAGTGCAGTCCTGGTGCTTCTACTACTACTTCGCAATAGCTGCCCGACATGTAGTACTCGATCATCCAGTCCAATTACAGCTGTACCGTAAGCGATTTTAGGAACTTTTTGGATGCTTGCTGCTGGCTGTCATAAGTGTGGCTTATGGAGTAACCTTCTGTTACTCCTATTCTACTTGCATCCAACCTGGATTCTGGTGCACAAACTGCTCATTCAGCTGGGCGATGGATTTGTGCCTCTCCAACACAGCACAGCCTGATCCAGATTATGGACTGTTGATGGGTCCTTTGTTGGCTCATGACTAGGCGTGTTCCGATGAGGACCGCATGCTGCCGTGAATGGAGCGTTGGCATGATGGAAACATGTGAGGCTGCGTTGCACCTCTTACAACAAAGTTTAATTGGGTTGCACGGATATGCTCCTGGATGCCACGGATTATGATGAATACGTCTGCTCCATTAATCTGCTTAATTGAATGTCATCCCAGTTTGCTTTCAACGACAGGGGTTCAATATTTGAACATCTGGCCTTCCAGGGATCTAATCAATTGGTACATTTTTCAGACAGACATTGAATATCGACTGATCCTATAAAGTGCCACAGATATCTACATATATTTTTTTTCTTTGTCTTTTTTCCAATTTTTTTCTTCCCCCAATTTTTCTTCTCATCGTGAGTTCATGGTACTTTGATTCTGCCTAGGTGGAGAGCGTTACAGTAGTCTATCCTTGATAATATCAAGGCTACGACCACTGTTTTCTGTAGATTCATTGGGATAAACAGGAGGACTTTCCTTAGAATTTTCAGTGTAAGAAAACAGGATGATGTAGTAAGATTCACCTAGCCTGAGAAAGTGTATTGGTCGTCTAACATAACTCCCAGGTGGCCCCTACTCTGTGCTTCACGCAGTGTGGCTGCTGGTGCTACACTCAGGTACAACCGGGCACAATCGTCTGGGATCTGCCGGGTTAGATTACCTTGTTGGGGCACCTCCGCTTAATCCTCCCTCATTTCGCTCGTCTGCTCCACCAAGATGGCGGCTCCCTCAGCGTTCAAGATGTCGGAGGGCCCTGCCCTGCCGGTCCACCGCAAAGGGGGGCTCCCCCCGGTCTTCCCGCTGGTTTCTGCTCAGACGGGGCTATCACTGCCCGCCAAATTGCCTCCTCTCCCCACTCCTCCAATGGCAGCTCACGCGGTTATCCCCGTCATCGATTGGACCCCCCGGGTCATACGGTCCGCTGGTCCCACTCCACGCTGTCCTCAGGGAATGCTCCTGTAGCAGTCCGGGTGCTGCATTCTGCTCTCTGCTCTCCACCGCACCCTCTCAACTCCGGGTGCTCCGCTCTCCGTCGCCCTCCAGATGCCCTACAATTGCTGAATCGCCAAGTCCAGCACCATCTTGGAGGCGCTCGGAACAAAGCACTCCTCGTCTTTCGCCCTCCAGCCGCCAACAATGGATCGCGCTTCACCGGATCCGCTATCCACCGCTTCCGAGGTCAGTCAGTACTGTCCCTGCCCCCCGGGCGATCGACTGCAGCTCTCAGGCCAGGAGAATTTCTGGGGTCGGCACGGAGCTCTCAGCTCACGCGACCATCTTCATCGGCCCCTAAGTAACGCCCTTAGATTCCACCCTCATGTAAGGACAAAAAAGCTCCCAATATAGATACGGTAACAGTACCCATGATCTTCAAAACATGTAAACACTTCCTACATAAATAGGGTAGACTGTGGCATCACTGTTAGAAATAAACTGTACAAATTCTGAGATAATTTGCAAAACATATATATCCATGCTGGTTAGCGATCTCTCACCCAAATAGCATGAATGGCGGCACACAAGGCACATTCCCAACTTGTGCACCTCAACTGTAACCTGTAATGTAAACACGAGCCAAACTGTAGACCCGGAAACTACAGTCGGTGAAACAACAGTAAAACAAATGAATGAGCAACAGTCAATAACTGGGGTAGTCAACACCTGTGAGCGATGTCTCACACAAATTAGCAACAATCAATCTGAGGCTCCTTTTAGTAGCGAGAGTGTTATTGGCTTCATCAATCTCAGGCTCTTTTTAGTAGTGAGAGTGTTATCGACATCACCCACCCCGACTGTGCACAAAAGTTCCAACGAAGAATGGATGGAAAGTACCAGCAATTTGTTTTTCTGGAAAACAGACTGCAGACAAACAAGCAGAGAAGACATAAAGTTCACGCTCCCATTACGGCATTCCTGTCGGGCTAAACCTTCAATTAGCTTTGTTGAAAACGTGGTTGGCAGTGAATTGGAGGAATAGCACATCACAGTCCATAACAAGCAACGTAAAAAGTCTGCTCCCTTGAACCTTAAAATGGCGGCATGCTGAGCATGTCGTGCGGGATGGCTAACAGTGCACCCATGCTGCATTGCATTGTTCAGCAGTTCTCCGTGATCCTCAGTGACAAAGACATCACGAAAAAAACTTCACGCGTGAGCAGAATGACGGTAGGTTTTTGCACGTGCACATGCGACTCGTGCCCACTTTTTAAACTGGAATAGTGGCGGTTTACAAATGCCAATGAAGTAAAGACCCAACAGACACCAAGAACAATTGACAAAAATTGTCTTACCCATTCGCTGCTAAAATGAAACTGCCACCGCAACTTAGAGGTACAGTGTCAAACAATATTGTTCTCAAAAGAATATCATTTATATCCAAACAAACGCTGAGAACTCAAACCAACACTGTCTGTAACTTGAAAATACTTTGAGCACTCACTCTTCTGGATGACACAACAGACCCTGCAGCTCGTAAATTGGGATATAAAAGTCCATGTGAATACATTTGTACACAACCATGCGTGTCTCTGTGCACGTCCTAGTGTATGGGGACGCCACTCCACTGCAGACATAAATCAGTTTGTAAAGACCACAAGTGTAGATTATGAGGAGCACTCTTGCAATGCGCAGCGTCCATGTAATAAAAGAATAGTCTTACTGTACTTGAAGGTTCACGCTGCGCATCCATAAAGTAAAAGAAGTGACTCACTGTATTTGAAGTCTCAGATCTTGTTGTGGCCTCTGGAGACAGGGTACAGAACGCTTGAGTAGGGGCTGTCCGTTGTCATGGACACTGGTGAGGCGCACGGCGCGCTGTACTAATTTCATTAGTTCCTTTAGTAGCATAAAGTGTTTCAAGAGATCTTCTTGTGTGGCCACTAGTGGCTCATACTTATTGTGTCTTGTCCTTGTTATCTGTGCCTGTCGTCTTCTCCCTGTGGTAGCTTCTTCCCAACATGTTGTAGAAGGCATCATGAAGTCTCTTTTAGGTCACTTAAACCAACCGTAGAGCGTGGGGATGTCTTCAACTTGTCACCAAAATTAATGTAGTAATGTAGTCCACGCTGGTATGTTGTAATCCAAGTAGGTTCATTCAAGTGGATAAAAAGTAGCTTAGATCCTGTACAGCAGTCTGTAAGTTCTCATCAGCAGGTAGATATATACTGTAGGGAAGCCTCACCAGAGCAGCCTGCTAGCTGCTCAGTCCCATCCACCAACTGTCATCACTGATCCAGTCACCAAAACATTCCACTCATGGCTCATTCACCAACATTCCATACAGCTAGGAACAAGATTATATAAGACATGAATCACAAGAATACTACAAATAGCGCAGCAGTGCAGTATGGGCTATGAAGTTCATATAGCCTCCAATCACTAGAGCGTCCCAGCGAACGTGAGACAAGAGTGATTTTGAAGCACCGTGTCAGATGCTGCCTTCTCCTCGAAAAGGACAACAGTGCAGTAGGTGCTACAAGGTCCAGATAGCCCACAAACAATCACCAGAGTGTCCCACTCAGCAGGATATAAGCATGATTTTGAATCACCCTGTGTTGAACCCTACTTCCTCCTGGAAAAGTGCAACAGTGCAGTTGCGCTACAAAGTCAGGATAGCCACCAAAGAATCACCAGAGCTTCACCTCATAATGGGCGTGACTGTGCTTCATAATATGGCAATCAATCAATCAATCAGAAATAATCAACAACAGACCTCTATAGAATAAACTAGTTATTGCCTGCCAGAAGAAGAAACCCTTGAATGCTACTCTTCAAACATGGAGTTATTATCTTTCCACCTCTCCTGTTCTGGTTCAATCCAGATGTTAGAGAAACGTTCTTGGATTCCATGACTACTGCTCTTCAATTTGATGCTTATATTTTCTGAGACATCAGTGTTGATAGCTGGATCCAAAGTGCTAATTAAAAAATGTACACATTATTGATTGTCGTCTATATTTTCTAACTTATCTAATGATTTACAACTATGACTGATTTGCTAAATATTATTCAATAAGAAAGATTTGTCACGGTGTTTGCTATAAAATAATTATGTGATACTGATCTCAAGAACACTATGACGAGTCTCTGAGTATATGAAAATAGGTTTGATTTTTGTTTTGATATTTGTTTTATTATTATTGTTAGATATATGTGGGGAATTATTCCTAATTGTATAGTTTTTCTATAGTTACATGTTGTCCTTTCATTTACAGTCTTCAAAATAAAAATAGTGTTTGAACTTATAAAAAAGTTAATAGCTGAGGATAGCCATTACTATCCGATCACATCTAGACTAGTCAAAGGTGTGTGCTCTCTGTCTGTGTTTCCCTGCCTTGCTCCCAGTTTAGTTTGTGTGGTGCAGGTGCCATGATCGGCAGCCATTCACATTACGTGTTTTTAATATATCACTTCATACCATATATATAGGTTCGAGGCATGTGGGCTGCTAAATTCATATCTTAGCATTAGATCGCCGCCTAGTGTTGGGTCCGGATGATCGCACATTGTTGTCCTGGAAGAGTCTTCGAAGTATCCTGAGATAGGTGGCTCCTCCCCTGGACTACAGTGCGCATGGGCATCGGCTCCATCCCCAGATTGTTTTTTTCCGCCATTGGGTTCGGATGCGGTAACGACGTCTCTCTGTCGGAACCGAGAAAACTAGATTCTTTAAGGCCAAAAGGCCTTCGTTTTTCATTGCGTCTGTATTGTTCGCGTACGGTCTCGAGTTCTTCCGTCTTTTTAAGGCGGAACCTACGGAGTCGTATCACCCTTCGGACTCCGAGGCCTTCTCAGCGCGACACGACTGAAACTTTTCAACATGGAGCAGAGCCCGTTTAAATACTGTCCCGTCTGTGGGTCCAAATACCCACATATCGACGTGCACCCGGTCTGTAACAAATGCCTCTCGCCAGACCATAACGAGGACGACTGCATGGCCTGCGCCAGATTCAGGTCGAAGAAGACGCTCAAGCTCCGGCGCGCGGTGCGCCTTGAAGCCAGACAAGCGGCCCCGGCTCCGGATAACATCTTCGACGACCAAGACGAAGGGGGCCTGAGCCATCATCTCGAAATCTCACCGCCCGCGACGGAGGTCGAGGCAGATCCAGGAGACGACGACGGAGTCGTAGATCAAGGCCTTGAATACGTCGACGAGGTAGGGGACGACGAAGAAGTTTATGGGGCCGCTGAAGATGGCTCTGAGGAAGAGCTAAGCCCAGAAGGTTACACGGATCAAACTCTGGTCACGGGATCGCCTATCGGCCTTACCCAAGACCTTGCACCGCAAGCCATGGCCCCGCCTTCAGGCCCGGCCACGGACATACTTGCTACGCAGGCGGTATCGAAACCGAAACTGAAACCATCGGAATCGACTACACCTAAAATGGCCGAACCGAAACTACCGGATTCGACTGCACCTAAAATGGCGGTCGCACCGACGAAAACGCCAAAGCCTGCTGCCTCATCGACCCCGTCGACCTCCGGTCCACAGAAGTCGAAGAAGGCTGTCGATTCGACAGTGCCGAAGCAGTCAGCGGAGGAGGCGTCCTCTAAGAAGGCCGCACGGCACGGATCAACGCCGTCAAAGTCCGCCAAGGTCGGCGACAAGACTCCGGTACCGACGGAAGCTGCTAAATCACACGGATCGAAAAGCGGAAGCTCATCCCATCGGTCTGAAAGTGGGGCATCGACGTCTAAGACTCCGAAGGCCCAGCAGGACGTCGGAACCAAAGGAAAAGCGAAGGCCTCTTCGTCAGCGCCAAGTGCTGCTGCGGGTGACGCATCCCTCATCGCCGCTTCACTCCAACGGCTTCGAGAAAAGGCCTCTGCATCGTCGGATACGGCGCCGTCGCCCCAGAAGCCGATAGACATGCCGGCAAAGTCTGCTGGAAAGCTTCTCTTCATTCTACCACCGAAAGAAGCTCCAAAAGTAGTTGCGCCAAAGTCGGCGCCACAGCCATCACACTCCTCCACGCCTGCTGGCGTATTCGATCGACATCTCGACTCAGGGGACAATTCAGAGCGTTTTATCGACGCAGAAACCGGCAAATTGTCCCTTTACAAGAGGAAAATCACCTCTCAACCAGTGGACTCATATGTCATCCCACTGAAGAAAAAGAAGGCTGCCCTGGACACTCCAGCCCTGGTTGAGCCTGTACAGCCCCCACCTAGAAGGAGTCCAACCCCTTCTCCAAATCACTCTGATGGGGAGGAATATGGCCAAGATGACCAGTACTCTTTCCCCATTAATGATCCCGATGAACAGCAAGATCCCTATGACGACGTAGGTGACCAAGGGATCCAGAATGTGGGGCAAGACCCACAGCCTTTCAGTGCACGGGCGTCACCTACTGAAGACTCTGCAGGATTTCATGCACTCATTGAACGGGCAGCATCCAATCATGATGTAGACATGCATGCTGACCCGGTAGAGGAAGACTTTCTGTTTGACACTTTTTCAGTCTCGGAGAGGACTGTCAAGACACTTCCTATGCTCAAAGGTGTCCTTAAGCATGCTGCGGAAATCTTTAAAGAGCCTACCAGGGCGAGGGTGGTCAATCCACGCATCGAAAAGAAGTACAAGCCAGCACCTGCAGACCCTGCATATATTAGGGGACAGTTGCCTCTAGACTCTCTTGTGGTCGCAAATGCCCGGAAGAGGGCCAACTCCCAGACAACGGGTGAAGCTCCTCCCCCAGACAAGGAGTCTAAAGTGCTCGAGGCAGGGGGCAAAAGGGTAGCTGCGCAGGCCGCCAATTTCTGGCGTATTGCGAACACACAAGCACTATTGGCACGCTATGATAGGTCACATTATGACACCCTAGAACAGGTTCTACAACACCTGCCTCCGCTGTTCCAAGAGGGTACCAAACTGCTTATCGAGGAGGGGAAGCTTATCTCCAACGCAGCCATTAAGTGTGCACTTGATGCTGCGGACACTGCAGCTAGGGCTATTAACACTAGCGTCATGCTCAGACGACAAGCGTGGCTCCGCATATCGGGGTTCAAACCAGATATTCAGACAACCATCCTCAATCAGCCCGTCAATCCTGAGAGACTGTTTGGTCCTGATGTTGACACCACCCTTGAAAAGATTAAGAAAGACACTGAAACGGCTAAGTCTATGGGAGCCCTCCAGTCACAACAATTCCGGGGCAACACTTTTCGTCGCTCAGGTGCACGTGGAGTCACCAGAGGACAGATGGGTCAACAGTCACAATTCTCCAGAGGTGGAGCACAATCCTCGTTCCCCAAGCAGAACAAAGGGGGTTACCGAGCAAACAGTAACAGAGGACGTGGCAGAGGAAACGACAACTCCCGTTCCTCTGCCCCAAACAAACAGTGACTCCCTGTCACTGCCCCCCGACCATTTAACACCTGTCGGGGGGAGACTCCAGCAGTTCCTGCCAGTCTGGACAAACATCACCACAGACAGGTGGGTGCGGAAACTGGTCCAGTACGGTTATTGTCTAGAGTTAAAGTCCACTCCACCCAACATTCCACCAAGGCAACGGCCTATGTCCGCAGAGCACTTGCACTTATTGCAGCAAGAGGTAATAGTGATGCTGCAAAAAGGCGCAATCGAGCTCGTGCCGGTGGAGGAGGAAGGCACAGGGGTATATTCCCTGTACTTCCTTATTCCCAAGAAGGACGGATCTCTCAGACCCATTCTAGACCTGCGTCCCCTCAACTTGTATATACTGTCAGAACATTTCCATATGCTCACGCTGCAACAGATTCTTCCCTTGCTAAACCAAGGGGACTTCCTCGCAACCCTAGACCTCAAGGATGCTTATTTCCACATTCCACTACACCCGTCCCACAGAAAATATCTCAGGTTCACTATCCAAGGCAAGCATTATCAGTTCAAAGTCCTACCCTTCGGAGTGACTACCGCCCCGAGAGTGTTTACGAAGTGTCTGGCGACAGTAGCGGCGCACCTCAGGAGGCAGAACATCCGTGTCTACCCCTACCTCGACGACTGGCTCGTTCAAGCCAAGTCGGAACGACAGTGCGCCGCGGACATGTCAACTACCATTCACCTCCTTCACAATCTAGGCTTCTCGCTGAACTACCCAAAGTCGCACCTTCAGCCGGCACATGTCCGGCAGTTTCTGGGCGCGACGATCAATACCCTGACAGCCATGGCTCAGCCAAACCAGGTCAGGATAGACAGCATGCTGTCTCTAATCCACAAGTTCAAACCACAACACTCGCTTCCAGCAAGAGTGTTCATGCAGTTGATTGGCATGATGGCCTCCTGCATCTTCATAGTCCCTCATGCACGTCTGCATATGCGTCCGCTCCAGGAGTTCTTAGCAAATCAGTGGACACAGGCTCAAGGACAATTGACAGACCTAGTGTTGGTTACCAGTCGGGCGTACAACTCTCTGCATTGGTGGAATCCACAAAACCTTTGCAAGGGCCGACTGTTCCAAGAGCCAGTGCCACAGATTACCCTGACAACGGACGCATCTCTCCAAGGATGGGGAGCTCATCTGCTCACTTACACAGTGCAGGGACTATGGACGACGCAGCAACAGAAGATGCACATCAACTATCTGGAACTGATGGCAATCTTCATGGCGCTCAAGTCCTTCAATGTACATCTTTCCAACAAGGTAGTGTTAGTCCGGACGGACAACATGACCGCGATGTACTACATTCAAAAGCAGGGGGGCACCCACTCGCCACAGCTGTCTCAACTGGCTCAGAGCATGTGGAAGTGGGCCATTCAGAGGAACATTTTCCTCATGGCAGAACACCTCCCGGGCAAGGACAATCTGATGGCGGATCTGCTCAGCAGATACAGCCATCAAATGCACGAGTGGGAGATACATCCATCAGTACTCCGCCCGTACTTCCAGCAGTGGGGTCATCCGGAGATAGACCTGTTTGCCACAAGCGAAAACGCAAAATGCCAACACTTTGCCGCCAGGTTCCCTCACCCACAGTCGCAGGGGAATGCGATATGGATGAACTGGTCAGGCAAATTTGCGTACGCTTTTCCGCCAACACCTCTGATACCGCTGGTGGCGAGAAAACTAAGGCAGCACTCGATGACACTCATCCTAGTTGCTCCAACGTGGGCGCGCCAAGCATGGTACACCACGTTTCTCGAACTCTCAGTGGTTCCGCATCAAAGGCTGCGCCTAACGCCCAGGCTTTTGACGCAGAACCATGGCGACATTCAGCATCCGGATCCGCAACGGCTCAACCTGGCGATCTGGCTCCTGAAGTCCTAGAGTTTGGCTATCTGCACCTACCTCCAGAATGCATGGACATCATCAAGGAGGCAAGGAAGCCAACTACCAGAGCATGCTATGCGGCGAAATGGAAGCGTTTCGTCATTCACTGTACAGCCAATGGCATAAACCCGCTAGATGCATCTATCCCTAACATCATTTGCTATCTGTTACATCTTTACAAGTGCAATCCAGCGTACACTTCCATTCGGATACATCTATCCGCCATAGC
Source organism: Lissotriton helveticus (assembly GCF_964261635.1). NCBI lineage: Eukaryota > Metazoa > Chordata > Amphibia > Caudata > Salamandridae > Lissotriton > Lissotriton helveticus. The sequence continues at coordinate 695,713,688 of NC_136068.1, forward strand.
GGCTTACCTCCAGAACAGGCAGCATCTCTCGCTCTTCAGAGTGCCTGCTATTAAAGCCTTCCTTGAAGGTCTGAAACGAGTCATTCCCCCAAGAACGCCGCCAGCTCCAGTGTGGAATCTCAATGTGGTCCTCACCAGGCTGATGGGACCACCTTTTGAGCCACTACACTCGTGTGAACTCCAGTTCCTAACGTGGAAAGTGGCTTTCCTTATTGCTATCACATCACTGAGACGTGTCAGTGAGCTGCAAGCACTCACAATTCAAGAGCCATTCATACAGATTCATCCAAACAGGGTAGTGCTACGCACTAACCCCAAATTCCTTCCAAAGGTGGTGTCACAGTTTCATCTCAACCAAACCATTGACTTGCCTGCATTCTTCCAAAACCCACAAACAGTGGCGGAAAGAATGCTCCATACGTTAGATGTACGGAGGGCGTTGATGTACTACATCGACAGGACACAACACTTTAGGAAAACAAAACAACTGTTTGTTGCCTTCTCACCACAACACAAAGGCAACCCTATTTCCAAAGCAGGAATAGCCAGGTGGATTGTTAAGTGCATCCAAATCTGTTACCAAAAGGCCAAGCGCACTTTAACAATACCCCCAAGGGCGCACTCCACACGCAAATTGGGGGCATCCATGGCTTTCCTAGGGAACATTCCTTTAGAAGACATTTGCAGAGCAGCCACGTGGGTTACGCCACATACCTTCACAAAACACTACTGTGTTGATGTGCATTCCAAGCAGCAAGCTGCTGTAGGACAGGCTGTTCTCAAGACACTCTTTCAAGTTTCTGCAGCTGGCACGGGCAACCGCCGCTGATGGAGGGACTGCTATGTATTCTATGCTAAGATATGAATTTAGCAGCCCACATGCCTCGAACTGAATATGCTACTTACCAGTAGGCATCTGTTCTTGGCATGTAGGGCTGCTAACATTCATATCGCCCACCCTCCTCCCCGGTGCCTGTCGCAGCTGCAGATATACTATTGTATTCAATCATTAGCATGGACATCCTTTACACTTTTCACTCCATCTTCTGCCACAATGGCGAAAAACAATCTGGGGATGGAGCCGATGCCCATGCGCACTGTAGTCCAGGGGAGGAGCCACCTATCTCAGGATACTTCGAAGACTCTTCCAGGACAACAATGTGCGATCATCCGGACCCAACACTAGGCGGCGATCTAATGCTAAGATATGAATGTTAGCAGCCCTACATGCCAAGAACAGATGCCTACTGGTAAGTAGCATATTCATTTTTTTGCAAATTCTAACCCCTGTAAATAACTGATAGTAATATTGCCCAGTCTCATGTTAGAAGTATGGAAGACAAAATTTGCTGGAGATCAAACTGTAACCTGATAGTGATAGCAGGCAGTGTTTAACCCACTTAGCCATTCTGCTGGCTAACTTGGAGTGCTTCTGATGTGCATGGTGAGATCATCTTCTTTTCCATCATGTGGTTCCCGAGATCCAATTTGATAACATTTTGATTTTTGAAAAGGATCCCACAAAGAAATCATGTCAATTAGCGGAAACATTTTAAGCCCTGTTTCATAAACAACAAGGCCAATTAGAATTAGACTTAAAAACAATAAAAAGTTTGAGTAAAATGCTTCTTTAATTTTTCCATTTGACAAAGCAGTAGCATTTTTAACTGCACCTTTAATAAATCCCAAAATGTCATTGTCCAAACATTCTACACGTTCCTGGGCGGGTTACGGTCTAGCTTTGTGCCGCCTACGGAGATGCACCACAATGCGTGCCATTTTCACTGGTATTTCTGCAGCCAGAACTGGGTATGCAGTCACCTCCTGGATCCGGCAATGTGGGGTAGATTCTCCGCCGAGTGGGCGTGACACAAACGTAAGTACCTGGCACCTCTCCCCCCACAGGAAACCCCCCAACGCTTTGTTTGTCCAAGGCGAGCCTTTCGAGAGTCCAGGCTCTGATATCATTCCTTGGTTTCAGCATGACACCATCCCAAGGCACGTTTACCACAAGTTCTCACTAAGTGATGACGCCACGCCGGCATGCGACCTGACGGTCCGGACTGAGTGTTTGACCCCCCGGGGCCATCACACATTCAGTTCTTGGGTCCATGTGGGTTTGACGCCACCCTGACCGTGTTTTACAGACCTCAAGGTGGAGCCCTGATAATTAGCCACCTTAGTCACCCTTGTAACATGAGACGCTGGGTCTTCCATTCCATACTCTGAGTGAAGACCCTGGTTTTTAACATTGTTGCCTCTAACAGTCTACCACCTTAGGCCTCCTCTTTAGGATACTCATTACTTTAACGTGCCCATTCCATGCCATGAATCGATGGGGCCAGTCATGATTATTTTTTAGGCGAGTTATTGGATCTCACCACGCTGCTCCGACATCTCTTTGAAATGCATATTACCTACCACACTAGACACTATAGTTGCACGAATAGGGTTTGACCTGTGTGATGTAAGCAATTGCCACGTTAAACGCACAGTGGTTTTGCATAGGGGAGCTTCTTGGCGTGATCCTCCTAAATCGTCATGAATGAAATGATTTTCTCATGTTTTCATTATAAATTGGCTACTGCAGCCACGAATACTACACCCTTCTGATGCAACAAGAAGGTAAAACTAGGTTAATACACCATATTACCACTGATTCTAGTGTAGATATATCTCTTTTTAGTAGGTCCTGAAGAATTACCGCCAGATCCACCAGACTGATAGGCAAGAAACATGTCAACCAATTTGAGCGCAACAATCTGCAATATCATTGCAGAGTCGCCACACTATTTTTTAACCAAGGTGAGAGACAGGAGCATTATAATGAGTCTTCCTGACTCTTCCCATTCTCTGTTTTAACTCACAAGGTTTACTTGAACCTACACTTTTACACTTCTAGGGCCCCTTATACCCACTGCACCATACGGCAAGGAATAAAAGATCTTTGCCAAAAAGCCCCTACATAGGGTGCCCGTCGGGTATTGCAGCGCCGACCTGACGAGGAGCATGCCCGAAGATGAAGCATGACACCCAGCGGGCTGGGTGTGTAAGGGCCCTCATACCGAAAGGAAGGATTCCCCGTCCTTCCTCTCGTTAGCCACCGTAGGATCCCACCTACTCCTTTTTAGGTCTCGCCTTTACCATTCCGCAGGAATGGGAAATGGGGAGAATTATAGTGCTCTATCGACTCTTCAAACTACCGCTTTTCCAGTGGCGTTTTCTTCGAGTTCACGTGGGCACATGCACGAGCTTTAGTGCCATAAATTGTTTTCATTGGCTCTTGACTTTGTCCACGCCTCATTCAGGCTGCTTCCTCCGCCCACCATGGCCATCTGTTCCTGTTCCTAATGGCCCTCCCCCAGCACAGAGCACGCATCGCGGCCGCACAGCACATCAAAGGGCTTCTCCCAGTGTGTGCTGTGCGGCTTCTCCTCCCCTAATTATGTGGCCGGCCGTACTTGTGTTTCCTGGCCGCTTCCCGTCCGCTCTTGTATTTAATTAGCAGCTTCTTTTGTAAAGCGCTCTGAAACTTTTGGGTAATGTTTTTTTGTATGCAAGAGGGCTACGGTCAGCTGACCCGCGATTTTTTCATTAAGCACATTTTTTGTGAATGCATGTGCGTTCTTGCTTTCCTTCTTTCGTTCTTGCATATGCTGCTTCCCTCTTCAAATGCCCTCGCCGTTTTGCTTCTCCTTCAGCTGCCCACAACCCGTTCCTCCACTGCAGACTACCTTCACGACCATTTAAATGAAATGCTTTCATTTTCATTTTTGTTTAGGGCCCGGCAGCTGCTGTTTGCTGCCGGCTCGTTCAGCGTCAGTACATTCGCATGCCTCCATTTCTCACTTGTCCCACTCACCCTACATTGCTCCCCCTGTTCACTCCGCACCCACACCTCTGTTATTCCCCCACCACTCTCGATCCTTTAAATATAATTATTCATGTATCCTTCCACAGCTCGGTCAATTGGGCGCCACTTTTTTCATTTTGCCTAAGCAGTGCACGTCTTTTACCAGCAGTTTCGCTTTTGTCTCATCCTTCATTTTCATTCGGGCCCCCACCTACCCGCCCTCCGTTTTGGTTCGCCCTCAGTATTACTTTCCCCCACTGTAATGGCCCTCCCCCAGCACAGAGCGCGCATCGCGGCCGCACAGCACATCAAAGGGCTTCTCCCAGCGTGTGCTGTGCGGCTTCTCCTCCCCTAATTATGTGGCCGGCCGTACTTGTGTTTCCTGGCCGCTTCCCGGCCGCTCTTGTATTTAATTAGCAGCTTCTTTTGTAAAGCGCTCTGAAACTTTTGGGTAATGTTTTTTGTATGCAAGAGGGCTACGGTCAGCTGAAGGGATTTGTTGCATTGCGAGGATAGGTTTCTTTAAATTATTATTAGTTCTAATATAATGTGTGCTTCGAGCCTAAGGATTCCACTGCTGTCCGGGGTGTCACTCTCATCTCGCTTGGAGTTGCTCGCTCAGCAACAGTTGACTTCTAAGCTCTTCGTTGCTATTTCACGTGGGCTTGTGTGCATATCATTGAAAGCGGAATAAAACCTTTTATCAACCACACCGCCACATTTTTTTCTATGAATGCTACAGCCAAACATTTGAATCAGGACACGCTGATAGCAGATGACAAGAACAGAACATGACTCACAATATTTTATCTTTTCCCGACTCTCGCTGTTAAGCTCACTCAACTTTCGTTTTTCACGGATCGCGTTACCTGTTTTCCAGCTCCTGGATGTGCATGTTTTCCTGTGAGTAATGTCCGGCGTTTGCAGTCTCTGGTTATCTCACAAATGCTTATCTTGACCATGAAGAGCACTATGATATTTCCTACTACGACCAGCCGAAAAAGAGTCAGGCAAACTCCTCAATTATTATGACCCGGAAACATTAAAGAAAAACAAGCATTTGCAATGCAATAGGTCTCGCAATTACGTGAGTTTGAGCTGTTGCCATTGTATGACAATGCTTTTTTTATTTTTGTTTTGGTTTTTCAAACATAAATAAAAGGCATGTTATTTACATCGGCAGTAGCTTAAACTCGCGTAAATGCGAGACCTATTGCATTGCAAATGCTTGTTACCTTTACTTCCCCCTTAGGAACTGCATACTCAATTGTTTTTTACTTAGACTAGGGCCCGTATGCTGGACCTTTATAAGCCCTTTGTCCCTCTTCCTTGATAGCATTGTCCAAACATTCTCACATGTGTGAATTTGGAGGTATTCTTTTTGGCCTGTGGATCAGTTATCCCTGATCATACCTATCTCGCTTTAGACTCATAGTAGAGCAACCCATTCAGTTCATAGCCTTATTATAACTCATAATGTACTGTTTTAGAAGGAATTGTTTTCTTAAGCCAGAGTTCTCCATGTTGCCACCTTCAATAGAGGAAAATGGGTTGGTTGAAACTTTTCCTTGTGCACTGCAAAGCTGTTGATTTCTCTTCTTTTGCTGAAAATCGTCAAAAATCTACATGAGTTTAAATTTGGACTTCACTTTTCTGTTAATATTGGTAGGAGGTTTTGAACCTTGAACTTAGAACAACTTGTTAGCTGTAAAGCAGAAATATCAAACCTCTTAAAGTATCAAGAGGCTGCCTCAGTAGTGACAAATCTATTGTACAGAAGCTTTTAACATACTATTTTTGTTACATTAGTCACAAGTAGTGAATTTAATTGACCGCAACCACTGGTTTTTGGCTCCAGTCTGCTTCACTCTTTATTCCTGGTGATATGGGGCCAGATGCATCATGCAAAGAAATAGTGAATCCTTATTTGCGATTATTAAGGAATCGCAAATAAGGACTCGCAGTCGGCTATGCATGATGAGGATAGCGAAGGAATAAGGATTCGCAAAAAATCGCAAATAATGATAGCGATTCCTTGTTACGAAATCGCTATTGTCAAAAAACTCCAAAGCGATCCCGCTATTTGCGAAATCGCAAATAGCGATATCGCAAATAGCGATTTCGCAAATAGCGGGACTGTGAAAACTACAGAGTCGCATTGGGAGCAGGCTGATGACATCACAACCAGGAAGTCAATCAGCCCATGCTGCCACCTGTGCACAGAGGAACACAGAGGCAGAAGCTGAGTGCAGGGAGAGAGAGCAGAAGAACACAAACTGCAGACTGCTCACAGGAGAAGACAGCCATGTCCCAAACAGCTACAGAGGAGGGTGCAGTGGGGAGGAAGCGAAAAATCAAGTTCAGTGAGTGTGAACTTGACCTCCTCATTGAGGAGGTTGCAAACAATCATGAGAAGCTATTTGGGAAGCTCTCCCTTAAAGTGCCAGAGGCAGATAAAAGAAGGATCTGGAAAGGATCAGAGACAAGGTGAATGCTGTGGGGGTCACACACCGCAGCATAGATGACCTGAAGAAACGCTGGTACCACCTGCGCAGTCGTGCCAAGGAGCGGGTAGCGGAAAGGCTGAAGGAGGCGAAGGGGACTGGAGGAGGAGGCCCAACAGTCCCAGACAACACACCCCAGGAGGACATGGTTGAGGGCACAATTGAGCCAGAAGCAGTGGTGGGAGTAACGCAGCTGGACACATCCGGGGCGGACAGTAGCACACAAGGTAAGATGCATGACAATCAACTGAACAATGTACATACTAATAGTGCCCAAATGTGAATCACCCAGCAAAATCACATTAGAAATAGTCCAGCACACATTTTACAGAGGGACAACAATGCATCATGGGACTTGTAGTCAGTAGAACCCAATTGCCTGTCAGAATCCAACATAGTAAGCCCAAATGCTACCAAAATGCAGTACAGTCATTGATGAGAGACAGTGAGAACATGAATGTATCGATTTATTACTGTTGCTCAACTAATGCAACAACATAAAATAACATTGCACTGTTTCACATCACAGATGCAGCAGAGGTAAACACTGAGGACAGTGATATTGGAGACAGCACACAGGTCAACCAAGAGGCTCCCGTGTCAAAACCTGTGACGCCACCACCACCCAAATCCAAGGCACCAGCAAAACGCAGGGCCACAGTTACACCACTGCAGCCAATGGAGTCAGAACAGGAATCAGTTACCGCTCCTAGTACAAGCCGTCAAAGTGCAAGCAATACAACAACACCGCAGGCACATGTCCGTCCAGGAACAAGACGCAGGCCAAGAACCCATACTTGGGCACAGGATGCAGGAACTCCCATGGAGTGAGTGGCGTGGAGTCACAGATGGTGCGGGTGCAAGCGAGGCACATGGGAGCCATCCACCTGCAGATGACGAAAATGAACACAAACATATCTGTAATGGCTGAGAGTGTGAGGGAGCTCACTACTGCACTAGTGGAGGCACACAGAGAATCCAACAACACCCTGCTGGAGGTGGCGCGTGTGATGCAGGAGGGACACACCCCACAGAGGAGGAGGCATCACCAGTTTCTCACCTGCATGGGCGGCTATACCAGGTCCAGCAACAAGATCTGCGCAAGAGTGGCACAGCTGTCACGTCGGTCTGTAGAAATGCAGATAGATATGGGCCATTGTTGTGGGGATTTGTCCAGGGCACTCGGCCAAATTACAACTGCCGTTGAACTGATGCAGTCTAGCACTGGTGGTCAGGGTAATGTTACAGGGGAAGAGGGTAGTGAGGCATCCAGCCTCAGCAGCATCACTGCGCCACCCACCACTGTCAGGAGGAGCAGTAGCCGTAGACAAGCACCTCCCGCTGCATCCGGGAATGCTGATGCAGATGCAGGAGAAAGACATTTGGGTGTGAGAGGAAGGAGACGCTGAACCTATTCAGAGAGGTGTAATACATCATGGTGACGTAAACATGTACAAGACTATCTTAGTGACTGCATCACAAGTCCTTTGTGTGTCTCTTTTGTCCTTCAGTGCATGCTGTTAATGTGCCAATGGACACCAGCTCTGTTCAATTTCACACCCCTACAGCCTGACGTGGTAATAAATAGTTTACCTTCAAATGCAAAGGAGGGTTGTGTGTCATTATTACATACCTTAGAAATAATGCAGGGTGATGTCTGTACGTTTTCTTTGTCCCTCCGCAGAACTCCCAAGATGTGCCCGGCGTGGTTGTGCTGGGGGCTGGTTGCCCTCTGTCGGATTCCTCAATAGGGATACCTCTCCGTGTTGCTATGTTGTGCAACATTGCACATGCCGCAATTATCCTGCAGCATGTTTCCGGTTGGTACAGCATTGCTCCTCCAGTTTTATGCAGGATGCGAAAGCGACTCTTGAGCAATCCAAATGTCCGTTCTATTAGATTAAGTGTCCTGATGTGGGCTGCATTGTACCTCTGTTGTTGTGGGCAGGCTGGGTTCAGGTATGGAGTCAAGATGTAATGCTTTACCGCGTATGCACTGTCACCTACAGAGTTATGAACAATATGTTAGTGTCAGGTATGAAGTGCCATTACCTAAGTCAGTGATGAGTATTGTATTCTACTTACCTAGCAGGTGTCCATTGCCAAAATCACCCCTGAGCAGACGTGTGTGCAAGCCACTATGGCGGAAGATGTAGGAATCGTGTGTGCTTCCAGGGTATTGTGAAACCAGGTCGGTGATGATGTTCTCAGCATTGCACACTGCTTGGACATTGATTGAGTGATATGCTTTCCGGTTGCGAAATATATACTCATTTACGGCAGGGGGACATATGGCTACGTGGGTGCAATCTATGCATCCGATCACGTGTGGGAACTGTGCTACCTGGTAGAAATCTTGTTTTATTTGGCTCAATTCTTGTGGGGTTGTGGGGGAGGTGATGTGGTTGTTGATCACAGTCATCATGGCGGCCAGGAAGGATTTGAAGAACCGCGAGAGGGAGCTCTGTGATACCCCTCCAGCTTCTGCCACTATATCCTGGAAGCTACCTGACGCAAGCATGTGCAGGCTACATAGTACCTGGACATGAGTAGGGCTTGCCTGGGTCCTACGTGTTTGGCGCTGCAATAGTGGGTCCAATTCATCTATTAAGTCTAGTATCATTTCTGCATTCATCCTGTACTTGTCATAAATCTGCTCACGAGTCTGTCCAAACAATGTGATGCGCAGCCGGAAGATTCTCTCCTGGATTCTCCTTCTGGCCTGGCCTGCTGCAAGTATCCTCCTCCTCCTCGCAAAAATGTAGAGTCCTGCCATTTTGGGAGGCCACTATGGCCTCATGGGTCTGTTTAAATACACCTCTGATGTACAGCAGGTGAGTGGGAATTTTTTTTTTTTAGCACCTGATTGTGATTCCCTTTAAACTGCTATTGCTAAATTGCGATTTTTGATGTAATCGCAATTTGCGATTTTTCATGCATCGGTTTTGCGAATTTTTTGCGAAACGTTTTGAAACTACGGCGTGAGAGTTCACTTTTCTCTATTGAGCTACAACAGTGCTAAGAGCAGCAAAATGCAGCTTGTAGGCATCATGATGTTTCAGCTATCCATGGATTTTAGAAACACTTGTTTCTAATGGGCATTCTGATGGTTCTGTTCTTGGTTAGTGTTGAATCTTGTGCCTGCGGGCAGCCCAGGGATGATCATGAGAAGGCAAACCTAAAAGCACTACAGATTAGCAAGGTTAAGGTGATTACGTGTGTGATGAAAGCCATAGCATGAACTTGCAGTACCTGTCCTCAAGATTGTTCGTCAGATCCATAGCCAGTCGACTAAGTAGCAGATTTCAGAATTATTATTTCAGAGTTATTGCTTATAACCCAAATTTATCCATATTGTTAACCACCTTTATCTTAGCAGGATTCAAGAGGCAAGTACCCTTCTTCCTTTTTCTCAGAAGGGAGACATGAAAGACAGGTGGATTTTTAAGGCTTAAAGCAGACAAAAGTATATGCAGTCCTAGAACGGCAAAGTGAATCTCTTTAGTCCTTTAAGCCAAATAATCCAGGTTAACAACTAAATCTTGCACCTGGCATTGAATGTGGGTCTCTGTTATCTTTCGGCATTATTGTAATTGTAATTGTATTTAAATAGCGCTTACAAACCCTGACGAGGCTTTGAAGTGCTTTTCGGCAAGTAGCATTCTGCTCGGCTGGAGGCTGCCCCCTTGTACCTTTGGAATTCCATTGACAGTGAGACTTATGATATACTCAGAACCTTGTGACTGAGGCACTCTTTTCATTTAACGAGTCCAGAGAGTGCTTTTACCCTTGACATTATTCAGTGATCGGTCCTTTCCCCCAGTGAACACAGTCCAGTGAGAAGTGTTGCTTTTTAGTTGACTATTAGGACGATTTGTATTTTTGGGGCCCCGTTGTTATTCTACTTCAGCCCTATCTTCCATATCTGTTGGTGTCACCTTCATAAATCTATTTTGGGAACTTGACCTCATATCTTTGGTACCACTACCTTTTTATACCCTGGAATAATCCGCCACCTCATCTAGACCTTTGGTTGCCAACTTGTGTTGAGCACCCCACACAGTCACACTACAAAATTGAATGCTTGCCCTGCAGATTGCTTTTAGCCACTGACCCTGAACCACACAGTCAGCGCCCTGATGAAGGATATGTTAATATCATAGGAACTTCCGATAAGCGCGTCTGTGCATTTTTACTGTTTTTGCTTATTCAAACATGGTCATTGAATATTTCATGTATTCAACATCTGCATAGAATGAATTACTGTTACTTGTTGTTTCTGTGATTGTTTCTCTTTTTTGCCTGTCATGTGTATTGTTCATTTGTTTATGTAATTTTATTTTAAGATAGTGTGTCATTTTTGTTATTTTTGTTGTTTGCACTGTGTTACACTTTTTTATGTTAGTTATGTATAGAATTAACTATAGTGTTGTGGTGGGTGCACCTTGTAACCAAATGCGTAAGATATTCTCTTGTTTTTTTATATATAATGAAGTCTCCTATATGAAAAAAGAAAAAAAATATATTTAAAATTTTTGGTACTCTGGATAATAAATTTGAAAAACCACTGGTCTGTATACGAACAGTTTATCATTGACGGACTGCACATCATTAAGAAGAAGTTTTGTTGTTGTTTGAATGCTACTCTGGAACCCAAAAGGATTAGTGGTGAATTAGTATAGGGAAATGTTAAATATTTTGAGCTGTAGACACGTGTGTCTGGTATTTGGATTGAAAAAGAGAATGGAGGGATAGAAGAGGGAAGAGTCTTAAAAGTGTTTATTGGGAGATCATTGTAGTAGTAGGAGGTTGGGGTTGAGTATAGGAGAACTGGAGGAGGAAAGAGTTTCTAGAAATAGATTAGGTAGATCACAGTGGTAAAATGAGGTGTCAAATTCGTCTAAGGTGGGATACATGAGGGAGGAATTTAGAAAGGGTTATTTGGGAGGTCTTAGTAGTAAAATGAGGTTTGGGGTGATGCAAGGAGAGATAGAGAAGCAATGGTCTAGAAAGAGTTATTTTGAAGATTATAGTAGAAGAATGAGGTTTGGGATGAGTCAGAGAGTGGAGGCAGAGGATATATTGAGAGAGGTACAGGGTGAAACATATGGTAGTGCATTGAAAAGACCATGTTTTTTTAGTTTTTATTTACAGTAGGACTAAAATAATAAATGCATAGAAATATAAGTACATGGAAGGTATACATTTATAAGGAAGATAATATATCAATATTTATGCTACATTTCTTTACTCCCTTGAGGGGCCAAGATCACGGAGGCGTATGTCAACTCCCTCCTATCAGACTTTCTGACCAGGAACAACACACTAGACCCCTCCCAGAATGGCTTTCGACAGGGCCACAGCACGGAGTCTACCCTCCTGGCTGTGACGGAACACCTCTGGTCAGCACTCGATGCTGGGCAAACGTCGGCACTGATTCTGCTAGACCTAAGTGCTGCGTTTGACACAGTGTCTCACGCCATTCTGTTACAACGTCTGGAGGAGGCGGGAATAGCCGGTTCTGCCTTGACGTGGCTTTCCTCGTTCCTCAGTGAAAGGTCGTTTGTGGTCACAGTCCCTCCTTTTGCCTCTGGCACTCACCCCCATCAAACAAGGGGTCCCACAAGGTTCCTCCCTCAGCCCCTTGTTATTTAACCTCTATGTCCAACCTTTGGCTGCGGTGTCTAGAAATAGGGGACTGACCATGGTGTCCTACGCCGACGATACTCAGCTGGTGGTGGCACTCTCGAATGACACAGAGAGGGATTCCCTGAAATTTCGGGGCGACTTGGCGGCCATCGCAGAGTGGATGACCGCCAACTGCCTCCAGCTGAATGCAAACAAGTTGGAGGTATTGTTGGTAGGTAGGGACCATGATCTATGGAGTGAACTTTGGTGGCCGGAAAGCCTTGGTAGTGCTCCCCCCTCTACCCCTCCAAAACAGGTCATAAAAAACCTGGGGGTATGGCTGGACTCGTCACTCAGCTACCAAGTCAAACCAAAAAGGTGGCAGGGACCTGCTTTGGGCTTTTGCGGAGGCTCAGACCTATATTGGGCTTCTTTGATCCACCTACACGCCAGATCATCATTCAGGCTACTATAAATTCCAGATTGGACTACACCTTCTCTCTGTACCTATGGTCGAATAAGACCGAAATTGCGAGACTACAAAGGGCACAGAATGCAGCAGCAAGAACCCTGTAACGTCTCAGTAGGTCTGCGTAGGTCCGGCCCGGTGTCAAACACCATTTGCCGGTTACATTGGCTGCCGGTGGCCAAGAGAATTGAATTCAAGGCGCTTTGTATTACTTTTAAAGCCCTGAAATTTACCACCCCTAGCATCCTGGCCAACCTAGTTTCTCCTTATGTCCCCACACATCACCTCCGCTCACTAGGTCAACACCTGGTGAAGGTCCCCAAGTCTCGGAGAGTACGGGCGGGAGGCTGCTCCTTCTGTAGCAGGGCGGCTTACCTCTGGAACTCGCTGCCTGCCCACATCCGTAGCCTCAACAGCTACTTAGAATTCAGCAAGGCCATTAAAACACATCTGTTTCCCACCGTGTAGTATGGGCCTCTTCCTCCTTTTTCGTGATAGTTGCTCTGCTGTCAGCGCCGGGACGCTCCTTTGCTGGGGCAGCTGTTGCGCTATATTAATAGTGGTAACATAACATAACATATTTAGTAAACTCAGACTTTCAAATGTTGCTGTACTGTAGGTTAATTTATTTTGGTGTTTTTTTCTTTTTTCTTTTCAATAGTTCAGTAGTGAAGTAATTGTCCTGGCAGGCCTGACAGGCTGATACCCTGAAATATTTTATAAGGACATTAAAAGCCGCAGACAATGCCATTAAAGCATGGTTAAAAGAAACTCTTGCCAGCTCTGGGAATCCGTGGAACCGTCAAATTGTAAAGGCCATAAGAACGCTACACATGGACAAATCATTACTAACTACAGACACTATTCCATACACAGACTGGAAAAGGGCTATCAACAAGCAGGTTAGACACATTTCCTATCAGATGTGCATCCAGGTCCTAAAACCAACAACTATCCTGCTTCACTTGAATAACTCATACCTCCCTGGGGTACCTCAATTTTTTTTTCTTTTTTAGGTCCTCATTTCACCATTGGCGTCTGCAACTGAACATTTTAAAACCCGATCCATCCTGGGCGTCCCAGGTTGATGTTCTTGCATTCACCTGGAGCTGACCATGCCTGCTTCTTCGTCCGAGGCATGGTGTAATCATAGAACCTTTGAGACCTTAGACCAGCCTCATTTCTCTCCCCCACAAGATCAAAGGTTTCAATACCTTACTATTTACATTGTGTGCAAGTTCCATTTCCAAGCGCGCCATACCTAATGCTGCGTGCAGCCAGTTTTCATAAAGAGGAGGACCTGGTCAAATGGAAGAACAAAGTCCTATCTGGACTTTACCATCTGCAATTCGGAATTTCTGTTTAATCTGGATAGCTTCTCCGTCCTGCCAAGGTCCGAAAGTGACCATAGGCCATTGGTTATCTCCTTCACCACGAATTTAGTTCTCCACAAAAAGGCACCATTTACCTACAAAGGAATATATTCCGATAACTTAAAACGCCTGAAATGGAGTGAGTCTAACTGTCAGAGCATCTTAAAAACAAGCAAGAATTTCATCATGTGTGTTCCAGACCAAGCGGTTTCCCCAACAACAATATGGTCGCAGTTATGCGTACATCTGATCAGAACTTACCCAGTGACAAGGCAGGGCCCAAACCGCATCCCACCAGTAGGAGCAACAGCCCTCCCCATTATAAAAACACTAAAAAGAACGAGAAACAACGCACTGAGGTTGCTATTAAAATTTCCAGAGAACAGCAGCTTCCTTGTTACATATCGTCATGCCCAAAAAGCACTTAGGAGGGCAGTTACCCAAGAGAAAAAGACCCAGGAATCTCAATTCTGGGTCAAACTGGCATGGGAAAGCAAGCAAAAGAACTCAAAGAAATTTTGGTCACTCGTCAACTGCACCGATCGAAACATAACATCCTTTGGATCAGCGAACATTCAGGAAGCAGACTGGATCTCATACTTAACAGAGCATTTCCAGGTACACGATCACCCTGACCGCCCTGGATTAACTTGGGTTTTTGACACTGGCATGGGCGCAGCATCGAATCTCCCACCCGATTCAATGCAGGGGCTTACCTCACCCGATGAATTGTCTGAAGAAAGAGTAGTTAAAGCACTGACGAAAGGGAGACAAGACGGAGCACCGGGCCCGAATGGCCTGCCACAAAGGCTATTCAACTCCGACGTCCCTTTCTGGTCCACGGTGCTATCAAATCTCTTTAATTACACCTTGAGCTCTCAAACAATTCCGGATTCTTGGAGAGGTGCTATCATCCATCCCATTTATAAAGCTGGAGCACGAGGCAACCCGAACAATTACAGATTAATCGCCCTGCTGGATATAGAGGCAAAGCACTTTGCAGGCCTCATTTTGGAGGATCTCAGACAATGGGCAAAGGACAACAATCTGATTCCCCTGAATCAAACAGGGTTCGTTGCCAAATCATGTACAATGACAAACTTATTAACAATCTCCACCATTATTGACAAAGCCCTTTCAAATTCCAGGTCGATTTTTTGCTGCTTTGTCGATTTAAAAGCAGCATTTGACAGGGTGCCCAGGGCTGCTCTGTGGCAAAAACTGAGGCAGTGGGGAATCCCATACAATATCCTGAATCCAATCATTCTGCTGTATTCCAACACATGGGTTCGAGTGAAGTTAGGGTCTGGCTCGCATCTCTCCCGGAAAATCTCGACCTTTCGTGGTGTCAAACAGGGATGCGTGCTGGCCCCCCTCCTCTTCAACCTATTTATTGCGGACCTATCAAGCTCTCTAGAGAAGGTAATCAGCCATTCACCAAAAGTAGGAGGTACTGCTGCCGACGATCTGGCACTGTTCAGCCTCACCAGAGTGGGTCTACAAAGACTCCTTAATGCCTTAATGCAATACACGGCCAACAACCAGCTAGAAATCAACATGAAAAAAAACATGGTTGTTCCGTTTGGTAAAAAACGCTACAGTGGCGGAGGCTGGACAATAGATAATGAAAGCCTCTCAATCGGCCAATCTTACAAATACTTAGGGGTCCATTTGGACTCCAGGGGCAGTTTCTCCAAACAGAACACTGTGATTGCAGTCAAGGCTACAGCGTTAATGGTATCCTTGGCTAAGCTCTCGAGGAGACTCTCAGGCCCTATTGTCTTGCCTCTACTGGAAGTGCTCAGAGCAAAGATCGGGCCTACACTTTCATATGGCATAGAGATATTTACGGGTAAAATGAACAACACCTTAAATAAACTAACAACTAAACTCTATAAGAAATTGCTTTACCTGCCGAGTTCTTCCTCGCCAGCACAGGTCAGACTAGAGCTGGGCTTAATTAACTATGAAGCCTCCAACGTTGGCTCATATCTTAACCTGATCCACAAATTAAGGCAGGCAGAAGCTGGTACCTTGGAACTCCTAGTCTGGAACGAAATCAGTGTGAGCAACCCGGGGGGATCATTCGGCCGCCTCCTAAATGACCACATTCAACAAATGTCTGCTGCGGATCTTTGGGCTCTTAATCCAAGCCAGACTGTCTTAAAAACACAATTAAAAAAGGTATAAAATTGAAATCACTGATCATGGACAAAGCTCTTCTTGCGAAACGCAGTCATGCCTGGGCAGTAGCCAACTCTTATAAACGACTATCCCCGGCCAATTACCTTTCAACAACATTCTCTTATCATCTAAAGCGATGCCTGATCGCCCTCAGACTGGGAGACTGGCGTTTCCTTCAAAATCTCCCAGTATGGCGTCGAAAAAGGGTCGATCTAATGTGCAGAGGGTGTGGGGCAGCAAATGAAACTTTTTTGCACGTGCTTTGCATATGCCCTTTCTTTATTCTCCAACGCAGACGCCTACTCAGGCCAGAATGGAATAGGCTGGGAGTTCGGACTTGTAGGCACGCCATTATTGCTGCTCTGTCCTTAGAGAACACTGTTTTAAATATAAAATTGGCCAAATTCGTTCAGCAAGCTTACAGTCTTTTAGAAAAATTGGAAACGGCTAATGCCCTGCTGATAACCGTGTACAATGATATGTATTTTAACCTCATCTGCATTGTCCGGGAGTGCTAATTTTTAAATCTGACACGTTGCAGTAAGCACTGATTGGAAGGCCAAATTTTATTTTGTTTTCTCTTAACTCTTTTTAATCTGTAAAATTCTACTTAATGTGCTGGAAGAATCTTTTAAAGATATGCTTTTATATATCTAAAGAAAGAATTGTTGTCTATAAAGAGGAGGACTAGCATCCTTCCAGAGTTTGCAGATCTCTCTACGCGCAATCAAAATTAAGCTAAAAAACAGAGCCACTTGTGTCGCCATTAGCCCCCTTAAAAGGTCTGCATCAAGACCAAACATTACTCTAACCAAATTAAGGCCCAATTTAACTTTAAAAATACCCTCCATAGCCTGCTCCACATTAGCCCAAAAAGAGGATCCAGACTAGGACAGTCATAAAATATGTGAATGTCATGGCCTCAACCAGGCCAGATCTGGGACACTTAGGGGACGGACTCACAAACTTCGCTATATTTTTCGGCGTATAGTACAACCTATTAATAACATAGAAGTGATTTTTTTTGAGTGAAGCTAGCCTGACAAAGTTATATAAGATTTGGAGGGTTCTCTTCCAGGGGATCCTCATCAATAGTCATAAGCACTGAATATTCCTGCCCATGTGCGGGACCCCGGAAACAATATAAAAATATATATGTAAAAAACACATATATCTAACTCCACATATATGTATGTACATATATCATTTTTCTCATACCAATGCAGCCCCAAAAAAGAGGCTAACACAATGTAAAACCATGTACATGTACTGCAATTATAAAGGAAACAAATAACACATTAAATCAAATATACTTTGAATTTTGTGTTTTAATGAGTAAAACCACTCATAACTCCTGAAAATTGCTCATAAAAAGACATTGTTAGTCTCAGGGTGCATTGAAAAGCAATAACATAGAAAATGAAAGCATTTTCAACAAAAAAACTGGCACTGTGCCTTTAAGGCAGCCATGAATCCAGGCTTCCCATCATGCCTCAGGGGTGACAGTTAGGTCAGTTGTTCTTTCCGGCTCCTTCTGTCAGGACCCTGGTTAACAGCTCTCACCTTTTTTTGACTTTCTGTCAGAATTACTTGGTGTTTTCTTAAAATTTTTGATCTCACTCGACGGTTTTTTACCTTAGAGAGAGAGTTATACCTTTTTTGGGCTCAAAAAAGGTTTATTTTTTGTCAGAAATGCCTAAGGCTCTTTTTGACACCTGCTCTGCCTGTGGGCATAAGAAGGCTTGGTCTGATACACATCCTGTGTGTATTCGCTGTCTACCTGACTCTCATGAGGTAGCATCTTGTGTCCACTGCCAGTCCTTGTCATCCAGAACTCTCAAGGACAGAGAAAGAAGCAGGATTTATGGACTTTCTGAGAGAGGTAGGTCTCCAAAGAGACTTATGAAGCGGTCGACGTCGAAGAAAGTTCCGACCTGCTCTCCTTCGGCGTCGGGATCGGCGTCGAGGTCTCCAACGACGAAGAAGGTGAAGTCTTCAGCGTCAAAAGTCAGGACTCCGCTGCCGTCAACCGGGCGATGCACAGCGTCGAGTGCAACGTCGAGGTCTCCGTTGAAGCAGGGCGGCTCAACGTCGAGACTTCCGTCGTCGAAGGCTCAGGTAGAGTTTTCGACGTCGAAGCCTCCGCCGTCGCCTACTCATGGGCGCTCGGCGTCGAGGCAGCCTCCGTCGCCGTCTGGTTATAGACGCTCGACGTCGAAGCATCCTCCGTCGTCGCCAGGTCATCGGCGATCGACGTCGAAGCATCACCCGTCGTCGTCAGGTCATCGGCCTTCGACGTCGCGGAAGAGATCGACCTCGAAGCATCCTTCGTCGTCGCCAGGTCATCGGCGTTCGACGTTGAGGGATTCTCCGTTGCCAACCCATCGGCATTCGACGTCGAGGCATTCATCGTCGTCGAAGGGCCAGGGTAGTTCGACGTCGGAGCTTCCTCTATCGACGTCTCACCATCGACGCTCGACGTCGAGGCATTCACAAACGTCGGCAGGGAACTCGCCGTCGAAAGTTGGGCAAAGTTCGACGTTGGAGAAGCCGGTGCGGACTTCACCTCCTCGGAGATCGACGGCGAGGCAGGGAACTCCAGTGGTCCAACCTCAGACAGTGGCACAGCAGTCTATAAGGTCGTCTGGGTCTGCCTCAGCTGCGGAGGATGACCACGGCTCGCAAGTGAGTGACAGTAACGCTGCCAAGCGGAAGAGGTCGCCGGAACAGAGAGACTCTCGTGGTCGCTCCAAGTCTGCGGCTAGCTCAGGTTCGGACTCTGGCCCGGATGTGATTATTTATCAGTCGGGCAGCGAGGCATCCCGGCATTCGCAAAAGGATGCAACGCCTCCATTACCTACTGTCAAGCTTTCACCGAGATAGTACAAACCACTGCATCACTGGGCTCCGGACAAGGAGACAGCGGATCGGTTGCAGCAACCGTTCTCTAGGCCTAGAGAGCGGTCGCGCTCTCCGGTGAGGCAGAAAGAAAGATCACGCTCTCCAGTTCGCCAGAAAGAAAGATCACGTTCCCCAGTTTGCCAGAGAGAAAGATCACGCTCTCCAGTACGCCAGAGGGAAAGATCACGTTCCCCAGTTCGCCAGAGAGAAAGATCACACCAGAGGGAAAGATCACGCTCTCCAGTTCGCCAGAGGGAAAGATCGCGCTCTCCAGTTCGCCAGAGGGAAAGATCGCGCTCCCCAGTTCGTCAAAGGGAACGATCGCGCTCCAGAGTGCGAACAGACAGGCGTCGTTCACGCTCAAGAAGCACAAGGAGAGGCCGAAGAACTCCCTCTACTTCTTCCTCGACCCGCTCTCACAGAGACTACTCTCCTACCCTGACAGACTCTCCTTCAACGAGGGTATCTCCAATCGATGATATCTTCACTTTTCAGGACGTACTGGGTAGGGGAGCTCTTAAGCTGGGAGTTGCCTTAAAAGCTCCGCAGATCAAGACCTCTATAATATTTGAAACACTGCAACATAGGTTTGCACCCAAACCTCTTCTGCCTTTGGTGCCGGGGATTATTGAGCCAGTTATGGACGTCTTCTTGACCCCAGCGACGGTCAAGGCGGCTCCGGCAAGGATTCTTAAGAAGTACAAATCTCCAGAGGACGATCCGCTATTCCAAAGAGCTGATCCTCCCCCGGACTCCGTGATTATTGCAGCGGCGAGGAAGTCCAATGCAGTTGCCTCATCCTCCACTGTTCCTCCGGATAAGGACAGTAAGATGCAAGACTCGTGGGGAAGGCGGGTCCGCAATACATCGGCGTCTTTTCTCAAGGTTGCCAATGCGGAAGCCCTCCTGGGGCGTTATGATTGCTCCCTGTGGGATTCTCTGCAACGTTTTGTGGAGAAACTCCCAACAGAAGACCGTAAGGACTTTGAGGAAATCCTCCTGGAAGGTAGTCAAGTCTCCAACCAGGTGATAAGTGCCGCAACCGAGGGAGCTACCCTAGCAGCTCATGGGTATGCTCATGGGGTAACAGCAAGAAGGTCATCATGGTTGCGCCTAACGGCTTTAAAACCAGAAGCCCAAGCGCGTATATTGAACTTACCTTTTTCAGGTGCTTCTTTGTTTGGCACAAGTGCAGACGAGGAAATGCAGCGCATGAAGGCAGAGCTGGAAACTCTCAAGGCGGTGGGTCTTGAGAAAAAGAAAGAGTTCAAGAAGAAATTTCGCTCCTTCAACAAGGGCTCTACAAAACAGCGGGTTTAAACCCCAAACTGGCAGAAGAGCCAAGATCAGCAGGGGCAGCAAAAGTCCCAGTATAAAGGCAAGCGCAATTACAAAGGAAATAATCAGCGCCACGGCAACAACAACACCGGCAAGGTTCAAGCCAAGCAATGAGTCGGTTCTTCCCCCAGCGCCGTGGACCACTCCAGTGGGGGGTTGCCTGTCAAAGCATTTGAAAGAGTGGCAAAGCATCACAAAAGACAGATGGGTGTTGTCTACGCTTCAGAATGGGTACTGTCTTCGTTTCAGTCGTCAGCCTTCACCAGTTCCCCCAATGTCTACATCAAATCATCAGCTTCACCTGCTGCAAAAAGAAGTCACCACTCTGCTCGAAAAGTCAGCTATCGAGAGAGTTCCGGTCTCCCAAAGGGGAAAAGGGGTGTACTCCCGTTATTTTCTGGTCAAGAAAAAAGGACAGAAGGCAGAATACAGGCCCATCCTGGACTTGCGAACGCTAAATCTGCATGTCAAAAAGGAAAGATTCCGCATGTTGGCGCTTCACCAAATATATCCACATCTCAGGAAGGGAGATTGGATGTGTTCGCTGGACCTTCAAGATGCTTATTTCCATGTCCCAATACATCCCAGTCACAGAAGATTTCTTCGGTTCAGGGTGGGGACCTCTCACTTTCAGTTCAAAGTCCTGCCGTTTGGATTAAAGTCGGCTCCTCGGGTGTTCACGAAGTGCGTGGCGGTGGTCGCAGCTGCACTACGTCGCAGAGGGGTCTTCGTGTACTTGGACGATTGGCTGGTGAAAGGTCCTTCCCCAGTCAATGTAAGGAATCAGTTCCAGACTTGCATACAGCTCTGCCAGAGACTAGGGCTACATGTCAACTTCGGAAAGTCAGTCATTCAGCCCACCCAGAGGATTCACTTCCTTGGTGCTCTGCTAGACTCCGAAACAGGAAAAGTGTTTCCTTCGGAGGAGAGACAATCATCAATCGCCCAGAAATGTCAGCTGATTCTTCGAAGCAATACTCAGAAGGTACGCAGGATTGCCTCCCTGCTAGGGTCGATGGCGTCTTGCATCTTACTGGTTCCGAATGCCAGACTCCGCATGCGTCCTCTTCAACAGGATCTAGAGGACAAGTGGGATCAGCAATCGGCTCGCTGGGACGACCACATCACTATCTCAGACGCAGCTCGAGCGTCTATTCCGTGGTGGACAAAAGCTCAGAATATGCAGGTGGGAATCCTGTTCCATCAACCTCCTCCTACACAAATGCTGATCACGGACGCCTCCCTTCTGGGCTGGGGGGCGCACATGGGTCCCCTGCAGGTTCAAGGTCAGTGGTCACACAAGGAAAGCACTTACCATATCAACATGCTGGAGCTGAGAGCAGTACACCTGGCTCTCAAAGCGTTCCTCCCCTCGATCTAAGAGTCATTGGTGCTAGTACAGACGGACAACACCACCACGATGTACTACTTGAACAAGCAGGGGGGGACGCGCTCTCGGACGTTGTCGTTGGAAGCGCAGAGGATCTGGCATTGGCTTCTAGCTCGAGAGCTATATGTCACGGCAGTTCACCTTCCAGGAGAACAAAACGTGAGGGCAGACGCTCTAAGCCGTCATTTCAACGACAAAGAAGACTGGGTTCTTCACGACGAAGTGGTGGAGGAACTTTTTCAATCCTGGGGTCGTCCCTCCATAGACTTGTTCGCGGACGATCAAAACGCCAAATGCCGAAGCTTGGCCTCCAGATTCCACCGGCCAGGCTCGAGAGGGAATGCTCTTTTGATCGACTGGTCAAAGGAATTTGTGTACGCCTTTCCACCTCTGCCGTTGATTCCGAAGGTGGTGAGCAAGCTAACACACTCATGCACAACGATGATTCTGATTGCTCCCGATTGGCCGAGGCAATGGTGGTACACGGACCTGCTTCATCTGTCAGTGACACCTCACAAGAGGCTGCCATGCAGGCCGGACCTGTTGTCCAAGATGGACGGGAGGATCTTCCATCCCAACCTTCCGTCACTGAGCTTGGCAGCATGGCTCCTGAGGTCATCCAATACGGCCATCTAGGGTTGCCAGAGGACTGCATGTTCATTCTGAAAGAGGCAAGGCGTCCTTCCACCAGACATTCGTATGCATGCAAGTGGAAAAGATTTTATATGTGGTGTATAGAGAATAGTCATGATCCTATCAAATGTCAAGAAGAAGCAGTTCTTCCTTATTTGTTGTATTTAGCTAAAGCAGGTTTGAAGTTTAATTCCATCAAGGAGCACCTAGCGGCCATAACGGCTTATAGGCGGTCACCTGCTCAAACCTCTTTTTTCCAGCTAGCATCTGTCAAGGACTTCCTGCAAGGGTTGAAAAAAGTATACCCTCCAGTGCGTCCTCCTTCTCCACCCTGGGAGTTGAACTTGGTGCTATCAAAATTAATGGGTCCTCCCTTTGAACCCATTCACAAAGCCACTTTACAACATCTTTCATGGAAAGCGGCTTTTTGGTGGCTATCACGTCGGCTCGCAGAGTGAGCGAGATTCAAGCCCTCTGTGCATCGGAGCCCTATACGGTGTTCCATTTGAATAGGGTGGTGCTACGGACGCATCCATCTTTTTTGCCTAAAGTGGTGTCAGATTTTCATGTAAATCAGATCATTTCTCTGCCCACTTTTTTTCCCAACCCCTCTACTCCAGCTGAGAGGGCTCTACATTCTTTAGACCTAAAAAGGGTTTTAAAATTCTATCTTGACAGGTCTAAAGTGATTCGTCATTCTGATCATATTTTCATTAACTATGGATCGATCAGGACAGGCCATTCTGCCTCGAAGCGTTCCATTTCCAGATGGATCGTTTCATGTATTAAACTCGCTTACCAGCTAGAGCAAAAACCTCTGGGTTTTTCTCCCAAGGCGCATTCCACCAGGGGAAGAGCTGCGACTGCGGCTTTTCTCAATAATGTGCCCATGTCTGAGATCTGTAAAGCGGCGACCTGGCAGTCCGTCCATACATTTACCAGACATTATTGTCTTGATTCTGACACAAGAGCAGATACCCAAGTAGGCCAAGCCTCCTTGCGGAATCTGTTTAGCAGCCAGGCTAGGCTGTGATGTTTGGTCTTTTAAGGTAGAAGATGTACTTCTCATTTACCTGCAGGTGGTTGTTGGGCTTGCTATTCTATTCAGTGCTTATGACTATTGATGAGGATCCCCTGGAAGAGAAGGATAAGTTACTTACCTGTAATCCTAGTTCTCTTCCAGGGGTATCCTCATCAAAGTCATAAGCAACCCACCCGCCTCCCCAGGTAAATGAGAGCTGTATGTTTTCATATGTGTATTTAGCCCTGACATCAGGGTTATGCAAAGAACAACTGACCTAACTGTCACCCCTGAGGCATGATGGGAAGCCTGGATTCATGGCTGCCTTAAAGGCACAGTGCCAGTTTTTTGGTTGAAAATGCTTTCATTTTCTATGTTATTGCTTTTCAATGCAGCCTGAGACTAACAGTGTCTTTTTATGAGCAATTTTCAGGAGTTATGAGTGGTTTTACTCATTAAAACACAAAATTCAAAGTATATTTGATTTAATGTGTTATTTGTTTCCTTTATAATTGCAGTACATGTACAAGGTTTTACATTGTGTTAGCCTCTTTTTTGGGGCTGCATTGGTATGAGAAAAATGATATATGTACATACATATATGTGGAGTTAGATATATGTGTTTTTTACATATATATTTTTTTATTGTTTCCGGGGTCCCGCACATGGGCGGGAATATTCAGTGCTTATGACTTTGATGAGGATACCCCTGGAAGAGAACTAGGATTACAGGTAAGTAACTTATCCATGTCCCATATAAGCTAGCTGAGGCTTCCTCCAACATGGAGGAATTCCAGACTAGATGAAGTGGAGGGGACTGTAGTTCCTCCGTGTCCAGCAAGTTCCTATACCAAAATCCCACCTCTTTCTTCCTGGGGTTAGGTAATTGAAGGGCAAGCTCGATATCCCAATTACCCCCAATGTTCTCTTTCTCCGCCAGATAACAAGAGCATAATTGCATATATTTAAATCTGGAGAAAGAGTCCCCGATCTTAACTCTCAGGACCTCCCAAGGGAGAACCCCCTCCGATGTTACTAAATCAGACCATACCTTGATCCCTGCTCTCCTAACGGGGAGTGATAGGCTGTCCCTAAGGCCTAGTGGTAAACCAGGGGAGTCCCAGATTGGGGCGAAGTCTGAGTAATATCTTATACCCCATCTCCCTTTGACTCTGTTCCAGACCATAAGAGCTAATTTTAATACCTTGAGGCGGACTTTTTGTAGAATTTTGGCGCTCCAAATTTATATAAGAAGCCTGTGTCGCCACCCTCAATGTGAGCCATTATAGTCAAGATCTGACCCCAGTTGGAATTGTCAGGGCTAAAAAGGAGACAGCGAATCTTTTTTAGCTGGAAATAAAATGCATACCCCAACACATCTGGGAGCGCTAGGCCTCCTTTTAACAGCTTTCTTGTTAGCTTTTTCCAGGATATCCTTGAGTTTTTGTTCGCCCAGATAAAACTACCTATTTTCCCCTGGATTTTCCCCAAGATTTTATCTGGAAAAACCAGAGGTATGGTACAAAACAGGTACGTCAATTTGGGCAAGATGACCATCTTAACCAAATTCACCCGGCCGTAGATTGTCAGGTGTAGGTTCTGCCACCTGGAGAAAAGATGGTCGATCTCCTTAGCCACCTTCTTCATGTTGGTCTGGGTAATATTGTTTAAGTCTTGTGTTATTGTTATCCCCAGGTACTTAAACTCAGCACTGCAGGCACCAGCCCAATTATCTACCCCCCAGCACATAACCTCCGTTTTAGAGTTGTTAATCAGGTAACCAGAGTACAGACCAAACTCAGTCAGGGCATCCTCAACCCTGGGAAGCACCTCTGGTGGATTACTGGTATAGACCAGCAAATCATCAGCGTACAGGGCTAATTTACAGCTGTAATCCATAACACTAAATGGGTTGATCAAATCGTCCTTCCTCAACGCCTGCGCCAGGGGTTCGATATAAATATCGAACAAAAGGGGCAAAATGGGGCACCCCTGCCTCGTACCCCTTTTTATAATAAAGCGCGGTGTCAGGAGGCCATTTAAGAGTATGGCTGCGGAAGCTCCCTCGTAACACCCTCTGAGTGTTTCAATAAAGATGGTTCCAAAGCCCATAGTTTTTAACACTTCCCATAAGAAGCCCCAGTTGACGTGGTCGAAGGCCTTCGCAGCGCCATACGCTGCCACTGCCAAGGGCTCCGACCTTGCCACCGCTAAATCCATACTGCCTATTAATTGCAGAGTTAACTCTTGGATATGTCTGCCAGGGACAAAGCCCTTTTGGTCTGAATTTATAAGTTGTGGGGCCAACTTAGCCAATCTCCCTGCCAAAACACTGGTAAAGATCTTGTAATCCGCGTTAAGCAGGGAGATAGGCCTATAGGAGTGTGCATTAAGGGGATCCTTCCCTGGTTTTAAAATGAGCACTATTATGGACTCTTTCCACGATGGAGGAGCCCTACCCTCTTGGCTGTATACATAATTAAAGAGCTCACAAAGTCTTGAAACCAAGACCTCCTGGAACACCTTAAATACTTCTCCTGGGAGAACATCTTTCCCAGCGGCTTTATTATTCTTTATTTTCTTAATATGGGATCTGATTTCTTCCTCCGTAAAGGGGCTATTCAGCATGTTCCGACCTTCCTCTGTCAGGCTTGGTAAGGCCTTGTTCTCCAGCCATTTTGAGATGTTATCAGGGTTTGGAGAAACCTCCTCGTAAAGTTTAGGGAATAGGGAGAGCAAGTGCCTCTGCATATCTTCTTCATGATCTCAAGAGATGGTTCCCTCATCATCTATAACTAAGTTGTTAATATTATTTCTTACCCTGTCCGCTTTGATCTTACGGGCCAAGATCGCTCCAGCTTTTTCACCGTATTCGTAGTTCTCCATACCATGGACAGCCCATTGCACCTTAACTTTTAGGTCTAACATCGCCCTATATTCAGAGCGTTGACGATCCAGGTCTTCAAGGACTTGTGGCAGGTTATCTGGATGTCCACTCAGTCTAGCGGTTTCTAACGAGGAGATCTTAACCTCCAATTTTTTAAATTTCAATGCCTCTTCCCTATTCTTAGCACAGGTCAGGCTATGCATGTGTCCCCGTATATGGGCCTTAAATGCGTCCCAAACAACCTCAGGCGATGTTGAGCTATTGTTATCATTAAAGAAGTTGTCTATAGAAGAACTGACCGCAGTAACTATATCTATATTATGAAGCATTGCCCTCTTTAGGGTCCATCTGGGCGCTAAATTATCCCTGGGGCTGCCCATCAGGAGTGTAAATAAAATGGGAGCATGGTCCGATAGGACACTTGGGAGTATATTGATGTCTACTACTGTCTCTAAACATGGCCTATCCATTAGAATGTAATCTAGTTTTGAGGCATGCCCGTATTTTTTACTGAAATATGTAAAAACCCGGGACTGTCCCCCTCTTGGCCTCCCAGCTGTCTATTAGGCCTATTTCATGAATCATATTGACCATGGTACGACGGGATCGTGGAGCAGCAATATGCTGACTATAGTTTGATCGATAATGTCGAGGGTCCAGGAGAACGTTGAAATCACCCCCTATAACCACAGGGGAGGTGACCTCCACCAACCTGGTCTGCACTCTGAGCAAGCAGGAGGGATCATCGATATTAGGGCCATAATAAGATACCATAGCCAATCCCCTCCCGCCAAAATCTGCCTGCGCCAGCATCCATCTACCCGACTGGTCTGTAGATATTGACTTCAAAATGCCACCAGAACCAGCCTTGATTAGTATTGCAACCCCCTTATTAGACACTGTCTTCTCAGAACAGCCGAACGATCCTACCCATCTGGGTTTACCAAAAAACTCCTTACTCTCACTGAGGCTTAAATGGGTCTCCTGGAGGAGGAAAACTTGAGCTGGAGATTGCTCCAAATACCTCATTATCATCCCACGTCTCCGAGGGCACCGAAGCCCATTAACATTCCAGGAGATGCATTTTACCCTGATATTAGCCATAAGGTGATATCTCTCATTCTTGCTTTAGCTAGGCACCCAGCAGCCCACTTGCTCAACCAAGAACTAATAAGAATTAAGGGGAACTGAGGACTCCTTAATTTTTTATTTTCTCACACTGCCACCCTACCCGTGCCCCCCTTCCCACCCCTCTCCTCCCCCCATAACCTCAAAAACCCAATCCTCCCAGGGGAACCCTCCCTTCTCTGAGCATAAGCTCTTGAGCGGATGCCCTCCCTCCCCTGTGTATGTTCTAAATAGTGAAAAGAGAAAAAAATAATAAAGAATGAATTAGCTTATCCTAAGTGGAGACTGTCGCTTGGTGAGCGGCCATGTAAAACGTGTGGTGCGCGGTTTAATGCATCATGTCAGACCCAGCTATCTCTTAACATACTGCAACTAAGTCCCAGCGGATTGCACCCCCACCACGCTACCCCCACTATTACTTTTCCTAATCTTTTCGATTAAGCTGTTAGCTTCCTCCGTCTGATGTATATTTTACATGTGGTTATTCCACATTATGCGGAGTATTGCTGGGAATTTCAACTGGGCCCGAGCCCCTAAAGAGTTCAAAATAGCCAATCTCTTGCCCAGCTCCTATTGCCTTGTAGCAGTTATATGAGACACATCTGAACAAATAGTAAAGGCAAAAGGGCTGGAGAAAGAGGTTGACTTTATAGAGCCAATTTTCAAGGCTGAAGACAAAATCCTTTCTTTAATGGCGTATCTAAGAAAGTTCACCAAGATCTTCCTAGGGCGCTCTTTCCCGGGTTCCTCCTATACGGGTCTCGATGTACCCTCTGAATGTCCCCTAAAAGATCCAAGTCCGCATCCGGAGAGTCTTTCAAGAGTGTCGTCTTGAGGAGCGTAACCAAGAATGCCTTAATATCACTCCCTTCAAGATCTTCGGGGACATTCAAAATTTTTAGGTTGTTTTTCCTAGAGTGCTTTTCAAGACGCTCAATGTCGTCCTTCATCTCCCGGTTCTGCTGTACCAATTTATCCATTACGACAGAGGAGGATCCCAAGGCGACCTTAATCTTGGGTAGCTCAGCTTCCAGGGCATCCGTACTTTTGGCAACCTCCTCAACCTTCTGGGCCAATACCTCACATGATGCCTGAATATCAACCTGGTTTGCCTCCGAGATTGTAAATCTCCTACCGATATCCTCCTTCAAACTCAACAAAATATCCGCCAAAGTCCCCGGCCTCGGCACTGACTGTGGAGCTGTGGGTACTGCATTGTTAATCTGAGGAACCTTCCCATCTGGAGAATTTATAGCCGCATCTCCCAATTCTCCCCGCTCCCCCTGCTCTATACATTGACTGGCTAATACGGAGAAACTATTTGATAGCTCCACCGCTGAGTGAACAATTATTTGCTAGTAAGACTGAGGAGACAGAGAGGACTGAGAAGGCTAGCTAACCTGAGAGGGTTGAGGGGCGCTATCTATAGCACCTACAGGAGAGGCTACAGAGGAGGCTATAGATGGGACCAGGCCCCCGGTAGAGACTGAGGCCATCCTAGTGGCTTTATTGTTGCCACTATCCGAGGTGAGCGAGACCGCAGAGAGAACTCTGTAGTACGACTTCAATGATGGAGTGAATTTAGGTGCTGCAGATTGGCCTCCCCTCGCTTTTTTCCTACCCTTTCCCCTTCCTGGGGGGGTATCTACACCGATGTGACTCTCCTTCCCTTTCCTGGAAATAGCCTTAATTTCTATAACGGGAGGGGACATTGAAGGCTTAAGGGAGGCTGGTAGAATGCTAGCAGTCCTGTTTCGTAGTGTGTAACGGCTAACCCCCACCTCAGGCAAAGGGACTATCGGAGGCCAGCCTGAGGTACCTAACTGAGTACTAGGTTGAAGACTTGCTGTACCACGCCCACGCCTCTCCATGCAGGACACCAGGTATTTACAGGCAGAGCTAGCAGCCTCAGACGAGGGGATTTGTGAAACAA
Source organism: Lissotriton helveticus (assembly GCF_964261635.1). Classification (NCBI taxonomy): domain Eukaryota; kingdom Metazoa; phylum Chordata; class Amphibia; order Caudata; family Salamandridae; genus Lissotriton; species Lissotriton helveticus. The sequence continues at coordinate 695,742,930 of NC_136068.1, forward strand.
CTTAAGGATTTTCTAAGGCTCCGCTATTGTCGAGCCACCCCCAGTCCTGTATCCCAAAGGTCCTTACCCCCTTGAGAGTCAAACAGCCAGACTCAACATCAGTAGCCTCTTTATCACGACCCCCCCAGCGGGTCACCCCCCCAGCGGGAATGCTTCTTGGCTGCAGACACTTTACCAGTTCCCGGTCTTACGAAACCTCCTTGAAAGAATGCCTCCAGCCCACCTGTACCAAGTCCGAGGCGCTGGGTCATAGTGCCCACACCGTCATTCGCTCCCACCTGTTAGCACCCACACAACCACACCACACAGTTCCCACCCAAATGATACTCCTGACACATGATTATGGGAAAGAACTGTTGCAGGTTTATTTCATACAACACATATGTATGACGATTTAGGTGGGTCATCTTACGGGCGATCCAAAGCAGGCAGCCCCTCGCTGTCCCGCATGCCTAAAGAGCCGTCTTGCACGGTGAGTTGATGCTCAAACGGTGCAGCACATTGGCATCCTCGTAATACTCCCGCCCCCCCTGTCAGGGCGGAGCGGTGTGGCACACCCCCGTCAGTTCAGGCCCCCCCGACCGCCCAAAGGACTAACGGGACGCCGACGCGGTTTCCAGGAACCTCCTTCGGCTTCTGGTTCTTGGCTCTGACACCCTTACTGTGCCATGCAGAGGTACCCTTACTGTACCCTTCTGCCGCAGAGGTACCCTTACTGTACCCGTCTGCCTCCGGATCGCCCTGTAACTCCGCCTGCAACACAAAACAAAAAAAATTACAACATTCTATCCATTGCCCGCCGCACGAGCAGCTGGGTCAGGGACAGGGAGGGAACAGCGCTCGGGCGCGGGCGAGCAGGAAAAGAGGCCCGGCCGAGGGCGCGCTGTAGATAAATAGGGGTGAGTACGCCCCTTCCACAGGTGAGATCGCCCCCCCCCCTTACAGCCAATGTCCGGTGGCAGCGGGGAGGGTCAGGAGCCAACTTCTTTACTCCGCCCACCCTCCATGAGCAGGCATGGGTGCTCCGACTAGTGGCACTAAAGCGCTGCTTGCCCATGCTCCCCTGCGGGTCACGCAATCAGCGGCAGTCTTCTCGGGTTTCTCCTCCACTCTCTTGCAGCTCCGAGCTCCCGGAACCAGACGGGCTCCGTCTGCGCGCTGCCCCCTGCACCACAAACCATCCGCTCTCTTCCCGGCGAGAAGAGAAAAAAAAAGAAGATTTTGCAAAACCTATCTGCACCCAGGAACTTAATAAAGATGTTGTCAATAAACCTCTAAGAAGAAAGATTTGACCTGTGGATATGAGTTTTCAAAAAATATGAGCGGAATGCCACCAAGAGAGAGCAGAGTGATATAAAATTATGTAGAACTACAACTGAGCCCTCTCAAAGTCCAGCCCTCGCTGTTTTAACCTCTTGATAAATAATTATATTGTTGTCGAAATGAGCAAAGAGAGCAAAAAAGAGACAGACCACCAGCCGCTCACTGTCGCTACTCGCTGCTCGTGTATAATTCTTTCCTCGGGGGAAAAAGCAGGAAAACGCGGCCACCCGCTCACCGCGCGCCCTACCACTCATACCAAAAGTTTTCCTCGTAGAAAAGCAGGAATAAGCCTCCAGCCGCTAACCGCCGCCATCCTCCATCCGCTTGGGTCAGACACCATACACAGTGGGAGGAGCTCCGTCACGGCCGTTAGCTTCCGGCCGTCATGTAGGGGGTACCTCAATTTTACCTCCTCGAAAGTCTGAACGCAGTGGCCCGAAGGAATATAATGTTCATGTGTCTCTTAGGTTTGCGCTCCCTGCCTTCAACCGATGGGCGCCATCAGGTGAGGAAGGGGCCTGCAGACTGTGCAACTACACGTCTGAATCATGGTTGCATCTTCTGTGCTGTTGTCCCGCCCTTGGCGCTCCCAGAAGACGACTTTTAAAACCTTTATATAAAAAGGGGCACCAGTACATGTTGGGAGGCATCGGCCCTCTGCTTTACTTCCCTAGAGGTTCAAGTGCTTGCAAGGGTTGGAAAATATGTGAGACTCTTGGACTTTCTGTTTTTACCTCCTCCTGTCCCCCTATTCCAGTTCCTCACCCCAAAAACTTATCACAGACTTTTTTCGCCCCCTTTCCTAGTATCCCTGTACCAAATTATTATATCCTTCGCTGTGGAAACCAGTCACATGATTATAATTGTGACTACAAAACTGCCTCACCAGTAATATCAATCAATCAATACATTTATAGAGCGCGCTACTCACCCGTGAGGGTCTCAAGGTGCTGAAGGGAGGGGGGGTGCTGCTATTGCTCGAAAAGCCAGGTCTTGAGGTGTTTCCTGAAGGTGAGATGGTCTTGGGTCAGTCGTAGGTGGGTAGGGAGGGAGTTCCATGTCTTGGTGGCCAGGTAGGAGAACGATCTTCCTCCCGTGGTGGTTCTGTGAATCCGTGGGACGGTGGCGAGGGCGAGGCTGGCGGAGCAGAGCTGGCGGGTCGGAGTGTAGAACGTGAGGCGGTTGTTGAGGTATTCGGGGCCCATGTCGTGGAGCGCTTTGTGGCGTGGGTGAGGAGCCTGAACGTGATCCTTTTGCTGAAGGGGAGCCAGTGCAGGTTTCTCAGGTGGGCAGATATGTGGGTGTTGCAAGGGATGTCGAGGATGAGTCGTGCGGAGGCGTTCTGTATGCGCTGAAGTTTTTTCTGAAGTTTCGCTGTGGTTCCTGCGTATAGGGTGTTCCCGTAGTCCAGTCGGCTGGTGACGAGGGCCTGGGTGACCGTCTTTCTGGTTCCGGTGGGGATCCACCGGAATATTTTTTGAAGCATGCGCAGGGTGTTGAAGCATGAGGATGAGATGGCGTTGACTTGCTTGGTCATCGTGAGGGAGGAGTCCATGATGAATCCCAGGTTGCGTGCGTGGTCCGTGGGTGTCGGTGCGGCGCCCAGCGCTGTGGGCCACCAGAAATCATCTCAGGCGGAAGGGGACTGTCCGAGGATTAGGATCTCTTGTCTGAGTTCAGTTTCAGACGGCTGAGCTTGATCCATTCCGCGACTTCTTTCATTCCTTCCTGGAGGTTGGTTTTGGCGGTGGCTGGGTCTTTGGTGAGGGAGAGTATCAGCTGGGTTTCATCGGCGTAGGAGATGATGTTCAGATTGTGTTTGCGTGCGATGGCGGCGAGGGGGCTCATGTAGATATTGAAGAGTTTTGGGCTGAGTGAAGAGCCTTGAGGTGCGCCGCAGATGATCTTGGTGGCCACAGAGCGGAAGGGAGGGCAGCGGACTCTCTGGGTTCTGTTGGAGAGGAACGAGGTGATCCAGTCCAGGGCTTTTCCTTGGATCCCAGCGTTGTGGAGGCGGGTTATTAGAGTGCGGCGGCAGACGGTATCAAAGGGGGCTGAGAGGTCTAGGAGTATGAGGCGGTTGTTTCCCCGTTGTCAAGCAGGGCCCTGGTGTCGTCGGTGGCTGCGATGAGGGCGGTCTCTGTGCTGTGGTTGGCTCGAAATCCGGACTGGGATGGGTCGAGGGAGTAGTTTGCCTCGAGGAATGTGGTCAGCTGTCTCTTGCCGGTCTTCTCGATGACTTTTGCAGGGAAGGGAAGAAGAGAGATGGGGCGGAAGTTTGTGGTATATAAATAAATAATACCGGATCTAGGTTTTACTGGACATAGCAATAACAGATAGCTCAATAAATAAGAGTCAAGATTCGAGGTAGTAGGAGTTTGCAGGTTTAATACAGCATAAAGGACAGGAACAGGACAACCTGCACGGGAACAGGATGGCAGCGCTGCCTGGGACAGGATCAAGGGAAAGGAATCGGCGTAAGGGAATGGGGTAACATTTAATAACAGTGCACAAGCATATATACTAAAACAGTTGCATTACAATACATATGATAGGCGGAGCAGTGGGTGTGGTCAATAGCAGTCGCGAAAGATAAGGGTGAAAGTAGGTGTAACAAGAGGCGTGTACATAGACATGTGATGTAAACGTAACAGAATATGTCATAAATGGGGCGGAAACATGGAGGGGGCTACCTAAGGAGCCGGGACCTCTAACCTAATGGTGCGCGCAAGCTGACAATGACGTGTTACTAGGAGAAGCTGGGGGCTATGAACTCTGTGCTAGGAGTAGAGACTGAAGTCTGGAGAGTCAGGGCGACATGTACCTAAACCCTATCTAGTATCTAATGTTTAGAGGACATGTTGATATAAACTAAGAGTCAGGAGGGGAGAGGCTAACAGACTCTAAGACTGGAGCATGCATTATTCTACATGTAGTGCGTGATGAAGAATATTAAATGACCATTAAATGCAGTATTTCTCTCGCATGGAGACGTAAAGGCTAGACTATGACGGAAACTATTGATGCGATTCAGTAGTTTAGGAATGCAGAGAAGGAGGGCTGGACTGATAACTAGAATCATAACATACTCTTGGCAGACTCGTAGGCAGAGCCAGGCCGAGCCGGGCACTGTGAGGCAGGAAGTAAGTGAAGGGTCGAGGATACAGGTGGGGGCTGTATCGCTCCTCAGCGAGGGTTCAGGAGACAGGAGCTGAATCTGATGTCCGGGCCCTTTTGAGGCCTAGAAACGGGGACTTTTCAATGAAATAACGTGCACACTGAGAAACGTGGCAACGTAACTTTACATAGGCCTAATACTCGTAGCTTTCACGAGAACTGGGAACTGGGATACTAGAGATGGACACAACTGTAATTGCGTCTTTAATCGATCATGGGGAAATACATATGCATATTAATCATGCACACATAACATAGGATGGGGAACACGTAGGGACACAGAACATGGCAAAATTTACTTTTCCACAAGTTCTTGAGGTCTTTAGGGTCCGCTGTGGGCTTCTTCAGGAGGGTGTTGATTTCTGTATGCTTCCAGCTCTCTGGGAAGGTGGCGGACGTAAAGGAGTTGTTTATGACGTTCCGGAGGTGGGGGGCGATGATGGTGTCAGCTTTGTTGAAGATGTGGTGAGGGCATGGGTCAGAGGGAGAGCCAGAGTGGATTGTGTTCATGACGTGGGTGGTATCATCAGTGCTGATGAGGGTCCAGGCGCTGAGGGTGGTGGTGGGGGGTGTTGGTTTGGTGACTGGAGGCGGAGTCTGGGCGCCGAAGCTGTTGTGTATATCGGCAATCTTGCGGTAGAAGTACGTGGCGAGGGAGTTGCAGAGGTCTTGCGACAATGTGATGTCGTTGCTGCTGGCGCTGGGATTGGAGAGTTCTTTTACGATGTTGAAGAGTTCCTTGCTGTTGTGTGTGTTGTTGTCCAGCCGCTCTTTGAACAATGTCCTTTTGGTGGTGCGGATCAGCTGGTGGTGTTTGCGAGTGGCGTTTTTGAGAGCTGTCATGTTTTCTGTTGTCTGTTCGTGGCGCCAGGTTTTCTCAAGAGTTCGGCAGGATTTCTTTGATTCTTTGAGGGCGTCGGTGAACCATGTGGGTTTCCTGTTGCTAGTTTTGCCTGTGGGGTTCTTTAGTGGAGCAAGGGCGTCGGCGCAGTTGGTCATCCATTGTGCGAGAATGTGGGCTGCGTCGTTGGTGTCAGAGGTGTCGGTTGGTGGGTTCTGTCTCAGTGATGTGGTTAGCTGGTCTGTGGTGACTTTGCTCCAGAGTCTGCGGGGGATCTGTTGCGGGCGGTGGTGGGATGTAGTCTTCTTAAAAGTGAAATGGATGCAACTGTGGTCGGTCCAGTGTATCCCGGTGGAGTGGCTGAAGAAGACGTGGTTGCTGGTGGAGAAGATGGGGTCGAGCGTGTGGCCGGCGTAGTGGGTGGGGGTGTTCACCAGTTGCTTGAGTCCGAGGTTGGCGAGCAGGTTGGTGGGGTTGTTGTCGTTATTGTTCTCCAGGTGGAAGTTCATGTGCCCCAGGAGGATGTATTCCGATGAGGCGAGGGCATGCGGGCTGATGAAGTCGGCGATGGTTTAACTGAATTGTGTGCGCGGGCCCGGGGATCTGTAGATGAGGGTGGTCTTTGAGTCAGTGTGGATCCGGAAGTGTAGGTGTTAGACGGCGGTGAGGGTGTCTTCGGTGTTGGTCGCGACTTTGATGGTGTTCCTGTAGATGATGGCGATTCCTCCTCCGGTTTGGTTGACACAGTCCTTACGGGTGATCTTGTAGCCGTCCGGGATGGCTATGGCGATGTCGGGGGCTGAGGAGGCGTTCATCCAGGTTTCCGTGAGGAAGGCGACGTCCGGTGCTGTTGTATCGAGCAGGTCCCAGAGTTCTACGGCGTGCTTGTGGACGGAGCGGGTGTTGAGTGGGATTTACTTGAGGTGGTTGTTGATGTTGCTTGGTCCGGGGGGGGCGGGGTGCAGGTTCGGAGGCAGGTGAATTTGCAGTCTTCGCAGGTGAAGGGTCTGTGGGTGCGCTTCGGGGTGGCTTGGTAGCAGGCGGGTGGTCGTCCGTTGTTGAGTGCGTTGAAAGCGGCGGTGTCGTATCTCAGTCGGGTTTCCTGGCTTTGGCGGGGTTCTGGCGCTGGGCGCGGTCCAGGCGCGGACTGGCGCAGCAGCTGCACGGCCTCCATATGAGGGGCTGTGAGAGGGAGGAGCAGCTGGGAGGCGGGAGTTGGGCGGCGAATGGGACAGCAGGGAGGTGGAGCCGCACGGGACGCAGCGGCGGGAAAGCGCGAGTGGGGGCGGGAGGTAGAACCAGAAGGCAAACGGGGGTCGGGGGGAGAGGGTTCAGAGGGTACAGAATAAAAACGGGCACCAAAGGGCACAGAATAAAAAAGCGGGCACAAAGGGTACAAGGGTACAGAGGAAAAAAAAGGGAAAAGAGGCAGTAAGTCACAGAAACGGAGACAGAGACAGGCACGCGAGCAGAGTGGCAAGCGCAGTGGCAAGCGCAGTGGCAGCGAGAACAGCGGCACAGGAGGACCGTGTGGCGGCTGAGGGGGGAGACCTACCTGGTGACAGCGTCAAGGGTCGCTCCCTTCACCACCGCGCGGCCTCAATATGAGGGGCTGTGGGAGGGAGGAGCAGCTGGGAGGCGGGAGTCGGGCGGCGAATGGGACAGCAGAGGGGCGGGGCCGCATGGGACGCAGCGGCGGGAAAGCGCGAGGGGGGGCGGGGGGGGGGGACCAGAAGGCAAACAGGGGGAGAGGGTAAAGAGGGCACAGAATCAAACGGGCACAAAGGGCACAGAATAAAAAAGCGGGCACAAAGGGCACCAGGGCACAGAGGAAAAAAAAAGGGAAAAGAGGCAGCAAGTCACGGAAACGGAGACAGAGACAGGCACGCGAGCAGAGTGGCAAGCACAGTGACAGCGGGAACAGCGGCACAGGAGGACCGTGTGGCGGCTGAGGGGGGCGACCTACCTGTTATATATGAACTTAAATTTGATGGTTTTCTTTGTTTCTGCTTTTAACGTGGTAACAGCGCTATGATGACATTTTACTGCAATGGTTTTAATTAACTGTGCTAATTTAATAAAATAAACTAAAACTTGTTATGAACCTGATGTATTATCTCTAGGCTTCATGGGAAATGAGTGGGGGCGGGAGGGAGAACCAGAAGGCAAACGGGGGTCAGGGGGGAGAGGGTTCAGAGGTACAGAATAAAAACGGGCACCAAAGGGCACAGAATACAAAAGCGGGCACAAAGGGTACAAGGGCACAGAGGAAAAAAAAGGGGAAATAGGCAGTAAGTCACGGAAACGGAGACAGAGACAGGCACGCAAGCAGAGTGCAAGCTCAGTGGCAGCGAGAACAGCGGCACAGGAGGACCGTGTGGCGGCTGAGGGGGGCGACCTACCTGGTGACAGGGTCAAGGGTTGCTCCCTTCACCACCGTGCGGCCTCAATATGAGGGGCTGTGGGAGGGAGGAGCAGCTGGGAGGCGGGAGTGGGGCGGCGAATGGGACAGCAGAGGGGCGGGGCCGCATGGGACGCAGCGGCGGGAAAGCGCGAGGGGGGGCGGGAGGGAGAACCAGAAGGCAAACAGGGGGAGAGGGTACAGAGGGCACAGAATAAAACGGGCACAAAAGGCACAGAATAAAAAAGCTGGCACAAAGGGCACCAGGGCACAGAGAAAAAAATGGGAAAAGAGGCAGCAAGTCACGGAAACAGAGACAGGCACGCGAGCAGAGTGGCAAGCACAGTGACAGTGGGAACAGCGGCACAGGAGGACCGTGTGGCGGCTGAGGGGGGCGACCTACCTGTTGATATATGAACTTAAATTTGATGGTTTTCTTTGTTTCTGCTTTTAACGTGGTAACAGCGCTATGATGACATTTTACTGCAATGGTTTTAATTAACTGTGCTAATTTAATAAAATAAACTAAAACTTGTTATGAACCTGATGTATTATCTCTAGGCTTCATGGGAAATGAATTCCTTTTGATGATTTACTGTTTGTATTAAAAGGCTTCTGGTTAAATTAAAGAAGAAAGTAAAGCCTAATCCTTGCCAACATGTCCTTAATAGAATTGAAACTTTCCATTACGAAAGCTAGAAAGTTTTTCATTCTTGAATATATCAGGTCCACGTGCAACAAAAACCGAAGCAACTCAGTGGCAAGACACATAGAAGAGAAACATGAAAGCAATTGGGAAAAACTAAAATACTATGCAATTGAACAAATCCCCACGCTGGAGAGAGAGTGATCAAGAGAAATTGTTAAGACAAAAAGAATCGAAACACATCCTGGCATTAAGAACTTCAAATCCGATGGGCCTGAACCAAAATTAAGAACTGTATGTGCACCTTAGAAACTAGAGAAAACAACTTTGAAATGAAAAGAATAAAAGAAAGAAATATCTGAAGATCAAACAATCTGTGAATAACAACAAATCAGTGAAAGATGATTGAAAAAATGGTTAGCAAAGATCAATGAATCAGACTAAATAAAACACATTTTGAGAAATACAAAAGCATCCTAGGAAGCATTTCCACTGGGGGAAATCATAAATGAAAACAATCAGAAAAAAGGAAAGCAAAAAGTAAATGAAAATGCATCAATATTAATGTCATGAACATTCACGACAACACATAAAAACAAAGAACACAGCCAAAACTAATTTGTCGATGTGAAGAGAAGTTTTGTCAAAACTGATGACCACCAGTGGGCACAAATGAACATGTTCTGATTCAAAATGGACACATTATGGATAACAATTATCAAACATGATCGCACAAAAAGAATTGTTTGATAGCTAATGTGATTAATTCCTCCCAAGTTTTAATTAATTTTGCACCTTTTTATCTTAAATTATAAGTAGTCTTTGCAGTCACTGTAACAGGTACTTTAGAAATGCATGATTTGCACATCAGCACGAATTGCACTTTTTGCTCTTAATAAAGTTTTATTCAAAGTGGACTACCATAAACCAGAATCCTTTGCGGTAACAGGAAATTAGAAAAAATGGGTGGTGACAGGAAATAAATGCACTGATGATGGTGGGAGTACAACCCGTGATCAAGGTCTGAGGGCAGACCGAAATGCACTGGGTCGTCAATTTTATACTCATATGCTGAAATAAAAATGAAAAACAGTGAAGAAACTTGCCTGAGAGTGCGCTCCCATTCATTCTGTACCGTCCAGCCAGAAAAAGTGAGGATATATATATATATATACTTCACAAAAATGCCCCTTCTGTCCTCCCAGGCCCATAGTCGGGTGGCGCGCTATGCCGGCGGAGCCTGCCGGACAACTTAATTCTCCACAAAAATGAGAATAAAGCGCTCTCTCAAGGGAGTGCGCTTTATTCGAATTTTTGTGGAGAATATATATATATATATATATAGATATATATATATATACACACCAAAAAAGAACGCTTCTTCCAGGAACCAGAGACCCTGGGGTGGTGACGCGTGAGCTGGTGGAGCCACCGGCATTCGTCTGTAATGAGAAGCAGAAATTGACGCACTCCCAGGAACCACAAACCACCGATGACCAGCATCGCCGGTTTGTGGTTCCTGAGAGCAGCATAATTTTGGTAAATTTACTTTATGCTGCAATCATTGAATATTATACTTATTTGTCATCATCAGTTGGGAAACATAGGATTCAGTATATCGTTGATGAATTGATCGGTTGATGCAATTAATGGCTTATCTAGGAGCCTGATTACAGGAATATTGCAACAACATTAATCATAGTAGAATGACAATCATTAATTAATTTTGAAAGTGAATTTATTAAGCTGCGAATAATGGCTTCACAACACGGCATATGAGTTGTTAAATTAACCTTTCCAAGATGGGACTCGTTTTTCATATAGAGTAAAACAGTCTGTCGTTGCTTTCCATGACATCAAAAATATATTTGAACAAATAGCTCATATAGAGCAAAAGTAATGTGCAATGAATTACAACAATTAGGATTGATTTGATGTAAAAAAAAAAGATTTATTTTGATTTGGATTTTAACATCTGAAAGATGGCACGTATGAAACTGTGTGAAAACCGTTACGCCGGAAGTAAATGCATTTTGTGACTACAAGTATTACGAAAACATCCGGCTCTATGTACAGTGGAAAAAGGTGCGAAGCCGAAACACGTCCTGTTTGTTCTCTCGGCTGAATAAAGTAACCGAGTTCACCCTTGACTGAGTGTGGTCTCTCTCTTCCTTCGGGTTTTGAGATATGGAGCTGGATCTATATATGATATGAAGGTTTAAATAAACATCTTGCCTGGATACAGTGGTCCATTTCTCCTTCTTCGCCGCCGCGGTGGAAGCAGCAGGAGTTGCAAGTGTGCAATTGTGTGGATATATATATATATATATATATATATATATATATATATATATATATATATATATATGTAAAAAAGTATAAAATGTAACAAATAAACGTGAAAGCCTTTAACAGCATTGCCAATGTAATTATACATAGAAGAAAACAATGGAAAACATGTTTTACTAAAAATAACTTAAAAATTACATAAAATTCTATATATACAGAATATGAAATTAAATACACAAAAACATAATAATATATATATATATATATATATATATATATATATATAAACATGAAGAACAATACTATTCAATTCTAGGAATAATAAATATACTTGTCCCACTCCAGTATGTGCAACAGTAGGGAGAGGGCTGGACTCAGGTGGGGTACAATTTACTATTCGCACACCTGCGTGTGCAACAGGAGAGAAAGCATTGGACTCGGGAGGGGTAAAGTTTACAATTCCCACTCCTTTCGATGCAACAGCAGGGAAAGTTTTGGACTCAGGGGGTGTAAAATGTACTATTCCCACTCCATTCTGTGCAACAGTGGCGAAAGCATTGGACTGCAGAGGGGTAACATTTACTAATCCCACTCCAGTCTGTGCAACAGTAGAGAAAGTGTTGGTCGCAGGAGGGGTAATATTTGCTATTCCCATTCGAGTCGGTGCAACAATAGGGAAAGCATTGGACTTAGGAAGAGTAACATTTACCATTCTCACTCCAGTGTGTGCAACAGTAGGGAACGCGTTGGACTCAGTAGGGGTAAAATTTACTATTCCCACACCAGCATGTGCAACAGAAGAGAAAGCATTGGACTTAGGAGGGGTAAAGTTTACTATTCCCAATCAATTCGATGCAACAGCCGGGAAAGTTTTGGACTCAGGAGGTGTAAAATGTACTATTCCCACTCCATTCTGTGCAACAGTGGCGAAAGCATTGGACTGCAGAGGGGTAACATTTACTAATCCCACTCCAGTCTGTGCAACATTAGAGAAAGCGTTGGTATCAGGATGGGTAATATTTACTATTCCCATTCCAGTCGGTGCAACAATGGGGAAAGCATTGGACTTAGGAAGAGTAACATTTACCATTCTCACTCCAGTGTATGAAACAGTAGGGAAAGCGTTGGACTCATTAGGGGTAAAATTTACTATTCCCACTCCACTCGGTGAAACAGTAGGGAAAACGTTGGACTCAGGAGGGGTAAAATGTACTTTTGCACTCCAGTCTTTGCAGCAGTAGGGAAAGTACTTCACTTCAAACACATATACCATATTTTAACACATGTATTACTTGAACAACACATATGAAACTATCAATACAAAAATAATCTATCTATCTATCTATCTATATATATATATATATATATATATATATTGTCTCCCAAATTGTCCTGTAGCAGAGGGAGCACATATCAGTCGGTGCTCGCGACGAGACCAGGCCAGTGTCTCGTAAATTATTCCACACAAAAGAATTCTCACGGCACACCTCTTGGTAGTTTTAAAGATGGTTTATTTCAGATCGTGAAACCTCCTACGCGTTTCGAACCGTAGTTCCTGTTCATGGCAGTGTTACACATTTGTCCCTTTTCCCTTTCTCTATTTATATCGCTGCACCCTGGTTCATGTTATGGTGCATTGTGGGCCATGTAGTGTGTGTTTTCACTTTCTTTCATTTCAATGAACTTTATTGACTGGCCAAATTTACGCTCTTGTGAATCTTCTTGGTGGTGATGTTACATTGCGGGGTTGACTGTTTATTGCGTTACATTCACGCTTCTCTAAAGTTGATGAATAGCGTTTCCTCAGTTCATGGCAACGCCATGAAGATTTTGATCAATATCGCGGTAGCTTTTATATTGATTGTGTAAGTAAATTCTGACTAAGTGTCTACTGGCATCTCTAGGGGTGAGTGCCCTTACCCCCGCTGTGCATTTTCCCACCCTCCGCATGCATGTCTTTATCGTTCTCTTATTTGCCCCTTATGGCCATGTAGCTTTCATTCTATTGTGCACATAGAAATAAAGTTCTTGTTGTTTTTAATGGAGCATATTAGGAAGGAAGTCTTTGCAGCATGTCCATAATTCTCAACTTTCTTTATTGATTCTGATGTCTTCTTGTATCTTCTCATTTTCCAGCACGTATGCATTCAGTTGGGTGATGTGGCTTTTCCGTATATTCTCACCAAACTGTCTCCTATAGGTGCACGTACATCTCCTCATCTCCATTTAAGCCTGAAGGTTGCATTCTTGTGAATCTCATTATTAACTTCGACTCTAATCTTCTCAGCTTTTGTATTCGATTCCCACCTCGTTCATGTTGTGGGATGATTGCCAGACCAAAGTATCTAATATCTTGCCAGGATTTTCCTTGGTGAATAATGATATGTTTGGCCATTGCATACGTGTGGTCCCCATTTTGTATTGCACAAGTGTGCTCCAATATCCGTTTTTTGAGTGGACACACCGTGCTCCGGATGTACTGTTTACCACAACAGCATTGTAGCATGTAAACCACAAAGGATTACTCGCAGGTTATATTATCCCTAATTTCAAAGTTCTTTCCACCTGGATCTTTGAGATTTTTGAGGTTGCGTCCTATTTTGCAGGCTTTGCATGTCGTGCATTTTGTAAAGCCTTTAGTTCTTATTTGGAGCCAAGATTCAGATTTCTTGATTTCAAAGTGACTTTGCACCAAATGGTCTGAGAGGTTTGGTGCTCTTTGATATGAGACTAGTGGACGTTTGCCTATGTTGTTTCCTATATCAGGGTCTTTTTGGAGTACGTGCCAATATTTCATGAGTATCTTTTGGATTTGATCACTTTCCTTACTAAAGGTTATTATCATTTGTGGCTGTTCATCTTTTAATGCTGTTTTTTTCATTTGTGTTGCTCGTTCCTTGAGTCTCTATTTCAATTCTCATGTGGTCTACTCTTTCTTCTTTGGTCAGCAAGGTTTCTGCTCTGGTTTTCTTCCTTGCTTTGGCTTCACCTCTGTTTACATCTATATGTTTGTAACCACGCTGTAAAAAACGCATTTTGGTTTCTGTAAATTTCTTTTCCATTTCTGAATCCTCTGAGCAATTTCTTTTCATTCGTAACAGTTCACCGTACGGTATACTCTTCTTCAGATTTTAGGGGTGAAAACTCAGTCCGTGTAGTAGACTATTAGTTGCTGTTTTCTTTCTGTGGACTGTTGTTTGTATTTTATTGTCCTTGACATAGACCTTAGTGTCTAAAAATTCTATTTCCTTTGTACTAACTGTGCATGTGAATTTGAGGCCCACGTCATTTGAATTCAGAATTGGAAAGAAGGTTTTGAACTCTGATTCTGTTCCTTTCCATAATAGGAACAAATCATCAATAAAACGCAGCCATAATGCTATGTTTGCCATGTGATGGTCGTTTTCTTCTCTCCAAGCTATGCTCCTCTCCCACCACCCCATCATGAGATTAGCATAGCTTGGAGAGAAGGAAACTCCCATGGCTGTTCCACAACACTGTGCATAGATCTTTTTGTTAAAAAGAAATACGTTGTTGTATAGGCACATCGTTATCATTTCGATCAGCATCTTTGAATGTTCCAGTTCATTTAATGGTCGTTGTTGGAGAAAGTATCGGTTCGCCTGTATCCCCGTCTCATGGTCAATGGAGGTGTACAACGACACCATGTCGATTGTCACTAACAAGTATGTAGGTTGCCACTCGGTGTTCATCAATATGCGCAGGAAATACCCAGTGTCCTTTATATAGGAGCTGAGTGTAGGGACGATTGGAGCTATGAAATAGTCTACGTACGTTGAGATGTTCTCATACAAGCTCCCACAACTGGAAATAATGGGGCGTCCCGGTGGCTTGTTCAATGTCTTATGGACTTTCGGAAGAAAGTAAATGGTTGGAGTGATTGGATTGTCAACCATTAGAAATTTCTTCTCCTCTTCCGTTAGCAGTCCCTTGTTCTGCCACAAATCCAATTTCTTACTTAGATCCATCATGAGTTTGTGAGTGGGATTCCTTTGTAAGACTCTGTAATTCTTCATTTCACTTAATTCTCGCATTGCCTCCTCAATGTAATGCTGTTTCTCCAATACAACTATATTTCCGCCTTTATCGGCAGGTTTAATCTCGATGGTGTTATTGTTTTTGATGGATTGTATTGCCATGCGTTCTTTCTTGGTCAGATTTTCCCGGTTAGATGAGCTCACGTTGTTCTGCATTTTATCCAGGTCTCCCATCACTAGGTCATGGAATATATCGATCTTGTCCCCAGGGTGTAGGGCAGGGCAACATTTTGACTTCTTTTTTAATCCAGTAGCTACTCGTCTGTTTGTTTCTATTCCCATTTCTTCCAGAATCTGAGTATTAGGTGTTTGGGAGTCTGTTGTTTTGTTTGCCAATTCATATGCAACACGAAGCTGTGGTACTTCTGCTATTTTGTACATCAGTGAATCTTTCCCTTGTGTGGCTGATTCTTGGACAATTGATTTGCTCGACGGTAATTTCATGAAGAATTTTTGGAGTTTTAATTTTCTTATGTATTTGTAGAGATGTATTCTGGTGTCAATGGGATCCTGATGTTTTTCAGGACAGAATGGAAGCCCCTTGTTGAGGAGATTTTTCTCAGCTTCAGTTAAGATGTATCTTGATAAATTGATAACTAGGTCTGGGGTCCTTAGACCGGTGGCACTTATTTTCTCACCACTGTACGGGTCCTCAGATTGTATCTGCCGCTTCTGTCGCTTGCCTCTTCTTGTTTTTCTTCTTGGTTTCTTGAGGGAAAGAATCCCCTTCCCCTTGTTCTTGTTCGTCCTGGGCCGCGGCCTCGTGTCTAGCCCCAGTGTGTCTGCTGCTCTTGATAGAGTAGCTTCATCTCCTCTAAAAAAGAAAACTTTCTCACACCCATTGGTCTTTGCTCCCCCTCACTGAAGTCGGATTCTGATCCACTCGTTAGTTGACCGGTGGTTGGGTCAGTGTTTGTTTTCCATTATTGTTTGAAGATTTCGAATCTCTTTGCGAATGTTAGGATTGTTCCGAACTCATAATCATCCTCATCTCTGTGGAATTTTCGTTGTTTCCTGTCCTGTACTTCATTCTCGTGTTTGTCCAAATTACGTTCCATGTCAGATCTTAATTTTTTAATTACTCCACTGTCTTCTTTTGTTACTATTATTTGGCTCTCAATGTCTGCTATTTTCTGATGTAGCTCCCCTACTTCCTTTTTGGCATATTTAATGATTATTAACATCATATTCCACGAGCAGTCCATATTGTTCTTGCCCCACTCTTCAAGCATCTCAGGCTTTGTGCCCGAATGGTTTGGGAGCGTAAATGTGCGGAGCCCTCTCGGCACCATGTTACATTCCACATATTTTTCGAGGGTTATAATTTCCCATCCCCAAGATATTTCTTTGCGCATTCATTTTTCCAATTGCATGAAGAGCTGTTTGATAGTGGCCTCCTCAGCGTTTTTTGTTATTGCTGTTCCTCTCTGGAACATGCTCTCTGCTTTCGACATCCTTTTTGGCTCTTCTTTCCTCCATTCCTAATTGGTATTTGATTTGCTGTTATATCTGTTCACAATCTGTGCAGTGACCCGTGTTTGTTGCTCCTTGTCAGCTGTTGTTTGATGTTACGTTATGCTGGGACAACGTTGAGAACACTGAGGGTTCTATTCATAGAGCAGGGCAATAACTGTTTTCCCCAAAGCACGATCTGTTTCTGACCACCAAGAGAGGTGTGTCTGAAAACAGTTTGTTGTTTTCAAAATGGCGGGGCTGTCACAGTAGCCGATGTTTCTGCCTCCCACCTTATTGCAGCATGCTCAACATACTCCCGCAGACGCTCTCTTACCTGGGAGAATCCCGATCGTGTCCGCGTCCTCCGACCCAGCACGTTGGCGCTCTACTAGGTTTCTGCGGGGTGATGTGTTGTCTCGTTTTTCCGTTTCCCGTTTTCCTGGCTTGCGAAGTCCTGTTACTCTCTCAGTGGATGCCTCCAATAGCTCGCATCGCTTCTTGCTAATTTCACCACTCTATAATGACGGGTTCACAGGTTTGCATGCCGGGCTCTCCTCTGTCCGTAAGTTATTGTCTCTCAAGTTGTCCTGTAGCAGAGGGAGCACATATCAGTCAGTGCTCGCGACGAGACCAGGGCAGTGTCTCGTAAATTATTCCACCCAAAAGAATTCTCGCGGCACACCTCTTGGTAGTTTTAAAGATGGTTTATTTCAGATCGTGAAACCTCCTACGCGTTTCGAACCGTAGTTTCTGTTCACGGCAGTGTTACACAGTTGTCCCTTTTCCCTTTCTCCATTTATATCGCTGCACCCTGGTTCATGTTATGGTGCATTGTGGGCCATGTAGTGTGTGTTTTCACTTTCTTTCATTTCAATGAACTTTATTGACTGGCCAAATTGACGCGCTTGTGAATCTTCTTGGTGGTGATGTCACATTGCGGGATTTCCTGTATATCTATGTGCTAAGTATTTGTTGTCATCGGTAGTTACAAACACGCAGAGGCACTCGGTTGTCTTAAAAGCTGTGTCAAAAATCAGTGTATGTAAGACTGCCCCTGTGGGTAACAGTAGAGTAAATCTCTGGTTAGTGGGTATGTGTTGTTTGTGTCCGTCTTGTCCTGTGTCGTCATGGCAAAAGAAAGAACAACTTCATAAACCTCCCATCCAAAATTAAAGTGCATCAAACTCACAAGTGATATAAAACAATAAATGTGAAATACCAATGAAACATTGTACACAAATAGACATTCACAAATCCTTGTATATTGCTTGTCTTGGTGAGGAGAAATAGATGGAAGAATTGCGGATAAAGGTTAGGGAATAGGTGCCGCATGCCTGAGACAAAGCCCCTTCCTTTCCTCCTGTGAGAGAGAGAAAAGAGAATAAAAGACGAGCATTAGAATAGGAGTCCGAAAATCGTGCATCAATACAAGTATGTATATCACAATGAAAGTCCCCAGATACAGGACTGTAAGTAGTTACCTTGCATGATGTATCAGAGCGTAAATATGCATATATCTCTGTAGAGAGCTGTGTATTTCATGGGCTCTAAACTATCCCAGTACAAAAAGTGTGTACTGTGTAGGTGATGCTGTACATAGACGGTCACATATCTCAAGAACTTGGACTATCGCTATACGGGGGGGTGAAACCACCTATTGAGAAAGCTAGGGTCTACTCTTCTTCTAGGTGAATGGCCATCTCTTCATCCATGTTATGCCCATTTGGCAAGCGGGTACACATGCTGACGATGTGTCTGGATTCCTTTTGTCTGAGTTTTAAGGTACAATTACCTCCCTTTGGTTGAGGATCATTTGTTCAATGATGTAGTAGGAGATTTTCGTATGATCAGAAAAATGGTAAGACTCAAAATGACGGGCTATGGGATATTGTTTATCATTCTTATTTATGGCCCTGATGTGTTCCAGAATGTGCTTTTTTGCCATATGTGTGGTACTTCCTACGTATTTCAAGTCACATGCACATTGTAATACGTATATAACGAAAGTGCTAGTACACGTAAGGGACTGTTTGATCTTTATCATGCTGTTGGTGCTGGAATTCCAATATTCCTTCACCATGCGGCTATTGCAGCAGGCTTTGCAGTGTCTACAGGGGAAGAAACCACGTAGGTCCATCCCTTTGTGGAAGTCCTTACTGCTAAGGTCATTCTGAATGAGTAAGTCTTTCAGATTGCGTCCTCTCCTCTGGTGCCACATTACGATCTGGTAATGTGGCACCTTTGATAGAATCTCCTTTAAGGATACCCCAATTTTTTACAATGCATTTGCGAATTTGGTTGGAGTTGCCATTATAGTTAATATCACGCGTGTTTGATGTTCGTCACTCGTTTCCCCCTGGGTGGAGATGTTATCACCCAGTATGGTTTTTCATTCTACCAATTTCACCTTGTCAACTGCCATTTTCACGACCCAACCTGGGTAACCCCTATCTAGAAACCTTTGAATCATAATGGTTTTCTCTTTAATGTAGCCTGTGTCAGTACTGCAATTTCTTTTTGCTCTGAGCAGCTCCCCATACGGAATACTCCACTTGAGATTATCCGGGTGGCTGCTCAGAGCATGAAGTAGGGTGTTACCAGCAGTGCTTTTGCGGTGGAGTGTGTTTTCTCGCACCTGTACTTTAGTGTCCAGGTATGGGAAACGGCCACTACAACGCGGCCGTTTCCACGAATACATTAACCACACATGCATTACAACGCATGCATGGTTAACACGAAAGCCTTTACCAAGCATACCTTTACTACGAGCTATGTAGTAAAGGCATATGTGGTAAAGGTTCAAAATAAACAAGGGGGGGTTGGTGGTGTCTCCCCGCCAAATAAAAACCTCACCTGAAATCACGTCATATTATGCAGGCAATCGTCGTCATTTAAGAGGAAACGGAAAAAAACTTCACCACGCAAGAATTAGAGGAAAAGGTTAAAATCATTCCGTTGTAACGCATGCGTGGTAAAGGCATGCGTTGCAACGGAATGTGTTGTATAAACATACAACCCCAGGTATTCTACCTCTACACTGCTGATGTTACTGGTCAGGATGATGTTAGAGTCGTTTTGATCCAATTTTGTGATAAACTCAAGGGCCTGTTGTTTTCGAGACTGCCAGTCTGTGTTCCAAAGCACGAAAAGCCTTACCTGGTATACTGGCGCCCTTTGGTGACTGGGCACTGTGGGTGCTGACGCAGATACGGTGAGGTCTGTCCTGGCATGTTTAATTAAAAGTTCGTCTCCTCTGACCTCGTTGATGTGCCCAGCATGGAATCATATTTCGAGCTGCGGATGCATGTTTGTTTATGTGACGTTATTCGCACTGCCCAATTGACTAATGACTCATTTTAAACCACCGGTTTTCAATATATTAACCGTAGGAGCATTTGAAAATTCGAACTTTTACTTATGGCAGATATTTATGGACTTCGTTATCTCAAGGCCAACAAAGGGAATTATGGGCATTGTAGTTCCGTGGGGACAGCAGCTTTGAAGCACCACGAGTATCGGACTATCCTGAACATTATGCCATCATTGTGTTCAATATTGTTTACATTTGCAGGCTGCAATTTAATTTAGCTAGGCTCCATGGTTAACCGGACTAGTTTTTCAGAACAGGGTGGTTGTGTCCCGTGATTTTTTATTTAAGGCACAGCATTATATGTTCATTATTGCTTATTAGAAGTGCAGCTCGATTTTATTTACTGTATATGTTCGGTTTTTTTCTACACATAAACAGGGCAGTACGCATAGAGAAGAGTGGCTCCATATCAAATGTTCGCATGCCTCCACCTTGGGTAGATGTTAGAATCTGTGTCAACACATCGAGTTTTTGAACCTTGTTTTAATCCTACAGCAGAGCATGTTGATGGTAAAGAGCATTATGCCGACAATTTTTTTCACATCAACTTTGTGCTCATACATAGAATATTGAGGCTGGGTTAATTTTCGTTGTGTTTTATTAGCGAAATTGTGTACAGTCTTTCCTTTATGTCTACCCATATTTGAAGAAGAAAGGGGAGGGCTATATATACCTTTGAATGTTTGGAGACATTCCGATTGGTGACCTGAAACAACATTAAATTGGCCCCATACCTACAGACCTGAGTACGTGCCTCTTCTTTTGGAAGTTGGATTGGGTTGTGGATATATATATATATATATATATATATATATATATATATATATATATATATATATATATATATATATATTATATAATTTTAAAACCATTTAAAGAATGTACAGAATTATACAATGTTTCAATAATTAATATCAAATAAAAAAGTGCACACTATAGTTACACATACCTAGCAACCCACATTCAAAATATAATTAAAATAAAAAAAAATAACACAGTTAACATAGTATGTAATACAATAATAATAATACATTAATAGTTAATTGTTAATTAATTATCACTCAAATAACCTCCCAAGGTATCCCAGTAAAAACACAACATACACCTAATATATAATATAAAAAAAATGTATTCAATTATTTACATAATTACAAATAATTTACGTATTTTAAATAAAATTAATAATTAATTGAAATGTAATATTTACTTAATTCATTTCCCACCTTATACCCCTGCAAACCCAACAACCTGCACCTAAAATATACAATTAAAACATTAATTATTACACAATCTACATAATTATCAATTACATAGTTATTAATAAAGTAATATATAGTTATGATTCAATTGTCACTTAATTAACTACCTGTCCTGGTTGGATGTCAGAAGTGGTGAAGACATAGAGCAAAATTTGCATTACCTGCACAAAAACGTGATATTTGTTATGATATGTTTACCTTGAGAATATCGCAGACATTTCATATATGTATGTCTTCACTGTTAGTGTTATGTGAGTAGTGATGGGATGTAGTTATGAGTGACTATATTTGTGATGCCATTCCCTAGATATACAATCAAACCCAATGTGAGTTATTTACATTTATTGAGTAGCTACAAGTCATCTTGGTCACCAGCAACCAACTGACTTGCACAAGTTGTTGGAAAATGTAGCTGTCACCACTTCATCCAGAAAAGGCAGTGTCCACACCAGTTCACCAGCCCCTGGCATCCTAGAGAGCTTCCACATGGATGCATTACCAGCTTTGCTTTGAAAATGGCAGGGTTGCCAAAGTATCATTTGGGTGCCATCAATGTCACCTAATACCTAATGTTCTGTACTGATTCTAGTTATGGTTACTGTTGTGTGTCTGTGTTTAGAGAGTAGCTAGCAGTAACAGTGATTGTCCATGTGTAGTGTGTGACCTACTCCAAGGCTTGGCTGGAGTAAATTTGAGTCTGCTTGATCAGAAGTACAACGGATTAGATGTGCGTGTCAGTTTGGTGAATATCAAGGGGCTTACTTTTTTGTGAGTGTGTTTTTTTGTATTTCTGTCGGTCTACCTATGCTTTTCTTAATTTTACCTTTCTTCACCCATTTAATAGTATATATTCCCCATTTTCCGACCACTGCCACATCACATTGACACGAAGACCTTATACCTCCTTATGTGGAGTTCAACACACTTGTGGGGGAGAACTCTGCACATATGTTTTGGGAGCTGTGTTGGCAGAGTTTTCTGCATGGAGGTCAGTGAATTACCTGTGGGTAATAATAGTCATATTATTTGAGTAGTACTTTATGTACTCAAAAAAGCCTTGTTGAATAGACTCCATAGTTAATTTTATAGAAGCAGATTGACCTTGCCAAGAAGAAACCATGCAACCATATCTTCTGTATTTGGCAAAATATAGTTTCAATTTTCCTCTGTAAAATGTTATTTGCAGGCTATTACTGCCGATTGCAAATGTCATTCTCAGGCTTCTATTTCCCCCTTCAGAGAATTAATATTTCCTACAGGCCTTTAATCGAATTTTCTTGTGATAAGCTTGCCATTTGAATATAACATTGTCCAAGGTTAGGCCGTGCCTCCTCATTTGAGCTCGCCAGAGTTGCAAATCAGACATGTACGTAATTTAGAAGTCTCCAGGGGTCGCAACTGCGACCCCTGGCTTGCCCCTTGCGACCCCTGGCCCTGCCTTTGCGACCCCTTAGCCTCAAAGGTAGCAAAAGCAATGCAAGGAACAGGCAATAAACAGGGCTCTCTGAGCTTTGTTTACTTTCTGTCGCCTGCAGGGAACGTAATAGTGTAAAGGGCAGCCCAGGCATCTGGGCGGTGAACTGAAGTTGTGCATACAACAGTAAATGGGCCCATGTACAAGTAATCTACTGTGTTGATGTGTCTCTGGAACCAAGCGTTGGATGGAGACCAAGGTGGCTGGCATCTTGCATGAATTAGGGTACAGCCATGTTTCAAATAAACAAATGTGGCGATAGATGACGGACTTTGCCACACTGTAGGCAGTTTGGAAGGAGTGGCAATTGTGTGCAACAGGTGGTCACAGTAGGATAGTGGGCATATCTGTACAATTACAAGCTTGGAGAACAAAATCATTTGGTTGAATATCTTTCCCATGGAGACATTTTAGCTATTGAGGCATGGAAGAAGATCTGGACTCAGTCGGTGAGACCAAAGTAACTTCAATATATTGCTTCTTAATTTGGACCTCTGAATATTTGCCTGAAGCATTTACTGATGGCGTGAAGTCCTCCATCCAGTAGGATGTTGCAGATCATTCAATGATGTATTATCCTTAACATGATAAGCCCATAGAGTGGGAAGTTTGTTGGCTTTTTATTTCCTTTGACAAGTAGTGAAGAAGATGATCGGATACAGTGGCCTGCCTCATTAGAGAACTTGAAGTATTTACAAAGGACTAGACTTGTTTCTATATATCTAATTGGATGCGTTTATTACAGCCCAGTGGCTAACATCACAGTTGGTTTGATTACACGTCTTTCATGTTTTCACTGTATAGGGTATCTGGCAGAGATGCTTATTATCCCCTCTGTGTTTTCTGCAAAGGACATTTTTGGCAGCACCTCACTGAAACCAATATAGAGAAATAAAAACATAAAATGTTGCCTCTTCCAAATTGAAAATATCTTTTAAAACTCCCCAGTTGCTGCACATATATTCTAATGCTTACGAATTCTAAGAACAAAATAACAAACAAGTAATACACTTTTTTTTCTTCTTATGTCTGTATAGACCCCAACCAGGCAGGAAGGAATTGGGTGGCAGTACGACACCAGTTACCAATCCCCTGCACCTCTTTGTAACTGGAGGTCTTGTGAGTTGATAGAAGAAAACAAAGATGCCTAATCATATAAGGCGTTTCACTGCTCTTCTTTATTGTTATGCAAAAGAATTGAATTGAGTCCCATAAACTCATGAACCCATTAAGGAAAAGCCTTGTGCCGAAACACTGCGAGCTATACTGGCGATTCATTCCTTTACCAGAAAATAAAATGACTTGATAACTTGAATTAAGGCCACATACAAGGTCAATTACATGTGTGAGATTCTTGTGCTTCATTATGTGTAGTGTGGTTACATTACTTTAAATATGTGTAAATATATAGATGGGATGTTCTAGATTTCTTACACAAATGTCCTTTCATCTTTCAGTCTGCTAGCAGTCGTCAGGTTTTGAAAACAATTTCAAAAATGCTTCAGGAAAATGACAGCCTTAGAAGGAGACTTGTGATGTGCAATAAGGTATGTCAGGAGAGAAGGTGATTGGCCAATTAAAATATATGATGTCATATTAGAGAACCCACTAGTGCACTTTGATAACAAATGTATTTTCTCTTTTTGTACTAAGCTTTCAATTCATGAAAACCTTTTCAGTTTATATTTTCTGTCACTTTTACACCTTATCAGTGTGTCAAGTATTCAGAAGACACCTACGAAATCTGCTATGACTCTTTTTCGTGGTAGACCTGTTTTTACATGCAAGTTATAGTAGTGGCCCGTTATATTTCGTGCCTTACGACCGAGAATTGTTGCAGTTTACTTTCTGGCATACCATGTTTTGATACCCAGTCAGTACCGTGGGCCTTTTTAAGTGGATACAGGTACAGATGAAGAAAGTAATGCCTGTTATGTGCTAGACTCCGGACCTTTACCCACTGGCTCTTCCTGTGAGTTCCCCTTCATATGAGCTCCTTCAGCTTTGGATTTTGCATACCTTGTTATTAACATTAAATAGCAGTAAACCGTGTTAAAATGGCTAGAGGACTCAGCAACATTTCTTTAGTAGAACATCCACCTCATTTGAAAAAACCCGAACTTCAGCCAGTGCGGTGGAATTGCTGAGCTCTCCTAATACTACCCCTGTTTGCAGCTACAAGGCATTCTCAGCCTTATTCGGAAAAATGAGTCAAGCATGTGAGTTTATGAAAGATAGCAATGCTGGAGAAATGGAGGTACCGGTAACTAATTTCTTTGTGCGTGATGCTTTGAGGATAAAGCTTCATTCTAATTCATCACGAGTCTAAGTTTCTTAGCAACAACAAGGCACAAAGGCTAAGAGTTTTGTGCTTTTTATCGAACACAGCTCAAGCTCAATGTGTGGTGTTGGTAGTCCCTTTAAAAGGCAAGGTGTCTTACGTAAACATGGATCAAAAGGAAAAAGATTGACTAAATTAGAGGGTTTGCAACTAGTAAAAATACGTTTCCAATGTACTAAACCCACTAAGCAATCCCATTTGGCCCTCTTCGTCTTTAGGAATCTTGGTGGCTGCTTTAGGAGGAGTAGGCTGTGGTTCAGCAAAAGACTGTTTGTTCTCAATGAAGTTTTCAAAATTGTTTTTTTTAAGCTGTCCATTTCATTGAAGAAACTTAGTTTTAAAACAAATCCATTTTGAATTAGTTTGTTTGGAATGGTGGTCATCTATCCCTTGCAGACCAGCATCCCTGTGAAGGTAACCAATCTGAGGGAGATGCAAATTCCGACCTACCTAAATATTCATTTGGCAGGCCATTCAGCAACTCCCTTCGGATTTCTTGTTTTGAAAATTGACAGTTAATATTTAAGATTTAAGATTATTTAAGATTTTTGCAAATTAAATTACGGGTCGCAATTAGGCAGTGCACAATTTGTCACCATTTTTAGTGATCACTGCATTAGTCCATATTTTACATAAATGGAAGAAGCTCTCTGACTAAAGCCTTTTTATAGATGTATATATGTATTTTTATTTATATTTTTGGGAATATGTGTCTCTAGTCCAGACCCAACTAAATTTACGACACTGAGACATGTAGGTGAACATAGCTGTGGAACAACAGTGAAACAAGAACAGAGATACATGCACCTAGATACTGAGACACTGGCAAAGTATTTGAATATAGACAGTAGGCTACAGACAATAATAAACAGGCAAGGTCAGAGAAATACGTAATCTTCAGGAATTTGGAGCAGAAACTTATCAACATAGACTTTATGATACGAGGTAACAGATTCTGCGAGGAGGGGACACGGACTGGGTCAAAGGCATAGGTACAGAGAGACGGGGACAAGCGTGTACAAGGACAAGTTGACAACTTGAGGACACAGAGACATAGAATCATGGATGTAAACCATCACCATCATTTTCTTTATTCGGGTAATGCTGCCCGATAAGTTCACATAAATACAATTAACATAAAAACTTTAAAAGTAGTGAACCAATAAAATAAAAAAAGCTGTCACAAGGCCATTTATGAGCAGTTCTTAATCAATAAACATTGCTAGTCTTAGGATTTCATAAAACAGGCTACAGCCCAAAAACTCATACTTCTCGATTGTAATTGAGTATTAACACTACGTTAAGGAAGGCTGTTGAATTGGAAGGTGTAACTGGAGTATTTCTCTGGGTCATCTTGCCAACAGCAACGGGCAGTGTAATTCAGTATTCAGGGCCCTACACTGCTCTGTCTGGTTCGGCATACTCTGATTAAGAAGTGGGACAGAGCAATCACAATCAAGGGTGATATATTGGATCTGAGGATTCAGGAAACATCTCTAGAAACCCCAATCCCGATACTCCGACACAGCAGTAGTCTCTACTTCTTCCTGTGATTCTGGTAACGCTAGCAAAAGAATAATATGTGATTAAAGCATTTCTTGGTCTGGGGACAGAAAGCGCATTAGCCTGGATTAGTCTGGACTAGTATCATGTTGCCCCCATTTAGCAGTGAAGGGGCACAACAGTAGGGTCCCAAATCGAAATTCAATGTACAGGGTTTTTTCCAATGGGGGTTCAATGGAATCCATATATCCTTCCGTGAGGGAAGAATATTTTCAGAAAGTCTAGTGTCAGAGTACCCAAACTCCTGTCCCTGCTCAATTCTCCATCTATTATAGCTCCAGTAAATCCCCTTAAATTGTGCCTTAGACACACCGGAATGGCTTCCGGGTTAGTCCACGAATGTTTGCATCCCACCTTTGCCAAGTTATTCTTGATGTGCTAAAACCAGGGAATCCTAGAAACTCCAGACTGCTTCTCCAATCCCATCCAGTACAGAACTAAGTCCACTGAGGTCCATAGCTGTCACCAATACAGCAGATGTCTAAGGGCTGCTTTATGGGCGAAGGACCTATGGCCCAGATCTAACCATAATGACAGTAGTGGGGTACCAGTTGGGAGATTTGCCAAAGATTGTAAAAATGTGTTCTTGCCCACCTCCAATGTGGCAGCCCTCTCGTGTCCCCATAGTTTTCCCCCATGCAACGCTCCGCCTCATGCTTTTTGGTTGAAGATTTGGTTGGCCAGGGATGCTAGCCAGAAACCCTTAAAACCCTTCAGGATGCCCCCTGCATAATGTTCGAGATTCAGCTTGCTCTTATAGATCTGGGCAGACCAGCCAAAGTTCTCTATCAAGGTGTGGCCCAAATACTCAAAGGTACGGATGCTTTCAAGAGGAACACAATTGAGAGATGGGTGAGGGTGGGTTGTGTGGCTAGGATTAAAAACCATATACTTGTTGTTTTGGACGTTGATCTCAAGCCCTCTCTGCTCACAGAAGACACCAAACTGGTCTAGAAGATTTTGAATGCCCATAGGGTATTTGGATACTAGTAGAGTATCATCTGTGAACAAATGGGCTGGGATCTTCATACCCACTAAACTCAGGCCATCATGATTGCACTTCTCTAGCTGGGCTACCAGATTGTTATGTGTAGTCGAAACAGGGCTGGGGCAAGAACACAGCCCTGACTAACTACCCCCTCGTGACTGGTATCTATGGTGTTAGCTCCCCATGTTTGTCATATCTAACCTGCACATAGTTCATCTGTTGCAGCCTCCTGATGACATCAACAAGATAATTTGGGAGACCTTGTTCATTTAGAACTTCCATAGAGCCTCCCTTGGCATGAGGTCGAAGGCAGTATGGAGATCGACAAAAACCCCAAAGAGCCAACCACCTCCCAAAGCGGCATGCTTCCAGTTTATAAGTTGTAGTCGGAATACTTGATCGATGGTACTGGTCCCATATCTAAACCCTGCTTGGAGGGGAGTTAAAATACCCATGCCGTCAACCCACTCACACATCCGGTCCAACATTATACAATAAAAAAGCTTTTGGGAGCTGTCAATAAGGATGATTGGCTGACAACTCGATAGCAGGGGGTGTGAGCCTTTCTAAAGGATTGGAAAAATCTCGGCCTCTGCCCAAGTAGGTGGAGTAGGTATGTGTAGTAATATTCTTATTATTTATATATATATCTTGTACATACCTGTAGTTCTCCTTTAAGAATTAGTTACTGGAGAGCTTGTTATTTCTTGAAGTAACTCCATGGTGATAGAATACCGTGGTGTGGAGAATGGTCAGTGGCATCTGACTGATTGAACCATTTGGATGGGATATTGTTTCCTCTACATTAATTCTTCTTCATATCAACCTAATCTGTTCCAGCATCCTGATTTTAATCCATTTTTTACAGTAAGCCATCCAAAATACAATTAAAATACTTAGCAAAATACAGGACCTAGATTACCTTATCTGCCTTAACCAAATCTCCAGGCACCTTGTCTAGTCCCGGAGATTTTCCAGGAGTGATCCAGTCTATGGCATTAATAACCCCCCTTACAATGATAGGGGTAAATTTACATACAATCAATTTAGACTGGGCCTCCCTAGGTAGATCATTCTCTGCATGGACAGTCAGTCCTGGTGTGATAGTGTGACCCTCAACACTTCCAGGGTACGTCCTTGCCTCATCAGTGGCCCTCCCATCATACAACCCAAAAAAGTGATTAATCCATGCTGCTGCCGAGATGTTAGAATTCAACGTGGCAGCTAAATTCGAAGTGCCATCAGCCAGAGTATGCCAGAACAGCCAATGGTTTTTCAATTTCACAGCATTTAACAGAACTTCCAATTTCTCCCTCTCATATTCACGTTTAGACTTAGCTAACAAGATTTTGTAATAGGCCCTTGCTTCCTTGATTGAGTCCCTCTTGCTGCTCCTAATGGCACATGAACGTGATCTCCTGGTGCCCTACAGTTTTTATTGTACCATGGAGCCACTTTAGCCTTGTTAGGAAGAGATCTATATTCTACCATAAAAAGGTCTTTAAATGTACGACCCATGGAGTTATGAATGGTATCAAGATCGCACCCATTGGAACTGCTGTCAGGGCATTCCCCCCATCAATAGGATTGCTTCCAAGGCAGTAGTAATAGCCTCATAGATCTGTTTTTGGATAGTACCAATTGAGGCGATAACACACCACCTCAGCCTTTGGCGATTGCTTGAGGAAACGAGCCTCCTGTCAAATGGTTCATAAGCCCTAGAGGAGGCATTGGTCCCCAATGAACGAAGTGTGAGGTCCAGGGCTTTGTGATCACTCTCTTTCTGCTGTAATACTTCCATGAAAACAAGTAGGGGCCATAACCTAATGTCCAGCAGAATGTAATCCAGAATATTCTGCTACAGAAGCATGGAAGTTTGCACTACAGGAGCAGACACTGGTTGCATCGATTAAGGCATGGGGACACAGACATGGGAATTCTGGTCACATGGTCCTTGAGACTCATCAATTGAGACTATGTTGCAATAGAAGGGGGATCTACAAAACTAAAGGGAAATGGACAATTGTACACAGAACAAGAGACACACAGATTCTTAGTGCAAGACTTAGATATGGCAACAAAAGTCACATACAAAAATGTTAACATAAGCAGAAGAACACAGAGAGCACAAACCAGACAGGAATACTAGAACACAGAAGAAGGGAACATTGAGACAGGGGACGGGAACACTGACATAAGCATGTGTCCTTTGGGACTCAGACGCTAAGACATAGAAGAAGCATTAAGGATTCTGGAAAAAGAACAAAGCACTGGCTTGGGGATTCAATGATGAGGACACAGACCCTTGGTTTAAAACCTTGGTTCAAAGACGCTAACGTACACACAAAATAACAGCTGCAGTTTCTGAATTAGCATTCCATTTTACAATAGCCATTAGCCACTAACAGTCAAGGAAATGTTAAACAGCTTGCTTTTGCAGAACACAAGGTAGATACAGAACAAACATTTCTAAGTCCATGGACCTTATAAATACTGCCTGCCTAAGTTGAATTTCTATGATTCAAGTCTTGAGACTTCCAACTTGTTTTAGAAGAGCCAGGGCAAAATTGTTGATGCTGTGTTTGGTTGGAAAAATCATCTCCAGCTCCTTCAAAGCTGAGCTACCTCACACTTTAGAGAGCAGGATGAGTCGCTAGCAAATGGCTGTCTTTTTTCGCATCAGACCCTTTCAACATACTTAAATCAGCCAATACTTTTAAGGGCCTGATTTAGAGTGTGATGGTAAATGTAAATGAAAATTAACCCTGGGTGTATAACTCCTCTACGCCAGTAGAGTTTGTGGAGATTTCCCTACTGCGTGCTCCCTGGCGAACGCGGAGTTAGGCAAAACCCTGCCTCCGTGACGGTTCGGAGTTTGCCGCTCATTCCCCCCTCCCAATTGCTTTAAAATGATAAAAAGAAGGCACCTACCTGTGTTTCTGCCACCTCCCCTGCCTGGCTGCTCTCCTTCCTGCTCCTCTTGCTTCCTTCTATATTAAATAAAAACACTACGTTGCATGCACATGCGCAAGACTTACAATGTAGTGTTTTTTTCAATGAACAAGGACACGAGGCGATGAGGAGCAGGAAGGAGAGCGGCCAGGAAGGGGAGGCAGCAGAAACACAGGAAAGTTCCCTTATTTAAAATCATTTTAAAGCATTTGGGAGGTGGAAGGGAGCGGGTAGGGAGTGGAGCGGAGCGATGCGTAGCTCCATGGAGTTTTTTCAAACTCCTTTGAGCTACGTGAAGAGGCACGACTCCAGCTCCGCCCACCCCTAATGAAAATCCTCCCTCTGAAAAAAATAAATAAAGGGTACTTATGGAGAAAAACCGACCAGTGGAATTTCCTACATTATAGGTATAGTATGGTGGATGAAATTAAGTTGATGCGTTATACTCCTTATTTGGCATTTGTTCTAGAAACTGGAGGATTTTGAGTTGCCAGTAAACACAATCATGCCGTTAGGTCCTTACTTAGAGTTTGTTTGGCTGGAATTCAAACCATAGCAGCACCACATTTCAGGAATCCTGATGGTTTGGCAGGTATTTTTGCTGAAACTGAAAGAGTGACCGCCCACTATGCAGTGGTGGACTGGTATGTTTTTTTTATTTTATGTAGTCAAATCACAAAGCTGTGGGTTCAAAGCTCAGTGTCACTGACATGCTGCATGGTTTCTCTGATCTTGGTGGACATTTGAGACTTTTTTTTGTAACTCCTACCTCTATTTCTATGCATTCTTGCTACGGGGAGGCAAAAAGCAAGCGACCATGCATTGGAAGAGACTTATCCCAAATATGCATTCCCATGCCATGTCTTCCTGTGAATGCTCTATAGCATTCCTGGCCTCTAAATCAAGCAGGGATTTGAGTGTTGTGTGGACACAGCTTCCACCAGTTTTGGGAAGTTTCCACTTACCGCCCTCCAATAAATAGCCCTGGTAGTCTTTTAAAGCTTGGGGGACATTTAGTCAAAAGTTTGTGGGCAGCTCCTTCACCTTGGTCATCATTCCAATCTAGAAAAAGAATTGTCAAGGTCCATGCCCTATAAACAAGATGTTATGGCTCACTTAAGTGTTATATACCTCCTTTTCTTGAACCTCTGGAGACACTTAACTCTGCAGCAGGGGAAGGATTTC
This sequence comes from Lissotriton helveticus, assembly GCF_964261635.1. Lineage (NCBI taxonomy): Eukaryota > Metazoa > Chordata > Amphibia > Caudata > Salamandridae > Lissotriton > Lissotriton helveticus. The sequence goes on from NC_136068.1 coordinate 695,774,252, forward strand.
TCAAAGCTCCTACCAATGGTCCTTGATCATGCAGTACTCTTGTAGTTCGTGTCATTGTCTTCACCGGCTATGAATTACAGCTCATACCACCATCTATGACATATGCAAAGTGTTACCAACTTCCAGTGTTAGTCTGGGGTTCATAGGCTCCTCATGCTGTCGACCATAGTGAAAAAGTGAATTATACTTTTGCCTATTATTTATCAGTACAGTAGAGGAATCCAGACAATTTTCAACAATATATTTTGCTCCAGGAGTCAGAGGTTGAAACTAGCATAAGTGTGGCTTTAGACCAGATCACTGATCAGGGAACTAGAAAGACAAATATTTCCTTGAATGTTGAGAGAGCCAGCACAGGTTTGATCTCATCCAGACTTTGAGTATAGCATAGTGTTTATCTTCTTTTTTTAAATTGCCTTTATTGGATTTTTACATTAATAACAAACAAAAAACATTTGCATATCATCCACGAATAGGAAAGAAAAAAGAGACATGAGCACATCACCAAGGCGTGTTAGGTAAACATCATTGCTATATCGATTAGTCATCATAGGGTTAAGCAATTATCAGGGCCCTAAATATTTACAGAAGCATAGGTGAACATGACCCATAGTATACAAAATAGACCGGTGTATATATCGGGAGGGGTATCTCTTGGTGGTATCCTGTTCGGTGGACTGATGTTAAGTGAGAAAGGTTAGTCAATTATCCTTGGGCGTGAGGTGACGGGGTGGAGGCGGGCATAGTCTTTGCCCACTTTTTCACATCGGCTCATGCTCCCGAGGCAGTCTGAGGGAGTGAGTGGGCGGGCGCTTCCCCAGTGTAGTGCTCTTTCCCACTTACCCAACAGTAATGCCAAGGAGATCAGGCGACGGACAGAGCAAGGTACATTACTGGTTCATCGGAGGAACCTGTGACTCATTGGGTATGGGAAACACGGATCCAATTTGGTGCTCTGCCATATTTTACATTGAAGATGTGTAGCACAAAAGTGAGCGACTTCATCAGCATATACGTTCCCTCTAGTAACAAAGTTGTCTCCTTTTTCATGTGCTGCACTATTAATGACAGCCACTTTCCTTGGTAATTGCAATGCTTCCAGCAGTTATCTTGCATATTCCCGATTCCTAATGGGAGACCCTGATGACGTTAGGAACCCTTTCTGCAACCATAGCTGTCCGAAGTCATGAACCACACCTATACCCCACCAGCTATCAGTATAGATGATGATTCGGAACGGTTCAGGATTTCGACATGCACGAGGCAAGGCAATGATTCCAGTTACCTGTGCAGTGTACTCCTTGTAAGTAAGCAGCTTCCACCACTCTAGAGATGGTACAGACAGCAAACACCCCTCTTAAATTTCCTTCATTGTCTCGTAGGCATGAACCATCAACAAAAAGGGTTTGATCGGGATCAGACAATCGGTTATCAACAATGTCAGGTCTCTCTTTGGTGCAAAGCTCAGTAACATCCAGACAGTCATGGTTTCCACAATCTTCCCCATCAGCATTCGGAACAGGTAACAAGGTATCAAGATTTAACACAGAACAACATTTTAAGTCACATTTTTGCCAGCTAGCAAAACCTGCTCCGATCTTGTCAACCTGTTATTTGTCAAATGCTGTGTTTTGGTTCTTGTCATCAGGAGCTCAACTGAGTGTGGTACATATACAGTAGGTGGATGACCCATCACAATGCTCTCACATCGTTCAATGCTGATACCTGTGCAGCAATGGATTGGAGATATCTATGAAATGCTGAAGCTACAGGATCTCATGTAGCTGAGAAATAGGCCACTGGTCTACGGGCATGTTCATCTCTCTTTGTGAGCACAGAAAGAGCACAACCCTCTAGCTCATGACAGAATAATGAGAATGCTTTCTTGTAATCTGGCATTCCTAAGGCTGGAGCGTGACATAGATACTCTCTCAATTCCACGAAGGCAAGCAAGCAGTCGTTATCCCATGGAACCGTATCACACACGTCCTTTTGAGTCAGCATCTGCAAAGGCTCCGCCATCATAGAGAAGTTAGGAATCCATTGCCGGCAGTAGCCAACCATTCCCATAAACATCCTGACCTCTTTCTGGGTAGTAGGTGGATTAATTTTCGTGATCGCCTCCACTCTTTCTGGTGACACCTTTCTCTTGCCTTTTTCAATTCGATGACCCAAATACTGTTCTTCGTTCAGACAGTACTGAAGTCTGCTCGGAGAGACCTTATGCCCATTGTCAGCCAGATGGTTCAGTAAGGCGATAGTATCGTCCTTACAAGCCTCCCGTGTTTCAGATGCAATGAGGAGGTCATCTATGTACTGGCCTATCACTGAGTTTTGAGGCAGAGTCAAGCTCTCAAGGTTCTTTTTCAGTACGTGATTGAATATGAATAGACTTTCAGTATACAACACGTTAAGACACAATTCTCTAGATGGAAAGCAAATAAAAATTGTCTTTCCTCATGCAATGGAATGTAGAAGAATGCCTGACAGAGGTCAATCACTGTGAACCATTCAGCCTTGCAAGGAATTTGAAACAGGATCACAGATGGATTCGGTACCACAGACAACATAGAATCACAATGCTATTGACCTTTCTAAGGTCCTGAACAATGTCATATTTCCCGCTTGGTTTCTGCAATGCCATGATGGGGAAATTGCACAGACTTCCCAGGATCTCCTTTAGAATGCCCTCTGCTATAATGGACTCAATTACAGGTGTAATTCCTGTCACCTTTTCTGGGGTCAGGTTGTACTGAGGAGTTCTCTGTAGTTTTCCATTAGGCTTAATCTGTATGTGGACTGGCTCGACTCCCCGAATCGGTCTGATTTTCTCCACAGAGAAGTCCCATACCACTGGAGAGACAGTGTCTCTCAAATCCAGCGGCATGTCCTCCACTGTCAGTAAAGGAAACATAGCTGTGTAATGGTTCTGATTAGCCAACTTGAAAGCAATGACTTCATCATTAGTGTGCAATTCAGTTCCCTTCAGTGTACAATAGATGCTACAATTCAATGTGCACGGGGCGTGGTCTGGCCATGACCAGAGATGGCTGCTTAACTCCGGAGTTTCGTGCTGAGAAGGGCCCCAGATGGCAAGATATCTTGAAAGCCTACATACACATGAAACATATTTATAAAACAGTGCAATGTACGTTAGACATTTAAATGTTAAGACAGATAAAAGTGGGAATAGCCCAAGATAAATTATCTAAAAATGAATTAAATTGAAACTGAGAGTCTCTTGCAACGAATCAACCATGAATGTTTTAAAAACTTAGAAACACCACAAACTATTAAAGGGGCGGAATCAGTCATTAGAATCCGTAATGCGACCAAATGCCTACGTGTTCCCAGGCGTTTAAAAAGAGGTTTGAGCCAATGTCTCCTAGGTTTAATATAGTCTGGGCACTCAAAAAATATATGTGCTACAGTTTCTAGCCTAGATGGGCAAAAAGCACAGAAGGACGTTCGATGTGCACCATTCCATTTTGATACAAAGGCCCCAATCGGAAGGGTGCCTACCCTGAATTTATAGTACAAGGACCTATCAGCTGGCAGGGAGATTAGGTCCAGAAAGGGTTCAAAAACAGCCACATCCTTTAGATTAAAAAAAGATGCAGTCAAATTGCAATGGTGTTGGTTCCTGATAAGTTTGCCAGAGACCCACTCCCAGTATAACTTTTTGAGGTCAGCCTTTGGTGGAGCAGATTTTGAGATCCAACAGTCCCCCAAGCCCAACTCCCCCAAAAGACTTTTAATGTCCCTCAGCCACTTGATCTTGGCCCAGCCTCCCATGTTCATTATCTCTGCCAGGCCGTCGGCATAGGACTTTAGCTCCGGGACCCTCCAAATGCGGGACCAAAGAAGCAGTGGTCGGAGGCGAGCCTGATCTTTAATACTCTTGCAGCCAACGTCCAGGAGCACCGGGACTGTCGGGGTACTTGAAGGGAGGGCTAGGAGGTCCTTCAAAAGTTTGTTCTCAGCCTTAGTGAGAGAGTCCATGTTGCAATGACCCCATAATTGTGCCCCGTACAATGCTGATGTTACGCCTCTTGCCTTGTAGATCTCAAATGCAGGACTCACCGCTTGTCTCGGAGATGCTCGAAAGTCTCTAAGCAGAGCACCTCCTACCTTTTTATGGTTAAGAACCATCTTATAAATGTGGGCGGACCAGTTCATATTGTCAGTTATACGAAGCCCTAGGTAGTCGAATTCGGAGACTTTCTCCAAGGGGGCGGTGTTCAAGACAGGCGGATTTCCCAGTTTCCTTGGGGGGTGCAAAATCAAATATTTAGTCTTTGCCACGTTTATGACCAAACCCCTAGATACACAGAAATCCTGGAAACGGGTCAATAGCTTCTGTAGGCCCTGGGGAGTTTTTGAAATAAGGAGAGTGTCATCTGCAAAAAGCAGAGTAGGGATCCTTACTCCCCCCAGACAGGGTGCGTCCGCTGGTTCTTGCTGGAGAGGCTCAACCACACCGTTTATGTACAACGAAAAGAGTGTGAAATGCCTCCCTGTCCTGTAGACAAGCCACGGACCTGAATGCTAGTGTCTTGGGCCTGACTGGAGCCTCCTTCCCGGTCACGCACTGCAGATAGTGGGAGGGGCCTGCAGCAAGACCCGCAGCCACTGCCCACAGTGAGAAGAAACACTTGCCCGTTTCAACTGGCACTGGGGCTTTCCACAGTAACCGACCTCTTATTGCCCACTACTTCTCCTGCGGCCCTTGGGGCGCACCGAGCTCGACCCCCATGCACCACGACTCCCACCCACAACGCGGGAATTCACACACCCTCTCTGCTCCGTCATTCAAAGAGGTAGCGACACCATCTGATGCGCCCGCATACAGCACGACCCTGGGAGAGCCTACTGCACTACAAGTAAAGGCACACTCAGCAAGCCACACAGCATGGATACCTCAACGTGCCGCAGGCAGGATTTCTGACAGGGGGACTGCTCCCCAGGTGTCAGGACCAAGGCTCTCCAGGCGATAGTCTTGCTCACACTGGAGCACGACAGGGACAAGTCACGCTTCCCCCTGAAACCCACGCCTTGGAACCTGATGAACTGAGCCCAACATGGCTTGCCAGAAGTACTACCGTCGTAATGCTGAGCCTGGCCCTATTCGTGACCACCAAAGGCATAGCCGCACCCTCTTCGCTCCCAAGTCCTGGACCCAGCCTCGCTCACTCTTGCACCCATACCCCGCCGAGACCCACACTGGGAGGCCTGCCGGGACCCAGTCGTGTGCCGCATACCCCTGCGCCTCCTGCCGTCTGCGAGTCTTCAGCTCTATTCCCCTTCACTCCCACTTTGACCCTCCTTTGCCAATTGCACTGCATCGGCACGGGCGCCAACTGCCCCCAGGTGGGGATGCTGGGACCCCAGCCCCACAGGCGACACCCAAATTAAAATGGTCGCTCATTCACCCGGCCCCTCTTTCCCCCTCTCCTCCCTCTTTCATGCGCAGTCGGAGGTTCCTTGCCACCTCTTCTCCGTCCCTAGAGCTTGCCTTCTTCCCCCGCACGAACGTTACACCAGCCTTGGCCACCGATTCGTGGGTTCAGTGTATGCCCAGACAGGGGCCAAAAGCTCCTTCTTTCTTCTCCTAAACCACCTGCTTGTCGAGATTGAAGCATCTCAAAACATCATTGGAGGAAACTGGAATCACGCCCGTGACGCGGTGCTATACAGGATGGACCCTTGGACAGTGGGAATGACGGGGACAGAGGCCTGCTGGGAGATAGCGCCTCGGATTACGGCCTCATGGATTATTAGCGCCATTGCCACACGACAGGCAGGGAATATATTTTTCTGTCCGTAGTCTATGTTACCTAATCCAGAATGGACTACTTCCTAGTCTCATTCCGCTGTGGCACTCGTCGGGGACTCCGGAATCTTGGAGGCTGCTCTCTCCGACCACTCACCAGTCCTGTTGTCCCTCGACGTGGGCCTAGCCTCCCTGGGACGCAAACCGTGGCACCTGAATGTGCAGAGATACCACTCACCTCAGGGCAAGACCCAATTATGAGCCCACCTGTCTGCTAACCTGGTGGACATCAAGATATCAGTAGACTACTGCAGGATATTATGGGCGGGCGCAAAAGCAACCATTTGCGGGTAGCTGATGAGAGATGCAGCCGTGGCCAACGAACTAGTGTCCCTTCGTCGGACTGAGCTGGAGGGTCAGATTTCCTCCCTCACCCTCCTTTACTCACTCATCCCTCAGAACCCAAACACCACCGTCTAGAGCAAGGGGGTTTGTAGGGCGTATTCAGCTTCAGGGTTCCTCTCAGATACCTTTCAAATCTGGAGAGGCACCCTTAAGGGTTGCCCACTCTCGCCCCTCTTGTTCTTACTGCCAAAGGAGCCCTTGGCTTCTGTCATTCGCCACTCGTTGCTTATAGCGGGCATACATACCCATTACGAGTGGCCTCTCTAAAATATATCTATAAGCCAACAATATTCTGCTTACACTTAAGGATATCCCACGCTCTTTACCAGCATTACAAGAAGTCATCGAAGACTTCGAATCCCTATACGGTTACAAGGTGAATTGGGACAAAAGCAAGGCCCTTCCACTCTCCTTAGGCAACACCAAAGCGGCAATCCATGGCTACCCTTTCCAATAGAAATCTTAACGGTGCAAGTGGTTGGGGATCCTGGTTAGGAATGGTTGTGGATAACCTGACACCCCTGATCGCACAGATGAAATCAGACTTCGACAAACGGTCCCTTATGGGATTTTCGATGTGGGGCAGAGTACAGATGCTAGAATGGTTCAATTTCCACGCTTTTCCTACACCTTAGGAATGCTACCCATCACAGTGCCTCTAACTACTCTACGCCGCATTGAGAGCAGAATATGGGACTTCGTTTGGTGTTCCTGCCACCGTCGCTTAGCCGCGTCCAAACGTATGGCCCGCCGCTCCTGTGGTTGGCTAGACCTACCATCGGTAGAACACTATTCTTTAGCCCTTCATCTCTTTTAGCTCGCTTATCTGCTCCCGGATACGCCGGACCCCCCACAGTGGATCGCAGCAGAATGCTCATACCTCGCCTGTAGTGATGGCCTTGGCCCCATAACTGGGACTACACACCCCAACTACCTCCTCCATATCCTGTGATATAGGCTACATACAAGGCAAGGTACAGTGCACACCGCCTTTTAGGCATAGACCTCTGTCTACTCACCAAGGCACCGATATGGGGCAATGACAGCATCCATATAAACGCCCGTTGGCCCAAATGGGAAGAAGCAGGCATACGGACCCCGACCAGGTGTTTTCTGGACAGTGACTTGAAACCTTTAGTTCAATTACTTGAGGAATTTAGGTTACAGTTGCAGCAGGCCTGGCAGTACCTGCAACTGTAGCACTGCCTGAGGCGACGTCTTGGTCCTCACCCTTGGGCCCTGCAATCCTTTCGGATAGTGGACTATCTGTCAGTGTGGGACTGGCACAAGGGAGTGATGTCGGGACTCTATGGCACATTTACAACACTAGTCTCACTACTCCTGCATGTCCTCCGCGCTAAGTGCCAGGCCGCCTACAATTCACTGTCGAAGAAGAGGACTGGGTGGAGGGTATGGAGGCCCCGGATAAGGGAACTCGTGAGGCCATGTTGAAATTCTGTCTTTTTAAGACTTTCCATGAGTTGTACTGGGCCACTACTAAGCTGCAGAAGGTTGTCCTCCTGCCTCATTCGAGGTGTTGGAGATGTCCGGACACACACTGTGACCTCTCGCACATTCTTCACGATTGCCCTTCTATTCAACCCTTCTGGTCCTATATCAGGGACACCTTGGAAGGGTCCATGGCTTCACGCCTCCCCCTCACCCCCCTTCATCCTTCTGCACAATATCAAAGACTCCCCGGACATCACTCGCCCACAATACTGCCTCCTAAACACAGCCAAGCTTTGCATCCTTTGGCAGTGGAGGTCGTCCACTTCCCCCCTTGCAAGAGGACTGGATGGGGGCGATGATTCAAACAGCGTCCCACAAACGTGTTATTTAAGACATGCAGGATCAGGCGGAGGTGTTTGCACAGACATGGGCTCCCTTTCTTCGGGAGGCCCCACACTAGTGTCCTCTCCAGATGTTATTGGCCCACCTGTCCAGATTGCAGCAGATGGCGGTCAGTTCAGCCTCACTCCTCTACCTCACTTCCTCATCCCTTGCAGAATCTCCCAGTCACACCCCACATTAGCCTCTCCTCTCCTCCTTCCCCCTTTCCCCTCCCTCCTTTCTTCCTCTTTGCATGTACACTCGTACCCCTGTCCCCCTTTTCAACCCTTCTCCCACCCTCCCCCATGCCCCCCTCGTCCCACCATTCCTCTTAACCCCTCAATGCTATTCCCTTACCCCTTCCTACCCACCGCTCCCGTGTTTAAGCTCCCTCCGCCACCATCAGACACGTAGGCAGACACCCGCTCTCCGTATCTGGTACAGGCAGATGCCACAGCGCATTCACTGTTCTGCACACCGATCTCCTCCCCTGGGACACTGCCCAGGCTGTTTCCTCAGCAACACCTGACATTCCCTCCACATCAACCCACAGAATCACCCCTCCAACCACAGCGCACCCTCTTTCCCCCTCAATGCAAACTACCGATGCCTGAGACTCATGATGCTCCTCCCATTTGGACCCAACAGGAGGACCTCCCAACCCCCTCTCTCTTCCTCTTGCTTCCTCCTCCATGCGGAGGTCCTCTCTGACTCGCGACCTCCTTCCCCCGCCCAGAGTTTCAGCAACTTGCAGCCACCACCTTAGCTTTTTAGGAGGGAGAATGACTGATGAACCCTATATGATGCCCATTGTACTGGGCCAAGTGCCCAACATCAAGCTGTTCAATTTGCTGCGCTGTTTATGTTGATGATATGTCTCTCTAAATTGTTACACTCCCCCCCTTCTCTCTCTCCTCCTCCCCTTCCCGACACCTGCCGTCTCCCCCCCAGGTCCCTCTGCCCCCATTGATGTATAGACTATGTTGTAATTTCCATTTTGTATCATGCTGTGCGTTCATCGCACTACTGTGTTTTTGGCATCCAATAAAAAACAATGACACAAAAACAATTTAATTTGCACAAGAGATCACACCCTAATAAAACAGACTGGAGTCGAATCACACACCACAAACTGATGGTGATCCTGAAAGATTCCGATTTTCACAGGTACCTCTTCCATCAAAGGGTTTGTCATTCTATTGTTAGAGACTCCTACATTTTGGATTGATTATCCAGAGAGGGGCTGGTTTGGGACAACTGCAGATCTCACAGTAGAACGGGTAGCTCCAGAATCAATCAAGAATGTAATGGGATGACTATCTACGTCTGCTTCTTCGTATGGTCCACTCTGGTTTATCTCTAACACTGCGCCAAGTGTACCATCTTCCTCCCCACTTAGGCATCGTCATAAGTACGGGGCCTGATCAAATCTGTCCGGCGCTTCCATTTATTGCATCTGATGATAGGTTTGATTGCCCAGCGAGGTTCTCGGAGGTTGGGGTACTTGCACTAACTGGTTCTGATTCCCTCTCGCATTAAAAGATCCCTGCCTAGTCACTGCTGGCAACTGAGTTACCCCAACTGTCCTCTGCACGAGTTCTCCTACCTACACCTAATATGCAGGATTTAGATGACCCTTGAGCTTCCAATGCCCGATCTTATGGCAAAAATGACAAGCAGTGGTCTTTATCAGGGTCGCAACATGTATCCCTGTCGTAGGATCTATAGGGATACCCCGTCCTCTTCCCTGTCCTGTCCAGCAACTGACGTAATTTGGACACCTCCTGCAAACATTCCCTTGACTGCGGACCACTGTTCCCCCTGTTGCCTGTACCAGCACTCCCTTCTGTGCATTTTGCATTTGAACCAACATCAAATTCTCCTTCATTCTCCAATGGTGTAGAATCCACCTCATCACTGCATTACATGTCTTACCATAGAATTTCATCCACTGACTTATTTTTCCAGCAGATTAAGTGCTGCTGGATCATGAGGCTAAGTTACGGCCTCAGTCCTGTCACAAAGTTTGATACACATGTTCTCATATACATAGGGTCGAGTGTGTCTAACCCTCTATACTGATTAAAGGCTTGCAATAGCCTTTTGTAATAAGCATGCACTGACTCTTTAGGTTCCTGGACTGTTCGATCTATCTTAACCCAATCGATGTCTTGAGGGGCTATTTTGGACTACAGCCATGTGATCACCTGATCGTACTTTTTCATAACCCAAGGGGAAGGACCTTGAGTTACTGAATCTCGCTCTGGCTCAGCAGTAGGCCACCAATAGCTGTTTTACAAGCAGACCACAGATCACTAGGAACCATATTTTCAAGCAGGGTATTTAAGTCAATCCACAACACCTTCTAAATCTTAACAAAGCGATCGACTTGCTTGTTCGACTCAGCAGGTTTCTCCCTTAGCCTGGGAAAATCATTCGCAAATGCAGCTAGGTCACCTCTACTCCAAGGAACATGAACATACCCTCCAATAGGCACCTCCCGTAATCGATATGCCTAGACTCCTTGTACCCTCCACTTCTGGAGATGGTGTTTCCCCTGTCACCTTTCTCACACTCTTCTTCGATCTTTCCTCCCCCTTATCCAACATACTCCAAGCCCTTATTCCTACGACCAGCTCTCGGATATGTGTCTTCAACCCTGTCATTCTCTTTTCCTCCACATCCTGGTCACTGTAGTTAAGCCAATGCTTCCAGTGTAAATTTTTTGTTCGAGACAAGTCTACTCCATACAATTGAGCTAACTCTGATAACTTCTTGTGTGCTTGTCTGGCCTTGCCTGTGACATCGCTCAAAACGACAGGTCATCTGGCTCACAGTTCTCTATTGTATCTAAAGGTAAATTCCCACTGATGATCTCATCTACCTCAGTTTTCAATCTCACCATATCCAATAGCTTTGATTTCACTGCAGCCTTGAAGGTACCGTGACTTGATGTATTATTCTGGCTCTCCTTGCTGTTATTGAGGTCTCCCAACCAGGATTCCAAATGTGAAAAATAAAAGACACGCTGATTTCCAGCGACTCCCTGAATTGTACTTGCTTCTGAGGCCGCACCCATTGGTCCTTTCACTGGTGTTTCCCACATCTGTAGGTATGAACTAGTGCTTGCCATAGGTATAGACCGTAAAGTACTGGAACCAAGGCCTACTCCCGAAGGATCAGCAGTAGCTGCTAAAGTGGTACTATATTCCATAGGCACTAAAGATGGACAATTCCTACTCCTGTTCTTCCCAATCCACTCCTTTCAATCTGTACGGCCTGACTCTGACTAAAGCTTCCCACTGAGCTCGGGTCATACGCAGGAACAACAGGACCAATGGTAACCGGAACTGTAAAAGCTTCCGGCAACTGTGAAGCAGCGTTAACTCTGTTCTGTTCTATGCCTCCTTAGGTGGACACTCATGTATCCCCTACTCCTGTGGATATCCTGCCCACTACTCCTGTACCAGGACCCACATGAGCTGTCGCATTTCCCACATTTACGGCTGTCGCATTTCCCACGTTTACGGATCTCGCCTCCGTCACCTATTTGTGGACTGTGAAATGGAGGATGCTGAGATCACAACCCACCAAACAAGCTGTCTTCATTCTCACTACTGTCACTTCCATTTGCCTTTTAACTCCTGTCTTGGGGACCTCTCTCTCCTACCAACACCGGATATAACCTTTCCCCTTCTATGGTACGCACTCTCCATTTCTTAACCCCTTGGTCGCGGGCGCGATTCTGGGCCTGTGCGGCACTTTTAAACAGTGGGCGGGTTTCATGACGGCCCCCAGCCGTCATCAGCACACGCCCAGCATCAGCATGGAAGGGGTTAAGATGTGCATTCCACTATGTGTTCTGGTATGACCTCACAGTTTTCTTCAGCCTCCCTTCGTATTTCTTCCTCTGTTTAGCATGCGCTGCTCGCATCCAAGCATCTAACGCTTCAACCTGCGTTGGTCTAGGCAAAGGTTGCAATGCAATCATTGCTCCTCTTAACTAATGCAGTACATCCAGCCGAAATTAACCAAAGCGTGGAAATGACAATTCACTCTCCTTCTCAGTGATCTTATGCCAATTTTGAATCCTAACTACAGTATGAAGCCAACTTTTGACGCCATATTATGTGCTGAAGTATCCACCGTTGGCACCTCTTCACCCACTCAAGTAACAACCACCTTCTTCTCCCCTAATGAGATCTCGCAACACCCTAAAACATTTCATGATTTCATTTGCAAATTGTTCAAATATTACGATGGAACAATTATTTTTCAACTACAACTTCCCGATGACCACCAACCAATCCCAGTGCAGCATTACACCAACTGACCTATCGCAGTGCGGAACTCTCTGACATCACCTTCATTCTTCACAGCGGCTCAGCCTCCTTCACAATTTCTCCATACGCATTTACACACACAATCATCTTAAAATACGTAATTGTCTGCCATCTAAAGGATTTATAGAATTCAATCATCCAAGAGCATTGACGCCCAGTGACCCTGTGCTGGTCACTCTAATTAGTATAGCTCACCTCTGTACACAAGAACCACTAAATGATTTCCATACGCCCCATTCACACAAGGTTCCCTATCTTAGGTGGAACAGCCAATTATGTCTCACAACAGCTCATCAATTCTGCGGTCAGACATTCTCAATCTCAATTTTGGTGTCTTCTACAGCTTTAATATATCCCGGTATCTAAGGCCACTTCGGGACCTGCAACTCAAATTTCAATCCTTGGACCAGGTCCGGCCCAAAACTATATTCACTCGACTCTCACACCAACCCTGACAGACATCACACAATCAAGTAATTCCTGGAATCTAACACACAACATACACCCTATTAATACTCACTCTGCTCGCTGATCTGGCCACACCTTCAAACTCTGTCAGTCTCCGCCGAATTCAGTCGCTTTCCAATCTTGGTTATTGGGCTTTATTTTGGGGCTTTTGGGGTTCTAGATTCTACTTTTCTTGACTAATTCTAAATTTTTTCCTCGCTTCCTGTGCTAACCCTCCTACACTGCTACCAACTGAAAGGGCCCATAAATTCTGGACCTGTTCTGGAAACACAATTTGATGCTTCTTTATGGCAGCATAAAAACATAGAGAGGAGAAAATGTGTTATGCAGCCAATCAATACATTCCATAATCCTCTTTGACACATAGTAACTAACCACAGAGCACTTCGTAAAGTTAGTTCTATTTATTGCAAAGCCATAAATATCTGATCATAAACACACCTCAAAATGAGAGGGTAGAAATACATCAGATTTAGCATAAAGCCAAATCTGCGTATCTAATTGTGGCGTTGTAGCATAAACAAAACAATTAATTCAAGAAGCAGAATACAGAGGATCAAAAAGCATCAAGGGGTGATGAGTAAAAAGCATTATTCTATCCCTACACTATTACTAAGATGACCTCCCTACTCAAGCATCTTCAGGACGGAGGATAAAAAAGTGCCAGCAGGCGGAGTTTTCCTAAGAAGTCCCTCTACAGTCAATGGGTCATGTACCATAAAGCTATCGAAACAGAGCTTGTTCTCAGATGCTCTCTCCTTGAGGGCAGAAGAAGTGGGCACATTCCCTAATCCCATCATCATATTATTTGTAGACAACTTTTCAAAGATTCATTGAGGATCACACCATCTGCTCTGAGTACAGTTCTAAAGGTCTTTTTCCATGGGACAATGGTGTTCTTTCCTTTCAACGTTGTGTCCTTGGTTTCCAGGCCTTCTCCTGTGTGTAGCACACCAACATTCCTTTATCGACTCAAGACACACGATTGTAACTTCTTTTGTCCTTGCCTGACTAGTAAAACAAAGACATTATTCTAGCTGACAAGAACACTTCTTTCACCTGCAACACAAACATGAGAAAGAACAAATTCTATCGCACACATGAAATTAAAACTGTAATTCTACTAAAGCGAGAGTTTCCAGGGAACTGCATTTCAGGCCTACAAAATTCAGCTAACATAAGGAAGCATTATAGGTACTTTACAAAATTGCATAGAAAATAAGGCACTTTCAATTGAAGCATTTACCTACATATAAATAACACAATTAATATAAACACAATTAGGACATGAATAATTGTCATTTTCACAACATGAGTTCTTAATGTTAATACTTTCTGCTAGTTACATTCACCTTGTATGTTAATTCTACATATTACTTTTCAATGGCCTAAGCACATCACATTTCAAATTAATACATTTCAAATTCCAACACTTTACATTAATACACCAAATGATTATATGCAGGTGCATTCTACACGTATGATTATAATGCACCCCTATATTTGAAAAGCGATTTCCGCCACATCAGAACTGAGGGCTAGATGTAGGTAAATAGGATTTACCGATTCTAAAATACTGAATCATACCGATTCGGTATTTTAGAATCGGTAAACGCTATGTAGATAATCATTCGGTAAAAAATACCGAATCGTTAAGATTCGGTATTCACCGAATTGGCAATTACCGATTCGGTAATTGCCATTCATTCCTATGAGCCTGGAGGCCCATAGGAATGAATGTCAATTACCGAATCTGTAAATACCGATTCGGTAAAAGGGGGAATATATTGAAGGGTGGCAGGGTGTCACTTTGACACTCTGTTGCACCCCTCAATTGTGTATGGGTGCACATGTCGCAGACATACATGCAAATTTCGTAGTGCGCCCTGCATCGCATTTTGCGATGCAAGGCACAGAACGAAATTCGTTTTATTAATTTAATTGTTTACTTACCTGCAATCATCCAGATACCGGTGTTTATCACCCCCACCCTTCCCCTCCCCCGCCCCGCCTGCCTGCCGCACCGCGACTCCCTCCACGGGCCGCGGCTGGAAATATAAGGCATATGAAAATACTCAGGTTTGTCTCATTGGTCACCCAATGTAGATTCGATGGTGATACATATGGCCCCTGAAGATAAAAACAACTCTGTGCACTTTTCCACCAATAGAGAAAGCAGAAGGCTCGACAACATTTTTAAACTGTTTTCGGCAACATCTGTCAGGGCAGCCAACATAATGGCAATTTTTACACAATATGACATTTAAATGTGGTTATATATTGGGAAATATCTTGACTACCTATTTACTGGATGATAGAAAAGCTGAAGCAAAGGCAGTACTCATTGAGGGGTGAAGTAAACATTGTCAGTAGTCATTGATGCTACAGTAGACATTGCAACTACTGGATCCAGGCAGTTGCCTGGTCCAGCTGTCTTTCACAGGCAAGGTTGGCTGCATTCCACCTCTATTCTGAGGTTCAGGGTAACATTCTAGACATGCCATACAATGGAGAATCCATCTTTGAACGACATATAGCTGAATCTCTCCAATCTATTAAATCTGACATGGACAGGGCAGATCTGGATTTATTTTCAACCAGTCTGAACTGGAAATGCTGATCTTATGCCAGCAGCCACACCCTTCCCAGGTCATGGAGAATGCATTGGTAATCAAGTTGGTAAGAAACTATGCATAATCTTTTCCACTGCTTCCCCTAATTCCGAGTACCTTGACAAAAATGATGAGCGAGCTGTGTCTTTTTATTCTATTTGCCCCAGGGTGGGTGACACAGTACTGGTTCACAGAGTTACTTCTCACATAGCAGCCCAAATTCATCTGATACTATTATTGAATTTTATGTCACAATTCTATAACCAGTTCCTGCATCCAGGCCCATGCTCACTGAGATTGTCTGCTTGGCTCCTGAACTCAACGAATTCCACCTCCTAGACATTTCGAAGGACTGAAAAGATATAGTATCAAAGGTTAGCACAAGCTCAACAAATCGAAATTATGGAGCAAAAAATATTTATTCTGTTCTTGGTGTGTCAACCATAGTTTGCACCCATTGTCATCTTCTCCACAACATCATGCTTTATTCAAAGCCCATTTCGCTGCTATTTCACACTTCAGAAGAACACTGAACCTGCCATCACTTTTCTCTAATAGACTTTAAGAATTCCTTATAGGTCTCTTCAGAGTCTTTACTCCAATGAGACCTCCAACTAACCTGTGGAAATTAAACACATTTTTATTCCAGTTGAATAGGAGTCTTTTCGACCAATTCACGAGGCAGAAGTAAAATTGCTGTCCTGAAAAATGGTGTCTCTGTAAGCTCTAACTTCCACTGGGAGGGTTAACGAAATTCCTGCCTGTATGATCCAAGAACCCACTTTCAATTTGAATAGTGAAAGACACATACTTCATACAAATCCACATTTTTTCTAAAGTGCGATTTGGCTTCCTTTTGAATGATTCTATCCAACAAGGTATGCAGTTCCTAAGTAAAAGGAGATTTAGTAAGACTGCTCGGTATAACTGTATTTATCCAAAGGTAGGAGCCCGAGTCTCCTCTGGTTAGTATGAGGGGTCCACCAAGCACTATAACAACCTAAATGTGAAGTACCTTTTGTTGTACCGACCTGGAGAGATAAATAATTTCAAATATCAATAACATCTAAAATAGCATGCAGTAGAGCTTTTCGTAGCAGAGTGCGTGACACATCTAAAGGCGTAAGCAGGCGAGACGACTCGACAAACGCCATGGTTAAAATAAACATTCCAGATTGGGTGGTTAACAGAATACAACAAATGGTTGGCAGAGGGAAAGCTACATTATAGGGTCCTAATGTTGGAAAAAGGAAGAATAAACAAAAATAATACCAGTTAGGAATAGTAAATAGATACTGATAAAGGGAAGGAAAAAACAGCAACAAGTTTGCCAATCTCACCATGGCATATACCCCTGTCATCTGCTGATGCCTGGTTGCACAATAATTACTCACAGTTGTCCAGTATTGGATCTTTCGTAGATTCACATGCTTGAATCATCCCCGCCGTCGAGGTGGGAGTCTCACTGCAAATTTTACAATAGCTGTAATTAGTCTTATAATAGGCAACAATTCATTGAACAGTCAGTGCGTTAGCCCATCCATATCCTTTTGTAAAAAGAACCAACGTTAAAACACAATCAGTCAGACATCAGCACCTTCTAGAACACTCTGAGGCAAGTCCCTCAGATTTTCTTCTGCACGTCTTTGTGACAGGGAGCCTTCCTGAGCTCTGCTCAGTTTTTTCTCTTCTTCTTTGATTTTGTGATTTCAAAATGTCCGAATCTTCAAAGAAAGGACTCTTCAGAACTTGTGGGTCATGTGGTAAGAAAAGACCACAGGCTGAGGATCCCCATAAGGATTGTATATACTGCTTATACCCTCTTCATAAGGCAAAAGACTGTATAATTTGCAGACCTTTTCCACAAAGACTTTGAAAAATAGAGAAGGCATACTGCTTATTTGGTTGGAGAGGATAAAATCTAAATCTTCTGTGCTTTCTGATGAGGAAGGCAGTTTCAGTTCCCATGCATCAGTTCAACGTCCTAAAAAGAGTGATAGATCTCTGAAATCCCCTTAGGGACATAGAAAGCATCAAAAAAGACCCATCATGAGTCTGGGTATGCTACTTAAAAACAAGCATTGGCATAGCCAATAGGTCTCCCCTTTGGGACCTTATGTGTTTAGCCAGAACTCAATGAGTTTCTTTATAGTGCTTGTACTGTCTATCGACTGTTTCAAAGCGCTCTACCGGCATTAAAAAGTGTGAACAATACTGGCCTACAGAAATGCCTGCAAGAACTTGCTCCATGGGCTGCCCTGCCTCTCTAGGCACCCCATCAACTCCAAGACTCCCTGCCTCACCAGGTACTTCATGGCAAGACTGCATACACCCTCTTTTACTCTGCCACCTGACCCGCCACTACGCCCACACTTGTCCCCTTCACCTGAGCTTGTGCTCAGAGACTTTTGTAGTGTGCATAGATAAATAACTTACCGCATTGTGCAAGTATGTAGTGCAGAGGCACGTCCATCACACACAAACATGCATGGAATCCAACATGGTTCAGAATTTGTTTTAAGGCGAGTGGGAATTGGAATTATGCTGGAAAACCCTGTCCCAGAAATGATGCTTTAAATATGGAAATACACCAACAACTTTAAGGACACAAATCTCGGGTCCTGACAGGGCTACAGTGTGGCAGCGCCATTAATTACAGCTTCTTCGTACCCAAAATTGTGAGACTATGTGGAGAAAAATAAAATGCAAATATACATATATTTAGTGAAGAGAGTTTTACTTAAGCTACGTTGAAAGTTGTTTCCTTCACAAGCTCCTGGATACTTCTCTGTTTCTTTTTAAAGCCGGTATTACATTGCCAGAGATACCGAGATGCCCCACATCAAGTAGGAATAGCTCTCACCAGTTGCATTCTGAGACTTGCAGTTTTAAGCATTAAAGTTCCAGTTCACCAGTAGCAAAGAATGTCTAGTGCGTGAAGCTGCGGTAGCAGCCCGCACCAAAGCAAGGCCGCAATGGATTAAGATGCGGAACAGTGTAGTTGAGAAACACCATTACAAAAAAAAATGGGATCTATACTTGGGCCATAGTCGTGGCGACAGAAGCTCGTAAACGATCTCATTCAAAGATTTATTAACATTAATTACACTTTAAAAAAAGTTACACTCACCTGTTGCTACTTGGGGATCCGAACAAGCACAAAAGGATCATAATTCCAGCTGCAGCATGTTAACACCGGGGGTCCAACCCTCCCTGCTGCTGCCGGTCCATCTGCAAAAATATTTAACACCCAGCGGTAGAATTGCGGCTACGCTGGCCGCCGTCCACCTGTGCCTCTGACACGGGCAGTATGTGCATTCATAGTATCCCGGTCTGGTCACCTCTGCAAGCAACATGTGCCCTTTGACCCCAGGCTGCAAAAGGCACAGGGTTCCCCTCACCTGCTGCATGCACGGGCATAAAGGGGGGAGTGAGAAAGAGCTGTGGGGTCGGGGCAGCAGCCTCCCAAGTGGTGTGCACTCCGATCCAGTCCAGAGTAAGTCCTTGAAAATAAACAAGCACGGCCTTAATCGCTCTGAAACTGAAAAAAAAGCCTGGGCCAGGGCGAGCGCCATCTGTTTCCAATTAACGCGAACGCGAGACATGGGTGCGATAATTGGAAACAGATGGAGCTGATGCGCGCAAGCCCTAGGCCGTGGGGGGATGCAAAGGTGGGACCTGCATCCTCCTTTGCCTAATTGCGTGCTGTCTTTCTTAGAAATACAATACTTACCTCTCCTTCCAGATCTCCCCCCCTCTTGTCTTGATAAAGATCCGCGTGACCACCAATCGGGGCACACTAGGATCGAAACGTCGACGCATAATATTGGTCAAGAACCCTCCGGGAACAGTCACAGTCACCATCTGTCTCCTTGGAATATTAATTCAGAACTCTGACCGCCAAAATATTTCCCCTTGCCCTTTTTCCCATGTATAATTTTGTATATATTTGTAAATAAGTGTCACTGAAATTGTTGCACTATTCACTTTGTTCACCAATAGTCACCCCTTCACTTATAATTGGAATTGAAGTGGAATGAAGTAATTCCGGTATTTTAATGTGACTTTATCTTTTCATAAAAATACTTTGAATTTTATTTGTTGTCAGAGAGGTTTTCTCTTATAAAATTTGTTTGCTCTTATAATTTGTTTTTTCTTAAAACTTGTTACTTTCTGTTATGAGCTAACCTAGCCATCACGTAAAAGCAATTGATTGACCCGACGGAACCACTTTTGTCTTTAACCATACATGCCCAGGTTCTGAGGGACACAGGGTTACCCCTTTTTGGTATAAATATTCTTTTGCAAGTGCTGACTTGCGAGGGTCTTTTTGTTCATTTGTTGTTTATTCAGTTGTTTCATGTAATAATTTCTCAATGTACAAGTATTTAAGATTGTATAATGTCTGACAAGGAAACTCTTGCTTATAGTGAGGAATACATAGCGAAGCTAATACAAGAACAAAGTTCCTCTAGCTTCCTCCTAGGGTCTGAAAGATCAACCACGGATGTAACATTAAATGAAAAACTGTTAAAAATAGAAAGATTGGAAAAGAAGCTAATCCGCTCCCGTTTGCATGGGCACGTCCTCACCAAGTATCTGGCATCCAATATAATTCCCAAGGGCTTACAAGTCAGAAACGAGCCCGGCATCTTCATTGACGTGCCAAAATTCAGGGAAGGATTCAGTTTTGTGGCTAATAACTGCTCCAGGCACTGGATGGTGCTAGGGGTGGAGACAGCCATAGACTACGTGAAAAAACTAATGCAAGAAATTGCGGATCTAAAGAAAGAGGTACTTGAAGACGACGCGCTCACAAACGCTAAAGAGGCGTTGGAAAAAGCCGAAAAAACTCTGGCTGAGTTTAACACTGTGACATTAAACCGAAAACTGGATAAACTTGCAAAGGATATCCGTAATTACGACAAGAAAATCACCTATCCATACCTAGCTGACGAATATTACCAGCAAGACGACCAGGGTTTCTTTACAAACAGAAACAGACAAGGACCCAGAAGGTTTACAACTTTCTCTAACTCGTCAGCAGGGAGTGGCTCGGAATCCGAACAAGAGGGAGCTTCCACGAGCAGGCAACCACCGCAGGCCCCAGAGCATTTTTTAGACCAAGGCTACCGCCAATCCAACCGAGGCGGCACTGCCCATCAAGGTTGGACGCCGAGAAGACCATGGAACAGGTCAAGAGGAGCGGCGAGAGGGAACACGAGAGTACGGTTCTACCAACCGGAAGTACATGGCGAAATTTCCACCAGGAAACAAACTTACAGGTGGTAACCGAAATCAGAAGGGAAACTACCGCCATTACGGTGATGGGTCATATGCCTACGGGGGAAAGACTTCTCCACCAAGAATTGAACCTTCTTATGCTGACCCAAACCAGAGACGAATATACTACTAACACCCTGATGGCAGAAACATCAGCTAGGGAAATAGATGTTGCGAACACCTCAGAGGAAATCATAACAACAGCTGCAAGAGAGCCTATACCAACGAATGTTCTACAACACGCTGTAGTGCAAGACCCTGCCCAATCCAATGTCCCTACAGATCCCATCATTAACTTGTCTAACCACTTTATCTCAGAGGCTGAAAGAAGTGTCCTTAGTAAAGGACTATCATTTGTTCCCACAAGCAGACCAGATGCTTTTACAACCAAATTGGAACTACAAAAATTCTTTCGAAAAATTAGGCTTAAATATCACTTTGCCAAGCATGACTACACTCCAAAAACAGCAGCCACTCCGTTCAAACCACAATCTACCTTCACTCCTGGTGCCTACTGTATGAGCCAACGAATACTGGCCTTTGAACAAATAGTCATGCAAGAAGTGATGATGAGCTTAGAGGAAAGGCATTACATCAAATATAATATCACGAAGGAGGAGAACTTGGCATTGAAAGACCTTAGCAGTAACACATCGATTGTCATCAAGGCTGCGGACAAGGGAGGAGCAGTGGTACTACAAAACACCAAGGATTATGTGGCCGAAATCAAACGTCAACTCGACGTAAAAGAAAGCTACCAACCAACCAAGAGAGACCCGACATCAAGTATCAGAACTTTGATTGAGACTTTGGTGGACAATGGTGTCAGCAATGGCTTCCTGAGTCAGCCTGAAAGAGACTTCCTAATGAAAAAGGAACCCCGCATCCCTACCATCTATACTTTGCCAAAGGTACACAAAAGGATGAATGATCCACCAGGTAGACCGATCATCTCCGGCTGTGGATCCATCTTGGAACCGGTGAATCAATTTATAGATCATTTTCTCCAACCTTTGGTAGCGGAAACCAAATCCTATGTAAGAGACTCAATGCACATCATCCAATTGCTGGAAGGTCAACCCTTTGATGAAGCCACCCAACTCATGGTGACATTGGATGTTGCCTCATTATATACATCCATACCCCAGAATGAAGCAATAAATACCATACGTGATGCCTTGGATAAACGGCCGGCACCGCAATGGATACCTACAGATTTCCTTACTAATCTCTTGGAAATTGCAATGAAACGCAATTATTTTGTCTTTCAGCAACAATTCTATATCCAATGCAAGGGAGTGGCGATGGGCGCGACCTATGCTCCCAGCCTAGCGAATCTGTTTATGGACAAATATGAGGAGCAACATCTATATGCAGCAAGCAATCCATACGTCAACTCAATATCAATATGGAAAAGATATATTGACGACGTGATAATGATATGGACGGGAACTGAAGCTGATCTAAAAGACTTTTTCACCTGGTTGAACACCAGATGCAATGATATCCAGTTCACGATGAACTATAATGAAAAGAGCATTGCCTTTCTGGACCTCATGTTTAAGGTTGAGGATGGATTGATCATCTGTGACCTATACAGAAAACCTACAGAGAGAAATACCTTGTTGAAGTATGACTCTAACCACCCACGGAATTTACGTGACAACCTTCCCTTTGGGCAATACTTGCGCATGAGACGCAATTGCACGAAAAGAACAGACTTCTTCAAAGAGTGTGAGACGCTTACCAATCGCCTACGCGAGAGAGGCTATCCCTTGGGACTGCTCAAACGTGCCAAAAAAAGAGCTTGGTACTATCCGAGAGAAGAATTGCTAGTCCCGAAAGAGAAGGAAGCCGGCTCCCCGAATCTAGTGTGTGTCACTACATTCCACTCCAGAAGCAACATCGTGAAAAAAACAATAAAGAAATATTGGAACCTGGTAGCCTCAGAGATCAATACAAATGAAGACCCGCTATTTGCCTTTAAAAGAGGCCGGAACATAAAGGACAATGTTGTTAAAGCGTTTTTGGAACCCCCAAAACCAGCCACCTTGAGGGATCAACTAGGCTTGCCTGCAGTGAAAGGACACTTCAAATGCAGCACATGCAAAGCATGTCCGCTATGCATTGATGGACCATCTTTTTCACACCAAAACAAAACATTTATACTGCCCGCCTTGACAAATTGTAATACCTCGAACGTTATTTACATCATTCTTTGTCCATGCAACAAACCTTATGTGGGCCAAACAACACAGAAGGTAAAGACTCGCATATTGCAGCACATGAGCAGAATCCGCTGTAAAGTCCAGGGGGCCCCCATGGTCGAACACTTTGTTAGCCAGAATCATGATCCGGACAGCATACGCTGGCGTATACTTGAAAAAATTAATGTGAACCCACGTGGGGGTTCTACCACCTTAGCCCTTAACAGAAAAGAGTGTAAATGGATCCATGTTTTGAACTCTGTAAGTCAGGGGTTAAATGAACATGAGGAGATCGCAAAACAAATGGGACTATTATGAGTATGAGCCTATTTACCAACACTGAACTGCTTGCTCCTTGATGTTATGCTATATCTAATCTGCATGTGGTTCCTTGTCATGAGTATTTCGTCTGTTTCCATTCAAATGCACTGTTGTACATACTATGTTTCCCTGCGATGTACCATTCATGTGGTCTTAATCACTTAGTGCAGATTTGATTCATGACTAAGGTTAATCCTTTTAATATTTCACAATGTCCGCGCTTGCAGTGTTCACTGAAACCACACGGTGCAGCAGTACAACTGATCAATCCCCAAACGCGATAGGCACACAGCGCTTGCGTTGCCTAGTGACCCAGGGGCTTGCCACCCTTATCCAACCCAAACCCACAGCGTTTGCGTTGCCGAGTGACCCAGGGGCTTGCCACCCCTATCCAATCCAAACCTTACACCAAGTCGGTTTCATGACGCGCCATGTTGACGTCACGGCGTCGCTAGGCAACAGACGTGCATAACGTCCTCGCGCCCAGCACTTCGCTTGACCGAGTGATTGCGAGACTTGTAAGCCGGTTACTCGCTCTATGTGAAAGCGGTTCCCCATATGAGGTAAGCTTCCTGAAACACATGTAAAAGTGTGTTCACTTGGGTACACGATCTTGTGGTGCACCCTATTTTGTCATCACGAACCCGGTCCGGGAGTCTCTAATTCTAGGTGCATGTCACTACCCGGAGCGTGAGCAAATCTTTCTCCGTATATATCAGGTCTTGTAGCTTGCCGATCCCTAGCGCAACTACATAAACCACATTTTCTGGGTGCATTCATTGTACGCTAGGCTTGCATGTTATCACGTAGTGCCCGACCTGATTATAAATGGTCTTGAATACCCAGAGGGTGACTAAATCAATCCCCGTTTCCACCGGGTGCTCACATACCATGCCTCCCCCACAGTCTGCCCTGAGTAATTACGAGTACCGCCCCCACCACCCTTGGGGTTCAGGTCCTCTGTATGTGCTTATTTCATGCATGCTAGCACTGCATGTTCTCTCGAAGTGAATGACTCGGCCATTACTGCAAATGGACTGAACACAGTTGGTTTCTTCCCCAGATTGACCGATTGGCCTATGCACAGCGTGTGACTGCTGCCTCCTGTGTATCCGGAATTCAATACAGATAACAACCACCCCCCCCCTACCCCTGGTGTAAGTAAAATGAACTCGCCAGAATGCATAACTAGACTTAACCGTTATTGCCCTCTCTGACACAATACTTACCTCTCCTTCCAGATCTCCCCCCCTCTTGTCTTGATAAAGATCCGCGTGACCACCAATCGGGGCACACTAGGATCGAAACGTCGACGCATAATATTGGTCAAGAACCCTCCGGGAACAGTCACAGTCACCATCTGTCTCCTTGGAATATTAATTCAGAACTCTGACCGCCAAAATATTTCCCCTTGCCCTTTTTCCCATGTATAATTTTGTATATATTTGTAAATAAGTGTCACTGAAATTGTTGCACTATTCACTTTGTTCACCAATAGTCACCCCTTCACTTATAATTGGAATTGAAGTGGAATGAAGTAATTCCGGTATTTTAATGTGACTTTATCTTTTCATAAAAATACTTTGAATTTTATTTGTTGTCAGAGAGGTTTTCTCTTATAAAATTTGTTTGCTCTTATAATTTGTTTTTTCTTAAAACTTGTTACTTTCTGTTATGAGCTAACCTAGCCATCACGTAAAAGCAATTGATTGACCCGACGGAACCACTTTTGTCTTTAACCATACATGCCCAGGTTCTGAGGGACACAGGGTTACCCCTTTTTGGTATAAATAGTCTTTCTTAGAAAGACACATGCAAAGGCCAATAGCGAGTGAGCAAAAAAAAAAAACACACACACACGAGCGTGTGGTCCGAGTTGGAAGCCCTTACAATAAGCCTCGCAGAGCAGCGCATGCGTACTGGCTCAGGTGAGACCTAAAGAGGGAAGCTGCCATTCTCTTCAGAGGAAACATTTGCCTCAAAAAGTGCCTCTAAACATCCAAAAATTCAGTCAGAGGCTATAAAGCTGTTGTCATCGAAAAATACCTCATTGACGATGAACCCAGCTTTGGAATTAATTTCCCATCAGTCTTCGACGATGCCATAGTCTATGGAGGCTCATCGACTAGGATTAAATCAACACAAGTTTTGTGATGGTCGATAGCATCTAATCCACCTTTGATGCTAATCTCTTTGTCGGCACCTGCTCAGTCAACTATGTGGCTAGCGTCGTCACCTCCCCCATCTTTGATGCCTCCTCTACCAACGGTGACTCCACCGTCGACAACACTTTCATCGAAGCCTCCGCCGTCAACGACGACTACTTCATCAACTTCTTTGTCGATGGTAGCGGCTCCGTTGATAGCACCGACGATGACAACACCGTTGCTCACAGTGTTTTTTCTACATAATCGGCTTCTGTGTCACCGTCAACAAGGATTTTGTCGATGCCTCAGTCAAAGAGACCCTCTAACCTGCATATTACACCTATTTTGTCATTGACATTCTCGTTGACGATGCCGTTGTCGAGAGGTTTTTTCCACGGTCCTACACATGCATCACCTTTACCTCCTAGTCAGTTCTTAGAGGAATCTGATGATGTCAGAATGTTCAGTCTGGCTCACAGTCCTTCAAAACCTCAAGTCAAGTTTCAGGAGGAGGAGGATGAGGATGAATATTATGGGCCAAAGTATCACTAATCTATGGACAAATCCCAATGTTTGATGCCACACTAGGAACCAATGGTATAACTGCTTGTTGCATTGGTGCAAGATTTGAAGGCTATTTTGCATGACTATCATACCCGTTTCCCTACAGCAGTGGGATCAGTGCAAGTAACAAAATCTCCACCTCTTCCTGCTCAGTCTCGTCCATCTGTAACGCCTCCTCCGCATTCACAGGCTTCTGTACCTGTGCAGCAAGACCAGATCTCACCGGACGATCATGTAGAAGACGGTGAAATACAAAAAAGCTCTACCTGTTATTGATGAATAGGAAAACAACTTAATTCCTATGCCTTCTCCTCCAGCTCCGCAGGCTATTGACTCTCCACCTGAGGATATTGGTGGCTTCCATGCTTTGATGGAAAGAGCTACAAATCTTTTTCATTTACTGATGCCTGTGAAACAGTCTGACTGTTTTTTGTATGATTTTAAAGATCCGTCCAGGAAATCCGTACTTGCAATTCCCAATATTGATCAGATTTGGGAGGAAGGGATCAAAATTATAAAAACTGCCATATTCAGTGGCAGCAGTACTTCCCAGGATTGAAAAAAAATAGAAGGCCCCAGAAGATGCACCAGCGAAGGCCAGATTCCGAGCTTGCTCAATCTGCGCAACGAAGATCACAAACCCCTTCAGTACCTATTACTGCCCCTCCTGATAAAGACGGAAGGTGCTTGGCAATATTGGGAGAAGATTTACCACCATTGCAGGTACGTCAATGCGTGCTGCCAATTCCCTAGCAATTTCTAGGAAAATTTGACTGTGGTTGGATATGGCATCATATCTTGAATATTTACTGGACGATACAAAACAGGAGGCACGAGAAATTCTACTTGAAGGTGAAAGATCAGCCTCTGAAATTATTGATATATCCATGGACATGGCTTCTCTTGCTTCACAATCAGCTGGAACGGCATTTCTCCGTCGCCAGGGCTGGTTGAAATATACCACTTTCCATCCTGAGGTGCCGAGCAAGATTTTAAACATGCCATTTGATGGCAATGAGCTCTTTGAGAAGCACCTTGATGAGACCTTGCAGGCTATTAAAACTGATACCGATACCGCTAAGTCGTTAGGGATGCTCCAATATAGGAAAACACCTTTTCACTGAGCATGTGGGAGAGGATCATATTCCTTTTGTAGAAATTAACAAATATATCAGCCACAATCATA
This sequence comes from Lissotriton helveticus, assembly GCF_964261635.1. Taxonomy (NCBI): domain Eukaryota; kingdom Metazoa; phylum Chordata; class Amphibia; order Caudata; family Salamandridae; genus Lissotriton; species Lissotriton helveticus. The sequence continues at coordinate 695,801,394 of NC_136068.1, forward strand.
CCAATCTTACCGTTATGGGTATCAGCAGCAGCAATTGTATCGAGCTCCACCATCCACTTCGTATTCCAGACAACAGCCCAGGAGGAAACAAGCTGCCCAATCTAGAGACAGTACTAGAAAACAGTGACAACATCCCGGCACCTGCTATGACTCCATCCATTTTTTTTTTTTTTTTTTAACATCTGTTTATTGAGTTTTTTGTTGTAAGTCAAACCAAAACAGTTACGCAGATCAGGAAAAGCATAGTACATGCAATTGAGTCATAGATCACGTACATTGTAAGGGTAAATACATTTATCAATTACTTTACACACCTTACAACGTAGGTACAACATTAGTTCAATCACTGCACGTGTCACGTGGAACTTGTATTATGTATCGCAACCCTCGTGCAACAGTATTTTCAGGAAGCACATATATCCACACTTGTACATAGACAATCCCGTTCACTGTCCGTTCAAATGAACGCCTTACAGCACTCTGTCATCCTTCATGTCTTTCCCCATTCCCAAGCGGCACAATCATCCACCCTCAGCTCATACCATGGGAGTCATTTACTGTCCATTGTATGCCGTGTACTGTTCCTTCGCACTCTGTTAGGTCTCGCTCTCGGGTGGGCTAGCAAATAACACCTCAATGGAGCCCAGACATCTCTAGGCAGAGAGGCCAGTGGTAGTAGTTCTGCATATGTCAAGAGTCTCTCCTGGCACATTACTAAGTCAGCGATCCATTCCTTAAACTTGGGCGCCGGCCCTCTTCCCCAACGGCACGCTACCCGTCTCTTAGCCATGAGGAGTGCCAACACAGTAAATTTACGGTGTTCAGAGCGAAGTGTGTGGACATGCCCCAACAGGGCCATCAAAGGGGTGGCTGCCACAGGTGTAGCAATGATTTCCCCCAGTGCCTGAAACACCTGCGCCCAAAACTCTCTCACTTCAGGGCACTCCCATGCCAAGTGCAGAAAGTCTGCCCCCTCCATGCGGCATCTGTCGCACCTGTCGTCCTCCCTTAGGTTGAACCTACGCATCTTGCCGGATTATAATACAATCGATGCAAAAACGTATAATGCAGTAGCCGGAGACGACTACTGACTGATACTCGCTCAGTTTGCAGGCAGCTCTCTTCCCACTGTTCGTCAGTTAGTTCCATCCCCAGTTACAAATTCCACTTCAGTCGTGCCGGAGGTGGTGGTGTGTTCAAGTGTCGTATGATATATCAGTGACACCAACCTTTTGGGTGTGTCCTTCTCTAACACTATCTGCAGCGGGACAAGTACTGGCGGTTCCGCTGGGAATTCAGGAGTAACCGATCTCACCCCAATTCTAAGTCTAAGGTATATGAACACATCTAATGGCATCTTCTGCCCCGTTTGAAACATGTGATCAATATCCCAAAACAGCCCTCATGGTATAAGTCTCTCCATGTGAATATGCCAGTCTGTTGTTGAAATTTTCTAAACACCCCCTCTTGCAGCAGTGGCATGTCTGGGTGGTATGCAAGGGGTAGCAAAGGCGAATATATCATAGGTATTTCCAACCTGCGTTGCCATGCAACAATTGTACCCGTAAGTGCATTGGCTGCCCTATCCCTATCCCTGACAGCGGCATATAAAGCACCCTCAATGGGTGTGGGGTGCGACAGCCAATGTGCGGCTGCTACCTGCGGCATATATTTAGGCTGCTTCACCCAATACCAAGCGTAATGGGCCAGTGCACTCAGAAAATAAAGTTCAAAATTTGGGATTCCAAACCCGCCTTGCGAATATGGTCGCGTCATCACCTCCCATTGTAGCCTCGGCTGTTTCCCTCCTCAAACTAGCCTAATCATCTCCGATCTTAATGACTTAAAGAAAAATTTTCCTGGATAAAAAGGGATATTAAAAAAAAAGTACAGCAGACGGGGGGAGTACCACCATTTTGATCAATGACGAACGGCCCGCCATAGACAGGGGAAGAGCCACTCAGCGCGTTACACATTCCGTTATGGTATTCATGGCCGTGCCATAATTCAGTCTCAGGAGCTCTTCTTTGTCTTTAGTGACTCTTATCCCCAAGTATTTCAGTTCATCCTCACACCACTCCAGGGGAAATTCTAGAGAGAAGCGCGCCGTAGCCGCCGTCAATGGAAAAACACACGATTTGTTCCAGTTTATTTGAACACCTGAAAGCTGCCCAAAAACAAAGAATTCTCTCAATAACAGGTTTAGGTTTTTCTGCTGGTCACGAACATACAGAGTGATGTCGTCCGCGTATAAAGAAACTAGTACCTGTCGCAAATTACATCAGAGTGCCTTATCATTGCGGCGTTGTGTTAATCGTGCCGCCAGAGGTTCTGTGGCTATTGAAAAAAGCAATGGGGAAAGGGGGCAACCTTGTTGCGTCCCCCTCGTGATGCTAAAAGTATGTGACGTTTGTCCGTTTATAAGGACCTTAGCCACTGGCAGGCAGTATAATAATTTTGTCCACGACAGAAACAGCGGGGGGAAAGCCCATACGCCTCATCACTTCAAAAATATAGTCCCACTCAATAGAATCGAATGCCTTTGAGGCATCTAAAAAAACAGCAGCCTGAGGTAGATCAGGCGATACATTATGTAGGATAGCAAACAGCGTTCTCAAGTTGTGGGAGTTGGCCCTTCCGGGCACAAAGTTGGACTGGTCAGGCAGGATCAAATGCCCCATTAATATGCTCAGACGCGTCGCTATCAGCTTGGCCAGGATCTTCGCGTCACAGTTGAAGAGCGATAGCGGCCTATATAAATCACATTGCGCCAACTCTTCCCGGCTTAAGTAGCGACAGTATGAGCGCCTCCCTCATTGAGGTTGGCAGGTGTCCCACCTCTAAAGCGTCTTCGTACACTTCTTTGAGAATAGGGGTCATCATGTCTATGTACGTTTTGTAAAATTCTGCCGGAATGCCATCAGTAACCGTGGCCTTCCCGGACTGTAGCCCCATTATAGCTTCCCGTACCTCATCTATCTCAAACGGTGCACATAGAAATGCTCTCTGCCTGTCGCTTAGCCAGCCGAGTGTAACATCTCCTAAGAAGCCATCCAAATCAAGTGTATTTACTCTAGTAGTGGTGTAAAGGGCCTTATAATGCTTCGAGAAGGCATCAAGAATAGCAGGTGTCTCTCTGCAGACCACCCCGTCCGTCACTTCCATTATATAATTGTTGCAACGAGGTCGCCTCACCTTTTGTGCCAGCCCCTTGCCAGACCTCTCCCCTTCACCAAAATGCCGGGCCACCCAATGCTTGCCCCGAAACTGCACCTCTCTCCGAGCTTACTCCATATAGTCCGTGAGTTTCTGTCTGAAAGCTGCTTGTGTCGTGCCGCTCGGGTTCTCCGCCAGTTCAATTCCCATTTTTTTAAGGTCTATTTCAAGTGTCCGCAGGGTTTTCAATATATCCCTAAGTACACCGCCCCCCTTGGCTATGCAATACCCTCTGATTGTGACATTAAACGCTTCCCAGACCATTTCCACACTATCTACTGAGTCTTTGTTGCGTTCAAAGAAGCCCTTGATCTCTTCTCGCAGCTCCTCCTGGAATACTGTATCGAGTGGGATAGGTGCATGCAGTCTCCAAGGACTGTGTGGGGTGATAATGTCAGCTGAGGAGAGTCCCAATACTACTGGTGCATGATCAGAGTAGGATCTAGCTAAGTGTTGCACTTTGACTATCGCAGGAGCCATCCCCCTGGACACCAAAAAATAGTCTAAGTGAGCCCATGTTTGCACCTGCGCAGTAAAGTGTGTGCCTTCCTTCCCACCTGGGTGAGTATGCCTCCAGGCGTCCACCAGTGATGTGGGGCAGGGTGTGATCTGTGCAATCTGGGGCAATTAGTCACATTAAAGTCCCCTCCCCATACAACATGGGTAGAATCTATCTCGAAAATCTTAGCCCATATTGTGTCAAAGAACCCAGGGTCATCTGTATTCGGCCCATAGCAACATGCAAGCGTAACTGACGTGTTACACATCCGGCCCCACGCGAGACAGTAGCGTCCCACCGAGTCCCATGTAGCACCCTCCAATCGGAAGGGGACCTGTTTTTTTTTATCAATATCAGCATTCCCCGTGCATATGTGGAGTATGAGGATAATAGTCTGTGCTCTGCCCATCTAGCAGCAAAATATCTTGTTTCTGGCATGCCAGATGTGTTTCCTGCAGCATAGCTATATGCACATTATGTCTATCTAGGTAAGATAATATATGCCTTCTCTTCCTAGGGTCGCCCATTCCTCTTATATTCCACGTCATAATATTAAGTGTACCTACAGCAGTACTTTCCATATTGATCAGTTAGTTCCTGATTAGCAATTGCTTTCCGTACAGTCCCACCTCGATCTTGTATTTGCTCATGCGCATTGAAAGCGCTTCCTTTGTGATGCTGTACCATGTCCCTTCCTTCTGACCTCTCTCCCCTTAGGAGGGAATCTTGTAACCCACCCTCCTCTGTAAACCAAACACAGCCCCCCCGCCCCCCTCCCACTGAAGCAACCCAATTTTGCCAGAATCTGATTTCCTCTCTCCACCCTCAGCCCTCAAGTACAGTAAACACTTCCGTACATCCCTTCCACGTGACTGAACATGATCGTCCAAGGGGGATCGCCCGTGGGGGGACATATCGAGACAGCCACGCAGTCTCTCCGCTCTGTACAATCCTCCCCCTGGTGTCAAGTCTTGTTCCACAGGGGGGGAGGGGGAGGGGGGAGGGAAGGCGGAGCCTGGAACTTGAATAATCTAAAAGCAAATGAGGCAATTGAAACCCTCACGCCTCTTTCCAGCCGTTCTGTATGCTGATACTCCGCAGTTCTCTTGTCCTTAACTTACAGGTAATGTCAGTGGTCCTGGGGATTTAATCATCACTTATCTTTGTTGTCACCATCGTGCTCGGGCTGCTGAGCTGCTCCCGGGCCTCCTCCTCTCCGAGTCGCGCAGTTCACTGAACGGAGATTGTCCTCCGCTTGTTGCGGGTTCGGGAACAATTTCTGTTTTCCCTGGTGCGTGATCCTGAGTTTCGCCGGATATAGTAATGCGTAGTCTATTTGCGTTGCTCTAAGCTTTTTCTTGACCTCTAAGAATTTGCGCCTCTCTTCTTTTACCATCGGAGTGAAATCCGGATATATAGAAAAGGTGACGCCGTCGTATGTCAGCGTTTGCTTGTGTCTTGCTGCTCGAAGGGCCACATCGCGAACTCTATAATTTAGAAATCTTGCAATGATGGGTCTCGGGGGTTTGCCCGGCGTCGGACGCGGTCCAAGTGTTCTGCGTGCCCGTTCCACTATAAACTGCGAGGAGAAAGCCTCCTTCCCAATGGATCCCTCCAGTATCTTGTCAACGTATTCCTCCATTCTGCCTATATTCGTTGTCTTTGGAACGCCTGCAACGTGGACATTATTACGTCGTGGACATTATTACGTCTACTACGGGCTTCCAAGTCCTCGTTCTTGGCCGCTATTGTTCGCAAGATCTTCTCCATCCTTATTAGTTGTGCAGAATGACCTGCAGTAACATTGTCGGAAATGTGTCTCTCCGCCTCCTTGATGCGCTCATCATGGACATCGAGCTTATGTGCTATAGCATCCATCCTGGATGACATACGATCCACCTTGTCCACTACTGTCGCAAAGCCCTGCCGCATCTCCTGTAGAATATTGTTCATATCCGGTGCCTGAGAAGTAGCTCCCCTGCTGGTGTGCGCCACAGTCTCCGAGTCTTGATCATCTTGTGTGGGTTTGTTAGTCTGTTTCCCTCCCGCAAAGTTCAGCTTGGGTTGTCGCGTATCCGTTTTCCCCATTTCCGCTGCAGCGCACCTCAGTTATATCTTGCAGTCGTGTTCCAGCAGCTGTTTGGCCCTCACGTCAGTGCAGCAATAACAGTCTCCGAAGCAGGCACGCTCTGTCCTCTAGGTGGGTCTCTGCCCTATGGAGTCGGTACTCTTATAACAGTGCCCTCACGCCGCTCTCACTGCCCAGCGCATTCAGTAAGCCTCTGGTCTTGGCCTGCCGCCTACTTCGCCCGTTTATTCCCGGGCCTCCTTGATGGCGCCACACTTTGCGAACACTGTGCCACGTGTCCCCCCGCGCTTGAAGCGGCGCAACGCACTGGCCCCACGCTATCCGGGCGGTCACACTACTGGTCCTCTCATCGGTGTGTCCAAGTCCTCACCCACTTCTGGCCCCCGTGCTAGGGGTAGGTGTGCGTCGATGATGGTGCTCAACTGGGGGGAGTTCACCCACAGGTCCCCAAGCAACACACAGCTCCCAGCACAGAATATTCAATCTCCTCCGATGGGGGGTGCGTCAGCTACTTGTCTCTCCTGTAGAAGTCAGTGCTCCCCAGGGCCATGGGTAGTGTGTCCCTCCTTGCGGTCCTCAAGCCCAGTTATGCAGCCTCGGGGCAATCAGAGCCCATGCACTCTCTTACTCTGCCTGTTCCACTCCAGTCGCTGTAGCGCGTCTTCTCTCACCCGTGCCTAGGGGGGGGGGGGCTGGGCCCGCAACGCAATGCCATCCCGGTGTGTGCTGTGACGGTCCCGGCCAGCACCTGCAGCCCGATGGTGTACTCCGCCCTCTGGTGGTCCCGCCGGCTCCCGCTCACACATATGGCCGCTCAGGCCTTCCTAAACTTCAGGCGCCCTCGGGGTCCCGCAGCAATGCTCCGTCCGGTGCCGCGCTGTGTGCGCGCCCGCGAATACTCCCGCTCAGGCCGCCGGACAGCAGCACTCCCCAGCTTCCTGCACTCAGTGCCACCGCAGCCCCCTTCGCCTCACCTCCGCCTGCGATGCCATTCAAGGGGCCGCCTGCCTCAGTACAATCTCCGATGTTCCGGCACACTTCTGCGACACCGCCTATAGTCTGCACGGCCCTGCAGTCGCCCGTGAAACCTTGGTCTCTCCAAGAAGCGGCAGCCGCGCCGCAGTCTCTCGCTGTTCAGTCGGGCGGCGTGTCACTGCTTCCAGTGCCCAGTGCTCTCACTGTCGGCTTCCTACCACTACGTCGCCCGAGTGGAAAGGGTGCCAAGTCCTGTAAGTTACTCTGTTTTAAACGAATTGTGTGCCCATTTGCACAGGATATATGCAGGATTATGGTTCCAGGAAGCAGGAGCCTCACAGCAGTGCGGCCATTCTGCTTGCGCGCTCTCTAGCGCCCCTGCTATGACTCCATCCATGACCAGCATTCCTCCAACAAATATTTCTCTGCATTGTGATCAGTGGAGCCAAATTACAACGGACAAATAGGTATGACCATAGTTTATAATTTGTAACAGTTCCATCTCCTCATCCACCCCTAAGATGACTCCCATCTCATCTTCAATCGTTAAGAAAATAAGCATACGTTATGCTCCAGAAAGGAGCCATACATAAAGTTCCACGTTCTCAGTGGGGAACGTTTTTTTATTCCCGCTTCTTTTTAATAAGGAAAAAGTCGGGGGTATGGAGACCCATTCGGGATCACAGAAATCTGAACAAGTATCTGCAGAAAAAGTCTTTCCGCATGGTCATGGAGATACTTCAGCTACTCAGTCATGCAGATTGTATGACAACTCCAGACTTACAAGATGTGTATTTACATTTCCCAATGCATCCCAGAATCTTAAATTTCTTTTTCATTGTAGCTGGTGCTCATTTTCAATTCAAAGTACTCCAGTTTGGGCTCCACTCAGCCCCATGAGTGTTCACCAAGTGCCTAACTCCAGTTGCTTCTCGTCTCAAGCTTCCAGGTCTTCAACTGTTTCCTTATCTCGACGACTGGCTAGTAAAAGCACCGTCTTATTAGCAGGCCTCAAAGGCTACTTCAATGTGCTTACGGATGTTTTGCTCCCTGGGGCTGATGCTCAGTTATCAAAAATCTGTTCTACAACCATCCCAAAAGATTACCTTTCTCGGGGCAACTCTGGATATCGTTCAAGACAGGGCATTCTTGTCTGCAGAGAGACAGATAAATCTCATTTCATTATCGACCAAACTAGCCGGAAGAGTCATCGCTTGTTTATGCCTTCTCAAATCCCTGCTCTGCATGATCTCTTCAGCAATTTTGATGGTTCCTCACGCACATCTTGAGACCTGTACAAGAACAGCTGGACAACCAATGGCTCCAAGTAACCGGATCGTTCAATCACCTAGTTCAGATATCTCCAACTATGAAAAAAGTGCTTCTTTGGTGGCGATTCTCCGAGAATCTCTCGACAGGGCCAACTTTCCAGTACCCGTTTTCCGGATTTCATCATTACCACGGACGCCTCTCTGGACGACTGGGGGGGGCGCATATTTACAGGATCTTTGAATAAGAGACAGGTGGTCCAAATCGCTTGCCAACATGCACATCAACTTTCTGGAGTTGCTGGTCATTTTTCTAGCCTTACAGGCTTACCTTCCAAGAATATGAAGCTCTTCAGTTCTCATACCAACTGACAATACTACATGCATGCATTACCTTAAAAAACGGAAAGGTTCCCACATTCTATCTCTAGAAGCGCAGGAATCTGGAAATAGATTATTTCGCACCACATCTCCATCAAAGTGGAAGATCTTCCAGGGGTGAACAACAGTCTGGCAGATGCACTAAGCAGAACTTCCAACTCCTGCCATGAATGGGAACTAGACCAGGCGATTCTCAACTTCATTTTCCAAAAGTGGGGCAAGCCCAACTTGCATCTCTTTGCCTCCAGAATGAACTGAAAATGCCAATTCTCCGTCAGCTGGGAACCAGAAAGAGGGTCATGGGGAAATGAGTTTCTAATAAGGTGGTTGGGGATCTTAACGTACGCTTTTACCTCTTACCCTTTAATAGCGAGGCTACTGATGAAAACGAAGAGAGAGCCATGTTGTCTGATTGTCATTGCTTTGCTTTGGCCTTGCCAGCATTGGTTCACAGAGAACCTCATGCTCTCCGAATGCAGACCTTATCGTCTTTCAATAATGTCAACGCTGCTGACAATGAGCAAGTCAGATTCTCCATCCATGTACTGCATCGCTCCAGCTGCAAGTATGGTTACTGAATTCAATGAGTTCAAGTTCCTAGATCTGCCTCAGGATTTCAAGGACATTCTATATAAAGCAAGAGAGTGTCTACTATTAAAACCTATAGTCTCAAATGGAAACGTTTCTGTTTATGGTGTCTTCAAAACAACGTACATACGTTTGATTCTCCTCGAGAATTTTTTTATACCTTATCTTTCATTGGCTAATTCAGGGCTCATGTATTCCTCAATTAAGGTACATCTTGCTACCATTTCCAGTTACAGGCCTTCCTATAAAGGTTTTTCTCATTGTTAATGTCAACTGGTGAAACAGTTCATGAAAGGACTTTGTAGGGTTTTCCCTCCTATTTGAGTTCCTCCTCCGGAGTGGAGCCTTAGTATAGTTCTTTCTCAACTTATGAAGTCCCCTTTTGAGTTTATACACAAGGATGAGCTCAAGTTTATTTCCTGGAAAGTGGCATTGCTGTAGGCTCCTACATCGGACTGGAGAGTCAGGCGAAATTCAAGCCTTTACGATTAAGGAACCTTATCTCCGTTTCACTAATGACAATGGCCTTCTTAGAATAAACCCATCATTCAATTCAAAGGTATCTTTTACTTTCCACCTTAATGAACCGGTTATTCTGAGAAAGCTTTTTCCAAACCTAACTTCTCCAGCTGAAAAAACTCTTCATACTTTAAATATCAAGAGATGTCTTAGGTTTTATTTACTATGTACTAAGATCATTTGAAAATCTGATCAGCTTTTCGTCGAACAGGTGCTTCAGTGACCAAAGCATCTATTTCCAGGTGGATTGCAGCTGCCATTCATTTCTGCCATGCTAAAGTGGGCAAACAACTTATTTCCAAGCCCACGACTCATTCTACAAGGACAGTATCATCCTCAGCAGCACTATTTGTAGCAGTGTCATTGGACAAAATGTGCTGTGCAGCAACATGGAGAAGTGTGCATACATTTCCGCTGCAATACTGCTTGGATTTGGCTAGAGATACAGAAGCAGAGATAGGACAAGCAGTCTTACGCAACCTGTTTCAGTAAGGTAAGCCTATGTTTTGGAGGTGTTTAATTAATTTCAATTCAGTGGCATTCTGTTGTCATGTCATTGCTATGTTTTACATGCTCCCTTATTAATTTGTTCAAGGCACAAATATATATAATATAAATAAATATATATAATATAAAAAAAAAAAAATATATATATATATATATATATATATATATATATATATATATATATATATGTATATATATATATATATTCATTGAAAAAAACCATAGGTTTCATGAGTGTTATAGTTAGCCGGACATTTAACTCATATGAAACCATAGAAATTCCTCTGTTATAGTTAGTTGTGCTAACTATAACTCACAATGCACTGTTGATGATGTCACATGTTACATCATTCATGACATGGTCAGTGACATCACTGATGACATAATCCAATGAATGTAGTTTTGTTTGAAATTTAAATATCTATTTTATATATATACCAATCTGTATTGAAGATTGAGTGGATATATAACTGTCTGGACGGAGGATTTAGTAGCTGTCTGACTGTTTGTTTAAGTGAGTAATTAAATGTATCTCACTAAATATATGGGTTAGTAACCAAACTCTGTGAATGTGTGTATCACTGTCTCTGTTGTTGTATAACCTGCTGCATCAATTGGTCACTAACTACATGAGTGTCTATATTAGTTATAGATTAGTTGGCTGAGTATTTGTAAGGGAGACTGAGTGCATCTGTAGTTGGTTGGGGGAGTTGTAACTCTATGCATAGATGTGTGAGTGGTTGATTGTCTAGGCATATGGGTTTAGGAGTGTTTAGGGAAACAGTTGTTTAGGTGTCTGAGTGTTTTTATTTGTTTGTTAGTAAGTGAATATATGTGTCAGTGGTACATCTCCAATAAAGTAGAAAAATACAATGCATTGTATATGAGAGTTGGTGTATATAAATAAGTATACGTAAGAGTCAGTGATTGCAAGAGAAACTATAAGAATGAGTGTATACTTATAATAGTGATTTTTTAACATAGTAACTATGATTTAGTATGTGTATGTATAAATCAGGTGTTGTTTGTATAACTATGTAGGTGAGTAAAAGTGTGATTGATTCTGCATAACCTACTAAGATGACTGCTGATGTGTCAATGTCTATATATGTTTATGAGTACATTTGATAGTGTTACCATTGATCAGTGACTGCATGTATAAGTGATTCTGTGGGTGAATGGACAGTTGTGTGTGTAGATTTAGGAATCAGTGAGTGCGTATGTAGTAGCTGGTATGTGTGTGTCAATGCTTTCAAATGTGGTACTCTGTATTTTACAGTGAGTGATCAAAGGTTATACTAGTATGTGATGAGGTGTATCAGATTGTCACGTGGGTGATGTCATCAGTGTTGTCATCAGTGATGTCATTTGAGATGTCATCAGTGATGTCACTGACCATGTCATGAATGATATAATATGTGAAATCATCATCAGTGCATTGCGGGCGTGCGAGTTATAGTTAGCACAACTAACTATAACAGAGGAATTTCTATGGTTTTGTACGAGTGAAATGTCCAGCTAACTATAACACTCATGAAACCTATGTTTTTTTCGGTGAATTTCAAAGGTTTTTTAAATGCTAATTCCTAACTATAACGTCTCTGAAACTTATGTTTTTGTCAGTGAATTTCAAAGGTTTTTCAAATGCTAATTTCTAACTATAACGTCTCTGAAACCTATGGTTTTTTCAGTGTATTTCAAAGGTTTTTTAAATGCTAAATTTTAAGTGCAATAGTAGTTATACCTATTTTTTTGTACTGAATTTCTACAGTTTTTTAACTTTATCGATAAATATTTTATTAATTAAACAACATATATTTTTCTGAAAATTACAAAAAATTTAATAAAATAAATGTAAAACTGAAATTTTAATTTTTTTGTATTTTAATATATGTATATAATTTTTTTTAATGTTTTTCTCAAAAATATGTTGGGAGTTGCGCACCCAAAGCGTACCTACTGCAGCGGGTCCGCATATTCTAGCTGCCATTTTGGAAAAGTCGCGAAGGATCCGCGTATGGTGGGAGATAGGTGCGTGTTTTTTTTTTCAGTTACGTCATATACGTACAATGTTACGTGGTGTGCGCAACTGGTATGAGACCGGTCCGTGACTCCTGCTCCCGCGCATTCACGACACATGTGTATTACGCTACGCGACGCTTGTGCGGTGGTGGGCCCCACGTGACGCCATATGCGTGCTGTGGCGCACTGGATGCGCAACTCCCGTGAAATTTTCTATGTTCTAAAATGATATGTACATGTCTTTAATGTACATATTAGGGCAAAAGTTTATCTAAGGTATTCTCTCTACTACTCACTCTATACTTCTCACTCTACTATTCTCTACTACTCACTCTCTACTACTCTCTCTCTACTACTCACTCTCTACTACTCGCTCTACTACTCTTTACTACTCACTCTCTACTACTCGCTCTACTACTCACTCTAATATTCTCTACTACTCACTCTACTACTCTCTACTACTCACTCTACTACTCACTCTCTACTACTCTACTACTCACTCTCTACTACTCACTCTATTACTCTCTACTACTCACTCTCTACTACTCACTCTACTCTCTCTGCTACTCACTCTCTGCTACTCTCTACTACTCACTCTCTACTCTCTATTACTCACTCTCTACCTCTCTCTCTACTACTCTCTACCTCTACCTCTATACCTCTATCTCTCTACCTCTACACTTATGCCTCTACACCTCTAGCCTCTCTACCTCTCTCTAAACGCACACATATGCACACATATATATGCATATGTATATATGCATTTATATATATGTATGTGTGTATATATATACATACATATATAAACATATATATATAATCTGCATATCTATATAAATACAAATATAAATGCATGCATACATATACATATATGCATGTTATATACACGAAAGTTTGAATAACACTAATAAAAGCAAAGCTAAATAGCCACCTAATTACAAACAGAATTGCTTTAACTTAAACAAGGGGAAGACCTATTGCATTTTCAATGCTTGTTTACTTTGGTTCCATCAAGAGGGCATTCAGATTTTCACACATTTCCCATAAATTCTGAATGTTAGCACTCTAGTTGCTATTTAGATCACTGTAGTAAAACTACTGTTCACCAGGGAAGTCTGCTGCTGGTATTGAAAGTACATGTTTCAGTCTGCATGTGAGAATTTCTTTTAATTAAATAGAAGAGGATTTGAGAAGTCACTCAAAATGTGCCCTAATTTTTCTTTCTGCAGCACTAATCATACTTTCTATGGCAAAATGAACCCCCTCATTTTGTTCCTTTGGAAATTAAATGTTTTAAGAGTTACCACTTCATTCCAATCAAGATGGCTTCAGGTGTGCCATACTTCGGTCATAAGTCATAAGGCTGTTAGCACTCTAGTTGTTCTTTAGAACACTCTGGGAAGCTGCTGTAGAACACAAAGGAATCAACTGACAGTCTCTGCCCTTGTTGGATGTATATGTTTTACTGAGACTGTCAGACTTCATTCTCACATGACTGAGAAAGATACTATGAATTTACAGAAAATATGCTCTCAGTTTAGCTTATAGATCATCTTCCAAACCTCTGTGGGAAAAGCATGAGAAAATAGTTTTCTCTCAAACATGATTCATGATATCCCAGCAGAAGGCTTTTTCACATGGTAAAATCACCTTAGAACACACCACAATTCCTAAAATGAGTATGGTACCATCAACAAATGATTTATAATGTAACTAAAGTCTTAAAATCTTCTATTAACTGCAATTTTTTTTAATGAGATGCTATCATGTATATTGGTCCCAAGAAGGCTGCCAACACTTCTTGGATGAAGTGCTGCCAGCCAATCAGATCTCACGATGAGATGTGTCATTAGACTCCGCCCAGAAATATATGTATTTTCTTCCTTTAATATCTAAAAAACTACTGAACAGATTTACACCATTTAACCAAAAGGCACGAGTGTGAACCAAGTACTACCTCTTTGCCAAATTTGGTGTAATTCAGTTCAGCAGTCGGCTGTAGCTGCGATTAACGGTCCCTATGGAAAATTGCATGGGGAAAACACGTTTTAAGCCCCTGCTTGACGAATCTCCCCGAGACTTTCAGAATAGGAGCAGACCGGAGCGGGCCATAAGTTTTGAAAATTACGCGAAGATTCGTCAATCGGCGCTAAAGTTATTCCAAATAGAATATTGCAGATTTCCTATGGAAAATAGGTCCTAACTATAACAACCTACTGGCGACCAATCCGTATCAGACGGATATGTAGCGAGGAAGTGGATTGCAATATCAAACAGAAGGAGAGTCGGAGTAGGTTTCTGGATAGAGGGTATAGCTCAGATGTGATCGAGTCGGCAATTGCCAAATCTAAATCTTTGACTAGACAAGATCTGTTGAAATACAAGGAAAAACAGACTGGCCATGATTTGAGAGAATAACCCACAAGGTTAATTCTTGGTTTTTCACTTCAGGAAAAACAAATTAGGGTAATAGTGAGTAAGAACTGGCCTATAGTGAAGGACGACCCAGTGATTGGGGGGTACTACCTAACAATCCATCAGTAACCTTTAGAAAAGCTAACAGCTTAGGTTCATCACTAGTTAGAAGCAACCTTGAAGTAAGAGGAAAGGGTTCATGGCTGATGGCAAGAAAAGGGTTCTATAAGTGCTCTGTATGCAAGGGGTGCCAATATGGTATAAACACCACGACCTATACAACAGCATTTGGCCCCAGAGTTTGCAAAATTAATCAACACCTTACATGCAAATCTGACTTTGCGGTGTATGTGCTTACCTACAGTTGTAATTTGATGGGAAACATCCTTTACAACGAAACTTTTACAACGCACTACCATTACGACGCAACTTTTACAACGCAAACTATTACAACGCATAGCGCTTGGGGGCGCTCTATGATAGGGAATTGGTTAATCTACTATCCAATAACCTTCCCTAGTGTCCACGGGGACTGGAGTTGGAATAGTAAATTAAACTATTCACTATCCAGCGCCCAAAAGCATTATGCGTTGTAATGGTATGCGTTGTAAAACTTGCGATGTAAAGGTAGGCGTTGTAAAAGTATGCGTTGTAACGTCATACATCCTAATTTGATATATGTAGGCAGCACAAACTTACCAGCGCATAAAAGGATCCTTCAACATATCCGTGCTATTTGCAACAATGTTGAGAGCTACCCTGTTGCAAGGCATTTTAAGATCAGCCATAATAGCGATCCTAAACATCTGAGGTATTATGTTATTAAGACTCTAACTCCCCAGAAAAGAGGAGGGGACAGAGAGTCAAAATTGAGGAGGCTGGAAACAACTCATATCCTGCAATTTGATTCCATATACCCCAGGGGATTGAACACGAGTGAAGATTTGTATACTTTCTTATGATGATGTGGGATAACTTATTATGAGGAGAATTTTATGGAGTCTTTGGCGGTAAGAGATAATACAGTTGGGATACATGTCTCTTACTGATGAAATAACGAATATCAATTGGTTCCACCATACATGAATTTTCATTTTGTACATTTTAGGATAGTATTTATATATTTATGATATTTAAGGATTGCTTTTAGAAATCATTAGTGGAAAGTGTATTTTTATGCTTCCATATATTTATTGTGATTTTCTGATGGATCTACCTATAATATTGATTGTATTTATTACTGTCCTGAAACTGTTTGCACTTTAAAATGTAATGCACAATGCAATCTGCTCATAGTAGAGGTGGTATCTATTATTAGCACTACCTTGATATGATAATCATAATGTATTGTGGAGGATAATGTAAGCCCGCTATTTGAGTGGAATTTCAAAGATGTCACCTTACTGGAATCTGGAACTATTGAGTGTTTTTTAGGTCTTTTATGGGATTCACTAGGGAATGTATTGCACTGATTTTGTTAAACAATTTATTAGGTTTCACTGTTGGACATAGTCAAGAACTGAACTAATTTATGCATTTATGCTGTTATTATTCATTGTATATTGAAATGTATATTTATGTCCCCTTTTGTATTTTGAAAAGGGCTTAAGTTTTTTTGTGGCCATGTTTGCACATTTATGTATTACATTAATGGCCATGGATTATAACTTATATGGAAGTGTTTCTTCTATGTCAATGAATATGCTGCACTGCACTTGCACTTTAAAAAGAGAGGAAAATTTCCGATGAGTTGTCATGTGATCAAGGGCGCGATCGCCCGAAATGTGTAATGGCGAAATTGGCTGAATAAAGAATATGCACAGGATTATTGGGTCCACACTCATTTGTTCTGGAGCATATATTATATACATATATATATATATATATATATATATATATATATATATATATATATATATATATATATATATATATATATATATATATTCAAACACCTCCTGGTTATATTCGTTTTCAAAAAACCAGAGTCGAGGCCCCAATGATGTGCAGAAAGGTTTATTTAGGCACAAAGAAGAGTCAGCCGACCTCTTGCTCACGGGTCGGCTGACTCTTCTTTGTGCCTAAATAAACCTTTCTGCACATCATTGGGGCCTCGACTCTGGTTTTTTGAAAACGAATATAGCCAGGAGGTGTTTGAATGTTTTAGGGTCGGCGACCCTGTCGAGTGCCCGCCGAGAGAAAAAAAGAGGCAGGAACACGCCGCTTTTTTGTGTTTGGATATATATATATATATATATATATATATATATATATTGAAGCTCAAAAAGCACCAAAGCGTCGCACTCACAGGCGGGTGCTCCCGTTGCGAGGGTGCACTCGCAAAACCAGTACCGCTCAACGTCCCAACGCGGCAATCACCCGCAGGACGAAGGAAGCACTCGCAAGGGTGTAAATTCAAAAAGTTTATTTTTCCACAGCACACTGACGCGTTTCGGTCGGAACCTTCCTCGAAGTTTACCGAACCGACAGAGGCGTCCACCATATATTCCCACATCCGGGTCAAAACCATAAACATAGGACCAGCCTATGGGGCGGGGAGGGAAACACAGTAAGTGTAAGCGCCATCTTGGAATATCTCAAATCATTGTCCATCAAGATGTAAATACCAAATAAAGCCCTGGATGGGCATGGCTGGCAGTACACAAATAATATGGAAACACAGATTCTCACTGTTATAACCAATATAAAATAAATAAAGCTAATTAAATAAACAGTATTCACTAAAGGAAGAAAAAATGTTAATGTACTAGTCCTTCCAATACATACACTGTATACACCCCTTCCCCCCGCACAATCTCAAATTCATGATCACATGCACCAACAATCAAGCCCTGGATGGGCTAATGCATTAAAGATCCAGGAGGACCCACACTCCTAACATTCATCTTGAAGGCAAAGACAAGTATAAAGGACACAATCAAAATACTCAGAAATCTGGTAGAACCCAAGAAATAAAACGGTCGAACCCAGAAGAGTATCAAAAAATGATAACTATACACATTCATAGGACCAAGTAGAAAGAATTCATAACCTTCCCCACGATCTGTCCATGCAGACAACATAAAAAAGATAATAATACAACAGCTCAACAAATCACCAAATCACAGTGTAAATAATGCATATCAATAGATACAAAGGAAATTCATAGAATTCAGCCCAGAATATTGAAATACAGAATACAGAATCAAAGAAAGAGACACAACGGTGTCTCCCTACTTATTTACACCGGACCCTTATTCCCCCAGATGTGATGATAATTCCTCATGTATGTTCATCCCTAGGGGCATTTTAGTTTGAAGGTCAATTATGTACCGTGACTCCAGTCTACGGAGTCGGGCAAGCCTGTCCCCTCCTCTTGGGTTCACCGGTACATGGTCAAGGCCAAAGAAGCTCAAAAGATCCCTGTTGCGCTTGTGTACTTTATCGAAGTGGCGTGCCACCGGGTACGCCTCATCGAAATTTGCAATGGCGCGCATATGCTCTAAAATGCGCATCTTAAGGGGATTGACGGTACTGCCTATATACCTTAGTCCGCAAGGACAGGTGAGACAGTAAACACAGTATGGAGTAGAGCAAGTTATAAATTTGCTATTGTTTTTTGAAAACGAATATAACCAGGAGGTGTTTGAATGTTTTAGGGTCGGCGACCCTGTCGAGTGCCCGCCGAGAGAAAAAAAGAGGCAGGAACACGCCGCTTTTTTGTGTTTGGATATATATATATATATATATATATATATCCAATCATTGCAGGAGAGCCCCACGGAGACAAGCCACAAGAAGTTTAAGATTCACTCGTTTATTGAAAATTTCACCGCTTGCCAGCAGACGGTCAGGTAGGTACAGGTCTCAAAAGTTCTACAGTAGCCAGACGCGTTTCAGGATATATTCAGTCCTTTCTTCAGTGGCTTTGAGCAAAAGGGATGAGAGCACTCCAACACCTTGCACCTTTTCAATGTTAATTAGCACCTCAGTGGGTGGGGCTTCTGTGCAAAGCCTCATGGTCATTGTAGTGCTGGGTCTTGTTCCCCAGGTGGGGGAGGCTTTCAGATCCACTTTGTATTCTGCTATACGTATTATCCAAGTGGAGTAGAGCAACTGTCACTGCTGCCATCTGCCCCGCTTTGTAGAAGTGAAAATCGAGTTGAAAACGCGCCGCCCTGCCGTGGCGCTTTTCCTCTTCTTTCCAAAGTGCGAGCAAGGGTCTTTGCCTGCACGGACCCGCTTGAAGGCGGTGGGTTTGTACTTCCCGGCTGGGCAACAGCCGTAAACATCCAATCATTGCAGGAGAGCCCCACGGAGACAAGCCACAAGAAGTTTAAGATTCACTCGTTTATTGAAAATTTCACCGCTTGCCAGCAGACGGTCAGGTAGGTACAGGTCTCAAAAGTTCTACAGTAGCCAGACGCGTTTCAGGATATATTCAGTCCTTTCTTCAGTGGCTTTGAGCAAAAGGGATGAGAGCACTCCAACACCTTGCACCTTTTCAATGTTAATTAGCACCTCAGTGGGTGGGGCTTCTGTGCAAAGCCTCATGGTCATTGTAGTGCTGGGTCTTGTTCCCCAGGTGGGGGAGGCTTTCAGATCCACTTTGTATTCTGCTATACGTATTATCCAAGTGGAGTAGAGCAACTGTCACTGCTGCCATCTGCCCCGCTTTGTAGAAGTGAAAATCGAGTTGAAAACGCGCCGCCCTGCCGTGGCGCTTTTCCTCTTCTTTCCAAAGTGCGAGCAAGGGTCTTTGCCTGCACGGACCCGCTTGAAGGCGGTGGGTTTGTACTTCCCGGCTGGGCAACAGCCGTAAACATCCAATCATTGCAGGAGAGCCCCACGGAGACAAGCCACAAGAAGTTTAAGATTCACTCGTTTATTGAAAATTTCACCGCTTGCCAGCAGACGGTCAGGTAGGTACAGGTCTCAAAAGTTCTACAGTAGCCAGACGCGTTTCAGGATATATTCAGTCCTTTCTTCAGTGGCTTTGAGCAAAAGGGATGAGAGCACTCCAACACCTTGCACCTTTTCAATGTTAATTAGCACCTCAGTGGGTGGGGCTTCTGTGCAAAGCCTCATGGTCATTGTAGTGCTGGGTCTTGTTCCCCAGGTGGGGGAGGCTTTCAGATCCACTTTGTATTCTGCTATACGTATTATCCAAGTGGAGTAGAGCAACTGTCACTGCTGCCATCTGCCCCGCTTTGTAGAAGTGAAAATCGAGTTGAAAACGCGCCGCCCTGCCGTGGCGCTTTTCCTCTTCTTTCCAAAGTGCGAGCAAGGGTCTTTGCCTGCACGGACCCGCTTGAAGGCGGTGGGTTTGTACTTCCCGGCTGGGCAACAGCCGTAAACATCCAATCATTGCAGGAGAGCCCCACGGAGACAAGCCACAAGAAGTTTAAGATTCACTCGTTTATTGAAAATTTCACCGCTTGCCAGAAGACGGTCAGGTAGGTACAGGTCTCAAAAGTTCTACAGTAGCCAGACGCGTTTCAGGATATATTCAGTCCTTTCTTCAGTGGCTTTGAGCAAAAGGGATGAGAGCACTCCAACACCTTGCACCTTTTCAATGTTAATTAGCACCTCAGTGGGTGGGGCTTCTGTGCAAAGCCTCATGGTCATTGTAGTGCTGGGTCTTGTTCCCCAGGTGGGGGAGGCTTTCAGATCCACTTTGTATTCTGCTATACGTATTATCCAAGTGGAGTAGAGCAACTGTCACTGCTGCCATCTGCCCCGCTTTGTAGAAGTGAAAATCGAGTTGAAAACGCGCCGCCCTGCCGTGGCGCTTTTCCTCTTCTTTCCAAAGTGCGAGCAAGGGTCTATGCCTGCACGGACCCGCTTGAAGGCGGTGGGTTTGTACTTCCCGGCTGGGCAACAGCCGTAAACATCCAATCATTGCAGGAGAGCCCCACGGAGACAAGCCACAAGAAGTTTAAGATTCACTCGTTTATTGAAAATTTCACCGCTTGCCAGCAGACGGTCAGGTAGGTACAGGTCTCAAAAGTTCTACAGTAGCCAGACGCGTTTCAGGATATATTCAGTCCTTTCTTCAGTGGCTTTGAGCAAAAGGGATGAGAGCACTCCAACACCTTGCACCTTTTCAATGTTAATTAGCACCTCAGTGGGTGGGGCTTCTGTGCAAAGCCTCATGGTCATTGTAGTGCTGGGTCTTGTTCCCCAGGTGGGGGAGGCTTTCAGATCCACTTTGTATTCTGCTATACGTATTATCCAAGGGGAGTAGAGCAACTGTCACTGCTGCCATCTGCCCCGCTTTGTAGAAGTGAAAATCGAGTTGAAAACGCGCCGCCCTGCCGTGGCGCTTTTCCTCTTCTTTCCAAAGTGCGAGCAAGGGTCTTTGCCTGCACGGACCCGCTTGAAGGC
Source organism: Lissotriton helveticus (assembly GCF_964261635.1). NCBI lineage: Eukaryota > Metazoa > Chordata > Amphibia > Caudata > Salamandridae > Lissotriton > Lissotriton helveticus. The sequence continues at coordinate 695,822,260 of NC_136068.1, forward strand.
GGTGGGTTTGTACTTCCCGGCTGGGCAACAGCCGTAAACATCCAATCATTGCAGGAGAGCCCCACGGAGACAAGCCACAAGAAGTTTAAGATTCACTAGTTTATTGAAAATTTCACCGCTTGCCAGCAGACGGTCAGGTAGGTACAGGTCTCAAAAGTTCTACAGTAGCCAGACGCGTTTCAGGATATATTCAGTCCTTTCTTCAGTGGCTTTGAGCAAAAGGGATGAGAGCACTCCAACACCTTGCACCTTTTCAATGTTAATTAGCACCTCAGTGGGTGGGGCTTCTGTGCAAAGCCTCATGGTCATTGTAGTGCTGGGTCTTGTTCCCCAGGTGGGGGAGGCTTTCAGATCCACTTTGTATTCTGCTATACGTATTATCCAAGTGGAGTAGAGCAACTGTCACTGCTGCCATCTGCCCCGCTTTGTAGAAGTGAAAATCGAGTTGAAAACGCGCCGCCCTGCCGTGGCGCTTTTCCTCTTCTTTCCAAAGTGCGAGCAAGGGTCTTTGCCTGCACGGACCCGCTTGAAGGCGGTGGGTTTGTACTTCCCGGCTGGGCAACAGCCGTAAACATCCAATCATTGCAGGAGAGCCCCACGGAGACAAGCCACAAGAAGTTTAAGATTCACTCGTTTATTGAAAATTTCACCGCTTGCCAGCAGACGGTCAGGTAGGTACAGGTCTCAAAAGTTCTACAGTAGCCAGACGCGTTTCAGGATATATTCAGTCCTTTCTTCAGTGGCTTTGAGCAAAAGGGATGAGAGCACTCCAACACCTTGCACCTTTTCAATGTTAATTAGCACCTCAGTGGGTGGGGCTTCTGTGCAAAGCCTCATGGTCATTGTAGTGCTGGGTCTTGTTCCCCAGGTGGGGGAGGCTTTCAGATCCACTTTGTATTCTGCTATACGTATTATCCAAGTGGAGTAGAGCAACTGTCACTGCTGCCATCTGCCCCGCTTTGTAGAAGTGAAAATCGAGTTGAAAACGCGCCGCCCTGCCGTGGCGCTTTTCCTCTTCTTTCCAAAGTGCGAGCAAGGGTCTTTGCCTGCACGGACCCGCTTGAAGGCGGTGGGTTTGTACTTCCCGGCTGGGCAACAGCCGTAAACATCCAATCATTGCAGGAGAGCCCCACGGAGACAAGCCACAAGAAGTTTAAGATTCACTCGTTTATTGAAAATTTCACCGCTTGCCAGCAGACGGTCAGGTAGGTACAGGTCTCAAAAGTTCTACAGTAGCCAGACGCGTTTCAGGATATATTCAGTCCTTTCTTCAGTGGCTTTGAGCAAAAGGGATGAGAGCACTCCAACACCTTGTACCTTTTCAATGTTAATTAGCACCTCAGTGGGTGGGGCTTCTGTGCAAAGCCTCATGGTCATTGTAGTGCTGGGTCTTGTTCCCCAGGTGGGGGAGGCTTTCAGATCCACTTTGTATTCTGCTATACGTATTATCCAAGTGGAGTAGAGCAACTGTCACTGCTGCCATCTGCCCCGCTTTGTAGAAGTGAAAATCGAGTTGAAAACGCGCCGCCCTGCCGTGGCGCTTTTCCTCTTCTTTCCAAAGTGCGAGCAAGGGTCTTTGCCTGCACGGACCCGCTTGAAGGCGGTGGGTTTGTACTTCCCGGCTGGGCAACAGCCGTAAACATCCAATCATTGCAGGAGAGCCCCACGGAGACAAGCCACAAGAAGTTTAAGATTCACTCGTTTATTGAAAATTTCACCGCTTGCCAGCAGACGGTCAGGTAGGTACAGGTCTCAAAAGTTCTACAGTAGCCAGACGCGTTTCAGGATATATTCAGTCCTTTCTTCAGTGGCTTTGAGCAAAAGGGATGAGAGCACTCCAACACCTTGCACCTTTTCAATGTTAATTAGCACCTCAGTGGGTGGGGCTTCTGTGCAAAGCCTCATGGTCATTGTAGTGCTGGGTCTTGTTCCCCAGGTGGGGGAGGCTTTCAGATCCACTTTGTATTCTGCTATACGTATTATCCAAGTGGAGTAGAGCAACTGTCACTGCTGCCATCTGCCCCGCTTTGTAGAAGTGAAAATCGAGTTGAAAACGCGCCGCCCTGCCGTGGCGCTTTTCCTCTTCTTTCCAAAGTGCGAGCAAGGGTCTTTGCCTGCACGGACCCGCTTGAAGGCGGTGGGTTTGTACTTCCCGGCTGGGCAACAGCCGTAAACATCCAATCATTGCAGGAGAGCCCCACGGAGACAAGCCACAAGAAGTTTAAGATTCACTCGTTTATTGAAAATTTCACCGCTTGCCAGCAGACGGTCAGGTAGGTACAGGTCTCAAAAGTTCTACAGTAGCCAGACGCGTTTCAGGATATATTCAGTCCTTTCTTCAGTGGCTTTGAGCAAAAGGGATGAGAGCACTCCAACACCTTGCACCTTTTCAATGTTAATTAGCACCTCAGTGGGTGGGGCTTCTGTGCAAAGCCTCATGGTCATTGTAGTGCTGGGTCTTGTTCCCCAGGTGGGGGAGGCTTTCAGATCCACTTTGTATTCTGCTATACGTATTATCCAAGTGGAGTAGAGCAACTGTCACTGCTGCCATCTGCCCCGCTTTGTAGAAGTGAAAATCGAGTTGAAAACGCGCCGCCCTGCCGTGGCGCTTTTCCTCTTCTTTCCAAAGTGCGAGCAAGGGTCTTTGCCTGCACGGACCCGCTTGAAGGCGGTGGGTTTGTACTTCCCGGCTGGGCAACAGCCGTAAACATCCAATCATTGCAGGAGAGCCCCACGGAGACAAGCCACAAGAAGTTTAAGATTCACTCGTTTATTGAAAATTTCACCGCTTGCCAGCAGACGGTCAGGTAGGTACAGGTCTCAAAAGTTCTACAGTAGCCAGACGCGTTTCAGGATATATTCAGTCCTTTCTTCAGTGGCTTTGAGCAAAAGGGATGAGAGCACTCCAACACCTTGCACCTTTTCAATGTTAATTAGCACCTCAGTGGGTGGGGCTTCTGTGCAAAGCCTCATGGTCATTGTAGTGCTGGGTCTTGTTCCCCAGGTGGGGGAGGCTTTCAGATCCACTTTGTATTCTGCTATACGTATTATCCAAGTGGAGTAGAGCAACTGTCACTGCTGCCATCTGCCCCGCTTTGTAGAAGTGAAAATCGAGTTGAAAACGCGCCGCCCTGCCGTGGCGCTTTTCCTCTTCTTTCCAAAGTGCGAGCAAGGGTCTTTGCCTGCACGGACCCGCTTGAAGGCGGTGGGTTTGTACTTCCCGGCTGGGCAACAGCCGTAAACATCCAATCATTGCAGGAGAGCCCCACGGAGACAAGCCACAAGAAGTTTAAGATTCACTCGTTTATTGAAAATTTCACCGCTTGCCAGCAGACGGTCAGGTAGGTACAGGTCTCAAAAGTTCTACAGTAGCCAGACGCGTTTCGGGATATATTCAGTCCTTTCTTCAGTGGCTTTGAGCAAAAGGGATGAGAGCACTCCAACACCTTGCACCTTTTCAATGTTAATTAGCACCTCAGTGGGTGGGGCTTCTGTGCAAAGCCTCATGGTCATTGTAGTGCTGGGTCTTGTTCCCCAGGTGGGGGAGGCTTTCAGATCCACTTTGTATTCTGCTATACGTATTATCCAAGTGGAGTAGAGCAACTGTCACTGCTGCCATCTGCCCCGCTTTGTAGAAGTGAAAATCGAGTTGAAAACGCGCCGCCCTGCCGTGGCGCTTTTCCTCTTCTTTCCAAAGTGCGAGCAAGGGTCTATGCCTGCACGGACCCGCTTGAAGGCGGTGGGTTTGTACTTCCCGGCTGGGCAACAGCCGTAAACATCCAATCATTGCAGGAGAGCCCCACGGAGACAAGCCACAAGAAGTTTAAGATTCACTCGTTTATTGAAAATTTCACCGCTTGCCAGCAGACGGTCAGGTAGGTACAGGTCTCAAAAGTTCTACAGTAGCCAGACGCGTTTCAGGATATATTCAGTCCTTTCTTCAGTGGCTTTGAGCAAAAGGGATGAGAGCACTCCAACACCTTGCACCTTTTCAATGTTAATTAGCACCTCAGTGGGTGGGGCTTCTGTGCAAAGCCTCATGGTCATTGTAGTGCTGGGTCTTGTTCCCCAGGTGGGGGAGGCTTTCAGATCCACTTTGTATTCTGCTATACGTATTATCCAAGGGGAGTAGAGCAACTGTCACTGCTGCCATCTGCCCCGCTTTGTAGAAGTGAAAATCGAGTTGAAAACGCGCCGCCCTGCCGTGGCGCTTTTCCTCTTCTTTCCAAAGTGCGAGCAAGGGTCTTTGCCTGCACGGACCCGCTTGAAGGCGGTGGGTTTGTACTTCCCGGCTGGGCAACAGCCGTAAACATCCAATCATTGCAGGAGAGCCCCACGGAGACAAGCCACAAGAAGTTTAAGATTCACTAGTTTATTGAAAATTTCACCGCTTGCCAGCAGACGGTCAGGTAGGTACAGGTCTCAAAAGTTCTACAGTAGCCAGACACGTTTCAGGATATATTCAGTCCTTTCTTCAGTGGCTTTGAGCAAAAGGGATGAGAGCACTCCAACACCTTGCACCTTTTCAATGTTAATTAGCACCTCAGTGGGTGGGGCTTCTGTGCAAAGCCTCATGGTCATTGTAGTGCTGGGTCTTGTTCCCCAGGTGGGGGAGGCTTTCAGATCCACTTTGTATTCTGCTATACGTATTATCCAAGTGGAGTAGAGCAACTGTCACTGCTGCCATCTGCCCCGCTTTGTAGAAGTGAAAATCGAGTTGAAAACGCGCCGCCCTGCCGTGGCGCTTTTCCTCTTCTTTCCAAAGTGCGAGCAAGGGTCTTTGCCTGCACGGACCCGCTTGAAGGCGGTGGGTTTGTACTTCCCGGCTGGGCAACAGCCGTAAACATCCAATCATTGCAGGAGAGCCCCACGGAGACAAGCCACAAGAAGTTTAAGATTCACTCGTTTATTGAAAATTTCACCGCTTGCCAGCAGACGGTCAGGTAGGTACAGGTCTCAAAAGTTCTACAGTAGCCAGACGCGTTTCAGGATATATTCAGTCCTTTCTTCAGTGGCTTTGAGCAAAAGGGATGAGAGCACTCCAACACCTTGCACCTTTTCAATGTTAATTAGCACCTCAGTGGGTGGGGCTTCTGTGCAAAGCCTCATGGTCATTGTAGTGCTGGGTCTTGTTCCCCAGGTGGGGGAGGCTTTCAGATCCACTTTGTATTCTGCTATACGTATTATCCAAGTGGAGTAGAGCAACTGTCACTGCTGCCATCTGCCCCGCTTTGTAGAAGTGAAAATCGAGTTGAAAACGCGCCGCCCTGCCGTGGCGCTTTTCCTCTTCTTTCCAAAGTGCGAGCAAGGGTCTTTGCCTGCACGGACCCGCTTGAAGGCGGTGGGTTTGTACTTCCCGGCTGGGCAACAGCCGTAAACATCCAATCATTGCAGGAGAGCCCCACGGAGACAAGCCACAAGAAGTTTAAGATTCACTCGTTTATTGAAAATTTCACCGCTTGCCAGCAGACGGTCAGGTAGGTACAGGTCTCAAAAGTTCTACAGTAGCCAGACGCGTTTCAGGATATATTCAGTCCTTTCTTCAGTGGCTTTGAGCAAAAGGGATGAGAGCACTCCAACACCTTGTACCTTTTCAATGTTAATTAGCACCTCAGTGGGTGGGGCTTCTGTGCAAAGCCTCATGGTCATTGTAGTGCTGGGTCTTGTTCCCCAGGTGGGGGAGGCTTTCAGATCCACTTTGTATTCTGCTATACGTATTATCCAAGTGGAGTAGAGCAACTGTCACTGCTGCCATCTGCCCCGCTTTGTAGAAGTGAAAATCGAGTTGAAAACGCGCCGCCCTGCCGTGGCGCTTTTCCTCTTCTTTCCAAAGTGCGAGCAAGGGTCTTTGCCTGCACGGACCCGCTTGAAGGCGGTGGGTTTGTACTTCCCGGCTGGGCAACAGCCGTAAACATCCAATCATTGCAGGAGAGCCCCACGGAGACAAGCCACAAGAAGTTTAAGATTCACTCGTTTATTGAAAATTTCACCGCTTGCCAGCAGACGGTCAGGTAGGTACAGGTCTCAAAAGTTCTACAGTAGCCAGACGCGTTTCAGGATATATTCAGTCCTTTCTTCAGTGGCTTTGAGCAAAAGGGATGAGAGCACTCCAACACCTTGCACCTTTTCAATGTTAATTAGCACCTCAGTGGGTGGGGCTTCTGTGCAAAGCCTCATGGTCATTGTAGTGCTGGGTCTTGTTCCCCAGGTGGGGGAGGCTTTCAGATCCACTTTGTATTCTGCTATACGTATTATCCAAGTGGAGTAGAGCAACTGTCACTGCTGCCATCTGCCCCGCTTTGTAGAAGTGAAAATCGAGTTGAAAACGCGCCGCCCTGCCGTGGCGCTTTTCCTCTTCTTTCCAAAGTGCGAGCAAGGGTCTTTGCCTGCACGGACCCGCTTGAAGGCGGTGGGTTTGTACTTCCCGGCTGGGCAACAGCCGTAAACATCCAATCATTGCAGGAGAGCCCCACGGAGAAAAGCCACAAGAAGTTTAAGATTCACTCGTTTATTGAAAATTTCACCGCTTGCCAGCAGACGGTCAGGTAGGTACAGGTCTCAAAAGTTCTACAGTAGCCAGACGCGTTTCAGGATATATTCAGTCCTTTCTTCAGTGGCTTTGAGCAAAAGGGATGAGAGCACTCCAACACCTTGCACCTTTTCAATGTTAATTAGCACCTCAGTGGGTGGGGCTTCTGTGCAAAGCCTCATGGTCATTGTAGTGCTGGGTCTTGTTCCCCAGGTGGGGGAGGCTTTCAGATCCACTTTGTATTCTGCTATACGTATTATCCAAGTGGAGTAGAGCAACTGTCACTGCTGCCATCTGCCCCGCTTTGTAGAAGTGAAAATCGAGTTGAAAACGCGCCGCCCTGCCGTGGCGCTTTTCCTCTTCTTTCCAAAGTGCGAGCAAGGGTCTTTGCCTGCACGGACCCGCTTGAAGGAGGTGGGATTGTACTTCCCGGCTGGGCAACAGCCGTAAACATCCAATCATTGCAGGAGAGCCCCACGGAGACAAGCCACAAGAAGTTTAAGATTCACTCGTTTATTGAAAATTTCACCGCTTGCCAGCAGACGGTCAGGTAGGTACAGGTCTCAAAAGTTCTACAGTAGCCAGACGCGTTTCAGGATATATTCAGTCCTTTCTTCAGTGGCTTTGAGCAAAAGGGATGAGAGCACTCCAACACCTTGCACCTTTTCAATGTTAATTAGCACCTCAGTGGGTGGGGCTTCTGTGCAAAGCCTCATGGTCATTGTAGTGCTGGGTCTTGTTCCCCAGGTGGGGGAGGCTTTCAGATCCACTTTGTATTCTGCTATACGTATTATCCAAGGGGAGTAGAGCAACTGTCACTGCTGCCATCTGCCCCGCTTTGTAGAAGTGAAAATCGAGTTGAAAACGCGCCGCCCTGCCGTGGCGCTTTTCCTCTTCTTTCCAAAGTGCGAGCAAGGGTCTTTGCCTGCACGGACCCGCTTGAAGGCGGTGGGTTTGTACTTCCCGGCTGGGCAACAGCCGTAAACATCCAATCATTGCAGGAGAGCCCCACGGAGACAAGCCACAAGAAGTTTAAGATTCACTAGTTTATTGAAAATTTCACCGCTTGCCAGCAGACGGTCAGGTAGGTACAGGTCTCAAAAGTTCTACAGTAGCCAGACGCGTTTCAGGATATATTCAGTCCTTTCTTCAGTGGCTTTGAGCAAAAGGGATGAGAGCACTCCAACACCTTGCACCTTTTCAATGTTAATTAGCACCTCAGTGGGTGGGGCTTCTGTGCAAAGCCTCATGGTCATTGTAGTGCTGGGTCTTGTTCCCCAGGTGGGGGAGGCTTTCAGATCCACTTTGTATTCTGCTATACGTATTATCCAAGTGGAGTAGAGCAACTGTCACTGCTGCCATCTGCCCCGCTTTGTAGAAGTGAAAATCGAGTTGAAAACGCGCCGCCCTGCCGTGGCGCTTTTCCTCTTCTTTCCAAAGTGCGAGCAAGGGTCTTTGCCTGCACGGACCCGCTTGAAGGCGGTGGGTTTGTACTTCCCGGCTGGGCAACAGCCGTAAACATCCAATCATTGCAGGAGAGCCCCACGGAGACAAGCCACAAGAAGTTTAAGATTCACTCGTTTATTGAAAATTTCACCGCTTGCCAGCAGACGGTCAGGTAGGTACAGGTCTCAAAAGTTCTACAGTAGCCAGACGCGTTTCAGGATATATTCAGTCCTTTCTTCAGTGGCTTTGAGCAAAAGGGATGAGAGCACTCCAACACCTTGCACCTTTTCAATGTTAATTAGCACCTCAGTGGGTGGGGCTTCTGTGCAAAGCCTCATGGTCATTGTAGTGCTGGGTCTTGTTCCCCAGGTGGGGGAGGCTTTCAGATCCACTTTGTATTCTGCTATACGTATTATCCAAGTGGAGTAGAGCAACTGTCACTGCTGCCATCTGCCCCGCTTTGTAGAAGTGAAAATCGAGTTGAAAACGCGCCGCCCTGCCGTGGCGCTTTTCCTCTTCTTTCCAAAGTGCGAGCAAGGGTCTTTGCCTGCACGGACCCGCTTGAAGGCGGTGGGTTTGTACTTCCCGGCTGGGCAACAGCCGTAAACATCCAATCATTGCAGGAGAGCCCCACGGAGACAAGCCACAAGAAGTTTAAGATTCACTCGTTTATTGAAAATTTCACCGCTTGCCAGCAGACGGTCAGGTAGGTACAGGTCTCAAAAGTTCTACAGTAGCCAGACGCGTTTCAGGATATATTCAGTCCTTTCTTCAGGTGCAAGGTGTTGGAGTGCTCTCATCCCTTTTGCTCAAAGCCACTGAAGAAAGGACTGAATATATCCTGAAACGCGTCTGGCTACTGTAGAACTTTTGAGACCTGTACCTTCTTGTGATAGAAATAAACAAAAGACTCCAGCTGAAACATTACACAGGAGCTGGAAGACAGACTCATGGCTGATTTGCACATAAAATGAAAGTACATCACAGATAATTACAGAAATGACAGTCATGACTTTACAAGCTTTGATAAATTAATTAAAGCACAGAAAAGCAGTAAAGTGCAGTGAATTTGTGGCAGTGAGATCAGGCACTAATGTCCTTCCGTGTGTAAGGTCAATACACAATCATTTGCGTCTCGCCCAAGTGGGCAAATCAGGAAACAAAGTACCAAAACCTGTCAGTCAAATGCCAGTGCTACGTTTCTTCCTTCAAAATTCATACCGGCTCCTGTGGGACAGCCTGCCATTCTCAAGGCAAATTGTGTTCATTCACACAGTTCTCAAAGTCCCGCTCCTGTGTGCCCATGAAATGACCTTTTTACTGCCACATATTAAATATGTAGCCCAAGTGGGCAAAGTCATACTGTGCATATTAGAAAAAAGTCAAAAGTGCTTGTCTTCATTCGTCCTTCTGATTCATTCTGTGTTTCAACCAAACGTGCGTGTCACTTCATGCTGTGTCTTAAACTCTCCTATAGAGACTTCACAGGAACCTGTAATAAAGTGAAATAAAATTCTGTGAGTGGCAGCTTGATTCATACGTGAACATTCCCCTACCCCATTACCAGTTAAAACAGAATGCGAAGAAGCAGCTAAATTAGTAATGTATTGGCTCATACAATACCTGCAGGGTTCCAAAAATAGTGTGTTCGAGGCATGTGGGCTGCTGAATTCATATCTGTGCATAGATCGCCGCCTAGTGTTGGGTCCGGATGATTGCACCTTGTTGTCCTGGAAGAGTCTTCGAAGTATCACGAGATAGGTGACTCCTCCCCTGGACTACAGTGCGCATGGGCATCTTCTCCATCCTCCGATTGTTTTTTCCGCCATTGGGTTCGGATGCTAACTCCAAAACTCCAACTTCAGAATCAATTCAAGTCAAGTCAAAGATCTTTATTCGGTTATTCAGACAAACAACCATAAAAGCACAATTCAATAGACAGTTTAAAAAAAAAAAAGGTTAAAACGATCTAAGACTCTCTTCCGAAGTTAAAAAAAACACAATTCATCATGTACAATACAGTGTTAAAAACAATTTAAAACATTTAACCCTCCATGCTATTTCTAAATTTTAGTGCTAGTTTTAGGAAACCAGTTACAAATGAAGTGCAATCGTGAGTTATCACCTGTAAATAACAAAGTGCAGGTCTAACCTGTGTAAAGTTCATATTTTTGAGCAGGGGCTTTAAGTAGAGCCTCAGAGGAATGTCATAGTAAGGACAAATAAATAAAAAGTGCACCAAGTCCTGCGGAGACACATTGTCGCAGCCGGAGGACGGTAGCACTTGTCCACGGTGGCACCCCTTGGGAACGGCAAGCAGTAAGTGAAAAAAGTCCAAACGGAACCTTGTTAGCAAAAATCTATCAAAGCCCGACATTGGCCAAGTCAGGTATGGTTCTATAGTGGGTGTAGATTTTATTACAGCATATTTACGGACACTGCTTTTGCTCAATTCCACCTCCTCTCGATGCAGATACCGAGAAAGGGAAAATGTTTTCCTCACATATATAACATCAGATCTGCTAATAGAATCAGGTCTTAAAAAAAGCTCAGGACGCCCCAAAATCTGAGAAGCGGTCTTTCAGGTATTTAAGCCATGGGATTTTGTGCATGTTGTCCCAAGATAAGGCTTCTCTCAGAAGTTGGTGATTAAGTGGCAGGTCTATGTTTAACCAACAATTTAGCCAGCAGATTAGAGGTCGTAGGTCTATAGTATCGCTTAAAAAGGGGACACCCAGTTCTTCATGCACTATGAAACTGGCCGTTCCCCTTGGGACCCCCAACATCTGTTTCAAGAAAATATTTTCTACTACCGCCAATTCGTTGGTTGCGTGTGCCCCCAGAGCTCACTCCCATAACAGGCTAACGCCACACTCTTTGCCTGGTAAATTTTTAGCAGTGCAGCAATTGGGCGATTGCCCATTTTCCTGGCAAAGCTAAAAATGACAGCGTTAGCCCGGGTTAACTCCCCCCTTTTCTTTTGTACTGCAGGGCCCCAATTCAACTGGTTATCGAACAAGACACCCAGATATGAAAAGGTTTTTGTGGTTGGGATCTTCTCCCCATTAACATGAAATGGAAACGTCTTTTTATGGCCCTTCCCTACGTTCATTACAAAGGATTTTATGTTGTTAATGGCGAAATCTCGGGATTTCATGAAGCTGTAAAAGGAGTCAAGTAACAATTGAAGCCCTTTTGCGGTCCTAGCCAACAAAACGGCATCGTCCGCATAAAGTAAAACGGGTAGACCTTTGCGCCCAACATAGGGGTAATCTGCTCCGGTGTTTAAAAGGTTCTCCTCCAAATTGTTAATATATAAATTGAAAAGAAACGGCGCTAAAATACAGCCCTGTCGGACTCCCCGATGCACCCCGAAGTCCCTTGTTACCTTTAGCTCTTGGGAGTAGCGTACATTGGCTCTCGTATCCTGGTGCAAGTCTGCCAACAAGTTAACTAGATTTTGCTCCACGCCCATATGTCCCATGGCATCCCAGAGCATAGCCCGGTTGACACAGTCCAAGGCTGATGAGAGGTCCATAAAAGCCATGTGTATTGTGCCCTGGCGTGCCAAAGTGTATTTTCCCAGGACCATGTACAAGTTGAGGCACTGTGAGATCGTGGAGTGGCCTGACCTAAAACCGTATTGGATCGGGGAGATTATGTTGTGCTCTTCCGCCCAGGTTGTTAATCTGTTCAGGATTACCCCCCGCTACTTTGACCACAGAATCGATTAAAGATATTCTATGACTTCAGAATCGAAAACAAAACTTTCTAAAGGCCAAAAGGCCTTCGACTTCGACGGTATTGTTCTCGTTCGGTACCTCTCTACTCGATCCAGCTTTCCATCTCCCATCGGTCGTCGACGCGGGCCGTTGGGCCTTTTCGATGCCACGTGAGCCGACCGTCAATGGAAAGAAGCCCTTTTAAAAGGTGCCCACAATGCCACTCAAAGTTCCCCCATACTGACAAACACTCAGTATGCAACAAGTGCCTTTCCCCAGACCATAGGGAAGACACCTGCCCGGCCTGCGCCCAGTTTCGGTCGAAGAAAACCATACGGATCCGACGGGCCGCCAGGCAAGAAATGCAGCGACAGGCACCGGAACCGGGCAACATCTTCGATGATGACCAGGAACTACCAGACGCTCAAGACTCGGACCTAGAGATCATCACCGTCGAGGACTACTCGGACTCCGATGACGAGATCCCACCGGGGCAAATCGTGAGTACACTGCCTCCGACACCAATAAGCCTGTTACGGAAGGCTCCGGTCGAGGCATCGCCAAAAGGCCTTAGCCAAGATCATAAAAAAGTTTTGCCAGCCCCGCCATCCGGCTCGGCTCCGAGATCGAAACCAAAACCTTCAGAGACCCCAGGGCCAAGTAACGTCACTGCGAATGAGGTCGCACATTGCTCGTCCCATCAGCGTTTGACCCCGGAGCATGATGGTCTATGTAGTAGGTATGAGCGGGTGCGCTTTTACCCGAGTCTTGAGGGTGTTCACTGATGTGCTTGCCATCCCTGGACACGTGTTTCGCGGTCATTACCGCTCGTCAGCAGGGATTAGGCGTGTGCACGGGGTTGCTGCGTGGGCTGCCGAAAATATTCAGAGGTCCAGATACCTTTTGTGGCGCGCAGGTGCGTAATCTCGAAGTCGTCACCTCCACCAGCTCAAGGGAGCCTGTATAAATAGTAATTGCGAATGAGGTCGCACACTGCTCGTCCCATCAGCATGTGACCCGGAGCATGATGGTCGATGTAGTAGGTATGAGCGAGTGCGCTTTTACCCGAGTCTTGAGGGTGTTCACTGATGTGCTTGCCATCCCTGGACACGTGTTTCGCGGTCATTACCGCTCGTCAGCAGGGATTAGGCGTGTGCACGGGGTTGCTGCGTGGGCTGCCGAAAATATTCATTGGTCCAGATACCTTTTGTGGCGCACAGGTGCGTAATCTCAAAGTCGTCATCTCCACCAGCTCAAGGGAGCCTGTATAAATAGTAATTGCGAATGAGGTCGCACACTGCTCGTCCCATCAGCGTGTGACCCCGGAGCATGATGGTCGATGTAGTAGGTATGAGCGTGTGCGCTTTTACCCGAGTCTTGAGGGTGTTCACTGATGTGCTTGCCATCCCTGGACATGTGTTTCGCGGTCATTACCGCTCGTCAGCAGGGATTAGGCGTGTGCACGGGGTTGCTGCGTGGGCTGCCGAAAATATTCATAGGTCCAGATACCTTTTGTGGCGCGCAGGTGCGTAATCTCAAAGTCGTCACCTCCACCAGCTCAAGGGAGACTGTGTAAATAGTAATTGCGAATGAGGTCGCACACTGCTCGTCCCATCAGCGTGTGACCCCGGAGCATGATGGTCGATGTAGTAGGTATGAGCGGGTGCGCTTTCACCCGAGTCTTGAGAGTGTTCACTGATGTGATTGCCATCCCTGGACACGTGTTTCGCGGTCATTACCGCTCGTCAGCAGGGATTAGGCGTGTGCACGGGGTTGCTGCGTGGGCTGCCGAAAATATTCATTGGTCCAGATACCTTTTGTGGCGCACAGGTGCGTAATCTCAAAGTCGTCATCTCCACCAGCTCAAGGGAGCCTGTGTAAATAGTAATTGCGAATGAGGTCGCACACTGCTCGTCCCATCAGCGTGTGACCCCGGAGCATGATGGTCGATGTAGTAGGTATGAGCGTGTGCGCTTTTACCCAAGTCTTGAGGGTGTTCACTGATGTGCTTGCCATCCCTGGACACGTGTTTCGCGGTCATTACCGCTCGTCAGCAGGGATTAGGCGTGTGCACGGGGTTGCTGCGTGGGCTTCCGAAAATATTCATAGGTCCAGATACCTTTTGTGGCGCGCAGGTGCGTAATCTCGAAGTCGTCACCTCCACCAGCTCAAGGGAGCCTGTATAAATAGTAATTGCGAATGAGGTCGCACACTGCTCGTCCCATCAGCGTGTGATCCCGGAGCATGATGGTCTATGTAGTAGGTATGAGCGTGTGCGCTTTTACCCGAGTCTTGAGGGTGTTCACTGATGTGCTTGCCATCCCTGGACACGTGTTTCGCGGTCATTACCGCTCGTCAGCAGGGATTAGGCGTGTGCACGGGGTTGCTGCGTGGGCTTCCGAAAATATTCATAGGTCCAGATACCTTTTGTGGCGCGCAGGTGCGTAATCTCGAAGTCGTCACCTCCACCAGCTCAAGGGAGCCTGTATAAATAGTAATTGCGAATGAGGTCGCACACTGCTCGTCCCATCAGCGTGTGATCCCGGAGCATGATGGTCTATGTAGTAGGTATGAGCGGGTGCGCTTTTACCCGAGTCTTGAGGGTGTTCACTGATGTGCTTGCCATCCCTGGACACGTGTTTCGCGGTCATTACCGCTCGTCAGCAGGGATTAGGCGTGTGCACGGGGTTGCTGCGTGGGCTGCCGAAAATATTCAGAGGTCCAGATACCTTTTGTGGCGCGCAGGTGCGTAATCTCGAAGTCGTCACCTCCACCAGCTCAAGGGAGCCTGTATAAATAGTAATTGCGAATGAGGTCGCACACTGCTCGTCCCATCAGCATGTGACCCGGAGCATGATGGTCGATGTAGTAGGTATGAGCGAGTGCGCTTTTACCCGAGTCTTGAGGGTGTTCACTGATGTGCTTGCCATCCCTGGACACGTGTTTCGCGGTCATTACCGCTCGTCAGCAGGGATTAGGCGTGTGCACGGGGTTGCTGCGTGGGCTGCCGAAAATATTCATTGGTCCAGATACCTTTTGTGGCGCACAGGTGCGTAATCTCAAAGTCGTCATCTCCACCAGCTCAAGGGAGCCTGTATAAATAGTAATTGCGAATGAGGTCGCACACTGCTCGTCCCATCAGCGTGTGACCCCGGAGCATGATGGTCGATGTAGTAGGTATGAGCGTGTGCGCTTTTACCCGAGTCTTGAGGGTGTTCACTGATGTGCTTGCCATCCCTGGACATGTGTTTCGCGGTCATTACCGCTCGTCAGCAGGGATTAGGCGTGTGCACGGGGTTGCTGCGTGGGCTGCCGAAAATATTCATAGGTCCAGATACCTTTTGTGGCGCGCAGGTGCGTAATCTCAAAGTCGTCACCTCCACCAGCTCAAGGGAGACTGTGTAAATAGTAATTGCGAATGAGGTCGCACACTGCTCGTCCCATCAGCGTGTGACCCCGGAGCATGATGGTCGATGTAGTAGGTATGAGCGGGTGCGCTTTCACCCGAGTCTTGAGAGTGTTCACTGATGTGATTGCCATCCCTGGACACGTGTTTCGCGGTCATTACCGCTCGTCAGCAGGGATTAGGCGTGTGCACGGGGTTGCTGCGTGGGCTGCCGAAAATATTCATAGGTCCAGATACCTTTTGTGGCGCGCAGGTGCATAATCTCGAAGTCGTCACCTCCACCAGCTCAAGGGAGCCTGTATAAATAGTAATTGCGAATGAGGTCGCACACTGCTCGTCCCATCAGCGTGTGACCCCGGAGCATGATGGTCGATGTAGTAGGTATGAGCGGGTGCAACGCACCTGCGTGTCTTAAGAGGTATCTGGACCTACGAATATTCTCGGCAGCCCACGCAGCAACCCCATGCACACGCCTAATCCCTGCTGATGAGCGTTAATGAACGCGAAACACGTGTCCAGGGATGGCAAGCACACCAGTGAACACCCTCAAGACTTTAAACTCGGGTAGATGCGCACCCGCTGATACCGACTACATCGACCATCATGCTCCGGGGTCACACGCTGATGGGACGAGCAGTGTGCGACCTCATTCGGACTTACTATTTATACAGGCTCCCTTGAGCCGGTGGAGGGGACGACCTCGAGACAACGCACCTGCGCGCCTTAAGAGGTATCTGGACCTACGAATATTCTCGGCAGCCCACGCAGCAACCCCGTGCACACGCCTAATCCCTGCTGATGAGCGTTAATGAACGCGAAACACGTGTCCAGGGATGGCAAGCACACCAGTGAACACCCTCAAGACTTTAAACTCGGGTAGATGCGCACCCGCTGATACCAACTACATCGACCATCATGCTCCGGGGTCACACGCTGATGGGACGAGCAGTGTGCGACCTCATTCGGACTTACCAAGTAACGTCACCCCTAAGAAGGTTCCAGAGCCAAAAAAGTTCGTCGACCCGAGGGCGTCGAACCGAAGAAGGCCGTACAGCCAAAAAGCATCGAGCCAAAAAAGACTGTCGACCTCAAGAAGGCGGCGCAGCCAAAAAACGTCGCCCCAAAGAGGTAGTCGAACTGAACAGGGGCTTGCAGCCTAAAGGCGCCGAACCAAAGAAGGTCGCCGACCCGAATAAGCCTACCGGTCCAAAATATATCGACCCGCCAAAGGTCGCCGACAAAAAGGGGGCCGTACCGAAGCCCGTAGCACGGCCGGAAAAACCTGTTGACCCAAAGATAAGTGCTCCGAAGACACCAGTCGATCCGAAGAAGAACAACGACTCGGAAAAGGACACTCATCCCAAAAAGCCTACGGAGCACAAAAAAAGTGTCGACCCGAAAGTTCCAGTCGACCCCAAATCACTCGTCGACCCCGAACAAGGGGCCGAGCCGAAAAAAAGCAAGAAAACACCAAAAGTCGTTGAAAAAGAGAGTGTTACCGACCCACAAAAGTCTAACACTCAACCCAGGACTGTAGAGGAAGAACTCTTGCACCCAGATCCATTGTAGTGTAGCTCCTATTTTCCCAATAGGCTCTGCGCATTGGAATAGTACCTACAGCAGTAAAGGCCTAGGCCAGACGTTAACTAGGTCTACTACTGTCGATACTAGACTTAATTTTTGGGTTTGCCAGCTAAGCTCAGAGTTCGCTAGAAACTTTCTCGAATGTTCAAGGAAGGATTAACTTCCCTGATTAGACAAGAAGGGATTTAGTTTCTGACAACCATAGAACATGACAACTTTGCTCTCCCCTAATCAAGAGTCAATCTCAAGAGTCGTGTGAGCACAAGGCAATTATTTTACTCAGTCAGTACGTGCATTCTTAGTCTCATCAGAATGTAGAGAAAAGGAAGAGACGGGCGTGTTCAATAAAAAGGTGTTATTTATTGATCAGTCTCTTTTCTCATACATGAGAAATGGATCGATATTATTGCAATACTTATAGTTAAGTAAAGTGCATACATTAAAAGCAATAGTATAAAATAATACTGTAAAAACATTGATATGGTTTCTGAGCCATATGATGTTTAAAATGATTAAAATATATTTACATACACATATACATTTGACTAAACGTACTCAACTGGTGTTTCTAAATACGCCTACCCCGTGTACCTGACCTAAGTCTAATGCGTGGGCGGGAATAGAAAGTTACAGTTTAAGTTAAGTTTGTTTTTGCCAAGTGAATAACTAAGGAATTCTCTGTGAGGGGTTATTCAGTTCTGTACCTGGAATTTAGGATGGATGAGGAATGGTATCTCTTTCTCTGCTCTCGATATTCCAGGCTGCCTGCGAGGGCTGCCCAGAAACGCCGGTGCTGGGTCTCTCGGCTTGAGATAGCAGCGCGTCTCTCAGCGCGTCAGGAAGGCGGGGCTGCTGCCAGCGGGGTCTGCTTCTGCTCTCGGCTTCGGCAAGTATGGCTGCTCCGTCTTGTCACCACGCGTGTGTTTGCATAGGGCAAGGTCGGCAATATTTATACCTTAAAGGTGCCGAGATTGACGTAAGGATGGACATAGATACGTCAATAAAGATGTCATACGACTTGCTCGTTAGCACATTCTTTACTAAAGTTCTCTGTGAAATCAAAACAATGGCCGCACGGATTTTCCAGGTTGTCATAGGTTTGATTTGTTATGAGAACGTCGTATGCCTTATCAGGGGCTGGAGGAATGTCGCTTGTCTAATTAGATCTCAAGCGTTATGACCTAATCAGATAACACGTTCCTGTGCCGGAGTGTGACTGCGTCAGATAACGGTATCTGCATCATGGGGGTTTTCTTGCCTCATGGGCTGACTGTTAGTTAACTTGATAGTTAGTTTAACCAGAATAGGGTCAGGAATAGGGGGACTGATTCAGAACCTATAGAAATACACGACACCCACTCCACGCTAACTATGGTCATATCTACTAATCTATGCATAGTATAACATAGTACAACATACTATAGAGTATAGTGTATACCTTACCACCCCAAAATACATAAATGCATTTCGAAATTTTCAAATATACTGAAAAATTGCAGTCATATATATTGTATGCACTTAAGCTATGAATTAAATGCAAAAGTAAACACGCATTTTTATGCATTATTGCTTATCGGTATATGAGAAATACACATGAAATGGCTCTTAATATGGCTATACAGAAAGGAAGTCCGAGACCATTTCATCACATAATAAAACATTTGTGAACCTACCAGCGGGCAGCTAAAGTCTATAAAGTATCTAAAAATAGAAATTTTAGTTCTCTAGGAATAGTTTCTTACTTTAAGCAGAAGATCAGTGTCCCGGGAAAAAATATGTAGAAAAATATTTTAAGGGGCATGCTGAAAAAATTGCTGTCCGTGAACTGGAGTGAAATTGTTCATGTGACTTTATTTTTAAAGTTGAAGGCCGAATTCAGGGAACGCCGTGTGCGAGTTTTACTCAAAAGTCTCTATTTCTGTTCTGGAGAGAACATCATATCATTCAGGCTTTCGAAAAAACTGTCAACAGCTTCATGGGAAAGTTCCACTAAGTCGGAAATAGGTGTAACCATGCATTCGTGCGCATGATTGTCTCCATTGACATTCTGATTCGCATTGCTGACAGAAGGTCGTACCTGTTCGATGCTGCTTTCATCTTGAACTTCACTACTCTTCAATCGCAGTGGTGAAGATTCCAGGAATGCCGTCATCAGGATTGGCAGCCTTTGAGGGCAGCACAAAGCGTGAACCTTGGTAGGAACCAACAGTGTATCTGCATCCACTGGCGCATCCGATTGTAGCGTCAGACAGGTGTCTAACACGCATTCTTCTCCGCATAGCAGACACCTTAGTACAGGTAAAACACACCTTTGCCACATTGGTCGAAATGATAGAAACCAAGTCATGTTTAGGTCTCTAAGCCGGGAGAGTCCCAGGATTTTTGATATCCGGTCCCGGTATCCAATGGCTAGGATCGTATCTTCCATTGTCGCGAGAGTTTGATCTGTGACATGGGTTGCCATAACGAAAAATAAGGACTAGGAATAGGATTCCTGCAATTAGTCCCAGGATCAGGGGAAGTCCGCCAAAAATCGAATGGACGAAATCTGGAAAAATACCCAGTATGGCTTTGAATGGTGTTAATGCCATTGAAAATACTGTCTTAAATACCTCTGAGACCCCAGTGGTATCAGAAATATTTAAGATTTCGCTCAGGATTTCCGCGAAATGTACGGGGGAATTAGTTGATAATAATGTATGTATCTCTGCAGTCGTCCTTGCGACTTGTAGATCATACGTTTCTTTTGATGACGTGAGCCTTGTAGGCGTCTGAAGAAGCACTGTTTTCATTCTGCTTAAAGTGTCTATTCGAATAGAAGTAATTTTCAAACTGGGCCATGCCCTTGCCTCCCTGTCTGGAAAGGAGCTGGGGAATAAAGAACGTCCACAGCACTTGACCTTCGCCGTTGTAGTTACTAGATAAGGAGTCCCGGGCATAAGACTGCAACATCTGCGGTCTACAATAAGAATGTAACTCCCATTATAGAGTCTTTGAAAGAATGGTTCTATTTCAGTTGCAGGTGCGCCTTGCTGGTGACATGAAAGGTTGTATGAATTCCCTTCACAGGCTCCATGCAAACTAATTCCGTTACACAGAAGCGTGCCGCTTAGTGACATAGCACAATTGTTGCCACTAAGAAACACTTTCTGTCCTTTATTACTGACACATGCATGTGAATAGGGCAGGTTCCAAGTTGTTTTAAGGTACCCCTTTCCCAATTTCTCGTACATGCCAGCCTGTATATATTTTTGGCAGTATTGAAACCTGAAGGTTGAGATCGGAATATTTATGATTCCGTGGATTATCCATTCACTGACAGGTCGTTCTGACATTGTCATTGGTAATCTTTCTAGTTTTTCAATGCTCAAGATTGTATAATCAGCACCCTTTTGCGCCATTCCGATTTGTCTATCAGTAAGGTTAAAGATTTGGAATAGTGACGTTGTGTTGATTAAACGCCAAGGCACATAGCCTGAACGCAGATTTTGTAACGTCCAGCCAAGCTGTACAATGGAACGCAATTGTGACTGACCATGTTGTAATAACAGTAAGTCTTGCGATAATATATCGTTTGCTGAAGACACAATGCTGTCCAATGAAAAAATTCTGGAGGACAGAGTCATTAACCCATTGTCCACTACAGAAAGTGATTTTTCCAAATTAATACGGTCAATTTCCCGTATTCTTTCTGCTGTCTCAATTTGAGTAACCTTCCAGGCCTCATTGTATGCTGCATATACAGAGGCTGCTATGAAACGCTTTTGACGCTGTTTGCGTGGTCCCATTATGAAATCACGCAAGTCAGCACCATCAGTAAGTAAAGTTAGGTGTTGCTTAATTTCAGGCAGTGTGGAAGTCTGTAGCCATTGAAGGCATAATTTGCCCACACTGTAGGTTGTTATTATCCCTGGGTGATGTCTTTGGTGATATCTAGGGTCTGGCCTGGTCATTTTAAAACCATGTGTTTTATTCAGGAATCTATCTTGACAGTTATTTGTATCTGTGGGCCAGATCAACCATTGTTTCCAATCAGGATGTGTTCTGTTTTTGTTTAATATATGGTTTACGTCTATCTCTTCATCTGTATCAGAGTTATTGCTAAACATTGTTGGCTTTGGAATAGACGGATTATTTAAATCTTTGATTTTGGCTAAGCCAAGACAGGTGGTTTGTTGAACAGTGTCATTTAAAAATATCATTTGTTCTGGGATCATGCAGGCTCTAAACAAAGCTTCTAAACCCTGTACTTGCCATTCTTTTGTACCCCAAACACTTTTCAAATCAACATTTTTGTCCCAATAATCAAATCCAAATGTATTCATTTTTTCAAAGAATGAATCTGAATATATCAATTTTGTGTTGGTTATCATGGTTTTCATCCCTGTCTTGTTTGACAATTTAAAATAAAATGTTTCAGCATTACTTATGTTAAAACCTGAAAAATATGAATATTTGTCATACACGGTTCTAGATCTCCCATTTGGAGGTGTAGCGCAATGTTCCCATTGATTATAATTTAAAACATTTCTAGTTTGTGCAGATTTATGCAAAAAATGGTTACCATAATGGTTATAGCAATACATACTATCATAATTTGTAGAACCTTGCAAATAATCATGTTTTGTAAATTTAGCAGACATTACTTATTCAGACATCATGTTGTTAATACTCTCGAAGTCCCAATCATCAGCAAATGAGTTTGGTTTTGCAAAGTCACTCAAAGAGATCTTGATTTGGTGTGGATATTTCAGGATCTCGACCGGACCATAAATTTCATAGTCAGTGTTGTCCCAGGCTACCCCACCAGGTATAGGATTGGCTGTGAAGTTGGCTGAAGAAAGTTCTGAAGAAAGTTCTCTTTTCTCGACGTGTGAAGATGTGTGTGGTTTGAGGATCAAGTTGATGTTCTGACTTGCTGTGTCCATTTTAGCATATTTTCCCTCCATGAAGCGTCCCAAAGTAAATACCATGATGAGCCAAAGTATGAGGATAAATGCACCAAAACCCACCCAAAATTCAATCCATGGAGAAACCAGATATGTTTCTTTCAGATGTTTCAAAAGTTCCTTAGCTTTGTCTTTAAAGGATTTTAATGATGGCTGTGTCTTTGATTCACTGAAGCCGTCAGAGGAATCATCGAAGTTGATGAAGTACCCGGATGCAGTTCTGTCAATTGTTCCAATTGCTTCAGGATTTTTGTTCCTTGCATTTTCACTTGGTACTTCAGTATAGATTGGTGTGTCTCTGCTAAATGTCTTTATTTGGGTTTTCAGAGGTCTTAGTTCTATTGCATTGTTGCATAGTCCTTCTTGTTCTTCTGCAGGCGTTTCGAATGTGATGAGCCTTTTTGATAGGACCTCTGTGCTGGTAGCAAACCTTGGTGTTCTGCTACTTATTGGGAGTCCACTTGGCCTACTGTTTGTTATCGGCCACATGTTGTGGTTTTACCAGGTCGATGGATACAACTCGGTTCTCCTTTTTTCCAGCAAGTGGCGGTAGTACAACTGATCTTGTCCCGTTGACAGACAAGACAGGAACTGCTTTTCTGTAAGAAGGCCCAAATTCCTTCTTTACCGCGATCTTCTCCCTGACTAGATCCCCGACTTTTGGAATCCAGACAGGTCTTGCTGGGACAGGTGGTGATTCTTCAGTGGTTGTTGGCTGTTGTTTCAACTGTATGTTGCTCAGGTCTTTTCTTGTTTTGTTTAAGTCCTGCAAAATAGCCAAACGGTCTTTGACATCAAAGGTTTTTTCTATTACCACTGAAGTCTGACTATCAAGGTCAGAGATCAACATCCTAGTTCCGAATAATAATTCGTACGGACTGAATCCCTTCAAAGAATTTCTTGGCAAGTTATTTAGACTACGTTGGACACTTATTAGATGTTTGACCCACCCAGCTCCCGAACCTAATATCCTTTCCATTATAGATTGCTTTCTGCCTTGGTTTTTTCTTTACACCATCCCGTACCCTCAGGAAGGAAGTGAGAAGATTCCCGCTGGGCTGTGCTCATTTGGCCATGTTTCCCCCCCAGGCTGGATTGCCTGAGTGAAAACAATGGTCGAACGTAGCATGCTCTTAGCGTATATGCCATTTAGACTCGCAAATCTTGTATAATAGTCCGGACGTCAGCCGAGTGCTGGTGATCTACATTATAAGTGGAAACTAGCCTGTATATGTTAATCGCAAGCCCTGCTTTTTATTGGTCATATTATCTGCCTTGGTACGACGAGGTATTAAACTGTTTCTCTCCCCACTGCGATCTCTGTTGCAGTTTGGGCAGTTTTTTACAAACATGGTGTAGTGCAGGCTCATGCCTGGCCACCAGTACCGTGATTGTAATTCTTCCAGAGAATCTTTTAATTTAAGGTGTCTGTGACCCTCGCCCATGTGTGCGTCTGCGATTAACAAGTTTCTCCTGTCCATGTTTGGAATCACTCTATCCCCCACTCCAGGGATTCGAGCAAAAGGGACGGAGTTTGCATCGATTATGTATGTATAATTGAGTGGATAGTTGATCGGTAACGCTGAGCAGTCGCCTTTTGATGACGTTTTCACCGCCAGCATTGTTTCACCGTCAGTGTATTTTAATGTACGCTTTTTTCGATCTACGGGAGCCGATTTAGTGGCTGCCGCTGCGGCTGTTTCAGCCAATGAATTCCCTACAACGTGAACGCCATCACGTTGATGACTCAGTGAGTGAGTCACGTGAGTCTTTGGTAGTTCTTTTTTCAAAAGAGCTACTTGTTCCCAGAGCAGTTTCTGCTTTATTGGTGCATCTGTGTCATCTTTGTAACCGTTCTGAATCCATGTCTGCAAATCCTTGTTATATGCTTTGACGCAGTAATATGAATCTGACACTATAAGTGTCGGGAATTCGCGATCCGCATTATCTAGCGCCATTTTCAAAGCTATTATTTCAGTTTGTAGTTCTGAATTAGTTTCTACTGAGTGTGATTTTGTTAATAGAGGTCTTAGTTTACCTCCGCGCCACACTTCTTTTGTAATCTCACATGTGGGATTGTATGCATGTTCTCCCCAAACGGAGGGTTGAGCATGTCCGACTGTATAAATTACACAGGCGTAATGTCGTAGAGGAAGAATGTCGATTGGCAGAGGATACATCTTTTCATATTTTAGATTTTGTAATTCTTCTAGTTCTTAGAAAATTGTCAACCAGGCTATACTTGATAATTCATATCCTACGTACAAGACTGTCAGATGGGCAATTCTGGACTTTTTAAAGTTGAATTTGTAACCCTCTGCAGCGAACCCAAGTATTATGGTGTTCACCCTTTTTAAGTGAGTCTCCAAGTCATCATCTGTTAAGTAAATGTCATCGACATAAGATAATGCTTCATCATCATATAGTTGTAGTAATTCTGTTACTCTCGCTGAGAATACCCCCGGGCTGTTCTTGTACCCCTGGGCTAACCGACAGAATTGCTTTTGAGTGCCATTTACTGAGAATGCAGTTAAAGATCTGCTCTCTGGTGCTATGTTTTGACAAAAGAATCCATTGGAAATGTCCAAGGTAGTTTTGTATTTTTTGCGCACTATGTTATTCATTAGTGCAGCACTGTGTGAGTTTTGTACTGCAAAGGTTTTGCAACATGTGTTAAGGTGTCGGTAATCCAAAACTAGACGGTACGAATTGTCTGGTTTGGAGACCGGAAACAAAGGATTGTTCATTTGTGAGGTGCAAGTTTCAATCACCCCCTGGTATTCTAGCTGATCTAGTATTTCATTTACTTGTTTTTTAGCTTCTTGCTTAATTGGGTACTGCCTTTGTGCAGTAGGTTGTGATTTTAACTGGATTTTGTGAGGAGGAGAATCCTCATCCCATCCTACATGATTTTTATATAAAGCAGGTGCTAAGGCCACTGCCCACTTTCTAGCAAGTGTGTATTTTTTATGAATCGGTATTTGATTCGAGAAGGCAGGCATAATTACTTCTTCGCCATGAGGGCACTCCCTGACAAACTCTGGTGGCCAGTCTTTTTCAGCTAGAAGAATGTCATAGCCTTTGGAGAGGTTATCCCAAAATAGTCCCCTTATTTTCCTAGTCTTATCTCCCTCTATACGTAATGTTATCTCGTATATCTTGTGGGGCTTGCTAACTCTGGTGTCTGCAGTTTCCACTTGAAGGTATTCATTCGTGTCCACTGTCTCCAGATGATTCATAAGGACTTTGCGAGCTATGCTCACCTCTGCTGCGCTGTCTAGCATTGTCTGAGCCCACTCTCCGTTTTTCAGTTGTGTCCTCAGTATTCTCGGCATTGTTAACTACCTTGATACTGGCTACCTTCTTTTTGGAAATTGTAATTTCTTTTTTAGCTGAGCAGGTTCCTTGTCTTTGGACTTGGCGTGCTCTTCTGATCGTCCTCTTCTTTCCGATTTCTGCGAGGAATTCTGAAAAGATTGAGAGGGACGTGTATCAATGTCTTGATATCTATCAGGTTTTTTAATATTATCCCTATTTCTAAGGTTATATCTATTCCCAGAGGGGTCACTCTGTGGTGACCTCTGTCTTTGGTTTGGAGATTTCTCTCTTCGCCTCGGAGACCTTCCTCTGGACTGGAATTTCTTTTCTTTAGGATTGGATTGTTTATTTCCATCCCAGTTCTTTTTTGGTGAATTATTATTATTAAAAAATATTTTTTCTGGACTTGTAGTCAGTTGCGGTTTTACTGGTATTCCACCTAGACTATCTCTGCCTAGTTCTTCATAGGATTTTTCTATGATTCTGGCAATTTCAGCTGGTTGGTCTGCTATATCTGTCTCTTTTAACCTCTGGCGGATCGCCACGTTTGCTGCTTCACCTTTTATGTTGGCTAATAATATAGCCGAGACCTGCTTGAAGTCTTTTAGTAATTTCATACCAAGAGTTAAAGCAGGTTCTGGACCGTATTCATCTTGAATTTGTTTTAGCACATCTGGTATTACCGAAATGGATGGAACACCGTGCGTTTTTGTGTAGATGGAAGCAAAGACTGTACCCCAAGTGTCACAGTCCTCAATGTGTGGTGCGATTCCCATTGGGAGACATATAGTCAGAATCCTGTGTTTTTCCAGCGGGGTGGTGTCAGGAAACACCGCCTCTATTTGGGTGATTTTCTGTGCCAACCAGAATGGTATTTGTTCCCGTTTAGCTGGAACTTTACCTAGGCAGGATTGGATGTTCTGTGGTGTAATTTTATTTGTGTTCCCCTGGTGAGGGGTCAGCTGTGGAAGTTTAATCGCTGGCTGAATTGTTGAAGTCCGCATTACATACTGAACTAATTGTCTATGAATTTTTAGTAGTTGTTTTAGCTGTATTAACAGCTCTGCTGCAGGCATTCTTTCGATGTCTGGATGTGGTGTGTATCCGGCTAAGACCGGCCACGTTGCTCCTGGTCTTCCTAAAGGACCGAGCCTTGTAATGTGATTATTATGTTTTAGGGCGCCATCAAATAAGAGCAAATGCTCTTGGAATTTGAGTGGTACTTCCACCTCCTCGAAAGGAGTGTACTCATTAGGAGGTTCCTCTATTTTGTAATAGTGGAAGTACTTTGTTACAGCATTTGCTGCTGGAAAATGTATCCATGAATAGTATACCTCTGTCTGCCGATATTCGTGTGCCTCAATTACGAATATGACTGTGCCACCTCTAGGTGTCAGTCCATTTTCTATAAGTTTTAAGGTTATAGATCTCCTTTTGATGACCGGAATGAGTATTATATCCGCGTCTGCTGCTTGCATGGTAGCATCAGCATCTGCGAGTTCAGTTGCTAATCTAACTGCCTCTCTTTCATCATCACTCTCTGCCATTTTACAGACAGGATGGTATTATGTTTGTTTGCAGATCAGGTTTCTTTATGGAAACAGAGATTAGATGCACAATATTTTGGAACTGTTTATCCTTCAACGTTGACTATACCAAGAACCATACATAGGAGTTCCCTCCTGCGAGGTTTTGGAGGATATAACCTTTCACCCACTCCAGACGTCTTTGGAGTATAATGGGAAAAGGGGTCTGAGTGAGAAAGCACGACTGAGTTACTCTAAATGTCTTACGTTAGTTTTATCGCCCTTTCCAAACACGTTGGGCGCCATGTAGTGTAGCTCCTATTTTCCCAATAGGCTCTGCGCATTGGAATAGTACCTACAGCAGTAAAGGCCTAGGCCAGACGTTAACTAGGTCTACTACTGTCGATACTAGACTTAATTTTTGGGTTTGCCAGCTAAGCTCAGAGTTCGCTAGAAACTTTCTCGAATGTTCAAGGAAGGATTAACTTCCCTGATTAGACAAGAAGGGATTTAGTTTCTGACAACCATAGAACATGACAACTTTGCTCTCCCCTAATCAAGAGTCAATCTCAAGAGTCGTGTGAGCACAAGGCAATTATTTTACTCAGTCAGTACGTGCATTCTTAGTCTCATCAGAATGTAGAGAAAAGGAAGAGACGGGCGTGTTCAATAAAAAGGTGTTATTTATTGATCAGTCTCTTTTCTCATACATGAGAAATGGATCGATATTATTGCAATACTTATAGTTAAGTAAAGTGCATACATTAAAAGCAATAGTATAAAATAATACTGTAAAAACATTGATATGGTTTCTGAGCCATATGATGTTTAAAATGATTAAAATATATTTACATACACATATACATTTGACTAAACGTACTCAACTGGTGTTTCTAAATACGCCTACCCCGTGTACCTGACCTAAGTCTAATGCGTGGGCGGGAATAGAAAGTTACAGTTTAAGTTAAGTTTGTTTTTGCCAAGTGAATAACTAAGGAATTCTCTGTGAGGGGTTATTCAGTTCTGTACCTGGAATTTAGGATGGATGAGGAATGGTATCTCTTTCTCTGCTCTCGATATTCCAGGCTGCCTGCGAGGGCTGCCCAGAAACGCCGGTGCTGGGTCTCTCGGCTTGAGATAGCAGCGCGTCTCTCAGCGCGTCAGGAAGGCGGGGCTGCTGCCAGCGGGGTCTGCTTCTGCTCTCGGCTTCGGCAAGTATGGCTGCTCCGTCTTGTCACCACGCGTGTGTTTGCATAGGGCAAGGTCGGCAATATTTATACCTTAAAGGTGCCGAGATTGACGTAAGGATGGACATAGATACGTCAATAAAGATGTCATACGACTTGCTCGTTAGCACATTCTTTACTAAAGTTCTCTGTGAAATCAAAACAATGGCCGCACGGATTTTCCAGGTTGTCATAGGTTTGATTTGTTATGAGAACGTCGTATGCCTTATCAGGGGCTGGAGGAATGTCGCTTGTCTAATTAGATCTCAAGCGTTATGACCTAATCAGATAACACGTTCCTGTGCCGGAGTGTGACTGCGTCAGATAACGGTATCTGCATCATGGGGGTTTTCTTGCCTCATGGGCTGACTGTTAGTTAACTTGATAGTTAGTTTAACCAGAATAGGGTCAGGAATAGGGGGACTGATTCAGAACCTATAGAAATACACGACACCATCAGACGACCAAGCAAAAATATACATCAATCCAGAGACTGGTAAAGTTACCATCCTGCACAGAAAGAAGAGGCCTTTGGACTCTGGCTCACATTCCACTATTCCATTAAAGAAAAAGGACTTTGGGACTTCTCCCTCTAGACCCTTCATTAATTTTCAGCCTATCATGCCTACTACACCCTTTAATCCTTACATTCCTTACTCTCCTTCTCACCACGGGGACAATGAGGGTAACATGGAGCTTGAGCGACAACCTCAATATGGTTTCCCACAAGATCCTCAACCACAAGAGGAAACATGGGAGGAGCCAACAGACCCTTACAACACCCACCCCATCCCTGATGTACCCTCTTATCCTACTAAGCCGTCACCTACAGATGACACCATAGTCTTCAATCCACTCATAGACAGGGCAACACAATTCCACATGTAGATATGCATAATGACCCTGTTGAGGAAGACTTCTTATTTGACACCTCCCCACTTCAGAAAAAAGTGTTAGAACACTTTCCATGTTAAAAGGAGTTCTGAAACATGCACCTGACATATTTAAGGATACAGCCAGGGCACGGGTAATCAACCCCAGAATAGAAAAGAAGTATAGGGCAGCTCCTACAGACCCTACTTACATCAGGGGACAGTTACCACTAGACTCACTGGTAGTGGCTAATGCACGTAAACGGGCCAACTCCCAAACAACAGGGGAAGCACCTCCCCCTGATAAAGAGTCAAAAATACTGGAGGCATCAGGCAAAAGGGTAGCAGCACAAGCCTCCAACTCATGTAGGATTGCGGATACACAAGCCCTACTGGCTCGTTACGACAGGGCGCATTATTATCAACTCAAAAGCCTTATGCAACACCTGCCTGAGCCCTTTAAAGCACAAGCTGATGACCTCATACAAGAGGGAAAATTTATAACAAATGCCTCCATCAAATGCGCGCTTGACGCAGCAGACACCGCCGCTAGGTCAATTAACACTAGCGTCTTATTACGCAGGCGTATTTCCGGTTTTAAGAATGAGGTGCAATCCACCATTCTTAACCAACCTGTCAATCAAGATTTTCTATTTGGCCCTGCTGTCGACACCATTTTGGATAAAATGAAAAAAGACACAGAAACCGCAAAATCAATGGGGGCATTGCAATTTCAGCAACACAGGGGCTCCTTTCGGCGCTCCTCATACAGGGCAACTACACGAGGAAATACCTCACAAACGTCTGCCTCATACAAAAGTAACACACAAGGTTCCTTCAACAAGAACACAAACAGAGGAAGTTATAGGGGCAACAGTAATAAGGGAAGAGGACGTGGAGGCAATAACACCAGAGCCTCCACTGCCACAAAACAGTGACTTCATTACGCTGCCTCCAGACCACATAACACCGGTCGGAGGCAGACTCCAACAGTTCCTACCTGTCTGGCACGCAATTACCACGGACAGGTGGGTGAGAGAAATTATCTAGTTTGGTTATTGCCTAGAACTGACTTCTACACCACCAAACATACCACCCAGACATCGTCCTATGTCCACGGAACACATCACCCTGCTCCAACAAGAGGTGAAATGCATGCTGGAAAAGGGGGCCATAGAGCAAGTCCCTTTCCACCAGCAAGGGACAGGAGTATACTCCCTATACTTCCTTATTCCCAAGAAGGACGGCTCCCTCAGACCAATATTGGACCTCAGACCCCTAAATCAATATATACTATCGGAACACTTCCATATGATCACACTACAGCAAGTGCTCCCGTTGCTCCAACATGGAGATTTACTAGCAACACTGGACCTCAAAGATGCGTATTTTCACATACCCATCCATCCAGCCCATAGAAAATACCTATCGTTCACAATAGAATGTCAACACTACCAATTCAAGGTTTTGCCCTTCGGGGTTACCACGGCTCCAAGAGTGTTTACAAAATGCTTAGCAACGGTGGCAGCACATCTCAGAAGGCAACACATCCATGTGTTCCCCTATCTGGACGATTGGCTAACACAAGCAAAATCGTACCAACAGTGCGCAGCACACACATCTCAAACACTTCAGTTGCTACACAGTCTAGGGTTTTCCATCAACTACCCAAAATCGCATCTGCAACCATCCCACGCACAGCAGTACCTGGGAGCCACTATAAATACCTCAGTGGCAAAAGCATATCCAAACTCAGCAAGGATAGCCAGCATGCAGATACTCATTCGCAATTTCCTGCCACAACACTCTCTGCCAGCTCGAGTCTTTATGCAGCTCATAGGCATGATGGCCTCCTGCATATTCATTGTCCCCCATGCCAGACTTCAAATGAGCCCATTACAAGAATGCCTAGCACGGCAATGGAACCAGGCTCGAGGACAACTAAAAGACCTAGTGTTGGTAGACAGTCGCGCTCACAACTCTCTGCAGTGGTGGATCCCACAAAACCTTTCCAAGGGGCGACTGTTCCAAGAGCCGGTTCCACAACTAGAACTAACAGCGGACGCATCACTGACAGGCTGGGGAGCCCATCTCCTTCAATACACAGGGCTCTGGACAAACAAACAGAAAAAACTGCATATCAACCAACTAGAGTTGCTAGCGATATTCCTAGCCCTGAAAATATTTCAGAAATACTTGTACAGCAAGACGGTGTTGATCCGGACGGACAACATGACCGCAATGTACTATATCCAGAAACAGGGAGGAACGCACTCTCCACAGCTGTCCCATCTGGCACAAAGCATATGGAAGTGGGCGATCCCAAAAAACATTTTTCTCCTAGCAGAACACCTTCCAGGGAAGGACAATCAGATTGCCGACCTGCTCAGCAGGCACAGCCAACAACTACACGAATGGGAGATTCACCCCCAAGTTCTCCAGCCATTCTTCGAAGAGTGGGGTCACCCAGAGGTAGACCACAAAAGAAATCTCCAAATGCCAGTACTTTGCCGCCAGGTTCCCACATCCGTTGTCACAGGCAATGTGATATGGATGAACTGATCAGGCAGATTTGCGTACGCTTTTCCCCCAGCACCACTGATCCCGCTGGTGGCACGCAAACTGCGGCAACACTCACTCACGCTAATCCTAGTTGCTCCCACATGGGCGAGACAACCTAGAACTTTCAGTAGTTCCTCATCAAAGACTGTGCCTTGCACCCCATCTTCTAACTCAGAACCATGGAGAAATCAGACACCCAGATCCCAATCAGATGAACCTAGCGATCTGGCTCCCGAGGTCCTAAAGTTTGGATACCTTAACTTGCCCCCAGACTGCATGAACATCATTAGGGAGGCAAGACGACCAACCACACGTGCGTGCTATGCAGCTAAATGGAAGAGATTTGTTATTTACTGCAAAAATAACCAAATCAACCCATTAGATGTCTATACAAAACATTATATGTTACCCGCTGCATCTACAAAGATGTAACTTAGCATACTCTTCTATACGACTACACCTCGCTGCTGTAGCAGCATACCTTCAAAACAGGCAACACCTTTCGTAGAGTACCAGCAATCAAAGCCTTCATGGAGGGTTTGAAAAGGGTGATCCTTCCAAGACACCCCCTTCCCCAGTCTGGAATCTAAATATAGTGCTTACCAGACTTATGGGACCTCCTTTCGAACCTCTACACTCATGAGAACTACAATTCTTAACGTGGAAGGTTGCATTCTTAGTTGCCATTACCTCATTCAGAAGAGTGAGCGAATTACAAGCACTGACAATTCAAGAACCTTTCATCCAGGTACATGCCAACAGGGTGGTTCTTAGAACCAACCCTAAGTTCATGCCTAAGGTTTTATCCAATTTCCATATCAATCAATCAGTAGAACTGCCAGTATTCTTTCAAAATCCACAGTCAGTAGCTGAGAGAGCCCTACACATTAGATGTAAAAAGAGCTCTACTTTATTATGTGGACAGAACTAAATCATTTAGAAAGACAAAACAACTATTTGTTGCTTTTGCACCACAACACAAAGGAAATCCTATTTCAAAGTCAGGAATAGCCAGATGGATAGTTAAATGCATTCAAATATGTTAGCAAAAGGCACTTTAACCGTCCCCCCAAGAGCACACTCTACAAGAAAAATGGGGACATCCATGGCTTTCCTAGGAAATATTCCTCTTGAAGACATCTGTAAGGCAGCCACATGGACCCCCATACACACTTTCACAAAACACTACTGTGTAGACGTGCAAGCAAAACAGCAAGCTGCTGTAGGCCAGGCTGTCCTCAAAACTCTTTTTCAAACTGCTGCAGCTGGCACAGGTAACCACCGCTAGAGGAGATACTGCTATACAGTCTATGCCCAGATATGAATTCAGCAGCCCACATGCCTCGAACGGAATATGCTACTTATCAGTATGCATCTGTTCTTGGCATTAGGGCTGCTGACATTCATATCGCCCGCCCTCCTCCCCGGTGCCTGCCGCAGCTGCAGGATTATCTCTGGCATGGCCATCTCTTACTTTACTATCTCCATCTCTGCCACAATGGATGGAGAAGATGCCCATGCGCACTGTAGTCCAGGGGAGGAGTCACCTATCTCATGATACTTCGAAGACTCTTCCAGGACAATAAGGTGCAATCATCCGGACCCAACACTAGGCGGCGATCTATGCACAGATATGAATGTCAGCAGCCCTACATTCCAAGAACAGATGCATACTGGTAAGTAGCATATTCCTTAAAATGACAATAGTCAGGATTATCCTAAATGTGTATAAAGGCCTTCATCACAGTTATGGCCATCTGGTTGTAGTGTATGGTACTTAATTATCAGACGGGATTCAAGTCTCCTTAATTCCTGTAACCTGTCTCCCCCTCTTTCTCTCACTGGGACATGATCAAGTACACAGAATGATATGAGACAATTATTGCTCTTGTGATGGCTGGCGAAATGCCTTGCTACTTGGTTCTGTTTGTCAAGGTTCTTTATTGCCCGCAGGTGTTCCAATACTGTTTTCTTGGCGGGGTGGATAGTACTTCCTATGTAAAATGTATTACACAGGCATTTTAGTGCATAAACTGCATATTCTGTGAGGCAAGAGAAATGTTTCATGATCTTGAAGGGTGTGCACAGTTTAGAGAGTTTGACCTCTTTGGTGTTGGTACTGTACTTACAGGCTTTACATTTCCCGCACACAAAGAATCCCTGAACAGAACTGGTTCTGCTGGGGGGTGAGAGTAGGGTGCTGCAAATCCTGTCTTTCAGGGATATAGTTTTCCGATAAGATATTTGGGGATATTCAAGGATGCCTTTAGCCACGTCTTTATCGTGCTCAACACAGCCCAGACTTTTGAAATGGCTCTTTTGACTTCTCTAGATTGGAGGCTGTAGTCAGTTACGAACCTCACTGTCTCTGTCCCTTGTATCGTATTAATCTCAGTTTTTTCAGCGATCAAATCCCTACGTTCTTTCTTTTTAACTAGATCAATCGCTGTGGTGATGCACTTCTTACTGTAGCCCCTCTGTTTAAACCTCTCACACATTATTTCTGTTTCTAGATCAAAATCTTCCTCTCTAGTGCAGTTCATCTTAGCACGAAGAAGTTCACCCACCGGAATTGAGTTGATGAGGTTATTGGGATGGCAACTCTGTGCGTGAAGTAAGCTGTTTCCAGCCGTATCTTTCCTGTACAGAGATGTGATTAATTTGTCATTCTCAACTTTGACCTTCAGATCCAGAAAGTCAATAACCTCTCGCTCAATGTGGCTGGTGAATGACAGGTTCATATCATTCGTATTGAGAGTCTTGACAAAGTCCATGGCATCCTCTTCCCTGCCTTCCCATACAATGAAAATATCATCTATGTACCGGAGCCATGTTTTCACCCCTGCCTGATATTGGGGAAGGAGCCTGACCACCTGCTCATCCCAAAAGCCTAGGTACAACCCGGCAAAACTGGGGGCAAAGCAGGTGCCCATCGCTATACCAAGCTTTTGACGATAGATGGTTCCATTAAATAAGAAAAAAAATTGGGTACGGCAGGTATAAGCCATGTCCAAAATCAGGCTTATACCTGCCTTACCCAAATTTTTTTCTTATTTAATGGAACCATCTATCGTCAAAAGCTTGGCACAGCGATGGGCACCAGCTTTGCCCCCAGTTTTGCCGGGTTGTACCTAGGCTTTTGGGAAGAGCAGGTGGTCAGGCTCCTTCCCCAATACCAGGCAGGGTTGAAAACATGGCTCTGGTACATAGATGATATTTTCATTGTATGGGAAGGCAGAGAAGAGGATGCCATGGACTTTGTCAAGACTCTCAATACAAATGATATGAACCTGTCATTCACCAGCCACATTGAGCGAGAGGTTATTGACTTTCTGGATCTGAAGGTCAAAGTTGAGAATGAAAAATTAATCACATCTCTGTACAGGAAAGATACAGCTGGGAACAGCTTATTTCACGCACAGAGTTGCCATCCCAATAACCTCATCAACTCAATTCCGGTGGGTGAACTTCTTCGTGCTAAGATAAACTGCACTAGAGAGGAAGATTTTGATCTAGAAACAGAAACAATGTGTGCGAGGTTTAAACAGAGGGGCTACAGTAAGAAGTGCATCACCACAGTGATTGATCTAGTTTAAAAAGAAAGAACGTAGGGATTTGATCGCTGAAAAAACTGAGATTAATACGATACAAGGGAAAGAGACAGTGAGGTTCGTAACTGACTACAGCCTCCAATCTAGAGAAGTCAAAAGAGCCATTTCAAAAGTCTGGGATGTGTTGAGCACCGATAAAGACGTGGCTAAAGGCATCCTTGAATATCCCCAAATAACTTATCGGAAAACTAGATCCCTGAAAGACAGGATTTGCAGCACCCTACTCTCACCCCCCAGCAGAACCAGTTCTGTTCAGGGATTCTTTGTGTGCGGGTAATGTAAAGCCTGTAAGTACAGTACCAACACCAAAGAGGTCAAACTCTCTAAACTGTGCAAACCCTTCAAGATCATTAAACATTTCTCTTGCCTCACAAAATATGCACTAAAATGCCTGTGTAATACATTTTACATAGGAAGTACCATCCACCCCGCCAAGAAAAGAGTATTGGAACACCTGCGGACAATAAAGAACCTTGACAAACAGTACCCAGTAGCAAGGCATTTCGCCAGCCATCACAAGAGCAATAATTGTCTCATATCATTCTGTGTACTTGATCATGTCCCAGTGAGAGAAAGAGGGGGAGACAGGTTACAGGAATTAAGGAGACTTGAATCCCGTCTGATAATTAAGTACCATACACTACAACCAGATGGCCATAACTGTGATGAAGGCCTTTCTACACATTTAGGATAATCCTGACTATTGTTATTTTAAACACTATTTTTGGAACCCTGTAGGTATTGTATGAGACAATACATTACTGATTTAGCTGCTTCTTCGCATTCTGTTTTAACTGGTAACGGGGTAGGGGTATGTTCACGTATGAATCAAGCTGGCACTCACAGCATTTTATTTCACTTTATTACAGGTTCCTGTGAAGTCTCTATAGGAGAGTTTAAGACACAGCATGAAGTGACACGCACGTTTGGTTGAAACACAGAATGAATCAGAAGGACGAATGACGACAAGCACTTTTGCCTTTTTTCTAACATGCACAGTATGACTTTGCCCACTTGGGCTACATATTTAATATGTGGCAGTAAAACGGTCATTTTTATGGGCACACAGGAGCGGGACTTTGAGAACTGTGTGAATAAACACAATTTGCTTTGAGAATGGCAGGCTGTCCCACAAGAGCCGGTATGAATTTTGAAGGAAGAAACGTAGCACTAGCATTTGACTGACAGGTTTTGGTACTTTTTTTCCTGATTTGCCAACTTGGGCGAGACGCAAATGATTGTGTATTGACCTTACACGCGGAAGGACATTAGTGCCTGATCTCACTGCCACAAATTCACTGCACTTTACTGCTTTTCTGTGCTTTAATTATTTTATCAATGCTTGTAAAGTCATGACTGTCATTTCTGTAATTATCTGTGATGTACTTTCATTTTACGTGCAAATCAGCCATGAGTCTGTCTTCCAGCTCCTGTGTAATGTTTCAGCGGGAGTCTTTTGTTTATTTCTATCATAAGTATGAGTCACATGCTTTGTAGATAGAACTTTATGAAACCTTACACTCGTACTCGTGACAAAGGAGACTAGATCTCCGAAACGCGTCGAGTTTTGCTGCTATATTAAATGCACGCTTTAACCAAGGATTGTGGCCTGGATTTCGTTTCTCTCATACTCACTACGAAACGAGGATTGTTGGAATATTAGGGGCGTTGCGAGCCCGTCCTGGCCCGCCGCTGCGAGAGGCTGGGGAATCTCGCTTAAACTGAGTTTGGAATATATATAGATATATATATATATATATATACACACACACACATATATATATATATATATATATATATATATATACATATATATATATCCATATTACCAAAGTTTTGCCATATTTAGAAACACCAACGCAGTTAGAAACGTCTTCCTGTCTTTAATTGCAGTTACAAGCACGACGTGCATTCTTCCCCCAGTCCAAGCGCCAAATGCATTTCGAGCATGAGCTCTTTTTCAATGGCTTGCGCACGAGTTCTGGCAGCTGTGGGGACTATTTCCTTACACTTCTTGCCCCGCCCAAGTGGGATTTCATCCGCCCAAAGTGGGATTACATACTCCAAAGTGGCTGTTGGGAAATGTAGTCCGCTGCTCAGGTAAATTCGTGTGCAACTGTACTCCCCCAGTGGGTTTGAGAGGAGGAGAATCACCTTCGTGCATGTAATTACCCACGCTGCAAAAATCGGAAATTTCCAACTCCTTTTCAGCACTGTTGATTTCTAGTGCAAGGTCCGCTGTCATCACGGTGGGGCATTTCAGCGACGTGGCAAACGCCGCAAATTAGTTCCATATTACCAAAGTTTTGCCATATTTAGAAACACCAACGCAGTTAGAAACGTCTTCCTGTCTTTAATTGCAGTTACAAGCACGACGTGCATTCTTCCCCCAGTCCAAGCGCCAAATGCATTGCGAGCATGAGCTCTTTTTCAATGGCTTGCGCACGAGTTCTGGCAGCTGTGGGGACTATTTCCTTACACTTCTTGCCCCGCCCAAGTGGGATTTCATCCGCCCAAAGTGGGATTACATACTCCAAAGTGGCTGTTGGGAAATGTAGTCCGCTGCTCAGGTAAATTCGTGTGCAACTGTACTCCCCCAGTGGGTTTGAGAGGAGGAGAATCACCTTCGTGCATGTAATTACCCACGCTGCAAAAATCGGAAATTTCCAACTCCTTTTCAGCACTGTTGATTTCTAGTGCAAGGTCCGCTGTCATCACGGTGGGGCATTTCAGCGACGTGGCAAACGCCGCAAATTAGTTCCATATTACCAAAGTTTTGCCATATTTAGAAACACCAACGCAGTTAGAAACGTCTTCCTGTCTTTAATTGCAGTTACAAGCACGACGTGCATTCTTCCCCCAGTCCAAGCGCCAAATGCATTTCGAGCATGAGCTCTTTTTCAATGGCTTGCGCACGAGTTCTGGCAGCTGTGGGGACTATTTCCTTACACTTCTTGCCCCGCCCAAGTGGGAT
This sequence comes from Lissotriton helveticus, assembly GCF_964261635.1. NCBI lineage: Eukaryota > Metazoa > Chordata > Amphibia > Caudata > Salamandridae > Lissotriton > Lissotriton helveticus. The sequence continues at coordinate 695,859,985 of NC_136068.1, forward strand.
TTCATTCGCCCAAAGTGGGATTACATACTCCAAAGTGGCTGTTGGGAAATGTAGTCCGCTGCTCAGGTAAATTCGTGTGCAACTGTACTCCCCCAGTGGGTTTGAGAGGAGGAGAATCACCTTCGTGCATGTAATTACCCACGCTGCAAAAATCGGAAATTTCCAACTCCTTTTCAGCACTGTTGATTTCTAGTGCAAGGTCCGCTGTCATCACGGTGGGGCATTTCAGCGACGTGGCAAACGCCGCAAATTAGTTCCATATTACCAAAGTACCGTGATGACAGCGGACCTTGCACTAGAAATCAACAGTGCTGAAAAGGAGTTGGAAATTTCCGATTTTTGCAGCGTGGGTAATTACATGCACGAAGGTGATTCTCCTCCTCTCAAACCCACTGGGGGAGTACAGTTGCACACGAATTTACCTGAGCAGCGGACTACATTTCCCAACAGCCACTTTGGAGTATGTAATCCCACTTTGGGCGGATGAAATCCCACTTGGGCGGGGCAAGAAGTGTAAGGAAATAGTCCCCACAGCTGCCAGAACTCGTGCGCAAGCCATTGAAAAAGAGCTCATGCTCGAAATGCATTTGGCGCTTGGACTGGGGGAAGAATGCACGTCGTGCTTGTAACTGCAATTAAAGACAGGAAGACGTTTCTAACTGCGTTGGTGTTTCTAAATATGGCAAAACTTTGGTAATATGGAACTAATTTGCGGCGTTTGCCACGTCGCTGAAATGCCCCACCGTGATGACAGCGGACCTTGCACTAGAAATCAACAGTGCTGAAAAGGAGTTGGAAATTTCCGATTTTTGCAGCGTGGGTAATTACATGCACGAAGGTGATTCTCCTCCTCTCAAACCCACTGGGGGAGTACAGTTGCACACGAATTTACCTGAGCAGCGGACTACATTTCCCAACAGCCACTTTGGAGTATGTAATCCCACTTTGGGCGGATGAAATCCCACTTGGGCGGGGCAAGAAGTGTAAGGAAATAGTCCCCACAGCTGCCAGAACTCGTGCGCAAGCCATTGAAAAAGAGCTCATGCTCGAAATGCATTTGGCGCTTGGACTGGGGGAAGAATGCACGTCGTGCTTGTAACTGCAATTAAAGACAGGAAGACGTTTCTAACTGCGTTGGTGTTTCTAAATATGGCAAAACTTTGGTAATATGGAATATATATATATATATATATATATATATATATATATATATATACACATACACATATATATATATATATATTACCTACTGGCGGTCGCCAGTAGGTAGTTATAGTTAGGATTGATTTCCATAGGGAAATCACAACATTCTATTGGGAATAACTTTGGCGCCGGTTGAGGAATCTGCCTGAATTTTTTAGCAACTTTGCCTCGCGGCTCTCCGCTCCTTCCCTGAAAGTTTGGGGGGGATTCGTCAAGCGGGGGGCGAGATAAAAGGGGGGTCCCCAAACGTGTTTTCCCCATGTTAATTTCCATAGGGCGGTCGGTCGCACTTTTAGCTCGAACGGCTGAATGGATTTTCACCAAACTTGGCAAAATTGTAGGGACTGGTAGCCCGATGTGTCTTTGCTATGTCTCAAGATATGTGCTCCAGAGGATTTTGAGTAATTTAGGTTCAAAAAAATGTATATATTTATAGCCGCGCCCCGGTACGCGCACCGGGGAGCGCTCCGGGCGCGCCACGCGACTTGCGCACGGAAAGCTGATTGGCTCTCGGGTGTCTGTAAACATTCGAAACAGTCCGCAGCGGCCGCCATCTTGTGTCTCGGTAGGATCGAGACACAAGAGGTGGCAAAAAACAAAGGGGAAAATAACCAAAAGGGGGCAGAGTAGACCCCCCCTGACCCCCTAGGTTTGATGTGGGGGCCATAAAAGGGTCCCTCGGGTAACAACATTTTTTTTATTTTTTTTCGGTTTTCGCGGGGGGGGCGGTACGCGCACCGGGGAGCGTACTTTGGTGAAAAATAGTGAAAATAATAGTGTAAAATAATCATTTTGAGTGATTACAGGTAGGGTAGCTCTGAAAAGAGCTTTTGGGTTCAAAAGAGCTTTTGGGATCTGTGGCTGTTTTAGGTACCTACAAGTACGTCCCACACACACCCACACGCACACAACCCCACACCCCCACACCCACACACTCCCCACACACACCTCACACACGCACATCTCCACCCACACCTAAACACCCCACACCGTCACCATACACATCTACACCCACACCCACACATTCCACACACCCACACTCATACACACACCTCACCACCCCCAACACACACACACACACACATGCACACACAGATACCTCACAGACACACCCCACACATCCCACAGACACACCTCCGCCCCCCACACATACACACACACACCCACACCTCACAGACACACCCACACATCCCACACATACACACATATCTTACACACATACCCCCCACACCCACACACCCCCTCACACACCTCACACACCCACATTTCCACCTACACTCAAACACCCCACACACCCAAACTCACACACACACCTTACACACCCACACCTTACACACCCACACCCACATACTCCATATACCTACATACACCTATACACCTCACCCCCCCAGACACATACACACACACACCTCACAGACACACCCCACCATCCTCCACACACACCTCCCCCCCACACACATGGGGAAAACTCAGTGAAACAGTAAAATGTTAATTTAAAGTGCTTAGGGGTAGGGTAGCTCTGAATAGAATTGTTGTGTTGTGTGGGTGACTTAAGTACCAACATGTAGGTACCAATGCAGAGTCATGTTGTTACAGAAGTTATTGTGGTATATGGAATCTATACTATAGTCTGTCAGGAAAGCTGAAAGAACATTGAGGCAGGAGATGAAAAAGAGATGTCAAATACACATTGGAGATAATATAGTGGGAGAAAGGAAGTATCTATGAGCAAAATTACTATGTAACATAAAAAAGTTGCACAGTATACTATAAGTCTGACTTTACATTATAATCAATTTGGTACTAGTTTAAGAATTACATATAAAAATGAATAATGTCTCAAACAATTTTAGAATTATTGAATATACATTTTTTTTCAGATTCTTTTTCCAAATTAAACAGAACTTGTAATATTTGACTGTCAGAAATTTCCTCATTTTGAATCAGCAAATCTACTGATTCTACACATTGAAGTAGTTCATAGTCCCGTGATTCATCCATGAATTCCAAGTTATCATTGGGTACAATAATTTCTTCATTGTTGCTCTCCAGAACAATTTCAAAGGAAATGTTTTGCTCTCCTTCCATTTTCGTGCTGTAATTTGCATAAAAAATAAATATATCAGTAGAGATAGGGCACTGTTGGGTTTAAGTTCAGACAGGTAGTTTGGATTTTTTAACAGTGAATTTATCTTTGGGCAGTGTATGGTATCAGACTGGAAGTAGAAATATAAAAAAGTGTATGTGATGAAGCCTAAGTAAATTCATAATTATACAAGACAAGCCTAACTCCGTCCATGACTATAACAGAGAAGTCTATCTCAATCTACAACTATTACAGAGGGATAGTATATAACTATCAGAAAAAGTTTTCTAAATTAACTTAAAGTGCACAACATACTTCAGTTTTCAAAACAATAACTTACCTTTGAGAAAGCAGTTGAAGTTGTCAGTGAAAATGCTCTTGAAATATACTTCAGGAAGTAGTAGTCAAAATGGCTGTGTTTTCCTCTCTTTCTTTATATATATTCAGGTACATAACCAATCAAATGTCATGAAATAATAGTAGAAAATGGAAGTAACATTTTAATTGGTTGTCAATTCTAACACTTCAGATGTGTTTTTGTGAAGTAATTTACCTCAGGACATTTAGAGAGGTCGACAGACTAAATGGCTCAATGGAATTCCACCAAATTTGGGAAAATGGTAGGGATTGGTATGTAGTATGAGCTATTCTATATTTGGTGAAAGTGTCTCCAGTGGTTTTTATGTAAATTAACTTTTCACATTTTTTTAGAGCGCTCAAAAGGGAGAGGAGGGAGTTGCTATGGTGAAATGATGAAAAAAAGGGGAGAGTTTTCCCTATTGAACCCAGAAAGGACCGGGAAGTAAGGCAACAAAAAAAGGGAAAATTCCTTTCTGAGTTTTAGAATTCTAGATTGACATTGAAGTCTACTCTGGCTTTTTCAGGCAACAGTTACCCCAAGTAGTGTTACTTAACCAAAACTGACAATAAGTGTATCAAAATATGATTTTTATTTTGATTTTTTTTTTAAAAAGAAGCAAATACGTTCATATAGTTGCTTTCACAATACATTTAGAGTCCAGATACCATAAACATAGTCACATAGAATCATAAAAATCTTTTTGAGCACAAAAACATTTTATACAAATACATTCAAATTATTATAAAAACCATAATTTTAAGGTACACAAAAACAATTAATTACTACAGTTAAAAACAGTTTGTCGACGCGTTTTGGTGATTTGTCCTTTGGAACACCTTCTTCAGGACTATTTTAAAAGATCTTCTTTATCTAAAAATAGATACATAACAATTGTTAGTTGTTAAACTATCAGGGGGATTTTTCCTTATAACTGTTGACAAAGCCCTACGATTTCTTACATTAAAGTGTGGTCCTTTTATGCATTGCCACATCAAATCCGGGAGTTGTAGTTGATTTTAGTTACTCCTTCTCCCTGTTATTACATCAGGGAATCTATACATAAAAGAGACATGTTTTTAGAACTTTACACATGATTTTGGGAACTAACCACATTATCCCTTGTACCTAATGTGAGGATTAAACTACCCACCTACTTTTATTTCATCAGGAAGCCGATTGGTACATGGGTCTTGCTCAATTCAGTTTTTGGTCGATTTTTTTCTTTTATTGGTTCTTGTGCGACGTGGATCTGAGCACTTCGTGGATCAATCTGTATGCAGAATGCACCTCTTTTTAAAATTAGATGCGATCACCTCCGCCTAGGTAAATAACATATATATTGTTTAGTACCACCCGTCTTTCTTATATATGTACTTTTCAAGCGGGTTATGATTAGGATTTACACCTATTTCCTCTATTGATTTAAAGAGAAAAGTGTATGTGTATACATCTTGCTCGATATTTTATAATTAGAGCGGAGTTTTGGTCATATTCACTTTAGAGACCGCTTACATTCAAATTATTATCTATTTTCGTGATTTCTACAAAACGTTTTCTGAAAGAATATATTTTGCGCGTTAATCTTTAATTCGAGCGCATTTTGGCAGTTATGGTAACCTTCCGTGTGGGGGACGCCTTTCTCTTTTAAGCTAAGTATGTGGCTTTAAACTAATGCCCGTAGCGTAAAACACGCTGTTTACGTGGCCCCTATGTCTTGTTATGTTATGTTATGTTATGTTATGTTATATTTATGCTTCTATAGCGCACGGCCACTCCATTTGGAGCATCCCGGCGCTTTTTCGAAGGTACCCACCAGAAGAGGGAGAAACATAACACTGAAGGGACATGCAACACACCTATAAAACAGCAGCAGCGGACTATGGGAAAAGCCATGTTTTAAGGGCCTTTCGGAAGGACAGCAGGCTAGAAGCCTGTCTTAAAGAAATCGGGAGGTCATTCCAAGCACGAGGAGCTAGATAACGGAAGGACCGACCTCCTGCTCTGGCGCGCTTGATAATGGGAACCTTCACTTTGGATAGCGCAGCAGATCTAAGAGATCTAGAGGGCTGATACCAAGACACACGTTTAGAAATATATTTAGGACCAATACCATGTAAGGCCTTGAAGGTCGTAGTCAGAGTTTTAAAAAGAATCCTTTTATCAATCGGGAGCCAATGTAAGGTAGAGAGAAGAGCAGTGGCTCTAGCTCTTCTTGGGAGGCCGAAGACCGCTCGGGCTGCAGAGTTCTGAGCAACTTGAAGACGCCTGACCAGATATTTGGGAAGCCCCAAAAATAAAACATTGGCGTAATCCAGTCTGGAGCCAACCAGTGCCTGGACGATAATTTTCCTGTGCTCGATGGATACTAAAGGTAAAAATTTGCGTAGCATCCGAAGGATGCCAAAACATTTCCCAGTGAGAGATGAAATGTGTGGTCCAAAAGATAGGTCGCTGTCAATGATCACTCCCAGATTTTTGGCCTTCTGGGATGAACTAACGGGGGGACACATATCCTGCGGCCACCAGGGTTTCCAATCCGGCTCAGCGATACACCCAAAAAAGAGCAGCTCCGACTTGTCGGAGTTGCATTTCAGTCCATGATGTCCTAACCACTCGAAAACCGCACTCAGACAACCTCTGACCTGATCGTCGTTAAACAGACCATTCCTGTTGCTCACAAACAGGAGCTGGGTGTCGTCGGCATAAGGGACAATCCGGGCGCCGAAAGACTCCGCGACCACTGCCAGAGGAGCCATAAAGATGTTAAAAAGGAGGGGGCTCAAGATGGATCCTTGGGAACCCCCACTTCTAGCAGCGGCATCTCGGCGGAGTAAGGAGGAGCCCAGATTGTCTGCCGGCGGTCGGCTAAGAAGGATTTAAGCCACCTCCACACCGTTCCCTGCAGGCCAAAGTCCCAGAGTCTAGTAAGGAGAAGCGCATGGGGAACGGTGTCGAACGCCGCCGACAGGTCAAGCATGACCAATGCCGCCTTTCTTCCAGCATCCAACTCCTCCCGGATGGCATCTGTGACTTCGAGGAGAGCAGTTTCCGTGCTGAAATTCGCACGGAAACCGGATTGGGTGTTATGCAACAGATCATTTTCCTCGATGAAGTTAGACATTGAAATGTGGACAAACCTCTCCGTCACTTTCGCTAGAGCCGGGAGTAAGGAAATAGGTCTGTAGTTGGCATGGACTAGAGGGTCGAGTGCTGGTTTTTTCAGGAGTGGCAGGATCATGGCGCTCTTCCAGGCCTTTGGAACTACCCCGGATGAGAGTGACATATTTAAAATAGGGTTGACCAAATCATTCAGCACAGGTGCCAAGTACGCTAAACACTTGGCCGGGCACGGATCCTGTGGAGATCCAGATTTAAGGTTGGACAGGATGTCAAAAGAGCTTGCATGATCCAGTGGGGGAAAATCACACAGCAGAGGACCATGAACAGACATGGGACACCCCATGCTCACCGGTTGCTGCTGGAAAGTGGAAGAGAGGGAATCTTGAATAGTAGTAATTTTCTGTACAAAGTATACAGCCAGATCCCTCAACCAGGATTCAGAGTGCGTATGAATAGGGGTGTAAGCAGAGGAAGAAGTGAAGTCTTTTACCACCCTAAAAAGTTCTTTACTGGAATGCTCCGCCTCATTTATTCTAGATTCCAAGTAAGCTTTTTTTCCAGCCCAGATTGATTTGTGGTAGACTCTAGTCAGTGTCTTAAAATTCTGCCTTTCTGAATGATCGTAAGATCGTCTCCAAGCTCTTTCAGCTTTTTTAAGATCTTGTCTAGCTTTTTTTAGCTGCGGAGTAAACCATGGGGCAGATATCCTTTTATTGGCAGAGTTCTGTGTCTTGGTCGGGATCGAACTCTCAAGACACTCTAAGAGCCATTGATGGAAAAAAGCGGTATAGTCCTCTACATTGTCAGATGTAGGACAAGGAAAGTTGATTAGGGTGTTTGATAGCATCTCTCTAGTGAACAGATGGAAAGATTTAGAGAGATGCTTTGACGACCCCACTAATTTGGACCGTGTTGAAACCGTAATAGGGAGGGAAAAGGAAATAAGAAAGTGATCCGACCACAAAACTGGCACGGGAAGATCTACCCCAATAGGGAGAGTAGAGAAGATCTGGTCCAGCGTGTGGCCCTTCTCATGGGACGGTCCTACCACGTATGGAGCTAATCCGAGCACAGAAGTAATATCCAATAGTTTTTGGGTATCTGGGTCTGAGCTAACATCCATATGAATGTTTAGATCACCTAACAGGAGGCAGTGATTAGATCTGAGGCAAGGAGTCGAAAGGGCTGCCTGTAATTCTTCTAAAAACGGCCCCACCGAGCCTGGTGGTCTGTAGACAAGAATCCCTGTACAAGCCTGGGAGGACGAGAGCTGAAGGGTGAAGCCGAGGGCTTCGCTGCCCTGGATATTGTCAACAGATCAGAGTGCAGATCTCTCTATCTCGATCATCGGTCCCCCTTACCTCAATCTTGTAGTGCGGTCGTCCGGTCTCTCTGGCTATCCCGATTTGAATAAGCTCGTGTGTCTGTTTTCGATCTTATATACACACGCTAACCCGGCTCTTCCGAAATTATTTAAAACACCTGGGTTTCCATGATCAAAGGGCATCCTATTTTGGCCGCCATGACGGTAGGGAAAACGTACACATTAAATAACGGACTACTAATTCGATGGCGCGTTTTGCCCTGTCCCTGTATTTTTAATAGCACGTCTCTGTTTTTTTAAAATAAATCCCGATATTTACAGAAACGCTATTGCTCGTTCACTTTTTTTATAAGTAGCAAACAACATTTTAATAAAACATTAGATGTTCTCAATTATATTATTTGACATGATGTTATCGGCCATTTTAGTAGTTTTTCTAAGAATGCACGTTATTCAACAATATTTAACATAACATCGTATTATGACATGTGCGTTTTTATGTGCATACTCAGAGATGCAGACGCTCTAGTTGCGCGAATTATTTGTATTTATATTCAACTTATCATATTTCTGCATGTACATTTTAACTATGCATAATTGAAAAAATACTTATATTCTTGTTGCATAAATCATTTATATTGGCGTTTACAGATTTCTAGTGCTAGGAGCTGCACGTATTCACTCTGCACATGGGGATATTTCTTGCTTATAAGCAGTTATCATATGTCCCATTACTTCCCATAGTATTATATTGATGTACCAAATTAAAATAACCCATTATGATTGTTTTCATGTGGAGTGGATTCCCTGGCTGAGTGAAGATATACGTCCCCTTTACAGGCCATCCACATACATTCTATAAAACGTCGGTCACCATTGTTTAAACATTCTTTCATTATTTTTCACAGACTTTAAATGAAAAATTAACAGAAATGGAATACTCATTTTAACCACCAGCCCATTGTTACTATACAGTGGTACAAAATTACATTCATTTGAGAAAGACATCTTCTTATTTCCACTTGAAAGGTTATCGTATTTCTAACCTTGTATACATTTCATACACGTAAATAGTACATGTGATTCTGTTAACAGATGGTTTCCATATATTCACAATTCATGGAGACATTTGCGTGCTACCTCACTATTTTCTCCCATTCTTCTCTGCTGTTGAGACCTTCAGTATATGACCTAAATTTAGACATAAAGAATTGTTCTCTTTGTTTGCGTCTTTTTTCAGTATCGCCACCCCTCATTGATGTTTTAATTTTTTCTAATATGAACCACTTTAATTCATCTTCTCTATGATTCATTGTTGTCCAATGTTCAACTAGAGGGGCATTTTTCTTTCTGTTTTTCAAGGCTGATCTGTGTTCAGATGGACGCAAACGCATTTCTCTGCCTGTCTCCCCAATATAGCACTTCTGGCATGGGCACGTGAGAAGATATACGACATTGGATGTCCTGCAGTTAACGTGGTCGTTCATCCAATGAATTATACAATTCTGCTCATCTTTATCAGATTTTATTATTGATTTGCAGTGGGAGCATGTTCCAGACGGCAAATTACCCCGAATTGGTACACCATGGTCAATACTCAACTGATAGCTCTTTTTTGGTTCTCTATACGTTTGTACCAAACAGTTGCGAATTGTTCTATTCCTCCTATATGCGAAGGTGGGTTTGGGTAAAATTGTCTGTCCTTTCCTATTGAGGATCGACCAATTCTTGGTAATAAGGTTTTTCAATTATATACTCATGCCATTATAATCAGAGACCATGACTATACCATCATTTGACTGTCTTGATGATTCTTTGGGTTCAAACAAAGTGTCTCTATTACGGTACTTTGCCCTCTTATAGCTTTCCCTGATTAGTCTTTTGGGGTAACCCCTCTGCAACAATTTATTTTTTTAAATTTCAGCATGTTCTTCAAATGTGGACCTGTCCGTACAATTTCGTCGAATTCTAATGAACTGGCTATACGGTATCCCATCCTTTTGGCATTTGGGATAGTAGCTTGTATGGTGGAGCAATGTATTCCTATCAGAAGGCTTGACATATAGTTCCACCCCAAGTCTTCCTTCCTGTGACTTGATTTTGATATCCAAGAAGTCAACTGCCACTTGACTCTTGTTAGCAGTAAATCTCAGGTTTACATCTCCACAGTTTAGCCAGTTCAAAAAAGCATTGAGGTCTGTCTCACTTCCGTCCCAAATAAAAAACACGTCGTCTATAAATCTAGACCAGTGTTTAATATTTAAAAAAAACGGACTAACCTCGTTGTAAATATGCTTCTCTTCAAATTTTCCAACATATAGACATGCAAGGCTCGGAGCACATGTAGCTCCCATGCTTGTGCCTTTTGTTTGACAAAAAAAGTCTTTATTAAAAAGAAAAATGTTGTTCATTAGGACAATCTCAATGCAGTCGACAATGAATGTATTTAGTTCATCGAGTTCTTCATCTCCCCTACAAAGAATATTCCTCATCATTGTAATCATGTCTTTTTGGGGTATATTAGTATACAAGGACTCGATGTCCAAGCATACTAACCACTGCGTTTCTTCGTTAAAATCAATTCCTTAAATTTTCGAAATCATATCAGTCGTATCTTTTATGTACGACGGTAATGTTTCCACTAGTGGTCGAATAAAATGATCCACATATTTGCTAAGTGGCTTAGTACTAGAATCAATACCAGACACTATAGGACGCATGGGGGGGTCCTTCATGTCCTTGTGGACTTTCGGAAGTCCATATAATGCTGGTATTTTTGGGTGATCATTAACTAGAAATCTAAACTCTTCATCACAAATAATGGAGTCCTCCCTTGCTAGAGTGACTAGATCTCTTATTTTCTTTTTAACATTATTCCACTCACTCATACTGGAACTTCTGTAATGTAATTCATTGTTCAGGAGAGAGTACATTTTTGAGTTATAATCTTTGGTGTTAAGGATCACTACACTTCCTCCCTTGTCCCCTGGTTTTATCGTTATCTCTTCACATTCTGAAAGACTTTTTAATGCTTCTCTTTCTTTTTTTTTTTGAGAGGTTGCTATTGGTCCATGTTTTTTCCGATAGTAACTTTTCCAAACCTATGGACACCACTTTCTCAAATGTGTCTACCTCATGGCTGACCATCGTGATATTTGGGGTCCAGGTGGATGGTAATTTTAAACCTGATTTATTATTTCTGGGAGCAGTTTCTCTATTCTCAAAAAATCTTTTTATTCTGACTTTACGGAAAAGATCTCGTACATCTTTTTCTAATGAGAACCTACATCCAGATGTACTGGGTGCAAAGCCTAAACCTTTTTCTAAAACATCTATTTTAGTCCTCGTTAGTATTTTATCTGAAAGGTTTATTATAGGTGCTTTTTGTATCTGGCTATTTAGTCCCAGTCCTTGTGACTGCGTGTCCTCATATAGGGTCTCCTCATAATTCCCTCCTTTTGTCTGAAGCCCTGACGGCCCCTCCCCTGCGTTCTGAAACCACGCGTCTGTCTCCTCTGTTGTTGGCCTAAAAAAGCCTGGTAATCATGGGGACCTTCCATGCTTTCCTCTCTTGTTTCATGACGCTTGGAATTATCGGGGACTTTCTCGGTTTCAGAATCACTTGTATTGTATGAGGTATCTGAAAAGGTTACATTTTTCTTATAAAATGTATTCCTGTTGTATTTGTATGGACGATTATTATACTCGGTGGGGGCTGGTTGATCATAATAATCTTTTTGGAGGTATGGATACACCACTTCCAACTGGAAATTGGCTATATCTTTTCTCAATTTGTTACTTTTTTTATTTATCATATATTCTTGATAGCCCATAATATCCTCTTTTATTTCCGCTAGTTTTTTTATAGCATCCTCCAAAGCTGTGGATTCATTTAGGTATTTTTCTAACTTTTCTATTTCCTCACGTTCTATTATTAGTAGTCCCTGTGCTGTATCGATGATGAGAAGCATCCAATCGCGGCTGCATCTGTTTGCGATTAGTGTCCAATTATCTTTAAACTTCTCATCTTTCACAAATAATCCAGGTTCATTTGTTATTTGTAAACCTTTCGGAATTACCCCCTTTTTGCAGTACTGAATGATAAATTCTGCATGGAGCTCAGTTCGGATCAATTTTTTCTTGAGGTTCCGTAATTTGTTCCACCTATCATCTTCACCTTTAGATTAGAGTTAGAAAAAGACCTAAATGATTTCACAGCTTTGGAGGATGCTATAAAAAAAACTAGCGGAAATAAAAGAGGATATTATGGGCTATCAAGAATATATGATAAATAAAAAAAGTAACAAATTGAGAAAAGATATAGCCAATTTCCAGTTGGAAGTGGTGTATCCATACCTCCAAAAAGATTATTATGATCAACCAGCCCCCACCGAGTATAATAATCGTCCATACAAATACAACAGGAATACATTTTATAAGAAAAATGTAACCTTTTCAGATACCTCATACAATACAAGTGATTCTGAAACCGAGAAAGTCCCCGATAATTCCAAGCGTCATGAAACAAGAGAGGAAAGCATGGAAGGTCCCCATGATTACCAGGCTTTTTTAGGCCAACAACAGAGGAGACAGACACGTGGTTTCAGAACGCGGGGGAGGGGCCGTCAGGGCTTCAGACAAAAGGAGGGAATTATGAGGAGACCCTATATGAGGACACGCAGTCACAAGGACTGGGACTAAATAGCCAGATACAAAAAGCACCTATAATAAACCTTTCAGATAAAATACTAACGAGGACTGAAATAGATGTTTTAGAAAAAGGTTTAGGCTTTGCACCCAGTACATCTGAATGTAGGTTCTCATTAGAAAAAGATGTACGAGATCTTTTCCGTAAAGTCAGAATAAAAAGATTTTTTGAGAATAGAGAAACTGCTCCCAGAAATAATAAATCAGGTTTAAAATTACCATCCACCTGGACCCCAAATATCACGATGGTCAGCCATGAGGTAGACACATTTGAGAAAGTGGTGTTCATAGGTTTGGAAAAGTTACTATCGGAAAAAACATGGACCAATAGCAACCTCTCAAAAAAAGAAAGAGAAGCATTAAAAAGTCTTTCAGAATGTGAAGAGATAACGATAAAACCAGGGGACAAGGGAGGAAGTGTAGTGATTCTTAACACCAAAGATTATAACTCAAAAATGTACTCTCTCCTGAACAATGAATTACATTACAGAAGTTCCAGTATGAGTGAGTGGAATAATGTTAAAAAGAAAATAAGAGATCTAGTCACTCTAGCAAGGGATGACTCCATTATTTGTGATGAAGAGTTTAGATTTCTAGTTAATGATCACCCAAAAATACCAGCATTATATGGACTTCCGAAAGTCCACAAGGACATGAAGGACCCCCCATGCGTCCTATAGTGTCTGGTATTGATTCTAGTACTGAGCCACTTAGCAAATATGTGGATCATTTTATTCGACCACTATGGAAACATTACCGTCGTACATAAAAGATACGACTGATATGATTTCGAAAATTGAAGGAATTGATTTTAACGAGGAAACACAGTGGTTAGTATGCTTGGACATCGAGTCCTTGTATACTAATATACCCCAAAAAGACACGATTACAATGATGAGGAATATTCTTTGTAGGGGAGATGAAGAACTCGATGAACTAAATACATTCATTGTCGACTGCATTGAGATTGTCCTAATGAACAACATTTTTCTTTTTAATAAAGACTTTTTTTGTCAAACAAAAGGCACAAGCATGGGAGCTACATGTGCTCCGAGCCTTGCATGTCTATATGTTGGAAAATTTGAAGAGAAGCATATTTACAACGAGGTTAGTCCGTTTTTTGAAAATATTAAACACTGGTCTAGATTTATAGACGACGTGTTTTTTATTTGGGACGGAAGTGAGACAGACCTCAATGCTTTTTTGAACTGGCTAAACTGTGGAGATGTAAACCTGAGATTTACTGCTAACAAGAGTCAAGTGGCAGTTGACTTCTTGGATATCAAAATCAAGTCACAGGAAGGAAGACTTGGGGTGGAACTATATGTCAAGCCTTCTGATAGGAATACATTGCTCCACCATACAAGCTACCACCCCAAATGCCAAAAGGATGGGATACCGTATAGCCAGTTCATTAGAATTCGACGAAATTGTACGGACAGGTCCACATTTGAAGAACATGCTGAAATTTAAAAAAATAAATTGTTGCAGAGGGGTTACCCCAAAAGACTAATCAGGGAAAGCTATAAGAGGGCAAAGTACCGTAATAGAGACACTTTGTTTGAACCCAAAGAATCATCAAGACAGTCAAATGATGGTATAGTCATGGTCTCTGATTATAATGGCATGAGTATAAAATTGAAAAACCTTATTACCAAGAATTGGTCGATCCTCAATAGGAAAGGACCGACAATTTTACCCAAACCCACCTTCGCATATAGGAGGAATAGAACAATTCGCAACTGTTTGGTACAAACGTATAGAGAACCAAAAAAGAGCTATCAGTTGAGTATTGACCATGGTGTACCAATTCGGGGTAATTTGCCGTGTGGAACATGCTCCCACTGCAAATCAATAATAAAATCTGATAAAGTTGAGCAGAATGGTATAATTCATTGGATGAACGACCACGTTAACTGCAGGACATCCAATCTCGTATATCTTCTCACGTGCCCATGCCAGAAGTGCTATATTGAGGAGACAGGCAGAGAAATGCGTTTGCGTCTATCTGAACACAGATCAGCCTTGAAAAATAGAAAGAAAAATGCCCCTCTAGTTGAACATTGGACAACAATGAATCATAGAGAAGATGACTTAAAGTGGTTCATATTAGAAAAAATTAAAACATCAATGAGGGGTGGCGATACTGAAAAAAGACGCAAACAAAGAGAACAATTCTTTATGTCTAAATTTAGGTCATATATTGAAGGTCTCAACAGCAGAGAAGAATGGGAGAAAATAGTGAGGTAGCACGCAAATGTCTCCATGAATTGTGAATATATGGAAACCATCTGTTAACAGAATCACATCAGGGGTGTGGAATTTTCCAAATAATCTAGTTGTCCAAGGGACAAAATGCCACTGAGATCTACATGTCCTGTAAAATCCACTTGTCCCACCTACTCCCGCCCCACATCAAACATAAGGGCTCCGGCTGACCGAGAAATATTAATATATTTTTGCTTTATTAAAATCAGTAAAGCTGTGCAATAATAATGCTAAAGGAAAACTTGACAAGCAGCGATATTATCCCTTTTATCCAAACATATAGAAATTGAATAGAAATACAACAATAAACGATTATGCATGGCAGGATGCTCTAATATTAGCAATACTTCAACAGTTATGATAGATGTGGCCTTTTATGTCCGGACACATGCTTTGTGCCTCCTTTTGTAAGCCAGAGATCAATAGCTCTGCTGGGGTCATAATCCTCAAAGTTGGGTCCTTCTACCTTAAGAAGCATTAGGTCTTGGAGAACATCTTGATTTAACCGTGTTCTTAGTGGGTTCTTAATGATATTCATGGCAGAAAACACACGTTCAGCTTCTGCTGTAGATACACTGAATGTGAACATCATCTCCACAAGCTTCAATATATTAGTCAACGAGTAAGGTTTTGTTGCTAGCAGGGTGGAATATGCAGGCAATACAGGAATACCTTTGGTCTGAAAGCTTTTCATATGGGTTTTAAGTCCACAAAACTCCTCTACAATTGCCAACCTCTCGTCTGTGGTGAAAAGTACCTCAAAATGTTGTACAATTGCCTCAATATCAGAGAGCCCATATGTATAGAGCTCCTCTCTACTTTCTGGCCACAGTGTATAATCGAATGCCTGAAAACCTTGAACCGGCATGCAATTAAAATTTTCAAATCTCTTATCAATGTACTTAACCATACTGTCAATGAGCTCACTGTCACTTTGGATTGTTGCTGCTGGTGGGCAGTGTCCTGATAACTTTATTTCCCAGCCATCAGTAGAAATGTGTCCAAACTTCTTTTCTTCCGGGTGGTACAGTTTTTTAAACTGCTGCATATATTCACCCAGCTCACTCTTTAGGCCTACTAGGGTCAATGCACACTTCTCTACAGCAGGTGGTACATGCAATAAAAGCAGTTCATTAGACTGAAAGAATTCTGAAAGCTGAGACACTGGCTTCAGAACATCTCTCAGACTGTAAAGGTTTTTTATGAATGTAAAACTAGTAACAACTGAGAGGTACTTTTTTGCCTTAGCAGCAGAATCATCACTACCAGCTGCGACCTGTCCCAAGTGTAGAACCACTGTCTGCAGGTTTTGTTGCATGGCTGCCAAAGCCCTGGTTTTGCTGGATACCCATCTAACCTGTTTAATATCAGTGAAATGAGCAAAGTTTTCATCAATTATTCTTGAAATTTCTTTGGCATCTCTTCGCCTCTTAGGACTATACCAATAGAATTTGAAAATCCATTTCAAAGTTTGCTCAAACTGACCAATAGAGGGATGGGATTTTACAGCATCTAGAATCCCAAGCTGAAGCTTGTGAGCTACACAGTGGAATGGGAGAAGAAAAGGAATGTCTTTCTTCAGGAGTGCTGCAACCCCTCCCTTAGATCCCATCATAACTGCAGCACCATCGAAATTGACAGCGATTAGTGATGGACCCGGATGTTCTGTAGACCTCATATCTACTAAATCCAAAGATAACCTTTTGATTCCTTTAACTATACCGTCCAGGACTCCTGGAGCATGTGCATGTTCAAGTGGAACAAGATCTGCAAATAGAGTGTAGGGTTTTCCACCATTGACTACTCTGACCAGTACAGTTTCCTGTTCAGTGATGGCACTATCTGTGCTTCCGTCAGCAATAATGCAGATGAAGCGAGAATTTGAAACAATTTTTTTGATGTCCTGTCGAAGTATATCCGCCTCACATCTAATGAACTCTGAGGCTTTTTCGCGGTTTGCATAATTTTCTCCTATATCTACACCTGCTTTCTTCATAGCCCTACATAGGGTGTCCATGTCTGAGAGTGGCTTTCCTTGTTTTGCAATTAGGTAAGCATTGTTAAACAAGATGGTCAGTTTCTTTCTTTCTGTTTCCTTCAGTTTTTGCAGTGCTTGCATGATGAGGGGCTGCTCTGTAGGGACACTGGATGTTGAGGTACTGGCTGTAGGAGTCTGACATTGCAAAGTGGTTTCTTTCATTTCCTGGCGGTGCCATGAAACACATGTCATATGTGCCTTACTAGTTTCATGAGCTCTGATTGGTTCAATGCGCAACTGGTCACATCCACTTAAGAATGCATTCCTACCAGAACCGGAATAGCTGACTGCTATTGTAGGATATTTTTGGCAAATAGTGCAGTACATTTTTGGTCCTTCCCCCTCTGGACTTTCCTTCAGGGCTAGCCATGGCCAGGATTCCACCCAGTGTGACTGAAAAACTCGTTTTCTTTTTTCAGCGTCATACTTTTTGTTCTTAGTTATGTTAGGATTCTGTGCAGTGGTAGGCCCAACTTCAGTTGTTGTTTTTTGGTTTCCTTCTCCTGGACTATCTTTATCACTGTCTTTATGTTTTTTGAATCCAAAGCTGAATAGACTTTGTTGAGACATATTTGCCTGTCAACTAGACAAAGTAATCAAGTATGAGACTATACTTAATTCAGTTTTAAACTCACTGTCCAGAAATGTTGAGCTTTTTATAGCAACAGACTTTTCACAGACAGGAAATTACACTAAATCTTGAAGATGCAGGTTTCCTCCTACACTTGTCCAAACTCTTCGAGAACCAAGGGTTGCGGCTGCCTGCTGCAATGAACCTCTATGCTGCCTCTACGCTTCGTAGTGATTCTGTTTCAAGCCAAGTTGTGAACGCACAGCTGGTGCTACACTGGTTGGCACTCTAGACCTAGAAGCCAAGAAAATATGTAACACTAAGAACAAGGATTTGAGCTTTGGAAAAGTACAAGCTTACATAAAGGTGATTCAAATCTACCATCCATGTTACCAATAAAAAAATCAATGAAAAATATTAGAAATCGTGTGTAACTGACTGCTCGACAAAGATGATTGATGGATAAAATAAAGGAAATAATGAACAGAAAGGAATAAAATGAAAGGTAAAAGAAAATAAGGCGAAAGGAAAGAAAAATAAAGAATGAAGGAAGGTAATAAAGAAAGGAAAGGAAAAAGGGAAGATAAACAGGAAAGGCAGAAAAGAGAAAGAAGGAAGACAAAAAGGCAAGAAAGAAAATGGAAAAAGGGTACTTAGTATAAAGAAATATTGGATACTAAAAACCAAGTTACATACCCCACCTTTATTTCAATAAAAGTACAGCAAATTAAACACCATAAAATGTGTTTTTTCCCTGGGCAAAAGTTGCAAATAACCACTGGTGAAAGAGAGTCCGGGAATGCCATGAAAGAACAGCAGTCCACTTCAAAAAGCATTTACAACAGCGCTGGAAGGACTAGGAGATAGAACTGATTGACTTTAGACTCCACTCCCTCACCCTCCCCCCCCCTTGTGTGTGTCAGCCTGGGCTGAGACAGCTTAGCACACACGCAGCTGCAACCAAGTACTTCACAGGTCTTTTAAAGACCATTCGCTTGTTAACGAAGCTTTTTATTATGTTTTCACCCCTTCTTAGAGCCCCTGCATCGCCACTCTCTGCCTATAGTTGGAAAATTAGCCCGCCACCCCAAATGGGCCTCAGTCTAGTTGCGTCTCTGCTGTCTGGCCTATTGACTTTAAAAAACATGAATCCACTATGCAGATGATCAAATGCGCTATACAAATATGTATTTATTTTACATGTTTTAAACATTTTACCAGTACCTAACCCTCGGTGCACAGTGTAGTCGGTATCCCGCTGAATATAACGGTGAAAAAACAACAGCTTGCAAAATGCAACCCCAAGTTTCACACACACTAACTTTGGTCAGGCCCAGTAGATAAAAACTTGAAAACATGAAACCCGTTTTAATACAAGTGCTTAAGCATGTTACTTTTGAATATTCCTGTGTAAAACTCACTTTTTTTGCAGTTTTTCTTCAGGCCATACAGCACCCTCTCTTGCCAGATATCGGCTGTATACATTCAAACA
This sequence comes from Lissotriton helveticus, assembly GCF_964261635.1. Taxonomy (NCBI): domain Eukaryota; kingdom Metazoa; phylum Chordata; class Amphibia; order Caudata; family Salamandridae; genus Lissotriton; species Lissotriton helveticus. The sequence goes on from NC_136068.1 coordinate 695,879,155, forward strand.
CCAACACTTTCCGGTTTGATTGTTTTGTCCATGTTGTGGCTATGCGGGCAGTATCTGCTCCATTACTTCCTTTGAGGAAGAAGGAATTCAGTCTGGGTACTTCACATTCGAGGATGAGGTCACCCCCGCTGATTTGCGGCTTTGGGTGGCAGGAGGCCTTTGCCTGGGATTGTTTCAATTAAGTCGCCTCTCTCAGGGTGATTTTTGCTGGGTATGTCAGAGCCTTCCCTCTGAAGACTAGATTGATTACAACCTTGCCTGCAGAAAACCCGTTACTGAATACACCGACCCCCATCCCAAAGCTGGCAAATGAGTCATCAACTTCCTTGTGTTTTTTATGCTCCGTGCATCAAAAGAATTTCGGCCTCTGAAGTACTTTGAAAACCTGACTCGGATCACAGTGTAACTGAATGACGCATCCACCGAGCCCGCCACCCAGGCCCTTCATATTTATCTTCACTGTACTTCTGTCGAAGAACTCTCGGTTTTTGGGGTCACTAAACACTTCTGAAGCCTCTGCAATCACCATTAAGCTGTCCTCAGAGGCTGGCTCCTTATTTTTGTCACGGTGGTGGCGCAGCGCGCCTGCTTGCAATACGCTTTTTTGACGTCCTCTTCTGAGGCGCCACGGTGGGCCAGGCCTAGGCTTTTAAAGTTATTAATCTTTTTACCCATTAGAAGGCATCCAAAATTACATTATTGCTGTGAGAAAGGGAGCATACATACGATAAAATGTAATTTTGCCTGCGGCCTCCGAAAGTCTTTGCACTATCTGACTGCAACTGGAGATAAATCCTGCGAATCGAGCACACTTAAAGTCACTGTTGCCCAGAAAGAACTCCAGCACTGACTATAAAAATATCCACTTTCCCTTCACCTACACATCTCCTTATTGCCACCTTGGAGCCCCTCCAGAGAAAAGATTTTTCAAAGCCAGGCCCAAATGACATTTCTGCGCTTGGTCAGTGATGAACAACATTATCATTATTACACATATTAACATGATGATTCATTAAACTCATGCAAATGCATCCGATTAGGATCCGAAATATTTATATATTTTTATATTTATTTTCGCAGCCAGGCCCAGCGGCCTTCTGACTGGCTCACTCACCGGCGGTGCGTGCGCTGTCTCTGATTGACTGCTCAAGTCACTCACGAGTCACAACCTCACCTGCTGCTGCCTGCTGCTGCTGTGAGGTATGTACGACGACCCTGACGACCACCGGCCAGACCCAGGCCTCAGGCCTGACCACGGCTATGCTGTTTTGGCTCGTTCGAGCCTTGTGGTGCTGCTGTGCTGGGGAGAGCGGGCCGGCGCCGGCGGGAGACGTTGTCGGGACCGGTCAGGGGAATCCGTGTGGCACTGGCAGGTGGCAGCTTCTGAGGGTAATTAATTATTACAATAATTATTATGGGCAAAGGCCGGGGCCCGGGGGGAGGCGGGAGCAGCGCGCAAGGCAGACACACACAGTCCGTCCCGTCCCCAGCGCGCCGAGAGAGAAGGTGGCACTGTGCGCCGTGCTGGCGTCACCGTCACTGGCCTGCCCTCCCTGGCCGAAGCTCTGCTCGTGGATTGGCCAAGATTTGTTCCCCAGGGCCGTCATTGGTAGCGCTATCCCAGCGCTACAAGATTGACGGCCCTGGGGACCCACTGAGGACCCGCACGCACCCCGCTCTTCTACACACACACGCCATAATTAATAATAATTCTTATCTAGGGGTGTGCGCCGCTCGGCCGGGCTAACTAACCTGACGCAACACAACAACAACAAGCATCAGCAAATGCAAACGTTACATCAGCAGGCCTGGTGGTGGCCAGAGGTGCGCTTTCGCTTCACTTTGCACTGAGTCCAGACAGACTCCCAACAAAATGCCGCCCTCTGGATTAGTTTAATGCGAGCATCCAACCTCACACTTTCAAATACGAGCAATGCTGAAGCGGGCAAAGCTGCTTAATTTACCTGACTGCGAGCTGCGCGACGGCCACGGACTTCTGTGCATAGGCTGAGTGACGTTTCACCCCCCCCAGCCAATCACTGGCTAGAGCCCTGTGATGGACTGCTAGCCAATCAGATGCCTCCATAGACTATCTGCACGCTTCGGATTGGCTGTGAGCCCCAGAGTGCCCACAGCCTGTTGTTTTAACGTGATTTAATGTCTACATGTCCGTCGGACATAATAGACAATAAATCTTCTTGCCCTGCAATAAAACAACATGGTTCGGGCGTCGGGCGATATGATTCCCCCACCCCTGCACATGTACTATTTACGTGTATGAAAAGTATACAAGGTTAGAAATACGATAACCTTTCAAGTGGAAATAAGAAGATGTCTTTCTCAAATGAATGTAATTTTGTACCACTGTATAGTAACAATGGGCTGGTGGTTAACATGAGTATTCCATTTCTGTTAATTTTTCATTTAAAGTCTGTGAAAAATAATGAAAGAATGTTTAAACAATGGTGACCGACTTTTTATAGAATGTATGTGGATGGCCTGTAAAGGGGACGTATATCTTCACTCAGCCAGGGAATCCACTCCACATGAAAACAATCATAATGGGTTATTTTAATTTGGTACATCAATATAATACTATGGGAAGTAATGGGACATATGATAACTGCTTATAAGCAAGAAATATCCCCATGTGCAGAGTGAATACGTGCAGCTCCTAGCACTAGAAATCTGTAAACGCCACTATAAATGATTTATGCAACGAGAATATAAGTATTTTTTCAATTATGCATAGTTAAAATGTACATGCAGAAATATGATAAGTTGAATATAAATACAAATAATTCGCGCAACTAGAGCGTCTGCATCTCTGAGTATGCACATAAAAACGCACATGTCATAATACGATGTTATGTTAAATATTGTTGAATAACGTGCATTCTTAGAAAAACTACTAAAATGGCCGATAACATCATGTCAAATAATTTAATTGAGAACATCTAATGTTTTATTAAAATGTTGTTTGCTACTTATAAAAAAAGTGAACGAGCAATAGCGTTTCTGTAAATATCGGTATTTATTTTAAAAAAACAGAGACGTGCTATTAAAAATACAGGGACAGGGCAAAACGCGCCATCGAATTAGTAGTCCGTTATTTAATGTGTACGTTTTCCCTGCCATTGTAAAACTACCGTCATGGCGGCCAAAATAGGATGCCCTTTGATCATGGAAACCCAGGTGTTTTAAATAATTTCGGAAGAGCCGGGTTAGCGTGTGTATATAAGATCGAAAACAGACACACGAGCTTATTCAAATCGGGATAGCCAGAGAGACCGGACGACCGCACTACAAGATTGAGGTAAGGGGGACCGATGATCGAGATAGAGAGATCTGCACTCTGATCTAGTTTGCAAGAAAGAGGGGCCACGTAAACAGCGTGTTTTACGCTACGGGCATTAGTTTAAAGCCACATACTTAGCTTAAAAGAGAAAGGCGTCCCCCACACGGAAGGTTACCATAACTGCCAAAATGCGCTCGAATTAAAGATTAACGCGCAAAATATATTCTTTCAGAAAACGTTTTGTCGAAATCTCGAAAATAGATAATAATTTGAATGTAAGCGGTCTCTAAAGTGAATATGACCAAAACTCCGCTCTAATTATAAAATATCGAGCAAGATGTATACACATACACTTTTCTCTTTAAATCAATAGAGGAAATAGGTGTAAATCCTAATCATAACCCGCTTGAAAAGTACATATATAAGAAAGACGGGTGGTACTAAACAATATATATGTTATTTACCTAGGCGGAGGTGATCGCATCTAATTTTAAAAAGAGGTGCATTCTGCATACAGATTGATCCACGAAGTGCTCAGATCCACGTCGCACAAGAACCAATAAAAGAAAAAATTCGACCAAAAACTGAATTGAGCAAGACCCATGTACCAATCGGCTTCCTGATGAAATAAAAGTAGGTGGGTAGTTTAATCCTCACATTAGGTACAAGGGATAATGTGGTTAGCTCCCAAAATCATGTGTAAAGTTCTAAAAACATGTCTCTTTTATGTATAGATTCCCTGATGTAATAACAGGGAGAAGGAGTAACTAAAATCAACTACAACTCCCGGATTTGATGTGGCAATGCATAAAAGGACCACACTTTAATGTAAGAAATCGTAGGGCTTTGTCAACAGTTATAAGGAAAAATCCCCCTGATAGTTTAACAACTAACAATTGTTATGTATCTATTTTTAGATAAAGAAGATCTTTTAAAATAGTCCTGAAGAAGGTGTTCCAAAGGACAAATCACCGAAACGCGTCGACAAACTGTTTTTAACTGTAGTAATTAATTGTTTTTGTGTACCTTAAAATTATGGTTTTTATAATAATTTGAATGTATTTGAATAAAATGTTTTTGTGCTCAAAAAGATTTTTATGATTCTATGTGACTATGTTTATGGTATCTGGACTCTAAATGTATTGTGAAAGCAACTATATGAACGTATTTGCTTCTTTTTTTAAAAAAATCAAAATAAAAAACATATTTTGATACACTTATTGTCAGTTTTGGTTAAGTAACACTACTTGGGGTAACTGTTGCCTGAAAAAGCCAGAGTAGACTTCAATGTCAATCTAGAATTCTAACACTCAGAAAGGAATTTTCCCTTTTTTTGGGAGTTGCTATGGTAACAGATAGAAAGGGCTGAGGGGGGGAAGGGTGTTGGTTTGAAAATACAGAGGGAAGAGTTTTGATTGGTTACCATGAGCAATATGTGTGTAGAATTAGAGGTTTTCTATACCATTAATGGTTGCAGTGCCTGGAGAACAAACCTTTTGCTCTGCTAAAGAAATATTGGTGTGTGTATCTGACACTGTTCTGAATCTCCTAAAGCATTTGTAAAGGTGAGTTATGATTCATTTAGATAGAGAGTTCAGATTAAGAAACACATAGGATCTGTGTTGTGTTCCTAAAATGGTAATTGAAAAACGATTTTAGTGCAAATCAATGGGTTTCAGTAGTGAAAATGAATGCTTGTATATAGGATCTGTGCAGTGTTTCTAAAATGTTAATTGAAAAACGATTTTAGTGCAAAACAATGGGTTTTAGTAGTGAAAATGAATGCTTGTAAATAGGATCTGTGCTCTGTTCATAAAATATTAAATAAAAAACGATTTTAGGGTAAATTAATGGCTTTCAGTAGTGAAAATGAATGCTTGTACATTGGACCTGTGTTCTGTTCATAAAATGGTAATTGGAAAACAATTTTAGTGCAAATCAATGGCTTTAACATTTTTAAGAAGGAATAAATAGTGTGTGCATAATTATATAAAAATATTTGAATCTTTTACAAACATGTTACGTGTTTTACCTCAGATTGGGAAGCAGACTGAGTTTCTTTGCTGTTGGTTTGTTGTTCATAAAATATTAAATAAAAAACGATTTTAGGGTAAATTATTGGCTTTCAGTAGTGAAAATGAATGCTTGTATATAGGACCTGTGTTCTGTTCATGAAATGGTAATTGGAAAACGATTTTAGTGCAAATCAATGGCTTTAACATTTTTAAGAAGGAATAAATGGTGTGTTCATAATTTTATAAAAAATATTTGAATCTTTTACAAACATGTTACGTTTTTTACCTCAGATTGGGAAGCAGACTGAGTTTCTTTGTTGTTGGTTTGTTGTTCATAAAATATTAAATAAAAAACGATTTTAGGGTAAATTATTGGCTTTCAGTAGTGAAAATGAATGCTTGTACATAGGACCTGTGTTCTGTTCATAAAATGGTAATTGGAAAACGATTTTAGTGCAAATCAATGGCTTTAACATTTTTAAGAAGGAATAAATAGTGTGTGCATAATTTTATAAAAATATTTGAATCTTTTACAAACATGTTACGTGTTTTACCTCAGATTGGGAAGCAGACTGGGTTTCTTTGCTGTTGGTTTGTTTCTTATTTTAGGTAATGTTTGGTAGGAATGTTTGCAAGAGATAGGAAATGTATTTTGTAAAATAGTGACTTTTCAAGACTGAAATGGAATGATTGTACATAGGACCTGCACTGTAATTCTAAAATGTTGTTGAAAAATCAATTTTGGAGCAAATAATAGCTTTTACATTTTTGAGAAAGAATAAAAAGTGTGTGCATGATTAAATAAAATAATTTGAAGCTTTCACAATCATGTCACCAGTGTTATCTCAGATTAGGAAGCACACTGAGCTTCTTTGCTGTTGGTTTGTGATATTTTTTTGGTAATGCTTGGTAGCATTGTTTGCAAGAGAGAGGGAATGTATTTTGTAAAATAGTGAGTTTTCAGTAATGAAATGGAATGCTTGTACTCCAGCATTGCATCCTTTCACATGGGGAAAGTTGCATGTGAAAGCGTTTGCCTCAGTCTTACGCTTGCTGTAAGGCAGGCGCAAGATTTTGACGTAACAGTGTCCTAAAAGTGATGCAGTGAAATCTCATAGATTTTACTGTGTCACTATTATCAGGCATTTTGCGGGGGAATGCCCCCTCTGTGTACATTACACCTGACAGAAGTATAATGTGGCGCAGAGGTTTAAAAAGTGACGCATCTACCTACATGCGTCACTTTTTAAATATGGCGCAAAAAGGTGCATGTTTTATGCCTCCGATGCGTCGCAAAAAGTGACGCATTAGCAGTGCAAAACTGACGCAGGGCCTCATAAATGAGGTTCATCTTTTTTTGCACACTACTCCAGTTTAGTCCTGCCCACTGCACTCTTGGACATAAGCCTCACCTTTTGTGCTCCCCTGGACAGGCTTCATCTCATCTGCACTCCTGCTTAGGTGTCAGAATCCTATCACATTGGGAGAGCCCTATGTGAAAGCGTTTGCCTCAGTCTTATGCCTGCTGTGAGGCAGGTGCAAGATTTTGATGTAACAGTGTCCTAAAAGTGACGCTGTGAAATCTCATAGATTTCACTGCGTCACTATTACGAGGCTTTTTGCGGAGAAATGACCCCTCTGTGTACATTACACCTGACAGACGTATAATGTGGCGCAGAGGTTTAAAAAATGACGCATCTACCTACATGCGTCACTTTTTAAATATGGCGCAAAAAGGTACATGTTTTATGCCGCCAATGCGTCACAAAAAGTGACGCATCAGCAGTGCAAAACTGACGCAGGGCCTCATAAATGAGGTTCTTTTTTTTGCACACTACTCCAGTTTAGTCCTGTCCACTGCACTTTTGGACACAAGCCTCACCTTTTGTGCTTCCCTGGACAGTCTTCATCTCATCTGCACTCCTGCTTAGGTGTCAGAATCCTATCACATGGGGAAAGCCCCATGTGAAAGCGTTTGCCTCAGTCTTATCCCTGCTGTGAGGCAGGTGCAAGATTTTGACGTAACAGTGTCCTAAAAGTGACGCAGTGAAATCTCATAGATTTCACTGCATCATTATTACGAGGCTTTTTGCGGAGAAATGACCCCTCTGTGTACATTACAGTTGACAGAGGTATAATGTGGCGCAGAGGTTTAAAAAATGACGCATCTACCTACATGCGTCACTTTTTAAATATGGCGCAACAAGGCACATGTTTTATGCCGCCAATGCGTCAGAAAAAGTGACGCATCAGTAGCGCAAAACTGACGCAGGGCTTTATAAATGAGGCTCATCTTTTTCTTGCACACTACTCCAGTTTAGTCTTGTCCACTGCACTCTTGAACACAAGCCTCACGTTTTGTACTCCCCTGGGCAGTCTTCATCTCATCTGCACTCCTGCTTAGGTGTCAGAATCCTATCACATGGGGAAAGCCCCATGTGAAAGCGTTTTCCTCAGTCTTATCCCTGCTGTGAGGCAGGTGCAAGATTTTGACGTAACAGTGTCCTAAAAGTGACGCAGTGAAATCTCATAGATTTCACTGCGTCATTATTACGAGGCTTTTTGCGGAGAAATGACCCCTCTGTGTACATTACAGTTGACAGAGGTATAATGTGGAGCAGAGGTTTAAAAAATGACGCATCTACCTACATGCGTCACTTTTTAAATATGGCGCATCAAGGCACATGTTTTATGCCGCCAATGCGTCAGAAAAAGTGACGCATCAGTAGCGCAAAACTGACGCAGGGCTTTATAAATGAGGCTCATCTTTTTCTTGCACACTACTCCAGTGTAGTCCTGTCCACTGTACTCTTGGACACAAGCCTCACGTTTTGAGCTCCCCTGGACAGGCTTCATCACATGAGTATTCCTGCTTAGGCCTTATAATTTTTTTTTAGAATAACATTTGAAAAACAGAGAAAAGGTCATATGTATAAGCTTTTCATTACACTACTAAAATATTTTTGCTGCAAATTAATGAGTTTTACATTTTTGAGAAAGTTTAAATAGTAGGACCTGCACTGTGTTTCTAAAATGTTATTGAAAAATCGATTTTGGGACTAATCAATGAATTCTACATTTTTGAGAAAGAATAAATAGTGTGTGCATGATTACATTAAAAAAATTGACCTTTTCACAATTATGTCACCTGTGTTACCTGAGATTAGGAAGTAGATTGTGCAGATGAGGTGAGACATGTCCAGAGGGACAGAGGAGGTGAGGTTTATGATCAAGACTGTAGTGGGAGAGAGGCCTTTCCTGGGAAGCATAGGTGGTGAAGCCTGTGTATAAGAGTGCAGTGGACTAGACTTCATGAAGTCTATCCCCTACTGGACTCCTAGACACAGGTCTCATCTTCTTTGTATCTGTGGACAGAACTGTCTTCCACTATACTCTTCAATACAGGCGTCACCTTTTGTGCACCCCTGGAGAATCCTCACTTGATCTGTAACCCTGAATAGATCGTTTGCTTTTTGTCATTGCTTTGTTGTTTGGTAATAGTGGTCTATAATGTGCTATTTTTTTCTTTAACACAGATTGAAATCAAGATTTCAAGAGTAAGCAAACATGCCCTCAAGGGAAAGGAGAAGAAAACAACATAACCGCCAAAAAACAAAAACAGCAACGGAATTACAGCACTCTTCCACAACAAACACTTCAAAAAACAGGAACCAAGCTCCTGGTAAGAGAACTAAGTCTTTCATACGAAACATATGTACTTCAAAACAAATTGTTGGACAGCATGTAGAAAAAGAGAATGAGAGAGTAAATTTGAAAAGGAAGGAGAGAACCTCAAAGAATCCTACAACTGGAGCTGGAGAGAATAATATGTATAGGAATAGAAGGCAGAATCAGTTTAGAGACATTCGTAAACGAATGTTTCGCAATAGGGTGGTTTTAAATTTGTTAAAAAACATTAGGAAAGGAAAACAGAGAGCGGCTTTTTATAAGAAAAAGAAAAGTGTAGAAAAGATTGTTGATCAGGCTTTTGAAGTTAAGAAAAAATTATTTATTTTAATAATCAATAGAATTAGGACACTTAACAAGACAATTGATGTTTTCAAATCAAACAGTAGATGGAAAAGAGTAATTAATCGGACTAATTTTTGTAAAGTTTTTTCAGGAGAATGGATGCACAGTTCAAGTTGTGAGCCATTTTTTAATGAGGAGAGTTACTTCCAGGAGAATGATTTAGTGCATGCAGTTGACACCAGTGGTCGAGCGTATGAAGTGAAAGACGGTTGTCCGATTGAAAAAGAGAAACTTGTGCCTAGAGAACCAGAAGAGGTGTTAACTGATGAAGTTTTAGGGAGACGTACTAAGGGTCCAGTGTACACTTGGAAGTGTAGTCGTATTTGTAGTGTGCGACAGGAATCAATTGATTTGTTTTGTAATTTCTTACGTACATATAGTAAGAAAAGTCTAAAGCAGAAAGTGAAGTTGTTGCAAGAGTTAGATCCTTGCAGAGTGAGACAAAACACAGGTTTGCAAGGGCATTCACTGGCTTGTCTTTCTAGAAAAGTCTGTCAGAGTGTTTTTCATCATTTTAGGATGTTAGCAGTGCATCATACCAAAATGAGGAAATTAGTGAGAATGTTGTATTATGCAAAAAGTCCAGCACTTAAGCTTAAACAATTAAACAGTGCTCTTTTGCATGGAACTGAATTAGATGTGAAGAAGATTTGTGAAGAAATTGAGATTTGTTATTTTGGTGAAAAAGAGGATAGTGTAGAAATTGACACAGCAATTCAAGGTAATGTGGAAGACAATGTACAGATTTCAAGTACAGAAAAGTTTGAGCAGGAAATTACCATGTTTAAGGTGAAATCAAGTGAAAGGCCGAATTTTACTTGTGTGTGTTGTCGGCGAAGTCATTATAAGCATCAAACTAGATTAGTTGATTTATACGTAAAAAGTGAAAAGATGAATAATTATGAGTGGAAGGATTTTGCAACTTATTTGTGGGTGGAGAATTGTTTTGATTTGAGTTCTGATCAGCGTATTTGTCAATATTGTTATGATAAATTAAATCAAAACAGAATGCCTGCTAGAGCTGTTCATAATAATCTGGAGTTGGTAGACATTCCCCGTGAATTGATGGATTTAAATACATATGAGTCTATTTTGATTCAATGTGTCCACCCTTTTCAGGCAATTGTTCGCATGGAGCCTAAGATAGGGAAATTGCCTCCTACAGATTTGCAGAGAGGATTAAAGGGAAGAGTTGTTTATTTGCCTCTTGATTTAAAAAAAAATATTGATACAAGTGGTATAGAAAAAGTAGAAGAGGAACCTTTAGTTATTCTAGTTAATGGGGTTCCGACAAAGAGTAAGAAAATCTGGCAAGATTTAGTGGATGTTAGGAAAGTCAAAAAGGCAACGTTGTATTTAGTCAAAAACAATGAGTATTACAAAGATGTATGTGTTGCAGCAGAGGAAACAGCTGCAGATGAAGACAGTGATTGTTCAGGCGGCCAAATTGAAAAAGTTGATGTTTTTAGAAGTGAAGAAATATATGAACGTTATACTGTTCATCCTTTGCATTCCAAAGAAGTGATGGGGAATGCAATTGACTTGTTTCAAATGAAAGCAGCAAAAGGAAGTCCCATTAGTGTATGGGAAGAAAGTTTGGAAGCTCGTTGTTTTCCACAGCTATTTCCAACAGGTCGAGGTGGACGATATGACGATCGTCCACTTCAAATTCCTGCATCTGAATATCGAACTGTAAGATTATATGCTGAAGATCCAAGGTTTCGTAAATGCATATCCTATTTGTTTCATCTACTGTATGAAAGTGACTTGTCTGGGCTTTCTTATGCAGTAAACCATATACTGAAAAGTGGAGCACATCTGCAAAATGTTTCGGCGAGGGACTTTATGGAGACAGTGAATCTGCAAGATAATATTTTGGAATCTCATCTAATCAATCTCATGGCATGTCAGCGTGGTACAAAAGAGTATTGGTACCGTCGTCATGGGGAATTGAAATGTATGCTAAGAAACTTAGGAACTCCTACATGGTTCCTCACTCTTAGCTGTGCCGAGTATGCATGGGACGACTTACTTCAATTTCTACGAGAGGCAAATGCAAATATACAAAATATAGAATTCAAAACACCTGGAGAACTGTGTTCTTTGGATCCAGTGAATGTATGCAGATATTTCAATCATAGATTTGAAGCTATGATGTCTTTTATTACCAACAAAAAAAATCCTCCCCTTGGAGAGGGTTTGGATTTCTTTTGGAGAAAGGAGTATCAAGCGAGAGGTGCTCCTCACAAACATATGTTGTTGTGGATTAAAATGCACCCAAATTTGGAACAGATTCGGATGAAACAGTGATGAGTTTCATTGAAGAGTATTCAACATGTGCTGTTCCGAAAACTACAGAGGAAAACAGTTTAAGGCAACAAGTTTTACGCTTTCAATCCCATTGTTGTGGGAAGTACTGTCGTCGAAAATTCAGAAACAAGGACAAGTTCTACACAAAATGTCGTTTCGGCTTTCCACGACCAGTGATTTCTAAAGGAAGAGTAAATAATTTGATGTCTTCTCTGCGACATACTGTGACGAGGAAATCACCAAAAAATACATACAATTTAAAAAGAAACGAAGAGTCCAAGTACATCAACGACTACAACCCAGTGATTTTGTCCATGTGGAATGCTAACATGGATATTCAGTTCGTTGCTGACAACTCTATTGCTGTGGCTCGATATGTGACGTCTTACATCACAAAAAAAGAAAAGACAGAACTGAAGGAAATGTGGGAGGACATTTCACATGAAAAGAGTCTAAGCAAGAAATTATACAGTTACAGTCTGAAGATGTTGTCGCATCGAGAAATTGGAGCATATGAATGTTCTGATCGATTGTCGTCAGCAAGTCTCTATGTCAAATCTAGAACCATCATTTGAGTGAGTCTAGGTCTTGCTGCAACACGAAACCGAGTTTTGAAATCTGTACAAGAAATAGAGTATTTGGCGGAGAAAGAACCAGAAAGTACAGATATTTTGAAGACAAACATGTTGGATACATACTATCCAAATAGAAGTAGTCATCTTGAGAACAGTTGTTTGTATGAAGTTCTGCAAAACTATATTTATAAGAGAACCATCAGAGAAGATATTAACAATGGAATATATGCTATCATTGGGTGTGAAGGATATCTAGTGAGACAGAAAAAAGGCCATTTGATTAATCATCGAAAATTGAGTTGCGAAAATCCAGAGAAAAGGGAATTTTACTATTTAGCTCTTTTGCAACTCTTTAAGCCATGGCGTACAGAAGAGGAACTACTTGGAGATTTTCTGTGTTACGAAGATTCTTTTAATGCAATCAAGGATACCATAGAATGCCCTGTTTTTCCAAATTATCTGCAAATGTTGACTGAAGAAATAGAGCAAGAAGCCACAATTGCTGCAGAGAATTGCTAGAGACAGTTCTCAAGACAGTCAGAGTTCTGCTTCATTGAGTCAGGATCCACTTGGAGGACCAATTATACAAAATGAAGCTGCCACTGCCATGGATGAGGTGGAAAGAGCTATGGAACAAGCTCAAGATGATGTAGTTAACTTAGAAGATTTGGTGAAACAACGAAACCTTGAGCAGAAACAGATATATGACGAAGTCACAGAACAGATTGAACATGGATTCAGTCATGAGAAGAAAGAGTGCTCATGTACATCATTTAAGCCTGTCCAACTGTACGTGAGTGGAGAAGCGGGAACTGGAAAAAGTTTTCTGATTAAAGCAATTGCAACTTATCTGCAGAAAAGGACTGAATCACCGCTGTCTTGTGTTGTTACCGCTCCAACTGGGCTGGCTGCACATAACATTAAAGGGATTACTTTACATCGTTTACTGATGCTGCCAGTGGAGCATGATAACAAATTGCAATATCACAAGCTATCTGGAGATGCGTGTTCCGAAGTTTCAAGAGTCCTGAAGAAAATGAAACTTCTTATCATTGATGAAGTAAGCATGGTGTCAAATATAATGCTTGCTTTTGTGCATTTGAGAATGCAAGAAATTCTTAGAACAGACTATGATTTCTTATTTGGAGGAAAACACATTATTGTTTTTGGAGATCTACTGCAGTTGACTCCAGTGAAAGGACAACCTGTGTTCAAAATGCTCACGCATGAAGATACCAGGAAGTGCTTAGGAAGCATTGGAAACGTTAATATATGGTTAAACTTCAAATATGCAGAACTGCTTCAAAATATGCGGCATGCAAAGGATGAAGATTATAAAAATATTTTACAAGATGTAAGAATAGGAAAAGTAAGTCAGCAAGGGAAAGAAGCTTTACATGGACGATTAATTTCAAATTTGTACCCAAATGAAAACATTCTTCCAGAGAATATTTTTAAGAAAATTAATGAGAAGAAATCTGGCATATGTTTGATGCCAACTCTGAAAGAATGTTCCATGTTCAACAACAAAATGTTACATTTAGAAAATGAAGAGATAGTGAAACTGGAAGCTACAGATAAAATAGAGCATATGGGAGCAACACTTATTTTGTCTGAAAATTTGAAATCAAAATTGGATTCATTAGAGAAGACTATATCTAAAACTGCTGGTTTTGAAAAGACTCTGAATGTGTGTTTAAATTGTCGTATCATTTTGAGAAGGAATTTAAATGTTGAAAGAGGTCTGGTAAATGGAGCAATGGGTCATGTTGTTGGTTTTGTGAATTACAAAAATAGAGATGGAATTGAAATTTTAAAAATTACATTTGATGGCATTGATGAAATAGAACAAATTTGTCGTTGTTCAGCTAGATTTTTGCTCGTGAAAGACATATGTTCGGCGAAAACAGTTTCCTATTTGTTTGGCATATGCAGTGACAATTCATAAGTCTCAAGGTTTAAGTGTAGATAGCGCTTTGGTGAACATTGGAAGTTCTGTGTTTAAAGAGGGTATGGCATATGTGGCATTATCACGAGTCAGAACTTCATCAGGATTGTACTTGATTGAGTGTGATGAAACAAAGATTTGTGCAGATCTACATTGTGTTAAAGAATACAATAGGTTAAGAAGAGAGTATGCTCCACATTTGCCTCAATATCCTTTGATTGAAAAACGTGTGGTAGGCCGAAAAAGAAGAAATGAGAGTAATTGCAGTGAGGTAGTAGCAAAAAGACAAAAAGTAGACGAAACTGTAATTGTAAGCAGAAGGAAAAAAGATTCTGTTGAAGATGTTGTTGGATTTCAGTTTGAAAACAGTTCTGGTGTCAACTGCTATGCTAATGTAGTGGTTAATGTTGTTTTTTTTCTTCAAAATATACAAGAACAGATTGTTGAAAATCGGGATCAAAGATTCTGTTGTTTGTTGAATTCCGTGTTTGAGAAATGTACCAGTGATAGAGCAAAAATAGAAAGTGTATCAGAAATTCGAAATCTTCTAGACATATCTACTGGTCAAAATCAATTTTCACAGAATATTCAGCAGGATTGTCAGGAATTTTTAATGTATATGTTTGATGTATTGGAAGATGAAGGTGTAGATATTCAAAATCTTTTTAGCCTTTCTTATCAATGGCAGCATGACTGCGACAACTGTACTTTATCAAGTACTACTAGAATAGACACTGAAAGATTTATATATTTGACTTTACCAGACTGCAAATCAGTGCGTTTTAATAATCTAGTTAAAGCAGCGGATCACAATATGGTGTGTCCCCAATGTAATATTTACAACAAGGGGTGGTGAGGGACAGAGTCTCTGAATTAAGCAGAATACTCTCACCCAGTCAAGAGATCAGGGCTAGATCCAACACCGTTTTTTAGCTCATTGCACCATCCCAGTTTCAGAACCTGGCTGTATGCAAATTAGTCTGTCCCTGGCCCAGTGCATCATGGGAACAGGGCAGACCAGACTACAAAAGCCAATTCTTACACTGGGAAGGAAACAAGCTTCCGGGGACGGGTTTCTGGCATTACAGCCGTCTTCGGCCCGGCTTGCTTGAATCCTGATGGTGCAATGAGCAAGGGACTCATGTCTGAGTATGCCCTTCCACGCTTAGGGTGGACAAAAATATTTACAACAAGGGGTGGTGAGGGACAGAGTCTCTGAATTAAGCAGAATACTCTCACCCAGTCAAGAGATCAGGGCTAGATCCAACACCGTTTTTTAGCTCATTGCACCATCCCCAATGTAAGTCTACAATGCTGTCCACATTATTTCTACAAAATTATGGTCAGTATGTCATTTTAATGTTCCAACGATGTAGACCTGATGGAACTAAATTGACAACTTCTATTAAAAATTTCGTGGCTTCACAGTTATCGATATCAGGAAGAACCTTTGCAACTGCAGCTATTATTTTTCATGATGGTCCTTCTACAACATCAGGGCATTACACATGCTATTTAAAAAGTTGTAAAGGTTGGACCCAATGTAACGACACTCATTTGACTTTCAAACAACGTTTGCCTTTTGGCTTAAAAAATTCATACCTAGTGTTTTTACAACCAAAATTTAGGTAAAGGTAATTGGCCTATGAAGACGGGAGCAGTTATTAAAGGTTATTTTGCTGTTTAAAAATATATTCTGAGTAAAAGTGATCCAGGTAACATAAAAAATTGACTTGTCATATAGGTACTGTAAGTGGATCTCATAGTAAGTGATATTAGTATTATACAAAACGATGAACATGAGTGAGTCAGAGATGGTTTTACAAATACTTAAATATTGTGAAAATGTTGTAGAGCCTTTCTTTCAGAACATTTCAAAAGGGGGTGGTGATGGACAGAGTATCTGAGTTAATCAGAACACTCCTACCCAGTCAACAGATCAGGGCTTGATCCATCACCGTTTTTTAGCTCACTGCACCATCCCAATTCAGAACCTGGCTATATGCAAATTAGTCTGTCCCTGGCCCAGTGCATCATGGGAACAGGGCAGACCAAACTACCAAGCCAATTCTTCACTGGAAAGGAAACAAGCTTCCGGGGACCGGTTTCTGGCATTACAGCCGTCTTCGGCCCGGCTTGCTTGAAACCTGATGGTGCAGTGAGCAAGGGACTCATGTCTAAGCATACCCTTGCACACTTGTGGTGGCCAAAATATTTCAAAAAGGGGTGGTGATGGACAGAGTATCTGAGTTAATCAGAACACTCCTACCCAGTCAACAGATCAGGGCTTGATCCATCACCGTTTTTTAGCTCACTGCACCATCCCAGTTCAGAACCTGGCTATATGCAAATTAGTCTGTCCCTGGCCCAGTGCATCATGGGAACCGGGCAGACCAAACTACCAAGCCAATTCTTCACTGGAAAGGAAACAAGCTTCCGGGGACCGGTTTCTGGCATTACAGCCGTCTTCGGCCCAGCTTGCTTGAATCCTGATGGTGCAGTGAGCAAGGGACTCATGTCTGAGCATACCCTTCCACACTTGTGGTGGCCAAAATATTTCAAAAGGGGGTGGTGATGGACAGAGTATCTGAGTTAATCAGAACACTCCTACCCAGTCAACAGATCAGGGCTTGATCCATCACCGTTTTTTAGCTCACTGCACCATCCCAGTTCAGAACCTGGCTATATGCAAATTAGTCTGTCCCTGGCCCAGTGCATCATGGGAACAGGGCAGACCAAACTACCAAGCCAATTCTTCACTGGAAAGGAAACAAGCTTCCGGGGACCGGTTTCTGGCATCACAGCCGTCTTCGGCCCGGCTTGCTTGAATCCTGATGGTGCAGAGGTTTAAAAAATGACGCATCTACCTACATGCGTCACTTTTTAAATATGGCGCATCAAGGCACATGTTTTATGCCGCCAATGCGTCAGAAAAAGTGACGCATCAGTAGCGCAAAACTGACGCAGGGCTTTATAAATGAGGCTCATCTTTTTCTTGCACACTACTCCAGTGTAGTCCTGTCCACTGTACTCTTGGACACAAGCTTCACGTTTTGAGCTCCCCTGGACAGGCTTCATCACATGAGTATTCCTGCTTAGGCCTTATAATTTTTTTTTAGAATAACATTTGAAAAACAGAGAAACGGTCATATGTATAAGCTTTTCATTACACTACTAAAATATTTTTGCTGCAAATTAATGAGTTTTACATTTTTGAGAAAGTTTAAATAGTAGGACCTGCACTGTTTCTAAAATGTTATTGAAAAATCGATTTTGGGACTAATCAATGAATTCTACATTTTTGAGAAAGAATAAATAGTGTGTGCATGATTACATTAAAAAAATTGACCTTTTCACAATTATGTCACCTGTGTTACCTGAGATTAGGAAGTAGATTGTGCAGATGAGGTGAGACATGTCCAGAGGGACAGAGGAGGTGAGGTTTATGATCAAGACTGTAGTGGGAGAGAGGCCTTTCCTGGGAAGCATAGGTGGTGAAGCCTGTGTATAAGAGTGCAGTGGACTAGACTTCATGAAGTCTATCCCCTACTGGACTCCTAGACACAGGTCTCATCTTCTTTGTATCTGTGGACAGAACTGTCTTCCACTATACTCTTCAATACAGGCGTCACCTTTTGTGCACCCCTGGAGAATCCTCACTTGATCTGTAACCCTGAATAGATCGTTTGCTTTTTGTCATTGCTTTGTTGTTTGGTAATAGTGGTCTATAATGTGCTATTTTTTTCTTTAACACAGATTGAAATCAAGATTTCAAGAGTAAGCAAACATGCCCTCAAGGGAAAGGAGAAGAAAACAACATAACCGCCAAAAAACAAAAACAGCAACGGAATTACAGCACTCTTCCACAACAAACACTTCAAAAAACAGGAACCAAGCTCCTGGTAAGAGAACTAAGTCTTTCATACGAAACATATGTACTTCAAAACAAATTGTTGGACAGCATGTAGAAAAAGAGAATGAGAGAGTAAATTTGAAAAGGAAGGAGAGAACCTCAAAGAATCCTACAACTGGAGCTGGAGAGAATAATATGTATAGGAATAGAAGGCAGAATCAGTTTAGAGACATTCGTAAACGAATGTTTCGCAATAGGGTGGTTTTAAATTTGTTAAAAAACATTAGGAAAGGAAAACAGAGAGCGGCTTTTTATAAGAAAAAGAAAAGTGTAGAAAAGATTGTTGATCAGGCTTTTGAAGTTAAGAAAAAATTATTTATTTTAATAATCAATAGAATTAGGACACTTAACAAGACAATTGATGTTTTCAAATCAAACAGTAGATGGAAAAGAGTAATTAATCGGACTAATTTTTGTAAAGTTTTTTCAGGAGAATGGATGCACAGTTCAAGTTGTGAGCCATTTTTTAATGAGGAGAGTTACTTCCAGGAGAATGATTTAGTGCATGCAGTTGACACCAGTGGTCGAGCGTATGAAGTGAAAGACGGTTGTCCGATTGAAAAAGAGAAACTTGTGCCTAGAGAACCAGAAGAGGTGTTAACTGATGAAGTTTTAGGGAGACGTACTAAGGGTCCAGTGTACACTTGGAAGTGTAGTCGTATTTGTAGTATGCGACAGGAATCAATTGATTTGTTTTGTAATTTCTTACGTACATATAGTAAGAAAAGTCTAAAGCAGAAAGTGAAGTTGTTGCAAGACTTGGATCCTTGCAGAGTGAGACAAAACACAGGTTTGCAAGGGCATTCACTGGCTTGTCTTTCTAGAAAAGTCTGTCAGAGTGTTTTTCATCATTTTAGGATGTTAGCAGTGCATCATACCAAAATGAGGAAATTAGTGAGAATGTTGTATTATGCAAAAAGTCCAGCACTTAAGCTTAAACAATTAAACAGTGCTCTTTTGCATGGAACTGAATTAGATGTGAAGAAGATTTGTGAAGAAATTGAGATTTGTTATTTTGGTGAAAAAGAGGATAGTGTAGAAATTGACACAGCAATTCAAGGTAATGTGGAAGACAATGTACAGATTTCAAGTACAGAAAAGTTTGAGCAGGAAATTACCATGTTTAAGGTGAAATCAAGTGAAAGGCCGAATTTTACTTGTGTGTGTTGTCGGCGAAGTCATTATAAGCATCAAACTAGATTAGTTGATTTATACGTAAAAAGTGAAAAGATGAATAATTATGAGTGGAAGGATTTTGCAACTTATTTGTGGGTGGAGAATTGTTTTGATTTGAGTTCTGATCAGCGTATTTGTCAATATTGTTATGATAAATTAAATCAAAACAGAATGCCTGCTAGAGCTGTTCATAATAATCTGGAGTTGGTAGACATTCCCCGTGAATTGATGGATTTAAATACATATGAGTCTATTTTGATTCAATGTGTCCACCCTTTTCAGGCAATTGTTCGCATGGAGCCTAAGATAGGGAAATTGCCTCCTACAGATTTGCAGAGAGGATTAAAGGGAAGAGTTGTTTATTTGCCTCTTGATTTAAAAAAAAATATTGATACAAGTGGTATAGAAAAAGTAGAAGAGGAACCTTTAGTTATTCTAGTTAATGGGGTTCCGACAAAGAGTAAGAAAATCTGGCAAGATTTAGTGGATGTTAGGAAAGTCAAAAAGGCAACGTTGTATTTAGTCAAAAACAATGAGTATTACAAAGATGTATGTGTTGCAGCAGAGGAAACAGCTGCAGATGAAGACAGTGATTGTTCAGGCGGCCAAATTGAAAAAGTTGATGTTTCTAGAAGTGAAGAAATATATGAACGTTATACTGTTCATCCTTTGCATTCCAAAGAAGTGATGGGGAATGCAATTGACTTGTTTCAAATGAAAGCAGCAAAAGGAAGTCCCATTAGTGTATGGGAAGAAAGTTTGGAAGCTCGTTGTTTTCCACAGCTATTTCCAACAGGTCGAGGTGGACGATATGACGATCGTCCACTTCAAATTCCTGCATCTGAATATCGAACTGTAAGATTATATGCTGAAGATCCAAGGTTTCGTAAATGCATACCCTATTTGTTTCATCTACTGTATGAAAGTGACTTGTCTGGGCTTTCTTATGCAGTAAACCATATACTGAAAAGTGGAGCACATCTGCAAAATGTTTCGGCGAGGGACTTTATGGAGACAGTGAATCTGCAAGATAATATTTTGGAATCTCATCTAATCAATCTCATGGCATGTCAGCGTGGTACAAATGAGTATTGGTACCGTCGTCATGGGGAATTGAAATGTATGCTAAGAAACTTAGGAACTCCTACATGGTTCCTCACTCTTAGCTGTGCCGAGTATGCATGGGACGACTTACTTCAATTTCTACGAGAGGCAAATATACAAAATATAGAATTCAAAACACCTGGAGAACTGTGTTCTTTGGATCCAGTGAATGTATGCAGATATTTCAATCATAGATTTGAAGCTATGATGTCTTTTATTACCAACAAAAAAAATCCTCCCCTTGGAGAGGGTTTGGATTTCTTTTGGAGAAAGGAGTATCAAGCGAGAGGTGCTCCTCACAAACATATGTTGTTGTGGATTAAAGATGCACCCAAATTTGGAACAGATTCGGATGAAACAGTGATGAGTTTCATTGAAGAGTATTCAACATGTGCTGTTCCGAAAACTACAGAGGAAAACAGTTTAAGGCAACAAGTTTTACGCTTTCAATCCCATTGTTGTGGGAAGTACTGTCGTCGAAAATTCAGAAACAAGGACAAGTTCTACACAAAATGTCGTTTCGGCTTTCCACGACCAGTGATTTCTAAATGAAGAGTAAATAATTTGATGTCTTCTCTGCGACATACTGTGACGAGGAAATCACCCAAAAATACATACAATTTAAAAAGAAACGAAGAGTCCAAGTACATCAACGACTACAACCCAGTGATTTTGTCCATGTGGAATGCTAACATGGATATTCAGTTCGTTGCTGACAACTCTATTGCTGTGGCTCGATATGTGACGTCTTACATCACAAAAAAAAGAAAAGACAGAACTGAAGGAAATGTGGGAGGACATTTCACATGAAAAGAGTCTAAGCAAGAAATTATACAGTTACAGTCTGAAGATGTTGTCGCATCGAGAAATTGGAGCATATGAATGTTCTGATCGATTGTCGTCAGCAAGTCTCTATGTCAAATCTAGAACCATCATTTGAGTGAGTCTAGGTCTTGCTGCAACACGAAACCGAGTTTTGAAATCTGTACAAGAAATAGAGTATTTGGCGGAGAAAGAACCAGAAAGTACAGATATTTTGAAGACAAACATGTTGGATACATACTATCCAAATAGAAGTAGTCATCTTGAGAACAGTTGTTTGTATGAAGTTCTGCAAAACTATATTTATAAGAGAACCATCAGAGAAGATATTAACAATGGAATATATGCTATCATTGGGTGTGAAGGATATCTAGTGAGACAGAAAAAAGGCCATTTGATTAATCATCGAAAATTGAGTTGCGAAAATCCAGAGAAAAGGGAATTTTACTATTTAGCTCTTTTGCAACTCTTTAAGCCATGGCGTACAGAAGAGGAACTACTTGGAGATTTTCTGTGTTACGAAGATTCTTTTAATGCAATCAAGGATACCATAGAATGCCCTGTTTTTCCAAATTATCTGCAAATGTTGACTGAAGAAATAGAGCAAGAAGCCACAATTGCTGCAGAGAATTGCTAGAGACAGTTCTCAAGACAGTCAGAGTTCTGCTTCATTGAGTCAGGATCCACTTGGAGGACCAATTATACAAAATGAAGCTGCCACTGCCATGGATGAGGTGAAAAGAGCTATGGAACAAGCTCAAGATGATGTAGTAAACTTAGAAGATTTGGTGAAACAACGAAACCTTGAGCAGAAACAGATATATGACGAAGTCACAGAACAGATTGAACATGGATTCAGTCATGAGAAGAAAGAGTGCTCATGTACATCATTTAAGCCTGTCCAACTGTACGTGAGTGGAGAAGCGGGAACTGGAAAAAGTTTTCTGATTAAAGCAATTGCAACTTATCTGCAGAAAAGGACTGAATCACCGCTGTCTTGTGTTGTTACCGCTCCAACTGGGCTGGCTGCACATAACATTAAAGGGATTACTTTACATCGTTTACTGATGCTGCCAGTGGAGCATGATAACAAATTGCAATATCACAAGCTATCTGGAGATGCGTGTTCCGAAGTTTCAAGAGTCCTGAAGAAAATGAAACTTCTTATCATTGATGAAGTAAGCATGGTGTCAAATATAATGCTTGCTTTTGTGCATTTGAGAATGCAAGAAATTCTTAGAACAGACTATGATGTCTTATTTGGAGGAAAACACATTATTGTTTTTGGAGATCTACTGCAGTTGACTCCAGTGAAAGGACAACCTGTGTTCAAAATGCTCACGCATGAAGATACCAGGAAGTGCTTAGGAAGCATTGGAAACGTTAATATATGGTTAAACTTCAAATATGCAGAACTGCTTCAAAATATGCGGCATGCAAAGGATGAAGATTATAAAAATATTTTACAAGATGTAAGAATAGAAAAAGTAAGTCAGCAAGGGAAAGAAGCTTTACATGGACGATTAATTTCAAATTTGTACCCAAATGAAAACATTCTTCCAGAGAATATTTTTAAGAAAATTAACGAGAAGAAATCTGGCATATGTTTGATGCCAACTCTGAAAGAATGTTCCATGTTCAACAACAAAATGTTACATTTAGAAAATGAAGAGATAGTGAAACTGGAAGCTACAGATAAAATAGAGCATATGGGAGCAACAATTATTTTGTCTGAAAATTTGAAATCAAAATTGGATTCATTAGAGAAGACTATATCTAAAACTGCTGGTTTTGAAAAGACTCTGAATGTGTGTTTAAATTGTCGTATCATTTTGAGAAGGAATTTAAATGTTGAAAGAGGTCTGGTAAATGGAGCAATGGGTCACGTTGTTGGTTTTGTGAATTACAAAAATAGAGATGGAATTGAAATTTTAAAAATTACATTTGATGGCATTGATGAAATAGAACAAATTTGTCGTTGTTCAGCTAGATTTTTGCTCGTGAAAGACATATGTTCGGCGAAAACAGTTTCCTATTTGTTTGGCATATGCAGTGACAATTCATAAGTCTCAAGGTTTAAGTGTAGATAGCGCTTTGGTGAACATTGGAAGTTCTGTGTTTAAAGAGGGTATGGCATATGTGGCATTAACACGAGTCAGAACTTCATCAGGATTGTACTTGATTGAGTGTGATGAAACAAAGATTTGTGCAGATCTACATTGTGTTAAAGAATACAATAGGTTAAGAAGAGAGTATGCTCCACATTTGCCTCAATATCCTTTGATTGAAAAACGTGTGGTAGGCCGAAAAAGAAGAAATGAGAGTAATTGCAGTGAGGTAGTAGCAAAAAGACAAAAAGTAGACGAAACTGTAATTGTAAGCAGAAGGAAAAAAGATTCTGTTGAAGATGTTGTTGGATTTCAGTTTGAAAACAGTTCTGGTGTCAACTGCTATGCTAATGTAGTGGTTAATGTTGTTTTTTTTCTTCAAAATATACAAGAACAGATTGTTGAAAATCGGGATCAAAGATTCTGTTGTTTGTTGAATTCCGTGTTTGAGAAATGTACCAGTGATAGAGCAAAAATAGAAAGTGTATCAGAAATTCGAAATCTTCTAGACATATCTACTGGTCAAAATCAATTTTCACAGAATATTCAGCAGGATTGTCAGGAATTTTTAATGTATATGTTTGATGTATTGGAAGATGAAGGTGTAGATATTAAAAATCTTTTTAGCCTTTCTTATCAATGGCAGCATGACTGCGACAACTGTACTTTATCAAGTACTACTAGAATAGACACTGAAAGATTTATATATTTGACTTTACCAGACTGCAAATCAGTGCGTTTTAATAATCTAGTTAAAGCAGCGGATCACAATATGGTGTGTCTCCAATGTAATATTTACAACAAGGGGTGGTGAGGGACAGAGTCTCTGAATTAAGCAGAATACTCTCACCCAGTCAAGAGATCAGGGCTAGATCCAACACCGTTTTTTAGCTCATTGCACCATCCCAGTTTCAGAACCTGGCTGTATGCAAATTAGTCTGTCCCTGGCCCAGTGCATCATGGGAACAGGGCAGACCAGACTACAAAAGCCAATTCTTACACTGGAAAGGAAACAAGCTTCCGGGGACGGGTTTCTGGCATTACAGCCGTCTTCGGCCCGGCTTGCTTGAATCCTGATGGTGCAATGAGCAAGGGACTCATGTCTGAGTATACCCTTCCACGCTTAGGGTGGACAAAAATATTTACAACAAGGGGTGGTGAGTGACAGAGTCTCTGAATTAAGCAGAATACTCTCACCCAGTCAAGAGATCAGGGCTAGATCCAACACAGTTTTTTAGCTCATTGCACCATCCCCAATGTAAGTCTACAATGCTGTCCACATTATTTCTACAAAATTATGGTCAGTATGTCATTTTAATGTTCCAACGATGTAGACCTGATGGAACTAAATTGACAACTTCTATTAAAAATTTCGTGGCTTCACAGTTATCGATATCAGGAAGAACCTTTGCAACTGCAGCTATTATTTTTCATGATGGTCCTTCTACAACATCAGGGCATTACACATGCTATTTAAAAAGTTGTAAAGGTTGGACCCAATGTAACGACACTCATTTGACTTTCAAACAACGTTTGCCTTTTGGCTTAAAAAATTCATACCTAGTGTTTTTACAACCAAAATTTAGGTAAAGGTAATTGGCCTATGAAGACGGGAGCAGTTATTAAAGGTTATTTTGCTGTTTAAAAATATATTCTGAGTAAAAGTGATCCAGGTAACATAAAAAATTGACTTGTCATATAGGTACTGTAAGTGGATCTCATAGTAAGTGATATTAGTATTATACAAAACGATGAACATGAGTGAGTCAGAGATGGTTTTACAAATACTTAAATATTGTGAAAATGTTGTAGAGCCTTTCTTTCAGAACATTTCAAAAGGGGGTGGTGATGGACAGAGTATCTGAGTTAATCAGAACACTCCTACCCAGTCAACAGATCAGGGCTTGATCCATCACCGTTTTTTAGCTCACTGCACCATCCCAATTCAGAACCTGGCTATATGCAAATTAGTCTGTCCCTGGCCCAGTGCATCATGGGAACAGGGCAGACCAAACTACCAAGCCAATTCTTCACTGGAAAGGAAACAAGCTTCCGGGGACCGGTTTCTGGCATTACAGCCGTCTTCGGCCCGGCTTGCTTGAAACCTGATGGTGCAGTGAGCAAGGGACTCATGTCTAAGCATACCCTTGCACACTTGTGGTGGCCAAAATATTTCAAAAAGGGGTGGTGATGGACAGAGTATCTGAGTTAATCAGAACACTCCTACCCAGTCAACAGATCAGGGCTTGATCCATCACCGTTTTTTAGCTCACTGCACCATCCCAGTTCAGAACCTGGCTATATGCAAATTAGTCTGTCCCTGGCCCAGTGCATCATGGGAACCGGGCAGACCAAACTACCAAGCCAATTCTTCACTGGAAAGGAAACAAGCTTCCCGGGACCGGTTTCTGGCATTACAGCCGTCTTCGGCCCAGCTTGCTTGAATCCTGATGGTGCAGTGAGCAAGGGACTCATGTCTGAGCATACCCTTCCACACTTGTGGTGGCCAAAATATTTCAAAAGGGGGTGGTGATGGACAGAGTATCTGAGTTAATCAGAACACTCCTACCCAGTCAACAGATCAGGGCTTGATCCATCACCGTTTTTTAGCTCACTGCACCATCCCAGTTCAGAACCTGGCTATATGCAAATTAGTCTGTCCCTGGCCCAGTACATCATGGGAACAGGGCAGACCAAACTACCAAGCCAATTCTTCACTGGAAAGGAAACAAGCTTCCGGGGACCGGTTTCTGGCATCACAGCCGTCTTCGGCCCGGCTTGCTTGAATCCTGATGGTGCAGTGAGCAAGGGACTCATGTCTGAGCATACCCTTCCACACTTGAGGTGGCCAAAATATTTCAAAAGGGGGTGGTGATGGACAGAGTATCTGAGTTAATCAGAACACTCCTACCCAGTCAACAGATCAGGGCTTGATCCATCACCATTTTTTAGCTCACTGCACCATCCCAGTTCAGAACCTGGCTATATGCAAACTAGTCTGTCCCTGGCCCAGTGCATCATGGGAACAGGGCAGACCAAACTACCAAGCCAGTTCTTCACTGGAAAGGAAACAAGCTTCCGGGGACCGGTTTTAGGCATTACAGGCGTCTTCGGCCCGGCTTGCTTGAATCCTGATGGTGCAGTGAGCAAGGGACTCATGTCTGAGCATACCCTTCCACACTTGTGGTGGCCAAAATATTTCAAAAGGGGGTGGTGATGGACAGAGTATCTGAGTTAATCAGAACACTCCTACCCAGTCAACAGATCAGGGCTTGATCCATCACCGTTTTTCAGCTCACTGCACCATCCCAGTTCAGAACCTGGCTATATGCAAATTAGTCTGTCCCTGACCCAGTGCATCATGGGAACAGGGCAGACCAAACTACCAAGCCAATTCTTCACTGGAAAGGAAACAAGCTTCCGGGGACCGGTTTCTGGCATTACAGTTGTCTTCGGCCCGGCTTGCTTGAATACTGATGGTGCAGTGAGCAAGGGACTCATGTCTGAGCATACCCTTCCACACTTGTGGTGGCCAAAATATTTCAAAAGGGGGTGGTGATGGACAGAGTATCTGAGTTAATCAGAACACTCCTACCCAGTCAACAGATCAGGGCTTGATCCATCACCGTTTTTTAGCTCACTGCACCATCCCAGTTCAGAACCTGGCTATATGCAAATTAGTCTGTCCCTGGCCCAGTGCATCATGGGAACAGGGCAGACCAAACTACCAAGCCAATTCTTCACTGGAAAGGAAACAAGCTTCCGGGGACCGGTTTTAGGCATTACAGGCGTCTTCGGCCCGGCTTGCTTGAATCCTGATGGTGCAGTGAGCAAGGGACTCATGTCTGAGCATACCCTTCCACACTTGTGGTGGCCAAAATATTTCAAAAGGGGGTGGTGATGGACAGAGTATCTGAGTTAATCAGAACACTCCTACCCAGTCAACAGATCAGGGCTTGATCCATCACCGTTTTTCAGCTCACTGCACCATCCCAGTTCAGAACCTGGCTATATGCAAATTAGTCTGTCCCTGACCCAGTGCATCATGGGAACAGGGCAGACCAAACTACCAAGCCAATTCTTCACTGGAAAGGAAACAAGCTTCCGGGGACCGGTTTCTGGCATTACAGCCGTCTTCGGCCCGGCTTGCTTGAATCCTGATGGTGCAGTGAGCAAGGGACTCATGTCTGAGCATACCCTTCCACACTTGTGGTGGCCAAAATATTTCAAAAGGGGGTGGTGATGGACAGAGTATCTGAGTTAATCAGAACACTCCTACCCAGTCAACAGATCAGGGCTTGATCCATCACCGTTTTTTAGCTCACTGCACCATCCCAGTTCAGAACCTGGCTATATGCAAATTAGTCTGTCTCTGGCCCAGTGCATCATGGGAACAGGGCAGACCAAACTACCAAGCCAATTCTTCACTGGAAAGGAAACAACTTCCGGGGACCGGTTTCTGGCATTAAAGCCGTCTTCGGCCCGGCTTGCTTGAATCCTGATGGTGCAGTGAGCAAGGGACTCATGCCTGAGCATACCCTTCCACACTTGTGGTGGCCAAAATATTTCAAAAGGGGGTGGTGATGGACAGAGTATCTGAGTTAATCAGAACACTCCTACCCAGTCAACAGATCAGGGCTTGATCCATCACCGTTTTTTAGCTCACTGCACCATCCCAGTTCAGAACCTGGCTATATGCAAATTAGTCTGTCCCTGGCCCAGTGCATCATGGGAACAGGGCAGACCAAACTACCAAGCCAATTCTTCACTGGAAAGGAAAAAGCTTCCGGGGACCGGTTTCTGGCATTACAGCCGTCTTCGGCCCGGCTTGCTTGAATCCTGATGGTGCAGTGAGCAAGGGACTCATGTCTGAGCATACCCTTCCACACTTGTGGTGGCCAAAATATTTCAAAAGGGGGTGGTGATGGACAGAGAATCTGAGTTAATCAGAACACTCCTACCCAGTCAACAGATCAGGGCTTGATCCATCACCGTTTTTTAGCTCACTGCACCATCCCAGTTCAGAACCTGGCTATATGCAAATTAGTCTGTCCCTGGCCCAGTGCATCATGGGAACAGGGCAGACCAAACTACCAAGCCAATTCTTCACTGGAAAGGAAACAAGCTTCCGGGGACCGGTTTCTGGCATGACAGCCGTCTTCGGCCCGGCTTGCTTGAATCCTGATGGTGCAGTGAGCAAGGGACTCATGTCTGAGCATACCCTTCCACACTTGTGGTGGCCAAAATATTTCAAAAGGGGGTGGTGATGGACA
Organism: Lissotriton helveticus; assembly: GCF_964261635.1. Lineage (NCBI taxonomy): Eukaryota > Metazoa > Chordata > Amphibia > Caudata > Salamandridae > Lissotriton > Lissotriton helveticus. Next base: position 695,907,729 of record NC_136068.1, read on the forward strand.
GAGTATCTGAGTTAATCAGAACACTCCTACCCAGTCAACAGATCAGGGCTTGATCCATCACCGTTTTTTAGCTCACTGCACCATCCCAGTTCAGAACCTGGCTATATGCAAATTAGTCTGTCCCTGGCCCAGTGCATCATCATGGGAACAGGGCAGACCAAACTACCAAGCCAATTCTTCACTGGAAAGGAAACAAGCTTCCAGGGACCGGTTTCTGGCATTACAGCTGTCTTCGGCCCGGCTTGCTTGAATCCTGATGGTGCAGTGAGGAAGGGACTCATGTCTGAGCATACCCTTCCACACTTGTGGTGGCCAAAATATGTCAAAAGGGGGTGGTGATGGACAGAGTATCTGAGTTACTCAGAACACTCCTACCCAGTCAACAGATCAGGGCTTGATCCATCACCGTTTTTTAGCTCACTGCACCATCCCAGTTCAGAACCTGGCTATATGCAAATTAGTCTGTCCCTGGCCCAGTGCATCATCATGGGAACAGGGCAGACCAAACTACCAAGCCAATTCTTGACTGGAAAGGAAACAAGCTTCCGGGGACCGGTTTCTGGCATTACAGCTGTCTTCGGCCCGGCTTGCTTGAATCCTGATGGTGCAGTGAGCAAGGGACTCATGTCTGAGCATACCCTTCCACACTTGTGGTGGCCAAAATATTTCAAAAGGGGGTGGTGATGGACAGAGTATCTGAGTTACTCAGAACACTCCTACCCAGTCAACAGATCAGGGCTTGATCCATCACCGTTTTTTTAGCTCACTGCACCATCCCAGTTCAGAACCTGGCTATATGCAAATTAGTCTGGCCCTGGCCCAGTGCATCATGGGAACAGGGCAGAACAAACTACCAAGCCAATTCTTCACTGGAAAGGAAACAAGCTTCCGGGGACCGGTTTCTGGCATTACAGCCGGCTGCAATGCCAGAAACTGGTCCCTGGAAGCTAGTTTGGTCTGCCCTGTTCCCATGATGCACTGGGCCAGGGCCAGAGTAATTTGCTTGTAGCCAGGTTCTGAACTGGGATGGTGCAGTGAGCTAAAAAACGGTGATGGATCAAGCCCTGATCTTTTGACTGGGTAGGAGTGTTCTGCTTAATTCAGATACTCTGTCCATCACCACCCCCTTTTTGAATCGTTTTAGCCACCACAAATGTGGAAGGGTATGCTCAGATGTGAGTCCCTTGCTCACTGCACCATCAGGATTCAAGCAAGCCGGGCCGAAGACGGCTGCAATGCCAGAAACCGGTCCCCGGAAGCTTGTTTCCTTTCCAGTAAAGAATTGGCTTGGTAGTTTGGTCTGCCCTGTTCCCATGATGCACTGGGCCAGGGCCAGACTAATTTGCATGTAGCCAGGTTCTGAACTGGGATGGTGCAGTGAGCTAAAAAAACGGTGATGGATCAAGCCCTGATCTTTTGACTGGGTAGGAGTGTTCTGCTTAATTCAGATACTCTGTCCATCACCACCCCCTTTTTGAATCGTTTTAGCCACCACAAGTGTGGAAGGGTATGCTCAGATGTGAGTCCCTTGCTCACTGCACCATCAGGATTCAAGCAAGCCGGGCTGAAGACGGATGCAATGCCAGAAACCGGTCCCCGGAAGCTTGTTTCCTTTCCAGTAAAGAATTGGCTTGGTAGTTTGGTCTTCCCTGTTCCCATGATGCACTGGGCCAGGGCCAGACTAATTTGCATGTAGCCAGGTTCTGAACTGGGATGGTGCAGTGAGCTAAAAAACGGTGATGGATCAAGCCCTGATCTTTTGACTGGGTAGGAGTGTTCTGCTTAGTTCAGATACTCTGTCCATCACCACCCCCCTTTTTGAATCGTTTTAGCCACCACAAGTGTGGAAGGGTATGCTCAGATGTGAGTCCCTTGCTCACTGCACCATCAGGATTCAAACAAGCCGGGCCGAAGACGGTTGCAATGCCAGAAACCGGTCCCCGGAAGCTTGTTTCCTTTCCAGTAAAGAATTGGCTTGGTAGTTTGGTCTGCCCTGTTCCCATGATGCACTGGGCCAGGGCCAGACTAATTTGCATGTAGCCAGGTTCTGAACTGGGATGGTGCAGTGAGCTAAAAAACGGTGATGGATCAAGCCCTGATCTTTTGACTGGGTAGGAGTGTTCTGCTTAATTCAGATACTCTGTCCATCACCACCCCCCTTTTTGAATCGTTTTAGCCACCACAAGTGTAGAAGGGTATGCTCAGATGTGAGTCCCTTGCTCACTGCACCATCAGGATTCAAGCAAGCCGGGCCGAAGATGGCTGCAATGCCAGAAACCGGTCCCCGGAAGCTTCTTTCCTTTCCAGTAAAGAATTGGCTTGGTAGTTTGGTCTGCCCTGTTCCCATGATGCACTGGGCCAGGGCCAGACTAATTTGCATGTAGCCAGGTTCCGAACTGGGATGGTGCAGTGAGCTAAAAAAACGGTGATGGATCAAGCCCTGATCTTTTGACTGGGTAGGAGTGTTCTGCTTAATTCAGATACTCTGTCCATCACCACCCCCTTTTTGAATCGTTTTAGCCACCACAAGTGTGGAAGGGTATGCTCAGATGTGAGTCCCTTGCTCACTGCACCATCGGGATTCAAGCAAGCCGGGCTGAAGACGGCTGCAATGCCAGAAACCGGTCCCCAGAAGCTTGTTTCCTTTCCAGTAAAGAATTGGCTTGGTAGTTTGGTCTGCCCTGTTCCCATGATGCACTGGGCCAGGGCCAGACTAATTTGCATATAGCCAGGTTCTGAACTGGGATGGTGCAGTGAGCTAAAAAACGTGATGGATCAAGCCCTGATCTTTTGACTGGGTAGGAGTGTTCTGCTTAATTCAGATACTCTGTCCATCACCACCCCCCTTTTTGAATCGTTTTAGCCACCACAAGTGTGGAAGGGTATGCTCAGATGTGAGTCCCTTGCTCACTGCACCATCAGGATTCAAGCAAGCCGGGCCGAAGACGGCTGCAATGCCAGAAACTGGTCCCCGGAAGCTTGTTTCCTTTCCAGTAAAGAATTGGCTTGGTAGTTTGGTCTTCCCTGTTCCCATGATGCGCTGGGCCAGGGCCAGACTGATTTGCATGTAGCCAGGTTCTGAACTGGGATGGTGCAGTGAGCTAAAAAACGGTGATGGATCAAGCCCTGATCTTTTGACTGGGTAGGAGTGTTCTGCTTAATTCAGATACTCTGTCCATCACCACCCCCCTTTTTGAATCGTTTTAGCCACCACAAGTGTGGAAGGGTATGCTCAGATGTGAGTCCCTTGCTCACTGCACCATCAGGATTCAAGCAAGCCGGGCCGAAGACGGCTGCAATGCCAAAAACCGGTCCCCGGAAGCTTGTTTTCTTTCCAGTAAAGAATTGGCTTGGTAGTTTGGTCTGCCCTGTTCCCATGATGCACTGGGCCAGGGCCAGACTAATTTGCATGTAGCCAGGTTCCGAACTGGGATGGTGCAGTGAGCTAAAAACGGTGATGGATCAAGCCCTGATCTTTTGACTGGGTAGGAGTGTTCTGCTTAATTCAGATACTCTGTCCATCACCACCCCCCTTTTTGAATCGTTTATGCCACCACAAGTGTGGAAGGGTATGCTCAGATGTGAGTCCCTTGCTCACTGCACCATCAGGATTCAAGCAAGCCGGGCCGAAGACGGCTGCAATGCCAGAAACCGGTCCCCGGAAGCTTGTTTCCTTTCCAGTAAAGAATTGGCTTGGTAGTTTGGTCTACCCTGTTCCCATGATGCACTGGGCCAGGGCCAGACTAATTTGCATGTAGCCAGGTTCTGAACTGGGATGGTGCAGTGAGCTAAAAAACGGTGATGGATCAAGCCCTGATCTTTTGACTGGGTAGGAGTGTTCTGCTTAATTCAGATACTCTGTCCATCACCACCCCCCTTTTTGAATCGTTTCTTTCAGAACGTCGGAAAAAATGTCATTTCAGAGTTTCTTTGAATTAATTAAAAAATATACTCATACATCTGACACTATTTGGCCAAAAGGAAAGGTACAGGAATGAGTAAAGAGTCATGACTGAAAAAAAGGAGTATATGAAAATAATGAAAATATTTCAGATGTTCTTGGAGCTTTTCTTCTAGAAAGTCGATTAATTGGATTTTTTACTGATCAGCAAAGTACTTTGCAACGAGAAAAGGATCTCCATGATATACTATTTGGCCTCAAGGAAAAGTAAGTCAATCCAAGATTAGTGTACATTTGTCATTTGTCAGTATCTAAGTTTTTTTTAAAAACACAATCTTTTAGATTGTGGTTTTTTTTCCCGCTGTCATATGATGAGTAATTTGAACTCACTGTTTTAAGTGAAATTCAATATATTCTAAGAACAGCAAAAATAAACTATGTAACATGTTGTACAAGTTATTCTATACTTTGGATTGTGTAAATTAAATTGTATTCCCATTCTCTGATACTCACTTTCCTTTTTCCATCCTCTTTCAGCTCTTTTTACTCACTTATAATGTCTTTGTCTCACTCTCTGTAACCCCGTTCCTTTACTCCACTTCTTTGACAAGCCCTCATTTTCATTTCAACTGTCTGCATCCCCTCTCTCCCTTGCATAACTTATCAGATTTCACTCTCTCTGCTTTACTTCCCTTTTCCGTATTTTCCTCCTTTGCTCTTTTAGTAATTCCTGTTTAGTCACTCAGCAGTATTATCGCTCTCTATCACTATAAATCACCCACTCTCCCTCGCTTATCTTTGTTTGCTCCTTACTTTTGACCTTTTCTCTCTATTTTTCGTTCACTACTTCTATGTCCTTAGTGTCCTACTCTCCTTGTGTTATGTTTACTTGTGTTTATGTTTTCCGTCTCAGTCATTATCTTTTTACTTACTACTGTTTCCTGATTTAGTTTTGCTAAGTCACATTGTTTTAGTATCTTTCTTACCTTCAGTTCATTTCTCTGTTCTTCTCTTCCTCTCTGTCAGTGAATCTATATGCCTTTCTCTTAGTAATTTGCTCTCATTCTATTTCTTTTTTTCTCTTTTTATCCTTCTACCTTACTTTATTTCCCTTTCTGTGTCCTTCACTCTTACTTTATTTCTAGATACACTGTTATGATTTTTAACCTCTTCATTTGTATATTTTAATTTAAAATACACATTTTACTAATTATAACTTATTTTTTCTTCTCTCTTTCACAGATACAAAGTGCAGTAAAAAAAATAATTAAAGTTACATTTATTAATTATTTTTATAGACCGGGACTGTAAGCGGCTAAGCTGCTTCTCGGAATCGTGACAAACCCGCTGAGAGTAAAATGAGCTCTCTAACTCCACTCCACTTACTTGCTTGACCAAGAAGACCGAGAAGAGGGCGCTGTACGCAAGGCCAGTAGCTGTGGTTCTGGGACCTCCTGAGGCGGCGGCAGCTGCAGAGAGAAGGGCGAAGTGAGTGGAATCAATCTGGTATCGAAATCACGGGAAGCGGAGCGGAGTGGAGGGGAACAGAGCCGGGCAGAGACAGAACAAGTCAGCGGTCTCCCAGTTGTGAGGGCGGGCGGGGCAGCGAGGGTTAAACGAAAGCCCCGCTGTGGAGAGGACCAGGAGCAAGAAGAGGCTGGAGAACAGTGCAGCAATGGCCCCTAAAAACGCACCTAAAATCCCCCCCGCCTGAATAAAACGCAGAAGGAGACTACCGAGGGCAAAGAGACTGCTGAGTCGGCGGTGGTGAAACTTGCAACAGCAGCACCAGTAACAGCAACAACAACAACATTAACATCAATGGCTGCTGCCAAACCTGCTATCACGCAGAGTGTTCCCTCCCCCAGCATACAAGGAAAACAAGTCAGTAAATAAGTAGTAATTCGCCCACCGGTATTACTGGCCTCAGGGGGGAAAACTACAGTATCAAATGCTGGTAAGAATGCAATTGGAAAGAATGTGATTGAGAGTAACAAGGGACTAGCTGACCCGCAGGTTTCTTTCACTACTATGTCCATGGCTAATAATTATACAGACGCTGGTATTACTACCATTTCCACCAATGATGTGCCTATAGGGACAGGTGTCACCACTAACATCACAGTTAGCGCACGTCGGTCTAAGGCAGATACGGCACAGAGCTCCGTGGAGAACTGTCAAGGTCCCGATGGGGCGAATAGGGTGGTCCAGACCTTAGGATCTGATACAGAGAAAGCAAAGCTGATTATCGATGATATATCTAACCAACCTGACTCACCAGCTAACTTAGATGCCGATATTGACATTGAGATTGTCAATCTCATAAATACAAATACAAACACAGTAGACGCCTCAAATGGAGCTGCAACCGCAACCGCAATTGGAAAGGGAGAAGATCTAGCCAGAATTGACCTCTCAGCAGCAGAATTTAACGAGGATGAGTACGAAGACTTAGTGGTTGGAGAGGGCCCCGAGAGTGGAGAGACTGAAGACGACTCCTCGATAATGGTTAATGGTAAAAACACTGGTCTTTTAAAAAGAAAAGGGAAAGCCAAGACCAAGGTTAAAAAGGGCAGAAGCTTGAACTTCAATACTTTTTCATCAACACTGACATCTGCCAGTGCCCGGGAAAAACTTTTGAAAGATCAGAGCCCACTGCGCCAGTGGATACAAGCAAAAGGAGGAGTAAAAACCATAGCTAAGCGTCTCTCGGGCAACAGCCCTATAAAGGGGATGAATAACTTTAAGACTACTTCTGCCAGTAGCAATATACCCCCAGATCCTCTGCAGATCTCCTTACAGAAGGTAATAGTCAATGGCTCTAACTCCACTACTACAGAGGGTGAAAATGCTGACTCCTCGCTTTCTTTTTACGCTTGCAGAGAGCCCACTCAGGGTCCTCATACAGCACTAGACCTAGCACTGACACCAATTTCACCCCAACAACCACCTCAAGCACCTGCAGCCTCTCCTATGGGAACTTCTTTGGATCTAATTTTAGGAAAACGCTTTTAGAACATCGTCAAGAAGTTCAGCATAGCTTCTCTCAATTAAGGGAGGACAACTGTAAAATGCAGAGCTGCTTGCAGGAGGTTAAAGGTAACTTGCACAATGTCACTGAGGAGATTGTTGAAATTCAGCAGAGGATTGTTACTGTTGAGGAAACTCTTGCTACTACTGTTATATCTTCAGATTGTCAGGATAGAGACATTGCGATACTCAAGAATAAGGTTGAGGATCTGGAAAATCGCCAAAGGCGCTAGAACCTGCGATTTTTTGGAATACCCGAAGGGTCAGAAGGGGCAGACGCCCGGGTATACATGGTCAAGCTTCTGCATAAAGCCTTCCCAGATCTATCTGACTGGGATTGGGATTCTCAAATACAAAGAGCTCATAGACTACCCATGTTTACTAAGAAAAAAGATAGCAGATTTCCTAGACCTATCCTGATTTATTTGGGAAACTTTTTATTAAGACAGGCGATTTCCATCAAGGCCAGGCCTAATACTCCGGTGACAGTTGATGATGTTACATTTTTCACGAAATCAGACGTTAGCAAAACCACAATGGACAAACGATGGGAGCTGCGTAAGCTGATAGACCCTTTAAAATCCATAGGGGCAGTGGTCTATCTCCAGGAGCCTGCCAGGCTTAAAGTTATAAAAGCAGGCCACACCCGTTTATTCAATGACGTTAAAGAGGCTGAACAATTTCTTGCCTCATTGGCAACTGATCGCTAACTTTCAAAAACTTTCAAAAAATAACGATCTTGATTGCTTATAGAGGGGTGGCTTTCTTCTTTTCTTCTCTTATTTTCTTCTCGTGTGTTTTTTCATATCTTTCTATATTCTCTACTCTTCTAATAAGGTACTTACGTATGATTTAATACGGAGAGAGGGAGTCCTTGAGGAGCTCCCACTGTCTGGGGGCCCATCCAGCGGCAGCAGAAGATAGGGGTAAGCTTCCGGGTAGGTACAGGGTGTGGGGAGGGATGTAGGTTGAGGTTAGGGGGAGTTTGTGGAAGGGGTGGGTGGGATCTAGGGGAAACTAAAAAAGGTGACACACGCAAGCACGATGTGAGGCACAAATTTATAATGTTAGAATTGGTTTTTTTGAAGCAGTTATTCAAGGCAAAACTGAATTAAGACATGTGTCAAGTTAACTGCCTTGCTTGGAATGTTTCAGGGCTTAATAACAAAAGCAAAAGACAACTTGTTTTTGAAGAATTAAAAATGTACAATCCTCACTTTGCACTATTAAATGAAACACATATAAGATACCAAGATAGGAAAATGTTGGAGCAAGGGGGTATGAGCTTTTGGTTTGCACATCTTTGAATGCCTCAATCCGTGGGGTGGCTATACTAAAGAGAAAAGTATTCAAGGTGGAAGTTAGTAGGGTTGCATCGGATAAAGCCGGAAGATGGGTAATTGCTCAAATTACGTTATCTAACCTCAAATATACCCTGTGCGCAGTGTATGGATCTAATCATGATGATGCAACAGTTTTTGACCGTTTAAACATTGAATTACTAGGCTGGGAGGGGGAGATATTACTTTTGGGGGATTTTAATTGTGTTATAAATTACGCAAAAGATACAACTAAGGGCATTCCCTCACAACGAATGTGCAAGACTAGGGCATCTATTTTAGAACTTGCCCGTATACATAAACTGAAAGATGTTTGGAGGCTCCTTCATCCTATGCTTGCTGGATATACTTACCACTCAATACCACATAAAATGTACTCACGTATAGATATGGCTTGGGCAACAAATCATATCTTGGAGTGCTGTAAAATGGAGATTTGCCCTAAAGTAACATCTGACCATAACCCCATAGTGCCAGTCTTTAAGATCGTATCTAAAAAGACAGAACCTAGACTATTCTCCTTTCCCAGACATTTGATATCTAATCCTAGGTTTACTTTTCTTTTGAAGGAACATATAAAAGAATTTCTAGAGTTTAATACTGATACGGCCAAAATTACTTCAGTATGGGACTGTTGTAAAGCTAGCATTAGAGGTTTTACCCAACAGTTTATCATACAGCAGAACGCCAATCGTAAGGAAGAGATCCGCCGTATCACATCAAGGATAAGGGGGCTAGAAGAACATTTGGCTGAAATTGCTAGAAAAGAAAGTGTGGTGGCTTCTTATAATCTAAACAAAGCTAAACTAGAACTTAAGCTGACAACGCTACGTTGTGAGACCAAGAAATTTTTAAGAGACAAAGTCACCACCAAACTACATAAATATAAATTCTCGCAATATGAGAGTGGCGACAGAATAGGTAAGATTCTCGCCTATAAAGTAGCTGACGATAGAGCCACTTCTTTAATAAAGAGCATAGAAGGTGTAGATGGTACCAATTATACTCGCCCAGACCAGATATTGCAACAATTTGTTGAATACTATACCAAATTATACACCCCAGAGGCTGTACCCCCTATGGAGCTAGTGGAAAATTATATTAGAAACAACTGGTGGCTAGAGAAGGATATAGTAGATATGGAAGAACTGGAAAAAGATTTCACTAAGGAAGAACTAGAATTAGCTATTTTTTCTCTTCCCTCTGGGAAGGCTGCGGGGGATGATACCCTGCCGATTGAAATTCATAAAATCTGCTGCGAGGAACTTCTCTCTGTATTTTGCTCAGTTATCAATCAGATTAGTATAACAGACAGGGCCCCGACCTCTTGGAACACTGCTAAAATTATCTTTTTTAAAAAAAAGAATAAACCACCTACAGAGTGCGGGTCGTATCGCCCAATCAGCTTGCTTAATGCCGATGCCAAGGTATTTGCTAAATTAATCGCCACAAGACTTTCTCCCCTCATGCCTAAGTTGGTTAGTGAACATCAGCATGGCTTTGTAGTAGGCAGGGATACAACTCAGCATGTAAACACGGCTATTACCTTGTTTGACATGGCAGCCATTAATCCCTCCCCACTCGGAATGATACTACTTGACGCTGAAAAGGCTTTTGACCGAGTGGGGTGGGATTATCTGTGGGCAATTCTTAAAGAAATTGGATTTAAAACTAAGTTTCTAACGAAAATTCAAGCACTCTATGACTGCCCCAATGCTTTAATAGGGTACGATTGTTTACTTTCATCTAGATTTTCAATTTTGAGAGGGACCCGGCAGGGATGCCCGTTATCACCTTTATTATTTGCTCTCGCTATGGAACCTTTTATTAATGCTATACAATCGCAGGTGATGATAAAACCATTTACATTTGGGGCAAACTCGCTTAAAATTACCGCTTACGCGGACGATCTGGCAGTTTATACAACTGATGTGATTGAATCTATGACAGGAATTATCAAAGAAGCAGGTGCTTTCGGTGAAGTTTCAGGATACAAACTAAACCTAGGCAAGACTCAAATCATAGTTAATTATAAACCACTGACACAAGTAGCGGGAATATGCCACGCTGCTACTTATTTAGGTATCAAGTTAACATCTAACATTAGGGATATAATGGCATTGAATTATGATGTTTTACTAAAAGACACTCAGACTCTCCTTAAAAAATGGCATAAGGTGCCTTTAAACCTTATTGGACGAATTAATCTTATCAAAATGAATATTTTGCCAACATTTTTGTATTTATTTAGATGCATTCCTTTGAAGATAAATAAAATATTTTTTAGGAAACTGGATGGCATATTGGGCAGTTTTATATGGGGCTTTAAAAAAAATCGCAGAGCCCTTTCTTCTCTGAAATTACCAATCATTAAAGGAGGGCTCAACTTTCCAGATTTCAGAATTTACTATTTTGCATCATTTTTGGGGCGGCTACAGAGCCTGTTTAATTCTAGTAATCCATATTTTTTCCACCAATTTATGTTAGGATCAGAATCTTTACAATTCTTGGCTAGAAATAACGACCCAAACTATTTTAAAAGAGTCAGGTTCAAGACCGCAAAAGACATAATTGGTATATGGAAGATATTAATTACTCAGAATAAAGCATCATTCTATCATTCTCTTTTAACCCTCTGGAACAACCCGGGCTTACCAAGTATTTTCAGTGATTCAGGATGTAAGATATGGGTGAATCAAGGCATAACTAGATTGGGGGACTTATATGGCTCATCAGGCTTTTTGGACTTTGATACACTTAGACTAATATATAAATTACCAGCATATACTTACTTTAAGTATATACAAATACGCGACTTTCTCATAGGGAAACTAAACCTTAAAGAGATTGTGGACTCAGATTTTTGGTTATGTATGTACAAAGGAGTTGGGAATAAGAAAGCTACTATCAGCCAAGGATATAAATGTTTTATTGAAAGCAAGATCGATGACTGTCCCAAATTAGCACAGAAATGGGCTTCACGGTTTACGACCGATATTCGTTCGAATGAAATTTCTTCTTTTTTAAACAAAATTGATACGCTAGTCCACTCTTCAAGCTTAAAACTTCAAGCATACAAAACGATATGTCAACTCTACTATACTCCTTTACAAATAAGTAAATGGGCCCCCAACAACACTTTCAATGATCGCACTAAATGCCCAAAATGTGACCTTCAGGCTGCTGACTTAGAACATATGCTGGTTCTTTGCCCTGCTCTTGCTTCATTTTGGGACAGCTTAGAAAATATCTTGAGAATGAAACAACTAATTGAGGTACCATTAACATCAGATATGATTCTCTTAGGCTTGCAGCCAAACACTTCTATATTTCAAGACCTAATTTTTATTTTACTAGCATGCGCAAGGCTGGTCTTAGCTCGAGCATGGATAGCGGAACAATCACCTCATGTAAACGATTGGTGGTGCTTGGTGAAAGAGACACATCATATGGAACTATTGTTGGCTAGGAAAAGAGGTGTTAAAGCACTGATCAAAAAAGATAGAATCTGGGGTTGCTTGTTCCCTACCTGTGAATTGAACTAATCTGAAATGAAGCCCTGTCTTATATTACTACGCTGCAATCCTTTTTACCTATCTTATTCTTTTGCCTTTTTTTCTTTTATTTTTATTCTTATCTCTTTCTTTTTTTTTGTTAAACTGCTTCTTGTAACATTTACGCAGATGCTGGAAGTTTTGTTAAATGAAATATTCTGTATGTATTTAAATTGCTTGTGTCACCCATAAATAAAAATGTTTAAAATTAAAAAATTAAAAATAAAGTTACATTTATTATATGGTAAGTATGACTAAAAAAATGTACTTTGTCATCACCCTTTGCTTTAAGCTTACTAATATTTTCTCAACCAACCTCACTCCTGTGTCTTTATTCTGCTTACCACACCTATTCTTATTTTCCATGTTTCCTCCAATTTCCCTATTTGCCCTCTCATATTCAACTTCTTTCAATCCCTATTCTTTACTTCACTTACCCTCTGTTCCCTTCCTTTGCTTCTTCACTCATTTTGTTTTTCTTAATTATTTATCTTACTCCTACACACACACCTCATCCCCCTCTCAACACATACACACACCTCTAACATACACCCCACACACACACCACACACACACCTCATACACACAAAAAAAAACACACACACTCTTCACATACACACACACATTCCATACACACACATACATCGCACACATATACACCCCACACCCATACACTCCTCACACATACTTCACACACCCTCACCTCCACCCACACCAAAACACCCCACACAGCCACACCCACAGACACACCTTACACACCCACACCCCGACCTACAGCCACTGACTCCCTATAAGTCACACACCCTGCATTACTTATCTTTCTTTGCTGTTTCACTCAAATCCATTCAGGTACTGTTTTCTTTACTCTCTTTGTCCTTTCTCTTTGTCACTCCCCATGTCTTATCCTAATTCAATTTTTCACCCTCTTTCACCCCTCTTTACTTACACTAACTGGTCTTTTCTTACCCTCACTCACCGTTCTTCATTTATCCCAGTTACGCCACTACCCTTCATTCTCAATTTTTAACTGTCCTTTCTTTTTCTTTCAACACTCACTCACATTCTCCCACTATCTCTACTTTAGTCTTCTTCCTCTCTCTTTTCCCTTCTTTCACTCCTTTAGTCATTTTACTTTTCTCACTTTCACCCTATTACACCTTCTCTGTTTTTTACTATGTAATTAATAATCCCTCTGTGTTCATCCTGTAGCTCTCTTTCTCTTAACATGACTCTCTTTGTGTTCTTCCCTCATGCTAACTCCTTCATTAAATTTTTTTTTTCTATTTTTGGGGGGTGGCGCGCCCCGGTACGCGTACCCTAAGAAGAAAAAAATTGACAGAGATTCATTAAAAATATAGGTTTATTTTTATAAATGAAAGGTAGTTCTAAAAAGAACTGTTTTTTTTCTTCTTTTTGTTGTTTTATATATTTTTTTTGGTTTTTTGAAAATTTTGTACTTTTTTTGGCTTTTCAAAACAATTTTATATTTTTTTTTGTTTTTTTTATGGGGAGAAACAAAAAACAGGGAATTGTAAATGGCTCAACAGGAGAAAAAAACAAAAAACGGAAACAATTACTTTTTTTGGGGCAATTGTGATTGTCACCAGCAAGGACGACGAGCTTTACGCTCTTGTCAGCATAGGCGATGAGCTTGCCACATTCAATGCATGTAATTCTAAAATCAGCAAATCGTGGCTGAATACAAGGCATCGTCTCCGTTGTTTCTGGTCCCGATTGAGCGGGTTCCTTTCTTTTGGAGCTGGTCCTTGAAAACTGGGGAGGTGACTGGCCAGTTCCCTGATCTCTGCTCGAGAATAGTTGTTAGGGTGCTTCCGGGTCATATGCCTAATCATGGTATTATTACCAAATGAATATTTTTGTCTGGATTGCCCCTTGAGAGTTGTTCGCCACAGATTAGGCAAGTTACCTTGGCCGCATTCACTTTTTTCTTGCCCTCTGGGAGTGAAAAACACTCCCATACAATGTGTTCTTTTGGCTTGTGTGGGGTATTTTGTTCAGGCAGCCATCTTCTCCCCTCCTCCTCTTCCTCCTCCTCCTCTTCTTCACCACCAATGTATTGTTGTGGTGGTCCTCTTGATGATGGTGGTGGTGGTGGTGGTGGTGCAGATGCTCCAGCTGTTGCTGCAACAGTAGCCATTTCAAAGTACAAAACAATTGTCTCTGTAGATGAAACAGGTCTTCCTCAGTCAAAGGACAAAGTCAGAATAAGGAAGAAAGGTGGGTTTTTCCATCATTTGGGAAAAAAACTGTCCTGAACCAATCAGAAGTGTTATTTTCAGGTCACAAGACCCAGGCTTTACTCATTTGGAAAAAAACCTGTCCTGAACCAATCAGAAGTGTTATTTCTCCAGTATTTGGGGTGTCTTTTATAGATTCACATGCCTGAATCATTCCCCGTCGTCGGAGTGGGAGTCCCACGGTATATAAAAAAGCAATATAATATGCCTGTAATAACCAAAAAACCTTGGTAATAACCAACCAGGAAGTAAAGTAGCCCTAGCTACAGGTTCAAAAAGCTCACACACTCATGACTATCCTAGTCATTATGTTAGACCAAACTGCGGCCAATCAGGCGACAGCACCCACCAGAATGTTCTCCCCAGAGGCTCAGGCTCTCAGATTTTCTACCGCACGTCGTGTGAAGGGAGTCTCCCTGAGCTCTGCTCAGTTTTCACTTACTTTGGTTGGTTTTTTAACCTTCAAAGAATGTCTACTTCTAAATCCCTTTTTAGGGCTTGTGATTCCTGTGGGAAGTTAAGGCTGTTTAAGGAGGACCCTCACAAGACATGTATATACTGTTTGTATCCGGATCATGAGGCAAAGGAATGTAAAATCTGCAGAACCTTCCCTCAGAAGACCCTCAGAGACAGAGAAGGTCGTCTGCTCCTGTGGCTCCAGAGGATAAAGGACAAGGACGCCCCTCTTTCAGAGGTAGGGAGCATTACCTCAGGTTCTTCTGTCTCCTCAAGGAAGAGAACAAATGAGGCAGAGTTGGCTTCTCCTAGGGCAAAAACTTTGAAGAAGGCCCAATCCTCTCAGGATTCTGGTTTGCCTACTACCTCCAAGAAGGTGTCTCCTGTGACATCTACGCCCTCAGGAAAAACTGAAAAATCTTCAGTTTCCAAAGCACCTGCTCCTAAGGTTTCACCTCAGATTACACCTCTGACCAGGACAGAATCGAGAGCAGCCTCATCGTCGCCGTCTCTTCATGTGGTCACTTCTTCCACTTCAACAGTGACTTTCTCCTCACTAAAATCATCTATGGTGATGTCTTCAGCCTCCTCACCGTCGACATTGGTTCATGTGCAAATTCGACCCATTTCGTCGACGAAGATAGTCCCATCGATCGTCGATGGGAAGCAGGAAGGTACCGTCGACGGGCTCTTCGACGTTGACTCAATCGTCGACGACTTTATTGTCGTCGACGAAGAAGACCCTACCGTCGACGACGTCCCCGTCAACGAGGCTACCGTCGACGTCGTCCTCGACGACGAAATTACCGTCGACGACACCATCGACGACGAAGTTACCGTCAACGACCTCCTCGTCGACGAAGTTAACGTCGACGACCTCCTCGTCGACGAAGTTACCGTCGACGAAGAAAGTGATACATCCGTCGACGAGCTCCTCGTCGACGAAGCCGATATTACCGTTGACGAAGAAGAAAACATCCTCGTCGACAACTTCATCGTCGACGAAGCCATTACCGTCGACGGTCGTACCGTCGACGACGGATCTCGCAACGCAAGGGGAAGCAGGCTTGTCATCATCAACGGTGATTCCGTCGACACCCCCACTGTCAACCTGTATGACAATGCAAGTGTGGTCTGCGGGAGCATCCTCAATATCTTTGCCATCACCGGCGACCACTGCTTCGCTCCTACAAAAACGTGGTTCCACCTCCACAACTTTGTCTCCTCTGAAACTTCCGGAAAAATTGTTGGATTCTAAAGAGGAAGAATCCTACGAAGATGAAAATTTCCGTGCCGCCAGGAGCCGTTCGGACTTGCTCATAAAGGTACAAGACCTGGATCAAGACGAAGAGGAAGAAGATTTACAAGAGCACGCTAGTCGGCAGACTGGGTCTACACCTGGCATGCAAATGCCTACAGAATTGTTCCAAAACCTCCAATATATGTTGAGCGATTATTATCGCAGATTTCCACCTTCGGAATCAGGTGAATCTCATGTCTCTACGCCTAGGCCAAGACCATCCACGGCAACTTTAGGACTTCAAGAATCTAATCCTCGAGTGGCAACTGGAGAAGCTCGGCCTGCACTACCTACTTCACCAGTACCTTCCCATCAGGTAGAGGGGGACAATTCGTCAGAAGATGAACGAGAAGATGGTGAATTAGATGACAAGTCGGAATCGTCGGAGTGGGACGAGTATCAGGCTCAAACCCCTTCTCCAGCAGCCCCGCCTACGGCGGAATCTCCACCGGTAGACATTGCCAGATTCCATAAGATTATGGATAGAGCTACTAAGAGGTTCCTCATCACAATGGAAGCTAAACAAGACGAATGCTTCCTGTATGATTTTAAAGACTTGCCCCAAAGACAAAGTTGGTCGATTCCCATTATTGACTTCATATGTGTTAGGAGAAGGGCCAACTTCCACAGGAGCGAAGAAGAATCCCTCCACCTCCAGGACACAGAAGCAGGAATGCGATATCAGATTATACAACACTCCTGTCTACTGTCTCCTAAAAGTATGAGGGAATTTACCCAAGGAGTGTCCACCACTCTCCTCATACGAGGGGTAACAAATAACAGAAGGCGTCTCAGGGGATGGTCCAGGCTAGGAAACAAAAAGCAAGTTATGAACAGTAACACTCCCTACGGTTATTCTGTTTAAACATAGCGAAACATTGACATGTGTGATTAATTATGGATCTTACCCCAACTGTAGGTCGGGCGAGCTTCATCGATGAGTCCAGGCAACAGGGAGGGGGCCAAAAGAACTCACGAAGGACTCAACACACCTCAGACGCAAACAATATTTTAAAGGAAGGTGAGGTGAACCGACCGGCTGTCTGAAGGGGGGGCCAGTGCAGCGGAGCAGTACAACCATACACCAAACACAAGCAAACAAACACAGAAAAGGAGTGAGGGACACCGACCGGCTGCACAGGGGGCAAGTACAGCGGAGCAGTACCCACTCAGGAGGTGAGACACCCGGCCCCTAGTAAGACAGGGCGGAGCGCTCACACTCGATAGGAAGTCCCAAAAGAATGATATCAGCAAAGGAGGTAATGCAGCCACCAATAAAAGAAGAGACTGAATGAAGTGAACGGACGACGCCCGCAAAATGCGTGAGCGATGGCAGGGGCGTCGCGTTCACCGGTATTAGAAGCGGCGAAGAAATGCCGAGTACCGTTTAGGCAAACACACACACTCCAAGAGCAGGAATTCAAAGGGACAAGGGGCAGCAACCAAGAATAACAGCGTCTATACTCAAGAACCCCAGCAGAGAGTCCTCAAGACGCCAGCACAACACACGAGCAGGAACCAGGAAGTGGAGAGGGGGCGTGGTCAGAAAGGAGTAAGCCAAGCAACGACGGTAGTGCGCTGCTCCTCCTTATTCCCCTTAGGGAAGGTCTATGAAGTACATGCTCATACAATAAGGGGCCACAAAAAAGTGTCAGAACCGCACTAATCACACAAGTCAAGGCTGATTCCTAACAGTACCCCTCCTTAAAGACCTATTCACTGGACCAGGTTTCGAGGGATGCAATCTGTGAAACTGTCGGATCAATCGAACTGCATGTATATTTTCCGCAGGTTCCCAGGATCTTTCTTCTGGGGGATATCCTACCCAATCTATGAAGTACTGAAGTTTACCTCGGATTCGTCTGGAGTCAAAGATTTTGCTTACTTCATATTCTGTTTCTCCGTCTATCTGTACTGGAGGGGGAGGGATTTCAGGGACAAGAGAAGGTATGTATTTCTTGATCAAGGAACTGTGGAACACTGGATGGATTTTCATGCATGGGGGTAGATGGAGTTTCAAGGTGACAGGGGTGAGTATTTTCTCTATTGGGAAGGGCCCTATGAATCTCGGTTGGAATTTTTTCGACCCCTCCATTCTGAGGTTTTTTGTGGACAGCCACACTTTCTCTCCTATCGTGTATACAGGCTCTGTTCTACGATGCTTATCGGCTTGTCTCTTCATTGCTTCTTTAGCCTTTTCTAGCTCTGTCTTTGCTGCTTCCCATGTGCTCTGGATGTGGGCATGATGTTTTTCTAAAGCGGGTACTGTAATGTCATCGGGGGGCAATACAATGGGGAGCATTCTAGGGTGTTGGGCGTGTACAAAGAAGAAAGGAGAGACCTTGGTGGCTGCATGGCTGGAATTGTTGTAAGCAAATTCAGCTAAAGGGAGTGCTTGAACCCATGTAGATGGAATAGTTGTTAATAAACACCGCAGGAATTGCTCTAACGTTTGGTTAGTTCTTTCGGTTTGCCCATCTGTTTGGGGGTGATATGCGGTAGAAAGCCTGTGATCAATACCCAACACCTCACACATTCCTCTCCAGAACTTAGAGACAAACTGGGGACCTCTGTCTGAGATGATAACTGTGGGTAACCCATGTAATTTCACCACTGTGTCCAAAAATACAGCCACTAGTTCTTTAGAGGAAGGTACTTTCTTTAGAGGAATGAAATGACTCATCTTGGACAGCAGATCTACCACTACATAGATAGTAGTATAGCCTTGACATGGTGGTAGATCCGTCATGAAGTCCCTACTAATAGTATGCCATGGTGCAGGGGGTATGGCTATATGCTTTAGAAGCCCTGTGGGTGCACAATGAGAAGCCTTTTGGCGGGCACATATCGCACAAGAGTGTACATATTCCAAAACGTCTTGAGACAAAGATTCCCACCAAAACCATCTGCGGCATAGTTCAATAGTCTTACGCCCACCTGTATGTCCTGCCAAAGGGCTACTATGACACCATACAATGATTTTTTGTCTCAAGGGAGAGGCAGGCACAAACATCTTATTGTCATGATAATATATCCCTTCTTTGATGGTGTGGAGGGGCTGTTGTAACCACTCAACAGATGGGATAGCTACGAGTAGGCCCTTGAGGTCCTCAAGAAGTGTGTGGTCCTTTTCCCCCACCCCAAGGATCTTGTTTTCAGGGATGATTGGAAGTGGTTGTTCTCGGTTGGGGCGTTCATCCAGTCCTAGACGGGACAATGCATCAGCTTTTCCCTGTTGTGTACCGGGCCTGTAAGTGATCACAAAATCATATTCACTGAAGAACAACAACCACCTCATTTGTCTTGGCGTGAGCGCTCTGGCAGATTTAAAAAATTGAAGGTTTTTATGGTCAGAATAAATGGTAACCACATGGGGAGACCCTAATAAATGATGTCTCCATTCCTGAAAGGCCAATTTGATGGCCAACAGTTCTCGCTCCCCTATGGTGTAGTTTCTTTCCGCAGGTAGTAAGGTTTTGGAAAAGTAAGCTATGGGATGCATTTGACCGGTATCAGTATCTCGTTGGGAAAGAATACCCCCTACTGCATATTGCGAGGCATCAGCCTCCACATAAAAGGGTTGAGTATTGTCAGCGTGTCGAAGAATAGGAGCTGAAGTGAACTTATCTTTTAAGACACAAAATGCTTGTTCTGCCTCGAGTGTCCAGACAAAAGGCACCCCTTTTCTCAAGAGCTTTGTGATGGGGGAAACTGTTTCAGAAAAACGATCAATGAATCGCCGATAGAAATTGGCGAATCCTAGAAAGGATTGTATTTCCCTGACCGAAGTGGGACTTTTCCATTGCACCAAAGCCTCTACTTTCTTGGGGTCCATTTGCAGGCCACCAGGTTTAATGGTAAAACCCAAGAAGTCAACTTCTGTGGTGTGAAATGTGCTTTTATCCAATTTGGCATATAATTGATTCTCCTGCAACTTGTGTAGTATTCTTTGGACATGCTCAACATGATCGGTTTCATTCTGTGAGAAAATAAGAATATCATCGATATAGACTATTACAAAAATATCGATGTACTCTCTCAGGATGTCATTAATGAAGTATTGGAATGCCGCCGGGGCATTGCATAACCCGAACGGCATTACGCAATACTCATAGAGTCCGAATTTGGTACGAAAGGCAGTTTTCCATTCGTCTCCCTGTTTTATCCTGATCAAATGGTAAGCACCCCTGAGGTCGATTTTTGTGAATATCGTTGCTCCTTTAATCTGGTCTAGAAGGACAGGAATCAGAGGAAGAGGGTATTTGTTTTTTATGGTTATTTTGTTCAAGGCTCTATAGTCCAAGCAAACCCTGAGCCCTCCTTCCTTTTTATCGATAAAAAACAAAGGGGAAGAAACAGGTGACGTGGAAGGTCTGATGAATCCTTTGGCAAGCATTTCATCCAGATAGTTTTTTAGGTAGTCGTTTTCTGAGGGAGTCAAGGCATAAATGCGACTACAGGGTAAGTCTGCACCGGGTATCAGGTCAATCCTGCAATCATAGCTCCTGTGCGGAGGCAATTTGGTAGCCTCCTGCTCACTAAATACATTGGAAAACTCTGAATATTGGTCAGGCAAACACGAGTCCACCCCTGATTGTACTGCACAAAATAACGGCAAGTCCGGTTCTCTGGCTTCCTGGTAACAGTGTTTTCTACAAAAGGGAGAACTCAAGGTAACAGTTCTCTTCACCCAGTCTATAGCGGGATTGTGTATCTGCAACCATGGGACTCCCAAGATAACACCAAAATTGGGGGCATCAATCAGATCAAAAACAAGGTTCTCTGAGTGACCGTTATTGAACACGATAATCAGTGGTGGGGTTTGATAACTGATCATTCCGGAAGATAACTCAGATCCATCCACCGCCCAAATGGATTCAGGCTGAGGTTTAGCGATAAAGGTAAGACCCAATTGTTTGGCTAGTTGGATGTCAAAAAAATTCCCGTAGCTCCGGAATCTAAAAGAACGGACATGGTATATTGCCTTTTGTTCAAATACGTGAGAGTAATGGGTACAGTGAAATGTTTAACCACTATTACTTGTCTGGAGGAGATCTGTGGAGGGTTTGAGCTTGAGGAATCGACCTCTTTGTTCCTCAAGCTTTCAAGTTTTCCGAACTAGAAAGACTGCTTACAGATTGCTTTGGGGTTTTAGGGCGCACAGGACATTCTCTAGCGAAAGGCCCTCCTTTTCCACAGTAGAGACAAAGATTCAGTTTCCTTCTCTTCTCTTTTTCTTCTGTGGATAGAGGCCCGCGAATTCCCCCTATTTGCATGGGTTCTGGGGCATCTTTCGATATGGGTTTCTCAGTTCTGTGGAAGACCATTTTGGGCACGACAGTACGATTCCTTTCTCCTTTTCTCTCATGCAACCTATGGTCTAATTTCACTACCAGATCAATAAAGGAGGCACAGTCCTCTGGGGGATTCACTATCTGAGAGAGTAGGTCCTTTATTTCCTCACATAGTCCCCGGTAAAACAAGGAGGTTCTTTTGTCTTCGGGCCAGTGGGTTTCGGCTACCAAGCGGTTGAAATTGGTTATATAAGAGAGTAGATCCTTGGAACCTTGTTTAAGATTAAGTAGCTCAGTGTCACTAGCTTGCATGTATGAATGCTTAGCAAAAAGACTCCTCATTTTGTCCTTAAACTGATCGAGATCATACAACAAGGGATCGTTATTCTGTACTAGAGGTACAGCCCATTCTGCTGCGTTCCCGGCTAGATAGGAAATGATAAAAGACACTTTGGCCGAATCGTCTGGAAAGGAGGCCGCTTTGCATAGGAACTGGAGTTGGCATTGATTCATAAAAACATCAAATTTAGTGCTATCTCCTGAGAATCTAAGGGCACAGGGTTAGGGGTGTGCACCGTGACTTGAACAGGGGAAGCAGTGGGATCAGTGCTAGCTCTCGTGTCTTGTTCTGTTGGTGAAAGCGTGAATTTGGCAGGCTGAATATAGCTTTTGCGAGCTTTAGGGATGGTGCCTGTTCTCAACTGATGGACTTCTGCAAGTAATCTCTGATTTTCTGTTCCTAATCTGCCTACTTCTGTCTGAAGGGCCACAAAAGCTGCCATTAAATCCTCCATAGTAAGGGTCTGGGGTGCAGGGCCCGAAGCCTCCATAGAGTGGTCAGGATTCATCCTCGCTCAGGGGAAGGATAATTCGTGGGCTTGGCTTTCTGTTAGGAGAAGGGCCAACTTCCACAGGAGCGAAGAAGAATCCCTCCACCTCCAGGACACAGAAGCAGGAATGCGATATCAGATTATACAACACTCCTGTCTACTGTCTCCTAAAAGTATGAGGGAATTTACCCAAGGAGTGTCCACCACTCTCCTCATACGAGGGGTAACAAATAACAGAAGGCGTCTCAGGGGATGGTCCAGGCTAGGAAACAAAAAGCAAGTTATGAACAGTAACACTCCCTACGGTTATTCTGTTTAAACATAGCGAAACATTGACATGTGTGATTAATTATGGATCTTACCCCAACTGTAGGTCGGGCAAGCTTCATCGATGAGTCCAGGCAACAGGGAGGGGGCCAAAAGAACTCAGGAAGGACTCAACACACCTCAGACGCAAACAATATCTTAAAGGAAGGTGAGGTGAACCGACCGGCTGTCTGAAAGGGGGGGGGCCAGTGCAGCGGAGCAGTACAACCATACACCAAACACAAGCAAACAAACACAGAAAAGGAGTGAGGGGCACCGACCGGCTGCACAGGGGGCAAGTACAGCGGAGCAGTACCCACTCAGGAGGTGAGACACCCAGCCCCTAGTAAGACAGGGCGGAGCGCTCACACTCGATAGGAAGTCCCAAAAGAATGATATCAGCAAAGGAGGTAATGCAGCCACCAATAAAAGAAGAGACTGAATGAAGTGAACGGACGACGCCCGCAAAATGCGTGAGCGATGGCAGGGGCGTCGCGTTCACCGGTATTAGAAGCGGCGAAGAAATGCCGAGTACCGTTTAGGCAAACACACACACTCCAAGAGCAGGAATTCAAAGGGACAAGGGGCAGCAACCAAGAATAACAGCGTCTATACTCAAGAACCCCAGCAGAGAGTCCTCAAGACGCCAGCACAACACACGAGCAGGAACCAGGAAGTGGAGAGGGGGCGTGGTCAGAAAGGAGTAAGCCAAGCAACGACGGTAGTGCGCTGCTCCTCCTTATTCCCCTTAGGGAAGGTCTATGAAGTACATGCTCATACAATAAGGGGCCACAAAAAAGTGTCAGAACCGCACTAATCACACAAGTCAAGGCTGATTCCTAACAATATGGAAGGAAGGTCTGAAAATAATGAAGACGCCAAATTCTCTGCCAGCAGTACTACCTAGAGTGGATAAGAAATATAGAGCACCTAGTTCTTCACCTGCATGCCTCATTGGTCAGGCTAAGACGGAGTCCGTAGTCACACAGGCAGCACAAAGGAGAGACAGAAATCCAGCTGCACAGGTCTCTGTTCCCCCGGATAAGGACGGTAAACGTCTTGACTCGATAGGGAAGAAGGTGTCAACTATTGGGGCAACCACAGTCCGAGCCGCAAATTCACTAGCAACACT
The DNA here is from genome assembly GCF_964261635.1 of Lissotriton helveticus. Taxonomy (NCBI): domain Eukaryota; kingdom Metazoa; phylum Chordata; class Amphibia; order Caudata; family Salamandridae; genus Lissotriton; species Lissotriton helveticus. Next base: position 695,931,130 of record NC_136068.1, read on the forward strand.
TGGGAGGTATGATAGGCAGATGTGGTCCGACATATCGCCTTTCATCGAGAAGCTTGCCGAACCGGATAGATCTGAAGCAAAAAAGGTCCTGTTAGAGGGCGAGAGCGTTTCCTCTGAGATAATTGATGCTGCAGTGGACGTGGCAGCCACAGGTTTTCGACAGCTGGCAGGAGCAGCTGTTCTCCGAAGGCAAGGCTGGTTGAAGGCTACATCTTTTCACTCGGAGGTCCATACAAAGATCATGGACATGGCCTACGATGGAGAGTTCCTCTTTGGTCAACATGTGGATGAGGCTTCACAGGCCATAAAGAAGGACACAGAGACGGCACGGTCGCTGGGTTCTCTTCAATTTCGAAAATCTTCCTTTCGTGGTGCAAGAGGAAGAGGCAGTTTCTCGAACAGAGGAAATTATTCACAGCAACGCTCCTACAGTAATACCCAAGGCAATCAGAGATACCAGCCATACCGTCAACAAACATATGGCCAAAGGAGAAATAATTACTCTCAACCAAGAGGTAAAACCTCTTATCGAGGAAGAGACAACAAGAGCAAGTGAGAGTCACATCCTGCCACCACTTTGTCCCAGCCTGAAACAATTTGGAGGAAAAATATCCCGTTTTTACTCAAATTGGTCCAAGATTACCACGGACAGATGGGTCCTGGACGTGGTTTCCAGAGGTCACATTCTCGAATTCGTCAAAGCCCCTCCAAATTCTCCCCCAAGAGGACCACCCCCAGCCCACCTCAAGGAGCTGTTTTCCCAAATTCACTCTATGATTCGGAAAGGAGCAATAGAAAGGGTACCTCAACATCAGAAAGGAACAGGCTTTTATTCATGATTTTTCCTGATCCGCAAGAAGTCGGGGGAATGGCGCCCCATCCTCGACCTGCGTGCCCTCAACAAGTACCTCAAAAAATTATCTTTCAGAATGTTGACGCTTCAAGAAATCCTCCAGTTTCTCTCAGTAGGAGATCACATGGCAACACTCGACCTTCAAGACGCATACTTCCACGTGCCCATCTTTCCCAGGCACCGGAAGTTCTTGCGGTTCAGAGTGGCTGGCAGGGACTTCCAGTTCAAGGTACTCCCCTTTGGGCTACGTTCGGCCCCCAGAGTCTTCACAAAGATGTTAGCCCCGGTGGCTGCACGCCTGAGACTAGAGGGAGTTCGAATGTATCCATATTTGGACGACTGCCTTATCAAGGCTAGTTCCATCGACCTTGCAAGAACTCACGTTCAGAGATGTCTATCACTATTCCAGAGCCTGGGGTTTTCGGTGAACTTCAAAAAGTCCCACCTATCTCCATCTCAGAGAAAGTCTTTCCTGGGAGCCACGCTGGACACAAGACTCGCCCAGGTGTTCATATCAAAAGAAAGGCAAGCGAAGATTCGCAAGATGTCCTCATCTCTGCTGGGAAGAAGGTGCGTTTCTGTTCGCAAGTTCAAGTCTTTCCTCTGGATGCTCTCGTCATGTATCCCTCTCACCCCCAACGGTCGCCTGCAAATGAGACCTTTGCAGGAGGAACTCAGTCGTCAGTGGGTGCAAATCACAGGTTCATTCGAGGACGTCGTCAACTTAACTCCTCGGATGAAAAATTCTATCCAGTGGTGGGGGCAAGATCGCAACCTACAAGTGGGATGCACATTCCTGACAGAAGGGCCCAGATTCATCGTGACCACGGATGCTTCTCTGGAGGGCTGGGGCGCCCATCTCCAAGGGATGACAGTCAGTGGCAAATGGAACATCCAGCAAAGGAAATGGCACATAAATCTACTGGAACTGAGAGCCATTTTTCTCGCTCTGAAATCCTTTCAGGTGATCTTGGAGGGCTCTACAGTGTTGATACGAACGGACAACACAACCAGCATGCATTACCTGAACAAACAGGGGGGCACAAGATCAGCCCGGTTGTCCCGTCAGGCGCAGGAGATTTGGCATTGGGCCCTGGATCACAACATCAATCTGTCGGCAGTCCATGTTCCAGGGGATGCCAATGTCCTTGCGGATTCACTCAGCAGGTCCGCAGGGAGCAATCACGAATGGGAACTGCATCAACCTTCCCTGGATCAGATATTCCAAGAGTGGGGCCATCCCAACCTGGATTTATTTGCAACAGCCCAGAACCGGAAATGCCAACGCTTTGCAAGCTGGATTCCCCACAAGGACTCGTGCGGGGATGCCATTTCGATGAATTGGTGTCGAATATTTGCATACGCCTTTCCGCCAATTCCGTTGATTCCCAGTGTCATCAGTAAGATGAAGAGTCAACCATGTCGTCTACTCCTGATTGCTCCGAGGTGGCCCCGGAAATGTTGGTTCACCGAGCTTCTCCTCCTCTCGGAGTGCGAACCAATACAACTGCCTTGAATACCGAATCTCCTCACAGTTCAGGAAGGCAAAGTGTACCATCCGGACCCAGCTTCGCTGAAATTGTCAGCTTGGCCCCTCAGCACAATGAATTCGCCCACTTAGACATTCTTCATAATTGTCAAGAGGTGTTGGCTAACGCCAGAGCACCATCGACCATCAAGACCTACAAACTTAAGTGGAAGCGTTTCTGTGCCTGGTGCCAGACTGTTAATCTACATCCTTTTCATGCTAGACCAGAGCAAATACTACCTTTCTTCCTGCAACTAGCGAGATCAGGTTTAGCGCATTCAACCCTGAAGGTGTTTCTGGCAGCCATTTCCCGTTCCGTCAGGACGGATCGAACTCTCTGTTGCCATCAAGAATAATCCAGCAATTTTTCAAAGGTCTATTTCGCATGTTTCCACCAATTCGACGGCCGCCTCCCGCTTGGCATTTGAATGTGGTACTAACCCAGCTCATGCGTCACCCCTTTGAGCCGATACATAAAGTTGACCTGAAATTTATTACTTGGAAGGTCTCCTTATTATTGGCTTTAACATCTACAAGAAGGGTCAGTGACATTCAGGCTTTCACGTCTAAATCACCTTTTTTGCAATTTACCTCTGATTCGGTGATACTGCGTACCAACCCAAGGTACATGCCCAAGGTCCCGTCAGACTTTCATTTAAATGAACCAATAATACTCAAGACATTTTTTCCAAATCCACAAACACCGGCTGAACAAGCTTTGCACTCTTTAGACATCAAGAGGTGCTCAAGTTTTATCTTTCAAGGACTTCAACATTACGCAAGACAGATCAGCTGTTTGTGGCCTATGGCAGACTGCGCCAAGGCTGTGCAGTGTCCAAACAGACTATCGCCAGATGGGTCTCGTCAGCAATCGCACTCTGTCATCAACAGGCAGGTAGACCCTTGCAGGCCTTACCAAGAGCGCATTCTACAAGGGCAGTTTCCTCTTCCACTGCTCTGTTTGCTGGGGTGCCTCTTCTGCACATCTGTAGAGCTGCAACGTGGTCCAGCAGGCACACGTTCACGAGACACTACTGTCTGGACTCAGCTAGTGATGCAGATGCTTCGGTGGGAAGAGCAGTTCTTCGTAATCTTTTCCAATAAGATGAGCCTCTGTTCTCCCGCCTCCTCTATGCTCTTTCTAGACGCTTTACCATGTTTCTTTTGCATTTTATCATTATGCATGTATACTATATACTGTTAGCGTCTATGAGCATTGGTTTTTTCTGTACTGCTATCTAATCTGATTCAGGCATGTGAATCTATGAAAGACACCCCAAATACTGGAGAAGAACAATAGTTACTTACCTGTAATCTGTGGTTCTCCAGTATTGGTGTCTTTCATAGATTCACATGCAACCCGCCCACCTCCCCTCAGAGGCTCCCTCAGGCAAAATTATGTTGGTTTCACTCCTGTGCGAGAAAATCTGAGAGCCTGAGCCTCTGGGGAGAACATTCTGGTGGGTGCTGTCGCCTGATTGGCCGCAGTTTGGTCTAACATAATGACTAGGATAGTCATGAGTGTGGGAGCTTTTTGCTCCTGTAGCTAGGGCTACTTTACTTCCTGGTTGGTTATTACCAAGGTTGTTTGGTTATTACAGGCATATTATTGCTTTTTTATATACCGTGGGACTCCCACTCCGACGACGGGGAATGATTCAGGCATGTGAATCTATGAAAGACACCAATACTGGAGAACCACAGATTACAGGTAAGTAACTATTGTTCTTTCAGATCACAAGACCCAGGCTTTACTCATTTGGAAACCAAAACTGTTCTGCACCAATAGAAAGTGTTATTTTCTGGTCACATGACCCGACGCGCTTACGCTACGCGCCCGTAGTCGCGCTCCGGGGCGCGCCCGCGGGTGCGTAGCGTAAGCGTGTCAGGACATTCCGTGCTTTCGGTTGCGACGCATCACGCGTCTACGCGATACGTCACGATGTTGTTTTCGTTCGCGGGAATAGCGCTAACGGGACGCTCCCCGGTACGCGCCCCAAGGCGCGCCGCGATCGTATGCGCACGCGTGCTTCCGGGTGCGCTTACACTGTGCGTCATATGACGCATCACGTGTCTACGTGAAACGTTACGATGTTGTTTTCGTTCGCGGGAATAGCGCTAACGGGACGCTCCCTGGTGCGCGCCCCAAGTTAAAAATAAAAAATAAATTTAAAAATTGATACAATTATACAATATAAAATTCGTTTTAAAATTTATTATTTTTTATACCTATAAAGATTTGCTATTAAAAAACCATTGAAATTCACTGAAAAAACCATAGGTTTCACACCAGTTATAGTTAGGAATTAGCATTTAAAAAACCTATTAAATTCACTGAAAAAACATAGGTTTTACACCAGTTATAGTTAGCCGGAAGTTTTACTCGCATAAAACCATTGAAATTCCCACGTTATAGTTAGTTGGACTCACTATAACTTGCGCGTGCAATGCACTGCTGATGACGTCACATATTACATCACTCATGTAACCGTGATCAAGGACAGTTGACCTGTCTGAAACGCGTAGGTGGGGAACCTACAAGAAATAAACTAACAAGTCATACAATCGAGGTAGTGTGCGGCGTCTTCTTTTGAAGAATCTTTGCTGTAACCATTGTTTTGCGAGGGTGTCCTGAACCTCGCCGCCAGCACCAGCTTTTGTTTGCTCTTCTCATACTGGGACATTTGCTGCAACTATATATATATATATATATATATATATATATATATATATATATATATATATATATATATATATATTACCTACTGGCGGTCGCCAGTAGGTATATATAGTTAGGATTTTTTCCCTATGGGATTTTTGAAAATTCTATGTCTAATAACTTTGTTGTTTGTGGACGGAATTGGCTGAAATTTTCTGGAAAATGGAACATTTTGTTTCTGAGCAGCCCTTGGAAATTTGGGGGGGTTTCGTCAAGGGGGGGCCGAGAAAAAAGGGGGGTCCCAAAACGTGTTTTTAACGTTGAGTTTTCCATAGGGCGGTTGGCCTCACTTTTAGCCCGAAAGGCTGAATGTATTTGCATGAAACTTGGCAAAATTGTAGGGACTGGTAGCCCGATGTGCCTTTTCTAGGTCTCAATATATGTGCTCCAGTGGATTTTGAGAAATTAACGTTTAAAAAAAGATATATATCTGTAAGCGCGCTCTGGGCAGCGCTCCGGTCCGCGGACCTTAAGCGTACCGGAACTTCGCGTAGCTAAGCTGATTGGCTCTCCGGTGTCTGTCAACATTCTAAACAGTCCGGAGCGGCCGCCATCTTGTCTCTCGGTAGGATTGAGAGACAAGAGGAGGCCAAAACAAAGGCGAAAATGACCATAAGGGGGCATACTAGATCCTCCCTGACCCCCTAGGTTTAATGTGGAGGTTTTAAAAGGGCCCCGCGGGGCAAAAAAAACAAAAAACATTTTTTGTTTTTTTTTGCGTGGGGAGCGCCCGGTCCGCGAACCGGGAAGCGTTCTGGGCAGCGTACTGCAATGAAAAATGAATGATAGACTTTTCAAATGCTGTATGTTAATTGATTGTTGTTTTTGTTGATTATTTTTTATTTTCTTTATTTTTTAAGCATTTTTTTTTATTGTGATTGTGTTTCATAATTTATTAAACTTTCTAACATTTCATTGTCAGAAATTTCATAATTATCATTGAATATACATTGTAGTCTCTGAGGGTGTAAAATGTCCTCATTTTCAAGGAGGTTATCTACTGCTTGTACACATTGCAGTAGTTCTTTGTCCCAAGTTTCATCGAAAAATTCAATATCATTTTCATCAATGATTTCTTGGCTGCTCTCTTGCAGGACAATTTGAAATTCAACTTTCTGTTCGCCTTCCATTTTGCCTGAAATTTAGATAAAAAAAATATATATTAGTAGAGATAGGGCACTGTTGGGATTAATTTTGGGCAGTGTATAGTATCAGAGTGGAAGTAGGAATATAAAAAAGTGTATGTGATTTAACGTAAGTAAATTCATAATTATACAAGAGAAGCCTAACTCCATCCATAACTATAACAGAGAAGTCTATCAAAATCTATAACTACTACAGAGGGATAGTATATAACTATCAGAAAAAGTTTACCATATTAACTTATAGTGCACAATATACTTCAGTTTTAAAAATAAAAACTTACCTTTAGATAGAAGTTGAAGGAATTAGTGAAAATCCTATTGAAATGTACACCAAGAAGTAGTAGTCAAAATGGCTGTGTTTTCTTCTCTTCCTTTATATATATTCAGGTATATAACCAATCAAATGTCAGGTAAAAAAAGTAGAAAATGAAAGTAACATTTTAATTGGTTGTCAATTCCAACACTTCAGATGTGTTTTGTGAAGTAATTTACCTCACGGTATTTAGAGAGGTCTACAGGCTAAATGGCTAAATGGAATTCCAATCAAATTTGTGAAAATGGTAGGGATTGGTATGTAGTATGAGCTAGTCTATATTTGGTGAAATTGTCTCCAGTGGCTTTTCTGTGAACTACTTTCCCACCTTTTTTGATGGTGCGCTTCCCAGGGAGCGACCCGGTACGCGAACCGTTGAGTGCCCCGGTTCGCGAACCTTAAGCGTAACGGGAGTCCACCATTTTGTGTTTCGGTCGAATTAAGATACAAGATGGAGGGCAAATAATGTTCAGAATGGGTAGAAGGGGGCACGGTAGACTTATCTTGACCCCCTAGGTTTTGTGAGGGTGGCTGAGGAGGCCCATATGTGCGAAAAAAAACATTTTTTTTTTAAATTTCGCGAGGTTAGCTCCCGGTTCGCGTACCGGGTAGCGCCCCAGGGAGCGTACTTTGTTGAAAATTAGTGAAAAATGTTAGAGTAAAATAATAATTGTGAGTGATCAGATGTAGGGTAGCTCTGAGAAGAGCTTTTGGGTTTATGGTACATTTAGGTACTTATAAGTAGGTACCAATGCACATTCTTAAATTCAGAGTGAAAATTCTGTTGCCCTCATCTGAGAAGTGAACTCCATCTCCTCTGTAGATATCTTGCATGTAGTAACGCAAGTTATTGTTGTACAGGGAGCCCATTCCATGGTCTCTCATGTAAGCTGAAACAGATTTGTTTACATGCTTCCTCGACTTCTCAATTTGTGGACAAAATTGGTTTGACCACCTCCATTTCTGTCTTTGGCATATATTTGAATATACCAAGGCAGTCTGAGGAAAAAGTGCCATTAATTGCTCAAAGGTGTCCTTTAAAAGCATTTCCAGACCTACACCAGTCAAAGTGCCCAAGTCATTACCTCCACAGTGCACAATTAACAGGTCAGGTTTGGGCAAATGCATAAAGGTTTTCACCAATGGTATCAATTGGTGACATTTTAATCCTCTGTGGCCAAACCACTTAATTTCCACATCTTGTAAATTGAGGTTAGGTAAATTCCTGTTTTCAGTGTACCTTTGAGCCCAGTGAATATAACTATGTCCAACAATCCAGACAGAAAACATGGTGAGAGAAGGTTCTCCTGCAGTCAGATGAAGTGTGGCAATGAAATGGCAGTTGAAAAAATGAGAGTTTAAAATGAAAAAAACTGTGGAGTTTCTGTGTTCATGAAGCAGTAACAGTGATTGGTGGATTTTGATTGCTGAAAACAGAAAGTTAGGGTGCACGGATGAGTTATTTGAAAGATGTATTTTGAATGGTCAATAAAAAATCATTAAATGAAAGAATGCACTGGATATGCAGGTGCACTGAGAGTTCAGAGTTCAATTGCAACATTGTTGTGTGAACTTGCAAACACCAGAAGTCTTCCAAGAGGTGGTTGCTATGCAGAAAAGGCATGAAATGGCAGAGGGGGGAAGGGTTTTCATTTGAAAAAAAGTGAGGGAAGAGTTTTGATTGGGTGACATGACAGATATGTGTGAAGAATTACAGCATTTCTGTGCTTTTGATAGCTGCAGACTCTGGAGTGCATACCTTTTGCTCTGCTGAAGACAAATTGGTGTGTTTCTGAGACTGTTTTCAAACTCAAAGTATTTGCTAAGGTGAGAAAATATTTCTTTAATTTAGATAGAGAATAGTGTGCTTTAAGGAGAAAATTATGAATTATGTGGCGCAAATTGCTTGTAAATATGCTCCCACCTGTGCATGGAAAATTTAGATTTTGAATGTTTGTGTTACATAGCCATGCTAAAAGTGATACAAACATGCTGCAAAGGCAATCAAAAAACGCTTTTATGTGTCTTAAGGACATTTTAAGTAATTTTCCCATGTGCAGTGTTTTGAAATTATGATTTGAAAATCGTTTTTGGGGAAAAGGAATTGTTTTTAAATTTATGACAAGGACATAATGGTGTATGCTTCTTTATAAGGCAATTGACTGTCCCTGATGTTATTTTTCCCATTTTAATGTAAGACCTTTCTCTGTGGCGCAAATTGCTTGTAAATATGCTCCCACCTGTGCATGGTAAATTTAGATTTTAAATGTCTGTGTTACATAGCCATGTTAAAAGTGACCCAACCATGCTGGAAAGGCAATCAAAAAACGCTTTTATGTGTCTTAAGGACATTTTAAGTAATTTTCCCATGTGCAGTGTTTTGAAATTATGATTTGAAAATCGTTTTTGAGGTAAAGGAATGTTGTTAAAATTTATGTGCGCCATATGCCCCCAAATTTCTTTTTCAAGGGTGCAGCAGGGTGTTATTGAGACACCCCTGCACCTTTGGAAAAATTCCTAATTTGCGATGAGCAAATTGTTAATCGCAAATTGCACCTTCATTTATATGAGCCTCCTAGCCCATGGAAATGAATGGGTAATTTGCAATTAGCAATTTGCTCATCGCAAATTTGGAATGGTAAAGAATCGCTATTTATTCCTTAAAATTCGCTATTTTGGAAATACAAAATAGTTATATGATACATATGGCGGTTGATGTCTAACAAGATAAGAAGCTTAGGGATACATTTATGATGACTGGCGCAATGAAGTGGACATCACTTACTTCATTGGTAGAGCTTTACATGTATTATGTCCTCTGTATTCTTCATCAAGCGTAACTTTAATCTGCAATCCTGAGTAGGCCTCACCTTAAACAAACCTCTGGATAGGCCACATCTTATTGTCATCCTGAATTAATCATTTAAAATGCTAGGGACAGATTTATGATAGGTGTATGCCTCTTTTGCGCCACTTAGAAAACACTGTCCATGGGGAAATGACTTAAAATGTCCTTAAGACACATGAATGTGTTTTTTTAAAGCGTTTGCAATTTTTTTGGGTCACTTTTAACATGGCTATGTGACTCAAACAGTCAAAATCTAAATTCGCCATGCACAGGTGGGAGCATATTTACAAGGAATGTGCTCCATGGGGAAAGGTCTTATAATGTAATATGGGAAAAATGACATCAGAGACACTGAAATGCCTTATAGAGAAGCATACACCATTATGTCCTTGTCATAAATTTGCAAACCATTACTTTTCCCCAAAAACGATTTTCAAATCATAATTTGAAAACACTGCACATGTGGAAATGACTTAAAATGTCCTTAATTCAAAATTTGCTATTCCTTATTTTGCGATTGCACTGAAGGATTTGCAAATTTTGCGATTCCTTAAATGCAATGTATCAAACAAAAAATATGTAAAAAATGATATTAAGGATTTGGAAACTACCACCAACTTCTAGTTTGTGGTAATTTGCGAATTCTTTTCAAAAAGCATTTTTTTCCAAAAAACAAAAGGTCCCATATGACGCCCATACATGCCCTTAGGGCATGTATGTGTGCCATATGCCCCCAAATTTCTTTTTCAGGGGTGCAGCAGGGTGTTCTTGAGATACCCCTGCACGCTTGAAAAAATTCCTATTTTGTGATGAGCTAATTGCTAATCGCAAATTGCAACCTTCATTCCTATGAGCCTCCTAGCCCATGGAAATGAATGGGTAATTTGCAATTAGCAATTTGCTCATTGCAAATTAGGAATGGTAAAGAATTGCTATTTATTCCTTAAAATTTGCTATTTAGGAAATGCAAAATAGTTTGATGGTACATATGGTGGTTCATCTGTAACAAGATAAGAAGCTTAGGGATACATTTATGATGACTGGCGCAATAAAGTGGACATTACTTACTTCATTGGTAGGCCTTTACATGTATTATCTCCTCTGTATTCTTCATCAAGCGTAACTTTAATCTGCAATCCTGAGTAGGCCTCACCTTAAACAAACCTTTGGATAGGCCACACCTTATTGTCATCCTGGATTAATCATTTAAAATGCTAGGGACAGATTTATGATAGGTGTATGCCTCTTTTGTGCCACTGTGCGTCACTTTTATGATGCAGCGGCGGTGCTAATTTGCAATTAGCAATTTGCTCATTGCAAATTAGGAATGGTAAAGAATTGCTATTTATTCCTTAAAATTTGCTATTTAGGAAATGCAAAATAGTTTGATGGTACATATGGTGGTTCATCTGTAACAAGATAAGAAGCTTAGGGATACATTTATGATGACTGGCGCAATAAAGTGCACATTACTTACTTCATTGGTAGGCCTTTACATGTATTATCTCCTCTGTATTCTTCATCAAGCGTAACTTTAATCTGCAATCCTGAGTAGGCCTCACCTTAAACAAACCTCTGGATAGGCCACACCTTATCGTCATCCTGGATTAATCATTTAAAATGCTAGGGACAGATTTATGATAGGTGTATGCTTCTTTTGTGCCACTGTGCGTCACTTTTATGATGCAGCAGCGGTGCAAAAGATTTGCTATGAGGCGACAAAATTACAAATTGATGCATTTAGGCAGATATGTCATGGTGTAAAAAAAACGTACCACATGAAACCGATGCAGCAGTGATGCAAAAGATGCACCATGTCGCAAGACAGGCCTCACTTGGGGCCATATGTATCAAGCTAATTAGCATTCGCAAAGATCAAAATTCTACGAATTTCAGCCTTTGCGAATGTTAATTAGACAAATGGTATGTATCAAACAAGTTTGATGCAAAATAAGGAGTAGCAAAATTTGCTATTCCTTATTTTGCAATTGCACTGAAGGATTTGCGAATTTTGTGATTACTTAAATGCAATGTATCAAACAAAAAATATGTAAAAAAATGACATTAAGGATTTGGAAACTACCACCAACTTCTAGTTGGTGGTAATTTGTGAATTCTTTTCAAAAAGCTTTTTTTCCAAAAAACAAAAGGTCCCATATGACGCCCATACATGCCCTTAGGGCATGTATGTGCGCCATATGCCCCCAAATTTCTTTTTCAGGGGGTGCAGCAGGGTGTTCTTGAGACACCCCTGCACCCTTGGAAAAATTCCTAATTTGCGATTAGCAAATTGCTAATCGCAAATTGCAGCTTCATTCCTATGGGCCTCCTGCTGCATGGAAATGAATGGGTAATTTGTAATTAGCAAATAGGTCATCGCAAACTAGGAATGGTAATGAATCGCTATTTATTCCTTAAAGTTCGCTATTTAGGAAATGGAAAAAACTTTGATGATACATATGGCGGTTCATCTCCAACAAGATAGGAAGCTTAGGGATAGATTTATGATGACTGGTGCATCACCAGGGATGTGTCAGTCATCCTGCGCCGCTGTTCCGCCACCCATGGTGTGCTGCATTTACAATGCGGGGCATCATGGGGCAAAAATGGCACAGATGCGTGACGTATCTGTGCTGTAAAGGTAGTGATTGCTGGAGTTGTATCGCAAGTGCGATGCAGCTCAAGCAAGGCTCAGGGGTGCCCCATCTCCACAATGTTGCGTCAAGACCTATGCCTGCTTAAAGCAGGCGCAGGGTTTTGACGAAGCTTTCTCCTATCTAATTGTAAATACGGCACAACATGGGTGGCAGAGTAGTGGTGCACGTTAACTGGTGCATGCCTGGGGATGTGCCATTTAACATAAATCTGCCCCTTTACATTTAAGTATGTGCAGGACACACAGAGTCGGTGAGGCTTATCCAAGGTTAAGAAGAGATGAGTCCTGTTCACTGAAAATTTAGACATAGTCTTCACCTGCTCAGCATTGCTGGACATGGCTAAATAATAGCTGCAAAATATTACTCTTGTTAAACAATTTTACTATTATAATCTCTGAGATTTGTCTCTTACTCTGCAACATCTCATTGTTGTTATCTTTCTTTAAAGATAAAGACAACATCAACATGAGCGACAATCTGCAATCAGTTGATTTTGACCTCATCATTGAACTTGTAATTGAAACATCAGTGGATGTTGATCCTTTGGATGATTTAAATCCTGAGGATGAAGAAGAGCGTGATGAGGATGCAGATTTGTCCGAATTATATGACATAGGGTGGGAAGCTGACCTGCTTGAGCCTATGGAAATATAAACATTTATTTTTAAAATTTATAATTAATAAAAAGTAAAAATGTAAACCGTTTAATTTAAAAATAAAGACACCTTCAAAAACAGGTTATGTGTAGTGTCTTCAATAAAATATTAAAATATGCTCATAAAATTAGATCAGATTCACATATAAAATAGCACAGGTAACATAAATATAAATGTCATTTCTTTTCTGCTATTTCTGTATTGTAAATTTGCCAACGACTAAAAAATCTTCTAATTAAAATGTCAAGTAGTGTGTTAAGTTTTTGATCACTGTTATTGATTTACTGTTTGGTAATAATGGTTAATAACATTTTTTATTATATTTTACCACAGATTCAACTGCAGATCATTTCAAGATTTCACCATGCCAACAATAGAAAGACAGAGAAAGGCTGCAAAACGTCAAAGACAGCAGGTGAAAGAAAATAAGCAGCAGTCCTCTAACAAAAAGATTTGTCAAGTCACGAAGAAAGCACCGGGTAAGAGCACAAAATATTTCATAAGAAATATGTGTAGTAAAAAAAATATTACTACAGAAAATGTTTCAGTCCATAAAACGAGAAGGAATTCAAATGGAAAGGAAAGGCCAATCAAAAATGTTACTGCTAGAGCAAGAGATAACTCTGTGCATGATAGTAGAAGGAAACAACAGTTTAGGGAGATTCGTAAACGAATGTTCCGCAACAGGATAATTGGCAATTTGTTAAAAAATATTAAGAAAGGTCAACAGAAACTGGTTTTTTATAAGAGAAAAAAAAAGTTGAGAAAGTTATTGATCAGGCATTTGAAATTAAACGTAAGTTATTTATTTTGATAATCAATAGAATTAGGAAGCTAAACAAGACAATTTATGATTTCAAAAGAAATAGTAGATGGAAGAGAATAGTTAATCGTAGTAATTTTTGTGAAGTTTTTTCTGGAGAATGGATGCATAGTTCAAGCTGTGAGGCATTTTTTAATGAGGAGAGTTATTTCCAGGATAATGATTTGGTGCATGCAGTTGACACCAGTGGTCGTGCTTATGAAGTGAAAGATGGTTGTCCAGTTGAAAAAGAAAAACTTGTGACAACAGAGACAGAAGAGGTGTTAGGTAATGAGGTTTTAGGAAGACGTGCTAAGGGTCCTGTCTACACCTGGAAGTGTAGTAGTATTTGTAGTGTGCGACAGGATTCCATCAATTTGCTTTGTGATTTTGTACGGTCATTTAATAAGAAAAGTTTGAAGCAGAAAATAAGGTTGTTGCAAGAATTAGATCCTTGCAGAGTGAGAGAAGTGACAGGTTTGCATGGTCATTCACTGGCTTGTCTTTCCAGGAGAGTATGCCAGAGTGTTTTTCATCATTTCAGGATGCTAGCAGTGCATCATAATAAAGTGAGGAAATTAGTTAGAATGTTGTATTATGCTAAGAGTCCAGCAATTATGCTTAAACAATTATGCGCTGCTCTTTTGCATGGTTCTGAAGTAGATGTGAAGAATATTTGTGAAGAAATTGAGTTTTGTTACTTTGGAAGTAAAGAGGAGAATGTTGAAATTGACCAAGAAGAAGAGGGTAATGTGGAAGATAGTGTACAGGTTTCCAGTACAGATAATTTCCAGAGGGAAATTGCCACGTTTGAGGTGAAATCAAGTGAGAGGCCAAATTTCACTTGTGTGTGTTGTCGACGCACTTATTATAAGAATCAGACTAAGTTAGTGGATTTATATGCAAAAAGTGAAAGGGAAAATAATAGTGAATGGAAGGATTTCGCAACATACTTGATGGTAGAAAATTGTTTTGATTTGGGATTGGATCAACGTGTGTGTACTTATTGTTGTTGCAAATTAAATCAAAACCAGATGCCTGCTAGAGCAGTTCATAATAATCTGGAATTGGTTGAGATTCCTTCTGAATTGAAGGATTTAAATACTTATGAATCTATTTTGATTCAAAGTATCCATCCCTTTCAGGCTATTGTAAGAATGGAGCCAAAGACAGGGAAATTGCCTCCATCAGATTTACAGAGAGGATTAAAGGGAAGAGTTGTTTATTTGCCTCTAGATTTGAAGAAAAACATTAACACAATTGGAGTAGAAAAAGTGGAAGAGGAACCTCTGGTTATCTTAGTTAATGGGGTTCCGACAAAGAATAAGAAAATATGGCAAGATTTAGTAGATGTTAGGAAAGTTAAAAAGGCAACATTGTATTTGAAAAAAAATAATAAATACTATAAGAATGTATATGTTGCAGAAGAGGAAGTAAGTGAGGAAGAGGATAGCGATTTGTGTGCTGGTCAAATTGAGAAAGTAGAACCCTCTACTAGTGAAGAAATATATGAACATTATAGTGTTCATCCTTTGCATTCCAAGGAAGTCATGGGGAATGCTATTGAGTTGTTTCAAATGAAACAAGCCAAAGGGAGTCCCATTAGTGTTTCGGAGGAAAGTTTGGAAGCTCGGTGTTTCCCACAGCTTTTTCCAACAGGTCAGGGAGGAAGATATGAGCGACCTCATCAAATTCCTGCTTCTGAATACCGGACTTTGCGATTGTATGCAGGAGATGCTAGGTTTCGACAATGCATTCCTTATTTGTTTCATCTCCTGTTTGAAAGCGATCTGTCTGGACTGTCATATGCAGTGAACCACATCTTGAAAAGTGGTATACACATGCAAAACATCTCGGCAAGTGACTTTATGGATAAAGTCAATGTCCAAGACAGTATTTTGGATTCTCACCTGATTAATCTCATGGCGTGTCAGCGTGGTACTAATGAGTACTGGTACCGTCGTCATGGTGATTTAAAATGTATGCTGAGGAACTTAGGTACTCCCACATGGTTCCTCACTCTGAGCTGTGCCGAGTATGGCTGGGAAGACTTACTTGAATTTCTACGAGAGGCAAATGCTAACGTAGATAACATCGAATTCAAGACACCCGGAGAACTGTGCTCTTTGGATCCAGTCAATGTATGTAGGTACTTCAATCATAGATTTGAAGCTATGATGTCTTTCATCATGAATAAGAAGAATCCACCTCTTGGAGAGGTGTTGGATTTCTTCTGGAGAAAGGAGTACCAAGCAAGAGGTGCTCCTCATATACATATGTTGCTGTGGATCAAGGATGCACCTAAATTTGGAACGGATCCAGAAGACTCAGTGATGAGTTTCATCCAACAGTATTCTACGTGTGCTGTTCCAAACGCAAAGGAGAAGAAAAGCCTAAGAGAAAAAGTTCTGCGTTTCCAAAGCCATCGATGTGGAAAGTACTGCCGTCGTAAATTCCGAAACAAGGACAAGTTCTACACCAAATGTCGTTTCGGCTTTCCACGACCGGTGATTTCTAAAGGAAGAGTAAACAGTTTGATGTCTTCGCTGCGACACAATGTCATGAAGAAATCACCTAAAAACACATACAATTTGAAGAGGAACGAAGAGTCCAAGTACATCAATGACTACAACCCGGTGATTTTGTCCATGTGGAATGCTAACATGGATATACAGTTTGTGGCTGATAATTGTATGGCTGTGGCTCGGTATGTGACGTCTTACATCACCAAAAAAGAGAAGACAGAATTGAAGGATATGTGGGAGGACATTTCCCATGAAAAGAGCCTCAGCAAGAAGTTGTACAGTTTCAGTCTGAAGATGTTGTTGCATCGAGAATTCGGAGCGTACGAATGTTCTGACCGGTTGTCTTCAGCAAGTCTCTATGCCAAGTCCAGGAGTATCGTTTGGGCGAGTCTTGGTCTTGCTGCAACGCGTAATCGAGTTCTCAAACCTGTCCGGGAAATTGAGTATTTGGCGGAAAAGGAGCCAAACAGTACCGACATTTTGAAGACCAACATGTTGGATACATATTATCCAAATCGAAGCATTCACCTTGAGAATGTTTGTCTGTATGAGGTTCTTCAAAATTACATATTCAAGAGGAACATCAAAGAAGATACTGAGAAAGGAGTGTATGCTGTAATAGGAAGTGAGGGATGTCTGGTCAAGCAAAGAAAATGCCACTTGGTAAACCATCGAAAATTGAGTGGCGAATCTCCTGAAAAAAAGGAGTTTTTCTATTTAGCACTTTTGCAACTTTTCAAGCCTTGGCGTGCAGAAGAGGAACTGCTTGGAGATTTTCTCTGTTACGAAGACTCTTTCAATGCCGCCAAGGAGACCATAGAATGTCCTGCTTTTCCCAAATATGTAGAAATGTTGAATGCGGAAATTGAGCAGGAAGCAACGATTGCAGCCGAGATTGCCAGAGACAGTTCTCAGGACAGTCAGAGTTCTGCTTCATTGAGTCAGGATCCACTAGGAGGACCTGTTATCGAAAATGAAGCTGCCACTGCTATGAATGAAGTGGAAAGAGCCATGGCACATGCTCAGGAGGATGCGGTTAACTTAGAAGAGTTGGAAAGACAACTCAACGTTGAGCAGAGGAAAATATATGATGAAGTTACCATGCAAATTGATCATGGATTAAGTCATGATAAGAAAGAGTGCTCATGTACGTCGTTGAAGCCTGTCCGACTGTACGTGAGTGGAGAAGCGGGAACTGGAAAAGTTTCCTCATTAAAGCAATTTCATGCTATTTGCAGGAAAGGACAGAGTCATCGCTGTCTTGTGTTGTCACTGCTCCAACTGGACTGGCAGCACATAATATTAAAGGGATTACTTTACATCGTTTACTGATGCTGCCAGTGGAGCATGACAACAAATTACAATATCACAAGCTATCTGGAGATGCTTGTTTTGAAGTTTCAAGAATCTTGAGAAAAATGAAACTTCTTATCATTGACGAAGTAAGCATGGTTTCCAATGTCATGCTTGCCTTTGTGCATTTGAGAATGCAAGAAGTTCTCAAAACAGAGTATGATGTGTTATTTGGTGGCAAACACATCATTGTTTTTGGAGATCTTCTGCAGCTGACACCAGTGAAAGGGCAACCTGTGTTCAAAATGCTCACGCATGAAGATACCAGGAAGTGCCTAGGCAGCATTGGCAACGTCAATATATGGTTAAACTTCAATTATGCTGAACTGCATGAAAATATGCGTCAGGCGAAGGATGAAGTTTACAAGACTATTCTACAAGATGTTAGAATTGGAAAAGTGACCGAGCATGGGAAAGAAGCTTTACATGCACGATTACTGTCAAATTTATATCCAGAACAAGATGTTGTGCCTGAGAATATTTTTCAGAAAATTACTGAGAAGAAATCTGGAATATGTTTGATGCCAACTCTTGCAGAATGTGCCAAATTTAACAACAAAATGTTGCATTTAGAAAAGCAAGAGATTGTGAAACTGGAAGCTATTGACAGAGTAGAGCATATGGGATCAACAATTATTTTGTCTGAGAATCTGAAAACAAAATTGGATTCATTAGAGAAGAGTATATCTAAAACTGCAGGTTTTAAAAAGACTCTGAATGTGTGCTTGAACTGCCGTATAATTTTAAGAAGGAATTTACATGTTGAAAGAGGTCTGGTAAATGGATCAATGGGTAATGTTGTTGATTTTGTGAAATACAGAAATAGAGATGGAATTGAATTTTTAAAAATTAAATTTGATGGCATTGAGGAAGTACAGCTAATTGCTCGTTGTTCTGCTAGATTTTTGCTTGTAAAAGACTTATATGTTCGCCGTAAGCAGTTTCCTGTTTGCTTGGCATATGCGGTGACAATCCATAAATCGCAAGGTTTAAGTGTAGACAGTGCATTGGTGAATATTGGCAGTTCTGTGTTCAAGGAGGGTATGGCATATGTGGCATTGTCACGAGTTAGAACTTTATCGGGATTGTACTTGATTGAGTGTGATGTCACAAACATTTGTGCTGATCTAGATTGTGTTAAGGAATACAATAGGTTAAGAAGAGAGTATGCGCCACATTTGCCTCAGTATCCTTTGTTTGAGAAACGTGTGGTAGGCCGGAAACGAAGAAATGTGACCAATACTGGGGAGGTTGTAGCAAAAAGACGAAAAGTCGATGAACCTAAAATTACAAGCAGAAACAAAAAGGATTCTGTTGAAGATGTTGTTGGTTTTCAATTTGAAAACAGTTCTGGTGTCAACTGCTATGCTAATTTAGTGGTTAATGTTTTGTTTTCTCTAGAAAATGTAAAAGAAGAGATTGTGGTCAATTCTGATCAAAGATTTTGCAGTTTGTTAAATTCTGTGTTAGAGAAATGTAGCACTGATAGAAGAAACATAGAAAGTGTGTCTGAAATTCGAAATCTGTTAGACAGATGTTCAGGCCAAACACAATTCTCTCAAAATATTCAGCAAGATTGTCAGGAGTTTTTAATGTATATGCTTGATGTATTACATGCTGAAGGTGTAGATGTAGATCAGCTGTTTGGGCTTTCTTATCAATTGCAGCATGACTGCGAGAACTGTATGGTATCAAGTACTACTAGTGTAGACTCAGAAAGATTTATATATTTAACTTTGCCAGACAGTAAATCAGTCTCCTTTAATAAGCTAGTAAAAGCAGCTGATCACAACATGGAGTGTAGCCAATGTAAATCTGAAATGATGTCCACATTATTTATACGAACATATGGCCAGTATGTCATTTTAATGTTCCAACGATGTAGGCCTGATGGAACAAAATTGACAACTTTAATTAAAAATTTTGTAGCTTCGCAGTTGTCAATATCAGGAAGGACTTTTGTAACTGCAGCAATTATATATCATGACGGCCCTTCAATAACATCAGGACATTACACAGCTTATTTAAAGTCTAGAAATGGCTGGTCATTCTGCAATGATTCTGTTTTAATTTTCAAAAAAAAATTGCCGTATGACCTTAAAAACTCTTACCTGGTGTTTTTAAAACCAAAATTTTAGGGAAATAATCTCGGGATGTGCTCTGTGGAATTTCAAGAAGTTCTAATGGCTCCTACACAATTTGGCCTTGAGGACAAGTGTAGTTCAGAGACATAACTTCTAACCATAGGACTGGACGTCATGGAGAAATACGTGCACTTTGAATGAGTTCAGAAAAACTGTTTCTTTTTATAAGCTAATTGAAGCAGCCAATCAAAACATGGAGTAGAGGGAATGTAAGTCTGCAATGCTTTCTACTGTTTTACATTGCTTTGTGATTAAAAGTGATGTAGAGAATTAAATAATTGTAGTAGTCATAGAGGTAGTGTAAGTCTGCTTCATAGTAAGCAGTATCAGTGTCATAGGAAATGTAGAACATGACTGAGCAAGAAGGGGAAGATATTACTATTCCAGGATTGTGAAAATGATCTTCAACATTTTAATTCTGAAAGTTGCGGAAATGCCAAATGACGGGATTGGCTTACAAGAAATCCAAGAGTTATAAATGGCTCTGACCAGATTTGGCCTTGTGGAAACTTGTGGTAGAGAGCAAGAAGTCATTTATTGCATGTAACGTGTTTTTAAAAACGATGGAGATTTTCTTTCAGAAAGTGGCGGGCTGAAAGTAATAACAGCACAAAAGAGTGTAAGCTGTTCATAGGACATCCTTGGACGTCATGGAAAGTAAGTTAACTTTAAGGAGTTCTGAATTTTGATTTCTTATGTTGTATGGGTTTTTTAAACACAATCATTTTGATTGTGTTTTTTTTTCCCCGCTGTTATATGATGAATACCTTCAAGTCACTGTTTTTAGTGAATTTTCATACATTCTGAGAACAGCAAAAATAAACCATTTAACATGTATAATTAATTCTGTACTGTTTGCATTTATGATGTATATGTAGAACTGTGTAGGAGGCATGGAGAAGGTGAGGCTTCTGTAAGTGTCAAAGTTGTTGCATGCAGTGCTGCACTTCTGCGTATTCTTTCATATGCTAGACTACATCTGCACAATGAGATACCTAAGCAAGGGAAACACAAGTGATGTGATTGTGAAATGAGCAAAATAAATTGCACGTATTTCAATTACATCACCTGTGTTTCCTATCATTACGAATCACATTGTGCAGATCAAGTTTAGGTCTGTCCAGGGAAACATAGGAGGTTTGGACTTTGTTGAAGAGTGCAGTGGACATGTCTCACTTCATTGGTAGACCTTCACATGTATTATCTCCTCTGTACTCTTCAACAAGTGTAAATCTCATCTGCAACCCTGAGTAGGCCTCACCTCAAACAAACCTCTGGATAGTAGACATCTTATTGGCATCCTGAAGCAATTATTTAAAATTTTAGTGTCTTGCGACACTTTTCTGAAACAACAGCAATGCAAAAGATGCACCATGTTTTAAGATAGGCCTCACTTCATCTGCATCAAGATACTGTTAGTTTAAAATGTATATCTTTAGGACTGTGTAGGGGGCCTGGAGAAGCAGAAGCTTCTGTAAGTGTCAAAGTTGTTGAAAAACTGTTTGTCCTTCAATCTTTTCCCTTGTCTTTTCTAATTTTTAAATACATGTTTTAATATTTTTCAAATGTTTGTTCTCTCTTTCACAGATTGAAAGTATAAAAACAAAAAGTGAGTAATTTAACGACAATTATAAGGTAAATATTTTGTACTCTTTTCGTTACATTTCTATCACATTTAACTACTATTAGTTCCACTGCTTCATTTCTTTAACCCTCAGTTTCCTGCCTTTGCTACTTCCCTCATTCCTTTCTCTATTACCTACTTACTCAACTCCTTCCACTCTTTTTCTCAGTCCCTCTCTTCTCATAGTTCCTCACTCTTGTTCACTCACTCCGTCTCTATTACTCTTAGTGTCTTTGACTGATCACTCTATCACTACTTGTTCATAATGCTTTCTCTGTGTAGTTGAAGCACACTAAGGGGAATATTATGAACACAGCCAATAAAATTATTGCTCTTTTTATTGGCAGAAAACTGGTGCAAAAGTGGTTTTAGCGGCAGTTTTCTGCCACAAAAGCAGCTTTAGCGACACATTTCTGCCAATAAAAGCTGCAAAACTTTTATTGCCTATGTTGATGATATGGCTCTATGTTACTTACATTTCTTTGCTGTTTCAATTAATCTTTTTCTGTTATTTTTTGTTTTCTGTTTTCTATTTTTTCTCTCTGTTATTCCTCATGTTTTAATCTTATTTTGAACATTCACTCACATTCTCCAAGAAACTCTTCTTTGTTAATGTTATACTCTCTTTTTTTTTCTTTCACTTCGTTATCTATTTTGTTTTTCACAATTATACCCTCTTCTGTCTTTTCTTCGGTAAATAGATCTATTAAACAGTATCTCTTCTTTACTCCCTATAGCTGTCTTTCTTTTAACATCACTCTCTGTTTACTTTCCTTATACTTACACTTTTTTTTTTTAAATTTTTTTTGGTTAGCTCCCGGTCCGCGTACCGGGAAGCTAACCCGGGAGCGAACCAAAAGAAATAGAGCTTGCCAGAGTGCTAAACATTCTAGCAATTTTTTTTGAAAGGGAAGGTAGTTCTGAAAAGAACTTTTTTTGTAATATTTTTGTTGTTTTATATTTTTTTTTTATTTTTTGAATTTTTTTTGTTTTTTTTGTATTTTTTGAACGATTTTATATATTTTTGGGTTTTTTTTGGGGGGGGGAAACAACAAAAAACAGGCGTTGAAAAGGGCTCAACAGGAGCAAAAAAAAATTACTGGGGGCGGTTAGGGCAATCATGGTGTTCATACGCCAGGTTGAGTGCATTGATGCTCATGTTGCCACAAGCTAATAATGCACGACAGTGCATACATAAGTGAATCATGTGCCCAAAATTTTCTTGAATATTTGGCACAGTTTCCCGTGCCTCTTCTGGTGTTAGAGAAATCGGTATTGTTGGTCTGGCCACAGGAGTTGGTCTTGGATTGTCCTGCATATCCCTTATTTCCGCCCGGCTGTAATTTAGTGGATGCTTCCTTGTCATGTGCCTGTGCATTGTGTGATTTCCATAGCTATATTTTTTGTCCGTCCCTCTGGACAATTGTTCTTTGCATATGCGGCAGGTGACATACCTCGCATTGACTTTTTTTTGGCCAGGAGGGATCGAATAAAACTGCCAGATGAAACTGGCTTTCTTTCTGGAAACCCGGGGCAACTCTTCTAAGAACTGTGGTTCTTCTCCCTCCTCATCCATTTCTTCATCTTCCTCCTCAGTGTTGGTAATGACCTGGGGAGGTGGTCCTCTCTTCCCATGAGGAGGTGGAGGTGGTGGTGGGGGTGCACCAGCTGAAGCAACCAATGAAGCCATTTTCCAACAAGCAAAATAGGTCTTCCTCTCACAATGATGAAAGTCAGAGTGAGGAAAGAAGGAGGGGAAAACAATACTTCTCAACCAATGAAAAGTGTTATTTTTAGGTCACCTGACCTAGCCTTACATCATTATGAAACCAAAAGTGAAATGAACCAATGAAAAGTTTTATTAACAAGTCACATGACCTCTCACGCTCATGTTACGCGCTGCGGAACGCGCCCCGGTTAGCTTCCGGGTCGCTGAGCTTCGCGCCTCGGTCCGCGCCCCGGGACACTTCCGGGTGCGCTAACGCGGTACGTCACAAGACGCATTACGCGGCAACGCGATACGTCGCGCTTTCGCGACGCGCCCCGGTTAGCTTCCGGGTCGCTGAGCTTCGCGCCTCGGTCCGCGCCCCGGTGATGTCATTTGAGATGTCATCAGTGATGTCATCAGTGATGTCATTTGAGATGTCATCAGTGATGTCATCAGTGATGTCACTGACCATGTCATGAATGATGTAATATGTGACATCATCAGCAGTGGATTGCGGGTGCGTGATATATAGTTAGTACAACTAACTATATATGGAATTTCATTGGTTTTGTGTGAGTAAAATAAGGTTTTTTAAATGCTAATTCCTAACTATATATGGTCTATAACTATGGTTTTTTCAGTGAATTTTCAAGGTTTTGTAAATGCTAATTCCTAACTATATATGGTTTATAACCTATGGTTTTTTCAGTGAATATATATATATATATATATATATATATATATATATATATATATATATATATATATATATAAATATATATATATATATATATATATATATATATATATATATATATATATATACATATATATATATATATATATATACACACACACATATATATATATATATATATATATATATATATATATATAATATCTATTTTTATATGGGAGCCACCAACCTCAAAGTTTGAATTTGAATAAATTATTCTTATGTAACTGCTTGCTATTCTGATTCAAGCATGTGAATCTATGAAAGATCCAATACTGTATGAGAAAACGGTTACTTACCTGTAACTTCAGTTATCCAGTATTGGTATCTTTCATAGATTCACATGCGACCCACCCTCCTCCCCTGAGAGGCTTCCCTTAATTATTATCATTACTCTTGTCACTTGTGTTAGAAAATCTGAGGGACTTGCCCCTCTGTGTAGTGTTCTAGAGGGTGCTGATGTCTGATTGGTTGTGTTTTCACTTTGGTTCTTTTAAAAAAAAAAAGGATATGATGGGCTACTGCAGTGACTGTTCAATGCATTTTTGCCTATTATAAGACTAATTCTTCTATTATAAAATTTACTGTGCGACTTCCACTCGATGGCAGGGATGATTCAAGCATGTGAATCTATGAAAGATACCAATACTGGATAACTGAAGTTACAGGTAAGTAACTTGTTTTCTTCTGTAGTGGCTCACTTGCTGGATGACCTATCCTCGCTCCGCCAGTTGGAAGAGAGAGAGTGTTGAAGGAGGTGCGCGGTTAAATACTCGCACGTATTTGAGCTGGTTCGGGACCTCGGCAATTACAAGGTTATCAGGAACCAGTCAGCTGCCGGGGCGGTGGAGGCAGGGTCACTGGTCAGCTTAACGGAGAGCGGGCCAGTATGTGCATCTGGGGTGACATGTTGAGTGTGGCCTGCTACCGTGAGGGTAAAGGTAGCTGGGGTGAGTCCAGGACGCTTGCGCTTGTGAAAACGTGAGCGCCATCCTGGAACTGGTGTTTAGAGCTGGGCAGCTCAATAGAGAGTGAGACAAAATGTGCTTCTCGTGTGCCATGTTAGGAGTAGCCCTCTATCGTCAAAGTAAAAGGTAAAGATAGTCAGTGTCAGTCCGGGGAGCTTGTGTCTACTAAAAAAGGAGAGCGCCATCACGAAACTCATGTCTGTTGAAAAGTGAGCGCCATCACAGAACTGGCTGCTTGTGAACAGAATGTTAGAGGCAAGGGGGTAAGTATCGTCTCAATACGGGCCTCTCCATAGGGGAGGGCCGACACGGCGAAATGTCAGGGGCACCAGACAAGTCAGTGTGAGTCCCAGTGTGACATCGGGGCAATGAAAGTTCCGTAATGGTGGTCAATGGTCATATTAATATCGCGGACGGCAGAGGCTGAAGGTAATGGCCCCTGTGAAGTATAGAAAGCATCACTCAAAATGACAAATGGTCACTGGAGGTGGAAGGGTCGGAAGGACATTGAAGGATCCACCTCAGGGTGGCCAACCTACTGAATTAAGGCCAATCAAGAGCAGTAGAGTCAAGCCCCCCTGTAGATTCTCAAGCCATGTGATGTACCACCGTTGCTGTCTGGATTCAACAGCATACAGAGATGAGGCAGTGGTATAAGCGGTGGTACGTCATTTCTTTCAATAAGGTGACCCTTTTTTGTTCTCATTGTCTCCCAACATTCGCTAACAACTGTAGACTGTGAATTTACTGCTCACTGTACTGTTCTGGTTCAAGTATGTGAATCTATGAAAGATCCAGTACTGGAGAAAGAAAATCTTACTTACCTTTAACTGTAGTTCTCCAGTATTGGTATCTTTCATATACACGGTCCTCCCTATCTCAGACTCAGCCATGTTATATTATTCTTCAATACATATGCTACGAAATCAATCCATGGTGACCTGGATAGTGGAGGGTGAAAGCTTTGTTATGTGCTGATTGGCTGAAGTTCAGACCTTTTAGAATGATGTAAATTGGCTGCTTCTGTGACCATGATAAAGCTTTTCTGTCTATATTTAATATTGCATGACTCTCTGTATTTACCGCGGGACTTCCAGTTTGACAGGAATGGTTCAAGCATTCAAGAATGTATGAAAAATATCAATACTGGAGAACTACAGTTACAGGCAAGTAACTTTTTGTTTATATTGTATTCCTGTCCATTTGCCATCCTGAAGCTAGCCTGTTGGATTATCAGAACAATAAGATATGACTATTGAAGACCCCCTACATACATATTTATGCTGATGGCTACTTATTTTGACAAGTGGTGTATGGCAAGAAAGTGACCGTTGTTATATTTAACCTCTAACAATATTGCTTAAACGTTCGATAAATCTTCAGTAATGAATGAATCAATTTAATTGTGGCTGTAACAGTTTTGACACTGCTACAATTAAGTCATGTCTTGCCACTGTTTTGTTTTTTATAGAATGACCCTGTGTTTGGATGGGTGTAGAGAATAACAGAAGGGAAGACTGAGGAAAAACCTTCAATGCCCTCATTTGGAAATAATGAACAACCCTGGGATTCATTTTGTCACTTAAAGGCTACATTTACGGAACATGTGTAATTCCTATGCTTATCAATAACTAGGCTTGTCAGACTTTTATTATGAGAAAACAATATTTCTACATTAATACGTCTGCAGCTTTGTCTGTGAAATAATAGGTACAAAAATGACATCTAACCAGAGTATACTTATTTTTTCTTACTTTGTTCAAATAAAAGGCATTGTATTAATAACCTGGTAAATATATTTCTTTGATCATTTTATGTAAGTCCTATCTTAATTATATTTTTTCCCCATGTGGAATTTGGGGGAAGCCTGCACCCGGGAAGAAAAGTACTGGAGCTACTTTACTATAGAGGCATGTCTAACAATTTTGAAATATAGGGACCTGAGCGTCCTGCCTATATCTAGGCCACCATATCTTAAGTTCTGCCTGCTTGCAGATGCATGGTCGTTTGTATTAACCCATGAAGCAGGGCATCTTGATACAGCATGCAACTTCAATTACAGGATCAAGTGGGTTACTCTTTTCCAAATCTATTCCCCTTTTTAATAGCGAAGGCTTATGCCTCATCACTTGGTATTTAAGCACTGCACATTGTCATCGGCCATTTGCAACTGATTAACCACATAACGTATGCCCCCATTGCTTGGGTAACAGCCTTTCACTGTTCGCTTTTTATTGTACTATGGGTACAATGTCCCGCCAAAACTGTCAGAAATAGAACACCTCAGTCCTTTTGGTGACATTGGGGTTGATCACTTAACAATAAACTTCAAGTGGTTAATGGAAATGCGCTGAAACTCAATGTAGGACTGAGTTCCCTTTCTGGCAGTGAGGCAAATTTTTCATGGGCCATGTCCCTTCTGCATGAAAGCCACCCTCACAGGGGGAGCAGCGTAATTTTAGCTCGACCCTTACATGTCACAAAATTGAAAGAGTTACGTGCACTTACCAGCATATATTCTGTGTCTAACTTTATTAATGATAAGTGAAGTATTTCAATGTATCACTGAATTGCATTCACTGTAGAAACAAGAGATTTATAAACTTGGGCACTTTAATGTTTAGCTTTACCATGAACAAAATGTCTTTTTTTGTAGATATTTATGCTTATGTTTCAAGTTATATTGCATTAATTTGAAAACGGTTCGGGAATAATTTTGTTTAATGTATTTGATGGCATTTTTCTTATTGATGTTTCTAAGCTTACTTTATATTTTGTATATGATTCTTGTGAAATTTTTACCTGTGGACCCTTTATGGCCATCTTTTTATGCTGAATAAAGAAATTCAAATTCGAATCATATTCTCTGTAGAAACTAGAGATTCATGATTCAACCTTAATTTTTGGCTTAACCATGAATGAAATGTAGTTTTCATACATATTTACACTTCAGTTTCAAGTTATGTTAAATTTATTTGAAAGGACTTTACACAATGTAAGCGTGAACCTATTTATATTCATATTGCTGCATTTATTTTGACGTTATTCATGTACTATAACCATGTAATCAGAGTGCACATTTTAGTGTTTAACATTGCTAATTTAGCTAGTTCTGAATCTGAAATGCAATTTGGTCGCCTTGCATGTTCTGTCCTTTGCAGATGCGGTTCGAAGGCTTCCTTAGTTACAGAAAGGAGTATTGTGTATTATTGATAGCGAGGCCTGAGAAGAAAATCTTGGCAGAGACGCGAGGAGCTAATGAATGATGGAAAGGTATCTATTCATCGTCTTTCTGCCATGGTGTTCCATCCAAGGCCATGTGAATATCAACGTTTCATGAGATGCAAAATTTTGACGATGTTGCCAATGGGCACATTTAGTACAATTCTACTTGTTACTATGAGAATGTATCTGTATGGTTTAAGTAATGTATGCACTGTTAGAGTTTAGACCAGAGCTTTTAGACTTGGAGAGGTACAAACATCTTGCTTGCCCTATTCTTGAGAGAGTAAAGCTAGATACTGAACACTTGTCCTCTGTTAAAGGTTTTCTCCTGAAATGCTCGCTATGCTCACACCTTCCGATTACACTGTCCTATTTATTCAATTCCTTAAGATTTCCCATTCTTTATCCATCCTCGGACTAAACCTAGAGCCCTGATTAGATGACTTTTACCCTTTTGCCATTTGTACTCATTTGGCTGCATTTGTCACATTTTGATGCTATTGAGCTGGATTTAGTTTGTTGACTAACGCCTTCTTTTGAACTCTGTATCGGAGCAATGCTTTATATTTGCATCGATTTGAATTTACTACTGATTGTAATAAATCACTTTGATTTTAGTTAGTGATTCCTTATTTTGTGGCGAAGTGGGTCACAGGAATTTGAATTGTTTTGTTGAATACTAACTCTCTTTTTCCTTTGCCAACCACAAAGGCCTGTTGCATGGAAATTGTTACCACGTGCTAACCTGCCATCAAGGTGAAAGCAGAGGACGGTTGGTTGCTGAGGTAAAGAGAGTTATAGTATCCCATTCTACATTGCCCAAACCCAGTCTGAGTCCCTTAAGCCCATGTCTTGCAGACGATTTGTGGAGTTCCAGCAGTTTGAGAGACACTTGTGACCGTGGAGGAGTGAGTATTAATAGGGTTTTACATTGCTATTGTTCATGTCTAGCTTGCTGTGTTAAGTGGAGATTGTGTTCCGTGATGCAGTAATGTTTTGTCATGTGAGTGAGTGAGTGTAGCATTTGGTGTAAAGAAGTTGAAGTTGTTATCGGGCTCGACGTAGATCCCAGGATAATATTAAAAAGTGTAGAAGACACTATATTGCAAGTGTCTGCTAAGGTCTGTGGTGCTGGTCATGAGACCACGTCAATGGCACAATTAAGATAGGGACATTTATCTTTGTGCGAGAGTAAGGTACGGTTGGTATAGTGGATCATAGTGCACATGTAGAAACTGCATCAATCTGGATGATTCCCACTAGTCGGGGTTCACTTGAGTGTGTTTCTGAGTAGGTCAAAAAGTGTTGCTCTGAATCATTTCTTTTATAATTGAATACTAGCAATTTCTTTAGTGGAGCAGACAAAGTTGTATGTTATAGTTACAATGTGCATTGTTTTGTGTGCCTAATGCTTAGAAGAGTGTGTTCCCGAAAATTGTAAAGGAGGGTTAACTGCTGCGAGGAGTGAGGTTGACGTCACAGTGTGTCACGCTGTGATTAGTTGTTTACGTCATGGAGTTCTGTGCTGGTTTTGGTTGTTGACACCGAACAAGACCTGTGGGGAAAGAAATTATTTCCTGGTTTGAGACAAAAAGATTTACTGTAATTGTTGAATAGTGTTGAACAATTACATTCTTTACAGCTTTACAAGATCTGTTCAGGGGAGATGTGGGAATGCCTATTCAAGAGGGAGAAGACCACCACCTGAAGCTAAGCCTGGACATTATATGACTATAAACTTGGGTCTTCATACATGTATTTATCTTAATCAATGACATAAGATCACTGAGAAATAAGAAACATTGATATTTCCACATTATGGCACATTTAATTTGAGAATAGCTGAAATTTTAGGAAGGATACTGTTGGACCTGCGATAGGCAAGCCCAGCACAAAGGGGGGTAGCTTGGCTTGAGTGACAAGGCGGTAGAAGGCTGTTGTGTTAAGCCGGCTATGACCAAATAATAACTCCCTGCACACCACACAAAAAGAAGAACACCACACCACTGTTATAGAAAAATACGTTTCGTTTATGTAAAAGTTCTCTGGGTTTGAAGGAAGTTCACTTAGGTAATCACATTCACATTTCTTACATGGGTTTGATTAGCTGTGTACTGGTTTCTCAGGAATAAATAGTTGGACTCTAATAAATAAATATACTGGATAAATATCAGGATTCAATACATTAGAATAAATATCAGCAATGACTGGAATAAATATCAGCAATGACTGGAATAAATATCAGCAATGACTGGAATAAATATCAGTAATGACTGGAATAAATATCAGCAATGACTGGAATAAATATCAGCAATGACTTGAATAAATATCAGCAATGACTGGAATAAATATCAGCAATGACTGGAATAAATATCAGCAATGACTGGAATAAATATCAGCAATGACTGGACAGTTTCCTAGCAGGTTAGATACTGATCGTTTCACATAAATATCACAGGGTCATTCTGGTATCGCTGCCACCAATTAATCACTTTCAGGGTAAACACATTACGTTTGTCATTCAATGCGGAATGCGTGCTCTTACAGTTTTTTAAGTGTTCACGGGTTCGGGCTCTCTGGGCACAAGATACGCGTGATAATCCCTTAGTTGCACTCACAACTCATTGCGCGTATATCTGGAAGATAAAGGCATAAAATGACTACGGCAATTACACTCCGCGGCCAGCCGGTTCAATGCTACTGCTGCCGGAGGAGTCTGTGCGCTTCTGTCAGCGCAGACGGGGTTTCCGAAGGCGGCTCCAGTTCACGAGTCTTGGGACCGTCGAACGGGCTGCCGGAGGGGCCAAAACACCTGCGCGCACAGTTCAAAATGAGACCGCATCACAGTTCCACAACAACGCGGCAACTTCAGGGGTAGAGACGGCCCACCTCACTTCGGCGGCGCCGGTAAGTGCTCCAGTCAGTATGGCACTTCTCCCAAGGGCGAAGGGGGGTTCCAGGGGCTCCGCGATCCTCCCTCCGAGTTCACTCACGGGGGGGGTTCCCGCCCACACACCAGCTCCCAAGTCACTCGGGCAGGGCAGAGACAGTAATCTCGCCCAAATGAAGGCCAGCCTTTCCCCGCCCCAGCGCAGCACCTCACCTTCTATCCGCAAACAGCGCGTCGACGGCGGTGGGTTCGGAGACGTCCGAACGCCCGCCAGGAGGCACTTAAGTTGAAGGTGGCACTTTTAAGAGTTGCAGTTGCGATCTCACCACTGGGGGGAGGGGAGGCTCTAACTATGGCCAAAGTCTCTGAGGGGCAATTGGGCACTCGCTGACCAGGCGCTGAAGGCTAGAGGTCACTGCTCACGCTTCTGACTGGAACGCCAGTCAGGGTCCACGCCCGCACCCTCTGCTGCTCTTCTGCCTGCGCTATCAGCTGCCTCAGGGGGTTAACAGGGCAGGTGTCAATCTGGGGTCAAGTCCTCTTCTTCTGGTGTTCTTTGATCATTCTCTTTTATGGCCGCCAGGGACTGGGCCTTTTATAGCCCGTGCCCTAGGATGCCAGCACGAGCCAGAAGGTTCTAGAACCTTCCCTGGCTATATCAATGACATGGCCCTTTCAAGGTATCTTTTTGGTCATTAGGAGCCACCGTACTGGGCTTCCTAAGGCAGCCATTTTGTGTACTTGTAACTCCTGAGGGGATTCCTGTCAGGTTTGCAGGTTACACAAAGTGCTCCAAAACCTTCAAAGGGTCAGAGGTCAGAGGGGCTCCAATGGGAGTCACTCTTATAGGGGACAATGGTGTCCACCATTTTAGGGTTGACAACCCCAGTTGGTTATGCCACTGGTTCCGTCAGGCGCCTTGTACATAGGTGCCAGGAACTTGGTGAGCAACTGGGCATCAAAGAGCATCTAGCCCCATGGGACAACACACAAAAAGGTCCTGGTAGACAAAGAAAAAGCGACAAATTTTAGGAGGCACGGGGGAACAAAATAAATTATAGCGTGAGGGGACTCTCAGAAGCAGACAGGTCTAACAGATACTATATGAAATGAAGCTGCCTCCTACACCTGTACAGAGCAAAGCACTTAATGCTTGGAAGCGAGTAGCTTGTGATAGGCAGAAGGAAAGATATCAGGGAAGAGCCTGAAAAGTGACGCGTACTTATGCTGATGCTAGGTGGGATGAAGAACAGAATAAGTGGAGAACTGATATGATAGAGATTTCTAGCTTGTACCCTGTATTGGCAAGCGAATGAACACAGAAAGGAAAGGAAGAAAAGAAGAAATAGGGGGTCAGGACAGCACATAAAATGTAGAGAGTGAGGATAAAGCTTGTTAAATAGTGTGTCTAGTGATGAGTTTTGAGCGTGTTGTTGTCGGGGCTTCCATGTCCATATAAAGAGGCCCAATCAGAGGGAATGAGTGGTGCTGGTACCAGTCGAACCCCAGGAGTAGCTACAGCACAGTGAACACAAGCTCTAATTCGATTGGAGAGAGCACAGGGATTAAGAATCCTTTTAACCCTAATGTTTTGAAATCCCCAGATGCATTTACTGTCCCAGTCACTATTGGCCCTGTAGTTTCTCTGTATAAGCCTGGATCAACAGGGAGTACAACACATACTTTGGCAGTTCCTACCAATAGGAGAATTATTTAAAGTTCTTTCAGTTCCAACTGAAGTGGGTAACCCTAGTGGTATAAGTGCAGATGCAACTATGAACCAGACAGAATTCAGCCCTACAGGAGGGTTTGCTCAAAGGTCACCTAGTTTTGACATGTCTATTTGGATAACGTCTAATGTCCCTGTGGCGCATATGCGTCCTAGTGCTAAAGAGTTTGAAGATTGTATTAAAACCATGCTTAGGCCCTCGAGAGGAGGTGAGAGTTCAGGATCAAATGAAGAGGTAAATCAATCCCCAATGAGAGAAAATGCAGTGGATATGGTGAAGTAGGCGAAATGATAATTGTAATCTTTGAATGTCCTGATTAGATTGTTACCAAGAGAGAGAGCTTGTGAACATGTGTAAAGATGTTACCAGACGTGCAGGATAGGCTGATGAAAGGCTATCAGAATTGGCTCAGAAGTACAAAGTTGATATGATTAGGACTACGTCCTTGCAGAAGAATTACTGTGTATGCTTTGACGAGATTTATATCACTAGCATGAGAACATCAGGAAGGAGACTGCAGATTAAGGAACCAATTGGTAGCATACGAAAATGGAGAGAGCTAGATAAATGGGAAGGAGCAAAAGAAACCTAGAGGAGAGCTGCATCCTTCCATGGTGGAGGGAGAGGGCGCTACAGCATTTCCGTTAAAGAGAGTGCCTGGTGGAAGTTACGTTCATGCGCCTTGGAGTAGAAGTGATCTTGCATCATTAACAAATGACTTCTGAAAATTGATAGAGAAACCAGTGGAATGGTATACACAAGTTTAGCGATTTGGGAAGATTTTGAAGGTTTGGTATGTGGATTTGTATATCTTTTTTGACACTGTGGTACCAAGTGATTTGTGGGAAGACTGTAAGGTGGCTACAAAATGAGCGGAGAAAGAGCCTCCAAGAAAAACAGTGACAGGTACTCCATAACAATTGATGTACCAACAAGTGATGACTTATTTGAAAGCGAAAATACTGTAGTGATGAAACAAAGACGAAACAAAAGTGGTTGAAAGAGAAATTGATGGTGGCGCAGAGGAGAGCCGCACAGAGGGGACACTCAAGTCAATATTTTGTGGGAAATGTTGGTTCGATGCCAGAAGTGTATCAACAAGGAGCTACTACGATGCACGGTGGAAATGGTTTTGACATATGTCCCGTGCAGGCCCATTGTAATTTTTCCCATGTTAGCCTGAGTACTTTGCAGGCTGCGCTCTGGTTTGCGCATGTTACTATACAAACGTATTTTGCTTGTGCCACGCTGTTCTTTTGCACAGAACCGCTGTTATTTTTGCATTCTGTAATTTCCTGAGATTTAGTCTGAACGCCGTAGACAAGGTCAAACAACAATGCCCCTTGTTGTACTGTTCTGGTCAGTCTATAGCACCTAGACAAAGCACACGAATGCAGCTATTGTTTGGGAACATGTACTCTTTGCCATATAGGTATGCACAGACATGCAAAACACACACTTGGAGAGAGATTTTTCAGAGAGGAGATTGCGACGACACCGGAGATGTAGAACTTTCATCTGTGCATGCTAAGGTACAGGGTCCACTGCAAACACCCAGAGATCTTCTGATATATAATCATTTGCTTCTTTAGAAGGGGAGGGGTGCTAGTGTACCCTGTCTAATGTGATGACAGCTCCTTTTATGATTTATGTATTACTTACTGTGCTGACCGTATTTGTGTTAGGCATCTTCTTACTCATTGTGGCACGTATATTGTATACTAGAACATGATAGTTAAAATACGTATTTTAAACTTTTCTTGTGTCTCTGTCGGATCTTATTGTGGGGAAGTAGGAGTGTGAGAGAGAAAGGGTATGGCCTGTCACCGAGATTGCTGAGAGGGTCGGAGTGTTGTGTTCTGGGGTTTCTAATCACTTGTTCCTCAGTGAGTGAGAAGAAGGGCAAGTGAGGCACTATAGCTAGTTGGTCCCGAGCTCATGGGCACTAAGGTTGTAGGATGATTCAGTCTCTGCCTACTAAGGTTCTATGGTCCCAAGCATAGTACTGTGTTTTGCAGAATCCCTGCAACCGTTTCCAACCACAAGGTAGAGGTTGTGGTGTTCCGATTGATCCGATTACTGGGATTGATGTACCTACTTTGAAGGAATAAAAAACCCTTGTCATTTTTGTAATAAGTTGGGTCATTGGAAGGGGGAAAGTTTTCTTAACCCTAATAACATGGTGGATAGAAATCAGGTTCAGAATTCAGGATTTACCCAGCCCAGAAAAATAACCCTGTACAGTCACAAAAACTTCAGAGGCCAGGACCGCAAAATTTGAATTTGGCGCAAGCTCCAGTATTGCAGGTTCCACAAGCTCAATGTTGCAGCATAATGTGAATGGTCCCCTATTTAACTCAAATACAGTCCCAAATTTGAACAAAATCCTTTCTAGAATCAGGGTGCGCTACAACAACTTCCTGTTTTTGCAGCACTTGAAAATGATGGTTCTTACCGGTCACAATGACTGTGCCTGAGGTGGGAGGAGGAGTGCGTGCTTAGCGCAGTCTTTGAGGTAGACCAGAGTGCTCAATTTGTAGAAGGTGGGGTAAATGGCCACTAGTATCATTCTTGATTGATACTGGTGCTACCCGCTCTACTGTTAGAACAGTCGAAATTCCAGACCTACCCCTCATGGGAAGAAGAATTCACATTGTAGGAATTGCAAACCAACAAATGACTAGCTCAGTGATAAAGGAAGTACCTGGTAAAATAGGGACCTTTGAGGAGAACCACCAGTTTGTGATGTGTGATTCGAGTCCTGCTCGGATGCGATCTGTTATGCAAACTGAATTGCACCATTTATTGCACACCAAAAGGTGTAGAGTTTCAGCTCCATGATGAAGATGTTGCCACCAAATTGGCAAAGCACGGCCCAGATATTGGATTGTTCCCCTTGATGACAAAGGACGACTTGCCCCCTGATTGAAAAGATACTGTGAAGCGCGAGGTTTCGGACTTTTCAGGAAAGAACATAGGTCTCATCAGAGGGGTTCAACCTGTCCTCATTATTGTAAAACCAAACATTAAGTACCCAAGATCCCCACCTTATAATCTTACCCATGAAACTATTGCTGGGATTCCTCGAGTGTTAAGTCGGTGATCAGGCAAGGCATTTTGAAGTAGATAGTTAGAAGTCCATGTAACTCACCGATTATGGACTTGCAGAGTCTAGTTGTAAGTACTGCATTGTACAGGATTTCAGTAAGATTAATGCCATTGTTGTTCCGTGGTACCATATCCAGCTGTGATTTTATTTCAAATTCAATGTGAGGCTTAGTGGTTCACTGTCATGGACCTTTGTCAAGCATTTTTCTCCATAGTGTCACATTAGGACAGTCAGTTCCTCTTCGCATTTTGGTTTGACAACTGTGTTTTGGGATGATGCCAAGTCCCTAAAGGATGTACGGAGAGTCCGTTGAATCTTCAATCAGATCTTCAAAAAGAATCTTGAGTCCTTAATCATGACCTGTGATTCAGTCCTAATCCAGTACATTGACGACCTGTTGAACCACCTGACTGATAATGGACATATAGTGTCCCCAAGTAAGTTACAGTTTTGTAAAAAAGAAGCCCTGTATCTAGGATATCACATTGAAGGTAATGAGGAAGATGTCAAAAGAAAGAATCTCGGCAATTTTCAAAATGAATCCTCCAACTAGTCAGAAGGAAATCAGGATGTTTTGGGGAATGGTAGGCTACTATTACCAGTGGATTCCCAACGTTTCCTTAGTGGCCAAGCTTTTATCCAGTATTGGGGTATCTTTCATAGATTCACATGCCTGAATCATTCCCCGTCGTCGAGGCGGGAGTCCCACGGTAAAAAATATATATACAATAGCAGTGCCTAAAACCATTAGTAGTAGGCTAGAAAAGGATAAAGGCCCAACTAGGCCCAAAACTTAGCAGCCTATCTACCTCATTATGTAAAAAGAACTGAAAATTTAGCCTCAGCCAATCAGCTAACCTCACCCTCTAGAACCTTCCCAGCCCAGGCAGTTCTCCTCAGATTTTCACCGCACTTCGTGTGTAAGGGAGTCTCCCTGAGTGCCTACTCAGTTTTTCTTCAAATTTCTTCAAATTTTTTCAAGATGTCTGAAAAGAAGGCTCTTTTCAAGGCTTGTGGTTCCTGCTTCAAGAAGAGGGTACATGTGGACGACCAGCACTCTGATTGTATTTACTGTTTGCACCCTTCACATGTTGTGAAGGATTGCAGGATATGTCGAACCTTCCCTCCTAAGACCATCAGGGATAGAGAGGCAAGAGTTCTTTTGTGGTTGAAGTCGTCTGCCACAGATGACGAGGACAGAGCCTCTACCTCAAGTAAGAGAGCCAGTTCCAAAGAGAGGTGTTCTCCTGAGAGAATGAAGAAACCTAAACTCTCTCACAAAACCTCTGATTCCACAAAGAGTGCTGTGTCAACAGAGTCACCAACTGTGAGTACAGTCCGCACTAAAGCTGTCTCTTTGGTGTCCTCTCTTTTTGTCACCACCTATTCTACGTCTTCTACCTCTTCAAGTACGGTTACCACCTCAGCAATTACTTCTCCTGTGATGTCCGTCAGGATTTCTTCAGTACCTGTCATTTCCCTTTCTTCATCTGATAAAATATCATCGAGGAAAAGCCCGTCGTCGACGGGTCTTCCGTCGACGACCAAATCACCGTCTACGAAGCATTCGTCATCACTTCCGTCGACGGCCTCGTCGACGGCTCCCCCGTCGACGAAGGCTTCCACAACTCCGTCGACGAAGATCCCGTCGACGAAGATCCCGTCGACGAAGACCCCATCGACGAAAACCCCGTCGACGAAGACCCCGTCGACGACAAGCCCGTCGACGACAAGCCCGTCGACGAAGACTTCAGCTCCATTGACGACAGGCTCGACGACGAAGAGTCCGTCGACGGATTTGTCTACGAGGACGACTTCAAAGAAGGCCTCGTCGACGACTACAACAGCAATGACGATGCCGTCGACGACAATACCGTCGACGAACGCATCTGTTTCTCTTCTACCGTCGACAGGAGCACTGGTTTCTTTGAATGTGCCGTCTACGCATCTATTGCCCACATCTCCGGTAAGGGTACAATACACCCATTTCCAGATGAAGTCATTTCAGAGGCAGAGTTACTCTCATATATCTCCCCTCTTGCCTTCACATGTTTTGGAAAACTACGTGGAGGAAGACTCTGATGATGAAGGGGATGATGAAGAGCCTTTTGGAGTGGCCCATCACCCTTCCCAGTTGCACATAAAATATCAAGAGGATGAAGATGATGATGATGTTCATTACTATCAGGAGAATTTAGCAACTCCTTATCATCATGAGCCACAACACGCAGAAGACACGTCTTCTCTGATTCAAGACTTGCAGGCCATGCTGGCTGATTATCGTCAGAGGTTTCCGCCAACTCTGCCTAATACGAATCCTGTGCCAGTGGAAATGCCGAGGAATTCCCCCCCACATCCTTCACAGTCTCCAAGGCAGGAGGTTGACCCGGGACTTGGGGTGATGATGTTGACGTCTCCTCTCCAGATGAGGATGAAAGAGAGGATGGTGAAATTCCGGATTCCACGCCTACGGAACCATGGAATGATTACGTCATTCCTATGCCCTCTCCTAATTTACCACAACCTTCAGATTCTCCGCCAGAAGACATAGGAGGTTTTCATAACATCATGCATCGGGCAGCTGCTAGATTTCAAATTACAGTTTCGGTTGAGCAGACTGACTGTTTTCTTCATGATTTCAAAGAAGGGTATAGAAGGGTATCCAGATCTATCCCTATCATTGAATATATTTGGAAGGAAGGGATTAACATAATGAAGACGCCAGCTTCCATCCCGGCGGTTCTTCCAAGAGTGGACAAGAAGTATCGAGCACCACCGGATACTCCTTCGTGTTTGATTGGTCACCCGCGACCTGATTCAGTAGTTTTACAGGCGGCTCAACAAAAATCCAAGAATCCAGCGGCACCAATTTCAACACCTCCTGACAAGGAGGTCAGAAGATTGGATGCGATTGGAAAAAAGTTCTCAGCTAATGCCGCTGCTACTGTTAAGATTGCTAACTCCTTGGCAATTTTAGCACGTTATGACAGACAAATGTGGTCAGATCTGTCGGAATTCATCAACCTTATTCCCAAGGACAGTGTTCAAGAAGTCCGGAAGGTTGTCATGGAAGGCGAGCGGGCGGCTTCAGAGATTATCGATTGCGCCCTAGATATCTCTAACACAGCCTTTAGACAATTGGCTGGATCGGCAGTTCTCAGACGGCAAGGATGGGTCAGGGCAACTTCTTTCAGACCTGAAGTCCAGACCAAAATACTTGACATGGCCTATGATGGAGAGTTATTGTTTGGCAAGCACATAGATGAAGCATTGCTTGCGATCAAGACGGATACTGATACGGCCAAATCGCTTGGTACACTACAGTATAAGCAAGGTTTTTTCAGAGGAGCAAGGGACCGTGGTTTTTCTTCCAGAGGACATTATCAGAATCAGCAAAACCGCCAGTATCAAACTCAGAATAAGCCGTACTACCAACAGTCCTATCGGCAGTCATCATCAGCGGGTTTCTCTCGTCAAGGAGGGAAACGACGTTCTAACTACCAGGGACGCGATTCAAATAAGCGCCAGTGAGTTTTGCCGGACACCATCCTTCCTTCCTTCCCTCCCTGTGGGCGCCAAGATCTCCGTCTTTTATCAACAGTGGCGGAAGATAACTTCAGATCAGTGGGTTCTGGACATAGTCAAACACGGACACACTCTGGAGTTCTTGCAGAAACCTCCAACATCACCGCCCAGGTGTCCCCCCCCCCTCGTCTTCATTTGTTATACATGGAAGCCATGAAGATGCTGCA
Source organism: Lissotriton helveticus (assembly GCF_964261635.1). Classification (NCBI taxonomy): domain Eukaryota; kingdom Metazoa; phylum Chordata; class Amphibia; order Caudata; family Salamandridae; genus Lissotriton; species Lissotriton helveticus. The sequence goes on from NC_136068.1 coordinate 695,970,415, forward strand.
CAAGAATGCGATAGAAAGAATTCCAACATCCCAGAAAAATCAAGGGTTTTATTCTCGCTTCTTCCTTGTGGAAAAGGTTTCAGGAGAGTGGCGTCCAATTTTGGATCTACGAAACTTAAACAAATATCTGAAAAAGCAGAGTTTCCGCATGGTGACGCTCACGGATGTCCTCAATTGCCTCATGAAAGGAGATTTCATGGCTTCCCTGGATATGGAAGACGCTTACTTCCACATTCCCATACACCCAAACCACCGCAAGTATCTGAGATTCACAGTGGCTGGTGTCCATTTTCAATTCAAGGTGCTCCCTTTCGGCCTGAAATCTGCACCGAGAATCTTTACCAAGACTCTAGCTCCGGTTGCAGCTGCGTTGAGGTCACAGGGAATACAAGTGTTCCCGTACCTCGACGATTGGTTAATAAAGAGTCCAACAAAAAGTTCAACGAGGCAATTGGTCAAAAGTGCCCTATCAATGTTCTCAAATCTGGGCCTGACCCTCAACGTCAAAAAATCTCAACTGCAACCCAAACAAATTCTGACATTTCTGGGAGCAGTATTGAACACTTTTCAGTGCAAGGCCTTCTTGACCCAAATTCGTCAGGACAGGATCACAAAGCTGGCAAGTCAAATAAGGACAAGAAAGTCTCTTTCGGTCCGACAGTTTGTTTCCCTGCTAGGGATGTGTTCCTCTGCACTCCATCTAGTCCCACTAGCTCGACTCAGAATGAGGCCTCTCCAGGAGGAATTGCATCGGCAGTGGCGGCAGATAGACGGATCATTCGAAGACCGCATCAAGGTCACGCCCAAGATGAAACAGGCTCTTCTATGGTGGGCGTAAAAGAACAATTTGTCTCCGGGACTCACATTTCTTCAGACCATACCGGAGTTTACTCTGACGACAGATGCCTCCATGGAGGGTTGGGGAGGCCATCTACAAGACCTTCAAGTGCAGGGACGATGGTCTCATCAGTACAAGCACAAACACATCAACAGCCTTGAGTTGAGGGCCATTTTTCTGTCCTTGCGAGCCTTCCTGCCAAGAATTGCAGGCTCTGCAGTGCTGGTGCGCACGGACAACACCACCAGCATGTTTTACGTAAACAAACAAGGGGGCACAAGATCTCTGGCCCTGTCACTGCAAGCGCAGGAAATGTGGGAATGGTTAATCCATCACAAAATTTCCCTCAGAGCGGAGCATGTACAGGGAATTCAGAACTCTCTGGCCGACGATCTCAGCAGGTCGTTCTCAGGATGTCACGAGTGGGAACTCGAACATCGCCAAGTAGACACAATTTTTCGGCTCTGGGGCACACCAACGCTGGACCTGTTTGCCACACAACAGAACAGCAAATGCCTATATTTTGCCAGCAGGTTCCACCAGCAAGGGTCGAGAGGAAATGCCCTGTTGATGAGGTGGTGCGGAATTTTTGCGTATGCCTTCCCACCGATTCCTCTCATCCCAAAGGTTCTACAGAAAATGAAGAGAGAGCGTTGCTCTCTAATCCTAATTGCTCCTCGCTGGCCGAGACAGTATTGGTTCCAAGAGCTTCTAATACTCTCTCATCAACCTCCACTGCGCCTCAAGCCAACACTTTCAATGCTAACACGGGAGGAAGGTCAAATACTGCATCCAGATCCTCAATCGCTGCACTTGCACGCCTGGCTCCTGACTTCCTAGAGTTTAAGGACCTTGAGATTTCTCCAGATTGTAGAGCTGTTCTTTCTCAGGCTCGTGCCCAGTCTACCATCAGAACCTATCGCTTCAAATGGAAGAGATTCTGTTTGTGGTGCGGAGAACATGATGTCCATCCACTACAGGCTCCTCCGGAGAAGATTCTACCTTATCTGCTGTCTCTGGCTAGATCAGGTCTCGCTTTTTCTTCCATTAAGGTTCACCTTGCGGCCATATCAAGATTCAGAAAGAGTTACAGCAAACCATCTTTATGCTCTTCCTCTTTAATAAAACAGTACCTTAAAGGATTATTTCGAGTTTTCCCTCCAGTGCGGCCTCCTCCTCCTGAGTGGGATCTCAATATTGTGTTATCTCAATTGCTAAAAAGACCCTTTGAACCAATTCATAAAGCAGAACTTAAATTCTTGACTTGGAAAGTGGCTATTTTGTTGGCCCTCACTTCAGCCCGGAGAGTAAGTGAGATACAGGCGTTCACTATATCGGAACCTTTCCTACATTTTTCCAAGGATTGTGTGACACTTAGAACTCATCCTAAGTTTATTCCCAAAGTTCCGACTCAGGATGCTGCATTCCTTGGATGTCCAAAGATGCCTCAAATTCTATTTACAAAAGACAAAAGATTTGCGCAAATCTAACCAACTGTTTGTGGCTTATGGCCAAGCTACCCGTGGTCAGGCCGTGACGAAGGCAACTATAGCTAGATGGCTTTCCTCTGTCATTGTCTTCTGCCATGAGAAAGCAAACAAACCCCTGACAAGAAGGGTTAAGGCGCATTCCACCAGGATGATGTCAGCATCTACAGCCCTATTTGCAGGAGTGACCCTGGAAAACATTTGCCGTGCTGCTACATGGAAAAGTGTGCATACGTTTACCAAGCACTATTGCCTGCAGTCGGTGGTAAATGAAGATACGTCAGTGGGAGAAGCAGTGTTGCAGCATCTTCTTCACTGAGGTTAGACTTTAATGGTGTTTTCTTGTTTTCTATTGTTAAATTTATTCTGAAATACTGTTTTTAATACACTGTATATTATATGAAGGTATTTTCATGATTATGCATATGTACTGAAATATGTTCTTGCTCTAGTACCTTCCAGGTTGTGTGGGGATATATGGTTTTGGATTGCCTCCCACCTTCCTCTACCGACAGATATGGTTATTACTGCTTGCTATTCTGATTCAGGCATGTGAATCTATGAAAGATACCCCAATACTGGATAAGAAAACAAGTTACTTACCTGTAACTACAGTTATCCAGTATTGGTATCTTTCATAGATTCACATGCACCCACCCTCCTCCCCGGCAGGGCAGTTCTTTATTTTGGATACTACTTCTCACTTGTGCTGGGAAAATCTGAGGAGAACTGCCTGGGCTGGGAAGGTTCTAGAGGGTGAGGTTAGCTGATTGGCTGAGGCTACATTTTCAGTTCTTTTTACATAATGAGGTAGATAGGCTGCTAAGTTTTGGGCCTAGTTGGGCCTTTATCCTTTTCTAGACTACTACTAATGGTTTTAGGCACTGCTATTGTATATATATTTTTTACCGTGGGACTCCCGCCTCGACGACGGGGAATGATTCAGGCATGTGAATCTATGAAAGATACCAATACTGGATAACTGTAGTTACAGGTAAGTAACTTGTTTTCTTACAGAGACTGACATACAGGATGTGTCTGACCCGGCACCTTGGGATAGCGACTGTTTGGTAGCCTTCCTAGAGCTGAGAGATAATCTCTGTCGCGCCCCAGCTCTGGGAATGCCTGATTATAATAAAGCATTTTTACTCTATGAAGTGAGAGGGAGGACTGCGCTCTCTCAGTGCTTACACACTTACATGGCAATGTATTTTCTGCTACCTTTAATCTAGTAGCTGCTGGGCTGACTGGATGCCTTAAAGCCATGGCTGCCACCGGTGTCAGCATTGAGAGATGTTAAAGTATTGTAATGGGTCATCCCTTGACTGTCTTTGTGCCCCTCTGTGTAGAAATACTGTTGACCTGTACTCGAACCCATCATTTGACAAACAGGCACCTTAGGACGTACAAGCAAATTATACTTGTGGCTGAGAATGTCACCCAGAAGTGTTAATGTTTGTTTATGGATTTATAGAGCGCATAGCTGCCTGAGGGCTTCCGAGCGCTGAGGAGAGGCGGTGATGAGTGAGGGAAATAAGAATCATCAAGGAAAGAGCCATGTTTTACTTTTTTTTCTAAAAATTAGTTCATCTTTTAACAGTCACATTTCTTTGGTCAAGGAGTTCCACAGCCTGTGACCCAGATGCGAGAAAGATCTTCCTCCCCATCTGTCGTCTTTATGAGCAGATCTGAGGTGGATCTCAGAGACCTTCTGGGGACATATGGGGTGATGAGTGTTGTCAGACGGGCTGGTTCCTTGCAGTTCATGGCTTTGTGGGCTAGACATAAAGATTTGAATTTGATCCTGGCTTGGATCGGCAGCCAGAGCAGCAGTTTCAATGAGACTTTTGCTGAATCTTGTCTGGGTATGCCTCGGAGTATCCTGGCTGCCGCGTTTTGAACCACCTGTTCACTACATATTTAGGGGAGCACAGATAGACGGAATTACCGTAGTCTCGCCGAGAAACTACCAAGTCCTGTACAACAATTCTCCTGGTCTGTTCAGGGATAAGGGTTAAAATCTTCTGAAGTGCAGTGCTGTTTCAAATTCTGCTAACTTCTTGCCCCTTCTCGAGGATGACAATGATGATGTGAAGTGGAACATGACCGTCTCAGTGTCACTGACCTGTGCACCGAGTCAAGACCACACATACAAGATGAACTACTATCTGAATCTGATTTTGCACTGTTAGTGGATGGCTCGTGTTTGCCAGACCATGCAGGAAATTTGAGAGCTGCATACGCATCCTGTACAGTTTCAGGCATAGTTGAATTTTTCTGGCTTTTAGAAGTAAAAGCTGCACACGTGGCTGAATTGACCACTCTTATTAGGGCGGGCTGTGTTTCTGCACAGTTGAATGTGACAATTGTCACTGATAAGTCAGTACTGCTTTGGTGTCTTTCATGATTTTGGACAGCTATGGTCACAGAGGGGTTTCATAACCTCTTTGGGTTTCCCCATAGGGAATGGGGAAAATGTAAAAAGGCTGATTGAAGTGTTACAGCTGCATGCCCAGATTGCGGTTGTAAAATGTTCGCCACACTTTAGTGGCGATGACTATGTGATGGTCGGTAACAGATATTCTGATGAAGTTTCACGTTACTGTGCCCATGGTGCTTGACATTTAATGGCGAGAACTGTAACGAATCAGCACATGAGACCAACTACAACCTTTTTTTTTATCACAGTTGACACATGGGAGAAGGTTAAGAGATTGCAGGAAGAAGAAGTGAAAGAGTCATAACTGGGTCAGAGCAAGTTGGGTTAAGAGATGATGATATTTAGATTTCTGCAGATGGAAGACCTTTGTTGCCAGATAGTCTATTTCCCTGATGGCTAGACTTTATCATGGCCCTGCTCACCGAGGGAGGGACGCCATGATGCTCTTGTTTAGGCAGACATAGTTTAACCCCAGGTTTAGGTTGATGGCTGAAGGATTGTGTCAAAGATGTGTTGTGGCAACAGATGAATGTAGAAAAGAGAACTATAGTAACCCGGAGTCACATATGGAGATCAGGAGGTACATTCAATAGAATGCAGTAAGACTTTATCAAGATGCCTGTGTGGAATGGGCTGAAATACGTCCTGGCAATTGTGTGCATCTTTTCATGTTGGGTTAAAGCATACCCGACCAGAAGAAATGACAGTCTCACTGTAGCAAAGTTCTTGGTGAGGATGTTAATACCCAGGCTCAGGTTCCCAACTTCTCTGGAGTCAGACTGAAAAACTCATTTTAATGATGATGTTCTGAATATGTTGTGTGCAGCATTGCTAGTGGAGCTATCTGAAAGAAACATGTTATTGTTAGATTCCTTACCTTAGAATATCCTCACGGGTCAGACTGGATCCGGAAAGTTTTGCGTAGCAGTACCCCTGCGCGTCTGTAGGCGTCGTCTGCGACTCCGCGTCCGTCGTCGGCGTCGTAATCCCGGGATCACATAGTCGGAGTACTTAGACGCCGCCCTTGCGCGCTGACATCAGTTCTTCTTTTTTCCGCACCAGCAAGCGCAGATCCGGGAAGATCAGTACTTCTAGTCAATTTTTTTATCTCTTTTGGATCCTTCTCGAGTCGATTCCTCGACTCGTGGTGCCGGTAGGTATACCCGGGCTCAAACCCTGCGACGATTGTCACCGCTTGATGTCGGTGACCGACCCCCACCGTCGGGGCCTTTACTGTCTCGGGCCCGACCACGATGACAAGTCGTGCCCCGACTGCCGGGCTTTGACCTCGAAGGCTAGGCGGGAGTGGTCCCGTAAGTGTCTCGAGCTCCGGCAGTCGGCCCCGCAAGCGCCGCGTCCAGCTCCACACCTGCCAGTCCCTGGGCTGCATGCGACGCCCGAGGAGGTTAGCGCCTTCCTCACGCCCATGAGGTCACGCTTCCCTCCGTCGGAACCAGCCGAGGCGCCTTCGGGCCCCGCGGGTCCGTCCGGGAGCCCAAGTGGGCCGGCAGCTCCGGCGTCGCGGATGCTTCGGCCCCGGCGCCGTCGACGACTCCGGTCCTGACGCTGCAGGGCTCCTCAGGATCCAGGCCTGGATCCATGATGACGCCAGTCGACCTTACAACCCCTCTGCTGGCGCCGTCAGCAAGGGTGTCACCCCCGCCCGGCGCCGTCTTCGACACCCATCGGTGAACCCTTCACCGACGATCTGGCTCCATCATTTATTCCTGACTATCAGGAGATGGATGACGAGGGGGACTGGGAGGGGTCTGAGGACCCTCTGGCACTACAGTGCCAGTTGAGCCAGGACTGGGCAGACGAGCTGGGGGAGGCCAGTGGTCTGGACACTTTGCCCGACACTGGATTTGTCTCCCCTCCTACCGTGGCTACGGAGGAGGGGGTTGCTTACAGCGTGGTGTTGACTAGGGCAGCCAAGGCCTTGGCTCTTATGCTCCCTGTCACAGCCGTGAGGACTAACCTCCACACTGAGGTGCTCAAACCGCAGGCAAGCTCCTCGGAGCCTCTCCTGCCGTTTAATTAAGCCCTCACTGACGTTCTGCTGGGCACCTGGTTCAAGCCCTCTACGGGCCTTCCCGTAGAGCGGAACGTGGCCCGACGCCACCGCCAGGCTCCGGGCGACCCCAGCTTCCTGTCCGTTCACCCCACCCCCAAGAGCCTGGTGATCCAGGCCTCTACCTCCCAGACCGCATTCCCGACCGCTCCTCTGGATCGGGAATTACAAAAGGTACGATCAGTTTGGGAAGAAACTGTTCTCCTCACTGAGTTTGGGGTTGCGGTCTGTCAACACTGCGTGCCTTTTGGGCCGTTACACCAACTCTCTGTGGGATACGATTGCGGAAGTGCTGCCTCAGTGCCCGGTGGAGGTCCAGGCAAAGCTTACCCAAGCCCAAGCAAAGGGACGGGATGCAGCACGCTATTCAATATGGTGTGGACTTGATACCACGGACTCGCTGGGTAGGGCGATTGCGACGACGGTGGCGGTTCGCCGCCACGCCTGGTTGAGGTCCGCCAACTTTTCGGGGGATGTCCAAGCCACCCTTATAGACATGCCCTTTAATGGCCGTCGCCTCTTTGGCGACAAGGCAGACAGTACGCTGTAGCGTTTCAAGGACTCCAGGGCTACGGCCAAGTCCTTGGGCCTTGGCCAACGCCAGCAAACGTCCGCCTTTCGCCCCTTTCGTGGCCAAGGAAAGGGAACCCCCACACGTCCAGCTAGCCACAGGCCGCAGAACCAACCTCAACGCAGACGTGGTAACTGCCGTGGCGGTGCCGGGGGACACCGGCAAGGTCAGTCCACACCTGCCCCCGCAGCATCTGCCTCAAAATCCTCCTAGTCTGAGTTTTCAGGCCCATTCGACGCCAGTGGGGGGCAGGGTTCGCCATCACCTCCTCCACTGGAGCTCCATCACATCGGACAGGTGGGTGCTGCAAATCGTTCGAAGGGGCTACTCCCTCCCCTCCAGCCATGCCACAGCAGTACCACCGCATGTCGGGGGATCACTTGCAACTTCTGCAGGAGGAAGTTACGGCCCTCTTGGCCAAGGGGGCCGTCGACCGCGTTCCTGGGCCAGAAGTAGGACGTGGTTGCTATTCCCACAACTTTCTGGTACCTAAGAAGGGCAAAGGAGGCCAACGCCCTATCTTGGACCTACGGAGCGTCAACGGCTTCCTCCGGAAGGAGAAGTTCAAGATGCTGACTTTGGCTCAGGTTGTAGCTGCCCTGGACCCAGAAGACTGGATGGTACGTTAGACTTGCAGGACGCGTATTTCCACTTCCCCGTCCTGCCGGCCCACCGGCGTTACCTGTAGTTCACTGTAGGCCATGAGCACTTTCAGTTTACCGTGCTCCCTTTCGGCCTTACCAGCGCCCCACGGATATTCACGAAAGTGATGGTGGTGGTCGCAGCTCATCTGCGCAGATTAGGGGTTTCAGTCTTCCCCTATCTCGATGATTGGTTGTTGAAGGCGGGCTCGCCCCAGACAGTCATCTCCCACCTCCAGACTACGGCCGACCTCCTGCACTCGCTGAGGTTCTCCATCAACGTGCCGAAGTCACACCTGTGCCTCTCTCAGAAGCTCCTTTTCATCCGAGCCGTTCTGGAATCAGCGCAGTTTCGGGTTTATCCTCCCGAACAGCGGGTTTGGGATATTCAGGCTCTAATTCCGATCTTTCAGCCTTCATCCCGAGTTTTGGTCAGGTTGACGCTGCGGCTCCTGGGGCTGATGGCCTCCTGCATACTTCTGGTGCATCACGCCAGGTGGCGGATGCGGGCTCTGCAGTGGGACCTGAAGTTTCAGTGCTATTCAAACAACAGTGGTCCGTTTAGGAAAAAAATATATACAGTGAATAAATATAGACTCAGTCGTGGCTATATTGATTAGGACTTATCCAGCCGGACAGAGGTCTAGTATTTACTTGTAGTTGAGTATAAGAAATGTTACACACCAATTCACAAAGTGGGGCACAAGGCATCAGAACATAACCAAACACCTTTACATTAGTAATACATATAAAGTTTTGAACTTTGTATAAGGTGTTATTAGAAGTCGACGGCGTTTCGATCCGTTATCTTGATATAAGGATCATCATCAGGACATAATTACTATGCCTAACAATTGTAGCCTCAGATGCCTAGCGGGGAAAGAGGGGAGAAAGGTAATGGGTAAGGGGATTTAGGGATAATGAAGAACGATAAAATTACATTTCAACAACACATACTGGGTGCTAAGATTCATTCCACGGATCGAAACGCCGTCGACTTCTAATAACACCTTATACAAAGTTCAAAACTTTAAATGTATTACTAATGTAAAGGTGTTGGTTATGTTCTGATGTACTATGACATTGTGTAATTACTGGTACTTCAAACCTCATGCTTTTGCCTACAAGCCCTTTTGTTCCAGTTTTGTCACTGAATGTCTGTTACACATGTGTTAAGTAGGGTGCAGGCTTGTGCCCCACTTTGTGAATTGGTGTGTAACATTTCTTATACTCAACTACAAGTAAATACTAGACCTCTGTCCGGCTGGACAAGTCCTAATCAATATAGCTACGACTGAGTCTATATTTATTCACTGTATATATTTTTTCCTAAAGGGACCACTGTTTTTTTAATAGTATTATCCCCAAGGTCTCTTTCGACTTAATTGGGTCCCCTTGTTGTCTTCAATATACTGAAGTTTCAGTGGGCACAGCCTCGGGGCAATCTGTCCGACCAAGTCCGGATCTCAGAGGGCACTGCAAGACAGTTGCAGTGGTGGCTCACGAACCACGATTGGGTCAGCGGCAGATCTCTCTCACTACCTCAACTGGAGCACGTAGTGGTGACGGATGCGTCCCTCCTGGGATGGGGGCGCCACATGGGAGAGAGGGAGATCAGAGGCCTCTGTTCTCCGGCGGAGTCCCGGCTCCACATCAACCTTCTGGAGCTGCGGGCGATCCAGCTTGCACTTAAGGCATTCCTTCCCTCTGTCCAGGGAAGTGTGGTGCAGTTTTTCATGAACAACACCACCGCCATGTGCTACTGCAACAAACAGGGCGGGGTGGGGTTGTGGACCATTTGTCAGGAGGCTCTTCGCCTCTGGCAACGGCTGGAACACCAGGGTGTCACCCTGGTGGTTCAACACCTGGCAGGTTCCCTGAACGCCAGGGCGGACGAACTCAGCCGCCGGCGCATGATGGATCACAAATGGCGTTTGAACTCGGACGTGGCGCAAGGCCTCTTTCAGCAGTGGGGAGAGCCTTGGTTAGATATATTCGCCACCGAAGAGAACGCGCAATTTCATCAGTTCTGCGTATTGGAATTTCCAAGGCGGCACTTGCTCGGAGACGCTTTTTGTCGCCAGTGGAGCTGCGGTCTGTTGTACGCCTTTCCACCTATACCACTTCTGCCCAGAGTGCTGAAGAAGATCAGGCACGACCGGGTTCAAGTCATCCTTGTGGCTCAGGACTGGGCACGAAGATACTGGTATCCCGAGCTACTCAGCATGTCAGTCGATCCTCCGATTCGTCTGCCTCTTCAGGAGGACCTTCTGTCGCAGCAGCAGGGGACGGTCCCCCACCCGAACCTGTCCAGCCTCCACCTCCATGCGTGGAGATTGAGCGGCGGCAGTTGAGGCCATTTGACTTGCCTCCTGAAGTCTGTGATGTGATTCTGGCAGCCAGGCGTCCCTCCACAAAATCGGTATACGCCTGCAGGTGGAACAAATTTGTGGCATGGTGCACAGCAAAGGCTGTGGATCCACTCTCTGCCCCCTTTCAGAGGTTCTTCTCTTCCTTCGGTCTCTTGCCCAGCAGGGCTCTGGGCACTATTATGGGCACTCTGGGGACTCTCTGCCATTTCTGCCTTCTTGAGGCTTCCTGATCGGCCTTCTCTTTTCAAGTCCGCTGTTGTAAATAGATTCTTGAAAGGCATCACGCACATGTTTCCTCCTGTTCCCTTCGTGATGCCTCAGTGGGAATTGAACCTGGTTCTCACCTATTTGATGTGCGCTCCTTTCGAGCCACTTCACAAGTGCCCTTTTCGTCTTCTGACTCTCAAGACTGCATTCCTGATTGCAATCACCTCTGCCAGGAGAGTGAGGGAGCTCCAGGCTCTATCTTCTAAGCCTCCTTTCCTTTCTGTCCATCCTGACAAATTTGTCTTGAAAACTCGTCCTTCTTACCTTCCCAAAGTGGTTACAGCCTTTCATATCGGGCAGTCCATCACCTTGCCCACCTTCTTTCCGCCTCCGCATCCCTCGAATGAGGAAGAGAGGCTCCACCGTCTGGACCCAAAACGTGCGCTCTCCTTTCATCTAGACCGCACACGTCAGTTCCGGGTGGACGACCAGCTTTTTGTTGGTTACATGGGCGTGAACAAGGGACGGGCAGTGCACAAGCGGACCATCTCTCGGTGGGTTGTGTTGTGCATCAAGGTCTGTTACTCCTTGGCGGAGAAGAAGCCTCCTGTTGGGCTGAGGGCCCATTCCACTCGGGCCACGGCGGCTACTACTGCCCTGGGTCGGGGAGTCCCCTTGCAGGACAGGCAGCTACGTGAGCGTCGCTGCACACGCTGCCAAGTCCGGAGAGATGGCTTTTTTGGCCGTTCCGTTCTCCAGGACTTTCTGATGTGATCTTGGTTCGCAGACCCACCTCCGGGGTTGGTATTGCTGGGGTATCTATTCTAAGGTAAGGAATCTAACACTAACCTGTTTCTTTCAGATGCACAAGTTACTTACCTTCGGTAACGATATATCTGTAAGAAACAGTAATTAGTGTTAGATTCCTTACCACCCCACCCATCCTCCCCGTTCTTCGAACCGATATCTAGGGTTAAGGATATCCCTTTCAGGGCCCTAGTTTCATGGCACCAGTGTCGGTCTCTGACATGGCTCTGCTTTCCTGGCGCGGAAAGCTATGTACAAGAACTGACATCAGCGCGCGAGGGCGGCGTCTACTCTGACGACGTCATCCCGGCGATCACGGCGCCGACTGCGGACGCGGAACCGCAGACGACGCCTACTGACGCGCAGGGGTACTGCTACGCAAAACTTTCCGGATCCAGTCGGACGCCTAGGGATATTCTAAGGTAAGGAATCTAACACTATCTACTGTTTCTTACAGATATATCGTTACCGAAGGTAAGTAACTTGTGCAACACTACACTGCAGTTACCGTCCTGTTGCTTCAGGACTTGTGGAGCAGGTGAATGGCTCACTGAAATCCAGACTAGCCAAAGTTTGTGCTACAATGTCTTTGAAATGGACTGATGCTTTGCCCCTTGTCTTGCAGATTCAGGAGTGCCTCCTCTTGAAATAATCATGGGCAGAGCAATGAGATTGTCAGCTGTACCTGCAAATGTCCTTGTGAACATTACAGATGACATGATTCTTGTTTACTGCAACTGACCAAGAGAAAGGGTTTTGGAACCAGGATGATAAAAGTGCAGACCCAGCTGAGCATCAGTGAATATATTCTTGTGTTGAACTGTGTTTTGACTTTACCTTGCCACAAAACAGATTGACACGAGCTATCATTTGCTTGATATCTAGATTGAACTTTGAAATGCGCCTTTGAGAAGAGACAATTTAAATAGACTTTGTTAAAAGAACTAAGAAGAGTACCAAGGCCCGAGTCTACTGCATGGGCGTAAGGTTGTCACTTAGAATAACACCGAGTAGGACTAAGGAAGACTCACAAAGTCTTTGTAAATGATTCTCTGCACATCAACTGAGCTTTGTTTTTCCATTTACACAGGTGGGTGGAAACTGACAGAAGGCTCTGCTGCTATATTCTACCCAACTGTGGTTTTAGCACTGATTCTGTTACTTGTAGGATTATACTCATTCAATTCCTGGAGTTTAACCAAGATTAGATCTAGAGTCATCACCCGGCAGCTCCCCCAGTTCTACTGACAGTTGTTTGCATTCACTGAATGAGGAAATTACACATAGATTTATCTAGAGGATACCTTTCTTCAAATGTCTATTGGAAGTTGCTTTATGAGGTACCTAGACACTATGGATGCTACGGATTGCTATGTCTGCACACAATAACTTGTACCAGCTGTAGAGGTTATCACATACCATCAAACTCCTTTGACTTATGATGTTACTTGTAGCCTGTGAATGAGTCTTTTGTATGGACGTCATCATTTCCGGTATTAGTTCTTGAATTTTCATTTAATCTTTTCAGAAATTCCCATACTTAAGCATTTGAAAAGTCATCCTGATGCTTAAAAAGTAGAAAGCGCTGAAGGAATCTTTAACACCCACCATGACACTAGACATTGTTTATGCACTTCAAAATAATTTGAGTTGTATCATAACTTCGTACGGCTGCTCCAGCTCCAGCCTCCAGATGCCACCATATCTCTCCAGCCGCTCCAGTCGCTCTCCTGAATTGAACCCTTTGTTTTGCTGCTCCTTGACGTCCGCACGTTCATTAGGCCTCAATGGAGTTCTCTGTTCAGCTAATGAGGAGATCCGCCTTGCCTCACCCCCTGACCATTACCTGCCCAGCCGGACCTTGGGCACAGTTTCTCCCCTTCTCCCTGTCTCGCCCATGCCCCCCCCTCTACTGGCGAAAATCTCACCCAGCGTTTTAACCTCAAGATGGCACCTGAGAAGGAACGGACCTGCGTTTTGATTGACTCCAAGCAGATCCATGAGAACTTTTACCAAACTACCTACCCCCTACCCCTCCCCTCTCTACTCCTCTCCACTTGCCTGCTACTGACCTCTGCCCTCACCTTGTCCTGGCCCTAGTCCACACCCTATTTACCTGTGAATTTTCCCTCGTCATTTGAGATCTAGCTATTTTGTCTGATGCACGATGGAGCTACCTGGTTTAGCTATAGGGGAGACAGGTCAGGGATTCCCTCCTTGGACGCCACCTGCCAAGTCGGTCTTTAGCCAGACTTCCTTTCGTCTCTCCTGTCATCTCTTCCCGCATCCTCCCTCTAATTATGTCTCTCCTTCTCTCCTCTCTCAATGTATTGAGACTGAACTATTTTGTCTGATGCCCGATTGAGCTACCTGGTTTAGCTATAGGGGAGATGGGCCGTGGACTCCCTCCTTGGTCGTCACCTACCCAGTCGGCCTTTAGACAGACTTCATTTCGTCTCTCCTTGTTGTCTCTTCCCCTATCCTCCCTTTCTCACCTTCCCTTTCCCCTCCCCTCTACGCTCCATTATTTTGCCCTCCATGTTCTTTAAATGTTTCCCATTGAGACCTAGCTATTTGGCCAAAGCCTAGTGGAGCTACCTGATAGCTATAGAGGAGATGGGTTTAGGGACTTCCCCCTCGACCGTCACCTACCCAGCTGGACTTTGGGCAGACTTTCCTTCGTCTTTCTGCCGTATCTCCCTCCCACCCCTTTACCCTTACCCCCTTCCCCTCTACACTTCACTTATCTCATTCTCTATGCTCTTGTAATTGTTTGTCTAGCAACTGATGTAAATTGAAACTGACGTAATCTTGTAATTTTGTGTAACCTCATGTAAAGCGCTCTGATACCTCCGGGTCTAGCCAGCGCTATATAAAACTCTATAAATAAATAAATAAATAAATATAAATTCAGTGGAGGACAGAAGGAGTGGGATAGAATCTAAATCAAGGAAAGATGAAGTTGGATATCAGTGGGCTAAAGAAGTAACTGAGTATCAAGTAGCAGGAAATCACTCAGCATTGAGTTTAAATTGGAAACACAAAGGAACATTATGCATATTTAGAGAAAAGTCTACTGTTTACATAACATTTGTGGAAAAGAGTGAATGTGAACACATCCTGGAAGCTAAAGGACATTAAGAATTATTTTTAGCAGGTAAAGATCCTGTTATTCCTGGAGTTTATTACGTTTGTGGAGCATATGCATATTTTATGTTGCCTAAACAACGGTAGGGTGCATGGTATTTAGATGTAGTTTTTCCAAAAATGTATCATGTGGATCATTTTGATGATCATGTGTGGGAGCAGAAGTCTACACCCAAAAGAGAAACTGGCACTGGAGAAGTAGAAGGAGATGTTTTTGATGCAATGATTCCATCCGTGGGTGTGATTTTGAATGACATTAATATTAGAAAGTTGTCCTCCATAGCAGATAAACTGTCTACTAGTAGCAGAAGCTTTATTAGTTGTGGATACCGAATTGGTTGCTGTAAGATCCATGGTTTTGCTGAACCATCATCCTCCTTGCAAAAGAGGGCAGAGTCTGTCAGATGTTAAAAGTTCAACAACATTGTACTTACATCCCTGACAATAGTAAATATTTGATGAAGTTTATCAAAAACATCACGGATCTGTAGGGAGATTTGAAGGAGTTAAAGCAACAGAGTCTGTGGAAGCAGTTGGAAATTGACTTTCTGCAATAGGTAAATGGTTTGGAGATCTGGGAAATGGATTAGTGGGATACACCCTGAAGCTCCTTGTGATAATTGCTCTTTGTGCAATATTCCTGGGTTTGGCCATATAACTGAAGAGGGGAATATAACTGAAGAGGGGAATTAAAAGGAAGGTAGCAGATGTAGAGTTAGAGGATAGTCAGCGTAGCTACTATGAAGACATGAAACATGTGGAGGAGTCCAGATGAAATTTTATGAAATCCATGATGTTTTGATTGGTCCGTCATATAAGATTTGTATCTTGATTATAATGGCTTGATTTAACATCAGAGGAGGGACTGGAGCAGCATAATTTTAGCTCCATCCTTACACGTCACAGAAGTGCAAGAGTTACTTGCACTTACTACCATATACTCTTTGTGTCTAACTTTATTCATGACAAGTGAAGTATTTCAATGTATAACTTAACTATATTCACTGTAGAAACTAGAGATTCATAAATGTGTGCTCCTTATTGTTTAGCTTAATCATGAATGAAATGAGGTTTTCATACCTATTTACGCTTATGTTTCTAATGATGTGGCATTTGTTTGAAAGTGCTTTACACATTCCTGTCAATTACAATCTGGTCAATTTCTGCTGTATTCTAAGGTCTCACAGATGGCCCGCTAGTAATGGGTTACTTTGTCTGCGGAGCTGGAGGAGTACTAGACCCAGGTGCCACTAGGGGGACGATCTCCCGCATATACAAGGCCTTGAAACCGTAGGGAGGACATGATAAAGATTTGTGACAAATGGTTGGCAGACCTGCCGCTACCCCTCACAGATGGTGAGTGGAAATGGGCTCTTGCTCAGGTCCGCAAGGTTGCTAGCAGTGCCCTCTTCAAACTCACACAGTTCCACTATTTGCACTGTACCTATCTGACGAGTCAGCAACTGTATAGATTTCATGCGACGCACACCCCAGCATGTAGATTACTTGGGATTGTGCAAGGCTGCAGCTTTATTGGACTCGGGTATTGCATGAGCTGCAGGAGGTTGCGAGAGTCTCCTTAGGTACCTGCTTCCCACTTACAGAAGGTACTCCGCTTTATGAGGGATGACTCACCCTAAGTTGAGACCCCCTGGATCCCCGATCCTGCCCTCCCTTCCCCTTACATATGACCGCCCGGGAGGCTGAACACTCGCTGGTCTGCTGCTGCCACTGTTGTTGGTTATTACATTATTTATTGGGGGGGTGTTATTCATTAAAATTGTAAATTGTTTGCTTACTATCCTGTCACAGCACAATATTCTTGTTCTATTATGCATCTGCACTGTGCTAGCTGTAATTTATTGCACATGGTTGGGGTTCCCTAAGACTGCTAACTACGACATTAGTTCACTATAGTGTATGCTCATGGTATAATGTTGGCTATACTGGGTTATATGGTACTCACTTTTGTACTATTACTGTACTTGCCATTCTGTGGTATTTTATGCCATGCGATTGCTGAATAAAAGCATGTTTAAATAAAAAGTATTCCATACAATGTGAGTGTTGGACCTGGCCCTCTTGGCAGGGTCATCCGTAAACTTTTTGCCTTCCTCCAATATTCTCTCTGACCTGTTTTTGTTGGTTTAATGACTCTGGGCACTTTACCACTGCTGACCAGTGCTAAAGTGCATATGCTCTCCCTATGTAAAGTGTAACTGTGATTGATTTCCATGATTGGTTCATTGGATTTACTGTCCGTCCCCAGTAAAGTGCACCAGGAGTGCCAGGGCTTGTAAATGCCAATACTGCTAGTGGGTCTGCAGCGCTGGTTGCGCCACCCACAGAAGCAGCCTTTTAAAATGTGTCTAGGGTCTGCCACTGCAGAACCTGTGTGCAGTCTGGTACTGTCATGCTGGCTGGGCAAGTGCACACACTTGCCAGCCCCTAAACCTTCCCTTAACTTCATATTAGTCACCCCTATGGCAGGCCCAAGGGCAGGGTGCATTGTAAGTGTAAGGTAGGACATGCTCTGATGAGTGTGGCATGTCCTAATAGTGAATTATTGCCAAATTCGTTTTTCACTATTGTAAGGCTACCTGTTCCATTTAGGCCAGATGGGCTGCTGGAATTATTACACTCTATAATCCCAGCAGTCTCAGGGAACATGGTAGAAAATAAAGTTTAGTATGCCTGAACTCAGAATAATAAAATACTTCTTGTAGTAAAGTTTATTTTAATATCCTGTGTTTGCAAATGCTACTTTTAGAAAGTTAGCATTTGCTTGCCTAACCATTTCAGCCCGCCTCTGCTAGTATGTGTATCTGACAGTCTGGGATGTGTGAGTGACAGGGCTGGGGGATGACAGGTGGTGAATGCAATGATTACACCTTAGTGGGAGGTAGGAGTGTCCCTGGACTCTTAATAGGGCTGTGCTCTGCCACCACAATGCTGGCTCCGCCTCCTGGGGAGCGACTGATGACTCAGCCTGCACCTGGCCCAGGAAGGGCAAAGCACTGTCATCAAGGTACTCCTGGCTGCCCCTGTCCACACAATGCTGGCTCCACCTCCTGTGGAGCGTCTGATGTGCCTGCCCCTCACACTGAAAGCAGAAGCCAGAAGTACACCCAACAAGTACTCAGAGACTGAAAGCAGTTATGCAAAGGCCCCCCTGGCCTGAGAAGACCAAAGAAATGCTGTATAAAAGTAGGAGCCCTGCTCCTTGTAAATCAGAATCCTGTTTCCCACAACGAACCTCTGCCCAACTAGAAGGAGAAGAAGACGCTGGAAGGACTGGCCTGCTGCTTGCCTTGCTGAGGAAGGAGAGGAAAAGACTTTGAAAAGACTTTGCTGACTTGTGCTTTGAAACATTCTCCAAGGGCTTGATTGAGCTTGCCCCCTGAACTGAACCCCAGGACCTGTGGGTGCTCCTGTGCTTTGGCTCGTCCCCTGCCTGAGGTCGAGTATTTCCTCCCGCCGGAGGTGAAGTCTGCCCCCTCTCGCCCCCTCCTAGGACCTTGGTACCCGGGGGCCAGCCTGCCCTCTTGCCCTTGAGAGCCTCGCTCCACACGGAGTCGCTCTCTGCCCCAGGGCTAAGGCTGGCCGCTCCTCTACCCCTGCCTGCTTCATGGAGCGCCTGAGCACGATTTCAGCCCCTCCCGCCGGAATCCCGGGGACGCGAGCAGCCTGCAGCCTGGACGGCCGCCCGTGCATTCCATTTGCTCCCGGCCGCCCCGCTTTGCTCTGACCCCCCAGGAGAGGCCGCGCCGCACTGTGAAGGGAGCCCCCCCTCTGTACCATCGGTACTGAGGGCTCCCGTGCTGTGCCTTGCCTCCCGGAGATCCTCCGCTTTGAGAAGGGACCCCTCTGCACTGATCGAACCGAGTCGCGCTGCTCGTGCCCGACTCGGCTCAAATTCCCGAAAGAAAGAAGCATTCCTGAAGACGACATCGGGCTAGGGGCCCGCAACGTTTTATTTCCCCGTCAGCCTTCCCTGTGCCTTGGCCCAAGAGGCTCCTCTCCCTGCTCCTCACTGCAGCCAGGAGCCCCCACCTCTGGAAAAGGCCCAGGGTTCCTCCAGGCTCCTCTCATTGCCTGCTTGCTGCTCCGCAGCTCAGCCCCCACCTCCGGAAAAGGCCCAGGGTTTGTCAGGCCCCTCTCTGGTCTCCATTCAAAGCGCACCGCGAGATGCGTGAGCATTGGTAGGGCCCGGGGTTTTCTTCCGTGTGGAGCACAGAGGAGCGCTGCGAAGCCCACAGAGGTGCTTGGGAGCGCCATTCCTTTAGGAACGGGGCAAGAGGCCCCAATTATTGCATAACTAGAACTGAGAGAACTGTTTACAAGTGAGTTGAACAAGACAGAAGATACATTGGAACTGTAACTGAGAAACGCTTGCCTATTTACAATCTTGTGGCCTAATTTCAAAACGTTATTATTGGTCTTGTGATAAGTCTTACCTGCATGTATATTTTTACATAAAGGAACGTATTTTTATATATTCACAGCCTTGTGTCCATTTGTGGGGGGATTGGTACATTTTACTGTGTGTGTTATTACAAATGCTTAACCCAATAACGCCTGAAGAATAGCCTTGGCTGCTCACGCCACGCACCTAGAGGGTGAGCAAGGGTAATTCTAAGGGGTCATCCTTCGCCCTGACTTAGAGGAGAGGGTCCCTGCTTGTCACAAGTGAAAACTTGCGCCAACCAGAGACCCCCAATTCTAACATTGGTGGCAGCGGTGGGATTTGCGAATTTGCATTTGTAGTTGACATACAGTGAATTGCTGATCACCACATAGTGAGAGCAGACCTATAACGCAGCCACAGATTTCCATTTTTTATAATTTTGCTGGGAGATCTCCATGTGTTTTTGAAACGTCATGCCTGGTTCAGTGAGGATGGAAAAAGCAGCAACCAGATGCCTGTCGCCAGAGGAGCTGGCAGACAGGGCAGCAGACAGGGCACATGCAATGGAGATGGCAAAGTTAGCTGGACAATTGGAAATGGAAAAGCAAAAATTGGCAATGGAGGCGCAAAAACGCCAAAGAGATCACTTCTTGAAAATGAGAGAACTTGATTTGGAGCTTGAAGCCAGGGGGGCTTCAGCCCCGCAACAAGAGATTTCTGTAGCTCACAGATTGAGCTTTGCTGAGTTGGAGGTGGAGTCCAGCTCAGCTGGTGGCAGCAACATTCAGGTATCTAGTGCTGACAGCATAGTGCGCCCACCTAGAGATATGACACCTGACTTGGAGGGGGTTAACTTACACCAGGAGGTTCAAGGGCATGAGGTAGCTCCAGTGGTGCGCAGCGTCCCAGAAGGGAATAGGGTGGCTGGCGTAGGAGTTCATGGTCCTAGTGGTGGGAGGGATTCCCCCATGGTTGAGGTCCTGGTGGGTGAGTGTAAGGACCGCCCAGAAGAGTGTGGGTTGTGTGACAGAGACAGTCCGCTACTGTCTGGCCAGTCTCAGGAGAATGGTGTGGAGTATGTGTGTGAGGCGCTGGATGGTGAGGTGACGGATAGTTTGGTTAACCCTGCTAGGGGGCTGTGTAATCCAATTGTGGGAGAGCATATTGTAAGTCCCAGTTTTCCAGAGCTATGCCAACACCTGTTTGAGAGTGAGTTCTCTGACCCTAGGGAGCGCACATTGGAGGCAGACCTTGTGGTGGATTCCAGAGGGTCTGGAGAGGCATTGGGGTGTGACCCTGTAGGAAGTGGCTCAGGTATCTTCCAGCCCAGAGTGGTGGAAGTGGCGCAGAGTAGCCCAGCTAGGTCCTGTAGTAGTGAGAGGGGTGTAGGGCCTCACGTCCTGTCCTTAAGGGGAAGGAGTGAGAATGGGTTTTGTCCCGGTAGTGCCCAACCTCAGTCTCAGAGCCTGGATGGTTCTTTAAGGGAACCCAGGTGGGGAGCCTAGGCTGTCCGGATGAATCAACCTTTGAGGGGGATCCCCCAGTGGCTAGAGAACGTGGAGGCTCTGTAAGCAGAGCTCCAGTAGTTCTGGTGTCTGGCAGTACCGCTCCAGTTGGGAGGGTGCAGAGGTCCAGAAAGAGGGGCGAGAGGGGGAAAGAGTCCCCAGTGGAAGAACCAGTGGGTCAGGGGCCAGCCAGCAGGGCTGCGTCCCCAGTGAATGACCAGGGGGACACCACTTCTGTCCTGGGGGATCTTCCCACACTGTCAGAGGGACAGGGGTTGGGAGATCTGCGCCAGGCAGACTGTCGTACGGCACATGAGCTATGTGCCACCCTCAGGAGGGGCATGCGTGCTCCCCGGGAAGTTCTGGTGCGCCAGGCAATTGTTCAATTGCAGGGCTGGGTCCCTGCGTTGGAGAGACAGGTTTAGGTGTTGTCTGACCTGGAGGGCAGGACCACTGTAATCAGTGTCCGGGCCCATGTCGCTCCTAGGGGTACCCCTCCAGTTGGGAGTGGGCAATACTCTGGAAGGGGGTGCAGAGGGAGGGAGTCCTCGCCTCTGACCCCGGTTCAACTAGAGGGTTTAGACCCTGGGATAGAGGGCCAGATGCAGGGTGTCCCCCTTGACCTGGTGCCCCAGTTACAGGATAGCACCCCTGAACTGGTGGGTGAATTGTGCAGGTCACCTGCCACAGGTGCCCTGACAATTCTGGAAGGGGGTACCACTCCAGGTGGGAGGGTACAGAGCCCCAAGGAGGAGGACCGGGTGTGGGAGAGCCTACCCCTAGTCTTTGCTCCAGCCGCCAGGTACAGGCCTGGGGCTGGTGGGTCAGTGCCAGGATGACATACCTGACCTGACAGGAGGGAGAGTGGACAAAGGGTGCCAAGCACCTGGGGCTACTGCCCCCCGCTCTCTGAGGCCACAGAGGTTTGGGAGCCCTGAGAGGCAAGAGGCCTGGGTCTCAGCCCTGACTACTGTCAGTGGCCACTGTGATTTGATGACTGCCTGTTGGGACACACCTGTGAGCCAGTTAAGGTTAAAGGCTGCACAGGTGGTGTCCACAGATGAAGAAAAGGGTGCTCCATGGATTAGCTGGGTGGACCCTGAGAGTATAGACAAAGGATTTGAAATAGGTTCAGATTGGCGTAGAACTGGAAAGTGCCCCTGCTGTTGCGGGCCAGGTCCAGGTTCTATCGCCCAAAGCAGGGAAGTCCATCACAGTGGTGATTGGTCTACCCTGCGTTTTGGCTGGAAGGGGGTTGTGTTGGACCTGGCCCTCTTGGCAGGGTCATCCCTAAACTTTTTGCCTTCCTCCAATATTCTCTCTGACCTGTTTTTGTTGGTTTAATGACTCTGGGCACTTTACCACTGCTGACCAGTGCTAAAGTGCATATGCTCTCCCTATATAAAGTGTAACTGTGATTGATTTCCATGATTGGTTCATTGGATTTACTGTCCGTCCCCAGTAAAGTGCACCAGGAGTGCCAGGGCTTGTAAATGCCAATACTGCTAGTGGGCCTGCAGCGCTGGTTGCACCACCCACAGAAGCAGCCTTTTAAAATGTGTCTAGGGTCTGCCACTGCAGAACCTGCGTGCAGTCTGGTACTGTCATGCTGGCTGGGCATGTGCACACACTTGCCAGCCCCTAAACCTTCCCTTAACTTCATATTAGTCACCCCTATGGTAGGCCCAAGGGCAGGGTGCATTGTAAGTGTAAGGTAGGACATGCTCTGATGAGTGTGGCATGTCCTAATAGTGAATTACTGCCAAATTCGTTTTTCACTATTGTAAGGCTACCTGTTCCCTTTAGGCCAGATGGGCTGCTGGAGTTATTACACTCGATTATTACACTCTATAATCCCAGCAGGCTCAGGGAACATGGTAGAAAATAAAGGTTAGTATGCCTGAACTCAGAATAATAAAATACTACTTGTAGTAAAGTTTATTTTAATATCCTGTGTTTGCAAATGCTACTTTTAGAAAGTTAGCATTTGCTTGCCTAACCATTTCAGCCCGCCTCTGCTAGGATGTGTATCTGACAGTCTGGGATGTGTGAGTGACAGGGCTGGGGGATGACAGGTGGTGAATGCAAGGATTACACCTTAGTGGGAGGTAGGAGTGCCCCCGGACTCTTAATAGGGCTGTGCTCTGCCACCACAATGCTGGCTCCGCCCCCTGGGGAGCGACTGATGACTCAGCCTGCACCTGGCCCAGGAAGGGCGAAGCACTGTCATCAAGGTACTCCTAGCTGCCCCTGTCCACACAATGCTGGCTCCACCTCCTGTGGAGCGTCTGATGTGCCTGCCCGGATGTATGACGTCACAACGCGTGCTGTTACAACGCGTCCCTTACAACGCAAGTCGTTACCACGACTTGCGTTGGGGGCGCGGATGTCGAATAGTATAATTTACTATTCTAACACCAGTCCCCGTGGACACTAGGGAAGATGTTGGAATAGTAAATTTACTATTTTTAATCTTCTAGCGCCCTCCAGCGCAAGTAGTGGTAACGACTTGCGTTGTTACGGACGCGTCGTAACAGCACCGCGGGGAAACATCCGCGTTGTAACGGATGTTTCCCGCCTGCCCCTCACACTGAAAGCAGAAGCCAGAAGTACACCCAACAAGTACTCAGAGACTGAAAGCAGTTATGCAAAGGCCCCCCTGGCCTGAGAAGACAAAAGAAATGCGGTATAAAAGTAGGAGCCCTGCTCCTTGTAAATCAGAATCCTGTTTCCCACAACGAACCTCTGCCCAACTAGAAGGAGAAGAAGACGCTGGAAGGACTGGCCTGCTGCTTGCCTTGCTGAGGAAGGAGAGGAAAAGTCTTTGAAAAGACTTTGCTGACTTGTGCTTTGAAACATTCTCAAAGGGCTTGATTGAGCTTGCCCCCTGAATTGAACCCCAGGACCAGTTTTCCTGTGCTTTGGCTCGTCCCCTGCCTGAGGCCGAGTATTTCCTCCCGCCGGAGGTGAAGTCTGCCCCCTCCTAGGGCCGTGGTACCCGGGAGCCAGCCTGCCCTCTTGCCCTTGAGAGCCTCGCTCCACTTGGAGTCGCTCTCTGCCCCAGGGCTAAGGCCGGCCGCTCCTCTACCCCCGCCTGCTTCACGGAGCGCCTGAGCGCGATTTCAGCCCCTCCCGCCGGAATCCCGGGGACGCGAGCAGCCTGCAGCCTGGATGGCCGCCCGTGCATTCCATTTGCACCCGGCCGCCCCGCTTTGCTCTCCCCCCCCCCCCAGGAGAGGCCGCGCCGCACTGTGAAGGGAGCCCCCCCTCTGTACCGTCGGTACGGAGGGCTCCCGTGCTGTGCCTTGCCTCCCGGAGATCCTCCGCTTTGAGAAGGGACCCATCTGCACTGATCGAACCGAGTCGCGCTGCTCGTGCCCGACTCGGCTCAAATTCCCGAAAGAAAGAAGCATTCCAGAAGACGACCTCGGGCTAGGTGCCCGCAATGTTTTATTTCCCCGTCAGCCTTCTCTGTGCCTTGACCCAAGAGGCTCCTCTCCCTGCTCCTCACTGCAGCCAGGAGCCCCCACCTCTGGAAAAGGCCCAGGGTTCCTCCAGGCTCCTCTCATTGCCTGCTTGCTGCTCCGCAGCTCAGCCTCCACCTCCGGAAAAGGCCCAGGGTTTGTCAGGCCCCTCTCTGGTCTCCATTCAAAGCGCACTGCGAGATGCGTGAGCATTGGTCGGGCCCGGTGTTTTCTTCCGTGTGGAGCACAGAGGACCGCTGCGAAGCCCACAGAGGTGCTTGGGAGCGCCATACCTTCCAGGAACGGGGCAAGAGGCCCAAATTATTGCATAACTAGAACTGAGAGAACTGTTTACAAGTGAGTTGAACAAGACAGAAGATACATTGGAACTGTAACTGAGAAACGCTTGCCTATTTACAATCTTGTGGCCTAATTTAAAAACGTTATTATTGGTCTTGTGATAAGTCTTACCTGCATATATATTTTTACATAAAGGAACATATTTTTATATATTCACAGCCTGGTGTCCATTTGTGGGGGGGGATTGGTACATTTTACTGTGTGTGTTATTACAAATCCTTAACCCAATAACGCCTGAAGAATAGCCTTGGCTGCTCACGCCACGCACCTAGAGGGTGAGCAAGGGTAATTCTAAGGGGTCATCCTTCGCCCTGACTTAGAGGAGAGGGTCCCTGCTCGTCACAAGTGAAAACTTGCGCCAACCAGAGACCCCCAATTCTAACAGTGAGCATGAACTAATTTACATTAATATTGCTGCATTTATTTTGAAGTTAGACATGCACATATAACCATGTAATCGAAGTGGACATTTTAGTGTTTAAAGATACTAATTTAACTAGGCCTGAATCTGAAGTGCTGTTTGGTCGCCTTGCATGATATCTCCTTTGCAGATGTGTTTTCAAGGCTTCATTAGTTATAGAAAGGAGTATTGTGTATTAGTGATTGCAAGGCTTGAGAAGAAATTCTTGGCAGAGACGTAAGGAGCTAATGAACAGGAGAAAATGTGTCTATTCATCATATATCAGCAGTGGTGTTCGATCCAAGGCCCTGTGAATTTCCAGGTTTCATGAGATGGGAAAGTTTGACGATGTTGCCAATGGGCACATGAAGTGAAATTCTATTGGTTCCCGAAAGGGTGGTATGAGGATCATAATATCAGAATGTATCGGTATGGTTTAAGTAATGTATACACTGTTAGTATTTAGAGCAGATCCTTTTAGATTTGGAGAGGTACAGACCTCTTGTTTGCCCTATTCTTGAGAGTGTAAAGCTATATGCTGAACACTTGCCCTCTCTTAGAGGTTTTCCCCTGAAATCTTCACTATGCTGACACCTTCCTATTACACTATCTTATTTCTTAAATTCCTTGATTTCCCATTCTGTATCCATCATCAGTCTAAACCTAGAGCCCTGACTAGATGACCTTTACCATTTTGCCATTTGTACCAATGTAGCTGCGTTAGTCACAATTTGATGCTATTGAGCTGGATTTGGTTTGTTGAATAAAGCCTTCTTTTGAATTCTGTATCTGAGCAATGCTTAATTTGCATTACTACTGATTGATTAACTTTATTTACTGATTCCTGGTCCTTATTGTATGGCGAAATAGGTTACAGGAATTTGAATTGTTTTGTTGACTGTTAACTCTTTTTCCTCGATCAACTACAAATACCTGTTGCATGGAATTTATAACTGTATGTGAACGTACCATCAAAGAAGATATGTAAAAGTGCTAATCATTTTGAAGCAACTGAAAGCCCCTACACGCACAACCTTTTTCCCTGACAACCGGTTTAAGCTGTATCCAGTTGTCCTGGAAAGGAGCACCCGAGCCCCGCAAGACTACACCAAAACGCTCTCTAGGTATTCAGTTGTACCATAAAGGCGTTTCTCTATGAGTGCATGGAGGTCCTGATCATCCATTGCTGTGCTGAATCAAGACAATATCTGTGTGGGTGCCATGGTGTTGAGCACTCCTCCTTCACTGACTCTGAGTCAGGGTTCTTAGTCTTCGTACACTCTAATGACTCCAAGAGTTGCATTTACACCTCACTAAAAGATTATGGCCTTGCAATAATCAGCACTTGCAGAATGCTGCAACAAAACAGTAGCACAAACATGCATAAAAAGTCAACAAGGCACACACGAGTGACAAAGGGTAATGGTCACTCATCAACCAAAGTGAGCAGCCGTACACTTGAGGGAAGAAACAGTCATGCTGCATGCTGCACGATCCTGTGTGTGAACACTCCCCACGCCGTGGGGAGTGTTCACAACACAGGGTCCCACGCACATTGTTTGCTTATAAAAATTGGATTACAACTTAGCTCTTCCCCATTTTACACAGCAAAGTACTATTCAACGACAGTATTGCACATTGCTTATAGCTGAAATGTGGTGCAAGAGCTTAACACGAGCAAACAGGATGACAGCCAGGGGCGGTTTCTCTGGCGCTTCAGTGGTTCAGTTACACGTAACCAAATATAGTATGCCAAATATAGATGACACAACTTTGGATGAAATATAATTAAGACATAATCTTCAAAGTTAGAACAGCATGCTGCTCATGCAAGAGCATCAGATCCTTAATGCCAGCCAACTAAAACATCTCATTCTAAAATTATTCAATCACATTCTACATTCAATATACAACCACCTATCTACTTCACACTTCATTCCAAACAGCAAGCTATGACAAAAAATGTATTAGAACAATATTCTCCACCTTATTCATGCAAATCAGATGTTGCACTGGCAGGATGCAGTCGAAATATACTGTAGGAGTCATGTTGACGTAATATATTACACAGTGCATAATTTGAGCAGGTGCTTTTGCAGGCTGCAATTTCTGAACCTGCAGGTGGTGGTCTCAATATTAATTGTTCAAATTCAAAATAAAAAGAATAACATACATTGCATGGTGACTGGCTGGTAAATGTTCATAGGCAGGCCGGCATACGCCTGTCCAGGCAGGCATGATTGTGTATCACCATGTTAGTGATGATGTCATTACGCCGATCACAAATCCAGGAAGTCATCGACAAACTATGGCTTGCATTCTATTCCCCTAGTCTGCTGCACCCTGCCACTGCCTGAGCCTAAACCTCCCATTGGATAATTGTAGCTGGAGGCTGGCTCATGAGGGAGTTGAGGCAAGGAAGCTGCAAGAGCGCATTTGGAACTTGGGAGTGAGGGCTCTTGAGAAAGAATAAATTAAAGTAAATGTGGACTTTCCACTTGTCGCGTAGCCAGAGTAGCATATCCGGCAGCCCTGCATTGCTGCTATCGTCAATGTGTTTGATGCGGCTCCGGCCCAACACAACTTTTGTGCGCCATGGCGTCATCTGTAAAATCTGTGCGCTGCACCCCAGCATGGTAATTGCTGAACGTGAGTGAGTCCACTAGGCACCATAGCCATACTTAGTGGCATTGGCAGCATTACAGCTGGGGACAATGCCTGTGCTGTAGCAGGCAGGGTCACAGCAAGCTGAGCAGTGGATGTCGATGCCGTCGCCATCCCTGGACCTAATAATTACAGGCAGCACTGGGGGCGGAGTTACCCTGCAACGGAGATGGCCGCCTGAGCTCCTCCGTCTCTAACTCCTATCCTGCAGTTATCCTAGAGAGTTGAGCCCTGCTTCTGCTCCACGACGACACATCGAGGTGTGGTGCAGCTGAGGGCACGAAATCCTGCCAATTGTCCTGATTGTCTGCCCTGCGGGCGGTGCGAAGCTCGTCGCTGCCTGTGCCGCGTTGAGGCCTAGCAGAGCAGCGGCCTAAATTACATCGAGCCCCAAAGCGGGTGACGGATCCCCCCTCCGTCTTCTCCCGGAGGTGCCCCTGACGCTGGTGTGACCTTGGCGGAGACATGCGAAACTAGCGGTGAGCAGCGGCGATAGCTTGGGGGGGTGCGGGATTGTGACGGAGGGGGCTCGCAAGCTTGGGTCTGCACCCCTCTGTCCCCCCCCCCTGCGGAGTGACTTACGCACCTCAGCGACGCGTTGGAGCCACGCGTGGGGAGCGGTGCGGGGAGTCTGCTGCAGCCCCTGGTTGAGGCGGCTGGTGCTCTTTGTGATCCGGGCAGTGCGACAGCCCGTGTGTCCTCTTCTCCGGCCTGCCCTGGGAGCGTTACGTGTGGGGCAGATCGTCTGGCTCTGCTGCCTGGCTCGTGGTGCCCCCCGATGTCCTGGAAGGATCTGGTGTGTTGCTCCTCGTGATAGGCAGCGGGAGGGGACAAGAACTCTCTGACTACTGCTGCGCCCTCCCTGCATGCCTGACGCACCGGGTCGGGGGTGCTGGAGACCTGGAGGTGCGATGGCCGCCATCTTACACCCTACTCGCCCTACACGCGCGGGATAGCCTCTGGACGCCCCGCTGAGCGACACGATCTTCTGCCCTGTGACACGGCCTGACCAGTGGGCTCTCTACGGGACGTGGCCCTGCGGGTGCCGTTGCACGCATCCCTGCGCCTGGTCCCCTCCATGGTGTTGCTGTCCGGTGGCAGTGCCTGCAGCTGGTCTTATGATGTTGATGCTGTGGGGGCTGGACCTGGCGATTTGCACAGGAGCATCTGACGCATGCTGGTAGACGCTATTTACCTGTGTGCTTATATATTGGGTCCCTTGGACTGGGGTGCCCCCATACCCTTGCGCTGACGGGAGGGCTGGCCCTGCAGAGGGTGTGTTGGTGGCACTGGGAACGACCTACCACGACCTGCCTTGGCCCATAATCCCCGGCACCTGGAGGAGGACCTGCTCAGGGTGACCCATAAGGCGGTTTGCGCATTTTTTGAGGTGCGGTGCCTGTACCTCATTCATCGGAAGACATCTGCATTTGTGCCATAGCGGCGGGCACACTGGTGTGGCGGGCTGATCTGCGGTAGCTTGAGGCCCCTGGTTTGCCTCCTGCCTTGAGAGTGTGCTTTTATTGCAGACATGGGTCGCTCGGACAAAACGCAGCCTAAGCTCTCTTTCGGCCCCAGAGGATCCAAACCGCTGGACGACGCAGGGGGCAGCAGTAACGCGGAACGCGACATGCCTGAGGAGGCTCAGCAGCAAGACTTGCGCGGTTTACTTATTGCCATGGATAAGAACCTGCAGGGGGTATGACCACTTTGGGAACCATACTTGACGCCCTTACGTACCGCATGGATCGCATGGCTGAACGGCTGGACAAACACGCGGAGCGGATTGATATGTCGGAGCGCCGTCTCACCGAGGTTGAGGAGGCGCAGTCCTTTCTGGACACTGAGAATAAGCAGATCAGCAGAGCTATGCAGACCTTAATTGATAAAACCGAGGATTTAGAGGCTCGCTCTCGGCGCTGCAACCTCCGCATCACGGGCCTTCCAGAGACTACCCAACCCGGGAATATGGAGCTTTTTGTCGAAGGCCTGCTAAAGAAACTTCTTGGGGACACAGCATTTTCTGCCATGTTTGTGGTTGAAAGGGCCCACCGTTTGCTGGGACCACGACCTAAACCGGGTGCCCACCCTCGTCCCATATTAGCTAAACTGCTTAATTATCGAGATCGCGATGTGGCCCTGAGGTTGGCTAGGGACAACCAGCCATTGCAGTACGAGAGCTCGGTGCTATCATTGTACCCGGACTTCACCGCTAGGGTGCAGGAGGCCAGAAAACATTTTGCACCGATGAAGCGCCAGCTACGGCAGATGGCTCACTGGAGGAACAAGACTGAATGGACCTTGTACAGATAAGCTGCACGACACAATGTATATTAACCTGATGTGTGGAGGGGTGGAGGAGGGAATGCTGCATTATGTGTCTGAGTATTGGGGGGATTTCTGTTTTGGTTGGTAGCAGTTGCCCACAGCGCAGGTGGTCACTCTATGTAAAGTACGGCAGCTGCATATGCCTGGAAGCTGAACATGTTACTATGTGATACGATACCCCGCCCTCCTGCCCATCTGGCAATGACTGTCATTCTGGACGATGGAAAGAGTCTGGAACCTTGCTGTGGGGTTTGTGCTTATCTGCTGTGACGGGGGATCATCGCCTACTATTTTTGGCTATGTGGGGTAATTGGTTTTGATGCGAAAAGTGTTTTCAACTCCTAATCTGTTCTTTTTTGAGACGGGGCGGCGGGGGGCGATGCTATCTATTCCTTCTTGTTGACTGTAGATTGTATTTGCAGGCTACTTCTGCCCTCGTGTGATAATCACTGAGTTCTCATGTGCGTAAGGGGGATGGGGGGGGGTCGGGATGGTAGATTTGGTTGTTCTGGTTTTGAGTTTGTTTGTGCTGGGGCGGGATGGGGGTTTGGGGTGGGGCTTGGGGGGAGGAAGGAAGTGCGCGGCCTAGTTGGGGTGGGGCAGGCGTGGGAGGGTTTTAGGGGGGGTGTTTAGAGGGAATGACGTCTTTAAACATTGGAGACAGGTTGTGTTGTGTTCTTTGGAAACGGCTTCTAGGTTTATGTGTATGACAACAGCAGATTATATTTGTATGAGTGGACTCGGCATGCTTTTGGTAGGTGACACGTACACACTTTGGATAACATGATGGCAGTAGAGGACGAATCTCCTGATTCTTTAAGGTTTATGACCTGGAATGTCCGGGGCCTGAAGTACCACTGCAAATTGTACAATACTTTGCTAGACACAGGGTTGACATAGCGCTCTTGCAGGAAACCCACCTCCCTGTGGACAGCCCGATTCTTCGATATCGGGGACTTGGGAGCAATGTGCACGCGGCAGGGTTCACTACACACGCTAGGGGCGTACTCACGTGGTTCAACCCAAAGTCCGCACTGCAGTGGGCCCCCCTAGTGACGGATAGTGATTGGAGGTATACGATCACTAGATGCTACAGTAAGGGCATGGACATGTGCGTAGTGAATACTTACGGCCCCAACTTCGACCACCCGGACTTCTACACTGCATTAACCGCGAAAATCATGCCACACTCTGAGAAGCTGGTTTGTTGGGAAGGGGACTTTAACTTGACACGACACCCGGGACTAGACAGGTCGGACGGCCCGGCCCGATTGCCATCGACATCTGCCTGGGTGCTGACTGCGCAACTTGCTAATCTGGACATGACTGACGTCTGGAGACACAGGCACCCTACACTGGGTGGGTTCACGCACTATTCAGCCCCACATAATATTCACACAAGAATTGACTACTGGTTTGTTACATCCCATTTCCTTTCTAACATTCAGTCCTGCACTGTCTTGCCACGCACCTATTCGGACCACTCTCCTATATTGATAGCTTTCACTACGCCCGCGTGGAGGATTCCGCCCTTTGCTTGGAGCTTCCCCCCGTTCTCCTTGCTCGATGCCCTCTTTAAGGAGGAACTATTGACGGCTATCGTTACCTTTTTTGAGGCCAATGTGGGCTCTGTCGACTCTTTCCAATCTGTCTGGGAGGTGTTCAAGCTCTTCGTCAGGGGTGTCGCTATTTCTAAACATGCTGGTGTGCTGAAATCGATTAGGGGCAGACTCCAAACCATAGCTTTCCAAACTTTTCATGTTGGTGACACACTTTTTGGAGATGCATAATTTTCGCGACACGGTAAGGCAGTGTATCGAGCGAGAGTAGCGAGGGAGGCCAAACAAACTAAGGGGGGCGTAGGGTGGGTACCCTATGATTTCTAGTGAGCCAAACTGAAAACAGTGAGAAGTGACTTCACGAACACTATGGGGATGTGTTGGAAAGGTGGCACAGTACTAAGCAGCACAGACTCTAAAATAGGTCTGCAATGTGCGGAGCAGAAATGGAAAAAATATCACTCCAGTTTATTTTTAGGCCTCAGCAGCCCAACCAATCCAGTTTTGGAATTGTATCATATCAGACAATTTACTTAGAGTTCTCTCAGTATAGATACAGTGTGGGAGGATGAGGTATAAGAACGCTCATTGGGGTCTTTTATGAGCGCCATTTTCAACATTTGAGCAGCACCATGCACTGCACCGGCCCGGCATTGTGCACATTGTATAAATAAATAAGTGCGCTAAGTGGTGGCAGCACTTAAAACGTAAGCAAGGGAATATCGCAGCAGCAGACCAGTCAAACTAGACTGGCAGAGAAGCAATCTTGGCCTGCCCTTAAGCACCACAAATCCATTCTGCTGTTTTCAAACCTTTCCTGGTACCGAGGCCTTGGCTACACCGCTTCCAGGTATTGGATTGTCCTGTGTTGCAGCCAGGAAACGCAGCTGTGGTTACGCAGATTGAAAGTGGGCTCTTGTTTTGCAGACGTGCCTTCCTGCTCGAGTTTGGGGTTGACCCCAATATCTCCTAATTGGATTGGGTTGTATTGTTAATCTGAACGTGCATTTCTTTGCTGTGGTTGGATGAGACGCCTACCCAGTGAGAGAATGGTATGCATATTGAACAAGTGTTACCATCCTTCCCTTGAAGTGAAAACTCGAATCTCTTCTACTGTCTTCCACTTCGCATTCATCACTGCTAAATACCGTGGTCAACCTGCCTCAAATTGTACACAGGTTGGATTTTGACAGAGAATGCTTGGACGGCAATAATGCCAGGGATTAGCTGCATGGCAATATGCTACTTCATGTTAACAGTGCAGCATCTCGCGTGTTTAATGCAGAGCACTCCAAGCTATTTCAGAAGAGGTTCACAGGCAGGGCAGGGGCCAGCAGAGAGCCCGAGTGCTTTATGTTTTACTGATGGGCTGCAGTTACAGAGAGAACATGTTTTATGTTTCCTATTGCAGTCCCGCTGTGTAAGGTTGCTGAGTAGTGAATGAGCACTGGCTTTGAAATTAACCACACCGCAATACTATCATTCTGCATAACCCGAAAACTGCACATTAATGATTATAGCGGAGCTTTCCACAGTATGCGGTGTTCTTGTTTCAAGTCGTATTCGTGTGTTTACAGTTCTAATACAGACTGCGCATTCAACTATTAACGCCTGCGGCAAATGGAACCGGCCGCGCGCACAGGCTCCTCTCCTGCCTCTGTGTAATACATACCGTTCAGCATAATTGAAATGCGCAAACGTCCTGATGTACGCACCGTCGCTCGACACACCTACACATGTCAGGCGACACAGTACTGTGTCGCGACACATACTTTGGAAAGCTCTGCTCCAAGCCTTAGAATCCAAGCTCAGGGACTTGGAGCTTCAGCGGCTGCAAGCGCGTGACGATGCACTGACCCAGACGATAGCTGGGGTCCCGTAGGAATATAATGAGGAAGCGAATGCTGAGCTCAAGCATCTGGGCAAATACGCTACTGCTAGGACATATTGTGAGGGAGAGCGTCCGGGCTCGGTTCTTGCGCGCCTCGCCAAACGTAGCAGGGATAGGACAAGTATTCCTGTGTTGAGATCTGAGACGACGGACGATCCCCTCACAAACACCCAAGTCGCAGAGCGCTTCCGAGTATATTATTCACAGCTATATGCTTCCCGTGGCCGTAGGAAAGCATTACCGATTACCTTTCCCATATTGAGCTACCGTGGCTCTCTAATTTACACCGCAAATTTCTGGCTCGGCCATGTGACCGGGAGGAAGTTGTCCTTGCGCTATCTGCGATGAAGGGGGGGGACCGCGCCTGGCAGTGATGGCCTCACGGTGGCCTTCTATAATGCATTCTCGGACCTCTTGATTCCTCATCTACTCACTCGGTTTGATGACATGGCTAACTCGGGAACAATGCCGCCCTCAATGAGAGAGGCGATTCTTAAACCTGGCAAGGACCCGGGGGAGTGTGCGTCGTATCGCCCCTTGTCTCTTATGAACATGGACGCAAAGTTATTTGCCAAACTCCTCTCCAACCTTTAGTTACCACGCTGGTGGCACCGGAACAGGCTGGTTTTGTTCCCACTCGCAATCTCACCTACAACCTTAGAATGTTTTTTGCGGCTTTTCAACATACGCGCCCGGAGGTATTGGCAGTGGCCGTTTTTTTAGACATGGAAAAGGCCTTCGACTCCGTTGAGTTGCCTTTCCTTCGCCAGGTCCTGGGTCGGATGGGTGTAGGGCAGTTGTTCCTGCAGCTTTTAGAGGTGCTATATGCATCCCCTACGGCTCGAATATGTATTTGTTCACTTATCACTGATCCTATTAAGATTGGTAGGGGGATGCGACAAGGCTGCCCCTTTTACCCGATCCTCTATTCGCTAGAGGCCGAGCCCCTCGCCTGTTCCTTACGGGAATACCACAGCTATAGAGGCATCCGTTTCCCTACATATAATTTGATTGTCTCCACCTATGCCGATGACACTCTATTCTACGTCTGGGACCCAGTGACGCATCTATCCCCGGTCTTCCGTGAAGTGGTCTTATTCAGCTCCCTCTCGGGTATACATGTTAATTGGGACAAATCTATTATCTTTCCTCTGACGCCTGCTACGGAGAAATTTGATCCAGAGTATCCACTGCAATGGACTACGGACGCTGTGCGCTATCTCGGGATCCGTCTCTACACGGACTCGGAGATCGTTCTCAGGGAGAATTATGGTAGAGCTATGTCCAAATTGAAGGACGATGTCGAGAAATGGATCACTCTCCCATTGTCACTCCTGGGATGCATTTCGCTCATGAAAATGATAGTCCTCCCGCGTTTCTTATTCTTGTTTTGTAATGTCCCGATGGTTTTATCGTCTCACTTCTTTCGGCGACTGCAGGCGCTAATGGTCCACCTCGTATGGGCGGGGAAGCAACCTAGGGTCGCGTGGAGCATTTTAATCCGTCCGTATGCGGCGGGGGGCCTTAACGCCCCAGATATGGAACTTTACTACCGTGCCGCGCAGAGTGCTCATGCCTATTACTGGATACACGGTCCACTGAATATCCCACACGTGCGCATTGAAACAATCGTCGCAGATTCGACCCCGCTGCCTGCACTATTGGCGAGACCTCGAGATCGCCATACGGGGATTCTAGACTCCTTGAATTCTGTCACGCACGCTTGGCATTATATGATGGACGCCCAGGCGTGTTCCCTGTTATATGCTCCGAAGGCGGCGATAGAGTGGTGTTCCTGGCTCGCACCGTGTAGAGAGAAGGGAGTGCTATCGGCGACACATCTGTTGAACATCCATACCATGGGAGATCTGTTTGTGGGGGGAACGGCGCGTACGTGGGAGGGGATTGTGTCTGGTGACACACCCTTTCCGATGCTGGCACGATTCCAGTTACATAGGGTGAGACATACACTAAGGGACCTTCTGGGGGACGATA
This sequence comes from Lissotriton helveticus, assembly GCF_964261635.1. Taxonomy (NCBI): domain Eukaryota; kingdom Metazoa; phylum Chordata; class Amphibia; order Caudata; family Salamandridae; genus Lissotriton; species Lissotriton helveticus. The sequence goes on from NC_136068.1 coordinate 696,005,570, forward strand.
TGGAGGAACCCCCGACGGTCACGACGTATGACTATGTGGTCAATGCTAAGTCCCCCGTTAAATTAATAACTAACTTATATTGCATCGCCATTTCTGAGAGAACGATGGAATATGCGAAGCCGAGGCTGGCTTGGCAATTTAATTTGAAAATTGAGCTCCGGAAGGAGATGCGGCAGTATTGCTGCACCAGCACCAGAAAGATATCCATGAATGGGCGGCACAGACTCTTACACTTTAAGTTCTAGAACAGAAGCTTTTATACCCCGGAGAGGCTATTCCAATATAAGCTGCGAGACTCCCCAAACTGTGAGAGGTGCAATGAGCTGGTTTCTGATTTTCTGCATGTTGCCTGGTCTTGCCCTACAGTCCTGCCCTTTTGGCATGCGGTATACGGGGAGATCAACAGAGTAGTGCAGTTGGCATTGGTCCCGGATCCGCAATTAGCCATACTGGGTTACTCGAAGCCCCTGCGTCCTGCGCATAGGCATCTAATTGACATGGCTTTCCTCATAGCTAAATGGTACATTGCGTGCGCTTGGATGAGAGGTCTCCCCCCCACTCTTAAGTCCTCTACGAGGGAATTGACATACTGCTGTACGCAATCTGAACTTTACAGTGACTTGATCCCTCCGCGCAACAGGCCCAAGAATTTCTGGTCCTTGGTGCTGGATGACGCGTTGACCCGAGACGAGACGACTAGGGGTGATGAGACTGCGGAGGCTGGCATGGATAGTAGTGTGGGGCTGCCGAGCGAATTACCGGGTACTGCGACTGGGCAGTGCCCTGAGTGAGGTGCCTGGGTTGTATGATGATGCTGATACTGGGTCCCGGGCGAGACGGTGCCCATCCGTATACAGGATGGTCCATCTCCTGCTGTAACTGCCTGGGGTGTTGGTCCTTGGATGCCTCCGGGCGCTATACCTGGCTTTGCACCTCTGTGCTGATCTGATTTATGATTGATGTACACCTGCCAATGTCGCTGTGTTTTCCTTGCCTATTACTTGCTGCCAGAGATTATTGCCAATGCTTATGATGCCTTTTCTTTGGTTTGTCTTTGTATTTTTGAAATACCAATAAAAAAAAAACAATTTCAGGCAGCACTAGCAGTGCCATGACCTGCTGTACTCAAGCAGCTGCCTGTTCCGCAATAAACCCAGTCATACTACACTGATTAACATATGCAAAAAAGCATTTTCATTTGGTGTACATTTTGTTTTTGCACTCAGTGTAGGTAAGAAAGTAAAACACATCAGCTTCCACTTCTTTAAGAATGATAACAGGAAAACGCACAGTTCAAAATAGCAGGGACATATACAGGCTGACGACAGGGGTCACAGGCAGCAGCAGTGTTAGAAATAAGAGACAGCAAGAGTAAAGAGGAGAAGAAACAACAAGAGGGGAGAGAGATAAAACGAAGCAAAGAGGAAGAAAAGGAGGAGAGCAAATCAGATACAAAGAGTAAGCAGCCATGATGTGAAGAAGAAAGCATTAAGAAGAGAGAAGATAGAATGAAAGGATGTGGAGTATATGACAGAGGAGAAAAGCAGACAAATGATAAAATGGAGACACAGCTAATCACTGCTAGAGAGTGATAGTAAAGAGCCAAGATCAAGGGGAGAGAGAGCAGAGCATGGATAAAAGTGAAGAGAAAAAAGGGCAGGGCTAAAATGAATAGAGGGTAAATCAGAAATACAGGGTGTGACAAAGATGATAGAAAACAATTAGAGAGGTGAGAGGATAGACTCTTAGAGCAAAGACTTAGGGGACAGACAACAGATCGAGGTTAGAAGATAGAGACTGAGGCAGTGAGAGTGTTGAAAGTGGGGCACACCGGAGGAAGACGTGAGCAGTGGCCTCCTTGGAAAAATGTTCAGCACCTGCACTTCTTTTTTTTTTTTACAAATTAAGCACTGATATTACACTTGCTTGTGCCGTTTTTTAAATTTTATGTCAACATTTTTTTGCATGTATTATGTTGGTGCCTACTAATTATTATGAATGCTTGTTGATTTAGCTGAATGGATTACAACTCATTATATTATCATTTCATCATCATCATAATAACTCTTTTCTGTTTTATACAAACCATCAAAGTATACATGAAAAATAAATAACAATCAAGTATTGAAAAATACGCTTTCACAAAATTTAAATAGCATACAGCATAAATATAAAACCTCCTAAGAACAATATCGGCAAACTACAGACAATATCATTCTCACAAATAGTGCTCTGTGCACTATATGAATAGTTACTCATGTAGAGAGTTGTCTCACAGGGCAAACATCCGGTTTATCCTTAGCTGTATTACAACACTGATAACGAATGAAAAGAAACCTCTTCGCCAATCTAGGTCACAAACGTCTGTCGCCTAAACCAGATATTCAATAAAAAGCTGCTCACAGCAAAGACAATAGGATTGGATGTATCAGTTTTCAGATTTCTAAAAGCAATCCTATGAAGCCTGGTTGCCAGATTGGTCAGATCCACCTTCGTTGGAGGAGGTTGTATTCAGTACAGAAGAACAAAATGTGTTTGTCGGTCTCCGGGGCTGTACCACACACAGGGCAGACAACTGAGACCTGTTCGGGAACCCATGTACTAATAGGTCTTAATGGTAGGCAGCCCAAACGAAATCTCACGTACATACTTTTTGCTAGTGGATACGAAATCACACTGACAAGTGTCACCTGTTGATTTATGTGTATGGTAGTGTTTTGCAGCAGTCTTAAGCTGTTCATTAAGATTTCACTCCATAGTGATGGCTGAGTATGTTCTGTTTTTTGACATACTGACCAGTTTCCTTAGAAGTCTCTCCTTTGTGATGCGTGACTGCAGTCGTAAATTGCAATAAATTCATCTGTTTACTATGACCTTTCTCTATGGTTATGACTCAGTGTAGTAGACATTTACAACAGACTCACCTATCTGCACACACCTTTCTCCAGTATGAAGAATAATTTTTCTAGTGGTTTGTAACACGGTGGCCTGTCCGCTAAGACTTTTCTACTGGTTGTATGTTGCAGTGGTTTGTGTAAATCTGACATTTACACCAAAACCTCTTTCAAGGTTCACAAATGGTATTGTTGTGGTTTGCAATAAGCCAGAATATATAGTTAGATGTTTAACTGAAGTTTAACTTTGGTCATTAGTATTTGGAGTACTGGTTCAGAAAAGTCAAGACTATCCACTGAGACCAATCTCTTACTTGATAAGTGAGTGTAGTAGTTAAAAACATTTTCACAAGTTGAGAAATACGTTTTATTCACACATTCAGTATTGGTATATATTTTAGAACAAACATTTTAAAAATCAAGGTAAGGTAACTTGCGCAGTCTGTCTATGAAGGTAATGCACCAAGTCTTTCTTATTTTAAATTTTACTTTTTGGATCCGTGGATCCATCTTGAATCCTTGAACAAATAAGGGGTCTGCTGGTTATATTGCACACATCTAATACTAAAACAACACATTAAATACAAACATATGCTATTGCAATTTCTATACGTGTATCACTGCCTGTGTTTGTATGAGTGGCTGTGTGAATGACTGTGTGGGTGTGTTAGTAGCTATATGAGTGTGTGAGTGGCTGTGTGGGTTTAGAAGTGCTTGTGTGGGTGTATGAGTGGATGTGTGGTTCGGTGAGTGGCTGTGTGGGTGGCTGTATGCGTGGATTTGTGTCTATATGTGTATGTGAGTATTTTGTGTGGGTCTGAGTGGTTTTGTGGGTCTGTCAATGGGTGTGTGAGTGACTGTATGGGTGAGTGAGTGGGCGTATGGGTGGGTGAGCATGTGTGTTAGTGGTTGTTTGGGTAGAGAAGAGAGTCTGTGAGTGGGTTATGTGTTTTTTAATTGGGATCTTGATCTGAGGATCTTTCGTGGATTCACACAGGGGCGGTGTGTGAGTGTCTGTATGGGTCTGTGAGTGGGTGTGCAAGTGGTTCTCTGGGTCTGTGAGTGGAAGTATCAGTGACGGTATAGCTGTGTGAGAGGGTGTGTCTGTGACTACATGGGTGTGTGAGGGGGGTTTCAGTGGGGTATGGATGTAAGTGGGTAGGTGGAAGGGATTTTTTAAAATTAGGATCTAGATCAGTAGATCTGTTGTGGATTCACATGGGTATGGGTCTGTGAGTTGGTGTGTGAGTGCCTATGTCAGTCTGTGAGTGGGTGTGTGATTGTCTCTCTGGGTCTTTGTGTGGATATATCATTGACTGTCTGGGCCTGGGTGAGTGGTTGTGTGGGGATATAAGAGTGTGTGAGTGGGTGTATTTCTTTTAAAATTTGGGTCTGTATCTACTGTTTTGTCAATGGATTCATACTGGGGGCCACACTGAGTGCCACCGTGGATCCGTGGATGTGCTAATGTATTGAAATGTGCTTTTGAAATGTATTTTGGGTTTTACGATTTGCCTTGCATGATACCTGAATTTAGAGGAGTTGGGGATTGGTGACACGTGGTGTAAACAATAGGAGAAAACTGGACATGGAATTTTATAGCAATTCAGAACTGTCAACGCATTTGCACTTTAATAGTTGTGTTTTGCACATTGTGCGTCTATTGTAATTGGCTTTTAGATCCGATCTAGAGACCATTAGCACTTGCACTTTATGTCAGGAATCGCGATGTCTGGCGCCTGCCTAGCCAATAAACTACATTACCCAGAAGGCAAGGTGGGTGGAGCCAGCGTCTACAAGTAGACGCGACGCCTGTTCAGCAACGTGCTTGATACTAAACATTTGTTTGAGAGAATTTCGGTTCAATAGGACGTCTGAGCCAACCCGGGAGAGAGGCTCTTTGTTGGCAACTCAGCGGCAATTAGAATCAGGCTCTGGTGAGCGGGATCGAATATTCAAGGAATTACATGGCCGGGACTTAACCACGGCGCTTAGCAGAGTGCGCATCGACAATGAGGCGTGGGATGGCGGTGAGTGAACCGCTGCACCCGACAGCCTTCTTTGGGAGCACAAGCTGTGCTTGGGACAGCGGTGAGTCAACCGCAAGGTCTAATTTAAGGAATAACGCTAAGGGCACTTCTGAACCTGGCCACTGCATGTTTGTAGGTTAATGGAAGCGTTTTTTATTTTTTGGATAAGTACTTTGTTTAACTCTAATTTGGGAACAGCGTCATTTCACGTCAGTCTGGATAATTGCATTTCATGTGGCCCCCGGACGGAGTGAGCAACGACTTGCATTCTACAAAAGGTTTTGGTGCCTCAACTGGACTTCCTTGAAGCAAGACTTTTGCATTTTAGTTATCACATTTGCAGCCTTTTTTCAGTTATGGTGAGCCGGAGGGAAACTTGAGTTTGGGTGTGCTAGGCACAGGCTTATTGCAGTGCTGAAGTATGAATGGGGTATGTGTGTGACCTCATGCATTTGTGTTCTGTTTTGTAGAAACGTATCCACCAACGGAGACGGGTTGTTCTCAGTGGCTAAACGCAGGCTTGATATAGTACGACAGTGAATAAGGTATTTATGCCCCCAATTAGTGAGACTTCATGAGAGCAGCATTATTGTGTATGTATAATTGATCCGTGGTACCTTTTGTTTTACAGGTTCTCCTCCCTGCTGTTCCCACCCCTTCCCTAACTTGATCGTCCTACTACTCCGTAATTTTCAGTTGGAGTTTGGGGATGTCAAGGGGTGGACCCCTTATTGCATCAGCCGGACCCTGAGGAGTACAAGATTCTGACACTTTAATGTCTATGTCTGTGAAAATTGTGCTTTCAATACTCTTTGTCCTTCCTCTCCTTGTTGCCTGTACAAAACATATTGTTTTGTATTAATTCTACTGGCACCTTAGATCTAATTACATGCACAATTTTAATGCCTATAACGAGGAGGCATCTCTCTCCCCGTTGCTATTTCTTTATTTATTTATTTTTCTCCCCTTTTACCTCCACTCTCTACCACTTAACATTATAGCTCATGCTGATTTATCCATTTTAAATAATGGAAGGTTGACATCTTGTCGTAAATATTGTCGTAAATACACACTCTCATTCAAGAAATAATGCTGCTTGTCTTTTAAGAACTTTTTGGATTAGGAGCATTTTACAATTAATTTTGTAGAAATATCTATCTTAATTACGTGTCAGATGAAATTGAGTACTTCACTATGATATACATTAAAAAATGTGTCTCACTAGCCAACAAAAATTCAAATACTACAACAACAAAAAACAATTGCTGCCATGTCATATGGTTGAGTAGTCATCCGCATGAAACTGTATGGAAAAATAATGAATTTTGTACTTTCCACATACAAATAATGTAAATGCATATGCTTTAAAATGGTGTATGACACTCCACAGTTATGTGCAAAAAAGCATGCACTCCAGCTGTTTTTAAAGAAAAAGAGATGCTGGACTCGCGTTAAGGGCACTTTAAAAAGGGCAATCTAGATGACAGGACTCTATGGTCCTGTGGAAGTCAAATGCCGAAACATGTTGACTGTCCTTGTTGTGTATGCACTGTCGGTGAAAACATAAATAAAATATAAATATTTCATGCCTGTGGTGCTGTCTGATTCCTACAGTAGAGGGAGGATACAAGGATATTGGAGTAGCTGAATCGTTGTTTTACATATATATATATATATATATATATATTTATCAAAACAACTTTGTCGCTTCATCCAGGCCATCAAATCACGGCGGGTGCCTTCGGACGGAGGATTAATCCACTTTTGTTGCACCACAACTATGTTAAGAAATGGTTGAAGCACTCGCTGGAGTAATGAAACGGTTTATTGCTGCAAATGCATTTCGGTATTGGCCTTCCTCAGTGCAGATAAAACCTGACCTTCAACACAGCCAGTGTTCATTTTAATGTACAATGTCTTCCCTTATTACTGGGGTCTCGACAAATTGACGGGCGGCATCTCCTACGGCAAGGGTGTATGTTTGGAAACAGACAGGCATCAATGTGGAGAAGTGTGGCTCAGTGGTTAGAGGCGGCAGACCTGGAAGCTGAGATCGGCTGTGGACCAGGGTTCGATTCCCCGCCTCAGCGGGTCTCGGGCTCAAAAATTCCACGGACTCGACAATTCTCGCTCCGGTGCCTACTCGACTCACGGGGTCACACTCTGCGACTCTGGGCAATAGCTTGCTTAATCTCCACTACGGCCCCTCGTGGCGGGATGCCTGGCTTTCACCTTGTGGATACCCTGCCGGGGTATCTCACAGGGGAATACCAGGACGGGTTCCCTAAGCAAGCGCCTTGATACCTTCGGGTGATACGTGCGCTATATAAGTCGCAATACAATGTCCCATAATGCATTGTAAATGTAAGATTATTTTCCCACGTGGGTTTTTATCGTATTGCCCTTTGTATTCCAATTCCGTTTCGCCGCCCGTTATGGTCATCCCCTTCCTCTTGTTATGCTCACCGGCTGCATTTGTCCCCCTCGCCTGCTGCACGATTTCCTTCCCGGTATCTCCGCAGGTATCCCTCGTATGGCAGAGCACCATGTATTTATATAATCCACGTCTTTTGGTCGACGGGGATCCTCTGGCAGCAGTTCTGACGGCAAACATAAAACATCTTTGTTGCTTCATCCAGGCCATCGAACCACGGCGGGTGTCTTCCATACGGAAATATATATATATATATATATATATATGTAAAACAACGATTCAGCTACTCCAATATCCTTGTATCCTCCCTCTACTGTAGGAATCAGACAGCACCACAGGCATGAAATATTTATATTTTATTTATGTTTTCACCGACAGTGCATACACAACAAGGACAGTCAACATGTTTCGGCATTTGACTTCCACAGGACCATAGAGTCCTGTCATCTAGATTGCCCTTTTTAAAGTGCCCTTAACGCGAGTCCAGCATCTCTTTTTCTTTAAAAACAGCTGGAGTGCATGCTTTTTTGCACATAACTGTGGAGTGTCATACACCATTTTAAAGCATATGCATTTACATTATTTGTATGTGGAAAGTACAAAATTCATTATTTTTCCATACAGTTTCATGCGGATGACTACTCAACCATATGACATGGCAGCAATTGTTTTTTGTTGTTGTAGTATTTGAATTTTTGTTGGCTAGTGAGACACATTTTTTAATGTATATCATAGTGAAGTACTCAATTTCATCTGACACGTAATTAAGATAGATATTTCTACAAAATTAATTGTAAAATGCTCCTAATCCAAAAAGTTCTTAAAAGACAAGCAGCATTATTTCTTGAATGAGAGTGTGTATTTACGACAATATTTACGACAAGATGTCAACCTTCCATTATTTAAAATGGATAAATCAGCATGAGCTATAATGTTAAGTGGTAGAGAGTGGAGGTAAAAGGGGAGAAAAATAAATAAATAAAGAAATAGCAACGGGGAGAGAGATGCCTCCTCGTTATAGGCATTAAAATTGTGCATGTAATTAGATCTAAGGTGCCAGTAGAATTAATACAAAACAATATGTTTTGTACAGGCAACAAGGAGAGGAAGGACAAAGAGTATTGAAAGCACAATTTTCACAGACATAGACATTAAAGTGTCAGAATCTTGTACTCCTCAGGGTCCGGCTGATGCAATAAGGGGTCCACCCCTTGACATCCCCAAACTCCAACTGAAAATTACGGAGTAGTAGGACGATCAAGTTAGGGAAGGGGTGGGAACAGCAGGGAGGAGAACCTGTAAAACAAAAGGTACCACGGATCAATTATACATACACAATAATGCTGCTCTCATGAAGTCTCACTAATTGGGGGCATAAATACCTTATTCACTGTCGTACTATATCAAGCCTGCGTTTAGCCACTGAGAACAACCCGTCTCCGTTGGTGGATACGTTTCTACAAAACAGAACACAAATGCATGAGGTCACACACATACCCCATTCATACTTCAGCACTGCAATAAGCCTGTGCCTAGCACACCCAAACTCAAGTTTCCCTCCGGCTCACCATAACTGAAAAAAGGCTGCAAATGTGATAACTAAAATGCAAAAGTCTTGCTTCAAGGAAGTCCAGTTGAGGCACCAAAACCTTTTGTAGAATGCAAGTCGTTGCTCACTCCGTCCGGGGGCCACATGAAATGCAATTATCCAGACTGACGTGAAATGACGCTGTTCCCAAATTAGAGTTAAACAAAGTACTTATCCAACAACTACATTAGGAAATGGTCGAAGCACTCACGGGAGTAATGAAACGGTTTATTGCTGCAAATGCAGTTCGGCATTGGCCTTCCTCAGTGAAGGTAACCTGACCTTCAACACACCCAGTGTTCATTTTAATGTACAATGTCTTCCCTTATTGGTGGGGTCTCGACGAATTGACGGGCAGCATCTCCTACGTCAAGGGTGTATGTTTGGAAACACACAGGCATCAATGTCCTACAATGCATTGTAAATGAAAGATTTTTTTCCCACGTTGATTTTTATCGTATTGCCCTTTGTATTCCAATTTAGTTTTGCCGCCCTTTATTGTCATCCCCTTCCTCTTGTTATGCTCACCGGCTGCGTTTGTCTCCCTCGCCTGTTGCACGATTTCCTTCCCGGTATCTCCGCAGGTATCCCTCCTATGGCAGGGCACCATGGACTTGTATTATCCACGTCCTTTGGTCGACGGGGATCCGGTGGCAGCGGTTCTGACTGCAAACATAAAACAACTTAGTCGCTTCATCCAGGCCATCAAACCACGGCGGGTGCCTTCGGACAGAGGATGAATCCGCCTCTGTTGCACAACGACTACGTTAAGAAATGGTAGAAGCACTCGCGGGAGTAATGAAACGGTTTATTGCTGCAAATGTATTTCGGCATTGGCCTTCCTCAGTGCAGATAAAACCTGACCTTCAACACAGCCTGTGTTCATTTTAATGTACAATGTCTTCCCTTATTGGTGGGGTCTCGATGTATTGACGGGCAGCATCTCCTACGTCAAGGGTGTATGTTTGGAAAGAGACAGGCATCAATGTCCCACAATGCATTGTATATGTAAGATTATTTTCCCACGTTGGTTTTTATCGTATTGCCCTTTATATTCTAATTTCTTTTCGCCGCCCGTTATGGTCATCCCCTTCCTCTTGTTATGCTCACCGGCCGCGTTTGTCTCCCTCGCCTGCTGCACGATTTCCTTCCCGGATCCCTCCTATGGCAAGGCACCATGGATTTGTCTTATCTACGTCCTTTGGTCGACGGGGATCAGGTGGCAGTAAATATAGATATAGATATACACACATATATATAATATTTATTGTATATACATTGTGTATATATATATATGTATACATATATATATATATTCGGTATGTTGTCGTCCAAAACTCAGCATACTCAGCCGAACCAAAGGATGAAGCGAGACCCGATCTTTGGTGTAGATTATTTATTTGCCCAACACCAGTCAGCCATGACGTGTTTCGGCTACCAAAAGCCTTGATCACATGACACATATATATATATATTCACTGAAAAAACCATAGGTTTCACACCAGTTATAGTTAGGTGGAAATTTTACTCGCATAAAACCATTGAAATTCCCACGTTATAGTTAGTTGGACTCACTATAACTTGCTCGTGCAATGCACTGCTGATGACGTCACATATTACATCACTCATGACATGGTCAGTGACATCACTCATGACATCACTCATGACATCTCAAATGACATCACTGATGACAACATCCTTGTGACAAAGTGGCAGACCTCCTATCAGCATAAAATAACCTTTGACACACACATTCAAAAATAGAAACTAACATTTTCTTAAAAAAGGAGAAACCAATACCAATTACAACAACTTATTAGGTAATTCCAACATCTACATACATATCCACTCATTCCCCAACAGTTCTATATAGTCACTCATGCATGTACTTAGCTCATCATATGTACTCATACACCTATACATCCTGTTACACACTAATACTCATCCATATAGTTACTCACACACAAATTCACACATGCAAATAAACTATCAAAAAACCATTTACTTGATTATACTGCTATATACACACCACTACACATACTTCTACAGAAACGGAAACATATTTACTCTCTTAAACAATCAATTATAAAAACACATACTCACTAACCCACCCATACACACAATCATCCACCCATACAGTCTTGCACACATGCTGTCTTCAAAATACATACAAATAGTGAGTCACTCATTCATGCATCTGTGCTCCAAGTATTACCCCCCACCGAACCATACAGACACTGATATGATACTGAAAAAAACAACTAATAACCCATATACACACTCATGTAGCTACTCACCAACCCATGCAGCCACTTATACACAAAGTGAGACACAGATACAGATATTTAAATATTTAAACATTACTCGCTAATATATATATTCACTAAGATACATTTAATAAGTCAGTTAACCAATCAATTTTACACAAAAAAACATCCATTTAGACATTTATTTACCCATTTATTCTTCCATCAACCTTTAGATATACATATATAAAAAATATTTATTTTTCAGAAAGATACACATTCACTGGATGATGTCATCAGTGATGTCATTTGAGATGTCATCAGTGATGTCATCAGTGATGTCACTGACCATGTCATGAGTGATGTAATATGTGACGTCATCAGCAGTGCATTGCACGCGCAAGTTATAGTGAGTCCAACTAACTATAACGTGGGAATTTCAATGGTTTTATGCGAGTTACATTTCCACCTAACTATAACTGGTGTGAAACCTATGGTTTTTTCAGTGAATTTAATAGGTTTTTTTAAATGCTAATTCCTAACTATAACTGGTGTGAAACCTATGGTTTTTTTCAGTGAATATATATATATATATATATATATATATATATATATATATATATATAACATTTATATGGCAAAATGAAACCCCTCATTTTGTTCCTTTTCAAATTAAATGTATTAAGTGTTACCACTTTATTCCAATCAAGATGACTTCAGGTGTGCCATACTTTTGTCATAAGTAAGACTGTTAGCGTTCTAGTTGTTCTTTAGAACACTCTGGGACATTCTGTCATTGGGCTATAGTTGAGCTACATCTGGCTGATATTTGGGCTCTTTTGTCTCTGGTGGCCATCTTGGGAGACTGCATATCAGAATTTTTTTAATGAAATGTAAGAGGATTTGAGAAGTCACTCAAAATGTTCCCTAATTTTTCTTTCTTCAGCACTAATCATAATTTCTATGGCAAAATGAACCCCCTCATTTTGTTCCTTTGCAAATTAAATGTTTTAAGTGTTACATCTTTATTCCAATCAAGATGACTTCAGGTGTGCCATACTTTTGTCATAAGTAGACTGTTAGCGCTCTAGTTGTTCTTTAGAACACTCTGGGACATTCTGTCATTGGGCTATAGTTGGGCTACATCTGGCTGATATTTGGGCTACATTTGTTTTTTTTTGTCTCTGGTGGCCATCTTTGGGCTACATTGGGCTACATTTGGGCTCTAACATATATATAGCCCAATGTAGCCCAATATATATTTTTTCAAAGTTAATTTTCGTAAAAACCACTGGAGCATATATCTTGAGACATAGCAAAGGCACATCGGGGTACCAGTCCCTACAATTTTGCCAAGTTTGGTGGAAATCCATTCAGCCGTTCGGGCTAAAAGTGAGTCCAACCACCCTATGGAAATTAACATGGGGAAAACACGTTTTGGGACCCCCCTTTTATCTCAGCCCCCGCTTGACGGATCCCCCCCGAAACTTTCAGGGACGGAGCGGAGCGCAGCGATACAAAGTTAAGGAAAATTACAGGCAGATCCCTCATTCGGCGCCAAAGTTATTCCCAATATAATGTTGCGGATTCCTATGGAAAACAATCCTAACTATAACTACCTACTGGCGAAGGCCAGTAGGTAATATATATATCCTACTGGCGGTCACCAGTATGTAGTTATAGTTAGGGTGTAGTTTCCATAGGAAGAGCATTTTATTCATTTGCCAATAACTTAGGCATTGTTTGACGAATCCTCGTGAAAGTTTCAAAACTTGTTCAACATTCACTTCAGCTGCTGTCTTGAACGTTTTGGGGTGATCTATCAAGCGGAGCCCAAAAAAATGGGAGTCCTAAAATGTGTTTTCCCATTGTTAATTTCCATAGGAATTTTAGAAACAGCTAGAGCCCGAACTGCTGAATGGAATTACACCAAATTTGGCTGAAAAATAACTATTGGTCCAGAAAGCACCCTTTTTGTAATCTGTTGTAAATCCGTTCAGTAGTTGCAGGGCAATCTGAAGAAATCTCCAGTTGTATATTTAGGGATGCAGAGGATTCGTGACCCCTTCCATTCTTGTGCTGAGATCTCATTGCTGCCAACACTTCAAAACAGGAAGTGTTGGCAGCCGTCTTGTGACTCTGCTTGAAATGAGTCACAGGGTAGAAATACCTCCCACATGAACCCAGCAGGGTCAAAAAAACATATTTTTTAAAAACATTTTCAGCAGGATTAGGGAACCTGCCGGAAAGAAACTGAAGCACGGACTCCTGTGCTTCGTTAATTATCGGCCAACGGGTGGGTCATGTCCCGGGGGCATTATGCAAATAAAGAAAGGTGGCCCACAGGCCCCCCCTCCTGGGGCTTATTATGCCCCAGGACCACAACCTCCCATGGGGCTTCTTTACAAATCAATGTGCTGGAGGCCCATCGGGCATGCCCCGAGGACCACCACCTCCCCTGGGTTTGTGTGTTTTTAAGTGGGGCCTCTCGGAGCCCCCCCAACCCCGTGTCCTCCACCTCCACAGGGCTTTATGTTAAAAGAATGTGGATGCTGTGTAGACGCCCCCGAGGACCGCCACCTCCCAGGCTTTTCTTAAATTGCATGTGGGAGGTGTGCGGACCACTGCAGCCCCAGGGACCACCACCTCCCAGGGGCAAAATTGATAATGGAGGCGTGCCACGTGAACCCCCTCCCGGAACCATAGATGGCCCTCGGGACCGCCACTCATCAGGGCCGGCTCCTGCATTGTCCCGTGGGGCCCTCCCCCGGACATATCTGTTTGCTATTGCTTGGCTGGAGCTTTGCCACTCCTGCCAAGCCATAGCAAACCGTGCTCCTCTTCTAGCAAGCGAAAGCATAAAAAAATGCTCTTGGTTGCTTGAAGTTTAGCAAAATGTATGTTTAGCGGCTCTCTCTCTGATAAAGCAATGCCGGATTCTGCAGTAGGCGGGAAGCCAGCAGGGACAATAGGGGTCTTGAGGCACCACCTCGGTCCTCAACATAAGTAACTGGGTGCCCTGGGTGGGACCGAGGTACCCTGAAGATAGGCCGGGAAATGGGGTCCCCGTCACCCCTCCCCTATTCAAAAAGGCCTGGCCCCTCCCTTTAATCTTTAAAAACAAGCACGGCCCTAGAGGATGGATCCCCAGGGCTGAAATCGGCTCAGGGAGTAGGGCTGCCTAGCCCCCCTCTCTTTAATCTCAAATGTTTGTTTTTTTAAAAGCCGGGCCCTGGAGAATGAGTACCCAGGGCCAAAATCAACACAGGGAAAAAGGGAACACGTGGACCTCTCCCATAATAAATGGAAATAAATATGAAAAAATTAGGGACCAGCTAGTTGCCGGAGGCCCTGTCCCCTTTTTCCACCACTTTTCAAACGCACCTCCTGGCACACTCTTGGTTGGGTAATAAAGTACCTTGGGCTACAGAAGGTCCTTGGGGGCCATCAAGCCCTCCTGTTACCCCCAATAAGTCCCACGGGGCATAATTTCTGAGAGGACTTCGGAGGCCATGCCCTCTTTCTCCACCAGTCTGCAAACGCAGTTACTGACAAACTGATGGCTTGGGGATGAAGTCCCCTTGGATGCTAAGTGTCCTTGGAGTCCAACAAGCCCTCCTGTTACCTCCAGTAAGTCTCACACAGCGCAATTGCTGAGAGGACTTCGAAGGCTATGCACCCTTTCTCCAACACTCTTCAAACACAACTACTAGTTAAAAAAAACAGAGAAATCCACTTACAAACCAAAGCTTACATTGTCATTATAGCTGGTAAATAGAATTATGAAAACCTTGGAAATTCAGTAAACAAAACAAAGGTTACAGGGGCAGTAACGTTAGGCCCAGATTTCACTCACACAAAACCAGTGAAATTCAGTAGTTACCTGAGCTATAACTATAGCTTAGGCCCCTGCAATGCACTGCCTATGATCTCATATATTACATCATCCATGAGATGGTCAGTGACATAATTGTTGCCATCTCATATGACATCTCTGATGACATCAAATGAGTGTGTTTTTGAGAGTTTATATGTGTTAAACATATATACCTACTACAAAATGCAAATTAGTATACTAGATGCACTACTAATAAGTGATACTAATTCTAACATATATTAAGTGAGTAGCGACAAATTGTGCCGCATATTTCAAAACGAATGCGACGTTCATTTCAGTTTTGTGATGAACGGTCAAGCCGGAGCCAAGATATAGGGGGGGTGGAGTACCAAAACACATCTTCCCATGTTAATTCCCATAGGAACTTTAGACATGGCTGAATCTGAACTGCTAAACAGAATTACACCAAATTTGGCAGAAAGGTAGATTTTAGTCCAGGGAAGTGCCTTCTGTGATTCAGTGTTAATCTGTTCAGTAGTTGCAGCGGTATTAAAAGAAATTCAAATTTGTATATAAAGGGACGCAGAGCCTCTAAGGATCGGACCGTCCCCGTGCTCAAATCTGATTGGCAGCCAACACTTCCATCCTGGAGGTGTTGGCAGCTATCTTGGGAATCAGCTTGAGCTAAGTCCCACAAAGAATATTAAAATAAAAAGAGAACGGGGCAGGGTAGAAATAACCTTACCCCCTATACCGCTTGGGAGGGTCCCAAAGTGACTCTGCCAGGGCCCCAAAAAAGGGATTAAAAAAAACATTTAGGCAGAGCTGTGCTAGAGCCGCAGGTCCAGCTGAAAAATAAAAAAAGAGAGGCACATGTGCTTCTCTATTATTTAATGCTACCTCCCCAGTCTAATTTATTTGTTAGTGGGGGCCTTTTGAGCCACGGGGACCACCACCTCCCCATGGCCAAATGCATTTTCAAAATTGGAGGGGGCCATGTGGCTCCCCTTCCGGGCCTTTTTCGGCTCCGGGGACCACCACCTCCCCGAGACAGGCCCTAGTGAGTGAAAGGAGGTGAGTCGTAAGGGCCTCCCTCTTGGAGCCATGCACAGCTCTGGGGACCGGCACCCCAGAGGGCTGGCTTCTGCTAGATCCCAGGGTGCCTTCATCCGGGACATAGCTGTTTGCTGTAGCTTGGCGAGAGCTTTAACTGCTTCCACCAAACCACAGCAAATACTCCATTAACAGCTAGCAAGAGCAGTGAGAATGCTCACACTTGCTAAAAGCGGAGCATTCGTCTGTTTCTTTGTCTGCTGTCAAGCGAGAAAGGGAATCCGATAAATTGCTTTCATACACAGGGGGCCTCATTTTCAGCAGCTCCCTGTGGGTGAAAGCAATGCCGGTTCCCGCAGGGTGCCTGCAGGGACCACAGGGGTCTTAAGGCTCAACCCACGGTCCCATTACAGACTAGATGCTCTGGGATCACCCAGAGAAGCATGACGTGCCCTGGGGATACGGTTCCTGGTGCTGAAATTGGCCCATGGAGGGGGACACGAGGCCCCCCTCCCTATTTGGAAATTGCCTGGCCATTGGTGATGGGGTTCCTGGGGCTGAAATCGGGCAGGGGAAAGGGGCTTTGCTTCGCCCCTTCATTATAATTATTTTTACATTTAGGGCTAGGCCCTGGGGGATAGGATCCCCAGGGCCAAAGTAGGCTTGGGGAAGGGGGCAAAATGGCTCCTGTCCCCCATTGGTAGGAGGCTGGGCCCCAGGGGATGAGGTCCCCAGAACGGAAATCGGCCAGGGGAGAGGGGGCTACACGGCCCCCTTCCATGAGGGGCTCTTTCTTGTCATCTGCTGCTGAGACCATAGATTGTGTTTTAATCTTTTAAAAACTAGAAGTATGTAAATTGCCTAGAAGGCCTGTAGGTTTGGCTCCGCCCCATTATGCAACGTCTTGCCGCCCTTTTTCCAGGATGATTGGCATCTTGCTCAAAGGACCCACCAGTGTTTTTCCTGCCGATTTTGGAGACATGTTCCTCATGCCTAGGAATACGATCCAATCTCTACCAAACAACAAAGCACTTACTTCTGCAAAGTACAAATCACCCAAGTGTGTTTTCTATGCAGTTCCACTTTGTAAAGTTATCTGGTGAAAACACTCAAGGAATAATCACATTTGCGAAGTTACAGACACACAAGGTCACTGGAGACATTTCCTCAGCGTCATTTAGGTAGATGTAGTGTAGGAGATGCAGTATACATTTACCCACCGAGGTAGAACTTACTCATTAGCCAGTAGAAATTACTCCACTTGAGTAGAGGTGTTACACAAAACGGTGAGCTCTTCTTGGATAAATATGCAGGGCAGGATTGATTCTCCACAATGCTCATTCCACCGGAAAGAAAACTCAACAGGAAATATTTACAGATATCAACAAAGCAGGTGCCCGACTTTAAGGTCCACTTCTGTAAAATACTAATCATCCTAACTTTGTGCGCATGGCCAAGGTAAAACAAGTGTGTTTATTCTCCATTTCCACTTTGAAGTTAGCTGGAATCCGTGATGGAGGTGTTTGCATCCTTGCTTTTTTCAATTGTAATATCTCATGTAGTGACTGTGAGGAGGGGTTTCTTTCATGTCATCTGTTGTGTAGAGCAGAGTCCATTGTTCTTTCTTTTAAATGCCTTAAGTAATGCCCAAAATGCAGAGCACCACTTACACAACCATTCATAGACATACAACCACTTACAGATTCATAACACCACTCACAGACCCACACAGGCACTCCCAAAACCACTCACAGACCCACATAGGCACTCACAGACACACAGGTACTCACAGATGCTTACATACCCACTTATACACCCACTCACAGACCCACTCATACACTCACGCACCTGCTCACAGACCCACTCAGCGACTCGCGCACCCACCCACAGACCTGCTCAGTCACATGCCCACTGACAGACCCACTCAGACACTCACACACACACACATATCTACTGAGACAAACATGCATTCACTCACACACTCATTGTCAAAGATTAGTGTTTATAGTTAGGAAAGACATTTTTAAAAACCTTGGAAATTCACTTAAAAACCCAAAGGTTATAGGGACATTATAGTTAGTAAACAACATTTTTAAAAAACTTAGAAATTCACTGAAAAAGCCAAAGGTTACAGGGACATTAGAGTTAGGAAATAGAATTTTAAAGAACTTAGAAATTCACTGAAAAAAACAAAGGTTACAGGGACGTTATTGTTAGGCTCACATTTTACTTGCACAAAACCATAGAAATTCAGCTATTATAGTTACCTGAGCTACCTATAACTTGTGGTGATTCTGCAATGCACTCCTTATGACCTCATATATTGCATCACTCATTTCATAGTGATGTCAGTGATGACATCAGTGATGACATCTCAAATGACCTGAGATAAGCTCAACTACCTGTTTATATATGTGGCCGGGCCATTGGGGGATGGGGTCCCTAGGGCCTTAATCTGCGTAGGGAGGGGTGCCACTTGTGCCCACTTCCCCTTAATAAAGAAATAAACAAATCCCTTCCCCTCCCCGGGACCTGGCTACCAGGGGGAGGGGTGGATAAAAAAGTGTGAGCAATTGTGCATACTTTTTAATTAAAAAAGCCAATGAATCGTCTGTAAATTTGCATGAAAAGTAGAAAAAAACATGTTTAGCCCCCATCGGAACCCCTGTGGGAATCCGCCACCATGCCTAGTGGGTTGCAGTAATCCTACCCTGCTCCCATATGGCTCTTGAGGGTCCCTGGGGGACAACTAGCCCTCCTGTTACATCCAGTAAGTTCCACACAGCTAGATTGCTGAGAGGAGGTCAGAGGCTACTCCCCTTTCTCCCCCACTATGCAAATGTGCCTTGTGGCGCACTGCTGCTTGGGGGATGAAGTAAACTTTAGTCCTGCTACCCTCAGGAGGCAAGGGGGGCTCATTCCTCACTGCCAGTGAACCAAGAGGCTTGCTTGCACAGTGGTGGAGAAAGGGGCGTGGCCTGTGACCACCTCTCAGCAAACCCCACTGTGTGGGGCTTACTGGAGGTAACAGGTGGGCTACTTGGCCCCTAAGGACCCTCAGCAGCGAAGGGGACATCTTCCCCCAACCAAGAGCGTGCCAGGAGACGCATTTGCAGAGTACTAAAGCAAGGGGGCGGGCGGGGCTTCCTGGGAGTTGCCGGTTTTGGTTTTCTTTTTGGGTTGTAAGGAAGGGGGCCTGCTTGGCCCCCCTTCCCTTGAACCATTTGGGCCCCGGGGATCCCGTCCCGCGAAGCCTGAACCATTTTTATAAATTTTAATAAAATAAAACTGGAGGTGGGCCACGTGGCTCCCCTACCGAGGCTGATTTTTGCCCAGGGAACCCTATCCCCTGGGGCTAGGCCTGTATTCATTTATTTAAAGGGAAGGGAGGGTTGTATGGCTCCCCTTCAAAGGCCGAATTTGGCCCTGGGGACCCCATCGCCCGGGGCCGGCCATTTCTTTTTATTTGAAAAAAAGGGAGGGGCCGCGCAGCCCCCTCCCCATGCCGATTTTAGCCTTTGTGACCCCATCCCCCTCTTGCTATTTATTTTTATTTCAGAAAATAAGGGAGGGAGCCATGTGGCCCCCTTCAGGCCAATTTTGGCCCCAGAGACCCCATCTCTCGGGCCCGGCCATTTATTTTAAATACAGTTTTTCTTAAGGGGAGGGGCCATGCAGTCCCTTCCCCAGGTGGTTTTCGGCGTTTTGGACCCCATCCCCTGGTGCATGGCCAGCTGGTTTCAGACCACGGGAGAAGCCTCAAGCCCCCGCCGTCCCGGCCAGCTCCCGCCTCCTGTGGGAACCGGCATTGGTGTTTACATCCAGGGAGCTGCTGACAAGCAGCTCCTTGGGTGTAAAGAGCAAAGTGTGCTCCTCTTTGAGCAAGCAAGAGCCAAATGCTCTCGCTTGTTCAAAGTGGAGCACACTGTTTGCTATGAGATGGTGGGAGCAGTGCTCCTGTCACTCCATAGCAAACGACAATGTCCCAGGGAGGTGGCGGATCCCGGGGTTGTGTGGGGGAGGCCAGAGCCCCCCACGCATCTTATTTCAATCTAGCCCTGGGAAGGTGATGGGAACTGGGGCTGCGGATAGCACATGGCACCCGGCATTTCACAAAATTAGTACCGGGAGGTGGCAGTCACCTGGGCTAAGTGGGCATTTATTATAATAAAATATAGCCCCGCGGACTGCAGGGGGGCCACGTGGTCCAAATAACTTCAAACAATTAGCCCCAGGAATGGAGTGGGCCCTGGGGCTGCAGGGGTCCGCGCATCTTCATTTTGAATTGCCCGCAAGACCTGGCCCACTCGGGGGCCTAAAGTAAACGAAGCATGGGAGCTCCAGCTTTGCTTTTTAAAAAGATTTTTCCCAGAGCTGCGGATCCATCGCGAATCCCGCCAATCTTTTTTTTAAATGCTTTTTTTGGGGCCCTGGGGGTCCTTGTAGGACCCCCTGAACAGGCATAGGGGGTCAGGGTGTTTCTATCGTGCCCCCTTCTCTTTTTTTCCGTGTTTTAAAGTTTTTGCTACTGACTTGGTTCAACAGAGTCTCAAGATGGCTGCCAACACTTCCTGGTTTGAAGTGTTTGCAGCTAATCAAATCACTGGCACACGATCGGGAGGGTTTGAGCATCCACCGTGGCCACAATTTTATATCTGAGAAATCTTTACATTTTTCCAGAACTGCTGAACGGATTAACACCCTTTAACCAAGAACTACCTTTCTGCAACATTTGGTGTAATTCCGTGCACCAGTAGTTCGGGCTGTAGCTACGTCAAAAGTTTCCTATGGAAATTAACATGGATAAAAAGCGTTTTGGTACCCCCCTCTCCCCGCGCTTGACAGATCACTACAAAATTTTCAAGACAGCAGCTGACTTGACTGGCATTCTGTGCCAAAGTGTTTGCCAAATCAAAAAAAAGCTTTTCATTTGGAAACTAGGTCCTAACTATAACTACCTACTGGCGACTGCCAGTAGGTAACATATATATATATGTACATATATACTTATGTAGCTCCAGATTCAATTCCCAGCGATGGGTAAAGAACGGGCCGCACTCAGAAGAGTATCTTTTCACCAAAGATTTATTATTTGCTTGTCAAAACACGGGACGCGGTTCGGCGCAGCACGCCTTCTTCCGCTGTGATAAGATTACATGTTACACTTCGCCATTTTAAACGGTAGCCAGCAGCGTTCTCTGCATCTTCGAATCAATAACATAAACAGAGGACTATCGTCCAGGTGAATATTTACAAGGTAAGCGTCATTTTTAAATATCTTAACACAGATTCTGTATCCTATATTTGCAGTTTAGTAAGCACTTAATTGAAGATAGATTTCGAAAATTACATTCTAAATAAACAATTTTTTTAAACGTAATTAGTAATCAATTAAACTCCAAAAGGATTTACCATATCTCGTTATTACTATACATCAAAGAAAATTTACATATGCTGCAGAAATTTTCTCAATTCAAACTCTCAGTTCTATTACTCAGACCTCCGCAAATTTCAAGACCTATGAATTCCTATGTCATCCAGTTAGCCCAAGTGAATTGATAACTCTTCCTCAGTGTTCAATCGGTCAGGAATAACAGTGTGCATATCAACTATATAACGAGATTCCAGCCTTCTCAGTTTCAGTTCCCGATTTCCCCCACGATCATTAGTAGGGATATGATCTAAGCAAAAGAATGTTAGCAAGTTCCTGTCACTATTATGGTATTGAGCGAAGTGTCTTGACACAGGGTAAGAAAAATCTTTATTTTCTATCGCTCGTGCATGTTCTAAAATCCTCTTTTTTGTGGGATGTATCATACTTCCCACGTACTTTTTTATGCAGGGAAGGTAAAGGCAGTATACACAGTAAGGTGTATTGCACGTTAAAAATGTATTAATAATTTTAGCAGTTCTCATCCCCGGTATGTTGTACGAGAGAACCTTTGGACTGTGTTTGCATGCCTTGCATTTTTGGCAAGGAAAAAATCCCGTCACCTTGCTAATTCTTGGAACAAATGGGATGGATTCATAGTGGCTCCTGAGCAGTTGATCTCTAAGTGACTGACTCCGCCTAAATGTTATCTACGGGTAGTCCGGTAATGATCTGCCTATTATCTGGTCTGTTTTTAGGATATGCCAGTTCCTGCATAATATTTTTCTCAAAATTCCTGCTTTGCTAGAATAAGTAGTTATGAATCTACACGTTTCCTCTTCGCTATTGGCATGTTTTACTTTATCTCTGAGCAAGTAGTGTCTGGGCAGCTTCTCTACCTTAGATAAAGTTTTAAGTAGTAGCTTTTCACAGTAGCCCCTCTTTTTCAGTCTATCTATCGCTTCACAAGCTGCGATATAAAAGTCATCTATGTTAGTGCTATTTCTTTTCAATCATAGAGGCTCACCATATGGGATGCTATCTTTTAAATGTTTTGGGTGGCTGCTTGAAGCTTCTAAGCTGGAGTTCCCTGCAGTCTCCTTCCTAAATAGAGATGTACATATCCGCCCTTCTTCAATAAAAACTTTTAAATCTAGGAAGGACACTTCTTTTTTGCTTATCTGCCCACTAAAATGTAGATTCAAATTATTCTTGTTCAATTCACAAATATATTCTTCGGCATCTTTTTGTGGACCCTTCCAAAGAATAAAAAGGTCATCGATGTATCTGTGCCAGGAAATGACACATCTGACCCAATTTTTGTATTTGTCTGCCCAGGCCACCTGCTTCTCCCACCATCCCACAAATAAATTTGCGTAGCTGGGGGCGAAGCAGGTGCCCATAGCAGTTCCACGTATTTGGCGGTAATGCTGTTTATCAAAAAAGGAAGATATTAAAAGTTAGGCAGAAATTAATGTACTCTAATAACATTTCATTGTGTTCAGTGAACTCAAGCGACCTGCCTTTCAAAAAATAACTTACGGCTAAGATGGCGGCCTGAGCGGACGCTTGGTAGTGTGGCTCCTCGGCCCGGATCCCCGTTGTGACCCCCTAAGCAGCGTTAACCCCCGTGTCAGAGGGAATTGTGCCTGTCTGTGCAAGGGCAGCTGGTGTCCGTCCTTTTGGAGGCGAGAGGACCGTGGTGCCGGTCCCCCGTGACACCCTTTCACCGCGGAGCGAGGTCTCGACTGGCACTGGTGTGTAATGGCGGCCAGCGAGGAGGAATAGCCAGCGAAGACGATCTGCCGCGTGTTGCCCACCAGGGTGCTGGCAGCTGAGGGGACGACCATCAGAGCTGAGGCCAGGGGCCGGTGAGGTGAAGCGTGGCAGCAGCGACCGGCGGGCGAGGTGAGCTGCGGAGGGAGCAGCCTGCGAAGGTGGGAGCGCCCGACCTGGGAGGCGCAAAAATCGAGCCCCCGGACTTGGGGCCCACATCCAGCTAGCATGCTCTGCCCCGCCGGAACTATTATCGGCGGCGCGGGGGCAGATGCGGTGATGCATGAGGGGACGCCACAGAGAGGCTACCGAGCACAGCTGAGGTCTGGGTCAGCAACTAGGCCCGAGCAGCAATGCATTGGGAGCGAGGTGTACTGCGGTGGAGGTGGTTGGCGGTGGAGGGAGCGCCCACGCGGGAGGCGTGAAAATCGCGCCCCAGGCTTTGGGGCCTACATAGGCCAGTCCATCAACATCCCTGAAGCCGGTGAGAAAAGGTGGTGACTGACCCCGCGCTGCAAAGGGGCCCCATCTGGACACAGCCTGGGAGGCAGGTCTGCCAGCAGCACGCACTGGCCCAGTGAGAAAAGGCCAGTGCCTGGAAGGTGAGGAGTGGCGCAGAGGGTACGGAGGGGCCTGTCTGGCGCCCACAGCGTTTTGCCTGCGTGGTGACCGAGTCCGGGGGACACGCAGGAGCTTGCGCCTACTCTGATACGAGTGGATCGTGCGAGTGGGTGGCCTAGTTGGCGCTGCTTGGCTGATGAGTGGGGCTTGGAGCAGGTCCCCCACAGACTTTTGAGCGCAACAACGGAGGGTACCCTAAGCCGGCGCGGCAGGGTAGACGTCCTGGGGGTCTAGGTCTCGGCCCGCGTTGCCTGAACTTCACGAGGGCACGCAATCATCAGGGTGCACCCCCCCCGAGTAGACACGCTTTCAGGGCCTCCCAGGACCAGAACGGACAGCGCACCATGGCCACTGTAGGACGCAGGGGCGGGCGCACTATCATGGACATGCTTGTCAAGGGCACCCCTAAGGGAGAGAAGGGCCCTCCATCTCCAGTAGCTGCGAAGGAAACCACGGGACAGGATGACGGAGGGGCCCCTATCACTAAATCATTCTTGGAAACTCTATTTAACTCCCTGAGCGAGGACTTCTTGACGCTCAAACAGGACATGGCCGGGGAGCACCGCGAACTGCGCCGCGACGTGGATGACCTGGGGGAACGAGTGGTGGCGATGGAGGACGCGGAACAAACTAGGAGCGAGCAGGTAGAAGAATTGCAGCAAGAAGTAATTCGCCTTCGTGAACAGCAGGTTGATCTTCAGGCCCATGCGGAAGACCTCGAAAATGGCTCTCGGAGGAACAACATAATGGTTCGAGGTGTGCCATCCAAAGCAGAGGGGGACAATGTCACCAGCTTTCTACAGGGAATGTTCCGGGAGATTTTGGGGGAAACAGACGACTTTGAAATTCGCATTGACAGGGCGCACAGGGTAGGTTTGGCGCGCCGAGCACCTGCTCCCCACCTGACATTCTGGCCTTCTTACCTGACTTCCCCCTGAAAGAACGAATCCTGAGGGAGGCAAGCCAGAAACAGCCTCTCCAACATCAAGGTTACCAGGTGGCATTATACCAGGACCCCTCGGCCATCACCCTGCACAAAAGGAAAACCTTCAAGGTAGTTACAACGTTCCTGCGCAACAAAGGGATCCCTTATTCCTGGGGTCACCCCTTTCGGCTGATCTTTAAATGGAAAGGGGCTTTGCATCAGCTCCGATCTCTGCAGGACACGTGTGCCCTGCTTGGCATTGACCTCGACGAGGACTCACCGACGCAGGAGGCATCTTTACGACCCTCACAGGAGAAATCACCCCGACCCTCGTGCTATGGTTGGCATCCCGTGGGCCGCAGACATTCGCCCAAGACCCATCTTAAACCAGACCCAACAACAATGGCGCAGGAACAAGCATTGGCCGTCCAGGAAGTGTCCAGAGACACAGCAACACTGAACTGACACAGCAGTGAGGGGGGTTATGTCTTTGCACTGGGACCACGCGGTCCGATGGGGGTTCGGGCGGGGGACCATCAGGGTCACCACAGCCACACACACCTCAACGTAACGTTACCACAGGCCTGAACTGGGTATTGATAGGCCTGGGACTATGATTTGCAACGGGGAGTTCCTTGTTGG
Source organism: Lissotriton helveticus (assembly GCF_964261635.1). Taxonomy (NCBI): domain Eukaryota; kingdom Metazoa; phylum Chordata; class Amphibia; order Caudata; family Salamandridae; genus Lissotriton; species Lissotriton helveticus. Next base: position 696,030,988 of record NC_136068.1, read on the forward strand.
GGTTCGGGAGGAGGGTGGTGGGGCGAGAGGGGTATGTGGTGCTTGGAGGCTTGCCAAGTTGGGGCTGGGGAGGAGGGGGAGGGAGTGGGAAAGGGGGTGTTGGGGGTAGGGAGGGGGGTGGATCGGGGTTTGGGCCCAAGGGGTTCGGGGGGAGTGGAACCGGTGTGCGAAGACTTGGGAGGACTTCCGCTGGGAATGGTAGGTGTCACGAAGCTGCGGCAGCCCATAGCTTTGCCCTTGCGCGCTCTATGTTAACTCCTGTGTCACCCTGAGCGGTCAGGCGTTGCTCCCTTTCTGTGTCCTTCCTTATGATCCAAGTTTTAACTTTAAATGTGAAGGGGGTAAATAACCCCATCAAGAGAAGGGCTATCCTGAGCTACTTGAAGAATTCTGGGGCATCTATCTGTCTTTTGCAGGAGACCCACTTGCTACCAAAGAACTGGCATATAATAAAGTCCTGGGCATTTCCGCACCAATTTTATTCCTCTACTTAGGAGAAATGGGGGGGTGGCCACCCTTCTAGCGCGACAAGGTAGAGTTGGGCACAAAGTTGCGGAGTCAAAAGGGAGACTTTTGGCATACAGGCTCTGGGTGGGGGACACCCCATTAGTAGTTGGTTCCATATATGCCCCGAATTCTGGACAGGAGCGATTTCTTATGGATTTGCTTTTAGAGATTTTCCGTTATCACGATAGGCAGATTCTGCTGGGGGGGGATCTTAATATAGTTATGGATCCAGGGAAAGACAGGTCAGGCCACAGACATGGGGCTACGGGTTCGATTTCTGATGCAGGGGCGGCGTGGGTCAGAGAGAGAGGTCTGGTAGATATATGGAGGGAGGCACATCCCCACAGCACTCAATATTCTTTCTATTCCCACGTCCATCATACGTATGCTCGCCTGGATCATTTTCTAGGATCTACCGAACTTAACGCCCCAGTCCAGTCGGTGGACATCATACCAGTGGCACTGTCAGATCACGAGGCGGTGCAGATGACCTTAGACTTGCGTCCTACAGTCCGACAGAGGGGGAAATGGCGACTGCGGGAGTCTTTGTTACAGCGACCAGACACCTGCAGGCAGGTGCAGAAGTGCATAACGGACTATTTAGCATCCAACAACATCGCGGACACCCCATTATCGGCTCTTTGGGACACTCTCAAATCGGTCGTTCGGGGGGGAACTGATCGCGATCTCCGCTGCCGACAATCGTGCGCGCAAGGAGAAGAGAGAGGAATTAGCAGCTGTGGTGCTGGAACTAGAGAGGGTGCATAGCCGGACTGGGGCTCCACGCATGTGGCGGCGCCTCAAAGCATCCAGAGCGCAATTGGCCAGTTTAGAACTAGACAGGGCGGAGTATACTGCTTTGCGGCTCAAACACTCCTTTTACATAGGGGGGATAGGACGGGAAATCTCCTTGCGAACAAACTTCGGGCGCGCACTGAACGCTCCAAGATTGCGGCTGTTTATACTTCCGAGGGGGATCGGGTCGAAAGCGATGATCGGATCGCTGATGCCTTCCGAAGGTTTTACGCCTCTTTATACAGCAGGGAACCCACCATAGACGGCGCGAGCAATGATTACCTTAGTCAGGCTGCCACCACGGCTCTGAATGCGTCGGGCAGCGGACCTAGATGCTCCCATCAGGGTGGAAGAGGGAATTGGGGCGATATCTCGCCTCAAGCCGTTAAAATCACCGGGCCCAGATGGCTTCTCCGCGGGTTTTTATAAGACCTTCTGCCAATCTTTAGCGCCGGTGTTGACGCGTTTATTCAACTCCTTCCAGGGCCCAGGGACGATTCCACCAGAGATGCTAGAAGCAGAGGTAGTTGTTCTCCCCAAACCCGGGAAAGATCCCACCCAATGCGCGCCGTACTGGCCGATCTCCCTCCTCAACCTCAATATGAAATTGTTTACAGGTGTCCTAGCGGCCAGGTTGGGCCCACGTCTCCCGGGCATAATCGAGCCGGATCAATCGGGCTTTATCCCCAATCGACAAAGTAGTGATAACACCAAAAGGATCATGCACTTAATAGATAAAGCCCATTATATGGATCTGGACGCTTTGTTGATTTCGGTTGATGCTGAGAAAGCGTTTGACCGGGTAGATTGGGTTTATTTAGATAAGACGCTCGCACACTTTGGGGTCTGGGGCCGTTTTCGCTCGTGGGTGGCAAGTTGTTATGATAAACCACAGGCAAGGATTAGGGTAAACGGGGTCGATTCCAAGCCCTTTGACATTCGGAGGGGCACGAGGCAGGGGTGCCCTCTATCTCCCCTGCTTTTTGCGCTTTATGTGGAGCCCCTGGCGCAGCGGATTCGTGATAACCCCCGGATATCCGGTATCCCCTTCGGGGAAGAGCAGCACACTGTTAGTCTCTACGCAGACGACATTTTGGCAACTCTTGCGGCTCCCCGACACTCTGTTCCAGCCTTTCTGGAAAGCTTGTAGAATTTGGCAGGGCTTCGGGCTTTAAAGTTAATGTGGGGAAAACTATGCTTTTGCCCTTGGGCTCGGCGGGGGCTGGCCTGGAAGATGCTTCCCAAGATTTTGGGGGAGTGCAGATGAAAAGTGAACTCCCGCACCTGGGGATAGTGCTGACGTCGTCAACAAATGCTACTCTAGCTCGCAACTATACTATTCTCACCTCACAAGTGACGGCCGCCCTTCGTCGTTGGAAAACTCCTTGTCGCTACTGGGTAGGGTGGCAGCAGTAAAAATGTCTATCCTACCTAAAATATTATATATTTTCCAGACCATACCTGTCACGCCCCCCCTGCACTACATCCACACGCTACTGTCCAAAATACAGCAGTTCATCTGGGCCGGTCGCAGACAGCGGTTACGTCGGGAATTGGCCTTTCGGTCCCCTGCCGAGGGCGGCTTAGGAATCCCTAATCTTTTAAATTATTTTAAGGCGACTCAACTGCGCTACTTGGTGGAGTGGAGCAGACCAGAGTCTCAAAAGAGATGGCTCTTTCAGGATCGGGCCATGGCTCGTCTCCCCTTATGGAAGGTGCCATTCCTGAAGCCGGCCGACCGCCCCTCGTATATGCGCAGGTCTCCCATCACTCGTTCGGTGATGAGGGTGTGGGACTCGGTTGCGGTGAAGCGGGACCTCACCTCATTCCCCTCGCCCCTTACTCCCATTTTCGACAACCCCGATTTCCTCCCGGGCATGGAGGCACAGGCCTTCCCACAATTGCGCTCAACCGCATTGTCGTTCAGCGGGTCACTTCTTTGACCTCCAAGGGTTTCTTTCCTACTCTGAGTTGTCAGATTGGTACGACATTAAAGACCTCAAACGGTTTCAATACTTCCAGATCCGGCACTGGCTGCTCCACCCGGATGTGCACCCTTTGGTTAACTGTAAACTTACAGTCTACGAAAAGTGGCTTCTCTCTAATCACTCAGACCGCAAAATGATTTCTGAATTGCACCCCATGTTACACCCGCCTGTACCCACGGAGAAGTCTGCTGGCCAGCGCCGGTGGGAGGGGGAGCTGGGTCGGACTCTCTCGGGGAAGGAATGGCAGCAGATTTATTATAGAGCCCACCACACGGCACGGAATGTAGGAAGCAAGGAGATGGCGGTCCAAGTGGCCCTGTACTGGCACTTAACGCCCACTAGACTGCATCAAATGAATCCAGATCGCAGCTTGGAATGTTGGAGAGGCTGTGGGGTAACGGGCACACTGATACACATTCTATGGGAGTGTACGGAAGTAGAGGGGTTCTGGGTGGAGGTGTTGAAAGATGTTGGTACCTACTTTGAAACAGAGGTTCCCCGGTTTCCTGCATACATCCTTCTAGGCTTGCCCAATGAGCTCACCTTCCCACTCAAGTCCACGCGAGGGAGGCAGATGGGTCTGGCCCTGGGCGCAGCTGTTCACCATATCTTATCCCTCTGGGGTACTACAACTCGCCCCTCGCACACTGGGTGGCTGCATAAGCTATGGTATATCGTTGGTATGGAGCGCATACACGCCACCATTACACACTCGATCGCAGCATTCCACACGGTTTGGAAACCGCTCCTTTCTCTGCTGGCGCAGGAGTTCAATGAGGTGACTTGCCCCAAGTAGTTGCGAGTACTCCGACTCACAGACGCCCCGCCCTCTGTGGATGCATCTCAAAAGGAGTAAATCACGGTTCCGGGGAGGGTAGGGGTGTTGGGGGGAAGTTTTGGGCAGATAGGTTCCAGGAATTGACCCTCTATTATTGTTTTACTATCACTGATTCGCATGGCTCAGCTTGTTCAAGAACCCACCCATGAAAAAGGCCACCTTTTGGACCCTATCTTCAGCAACTGTACACATCTCACAGTTAGCCCTCCCATCACCCTCCCCTGGTCAGACCACTCCTTAATCCCATTCACTTGGACACCAGTAGGTTCCCGTCCCCCACCTCCCTCCGCACCTAGCAGAGGCCGCAAGTGGTCCAAACTCAATACCAATCAGTGGACCTCCGCACTGGAATCCTCCGCTCCACGGAACAACCCAGATCCAATAGTCAGCAATGACAACTTTAACAAATGGATCACAACCTCCCTCGACTCTATTATTCCCCTTAAGGACTTTCCTTCCAAACATAGACCAAAAAATGCCCCTTGGTTTTCACAGGACCTACGCAACCTCAAGAAAATTTGCAAAAGATTGGAAAGAAAATGGCGCCTTGATTACTCCCACTGCAGTAAAATGGAATACCGTGCGTCTATAAAATCCTATAAAGCCAGCATAAAAAGAGCTCAAGCCACCTACTTCGAAAATAAGATCAACGAAGCAGCATCCAAGCCCAAGGAGATCTACCAGATCGCCAAAAATCTACTCAAACTCCCTGATAAACCACCAGACCCTTTGACCGCTCAATCTCGCTGCAATGAACAAGCTGACTATTTCTTTAACAAAATACCAACAATCTACTCCTCCTTCCCCCCTCTTCCACACCCCCTCCCTGATCGGCAGGATATCAGTCCCCCCCGCCCGCCCTGCTTGAATTCTTTTTACCTTTAAAGCAGGCCAGTCTTGAGCCCATTATACTTCAAGTCAAATCCGGTTCCCCCAGCGACCCAGCTCCAGCCCGCCTCCTAAAAACCATCACACCGACCATCCTCCCTACCATTCTGAATCTGATCAACAACTCCTTCTCAACAGGGATTGTCCCCCCTAAATGGAAACAAGCCACAGTTAAAGCCCTCCTGAAGAAACCCAATCTAGACCAGACTAACCCGGGAAACTACCGCCCGATCTCTCTACTGCCATGGATTACCAAAGTCGCAGAAAAACATGTCAACCAATGCCTCACCAAATTTCTAGAAGAAAACAACTCCCTAGACTCCTCTCAGACGGGGTTCCGCCCTATGCATGGAACCGAGACTGCACTATTAGCAGTAACAGAAGGTGCCAGAAAGATTGTCGATGAGGGTGGCACTGCGGCCATTATTCTGTTGGACCTGAGTGCCGCCTTCGACACTGTGAACCATGACATCTTGCGTCACAGAATGTCAGAGCTCGGAATAACATCCACGGCGGCAGCCTGGCTCCACTCCTTCCTCTCGGATCGCTCCTTCAGAGTCTGCGAGGGTAACATCACCTCACCTAGCAAACCCCTCAGTTGTGGAGTGCCTCAGGGCTCGTCACTGAGCGCCACACTGTTCAATATTTACATGCTCCCCCTCGCAGACATAATCCGCCCTTTCGGCATTTAAGTCGTGTCTTACGCCGACGACACGCAACTGGTAGTCACTCTCACTCATCCCTCCTCCCACTCCAGTCAGCTCAGAAACTGCATGGAAGCAGTCTGCACCTGGATGAGTCGATCCTACCTAAAACTCAACGGAGAGAAAACGGAGCTAATGGTGCTAGGTAACTCCCCCCCAAAAACCATAGACTCACTATGGCCCCCTTCTCTTGGCCCTGCCCCCCCGCCCAGGGATTCCATCAAGAGTCTGGGCATATGGCTGGACTCTGCTCTGACCTTCGGTCACCAGGCCACAAAACTAGCAGCAACCTGCATGGGTATCATCCGACTCATTCGGAAGATCTTACCTCTCCTCCCTCTCAAAGCCAAACAGATTATGGTCCAGGGTCTCATCCTCTACCGGCTCGACTTTGGCAATGCTCTCTATCTAGGCTCCCCTGAATCCACCTTGAAAAGATTGCAGGTAGTCCAAAACTGCGCGGCTCGTACCCTCCTGCGCATTCCCCGCCGACAATCAGTGAGATCTGAACTTAGAACACTTCACTGGCTACCGGTAAAAGAGAGACTTAACTTTAAAAGCTTGTGCATTGCCCACCGCGCCTACTGGAGAAAAGGAGCAGCCCTCAACCACACCCTGATCACTCCCTACAACCCTAACAGACAGCGGAGATCTTCGCTTGCCTTCCAGGTCGTCATTCCCAGATACAAAAAAGAAAGAAGCGGAGGCAGATTGTTCTCCACTAACGCAGCAAGGCTCTGGAACTCACTACCTCTTCCCATCCGGTCAGAACCGAACATCCTGCTATTCAGTAAAAAACTAAAAACCTTCTTCTTCAGGAAATAATGGCAGACCCACCTACCTACACCCTATTCAGTTATAGCGCTGGGACGCCTGCGGGTAACTATCGCGCTCTATAAAAACACATTCCATTCCATTCCATTGTCATTGTACCTCTTCATCGGAGCCGGCTGGCCAATTCCAAAGGCAGAGTTTGTATGATTCTGTTCTTGATTTCACCACATGTGTTAGGTTTGGGTCCGTGGGTACCTTTCCTTGAGTGCCTCTGTCTGTTTAAATCAATAAAATAAAGATATAAAAAAAAATAACTTACAGCTTCTAAACCCATCATGTGTTCTATTACGGTGTACAAACTAGTTATATCTAGAACAATCATTAACATATCTTCCTCCCAAGGAATGTCCATGATGCTCCTAATGAAGTGTGTGGAGTCCCGTATATAAGAGGGCAACATCTGTACAAAGTCAGCTAGGAGGTGATCCACAAATTGGGACATTGCCTCGGGTAGGGAACCAATGGAAGAGACTATAGGATGGCCTGTTGGTCTAGTGGCGTCCTTATGCAACTTAGGCAAGTGATAAAACGTAGATGTGACTGGGTGGGGACACTTCAAAAATTTTAACTCACTGTTGTTAATCATATTTCTGTCTACCTACTTCTGAATAAGTTCATGGTACTTATGTATGCTCTCGATATATTCCTCTTTAGATATCTTGGCATAACAGGTAGTATCAGATAATTGCCGTATTGCTTCCCTGGCATACATTTCTCGAGACATTACAACAATGTTCCCACCCTTATCTGAGGGCTTACATACCAAGACTGGATCACTCTTCAAATGTTGTATTGCTTCACGTTGCTCCTTTGTCAAATTCATGGCCATCGATTGTGGCTGTGTCGTCCTCATTGCAATCAGCTCTTTTTTGAGTAGTTCTTCGAAAACACCAATCGTGTCATAGGTGGTTGCCGGAATGTACATTGATTTAGGCTTAAATGGTGTCTGTATCGTTTTTTGTTCCAAACCATACCTCCTGACTTCTGTTGTTCTAGTTGTTGTGTCTTGCGAATCAGTTGGATCTCGACAGGATTTGTAGTGTCCTTAAGTCTTCCCCAGTCAGGGTAGTTACTCCCCGTGTAGGTACCTTCTCTGCAGGAGATATGGGAACATCCATGGCACTTTCTTGTTGTTGGCCCTTCATTGTAAAATATTTTCTTAATTTCAACTTCCGTGTGAACAGGTAAAGGTCAATCCGTGTTTGGGTATATTCCAGTTTCTTTGTAGGGCAAAATGTTAGACCCTTTTTAAGTTCTGTTTCTTCATCCATTGTTAGTTTCCTTTTATTCAAATTGACTATTGTAAGGTCTGGAAGTGACTTTATCTCCTGAAGTCTCTTTTGCTCCGCGTTTGGCCTGCCATCCCTTCTGATTGAGTTGTAACGGCCGCCCCTTCACGTTTATATATATATATATATATATATATATATATATATATATATATATATATATATATCCAACACAACAGTTTCCAAAGTATTGATGGCACTCCACTCAGAGGTTGCTTTTCAAATTATTTAATGATAACAATTGAGATCGCCTACGCGTTTCGAACTGGAGCGTTCTTGATCACGGCATAATTTTAGACAGTCAGTCCTTCTTTGCTTTCGCATTAAATACACATGTAAGCAGCTATGCATTGTGGGCCTTGTAGTGCAGTTTTTTTACATGTGTGCATTTGAACAATTTAATTCATTGGACAAATGAGTGCATTATCAATTATTTCATTCAAGTACACTTGTACCTTAAGACAGAGGTTCTTGGGCTTAGTGCCCTTTGTGTGCTTTTCTATTTACAGGTGTATTGTAGCAGATAAACAGATCTGAATATTTCTCCCTTTGCCTATGTGGCCTTGCGGCGAAATGCTTCCCATGCGTTAGTATCATTAGTTAGCGCGTTATTCTCTGATATGCCTTTGTGTGTTTCATCAGGGGTTATATTAACTGTGGACAGCTGTATATATATGCATGTACAGATGTGATTGGGAGCATATAAGGTTCACGGGCTGAGTGCCCTGGTCACCGCAGTTACTGGCCATAGGTATATGGGAGTGGGCTGTAATGTGTTTGTCATAGGGTGCATCAATCTGCAGTCTTAGCAAACAGTGTTTTTCAGCAGTCACATTTTGCAATAGTGTCAATAATTACAGATGTACATGTAGTTCAGCGTCTCCATTCAGTCCATGTGGTTGCATCGTTTTTAAATCTCATGATGAGTCTCGATTCGAGTCGTCTCAGATCCAATTTTCTGTCCCCGCCACGTTCGTTTTGGGGTGTCACCGCCAGGCCAGAGTATGTCATGTACTGCCATGATTTTCCAGGGTGGGTGGCCATGTGCTTTGCCATGGCATACGAGAAATCTTTATTTTGGATCGCACGAGTATGCTCCAGGATTCGCTTTTTCAATGGACACGTGGTACTCCCTATATATTCTTTCCCGCATTTGCATTGTAATATGTATACCACAAAGGATGTTTCACATGTTATCACATCTCTTACTTCAAAGTTTTTCCCAGATGGATCACAAATATTTTTAAGATTTTTGCCAATCTGACATGCTTTACATACTAAGCATCTTGTAAATCCTCTTTGTTTGATTTCCAACCAGGATGTTTTTTTGCGTATTTCAAAATGGCTATGTACCAGGTGATCCGATAAGTTTGGTGCTCTTTTGTAGCTCACTAGCGGATTCTCTCCTATGTCCCTGCCAATGTCACCATCCTTTTTTAGAACATGCCAGTATTTGGTTAATATTCTTTGTATTTTGTGACTCTCCTTTGTGTACCTCATTATTAATCTTGGTTGATCTTCTGGTGTTGTTTCTTCCATTCGGGATGGTTGTTCATCTGTAATTATTGTTTCCGGTTGATTTCTTTTCCTTTTCTTTGGTAATGACCTTTTCATCTTTTCGCCAGATATCAGCATCTCGTCTCTGTGCATTTCCCTTGCTGCGTTTTCTCCTCTGACAACGTCCTTCATTTTGTACCCCCTCTGCATGAAGCGGGTCTTTGTCTCCTTAAACTTCTGTTCCATTTCATTTACTTCGGAACAATTTCTTTTCATGCGGAGCAGCTCTCCATATGGTATGCTCCTTTTTAGACTCTCGGGGTGGAAACTCTGTCCGTGGAGAATACTATTGGTGGCAGTTTTCTTGCGATGTACAGTTGTCTCCAGTTTGTTATTCCTCACATACACTTTCGTGTCCAAGAACTCTATCTCGCTGGAACTTAGGTTAAATGTGAATTTGAGGCCAACTTTGTTGTTATTCAAAGCCTCGAAGAACACAAGAAATTCCTGCTTTGTTCCCCTCCATAGCAGGAACAAATCGTCTATAAAGCGCAGCCACAACGCTACGTTGGCCATATGTTGGTCGTTTTCTTCTCCCCAAGCCACGCATCTCTCCCACCACCCCATCATGAGATTAGCGTAGCTTGGGGAGAAGGAAACTCCCATGGCTGTCCCGCAGCGCTGCATGTACACCTTCTTATTAAAAAGGAAGACGTTGTTGTATAGGCACAGTCTTATCATTTCCATTAGCATTTTTGAATGCTCGTATTGGCCAATTGGAAGTTGTTGAAGGAAATATTTGATTGCTTGGAGGCCAATTTCATGGTCAATTGAGGTGTATAACGAGATTACATCAATCGTTATGAGTAGATAGTTGGGTTGCCAGTCAGTATTTGAGATAATTCGCAGGAAATCCCCAGTGTCCTTTATGTACGACGTGAGTGTGGGGACAATCGGTGCTATGAAGTTGTCCACATAGTTTGAGATATTTTCATACAGGCTCCCACAGCTCGATATTATTGGTCTCCCCGGTGGTTTGTTGAGTGTCTTATGCACTTTCGGGAGAAAGTATATTGTCGGTGTTCTGGGGTTATCCGTCATTAAGAATTTCCTCTCTTGTTCGGAGATCAGACCTTCTTTTTTCCATTTCTCCAATTTGTTCCTTAAATCCAATGTTAGCTCTTTTGTCGGATTTTTTGCAAGTTCAGTGTATTTCGTGGTGTCTTCCAATTGTCTCATCGCCTCCCTCACATAGTCTTCTTTTTCTAGGATGACGATGTTGCCTCCTTTATCGGCGGGCTTTATTTCAATGGTTGTGTTTGACTTCAATGTTTGTATCGCCAATCTTTCTTCTTTGTAAAGCGGGAGACGACCTCGATCCCGACGATGGCACCAGCGTGAATGTGTTCCCCCTGCGACGAGGTAGAGCGCGAAGGAATATATATATATATATATATATTCCTCCAAATCGGTTCCAAATTCACGGGAACTGCAGCGCTCGTAGTAGGTGCGTTATCCTGCAGCTGAACCCACGCCGCTACACATCCAGCAACTTTTCCCCGACGAGGGAAAAAATGGGTCGCACTCCCAAAAACCATACCAAATCAACTTTATTATTTCAATACAATGGCTGTTCTCACGCTAGATCTACTCGTTTCGGTGTCTCTCCACCTCGCTCACGATCAACGGGCTGAACCGCCCTTTGCCATTTTAAATGTTAATCTTGGTTCAGTTTGTGATCATTTCCTGTCACATGTCCGTGCACAAAGGATTGTGGTACTTGCAGTTCATTATTTACATAGACTTCGTTCATTTGCGATGATTCTCCGCATTTTACTTTTGACGCTGCACAACTCGATCTGCAATGCATTGTGGGGACTTGAGTGTTTCTTCAGTCACCACTTTTCACCACATAATCACTCGTATATTTTGTTTTTTGTCTTCTTTGAGAGTCTCTTTCTTTTGCTTATAGTTTTCATTAGTTCCATGTTGATTATGTATTCTGGTTTAGTACATTGTTTCTCCGCCTTCCAATAGGCTGCGTCACACTTCTTGATGTTTTTTCTCCATCATTTTACCATTTTTATTTCCAAGTCCCAATTTCATGTTTTGCCGTATCACTGTATACGAAGTCCTTTGTTGAATTGTTACAAATGTACATATTATTTTTCCGACTGATTAAGTCCATATGGGTGCAGCGTTCTCATGTTTAATATAAATCGTGATTCTGTTTGTCGCAGTTTCCTCTCCCGATCTCCACCACGTCCCTCTTTTGGGATTGTTTGGATGCCATAGAATCTCATTTTTTGCCAATCACCTTGGTGAAACTATTCCATATGTTTTGATATGGCATTCGAACGATCTTTGTGAATTGTTGCCCTCATGTGTTGTAGGATCCTATTTTTGAGTTCCACTGTGGTGCTTCCTACATACAACATGGGGCATGGGCATTCCACTATATAGACTGTAAATGGCGTTTTACAAGTGATACATCGTCGGATTTGCCATTTCTTTTTGTTGGCCATTGTTATTTCTTTCATTGGTTTGGCAATCTGACACATTTTGCATGAGTGGCATTTTACAAATCCTTTGGTTTTCAACCAGTCATCTTGTCCCTTTTTTTGAAAGGGACTGCGTATCATGTGATCTTTAAGATTTTTTGCACGTCTATAAGTTATTATTGGATGATTGCCCATAATTTCTTTGACAGTGTTGTCCAATTGTAGCAATTTCCAATTTTTTCTAAGTATCTTTCCAATTTGCGTGCTTTCTTGGGAGAAGTCCATGATCATTCTGATTTTTCCTTTTTCCTTATCTTCATTTGGGTCTTTTCTTTTTAGACATTCCTCACGTGTCTTCTGATTTGCTCTTATCCAACACTTTCTTACTGCCTTTGGGGTATATTTTCTCCTCACAAATCTTTCCATCGTCTGTTTGCTGTTTTTTCCCATTGTTCCTGTTCACTGCATATTCGACGGATCCTTAGAAATTCTCCGTAAGGTATACTGTTTAGCAATGGTTTTTGGTGGAAAATCGTTGCTTCTAAGGTAGCATTGGTTGAAGTTGATTTTCTGTGAAGTGTGGTCTGAACTTGATTATTCTTTATATAAATTTCTGTATCTGTAATAATTTGGGATGGTACAGAGGAAGAATTCCAGGAATACTTTAACACAATGACCAACAGTACAAAAAACTTAAAGTTTACTTATACTATAAGTAAGGACAAAGTAATCTTCCTGGATACAGAAATGTATATAAAGAATAATCAAGTTCAGACCACACTTCACAGAAAATCAACTTCAACCAATGCTACCTTAGAAGCAACGAGTTTCCACCAAAAACCATTGCTAAACAGTATACCTTACGGAGAATTTCTAAGGATCCGTCGAATATGCAGTGAACAGGAACAATGGGAAAAAAACAGCAAACAGACGATGGAAAGATTTGTGAGGAGAAAATATACCCCAAAAGGCAGTAAGAAAGTGTTGGATAAGAGCAAATCAAAAGACACGTGAGTAATGTCTAAAAAGAAAAGACCCAAATGAAGGTAAGGAAAAAGGAAAAATCAGAATGATCATGGACTTCTCCCAAGAAAGCACGCAAATTGGAAAGATACTTAGAAAAAATTGGAAATTGCTACAATTGGACAATACTGTCAAAGAAATTATGGGCAATCATCCAATATTAACTTCTAGACGTGCAAAAAATCTTAAAGATCACATGATACGCAGTCCCTTTCAAAAAAAGAGACAAGATGACTGGTTGAAAACCGAAGGATTTGTAAAATGCCACTCATGCAAAATGTGTCAGATTGCCAAACCAATGAAAGAAATAACAATGGCCAACAAAAAGAAATGGCAAATCCGACAATGTATCACTTGTAAAACGCCATTTACAGTCTATATAGTGGAATGCCCATGCCCCATGTTGTATGTAGGAAGCACCACAGTGGAACTCAAAAATAGGATCTTACAACACATGAGGGCAACAATTCACAAAGATCGTTTGAATGCCATATCAAAACATATGGAATTGTTTCACCAAGGTGATTGGCAAAAAATGAGATTCTATGGCATCCAAACAATCCCAAAAGAGGGACGTGGTGGAGATCGGGAGAGGAAACTGCGACAAACAGAATCGCGATTTATATTAAATCTGAGAACGCTGCACCCATATGGACTTAATCAGTCGGAAGAATTATATGTACATTTGTAACAATTCAACAAAGGACTTCGTATACAGTGATACGGCAAAACATGAAATTGGGACTTGGAAATAAAAATGGTAAAATGATGGAGAAAAAACATCAAGAAGTGTGACGCAGCCTATTGGAAGGCGGAGAAACAATGTACTAAACCAGAATACATAATCAACATGGAACTAATGAAAACTATAAGCAAAAGAAAGAGACTATCAAAGAAGACAAAAAACAAAATATACGAGTGATTATGTGGTGAAAAGTGGTGACTGAAGAAACACTCAAGTCCCCACAATGCATTGCAGATCGAGTTGTGCAGCGTCAAAAGTAAAATGCGGAGAATCATCGCAAATGAACGAAGTCTCTGTAAATAATGAACTGCAAGTACCACAATCCTTTGTGCACGGACATGTGACAGGAAATGATCACAAACTGAACCAAGATTAACATTTAAAATGGCAAAGGGCGGTTCAGCCCGTTGATCGTGAGCAAGGTGGAGAGACCCCGAAACGCGTAGATGTAGCGTGATGTCAGCCCTTGTATTGAAAAAATAAAGTTGATTTGGTATCGTTATTGGGAGTGCGACCCATTTTTTCCCTCGTTGGGGAAAAGTTGCTGGATATATATATATATTCACTGAAAAAACCATAGGTTATAGACCATATATAGTTAGGAATTAGCATTTACAAAACCTTGAAAATTCACTGAAAAAACCATAGGTTATAGACCATATATAGTTAGGAATTAGCATTTAGAAAACCTTATTTTACTCACACAAAACCATTGAAATTCCATATATAGTTAGTTGCACTAACTATATATCGCGCATCCGCAATCCACTGCTGATGATGTCACATATTACATCATTCATGACATGGTCAGTGACATCACTGATGACATCACTGATGACATCTCAAATGACATCACTGATGACAACATCCAGTGACTGTATGTTTCTGTAAAGTTAAAATATGTTTTACATATTGAAGAATGAGTAGATGTATAAGTGTCTGAATGAAGGTTTTAGTAGGTGCGTGGTTGACTGTATGAGTGAGTGATTAAATGCGTCCTACTGAATGCATAGGTTAGTGACTAAACTGTGTGAAAGTTTGCATCAGTATGTCTGTTGTTGTGCAAGCTGCTGCATGTGTTGATCAGTAGCTATATGAGTGGCTATATGGGTTATTGATTGGTTGGCCAAGTATTTGTATGGGAGACTGAGTGTGTGTGTGGCTGGTTGGGAGGTGTGTGACTCTGTGCAGATCAATGTGTACTTGTATCAGTGATTGTATAAGAGAGTAAGTATGTGTTAGTATATGTTTGAAAATGTAAGGTGCTCTATGTTTAACTGTATAGATTAGAAAATGGAGGTGTGATTGATTCTTTGCATGACTGACTAGGTGTGTGAGTAACTCCATGGATGAGCAACAGAGTGTAAATGTCTGTATAGGTGTATGAGTGCATATGATAGTGTTGTAAAGATGAGTGATTGTATGTATGAATGATTGTATGGATGAATGAGTGAATGTGTGTGTAGACGTAGGAATCAGTGAGTGCGTATGTAGTAACTAGTATTGGTGTGTCAATGGTTTCAAAAATTATACTCTGTATTTAACACTGGTTGTAACAGAGGTTATATTAAAATGTGAGGAGATGCATTGTATTGTCACATGAATGATATCATCAGTGATGTGGTCATTGATGTCAAATGAGATGTCATCAGTGATGTCATTTGAGATGTCATCAGTGATGTCATCAGTGATGTCACTGACCATGTCATGAATTATGTAATATGTGACATCATCAGCAGTGGATTGCGGATGCGCGATATATAGTTAGTGCAACTAACTATATATGGAATTTCAATGGTTTTGTGTGAGTAAAATAAGGTTTTCTAAATGCTAATTCCTAACTATATATGGTCTATAACCTATGGTTTTTTCAGTGAATTTTCAAGGTTTTGTAAATGCTAATTGCTAACTATATATGGTCTATAACCTATGGTTTTTTCAGTGAATTTCATTGGTTTTTTAACAGCTAATATCTGTAGCTGTAAAATGTATTCTTCTTTAAATCCAAAAATATATTTTATATGTTTATGAATAATTTTTTTTTTTTATATATTTTTTTCTTCGTTCCCGCTTCGCGAATCGGGAAGCTTCCCGTTAGCTGACCTTGATGCCGCGAAATAGACCGCGAGCCGGTAAACGTTTCTTTACCGCAAGTGCCGCGTTAGAAAACAACATCGTGACGCCTCCCGTCCGCATGACGTTTCACGTTGTCGCGTGATACGTCATATGACGTGCTACGTTAGCGAACTGGTACGCGAAGCGAGTCGCAAAGCGCAGGTTTCTGGAAGCAAACCGGGAGGCCCTGCAAAGCGCTTAACGTAAACACAGCAGGTCATGTGACTTGGTAATAACACTTTTCATTGGTTCATTTCACTTTTGGTTTCCTAATGATGTAAGACTAGGTCATATAATCTAAAATGAACACTTTTCATTGGTTGAGAACTCTTGTTTTTCCCAAATGATGAAAATCCCTCCTTCTTTCCTCACTCTGACTTTCATCATTGTGAGAGAAAGACCCTTTGTGATCACTGAGCAATGGCTTCTTTAGTAGCTTCAGCTGGTGCTTCCCCACCACCTCCACCACCTCCAAGGAAGAGTGGACCACCTGCTCAAGTTATAATTCAACAAGAAGAGGAAGAAGAGGAACAGAACGACGAGCACGAAGAGAGGCAGTTTTTGCCTGAGGAGCCCAGGACGTCTCACCGGAAAGAAAACTTCATTTGGCAATTTTTTTAAATTCCCAAAGGTCAGAAAAAAGTAAATGCAAGATACGTAACTTGCCTTATATGTCAAGATAGACTGTCCAGAGGAACCGAGAAAAAATACAGTTTCGGAAACTACACAATGCATCGCCATATGACTAGGTGGCATCCTAACAACTACAGTGCTGCACAGTTTCGGAACGACCTAGATAATCTCCCTATTATGGCCAGAAGATCTGTTGTACCGGAAGTAACGGGACCAGAGGGCAGGGAGATGGTGTCAAATATACAAATGAGATTTGGTGAAGTAAAACACATCTGCGTATTTTGCGATGGATTCATTTGCTACGGAGAAAGAAGCATCACTCTGATCAACAGAGCTATTGACTATCATATGCAAGTTTGTACGAAACGCCCAAAATAATAAATACTTTTTTTTGTTTTGTTGCTCCTGTTGAGCCCTTTACAATGAATCGTTTTCATTGCCCCCTCCAAGAAAAACCCCCAAAAATATAAAACTGTTCAGAAAAATTCAAAAAAAGTAAAAAAATGTTCAGAAAAATAAAAAAAAAGTTCTTTTCAGAACTACCTCCCCGTTATTAAAAAATTGGTACAATATTTGGAACTGTGCCAACCTCTATTTCTCTTAGTTCGCTTCCCAGTTCGCTCGCCGGTACGCGAACCGGAAGCGAACCAAAAACAGTAAGTATAAGGGAAGGAAACAGACACTTATGTTAAAAGAAAGACAGCTATAGGGGAGTAAACTAGAGATACTATTACCCGTAATCCACTGCTGATGATGTCACATATTACATCATTCATGACATGCTCAGTGACATCATCAGCAGAGGATTGCGGGTTTTTTGGCAACGTGCCTTATCCACGGTTTAATAACGCTGCCTTTTGCTTTATATAAGTTTTCAAATTGTATGAAATATATACCAATAGGTCGTTATGAACCTTTAGGTAGTGCTTTTCTTCATGAGGTCTGGTCGCTTCCATACACATACAGATGTTTCAAAGATGATCAAGAAGTTTATCTGAATGGAGAGGAATGCACTGAGACGCCAGATCATTCACTAATGTGTAGGCACATACAGTTACACGGTTCATGCAACAAACACCGACCAAATATGGCTTGCGTGTTGCAAGGCACGCCAGTTCCTGCTATCATCCCCACGTTCAAGTTGTTGGAAAATGGTAGTTATTTGATGCTCAATAATGAAGATTATTCTGAGTTAATTAAAAGTATTCCTTTTATCGTAACAGTAAGTGAACGGGTTATTTGCTGCAGAAATGTTCTATTTCCTCCCACACATGAACATAGGGAGTTTTCAATTTGGCCACAAATACCAACCTTGGGAGAGATTTCAACGGCATGGCAAGAATAAGAGCTCTTTTGTCTCAGAGAGAGGTGGCCTTGAGTTCGGCCCGTGAAACTTTCGTGCTTCACATAGCGAACACCCGTACAGAGGTGCAGACCCTTTTCAATTCACATTTGCCTTTCAATTTCAGCAAGATGGTTCGGACTATCTTTAACGCATCCTCCACAAAGGCCCTGGCGCACTTTTTTAAAGTTGTTACCAGTGGTCTCGTGACTTCATTTGAGAAAATCTTTGGAGTCATCCCTGCTTTCTTTCATTGTATTTTCTCCACTCTGCTTCGTGGATTGGCATTTTTACTTGCATTACCAGCGGACGCTCTTGTGCTTTTTTACATTTTTAAATATGGATGTCCCTCCTATGCAACCTCCCACCCTGCAGCTGCTGACACTGTTCCGCAATCGCATGCTAGAATATTATGGCACAATGCCGTTGGCGATATTAAGCACGGCATATGGATTATCTTTTCGATTCTCCTACTTCACCTGTGTCCAGCCTGTATTTCACTGCCTGACCTGTGATTTCGATTGGGCCATTGATTTGTGTCTCTGCGGACCGGTTTCTCCTGACGTCGACTTTAATCAGCTGATGACTCCTATCATTACTCACGAGTTGGTTTGTCCTGGCGAAAGGATTATGGCTGTGGCATTGATGCATGGACTATTTGGTCCCTGGAATTTACTGGCGGCAGCACAGTCTTTCTTGGAACAGAGCTTTCTTGAAAACCCACCGAGCTGTCCTCTGATGGTGATAGAGGATCCGGTGCTGGGAGAGCACGTATGTTCTTTTCCGCTTTTAAATTGGATGGCTGAACTGTTTTCGGATGAAGACGGTGACTTCCTATTGGAGGCTGTTGCAGCTTATTTTGCATACACAGTTATGTCATAGACCTTTTTCATGTTTGATATGCTGAGTACTAGCATTTCATTGACAATTCATTGACTTATTTTTCAAGTTTTTATTATTTACCTTGCCTATTGGCTTAAGACTCGATAAAGTACTTGGCTGTTTTATTTTTCTTTAGCATTAAATTTTCCTAGTTTTTAATGCTTTACCTTGCGGACCGTCCACATATAAACTTGCAATCTGCTCTCATGAGATGGCACTTCTATTATCTTATTCAGTTCGTTTCCGGATCATGGGGAGGTGTCATCTAGGTCCTGGATATCTTTACACCGTGTTAAGTTAGCATGGGCTCATTACCGGTTTAAACGCCATTTTTCCTTTTTTGCAACTTCTGCACACGACACTTAGTTGTTGCTTTAGCTTTCCACCTAGTAGTTCATCGTGGTTTACATGAGAATAATATGTTATTGCTCTACTATCTGCTTTGCTTGTTAAACTATATCTGTACAGCGAGTGCTAAAGTTTCAAGAACAACACGATACAGAATTGTTATGAGGTCTGATCTCCACGACTTCATACTCATAACATAAGTGCAACTTCTGCCAATTCTGGGCATGAGGCGGGTTTTATATTGCTTTGCCGAACACACATACACAACAGTTGATGCGGTTCACATGAAGAGAGAGCTGGTGTATGCTGATGTGATTCCTTCAAATCTAAGACACTAAAGTATGGGCACGCCCTAAACCAACACAAAGAGACCTTCTTAGCAAATAATATAATATGTGTATTAGGGAGGGTGAGATATAAGCAGCCGCGGGCCGTGGAGGGAGTTACGGTGAGGCAGGGAGGCGGGGAGGGGGAGAAGCAGGGTGGAGCCCTCTCTACCCTGCCCCTCCCCCTCCCCGCCTCCCTGCCCCACCGTAACTCCCTCCACGGCCCGCGGCTGCTTATAAGTGTTGCTAACTCTTATTCATTTACAGCATGTTAACATACTGTCACCATTCGCTTTTTATGTACTAGTAACTATGCTGGTAATTTTGCTACTGATAATATGTGTACTTGTATTCTCCACCCTGCCCCTCCCCCTCCCCGCCTCCCTGCCCCACCGTAACTCCCTCCACGGCCCGCGGCTGCTTATAAGTGTTGCTAACTCTTATTCATTTACAGCATGTTAACATACTGTCACCATTCGCTTTTTATGTACTAGTAACTATGCTGGTAATTTTGCTACTGATAATATGTGTACTTGTATTATCTAAGGTACTACGCCTGAGAAGACGGCATTAGTAAATAAACATTTCAAATACACATGTGTTCTTCTTAACTCCATGTTCTGGTTTCTAAGAAATATATAACGACCGACTGTTCATGAGTTCCACGTATCCTGAGGTACTATAAGTTCATATTCTGGATTGTCTAAACATTGAGAGTTTGTTATATCCAATGTGACACTGTACCTAGCTTGCTAAGGAGTTTTTGATTACTAACGTGAGTTTTGGGACACCCTAATTCGCCGAGGTTCCAATCCTCTGTCCACAGTTCTGTGTGAGAACAGAAACCCTGCGACAGGGGCACCCCCGACCCTTGCTGGAGCTTCATCACACTTGCGATACAACTCCAGCAATGCGCCACCTTTACGGCACAGATACATCACGCATCTGTGCTGTTTTTGCCCCATGATGCGCCGCATTGTAAATGCAGCACACCATAGGTGACGGAACAGCGGCACAGAATGACTAACACATCCCTGGTGATGCGCCAGTCATCATAAATGTATCCCTATGCTTCTTATCTTGTTAGAGATGAACCGCCATATGTATCATCAAAGTTTTTTGCATTTCCTAAATAGCGAACTTTAAGGAATAAATAGCGATTCTTTACCATTCCTAGTTTGCGATTAGCTATTTGCTAATTACAAATTACCCATTCATTTCCTTCATTTCCATAGGGCGGTTGGACTCACTTTTAGCTCGAACGGCTGAATGGATTTCCACGAAACTTGGCAAAATTGTAGGGACTGGTAGCCCGATGTGCCTTTGCTATGTCTCAAGATATATGCTCCAGTGGTTTTTACGAAAATTAACTTTGAAAAATATATATTGGGCTACATTGGCCTATATATATGTTGGAGCCCAAATGTAGCCCAATGAAGCCCAATGTAGCCCAATGTAGCCCAAAGATGGCCGCCAGACACACAAAAAAACAAATGTAGCCCAAATATCAGCCAGATGTAGCCCAACTATAGCCCAGTGACAGAATGACCAATCAGCTTCGCAAACCTCCGTTACGCGAAGCGGAGCGCTGTTACAGATATATATCTTTTTTTGAACGTTAATTTCTCAAAATTCACTGGAGCACATATATTGAGACCTAGCAAAGGCACATCGGGCTACCAGTCCCTAATATTTTACCAAGTTTCGTGCAAATCCATTCAGCCGTTCGATTATTATTATTATTTTTTTTTTTTGCCCCGCGGGGCCCTTTTAAAACCTCTACATCAAACCTAGGGGGTCAGCGAGGATCTACTATTCCCCCTTATGGTCATTTGCCCCTTCGCTTTAGCCTCCTCTTGTCTCTCGATCCTACCGAGAGACAAGATGGCGGCCGCTACGGACTGTTTGGAATGTTGACAGACGCCGGAGAACCAATCAGCTTCGCTTCACAAAGCTCCGTTGCGCGAAAAGTACGCGTCCTGGGACGCTGCCTGGTCCGCTGTTACAGATATATATCTTTTTTTAAACGTTAATTTCTCAAAATCCACTGGAGCACATATATTGAGACCTACAAAAGGCACATCGGGCTACCAGTCCCTACAATTTTGCCAGGTTTTGTGCAAATCCATTCAGCCGTTCGGGCTAAAAGTGAGGCCAACCGCCCTATGGAAAACTCAATGTTAAAAACACGTTTTGGGACCCCCCTTTTTTCTCGGCCCCCCCTTGACGAACCCCCCCCCAAATTTTCAAGGGCTGCTCAGAAACAAAATGTGCCATTTTCCTGAAAATTTCAGCCAATTCCGTCCACAAACGCCAAAGTTATTAGACATAGAATTTTCAAAAATCCCATAGAGAAAAAATCCTAACTATATATACCTACTGGCGACCGCCAGTAGGTAATATATATATATATATATATATATATATATATATATATATATATATGTTACAGAGTGACATTGTAGTTATAGTTAGGATTGCCAGAAATAGGAATTCCTTGGATGTCTGACTGTTGTTAACAGGCCCGGACTGGCCGTTGTGGGCACCGGGCAATCCCCCGGTCGGCCGCAAGGGTGGGGGCCGGTTTTGGGCCCTGGGGGCCGTTTTTGTTGCAGAGCCGGTTTTGCAGCATAGCTGCAAAATCGGCCCTGTAACAAAATCGGCTGAAAAGCGGCCCTGGCAAAGCGCTCGCCCCCCTCCTGCCCGGGGGGCGGGGGGGCCGGCCGAGCACTTTGCCAGGGCCGGTTTTGGTTCCCAGTCGTTAACTTGGTGCTCTTTTGATGAATCTTCATGATAATAAATATTCCTTGTTCTACATTGGCAGAGGATGGAAAGATTTGCTGTGATTGGACAAGGGGGATCACAGAGAAAAGGGAGTCGCAAAACGTGTTTGAACACCAATGCATTTTTCAGGAGACTATGTACTAGCCTAGCAGCCAAATGGCCTGTCATCTAGAAAATAAGTCTCAGGTCATTGCTGCGCTAGCGCTTGGGGGTAAATATTGTGCTTATTGCTGCAATTGTTTTATGGTCCATGCACCTTTTTTAAATTGTTTTTTTGCACCTGCTAACTGCGCGCTGACTCTCCGTTCCACCGCAGCGATTTGATGCTGATTGTTGTTGGAGGGAGAATATAGCGCATAGTACTTCCTGGTGGTTCCATTGGCGGGCAGCCATCTTGGCAGGGTGACGTTCCAGCCTTTCCAGGAACCCTGACTGTTTAAGCTTCACAGCCCGACGCGCAGGATCTAGAAATAAGTCTCAGGTCATTGCTGCGCTAGCGCTTGGGGCAAATATTGTGCTTATTGCTGCAATTGTTTTAGGGTCCACGCACCTTTTTAAAATTGTTTTTTTGCACCTGCTAACTGCGCTCTGACTCCCCGTTGAATGAATGAATGAAATGTATCTTATCCTGCGCAAACTTTGCCCAATGGGCGTCAAGGCGCCTACTTCAAATAATACAGCTCGCCGGATCAAACAGCATTCTCTCATTGGAAGGCTCTAATGAAGCACCAAGTTTTAAGGGCCTTTTTAAACAAATCAATTGAGGGTAAGGTCTGTTCCGCCGAAGCGATTTGATGCTGATTGTTGTGGAGGGAGAATATAGCGCATAGTACTTCCTGGTGGTGCCATTGGCGGGCGACCATCTTGCCAGGGTGACGTTCCAGCCTTTCCAAGAACCCAATCTACTTAGGTCACATGTCACCACCGCGCAGTGGTCACGCACAGCGGGAGTTCCGTAGAAGCGCCGAAGAGGCGCCAAAGAGAAGCCAGTCTGCGCCAGTCCGCGCCCAGCCGTGCCCAGGTCCCAGGTAACCTGGTCCTGTGGCCGGAAATCTATGTGCTTATGATTCCTCATGCCTACACAAGCTAAGATCGGTCATAAATCCTAAATGCCTGCATTCCATACGTCACACGGACACTACGACCAACTGCACTCATTGCAACTGGGAGTTACCATCTAATGCCGTAGGGAGACACTCGACTCATAGTATATGGAGGATGTTCCTCCTCAACTGCAGATCATTGCCTAAACACCACACTGAGCTAGCCCTTTTAATAGAGGAATATAAGCCTGATGTACTCTTCCTAACGGAGACCTGGCTCCAATTGGAAGCCGACCCAGCCACCGTATGGGCAGTCCCACAAGGTTACACTATAAAGAGATCTGACCGTATTATGGGCAGAGGTGGTGGCTTAGCCATCATTTATAGAGAAATATATAAGTGTCACACCACTCCTAACATCACATCAGTCTGTGAAAGCATGGCGTTTTCGCTTGAACTATCCCGACAAACACCTTTACAGGTCTCCTGGTCTATCGTCCACCCGGAACGCTAGGTCAGTTTACATCAAACATGGTCGACTTAGCTGCCAATCTGGTGCTTACCTCGGCTAACTTTACAGTGTTGGGCGATCTAAACCTGCATCTAGATGATCCACTTTATTCCGCAGCCAACAGTCTTAGGCTGGGCTTTCAAGCGATTGATCTGCTTCAAAAGGGATTTCTCCCGACACATAATAAGGGCCATCTTTTAGATCATGTGTATAGCAATCTTGATGCTCTGAACACTGAAACGCATTTGCCATTACCCTGGACTGACCACTATTTATTACCCCTTACATGGGTAACTGGAAGCCCCCCACCTGCCCAGGAACCCAAAAAACACTGGGGTAGAAAGTGGTCTAAACTTTCCTCTATCAAGTGGGAATCTGTGCTTGCCGATCTCAAACCTCCGAAGGCTTCCAATCCTGATACAGCCAGTAGTAACTTTGACAATCGGATCCAAAACTCCCTTGATTTAGTTCTCCCGAAGGAACCCATGCACTATATAAAAAGGCAAAAAGTAGCCCCTTGGTATACCCCTAGACTAAGGAACATGAAACAATCATGCCGTAAGCTGGAAAGGGTTTGGAGGCAAGATCGCTCACAGCACAAGAAGGCAGATTATAGGGCTGCAATTAGGCTTTATGAAACCGAAATTAAGGTGGCTCAAGCCCAGTTTTATGAAACAAAAATTAACCTAGCTGCTAATGCTCCTAGGGAAATCTTTCTGATAGCTAAATCACTGATTACCCCCCTCCCCCCGCAGAGTTAGCACCATAAGAAGGGGCTCTTCCTCGTTGTAATAATTTAGCAACCTTTTTCTATCAGAAAATTCAGAACATCTATGCATATTTTGCCCCTGATAAAATGGAATTAGGTCCTGCTACAACAACGAGTTCCAGCGCCCTGACCACCTGCACGCTGGAAAAATTCACCCTCCTAGACTCTATTTCCTTGGATAAAATTATGCCCAATGTCACCTCAGGATCCCCTAGAGACGCAGCACCACCACAGTTTCTTACCTCGGTCATTGATTTAATTCGTCCAGCTATTCTGGATGTTCTTAACACCTCAATCATCTCGGGCATAGTTCCTACATCTTGGAAATGTGCAATGGTCAGGGCTCTTTTAAAAAAGCCCAATTTAGACCAAAGCAATTTATCTAACTTTCGCCCCATTTCCCTGTTGCCCTGGATGAGCAAACTGGCCGAGAAGCACATTAATAACATCTTAGTGGAACATTTGGAATCTAATGATCTGCTGTGTGCCTCCCAGCCGGGATTTCACCCCAACATGGGACTGAGACAGCCTTGTTGGCAGTGACCGAGGAAACGAGAAGTGTGCTAGACCAGGGAGGGAAGGGAGCCATTATATTGTTAGATCTGAGTGCCGCGTTCGACACGGTTAACCATGCCATTTTATTACATCGTCTCAATGGTATGGGAGTGTCGGGTGCGGCTCTGACATGACTTACCTCCTTCCTGGACGGGCGCTTCTTTCAGGTCTTTGAAGGAGAGGTTGTTTCCACCAAACAGCCACTTAGCTGTGGGGTCCCCCAGGGCTCGGCCCTGAGCCCCACACTTTCTGATGTTTACATGAGGCCCCTGGCGGAGATAGTCCACCCATTTGGCATCCGAATTGTCACCTATGCAGACGACACCCAGCTTGTGGTGTCACTGAATCACGCTGAGAGGTCGTCTAGCACTCTGAGCCCTTGCTTAGAGGCAGTGGCCAGATGGATGGAACTCTCCTGCCTCAGACTGAATGGGGAAAAAACAGATGTCATGCTAGTAGGCAATCCTTCACCTACCATTCTAGCCCCCATTTGGCCCATGTGTCTAGGACCCCCCCCCCTCTCCCAAACCACAGATAAAAAGTCTAGGAGTGTGGCTGGATAGTTCACTCGATTTTATATTCCAGGCCACTAAAACCTCATCCACCTGTTATGGTTTGATGAGAATGCTCCGGAAGGTTCTCCCTCTGCTTCTGTTCCAGGCGAGAAGAATCATGGTTCAGGCTCTGATACTTTCTCGCCTGTATTACGGTAATGCTCTCTACCTGGGAGCTCCGAGGGCTACGATCAACAAGCTTCAGGTCACTCAAAACTGTGCCGCTGGACTGCTTTTTCAAATTCCACGTTGGCAGTCAGCCAAACCAGCCTTGAGGAAACTGCACTGGCTTCCTGTGGCAGCCAGGATACAGTTTAAAGCCATGTGTTTGACCCAGAAAGCTATACGGAGAATGGGTCCAGCTATAATGCATCCTTTAGTCACCCCATACCTTCCCTACAGAGCTCTTCGCTCTAGTTCATTACACCTGGCCACCTCTACTAAGATAAACAAGGCCCGTTGGGGTGGCCGCTCATTCTCACACAACGCCACAAGAACATGGAATTCCCTCCCTCTTGCTCTCAGAGAGAACAATCTGCTGGCATTCAGAAAGCTTTTAAAAATGTATTTGTTTGGAACAATCTGTTAGCGCACTGCCCTGTTACCTCTTGATTCTAGCCAAAGCGCTGCGAGGCCTCAGGGTAGATTATGTGCTATATAAATTTAATTTTCATTTCATTTTCATGAAATTTGGCAGGATTACACATTATGGTGTGTGGATGATCCTTCTGGATACTAAAAGTAAGGGGGGAGGTTTTTTTAAGTTGTAGGCCATTTAACCCAGCGATATCTGCTGCTGCTATATTTTTGTAAAATTTCACTGTATTTCTCTGTGTTTCATTGAAGTACCGTGGTATATAGCATTATGTGATTGGCTAATGTCTGCCAAAAGTAGTTGACAGCCATGTTGTTTTCAGGTACACTTTGGCTGTGTGCTATGTTCGCCCTAATATAGGTAAGTTTGAGGTTTGATATCTTTCCCTACCTATTTCCAATTTATTAAAGTGGTAATAGGTAGGGAAAATATTGCTAAGTTTCTATATAATTAAAATAAATATGTACAGAATACTGCAGTACTGCCTCGGGAGTACTATGGTACTTACTTTATTTTAAAATTAATATGTTCAACATTTCAAAATACACTGTAATAGACTATATTTTACAAATATAGTGTACTACAACGTATTTAATTTTTTTAGCATAATGAAATCTTAACAAAAATGTCAGAAGGGAACTACATAAAAAGTTACCGCATTACTTAAATCATGTTTTTTCGAAAGTGTAGTTCTCCCTAAACTGCTGGAATAATCTATAGAAAATAATAAATACAATTCTCCACCTATTGTCAGCTTTATAAAGTGGTAATAGGTAGGGAACAGCTATAAAACCTAATACATACATATCTATAAACCAGAACACTGTGAATTTGTCCTGAAAACTGTTGCTGCCTTCTAAGTTTTCTAGTCAATGAGATACTACCTCCTTATCGGCATGTACTGCGGTATACAATGAAAATACAGCAGTATACCGCGATGCAATATATTACTAAGTATTTTAACATTCATAACTTTAATAATACTTACACTATTTACATCTACTAGCAGAAATTAGCATTTAGACCTCATAATCTATTTTCCTGACACAATATATTTACACCCGTTCTCCCACTTTCATGCTACATCTGTTTTTCACTACCACTCCACTCTACATAACTACACTATATGCCACTCGACTCTAATCCATTGTATGCCAATCCACTCTACACCACTCCACTTTACGCTGTTACACTCTACCTAACTCCATTCTATGCCACTCAACTGTACACCCCTCCACTCTACACTACTCCACTCTATGCTATTCCAAGATATGCAGCTCCACTCTAAAATACTACGCTCTATGCTATTCCACAATAATCCAATCCATTGTTTGCCACTTCGGTGTACACCACTCCACAACGCTATTCCATTGTACACCACTCCACTCTATGCCGCTGCACTGTTCGCCACTCTACTATACCCCACTCCACTCTATGACAATCAACTGTATGATATTACACTGTGCACAACTCCATTCTATGCCACTCTACTCTATGCCACTCCACTCCGCACTATTCTACTGTAGGCAACTCCACTCTATGCTATTCCACTATATGCCATTCCGCTCTACGTCATTCCAATGTATGCCACTCCACTCTCTGCCAACTCACTGTATGCTATTCCACTCCACTCCACTGTACAAGATTCCAGTCTCTACCACTCTACTGTACGTCATTTCAGTCTATGGCACTTCAGTCCACTCTTCGCTACTCCACTCTACGCCACTCCATCATACACAACTCCACTCTGTGCTATTCCACTATATGCCACTCCACTGTACAGTATTCCAATCTACGTCACTCCACTCTACACCACTCCACTCTACACTATTCCACAGTATGCCACTCCACTCTATACCACTTCTCTCTACTCCACTCCGCTCTACACTACACTCTACACGCCACTCTACTCCACTCTACTCTGCTATTCCACTGTACGCAAATTCACTCTGCGCAAGTCTACTCTATGCTATTCCACTCTGTCCCACTGCACTGTATTCCACTCCAGTCTTACTACTCCACTGTATTAGACTCCAGGCTACGCCACTTCACTGTGCACCACTTCACTCTATGCTGCCTCACTTTATGCTATGCCACTCTTCTCCACTCCACTATATGCTACTCCACTCTACACCACTCTATGCCACTATGCTGTACAACACTCTATATTACTACACTCTATGATACTGTACTGTGCAACACTCCACTCTACAACACTCTACTCTATGCAGTCCACTGCACTCCACTCTACCACACTTTCCAACAGCCTACGACACACCACTCCGTACTGTTAAACTCTATGCCACTCCACTGTGTGCTCTACTCAGCAACACTTTGTGTCCTTCCACTCTACTCCACAATCCTCCACTCTACAGCAACACTTTGTGTCCATCCACTCTACTCCACAATCCTCCACTCTGCGACACTATACTCAATGACACTCCACTGTATGACACTCCACATGGCAGCACTCCACTTGATGGCACTAGACTGAACAATCTGAAACACCTTTATATTAAAACATTTTAAAAAACATTGAAATTCAATGACATAAACAAAGGTTAGGATAAGTTATAGTTAGAAAAACGTTATTTGTTGTTTCTATACAAACCCAAATTAAACTATGGAAACCATACAAATTCTAAAGTCATAGTTACAACTAAAATGTATAAATTGCACACCATCAGTCATAACTTAAATTTATAATCTACGCACCACCTTCAATTTACTACAAGTCAGCATCCTACTTACCCAGCCTTGCTACCTCACTTGCCACACTACATTAACTATTCTTGTGAATTTTTGGTAAAAAATACAGTACAGGCAGACGGAAAACTCTTTCCTTGGGTAACAGTATTTTTCATGTTCAAATCAACTTTTGTCCTTCCAGTTAACCAATTTTGTGAGGAAATTAAAGAATAATTATTTGAATTTAGATTTCATTTATACTATCAGTAAAGAAAGTATTGGTGTTGTGGATATTAATATCAGTAATGTAGTCAATAAATTAGTGTGAAGTCTACAAAGAAAATTGACAGCAGGGAAGACTGTACTGCATGCACTCAGTGGTCATCCTTAGACACTCAAATGGAGTATCCCTTATAGGAAACTCCTTAGGACTAGATGTAATTGCAGTACAGGTGAACTGTACTTACTAGAACAGGAAACCATGATCAGGAGGTTTGAGGAGCGAAGTGGTACAAAAGGGGGTGGTGATGGACGGATCATCTGAATCAATCAAACACTCACACCCAGTCAAAAGATCTGGGTTTAATCCATCACCGTTCTTTAGCCCACTCTGACACCCCAGTTCAGACATGGCCATATGCAAATCAGTCTGACCCTGTGCCTCATGGGAACAGTCCAGCCCGAACTGCCAAGCCATGTCTTCCCTGGACCGGAAAGAAGCTTCCGAGGACCGGTTTCTGGCATTCCAGCCGTCTTCAGCCCGGCTTGCTTGAATCCAGTGGCAAAGTGAGCAAGGAACTCACGTCTGAGCATACCCTGCCACACTTATGGCGGCTAAAAGCGGTACAAAAGGGGGCGGTGATGGACGGAGCATCTGAATCAATCAAACACTCACACCCAGTCAAAAGATGTGGGTTTAATCCATCACCGTTCTTTAGCCCACTCTGCCACCCCAGTCCAGACATGGCCATATGCAAATCAGTCTGACCCTGTGCCTCATGGGAACAGTCCAGCCCGAACTACCAAGCCATGTCTTCCCTGGACCGGAAACAAGCTTCCGAGGACCGGTTTCTGGCATTCCAGCCGTCTATAGCCCGGCTTGCTTGAATCCAGTGGCAAAGTGAGCAAGGGACTCACGTCTGAGCATACCCTGCCACACTTATGGCGGCCAAAAGCGGTACAAAAGGGGGTGGTGATGGACGGAGCATATATCAGTAAAGAAAGTATTGATGTTGTGGATAATAAATAAGGAAAGGAACAAATAAAAAAAGAAAAGTCTGGTCTTATCCTTCCATCAAAGGACACATCACCAACTATTGAATAAACTTAGGTTGTGTGCGCCTGACCCTGTACATAGACTTATAGAAGGCAGAGCTCCTCTCTCCCTTCTCTCGCAGAGAATAGGGTTATCTCTGATCAAGCAGCACCAACAATTAACAATCACAATAATTACCTCGAACCTACTAGCTGTTGAGCGCCGTGCTATTTCTGAACATCACAATAACCCTACGCCGAACTTTGATTACTTACTGAGCGTTGCCTTTGTTGTGTCTTCGGCACTGTTTACTTTGTTTGCAGGTTTTCCCTGTCTGGCAAGCCGATCGGCTTCTTTCCCCCTCCCGACCTCGGAGCGGTGCTTCCTGGCCCGCTCCACGTCCGTAGTTTCTCCGAGCGCGTGTTGCGCTGGTAGACCCCCCTCTCCCCCGCCTGCTGCTGCTGCTGCGGCCGCGCCTCGCGGCCCGCGGCTCAGAGGGACTTGGCCCCCCCCGGGGGAACGAAGCGCACGTCGGAGCTCTCCTGACGCCCGGCGTGCGCAGGCGGTGACTCGCGTGCGTCTACGTGCGCGCGCATTCCGTGATAAGTGCATGACGCTCTGCCCCCGGCTGAAGTGGGGTCCACGCAGTTGGCCAGGAGCCGAGGGCCTGTTCTAGCAGCATATTTACAGCATTTAAGCAGCGTTTTGCCTCGCAATTTCGATCGGAGCTTGTCAGCATTAATCCCTTGCTTCCTGGGAATCTGGAAGTGGGACATTTTTTGGCAACCCTTTTTCCTGATTAGATAAGGGTTGTTCTTCCCTCCATTGGTCCTAAGATTGGACTTTTAGACTGCGTTATTTATTCCTTGTATCTCCGGCTCCTGCGCCTAGCACTTCCCCTGATTGACACCCTTGCCTGGGCTGGCAATTTGCTTCCCTCTGGGGACTCTGAGTGGAAACTTCGTTTCCTTATGAATATGGCAGATTCTGAATACTGCGATGAGGAGGGTACTGCGGGTGAATACCATGGCCAAGATGATTACTACGAGGAAGAGTCCATGGAAGATTTGATTGATAAAAAGTTGGACGCGAAACTTGATAAGGCTCTTTCCTCAGCCCTCCTTCCTTTAGCCAAAAAACTGGAGCTTTTGGTCCCGGATAAGCCTTTTCCTCTGCCCAAGCATGACCCGTCCCGCCCCCCTGTCCCTAAAAAAGTTGCTGGTGACTCGGCATGGCCCCACGCCCAGTCCTATGGTAAACTGTGTAAAGCGAAGGAATCCTCTACTGGCGACAAACCTTTGCCGTCTCGTCCACCTCCTCCCCCCCCCTGACACTACCACCACTGGCACGGACACCGATACTGACTCCTCTGACGCTGCCCCGCGCAAACACACTAAGAAACGGAAGCATGCGTCCTCTCCTGTTACTCCTACCCCCTTTTCTTTTGACCCTTCTGACATTGTTCACCCCAGGTCCTCCGACTGGGTTCCTCCCCCCGCTGTAGCAGCGTACATGGAAACTCATCTCCGCAAGGGATTTGACAAAGAGGTCAGGGCCCGCCTAAAATCCGAATGCCCCCGCCCCGACTTAGCCCACAAGGTGGCCATCACTCCGGACATTGACACTTCCATGACTACCTTTCTTAAGAAATACAAGAAGGACCCCAAAAAAGGTATTGATCGCGCGTTCAGAGCATGCCAAGATAAGGTCCTTGACCTTTTCGGACCTCTAGCAAAAATCTTGGAACTGGCCCTTCAGGCGCAAGAAACAGGGGATGCCATTCACCCTGAGGTCCTGGCGGGTTGGGCGCAACGTGCCATTTGCATGCTCGGCAACGCCAACTGCACCCTTGCTTCAGAACGACGTAAGTCAGTGTTGCTCCGAATTGATCCTCAGTTGGTAGAGTTGGCTTCCTCAGAGCCGGGTCCTTTGGCAGACGGGCAACTATTTGGAGACAATTTCGTGAAAGACATTGCAAAATTCGTTAATACTTTTGCCTCCCTCGATAAATCTCAGGCCTCCCTGAAGAGGGTGTTACATCAGGTCTCTAATAGGGCCGGGCGTGGTAGAGGACGCTCGACCGGCCGTTATTCAAATCCCGGTCCTCAGCGTGGCTACGCCCCTAGGCGGGGCAGAGGATACACACAGGAACCGGACCAGGCCGGTTTCTATCCGTCGAGATCCCGCGGCTTCAGAGGTCGCTATAACCGAGGAGTCAATAGAGGTTACAAGAACTTCGACAATCAGTCCTCGGGTAAGTCAGGTGTGTTTCACTCCGCTGGGAGGCAGGCTACGTCATTTTGTGGTGAATTGGTCACACCTAACGTCAGATGCATGGGTCCTCCAGACCGTCAGGGGTTATCAAATAGAGATGTTGGAATGCCCCATGCAAGCCTTCCCTCCTCCACCTTTCCTTTTTTCCCTTCTAGAACAGAGTTTTATCGACTCAGAACTAACAGACTTGTTAGCCAAGGAAGCCATTGCTGTAGGACCCTTCCTTCCCGGGGGGTTCAGCAGCAATGTCTTCCTAGTTCAAAAGAAAGGAGGCGGTCAACGCCTAGTTCTGAATCTGAGGGATTTCAACCCACATGTCGCATATCGCCACTTCAAGATGGAGGGTATCCATCTTTTAAGAGATCTCTTGCTGGAGAACGATTGGATGGTCCGTCTAGATTTGAAAGACGCCTATCTGACGGTCCCCATCTGCCCCTCTCATCAGAAATTCTTGCAATTTCCTTGGAAAGGGCAGTGGTACCGATACAAAGTGCTCCCCTTTGGTCTATCCTCAGCCCCTTGGGTCTTCACCAAGCTTCTAAAGCCGGTGGTATCTCGTCTTCGGGAGATGGGAGTACGCCTCATCATCTACCTAGACGACATGCTTATTCTGGCCCAGGAGCGCAC
The DNA here is from genome assembly GCF_964261635.1 of Lissotriton helveticus. Classification (NCBI taxonomy): domain Eukaryota; kingdom Metazoa; phylum Chordata; class Amphibia; order Caudata; family Salamandridae; genus Lissotriton; species Lissotriton helveticus. The sequence goes on from NC_136068.1 coordinate 696,063,898, forward strand.
CCTCCTTCTCACCCACTTACAGTGGACTGTGTCCCTCTTGCAAGATCTGGGGTTCGTTATCAACACCAAAAAGTCGGTGATGGTACCGAACCAACTGATGGAGTTCTTAGGTTTCCTGATAGACTCTGTGTCAGCTCAACTGCTTCTTCCTCTTCAAAAGATAAGGTCCATCAAGAGGGAAATAGTTTCCACGCTGACCAAGGAGAAGATCTCTTTGCGAGTGCTGGCGAGGATAGTGGGCCTCCTGGCCTCGTCTATCCAAGCCATCTTTCCGGGGCCCCTGCACTACAGAGCCCTTCAGAGATTGAAGATCTTTTATTTGCAGAGGAAATTTCATTAAGACCACCTTATTCCTCTCTCAACGGAAGCTCGAGAGGAGCTTTAGTGGTGGCTGGACCATATGTCAGCCTGGAATGGCCGAGCCATCTTCGGCGCAGCCCTGGATGTGGTAGTCGAATCGGACGCCAGTCAATGGGGCTGGGGCGCTCGCTGTGGGGATTTTACCACAGGAGGACGCTGGTCGGCGGACGAACTATCATTACACATAAACTGTCTGGAGCTGTTGGCAGGGTCGTTCGCCATCAGGTCTATCTCACCTCTGAAGAGCAATTGTTGTATTCTCCTCCGAATGACAATGTCTCAGCGGTGAGATACATCAACCGCTTAGGGGGGACGAGGTCCCGAATGTTGGTTCAGATTGCGAAGGAATTTTGGCATTTCTGCCTGGATCGCAAGATCTCGGTGGTGGCAGAATACCTTCCGGGGAAGTTCAGTCAGGTGGCGGATTGGAACTCCCGGTTTCTCCCGAGACTTCAGCGATTGGAGACTCCATCCATTGCTGTTTGCTCAGATCATGACTATGCGAGGCCCTTGTCAGAAGGACTTGTTTGCCTCCCGCCTCAATGCCCATCTCCCCCAATATTACAGTTGGAGACCAGATCCGATGGCGATAGGGACGGATGCGTTCCTTCACCATTGCGGGCGGCGGAGTAATTATGTTTTTCCACCGTTCGCACTGATTCCGAGAGTGGCGGCGCTGGTACGCCGACAGAGGGCGACGATAGTGTTGGTGACTCAGTTTTGGTCGACTCAGTCGTGGTTTCCCACACTGTTGGAGTTGTCTGTGGATCTCCCCTTCCGGCTCCCTGTCTTCCCGACGCTTCTGCAGGACCCAGTGGGAGCGTGCCATCCCCTGATCCTGCAGAACCAGTTGACCTTAATGGTATGGACGCTCTCCGGAGACATGAATGCCTTGCAGGCCTTTCACGAGAGGCTTCCGGCTTTATGCAACAAGCGTGGGCTCCTTCACCTGGAAACGATACTCTGCATCTTGTAAGAAGTGGGTGGGTTGGTGCCTTTCAAAGCAGGTGGATCCCGTGGGATCAAATGTGACTGAGGTACTGAATTTTCTGTCTGAGCGTGCAGCTTCAGGCCTGGCTTACAGGTCGGTTAACAATTTCAGGTCTGCAATTTCTGCTGGTCACGACCACATTGACGGTAAACCGGTGGGGATGCATCCCCTGGTTTGTAAGTTGCTTAGAGGTGTACGTGTGGCTAACCCTCCTCGGCCCAGGTATTCCACAATGTGGGATGTTACAAAGGTGCTTAATTTGTTGGAAACCTGGCCCAATAATGGTGATTTGTCTTTGAAACAGCTCTCTGCTAAGCTCACTATGCTTTTGTGCCTCATTTCATGTCGCAGAGTTTCAGATGTTAGAGCTTTGGATTTGGCTGGTAGGATGTTTTCTCCTCAGGGTGTCTCCTTTGTTATCACACGACGTACCAAGACCATGTCACGCTCAGTGGAATATCCCGCCTTTCCTCATAACAGCAAGCTATGTGTGTTGCAGTGTCTCAAATGTTATGAGGAGCGTACTATTACACACAGGGTTGATCCTTTGGGACAATTGCTCATATCTATTCAAAAACCCTTCAAACCTGTCGCTGCGGCTACTTTAGCCAGATGGGTTAGAAGGATCATGTCTGAAGCTGGCATTGATATCTCTGCTTATGGTGCGCATTCAGCTAGAGGTGCGATGGCTTAGAAAGCCTATTTATTAGGGTCCCGCTTAGAGGATATCCTCAGGGCGGCTGATTGGTCTTCGGACTCAACGTTTAAGGTGTTTTATTATAAGCCTATTCCTCATGTTTCTGATGCTGTGCTTGATGAGCTTGATTTTTGAGCTTTGAACCAGCATAATCAGAAGCCTCCGGTCCTGCCATAGAATACAACATTTTCTAGCTATCGCAACAAGAATTTTAGATTCTATTAAGGACACGGAGGCGAGGATTATCCCACCCTTTGGGACAGTTATATAACTGTAAAGTTGTCTCGAAATGATGTTGTTTAACAACTTTGTACCCACCCTCTGAGAAATAGGATTTGTGGGCTTCTTTTCTCAAACTTCTTTTTTGTTTCAGGAAACGATTCCAACAAGAGTTAACTGCCTCCTGTGGATAGTGCTGCTGCCCCTTCCTGGTGGAGGATGATTCCTTGTGGTTCTGGATTTTCTACGTTGGGACTTCCTAAAGGATCTGTTCTCTCCGTTGAGAGTTAAGACTTTTGTTCACTATGACGAGACTGTTCGCGCAAAGAAAGAGGAGGCCAGATTAGTGTCTCGATACTATATATGTTTATTGCCACTGTGATTGGTTGTTGTATGAGAGGCGTGGTTCAAAGCCTCATGGGAAATGTTGTTTTTACATTTGTAGTTTTCATTTTCATTGGCTGCTGTTTTGTGCAGTAAAGAAATGAGAAAGCATAATCCTCGCCTCCGTGTCCTTAATAGAATCTAAAATTCTTGTCGCGATAGCTAGAAAATTTTGTACTCGCTTGTGTTTCTTTTCTGTCTTGCAGGATTCGAGGAAAGCTCTTGACAGAGCCGCCGGTACAGGAAGAGGAAGGCAAAAGCTCCGGAAGGATTCCGAAGGATCGAGGCGGTTGTAGATATCCTCGGAAGAGAGAACGGAAGCAGAGCAGGTCTAGAGGCGGTTTCCGATTCAGGTAAGTTACAGCTGGGGTTCTTAGCAGTAAGTCCGTAACTTCTAGCGGTGATGCGACGAAGCGAAGCACCGTTAGAAGGCGGGTGGGGTTTTTATAGCAGCAACCTTTACGAGCGTAACATGTGCCCTGCGCTCTGCACGTGTAATTATCTTGTCAGTTTACTAGGGTGTAACCACATTGAGCCCACGTGAGAGTTCTTTTTGCACAATGAGCCACTTTTGTAATAACAAGCACTGCTACCTCTAATAAGCAACTAAATATTGCTGAGATTAGCCAAATGGGAAATGACCAAGGATTGTACAGAGACATAACAAACAGGAATTAACAAATGTTGAATCTTTCCAGTTCTTAATAAAACTTACAGCAAATAAGCAGACAATCAGGATGAACTGCATAAACCTCTAACATCATCTTTAACAAAATTGCTCCATTCTTCGAGAACATCTGTAATTGGAATCTATTTATCGATGACATTTTTTTCATCTGGAAAGGTCCTGAAGAACAACTCACTGAATTCCTGTTATGGATTAGTTTAGTTGACCACCATCTTAAATTCAGCCCGAATACAAGTAGATCTAAAATTGAATTATTGGATGTCTGGATTCAGGTGGTAGACCAGCAGACCATTGAGGTTTCATTATATTATATACGAAACCTACTGCACGCAACACACTTCTCCAGTATGAGAGCTACCATCCATCCATCCTATGTTAGTGGGATGCCCTCCCATTGCGTTATTCTCTTTATTTATTTTTTGGCCTTAAACTGCTCTTAATCTGCCCCTTTTTTGTAACATTTTGTGTATTATATAAAATCGGAGCATATTCACTCATTATACATCACTTCATCTTATACCATATTGCTGAATATCTGTAATAGCAATATGGTATAAGATGAAGTGATGTATAATGCAAGCCCACTTGGACAAGATCGAATATGAATTACACTGTATATCAGTGGGGCGTCTCGATATAAAGAGTGATTATGCTTCGATTTTTAATAGAGATATAATACACGAGGAAATTATTAGTTTCTGACTGTGTGCTCCACATGATGTCTTGAATTATTTATGCATCAGTTGACAATGATAAAAACTGTCTGAGTCAAAATACTATGTGCTTATGCCAAGACAGACTTAAAACTACGAGTTTGTCTTTCATTGTATTTATTTTGTAGTTCTTCACGTGACTAACGTCACATACACAGGATTTAAAATGTGTGAACATTTTATTCGTGAACAAGCCTGCTGGTTCAGGCGAAACGCGTAGACCAACCGACTAATAAAGAGAATCTAGTCACTACATGGCGTCGTCCTTCCTTGGGGAAACCGAGGTCTTGGTGAAATATATATATATATATATATATATGAGTAGAACTCCTCCAAGCGAATGAAGAAATAGAGGCCACAGCAGGGGAGAACAGTGGAGGCACCTTTATTCAGCAGCAACACACCCATTGCGAATGCATTTCGGCGTCCATGATGCCTTCTTCAGCGCCGGGGGTATGAAACAGGATGTCCATCTGGGGATAAATGCCCTGCCCCATCCTGTTAAATGATGCATAGGTCCGCCCCCAAGGTGAGTAGTCCCAGCATACACTTCCTGCTAGTAACCTGTCGTCTGGTTACTACAAGTCCCAGAATACCTTTGAGTGTGGGTCAGTGTTGCGAGGGGTGGATATTATGCCTGATGACTTTGGCCCCCAAATTTGAGTGTGCTCGCCATACATCGCCGCCTCTTCAGCTCCCCAACCGCAGCAACCTCCTTGACCCGGGTCAGTCTTTGGCGGGGGCGGGTCGGGAGTCCAACTAGCCCAGGGTGCCCTCAATGAGAACAACACCGCCTCTTCTTTTCCCAGGCACAGAGGTGGGTTTCAGTCCTTCCGTTACCACGGAAAACACGATTCCACCGAAGCAGAGACCAGTAGTTACTGAAGCCGACTTTGTGCTGCAGGGACCTCCAAAAGCACGACTCTGGAACTCGCGCTGATAAATGAGTAGAACTCCTCCAAGCGAATGAAGAAATAGAGGCCACAGCAGGGGAGAACAGTGGAGGCACCTTTATTCAGCAGCAACACACCCATTGCGAATGCATTTTGGCGTCCATGACGCCTTCTTCAGCGCCGGGGGTATGAAACAGGATGTCCATCTGGGGATAAATGCCATGCCCCATCCTGTTAAATGATGCATAGGTCCGCCCCCAAGGTGAGTAGTCCCAGCATACACTTCCTGCTAGTAACCGGTCGTCTGGTTACTACAAGTCCCAGAATACCTTTGAGTGTGGGTCAGTGTTGCGAGGGGTGGATATTATGCCTGATGACTTTGGCCCCCAAATTTGAGTGTGCTCGCCATACATCGCCGCCTCCTCAGCTCCCCAACCGCAGCAACCTCCTTGACCCGGGTCAGTCTTTGGCGGGGGCGGGTCGGGAGTCCAACTAGCCCAGGGTGCCCTCAATGAGAACAACACCGCCTCTTCTTTTCCCAGGCACAGAGGTGGGTTTCAGTCCTTCCGTTACCATGTAAAACACGATTCCACCGAAGCAGAGACCAGTAGTTACTGAAGCCGACTTTGTGCTGCGGGGACCTCCAAAAGCGCGACTCTGGAACTCGCGCTGATAAATGAGTAGAACTCCTCCAAGCGAATGAAGAAATAGAGGCCACAGCAGGGGAGAACAGTGGAGGCACCTTTATTCAGCAGCAACACACCCATTGCGAATGCATTTCGGCGTCCATGACGCCTTCTTCAGCGCCGGGGGTATGAAACAGGATGTCCATCTGGGGATAAATGCCCTGCCCCATCCTGTTAAATGATGCATAGGTCCGCCCCCAAGGTGAGTAGTCCCAGCATACACTTCCTGCTAGTAACCGGTCGTCTGGTTACTACAAGTCCCAGAATACCTTTGAGTGTGGGTCAGTGTTGCGAGGGGTAGATATTATGCCTGATGACTTTGGCCCCCAAATTTGAGTGTGCTCGCCATACATCGCCGCCTCCTCAGCTCCCCAACCGCAGCAACCTCCTTGACCCGGGTCAGTCTTTGGCGGGGGCGGGTCGGGAGTCCAAATAGCCCAGGGTGCCCTCAATGAGAACAACACCGTCTCTTCTTTTCCCAGGCACAGAGGTGGGTTTCAGTCCTTCCGTTACCACGGAAAACACGATTCCACCGAAGCAGAGACCAGTAGTTACTGAAGCCGACTTTGTGCTGCGGGGACCTCCAAAAGCGCGACTCTGGAACTCGCGCTGATAAATGAGTAGAACTCCTCCAAGCGAATGAAGAAATAGAGGCCACAGCAGGGGAGAACAGTGGGGGCACCTTTATTCAGCAGCAACACACCCATTGCAAATGCATTTCGGCGTCCATGACGCCTTCTTCAGCGCCGGGGGTATGAAACAGGATGTCCATCTGGGGATAAATGCCCTGCCCCATCCTGTTAAATGATGCATAGGTCCGCCCCCAAGGTGAGTAGTCCCAGCATACACTTCCTGCTAGTAACCGGTGGTCTGGTTACTACAAGTCCCAGAATACCTTTCAGTGTGGGTCAGTGTTGCGAGGGGTGGATATTATGCCTGATGACTTTGGCCTCCAAATTTGAGTGTGCTCGCCATACATCGCCGCCTCCTCAGCTCCCCAACCGCAGCAACCTCCTTGACCCGGGTCAGTCTTTGGCGGGGGCGGGTCGGGAGTCCAACTAGCCCAGGGTGCCCTCAATGAGAACAACACCGCCTCTTCTTTTCCCAGGCACAGAGGTGGGTTTCAGTCCTTCCGTTACCACGGAAAACACGATTCCACCGAAGCAGAGACCAGTAGTTACTGAAGCCGACTTTGTGCTGCGGGGACCTCCAAAAGCACGACTCTGGAACTCGCGCTGATAAATGAATAGAACTCCTCCAAGCGAATGAAGAAATAGAGGCCACAGCAGGGGAGAACAGTGGAGGCACCTTTATTCAGCAGCAACACACCCATTGCGAATGCATTTCGGCGTCCATGACGCCTTCTTCAGCGCCAGGGGTATGAAACAGGATGTCCATCTCGGGATAAATGCCCTGCCCCATCCTGTTAAATGATGCATAGGTCCGCCCCCAAGGTGAGTAGTCCCAGCATACACTTCCTGCTAGTAACCGGTCGTCTGGTTACTACAAGTCCCAGAATACCTTTGAGTGTGGGTCAGTGTTGCGAGGGGTGGATATTATGCCTGATGACTTTGGCCCCCAAATTTGAGTGTGCTCGCCATACATCGCCGCCTCCTCAGCTCCCCAACCGCAGCAACCTCCTTGACCCGGGTCAGTCTTTGGCGGGGGCGGGTCGGGAGTCCAACTAGCCCAGGGTGTCCTCAATGAGAACAACACCGCCTCTTCTTTTCCCAGGCACAGAGGTGGGTTTCAGTCCTTCCGTTACCACGGAAAACATGATTCCACCGAAGCAGAGACCAGTAGTTATTGAAGCCGACTTTGTGCTGCGGGGACCTCCAAAAGCGCGACTCTGGAACTCGCGCTGATAAATGAGTAGAACTCCTCCAAGCGAATGAAGAAATAGAGGCCACAGCATATATATATATATGTGTGTGTGTGTATATATTTCTGTATATATATATTTATATATATATATTTAAATGTATATTTATATATATATTCTCTGAAAAAAACACAGGTTTCAGGTAAGTTATATTTAGGCTGACATTTCACACTTACAAAACCCAAGAAATTCAGCCGTTATAGTTAGCTGCTGAGCTAACTATAACTCACGCCCCTGCAATGCACTGCTGATGACGTCACATATTACATCACTCATGACATGGTCAGTGACATCACTGATGACATCATTGATGACATCACTGATGGCATCATACAGTGACTGAGTATTTCTAAAAAGTTTAACCTTTACCATGCTCATGACGAGCTGAGCTCGTCATGAGGCACGGTGCTCCGGTGCTCATGACGAGCTCAGCTGCAGATTCCTTAACTTAGGATATCCCCAGGCGTCAGTATCCGGAAAATATTTTCCCCAGCAGTACCTCTACGCGCTGGTCGGATGACCTTGTCCGGCTCCGTCCTGATGACGTCCACGGAAATGACGTCAATGGAGCCATATAAGTCCCCCCTGGCGCGCAGACATCAGTATTCTTTTTTCCACAAACGGGCTTCAAGTTGTGTGAGACCTGTTCACGGCAGATGTCGGCAACAGATCCACACGAGATCTGTATGTGGTGCTTGGGCGAGCACCACGACTCCACAGAGTGTGACGCCTGCCGGCACCTGAAGCCTAAATCCCTGCAGGAACGGCGGATGAAGTTGATGTCCGCCCGGTTGTCCCAGTCAGAATCCTCGTGGAGCAGGCCTCTGTCTCCAGCGGAGGGGTCCAAACAGCGCAGTTCTTCATCCCACGCTGAGGTTCCTGTTCGGGACAGGTCCCATATTCGAGGACTCCGCTTGCATGTCTCAGTTAAGCACCGGAAGAAGTCACGGAGGTCGTCGACCTCGCAGAAGTGTGACATTGGGGTCCGCTGCTCCCGGTCTTCATTGGACATGGGCCCTCAGGAGTCGGCCCGCCTACCCACCGTTTCCTGGTGATGGGGCGACTCAGACCCAGATGGAGGCCTATTCCAGGGCCATGCAGGCTATTTTTGGGTCACACCCTATTGCTTGCACGCCTTCGGGCCCCACAGTGGGGGTAGTGACTCAGGTTGGGGTTCGACGGCGGGTGCCTCCGGTTCCGGAATCACTGCGATGTCGGGACACGGCCCGGAGGGGCATCCCACTCTGACGTCTGGCCCTCCTACAGTGTCTTCGCACAGCCCTGTTGGCCTCCCTGTGTCGTTGCTTGCTGCGGCTGCATCACAGAGCTGGACTTCAAGTAAACGTCGTCCCTCCCTGCAGAGTCCCACCTCGGTGGAGGTCGAGTCGACGCTGGTCTGACTCCAGGCGGATGAGTCCTCTTCGGTGGTCTTCGACATTGATCCAATGCCGTTTCGACGTCGGTCGATGCCGTTTCCATCCCCGGCTGTTCCTTTGCTGGCAGAGGACGTGACCCCAAGGGTTCTCCAGCCCCGGAGTTGTTTCACATCTCCAAGGAGTGGGTGCCCATGGGGCACTGGCCGGCTCATCATTCTGCGTGTCTGTCGTTCGGGGGACATATTAGCCTGCAACCGTCCCGTACTGATGACTTGCTGTCACCACCTCAGATAGCCACGGAAGCTAGCGCAGCGTTTGCGACTGCAGTCCATAGGGCTGCAGATATCTTGCAGATGCATCCGCCCTCTATCTCCCTGCCTTCGGATCCTTTGTTGGATCTTCTCCACCAGAGCACGGCGGACGTAGAGCCCTTGTTGCCTTTTGACGGGTCATTGCATGATGTCCTTCTGGGGACTTGGGCCAGGCCTTCATCGGGGGACCCCGTGGATCGTGCTATTGCACATCCCACTCGCCTGGCCCCAGATGACCCTGCCTGTTTGTCCCTCCATCCTAGGGCTAAAGACCTTGTGGTCCAGCCAGCGCTCCCTTCCTCTCCTCCTCCATTGCATCCTCCACTCTGGAGTGTAGGTGGCTGGAGTTGTGTGGTTACAATGTCTTTGCGTCCACCAGCTAAGGGCCCACGTCTCTGCACACGTCCTGCATGTTTGCTCGGGCTACTTTTGCCCTTTGGGGCTCAGTCCAGCAACTCCTTACCTCTTCGCCGGAGGGCCCTTGTGCTGACCTGGACCGGCCTATTCGGGATGGCTGCGACAAGACGCAGTTTTCCATCTGGTCGGCCATGGACACCACTGAGTCTGTGAGTCGAGCTATGGCCAGGTCAGTTGCTCTGCGTCGCTATGCGTGGCTACGCAATGGCAGTTTCCCGGAGAATGTTCAGAAGCAACTCAGGGATCTGCCCTTTGATGGGGTCAATCTGTTTGATGGGCATGCCGATTCTGCGGTTCAGCGCCTCATGTCTGACTTCCCATGACTCCCATGGTTTTTGGTCCTCTTGGCAGGCTTCTGATTTCATATGCAGCATTGCCCCTGCTTTTCTGGTTTCGCTCTCTGGGTTTAAGATGTTATTTCCCAGACGGGCCGTATGGCTGATCAGCCGTGTTTTTTCCCTACCTTTGGTACAGCTGAGCTAGCTGTTTATAAGTTTATTTTTTACCTCTGCCTATTAGCTTGTCTCAAGAGGTGTCCGTTTTTTTTTTATAGGGATGTGACGTACCCCATGTGGGATATTCGTTAGCTATTTTGTAGCTGCTCTTCCTTGCCTAGGAAGTTTTGGAGGCTCCCGTTGAGTTTTCTTTGTATATTTTCTGTCCCTCTGGGGACATTTCCCATGGGTTATACTGTAGGCTTCTCACTTTGTTCTGTCTTCCGGCTGTGATATGACGCTTCCTCTGAGGAGACCCATGTACTGGGGTGGCCCTCTCCTGAAGCTTCTGTGTTGGTGCCTGGGGTTGTTCCGTAGCATTCTCATGTGTGTGTGGATGCTGCCTGCTCCAGTGTATTCTTGGGGTTCTGCCATATCCGCTCGCCCCAGGGGGTTTCACGTCCTCCTGTCTTGCCTTTAGCTAATCTTTCAGCCTTCCTTCTGCCCCTGGCAGCGTTGGCTGTCTTCGGCATGAGTGCGCGTCCATGTGGGCGCATTGTTCCGTTCCGCTCCAAGGCAGCTTTTTCTGTGTTCTGATGGGCACCACGTGTGGCTCCACACTGGATGTGTGCGCTGTCATGAGGGTCCAGTAGAGTTCCTTGAGCCACTGTGTGGGCTGTGTTTCTCTTCCTGTGGTACTGTCTTCTTCCCTGGTGTTGGGAAGGGCTTGGGCTTTTCGCATGGCTCATGTCCGTTCTGGGGTTTGCCTATGGGCAGTGGAGTCTTTGCCAGACAGATCTCTGCTGCTTGGTGACTTGTGCCCTTTGCTTTCCTTCCTCTGCCGGGGCACAAGTTCTTCTATTCGTTGCCACACGCGGCTCAGGTGTTTCTCCTCCTGGCCTTTGCTGCGCATTTCAGTAGACGTATTCTATCTCCGGATGATCGCTAGCATCATCCACTCTCCATATATATATATATTAATATATTTTTATATAAATATATATATAAATATATATATATATATATATATATATCACCTACTGGCGGTCGCCAGTAGGTAGTTATAGTTAGGACCTAGTTTCCATAAGAAATCCGCAACATTCTATTTGGAATACCTTTGGCGCCGGTTGACGAATCTTCGCGAAATTCTCAATGAAGATAGCCTGCTCCACTCCGCTCCTTCCCTGAAAGTTTCGGGTTGATTTGTCAAGTGGAGGCCGAGAAAAAAGGGGGGTCCCAAAATGTGTTTTCCCCATGCAATTTTCCATAGGGACCTTTAAGTGAGGCTACAGCCGAACTGCTGAAGGGAATTACACCAAATTCGTCAAAAAAGGTAGAGTTTGGTTACGCTTTTTGTTAAATTGTGTAAATCCGTTCAGTAGTTCCTTAGAAAATCAAAAGTAAAATCATAGATATATTTGCGAAGTTGTACCGTACGCGTACCATCCGAGGATTATACGCGTACCCTCCCGAGCACGAGCTGCATGCTAATTGGATGTCAACACTCCATACTGGGAAGTGTTGGCAGCCATCTTGTGCCTCGGTAGAAAGCCGTGAAAGAAACACGAAAAACACGCAAAGGGGGCAGGGTAGAAACACCCTGACCCCCTAGGCCTGCTCAGGGGGTCCCACAAGGATCCCCAAGGCCCCAAAAAAATATATATATTTTTAAAAATCGCGGGATACGCGTAGGTACGCGTATCCCGTGAAAAAAAAAAACCCGAAGCCGATTTTACCTCAGTATGCAAGGGGAATTAGTTCCCCCTCTGCAAACGGGCCAGGGGGCTGCGTTGCAGAGAGGTGTAAAAAAGGGCGTGGCCTCATTACACCCCTCTGCAACGCAGGCCCATGGCGCATACTGGAGGTTCCTGGTGGGCTAGTGGGCCCCCAGGGACCCCCAGTATGCAAGGGGAATTAACTCCCCCTCTGCAAACGCACCAGGGGGCTGCGTTGCAGAGAGGTGTAATGAGGCCACACCCCTTTTTACACCTCTCTGCAATGCAGCCTCCTGGCGCATACTGGAGGTTCTTGGTGGGCTAGTTGGCCCCCAGGGACCCCCAGTATGCAAGGGGACTTAATCCCCCAACTTAAAACACGCTAAGGGACGCGTTTGCACAGTGGTGAAGGTAGGGGGCTGGGCTTGAGGTGATATGATTGCAAACATGCCCTGTGGCGCGTTTTAAGTTGGGGAATTAATTCCTCTTCAATCCAAAGGTCCCCTAGGGGCCAACTAGTCCGACAGGTACCTCCAGTAAGCGCCACGGAGCTGCGTTGCAGAGTATTGTAAAAAGGGGGCGTGCCCTCTGAACACCTCTCTGCAACACAGCTCCCTGGCGCATACTGGAGGTACCTAGTGGGCTAGTGGGGTCACAGGGGACCTCAGGATTGAAGAGGAATCAATTCCCCAACCTAAAACGCGCCTCAGGGCATGTTTACACACATGTCACCTCAGGCCCCGCCCCCTTCCTTCACTATTGAGCAACATATTCCTTTAAAATCAGCCGAACTACGAATTCCGATTTACTCACCTGTTATCACGAGAGACGTCAGTGCTGCATCTTTGAACCCAGTACGGACCCTGAAAAATAAATCTAAGCGTACTTACCAATAACTTGTATTTCCTTCCATAGGAATCTATTGTGTGGTTTTCACCAGAAAAGTTTCTGTGTCTATTTTTGAAACGTACAAATATTCCTCTAAAATCAGCCGAACTACGAATTCCGATTTGCTCACCTGTTATCAGGAGATACATCAGTGCTGAATCTTTCAGCCCACTACTGATCCTGAAAAGTAATTCTAACCATACTTACAGTAACTTGAATGTCCTTCCATAGGCTAACATTGTCTAGTTTCACTTGGAAATTCTTCTAAGTGTGGAGTTTTGGAACTTAAAAAAATTCCTGTAAAATCAGCCGAACTACGAATTCCAAATTATTTACCTGTTATCAGCAGAGACCTCAGTGCTGCATCTTTCTTTTTTTTTTTTTCCCCCCCCATCCTTTCCTCGTCCCCTTCCCTCTTCTTCCTGGTGAGTGTATATATATCTATGTGCACTTTCTTTTTTTTTCTTTTCACTTTTCCTCCCAAACCACTCCCTTCTTTTTTTTTTTTTTTTACCTTTCCCCACTTCTATTCTCCTCCTCCCTCCTCTCCCTCCTCTCCCTGTTATCATGCATATATGAAAAGAAAAGAAAGGAGATGGAAGTTAAATGACTATTCTTTCGCTTTCATTTTAACTAGTAATTCATCAACTTCCTCTGGAAAATGGCAGGAGAACATTTTATTGTTCCACATAATTTTTAGGAGAGCCGGGAATTTCATTTGTACCTGGGCCCCCATCGAGCGCAATTCTGGCATTTTAGAACCCAGCTCCCATTGTCTTTGAGCGGTTTTACCTCCTATATCCGATCGTATTTGATACGGGTTAGCACGATAGTGCATAGAGGTACGTGCCAAACACCGATTAAGGATCAACTCTTTCACGCTGTATGTTTGAAAGTATACAAGAATCTTCCTGGGTGTCTTACGATCTGAATGCAACCTAAATGGGTCCCTGTGCACCCGCTGGATCTCCGCCTCCAAATTGATGTCTGTTCTGTCTTTCAAGATGTCTTCACGGAGTAGTCTGCATACGAACCCCTTTATGTCTTCTACCTCTTCTCCTTCGGGAATTTTAAGAATCCTGAGATTGTTGCGCCTAGTTTGTGTCTCCAATCTCTCCATATCCATTGTTAACGTGCGGTTCTGTGCTTTTAATGAATCTATGTCTCTTGAGTTTTCTTTAGAAATCTCCGTCATCGCTGAGACTTTACTTTCCAATGCACCTGTTCTAATATTAACTCCCTCCAATTTGGCCTCAAGAAGGTCAAATCTGTCGTGCAGACCTCTCTGATTTCTTTCGGAAATCTCGAATTTCCCCATCAAGTCGTCTCTTAATGTATGAAGTAGAGAACTAAGCCTGTCTCTTTCATCTTTTTCCCCCGGTAGATTGACTGATCCATCCCTCCGGGGAATGGGAGCTTGTATATTAGAGGTAGCAAGAGGTAAAAGGTGTACATTGGCAGTGCTAGTTGAAGGGGTCAGACAACAGTAAGCTTCAAAAGATTTAGAGATTGTGCATTGTTCTGACGATGGAAGGCTTAATTGTGGTGAACCAATAGGGGTATCCTGATCATCCCCCACCTCTCTGTCTTGCCCAGCGGAATTATCAGCCCTTAATTCTACTTCTGCTTCTGCTTCTGCTTCTTGACCTCCCGAGGTTGGATCTAATACGGCATACTTATTCATCAGAGGTAAGGGCAAGGAGGAGTGTTGCGGGGAAACAATAGTTTTATCAGAGTCATCAGAGCCTCTGTCTCTCACCCCTTCAGGTTCCTCCACCCCCTTAGGATCTGCTTGTACCGCTGCCTTTTCCTTAAAGTTCACTGCCGTCTCCATGATTATCAGGAGAGACCCCAGTGCTACATCTGTCAGCCTACTACTGATCCTGAAAAGTAATTCTAACCATACTTACAGTAACTTGAATTTCCTTCCATAGGCTAACATTGACTGGTTTCACTTGGAAATTCTTCTAAGTGTGGATTTTTGGAACTTTAAAAAATGTGTCTAAAATCAGTCGAACTACGAATTCTGATTTACTCACCTGTTACCAGGAAAGACCTCAGTGCTGCATCTTTCAGCTCACTACTGTTCCTGAAAAGTAATTTTAACCGTACTTACCAGTAACTTGAATTTTCTTCCATAGGATATCATTGCCTGCTATATAAAATATATATGAATTAAAAAAATATAAAATAAAATAAAAAATATTACAATTTCAATATTTTTAAAAACATTTTTTTCCAATTTATATTAAAAATATGTAATGTATTTTAAAAAATAAAATATCTAAAAATAATACTTTAAAACAATGTAGTAAATCAGTATAACAAAAATATAACAATTAATACATTTAAAAATCATCATTTACAAAACCTTTGAAATTCACTGAAAAAACCATAGGTTTCAGCCACGTTATAGTTAGGAATTAGCATTTAAAAAAACCTTAGAAATTCACTGAAAAAAACCATAGGTTTCACACGTTATAGTTAGCTGGACATTTCACTCATACAAAACCATTGAAATTCCCCCGTTATAGCTAGGCTGGATACTCTGGCACGTCTATGGAGGCCGAAGATAGCCCGTGCGGCCGCATTCTGCACCACCTGCAGACGTTGCAGGAGATACTCCGGCAGGCCAAGATAGAGGATGTTGGAATAATCCAATCTTGAGCCAATTAATGCCTGGACCGTGGTCCTCCTGTGCTCTTCCGAGAGCAGGGGGAAGAACTTCCGGAGCATTTTGAGGAGACCAAAGCAGGTTCCTGAGAGGGCCAGAACTTGGGACTTAAAAGTCAACCCATTATCGATCTTCACTCCCAGATTCTTGGCTAACTGAGAAGAGTGTGCTGGAGGGAACATGTCAGCAGGCCACCATTCATGCCATTCTGGGTCAGAGACACAACCGAAGAAGAGTATCTCCGATTTATCTGAGTTGCATTTGAGGCTGTTTAGCTGGAACTAATTCAAAACAGCCCCAAGGCACTCACGGACACTTTCTCCGTCGAAATCTTCTCCTTTCTGACATGAAAAGAGGAGCTGGGTATCGTCGGCGTAAGACACGATCTGGGCCCCGAAAGACTCCACCAATGTCGCCAGAGGGGTCATAAAGATGTTAAACAGAGTCGGGCTCAACACGGAGCCCTGAGGGACTCCGACTCCCAATGGCGGCATCTCGGCGGAGCTCGAAGAGGCCCAGACTGTTTGTCGGCGGCCAGCCAAAAAAGATCTAAACCAGCTGAGCACCGTCCCCCTCAGACCGATCTCATAAAGTCTGGTGAGGAGACCCTCATGGGGGACGGTGTCAAAAGCCGCCGACAAGTCAAGCATAACAAGCATGACTGTCTTCAAAACACATGCAAACAGTGAGTATTTCATTCGTGCATCTATACGCTAAGTAATATCCCCCACCGAATCATACAGACACTCATACTGATACTCAAAAAACAAACTAATAACCCATATACACACTCATGTAGCTACTCACCAACCCATGCAGCCACTTATACACAAAGTGAGACACTGATACAGATATTTAAATATTTAAACATTACTCGTTAATACATGTATTCACTAAGATACACTTAAGTCAGTTATACAATCAATTTTACCAAAAAAAATCCATTTAGACACTTATTTACCCATTTATTCTTCCATCGACCTTTAGATATACATATATAAAAAATATGTATTTTTCAGAAAGACACACTTTCTTTGGATGATGTCATCAGTGATGTCATCAGTTCTGTCATTTGAGATGTCATCAGTGATGTCATGAGTGATGTCACTGACCATGTCATGAGTGATGTAATATGTGACGTCATCAGCAGTGCATTGCGGGCGCGCAAGTTATAGTTAGCTGAACTAACTATAATGGAGGAATTTCAATGGTTTTGTATGAGTGAAATGTCCAGCTCACTATAACATGTGTGAAACCTATGGTTTCTTCAGTGAATATATATATATATATATATATATATATATATATATATATATATTTATATATTTATATACGCTTTTTCGGACAAATCCTATGTCTGGGTATTACTGACTTTATAAATGTGGTGGTCAATGTCCCCGCCTGTATTGCGGAAGCTCAGTCTTTCCTTCCTCGTTTGGGGGGTTGTTTCCCTCCCCTTTTGGGTGGATGGACATTTTATGCCCTCCTATGTTTAACCAATTCAAATGCAGTAGTAAACTATTGATGAAATTAATGTTTGGAAAACCGACTCCAAGGTGCTCAGAATGG
Organism: Lissotriton helveticus; assembly: GCF_964261635.1. Lineage (NCBI taxonomy): Eukaryota > Metazoa > Chordata > Amphibia > Caudata > Salamandridae > Lissotriton > Lissotriton helveticus. Next base: position 696,080,795 of record NC_136068.1, read on the forward strand.
AGTGTGTTCTTTCTCTTTATGATCACATGGTGTAATGTTTGAAAAAAAGAAAAAAATGTTAACTGAAAGAGAAAAAAACCGTGAAGCACTAGGTATTTAAATGAGAAATGTCGCATTAACTGACTGTCTGTGAGCAAGGGCGGATGCCCGAAACGCGTCAGATTTTGTTGGACTTTAGCTTTTAAATAAACTCTGTGCCTTTACCTACGTTTGGATTCGTGTGGTTTTCCTGGGTCGTTGTACGGAGCCTTTGAAAAACTGCTGTTGCTGCATATATATATATATATATATTTATATATTTATATATTTATATACGCTTTTTCTGACAAATCCTATGTCTGGGTATTACTGACTTTATAAATGTGGTGGTCAATGTCCCCGCCTGTATTGCGGAAGCTCAGTCTTTCCTTCCTCGTTTGGGGGGTTGTTTCCCTCCCCTTTTGGGTGGATGGACATTTTATGCCCTCCTATGTTCAATATCGGTACCGTTGGTACCATATGGGCGACCTCCTATTCTCTAGGGCTGCTCTTCGAGTTTTACCTTGTTTGTCATTTTCATAAATTTTTCAAATATTTTTCTACGCTCTATTTATGTCATGGGTGTACACAAACGAGAGGGCAGGCATACAGGGTTTCCATGCTGTGGTTTCTATGTAATTGTCCCAGATTACCTCTCACTCTCTCTCTCTCTCTCTCTCTCGCCCTCTTGGGAGATAGCTTTGTGTGTGTCCGGATTGGCGGTGACTTTTGGTCATTGCACCTGTGGGTACGGTTGACTGGTTGACTACCTGGTGATGTGCCCGTCTTTCTCTGTCGATGCGCACATGCTTTTGCTGTTACTTTTCATTGGGCTTGTGCATTTGTGTGGTGTGGTTTACATGGTACACAATGTCTGCTTACGTGTGTTCTTGTAATACACATTTATGTATCTCCTTGTAGTCGTACTTTGGTTGTCTCTGCATGATGTCATCTGCCCTGACATGTCATTTTTGGGCATCTGCTGTTGAGCATACTCAATTTGTATGTTCTTACTCAGTCATACTGTTTGGTGCCTTCTCTGGGACTTTGTCTCTTGTGGATCCTGGAAGCCTATCTTCAGTTTCACTTCCTTTTGCAGACGTTTATGGCATGCTGCCATTCTGCACTGCCCATTCTGGTTCTGCGATTTTGTTTCGTCCCTGTCTGGACGAAAGTGGGCTTGTAGCGTCCTCTGGCGGATTGTGGTACCTTGCTTTTCTTGCTCATGCTTCCACACTGAGCTTGTGGGTCTGGTGTCAGCCACGCTGGCATTGCTGTCCCCACCTTGTTCTAGTCAATGTTATTGACGAATTACTTCCCCTGGGAACTTGGTGGTTTCAGCCGCAGACCCTCCTCCAATGGGGTATAGTTTTGGTATTTATTCTAAGTTAAGGAATCTGTGGCTAGATGTCTCTATCACATGAACGAGTTACTTACCTTCGGTAACAATATATCTGGTAGAGACACAGTCTAGCCGCAGTCTCCTTAACGCCCGCCCATCCTACCCACTCTGTAAGGACCTTTCCAGGCTGGGTTCTACCCACTTGCCTCTTTACAGGTGGCCTTGGTCTTACTGAGGGGTGCTCTAGTCACCTTCCTCGGGGCAGGATATATCACTCTGCTTTAGCTCGTTGGCTCTTCACCCGTTTTCGTTCTTGCATGGCTAGGTTATGTGCTCTTCCTTGCTCCTCCACCTGGGTTCTCCTGCGCGGGGACTCTCATGTTATCCTACCCTCCCTCCACTCTTGTCTGTTTCTCCATCTTTGCTTTGAGTTCTCCTTGACTGTGCTGCAGTCGATTGGGTTAGGGATCTATTGACTATGCTACAGTCCATAGGGCATTATGGGGGTTGTGGTGAACATTCTTTGTTGTTGCATACTTCTGGTCACTTGCCATGAGTCATGTCGTTCCAGTCATGTTGTTCTTTACAGTTACATTTAGTGGTTAAAGACTGTCTTTCATACAGTTTGATCCTGTGGTTGCAAACTGTCCTTCGTTTGTCACTTCATTCATTTCATCAACATGGTGATGTTTCTCATCATTATTTGATTTCTTGTCATTGTTGTTTCCAAGATTTTTTTTTTTTTTTGGCACACTGTTCCCATACTTTCGCAGCTTTCGTAGTGGCTCTGCGTTGTGGCACAGAAACGTTTCACAGTAGAAAACTGCGGTCAGTGCCACGGGGGGGAGGCGAAGGGGGGGGTTTGGGGGGGACTTAAATGGCTCCATTTATGTCACTTCCGTGGACGGCATCAGGACGGAGCTGGGTGATGCCGTCCCCCGGCGCGCAGAGGTACTGCTGGGGAAAACGTTTTCCAGATCCAGTCTGACATCTGGGAATATTCTAAGTTAAGGAATCTGCGCCTAGACTGTGTCTCTACCAGATACATCGTTACTGAAGGTAAGTAACGTGTTCATTAAGCCAAATAAATATTTTATTTTAATCCTTGCCAGGAACTTGCCACTACATATAGTTAGCTATAATACTGGGTATATGAGTTTGTAACTGTCCAAGAATGTGCTCTTTTGCTGAATGCCACTTTGTCCTCTGAGTATGAAATAATTTTGAAAGATCTAAATAGTGCAGAGTAAATGAAATATGACTTGGTAATGAATTTCATTTTTCTTTATCTTTCAAAGGTTGAAAGCCGTCTACGGGTCTAAAGCAGAAAGTAAACATTTCTTTCCAATGCCATCTCCCTCAACATAAGGTTTTTCAGTGGCACATCTGGGGCATTTTCTAAAAAAGATTGTAGCACTTTTAACTTGAAAGAAATTGTTTAATCGGACAGCTATGTTTGGGCCTGTGGCATAGAAGTGTGTAATACATATAACATTCTGTAAATATAACATTGGACCAGATGAGAAACTTGGCAAGTTTCCATAACTTTGCCAGTTGACCTACTTGTCAAAGCAGCAGTGGAAGTCCATAAAATAAAGCATGGGAACTGTGATCCTGAGCACACATGGGGGGGGTCGAGGTTAAAGAGTGTGAGGAGGAGTAACATGTATAACTAAAAAGTAGAATATATACTGTACCTAGATAGCTCGACTTTAATGTAGAGGTAACTGCATGTGGAAGATAATGCACACACCTTAAATGAAAAGCAAATGCAAGTTAAACTAATCTTCACACTGTAGGAGACCCCCTTATTTCCATTTAAACTGAAGCAACTCTTGGTTGGCATTAGCAGTGCAGGAACAGTTATTCTTTACCAAAAAGTGTGGTAACTGTTTTAATAAAAGTTTAAAAAGCATGAGAAGGCTGTTCCCAAATACTTCCTGCCCACTTGAATCACTGGGTTAAAGATGGGAAGTGTACTATCTGATAGAGTCTTCTAGAAGAGGATTCCTTACCATAGAATAATCCACAGGTGTCAATCTAGAGCCGGAAACATTACGAGCAGAGCCTGTGTGCGCCAGTATGTGGCATCATTCGGCTCTGCTTTGGTGTAGTCCTTGTTGGAAGTGAGGATCTGAAGAGAGCTACTTCCAGTCAATTTTTGACTGACTTTTTTGACATTTTGTTCCCAGTATGGATAGGATGTACCCCAAAAAAGGTGAGATTTAAGCCATGTGGCTTGTGTTTGGTGGTTGGAGCCAGGCCAGACTCCATAAGGAGCTGAGGGAGCGGAGGGAGCGCTCTTAGTGACCTGATGGCGGTCGCCTCAACGATTGCAAGGAATGTACCAGCCCCTTTTGTACAGTCGTTCCAGGCACCCGTCATCACTCAAAATTATTGGTTAAGTCCCACAAAAAGTCTAAGAAATAAAAGAAGTCGAAGTGCTCTTTGCCTTCACCTCGCTGATCCAAATCTTCAGACAAGGCAAGAGAATGTCACTCTAGGCCCAGCTCCCACACAGAGCCTGCCTCTGGGCCCGCTCCGTGCCTCCCTGAGTTTCCTGGGGCAACGCCTGCTCAACTCTGCAAATTTTATGAGCCTATGCACTTCATTTTTTGGCGGGCTGACCCCTTTGGAGTGCCCTCGGGCTCACTGTGTTCGGCGGGTAACCCCACAGGATTTCTTCTGACAGATCTGCCCTCAGTGCCATTTGGGCCCCATGGATCTGGTTCTTGATCTGGAATTACTCTGAGCGCAAGACTGTGATCTTCTCTGGAGCCTGTTCTAGCGATGATGTTCCCTGCACCATCAACTCCCCGTGCTGACGCCGCCCCCATTATAATACCAGACTCCGATACGGAGCCTAATTAACGTCGTACAGCGTCAACGCCAGTACCCCTTTTACTCAAAAGACCTGAAGAGGAGTATGATTGGGGAGATTCTGAGGATAGTTATGATAGCACCAACCACTTTGATGAGGCCAACAAAAACTGGTACGAGGAACTGGCGAATGTCAGTGGTCTGGACACCTCCCCAGACACTGTCCTGGTCTCTCCGCCTAGTGTTGCGATGGAGGAAGATGCTTCATTTGCTTTGGGGGTGAAGAGGACGACTGAGTTGTCCAGTCCTCCACATCCAAGTACAGCCCTGGCACGTTCCCTACCACGCCACCGGATAGGGAATCCAAGAAGCTGGACTCCTTTGGGAAGAGGATCTTCCGTCAGCCTTACACTGTGGTTGGTGATTACTTTATACCTTTTGAGCAATACATCTACACAGTTTGGGATTCAGTTGTGCAAGTGTTTCCCATGGTCTCTGAGGAAGCCCAAACCATACTGTCACAGGCTATTGCAGATGGCAGAGAAGCAGCAAAGTTCATCATTCCATGCGTACTGGATATGATCAGCACGTTAGTCAAAGTGATTGTATCATCAGTGACGTTCACATGCCACCCCTGGCTGACATCTGCTGGTTTTTCGGGGGATGTTCAGTCATCACTAATGGAAATGCCCTTCAATGGCACTTGTCTCTTTGGAGACAAGACAGATTCAATACTGGAGCGATTTAACCGCAGCTGGGCCACTGCCAGGTCCTTGGGCATCTCCATGTCCCCACAGCAACCCCATTCATCCTTTGCCTCTTTGGTGGCTACAGTAGGGACTACCAACTGCATCCATTTCTATCCGACCACCAAAGCCAAAAGCCTCTCCAGGACATTTGTGCCAACAGGTGCAGTTCCGACAAACTTCGTAGGACAAACAGCCAGAGGCCTACGCTGTCTGCCCCCCCCACCACCCCAGCACACACAGCCTCAAAACCACATTAGTTTGCCTTCATACCATGACGGGCAACCAGTTGGAGGCAGGATTCATCATCACCTGCTCTACTGGCAGTCCATCTGACAAGTGGGTATTACAAGTTGTTCAGCGGGGATACTCTATCCCTTTGATAGAAACCCCACCAATGCCACCATCAGACAGGCTGACAGAGGATCAAATCTCCCTGCTCTGTCAGGAAATTCAAACCTTTTTGCTCAAAGGAGCTATTGAAAGGGTGCCAACACCAGAATTAGGTAATGGTTAGTATTTCTGCTATTTTATGGTTCCCTAGAAGGACAGAGGCCTCCACCCTATTTCAGACCAGCGCCTTCTCAATTTCTTCCTGAAAAAGGAGAAATTCAAGATGCTCACGTTAACTCAAGTTCTATCTGTTCTAGACCCGGGAGGCTGGATGGTAGCTTTGGACCTGCATGACGCCTACTTCTATGTTCCCTTCCTGCCTGCCCACAGATGTAACCTGCAGTTCATGGTGGGCCATGAGCTTTAACAGTTTTCTGTGCTCCCTTTTGGCCAGTGGGACCAGCATCAAAGGAATCTCTCCGACCTGGTCAAGATATCGGAGGGAACTGTAAAAGACTTACAGTGGTGGCTGACAAACTGTGATTGGGTCAGTTGCAGAGCCCTCTCTCTTCCCCAGCCAGAGCTGACCTTAGTGACAGAAGCATCACTCCTGGGCTTGTGCCGCCATCTGGGAGAGGTAGAGATCAGAGGACACACTCCTCCGGTGGGGTCTCAGTTCCACATCAACCTTTAGAGCTGAGAGCGATCTGACAGACATTGAAAGCCTTTCTGCCTTCCATCAAGGGATGGCTAGATCTGGTGTCAATGGATAACATCACCGCCATGTGGTATTGAAACAAGTAGGATGGGGTGGGGTCATTGACCCTGTGTCAAGAGGCCCTGCATCTCTGGACATGGCTGGAACGTAGCTGCATTTCCTTGATGGTTCAACTTCTGGTGGGTTCTCTGAACGACATTGCGGACAAACTCAGCTGTCGATGCTTAACGAATCATAACTGTCAGCTTCATTCAGAGGTGGCACAAGTTCTGTTGAAAGTTGGGGGATCCCTTCATTTAACCCCTTCAGCGCTCATGACGAGCTCAGCTCGTCATGAGTTATGCCGCTCGCACGCTCGCTTTTCGAAAAATGCAGCGCGCAGCGGGAAAACCGCTAGCGCGCATGCCGTTAATCTATCTGCCACCGCAAAAAATACTCAATGTCAGCACTTCTGGGTGCTGGAGTTTCCCAAGCGTTGCTCGCTCAGAGACGCTTTTTGTCTCGAATTGAGCTCGTGCCTCCTGTACGTCTTTCTGCCGATACCACTCCTGCCCAAAGATATCTAGAATATCAGAAATGAATGGGCCCAAGTCAACCTTACGGTTCTGAATTGGACACGGAGAGTATGGTATCCCGAACTCCTGACTATGAGCATCGGTACTCCGATTTAGGGAGGACCTACTGTCACAGCAACAGGGCAGGGTTCAGCACCCAAACCTGTGCACGCTCCACCTTCATGCGCGGAGATTGAGCTGCAGCAGTTGACAGGTTTTGGCCTTCCTCCAAAAGTCTGTTATGTCATTTGCCAGCCAAGTGTCCCTCAGCCAACTGCCGTTGGGACAAATTTGCGGCTTGGTATGCTACCAAAAATGTTGATACCCTTTCTGCACCTTTATCTGATGTTTTTTTATCTCTTCTTTTGCTTGCCCAGCCAAGCTATGCTTTGGGAATTGTTAAAGGGTATCTTTCAGCCATATGGTGTTCTTGTGGTTGCTGTATCAGCCCTCACTCTTCAAGTTACCAGTGGTGACTCGTTTGCTAAAAGGACTACAGCATATGTTATTTCCTTAATCCTTCATCATGTCCCAGTGGGACCCGAACCTAGTCTTGACCTTTCTGATGTGTTCACCCTTTGAGCCTATACACAATTGCCCTCTACATTTGTTGACCCTAAATACAGCCTTTTTAGTGGCTGTTACATCAGCCAGGAGGGTTAGTGCCCTGCAGACAATTTTGGTGCACCCTCTTTATATGTCTTTTTTTCCCCAGAAAAACTGGTTCTGAGAACATGTGCCTCTTTTCTGCTGAAAGTGTTAACACCTTTTCACGTAGGCCAGATCATCGCATTGCCTACCTTCTTTACATTGCCTCACCCTTCCAAAGTGGAGGAGAAACTTTACCGCCTGAACCCAAAAAGTGAGTTGTCATTCTATATTGATCACACCAGAGAGTTCCAGGTAGTCGATCAACGCTTCATTGGGTTTGTTGGGCAAAGAAAGGGAAGTGCATGCAGAAACAGACCATCTCAAGATTGATAGTGAACTGCGTTAAAATCTGCTACACAGTTGGCCTCGAAGCAACCCCCTGATGGCTTGTGGGGTCATTCCACCAGAGCCAAAGCTAAAACCATTGCGTAAGCTCGCAGATTCCCCGTCCTGGACATCTGTCATGCAGCAACCTGGTCATCTCTGCACACATTTACCAAGAATGACTGCCTGAACAGTCAGGGCTGTCATGACGGCCCCTTTGCTCATTTGGTCTTCCAGGACTTCCTGGTCTAAAGCTGTTGGCAGACCCACCTCTGGAGAGATATTGCTTGGGTATCTTTTCTAGGATAAGGAATCTGTGGCCAAAGCCTCTATCAGAAAAACAAGCTACTTACCTTTGGCAATGTGTTATTAGTAGATACTCTATCTGGCTACAGATTCCTTACCAACTCTCTTATCCTCCTCCACCTGCGAACTGATTTCTCCATATAGATACAACCCTTATGAGGTTCTTCGTGTCTGCACACTGGTACATCAGCAACCTTCAGGCCCCCTTGCATGGAAAAGTCGCAAAAAGTAACTGATGTGAGTGGTGTGGGGTGGGGTGTCGCCTTTATAGGCACCGCGCACCTCTCTTCTGATGTGGACGGTGTGAACCAACGCTACCTTCTGGCACCTTCAGGTACTGCTTGAAAAGTTTACAGATCCAGCCTGACGTCTGGAAATTATTCTAAGGTAAGGCATCTGTGACTAGATAGAGACTCTAGCAGATAAGGTGTTACCAGAGGTAAGTAACTTGTTCTTTAAGTACCTGAAAGAGCGGTCCCAATGAAGGGCTACTCAGTTTCTTTTCTAGGGTGCTAAAGGCTGAACTAAAAGGCCAGACCTCTGACCTTAATGACGAAAGATGATGAAAAAACTGCTGTTGTCAATTAAGATACTGAGGTACTTGTAACAGAACAACCTCTCAATTCTATATTTATGTGCCATGAGCCTTGTTTTTTTATTTTCATTCGAATGGTTACCACTGTTTTGTCTAAGTTGACTTCCATAACTTATTTTGTGATATAGATCGCCATTGCAGTAATCAGTCTCTGAAGAGCTACTCATGTTTTACTCAGTAATATTATAACGTCCGCATAGTGCTGTGACATACTAAGTTGGCTCCAATTTTTGGAGAAGTGATACATGCTATTAAGACAGTTGTTTAGATCAATAAATACAGATTAATTAAAAGCCGCACTATCGCAGAACTTTGCTTGTTCCCACCCATTATGTGCTCATTTTCATAGACAATGTGAGTGGTGCCTATCATTATGAATTGCTCGATTAGATGAATGATTGCAAACCAGATTAATTTAAAGGAACATACTGGAGTGAGGAGGACCAGTCTTTCAGTTCTTTCAGTGGAGCTTTAGTAAAAACGTGGCCTCCACATCTAGTAGAGCTTTCATCCTATAACTTGGCATGTTCAAAGCAGGGCCCTTCTCATTGTATATGTTTATATAATGGACACAGGATTCCTACCCAAAATAGTTCACAATATTCAAACAGGCCGGATGAGAGGCCATTGAGGACTGAGATCTTTCAGGTCTGCAGCTCTTAGGGCCATACTTACGAAGGCATTTTGCATTTCTTAAAGGTGCAATTCGCAGTTTCAGGCCATAGGAAATTCAAAATGCCGTTTTAAAATGTGCAAAAGGCATTTTTGGTGGTGCAAAATGCGATTTCTATCCAGTAGAAATCACATTTTGGAAATCGCTAAATAGGAAATCACAAATAGGGATTTCCAAATAGCGATTCACTAACACCATGTACGAAGGATTGCGAATAGTCACAAAATCAACATTTAGGAAATGAAATTACCATCAATCTGTACCAGGTGGTTACCAGGTGCAAACTAAAAAGACATCTAAAATGAAAATGGCTCTTTCAGCATGGCGGCTCTGTATGTTTTGGCAAAGAGGATGAGGATTTTGTCTGGCAGGCAGAGAAAGAGGAGGAGACAGGAGAGGATATTTACGGTGATGGGTCACCCTGTTTGAATTCATAGAGGGGAGATACATGACAAGAACAGACTCAGTAGTGAGGTAATGGTGAAATTAATTGCTGAGTTACAACCTCAGCTTCAGACCTCAACTCTCAGAAGCAATGCAGAGCCAGGTAGCTCAGTTAGCCAATGTTATTGGCAGTGATGATGGTATACATATTGCAATATGCCCCTACTCAGTAAATTATAGAAATAGGAAAAACTCACACTCTCTCAATGAATGTACAGGTAGTGTTTGATGCCTCATGCATCATAACAGACCTTGTGGACAGATTCCCAGGCAGCACCTATGACTCCTTCATGTTCTGCTACAGTGGAATACAGAAGCAACTGTCTCAGGATGAATTTGGCAATGGTGTTTTACTCTGTAATAGAATTACTGACTCAGTGCATACAGTGGCCAAAACTCTTTGTGTAATGTGACCTAATGGTTTATCCTTCTCATACTCTTAAAGGCGACAGTGCATCTGGCTTGCGTTCTTGGATACTGACACCATACTTGACTCTAACAACCAGAAGTGAAAGGCAGTACAGCAGGACACATAAGACAACAATGTCTATCATTGAACGTACCATTGGCTTTCTGAAGTCCAGGTTCCTCTGCCTCCACAAAACTGGCAGAGCACTACTTTACAGACCTGAGACTTGTTGTAAAATCATTGCCACATGTGCCATTCTACACAATATTGCCATGAGCAAGGTTCTGTACAACTTGAGCATAGAGCTCGAATCAGACTCAGATGAGGAATTACTACCACTGTAGGTGCATAAGGAAGGGGCACGTGCAGCAGAGGGTCATGCACGATGCACAGAGATCACCAACAGCTATTTTTGTGGTAAGAATGATTACCACGTCTAAGAAATAGACATCACACATGATGGTAATGCATGGTGCATAACTGAAAGATCACCTTTTATTCAGGTTGTGACAGTAATGTATCCCCTTAATCAGTTGTATCCATTACAGATGTAACATTGTTTCAATAAAGCAACAAAGTATGTAATAGCAAACAAAATAAAGTAGATTTGCGACTCTGAGCGTTCACTAGATTTATTCGCTCCGGCCTCTGGGGTTGGTTGCCTTCTCTGCAAAACTGGCCTGTGGAAGAGGGGACATGTCAGATCTAGAAGTGTTTCGGCGTGTATGCCTGGTACAGCATCCTTCTTGCATAGATGTGACACTGATGCTAGAGCTGTCTTCACTCTGAGGTGGTGGCTGAATTTTGTAGAGAGACAGGTTCTGTGTCTGTATGGCATTTCATTTTGTATGTTGACTGTTCTCCTTGCAAGTGTGGTCGTGGCTACTGCAAATCTCTTTATTGAAAGATTGAATGCATTAAAGTGCGCCATGTGCTGCCTGCGTCTTTTAAGATGTTGCTCCTTCTCCATAGCAACAACACAACGGTCTTGATCTTCCTGCAATTGCAGCATTGAACTTGACATGCTTTGCAGATGCCTTTTTAACAGTCGCCATTTGTTTGGTTTGCAGGCGCTGTACTGAGATAATGGATTTCTGCCATGTCATCTGACATTACCATTGTGGTCTGTTTCTGATTGGACTCTACGGTGTCTGTGTGTTCTACCTGCAACTGTAGTTGTGTTCCCTGCTTTGGGATTGTTTCTCATCACCTCCCACAAAGTCTGGTAGTGGTGCAACCGTTGCTCTCCTTGTATTTGGAGTTGGAGTAATCAGCAAAGGATTTGGTATTGTGCTGTCCTCCATTTCCATGTGTGTGTCACTAGCTTCCTCAGCCTCAATTTTTTCTGGCCATATCCTGTGTGTGATCTGTGCAAATGCATATATATATAGTTAGTGTAAATAAATGGTTAATGTTTGCTCATAATATTGTTATAACTGTGCTTTATGTGTTTGTGCACGTTTATGATGTACAGATATGTATAGTGTAGTCATCAGCATGGGGTACAGCATGTAACTTTGGTGTACTACAACTCCCATGATGCGGTCCCAAGGTACATCATGCATCTCGAAGGAGCTTTGTTTGCTTAGATTGTTTACTTGACAAACGTAAAACAAAATGTTATGTAAGTAAAGGGGAGGTGGACCTACCCTGACTGCTTCCTGCGGGATTGGACGTGTCAATGTCTGACACTCAACTACACATTCTGGTTCAATTGTCCCCTCGATTAGTGATACCATTGGAGTGGGATGGAAAGTTTGGAGGGTCCACCACCTGTGCCCCAACCCTCAGCCATCCTTCTGGCCACCTTCTCCTTGGTGCAGAATCTCTAGTCAAACCAGCGTTGTCTGATCTCTGTTGTGGTCCTCTGGATGACAACAAGGGAGTTCACCTTCTCCAGGATGCTGTTTCATATTGTGTTCTTCTGGCTCTCAACAACAGTAACTGAAGCCTTCCCAAATAGTTGATCCATATGTGTGATGCATTCTTCGGTTAGAAGCTCCCACTCCTATTCAAAGAACTTGACTTTGCACTCCCTGCTCCCAGAATCCTCAGACATGGTGTTCTCCAGGTATGAATATTCCACTGCCAGTGGTGAAACAGGTGAAATAGGTACACTCCTTTCTTCCAGGATCTTCCTAGGTATCTGTGTTGTGGCCACACCCTGTATTTCTTAACTTCCTGGTCTGACATCATCATTCTGCATCCAGAGTGCGACTTTTCCTAATTTGCAATTTCTTATCAAGCAATCACAATTTTACGATTTCCAAAATAGCATTTTCCTATATTCAATTGTGATTTTGTAGAAATTGCTATTAGCTGAATTCACTGTTACATACATCTCATTTTGTGATTCCCTAATAGCGATTTCTAAAAATGTGCTATTTGGAAATCGCAAAGCCTTACTTTTGTACATATGGCCCTTAATAATATATGAAACCTGATGGTTTTGAAGTTGACTTGACACATCAAACGTTACAGGTGCAACTTCAATATCTTCTATGAACTGGAAGCCTTGATATAAGTAATGTAACTCATTTAGATGTCCACAGAAACATTACTACCAGGCACAGGGTAATGAATATTTTCCTAGCTATCGTAACAGAAAGATTCTATTAGAGACACGTAGGCTAAGATTACGCAAGTCCAGTCGATCAGCAAGCAAGATCTCTCCTCATAGTCCCTTGTGGACTCTCTTGCCTCCTCTTTCTTCCTGTGACAGAAGTCAGTAATCATGCTCTTCATTCTTGTTTAGATGACTCTGCCCCTACAGAAAAGCAGACTTACATTTACGGTCGAGGTTCCCTGACTGGGCTAGGCAAATAGAACACATAATATAATATGATGAAGGATAGTTTAACCATCTAAACATCAGCATTTCAGCTAATGCATGCACAATACACTAAGTGTATGAGAATTAAATACCTATATGGAACGTTCTGAAGTCATTTCCTCTGCCGGGGTGGGATAACTGATAATCAAGCATTTGGTGGGCTAATCCTTGCCTCTGTGTTCTTATTAGAATTGTATCTTTCCATTATGAAAGCTAGGAAATGTTTCAATCTATGACATGAACGGAGGCAAGAATACACCACTTTAAAGCTTGTTGACTACTATAGTTGCAATTTTGGAGCCTGGCTTAAAGTAGAACCTTTTAAAGGATGAGTCCGAAGACCAGTCCACCGCATTGAGGATGTCCTCTAGACATGCCCCCCAGGACAAATGCCTCGGAGCGTGAGGAACAGAAGAGTCATTTCTGCCAGAAATCCATCACAGGTGGTAATCCCATTCAAGGTAACCACAAATGCGGCACATGCCATGCCTCCACTTATGCAATTGTGGCTGACACCATAAGAATCAACAACAGAACTGTCTATTTAAAGGACATCACTAACTGCCGCTCATCTAACATCATTTACCTTATCGTATGCCCCTGTAACACTGGATGCATTGGTGAAACAGGACGTGAATGCGGGAACATAAGTCCAACATTTGCAAAGGAAAGTATGCAGCCCCGCTGGTCCAGCACTAGAAGGACTTGAACCATTCAGATAAAGACTTGAGGTGGACTATTATAGAAAAAATAGTACCCCAAGAAGGCAAGGACACGGTCGCCAACTGTATGAAACTGGAGTTTTTTAAAGGTTTACTCTTAATACCCATAAGATGGGCCTTCATGACCCCTTGGGAGAATGTGATATAGATTCTTATTCCTGCCTCCCTCAATATATACCTATTTTCCAGATCCGTTCCATGTGCCCATGGGCAGATAGGCTTGTTTTGCCTCCCGGTACAGCATTTTGGACCAGTTTCTTTTCTGGTCCATCCATATCTATGTGATCCTATTCTGATTTTCCTGTTGCTACTTTTGGCTTTGGCACATGTCATTATCAGTCTGGCATAGACCGAGTATTCGATGTAGGTTTATTGGTCCCTAAGGCGGATGGGAGACGGTGGCAGAGTCTCCACTCCGCTTAGCCTCTCAAGGTAACTCGATTGTGCCTCGCGCTGTACCAACTTGTGGTTGCATGTAAGATGTGATTTGCCTGCATACTTTTAAAAAAATCATTGTTGATCTGAAAAACGATGTTTTAACCTGAGCACATTTATTTTAATAAGACACGCATTTCACTTAAAATCACACAAATCTGTAATTCTAGCCACACTCGCTGTTAGGTGTGATTAATATCATTGCCCTTACCCTGATTACAAGGAGGAGGGAATACTTACAAGCCAACTAAGAAGCCTGTGCTCGTCTTTGCTCCTGTCCCGCCCCGTTCCGACGCGGTAGCCCAGTGCTTCCCAAACTGTGCGCCGCGGCACCCCGGTGCGCCGTGTTGAGAAGCCCGGGGCGCCGCGCTGCCATGCACCATTGTGGTAAATTGGAGCTGCAGAAACTTGCGGGGGGGGGGGGGAGTTGAAAGGCTCCTTGTCCATCACTGCTTTTCCCCTGCCTCCATGTTGTGATCTCTCCTCCCTGTCTGTTCGTAACAGGAAACTGTAGTTATGATTGCATTTTGAATGCCAAGTTTACACTTTAACTCGAGAAACATTCGAGCCACCAGCCCGTCCTTCGCCTTGCAGGCATTAAAGGCCAGCGGGTATTACACTGTTGGCAAAGTTGTAAACCAAGACACATCTGTGTTAGTTTTCTCGGTTTAATTACTTATTGTCTTTTATGACCAAAATAAAACACTGACAGTGTGCTCTTCGTCGTAAAAATATACCCACATCGTCGGCCCTGCTATCTGTTTAACGCACCTACACTGGCGCGCCTGCTCCTCCGATGCAGGGGCCTTTTATTTGTGTGTTTCCTGAAACACACAAATAAAAGGCCCCTGCATCGGAGGAGCAGTCCCGGCTGCAGTGTGTGGTTCTCTGAGGGGATGGGTGGGCAGAACTCTGTGTGAACTCACACTTGTAAAACAAAGGAGGGGCGGGCGAGCCGCGGAACAAAACAAAAACTTGAGGGAAGGAGTGACCTCCCCATTGAGAGACCCCCTACTCTGCACCCCGCCGCTTCAGGCAGGAAACCCACTTGGATGGTCCACTGCAGCTGAACACACTGTCAGATTAGTTTCTGGGGGGGCTGTATTATATCTGTCACCGGAGGATATTTTGAAACGGCATCTAGGGACATTTGTGTGCATTCACTATATTTGGATGCCATATTTGGTGCCGTCTCCTTGGGCGTTACTCATACAATTCTGAAGTGCATTTCAGGCATTAAGTGGGAGTGTTTTCCTTAGGAGCGGTCACCCTCCAACACAATCAATTTCTCACAGGCTGCCAGTGCAAATGATAAAATGTTTAAATGAGCGAATCTTTTACCGCTTTAATCTGTCACCAGTTTACACTTAATGAGCCCTACACTCTTTACTTTGCATAGAAGCATAAATTAAGTACAGACCATTTCTAAAGCTGACGTTTAGGGCTAGTGTACTAAGGATTTTTGTGATTCCAAAGGGTCTGATTAGCAAAATGTATGACAGAAAAATGGCTTTTTGGTATGTACCAAACATAAATTGGGATTCAGCAACATGTTGCCGAAGTTCAATTTGGGTTTGCAACTACATACTAAAAAAAAATAACATTAATCTTTTATGAACAATCCGTTTTTAAAACATTATTATTTTACAGACTACACAACAGTAGTGCCAACCCATTTGTAAATGGAGAGGGGTCTCTAAAGAACCCCTTCCCCTTTGTCAATGCTCACAATTTTTTAAGGTTAGGCAGTGGTTCTATGGACCACTCCTTACTCTTTAAAACCTTTGTCACACTTTGAATTTTTTTAAAACCATCCTCTTTTCTCATATGAAAAACAACTGCATGAAAAAACAGTTGCTTTATAGTATTTTGTTACCAGTGTTTAGTACATCTGGCCCTAAGTTCTCTGTTTCACAAGAGTAAATTACCTCCCGAGGTCGGGCTTACATCCCGCGCACTGGTAAAAAATGGGGGGGGAGCCACGGCCAATTGCCAATTAGGTCAAGGGAGCCTTGGGCCCAAAAAGTTTGGGAACCACTGCGGTAGCCAGTACCGTTGCGCGGAGGGCGGGTCAGGGAGAGCCAGTCACTTCCTGCGGGGGCACTTCCCTAGCGGTTAGCGCTCTAGTGAACGATTCTTGAGGGCCTATTTAGGCGGAGCCCTGACATGTGTTAGCTGCGGATGGGAGACGGTGGCAGAGTCTCCACTCCGCTTAGCCTCTCAAGGTAACTCGATTGTGCCTCGCGCTGTACCAACTTGTGGTTGCATGTAAGATGTGATTTGCCTGCATAGTTTAAAAAAAATCATTGTTGATCTGAAAAACGATGTTTTAACCTGAGCACATTTATTTTAATAAGACACGCATTTCACTTAAAATCACACGAATCTGTAATTCTAGCCACACTCGCTGTTTGGTGTGATTAATATCATTGCCCTTACCCTGATTACAAGGAGGAGGGAATACTTACAAGCCAACTAAGAAGCCTGTGCTCGTCTTTGCTCCTGTCCCGCCCCGTTCCGACGCGGTAGCCAGTACCGTTGCGCGGAGCGCGGGTCAGGGAGAGCCAGTCACTTCCTGCGGGGGCACTTCCCGAGCGGTTAGCGCTCTAGTGAACGATTCTTGAGGGCCTATTTAGGTGGAGCCCTGACATGTGTTAGCTGCGGATGGGAGACGGTGGCAGAGTCTCCACTCCGCTTAGCCTCTCAAGGTAACTCGATTGTGCCTCGCGCTGTACCAACTTGTGGTTGCATGTAAGATGTGATTTGCCTGCATACTTTAAAAAAATCATTGTTGATCTGAAAAACGATGTTTAACCTGAGCACATTTATTTTAATAAGACACGCATTTCACTTAAAATCACACGAATCTGTAATTCTAGCCACACTCGCTGTTTGGTGTGATTAATATCATTGCCCTTACCCTGATTACAAGGAGGAGGGAATACTTACAAGCCAACTAAGAAGCCTGTGCTCGTCTTTGCTCCTGTCCCGCCCCGTTCCGACGCGGTAGCCAGTACCGTTGCGCGGAGGGCGGGTCAGGGAGAGCCAGTCACTTCCTGCGGGGGCACTTCCCGAGCGGTTAGCGCTCTAGTGAACGATTCTTGAGGGCCTATTTAGCCATCGCCCCCACTTAGCGCGCAGCGATCGCGCGCAGCATCGCCGAAGCGCCGCCGAAGACCAGCCAAAGAGCTGCCCGTCTGCGCCCGTCCGCGACAGTACGAGGCATAGAGGCTATGGACCCTACTACTATGAACCCTGGCACTGTAGGTACCAGAAACATTTCATATGCCCCCGAAACTCTCCGACAGCTACAACCCAGGGTGAACTGCGATACTCGCCTATTATGTAAACAACTTGAGGGGAGCTTCTCATGCCTTCAGTGTCGCTTTCAATCAGACGTGGCAAGGAACAGTACCTATGATAATGCTCCTACAGTGGCAGCCCCTTTGGAACTCAAATGTTTCCTTTTAAATGTACGGTCCCTGCCTAAACATCAACTGCAGATTTGGGACCTTATTTTTTACTAAACAGCCTGATATATGCTTTTTCACTGAAACTTGGATGAAACCCCACACGATAACAGCTATTACGCTAGGGGTCCCCTCAGGCTATAAGATCTTACATGCTGATCGGCCCAATAAAACAGGAGGTGGATTAGCCATTATATTTAAAGATACATTTAAGGTGACAATTTTAGAGCAAAGGTGTAGTCCACTGCTGGAAACTATGATCTTTAAGATTACAGTAGGAAACATTTTCTGGAAAGGAGCACTGCTGTATCGTCCACCAGTCCCCAACCCAGATTTTGCTCTGTCCCTTTTGGAACTATTAGCACCACATATGAAAGCCAAGGAGGATGTCATCCTCCTTGGGGACTTTAATATACATATGGATAACCCAGGACTCCCTGAAACAACCCAATTAACAGCCGATTTGCCTAATCTGGGGTTAAAAGTAATAAATAATGGTGCTACACACATAGGTGGTCACACCCTGGATTCGATATTTACCAACTGTATTAAAATAAGATGCTTTCCCGCCAAAGAAGTCCACTGGTCAGACCACTTTCTAATTGAGTTCCATCTGGATGGACTGACCAAGCGACTGTATAGAACACCGCCCCCGCCAATTTTCCGCCGGCAATGGCATAACATTTCTGTGGAAAATCTGCAAGAAAACTGGGACCAACCGTTATTTACGGCTGCAGACACAGCAGAGTCTGCACTAGAGAAATTTAATAAATCACTTAAATCAGCCATTAACACCTTGGCCCCTCTAAAATTACACAAGCAATTCTCCCCTACCAAACAAGAAAAATTGTATACTCTTGATCTTAGGAAAGAAAAACAGAAATGTAGACGTCTAGAAAAAGTATGGAGGACATCAAAAAATGAAGAAGCAAGAAAAACTTTCCAAGAGGCCCAGTCTACATATTACAAAAATATAAAACTAGCAAGGAAAAACTATCTCTCCTTACAACTGGCAGAGGCAGGCAACTGTCCTCGAGAACTGTTTAAAATCTTGCAGAGTTTTATAAAAACCTACAGCTAGCGAGAGCCCCGACGATGCATCACAAACACTGTGTGATGAGATCTCTGAGTTCTTTGAGGACAAAATTAATCTCATCTACAACAAGATTCTGTCCTCTAGGGCTGCAGTAACCATGATTCCCCTCCCAGATAACCCATCTACACATAATATAAACTCTTTACTCACCATCCCACCAGTCAATGATCTAGATCTTCTAACTCTTATCAATCACATGAAAACCGGTTCTCCCAATGATTACCTTCCTGCAAAAATGATGGCCCCTTTGATCTCCCTCTTGGGACCCTCGATCCAGGCAGTTATGAACACCTCACTGGCTAAAGGACAAGTCCCCAGGGAATGGAAGATTGCGGTGGTAAACCCAATAAGAAAAAAAGTGACCTCGCCCTGGACGGATCTATCTAACCTCCGGCCCATCTCCCTCCTGCCATACATCGGTAAGATGACAGAGAAGCACGTAAACACCCATCTATCAAACCATATCGAGACCGCGGAGGGCCTAGATCCTTCACAATCTGGATTTAGGCCTAATCACAGTACCAAATCAGCCCTACTGGCAGTCACCAATAACATCAGGATGACACTGGACAGTGGGGGGTCGATGATTCTGGTGCTGTTGGATTTATCCGCTGCCTTCGATACGGTGTCTCACGAAGTGCTTCTCGGCCGTCTGAGGGAGGTAGGACTGGGAGGCGTAGCTCTGTCTTGGATGGAGAGTTTTCTCTCGGGTCGCTCTCAAGAAGTCAGGTTGGGCTCCCATAAATCCATCTCTAGGGAGCTCACCAGGGGTGTGCCACAGGGCTCATGCCTAAGCCCCACATTATTTAATGTGTATGTGGCCCCCCCTGGCTGACTTAGTGAGGTCCTTTGGGTTTATCCCGGTGTCTTACGCCGACGATACCCAACTTCTGTTCCCTTTTAAAACCTTTTCACCTGCTTTACAAAAATCTTTTGCAGAAGGCATGAGGGCAGTATCAAAGTGGATGGCTGAGAACTGCCTACAATGCAATGTTGCCAAAACAGAGGTATTATTGTTTGGGGACGCGGTGACACTATGGTCTGATGAGTGGTGGCCTCTAGAACTGGGACCTGTCCCCATCCCAAAGCAGACCGTAAAAAACTTGGGAGTGTTATTTGATCAATCCCTGGCATTTAAAGATCATGTCAACCAAGTTGCCGGTACATGCTTTAGGGTCATCGGACTGCTGAGAAGGGTGTTTCCCTATCTCCCGGATTATCATAGAAAGCCCTTAGTTCAGGCTTTGGTTATCAGTAGATTGGACTACTGCAATGGCCTCCTTTTGTCAACCAATGAAGGCCAATTCAATAAACTACAAGTAGTCCAAAATACGGCGGCGAGGCTAGTCCTCAATGTTCCATCTAGGACTCCCTCCCGACCCCTACTAGCTGAACTCCACTGGCTGCCAGTGCGGCAACGCACTAAGTTTAAAATTTTGTGTACTATTCACAAATGCTTGATAGGAAAGGGCCCAAAATATCTCACTAAGGCCTTTCTACCCTATGTCCCAGGCCGCTCCCTGCGTTCTAGCAACCTCCAGCTTCTACAGGTTCCTAAAATAAAAAAAACTCGTCAAGGAGGCCGGGCTTTGGCACACGCTGGACCGGTTCTCTGGAACTCCCTTCCCCTCTCATTAAAACACATCACTAACCACCTTTCTTTCCGAAAAACCCTTAAAACCCACCTTTTCTCTAGTAGCTAATCACTCCCCGCGACCCAGTAACTTCCTGTATTGACCTGGTACAATATCTGTTCCTTTTTATGGCAAAAGCGCAGAGATACCCCTGCGGGGGTCTATTCAGGCGCTATATAAGCACATAAAAAAATAAATAAATAAATAAATAAGGCTGGTCTCCTTCTGGTGAGAATGCCCGTTCTTTCCCCAGATGCCACTCTTGGCGCGGTTATTCCTTCCCAATATGGACGCGATTTTGCCATTCGACGTATCCAGTACAATACTCTCTCTGTTCCTTTTTCTTCTTCCGGTCACTGGGCTCCTTTAAGGTTGACTCCTCCGGTCCACAATTTTGCTTCCAGAAAGCGAACTTTGTGGAGTCCTTGTTAGACTTGGCATCTTTTGGCTTGTTTCCCCAGATTTTTTGCTTTCTGACCTCCCGGTTTTTACTCTTTTTTTGCTGGTTTGGTGTCTTTGTGCACTGTCTCACTTCTAAAGTGCAAGTGCTCCTGTTGTAAATTATGTTATGGATTGGTGCCATATTTGATTTACTTGTCAGTCCCTAATGAAGTGCATAAATCAAACGCTGCGGGTGGGCTGCAGCACTGGATTGTGCCACCCACACAAGCCTATAAATGTAACTCTGGCCTGCCATTGCAGAGCCTGTGTGGTCTGGGACTGCCATGTCGACTTGGCCAGTTTACTCACTTGCCAGGCCTTAACCGTCCCTTTTCTTACATGTCAGTCACCCCTAAGGTAGGCCCAAGGTACCCTTGTGGGCAGGGTGCAGTGTATGTGAAAGGTAGGACGTGCCCTGGTGTGTGTGGCATGTCCTGATAGTGAATTACTGCCAATTCCGTCTTCCACTACTGCAAGGCTACTTGTTCCCATAGAACAGAATGGGGAGTTTGTTTATAAAATCTTATAAACATAACTGGCCCTGGGAACAAGGCAAAGAAATACATTTTAGTACGCCTGAACTCAGAATCTAAAGATGTATCTTTTAGTGAAGGTGATTTTTACATTCTGGGTTTGAAAATACCACTTTTACAAAGTAGGTATTTTCTTGCTCAGCCATCTAATAGGCCTCTGCTGGGTTTGTGGATTGACTGGGTTTTGGATGACAGAGGCTGGAGAAGAGCAGTGGCTCCAGAGAGTCTAGATGGGTCAGGGAAGGGCTGAATAGACCTAGGCTGCATTTAGAGTAGCGGGAGGAGATTTCTTTTCACCTGAATGGGCCTGGTATGCCTCTGACAATGATGTCTCCACCTCCTGCCAGGAAGCTGCACCAGAGAAGACAGAACTGGTTTCACCGATGCTGCCGCTGCTGCTAACTCAACACCTGTGACCGCATCGTTGTTGGGGGCACTGTTCGTAAACCTCACGACGCACTGCCTCGTCCCACACAGCAGTCTGGGAGTATCAACACCAGCTCCTGCAAACAGGCTCTGTCGCCAGCACCGCAACCTGCCAGCACCACATCGAGCACCGCCTTGCCCCGCACCTTAAGCCTTGGTCTCACCGACTCCGTCTGGATGATTGTCACCGAACCGCTGCCTGCACCACACCGAGAGGACACCGTACCCTGCACCGCTTCTATCTTGCAACACAACCGCAACAGTTACCACGACTGGCTCGCACGCCTGTGTAAGCTGCAACGAGAAAGGTACTGTTACCGAGTCTGTTCACGCTTTCGCTGACCTGTACCGACACGGTCGGCTGGAACTGTTAGACTCAGTGGATTTCAGCATTGCGGTAGCCCGGACGGAGCTACCGACTCGTACAAAATGTGTTATTCAAGTATTCTTGCAAAGTATGCATTTTTAAGTACTGTATTGTGGATTTTTTTATCGTTTTGGTCTTGTCTTAAGTATATCAAAATATTGGATATTTTTCTAAACTAGTGTGGTGTCCTTTTGAAGTGCTTACACTATGTCACTGTTGGTTATGTGCAAATGCTTTACCCACTGCCTCTAAGATAAGCCTGACTGCTCATGCCAAGCTACAAAGGGGGTTAGCAGGGGTTACCCTGACTAGAAGGAAGGGTTCCTATTTGGACAAGGTGCAAACTATTGCCAACTAGAGACCTCCATTTCTAACAGTCCTCAACACCAGCCGATGAGGATTTCCCTCGCGAGTCTTGATATCCACTATATTGGGTTAGAGTTCAGGGAAGGGTTACTGCTCTACCCGCGCCTTAATTCTATTTCTTTTATGCCGTATAAGTTCATTTATGTCTTTTGCTCGCTAGTTCACCACCACCTTCTTGCCTCTTAGGGTTATCACTTTATCAGGTGATGTCGGCCCCCCTGACCTTACCCCACACTAGTCTAAGTATTGGGAAACCGATTGGCTATGGGCCGTTTCATTTGTATCTGAAAGACCTGACTTCTCTATATGCCAGGCTTTTTTCACTGGGTATTCTTCTCCTTTCGTGACTAGGCTTCCCTGCTTCTGTCTATTCCCCTTGTTTTAATCTCTAATATGCTGACTAGAACTGTTATTTTTGCCCAGTTCTTATGCTGTCATGATAGCAGAATCTCGTGTTTTGGTCTTTTCTGGTACCCCTATTCAGTCTCTCTCCATTTTTACCACCTATCTTGTCCTTTTTGTTATTCTTTAACCCCTTCGATGCTGATGACGGAGCGGTTCCGTCATCAGCATCAGTTGGGCTGTGCTGATGACGGAACCGCTCCGTCATCAGTACAGCCCTCGGGGGGAGCGCTGTCGCTCCCCCCCTGGGGCTCCGATCGTGGTGGCAGTAGTGGGGGTGGCAGCGGAAGACTTCGCGCTGCTCCCCCCGCCCCCCCGCACTTCCTGGTGACGTCAGCGCGCTGTCGCGCACGCCGACGTCATCAGGAAGTGCCAGACGCGCTGGAAGCCATTTGCTTCCAGCGCGTCGAGCAGGTAGGTCTGTTTCCTGCTCTCCGGTGGGGTGGGGGGGCCATTACTCGGTGCCTTGAGGCATCAGGGGGGAGGAAACACTGTTTCCTCCCCCCTGATGTCCCAATGCAGGGCATTCCTGGTTCAGGATCGCGCACAGCGTCGCGATCCTGCACCAGTAATGCCCCACTAGACACCAGGGATGTTTTTTTGTTGAAAAGGAAGCGACCCCTTGGGCAAGGGTCGCTTCCTAGGGCCATAATATTGCAGGTCAGACTTTTCTGCCCCCCCTGGGTCGAGATCGCTCGTTTTAGCGAGCGATCTCGACCCAGGGGGGCAGAAAAGCCCACTAGACACCAGGGATTATTTTGTTTGATAAAAGGAAGCGACCCCTTGGGAAAGGGTCGCTTCCTGGGGCATTTATTATTTGTTTAGACTTTTCTGCCCCCCCTGGGGGCAGATCGACCGTTTTATTCGGGAATCTGGACCCAGGGGGGGAGGAAAGCCCACTAGACACCAGCGATTGTGTTTTTATTAGTAAAGGAAGCGACCCCTTGGGCAAGGGTCGCTTCCAGGGCCATAAAAATGTAGTGTAGACTTTTCTGCCCCCCCTGGGGGCAGATCGCCCATGTTAGCGCGTGATCTGGACCCAGGGGGGGGCAGAAAAGCCCACTAGACACCAGGGATTTGTTTATAATTGTAAAGGAAGTGACCCCTTGGGGAAGGGTCGCTTCCTAGTGGCCCATCATTTTTTTTAGACTTGTCTGCCCCCCCTGGGGGCAGATCAGCCGTTTTTTGGGCCACATCTGGACCCAGGGGGGTAGAAAAGCCCACTAGACACCAGGGATTTTAGTATATTTATAAAGGAAGCAACCCCTTGGGCAAGGGTCGCTTCCAGGGGGCATTATAAATATTGTAGACTATTCTGCCCCCCGCCCCCTGGGGGCGAAGTGGCTGTTTTTTTTACAGTTTCTGGTCCCAGGGGGGGATAGAAAAGCCCACTATACTCCAGGTTTTTGTTTTTTATAGGGAGCGACCCCTTGGCCAAGGGTTGCTTCCTTGGGCCCATCTGTTTTCAGTATGTTCTGCCATGTCTTTATTTGGCCTCTCTGCCCTCTGTAGGGTTGCTTCCAGGGGACCCACGTTTATAATGATTTATAATCTTCCCCCCTTGGGGACAGACACCCCATTTGTGACATACCCTGTGACATAGCCTGTTGTAATGTGTGTTGTTTTTGTTTCTTCTAATGTGTATTGTTTTTTTTTCTCTTTAGATTGTTGCAGTGTGCGGTTCCGTTACTGGTGCTTCTGTTGTTCTGCTGTTTCTGTAGTTGCATGTGTTTGGTAAGAGACCTTTTTTTTGTTCAATTGTAATGTAATTGTTTATTTTGCAAAGTGTGTAGTAATACGAGTATGTTTGGTTTCTGTTTGTTGTGATTGTAAAACATGTTTTGCATTTGTTTTTGATGTGTCCTTCTGTAGATGTAAGTTTTTTTTTCTTCTTTCTAGTGGGATATCGTTGCCTATTTGCTGTGTCTTTGCAGAGTAGGTGCTGGTGAGTGTAGTTGTGTCTTGTAAGTGAATTGTATATTTTTTCTAAATATAGTTTTTTGTGAAAAAGTCTTACATTTTTTATCTTACTTTGCGCAGTGTTGGGGTTGTTGAGTTGTTTGTGCAGACTCCTTTATTTGTAAGGATAATGGCTAGCCGCCGGATTACTGCTCAGCAAGTTGTTGGAATGCTTTTTGATTCTTCCTCTGACCATGGTCCAGAGTCTGACTCTGATTCTGAGCCAGAGGTGGGAGGTGAAGATTCAGGTAGTGACTTTTCTCTACACATGGCTTCATCTGATGATGAAGACACTTTGAGTGCTGATGAAGCTACTTTTGGTGTTGATGATGTGCCTGTGGTTGGGGAGGACATTGCTGTGCTTGTGGTTGGGGAGGACATTGCTGTGCCTGTGGTTGCGGAGGACATTGCTGTGCCAATAGTGCGGCAAGAGACATCTGGGCTGCAGCCTGGGGCTGCTAGACTTCCAGTTGGTGTAGTGAGACAAGAGGCAGCTGGGCGGCAGCCTGCGGCTGCAAGACTTCACGATGAAAGTTCTGACCTCTGGGTTGCACCAGGCATGGTGCAGCCGGCATTGCCTGAATTTACTGGTGATCCAGGGTGTAGGGTGAACACTGAAAACTTTTTGCCTATTGATTTTTTCAAGTTGTTTATGGATGATGTGTTTTTGGCAGAGATTGTAGAGCAGACTAATTTGTATGCTGAAATTTTTTTGAGGGTGAACAGTGCCAGCCTTAAGCCCCACGCTAGAGCTACCCAGTGGACTCCCACAAATTTGGAGGAGATGAAAAAGTTTTTGGGTTTAACTTTTTTGATGGGCTTGCTTAGGAAACCATCAATGGCTTCATTTTGGTCTACTAGTCCCTTGATGGCAACAGCTATATTTCCGGCAGTCATGAGTCATGATAGGTATTTGCTTCTGCTGCGGATGATGCATTTTGTTGACAATAGTCTTGCTTTGCCACGAGATCACCCTGATTGTGACCGTCTTTTCAAGATTCGGCCTGTCATTGATCATTTGGTTGATCGATTTTCTGAGATCTTTTATCCTGGGAAAGAAATTGCAGTGGATGAGTCTCTGCTGTTGTTCAAGGGCCGCTTGGTATTTCGGCAATACATTCCTAGTAAGAGGGCACGCTATGGAATCAAACTGTATATGCTGTGTGACAGTGAGACTGGATATGTCTCTAATTTTAGGGTGTACACTGGTAAGGAATCCAGGATTAACCCCCCTGGTTGTCCGTCGACTTTTGGAGTGACTGAGAAAATTGTGTGGGAACTTGGTCGTGGATTGTTTAACAAAGGCCATCATTTGAATGTCGATAACTTCTACACTGGTGTGCGGTTGTTCAGGGAATTGGCCAAAGTGGACACTGTTGCTTGTGGCACAATCCGCTCAAACCGTAAAGGTTTCCCAAAAGAACTTGTTTGTCGAAAGCTTGCTCGGGGACAGTGCAGTGCATTGCGTTGTGAGGAGCTTCTAGCTGTGAAGTTTTCAGACAGGAGAGATGTCTACATGTTGACTACATTACATGATGAAAGCACTGAACCGGTGACTGTTTGGGGTCAGGTTGCAGAAGTGCGCAAACCTGTGTGCATACTGCACTACAATAAGTACATGGGTGGTGTTGACAGAGTAGATCAGAGGTTGGAACCGTATGCTGCTCTTCGTAAGGCTTACATTTGGTACAAGAAGTTGGCTATCCATCTTTTCCACTTGGCAACCTTTAATGCTTTTGTTGTGTTCCAGAAATCTTGTCCCCAGTCAAAGATGTCTTTTGTAAAGTTTCAGGAGTCTGTAATAGGCAGCCTTGTTTTAGTGGAACAGGCAAGTGTTCCTAGAGTTGGAGTGGTGGAGGATGTTGCCAGATTGAAAGATCGCCACTTTCCTGATACAATTCCTCCTACAACCTCAAAAGACTTTCCCAGTTGGAGATGTAGAGTCTGTTGGCGAAGAGGTTTGCGGAAGGAGGTTCGCATGTACTGCCCAGACTGCCCTTCAAACCCCGGGCTGTGTGTACCTGCTTGTTTTAGATTGTACCACACGCAAAATAATTTTTGGGAGTATCAATGAGTGGTAAAGTGAACTGGTTGGTCTTTATTCTGTAAAACCTATTGTTCAGTTTCAAAGTTTGTATTTGTGTAGTCTTTTTTGATTTAGTTGTCGAGTTAGTAGATTTGTATCAATTTGCAATTTGTTTTTGTTTCTCTTTTATTTCCCAAAAAAACTAAAGTATGATGTTGGTTTGCGTGTAGTGTCCATTGTCTGACTATGTGCATGGTTTGGCGCTTGGCTGCCGGTGTCTGTGGACTGGTGCTTGTCTGGCGGTGTCTGCGGACTGGTGCTTGACTGGCGGTGTGCGTGGTCTGGTGTTTGGTTGGCGGTGTGCGTGCTCTTGCGCTTGCCTGGTGTTGTGTTTGGATTTGTCTTTGGCTGGTGGTGTTCGTGGAGTGGTGCTTGGCTGGCGGTGTGTGTGGAGTTGCGCTTGGCTGGTGGTGTGTGTTGAGTGGCGCTTGGCTGGTCGTGTGTGTGGAGTGGCGCTTGGCTGGTGGTGTGCGTGGAGTGGTACGTGGCTGTCTGTGCACGGAGTGGTGCTTGGCTGGTGTTGTGTTTGTGGAGTGGTGCTTGGCTGGTGTTGTGTTTGTGGAGTGGCACTTGGCTGGTGGTGTGTGTGGAGGGGCGCTTGGCTGGTGGTTTGCATGGAGTGGTACTTGGCTGTCTGTGCACGGAGTGGTGCTTGGCTGGCGGTGTGTGTGGAGTGGCGCTTTGCTGGATGGTGTGCGTGGAGTGGTACTTGGCTGTCTGTGCACGGAGTGATGTTTGGCTTGCGGTGTGTGTGGAGTGGCGCTTGGCTTGCGGTGTACGTGGAGTGATGCTTGGCTGGTGGTGTGTGTGGAGTGGTACTTGGCTGTCGGTGTGCGCTGAGTGGTGTTTGGCTGGCGGTGTGCATGGTCTGGTGCTTGGATGGTGGTGTGCGTGGAGTGGCGCTTGGCTGGCGGTGTGTGTGGAGTGGCGCTTGGCTGGATGGTGTGCGTGGAGTGGTACTTGGCTGTCTGTGCACGGAGTGGTGCTTGGCTGGTGTTGTGTTTGTGGAGTGGTGCTTGGCTGGTGTTGTGTTTGTGGAGTGGTGCTTGGCTGGTGTTGTGTTTGTGGAGTGGCGCTTGGCTGGTGGTGTGCGTGGAGTGATGCTCGGCTGGTGGTGTGTGTGGAGTGGTACTTGGCTGTCGGTGTGCGCTGAGTGGTGTTTGGCTGGCGGTGTGCATGGTCTGGTGCTTGGATGGTGGTGTGGGTGGACTGGCGCTCGGCAGGCGGTGTGTGAGTAGTTACTTTCTGTTGGTCACTACACACACTGCTAGTTGAGTGACACTCCACACAGTCCATCATTTTGTGTAGTTGCAGTGTCAGAAATGTGGGCGTGTGAAAGTGATGGGCCCTTGAATGGCGCTGTTTGCTGGTGTGAGTGTTGAAATGTGATGGGTCCGCGGCTGGCGGTGTGAATGTTTTGTATGTGTCACGCGTACGAAAGGTGTATGAATGGCCTGTAAAGAGGTTGGTGCCTTGAGGTGGCTTTACAGCTCACGAGCTGTGAGTCAGTGGTTCAGTTTATCATACTTTCAATTATATGCAGTGTATTTCATTTTTGTGAAATTACTTGCGTATACAATTGTAGGTACTGAATCATCACTCACCCTCGTGCCAAATCCAACCAGTATGTGTGTGTGCTTGCGGATTAGATGGGTGTGCAGTAATAATTGTTTTTTTTCTCTTTCTGCAGTAGGGTGTACCTTGTCCCTTATTGTGATTGTTGTTATGTGTTGCTTTTCCATTCGGATGGTGTCAATGGTCTGGTTTGTATCAGGTATGAAAGGTGCGTGAATGGCCTGTAAAACGGTTGGTGCCTTGTCGTGGCTTTACAGCTCACGAGTTGCAAGTCACTGGTTCGGTTTTTATGCATTTATTTATTGACAGAGCATTTCATTTTTTTGAAATATCTTGTTAATAAAATTTTATGTACTGAACCATCACTCGCCCTCGTGCCAAATCCAACCTGTATGTGTGTGCCTTTGAGGAATAGATAGCCGTGCTTGAATGTTTGACTTTTGAGTAACTCTGTTAAGGTGTGGTATCATTTTACTCGGGAGAACAAGGGGAACGCTGGGTGGTAGGACATTTTTGCCGGCACGGCGATCCCACGCCAAAAAGTTTGGAAAAGTGCTATTTTTAACTAATTTTAAGGTTTGCAAGGAGTTCTGGGTAGGAAAACATTGGGGGACCCACGCATGCCATACCTCCCTGGACTCTCCCGGTTGTCTAGTTTTCAGAACTGTTTGGGTTTGCTACTTTCCAAAGAATACCACCCAGCCCGGGCCAAAAACTCAGGTGCCCCCCCCCCCCCAAAAATCAAAGTTATATTGCTTCAGGGTATTTTAAATTCACCACCGTACGATTTGGACCTTTTCCTGTTGCAGCCACTATGGCTACCCACGCAAGTGAGGTACCGTTTTTATCGGGAGACCTGGGGGAACGCTGGGTGGGAGGTAATTTGTTCGAGCCCAGTGATGCCACGCTTTCCCACACTAAAACGTGTGAAAAAATGGATTTTGTTCTGCTAAAATTGAGGTTTGCAAGGGATTCTGGGTGAAGGAACGAATTTGACAATGGTGACAATGTCAAGTCCACCAGCTTTTGCAAGAGGGGTTACCTGGGTTTTTGGCCCCGTGCGAGACAGCCATCTAGGGAAACCTACCAAACCCACACATTTCTGAAAAGTAGACACCCGGGGGCTTCCAAGGAGGTATGGCTTGCGTGGATCCTCTAACGTTCCTTTACCCAGAATCCCTTGCAAACCTAATTTTTAGCTGGAAAAAATCAGTTTTTTCACACGTTCTAGTGTGGGAAAGCGTGGCATCACTGGGCTCACACAAATTACCTCCCACCCAGCGTTCCCCAAGGTCTCCCGATAAAAATGGTACCTCACTTGCGTGGGTAGGCAT
This sequence comes from Lissotriton helveticus, assembly GCF_964261635.1. Classification (NCBI taxonomy): domain Eukaryota; kingdom Metazoa; phylum Chordata; class Amphibia; order Caudata; family Salamandridae; genus Lissotriton; species Lissotriton helveticus. The sequence continues at coordinate 696,110,407 of NC_136068.1, forward strand.
AGTGGCTGCTTTAGGAAAAGGCCCAATTCTTACTGTGGAGACCAAAAAATTACCTTTAGCCCAACAATCTTATTTTTTGAGGGGGTCATCTGTGCTTTTGGCCCGGGGCTTGGCGGGCATCTTTGGAAACTACCAAACCCAAACAGTTCTGAGAACTAGACACCAGGGGGAGTCCAGGGAGGTATGGCATGCGTGGGTCCCCCAATGTTTTCCTACCCAGAAACCCCTGCAAACCTTACATTTTGGTCAAAAAACCCACTTTTCCGTACTTTTTTGGGTGGGATCTCGCTGCCGGCCCAAATGTCCTACCACCCAGCGTTTCCCTTGTTCTCCCGAGTAAAATGATACCTCACTTGTGTGGGTGGGCCCAAGGCATGTGACTCAGGCTGGGGGGCTTAATTTGTAAAACTTAAATACTACTAAATACTACTTTTTTCAAAATTCATTTTTGGCGTGTTCTGCTTTGGGGCACCCACACAAGTGAAGTATCCTTTTACTCGGGAGAACAAGGTGAACGCTGGGTGGTAGGACATTTTTGCCGGCACGGCGATCCCACGCCAAAAAGTTTGGAAAAGTGCTATTTTTACCTAATTTTAAGGTTTGCAAGGAGTTCTGGGTAGGAAAACATTGGGGGACCCACGCATGCCATACCTCCCTGGACTCCCCCGGGTGTCTAGTTTTCAGAACTGTTTGGGTTTGCTACTTTGCAAAGAATACCACCCAGCCCCGGGCCACAAACTCAGATGCCCCCCCCCAAAATCAAGGTAGTTTTGCAATAGGGTATTGTAAATTCACCACCGTACGATTTGATCCGTTTCCTGTTGCAGCCTCTATGTCTATCCACGCAAGTGAGGTACCATTTTTTTCAGGAGACCTAGGGGAACGCTGGGTGGGTGGAAATTTGTTGATCCACTGAGATTCCAGAACTTTCCACCACAGAAATGTGAGGAAAATGTGTTTTTTTTGTCAAATTTTTAGGTTTGCAAGGGACTCTGGGTAAAAAAACCTGGGGGTAGGCAGACGAGTCACCCCATCCTGAATTCCCCTGGGTGTCTAGTTTTCAAAACTGTATAGGTTTGATAGGTTTCCCTAGGTGCTGGCAGAGCTACGGCGCAAAAACAAAAGGTAGTCTTTTTGTCCAAAACGTGCTAGATTTCACTGGGAAATTGAGGTGCGACCATGTTGCGTTTTGCGCTGTTTCATGTCGCAGCCACTATGCCTACCCACGCAAGTGAGGTACCATTTTTTTCGGGAGACCTGAGGGAACGCTGGGTGGGTGGAAATTTGTTGATCCACGCAGATTCCAGAACTTTCCACCACAGAAATGTGAGGAAAATGTGTTTTTTTGGTCACATTTTTAGGTTTGCAAGGGACTCTGGGTAACAAAACCTGGGGGTAGGCAGACGAGTCACCCCATCCTGAATTCCCCTGGGTGTCTAGTTTTTAAAAATGTATAGGTTTGCTAGGTTTCCCTAGGAGCTGGCAGAGCTACGGCGCAAAAACAAAAGGTAGTCTTTTTGTCCAAAACGTGCTAGATTTCACTGGGAAATTGAGGTGCGACCATGTTGCGTTTTGCGCTGTTTCATGTCGCAGCCACTATGCCTACCCACGCAAGTGAGGTACCATTTTATTCGGGAGACCTGGGGGAACGCTGGGTGGGTGGAAATTTGTTGATCCACGCAGATTCCAGAACTTTCCACCACAGAAATGTGAGGAAAATGTGTTTTTTTGGTCAAATTTTTAGGTTTGCAAGGGACTCTGGGTAACAAAACCTGGGGGTAGGCAGACGAGTCACCCCATCCTGAATTCCCCTGGGTGTCTAGTTTTCAAAAATGTATAGGTTTGCTAGGTTTCCCTAGGTGCTGGCAGAGCTACGGCGCAAAAACAAAAGGTAGTCTTTTTGTCCAAAACGTGCTAGATTTCACTGGGAAATTGAGGTGCGACCATGTTGCGTTTTGCGCTGTTTCATGTCGCAGCCACTATGCCTACCCACGCAAGTGAGGTACCATTTTTTTCGGGAGACCTGGGGGAACGCTGGGTGGGTGGAAATTTGTTGATCCACGCAGATTCCAGAACTTTCCACCACAGAAATGTGAGGAAAATGTGTTTTTTTGGTCAAATTTCTAGGTTTGCAAGGGACTCTGGGTAACAAAACCTGGGGGTAGGCAGACGAGTCACCCCATCCTGAATTCCCCTGGGTGTCTAGTTTTCAAAAATGTATAGGTTTGCTAGGTTTCCCTAGGTGCTGGCAGAGCTACGGCGCAAAAACAAAAGGTAGTCTTTTTGGCCAAAACGTGCTAGATTTCACTGGGAAATTGAGGTGCAACCATGTTGCGTATTGCGCTGTTTCATGTCGCAGCCACTATGCCTACCCACGCAAGTGAGGTTCCATTTTTTTTGGGAAACCTGGGGGAACGCTGGGTGGGTGAAAATTTGTTGATCCACGCAGATTCCAGAACTTTCCACCACAGAAATGTGAAGAAAATGTGTTTTTTTTGTCAAATTCTTAGGTTTGCAAGGGATTCTGGGTAACAAAACCTGGGGGTAGGCAGACGAGTCTCCCCATCCTGAATTCCCCTGGGTGTCTAGTTTTCAAAAATGTATAGGTTTGCTAGGTTTCCCTAGGTGGTAGCAGAGCTACGGTGCAAAAACAAAAGGTAGTCTTTTTGTCCAAAACGTGCTAGATTTCACTGGGAAATTGAGGTGCGACCATGTTGCGTTTTCCGCTGTTTCATGTCGCAGCCACTATGCCTACCCACGCAAGTGAGGTACCATTTTTTTCGGGAGACCTGGGGGAACGCTGGGTGCGTGGAAATTTGTTGAACCACGCAGATTCCAGAACTTTCCACCACAGAAATGTGAGGAAAATGTGTTTTTTTGGTCAAATTTTTAGGTTTGCAAGGGACTCTGGGTAACAAAACCTGGGGGTAGGCAGACGAGTCACCCCATCCTAAATTCCCCTGGGTGTCTAGTTTTCAAAAATGTATAGGTTTGCTAGGTTTCCCTAGGTGCTGGCAGAGCTACGGCGCAAAAACAAAAGGTAGTCTTTTTGTCCAAAATGTGCTGGATTTCACTGGGAAATTGAGGTGCAGCCATGTTGCGTATTGCGCTGTTTCATGTCGCAGCCACTATGCCTACCCACGCAAGTGAGGTACCATTTTTTTCGGGAAACCTGGGGGAACGCTGGGTGGGTGAAAATTTGTTGATCCACACAGATTCCAGAACTTTCCACCACAGAAATGTGAGGAAAATGTGTTTTTTTTGTCAAATTTATAGGTTTGCAAGGGATTCTGGGTAACAAAACCTGGGGGTAGGCAGACGAGTCACCCCATCCAGAATTTCCCTGGGTGTCTAGTTTTCAAACATGTATAGGTGTGCTAGGTTTCCCTAGGTGCTGGCAGAGCTACGGCGCAAACACAAAAGGTAGTCTTTTTGTCCAAAACTTGCTAGATTTCACTGGGAAATTGAGGTGCGACCATGTTGCGTTTTGCGCTGTTTCGTGTCGCAGCCACTATGCCTACCCACGCAAGTGAGGTACCATTTGTATCGGGAGACCTGGGGGAACGATGGGTGGGTGGAAATTTGTTGATCCACGCAGATTCCAGAACTTTCCACCACAGAAATGTGAGGAAAATGTGTTTTTTTTGTCAAATTCTTAGCTTTGCAAGGGATTCTGGGTAACAAAACCTGGTGATAGGCAGTCGAGTCACCCCATCCTGAATTCCCCTGGGTGTCTACTTTTCAAAAATATATAGGTTTGCTAGGTTTCCCTAGGTGCCAGCAGAGCTAGGGCTCAAAAACAAAAAGTAGTCTCTTTGTCCAAAGAGCGCAAGATTTCACTGGGAAATTGAGGTGCGACCACGTTGCATTTTGCGCCATTTCCTGTCGTAGGCACAAGGCCGACCTACACAAGTGAGGTACTGTTTTTATCGAGAGACCTGGGGGAACGCTGGGTGGGTGGAAATTTGTTGATCCACACAGATTCCAGAACTTTCCACCACAGAAATGTGAGGAAAATGTGTTTTGTTTGTCAAAATCTTAGTTTTGCAAGGGATTCTGGGTAACAAAACCTGGTGGTAGGCAGTCGAGTCACCCCATCCTGAATTCCCCTGGGTGTCTACTTTTCAAAAATGTATAGGTTTGCTAGGTTTCCCTTGGTGCCGGCAGAGCTAGGGTGCAAAAACTACAGGTAGGCACTTTGCCAAAAAAGGGTCAATTTGTAACTGCAAAATTTAGGTGTGACCACGTTGCATTTTGCGCCGTTTCCTGTCGCAGGCACAAGGCCGACCCACACAAGTGAGGTACCATTTTTATCGGGACACTTGGGGTAATTCATATTTGTAAATCAACTGTTATTACCAATTGAGCGTTCATGCATTTCTCCCTTTCAATGAAAGACATTGTGTAAAAAAAAAATCTTTTTGAAAAATGACCAATAATTCTCATGCTAGTATGAGTATTCCCAATTTTGAAAATGTGCAATTATATACTGTTTCTGAACTCTATAATTTGTACCCAATTCAGAAATACATAGGTGTCTTTCATACAGATTAGTCCATGTATACATTTTCCAAGACAAAGTGCTCTATACCCAGTAAATGAAAAAATACCATTGCAAGTTGCTGCTCAGTTTTTGGATCTGGGTTCGTCGGGTTCTTTGTGAAACTACAAGTCCTATATATCCCCACAACCAGGAAGGTCTAACGGATGTAACGGTATATTGCTTTCCAAGAGCTGTCAAAATTAGAAAAAGTTATAGGTGAAAACGTTGAGACAAAAGGCTGTTTTTTTCAAAATAATTTCAATTATTCCAATATCTAACTGTTAGTTTCTATAACGAAACCTTCATGGATTTAGACAAATAACCCCTTTCTGAATTCAGAAGTTTGTCTACATTTCGAAAATGTAAAGCTTTCCAGGATCCATTATTGCTTTCAAACTCATTTCTACCATTAACTGGAAGGAGGTGAAAAGCTCTAAAAATAGCAAAAATAGGCTATGTCCCAGAAAAAAGCCAAAACTGAGTGAAAAATTTCGGTTCTCTGACAAAAGACTGTCATTCCCTAAAAGCTGAGAAAATGGAGATTTCAGCCCCACAAACCCTTTTTTGATAACATTTTCAGGGAAAAACCCAGAGGCTTTCATTTGCAGCCCATTTTTCCCATTTTTCTGAAAAAAACAAAAAAATCACTATATTTTGGTTAATTTCTGGGACCCCTCCAAGGGAATCCACAAACCCTGGGCGCTTTTAGAATCCACATGATGTTGGAAGAAAAGGACGCAAATTTGGCGTGGATACCTCATGTGGTCAAACAGTTACAAGGGCCTAAGCGCGCACTACTCCAAAACGCAAAAAAAAGCCTTAGCACAGGAGGGGAAAAGGCCTAGCAGCGAAGGAGTTAATCCACACAAAGGGTTGTTGTTCCATTTTATAAATCTGTTCCTTTGCTTTTTAGATCTATCCTTCACTGTGAGGTTTCTTTGTTTCTTCACGCCGCTTATGGATGTTTGTTCCATTTACTGTGAATTCCTGCTCCATGAATCTTGCCCTGAGAGCTCTGGGCTCCATCGTTTTTTACTAATAGTTGTTTTATGTATTGACTTCCTATAAGCAATTTATGTATTTTGTTATAACTATGCATTACTTACCTGCATAATTAAGGTTTTATATCCCAATAAAATGAAACAACATGTATCATCCAGTTGTCTATTTCTACCCTTGTGTCTGCATATTGTACTTGCTTGGTAGTGAGGAGCTTATTCTTTCCCCTCTTTATATCTAGACTTTGTTGCGTTATTCATGAAAAAGTTTGCAAGCAGTGGGTTTAGCTCTTTGATAGTTGACGTTTTCCCCTGTACCCCTGCCTGGGTATCAGTTATGGGGCCCCCTTATGTGTGATTTTTTTTAGCAAATGCCTTGGAAGCCAGAGGTCCCCTTACAGAATGTGCCCCAAACATCTTTATGTCTGTGCCAGTCTCCTGCATGGCCCAAGGGTACCCATCTATCAATGGTAGGTGAAGAGACTGCTTGGTGGGGCTATTTGGGCTTCCTCATGGCAATGAGTAACTGCTTTTCCCCAGGGAAGCTAATGTCTTCCGTCATTGCTTTGCACGCCTTAATACTACGGACCACGCATAACTTGGATAGCGAAACAGCAGGGTGGTAGTTCATTGTGTGCGTCTGGATGTGTGTAAGGCAACCCCGCCTGTGGTGACTACTCTACCTGTTAAGTCCAGGACGTTTGACATCTGTCTACAGGATACCAGTCATAGCAGTGTAGCCAGTTTTGCTGACATCTCTTTTCAGGAGAGGTATTTGTGGTTGGGCCAGGAAAGAAACAGATTTAGGGTCTTTGTTAACATCCCAAAGGGTCGAATAATTTGGTTACGGAGGTAAGGATAATTGAATAGCCATAAACAGTTTACAGGCCAGTGGGTGTCCCACTGAGATTGCAGATTGGAAGTTATTGATTTACCTATGCGCCATGCTGTCTGAAACTAGGGAAACAAGGAAGTTTAAGATATGGACAATGTCTGTCCCCATAGTATCAATGTGTCTCTGCTGACACCAACCCATCCATCAAGATCAAGCTGATCTGTAGCGTTTGATCGTGCTGTCAGCCCACGCCCTGGAGAGTAAAGGCGTAGCCTGTCTTGAGAGGCCTGGGACTTTTCAACATTCCCTGTAATCCACCACTCCACAAGTTGTAGAGTGCCATCCAGCACCAGGGGTGGGGGTTCCTCGAGGGATCCTTGAAGGGACCTGGGAACAAGGTTAGACGGATTGGAGATCCAAAGAAAGCTCCATCAGAACTGGACATCACACTTGAGGATTTCCCGGTTGGAGTCACGACCACCAGCTCATTTCTGAACGTGTGCCAAGAGAATGGGGGAAACGCATATCCCACTTCCACCTCCCTATCTTGTAGGAAGACGTCAATCATCTGTGCATTGGGATCCGATCGCATGCTGAACTACCTGACTTGGTGGTGGTCCAGGCAAGATGCAAGGAGGTCCCCAGTGAATAGACTCCATTTGGTCACAAGTGCTTGGAACACCGATGGGTCCAGGTTCCAAAGACTCACATCCTGCAAATATTGTGACTGCCAATCTGCTACTTCATTGGCCTTCCCCAGGAGATGTTCTGAGGTCACTAAGATTTGATTTGTGAGGCAGTAGTCTCAGAAGCTCCAAGCCAGATCTGAGAAGGCCCTGGATCTCATTCCTCCCAGGTGGTGGATGTATCGGACGGCTGCCACTTTTTCCATCTTCAAGAGGATGCAGCCATGTGTTTTGTCTTTGGTCCAGCATTTCACTGCAAACAAACCTGCCATCCGTTCTGAGCTGTTGATGTGTAGTTGTTTTCGACAGCAGACCATTTTCCACCATTGGAGAATTCCCTGCATAGTGCCCTTAGCCTGTGCCGCTGGCGTCGGACTTGATTATTAAGTCCAGTGGGACCTGAAGATGGCTCACCCTTTCCAGGCTTCCTTCTGGGCAATCCACCACCAAATTGCCTCTTTGGCTTTTTTCGATAGACGGACACTCTGCTATGCTATGTTAATCAATACTAAATACAGCGCTAGAAGTCAGATGGAAAGGCGGCAAATCAGAATGTTTTAAGATGTTTTTCAAAACCTGTGAAGTCAGTGCATTAATGGATGTACAGGGGCAGCCAATTCCAATAGTAGGGGGCAAGATAAGAAAATGCCCGACCACTGTAATTTGATGTACGGATATGGCGTGGACATAGTAGAAGTTTATTTATCTTAAATTTCTTACTGGGTAATTAAAGGTGAGATTCGCTTGTAAATTGCTATGGCCTTTGCTGATAAGGGATTTTTGAGTCAAACACAGACGTTTGAACAGTGCTGTTTTCCTGTTGGGGAGCCAGTGAAGAGCTAAGTGAAGGGGTCAATGGAGCGCCTGGTGGCAGTTTTTGACCAGGCAGACCGCAGTATTCTCGACTACCTGCATTTTGGAGAGAAGGGATTCATTGGATGCTAGCATTAAAGCATTTCCATAGTAAATGCGACTGTTTATTAATGACTGTGTGAGAGTCTTCCTTGAACTTAATGGAAGCCACTGAAAAATTCTCCTAATGAGGCGCATTCTCCCAAAACAGGTGCCACGCATAAATAAAACCTGATCTTTCATAGATAGGTTTTCAACCAAAAGGACACCTGGAGTTCTAGCTGTTTGGCTCCAATCAATGTAGCGGAGATTTCCAAATAGAAGGATCTCTGTTTTGTCTCCATTTAGCTGAAGACCATTAAGAGACATCCATGTGGCGATTTTCCTCATGCAGACAATAAATCTATATTTGACACTTTCAAAGGAGATAACTATTTGGATGTCGTCTTCACAGGAAAGAATTTCAAGACCTGAAGGCTTGACTATCTGGGCAAGGGGTGCTACATAGATGTTAAAGAGTGTGAGGCTTAAGGAAGAGCCTTGTGGAACCCCCTTGTCCAGGGAGAGGATCTTGGATTGAAAGGTGCCAATGGAAACCATGTGGGTCCTAAAATTGACTAAGTCTTTGAATCAGTCAAGGGCACTTCCCTTGTATGTGAGTCCCTGTCAAAGGTAAAAGGCCTTCAGGCACTGGAGGTCCCGGTAGTGCATGGGTCCCAGGAAGATGGCCTGTATTGAAGATGATAAAAGCCCCACGATGTGCTTGATTTGCCACAGTTTTTCATAATTTATGTCTGATCTTGGTTATCTTCTGAGAGGGAAGACTCAAGGTGGCTCTAACCGAGTCCACCATGAACCCCAGGAATACTAGGGACTGTGTCAGGGACAGTACTGACTTCGCCCATTGGTGAGAAATCCCAGTAGGACAACAGTTGTCTGCAGCTGTTCTGACAGCTTTCTCGGGCATTGATCCATGAGGCAGATGTTGTCCAAGTACATGATGAGGCACATGCCCCTGGCCCTGAGGTGCTCCACCACCCGTTTCATGACCTTGGTGAAGCACCAAGTCGCTGAGGATAACCCCAAGGGGAGAGTCATGAACTTGAAAGTTTGGAATCACCAGTGGAACTCTAGGAGCCGATGATGTGGCAGGTAGATCAGGATTACACGGTATGCATACCATCAAGTCAGGTGGCAGACGTTCTCGCAGGAGGTGGATTCCCCCCATTTTGAAGTGGCGGAAGACAAGCAACTTGTTGAACTCCCTGAGATTGATGACTGGGCATTGGCCCCCATCCCTCTCCTCCACTAGAAAGAGGTTGCTGAGAAAACTGGTAGGGTGGACGGATGCATGGGATTTAGCCCCTTTGGAGAGTAGGTCCACGAGCTCTGCATCTACTAGGGTGGCCTCTGGTTTGGAGAAGGAAAGGGGGATGGGGAGGGGCAGTTTGGAACTGGGACCCATAAAATTATATTTGGACCCTTAAATCATTTGAAGGACTCAGGAATCTGCTGTCACCGCCTTCCAGTTGTGAGTGAAATCTGCCAATCTGTCCATCAATTGTTCATGGGAGAAAAGGTTTACACTAACTCTGAGAGGTACTGGGGTTGCTGCTTCCTCTGGGAACTTCTCTGGAGCCTCATTAGTGAGAGGAGCCTCTAGTGGGATAGAACTCACCGAATCTGGAGGAGTCCTGCTATTGTCCTTGTTTAAATGTGTGGCCTCTGGAGGGGGCATGATACTGGGAGCAGCCAGCTGAGTGTCCCTCCCTCGACAAGCCCCAGAAAAAATCCAGCGTGCACAAATATTTTAATAGAGGCTTGGACTTTGTTGGGCCAATTAAAATTGGCCACAAACTAGCAAAATTCCCTTATAAAAGTGTTGCCAAATAGTCCCCCCTGTGTGATTTGGCCCGCTTTTGAAGTCGCCAGGCCCCCCAGCTTCAGGTCTGTTTTGATTAGAAGAGACCTTTGCCGCTCCATGGAAAGGGCGCAGTTGTCATTTCCCAGAAACATAATGGCTTGTTTAGCCTACCCAGATAGGACTTCCAGAGATATTAGGGATACTGACACTTTGGCATCCTCGGCCATGTCAAGGATCTTGGTCAGGGGGCCGGATATATCGAGGAGTTTATTTTGACATGACCGCCAGGATTGGTTCATCCCTTTCTTAGGGTCCCGGATGTACTTGGCCAGGAAGGTGGCCATCCTGGCATGTATTTCAGGGGTTAGTGCCACATTGTCATTCAGCGATGGACGGGACACTCAGGCCGGAGGTGAATACGTATTTCCTTGTCCAGGGTCTTTGAATTCTCCCTGCCACATATGCAGCTACTTTCTCTGCCGGGGTGCATTCTGCAGAGTGTGGGTGTATTAAGTCCTCAGGATGTGAGACCCTAAGTCTCGGGCACCCTTTACCTAGATGGGTTCGCCGCCTGGCGTTTTCGTGCCAACCGACAGTCATCAGGTTCGTTATCCCCATCAGAGGCTGTGGGGGTCTCATCACCATCTAGGGGGTCTGGAGAGGAGGACTGTACAGTTATGTCCACAAGATACCAGTCCAGGGTCCCAGAGGGTGAGCATTACCTATAAATGCTCTTTTGGGCCTGTAAAAACTATTGAGGTAGACACTAGGGTCATGCACGTGCTTTGAGTTTGTCTCTGTGGGCCTTGCGTCAGGCTGCCCTAGAGATAGGGTGAGAAAGCAAAAGACACACAGTTGATGGACGGAATGCAGAACGAATCAAAACATTCACCCCAGTCAAGAGATCTGGGTTGAATCTGACATTCTTCTGCTCACCATGCCACGCCAGTTCAGACCTGGCCATATGCAAATCAGTCTTGATCCTGTGCCTCATGGGAACAGTCCAGCCCAAACCGCCAAGCCAGGTCCTCCCTGGATCAGAAACAAGCATCTGTTGTGTAGGAATCTAGGACCCTAGTGTAATTTTCCCGATTCATGCCCATATATAGATATAAATTACCCAATCCTTTTATTGGCATAGAAATCATTACCATATTTAGACTGAGCCTATGCAGCCCAAATACAGCATGGCTTCTTCCACTAAGTTCCGAGAATCAACAACGATTTCTTAGAAAAACCCGCCTTCAGCAGCTAGGGACTTCCCCTTGCCTGAATGCTAATTCATCTAGGAAATCATGGAGTTTTCAAAGAACTGAGTCTTTGATGAAGTTATTATGTCCAATCATACGTCAAACTCGGCACCTTTAAGGTATAAATATGCCTACATTTGCCCAGACAAACACACGGTGGTTTGGAGCAGTTCGACTATCTACTTGCCCGACGCGCCCTGCTGCAGCAAGTACCGACGGAAGCCGACCCTCCAGCTGACACACTGAGAGACGCTGTCTTTTCTCTTGCCAAGAAATCCAGCTCCAGTGTTTCCAGGCTACCCTTGCGGGTTGCTGGGAAATCGAGTCCTGAGACAGAGATACAAGACCTCCTTCATTCTAAAACCAAGGTACGGAGCTGATTAGACCCTTAGAGAATTCTTGGAATAGATTCTTGGCAAAGAATACTAAACTTAGGCTACACCTCACTTACTTCTTCCCTTGTACTAGACTTAGGTTAGGTACACCGGGGTAGGCATATTCTAGAAGCACCAGTTGAGTACTTTTAGTCATTATTTTATCACTGTATGTATTTTATGTATTTTATGGCTTAGAAACCATATCATGCTTTTACAGTATTATTTTATAATACTCTTCGTGCTGTACACTTTGTACTTTATAACCAGTATTACGATTGTAGCAGTGCATTTCTTATGCTTGATAAAGAAGACGGTTCAATAAATACTTTTTATTGAAAACGCCTGTCTCTCCATTTCTCAGCACCTCTGGTGAAACGAAGCATGCACGATTGACTGAGTAAAATAGCTATCTATTGTTTCCCCGACTCTAGAGATTGATTGGGAAACAAAGTTTTCATGTTTATGCGGTTGTCAGAAACTAATCCCTTCTTGTGAATTTGAGAACATTTCTAGTGACCTCTGAGCTAGCTAGCACTCACAATTAAGTTTAATATATTCGGTAGAGACCTAGTCGAACTCAGTCCTACGTCTAAACTACAGGATATATTATTCCAATGTGCAGAGCCTACTGGGAATATAGGAACTACACTACATGGCGTCCAACGTTTGGTAAGGCGATAATTTAACGCTAGATACTAGAGTAACTCAGTCGTGCTTTTCACACAGGCCCCTTTTTCCCGTAAAAACTCCAAAAGACGTCTGGAGTGGGTAAGAAGGATAATATCCGCCAAAACTGAGTAGGAGGAAAAATCCTATGTATTAGTTTTTGGTTTGTTCAACGTTGAAGGATACAGTGTTCCAAAATATTGTGCACCTAATCTTTGTTTCCTTGAAACTTGTTCTGCAAACTCTTCAGTCAAACAAAATAATGAATAGTGACGAAGAATTAGCTGCAGCTGCAGCTCAAGCAGTTTTAGATGACAGAAATCTCCTACAGAATGACCCGGATGTTATAATGATCCCGGTAAATGTAAGAAAAACTATAACTTACAAACTCATAAACAATGGAGTATCATCGAGAGGTGGTAAAGTAATCTTTGTTATAGAGGCACATGAATATCGGCAGACAGAAGTATTCTATTCATGGATTCAGTTTCCTCCAGCAGATGCAGGAACACACGAGTTTCACTACTACAAAGTAGATGAACCACCAATGGAATACGTTCCTTACGAGGACGTTGAAATTCCATTAACTTACCAAGAGCATCAGCTCTGGTTTAAAGGCGTCCTGCAACATGAAAATCACATAACCAGGCTCGGTCCACTAGGTAGACCAGGAGCGACATGGCCGGTACTAGCCAGCTATACACCACATCCTGACATTGAAAACATGACAGGTCCAGAACTGTTAGTACAGCTAAAACAATTAATTAAAATACATAGACAATTGGTTCAATATTTCATGCAGACCTTAACAATCCAACCTACTGTGAGGATTCCACAGCACACCCCTCACCAGGGGAACACAAACAAAATCACACCACAGACTATACAATCAGTCATTGGTAAATTACCAGCAAAAAGGGAACAAATTCCGTTCTGGTTAGCTCAGAAAATTACTCAAGTTGAGGCAGTATTCCCTGATAGTACACCTCATAAGAAACACAGAATTCTGACAATCTGTTTACCAATGGGGATAGCACCACATATGGAGGACTGTGACACTTGGGACACAGTCTTTGCTTCAATCTACACAAAAACACATGGTGTTCCGTCTATGGCGGTAATACCAGACGTCCTAAGACAGATTCAAAATGAATACGGACCAGAAACTGCCTTAAATCTTGGTATGAAATTACTAAAAGATTTCAAACAGGTCTCGTCTATATTATTAGCCAACATTAAAGGTGAAGCAGCATCAGTGGCAATCCACCAGAAGCTAAAAGAAACAGATATTACTGAGCAACCGTATGAGCTTGCCAGAATTATTGAAAAATCCTATGAAGAACTAGGTAGAGATAGTTTGGGTGGTAAACCATTAAAACCACAACTAACAAAAAATCCTGAAAATGTTTTTATTAAAAATAATCTCACTACTCCTAAAAAAAAAGTGGGAAAACACGAAACGAACACTTCCTAAAGAGAAGCATTCCCAGTCCAGAGGAAGATCTCCCCAGTGGGGAGGTAGGTCTCCCCAATGGGAGCCCTCTGAAAAGAGGTCCAACCTTCGAAAATGGGATAGCTTAAGAAAATCTGATAGATATAAAGATACTGATACACGTTCCTCTCGTACCTTTCAGACTTCCTTGCAGAAATCAGAGAGGACGATCAGAACAAAAAGAAGAAAGCGTGAAGTCTAAAGATGAACAGCACGTTCCAAAAAATAAGAAAACTCAATTCACCAAGAAGGGAATGGGCCCAGACAATGCTAGACAGCGCAGCAGAAGCAACCATAGTTCGCAAGATCCTGAAGGATCATCTGGAGACAGTGGACTTGAATGAATGCATTCAAGTTGAAACTGCCAACACCAGGGTTATTGTACCTCACAAGTTATATGAAGTAACACTCCGGATGGAGGGGGACATAACTAGGAAAATAAAAGCACTCTTTTAGGACAAGCTATCTAAGGGTTATGACATTCTTCTAGCTGAACAAGACTGGCCACCTGAATTTGTCAGGGTGTGCTGATATGGCGAAGAGATAATTATGCCAGTCTTCTCAAATCACATTCCAATTCATAAAAAATACACATATGCCAGGAAATGGGCAGTAGCTCAGGCTCCAGCATTATATAAAAATCACGTAGAATGGGTTGAGGATTCTCCTCACCATAAAATCCAGTTAAAAAATCAACCAACAATGCAAAGGCAATATCCTGTAAAACAGGAAGCTAACAAACAGGTCAGGGAGATTTTAAATCAACTTGAATACCAAGGGGTGATTGAAAAATGCACCTCATCAATGAATAATCCTTTGTTTCCTGTCTCCAAACCAGACAATACAAATTGTCTAGTTTTGGACTACAGAAACTTAAACTCTTGTTGCAAAACTTTTGCTGTACAAAACACGCACAGTGCAGCACTGATGAATAACATTGTGCGTAAAAAATATAAAACCACATTAGATATTTCAAATGGGTTTTTCTGTCAAAAAATTACACCTGAAAGCAGGCACTAGACCGCTTTCTCGATCATGGGGACACAGCGACAATTTTGCTGTCTCCCCCAGGGATTCAAGAATAGTCCAAGGTTATTTTCAGCCAGAGTAACGGAGTTACTACAAATGTACGATGATGAGGCATTATCTTATGTCGATGACATCTATCTTACAGACGATGATTTGGACGTGCACTTGAAAAGAGTTAACACCATAATACTTGGGTTCGCTTCTGAAGGGTATAAATTCAATTTGAAGAAATCACAAATTGCCCACCTTAACGTCCTATTCTTAGGATACTAGTTATCGAGTGAAGGCAAGAGCCTGGCAGCAAACTTCCTAGAGAAATGTGCACTGCTCCATCCTACGAAAACGCTGAAAAACGTACAATCAATTCTAGGTTTCCTGAATTTCGGAGGAAGAACTTATGTTCTAAATTACGCAGAAAGGGTTAAACCTCTCTACGAACTAATCAAACCTGATTTCAAACAAACAAATTGGACTCAAAACCATACAGAAATTTTGCGTTCAGTGCAAACAGACATGTTAGCAAAAACACAGTTAGAAAAAAGTGATAATGCGCGCAATCTTGTGATCCGAATCATCCCAGGGAGATGCAGATTCACATACCTGACCTTTAATGAAGGTGAAAGGGTACCAATAGCATACAAATCACACTTGTACACACAAGCGGAAATAAAATTCACTTCTACAGAAAAAGTTCTGACAGTGGTTCAAACTGCAGTAGCAAAAGAGAGAGCTCTCGCGCAGGGTAAACGCATAATGATCGTTACACCTGTACCTGCCTTAGAGGCAGTGACGAAAGCAAGCATTCCCAATGCTAAGGCTTTACATCTGAGATGGATACAATGGGTTAATTCTCTTGCTGCAACAGACGTTGAATACGTATTTGACCCCTACTTGAAGACACAAGAATTCCTACAATACGAACACAAATGTCCTCTGCCGACCGAAATTCTGCCTCTAGAACATTACGGATGTATAATCTATACAGACGGATCAGCACAGCCCGCAATTGGGGGTAAACAAGTCTATAGTGCTGCAAGCTGCATGCGCGATTGTTAAAGGTCGCTGGCGCGAAGGTAAAGTTCGACCTATGGTCACTAAAACTCAATCACTCGGAGACTGTACAGCTCAGCGAGCTGAACTACAGGCTTTCAAGATGGCACTTGAAAATACCGATCGCGAATTCCCCACACTCATAGTGTGCGATTCGTACTTCTGCGTTGAATATTACAACGAGCACTTGCAGAACTGGGTTCAAAACGGTTTCAAAAATACAAAAGGTGGCACAATTAAGCATAAAAAGCTTTGGGAGCAAGTAGTTCTATTACAGAAAGAAGTACAAAAGACTCACGTGATACATACACTGAGTCATCAGCGCGATGGCGTTCACATTGCAGGGAATTCATTGGCTGATGACACCGCAAAGGCAGCTGTGCAAACGGCTTCCGTAGCTACAATCGCTCGCTCGAAAAAAGTAATAGACGGTAAAACGTTACTAGCAGTAAAAGCCTCAATGAAAGGCAGCTATGCAGCGTTACCTCTAAACTATCCACTCACATATACATACATGATTGATGCAAACTCCGTTCCTTTTGCTCGAATCCCTGGAGTGGGGGACAGAGTAATTCCAAACAGGAACAGGAGAGGTGCTTTGGTTCAAAAAGCACATATGGGAGAGGGTCTGAGACATCGAGGGATCTTAGAATCTCTAATAGAATTATAAGAGATGTGCTGGTGGCAGGGAATGAGCGTCGAAGTTTACAAATTCGGAATTAACTGTGACACCTGTTACAAAGATCACAGCTTCGAAAACCACCAGGTACCTGACTACAGTATAGCCAGCCCAGTTCAGACACCATTGTTAGATAGCATTAGACTATCTACACGCAGACGTCACCATGGACAGATGCGGTCCCACAACTACTAGGACAAGATTTATTTGGATGTGGCCCCAGCGCTCGGCTGACGCCAGAACTGTTAAAAAGGATCTGCGAGTCTTTATCGGCACATACGCAATCGGCACGCTACACTCTGACCAGGGTCCTGCGTTTAGCTCTCGAGTTTACAAAGAGGCCATGGCTAGCTTGGGCGTTGCATTGCGGTATTCTAGTCCCTTCCATCCTGAGGGTAATGCGGTAGTGGAAAGAAAGAAACGTGACATAAAGCAATCCATAACAGCTAAGGTATTAGGTTTGGGTGATGGGTAGGTCAAACATCTAATAAGTGTCCAACGTAGTCTTAATAATCTGCCAAGAAATTCTCTGGGTGGAATCACTCCATATGAATTACTGTTTGGTACTAGAATGATAATCGAAGACCTCGATTGTCAAACTTCAGTGGTGGAACAAAAACCCTTTGATGTCAATGATTGTTTGGCTGTTTTACATGACTTAAATGAAATAAGAAGAAGTCTGAGTAACACAATACAGAAGCAAACGACCACTGAAGAAAAACCACCGCAAGACCTGTCTGGATTCCAAAGATTGGGGATCTAGTCAGGGAAAAGCTCGCGGTAAAGAAGGAATTTGGGCCTTCTTACAGAAAAGCAGTACCTGTCTTAGCTATCCACGGAACAAGATCAGTATTACTACCGCCCCTTGCTGGTAAAAGGGAGAACAGAGTTGTGTCCATCGACCTGGTCAAACCACATCATGTGGCCGATAATAAGTAGTAGGCCCAGTGGACTCCCAAGAAGTAGCAGACGACCAAATCTTGCTACAATACAAGAGGTTCAAACTGAAAGACTTATCACCTTTGATAAACCTGCAGTAAGAAAAGAAGGACTATGCAACAAAGCCATGGAACTTGTCCCTCTGGATACCCAAATAACAGTTTGTCAAGAAACACCTGTCTACAATGATATAGCATCTGACTATACCAACATGGCAAAAGAAGAAACAGCTCTAGCGCTTTCAAGTAATCCGGATGCAATTCCAACAATTGACAGAACTGCCTCTGGCTATTTTATCAACTTTGATACATTTTCTAAGGATCCCAGTGAACCTGAAAATATGCCAGCAAATAAAACTTTCAAAGAAAAAATAACAGAACTCTTTCATCAACTTGAAAAAACATATCTGGTTTCACCATGGGTTGAATTTTGGATTGTGTTAGGTCTACTTTTCCTCCTGCTCTGGCTCATACTGGTGTTAAGTTTGGGAAGGATGGTAGATGGAAAATACAGTACAATGGGCACAGCAAGTAAGAAAATCAACTTGGTCCTGAAACCTCACAAATTATCTCATTGTGAAAGAAGAGACCTGTCATCAGTAAACATCACAGCCGTTCCTATACCTGGTGGTATAGCATGGGACAGAACTGATTATGACATTTATGGCCGGGTGGAACTGCTGAAGATTCTACACCAGTTGAAGGTTTCTTTAAGTGACTTTGTCGCACCCAGAACATTTTCTGATGATTGAGACTTTAAAACTGTTAACAACATGATGATAGATTTAGAAATGTCAGCTAAATTTACAGAAAAGTGTGCGCAGCCACAGTTGCACTCAGTGAACAATCTCAACAATCTAAACAAATATATTTGAACAATAGAATCTTGTTCTCTATTTGGCGTGCATCAGGTGAAAAGGCCCTGCTAGACCTTTAATCTTAAAGCGTGAAAAGTGATCCTGGGTCCCTCCCCAGGAGAAACCGTGCACAGCACTAGTCACTCGATGAGTGTGATCAAGTGTAATTTATATAACATTAACAAAGCTAAGGCTTGAATTCAAATTTTTCAAAACGGTAACAACTTAAACACAATGTATTATTCAATGTAGCACAATGATGAGGGAATCTTCAATTGTCAATCAAAATCTTGTTTATTCCATGTTCGTGGAAATAGTCACAAATTCCGAGGCAGTTATCATCATTTTTCAATAAAATTCCCAATGCATTTCGGGCTTCACAAAACGCCCTTCATCAGGGAACTCTATAAATTATAATTATACATCATTAGTCTTGAGAAAATGCAGCGTGATTCACAAGGTTTAACAATTGCGGTCAGAAAAACCTTGTGAATCACGCTGTATTTTCTCAAGACTAATGATGTATAATTATAATTTATAGAGGCCCCTGATGAAGGGCGTTTTGTGAAGCCCGAAATGCATTGGGAATTTTAATTGAAAAATGATAACTGCCTCGGAATTTGTGACTATTTCCACGAAGATGAAGTAAGCAAGATTTCTTTTGACAATTGAAGATTCCCTCATCATTGTGCTACATTGAATAATACATTGTGTTTCAGTTGTTACCGTTTTGAAAAATTTGAATTCAACCCTTAGCTTTGTTAATGTTATATAAATTACACGTGATCCGCTCATCGAGTGACTAGTGCTGTGCACAGTTTCTCCTGGGGAGGGACCCAGGATCACTTTTCACACTTTAAGATTAAAGGTCTAGCAGGGCCTTTTTACCTGATGCACGCCAAATAGAGAGAAAGATTCTATTGTTCAAATATATTTGTTTAGATTGTTGAGATTGTTCACTGAGTGCAACTGTGGCTGTGCACACTTTTCAGTTTACACATCGTCCTGCCCAGCAGCCAGCACCTGCACCACCCTGAGTACAATCACACACATGAATATGGCTACATTTGATGACATCTTACATCTCACAGAAAATAAGGCTCACACAAAAGTCTACTCTGCTGCAGAAGCAGCGGATATCTATGGGCTCATCAAGGAGGTCAGGAAATTTGATGTCACTTCGGGCCCGGTCCAACAACAAATCAAACAACTTGAGTACCTCATGCGCCGCGAAATCAATCAACTCCTGCATGCCACAACTCTTATTCAAGATCATCGCGCTAGCCGAATCCCTCGCGGGCTTCGCCTAGCGATTAAACCCATGTTATTTAAAATGAATAAAAAATTCATGGAGAAATGGCATGCCATTTTAAATAAATGCTCCCTCGATCTAATATTGCTTATCGTAGGGGAGTTGTCACAAGTTTTGATTGGACTTGAATCTGAAATTAAGGACTTACAGGCCATCCTAACACAACGAATGGAAACAGAAATATGGTCCACCACCCTTGAGAAAATTAATGGCAGACTCGACCTTTATGCTAAAGAAATACATGAGCGAAAGGTGAGAAAGTTTCCCCACGACACGATCGACTATAAGCTCGATGAAGTACACTCGTGGGCTGAAGTATACGCGCAAAAACGCACATGGCAGAAGCCTGGTAAAAGTTCATCTGAAGAGAGTGTTGTTTCTGTAACGGATACTCAGATGTCCCGTCCTCCAGTACCATCTAATACAGACACTTCGACATCATCTTCAGAAAGAAGGGAAATCCCGGGTGGTTGTTCCACCAGCTCAAAGGTTTCTTTTTTGTCCATCAGTCCCGCTGCCAACCAACCACCGTTAAACATCAACGTAGCCAAACCCGTAGAGGTCGCCGACACGGGCAAACCAAGTCAGAAAAAGCAACAGTAGTGGTCAATATTTCCTCTAAAACACTTACGCATCAACAAATGTCTGTCTTGAGCAAAGGATGCTCCTTTGTTCCTACTAATCAAGCTAGAAGTTTAGAGTCTCAAATTGACTTATTCAAGTTCACGAGAAAGTTAAGACTACGGCACTTTTTTTCAACAATTGAAACCACACAACCTAAAATGGATGAAGTGAAGTACCAGGAATTTAGACCAAAGAGTGCTTTTGTTTCTCCAATCTCCCACAAAACTATTGATCTCTTTGAGACACTGGTGAAACAGGACATTTCTAACATACCCCAGATTTCACACTCTCCATCTAACCTCAATCCTGGGGAAAGATCCGCTTTACGTTCATTACAAACCAACACATCCCTCCACTTCACTAAGGCTGACATGGGAGGTGCTCTAGTGATCATGGATAAAGGGAAATATGAACAGAAAGTTGGAAGCATGGTTCAGGATACCAACACTTATCTACCTTTACCCAGAGACCCGACCAATGAATTCTTGTTAACTCTTGATACCATATTGTCAAAGGCAATAGACATGAAATGGATCAGCACCAAAACAAAAACATACTTACTTACTAAATTTCCACGTCGACCACGTCTATACATGGTCCCAAAAATTCACAAGTCATTGACCGATCCCCCTCTGAGACCCATTGTCTCGGGATGTGGGTTCATTCATGACCCTCTTGGACGGTACTTAGATACCTTTCTACAGCCAATAGTTCAATCCAGCCCTACGTACATACAGGACACTACACATCTATTGAACATTCTTAGAGAAGTCACGGTCCCCGCAGACGAACAGATCTGGCTTTGCACAGTGGACGTAGTCTCATTGTATACTTCCATCCCCCATCTAGAGGGACTTGAGGCCATAGAATGGGCCCTTATGAGAGCTGATATCACCAGAGCCAATCGCATATTTCTACTTGAAATTCTACATTTCTGCCTGTTTCACAGCTACTTCCAATGGCAAGGACAGTTTTTTCTCCAGTCCAATGGCACATCCATTGGCTTTTCGGGAGCCCCCAGCTATGCTAAAATCTTTATGATGAAGTTTGAACAAGAATTCATTCTGTCACAACCTCAGTGGACTAAGAATCTGATAGCGTTTAAGCGCTACATTGATGATATTTTCATCATCTGGCGAGGACCACATACTGATCTTGAACATAACATCTTACATCTCAGTACCATCAACCCACGCATCCAATTTACCCACCAGATTGAGGCGCATCAGATTCCATTTCTGGGCGTTCTGATCACCATTTCCAATGGCAAAATACACACTTCTATTTTCACTAAGGCCACGGATCGTAACAACGCACTAGTGTACAATAGTTTCCACTCTTGGTCACTAAAGCGCCACCTGCCATATTCACAGTTCTTGCGCATCAAGCGCATTAACTCAGATGAAACCACTGGCATGCAAACGATTGATGTTTTCAAAGGCAAATACAAACAAAGAGGTTACTCAGATACAGTCATTGAACAGGCAGCCTCCAGGGTCGCTGCATTAAGTCGTGAGGATCTCTTACAAAAAAGATGCAAACCAACAACTACACCTAGAGAAGTATTTGTTTCAACCTTTTCAACCCAATCCAAACTGATGAAATCTATTATATTGAATAGATGGTCACTTCTCCAGTCAGAACCTGACTTTAAGGGAATGTTTAACACTCCCCCTCTGTTCTCATATAAGAGATCGCAGAACCTCAAAGAAATACTCAATAAAAATCCACCAGTAGCTCAAGTAACACACAAAGGATTGCTCAAATGCATGAACTGCTCGAATTGTAACAACGCCATCACTGGCAGAGTACTTCATCATCCAAGATCAGGGAAACCCATTCCATTGAAGTATAATGCCACATGTAACAGCCATCACGTGATATACTACATAAAATGTCCTTGCGACCTATACTATGTAGGCAAAACATAAAGAGCGTTACGCACACGCATCACTGAACATAAGAGTCGTATAAGAACTAACACGGTCAGTTCCCCAATAGCACAACCCTGCAACACAGACAAACATAACATAGCCCAACTAACATTTGGTGTCTTGGAGTTGGTGGAACCCAACTCTGAGTGAGACTTAACCAGGGTGCTTTCGCAACGCGAAACTCACTGGATCTCTTAATGCAATCTCTCACCCTCACAGGGCTTAATGACAAATTCGAATTAGCATGTTTCTTATAATCAGTCATGATCATTGAGACAGCATTACTGTTGTAATCATGCTTGTGTTAGACTATGTTGTTGATAGCCTTGTATGTATGTATGACTTAATTTTTCATATGCTCATTGACTAGATAATGCTCACACTGTGCTACCTATTCATGATTCATTATCTGTTACCCAATCAAATGTATCATCGACCTTGTAATCTGCTGTTTTTTAACACTTACGCAGTGTTTGCCCACAATTGAATTATGGACCCACTCCTGATGTGCTCGTACAAAGTACCAAACCACGGTTGTTTTATCACGCATCTTTTCGGTGTTTTCTTTCACAATCAGGTTTACTAACATTTCGTTTGTTGCTTCACACCTTTTCAACATGGCCGACAGTTTTCTGTGTTTCTTGTAGTCCTCTTTTCGTTTTGATTGTTACACACTCTCTTTATTGAGACGCCAGGTCCGCGGTATTCCGCTTGACTATCGACAGCCTTAGACGCTTGCTGTACACATTCATTAAACCACTATCGGTAAGCGGTTGAATTTTACATGTTCTGTGCGTGTGCACCACAAGCTGTTGGGACGTCTAATTATTGCTCGCTTTTACTCACAATAGAGGCCGTGACTGTCAACAAGTTCCTCTCCACGCGGAATTCGTAGCGTGCTGCGAAGAGTAAGTCCCCGACACAGCACCTCTTCGAACCTTTGTACTCACACTCACTACCCCATACTCACGGCTGGTTTGTTTTCATTTCATTAGAGACTGCGTTAGTCCATCACATCTTCCCTACGTAGATCCCATTCATTTCTTGCAAGGGTAAGTTCTCAACTACAGTATTTATTTTAAGCTTTGCACCAACACTCTTTCCTCGTGTTTCATTGTAAGGTTTGTTTATTCTATTTTTTTTTTTGTAAACATATTTTTATTGCAGAGTTAGAAACCACAGGATACAAACAATCAACCCGTGCCCCCGCGACACCCCACTGTCCAATAATAAATCCAAACTGTACACAGCCATTCAGCCCGCATCCCGGAGGCCGGGCGGCATGTTGATCCAAGCAATAGGAGAAAATCACAGTGCAAGTCCCACAGGGACCATGGTCGAAAAGCCATCGTACGTATCTGCTTTTCACCCCCCCCCCACAACAAAATCTCCGTCAGCCATCCCAAAACTAATGCAGTAACATCCCGCGCTTCGGGGCTCCCCCTAAGCGCCCCCGCCCCAACTCGCCTGGCCGCTCCCCCAGCCCTCCCCCACTGCCACAGCACGCAACCTCCCTAATAGAGCCTAGGCACCCAGGCTAGCCACCCCCTAATGGCTTCCGTCCCACCCCAAGTCCCATAAACCAGTCCCCCCCAAGGCCCCCCCCCCCTGGCAACTGCTAGGAGTACCCCTCGCCCTGTCGAGTTGGATGGATCTACCACAGCGCGGAAATTAGCTCTTCTGTGTGCGCCCCGTGGTGTCCACCGGCTCAGTTCTCTCCATCCCCGTCATCCACCATAGAGTCACGCAAGGCCTGCACCACCTGCTCCCATGCACGCGCCGCGTCCAGAACCCTCTCATTCCCCAACTTAACAGCCTGTTTCATCCGGAGCACACTCTCGCAAGCAGACCACCGCAGCAATTCATTCCTCCACCTACGCAGCGAGGGCCCCCCCCTGGACTTCCAGTGCCACGATATCTCCCTCTGCGCCAGTATCAGACCCAGGTCAATAAATTTGCTCGTCACCTTGGTGCGTTTGGTGTGCGGGAACCAGAGCAACAGGCACGCCGCCATATCAAAGTCCACCTCCCTGGCAGACACTTCATTCAGGAGTTCCCCTACCTCTGCCCAGTAGGTCCCCAATTGCGGGCACCCCCAAAACAAATGATCCATGTCCGCACCCAAAGACGAACACCGTGGGCATCGGGCATCCGGCACCCGGAAGTACCGCTGTAATTTCTCCGGGGTTAAATAGGCCCTATGAAGCACATAGAAATGCACTTGTTGAAAGCGCGCATTTCTCGTGCCCTTCCACGTACGCCGCAGGATGTGTCCCCACGCCGTATCCGGTATGGGGCGGCCCACACTCTCCTCCCATTTAGACTTGAGCCCCAGGAGCGGCTCCAGACCCTCATGCAGCATCCTATTATGGAGGCACGTCACAGCCTTAACCGTACCAGCTGCCATCACCACATATTGGCACGCCATAGTCGTCGTTGGTTCTACGAGCCCCCCTTTCCAGTGCTTCTGTACGGCAGCCACCACTGCCGCGTGTAGGAGGAACCCCCCGTCAGGCAGCCCAAACTGGTCCCGGAGCACCTCAAACGGTGCCAACGCCCCATCTATGTACAGGTCGCCCACCACCTGCAATCCCATCTCTTCCCAAGCCAGCAACGGGGACCAATCACCCCCGTGCGGCAAGGCCGTCAGCATGCCGATCGGAATCTCCGGTGCATAAGGCCGCGAAGCCCTCGCTCTCCGAAGGCTCCTCTGCCAACACAAACGGAGCGTCCTTTCCTCCACGGTGAGGGCCCGCAACTCAAGCCTCTGCTGCATGATAATATAGGACAACACATGGCGTTGCATCCCCCGATCCCGGTCCTCCTCCGGACCCCTGAACACCCTAGCCACGTTCTGTGTTAGAACCTGCAGCTGTGCCGCTAGGTAATACAGCTCAAAGTCAGGCACAGCCATACCCCCTTCCATCTTCGGGCGGAGGAGCGTGGTCAGGGCCACTCTACGGCGGCCATGCCCCCACAGAAAGCCAATAATCATCGACCTCAGGTCTCTGAAGACCCCTTGGGGAATCCATATGGGCAGCGTCCGGAAATAATAGAGAAAGCGGGGGAGTGCCACCATCTTCAGAAGGGCAATCCTGCCTAGAACCGTCAGCGGGAGGGTCGACCAGAAAGACAAGCTGCCCCGCAGTGCCCGGACACAACGACCAATGTTGCCCTCCAATAGGTCTGCGGTAGCGTGGTAAATGCGAACACCCAGATAGGTGAAACAAGATGGTTCCCACACCACGTCCAAGTCTCCGTCAGGAGCAGGTGAACCCGCTCGCAGCGGGAACACACAAGTCTTCGCCCAATTGACCTTAAGGCCCGACAGCCGGCCGAACTCCGACAGCAGCTCCATAGCACCGGCCAACGCCCGGGAGGTGTCAGCCAGGTACAGGAGCAAGTCATCCGCATAAAGCGATATATAATGCCACTGCTCGCCCCTGGCTATCCCCAAGTACACGACACCCGACCTCGCATGGACCGCTAAAGGTTCCATTGCCAGAGCAAACAACAGGGGAGACAGAGAGCACCCCTGCCGCGTGCCCCTGCCCACCGGGTACGCCGCAGACACCAGGCCGCCCAAACGTACTCTCGCCGTCGCCGATGCATACAAGACCCTTGTCCACCTGCGGAACCCCTCGCCCATACCAAACCTCTCCAAAACTCCGTCCAGGAACGGCCATTCCAAACTATCAAAGGCCTTCTCGATGTCTACAGATAGGACCGCAGGGGCACCCTCCCCGTCCAAGATGGCGTCCATTATCCCCACCAGTCGGCGAACATTCAGCGCCGTGCTCCTCGTGGGTATGAACCCGGCCTGGTCCCTATGTACCAGGCCCGTCATATACGGGGCCAGCCTGGTGGCCAGTATCCGGCTCAGAATCTTATAATCCACCGTCAGCATGGACAGCGGGCGGTAAGACCGCACGTCCGCTGCGTCCCGGCCTGGCTTCAGGAGCGGCACAATCAAGGCCTCCCGCATGGATCCGGGCAGCGCCCCAGCCTCGAATGCTTCAGCATACACCGTCAGCAATCTGGGTGTCAAAATATCCGCATACAGCTGATAAAATTCAATCGGTAATCCGTCCACCCCGGGCGTTTTGTTGCGGGCCATATGCTTTATGGCCGCCCGTATTTCCGTGAGCGTTACCGGGCCGCCCAGTTCCTTCGAGTCCTCCTCAGCAAGGACCGGAAGCTGCCTCTCCCCCAAGTATTCCACAATGTCCTGGACCCCCACCTCCAGCTGACTCTGGTACAGTTCCTCATAGTACCCCCTAAAGCACTCCAATATCGCTGCCTGGTTGTACACCATCTCCCCCTGCGCAGTGCGAATGCCGAGGATCGGGGAGCCCCTAAGTTCCGGGTTGGCCAGTCTGGCCAAGAGGGTACCCACCTTGTCCCTTTCCGCATGCGCCCTGACGATATACTGCTTATAGTCATAGCATCGCAAACGTTCCGTCTCAGTGGCAACCATCTCCTTCGCTTCTAATAGCTGGGCTTGTAAGTCCGGTCTAGCCGGCCTGCGGCGCTCCAGGTCCCTCAACCTATCTTCCGCTGTCACGAGGTCATTCAACACAGCCGTGCGAGCATTCGAGAACCTGCCCAGACACACTCCCCTCGCCACCACTTTCATTGCATCCCATTCAATGGACCTACTCGTGGCCGTGCCCGCATTCATTCCGAAATAGCTATCAATGCCTTGCCGAACCACGTCTTGGAAGACAGGATCCTCAAGTGTCTCCGGCCGAAGCCGCCACGTTGGTATAACTGAGCGCTCCCTCTGCCACTGAATGTGCACCAATAGGGGATTATGATCTGAGATAGTCCTAGCTAAGTACTCCGCATGGGAGACCAACGGAGCTAGGGATCCA
The DNA here is from genome assembly GCF_964261635.1 of Lissotriton helveticus. Taxonomy (NCBI): domain Eukaryota; kingdom Metazoa; phylum Chordata; class Amphibia; order Caudata; family Salamandridae; genus Lissotriton; species Lissotriton helveticus. The sequence continues at coordinate 696,137,267 of NC_136068.1, forward strand.
CCACAGAGCACCGAGTCAATCCTGACATGCAGGTCATGAAGCGCAGAGTAAAAGGAGTAATCCCTGGTCTCCCTGTGCCGCTCCCTCCAGACATCCAGCAGCCCCCACCTATCCTGCCAGTCCTTCCTGTGCGCGGTCAGCCTGCGCACCGGGGAGTCCACCAGAGGGGGATGGGACCTATCCAGAGCCACATCAGTAATCGAGTTAAAGTCCCCCCCTAGCACTATCGGGCCCGCCAGGAAGGAGGCTAACGCCCCTGAGAGGCTATCAAGATATCGAGCTTGATCAGTGTTTGGCGCATACACACAGCAGAAAACCACATCCCGGCCATATAACCTCCCCTCCACCGCCACAAACCGGCCATCCGGATCCACTACTTGATTCAGAGGTTTGTTTATTCTAGTAAAGCCTTTATTGCACTGCATTCCGATTCTCTGTATTTCCTGATGTGAGAAAACTTGCCTGGAAACTATTACTAAGCACTAGACCATTCCGCAAGTATTTTCTTTTTCCTCTCCTTACAATGCACACCCGACTTGTTTTTCCGGCACGACTACAAACTTATGGAGTTCTCGTCTTGTAGGCTTTTTGCATGATTTTTTCTATTTTCATTTCACATACCTCAGGCTATATGGTGGTTTGGTTCTCTCTCACAATACTATGATATCACATTGGCCTTTACTCATGTGATTTTCCTGACCGCAATTGTTAAACCTTGTGAATCACGCTGCATTTTCTCAAGACTAATGATGTATAATTAAAATTTATAGAGTCCCCTGATGAAGGGCGTTTTGTGAAGCCCGAAATGCATTGAGAATTTTAATTGAAAAATGATAACTGCCTTGGAATTTGTGACTATTTCCACGAACATGGAATAAACAAGATTTCGATTGACAATTGAAGATTCCCTCATCATTGTGCTACATTGAATAATACATTGTGTTTAAGTTGTTACCGTTTTGAAAAATTTGAATTCAAGCCTTAGCTTTGTTAATGTTATATAAATTACACTTGATCACACTCATCGAGCTAAATTTACAGAACATGAATACCTAGAAGGTTCATCAGATTATGAACAAATGTATTGTTTTAATCATTATGGTCACCATTATTTGCATAAATCTGCAAACCCTAGAAATGTTTTTACTTATAATCAATGGGAACATTGTCCAACGCCACCAAGGGGTAGCTCAAACACATTTATGAATGATTTCCGTACTTCTCAGGGTTTAATATTACAAATCCAGAAACTTTTTATTTTAAAAATATAAATAAGACAGGAATGAAAACAATGTTGACCAATACTAAACAAATTTATTCTGCAAACTTTTATGCTCAGCTGTCTACATTAGGGTTTGACTTTTGAAAAGACAACATTGAGACAAAAACTGTCTGGGGCACAAAAGATTGGCAGGTGCTAGGTTTAGAAGCCTTATTCAGAGCCTGCATCATCCCAGAACGAATAATGTTTTTAAATGACACTTTTCAACAAACGTCTTGTCATGGCCTGGCTAAGATAAAAGATTTAAACAAACCGTCTATACCTAAGCCCACATCTGACAGTAATGACACTACAGAAGAGGAGGTAGACGTACCCTATATTTTTAAACAAAACAGAACTAATCCTGATTGGAGAAAATGGTTAATCTGGCCCACATACACGAATAACTGTCAAGATAGATTCCTGAACAAAACACGGGGGTTCACAGTAAATAGGCCAGATCCAAGATATTCCCAGAGACAACATCCAGGGATAGTAACTACTTACAGTGTAGGAAAGATATGCCTTGAGTGGCTACATAAATCTACACTTCAAGAAATCAAACAACACTTATCTTTACTTAAAGAAGGCAATGATTTGCGAGATTTCTTAAAATTGTAAAAACTCACTAAGTGGTACACTTTTGTGCCAAAGTATTAATTTACACAGAGCCTGCGAAGGTTCTGCAAATAACCTGTCTTGCCACCTGCACGGTTCACCCTCCACAGTGATAGAACCAATTTTCAGGCAGCTATCCAATGGCAGCTACGTTATGCTCAATGACCACAGCTGTTGTGGCATGTTGCCAGGAAGAGCGTATCTAGTTAGTGTGTCATCCAGGGTCACTTGTTGTATGCAAGTATTGTATCCAAAAAGTAAGACAGAAAGGGAGGCGGCATTATGGCCTTCACTGAATATCTCTTCTATACGTATTGATACTTTAAGCAGAATGAAAGTCATTCTTTTACAAAAAAATGTACCATTGACCTCTTCTAGAGAAACGTATGATCTGCAAGTTGCAAGGACTTCTGCAGAGATACATGCATTATTATCAACAAACTGCCCAGTACATTTCGCAGAAATGTTAAGTCAAATCTTAAATATGTCTGATACCAGTGGCATCGCACATGTATTTAAGACTCTTTTTTCGGGACTGTTAGCACCATTTGAAGCAGTCCTCGGCATTTTTCCTAATTCCGTGCACTCTGTGTTCGGTGGCCTGCCTCTCATCTTGGGACTCATATCAGGAATTCTGTTTTTATTCCTTCTTCTCCGGTATGCAAGTCCAGTGACCAGCGATACCCAGACTACCATGGAAGAAGCCCTCCTTGCCATGAGGTATCGTGAGAGAATTACACAGATTCTAGGCTTGGCTCGTTTGAGGGATCTGAACACAACTTGGTTCCTTTCGTTCAGACCAATCTGGCAAGATTGCATCTTACCTGTTCTACGATGCATGCTTTGCGTAGAAGAATGTGTGCTGGACGTTTGTCTTACACCCCCATCAGTCCTGCCATCGGATGTTGTCGCTTTGCTAGGTCCGGTAACAACTCATGCATTGTGTTGCCCCCAACGGCTGCCTATTCTGATGATGGCATTCATTGAGGTCTCACCGGCAAGTCTAACTGAGGGTGAGATATGTGACACTACAGGCACACAGGTACCACCTACTGCGGACATTGCTAATGCATCAAACGCTGACGGCGATGATCCTCATCTATGCACATTTGACCTGCTAACTGAAGTGGTTCCACTTTCGCCTACTATGGTAGACGGTTTCTTTGCCAGCCTAGACGATCTGATGTTTTCTCCTGACACCGGGAATACATTTTGACTAATTCACACAGCGTTCCCTGAACTCTGAAATTCGGCCTTCGTTTTTTCAAAACAAATCATAACTAATTTGAACTTTTTTCAAAATATAACTTGTTGGCACAGAGTAATCTGCTTAAAGTAGAACTATTCTTAGAGAACATGATTTCTTTTGAAAACTTCCTAAAGACAATATTTGGCCTTGTCCTAAAAAACGAAACAGTTCAAATATTATGCTATGGGATAGTCTCGAATTTTTTTTTCCTGTACCTAAAAGAGACTTTCATGAATGTAATTTCGTCTTTCATAAATGTTAGAATGTATGCTCTCATACTATTCTTCATATCGGTTGAGCCCTATTTTTTCATACAGTTTATACTCATTTCATGTGATCAAACCTTTCAAACGCGATTTGTATTTTGGGTGGGATTGTAAACACTTGCCTTAGATATGAATACTAATTTATCTAGGAAATCATGGAGTTTTCAAAGAACTGAATCTTTGATGACGTTATTATGTCCAATCATACGTCAAACTCGGCACCTTCAAGGTATAACTATGCCTACATTTGCCCAGACAAACACACGGTGGTTTGAAGCAGTTCGACTATCTACTTGCCCGACGCGCCCTGCTGCAGCAAATACCGAAGGAAGCCAACCCTCCAGCTGACACCCTGAGAGACGCTGTCTTTTCTCTTGCCGAGAAATCCAGCTCCAGTGTTTCCAGGCTACCCTTGTGGGTTGCTGGAAAATCGAGTCCTGAGAGAGAGATACAAGACCTCCATTCTAAAACCAAGGTACGGAGCTGATTAGACCCTTAGAGAATTCTTGGAATAGATTCTTGGCAAACAATACTAAACTTAGGCTACACCTCACTTACTTCTTCCCTTGTACTAGACTTAGGTTAGGTGCACGGGGTAGGCGTGTTCTAGAAGCACCAGTTGTATACTTTTAGTCATTATTTTATCGCTGTATGTATTTGATGTATTTTAGGTATTTTATGGCTTTGAAACCATATCATGCTTTTACAGTATTATTTTATAATACTCTTCGTGCTGTACGCATTGTACTTTACAACCAGTATTATGATTGTAGAAGTACATTTCTTATGCTTGAGAAAGAAGACTGTTCAATAAATACTTTTTATTGAAAACGCCCGTCTCTCCATTTCTCAGCACCTCTGGTGAAACGAAGCATGCACGATTGACTGAGTAATATAGCTATCTATTGTTTCCGCGACTCTAGAGATTGATTTCTCACTCTTGGGAAACAAAGTTGTCATGTTTATGCGGTTGTCAGAAACTAATCCCTTCTTGTGAATTCGAGAAAGTTTCTAGTGACCCCTGAGCTATCTGGCACTCACAATTAAGTTTAATATATTCGGTAGAGACCTAGTCGACCTCAGTCCTACGTCTAAACTACAGGATATATTATTCTAATGCACAGAGCCTATTGGGAATATAGGAACTACACTACACATCCTAGGACCAGTTTAGGGGTTTCATCCCTCATCAGCCAGGGATAGAGATAGAGGGGCCAAGGGTTTGGGAAGATCTTCCCTTGGAAAGAGGGATTTAAAGCACTTTCTGGCTCTGCCAGAATATCTGTTCTATGAGCGCCACCGCATCTGAGACTGCTTTATGAATGGAGGCGTCAATCAACTCACAGAAGTTATCTTCAACAGAGAAGTTGAAGACACCCTCCTCTTCCAAGTATGATTCTTCAGATACTTGCATTATGTATGGGTGGGATAGTGCTGGGGTTGCCCAAGAGAATTATATATATAGCCATGGGGTCCAAACATGGGGTCCAATGCCCACGGACACCAAGCAAACACTGTATTTCAAGAGGCAAGTTTATGATGGTAGTAGAAAAGACGAGCCTGGGTTGGTGTCCCAGCAAAACACTGAAGGGTTGTGCTTCTGTTCCGTTTCAATTGAATACAGAACCCTGACTGGAGTGTTACGACACCTGCTAGTGGGGGCCTCTCACCAACACTCGCTCTATCAACCCCTGAATCCACTAACTAATCTGATTACACCTCTGTTAGTGGATTCACAGAATCAGAGTTTATTTGAGTAGTTAATTAATGGTTTTAATTAACTATGCAAATAAACTTGATTCTGATTCTGTGAATCCACTAACAGAGGCGTAATCAGATTCAGGAGCAGCCGCCAAGGAGCGTCTGAGCGTTCCTGCAGCCCCACTGAAAGATAAAGACAGTGGTTAAGCCAGGAAAGTGAACAAGGCGAAATAACAAGATTGTGAGGACGGCAGGCCGAAGACACTTATCTGCTGGCTGCTGGAGCAGTGAAGAAAGAGGAGGCAGAAGATTACAAAAAGGACTATGAGGAGAGATTTTGCTTGCTGATTCTCTTGACTGGCGTTTTTTCCCCTTTCCCCTTTCCCATTGGGAAATTAGGTTTATTATTGTCGTTTGAAATGGCTGCTGTTGAAATAAAGTGAAGAAAGTACAGCATAATCCTCGCCTCCGGTCCTGACATAGAACTTCCATTGTCTGTCTTATTTATAAATGACCACAAGTCCTTCAACTTTTTATTGATGCAGATTTTAAATATAAATTCCAAAGTTTGGTCTTCTGTGCGCCTCTTTGCTGTCCAATTAGTTTTTTGTATGCTTTTCATAGTGTTTTAGTTGTATTACTTGAGCTATCAAAAGAGAAAACTATTCAGATTCTATATTCTGTGTTCTATCTTTTCGTATCCACCTGTAGGGATTTGATTAGCCATTTATTGGCAGAAATAGCCAGACTAAATGAAACATGTTTTCTGCTTTGTAACTGTATCCCATTTCTCATCAAACTTAACTTCGGGATGTAATGATTTGGCTCTACTAACAACAAGGCCTCTGTGGAGGCCTTTTATGAGGAAAAAGACTACAGAACTCTACCCTCCCACTTGATTCTCCTTTATTTCTACATTGAACTATCTGTACAGTTATCTGAAGCCAACGGTGCATTGGAGTTATCACTTCAGAAAACCTTAGGAATGTGAACGCTTTCCCTCTTTTTAAATGTTATAAAAGGACTAACAAACAAACTTGAAAAATGGGAGGCAAAGCAATAAATACTCCATGTATTTCTACTCAAAGGGACATTGGCTAGAAATGAATATATGAAGTTGTTCTGCAAACTATTACACCGCATACTATCTCTCCGCATTTTTTACAATGCGGGTGCAATTACTCCGCAATACCATCAGTCCGACAATTTTTACCCCGCATATGACTTTACCACGCATGCCATTATAACGCAAATGCATGTGTGGTGAAGGCATAAACTTAGTAAAAGTACGTACCCTATATATATATATATATATATATATATATATATATAGAGAGAGAGAGAGAGAGAGAGAGAGAGAGAGAGAGAGATAGAGAGAGAGAATTCCACAATCCTGTAGTGAAAGCAGCCAGGCACGGCTCCGACACAAAACCAGGTACAGACCACATCGAGAATTTCGTAATTCAAGTGAAGTGCTTTATTCCATCGATGGGAACGGCAACATAAGGCGTTTTGTCCGGGAAACCCGGACTTGATCACATGACAATCCCAGAGATCACAGTGGTTATATACTGGTAGTTCCCACAATTGACTCCTCCCACAAAAACAAGGACATAGTAAAAATACTCATTTTTGTACAATCCGCTAGCTAAAATGTTAATCTTTTAAAATAATATAAAAGAAACATGATTATAGATTTATAACATCACTGTTTAAAGGAAATTATCGGTAATGGAAAAAAAGTCTTAATTAAAAAACCTTAATGTTTCCAAAACAGCCTCTATCTGTACAATGATGATGAAATCATGAATGGAGATACAGGGCAAGTGCCCAAAATCATAGCTAGCAAAAAGTAAATCCACATTCATAAATACTTCTTGTCTCAGGAGGTCAAATGGACATAATCCAGTAATTAAACTTGTTAAAAGCCACTAAGATAGTAAAGAAAGTGCAAAAATAGTGCAACAATTAAAACCCATAAAAGTGGGTCAGAGCAAGATAATATATGACCATTACAAATTATCAATAAAGTGCAGAAAACCGGCTGATATGTCAAATTTTAAGAAAATTACATATATTAAAAAACATGTGCAAAATTTCATCAGTTTCAAAAGGGAATATAAAAAGGAAGTTTCAATGTATTCAATATAAATGATCTAGAAAAGGTGACAATGTATCAGAGAGGTTATTATCAACAATTAAAAAAATACACAATTGCATACTCTATAAAAAAAGGCCCAATCATTTAGAACTAAATTGGCATTAAATCATCCTCAGCACAATATAAAAACAGCTAAAACAATAAATATAGGTAAAACCATTAAGATATTTTGCAAATAATGAACAAAAAGGCCAAAATATTTACAGAAAGTTATAAAGATCTTCTCCCATTTTCAATCCGTTAGGAATCTTAGTATTAACCCCTTCAGTGCTAATGACAAGGGTAACTCGTCATGGAGTTTCCATTGATTTCAATGGAAATTACATGGGAATCAACAAATAGGCTTAGCATCCAAGTGGTTAAGGAGGACAGTATAGTGGCTTTACAATTGTCTTAATTTCTTCTCTCTATCACCCCCTCTTTTTGATAGAGGAACAGCATCGATCACAAAATATTGTAAGTCATTTAAGTTGTTATTATGGACTAATTTGAAATGACGTGCCACAGGGTAATTGGGGTCAGAATTGACTATGGCCCGAAGATGTTGTAAGATGCGGTTAAACACTTGAACTTAAACACTTGTAATTTAGTGCTGCCAACATATAGCAGCTCACATGTGCACTTTAAAACATAAACCGCATAGTCAGTTTTGCAGGTGTAAGGACTGTTAATTTTAAAAACAGTGTTGGTGAGTCCATCAGAATATTTGTTGGTATTAACTCCAAATTTACAAGCCCTGCAAGAGCTACATTTACGGAACCCAGTTCTATTAGATAGCCAATCAGGTTTAATACTAATCTCTGGACTAGTTTTTACCAGAGCATCCCTCATAGAGGGTGCTCTGCGAAAAATAATACCCGGCAGGTCCTCTAAAAGGGGAGCCAATGTATTGTCTGTTTTTAAAATGGGCCAATTAGATTTTAATATTTGTCTGATCTTCCTTTCTTGATTGTTAAAAGTGGTGATTAACCGAATATTAGATTTAACAATTTCAGTAGGCACTGTCTCGGGTATCTCAATATCGGTGACCCCAGAATCAACAATAGAGTCAGTCTGATTCGACATCACCTTTCTAAGGGAATTAATGAGTGCATTATTATCATATCCCCTACGTAAAAACCTCTGAAAGGAACCATCAAGACATATTGCAAGATCAATCTCATTATTGCATATACGCCTAATTCTTAAAAATTCCCCATAGGGAATACTCTTTATAAGATGGCGAGCATGATTGCTCTGGGCATGTAAAATAGAGTTTCCAGCTGTAATCTTTCTGTTCATCCTAGTCATGATGCTGTTGTCCTTAATGTAGACCTCTACATCTAAGAAATCTACACTCACATTATTTATGGTAGCTGTGAATTCCAAATTCAAAGAGTTGATGTTAACATCACTCATAAATTTTTCAGCAGAAGATTTACAACCTTGCCAGATTATAAACACGTCATCTATGTAACGCCACATTTTAACAATGCCAGTCTCACAGTCCCTCAAACGATCACGGAGCCCACCAAGAACATGCCTCTCCCACCAGCCCACGTGTAAACACACGTAGCTGGGGGAGAAGCATGCCCCCATCGCCACACCCCGCAATTGCTGGTAGACTTCATTGTTGAATAAAAAGAAATTATTTTTGAGGCATAAATCAATCATAGTAATTAACATTTTGCTATGTTCAAAATATTTGATGTCTCTTTTAGACAAAAAATGTTCAATAGCAGTTAAACCATCTCTGTGATTGATCAAGGTATAGAGAGAGGTGATATCCATTACTAAAAACATGTAGTTAGGTTTCCATACAACATCTTTTAGTTTACTTAAAAAATCACCAGTGTCTCTTAAGTAAGTCGGAAACCCCTCCATAAAATCATGAAGAAAATAATCCACATATTTGGATAAGGGTTCCAAAAGTCCATTTTGGGCTGAAATAATGGTACGCCCCGGTATAGGTGAAATACCCTTATGGATTTTAGGTAATAAGTACAAAGTGGGAGTGATCTGAAAATCCTTCTTCAAGAACTCAAACTCCTTTTTACTTATCAAACCTTCCCTTTTCCATTGTGCTAAGTTCGTATGCACCAATTGTTTTACCTTATTCAATTCATTGAAAGAGGCTTTCCTATAGCTGGCTGGATCGCTCAATTGTCTCTCAGCTTCCTTAATATACATATCGCGTGGCCATAAGACGACGTTACCGCCTTTGTCTGCTTTGTTGACAATAATGTTTCCTTGAGAATTGATTTTCCGAATAAGGGTAGAATATTGTTTGTCTCTGAAACTTCTACGTTTATCCTTCTTAGCAACAGTCTGATTTAATTCTTTTAAATCATCAATCACACGATCATTAAAAATGTCAATGGCGTCCCTAGGCATAACAGGGACAAACGTGGATTTAGGACCAAAGGGACTGTTGCCAGCACTACCACTAGCAATCCCCACGGATCTAAAAATTTCCTGCGTATTAGCTATGGAATCAGTATCATCGTTGGCAAGAGAGTGTGCAGTCTTTAAAACCATAGTATCCGCTATGGAAAAAGTCTTGCTCACTTGAGATTCCTTCAAAATGGTTGCAGCTAAATTATTCTTTTTGTTAAGTGTGTGAAATTTTAGAAGTTTCAGTTTCCGGATAAACTTTAAAGTGTCAATTCTGGTTTGAACATATTTAAATCCATTCTTCGGGCAAAAAGAAAGCCCCAAAGCGAGAAGTTGGGTTTCAGCAGCATTTAGATCCAATTTAGTCAAGTTAATCACCGTATTTTCCACATCTGATTTTGATGTAACTTTCGATTCATTATTTTTTTCTTTATTATTTTCTTTATTTTTTTCTTCTTTTTCTGATTCGTTTTTGTCTTTTTGTTGGGTTTTATCTCTGTTTTGTTCTTCTGCTGCTACAGCCTTATCATGCAGAATGGTGGGAAAATTGTTAATTTCTATTTCGCGTGTTGGTTCCCCCTTCCTTTTTTCTTGTTCGTGAAGCCGCCGGCGTTTCCTCCTCTCTTTGCAGGATTTATTTCATTTCCTCTGCCTTTCGCTTGTTGTGTGCCTCTCGAACGCAATGTATTCCTCCGATCTTCTACCATAAAAAACAATTCCTCAGATGGAGTGAAACTACTAACCACATTTTGTTGGTCATTGTTTTCATCATCAGAGACTATACTATTGCAAATGGAGCTTTGATCAGTATCTGATTGTGCAGGGGCAGTAGATTGCTGAACCATCGGCGCCTGAGCCATTGAGGCAGATACAGATGTCGTTAGTGCTTGTCTCTTCACTGATTCAAATTTCCTTGAGAACGTGAACATTCTTCCATTCTCGTAATCTGACTTGTCCCTTGCATATTTGAAGGCTTTACGTGTTTTGATGGTTTCTTCATATTTCGCTAAGCGCTTTTTAATCTCATAGCGCCCTTTAGTAATAACCTCCTGTTGCTCCATTCCGCTAAGTTCAAGGTTAAGTGTTTCAATCTGAGACATTAGTTCAACTCTATCGATTTCGGCGTATTTGATCAACATGCACACCATTCCCATGGAAGTGTCTAAATTATGCTGGGCCCACTCCTTAAGCATAAGGGGATTTGGGTTTTCGAATGATGGTGCTATAAGTACCCGCAAACCACGGGGCACCCTTCCTGCTTCTTTATATTTTTCCAAGCTTTTTTGTTCCCACCACTTAGTGAGCTCCGTTCGGAGAAATTTTTCCAGTTTCTTCAATTTTGACTTAACGTCATCAGACTCATTCGTTTTTTCCTTCGGTTTCCCTCCAATGGTAACAGCCGGTAAATTTAGAAAAAAGAGCATTAGCTGCTTGCTCTCGATCTCGAAAGATGTCCGCTGCCATCGCCATCTTAAATTTCGGAATAATAGTATTAAGCACTAGTTCGTGAACCACACGTGTAATGTTAATCACAAGTTGGTATTAGAACAAAATAGTCTCTCTATCTCGCTAAACCCGCCAATGACCACAGGGAAGCATAGGGCGACAACAAGCTCACCTCCGATGTCGTCGGGAAGAATTACTCGGGTCCTCCGACACCTCGTAGAACTCCACAAACGGCAATCCTCGAGCAAGCCGTGTTGCACAGCAATCCCAAATCACTTCCGGTCGCGGGGGCTGGATTTCTTGATACTCCTTCCGGATTCAAAGAAAACAAATTGTAGAAAATGATGACGGTCAAAACAAATTCTCCAGCCAGCAAGAAAGCGAGAGGGTCTGTAAAGGACGGAATCGGCCCCTCCGTCCAATTGAATAGAATTCCACAATCCTGTAGTGAAAGCAGCCAGGCACGGCTCCGACACAAAACCAGGTACAGACCACAACGAGAGTTTCGTAATTCAAGTGAAGTGCTTTATTCCATCGATGGGAACGGCAACATGACGCGTTTCGTCCGGGAAACCCGGACTTGATCACATGACAATCCCAGAGATCACAGTGGTTATATACTGGTAGTTCCCACAATTGACTCCTCCCACAAAAACAAGGACATAGTAAAAATACTCATTTTTGTACAATCCGGCAGCTAAAATGTAAATCTTTTAAAATAATATAAAAGAAACATGATTATAGATTTATAACATCACTGTTTAAAGGAAATTATCGGTAATGGAAAAAAAGTCATAATTAAAAAACCTTATTGTTTCCAAAACAGCCTCTATCTGTACAATGATGATGAAATCATGAATGGAGATACAGGTTTATATATATATATATTCACAGAAAAAAACAATAGGTTTCATGGGTGTTATAGTTAGCTGGACATTTCACTCGGACAAAACCATAGAAATTCATGAGTTATAGTTAGTTCTGCTAACTATAACTTGCGCCCGCCATGCACTGCTGATGATGTCACATATTACATCATTCATGACATGGTCAGTGACATCACTGATGATATCATCCTGTGAATGTGGTTTAGTTTGACATTTAAATATGTATTATATATATACCAATCTGTATTGAAGATTGAGTGGATATATAACAGTCTGGATGGAGGATTTAGTAGCTGTCTGTTTGAGTAATTAAAAGTGTCTCACTTAATACATGGATTAGTAACTAAACTATGTGAATGTGTGAATCACTGTCTCTGTTGTTGTATAAAATGCTGTATCAGTTGGTCACTAACTATATGAGTGTGTTTATTAGTTATTGATTAGTTGGGTGAACATTTGTATGGGAAACTGTGTTTGTGTGTGGTTGGATGGGGTGTGTGTAACTCTATGCATAGATGTGTGAATGGTTGATTTACTTGGTGTATAGGTTTAGGAGTGTATGTGGAAACGGTAGCCGGAGAGTATTTAGCCACTCGGCGGCCCCAGCGCGCAGCGATGGTGCGCAGGGTAGGCGCCTCTGACTGCGCCGAAGACGAGCCTAAGACCAGCCCGTCTGTGCCCGTCCGGGCCAGGCCGGGTCACGGGGCATGTAGTGCTGGTACAGGTAGTATTACAGCGGATCAGCTACGGGCGTTGCGCCCAAGTAGCAACAGTAACTGCTCCGTCCTAAAGCCTTCCTTAACGGGTACACATGCGTGTCCTCATTCTGCTTTTGCACTAACTAATGTACAACCTTATCCAGAGGTATTACACAAGCCTAAGTCACCTACTCAAGCCTCTGTTTTAAATCCCCGCACTTTCACTTTTTATACTGTTAATTGTAGATCACTGCCCCAACATAAAGCAGACATCTACCACCTCTTAGCTGAAGAAAAACCATGCGCGGTATTTTTAATGGAGACCTGGCTGCATGACGGTGCAGGTCCCGATGTAGCCGCGGCCTTGCCCTCTAACTATGCCATTGTTAGAGTAGACAGAGAAAGACAGGTAGGAGGGGGTATCGCTGTGATCTTTAATAGGGATTTTAATTGTGACTTTGAAATGGTCAACATTCCTGGATGCGAAGCAGCATTTTTTTAAATTTCACTGAACCCCAATTTTATGTTTTCTGGTTTCTTAATTTATCGCCCCCCGGGAAATAGCAGTGTTTGGGCTGCGAATTTGGTTAATTTCATTTCACCTTACTTTCTGAATGCCCAAAACCTGACTATACTGGGGGATTTAAATCTCCATTTTGAGGATAAATCTAACAGTATAGCTATCAACCTTTTGGAGGATTTTAATACTCTGAATATGTCCCTGAGAAATGAGGGCCCCACGCATAAAGCTGGGCACTTGCTGGACCCCATTATCTCCAACGTACAGGAGCTGAAATGGTTAAAAACTGACCCTATTTGTTGGTCGGACCACTTTTTAACGCTCTTCAGTATTACTCTTAGACAATTCAAGATGCCAGGCTCTGCTCGGCCTCCAATTTTCATGAGAAATTGGAAAAAGATAGATCTGACTGAGTTGCAGAATGCATTACAGGCATCTCCTCCAGTCTTGGGTGATGACATGGAAACAAATGCGCTGGAAGCCCACACTTGGTTGGAGAGAGCAGTTGACATCTGTCTGCCCGCTACCAGGTGTAGAGGGAATGTCCATCGGCCCCCGGCTCCTTGGTATACGGAAGAATTGAAACTAGAAAAAAACAAGTGCAAGGGACTTGAGAGGAAGTGGCACAAGCACTATGATCCTCAAATAAAGGAATTTTACCGTAAGGCCAGAAATCTTTACCATACGGCCTGTTCCAGAGCGAAAGCATCCTACGTAACAGAGACCATTAATACTGCTGCCAACAAAGCACGGACCCTTTTTAACACAGTTAAAGACTTAGCCGGAGCAAATTCGATGGCGGCTGCACGCCCCCTTACCCCTCAAAAATGTCAAGATCTTGCCACGTATTTTGTGGAAAAGATCGAGACTATTCTTGCCAATATTAATCCCCCGGTGAGGGATGACAGGGAAGTTTTTCCCCTAGAAAGCTCATCAGGAAATCGGCTTGATTCCTGGCCATATATTTCCTTGGGCACCCTAAAATCTTTGGCTACCTCTATTAAATCGGGCTCTCCGTGTGATCCCCTCCCAATCAACATTCTGAGCCAATTGGACGACGCTGCTTTGGGGATTATTGCCGAGACACTCAATGCCTCCATTCATCTGGCAACCGTCCCGGCGTCCTGGAAGCACGCCATGGTCAGCCCTCTGTTGAAGAAGCCATCTGCTGATCCAGAGGTGCTGGCAAACTATCGCCCGGTATCCCTGCTGCCTGCCTTCTCAAAAATCTTGGAGAAGCACATCCATGGTGTACTTTCATCGTACACGGAGAATAACAACCTACTCCATTATTCCCAATCGGGTTTCAGGGCAGGCCATTCCACCGAATCTGCCCTCCTGGGTGTCACGGAGAAGATCAGGGGACTTTTGGACGACGGACAAACGGTTGCTCTTGTCCTACTTGATCTGAGCGCAGCCTTCGACACCATCTCACACAGCAGACTGCTTGCCAGGCTGAGTGAGGATGGTGTCGGAGGGACTGCGCTGGACTGGATTAGATCTTACTTGAGCAACCGGACGTTTCAGATCTCGTCCTCACATGCCCAGTCGGACATTTTTCTATCACCCCATGGCGTGCCTCAGGGCTCAATTTTAAGTCCGCTATTTTTCAACTTGTATCTCCGCCCCCTCGCCGATCTAGCAGAGCGGGTAGGTCTTGAACTCATGACCTATGCGGACGATTCGCAGATTATCTTTTCCCTTACCAACTCAGAGTCTTCATCCCCCTCTGTGCTGAAACTAGGCCTTCAGGAAGTCTTCAGCTGGATGTCAACAAACCAGCTGAAGCTCAACGGGGAGAAGACGGAGATTCTTCTCCTGGGGAAAAAACGAGATCTGTGGCAGGACTTTCATTGGCCGCCTTCTTTGGGCGCTTTCCCCACCCCGGCTACCCAGGTTAGAAATTTAGGGGTGTGTATCGATGACTCTTTATCGATGAAACAGCAGGCCAATAAAGTGGCTGGTATTTGCTTCACGATCCTTAAATGGCTGCGGAAGATTATCTGGATGCTGCCTGTGGATACCCAGAAGACCGTAGTCAATGCACTAATTACTTCTAGGCTTGACTACGGTAACATCTTATACCTGGGTTCCAATTTAGCCGTAACCAGGCGGCTACAGCTGGTCCAGAACTCCGCAGCCAGGTTGCTGTGTAAGATCCCTAGGACAGCAAGGATCTCGAAGCACCTTAGAGACCTACATTGGCTGAAGGTTGAGAACCGGGTCCGGTTTAAGGCCTTGACTTACATGTTCAAGATCAGGGCAGGAACCGCACCAAAGTACCTGCAAAAATTGGTCAGGCCCCATGTTCCTGTACGTAATCTCCGTTCTCTAAATGGAGCAACTTTTGTGGTCCCCAGATTTAAACTGGCCCGAATGGGGGGAAAATCTTTCTCCCATCTGGGACCAGTTCTTTGGAACTCCCTCCCCTTGGCCTTACGCAAAGAGGATAATTTCGCCAGTTTTAAGAAAAACGTTAAAACTTGGCTGTTTAATAAATAATTGTGGTCTTTGACAGCTGCTGCTCTCTGTGTTTTCGATTTCTTAGCCCAGGCGCCGGGAAACCCTTTGTGGGTATCTGTGCGCATTACAAGTGCAAAAATAAATAAATAAAAATAAATAAATAAACGGTTGTTTGGGTGACTGAGTGTATTTATTTGTGTGCTGGTGAGCGAATATATGTTTTAATTGTACATCTTCAACAAAGTAAACAAATAAAAGGCATTGTATGTGAGATTTGGTGTATATAAATAAGTATATGTAAGAGTCAGTGATTGTGAGAATAACTATATGAATGAGTGTATAATTGTAATGGCGATTTTTTAACATATTAACTATGAGTTACTATGTGTTTGAATAAATGAGGTGTTGTGTGTATAATTGTGTAATTGAGTAAATGTAAGTGTGATTAATTGTTTTCATGAGTAAGAGGATGACTGCATAATCAACCAAGATGACTACTGATGTGTCAATGTCTATATATGTGTATAAATGCATTTGATAGTGTTCTATTAATTAGTGGCTGCATGTATGAGTGATTTTGTTGTTGAATGGGTAGTTGTGTGTGTAGACTTAGGAATCCGTGAGTGGGCATGTAGTAACTGGTATTGGTGTGTCAATGGTTTCAAATATGGTACTCTGTATTTTACAGTGAGTGATGAAAGGTTATACTAGTGTATAATGAGGTGTATCAGATTGTCATGTTGATGATGTCAAACTAAACCACATTCACTGGATGATGTCATCAGTACAATTGTACTGTATGTGTTCAGATTTTGTTAAAATAAGTGACAAACATAATTTGTCCATATCTGTGCTGACTACTGCTTTCGATCTACACTGCGGACAGCAGGGTTTGGTTCACAACTTGAATTCAGCTTTGCATCTACACTACGGACAGCATTGAAGTTATCCTTGATTTATGTAAGGCAGAGACAATTTTGTTAAAGGATGCGACAAAAAAACATTCCTCAATGTCTGTACGGAGTACTGCCTTCAAATGTACACTGCGATTGACAGAGTTCACCACTTGATACCAGGAGCGCATCAGCACTACAGGCAACATCTGAATTCAGTCTCGATTTATTTAAAGCAGGGACAATTGTACTCTAAGTCCTCAGATTTTGTTAAAGGATGTGACAAAAAACATTCGTCAATGTCTGTACTGACTACTGTCTTTGATCTACATTATGAGGGCTCACGATTCAGGTGGAATGGCGATTGCACATGATGCATTCCAGTAGGCAAGAGACATTGTACCAGTACGACCCGCCAGAACCACGAATCATCGCATGGTGCGCACACGCTGAGTTCTTCAGGTACCACTAACTCACTGCACCACAAGTCATCTCCCCGTGGCCTTAGTTAAGTCAGAATTCACTAGGCAAAAAACATTGTTCCCAGTGCCGCGGGCCCACACCACGCATCATCGCTGGCTGCGTAGACTCTGAGAGCCACACCTGCCACTAACTATACAGCTCAAGTCAATGCCACATGGCTGTGGGCCCTTCCTGACAACTGCCTCCGGTCTATACTGCGGACAGTAGGACTCACAATTCAAGATTAGTACCGATGCAAATTGTGTAAGACACTATAATCGGTTAAAAAAACAAATCCTCCCAATCTGCAACATCGCCACCAGACATACGTACCCATTTTGAGAAAGTTAGAATGCACTGCATGAAGTGCAATTGTTTAATTTGTTAAGGGGAGCAATGAGTAGACCTAGTTTGCAGAACAATTGCTAACCATCGATGGTAGTTCCCCCCCCTCAAAGTACATGCAATACGGTATGCAGCAGTCAATGCTTTGAGTGCAGCCCGTTCAGGCCATTCATCGCCACGTGGCCGTATTCACGCAGAATTCAACTGACTCTTCCTTTATTATTTGCAGACTGCAGTACCAAACAAAGTATAACGTCCCTCAAACCTACACAGTACCCTTTAGTAGACTTCCTTCAAAAACGTCTTTTATATCAGTTCTAGGTTTAGTTGAAAAACAAAATTCACGCTGCAAGTGCAAAGGCATACTCAATGGCAGTCTACACTGCGGACAGCACAGATCACAACTTGAACTATAATGTCCCTGCAACATACACATTTTGACAATGTATTCCATACATGTTTCATCTTTTATTTCAATCGTGATTACAAATAATGCAGTCCAGCCGAAGATCTACACTGCGAACACCAGGGTTTACAACTTGAATTCAGCTTTGCATCTACACTACAGACTGTAGGGAATTCAGCCTTGATTTATTTAAGGCAGAGACAAAAAATACTCCTGTGCCACTACTAGTATGCACAAGTACCTTTAAACCCTGCATCCTGTGAACTATGCTCACAAACAATGTAGAACACTTCGCCAAAATGTACATGTTGACTTTAGCAGTTTTCTGGGGGGTTGATGTGAGTCCTTAATCCTCGTAAATATACCTACCCCTTTTTCACTTTTTAATCCTGTCCATGAGGCTCTGGAATAAAGGAATATACATAGAGTACGCATGAGGCAGTTTTAACATCACTTTTCACTGCACTTGTATTTATCACGCTTTCCCAGTCAGGGTTGGTAACACTGTTTACTCACCTTCTGTTTTTGTTTGTACTGTTTTATGTTACCCCCACTCTGATGCTCCATCCTGTGCGTGGCTACACCAGGGTGTATTGTAAGCAGACCCGATGATGAAGCATGTCACACACAATTGTGTGTGTGAGTGAGGGAAATTTTTACAAACACTGTGTGTGTCCCTGCATGCTTTATCCACTATCTATATCCTTGTTCCTCTCTACCCCTCTATGTGTATGTAGGTTATAACTGGAGGGTTGGGTTTGTGGAGTTGAATACCCTCTCCCCCTTATTTTTGTGTGAGAAGAAATACTTTGACCCTATGTACCTGCTTAGGGGGTCCTGCAAGGACCCATAGAGCCCAAAAAAGATGTTTTTTATTTTTTATGAAAAAACTGAGAAATGTGCGCTGGGTGCATGGATCCGCCTTAAAAAATTTATAAACAAAGCGTGGGCTCCTGTGCTTGTTAAAAAATTAGCTACGTGAGAAGGAGAAATACCTGGGTAAAAACATTTGCATTTGAAGCGGGGGCTGAGAAAAAAGGGGGTCCCAAAACATGTTTGCCCCATGCAATTTTCCATAGGAACTGTTCATCGCGGCTACAGCCCGAATGGCTAAATGAAATTACACCAAATTTGGCAAAGTGGTAGTTCTTGGTTCAGCATCGTGCCTTTTGCTTAAATGTAAATCTGTTCAGTAGTTCCTGAGAAAATTTAAATTAAAAGTTAATGTATATCTATGGCCTCGGTGGATCACTGAATTCAACGATCAACGAATTCCGATTTACTCACCTGTTATCAGGAGAGACCTCAGTGCTGTATCTTTCAGCCCAGTACTGATCCTGAAAAGTAATTCTCACCGTACTTACCAGTAACTTGAATTTCCTTCAATAGGATATCATTGCCTGCTTTTTGCTGAAAAAGTTTCTAAGTGTTGGTTTTTGAAACTTACAAATATTCCTCTAAAATCAGCCGAACTACGAATTCCGATTTGCTCACCTGTTACCAGGAGAGACTTCAGTGCTGCATCTTTAAGCCCAGTACTGATCCTGAAAAGTAATTCTAACCTTACTTACCCGTAACTTGAATTCCCTTCGATAGGCTAATATTGACTGGTTTCACTTGGAAATTTTTCTAAGCATGGAGTAGTGGAACATTAAAATATTCACCTAAAAATCATCCGAACAACGAATTCTGATTTACTCACTTGTTATCAGGAGAGAACCCAGTGCTGCATCTTTTAACCCAGCTCTGACTCTGAAAAATAATTCTAACTGTACTTACCAGTAACTTGTATTTGCTTCCATAGGAATCCATTGTCTGGTTTTCACCAGCAAAGTTTCTGTCTATTTTCAGAAACTACAAATATTCCTTAAAAATCACCTGGATGACTTAAACACATTCTTTCAACTGTTTACAGGAGATGCACCAGTGCTGGATCCAGGATCGACCACTGAGTAAGAAAAAGTTACGATAACACTACTTACCTGCTAAGTGAATTTCCTCCCATAGGATAACATTGGTGATTCTATGTGAAAAAATGTCAGTGTCAACTTTTAAAATACAATAATATTCCTTAAAAATCACTACTGTAACCAAAACGCTTTTACTCAAATGTTTACAGGAGATGTCCCAGGACTGAATCTAGGATCCCGTCCTGTGGTTAGAAAAGTAATCCATAAAGTAACCAATTGCATTTAACTAGAAATTCACTTTGAGCTCAATGTTGCATTGTGTTTGAAATTGTGTTGCCCATTGCAACAACTGTAACTACTGTACTTAAAAGACTATTGCCTATTTGCAAAGTATTTAAACTAAAGTAATTCATTCTGAGAAAGTATATTTTATAATGTAATGTATAATGTAATTATAATGTAATTAAAAAAATAAAATATCTAAAAATAAATAGGTTAAAAAAATGTAGTAAATCAGTATCAAAAAAATAAATACGCCCCCTAATTCTTTTTTTTAATTTAATATAAAAAAAATGAGGAAGGGGGCTGCGTGGCCCCCTCCCGTGACTTTAATAGCCCCGGGGACCCCCTCCCCCGGAGCATGTCCTTTTTTTTTAAACTATTGAGGAAGAGGGCCTCGTGGTCCCCCTCCCGGGCCACTTATGGCCCATGGACCCCATCTCCCGGGGCCAACCTTTCTATTTTTTTATTTTTTATTTATTTTTACTTTTGGGGAGGGCCGTGTGGCCCCCCTCCCGGGCCACTTGTAGCCCCAGGGACCCTATCACCGGGGCTGGCCCTCTTCGTTGAGGACCATAGGGGGGTCCCTTATCCCCCCAAGGTCCCGCCGGCTCCCCGCCTCCTGCGGGATTCGGCATGTGGATGATGTCATCAGTGATGTCATCAGTGATGTCATTTGAGATGTCATCAGTGATTTCACTGACCATGCCATGAATGATGTAATATGTGATATCATCAGCAGTGCATTTCGGGCGCGCGAGTTATAGTTAGTAGAACTTACTATAACGGAGGAATTTCTATGGTTTTGTACGAGTAAAAGGTCCAGCTAACTATAACACCCCTGAAACCTATGGTTTTTTCTGTGAATTTCTAAGGTTTTTTAAATGCTAATTTCTAACTATAACGTCTCTGAAACCTATGTTTTTTTCATTGAATTTTGAAGCTTTTTTAAATGCTAATTTCTAACTATAACGTCTCTGAAACCTATGGTTTTTTCAGTGAATTTCAAAGGTTTTTTAAATGTTAATTTTTAAGTGTAATAGTAGTTATACCTATTTTTTTGTAGATTTTCTACAGTTTTTTAACTGTTTATATATAAATATTTTATTCATTAAATAACAATATATATTTCTCTGAAAATTTCAAAAAAAAGTTTTAAAAAATTCAAACTGAAATATTGATTAATTGTTTTGTTTTATTTTTTTATTTTAATATATTTATATTATTTTCTTTTTTAATTTGTTTCCCCAAATTTTTTGAGGAGTCCCACTCCCAAAGCGCACACATCACGGTGGGTGTGCGGATTCTAGCCGCCATTTTAGAAAAGTCGTGAAGGATCCACGTACGGTGTGTGACAGCTGCGTGTTTTTCAGTTGCATCATATATATTTAATATTACGTGATGTGTTCGATTGGTATGCGACCAGTCTGCGACTCCTGCTCCCGCACATTCGTGACACATGCGCATTATGGTACACAACGCTTGCGTGGTGGTGGGTCCCGCGTGATGTCCTATACGTGCTGGGGCGCGCTGAGTGCGCGACTCCTGCAAAAAAAAATTATGTTCTAAAATGATATGTATGTGTCTTTAATACACATATTAGGGAAAGAGATTATCTTCAAAAATATATATTCGTACTTATAATAAACATATTTTTAAATATATTTTTGCGAAGTCGCTTCGGGTGCGTGCTTTTTGAGTGCAGGGTGTGCGAATCCCATGTGACCTAAAAAAAAAAGATTTTGTTGGTTCATAACACTTCCCACTGTAACTATTGAAGGACCCCACCCATTTTAATCATTCTTGTTGTAGCATCTTTAGAGAGACATCTATTTTCCTACAAGAACGCTTTTTGCTTGTTTTTTTGGTGTTTTTCAAAAAATAGCAAACAAAATGGCATCTGGACAGCAGAAGCAGCAGGAGGAAGTTTCTTCTGAAGAAGAATTCTTGCAGGAGGCACCACGTCCACAGAGGCCGGCATCTGTCGTGTGGAAATTCTTCACTTTTCAACCTGGAGAGAAGAAAGTAAATGTGAGAAAGGTGATGTGAAAAATTTGTGACCGAGTCCTGTCAAGAGGCAGTGAAAAAAAGATACTCTTGTGGCACTGCTTCTATGTACAAGCATCTCCGGACCACACATCCTCTCAATCTTGCTTGGGAGGAAATAAGGCAAGCTGCTTTGAACCCCTCACCTGCTGTGGCAAGTACGTTTGGAGCGTCCTCAGGAACACCTGCAATGGACATTAGGCCGCATTTCACCTTTCTCGAGCAACACTGCATGACGTGTAGGGAACCTAAATGCTTCAGTGAGCAGTCCGATGATGCAGTTTGTGCTGTGCAACGCAACCATCGTTGTTAATTTTTTTTGTTTTTGTTTTTGGAATGATAAGTAATTCCAAAAGTTTCCTATTTTATTCGTTCTTTTTTTGTCCATTTTTTTAAAAAACACAAAAAAATACAAAATTGTTCGAAAAAATTAAAAATAAATACAAAAGAAAAAAGAAGAAAAAAAGTTCTTATCAGAACTACCTTATCTGGGTAAAGAAAGTACTATAATTGCAAGGTAATGTGTAAAAGTTTGGTTGAATATACGTATACAGCATGATTGACTGAAAGAATGCATTAGTAGTGTATGGTGAATTTATAGGTGAAGATTTATGAGGAAGTACTGCAGCGTGACACTGCAGGCTCTTTAGCTGCACTGCACTGTGACGCTTCCGAAGCACAGGGATGTGACATATGTACATGAATATGTTGCAACTCTGTGCTTCCCTCTGCACTGCTGCACAAACTGCAGCCATGCGGTGACACAGGCACCCTTTCACCATGGTGCAAGGATGTCTGTGTCATGCGGAGATTGTTTTTGTGCAGGAAGGGACTCCTTCCTGCACAAAAACAATCAGTAAAGGCATTTTCCTCTTTCAATGTATGCTGTGGAATGCAGCATGCATTGAAAGAGGAAACAATGAGGAGAAATTATAACAATTCTCCTCGTTACGCCTTGCTACACCAACTCTAGGATGGCGCAGCATTCACACACATCTCATAAATCTGGAGATGTGTCTTGTTCTATGGGTGTTGCGTGGGAACATTCAGAGCAACACCTATGGAACGCCCCTTCAACGCAAAGTTCTGTGTATGAAGGGGTCGTATTTACAAGGAGAGGAAAAACCACTCAGGGTGGCTTTTCCTCTCCTTGTAAATATGAAGGAGTGCCTGGCGCCATCACTACGTAACAAAAAGTGACATACTGGTGGCGCAGGGTGCTTGTAAATCTGCCCCATAGGTGCTTTGGTATTGGCAGACTGATAATAAGAACATAGTGCTGGATGGGTGATTGAAGAATTGCATGAGACTGACAGGAGGTATCCTACGCTGCATGGGTACTACTTCAGTATTTAATGGAGTGGACCAATAATATGTATCTGCTTAGAGCTTTGTAAGGGTTATGCACAGAATATTTTATGTGTACTTGTGTTGGTGCCTAGGTCATTTTATAAGAATACCACTAGTAACTGGAATGATGACAGTGCTGCAAACAGAGTGAACACTTAATTTATAAGTGCTTACGTATTGGTGGAGTGATAGGATAAGTAGATAGTGGTAGATAAGTGATTAAAGAAGTGCACGGGACAGGCTGGATGATTCCTACACTGCATGAGTACTAACTGGGTATTTAGAAGAGTGTATCAATAGTATGTAGCTTGGATAGTGCACAAAATATTATAGCTGTACTTGTGTTAGTAGCTAGGCCATTCCATAAGTTCATGACTAGTAACTAGAATAATTACAGTATTACAAACAGAGTGCATAGTGAATTTGTAAGTGCTTAGGTATTGGTGCAGTAATATGTTAAGTAGATAGTGCAGGATGGGTGAATGGAGAAATGCATGGGTCAGACAGGAGGATTCCTACACTGCATAGGTACTAACTGGGTATTTAGAAGAGCCTATCAATAGTTTGTAGCTGGTTAGAGGTGTGCTAGATAGTGTACAAAATATTGTACCTGCACTTGTGTTAGTAACTAAGTATACGACTGATAACTGGAGTAATTTCTGTGTTGCAAAGAAAGTGCGTGCTGAATTTATAAGTGCTTAGGTATTGGTGGAGTGATAGGGTACGTAGATAGTGCTGGATGGGTGAATTGAGTAGTGTATGGGACAGACAGAAGGATTCATAGTCTGCATAGGTACTAACTGAGTATTTAGAAGAGCATATCAATAGTATGTAGCTGGTTAGAGGTCTGCATGCACAGTGTACAAAATATTGTACCTGCACCTGTGTTAGTGGCTAGGCCATTCCTTAAGTATATGACTAATAACTGGAGTAATTTCAGTGCTGCAAAGAGAGTGCATGCTAAATGTATTAGTGCTTAGGTATTGGCAGAGTGATAGGATACGTAGATAGTGCTGGATGGTTGAACGGAGAAGTGCATGGGACAGACAGAAGGATTCCTAGACTGCATAGGTACTAACTGAGTATTTAAAAGATTGTATCAATGCTATGTAGCTGATTAGAGGTCTGCATGCATAGTGCACAGAATATTGTAGCTGTACTAGTTTTACTGGCTAGGCCATTCCTTAGGTACGTGACTAGTAACTAGAATAATTTCAGTGCTGCAAAGAGAGTACATGTTGAATTTATAAGTGCTTAGGTATTGGCGGAGTGATAGGATACGTAGATAGTGCTGGATGGGTGATTGGAGAAATACATGGCTCAAGCAGAAGGATTCCAACACTGCATAGGTACTAACTGGGTATTTAGGAGAGCGTATTAATAGTATGTAGCTTGTTAGAGATCTGCATGCACAGTGTACAAAACATTGTACCTGTACTTGGGTTAGTGGCTAGGCCATTCTTTAAGGTATATGACTAATAAATGGAGTAATTTCAGTGCCGCAAAGAGAGTGCATGCTAAATTTATAAGTGCTTAGGTATTGGCAGAGTGATAGGATACGTACATAATGCTGGATGGGTGAATGGACAAGTGCATGGGACAGACAGAATGATTCCTAGACTGCATAGGTACTAACTGAGTATTTAAAAGACTGTATCAATGCTATATAGATGATTAGAGGTTTGCATGCATAGTGCACAGAATATTGTAGCTGTACTAGTATTGGTGTGTCTATGGTTTTGAGAATGGTAGTCTGTATTTTAGGGTGTGAGGAGGTGCATCAGATGATCGCGTGGATGATGTTATCAGTGATGTCATTTGAGAGGTCATCAGTGATGTCATCAATGATGTCACTGACCATGTCATGAGTGATGTAATATGTGACGTCATCAGCAGTGCATTGCGGGTGCACGAGTTATAGTTAACACAAGTAACTATAACGGCTGAATTTCTCTTGTTTTGTATGAGTGAAATGTCCAACTAACAATGAAGTCCATGAAACCTGTGTTTTTTTTTCAGTGAATTTCTGAGTTTTTTTAAATGCTAATCTCTAACTATACTGTCCCTGAAACTTGTGGGTTTTTTATTGAATTTTATATATATGTATTTAATCTCCTCTCACTCTTACAAGGAAGGAATCAGCACTCAGGTTGTTGTTTGGAAGTATTTAATCTGCAAAGTACGTGATTCACGTGTTTCGGCTTGTCCGAACCTTGATAACGATACAAGACATCATTGTAGCATCCTTATTTAAATGTACAAATGCCTCCAGTTGCCAACATTAACAAAGGACTACATATTACTTTAATCCAAAAAGCTGGCGGCCTTATTGGCTTGGTCATGATGTGAAATTTCAGGAATTGATACAATAAAGAAAAGAAAACAAGTGTTAATAAGCACACAATGTCATTTCAGCATATCTTGCCCCGTGACCGCCATACCTGTATGTTCGTCAACGTGACTTATTCATAATAAACATACTTAGGATTGCTAACATCAACATAAACAGTGGACTACACATTACTTTAAAGTGAAAGGCTATCGGCCATATTAATCTGGGCATGTTGTGTATTATGATGGTTTTTGCATGAAAGAATAGAAAAAAAGGGGTGTTAATATACACACTAACCCTAAATAAAGTTCTAGCGATTATAGTTCCATTCCATTCACAGCTCATTTGAGATGTAATGAGGGATTTCATGAGTGATGTAATGTCTGAGGTCATGAATGATGTAATGTCTGAGGTCATTAGCAGTACATTGCGAGGTCGTAAGTTATAGTTAGCTCAGGTAACTATAACTGCTGAATTTCACTGGTTGTGTATGAGTGAAATCTGAGTCTAACTATACTGTCCCTGTAATCTTTGTTTTTTCAGCAAATTTGTAGTTTTTTTTAGCATTAAGTAAGATACATATCACAATGGATGGTGGGGGGTTGGTGACAGGGCCTGGCATTGTGCTGCCCCCACCCAAGCTTGCTGCTTCTGCCTTCCTACCGTCTAGCCATCCATTGTCCAAGTCCATGTCCCTGCTCCCTTATTACAGCCCTGTGTGGTCGTTGTTCTGCCACTGGCCTTTCCTCCTTCTCTGAACAGTTAGCTTGCTGCCCCATCCACCTCCTCCCTATCCTCTGTTGTCTGAATCCATGGACTAGCCTCCTCCCTCCTGCCTTGCATGGTCTGATGTGCTGCCACTGCCCTCCATTTAGCATGATGTACCAGTCCACTCCTCCTGCCCTCCATTGCCCAATTCTATGCCCCATTATTGACCTCCTGCTTAGCCTCTGTGCTTAGCTTGCTGCCCCTATTCTCCTTCCCCCTGCCCTTCGATTTCTGTGTGCATGCCCCTGCTCCATCCTTTTTGCCCACCATTTTCCATGGACCTGCCACTCCTATCTATTCTGAGCGTTCTGTTAAGCTGCCACTCTCCTCCCACCTGCCTAGCATTGTCAGATGACTGTAATCTGTCCCAGCCACCTCCACCCTGCCTTTCCACATTCCATGCCCCTATCCCCTTCCTCCTGTCCTCCATGGTCCATCTTACTGCCTCACCCTTCTGCCCTCCCTGGTCTGCTGTGCTGCAACTGCTGCTCCTGCCTGCCCCGCGTGGTCAGTTGTGAGGCCCCTTCCACTGAACTCTCTTGTCTGTGCCCAGGTCCTGACTCTCCCTTCTATCCTCCATGCATGCCCCTGCACCCTCCTTCTTGCCCATCATAGCCATTGTGCTGCCACTAACCCTCCCGCTTGCCATGCATGGTCTTCTTCTATGCTGCCACGGCCCCTCCCACCATCCATGTGTGGTCAGCTAGCTGCCCCTGACCCCCTCCCACCTTCCCTTTATGGTCTGTGTGTATGCCATTATAGTATCACTGTTGCTCTCCATGGTGTGTCTTGCTTCCAGTGCCCATCCTGCCTGACCTCCATGATCATCTTGCTGCTCCTGCCCTGCCCCCTTGCCCCCAGCCCTCTGTTTCCATGTGCAGACCATTATTACCTCTCTCCAGGCTTGTCTGTTCCATTGTAATGCCCCTGATCCGTCCCTCCTGCCCTTTATGGTCCGTTATGCTGCAGCTTTCTCTCCTGTCTGTCCATTATGGTCAGCTAGCTACCATTGCCTCATTCCCCTCTGTTGTCCATGTGCATGGTCCTGTCCCCTCCCTATTGCTTTCTCTGGATTGTTGTGCTGCACTCCCGTCGCGCATGCCCTGTGTGGTGTATTGTGCTGCTGCAAACCCTGATGCCCGCCCTGTAGGGTCAGTTTGGTGCACTTCTCCATGTACCTCCTGTCCTCTGTTATCCAAGTCCATGTCCCTACCCCAATTCCTCCTGCCTTCCATGATCCAATGTACTATACCTGCTAACATTTTGAACTTTGTAAGAGGGAGATTTTGAAAAAACTGGTGTATTGTTTTTCCCCTTTGACTTACATTGAAAAAGAGGAGATTGTAGACAGGAGACAGATCAAATAAAGCCCATTTGGGATTAAAAACATTGGACATTTCCTGGCTGAATTGGGTCTCTTGGCATGTATGGTTGTACTACCACTGCCTCTTCCTTCTGCCCCCAATGGTCTATTATATTGTCACGGCCTCTCTTGCCAGTCCTGTATTGTTGGTTTGTTGCCCCTGCCCCCATTTCCACTGCCCTCTATAGTCTGCTGTGCTGCCACTGCCCTTCCTGCCTGCCCAGTGTGGTCACATTGTTGCCTCTGCACCCTCCTACCTGCCTTCAATTTTCAGAGTCCGTGCCCCTGGCCTCTGCCTCTCAACAGTATCCTAATGAACAACTAGATTGCTAACATTCTATATTTATTACAAAAGTGTGGAACGCCTGCTGTCATCTTGATGTAATCAAAACTGTAATACCTAGAGCATTTCCTTTAGAAATTACATATATGAGAGGGTCTTATTTGAATACAAATTATGGTTAGTGCTCTAAAAAACTAAAATTAGGACATATTTTCTGAGTTTTCAAATAGCGACAAAGCACTTATTTGTTATCTTTATGTTTTTTTATCAAGTTGACCACTTGATTAAATGTTGCACTTAGGAGAGAGGATGTGGTGTTACTTCCAGAGCTGCCGACTTTGCAACTGGGGAACCAGGTTGGAGTTTCTGCTTCAACTCAACATTCTGTGATTCTGGTCAAATCCCTTAATCTCCCCATGTCTACAACCAAAATTCATTTGTTGATGTAACTGTAAAGAAGACCACGGGAAGTAAGTGGTTTAAGCTGGATTGTAAAGAAGACCACGGGAAGTAAGTGGCGGGAGGCTGGACACCTCGTCGGCACTGTAAAGAAGACCACGGGATGTAAGTGGT
The DNA here is from genome assembly GCF_964261635.1 of Lissotriton helveticus. Taxonomy (NCBI): domain Eukaryota; kingdom Metazoa; phylum Chordata; class Amphibia; order Caudata; family Salamandridae; genus Lissotriton; species Lissotriton helveticus. The sequence goes on from NC_136068.1 coordinate 696,165,920, forward strand.
TTAAGCTTCTTTATTAACGTCCAGTGACTCCACTTCCCCGGCAGCAACTGCCGAGGCTATGCATGCAGTGTTCCATGCAAGGAACAGCTGCATGCACAAGAAAGAGAACAACAAACAGGAATCCCAACAGTAACCAATGCTCATGTAAAACACTCCAATACCTGACAAGTCTGCACTATATAAAACTGCAAAAACACAAAAAATAAAAAGTGTTTTGCACACTTCTGTCATTGGGCTACATGTGGGCTACATCTGGGTGATATTTGGGCTCTTTTGTCTCTGGTGGCCATCTTGGGAGATTTATTTGTTATGAAGTTTCCTAACGGCCTCATTTACTGCAGTCTCCTCAGTAGGAAATGCTTTCAGTTTTTTACTTTGATTCCATCAAGAAGGCATTCAGATGTGTCACACATTCGCCATAAATTCAGAATGTTAGCACTCTAGTTGCTTATTAGATCACTGTAGTAAAGCTACTGCTCACCAGGGAAATCTGCTATGTTATGTTATGTTATTTATGGGTCTTGTATAGCGCAACGGCTACTCCAATGGAGTGTCCCGGCGCTTTTGTGCTCCAGACCCAGAAAAGAGACTGAAAAAACATAACAACACATGAAAATAAAACAGAGGATGAGGATAGCAGAGCTCTAATCAGAGAATAACCAAGTCTTAAGACCCTTCCTAAAGGCCAGCAGATTGGATGTGGACCGTAAGGACAAGGGTAAGGAATTCCACAACTGAGGGGCCAGGAATCTAAAGGACCGCCCTCCCAGGCGCGCCCTCTTTATACGTGGAACTGCAGCCAGTGCTAGGGACTCCGATCTTAAGGATCGCGTCGGCCGGTAAAAAGCCAGCCTCTTCTGTAGGTATTTTGCACCCGTGGCATGCAGTGCTTTGTGGGCTAATGTCAAGGCCTTGAACATTATCCTCTTCCGTATGGGAAGCCAATGGAGGGATTGCAGCAGGTTTGAGGCACTGGCTCGATGATGCAGGCCGAAAATAGCTCGTGCTGCAGCATTCTGGGTCACCTGCATACGCTGTAAAAGGTATTCTGGGAGACCCAGATACAGAATGTTAGCATAATCCAATCTGGATCCAATGAGGGCCTGTACAATTATTCTCCGGTGTTCCTGGGACAACAAAGGGAAAAACTTTCGAAGCATCCGGAGGATGCCGAAACAGGTTCCTGTAAGAGTTGCCACCTGGGAATTGAGCGTAAGCCCATTGTCGATTTTGATTCCCAGGTTCTTAGTCCAATTAGAAGCCTGATCTGGAGGGAACTTGTCGGCAGGCCACCAACCATGCCAGTCCGGTTCCAAGGGACATCCAAAGAAAAGTATCTCTGATTTATCCGAGTTGCACTTGAGGCTGTTCAGATGGAACCAATTAAAAACAGCCCCAAGGCACTCACGGATACTTTCCCCATCGAATTCCTCGCTCTTACGGCAGGTGAAGAGAAGCTGGGTGTCGTCAGCATATGAGACGATCTGGGCCCCGTAGGACTCCACCAAAGTCGCCAAAGGGGTCATGAGAATGTTAAATAAAGTAGGGCTCAATACTGAGCCCTGAGGAACTCCGACTCCCAATGGCGGCATTTCGGCAGATCCAGGTGGGGCCCAGACCGTTTGTCGGCGGTTGGCTAAGAAGGAGCAAAACCAATTGAGCACCGTCCCCCCTAGACCGATGTCATGAAGTCATGCTGCTGCTGGTATTTTAATGAAATAGAAGCGGATTTGAGAAGTCACTTAAAATGTGCCCTAATTTTTTTTTCTGCAGCACTAAATATACTTTCTATGGCAAAATGAACCCCCTTATTTTGTTCCTTTTTAAATTAAATGTTTTAAGAGTTGCCACTTTATTCCAATCTAGATGGCTTAAGGTGTGCAATACGTTTATCATAAGTAGGACTGTTAGCGCTCTAGTTGTTCTTTAGAACACTCTGGGAAGCTGCAGTAGAACACAAAGGAATCAACTGACAGTCTCTGCCCTTGTTGGATGTACATGTTTTACTGAGAATGTCAGACTTCATTCTCACATGACTGAGAAAGATAATGTGAATTTACAGAAAATATGCTCTCGGTTTAGCTTATAGATCACCTTCCAAAATTCTGTGGGAAAATCATGAGAAAATAGTTTTCTCTCCAACATGATTCATGATATCCCAGCAGAATTCTTTTTCACATGGTAAAATCACCTTAGAACACAATACAATTCCTAAAATGAGTATGATTTATAATGTAACTAAAGTCTTAAAAACTTCTATTAACTGCAATGCTATTTAATGAGGTGGTATCATGTATATTGGTCCCAAGATGGCTGCCAACACTTCTTGGATGAAGTGCTGACAGCCAATCAGATCTCACGATGACATGTGTGGTTAGGCTCTGCCCAAATATATATATTTCTTTTTCCATTAATATTTTAAAAACTACTGAACGGATTTACACCATTTAAAAGAAATTCGCTTTCTGAGTCAAACACTACCTTTTTTGCCAAATTTGGTGTAATTCTGTTCAGCAGTTCGGGCTGTAGCTGTGTCTAAAGTTTCCTATGGAAATTATCATGGAGAAAACACGTTTTGGGACCCCCCTTTTATTCTCGGCCCCCACTTGCCGAATCACCCCAAAACTTTCAGGATAGGGATAGTAGCGGACCGGAGCGCCCCACGAGTTTTCAAAATTTTGCGGATAATCGTCATCCGGCGCCAAAGTTATTGGGAATAGAATGCTGCGATTTTCCCATGCTAACTAGGTCCTAACTATAACTACCTACTGGCGACTGCCACTAGGTAATATATCGTGACCATCGTTTTATCCTCTGGGATCAAACAATTGTTGTAATATATATATATATACACATAAATATGTATGTTATCGCCAGTAGGTATATATAGTTAGGATTTTTTCTCTATGGGATTTCTGAAAATTCTATGTCTAATAACTTTGGCGTTTGGGGACGGAATTGGCTGAAATTTTCAGGAAAATGGCACATTTTGTTTCTGAGCAGCCCCTGAAAATTTAGGGGGGTTTCGTCAAGCGGGGGCCGAGAAAAAAGGGGGGTCCCAAAACGTGTTTTTAACATTGAGTTTTCCATAGGGCGGTTGGACTCACTTTTAGCTCGAACGGCTGAATGGATTTCCACAAAACTTGGCAAAATTGTAGGGACTGGTAGCCTGATGTGCCTTTGCTATGTCTCAAGATATATGCTCCAGTGGTTTTTACGAAAATTAACTTTGAAAAATATATATTGGGCTACATTGGGCTATATATATGTTGGAGCCCAATGTAGCCCAATGTAGCCCAAAGATGGCCACCAGAGACAAAAGAGCCCAAATGTAGCCCAAATATCAGCCAGATGTAGCCCAACTATAGCCCAGTGACAGAATGTCCCAGAGTGTTCTAAAGAACAACTAGAGCGCTAACAGTCTTACTTATGACAAAAGTATGGCACACCTGAAGTCATCTTGATTGGAATAAAGTGTTAACACTTAAAACATTTAATTTGCAAAGGAACAAAATGAGGGGTTTCATTTTGCCATAGAAATGTTATATATATATATATATATATATATATATATATATATATATATATATATATATATATATATATATATATATATATATATATATATATATATATATATATATATATATATTACCTACTGGCAATAGCCAGTAGGTATATATAGTTAGGATTTTTTTCCTATGGGATTTTTGAAAATTCTATGTCGAATAACTTTGGCGTTTGAGGACAAAATTGGCTGGAATTTTCAGGTAAATGGAACATGTTGTTTCTGAGCAGCCCCTGAAAATTTGGGGGGGTTTCGTCAAGGGGGGGCCGAGAAAAAAGGGGGGTCCCAAAACATGTTTTTCCCATGCAATTTTCCATAGGGCGGTTGGCCTCACTTTTAGCCTGAACGGCTGAATGGATTTACACCAAACTTGGCAAAATTGTAGGGACTGGTAGCCCGATGTGCCTTTGCTATGTCTCAAGATATAGGCTCCAGTGGTTTTTACGAAAATTACCTTTGAAATATATATATTGGGCTACATTGGGCTATATATATGTTGGAGCCGAAATGTAGCCCAATGTAGCCCAATGAAGCCCAAAGATGGCCACCAGAGACAAAAAAAACAAATGTAGCCCAAATATCAGCCAGATGTAGCCCAACTATAGCCCAATGACAGAATGTCCCAGAGTGTTCTAAAGAACAACTAGAGTGCTAACAGTCCTACTTATTACAAAGGTATGGCACACCTGAAGCCATCTTGATTGGAATAAAGTGGTAACTCTTAAAACATTTAATTTAAAAAGGAACAAAATGAGGGGGTTCATTTTGCCATAGAAAGTATGATTAGCGAATATATGACGAAATCCCGCATACCATCAGTCCGCAAAAAAAATCCCGCATGTACTATTAGGCCGCAAATTAAAATAACGAAAACTTTTAGAACGAATCTGCCTTTAGCATACACTAAACAACTAAACTACCCTAAACCCTAAAACACTACCCCCAGCATGACCCTACACTACACAAACAGTACAACACTACCCTAAACCCTAAAACACTACCCCCAGCATGACCCTACACTACGCAAACACTACAACACTACCCTAAACCCTAAAACACTACCCCCAGCATGACCCTACACTACGCAAACACTACAACACAACCCTAAACCCTAAAACACTACACCCCAGCATGACCCTACACTACGCAAACACTACAACACTACCCTAAACCCTAAAACAATACCCCCAGCATGACCCTACACTACGCAAAGACTACAACACAACCCTAAACCCTAAAACAATACCCCCAGCATGACCCTACACTACGCAAACACTACAACACAACCCTAAACCCTAAAACACTACCCCCAGCATGACCCTACACTACGCAAACACTACAACACTACCCTAAACCCTAAAACACTACCCCCAGCATGACCCTACACTACGCAAACACTACAACACTACCCAAAACCCTAAAACACTACACCCCAGCATGACCCTACACTACGCAAACACTACAACACTTCCCTAAACCCTAAAACACTACCCCCAGCATGACCCTACACTACGCAAACACTACAACACTACCCAAAACCCTAAAACACTACCCCCAGCATGACCCTACACTACGCAAACACTGCAACACTACCCTAAACCCTAAAACACTACCCCCAGCATGACCCTACACTACGCAAACACTACAACACTACCCTAAACCCTAAAACACTACCCCCAGCATGACCCTACACTACGCAAACACTACCCAAAACCCTAAAACACTACCCCCAGCATGACCCTACACTACGTAAACACTACAACACTAACCAAAACCCTAAAACACTACCCCCCAGCATGACCCTACACTACGCAAACACTACAACACTACCCAAAACCCTAAAACACTACCCCCAGCATGACCCTACACTACGCAAACACTACAACACTACCCAAAACCCTAAAACACTACCCCCAGCATGACCCTACACTACGCAAACACTACAACACTACCCAAAACCCTAAAACACTACACCCCAGCATGACCCTACACTACGCAAACACTACAACACTACCCAAAACCCTAAAACACTACACCCCAGCATGACCCTACACTACGCAAACACTACAACACTACCCAAAACCCTAAAACACTACCCCCAGCATGACCCTACACTACGCAAACACTACAACACTACCCAAAACCCTAAAACACTACCCCCAACATGACCCTACACTACGCAAACACTACAACACTACCCTAAACCCTAAAATACTACACCCCAGCATGACCCTACACTACGCAAACACTACAACACTACCCAAAACCCTAAAACACTACCCCCAGCATGACCCTACACTACGCAAACACTACAACACTACCCTAAACCCTAAAACACTACGCCCAGCATGACCCTACACTACGCAAACACTACAACACTACCCTAAACCCTAAAACACTAGCCCCAGCATGACCCTACACTACGCAAACACTACAACACAACCCTAAACCCTAAAACACTACCCCCAGCATGACCCTACACTACGCAAACACTACAACACTACCCTAAACCCTAAAACACTACCCCCAGCATGACCCTACACTACGCAAACACTACAACACAACCCTAAACCCTAAAACACTACCCCCAGCATGACCCTACACTACGCAAACACTACAACACTACCCTAAACCCTAAAACACTACCCCCAGCATGACCCTACACTATGCAAACACTACAACACTACCCTAAACCCTAAAACACTACCCCCAGCATGACCCTACACTACGCAAACACTACAACACAACCCTAAACCCTAAAACACTACCCCCAGCATGACCCTACACTACGCAAACACTACAACACTACCCTAAACCCTAAAACACTACCCCCAGCATGACCCTACACTACGCAAACACTACAACACTACCCTTAACCCTAAAACACTAGCCCCAGCATGACCCTACACTACGCAAACACTACAACACAACCCTAAACCCTAAAACACTACCCCCAGCATGACCCTACACTACGCAAACACTACAACACTACCCAAAACCCTAAAACACTACCCCCAGCATGACCCTACACTACGCAAACACTACAACACTACCCAAAACTCTAAAACACTACCCCCAGCATGACCCTACACTACGCAAACACTACAACACTACCCAAAACCCTAAAGCACTACACCCCAGCATGACCCTACACTACGCAAACACTACAACACTACCCAAAACCCTAAAACACTACACCCCAGCATGACCCTACACTACGCAACACTACAACACTACCCAAAACCCTAAAACACTACCCCCAGCATGACCCTACACTACGCAAACACTACAACACTACCCTAAACCCTAAAACACTACACCCCAGCATGACCCTACACTACGCAAACACTACAACACTACCCAAAACCCTAAAACACTACACCCCAGCATGACCCTACACTACGCAAACATTACAACACTACCCAAAACCCTAAAACACTACCCCGAGCATGACCCTACACTACGCAAACACTACAACACTATCCTAAACCCTAAAACACTACGCCCAGCATGACCCTACACTACGCAAACACTACAACACTACCCTAAACCCTAAAACACTAGCCCCAGCATGACCCTACACTACGCAAACACGACAACACAACCCTAAACCCTAAAACACTACCCCCAGCATGACCCTACACTACGCAAACACTACAACACTACCCTAAACCCTAAAACACTACCCCCAGCATGACCCTACACTACGCAAACACTACAACACAACCCTAAACCCTAAAACACTACCCCCAGCATGACCCTACACTAAACAACCACCACAACTCTACACTACACTAACACAACACTACACTACACAACACTACACTACACTACACAATCACTAACCCACGAAAAAATTAACACAAACCCACTTACCTCTCTCGTCATCGTGGTTTTCACAACGCAAATGCATTTACCATACATGCCTTTAAAACATAATTTTTTGTAAAGGCATGCGCGATAAATGCACATGCGTTTTGAAAAAATGCGGGATAATGGTATGCGAGGTCAATGACCTTGCGGGATAATGGTATGCGGACTGAAAGTCTGCGGGATAAAAAATGCGGGAAAATGGCTGCAAACCATGATTAGCAGCAGACTTCCCTGGTGAGCACTAGCTTTACTACAGTGATCTAATGAGCAACTAGAGTGCTAACATTCAGAATTTATGGCAAATATGTGACACATCTGAATGCCTTCTTGATAGAACCAAAGTAAACAAGCATTGAAAATGCAATAGATCTCGCCCTCGTTTAAGTTAAAGCCATTCTGTTTGTAATGAGGTGGCTTTTTAGCTTTGCTTTTGTTAGTGTTTTTAAAACTTTCATGTAAATAACATGCATATGTATGCATATATGTATATGTATGCATGCATTTATATTTATATAGATATGCAGATTATATATATTTATATATGTATATTACCTACTGGCGACAGCCAGTGGGTATATATAGTTAGGATTTTTTCTCTATGGGATTTCTGAAAATTCTATGTCTAATAACTTTGGCGTTTGTGGACGGAATATGCTGAAATTTTCAGGAAAATGGCACATTTTGTTTCTGAGCAGCCCCTGAAAATTTGGGGGGGTTTCGTCAAGGGGGGGCCGAGAAAAAAGGGGGGTCCCAAAACGCGTTTTTCCCATTCATTTTTCCATAGGGCGGTTGGACTCACTTTTAGCTCGAACGGCTGAATAGATTTACATGAAACTTGGCAAAATTGTAGATATGGTTTGCCCGACGTGCCTTTGCTATGTCTCAATATATGTGCTCCAGTGGATTTTGAGAAATTAACGTTTAAAAAAATATATATATCTGTGACAGCGCTCCGGTTAGCGCCCCGGTTCACGTACCTGACGCGTAACGGAACTTCACGAAGCGAAGCTGATTGGCTCTCCGGTGTCTGTCAACATTCTAAACAGTCTGGAGCGGCCGCCATCTTGTCTCTCGGTACGATCGAGAGACAAGATGTGGTGAAAACCGAAGGGGGAAATGAAGGAAAGGGGGCAAGGTAGACCACTCCTGCCCCTAGGATTGATGAGGGGGATATTAAAGTGCCCCGCGGGGCAAAAAATATATATATATTTTTTTTTTATTTTACGCCGTAGAGGCGCGTCCCGGTACGCGAACCGGGCAGCTCACCGGGCAGCTCACCGGGCAGCTAACCGGGCAGCTAACCGGCAGCGTAGCTGTCAACATTGTAAACAGTCCGGAGCGGCCGCCATCTTGTCTCTCGGTAGGTTCGAGAGACAAGATGTGGTGAAAAAAGAAGGGGGAAATGAAGGAAAGGGGGCAAGGTAAACCCCTCCTGACCCCCTAGGATTGATGAGGGGGATATTAAAGTCCCCCGCGATTTTTCGCGGTAGAGGCGCTTCCCGGTACGCGAACCGGGCAGCTAACCGGCAGCGTAACGGGAGTCCGCCATCTTGTGTTTTTGGAGCGTCCGGTTCGCGTACCGGGTAGCGTCCCGGTAAGCGTAACAAGGGGAAAACCAAGAGAAACAGTAAAAAAAAAATTAAGGGAATAGATTTCCAGCAAACTTGGCAAAATTGTAGGGACTGTGTGTTTGATGTGCCTTTGCAAGGCCTCAAGATATGTGCACGTGTGGATTTTGTCTAATTAAGGTTAAAAAAAATATATATATCTGTAAGCGTGCTCCGGCACGCTTACGTTACGGGTTTTGTTTGCGCTGCAGAGCCGATACATCACGGTTATGCGACGCGTCATGAGGCGTCTCACGTGGCTACGTGATACGTCACGTAATAAAGAATATATTTTACAGCTATAGATATTAGCTTTTAAAAAACCAATGAAATTCACTGAAAAAACCATAGGTTACAGACCATATATAGTTAGGAATTTGCATTTACAAAACCTTGAAAATTCACTGAAAAAACCATAGGTTAGAGACCATATATAGTTAGCTGGACATTTTATTGACATAAAACCAATGAAATTCCATATATAGTTAGTTGCACTAACTATATATCGCGCACCCGCAATCCACTGCTGATGATGTCACATATTACATCATTCATGACATGGTCAGTGACATCACTGATGACATCTCAAATGACATCACTGATGACATCACTGATGACATCTCAAATGACATCACTGATGACATCATGACACACCAATACCAGTTACTACATACGCACTCACTGATTCCTACGTCTACACACACATTCACTCATTCACCCATACAATCACTCATACATACAGTCACTCATTATTACAACACTATCATATGCACTCATACACCTATGCAGACACTCACACACTGCCACTCATCCATGGAGTTACTCACACACCTAGTCAGTCCTGTAAAGAATCAATCACACTTCTATTTCCTCATCTATACAGTTAAACACAGAACACCATACTTCAGTGACATCACTGATGACATCACTGATGACATCTCAAATGACATCACTGATGACATCTCAAATGACATCACTGATGACATCATGACACACCAATACCAGTTACTACATACGCACTCACTGATTCCTACGTATACACACACATTCACTCATTCACCCATACAATCACTCATACATACAGTCACTCATTATTACAACACTATCATATGCACTCATACACCTAGTCAGTCCTGTGAAGAATCAATCACACTTCGATTTCCTCATCTATACAGTTAAACACAGAACACCATACTTTTCACACATATACTAACACATACTTACTCTCTTATACAATCACTGATACAAGTACACATTGATATGCACAGTCACACACCTCCCAGCCAGCCACACACACACTCAGTCTTCCATACATCCACTCATTCTTCAATATGTAAAACATATTTAAACTTTACAAAAACACACAGACACTAGATGATGTCATCAGTGATGTCATTTGAGATGTCATCAGTGATGTCATCAGTGATGTCATTTGAGATGTCATCAGTGATGTCATCAGTGATGTCACTGACCATGTCATGAATGATGTAATATGTGACATCATCAGCAGTGGATTGCGGGTGCGCGATATATAGTTAGTGCAACTAACTATATATGGAATTTCATTGGTTTTATGTCAATAAAATGTCCAGCTAACTATATATGGTCTCTAACCTATGGTTTTTTCAGTGAATATATATATATATATATATATATATATATATATATATATATATATATAGGCTCGCGTGTCAAAGAACACATGTCTCACTCGCGGGGCTTCTTTAACAGGGCTTTATTCCTTCCACAAAAAAAGCTTGGATAGCTTGACAAGCGGGGAGAGTTCATTTCAAAATCTGTATCGTCCAATAACCCTGACGCGTTTCGAAGGCGGCTGCCTTCTTCCTCAGAGGGTGACGAAGTAATTAACAGGTGGGCAGCAGGACAGGCCTATTATATAATGATGGCACGCCCCTGGATGGGCTGTGCTAATGCAGCAGTGCCTCATGGTCCTGGTAGTCCTGCCAGTAATTTTTGTCGCATATTGCGTCAATCTCCCCCTTTGTCAACTGTGGAGGCAAAGTCTCTTGCGGAAACCCCTCGCCTGCCAGGCGGCGTCTCGTTTAAAGAGCTGGAAATCGGTGTATACCGTGAAACCAACGAGCTGTATGTTCGTCCTTTTAGGGCTCCTCCCTCGACGATGCCTGGCGGTGCTTGGCGTGATGCAGTTACCCTGCGGCGCTCCTTTCCCCACTAAGGCGCTAGCACTCTTCAAGGCGGGTGCGGCTGGGAAGGTGATGGGACCATCCATAAATGTAGGCTCGCGTGTCAAAGAACACATGTCTATATATATATATAAACATATTTATATATATATTTTTTTAAATATATCTAAATTATTTATTTTTAAAAAATGTGCATTATATTTATATATTTATACATATATATTTTTTAATTACCCTTTTCACCCTAAAAACCAAACCCACCCTGAACCCTTAAAATACAGCTGCACCCCAAAATCCTAAACCACCCTTACCCCTAAAAATACTCCTGTACCCCAATACCCAAACAAAGCCTGAACCCTAAAAATACCCCTGCTCCACAAAACCTAAACCCACCCTGACCCCTAAAAATACCCCAGCACCCCAAAACCCACCCTAAACCCATAAAATGCCCCTGTACCCCAAAACCTAAATACCCCTAAACCCAAAAATACCTCTTGCACCCCAAAACCCAACCCACCCTTAACCCTAAAAATACCACCTTCACCCCAAAACCTAAACCCACCCTCAACCCTAAAAATATCTACTGCACCCCAAATCCCAAACCCACCCTAAATCCTAGAAATGCTCCTGTACCCCAAAACCCAAACTCACCCTTAACCCTAGAAATACCCCCTGCACCCCAAAACCTAAACTCACCCTGAACCCTAAAACTTTCTCCTGCACCCCAAACCCCAAACCCACCCTAAACCCTAAAAATACCCCTGTACCCCAAAACCTAAATACCTCCTAAACCATAAAAATACCCCAGCACCCCAAAACCCAAACACACCCATAACCCTAAAAATACCCCCTGCACCCCAAACCTAAACTCACCCTGAACCGTAAAATGATCTCCTGCACCCCAAAACCAAAACCCACCCTAAACCCTAAAAATACCCAAGCACCCCAAAAACCAAACCCACCCTATACCCTAAAATTACCCTGTACACCCCATAACCCAAACCCACCCTGAACCCTTAAAATACCCCTGAACCCCAAAGCATATACCCCTACACCCCAAAACCATATACTTACCTTAAACTTAAATTTAAAAAAAATATGATTTTACCATTCATGCATTTACAACTAATTTTGTTGTAAAAGCATGCGTGGAAAAGCATATAAAATGGGGAAACATCATTTACCACGAAGGCATTACCACTACTAACATTTACCACGTGACACTTACCACGCAGGGTGCCTTCCACGCAGGGTGCCTTCCACGACGTCTTTACCACGGGCTGGGGGGGAGATGTGGTATTCCTTCGAGTCGTTCTGCGTGGGCTTGGGGGGCAGAGGGGGGCTGGGGGGGGGTCTCCCCCCCAAAAAATAACAAGCGGGGGGCAGAGGGGGGCTGGGGGGGGTCTCCCCCCCAAAAAATAACAAGCAGTTTACTTAAAAAAAAAAAACGAACATAATTTTAAAAGAAAAAGGAAAGAGCCTCCCCCAAAGACGTGCCGTGTACGTCAAAAAAACAGTCCTTTTTTTATTTTGGTATACGTGTTTTGACGCTTGTTTCAATGGAGGATGGAAGTAAGGGCTCGTAGAGAAAGACGTGCAGGTAAGACGTTTCTAGGCGTAGTAAAATCCTACGTTGTAAATACCAGCGTGGTAAAGCCACTTGCGATGTAAAATTCGCGTGGTAAAGCCATGCGTGGTAATTGAAATCGTGGTATAATCGTATATTCTATAAAATGTAATGCCATGCGTTATAATGGCTTTGCGGAGTAATGGTACTCGCCTTATCTTTGCATGCGGAGTGATGGTATGCGGGGTAAAAGTTTAGTTGTAAAGGTGGATTACCGCTAGAAACATTAGTTGGTCCTTTAAGAACCTGCCCTTGAGAACAAGGCCGACAATACCTCGATCTGTCATTCTCTGTGAAAGGGCATTTCTGTTCCATTGATCATCCTACTGGTGTACCATATCTTCCTCAAATGCTTCATGAAGGAGGTTCAAATTAAAATCTCCAGTAACCGGCCAATAAGCGTTAAAGAAATATGATTACAAAGCAAGATCTTGCGTGCCCATTTTTGGCCAACCTATTGACCAGACACCATTTGGGAGGCTACTGGCAAGCAGGGGTTACTAGTCTTTAACAGTGGTGACTGAAATTGTTTATCTTTATATTCCTGGGTCTACCCTACTATAGTTCTACAGACGTGGCCAAGCGCAACCCCTGCAGCACTTGACTTTCGAAAGCAGTGATGGTGAGCAGTCACTGGTTCCTCAGGGGGGTAGCGTAGGGGTGCTCAAGTGACAACAATCACACAGCAGATGCAATAATTAATTGTTCAACCCAGTACTTTAATGCACATTACAACTAAATACTACATACAGCATAGTGGCAATATCCAATTTGGGGACTGGACACCGGGGCTGAATACACTTCTACCCACTACCTCCTCTACCATGGGTCCTCTCTACACATGAATAATCATGATAACATCATTTAGGCTTAGGTGCAGTGATGTAAAATAGAAGTAAGTCCACAAGCACAGGTAAGCTTTAGTTGAGCTTTATTGCAGCACAGAGATAGTAGGTCAGCTCCAAGTCCAACCAGAGCTCCAACTGCCAAGAAGGCAGGGAGAGCGCTCCAGAATACAGAACACCGGAAGGGATCTAGAGTGCAGGCTCAAGAGAGAGCAAAGCACTGTACAACATATCTCCTCTCCTTGCAGTAAAATAAAAGACAAAGAGCAACAGGAAAGGAACTGCTAATGTACATAGTCATTCAAATACATAGGTGGGCGTCGGGAGCGAGGGCTCCTCAAACAGACATCAGATAAGGAAGAGGGAGGAGGAGCAGGAGTACAAGGTACGGAAGGAGAATCAGGAGTAGTAGAACTGAAATCAAGAACAGGCCTATTAGGGTAGGTACCCGAGGAAGTGGAGGCATCACCACCACCCACCTCCCTCCGACTAGCTGACAGTGAAATGGGAGCAGCAGGAGAGCCAGAGGACAATAAGTAGCCATTACAACCATCTACATTGGCAGGAGGCAGGTCATCAGAAGAAGAGGCTTTACGTCTCTGGTAGAGGGCAACTCTCCGGTAATTCCAGCTCTCACCATTGGATAGGACAACGAAATTAGGAAAAACCTTCCTAACCTTGTAGGGACCCCTAAATTTACTAAGGCCTTTAGCAAGTCTGCCCGGCTTAACCTTGACTAAGTCCCCCACGGAAATGGGAGAGGAGGTACTGTCATGGACCAAAGGGACTTCACAGCCAGAGTTCAGCCAAGAAGGGGTTAATTTGCTTGCTGGTGACCGACCCCGCATTAACTCAAAGGGAGACTTTTCACCTGACTTGTGGGGTGTGGAGCGGTAAGCCCAAACCAACTCCTGGACACGCTCATTAGAAAAGGAGCCAGATTCCACAAACATTTGAATCACGCCCTTAACCAGGCGATTCACCCTTTCGCAAATGCCATTCCCCTGTGGGTTGTAAAGACTCGTCTTCTGATGCCTGATGCCACAATCATTAACAAAAGATGCCATCTTAGAGGACGTGAGTTGCGTCCCGTTGTCAGAAATGAGAACGGAAGGATAACCCTCGTTGTTGAAAGTTCCCTTCAAAAACTTAATAGTAGCATCTGTAGTGATTTCCTTTACAAACTGCACACATAACCATTTTGAAAAACAGTCGATAAGGACAATTGCAAACCGGTGATCGCTAGGAAGCTCATACATGGGGCCTATGAAGTCAATGCAAACACTGTGCCAGGGAGTATTAGCAAAAGAAATCTTGTGAGGGGAGTGGGAGCCTAAAACTTTGAGACGCTTCTCACCCTCCTTACAAAAATTGCATTTCGATACACAATCCACAGCGTCATTATTAATAGAGGGCCACCAGAAATTCAATTTGACACGACGTTGCGTGAGGCTTTGACCCAGGTGTCCCTCATGAGCCAATTCTAGAATTCTCTTTCTCAACAGAACAGGGGGAACAAAACGATCACCCCTCATGAGAATATCTTTACCCTCTAAGGAAAGTTCATCCAAAATTTTTAAAAAGGGCCTGACCGAGGGATTTACTGCACTTTCCCTCCTGGGACCATTAGCAATGAGACTGATGACGGCCTTCAAGGTCAGATCCTCCTCCATGCCTTTGGACCAGTCATCACGAGTAAATGTGCCCCCACATACAGACAAGACATCCTCTATTACAGCAACTGCGAGATCATCGGACTTGGTCCCAGAACAACAGTCAGTGGAAGGCATAGGGAGCCTTGACAGACAATCCGCTTGGATGTTTTTCCACCCATGAATGAATTCAACCTCACACTGGAAGTCCTGTAGCCGAGAAGCCAGTCTCGCCAACCTGGGAGAACCTTTACCAGCTCCACCAGGAGCAAGAATGTTGACGAGGGGTTTGTGGTCAGTACGTAGAACAAATTTATAACCCCATAAGTAGGTTCGAAAGTAACTTGTACCCCAGACCGCAGCAAGAGCTTCGCGCTCAATTACTGAGTAGTTAGACTCAGAAGAGGACAAAGGTCTAGAAGCGAATGCGATTGTCTTTTCGACACCACCATGTTTCTGTAGGAGAACAGCGCCCAACCCGATGGCACTTGCATCTACCATCAAGATGGAGGACCGAGTAGTGTCAAAAGGGGTGAGGACATTGGCAGATTTGAGTTCCTTCTTAATCAAATTGAAGCATGATTCGTGATCAGAGGTCCAGTTAAACTTGACACCCTTTTTGAGCAAGGATCTAAGAGAAGCTGTTTTAGAGGCAAAATTTCTTACGAATTTCGAGTAGAACTCGATTAAGCCCATAAAGGACCGAAGTTGATCTTTATCAACCGGGGAGGGTGCAAGTTCAATGGCCTCAATCAAATTCTTTTTGGGTTTAATGCCATCCTCTGACAAACAAAAACCAAGGTATTCTATTTCCTTCAAGAGAAAAGCACACTTTTCTTTCCTTAAAGTCAACCCAGCCTCATCTACTCTATGTAAGACATCCTGTAAAATTTTATTGTGTTCCTGTAAAGAACTACCATAAATCAAAATGTCGTCTTGAAAAAATAACACTTTGTCAAGACCCTTAAAGACTTCAGAGACAAGTCTCTGGAACACGCTGGCAGCTGAGACTAGCCCAAAAGGTAGTCTGGTAAATTGGAAGGTGCCCTCACTAGTGATAAAAGCAGTTAAATGCTTTGAGCTATCGTCCAGACAAATTTGGTGGTAGGCGTGCTTAAGGTCCAGTTTACTAAAGAACCTTGCACCTCTAAGGGTTGACACCAGTTCGGAAATGTTGGGGAGAGGAAACACATCCGCTACCACGCACTTATTGAGAGAGCGGAGATCCACACAGAACCTGATTTTGTTGTCCGGTTTCTGCGAGATCACAACAGGCGAAATCCACGGAGATGCTTCAATGGGCTCAATAATCCCCCCTTGGAGCATTTCCTCTAGCGTAGCCTTGACTTCATCTCTCAAAGCAAAGGGCACTCTTCTAACCTTGTGCTGTACAGGCAAACTTCCCTCTTTGAGAATTATTCGATGAGAGTATCCAATAAGTTCACCTAACTGGTCTCTAAACACATTTTTAAATCTAGCCAAAATGTCTTCTACAGATGAAGTCTCAACTATGGAAACTGGATTATCTGACCTGGGATCAACTACTATATGGAGATCGTATTGGTGATGACGGCCCAAGATTGCTGGACCGTCAGCTGATATGTAAATTTTTCCATGTGCTGACCTGCCTTTGAAAACAATTTCGGCTTCAAAGAAACCCAGCATGTCTATTCTCTCCCCCTGGTAACCAGACGGGAAGATGTCGCACACTTTCAAAGTCCTTTCCCCCAAACATTTTCCAACAGGGAAAAGGGAATTATGGTCCATTTCGACCCTGTGTCAACCATGAGTGTAACAGTTTTGCCATCTATTATAAAGTCATCCTTAAAAGGATTACCCCTCTGGTTATCACACGCACAGACAGTGTCAGTCAAAACTAAAATTTTGTTCACATCCCGTCTTAAAACATCGCATTCATCAACAACTGTAACTTTAGAGTAATTCCTATTCTTACACATTTTGGCAAAGTGTCCCGTTTTACCACACTTTAGACACTCTTTGTTATTTGCATAACAAAACTTCCCATCTAAAGGATGAGAAGAAGTACCACATCTTGAACACATTTTATGGTTATTCCTGTTGAGAGATGTTGCTTGCACATTCTTTCTTTGAAGAATGTAACCTTTTTTTCTGACGATTGCGATGGCAGCAGATTCTTCATCGCTATTATCACTTACAATACTTTTATGAGAGACTTCAGACACTTTGGACTCTAAGCCACTTTTTTGCAGTTCTCTCATGCATTTTTCACTTTCCTCTACAACTTTGGCCAGCTCTATTGCGTCTTTCAGTGTTGGGTTCTTAGCCGCCCAAAGTCGTTCTTGCACCTTCCTATTGTTGGCTTGTACCACCAATTGGTCTCTTATTAGCTCGTCTGCCATTTGCCCAAAGTTACATTTAATAGATAATTCACGTAGTCTTGCTACGAATTCGTCAATGCTTTCCTCAGCCAATTGCTTATTCTTATAAAATTTATATCTCTGAAGAATGAGATTCTCCTCTTTGCCAAAACGAGTTTCAAGTCTTGTGACAGCTTCTTTAAATTCGTCAAAATCGGCTTGTGAAGCTGCAGGCAGTACTTGTGGTAGGTATCTGAACAAACGCTGCCCCTCTTTGCCCAACGTGGTCATCAACAGTGCTTTTTTCCGTTTAGGCGAATAATCCTCACCATCTAGAGCCTCTATATAGTTATGGAACATAACTATCCAGTCTTCCCAAGCTATGGGAGGATTGCCTGGTTCAGACAAGAATTGAGGAGGAAGGGCAACATTGATTGATTGTGACATGACTAATGGCAAATGTCAGCAGATACTGAGAATAAAGTACACCTAACAGTGGAGCAAACAAAAGTATGAAGCAAATGCTTACTGTCAATGAAGCTGAAGGTCTGGATACTGCTTTGTCACACTCGTTTGTAGCGCTTTAAAATGATCGTTTTAGGCAGTACACATCAACTTATGTAGCGCTAAATGCTGTAAAGCGGAGCTGGGAGGCACTTACTGAAGTAAAGCGGAGCTGGGAGGCACTTACTGAAGGTTTCGCGTTGAACGCGAAGGTCTTGTGCACCTCGGCGCGTTAAATCGGCGCGTTACCAAGGTAACTGTAAAGCTGTCCAAAATGGCCGACAACGTCGAGACGTCGTGCGTGAGCGTCACGCGTCATACGTCGACGTTGCAAGTCAATAGCTTCTGCGCCCTCCACGAACGCGCTCAGAGGCAAAGCGTTGCCTAGCAACTCACCAACAGAGGTGGTTCGGGTGACGTCGCTGCTTGAGGAGATCGCGTTGCCAGGATACGCGTTGCAGCCGAAGGGACGTTGATGAAGATGACGTCACCGCTGCGCTGAAAGCAGGAACTGGGTATAATTGAGATACCGCAAGTGGTTCACCACGAAATCGCTATCGCTGTAGGGACGGAGGACACACTTCTTCATCAAAGCTGAATCACACGCGCAGATTCTTGATGGAGTTGAGGCACTACTTCTCTGTAAAGCGAGTTTAGGCTGCAGCGGACACAGGAGACAGTGGTCGGAGCTCACACCAACTCAAGTCGCCAAATGATGTAAAATAGAAGTAAGTCCACAAGCACAGGTAAGCTTTAGTTGAGCTTTATTGCAGCACAGAGATAGTAGGTCAGCTCCAAGTCCAACCAGAGCTCCAACTGCCAAGAAGGCAGGGAGAGCGCTCCAGAATACAGAACACCGGAAGGGATCTAGAGTGCAGGCTCAAGAGAGAGCAAAGCACTGTACAACATGCAGATTATCCCCGTTTAATGTAACAGCGTGTTGTCTACCACAGATTAAACAGTCTGATTTGATCGAAACTGGTCCCTGGTGCTGCCTGCTGTCAGGTAGTTGCAAGATTCTGTCAACACTCTGCTCCTCTCCCTGTTGTGGAAATGCATGCAAACTGTGAGTCCAGCGAGGCTCCTCCTGGTAAACTTTCCCTCAGTCTCTTCTGACAGGTAGGTCGCCCTCCAGTCGCCGCATGGTCCTCCTGTGGCGCTAGTAAGTCCTTTGTGCTCCTGATCACGTTTTGCCTCGTTTTGTGCCCTGTGCCCCTCTCTCCCCATTTTCCTCTGTGCCCTGATCTTGTTTTTGCTTCGTTTTCTGTGCCCTGTGACCCTCTCTCCCCGTTTTTCCTCTGTGCCCTGATCTTGTTTTTGCTTCGTTTTCTGTGCCCTGTGCCCCTCTCTCCCCGTTTTTCCTCTGTGCCCTGATCTTGTTTTTGCTTCGTTTTCTTTGCCCTGTGCCCCTCTCTCCCCGTTTTTCCTCTGTGACCTGATCTTATTTTTGCTTTGTTTTCTGTGCCCTGTGCCCCTCTCTCCCCGTTTTTCCTCTGTGCCCTGATCTTATTTTTGCTTTGTTTTCTGTGCCCTGTGCCCCTCTCTCCCCGTTTTTCCTCTGTGCCCTGATCTTGTTTTTGCTTCGTTTTCTGTACCTTGTGCCCCTCTCTCCCCGTTTTTCCTCTGTGCCCTGATCTTGTTTTTGCTTCGTTTTCTGTACCCTGTGCCCCTCTCTCCCCGTTTTGCCTCTGTGCCCTGATCTTGTTTTTGCTTCGTTTTCTGTGCCCTGTGCCCCTCTCTCCCCGTTTTTCCTCTGTGCCCTGATCTTGTTTTTGCTTCGTTTTCTGTGCCCTGTGCCCCTCTCTCCCCGTTTTTCTTCTGTGCCCTGATCTTGTTTTTGCTTCGTTTTCTGTGCCCTATGCCCCCCCGCCTCCCTCCGTACCACCTTCTCCCGCCGCTGCTTCCCTGCGGCCCGCCCCCCCGCTGTCCCCATTCGCCACCCCGCTCCCGCCTCCCAGCTGCTCCTCCCTCCCACAACCCTTCTTATGGAGGCCGCACCCAGTGCCATAACCCCTGGCCCCCGCCGCACCCATAGCCCCCGACTGAGATACGGCTCCGCTGCCCTCACCGCACTGAACACCGGACAAACATCCGCCTGCTACCGAGCCACCCCAAAGCGAACCCACGGACCCTTCACCTGCCAAGCCTGCAAATACACCTGCCTCCGAACCTGCAGACCGCCCACCGGACCCCGCAACAACAACAACCACCTCAAATGCATCCTCCTCAACACACGCTCCATCCACAAGCACGCCGTCGAACTCTGGGACCTTTTCGACACAACAGCAACAGACGTCGCCTTCCTCATGGACCCCTGGATGAACGCCTCCTCGCCCCCCCCGACATCGCCATAGCCATCCTGGACGGCTGCAAAAGCACCCGGAAGGACCGCGTCAACCAAACTGGGGGAGGAATCGCCATCGTCTACAGGAACACCATCAACATCACGACCATCACCGAAGACTCACTCTGCGCCGCCGAACACCTACACTTCCAGATTCACACCGACCCCAAGACCACCCTTAGAGGAACACTCATCTACAGACCCCCAGGCCCACGCACGCAATTCAGTGAAACCATCGCCGACTTCATCAGCCCGCACGCCCTAGCCTCACCAGAATACATACTCCTAGGAGACCTTATCTTCCACCTTGAGAAAAACAGCGACAACAACACCACCACCCTACTCGACAACCTCGCCAACCTCGGACTCAAACAACTGGTGAACACCCTAACCCACATCGCTGGCCACACGCACAACCCCATCTTCTCTGCCAGCGACCACGTCTCCTTCAGCCACTCCTCCGGACTACACTGGACCGACCACAGATGCATCCACTTCACCTTCAAAAAGAATACATCCCACCACCGCACGCAACAAATCCCCCGCAGACACTGGAGCAAAATCACCACAGACCAGCTCCTCTCATCGCTGAGCCAGAACCCACCAACAAACACCGCTGAAACCAGCGACGCGGCCCACAACCTCGCACAGTGGATCACCAACTGCGCCAACGACCTTGCACCTCTGAAGAACCCTCCAGGCATGACCGGCTACAGGAAAACTCCATGGTTCACAGACGCCCTCAAAGAGTTAAAGAAGTACTGCCGAATCCTCGAAAAAACCTGGCGCCACGAACAAACTACAGAAAACATGACAGCCCTCAAGACCACCACCCGCAAACACCACCAGCTGATCCGCACCACCAAAAGGACATCATTCAAAGAGCGACTAGACAACAACACCCACAACAGCAAGGAACTCTTCACATCGTCAAAGAACTCTCCAACCCCAGCACCAGCAACAACGACATCACACCATCGCAAGAACTCTGCAACTCCCTCGCCATGTTCCTCCACCGAAAGATCGCAGATATACACGACAGCTTCGGACCCCAGACTCCGCCTCCAGTCACCGAACCAACGACCCCCACCACCACCCTCAGCGCCTGGACCCCCATCAGCACTGAAGAAACCACCAACGTCATGAACTCCATCCACTCCGGCTCCCCCTCGGACCCATGCCCCCATCATATCTTCAACAAAGCCGACACCATCATCGCACCCCATCTCCGGAACGTCATAAACATCTCGTTCGCCTCAGCCACCTTCCCCGAGAGCTGGAAGCACGCAGAAATCAACGCCCTTCTGAAGAAACCCACAGCAGACCCAAAGACCTCAAGAACTTCCGCCCCATCTCTCTTCTTCCCTTTCCGGCCAAGGTCATCAAGAAGACCGTCAATAAACAGCTGACTGCTTTTCGCGAGACAAACAACTCGCTCGACCCTTCCCAGCCCGGTTTTCGAGCCAACCACAGCACCGAGACCGCCCTTATCGTAGCCACCGACTACATCAGGACCCTGATGGACAACGGAGAAACAACCGCCCTCATCCTCCTGGACCTCTCGGCAGCCTTCGACACCGTATGCGACACCGTATGCCATCACACCCTAATAATACGCCTCTTCAACACTGGGATCCAAGGAGAGGCCCTGGACTGGATCACCTCGTTCCTCTCCGACAGAACCCAGAGAGTCCGCCTCCCTCCCTTCCGCTCAGAAGCCACCAAAATCATCTGCAGTGTACCCCAAGGATCCTCGCTCAGCCCAAAACTCTTCAATATCTACATGAGCCCCCTCGCCGCCATCGCACGCAAACACAACATCAACATCATCTCCTACGCCTACGACACCCAGCTGATACTCTCCCTCACCAAAGACCCAGCCAACGCCAAAACCAACCTACAGGAAGGAATGAAAGACGTCGCAGAATGGATGAAGCTCAGCCACCTGAAGCAGAACTCAGACAAGACGGAGGTCCTCATCCTCGGACAATCCCACTCCGCGTGGGACGACTCCTGGTGGCCCTCAGCACTGGGCTCCGCACCAACACCTTCGGACCACGCATGCAACCTGGGATTCATCCTGGACTCCACCCTCACGATGACCAAGCAAGTCAACGCCGTCTCGTCATCATGCTTCAACACCCTGCGCATGCTCCGAAAAATATCCCGGTGGATCCCCACCGAAACCAAAAAGACGGTCACCCAGGCCCTCGTCACTAGCCGACTGGACTACGGAAACGCCCCATATGCAGGAACCACCGCCAAACTCCAGAAACGACTACAACGCATACAGAACGCCTCCGCGCGACTCATCCTCGACATCCCTCGCCATAGCCACATATCTGCCCACCTGAGAGACGTGCACTGGCTCCCCGTCAACAAGAGGATCACATTCAGGCTCCTCACCCACGCATACAAAGCTCTCCACGACATGGGCCCTGAATACCTCAACAACCGCCTCACGTTCTACACTCCCACCCGCCGGCTCCGCACCGCTTGCCTCGCCCTCGCCATTGTCCCACGGACCCGCAGAGCCACAGCCGGAGCAAGATCGTTCTCCTATCTGGCCGCCAAGACATGGAACTCCCTCCCCGCACACCTACGACTGATCCAGGACCATCTCACCTTCAGGAGGCACCTCAAGACCAGGCTATTTGAGCAGTAGCAGCACCCCCCCCCCCCCTCCTTTCAGCGCCTTGAGACCCTCACGGGTGAGTAGCGCGCTCTATAAATGTTTTGATTGATTGATTCTTCCTTGACGTTGTGGCTGGGAGGAGGTGGTCTCATGAGCAGGAGTTGTGGCAGATGCCGGAGTAATTCAGGTGCAGGTGAGCAGAAGTTTCGTGGTCACAGCAGCCTCAGGTCAATTTTGTTGTAGCCATGCACAGACCATCTTCAGAGGCTACAGGGCTTCTCATAGCTGCCACTCCTCGGCTCAGCCACACTCTTTTTTTAGACGTAGTGGCTCAAGGACAAACTGCAATCTTCTTTTTGAGGTTACAATGATTCATGTCAAGCCACAATCGTCTTCTTGGCCACAGCTGCATAGGTCGAGCCACATTTCCCAGTGGTTCCTGATTGGAACCTTAAATCCAAGAATCTGCTTTCTGCAGACACCTGGGGAAGGCACATCACTCTCCTCCATTCTCCTCATCTGGTAGACCCCACCAACACTTTGGCGCCGATTGCGAATTTGTCGGTACACCACCACTGTGCCCCCACACCGCTGAGACTCGCCACTGGCCCCCCACCAGAATACAAGTTATTTGTAGTCTGGCAGGTGGGAGGCGTGGCATTCCCATGGACGTGCCTCTTTTAAAGGCAGCAATGCCTTTGAAAGAGGCACCGCAATGGTAATGCATCACAAGGTTATTGCACGGCATGGACTCGAAAATCCATGGCATGCAGAACTTTTTGTGCATGCACATGTTATGCCCCCTGTGTGCATGCACAAAGGGAGGAGGCCCCTTTGTTTCCTCTCCTCCAAGGTGTACATATAGGAGGAACCGCCATATAAACCCTGGAGGAGAGGAAACTTGTAATATGCTTGGCAGGACCACGGCGGCCAGGCCAAGCATATTGCTGCCTCTGGCCACCTCCAGGGATCGGCAGTTACCTGGCGGTGGCGGCAGTACTAGGGTGGTCCGACCACCCAACTCCTAATTGGGAGGTCGTACCTCTGGTGCGGCGGTGGCTGGAGCTGCCACGCCACCATGAGTCTGGCGGTCCTCAAACCACCAGACTCCTAATCTGACCACTTGTCTTGCTGCGCATGGCTCTTACTGGACTATCACTCCTCCTGCAGGGTTAGCAGGCACATTCCCTATCTCAGCAGCCAGGATTGCTTCTAGGCACTTCAGTTCAGATGAGCAGCTACTTCCAGAAAGAAATAGACTTAGGTAAATTCTTCTCACCACTGGGAAGCTGGCTAACAGGCAGTCACCAATTCTGGTTGCACAGCATTTCCCTGAGTGCTATATGGAGCACTCCCTCCCTTGGTTATAGAGATCTTTGAACTGGGGCAACAAGTCAGTCAGTGAGTCCCACTGTTATAGAGTCAAAGCAGACAGGACATGCAGATCCAAAGTTTACACTTGCAAAACCAGTTTGGGGTGTTTCTATTTTCAAATGTCCTTTCCAGTGTTCTCTTGAGATCTAGCCTGTGTGTATGTAGAGTATTGTACCTTGCAGCTGGGTAGTCTCTAGCTTCTCTAGCTTGGAGCACCCACAACATAGATACAAAGAGGTATGATTTTTCTGCAACTGGTTGCCATCAGCCACACTGAAGAGTGTTCAGGGGTAAAACAAAAATCTGGCCACACTTAATGACTAAGCCTAGGTGAAATTTTAATTACACCAGTGTAATTCACATAATGTCGCAAATTTCATGTTATGTTTGTTAAAAAAATTCCAAAAAGACGCCATTACTTTACTTCGCAGAATTACACATCATTCACTGTACCAATGTGTTCCAGACATTCCACATTCAAGGGAAAGATTTACCATGAATGCACAGGAAAAACAGAAAGTGTGCTTTTGTTTTTTGCACTATTTTAGTTGAAATGCATCCTTGCCTCAAAAGTTGACTCAAAGGTGCACTTTGATCAAGTATAGCGTGAAATTATGGATTTCATATAATTACACATCATTTCATATAATTTTGCATATTTATGCAGAAGCAAAACATGCGAATTTACACACCTCCTCTGAGGAATCTGTTTCACCTTGACCAACAGAGACTGCAGGCCTCATTTTCAACCCCACATCTTCCAAATAGCAATGCTTCATGAAGACTAATCAGCAGCTTTTCTCTTCAAAATGCCTAATTGAATTTCTAAAGGAGCGTGGTCTCCTCTCTCCCCACTTTAGTGTCTAGGTGTGCTCTCTCTTATTTCAAGAATGTCAGCATTTTAGTTCCACTATCTGGGAAAACAATCTCACCTCCGTCTTGTGCACAAGGCCAGGTCTGGGGAATCAAAAATGGACCCTAAAGGCCTTCATTATTCTGGCTCACTTGTACAGATTATGCATGTAACCCACAGTCGACATACACAAAGATACACACACATATACTTGGGATGTTAGTGCTAGGATTTGGTTTGGCATTTAAAGCCATAACTTCACACGAGTGGGACAGTTGGTTTTGTCTCCAATGCCATAGACAAAAAGGTCTGGTCACAATTTTGGATTTACAAAACATGGTCCGCTGTCACCACTGTACTGAACCCATGACTCGGCAGTAGTCCTCTCTCTGTACAAAGAGATGAGCCTTAGCACATCACTCCAGGTCCCAGGACAGGTCCAGGAGTTCTGACCCAGACCTCATCATGGCCACACCTCTGGGCTTTGCCATCTCCAGATTAAACCGTCGTCAAAAAAAGGGTGTAGGGCTAGCAATTATCACCCAGGAGCATCTGAAAGTCTCTTTCGAGCCCTACAAGCTGTCCCTAACTGTGAAGCACTGGTCTTTAAAATTACCTTGACCAGCCAGTATTCCTTTAATGGAGTACTACTTTACAGACCCCCAGGCCCTAGTGCAACCTTTCTACACAACAGCAGTCAGATGATGGACATTAAAGTCCTTTTTCCTGATTTTACCATCCTAGGGGACTTTAACCTTCACCTCGAAAATGTAGCATCCAAAGACGCTATTGCTTTCACCGACCTTATGGGAAGTGTGGGCCTTCAACAGTCTCCTTTCTCTCCATCCATTGGGTGGTGGGAGGGCTACCTCAGGGACCCTCCTCCACTGCAACAGAGGTCTTAAAAGGTGACGGCATCCCTGCAGCTAATATCCCTAGTTTTGATACCTTTAACCTCATCTCGGATACACAGGTCATGACGAATCTCAGTCAGACGAGATCAGGATCACCCTGGGACCCTTGCCCTCCTAAAATTTTCCCCCTGGCCTCCGGAGGTCACAACTAACTACCTCAAAGATATCTTCAACTGTAGGTTCTCCAATGGATATTTTCCTATACTTTGGAAGAGGGCATCTATTCTCCAGCTGCTGAAAAAAACAAACCTGGATAATACCTATCCGAACAGCTACAGGCCTATCTCTCAACTACATCTCCCAGCCAAGATCGTAGAGAAGGCCATGAATATAGAGCTAACCCAGTTTATTAAA
Organism: Lissotriton helveticus; assembly: GCF_964261635.1. NCBI lineage: Eukaryota > Metazoa > Chordata > Amphibia > Caudata > Salamandridae > Lissotriton > Lissotriton helveticus. Next base: position 696,192,574 of record NC_136068.1, read on the forward strand.
GACAATAAACTTCTAGACAGCTACCAATATGGCTTTAGAAGTCAACACAGCACTGAGCTGGCCTTGATCAATGTGGCAGAGGAAATAAGAGAGGTCCTGGACAAAGGTGGGAACACAGCCCTGATCCTCCTGGACCTTTCGGTGGCCTTAGACACAGTGGATCACAATTTTCTTATAAGCCAACTCTTTTCTGTAGGGATCAGGGGCAGGGGCATAGGTCGTCCTGATTCACTTTCCCCTGTGGGGTGCCGCTAGGCTTCTTGCTGAGCCCAACCCTTTTCAACCTTTATGTCACCCCCCCCCCCCCCCCCTCTGCTCTTTCATAAAGTCCTTTGGCTTTATGATAGTGTCATATGCCAATGACATGCAAAATGTGGCATCCTTTTCAGGTGGCTTGCCGTATACTACATTGAGATTTCATGACTTCCTGCGCGAAGTTGGGCATTGAATGTCCCAAAACTGCCTTAAGCTAACTAAACACAGGAAAAACTGAGGTGCTTCTTTTTGGACGTGATACCTCATTTTGGCAACCAAGCTGGTGGCCACAGGGAGTGGGAAAATGCGAAGTCCTTTCTCTAAGGTGAAAAATCTAGGAGTCTACTTTGACACCAAGCTGTCCTTTGAGAGGCAAATCAATGCAATCACCTCCACATGTTGCTTCACATTTAAAGCTATCAGGAAATGTTTATATTTTATCCAGCTAGAACTCCAGAAATCGGTGGTAACATCTATTATCCTGCCAAAACTGGATTATTGCAGTGGGCTGGTCCTCAATTTACAATCAGGTCTCCTTAACAAACTGCAGGTCTTCCAAAATGCAGCAGCTCACCTGCTGCTTGCTATCCCAAAACATCAATCAGTGGCTCATGCCTCCCCAATATTGCATTGGCTACCAGTTAAAGGAAGGGTTGAATTCAAGGCCCTTTGCATCGCCTTTAAAGCACTGCATGGTCTTGGCCCCGCCTACTTTGCAAACAAGTTCAATTGGTACATCCCAGAGAGGCAGCTCCGATCAGCGACCTCTTCAAATCTAATAATTCCCAGGGACAAAACAGCCTCATTGGGGAGGAGGGGGGAGAAGTTTTGTTGCAGGCACAGCCAGATTGTGAAACTCATTCCCACTGACACTTAAGACAGAAAACAATCTCTTGGCATGTCGCAAACTTACCTTTTTAACAACTAACCCGGTCACATCACTCCATCACCCCACTCTGGTTAGCAAATTATGGTGAGCCACCTATCCTAGACACCCAAGGGTATTAGCGCGCATTACAAATTTAAATGTCATTTCATTTCACTTGTCACTTGTCAAGGGACGGGCCTTGGCCTCGGTGCACACACTAGATTAGTGTAAGGCTAGGACCCACACATCAAAAAACAGGATACCAGATACATGCAATTGGGAACCCAAGACTGGGGACCTCCACTGTGTGCCATGCAAGGAATATTCCTATCCCAACATCTATAAAGCTTATTAAATTGGACTCATGTTCACACCAGGGGGTATATTTACAATAAAGTGTTGAAGCGTGTCGTTAAGCCAAGAGGGCTAACGACATGCATCGTCACTTTAGATACGCAGGGCTGCGCCATATTTACTAGAATACGGTGCAGCGCTGCATCTCCCCCTGTGCTGGGACTAACTTTAGCTGCCTAGCGCCAACGCAGGCACCCTTGCACCAGAGTGCAAGGGTGCCTGTGTTGAAAGAAAGATTGTTTATGTGCAGTTAGGTCCCCCTTTCTGCACATAAACAATCTTTAAATGCTGTTTTGTAACTTCTATGTGTGCTGCTTAATGCAGCACACATAGAAGTTATAAAACTGGATTTTTTAAATGATTGTTTATTTGCAGAAAGGGGGACCTTCCTGCACATAAATAATCATAGGCATTTTTTTGTTTCTATGGCTGCTGCACAAGGCAGAATGCATGGAAACAGCGAAAAGGACGAGAAATATATCATTTTTCCTCGTTTTGCCTGTTTAAAACCAGGCTTTTCCTGGTCGTAATTTTGGCACTGCTTCCTCTTTATACCACCCTTGTAAATAGGGGGCAGCATCAAACTCAATGAGGGTTGTGGAGGTGGAACACCCACCGCAACACCCATTTCCCTCCCCTTTCACGCTAAGTATAGCATGAAAGGGGGCCTTATTTACAAGGCAGTGCTCTTAACGCTGCCTTGTAAATAAGGCGAAGTAACGTCACTAAAAGTGACGCTGTGGTGACGATAGGGGCTTGTAAATATGCCCCTAGGTTTCTTGAAGTAAAATTAAGTTGAATTATTTCCAGAAATTTGAAACATCAGTATCTTAAGCCATGTGATCTAAGCCACCCACATCCCATCTTCCATTGCATCGTTACTGTGGCTTGAATGTCTTTTTTTTACCATATTTACTTAATCATACCTGATCCTTGATATAGCTTGAGCTAACCAACTTCAGTCCTTATTCTGAGATTTCGGAATGCTTATTGCAAATGTTGAATCACATGTCAAAAATATCACATCCGCTACATCGACTACCACTATATGATTTAAGTAACTAGATGAAGAGTTTAAGATAGTAAATATATAAGTAAATATATACATACCCCAATGCTGTGTTTGTAGGAGTTGTAGTGGATGCAATATTATTGTAGGGCGATATTATCCACCTCAGCCTAGTGTTATGCAACCACACTGTGCACAGGGTGAGGTCTCTCTTATTGAGGGAATCCATTCTGATGCCATCAGGAGTTTGTAAAGCAGACACTGAAACTGCTCTTCATCCTGTCTGGAAACCCTTTCCTGTGAGTCTCAGCTCCATATCGGAGGATCCATTGAGTCAACATATTTTTAAAAAGATCTTTGTGGCTGGGTAAGGATATCTATCAGCTGTCTTCGGTGATTTGATATTACCATGCTTTACACTTTATCACAAATCTGTAGAACAGCGACCTAGGAGTATGGGAATGAAGAAAGTACCCTCCATAGTGATTCTTGTACTCCTATTCCTAACTTTCCTCCAAAGTCTTAAGTTTGAATATTTTCACAATATTTTGCAAAACCAGGAAAAAGTCCCTTTTCAGGGTGGAAACAAAATAGTTGTGACCTCATATTTCATGTGGCTGTTTGCGAAGTGGTTTCTCCAGGGATAACATGTTTTCGAGCTGGTGAAAAATAAGTTTCTAAAATGTCTATTTGCAGATTCGTTCACGTACATTTAAACGGACCGTCCACAATGCGGACAATCCGCTGGACTATGCGTAGGTACCATACGTATGCCTGGAAATCTACATCTTCATCACATTGCCATTGAAAACAACATTTACAACGCAACTTTTACAACTCACTCCATTACAACAAAACATTTACAACGCAACATCCATTACATCGCATGCAATTACAACGCAACCATTACACCGCATGGCACTACAACGCGTGTCATTACAACGCATACCATTACAACGTATAACATTACAATGCATAGTACCCTTACACTTTCCAACACTTACCCTACTGTTGCACCCCCTGGAGTTAGAATAGTAATTTTTACCCCTACACTATTCAACACTTACCCTACTGTTGCACCCCCCTGGGGTTAGAATAGTAATTTTTACCCCTACACTATCCAATACTTACCATACATGCAATGTAATGTTATGCGTTGTAATGGTATGCGTTGTAAAGGTAGTATGCGTTGTAATGGAATGCGTTGTAAAGGTAGTTTCTAAAAAGTTGTTGTAATGGCATGCGTTGTAAAGGGATGCGTTGTAATAGATGTTGCGTTGTAAAAAATGCCTTGTAAAGGTATGCGTTGTAAAAGTATCGTTGTAAAAGTATGCATTGCCATGGCATATCTATTTGGATTATGTGAATCACTCAAATGTGTAAATCTTCGCAAATCATGGGCGTTTGTCTCCCATGTAAATGTTCACGTTTTTATTAGTCATTGTCTTAGGAGCACTAGAGCCACCGTGGACGCATACATTTTATCCTATTATTAGGATAACTTAGATGTACATGATCCGTCTTCATGGATGGGGATCACGTCATTTTTACAGTCACAAATAATACTACCCAGTTACAGAAGCCAACATCTGGGTTTATTTTTTGAAAGATACAAGGTTGAGTTGACCTTATGCTGTGCCACTCATAAATATGCAGATGTTAGAGAATATGCCATGCACGGATAAGCTATTACTCTAGTCTCCTTCATCATTTCTTGACATGATAACTAGATTCCTTGCAATAACTGAGCTGCAATGAAAGATTGGTCACTGTCATACACTGCGAAAACTCCTGGGAGAAGTGAAGGTTTCTGTCCTCCGCAGGGTTCTGCTAGCGAATTCTGCACACGGACACTGCTGATGGAATATTGCCTTTCTGCTTGTAAATATGAGTGAAGATTTGTTGTTGGAGTGCAGTGCTGGAATTTTATTAGACATGGTTGACATCCCTGTCAGGCAAAATATATACTGGAACAACCTCTGGACAAATTCACAGCAGGCTCTTTACAGAGATAGCAGGTTTTTACAAGTATTGTGGCATGCACTGAACTGGCATTTAGAACCATGATCGAAGATAAAAGATCGTGCTTGTCTTCTCCAACTATTTTTCTGTGTAATTCAAGAAGGGGATGACATGTAGGAAACTAAATCAAAATTCCTGAATGCAGCTTGAAACACTATCCACACACCCACAGGCCATGCATAAAAGGTAGTTGCTTCATAATGGATTGCAGTTACCCGTTTATAAATTACTGTAAAAGAATATGAGGTATTTGGCTTTCTCCGCCTTCAGTGCTTAAATTGTAACAAAAAATTAATTAAATCAATGTATTATGCTAAAAAATAGACACACATTGCCCCTATGTGGTGGTAGCGTACGTGCTTGTGTTTAGAAATAAGTACGAGTGCTGAGCACTGGCAAACACCGTCACAAATAAAGCACTATCTGCCTCACGTGCATTTAACTGGTAGCCCAGGTTGCTATTCAAGATAAGAGCAATTGCTTAACCAGTTCACCAGGGTTGGAGTGGCCTTTAGGGCAATCAGCCAGTGCCAGAGGGGCTAGTCTGATAGGTCAGTGTATAGGCCATTTTTAGGTCTCACCTAGGCAGCGTGCATGCAGGGGCGTAGCTAAAGCTTGTGGCGCCCGGGGCTATCCCTCAGGTTGCCGCCCCTGGGGGGGGGAGGTGCTGGGGGAAAAGGACGGTGAGCACTTGAAAGATGTCCGAGAGACACGTAGTATTGCTGCTAATAGTTACCTCGATCATGCAAGTTACATGCACATACATGACACGGTCAAAGGCTACACAGTTGAATACACCGGTGACTGTCAGTACAAAAGAGAACACACAGACTTCTGGAACACTTTGTGCCACTCAGACCCTCCTTGGACCACCACCCATCTTGTTTAAATGTATGCTCCCGGACAAGTCCACGAATCTGTTTACAGTTTACAGTTAACCCCGACCCTGAATAATAACGCGGGACCTCATTAATATCCCAGGACACCTGTTTACTAATGCGTACTGCTACTAGTCTCACAGTTAATATACTGACCCTCCGCTAAGAAGTCCCGGCACTCTCCCTTTCTAAAAGTAGTGCAGGTTTTCAGCACCTGACAGTACTTGCCCAGTTAAATCACTGCGTCAAACGACTCCTATAATTCCGTGAACTGCATCAAATACCAACACAGCACATCTGTCGTACGCTCATATACGTGCTCTGTGCACACCGACTGGTCCCACCCCAATACAACATTTAAGCATGCTACACTGTCAGACCTGATCAGAAGTCACTTGTAAGTCGACAATTACATGTCGAATACATGGCAATCTCAATGGCAATGTAAGGGCGCCCTCCAATCACTGCCACACACAGCACTCTGTTGGTAGCTAGTGGGAGCACTGCCACAGTGTAACCCAGCTAAATTTATGCCAAACCCATGACTGGATGATAGAGGTTAAGAATGGAACTGCCTCACAAATGTTCCTATCCCTAGAGCGGAGAATGTGTTTGGCGCAGTTCATTGGTCGTTTCTAGACTGCATACTACATAGGAACTGGATAGGGAGAAACCCAGTAGGCTCTCAATCGACATGCAATATATGACAGAAATCAGTGAGTTATCACCCCATAAGCAGAGGGTTCGGTAAAACTATCCCCCATTAACACCTCTTTTCAGCGGACTCCAAATGACTCTGACTTTGGATGAGTGTGGTACGAGTTCTCCATGCAGGTCAAGCTAGCTAATCATTGCAATATATAAGAGAATCAACCCACTGAGTTTCAGACAACAACCTCTACCCTGATAGCAGGCGGCCAGTCTCTTGGGTAACAAAACTGCTAAGGCAATAATTTAGTTTGTGAAAGGTAGGGATCCACATCATCCAATCCAAGAGTGTGATTTAGGGACCCAATGGTATTACACGTTTGACAATAGTGGACAAAACAGATAGTGCCTCATGCCAAATATTTTACATTTTACTGCAGGACCAGGCCAGGAGAAGGAATTTAGCCTCCAGTGACTCAAATCTAATATAATTTGAACCTTGATGGAGCGCAAACTTCCATAGGGCCAAAATGGTAAACAACCTTTACAATGCAACTTTTACCACGCAGTGCCTTTACAACCCAACTTTTACAACGCAAACCATTACAACGCATTGCGCTGGTGGGCGCTCTAGGATAGGGAATGGGTTTAATGTACTATCCAACACCGTCCCTACTATCCACGGTGGAATGGAGTTGGAATAGTAAATTAAACAATTCACTATCCAGCGCCTAAAAGCACTATGCGTTGTAATGGTATTCGTTGTAAATACCGCGTTGTAAAGGCACGCGATGTAAAAGTATGCGTTGTAACGTTATACATCCGCACTAAAGGCTGCAGTCCTGTCCAAGTCAATGAGCTGACAGTGACAGTGAGTGCATGGCAGCCAGCCTCGGCCGGAAGGGCGATGATTTTAATTAATCATTCATTTCATGGGAACAACAATGAGCTTGCCGCCTTGCCGATGAACGAAAATGATCTCTCACTCACCTCTGACTTGAATTAGTCTAGTCTATCTCTCTGAAAGCTTCCTCAAATAAATTATAAAGCACTGCACAGTGCCCGCTGGCGCCCCCAGGCCATAATTAACTAAACACAGACACACTCACGACCCACGACGAGAGCGTAGCGGTGAGCGCGTAACGCGTCACTGCTACGTTCTGATCGTGACTCTGCGAGGGCTGGCCAAAAATGTCCATACAGGGCCGTTGTTCTGAGAAGCGCTGTACCCCCATGACTCGCTGTACCCCCTACGTCACGGGGGTGCAGCAAATCTCAGCACCGAGCTATTCGCCGTCGCTCCCCCATGGCGCTTTGTACCCCCTACGTCATGGGGGAGGAGCTGTTCAGGTGCTTTAGTGTATTCAGACAAAAGGGCAGGCGCGCGTCGCCTTGATTCAAACAAGCCTCAATAGCTCAGTTGGGAGAGCGTTGGACTGCAGAGCTAGAGGACACTGGTTCAATCCCGGGTTTCGGCTTAGATGCAACTTGTGCTTTTATTTTTATTTTATTTCTGTATTTATTTATTTATGCGATTTTATATAGCGCGGACTTTACCCGAAGGTGTCAGAGCGCTTCACAATAGGACCAGTAATGATACAAGAGGAAGCAATTGCAAATTAACAAATTACAAAAGCAAACGTTAAGTTACATGATCAAAAGTGACAATAGTGAGCAACCAAAATACATGAGGTAGCAATCGGTACATTACAGGAGAAAAAAGTGATATGTGTGCAGGTTACAAAAGCACACAAAGTACAAGTAGAGGTATAATACTGCAATAAATGGCAGACACTCCAGCACAAGAACAAACGTTACGTAGGCAATGGTGGCACTTGTGCAAGTATCTAAAGCAAACAAAATGTGAGAGGTAGCAAACAGTGTGTTACAAGAGAAAAGTGACATGTTCAAGTTACAAAAGGGTACCATAACAGGTACAAGGATAATACTGGAAAAAATGGTAAACATTCAAACTACCAGAACACACTCGGAAGGAACTTCCATAGTCCTGGACAATAGACTTTTCAATAATGGGAGGTCTTCCTTCAGATGATAGCGAGGGTGTGAATTAGATTTGGAGGTGTCTTTGGAGGAGGAGTTGTAACGTAGTGGTTACCATAAATGAAGACACTGCAAGTGTAGAGGGTTTGCGTCAGGTTTATTTAATTTATAACCTCTAAAGAGCGCCGAGCCGATGGTGCACCGCTCTCGGCTTTCGCGCTAATCCTGGCGCCTGTGTGCGCGCAGCCAGAACATGGCCGCCTGCACGTCACGTCGGTACGTGACGTGCATACACTAGACTGCGCCACCACATATCTCGCCCTTTTTCCCAATACAGAAACTGTTAACTCACAGTCCGCCGTTCATGTCAAAGTCTCTGAACCAGGCTGTTTTGACCACCGCTCTCCCCCTCCGGCTCAGTCTCACCGGGGTGGATGGGGTACCTCCTTCCTGAGTCCTTTCATCGCTCCTTCCACTTCCAAATGCAGCCTCACTATTTTCTCTTCTATTCACGTTACCATCACTCGCCAACGCTTGGTTGGCATCACCGGGTCTCTCTTCCTGCTGCTCTCGGCTCTTCTCATCCGGATGCATCTCAGAATGTTCTTGCTCTGCAGCTCCTTCCTCCTTGTCTTCCAGGTCTGCTCCAACCTGGTCCCAACGTAGTACTTTGTTGCATCTTGCCATGCGGTCCAGTGACCACACGTTTCCGTCACTTAGAAGAGCTGCTCTGCCCATCACTTCCTTGACCTGCATAGGCTTGCTATACTTGCTGTCTCCTTTCTTTTGCAGCGTTGCCAACTTTACTCGCACCCATTCTCCTTTTTCCAATCTTGTCTCCTTCACGTTTTTCCGGTTGTTGTAGTGTTTTGAGTAAATGGCTTGCGCCCTTTCCAAGTTGGCTCGCACCACTGCAGGGGACCATGCGCTCACTATAGTCTTTTCCTTCCACACTCTATTGTCTTGAGTGAATGGTTCGCGGCCTCTTAATATCTGGAAGGGGCTGTACCCTGTCCCTGTAGGGGTGATCCTGTACGCCCATACCAAGTGCCATATCTCCTTTTCCCAATCCTTGTTGTTGGAGATAGCTGCTTGAACGGACCCCGTCACCACTCTATTAAATCTCTCCACCAGTCCGTTTCCTGCGGGGTGATATATTGACGTGTGCTTGACCAGTATGCCATTTCTCTGCATGAAATTGTTCCATTTCTCTGACCTGAATTGGGGACCATTGTCGCTCAGGATGGACTTAGGGATGCCTTCCCTCACAAATGTGTCGGCCAGGAACTTAATAATGGTCTCCGCATCCATCGCCTCATCTATTTTCAGCTCAGGCCACTTGGAGTACCTATCCATAAGAACACATACATACCTTTGGACTCCGTGTATGTCCAGTATCGGGCCCAGAATATCCGCTGATAACTCTTCCCATGGGTTCCTTGGGGGATCGAACTTGCCGAGAGCCGGGCGTAGTGGTTTAAGTGTCTTATCCGCCCCTTGGCACTGTGAGCAGTCCCTGACATGCCTCTCAGCCTTTACGTCCATCCCTGGCCACCAGTAGTTTTGCTTGGCTCTCAATTTCAATTTCCCTATCCCCAAGTGTCCTTCATGGAGAATGTCCAATAGTTTGGGGATGATTCCTGCCGGGGAGATGACTTTCTCCCCTCTGTATACAAACACTCCTAGGTCGTCCATCGACAACTCTTCTCTGACTTCGAAGTATGGGTTGAGGTCCCCACGGGTTTGTCTTTTGTCTGGCCATCCCTTCGTGATGTATGATTTTACTTCTTCTAGGATCTGGTCTTCTCCATATGCTTCCTTCCATTCCTGATGTTCTATGGTTTTCTCTTGGTCTTCTGTGAGTGCCACCATTTCTTCCGCCCCTGCTTGGTCTTCTCCACTCTGATCCATGGCCACTGCTCTACTCAGATAGTCTGCCACCCTGTTCCTACTGCCGGGGATGTGTTCGACATCGTATCTAAATTCTAGCAGTTTGAGAGTCATCTTTGAGATTCTGGGCGTAGCACTTGCGTGTCCGCTGGACTTTAGTACCTTCAGTAAGGGTATACAGCCTTTACAACGAAACTTTTACAACGAACTACCATTACAACGCAACTTTTACAACGCAAACCATTACAACGCATAGCGCATGGGGGCGCTCTACGATAGGGAATAGGTTTAATGTACTATCCAACACCTTCCCTACTATCCACGGGGACTGGAGTTGGAATAGTAAATTAAACTATTCACTATCCAGCGCCCAAAAGCATCATGCGTTGTAATGGGATGCGTTGTAAAACTTGCGATGTAAAGGTAGGCGTTGTAAAAGTATGCGTTGTAACGTCATACATCCTCAGTAAGGGTTTATGATCTGTTTTCAATAGGAAACGTGTGCCCCACAAAAACTGCCTGAATCTGGTCATGGCCCATACGACCGCTAGCATTTCTTTTTCAATTACGCTGTACTTCTTTTCAGTTTCACTCAGTGCGCGGGATGCGAAGCTGAGCGTTTCCATTCTCCCCTGACCTCGGTCTTGCATCAGGACGGCAACCAGCCCCTTGTCGCTGGCATCGGTGGTGAGCACTGTGTTACCTTAGGGGTCATATCCTTGGAGTGGTACTGCTCCTGCCACCTCTCTCTTGATGACTTCAAATTCGCCTTGCGCTTCCTCCGACCAGCAGAATTCTGTGTTGTCTCTCGTCAGTTGCCTCATGTGGTGGGTCTTGGAGGCGAAGTGCTGCACGAACTTACTATAATATTCCGCCATTCCAATGAACGATCGGACTTCTTCTTTGTTGGAGGGCGGTGGTGCTTCGCAAATGGCTCTCACGTTGTCTGCTTTCGGGGTAACCCCTCGCACCTCTATCTCGTGTCCTAGGTACGTCACGGACTCCATCCCTATCCGGCACTTGGTCCATTCAGCTGTGAGGCCCTTACCCTCAAGGATCTTTAGTACGTTTCCGAGTTTGTTGTCATGATCCTGTCTGTCCCATCCCATTACCAGGATGTCGTCCTGGAAGTATTGGACTCCATCTGTGTCTTTGAATAGTTGGTGCATCAGCTTTTGGAACACCGCAGCCGCTGATGCTAGCCCGAACGGCATGCGGCGGAACTGATAGCACCCAAATGGGGTGATACACGAGGTTAGTTTGCGGCTCTCCGGGTGCAGGGAAATCTGGTGGTAGGCGGAGGTCAAATCTATGGTTGAGTACCATTTGACCCCCCTTGTGCTGGCCAGCATTTCCTTGATCCTGGGCAAGGGAAATTTCCCCACCACAATGTTCTTGTTCAGTTCGCGTAGGTCGACACACAGCCTGACCTTCCCGCTTGGCTTCATCACTACTACCAAGGGCGCGAGCCACTCCGCGCATGTGATGGGTTCGATGATCCCTTTCCTCTTCAGATCCTGTAGTTCCTCTTGCACTGCGTCTCTCACCGCCAATGGCACATTCCTCACCTTGTGGGCGACCGGTATGGTATCTTCCTTCAGGATTATCTTGTGCGCGAACTTCTCCATCCTTCCAACTGTGCCTCCGAAAACCTTAGGGTACTCACTTTTCCATTTGTCCAGGTCCGGCCATGTTCCCGGTTCCGTGAGTAGTATCTGTTCTTTGCCCCCTGGATCCAACTTGATGCCCAGGTCGCCTTGGTCAAGCCATCCTAGGACCGAGGGTCCTCTCTCTGATATGTAGAGTTTGCAGAACGCAGATCGGCCTCTGAACTCGAAATGTAATGGTCTGAACCCAGCCATGGGTATTCGGTCCCCATTGTACGTCACTGGTCGGATGTCCAGCTTTTCCAGTTCTGGGCCTAGGTGTGGTGCAAAGCTCTCCTCCCATACTGCTCTCTGAATGATGGTGTAAGGTGAACCCGTGTCAGCCACCACGTTTATCGGTATTCCTCCAATCGACATCTCCAGGACGGGTTTCATTGTTCTCTTGCCGTCAACACTCGGTACTTGACCATCTACGCCTAGTACTTGATCCTCGATATAAATGACTGTGACGACATCTTCCTCCGTGCCCTCTTCTTGTTCTTCACTGTCCTGTCCGATGTATTTCACTACGCTCTTCGCGGCCTTTCTCCGACACACCTTCTCATAGTGGCCCACTATCCCGCAGTACATACATTTTGCGCGTAATGCTGGGCACTTCCTGTCATGCGCCTCGTGGGACCAGCTCCCGCACCGGTAGCATGACTTCTTGTTGCTTCCCGCTTCTTTACCCGGAGGGCCTGGGTTGCCTTGCCATCTGTTGGGTCCCTTCGCCGCCGACCCCTTGTACTTGTGGTCCCGGCGCGGTTCCTCATCATCTACTCTGTTCACCATGGTGGGTGCCGTCTCCTTCCTCGTTGCTTCCGCACACCTGCGCGCCAGTTCTGCTCTTTTGACAATCACCATCACTTCCTTCAGGGTGGTGTCTCCGCTGGCCCACAGCTTGTCCTGCACTGCTGTGCTCGTGGTGTGCATCACCACCTGGTCCTTGATGAACTCTTCTTCCCAATTATTGTACTTGCACGTGGACGCCAGTCTCTTCAGGGCTGCAACATATTCCTCCCCTGTCTCGCCTGGACGTTGTTTCCTCTGCTGGAAATTAAATCTGTCTACCGACACACACACCGCCGGTCTGTAGTGTTCATTTAGGTCATCGATGGCATTGGCATGCACGTTGTCGTCCGTGCTTCCTCTTTCCTTTGGCACCAGGCTCTTGTATATTCTCAGACCTTCTGGGCCTAGGTTGAGTAATAGGATACGTTTTTTTCTTTTAGGATTGAACACCTCCTCGCTCTCGTCTTCCAATACTTCTATAAAATTGTCTATGTATTCTCTCCAGTCCTCCCACGTCATGACCCGAGGGGGAGGCGGTGGCTCAACTAAGCAGCTGACCAGTACTCTTTGCTGTACCCGGCTCGCCTGAGGGTGATCTTTCAGTCCAAGACGCTGTTTTTTGATTCCCCGGAGGATCTCTTCAGGTGGACGGACGAAACGGTGGCGCTGCGGCCGCATGCTCAGCCGGGCCTGAATCCGGGATCCTCGAGGGGGTCGTCTCAGGAGCCGGGGGATCGACCGCCCAGGGGTAAGAGGAATCGACGGTCCCGATCACGGAAGCGGTCGGCCTCCGTCTCTGGGGCACACGGAGGTGGCAGAACTGAAGACTCCGACCACTCTGGGAAGTGACACTGATGAACTCAGGTACTCTGTGTTCCATGCTTGATGGGGTGGCTCCCGGGGTCTGGAGTGGTGGTGGCTGTGGCCCGTTGGACTTGTGGCCTATTTGATGCCTCAGCGACATTCGAGACTGTGCTGTTGACCCGGAGTGGGGGGGGTGAAGATGGCTCGGGGACCGCAGATTGGGGGCAGTCCCTCTCCTACATTGGTAGGAATTGTTGGGGGGGGGGGTTGTGACAACTGGGTTTTCAAGTTTGGGGATCCATTGGTATGGTTGGTCCTAGGCCCTCCGTTTTGGGCCTGGGAGTGCCCATGCCGCGACAGATGCTTCATGGTTTTGTGAGGTATAGGGGGGGTGTTGGGAGGCGAGGGGGGGGGGTTACGAACCTGGTTGTAGTAGGGGGAGTTTGGGGGTTGGAGGAGGGAATGGCGGTTGCTGTCCCTGAAGTTTTTGAGTTTTGGGGTGGTAGGGGGGGGTGCACGTACTTCTTATGAAGATGCAGTTGTTGTTGAGTGGTGGGTGGTGTGGGCGCAGGGGGCATCCATGGTGGTCTCCATCTGATTATGGCCGATACAATACACGGACTCCCGTTGGAGTCCCTGCGAGTAGTTACATGGAATGTGAGGGGGATGCTTGACAAAGTGAAACGTGGGGCTGTCCTGCGCTGGGGAAAGAGAGCCGCCGCAGATGTGCTTCTGCTTCAAGAGACTCATATGATGGGGTCGAAGGTGCTCAGCCTGCAGAGATTGGGCTATCAGCAGGTATACCATGCTGGCTTTACCAGGGGGTCCAGAGGGGTGGCTGTCCTCATTCATCGTAGGGTGGCGTTTGTGCACGAGAAGACATGGGCTGACCCGCAGGGTCGCTATTTGTTTGTCAAGGGCATGGTGGGTACGGAGCCCGTGGTCCTGGGAGTGTCTATGCCCCCCCGCCCCCTGCAGTGGGCCCTGGCTGAGAGTCTGTTCCAGGTGTGGAGTGATATCCCGGAGTCCCTGGCGGTGGTCGGGGGAGACTGGAACGAGGTGATGGACATCTGTATGGACCGCAGGGGGCGCCGAGAACTGATTTGGCTGACCCCCCTTCCCCTCCCTCTACCAGGCTGCGAGCGATGTGTGATGGAATGGGCTGGATTGATGCCTGGCGACATATGCACCCTACTGTGCGCGAATATACGTTTGTGTCTGCGGTGCATGGCTCCTTTTACCGCTTGGATTATATGTTTGTTCCCCGGTTGTGTATGTGCAGGGTGCGTGCAGTGGAGATTTTGCCGAGGGGACTGTCTGATCATTCCCCAGTATTGCTTGAAGTGGAACTCTTTAGGAAACGCCAGCCCTTTCGGTGGAGGATGTCCTCGTGGCACCTTCAGCAGCCTAGCTATGTCAAGCATCTACGGGAGGTCATTGATCATTACTGGCGGGAGAACCTTGTTGATGTGGACGCAGTAGTGGTGTGGGAGGCTATGAAACCCACTGTGCGAGGAGTGGATATTGCATGGACCGCTGCGGCTCGCTGTGGGCGTCGTGAGGCGATCGTGACGGCTGCGGCTCTGGTGGAGACATTGGAGCGGCAGAGTCGGGGAGGAGGGGACGAGGTTGCCGTGCGGCTACTTCTCCAGGCACAGCAATCCTACGCGTCAGTCCTATTGGACGAGGCCAAACAGGCGTGGCTGGCCACGCGGAGCCGGATATACCAATGGGGGGACAAATCGGGCTCCCTGCTCTATAGACTGTGCCAATATAACATTACACCCGACACGCTGCCGGGTCTCATTGCGGATGATGGAGTGGTTATCACAGACCCCGCCAGCCTGGCGGCGAGTTTCGCAACCTACTTTGCGACGCAGTATGCTCCGTGTGATAGCCTATTGTGCGAGGAGGTGGCTAAATTCATTGATGACCTACCCCCTAAAGCTGTATCTGACGAAGCCAGGAACTCTCTGGATGCTCCTCTCACAGCGGAAGAACTGGGAGATGCTCTGGGACAGCTTAACGCGGGCAAAGCCCCCGGACCGAGCGGTTACCCTTGTGAATTCTATAAAAAGTTCCACACGCAACTAGGGCCCCACTTTCGGCGTGCGCTTGAAGCGGCGCGTGCGCAGGGTAGGCTGCCGCCTGATTGGCGTCATGCCGAGATTGTGGTTTTCCAGAAACCGGGTAGGCCCCCTGATAGGCACGACTCTTATCGCCCTATCTCGCTGCTTAACATAGAAGCCAAAATACAGGCCAAGGCCCTGGCTAATCGGTTGCTTCCGTATATCACGGAACTGGTACACCCCGATCAATCGGGCTTTATGCCCGGCAGGGCAACACTCCATAATATTCGGCGCGCGTGGGCTGCGATTGATGCCATGGGGGCCACAGGTGAGCAGGCGGCCTTGTTGCTTGCTGATATTAACAAAGCGTTTGACTCGGTGAGCTGGACGTTTCTGTTCGCGCTCCTGCCCCGTCTTAACCTGGGCCCCGTATTTCTATCATATATTAAGCTGCTCTATACGGACATCACAGCTACTGTGTGTGTTGCCGGGGCGGTGTCGGAGACCTTCCACATTGGCCGGGGGACCCGGCAGGGATGCCCTTTATCCCCGTACCTCTTTGCCCTTGCTATGGAGCCGTTGGCCGCCTGGGTCCGTATGGACGCGCAGATGCGTGGCTTTGTGTGGCCCTGGGGCCTCTCTGATAGGATCGCGTTATACGCTGATGACGTTCTCTTCTTCCTTACGGACCTGCGACGCTCCGGGCCGCGAGTGTTGGAAATTATGCGGGTCTTTGGAGAGGTCTCGGCCTATATTTGAACATGGGTAAATCTACCCTGTGGGTCCTTGGAGGTGGCACAGTGTCGGACCATTGGACCTGCAGGTGGCGACCACTGGCTTGCAATACCTGGGAGTGTTCCTGTCGGAATCTGCGACCCTCACGTGGGAACGTTCTGTACTTCCGGTCTGGGAGCGGGTGCAAGCCGACGTGAAAACTTGGTCCCGAATGCCCCTTAATATCTTTGGCCGATCCGCCATCTTTAAGATGGTAGCGCTTCCACGCCTTCTGTATCAACTGCAAAATTATCCCCATCCGGTCCCGACCTCGTGGTTTCGGCAGGTGAATTCGGTCTTGGGGCGGTTCCTATGGGCTGGGGGTTCTGCCCGGGTGGCGCTACGTACGTGCTTTTTATCTACGTACTGTGGGGGCCTCGCCACCTCGGACCTCCTGTCCTACTACCAAGCAGCTCACCTGCTCATCCTAAATGACTGGCACTGCTCTTAAATCGTTCCAGGACCTCAGTGCGGAGTTCCACATGCCACGGTCCCAATTCTTCCGGTATTTACAGCTCCGGCATGCGCTAACACCATACATTGCCGATCTTGACTCGCTCCCCGAATTCAGCCCTATTGAGGCGAAGTTGTTCATGGGTGATCTCGGTGACAAAAAAGTATCCCGGATATACCAAACGGTGGTCACTCATTGCGCTTCTGATTTACTTCCCCTGCGGACGGCCTGGGAGGCAGATGTTGGTCCCATGGACGAGGATGATTGGCGAGAGGCCCTGGAATCCCCACGAGGCACTGCCATCGCAATGAGGCTCAGGTTTATTCAATTTAAAATTCTCCACAGGGCTTATTTTACCCGTGAACGCCTCTGGAAGGCGGGACTGATTGAAACGTCGGAATGCCTGCGTTGTGGGATGGAGATGGGCTCGCTGCTTCATACGGTGTGGCTGTGTCCTGGGATAGCTGGCTTTTGGAGAGGTGTGTGGAATTGCCTGTCTGAGGTACTACACTGGGATCTACCCCGCACCCACCGGCTGGGATTGCTCCATATTCTTGCAGGAGTGGGGGGGAATTGC
The DNA here is from genome assembly GCF_964261635.1 of Lissotriton helveticus. Classification (NCBI taxonomy): domain Eukaryota; kingdom Metazoa; phylum Chordata; class Amphibia; order Caudata; family Salamandridae; genus Lissotriton; species Lissotriton helveticus. The sequence goes on from NC_136068.1 coordinate 696,209,615, forward strand.
TATAAGCGCCATCTATTGCTGTTGGGACTTGTATTAGCCAAAAGAGACCTAGCCAAGAGACCATGGAAAGACGAACGGGCACCTCCTTTGTGTGTATGGAAAGCGGGACTAGACTTCTGTATGGGTCTGGAGCGCCCCATCTTTGAAGCGCGAGGGTGCCCTCGCAAGCACTTTAAGATATGGAAAAGATGGGCCGATTACAGGGACTTGCCACTGGACCCCCCGATCGACCCCGAAGAGGAGCCCTAAGCTCCCCCATTGCATGGGCCTGTGTCTTGCGCCTTGCCGAATACACTATACTCACACAACGCTGTTTCCCCCTTTTTACACGTGCACAGGGTTAGGGTGGGACTGCGGGGTGGAATTAGTTGAGGGTGGTGGGGAGTTGGGATGGGATGGGGTGGGGGGTTGTTTCAAATAAATAAGATTTGTGATGATTTCATTTCGACCTTCGATCCTGCTAGATGTAATGTATCCAAATGCTTGGTGGTTTCTCCTGATTGTGGGGTGCCACATTGATTGCCTTGCTTGAATTCCTTAATAAAATCGGTTGTGAAAAAAAAAAATTGGATTGGGAAGTGAAGAACAAATTTATTCGGATAATGCTTCCTCTTCCAACATTAAAAATAGTCAAGACAGGTAAAGATATACACGGTCTAATGGTGGAACGTGGTCAACATGTTTCAGCAATTCACGGCCATTATGCCTTGCTTTCTTCAGGACCTATTTGACGACTATGGCTACTGCAGCAAATGAATACCAAAACGTGTAATCAAATTGTGAAATAAATAAACAAATAGTGAATCAATAGACAGACTGGCACAAATATCACCTGGAACTCCTAGGTGCAATGTCCTGTCTCCTCTTACAATTTCAGTTATTCACCGAATTGTAAGGTGTGAAGACCTCACCCCACCTGGCAGCGGCTCAGGGCAAAAGTGAAGCACCGCTCTTTCAGTCGGTACTTCAAACCGGCATCTGTGCCGACTGGGGAGGGACCAATGGTCATCTGCTCGGCCCATTCCTGTTTGTGATAAGACATCTTGGTGTGTGTGTGTGGGTCTCTCACGGAACCCCAAATGATGAAGGGCGGTTCCGAGTGGTGACTGATGGGTGTTCAAGACCATCCACAGGTTTGGCTTATCTTACTAGTTTTATAAGAGTCAGGGTGTAGCTGCTGGTATCAGTATCTAGTCCCAGTCCGAGTACACTTGCCACTATTTGACCCTCTGGTACCTTTGTTGTTATGAGTATACTGTAGGGAATGTATCCAGAGCTCGGTCGTTAAACTTTCCCTTGGGTCCCCTCCTAATTGTGTTTGTGTAGTTGTTCCGAAAAGTCTCCCCAAACTGCGGATTCAATTCAGTTCATGTGAGCCAGGCGCGTGCACATCACCAGCCACATCCCACACCATGCCTCGGCATCAGACTTGAAAGGAAGCCGCTCCCCCGCCCCACTCCGCGCAATGCCAGAGCTAGTTTTTCTCGCTTCTTATTTGGTGTTCTTTGCGGCCCATGCTTCATTCCACCTACCACTTTACACTGACTTGTTCACTTTCCTCCCATTTCTATCACCTTCCCTCAGTCTCCTCCTTCATGTATTCCTCTTTGTCAATCTCCGTCTCCCATTCTTCATCTTCGATGCATCTTTTATTTTCTTACATGCTTTGGTGTACTTTCTCCTTTCTTCCCCTTCCTCCATATTTTCTACAACTTCATCACCTGTATTCTCATATCTTCTTTATTACTGCCTTCCTTATTTGATTTCCTCTTCTTCATTCCACCTTCCTTGTTCTCGCTCCGGTTTTCTCTTTCTTACCTCATTCCTCGTTCTTTCCAACATTGCCCCATCCTCTTCAGTCTCTTTCTCTGTGCTTCTGCTTTTCTCCGTCTCTACTTCTGCTCATTATTTCTTGTGTCCCCAATGTGCAGCTTCCCAGCTTTATTCCTTCCATTCTCTTCTTTCTATCCTGTTGATCTTTCCCCTCTACTCCTTCCACCCTGCATGCCTGCCTCAACTGCTTCCTTCGTTTTCGCGCTTTATTTCCGTAGTCTGTATTCTGTCAATCCACTTCTGTTCTCCTCCCTCATAACCCCCTCCTCCGTTTATCCCTCTCTTCGCCCCTCCTCCTTCTTCCTTATCATAATTTTCTTCCTCCTCTCCTTTCCTTCCTCGTCTTTCCCGCTCTTTCTTGCTTCCTTTGTTCCTCCATCCCTGTCTGTGTCCAGCCCCCTCTCCCTGGTACCTCAGACCTTTCCAGCTGCCTCCCGACCACCCTGACAGTCGGGAGCTGGTGCCTGTGGGTACAGAGTCTGGCGTGGCGTGATTTATGCCATTGGTATAACAGCAGACACACTGCAGTCCATCACTGCAGTCCCCCCGCGATTAAAATTCAGCTCCGGCCCCGACTGCAGCACTCCACAAAAGGAATATTCTACATAATTTCCGAAAATGCTTGTTTATCTGGTTTAAAAAGTGACCTTGTGTGATGTAACTAGTGTTCATTTAAAGCGCTGCAATACCTTCCGATAGGGTTCGCGCTAAATAAAAGTGCAGAAAAAACACAAGACAAATCGAACACTTTAAAGCAAGAAAGGAACACCTCGGTGGGTGAATCACCCAGCTGGTGTCACAAGGCCCCCATAGGCAGAGCGGATATTTCTTGCCATCCCCACCTCTGCTCATTATCCAGAGGCTACCAGGCCTTACAGTAACACCTCGTCACCCAGAATACCCTCGGCCCCCTCTCCAATCTCACACCTCAGCAAAGAGCCTTTGATCAGCATTAAACAGGCGAGTGCTCCCCCCTGGGGCGCTACGTCCGGGCATAAAACACATTATACACCACCTTGAGTGTACCCGTTCTTTGAGGTAGACAGTACCATATAGGAGAGGTGCAAAATAAGTGTATAATCTTGTTGTAAGCCTTTATTACTGCAGGACATAATCAGGGTTTCTTTGCTACAACAGCTTGAATTATATACAACACTACATTGGGCGCTAAAAACTGGAAAAAAAAATCACATTGGAATGTTTAGAACCCAAACTGCTCAAAATTACTCAAAACGTAACCATGAACAAATCAATTTACACTGGAAGAATACTGACGCATTTGCTGTGCTTAATACAAGCTTTAGTTTAATAAAAAAACAAAACTTAAAACCGGTTTGCCCATAGGCAATTAAAACAGAAGTGGAATGCATGCAGGGTGAACGAACTGCTCAACTTTGCGGAAAATTGTTCTTAAAGTCCACCAATGCAGTGTGCTAAAGTGTTTGGTCTTTCAGGGCAGTTTCTCAACTACTTTTCATCAGTGGTTGTTAAGTCCCCAGAGTAATCATTTGGGTCAGCAGCATCATCCGCATCTGCACTTTCTGCCTCCACATTATCTGCTCCTCATTTTCATCGTTTTCACCATCAATGTCCTCCTTTTCGTTTTGGTCATTGTCTTCATCATTCGCATCAGTTGTTTCCTCAACTACCGATTCTCCCGTTTGTTCAACGATTTCAAAGGGATTCTCACCCTAAAAGTAAACACAAGTTTTAAACCATCTTTAGCAAAATTCTCAAGAACAAATGCACACTAACTATTACAAAAGTAACAGCAAAAGTCTTGTGTACAGTGCAAGTAAAGAACTCAGATTTCAGATCACAAAAAAGCAGAAAGAATATATTATTAGAAAAGGCATCTTACAACGGGGAGAACATATGCAGGACTTCTAAATTTTAGAGTATGTCCAGACAGACCATAGGATGGAAAAATCCATGCCAGGTCTATGAACGCCCATGAGCTCCGAGGAGTCCTTGTACAGAGGGGGCGATGACTGGAATATTGAGGGTGGGCATCACATTTCCAAGAAATTCATTTCCTGCGAAACTACAATTTTTTGGGTGAAACTCAGGACGGAAGAAGTGTTATTTGCAAAGCTGAGGAAGGAGTACACAGATCTGAACATTCAATATGCAGTGTGAGCCCTGGTGGCAGGAAGGGTGCAAGTGCATCCACAGCATTACAGGCTGCAAGCTAATTGTTGATGGTAACTAACTTATCCGTTTGCAGCATGTGTACCTGTTTGATTTAATTAATGATTTTATTTAATGTGTATAGCGCTTGAATCACCCCCAGGGGGGTATCTCAGCGCTTGGAAGCACAGCATAGGTCATGGGTACTCACAAACGTTCTCTCAGGGGCCAAATTTACACTGTGGTTTGTGTCTGAGGGCCGCACCAGTGGGGTCAGTGGGGTGTAGTGTAGTTCCTATATTCCCAATAGGCTCTGCGCATTGGAATAATATCTTCAATAGTATAGACGTAGGACAGAGGGTAACTAGGTCTTCTACTGACTATATTAGACTTAATTTTTGTGTGCCAGCTAGCTCAGAGTTCACTAGAAACTTTCTCGAATAGGCGAGGAGGATTTTAACCTCCCTGGATAGACAAGAAGGGATTTAGTTTCTGACAACCATAGAACATGACAACTTTGCTCTCCCTGATCAAGAGTACATCTCTAGAGTCGTGTGAAAACAAAAGACAGCTATTTTACTCAGTCAATACGTGCATTCTTAGTTTCACCAGATTGTAGAGAAAAGAAGAGACGGGCGTTTTCAATAAAAGGTGTTATTTATTGATCAGTCTCTTTTCTCATACAAGAGAAATGAATCGCTACAATTGCAATACTTAGGGTTAAGTAGAATGCATATAGTAAAAGCAGGATTATAAAATAATACTGTAAAAGCATTGATATGGTTTCTTAGCCATATGATACTTTAAAATGGATAAAAGATATACATACATATATACATTGACTAATCGTCAATGGTGCTTCTAACTACGCCTACCCCGGTGTACCTGACCTAAGCCTAATACGTGGGAGGGAGTAAGTAAGTAGCAGTTTAAGTTAAGTTTGTTTTGCCAAGAATCTGACTCAAGAATTCTCTGTAAGGTTTTAGTCAGTTCAGTACCTGGGATTTAGAATGCTGGAGGGCTGGTATCTCTCTCTCAGGACTCGGTATCCCAGTCACCCGCGAGGGCAAGCTGGAAACGCACCAGGACTTGACTGTTGGGTTGTTTAGGATACTTGTAGCAATGAGTACGCTCTCCCTTTTTATTTGTTCCTTGTAAGCCTGGAAATTTTTTTAGATAAATAAACGTTAATTTATACACATACTGCTAGTTCAACTACAATAACTTGGTTGGAACCTAGAAGAGAAGGCCTTCAATGTGGACAGAAACCCTTTAGAAACTACTCTGCCACCAGGGTGTGCCAGATAAGCGTTTAAAAAACACCAGGGACTCTTATTAGGGAATGACCCGCAATCTCGCTCCCTCCACAAGCAAGCAATCAAACCCCACCAAGCAGGCCGTGACCTGAAACCCTCAAGGGAAAAGAGCACAGCCAAGAGACAATGCGAGCAGGACTCCAAGGCAGACTGCAAGGCAACGTGTTACACCGAGTCTGATTGAATGGTTTGAAAAACCTCTGGTAGATTTTCTGAAGACAAATAAAAAAACATTGTCATTTACAATGCAAATAGATCAAAGTCTCTCAAATGCGAGACCTTTGACGCACTCGTGCTTTAGCTGTAAACATCGTAAGATAAAGACAAGGAGGTGCAATTGCTTCAAAAGCAAAGCTATAGAAAATAAGCATTTGCAATGCAATAGGTCTCGCAGCATTTAAGTTTGAGTTACTGGCATTGTAAATGACAATGCTTTGCATAAATTCTTTTTTGGTGTCCGTGTGTGCATGGCAGTGGTGGTGTGTGTGTGCATGGCAGTGGTGGTGCAGAGATGCAAATCAAAGTATCATGAAACAGCAGCCTCTGAATTTAATGGAATGTCGGCAGATAACAGAACCTAGCCAGAGATGAACTGCCAGCAGTGTTTGGTCCACCAGCCATGTTTAGAGGCAATGTATTCAGGTTTACTCAAGAGAAGTGCCTTGTAGCTCACACAACACACTTCGAGGTGGATTATGAAATGGAGAGGGAACTCATGTAATTATTTCAAAGAAGGGCAAACAAGCTCACATTGTCTGTTGTTGGCGATTAGAAAAGCGACCGCGTAAGAGAAACTTTGACAGGTGTTAATGAGAACTGTGGGAGAGTAGTGTGGGGCCTCATTGGGCAAATGATAAGACAAGTACCTGGAACGTGAACCACAAATGTTTAAGATGAAGGGCAAGCTTTATAATGTGCTTTAATGTAAGCTGGGACTCAGAAGTCTGTGCTCTTTTCTGGACATGCCCTTTGAAGGACACAGATTGGTCAATGAGAGAGCCGAAGGATTTGGAAAAAAATGAAACAGGGAGAAGAGGCCATCCAATTTCAAAGACATGCCCTTCACATTGACAAAGCCTTTATTTTGAGATACCCATAATTAATATTATAACCACCACACTGCCCAATTATTTCAACTATCAAACCAATGCCAAGGTGTTGGCGATGTGAAGGTCTGTAATTGTTAATGACGTGATGGATTGCACTGACATTCATATAGAGCCACTCTCACACAGACAGAGCGCCCCACACACACACACACAGACACAGACAGAGCGCCCCACACACACACACACAGACAGAGCGCCCCACACAGACAGAGCGCCCCACACAGACAGAGCGCCCCACACAGACAGAGCGCCCCACACAGACAGAGCGCCCCACACAGACAGAGCCACACACACACAGACAGAGCCGCACACACACAGACAGAGCCGCACACACACAGACAGAGCCGCACACACACAGACAGAGCCGCACACACACAGACAGAGCCGCACACACACACAGACACAGCCACACAGACACAGCCACACAGACACAGCCACACACACACAGCCACACACACACAGACACAGCCACACACACACAGACACAGCCACACACACACAGACACAGCCACACACACACACACACACAGACACAGCCACACACACACACACACACACACACAGCCACAGACACACACACAGACACAGCCACACACACAGACACAGCCACACACACAGACACAGCCACACACACACACACACAGACACAGCCACACACACAGCCACAGACACAGCCACACACACACAGACACAGCCACACACACACACACACAGCCACAGCCACAGACACAGCCACAGCCACAGGCACAGCCACAGCCACAGGCACAGCCACACACACAGACACAGCCACACACACAGACACAGCCACACACACAGACACAGCCACACACACAGACACAGCCACACACACAGACACAGCCACACACAGACACAGCCACACACACAGACACAGCCACACACACAGACACACACACACAGACACAGCCACACATACAGACACATCTTCTCACCTGCACAATGGAAAGGACAAAAATGCACACAGGCTTCGATCAAACACCTTCCAGATTAACTGCCCAGAATGCAGCAGCACGCACAGCTTCAGACCCAGCACTTACCCACCAAATACACTTCCGCCACAGAAGCAGCACTGGCTGCTGAGACTAGCCAGCCACCAGGGTAAAACCAGACAGAGCAGATGTTCTGAAGTGGCCGCTACCCACAAGACAAGGAGGCCACCAATTTCCAGGACATGGCTCACCAAGACTAACTATTAGTCAGTCAAAGCTCTAGCCTGTAGAAGGGGCAATCCAAAAACCACTTGTAACCCAACCGTGTCCCCGTCCTCCCTCGCCCCAAAAGAATGTACAGTTAAATGAGATTGATAGGACACTTTGTTAGGCTGAAACAGGGCACATTAACTGTAATATCCAGACGCGGGTAGAAATCTAAGCTCGGAATCAGAAAGGGGGGCCCTGAACACTGCAGGGGGGCTGGGGAGTTCAGCAGTCAATTATACTCTGCCTTGAAAATAGTACTGTGCCAAAATGGCCTCTTACACAGAGTGACTAGTACATGTCGCAACTCAGCGCCCATCACAGAGCCATTGGCTTCTTTGTCGAAGACCTTCAGCCCCTCCACAAAGTCATCGTAGGTACCCTAGTCCTTGTTCTTCGCAATTGTCTGCAGCATGGGCAAGAACTCGTCAAAGCCAATCATCTTGGTGTTAAGCTCTGGGAAGGAGAGAAGAGTTCAGAGGAGCAGTCACCGGCTGCAGCAGCGTGCCAGGCTGGCGAGTACACATTAACAGTGACAAACTTTAAACAATGTGATCGTCCAAGTTCCCCAAAACCCCCCTACCACCTCCAGTCAGGTTTTTGTCCCATCCCAGACTGCCAATGAATATTACTGATATGGTCCATCTATCAACTGTGAACGAGGCAGAGATCTCCAATTCAATGTGTGGCACAGGGTAAGAGCTGAGGGCAGAGGGGTAAGAGCTGAGGGCACAGGGGTAAGAGCTGAGGGCACAGGGGTAAGAGCTGAGGGCACAGGGGTAAGAGCTGAGGGCACAGGGGTAAGAGCTGAGGGCACAGGTGTAAGAGCTGAGGGCACAGGTAAGAGCTGAGGGCACAGGTAAGAGCTGAGGGCACAGGTAAGAGCTGATCTGCCACGATTGTCACATTTTATGTAATATCCTAAATCAGATACAAGCAACACGTTGCGTCCAAGTGAAAGGGGCCCATTAGACTCTAATGGAAGCCTAAGGTTTAGTAATAATAGCCAACTAGGATATAGTGAGCACTTCTGACTTGCCCCCTAGGTTCAATGCACCACAGACATAATAAGCCCCTGGGTCTCATCGTAACAGACTTTGCACTCTGAAATACACCTTAAAATGTAGCTCCTTCAGATTCACCCAAGTTAATTTTCAACTGGGGGGTGCTCTGGTCCACGGATGAGTGGCGTGTGCTCAGATCCAGGGGTGAGTGGCGGGTGCTCTGGCCAGGGGTGCGTGGCGGGTGCTCTGGCCAGGGGTGCGTGGCGGGTGCTCTGGTTCAGGGGTGCGTGGCGGGTGCTCAGATCTAGGGGTGAGTGGGGGTACTCTGGTCCAGGGGTGAGAGGCGGGTGCTCAAGTCCAGGGCTGAGTGGCGGGTGCTCAGGTCCAGGGCTGAGTGGCGGGTGCTCAGGTCCAGGGCTGAGTGGCGGGTGCTCAGGTCCAGGGCTGAGTGGCGGGTGCTCAGGTCCAGGGCTGAGTGGCGGGTGCTAAGGTCCAGGGGTGAGTAGCGGGTGCTCAGGTCCAGGGGTGAGTAGCGGGTGCTCAGATCTAGGGGTGAGTAGGGGTACTCTGGTCCAGGGGTGAGAGGCGAAACCTAAAAAACAGAAGCTGTCTATCTAGAAACATACCTTTTTTGACCGCATTGCCATTTGATCCAGGTTTTCTCAATTTAGGTTTTTTGTCGACAAACGCCCCTCCAATGGGTTTATTAAGCGATTGCATCATCTTTCTTTTCATCCACCTTCCAGCAGGCCGACCAAATACCAGATTTGTCTGGTAGTCGACAACAATTCCAGGTCTCTGCATACCGCCATAATCCTGCAAATTGATAACATAAAATTAGCAGAGAGTATGCAGATAAGGCAAGTTACATGGTGTGCAAAAATGTGTTAACAGTTTTATAATAATGGCAGGCATAATCCAAGAACCAATGTTGGGTGGTCAAGGAATTCGTCGGCTAAGCAGCAATTGTTGCCATTCTGGTAGGTGTAGATACTTCTTGGCTACAATTCTGAAAACTGCAGTAAGGACACTGCTGTACAGGTTTTCATTTGCATTAGTGAGCTTGAGAAATAAAGAAGATAAAATGCTTATAAACATGTGTGTGGTTGGGTCTGGTTGCGCGTGTGGTTTGGTTGTGTGTGGTGTGGTTGTGTCTGAGAGAACCGGGAGTTAGAGAAGGAGGCGGGGTGAAAGAGAAAAGCAGATAAGCACAGTAAAAGAGAACAGGGAGTTAAAGAAGGAGGTGTGGTGGAAGAGAGCAGCAGATCAGCATGTGAGATGACAAGAGAACAGGGAGTTAGAGAAGGAGGCGGGTGGAAGAGAGCAGCAGTTCAGCATGTGAGATGACAAGAGAACAGGGAGTTAGAGAAGGAGGCAGGGTGGAAGAGAGCAGCAGTTCAGCATGTGAGATGACAAGAGAACAGGGAGTTAGAGAAGGAGGCAGGGTGGAAGAGAGCAGCAGTTCAGCATGTGAGAAGAGAAGAGAACAGGGAGTTAGAGAAGGAGGCAGGGTGGAAGAGAGCAGCAGTTCAGCATGTGAGATGACAAGAGAACAGGGAGTTAGAGAAGGAGGCAGGGTGGAAGAGAGCAGCAGTTCAGCATGTGAGATGACAAGAGAACAGGGAGTTAGAGAAGGAGGCAGGGTGGAAGAGAGCAGCAGTTCAGCATGTGAGATGACAAGAGAACAGGGAGTTAGAGAAGGAGGCAGGGTGGAAGAGGGCAGCAGATCAGCACGTGAGAAGAGAAGAGAACAGGGCGATAGAGAGAGGGAGGGCGAGAGAGAGAGAGAGAGGGAGGGCGAAAGAGAGAGAGGGAGGGCGAGAGAGAGGGAGGGCGAAAGAGAGAGAGGGAGGGCGAGAGAGAGAGAGGGAGGGCGAGAGAGAGAGAGAGAGGGAGGGCGATAGAGAGAGAGAGGGAGGGCGAAAGAGAGAGAGGGAGGGCGAGAGAGAGAGGGAGGGCGAGAGAGAGAGAGGGAGGGCGATAGAGAGAGAGAGAGGGAGGGCGAAAGAGAGAGAGGGAGGGCGAGAGAGAGGGAGGGCGAGAGAGAGAAGGGAGGGCGAGAGAGAGATGGGAGGGCGAGAGAGAGATGGGAGGGCGAGAGAGAGATGGGAGGGCGAGAGAGAGAGGGCGATAGAGAGAGAGGGCGATAGAGAGAGAGGGCGATAGAGAGAGAGGGAGATAGAGAGAGAGAGGGCGATAGAGAGAGAGCGATAGAGAGAGAGCGATAGAGAGAGAGAGGGCGATAGAGAGAGAGAGAGGGCGATAGAGAGAGAGAGGGCGATAGAGAGAGAGAGGGCGATAGAGAGGGCGATAGAGAGAGAGAGGGCGATAGAGAGAGAGGGCGATAGAGAGAGAGAGAGAGGGCGAGAGAGGGCGTTAGAGAGAGAGAGAGAGAGGGCGATAGAGAGAGAGAGGGCGATAGAGAGAGAGAGAGGGCGATAGAGAGAGAGAGAGAGAGAGGGCGATAGAGAGAGGGCGATGGAGAGAGAGGGCGATGGAGAGAGAGAGAGAGAGAGGGCGATAGAGAGAGAGAGGGCGATAGAGAGAGAGAGAGAGAGGGCGATAGAGAGAGAGAGAGAGAGAGGGCGATAGAGAGAGAGGGAGGGCGATAGAGAGAGAGGGAGGGCGAGGGAGGGCGATAGAGAGGGAGAGGGAGGGCGATAGAGAGGGCGGGCGATAGAGAGAGAGAGGGAGGGCGATAGAGAGAGAGGGAGGGCGATAGAGAGAGAGAGAGGGAGGGCGATAGAGAGAGAGAGGGAGGGCGATAGAGAGAGAGAGGGAGGGCGATAGAGAGAGAGAGGGAGGGCGATAGAGAGAGAGAGGGAGGGCGATAGAGAGAGAGAGGGAGGGCGATAGAGAGAGAGGGAGGGCGATAGAGAGAGAGAGGGAGGGCGATAGAGAGAGAGAGGGAGGGCGATAGAGAGAGAGAGAGGGAGGGCGATAGAGAGAGAGAGGGAGGGCGATAGAGAGAGAGGGAGGGCGATAGAGAGAGGGAGGGAGGGCGATAGAGAGAGAGAGGGAGGGCGATAGAGAGAGGGAGGGCGATAGAGAGAGAGGGCGATAGAGAGAGAGAGGGAGGGCGATAGAGAGAGGGAGGGCGATAGAGAGAGAGGGAGGGCGATAGAGAGGGAGAGGGAGGGCGATAGAGAGGGAGAGGGAGGGCGATAGAAAGGGAGAGGGAGGGCGATAGAGAGGGAGGGCGGGCGATAGAGAGAGAGAGAGAGAGATAGAGAGAGGGAGGGCGATTGAGAGAGGGAGGGCGAGAGAGAGAGGGAGGGAGGGCGAGAGAGGGAGGGCGATAGAGAGAGAGGGAGGGCGATAGAGGGAGGGCGATAGAGAGAGAGAGGGCGATAGAGAGAGAGGGAGGGCGATAGAGAGAGGGAGGGCGATAGAGAGAGGGAGGGCGATAGAGAGAGGGAGGGCGATAGAGAGAGAGAGGGCGATAGAGAGAGAGGGAGGGCGATAGAGAGAGAGAGGGCGATAGAGAGAGAGGGAGGGCGATAGAGAGAGGGAGGGCGATAGAGAGAGAGAGAGGGAGGGCGATAGAGAGAGAGAGAGGGAGGGCGATAGAGAGAGGGAGGGCGATAGAGAGAGGGAGGGAGGGCGATAGAGAGAGGGAGGGCGATAGAGAGAGAGAGGGAGGGCGATAGAGAGAGAGAGGGCGATAGAGAGAGAGAGGGAGAGAGAGAGAGAGGGAGGGCGATAGAGAGAGAGAGGGAGGGCGATAGAGAGAGAGAGCGAGGGCGATAGAGAGAGAGAGGGAGGGCGATAGAGAGAGAGGGCGATAGAGAGAGAGAGAGGGCGATAGAGAGAGGGAGGGCGATAGAGAGAGAGAGGGCGATAGAGAGAGAGAGGGAGGGCGATAGAGAGAGAGAGAGAGGGAGGGCGATAGAGAGAGAGAGGGAGGGCGATAGAGAGAGAGAGGGAGGGCGATAGAGAGAGAGAGGGAGGGCGATAGAGAGAGAGAGGGAGGGCGATAGAGAGAGGGAGGGCGATAGAGAGAGAGGGCGATAGAGAGAGGGAGGGCGATAGAGAGAGAGAGGGAGGGCGATAGAGAGAGAGGGCGATAGAGAGAGAGGGAGGGCGATAGAGAGAGAGGGCGATAGAGAGAGAGGGAGGGCGAGAGAGAGAGGGAGGGCGAAAGAGAGAGGGAGGGCGATAGAGAGAGGGAGGGCGATAGAGAGAGAGGGAGGGTGATAGAGAGAGAGGGAGGGCGATAGAGAGGGCAATAGAGAGAGAGGGAGGGCGAAAGAGAGAGGGAGGGCGATAGAGAGAGAGAGGGAGGGCGATAGAGAGAGAGAGGGAGGGCGATAGAGAGAGAGAGGGAGGGCGATAGAGAGAGAGAGGGAGGGCGATAGAGAGAGAGAGGGAGGGCGATAGAGAGAGAGGGCGATAGAGAGAGAGAGAGGGAGGGCGATAGAGAGAGAGAGGGAGGGCGATAGAGAGAGAGAGGGAGGGCGATAGAGAGAGAGGGCGATAGAGAGAGGGAGGGCGATAGAGAGAGAGAGGGAGGGCGATAGAGAGAGAGGGCGATAGAGAGAGAGGGAGGGCGATAGAGAGAGAGGGCGATAGAGAGAGAGGGAGGGCGAGAGAGAGAGGGAGGGCGAAAGAGAGAGGGAGGGCGATAGAGAGAGGGAGGGCGATAGAGAGAGAGGGAGGGCGATAGAGAGGGCGATAGAGAGAGAGGGAGGGCGAAAGAGAGAGGGAGGGCGATAGAGAGAGAGAGGGAGGGCGATAGAGAGAGAGAGGGAGGGCGATAGAGAGAGAGAGGGAGGGCGATAGAGAGAGAGAGGGAGGGCGATAGAGAGAGAGAGGGAGGGCGATAGAGAGAGAGAGGGAGGGCGATAGAGAGAGAGGGCGATAGAGAGAGAGAGAGGGAGGGCGATAGAGAGAGAGAGGGAGGGCGATAGAGAGAGAGAGGGAGGGCGATAGAGAGAGGGAGGGAGGGCGATAGAGAGAGGGAGGGAGGGCGATAGAGAGAGAGGGAGGGCGATAGAGAGAGGGAGGGCGATAGAGAGAGGGAAGGCGATAGAGAGAGGGAGGGCGATAGAGAGAGAGAGAGGGAGGGCGATAGAGAGAGAGAGGGAGGGCGATAGAGAGAGAGAGGGAGGGCGATAGAGAGAGAGAGGGAGGGCGATAGAGAGAGGGAGGGCGATAGAGAGAGAGAGGGCGATAGAGAGAGAGGGAGGGCGAGAGAGAGAGGGAGGGCGAGAGAGAGAGGGAGGGCGATAGAGAGAGAGAGGGAGGGCGATAGAGAGAGAGGGAGGGCGATAGAGAGAGAGGGAGGGCGATAGAGAGAGAGAGGGAGGGCGATAGAGAGAGGGAGGGAGGGCGATAGAGAGAGGGAGGGCGATAGAGAGAGGGAGGGCGATAGAGAGAGAGAGAGGGAGGGCGATAGAGAGAGAGAGGGAGGGCGATAGAGAGAGGGAGGGCGATAGAGAGAGAGAGGGAGGGCGATAGAGAGAGGGAGGGCGATAGAGAGAGAGGGAGGGTGATAGATAGAGAGGGAGGGCGATAGATAGATGGAGGGAGGGCGATAGAGAGGAAGGGAGGGCGATAGAGAGGAAGGGAGGGCGATAGAGAGGAAGGGAGGGCGATAGAGAGGAAGGGAGGGCGATAGAGAGGAAGGGAGGGCCCTGGAGTATTCTATTTAATCACGAAAACACAGTAGTTTATTAATTTGAATGCGGATGTGCTCCAATTTGTAAGCCCGAGACTTGATTCTGTATGTTTTCTGTATTAATGCCTTTGTGTAATTGACATACAAAATAGACAAACAAAGCGGTATAACACATGAATATTCAAGAACCCCAATTCTACTCCTCTCTTGTAGCCCAACAAACAAATCATCAGAAAATGAAGCAGAGTTGAGGGGCATGCCAGGTAGAGATCCATGCCACACAAGCGTCCGGTGGGGATGTATGGCATAATTACAGCACCAGGACTCCTCAGCGACCCATCATATTCAGAACACTGGTACTCACAACAGCAAGGAGGTAGGGAGAACGGTGGGACGGTAACTACTGCACACCAGTCTGTCTTCGTTTTGAACAAGAGATCGGCTTCTTTTTAGACAAGCAACCATCCTCAACTTGTCCCAAGTACAATATCACTCCTAATTGGAGTCCAAGGAGAAATAAAGTTGGTCGTGTCTCGGTTGCAAATTCGCAACCTTGACCGCCCCCCAAACTTGGGGGCTTATTTACAAGCCCCTTGCGCCACTTTTGCGTCATTTATAACATAGGAAAAGTGACGCAAAAGTGGCGCAAGGGGCTTTTAAATCTGCCCCTTGGTATTTAAGTCACCTGCACTTCTGTTGAACGTTGTAATACCTAAGAAAGGATTCTACTCTTTTTGTTGTTTTTTTTTTTTTTAACTGTGATTAAGGCTTTAATGAAAACATGACCAACTGAAGTCTGTCATTCATTCAAAATATCATAGTTATGCAGCTGGGCACAAGAGATAGCTTCTCTTCACAGAGCCAATGCCCTAGACTTAATAAATAAGTACTTTGCAAAAGTTTATGCCTGTTGTATCACAGAGGTAAAGTCTTTTTTATGAAGAAAGGGAGGTAAATGATTCACATATGATCAGTAAGAATAACTGAAAATAGTTGTCTTTGGTCTGAACAATGGTGGATGTAATTCAGCCATGTCTTGTCAGGTGAAGGAGTGGGGGGCTGGAAGGATGCTTGTTCCTCGTCACACACAAGCTCTTCTAGATTGGGTACACTTAGGAGTCTAAAATTGATTCAGGGATCGAAGTCTGGTTTAGGAGGATTCTACTATGTGAATTAAAATCTCCCGAGCTGATGCCGCAGCCATTCCTTTGAAGGGGAGGCTGAGGTCAGTCAGGAGAGCTGCTGTCTGCGCCCGGTGCGTCGGACCATGGCTCCCCGCTCCCCACAGGCCCCTCCCGGCGCGGCGCCGCTGCACTCATCGGTGTCCAGACGCACCACCTGGGGCAGCCGGTAGGAGCTGATTGTTGGTGGGCTGGTGAGCTGGTCAGGGGCAGCGAGGCCGAATCCCAGCGCACCTCCTTGAGCGGGGGCACGGCGGCGGCGGGCTCCATGCTCCCGGGCGGGGGAGAGGTGGAGGCAGCCCCGGGCTCCCCCGTCAGCCGCAGCGGGACATGCTGCTGCTGCCACCGGTCAAAGCAGGGTCGCCTTAGCCGCGTCCGCCCGCAGCGCTGCCCCTCTGCCGCCGAGGCTGCCTCTGGTAGGAAGCGCCATCGCAGCGCCTGCCAGAGCTGACTAATCACAGCGGCGGAGGAGCTCGCGCGCGCGACATGGCAACGTACAACTGGCCCCACCCACACTTGCGTAAATGTGTGCACAAACAGGGGGTACAGTCCCTGATGGGCGGGGTAGTGAGACGTCATGAAAATTAAAATGCGCATGCGCACATTAGTGCGCATGCGCACAACGATGAGGGGACATTGCCACATGGGGGACAGTGGATTATAGAACACCGTCATTGGTAGCAGTCGCGCTATAACTGATTGACAACCCTGGAGGACTTCTCTGAGCGGCGGGGGGTCGCGCCAACAACTGTCGGAGGAGGACGAGGCAGCGCAGCCTAGTAGTAGGCAGGACGTTCGACGTCACTAACGCGGCGGCGGGACTTAGGTGTACTGCAGCCTGCACTGAGTCCTGACCACCGGCTTTTAAGTTTTAAGTGCCACGGCAATCCACTTGACTTTCTGTCACGTCAGACTCTGGGCGGCGGGCCGCGGCCGTGACACTGGAAGCCCGTTGCGGCCGCCTCACAAATGGTGCCGCCTGGGGCGGACCGCCCCCCTCGCCCCCCCCTAGCTACGCGACTGCGTGCATGCACTTTCTCTCCGAGACATCTAGTGATCTATACGTGTGGGTAAACTCCGCAGATTACTTAGTAATTTCTTGCCGCTGCGGCTTGCCATTAGTTAACTTTTTAATTTTTTTTGTTAGCCGGCTTCTTATTGGCTTTTCTGCCCACACGTAACTTCCGGTTATTCTGGAAGCAGCACTGCCTAACTACAGTCTTATTGCGTTCTCGTTTAAAACAGTGCCCATTTACATGCGCACGCTCCCTTACATAAATGAGTCTGCCAGGACACCTCCATTTTCTAATTAGCATGCTTTCACTTTCACCACGCGCACACGCTTGTTTAATTTTGTTTACTGTAAGGTGGCGATCGTCTCGCGATCATCATTCTGTCCTGACACTTACAAAGCATTGTTATGGCATGTTTATGATTCCATAGCGGAGGAGCATCATTTTGAGTTGCTCATGTATTGTAAGGCAGTGATATCAACATTATTGGCAAACTTTGGAGTAATCACGTTTAAATTACCACTCCGTGTATATGCACACACTGTTTTGTTCAACTCCATTTTTTTTACAATTAACTTTATTCATGCCCGTAGAATCACTTTGACACTTTTAATCGGTTCCTTTAAGACGTGGGAGTTCTCTGGTAACCGCTCCCATGTAACTCTTCATTAAGCTTCGCCACACGTCCAGTTCACATCCATCGAGGTAGCGAGTAAACAAAACACGACTATCTTGGTAGGCACTGAAACATTTTTTATCTTCACTTGAGCCGCATGTACAGTACTACAGCATGAGTGCATGCCCGTGTTAAACTCTTTATAACACGCACATTCAGTATATCCCTGCTCAGGTGTTTTTTTCGGTGTTGCTTCTTTCGTGCCTTCTCCTGTGGTTGGTTTGTGCCATACGGTGCCTAATTCTTTATCCACGTGTTCAGTTTCGTTGCTTTGCATCCAGTCGTGGCTTGTGGGTGCCCTACGTCTTCCCGTGCCTGTTATTTTCCTAGGATGTCCAACTCATACGCCGTTGCTTTTCTTGTAGCCGTGCGTTTGTCGTACCCCTTTTCACGTGTTTTGCTTTGTTTGTCTTGCAATCCCCTCACCCCCGCACTACTTTCCTCGTCACCCTGTCTCATTCATGTACTGCTGTTATCGCATTACATTTCTCTACTTGTACTCCTGGGCTGCTCTTATCCCAATACATTGCTTTGTCTTTCTGTCCCGTGTTTGTCCTGTCTTTATCTCAGTGAAATTTTGTTCTTGTAGTCCTATCCATTGTCTGTCCTGCTCAAAATTCACTGAATTGTTTTTCACGCATTTTTGAGACCTCTTGCTGTCCTGCCCTTATTCTCGATGTATTGCTTTACGTCGCCATTCCCAGTCATTGTCATGTATTCCTGTTTGTCCTCTTCCTGCTTCAGTGTATTGTTTTTCTGTCATCTTGTCGTGCGCCTGCCATGTTTCTCTCCCAGTGAAGCGCCGTGTTTCACTCCGAGTGAAGCTATGGTTTTATCTTCTGCACGAGGACGAAACACATAGGAGCTCCTTACCATATGCAAACAGGAGTATTTGTGGCCGAGTTTGCAGTGTTTAACTTGCTTATTGCTGGGGTCTTCTCTCTCCATGTTCTCGCTTGCATGATCACTGTAACCTAAACAGTCCTCCTAGTTCCGTCCATCTTGACCATAAAAAAAGACACTCCCGCCAAGGTCTGACGTGAGCTGTCAATCAGCGCTGCCTGAGTGAGGCTTGAACGCCTCTGAATAACGCACCTTGAAAATGAATGTGCAAAAGCCAGAGGCAGTCTCCCCTATTTCCATGTAATAATGTTTTTTCATTCGTTACAACGTTACAGACTTTAAACCAGGCTGTACAACTTTGGGGCAGGTTACCTCATCCTGCCCGGTAAATAAAAGTATTTTATGTGGCTATCCAGGATAGACAAGTAAAACAAATGATATCTAAGGGGTCCATAACGATGTCGGGCGGATTGCCTCCGCTAGGCTGGCGGTGGCCACCGCCGGCCTGGCGGAGGCAATCCGCCCGACATCGCAAGCCCAAATCCCCCCCGCCATATTAGGATGGCGGCGGTGAAAAACGCCGCCCGCCTGTTTTCCGCCCCGGTCGCCTTGCGGCTGGGGCGGAAAACGAGTAATATGGTGGCCGTGTCTGTTA
The DNA here is from genome assembly GCF_964261635.1 of Lissotriton helveticus. Lineage (NCBI taxonomy): Eukaryota > Metazoa > Chordata > Amphibia > Caudata > Salamandridae > Lissotriton > Lissotriton helveticus. The sequence goes on from NC_136068.1 coordinate 696,228,209, forward strand.
GACACCGCCCGCCATATTACTATGTGCATTTTTCAATGCCTTTCCGTGGCGGCAATGCCGCCACAGAAAGACATGCGGTGTTCACTCTGGAGGCCCCCTGTGGGCCCCCAGAGTGAAGGCCAAAGGGGGGTGGCGCACGGGGGGTACCATTTACATGATCAAAGCGGCAGGCACCATGCGGTGCCTGCTGCTTCGATCATTTAAATGCGTGCATTTTTTTTAACATTGTGGCGGGCGGTGCAGTGAGCACCGCCCGCCACAATGTTAAATTGAGGAATGCGTCCGCCACGGTGGCGGGCGCATCCTAATACCAATGTCGGGACCCCCGCCCTTTAGGCGGGCGGTCCCGATAGCCTATAGGGTGGCGCGCGGGCAAAGCCCGCCCGCCATCCTAATAGCCCCCTAAGTATCTTGATGTCACGTATTTACCTCATTGCTGGTTATCTTGGAAATCTAACTTGGGTCTCAAGCACAACTTCCCAAAGGGACTGAATGTTATGATCTGAGGCAGTAGGTTCGCTTATCTTATAAAAAAAAAGCATTTGCAATGCATTAGGTTTTCCCTTTTTGAAATTTTGGCCTATTGGTATTGTAAATGACAATGCCTTTTATTATTGAAGGTTTTCTAAACACATAAATAAAAGGCATTGCCATTTACAATGCCAGTAGCTCAAAATCTCGCAATTGCGAGACCTACTGCATTGCGAATGCTTGTTTGTGGTCTGTTTTAATGGTCTGGTGGGACAGCTTTTATAAGTGTTATCTCAACTATTGTGGGATTGTTTTTGAGTTCATAATTTTGTGCACTAATAATTATAGAGTAAGGGGTTTTGTGGGCACAGGGATGGGTAAGTGTAGGGGTAGTAAAGAGTAATAAGGGTTTTTCAGGAATCAGGTATGGGTAAGGGGACAGGGTAGCATGGGTTTTTAGTGTTCAGGCATGGGGAAGGTTATGGAGTACTAACACGCTGTCGTCAATAGGTATTCACAGCTAGGATTACATTTCACATATTTTTCAAAGCTAGTTTGCCAGTCACTTCAGTTGCTTTCAGGAAAAATTTTGGCGTAATCCGTACGGGGAGGAGTTTGAGAAAAAGGGGCGGGGTCCCAAAAAACCTTTCTCCATGTGATTTCCCATAGGGATTTCATGCGTGAATACAGCCCGAGCCATTGAACACAATTAAAACAAATTTGTCAGAAAAGCTAGATCTTGAAGACCACATAGCGAGGGTCATAAACTTTACACTTCAAACAAGGTGTCAAAACGTCAAAGTATATGAAAATCAAACGTTGTAGTCCATGTTGAATTTTGAATTTTGAATTAACTCTATATCTTTAGAAGAGACTGTCTCTTATGAATTTGATGTTGATATAACTGAATGTGTCAATATCAAGCTTTTGTTGATTTGATTGTCTTGTGATTTGTGTATGTAACAGTTTGTATTCTGCACTGTAATTTCATTGGAGTTTTGTTTTGTAATGGCTTCTTGAATAATATTGTGTGAGTCTATATGCCATGCCTCTTTAAATTAAGATGTATTATTCACATTTCACTACTCTGTTAGTGTCTTTATTACGCTTTAGAATATTGGGCGAAATGATTGGAGGTTTTCTTTCATTAATTGAACACCCCTTCCATTGAGTGGATGTATATAAAGAAGGAATGATCTTTTAGAAAATTGCTGTAGCAGAACCATTGTTCATTCACTGTAACCATACCCAGGTTCTGGACTTTGCTGGGTTACCCCATTGATAATAACAGTCGCGAATAGTAGGCATCGCTCCCGCTCCCCATTTCTGTGCAAAATTGCGTTTGGCAATGGCCCATCCCAACGAGGCCCATGTTTTCTCGGTCTGTGTAAGGTCGGTGGTGTCCCATACATTGAGTAAGCAGAGTTTTGGGGAGGCCGTCAATGTCTTACCCCCAGCCCTTCCCATTTGTTTGGTACTGGCGTCCCAATATGATCGAGCCACTGTGCAGTACCATAAAATGTGAAAAAAGATACCCACCTGTTGACAATGTTGGAGACAAAGGGGGACTGTCCTTCTGCAAATTTGGACTAGGATACCTGTATCCAAATAGGCTCGATAAAGGACCTTCAGCTGGACCAGGCGCAGTCTCATGGGGATGGCCACCTCTCTAGGGGAGGCCAAGGCATTGCACCAATCCTCCTCGAGAGTGCCCAGGTCTACCTCACAATGTTGTCAGAGATGCCCGAGAGGGTCCGGGTGGTTATTAATCAGATTTTGTACGTGAGGGATATGGCATTTTTTATTCATGGGATTTAATAGTAGCCTCAGGAAGTGGGTCACCCTTTGGTAGCCCTGCTTTGAAGGCATGGCTAATCTGTAAGTATCAGAATGCTTCAGTCTGTGCGAGCTCGTACTTCTTCTGAAGGTCTGTGAAAGTGGCTTGTGTCACTAAGTTCAACATATCCCCAACAGTTGAGATGCCAATCAGGTCCCACTTGTCAAAGCCTGGGGAGGTACTCAGACGCCTGAAGAATTCAGGCTCCCATAGTGGTGTCGCATGAGTAATACGATTATGCCAAACCATTTGTTTATTGACTCTATGCCAAGTTTTGGTCCGGTGAGATTTAGTTTTCTGGGATTTGTGTATAATGCCCTGTTATAACCGCCTTGCCCCCATGAGCCATTTGTCAGTTCGAAAGTTCGGGTCGTCATGATTCCCGTGTGCCCACCGATTGATCGCCACCAATTGAGATGCTTGATAGTATGTCTTAATGTCGGGTAGTGCGATGCCCCCCTCGTACCATCCCACTGAAAGTTTTTTCATGGCAATCCGTGGTGCATAGGAGAGCGCGGACGGCGTTATCGATACTAGTGAAATAAGAGTCAGGAATTTTATCGGGGGGGTTCTGCAAGACATAGAGAAAGCGCTAGCATTTTAAAAAGGGCTGCATGTCCCAAAAGAGTCAGAGGAAGTGAGCACCATAGTGTAACATCAGCGCGAAAGCGTCTCAGAGGTTCCTGCAAGTTTGATATATATATATATATATATATATCACGCTCCTTGTTGCATCAGCAGGCGGGGCACAAACAGACGGGTGCCCTTTACGGTGATGCTCCGTTTACGTATTCACGCTCAATATTCTCCCAGTCCAGAAAGAAAATACAGCACTCGCGGGGTTAGTTGCAACAGCAGCGGTTTTATTTCACAGACGCGTTTCGGTAGATTACCTTCGTCAGTGTGTTTACAGTCACAGTGTCTCGAAACGCCATTTATTCAAATCAACAGGCTTAGGAAATGAAGGAAGGACTGGCGCCCTGGTGTCAGTAAAGGACACGCGCCATCTTGGACTGGTCAAAAATTACGACAAAATGAAGCTTATGTAAACAATCAATGTAAACAAAGCTAAATCAAGAGACACATAATGCAAAACATTAGACTTGCAAAGACAGACTCTTAAAATAGCATGTATCCAACGTAAAGTAATATAGCCTTGGATCGGCATAGGCAGCCTATAACATCATACTTTGTTAAAGCACCATATAGGGCTATTGATCTATGAATTGTATTGTATTGCATTTTGTTGTTTGTTTTTCCGGTATAAATTTGAACATTTGGATTAATTGAGTGGTTGCCGATACACGGCTTGATTTTGGAAATGTGGAAGCTTGCCAGCAGCCGGCATATAGGCTGCCTATGCCGATCCACGGCTATATTACTTCACGTTGGATACATGCCATTTGTGAAATAAAACCGCTGCTGTTGCAACTAACCCCGCGAGTGCTGTATTTTCTTTCTGGACTGGGAGAATATTGAGCGTGAATATATATACAGCAGATCTAGAGTGTCGCTGGTGTTGAGAGTGCTCTAAAAGGCGCTGCTTTCCACCTAAACCTGAGAACTACCCAGAGTTCTCTCCTTCTTTTTTGCATAATATATGCGTCACTCTATGCCTGAAAGGGTTTTGTTTTGATATATATATATATATATATATATATATATATATATATATAAAATTCACTGAAAAAACCATAGGTTATAGACCATATATAGTTAGGAATTAGCATTTACAAAACCTTGAAAATTCACTGAAAAAACCATAGGTTATAGACCATATATCGTTAGGAATTAGCATTTAAAAAACCTTATTTTACCCACACAAAACCATTGAAATTCCATATATAGTTAGTTGCACTAACTATATATCGCGCACCTGCAATCCACTGCTGATGATGTCACATATTACATCATTCATGACATGGTCAGTGACATCACTGATGACATCACTGATGACATCTCAAATGACATCACTGATGACATGACTGATAACAACATCCAGTGATTTTTTGTTTCTGTAAAGTTTAAATATGTCTTACATATTGAAGAATGAGTGGATGTGTAAGTGTCTGGACGAAGGATTTAGTAGGTGCATGACTGACTGTATGAGTGAGTGATTAAATGTGTCTCACTGAGTGCATGGGTTAGTGACTAAACTGTCTTAATTTGTGCATCATTATGTCTGTTGTTCTGTAAACTGCTGCATGTGTTGATCAGTAGCTATATGAGTAACTATATGGGTTATTGATTGATTGCCCAAGTATTTGTATGGGAGACTGAGTGTGTGTGTGGCTGGCTGGGAGGTGTGTGACTCTGTGCAGATCAATGTGTACTTGTATCAATGATTGTATAAGAAGGTAAGTATGTGTTAGTATATGTTTGAAAATGTAAGGTGCTCTATGTTTAACTGTATAGACAAGAAAATGGAAGTGTCATTGATTCTTTACAGGACTGACTAGGTGTGTGAGTAACTCCATGGATGAGTGGCAGACTGTGAGTGTCTGTATAGGTGTATGAGTGCATATGATAGTGTTGTAAAGATGAGTGATTGTATGTATGAATGATTGTATGGGTGAATGAGTGAAGGTGTGTGTAGACGTAGGAATCAGTGAGTGCGTATGTAGTAACTAGTATTGGTGTGTCAATGGTTTCAAAAATTATACTCTGTATTTAACACTGGGTGAAACAGAGGTTATATTAAAATGTGAGGAGATGCATTGTATTGTCACATGAATTATATCATCAGTGATGTGGTCATTGATGTCAAATGAGATGTCATCAGTGATGTCATCAGTGATGTCATTTGAGATGTCATCAGTGATGTCATCAGTGATGTCACTGACCATGTCATGAATGATGTAATATGTGACATCATCAGCAGTGGATTGCGGGTGCGCGATATATAGTTAGTGCAACTAACTATATATGGAATTTCAATGGTTTTGTGTGGGTAAAATAAGGTTTTTTAAATGCTAATTCCTAATGATATATGGTCTATAACCTATGGTTTTTTCAGTGAATTTTCAAGGTTTTGTAAATGCTAATTCCTAACTATATATGGTCTATAACCTATGGTTTTTTCAGTGAATTTTCAAGGTTTTGTAAATGCTAATTCCTAACTATATATGGTCTATAACCTATGGTTTTTTCAGTGAATTTCAATGTTTTTTTAATAGCAAATATCATAAGCTGTCGAATGTCAAGTACGTGGTAAGTAAAAACATTTTCGTGTTTATGCACACTGATCTGCTTTGAATGCTGCCCCCCCCTCATTTCTATTAGGAGTACTCTCTCTTTGCAGATAGTGAAAGGTAGTTAACGCAGGCCTTTGCCCCCGTTGTAATACGTCGTGCCTGCTTCTCTCTCCATTTGATTGATTGTTATCCAAGCATTTACTGTTTTAGAATTGGTTCTCTTTGATTCATTCTCTATTTACAAACAAACACAGAGTCGCAATACTCTGTTTAGTCTTTGCAGATAACGAAAAATCGTGTAAAAAAACAAGAGGAATCGAGCAAAATCAGTAGGCCACTAATGGGATCTCTTTTTGACCTCGCTAAAATAGAAACATTAGGAACAACCCCTCATGACAAATACGAAACTAGTGAGATGAACTGAACTCCACACCATGATGGCTGCAATACAGCTCGGCTCCGCCACCCACCCCGCCCAAAATAACGATAAAGAGCGGCTGCCATGATTGCTCGCGGAATGGCCACGACGGAGCTACGAAATGGTGGTGCTCTCATGCTAACCCCAGCTTCAGTCTGAAACATCCAGAAACACTGTAGACTACCAATTCGATCAGTTCCGGTAGCGCCCCAATGTAACCCGGTAGAGAAGAACTAGCCCTCCCCTCTTTGACTGATGGTTCTTGTTGCCTGTCCCTTCTGTTGTCATTTAACAGAACTATTTAGCCTGCTGAAAGGGGTTGTGTTCCGACCGCTGGTTGGTGGAGACATTTTGACTATATTCTGGACCTGCGTTGTCGCGTAATGCGTCATATGACGCGCCGCGTTAGCGCATCCGGAAGTCATCCGGGGCGCGACGCGCAGCGCGTAACGTAAGCATAACAGGTCATGTGACTTGTTAATAAAACTTTTCATTGGTTCATTTTACTTTTCTTATTCTAATGATGAAAGGCTTGGTCATATGACCTAAAAATTACGCTTTTTATTACTTCCGAACATTATTTTTTCTTAAATATATGTTATAATGTTCCAGGCTAATGTACTTTCCCGGAAAATTTACAACTGTCCTGCAAGTAAAATATATTCTTTTTTCGAGAAAAAGGGCGTTTCTTCGTCCCATGACGGAGCCGTTGAGCAAAAGAGGGTCGACCTGCTGTCTTAGTCGCCGATACGCCTGAATATGAGATTCTTATCGATCACTTTATGTTGCAGGAGTAGAAAACACAACAGCCCTTGACCATTTATCTTTACTGCGTTCCTGCGTATTATACCTTTTACCCTTCATGTAATTGGTCTGCTTTATTTCACTTGCCTTTTAAGGATTCTAAAACAGTGACTATTATTAAAAACTTTACCAATGTATATACTACTACCATGTTTTCTTTTAAAAACTTTTATTGTGAAAATTTCATTATACAAATACGAGCCTATAACCACGTGGGCCGGCCACGGAGCAAACTGTAATCGTATATGATGAGTAGACATTTACACTGTAGAGGAACGTAACGGGCGGGCCATTAGGTTGCAAGAACTAAGGTGTCTAACAGTTGCGGAATCGGTGGAGGTACATTTTATAATTAAAATACGACAGGGCCAGTTACAATAAAATTATCTAGATATACATTTGCGGGCAAGTACTATGGGTGACGTTAATTCGAACTTTCAATAGTACAGTAATCAATAACACATCAGAACTTAATATCAATAGGGATGTCGAAATATTCAATCAATTCTCGTCCCCGCCCGCCATGTGCTTCAAAACTGCATACGTATCTCGTGATTTCAAGGTTCTGCAACCAGTACACAACAAGGAGTTACGAGTCCCATTTATTCCGACGCCATTTTGGGCGAGGACGGGCAGGTCCAGGATATAGTCAAAATGTCTCTACCAACCATCGACTATGATGATGTTCATATGCTGTATTTATTAGAGTAACACTCATCTGTCCACATGAAATTAATTTGCCACAATCTAAACATGTCATTTTAATCTTTCCAAAGTTCTTCTAAATATTTGGGACCGTTTCCCTTGCCTCTGATGCTGTCAGTGCCACTTCTTTGATGAATGTACTGGCAGGTCGGGGGTTCTCCTCCAAATCTCTCTTTTATGCAGCACTATAATTAATTGGTGCCACCTCTCCATATGACGATGCATGGTATAGTTACCATAACTATATTTTTTTTCGGTTCCTCTGGAGAGTACATCGTGGCAGATGAAGCGTGTAACGTACCGGGCATTTACCTTTTTTTGCATGTAGAGGAAAGGAAAAAAAAATCGAGCGTCCGAGTTCTAAGGTGTCCCAGGGCCATTTTAGTGGACCAGGCCCAAATCCAAAGAACAGGCCGCCATTTTGAGAGTCCTGTTGCAGCCGCCTGTCGCTGTAGCATCAAGAGCGTCCGAAACTCAGCTGAATGGCAACTGAAACGGTAAAGGGGCGCCCCACTACAGCAGACGAGCCTCCACCTAGGAAGGCCCGTTCACGCCGCCTCCCCCCCCCCCCTTCGGGCACCCCACGCCGTTATTCGGAGCAGTATTGTAGGATGGCCACACCAGTGCGGCAACTTGCTAGACATCACCTCGGTGGTAACCGAATCTCAGCGCCTTGTGGTGTCTTCTATTCTGAAAATATTGTTGCGCTGCCTTTGGCCCCATTCGCACATCGGTCCGCTACTGACGCCATCTCACAGGCTAATGGGGCGCCCCACGCCGACTTTCAGCATTGTAGGATGGCCACACCAGTACAGCAACTTGCTAGACATCACCTCGGTGCCATCCGGATCTTGGCATCTCAGCGCCTAGTGGTGTCTTCTATTCAGAAAATATTGTTGCGCTGCCTTTGACCCCATTCGCACATCGGTCCGCTACTGACACCATCTCACAGGCCAACAGGGCGCCCCACGCCGACTTTTACCATTGTAGGATGGCCACACCAGTGTGGCAACTTACTAGACACCACCTCGGTGCCATCCGGATCTTGGCATCTCAGCGCCTTGTGGTGTCTTCTAGTCAGAAAATATTGTTGCGCTGCCTTTGGCCCCATTCGCACATCGGTCCGCTACTGACGCCATCTCACAGGCCAACGGGGCGCCCCACGCCGACTTTCAACATTGTAGGATGGCCACACCAGTGCGACAACTTGCTAGACACCACCTCGGTGCCATCCGGATCTTGGCATCTCAGCGCCCAGTGGTGTCTTCTATTCGGAAAATATTGTTGCGCTGCCTTTGGCCCCATTCGCACTTCGGTCCGCTACTGACGCCATCTCACAGGCCAACGGGGCGCCCCACGCCGACTTTCAACATTGTAGGATGGCCACACCAGTGCGGCAACTTACTAGACACCACCTCGGTGCCATCCGGATCTTGACGCGTTGTGCTGCCTTCGGCCTATTCGCACATCGGTCCGCTACTGACGCGAACTCACAGGCCAACGGGGCACCCCACACCGACTTTCAGCATTGTAGGATGGCCACACCAGTCCTGCAACTTGCTGGACACCACCTCGGTGCCATCCGGATCTTGGCATCTCAGCGCCTTGTGGTGTCTTCTATTCAGAAAATATTGTTGCGCTGCCTTTGGCCCCATTCGCACATCGGTCCGCTACTGACGCCATCTCACAGGCCAACGGGGTGCCCCACGCCGACTTTCAACATTGTAGGATGGCCACACCAGTGCGGCAACTTACTAGACACCACCTCGGTGCCATCCGGATCTTGGCGCGTTGTGCTGCCTTCGGCCTATTCGCACATCGGTCCGCTACTGACGCGAACTCACAGGCCAACGGGGCGCCCCACGCCGACTTTCAGCATTGTAGGATGGCCACACCAGTGCTGCAACTTGCTGGACACCACCTCGGTGCCATCTGGATCTTGGCGCGTTGTGTTGCCTTCGGCCTATTCGCACATCGGTCCGCTACTGACGCCGCCTCACGTGCCAACGTATTTTCTCCGCATTTTATACCCTATGCCACATAACAGGTCATGTGACTTGTTTATAAAACTTTTCATTGGTTCATTTTACTTTTGTTTTCCTAATGATGGAAGGCTTGATCATATGACCTAAAAATAACACTTTTCATTGGATGAAAACTTTTTTTTTCCCAAACGATGAAAGCCCCACCTTGTTTCTGGATGTTTCAGACTGAAGCTGGCGTCAGCATGAAAGCACCACCATCTCGTGGCTCCGTCGTGGTCATTCCGCGAGCAATCATGGCAGCCGCTCCCCACCAGAAGCCTGCAGGAGTCGGGGGCCCCCAAAACTTTTGTTGAATCCTCAAGGCGGAGGGGACGCTTTCGAGAATGGGGTCCAAGACCTAGCAGACAAGCGTCCGATTTCCAAGGTGTCCCAGGGCCATTTCAGTGGACCAGGCCCAAAAAGGAAAGAGCCTGCCGCCATTTTGAGAGTCCTGTGACAGCCGCCTATCGCTGCACCGCAAGAGTGGGCGCAACTCAGCTGAATTGCGGCTTTTGACACAGTGGACCAAAAGCGGACGGAATGGCAACTGAAACGGTAAAGGGGCGCCCCACTACAACAGACGAGACTCCACCTGGAGAGGCCCGTTCACGCCGCCTCCCCCCCCTCCCCCTCCGGGGCGCCCCACGCCGTTATTCGGAGGGCGGCAACTTACTGGACATCACCTTGGTGCCATCGTTCTGCTGCCTTGGAACTATTCGCACAACAGACCGCTACTGATGACCCACCCCCGCGACGCCCCACGCCGGATACCGAAATCAGTGCGGCACCCAGGCAACATCACCTGGGTGCCGTCCAGAAATCTGGACGTTGTGCTGCGTTGGGACTATTCGCACAACCGACGGCTACTTCCTTCTTTTTCCCTAAAAATGTTTAAATGTTTTTACTGTTTTTGTTTTGTTGTATATATTTATAAGTTATTAAAGTTTTATAATCCTACTACTTTGTTGGAGTGCTATATATTTTTAATGTGACACATAATTGTAAAAACTTTGATGTACAAAGAGTCATCCCTGGAATCTTCCGCTTCAGGCTCGGTCCCCTCCCCAATCACAATACAGGATGGTTTTCAGATAGTAGGAACGCGTGTGCTGTGACGGATCTCATCGAGTGTGGGCCTTGATCTACTATAACTCCTTTGAAGAGGGGTGATTCTTTACAGCTGGGGCCATAAACTACATCTGCAGGGCTAGCTGATAGCCTAGGACCGGCCTGGACAATCGGACACAGAGGAAAAGGAGTGTCAGAGGGTGCGGTAGTGAATAGGGCGAAAGGGAGGTGTCGGGCGGGCACAGGGTGTGATTCTCAGGGAAGAGCAGCGCAGATGGGGGGAGGTTTATTACCCATGCATAAGACAGAGAGCGGGGGTGACCAGTGCCTGGGGGAGATGCTTGCGAGGGTGGGGAGCCATGCTAAGGATCGACAGCGTGCAGAGAGTGGGTCTGGTCAAGGCATCTAAAATTGCTGCAGTGCACGACAAAAGTGTGGCATTTGAAAAAAGGCAAGATGGCGCAGACAATGTTTTTCAACACTTCCTGATTTCCTTCGAATCGAACGTTAACAGACGTTGGGGCATATTACCAAAGTTAAGCGATATTTATCCCTAACGATGCTTAGCAACGAATTTTTTACCGCTAAGCATCGTCAGAAATTATCGCAGATAAACCTTGCTATTATCAAGGTTTATCGCAAATGCGATAAAAAACGACCGCAATGCATTAATATCGCTGAAAAGTCAGCGATATTCATGCATTACCGAGCTAATGCTCTTAGCCATGTTATCCACCTCCCATTGGATAACATGGCTAAGAACTGCTCAGGGCAGGTGGTAGCTTTTGGAGATATTCGCGCTTAGCGCGAATATCTCCAAAAGTTGGTAATAGGAGATAGCGATGTTAGCGACTGTTTCCAGTCGCTAACATCTTGGCATGCCCACTTTGCATGTCATTAGTGATAAATATCACTGACATGCAAAGTGGGGCCCAAGATGGTCGCTATCTCCTACTAGCGGTCGCTAACTGGTGTTAGCAACAGCTAGGTAATACAGAGATAATTTTATCTCCGCGAAGCGGAGCGCTGTTACAGATATATATCTTTTTTTTAACGTTAATTTCTCAAAATCCACTGAAGCACATATATTGAGACCTAGCAAAGGCACATCGAGCTACCAGTCCCTACAATTTTGCCAAGTTTCGTGCAAATCCATTCAGCCGTTCGAGTATTATTATTATTTTTTTTTTTTGCCCCGCGGGGCCCTTTTAAAACCTCCACATCAAACCTAAGAGGTCAAGGAGGATCTACTATGCCCCCTTATGGTCATTTGCCCCTTCGCTTTGGCCTCCTCTTGTCTCTCGATCCTACCGAGAGAGAAGATGGCGGCCGCTACGGACTGTTTACAATGTTTACAGACGCCGGAGAACCAATCAGCTTCGCAAAGCTCCGTTACGCGAAAAGTACGCGAAGCGGAGCGCTGTTACAGATATATATCTTTTTTTTAACGTTAATTTCTCAAAATCCACTGGAGCACATATATTGAGACCTAGCAAAGGCACATCGGGCTACCAGTCCCTACAATTTTGCCAAGTTTCGTGCAAATCCATTCAGCCGTTCGATTATTATTATTATTTTTTTTTTTGCCCCGCGGGGCCCTTTTAAAACCTCCACATCAAACCTAGAGGGTCAGGGAGGATCTACTATGCCCCCTTATGGTCATTTGCCCCTTCGCTTTGGCCTCCTCTTGTCTCTCGATCCTACCGAGAGACAAGATGGCGGCCGCTACGGACTGTTTGGAATGTTTACAGACGCCGGAGAACCAATCAGCTTCGCTTCACAAAGCTCCGTAACGCGAAAAGTACGCGAACTGGAGCGCTGCCTGGTCCGCTGTTACAGATATATATCTTTTTTTGAACGTTAATTTCTCAAAATCCACTGGAGCACATATATTGAGACCTAGCAAAGGCACATTGGGCTACCAGTCCCTACAATTTTGCCAAGTTTCGTGCAAATCCATTCAGCCGTTCGGGCTAAAAGTGAGGCCAACCGCCCTATGGAAAACTCAATGTTAAAAACACGTTTTGGGACCCCCCTTTTTTCTCGGCCCCCCCTTGACGAACCCCCCCCAATTTTCAGGGGCTGCTCAGAAACAAAATGTGCCATTTTCCTGAAAATTTCAGCCAATTCCGTCCACAAACGCCAAAGTTATTAGACATAGAATTTTCAAAAATCCCATAGAGAAAAAATCCTAAATATATATACCTACTGGCGACCGCCAGTAGGTAATATATATATATATATATATATATATATAATCCTTTCCAAGTCCGCTCTGCGCGCGCTGTTTGCGGCCCCGAGGGAGGTGGCACCAATGCCGGCCGAGCACGCCGGTGTGCAAAGTTCCAAAAGTCCAAAATAACGGTGCTCTCAGATCCCAAATCACACACAACTCCGCTGCTACTCCAAGGGTGTTTATTTTCCTAACAACATGTTTCGGCTGCGGACAGCCTTGATCACGTTAGGTTGTGGTCAGTTTCATCGACTATTAAAGTCACAGTGAATAAACATGAAAACAGGACTTCCACATTATAGAACGACGCCATTTTGAAACTGTAGTGTGCGATGTAACTTTGTATCAGTCCACATTAAACAGGTCACAAAACGGGACTACATGGTACAACATTATAAATGTTCCAAGTTATGACGAAAAATCAGATCAAAACATTGCAAAAATAATTTCACATTTGTATATGTTAGACTGTATATACGCCTGCGTATAAGCAAAAATTAATGCATAAATAGATTAGTGCTTTCTCAGAAGGCAGAAAAGAACTTGAACAGTATCTGCATTCTCGCCCACATTTTCAAAAATGAAATGAAAATCGCCGCCATGACAATAGTTTCAGGGACGGCATAGAACTACGCAGCTCCCTGCGTGAAAACTCATAAGGTTCATGCAGCTTCCGCAAAGGACAATGTATGTAAGGAAAACATATTAAGTGGCATCGAGTACCATAACAGTCTGCAAGTGCACACTTATTTGCAAAAATAATTAATTAATGCGCCGCCGTAGGGATAGTTTGAAAACGGCAAAGAATTATGAAAATAACCATTTACGAAAAACATGAGGTCACATTGGGTGCTTGTACAATACATTATTTAAAACGGTGTTCTCAGAAAATTCATACTCTCCCTGGTGTGAACTACAAAGGCAATACCGTGCCTCAATGCAAGGAGATAGCACCCTGGGAATAAGTGAGATGCACTTCACTGGAGTTTCTATGTTAGTAAAATACACAGCTCAGGTCCAGTACTCAAAGAACTGATGCCACTTAGTGTCTCAATACGACACTAAAGAATATTTTTGCATGAGAAATATCAAGGAAGTCCAAGTTCCAATAAACAAAGTCCAGAAAAAGAAGAAGGTTGCCCCCACAGCGGGGCCTACCGTGCTCTTAAGAAACTGACGTGATGTCAAAAAGAGGGAGTGGCCGTGCTCGTGAATAGTGGTGTTCTAATTTTCCATATACCAGGAAACATCAGGTAAGTGAAGTGATAGCGAGATCCCGTGCTGGGTGCCAATCTATGAATAAAAACATGAGAGAACAGAAGATCAGAACTCAACATGTCAATTAAAAACTCAATAGGAGCATCCTCTTAAAATAAACAGTGCAATCATACAGGAAAAGGAGAGAATGAGAAAAGGGCACAGAATGTAAATTGTCACATGGGTTACTAAGGGAGCAACATCCCAGAAGAACAGTCTAACATATCAGGCTAACTCGACTCAGGTTAGTCCCTAAGATGTATTGCTAGCTCCTCATCCTGGTTAAGTCCTCCTGGAGCCTTACTTTGAAACTCTATTATGTACTTGGACTCCTTTTGTCTCAGTTTCAAAGTCCTATCTCCTCCCCGGGGATTTCTTTCCATTTGTTCCAGCACATGATAGCTCATCTGTGCAGGATTCGAGAAATGTTTCTCCGCAAAATGTCTAGCTACGGGGTATTTTTCATTATTGTTGGAGATAGCCCGGTAGTGTTCAAGGACACGATTTTTGGCCTGTTTGGTACTGCTGCCTATGTACCACAGGCCACACGGACAGACAATGACATCAATGATGTAACTTGTACTGCATGTCAGGAATTGCGTGAGTTCTTTTCTTATCCCATTGTACTCTACAGTTTTCTAATGAGTACTAAATCTACACGCCTTGCAATGGCCGCAGGGAAAGAAACCAGCCAACTCAAGGTTCTGCACCTTAGGGTAGACAGTGATGTCACTTTTCACAACCATGTCACGTGTGGATCTCCCCTTTCTATATGTTATAAGGGGTCTACTGGAGACGTCATTGCCGATCACATTATCGGCAGTGAGAATGTTCCAATTCTTGGATATAATTCTTTGAATCTGTTTGGGTTCGGTGTTAAACGTAAGAATGAGACGGGTATGTTCATCCTCACAGGTGATATCAGGGGCCTTTTCCTCTAACGTGTCAGATCTGGAAATACCATCCGCCCGGCATTTCGCCTTTCTTATCACCTAGGCTGGATAGCCTCTGTCTCTAAATCTGGCTGTCATCTCTAGGCTGACTCGCTCATACGCTGCATTAGTGCTGCAGTTCCTTTTGGCCCTGAGCAGTTCTCCAAAGGGGATACTCCACTTCAGAGTCTCCGGATGACTGCTCAGGGCATGCAAAACACTATTGCCCGCAGTTGCTTTTCTGTACAAGCACGTTTGTAATTGTCCATTGATCACCTCAACCTTCACATCCAAATATTCTGCCATGGTACCACTGATGTTACTAGTGAGTATGATATTCAAGTCATTCACGTTTAGCCTTTTCACAAATTCTTGTGCCATTTCTAAGGACCCCCTCCAGATCATGAAGAGGTCATCGATGTAACGCCACCAGGTATTGACATATTGCCAGAATTCTGTAAGCCTCGGGTCAGAGTGGATGCTTTGCTCCCAGTGCCCCAAAAAAAGGTTCGCAAAGCTGGGAGCAAAGCATGAACCCATCGCCGTCCCAGTGGTTTGTCTGTACAGGACCCCATCAAAAACAAAGAAGTTGTTGCATAGACAGTAAGACATCATGTCCACCAGCATTTTACTATGTTCTCTGAAGCGAAGTGGACGTCCTGCCAAGAAACTCGCACATGCTTCCAAGCCTTGTTTATGTTCAATAATGGTGTACAAAGATTGTACATCAATGGTAATGAGAAGATTGTTCTCTTCCCATTGCACAGCTGATAGTTTTTTGAGGAAGTCTTTCGTATCTTTTATGTAACTGGGAAGGTCGTGTAGCAACTTGTCTGGTAGAGGTGAGGCAGAACTATCCAACTTTTGTGGGTAAGTTCACTATACAAAATGTATATGACACTAGAAATAAGTGACTGAGTATTTTTGAGGTATATATGATAATTATATAACCACAATGATACAGTAAAGAGCTGCAGTTGATTAGCTTGTCCCTACACTACTCCTCCTAATCCTAGACAAATACACTTGTGAATTCTTTTGCAGATATCCAGAGTGTGACCTGACACCAGAAAAAAGATGGAACAGGAACACTGGTGATATTAAATTTAATTCATTCTTTCAAAAAGTTTTTCCAAACATATTGGTTTTTTCACGGAATTTTGCAGCAGCATTGTAATAATACCGGGTCCTGACGAAAGCCGCTGATACTGAAACTAGATCAACAGGCTGAAACATGTTGACCTATCACTAACAGTGGTTTAAATCCATACCACTGTGCTGTTACATTTTTAATCCTGCCAGCTAGCACACAGGAATAAAGTTTATTTGTGTTCTATCTAGGCAGTTTTAAGTTCACACCCGTCCTTTAACACAGCGCTGCAACTTACCTCACTTAACCCTGACAGCACACATATGGGATTACCATCCTACTCCTAACAACCTTGAAAACATCTCTGAGCTCCATCCTTAAGATCCCCGAAGTAGTAGCTCCCAGTGTTGACCAGGTTCTCCACTGGTAAGGAGGCCCCATATGATGAAGCATGTCACCTTCGGGTGAGTGAGGGGTCTTATCCTTAAGGGATGCCTTCCCCTGTGTCACAACACATAATGGGAGTTGAGAGTGTAAAATAAGTATTTTCTTATACCTCATCACAACTTTGCATATACAACAGAGACTTAGGACTTCAGTTTAAACCCAGAGAGTGTGCTGTTATCAGTTACAAATGCTGCCTCATTCAGCGATTGTGTGGTAGAGCCACACTCTGTCTCCTCTTCATTATCTGAATGTATACGATCTAGCTCTATGATGTTAATGATACTATCCACATCCCCAATGCATAAGTTCTCATCAGCAATGGTGTTGGTTGGTCCTACCTTGCCTTGGTAGCCTCCTAGTCTTTTGAGCTTGTGCCACTTTTTAAGTTTCAACTTCCGCACAAACTTAAAAATGTCGATGCGGGTTTCACTGAACCCAAAAGGCATAGAGGGACAAAATGAAAGAAGCAAGCTTAGGGTGGATTTTTCCAAAATAGACATATGTCTTTTAGAGAGATTTACAATAGTTTCATTTACCAATTCCTCATCCATTATTGGCCTCTCTTGGAGCGTGTTACGATGTTTCCCTCGTTGCCTCTTGCCTTGCCTCTTTTCCCACCTCTGGAAAAGCCTCTTCCCCCGGTTGTTCCTCCGTTGCCTCTTCCTCGTGCTCGTCCTCTGCCCCTTGGAGTGTATACCACTGGTGCCGGAGTCTCCACTACCGCCCGTCTGCTCCGGCGCAGGTGGCGGTATTCCTCCAAAAAATTCCCCTTAGGAGGTCTTGCATCAGGCGTGGTTGTTTCTTCAATTGATACATCAGATTCGGTACCACTTGAGATGATGGTTGTTTCCACATTCTGGAGTGTGGTATTTGCAGAGTTGGGTTTGGTTTGATATAGATGGTCAAATTTGCGACTAAACGTTAAGATCCTGCCACTCTCATAATCGTTATAGTCGCGATCCAACTTCCTCTCCTTTCTTGCTTTTATGTCCTCCTCATATTGTTTGAGGCGTGTTTTCATAGGGGTAATCAGATTATTAGCTGGACTTTTGGAATATATAGCCAGTAGGTATATATAGTTAGGATTGTTTTCCATAGGGAAATTGCAACATTCTATTGGGAATAACTTTGGCGCCGGTTGAGGAATCTGCCTGAATTTTTCAGCAACTTTGCCACGCGGCGCTCCGGTCCTTCCCTGAAAGTTTGGGGGGGATCCGTCAAGCGGGGGCCGAGATAAAAGGGGGGTCCCAAAACGTGTTTTCCCCATGTTAATTTCCATAGGGCGGTCGGTCTCACTTTTAGCTCGAACAGCTGAATGGATTTTCACCAAACTTGGCAAAATTGTAGGGACTGGTAGCCCGATGTGCCTTTGCTATGTCTCAAGATATGCGCTCCAGAGGATTTTGAGTAATTTAGGTTCAAAAAAATTTATATATCTATAGCAGCTTACCCGTGAGCTTACCCATGCGCTTACGGTACGCGCACGTACGCGTAGCGTACGCGTACCTCCAGAGCGCGAGCTGCATTCTGATTGGCTGCCAATGTCTGTCAACACTCCAAAACAGAAATTGTTGGCAGCCATCTTGTGCCTCGGTAGACTGAGGCACAGGAAAGCAGAAAAACAAACGTGTAGAACTCAAAAAGGGGGCAGGGTAAAAGCACCCTGACCTGCTCAGGGGGTCCCACAAAGCCCCCCAAGGCAATAAAATTATTTTTATTTTTTTTTAAAGGGCGGGGTACGCGTACCGTACGCGTACCTGGCGCGCACAGTACGCGTACCCCGACATTTACAAAAAAAAATAAAAAAAATGTTTTTGCCTTTGGGGTCTTTGTGGGACCCCCTGAGCAGGCCTAGGGGGTCAGGGTGATTCTACTCTGGCCCCTTTGCGAGTTTCACACCTTTGTTTCACTGCTTTCTTGTGCCTTGGTTCTAACAAGGCACAAGATGGCTGCCAACACTTCCTGGTTTTGAGTGTTGACAGACAGTGGCAGCCAATCAGCATGCCTTCCCGAGAAAGCTGCATGGTCATTGGCTGTCAACACTTCTAACCAGGAGGTGTTGGCATCTATCTTGTGCTAGTGTTGACAGACAGTGACAGCCAATCAGCATGCCTTCCCGAGAAAGCTGCATGCTCATTGGCTGTCAACACTTCTAACCAGGAAGTGTTGACATCCATCTTGGGTCTTAGTAGACTGAGGCACAAGAAAGCAGAAAAACAAACGTGTAGAACAGAAAAAGGGGGCAGGGTAGAAACACCCTGACCCCTTAGGGTGCTCAGGTGGTCCCACTAGGATATTAATATATTTAAACGTTATCCGCTAATAGAATTAGCATTTAAAAAACCTTTGAAATTCACTGAAAAAAACATAGGTTTCAGGCCTTATATAGTTAGGAATTAGCAATTAAAAAACCTTGCAAATTCACTGAAAAAAACATAGGTTTCAGGCCATATATAGTTAGGAATTAGGCACAAGAAAGCAGAAAAACAAACGTGTAGAACACAAAAAGGGGGCAGGGTAGAAACACCCTGACCCCTTAGGGCTGCTCAGGTGGTCCCACTAGGATATTAATATAATTAAACGTTATACGTTAATAGAATTAGCATTTAAAAAACCTTTGAAATTCACTGAAAAAACCATAGGTTTCAGTCCATATATAGTTAGGTATTAGCATTTAAAAAAACATTGAAATTCACTGAAAAAAACATAGGTTTCAGGCCTTATATAGTTAGGAATTAGCATTAAAAAAACGTCTGAATATATAAAAACGTTATCCGCTAATAGAATTAGCATTTAAAAAACCTTACAAATTCACTGAAAAAAACATAGGTTTCAGGCCTTATATAGTTAGGAATTAGCATTTAAAAAACCTTGCAAATTCACTGAAAAAAACATAGGTTTCAGACCATATATAGTTAGGAATTAGGCACAAGAAAGCAGAAAAACAAACGTGTAGAACACAAAAAGGGGGCAGGGTAGAAACACCCTGACCCCTTAGGGCTGCTCAGGTGGTCCCACTAGGATATTAATATATTTAAACGTTATCCGCTAATAGAATTAGCATTTAAAAAACCTTTGAAATTCACTGAAAAAACCATAGGTTTCAGGCCATATATAGTTAGGAATTAGCATTTAAAAATCCTTGCAAATTCACTGAAAAAACCATAGGTTTCAGGTCATATATAGTTAGGTATTAGCATTTAAAAAACCTTGGAAATTCACTGAAAAAACCATAGGTTTCAGGTCATATATAATTAGGTATTAGCATTTAAAAAACTATTGAAATTCACTCAAAAAACTATAAGTTTTAGTGGTGTTATAGTTAGCTGGACATTTTACTCATACAAAACCATTGAAATTGCTCCTATATAGTTAGTTGGACTAACTATATTTCGCGCACCCGCAATCCACTGATGATGATGTCACATATTACATCATTCATGACATGGTCAGTGACATCACTGATGACATCACTGATGACATCTCAAATGACATCACTGTTTTTTCCAGTGAATATATATATATATATATATATCCAACCAAAGCAGACCCCATAGTAGAAAAGAAGCCTCACGAAGGTAATGGTATCATCCCTCTTTATTGAAGCAACAGCCTGCCAGCAGGATTGTTCATGTAAACTTCGTTTTCAGATTAAAACGCCAGACGCGTTTCAGGAAATGAATTCCTTTCTTCAGTGGCGTAAATGGCAAGTATCAGCTGCGGGCGCTTTGGTGAAGAGCACTCAATTTAACATCACCCGCTCTGGTAGGCGTGGCCAAAGGCCTTCTGGGTGATGTAGTCCTCTTTAGTCTTACCACTGTGGGCGCGCCTGCATGCCAACACCAAGTGACAGCCAGTCAATGAAAGTTAGCGATGAAGCCGCCTGCTCGGCTTTGCGTGTCATAGCTTGGGGTTGGAAGCTGGAGTCCTCTGCAAGACCCTTCGCTTACACCTTCGCTCCGTGAATGGAAACATAGGTTTATGCTTCCCTGGATCCGCTGGGGCGACAGGCTTCTCTTCCGAGACCGGGACGGCCGCATATATCCAACCAAAGCATACCCCATAGTAGAAAAGAAGCCTCACGAAGGTAATGGTATCATCCCTCTTTATTGAAGCAACAGCCTGCCAGCAGGATTGTTCATGTAAACTTCGTTTTCAGATTAAAACGCCAGACGCGTTTCAGGAAATGAATTCCTTTCTTCAGTGGCGTAAATGGCAAGTATCAGCTGCGGGCGCTTTGGTGAAGAGCACTCAATTTAACATCACCCGCTCTGGTAGGCGTGGCCAAAGGCCTTCTGGGTGATGTAGTCCTCTTTAGTCTTACCACTGTGGGCGCGCCTGCATGCCAACACCAAGTGACAGCCAGTCAATGAAAGTTAGCGATGAAGCCGCCTGCTCGGCTTTGCGTGTCATATATATATATATCCACGGGTTTTCCTCTTGAAGTACAAGCAAGACGGACGACAAACCACACCATCCAGGTACCGAAAAAGTTTGTTTATTTGGGCATAAACAGACGCGTTTCGAGCTCACGGGCTCTTGGTCACATATTTATATATATATATATATATATATATATATTCAGCCAATCCTGTATACCAACATACAAAAGCATGTATATATATATATATATAGTCTACCAGCTAACCTGCACATGTTCGTTATCCTATATTGGAAGCACCAAATTACCAGCGCACCAGCGTATCTTGCAGCACATCAGGGCCATAGTTAACTCGGATATGAATTATCCAGTGGCTCGCCACTTTAAAGCGGTACACGACAGGAAATTAAATGATCTCACATACACCCTTCTGTGTTCTCTAAATAATCCAGGCAGAGGTGGCGATCGTGAAAAATTGCTGCGCCAAAGGGAAGCATATTTCATACTGTTACTTGATACCCGGTCCCCTAATGGGCTAAATGCTTTTGATGAATTACATCATTTTCTGTAAATTGTGGGTATTTTGCCTTAACCTAACTGAACCGAAATTTTCTCCTATATTGATTACTGTTCCTTGGGATTTTCTGTTTCTGATTATTCCATGTGGATATGATTTTATTTGATTGTCAAATTTTGCCTTTCTTGTTTATGCTTGTAGGTTTTTAATCCAAGTCCTCTGTAGCTATAAAAATATATTTCATCTGATTATGAAACGATTTTGAAGTACTTGCACTTTAGCACTTAGGCACTTTTTCTTGACATTTAGACATGTAATTTGTTAATGATAGCGGTCGAAGACAACTTTTTCAGGGAGTATAATTTGTGTGACCAAATGTATATAAGAATGTTTGGATGCACTTGCATTTGACTTCTGAAGCACGCTTTGTATTTTCATTATTATTTGTGAAGATTTATGAGGTGCTCTTCGTTTTGGTTCATTTACATTGACTGTTGTAAATTTGATAAAATTGATTTGCAATAGTTAATTTACTCCCTTAGAATTCTTGTTAGATAAGATCATGTGACGCTATCTTTTTATGTCATTTGAGCACTATGCTCTAACTGGGTTTCTATGTTTACATACTGGAAACATAATCTATTTGCACTATTGCTTTAATTGTGAATTTTAATTGTGAATTGGTGGCCTATCTGTTTTGTTGCAACCCTTGCGTCCTGTTTCTTTAGGCGCTTGGGCTGGTAAATTGAATCTATTTGCACTGCCTACTCCTGACGCGTCATGTGATCAAGCTCCGCTTTGCGGAGCGAAACACGTCAGGGAGGGCACTTGCTCTTGCACTTTGCTGAAAATAAATATGGATTGCTGGCACTGGAATTAGTGATGTGGCTTCTTTAGGTGTTTATAAATCGATTGAACACCTAGTATTGGAGTGGAGGTCTACGCCTGCTGTAACCGCTACCTCTGGCGGTCAGGATTCTTCGTATATATATATATGCCGAAATGCATCCGCACTACAGCGGGTGTGACAGGAACCCGTTACCTGCTTTATTGGAATAAACGCAGTTTCCACTTGTTCTCCGTTTGTTGGCCTCTTCACTCTCGTCGATGGAGGGGGTGATGGAATGTATATATATATATATATATATATATATATATATATATATATATATATATATATATATTCACTGAAAAAACCATAGGTTATAGACCATATATCGTTAGGAATTAGCATTTACAAAACCTTATTTTACTCACACAAAACCATTGAAATTCCATATATAGTTAGTTGCACTAACTATATATCGCGCACCCGCAATCCACTGCTGATGATGTCACATATTACATCATTCATGACATGGTCAGTGACATCACTGATGACATCACTGATGACATCTCAAATGACATCACTGATGACATGACTGATAACAACATCCAGTGATTTTTTGTTTCTGTAAAGTTTAAATATGTCTTACATATTGAAGATTGAGTGGATGTGTAAGTGTCTGGACGAAGGATTTAGTAGGTGCATGACTAACTGTATGAGTGAGTGATTAAATGTGTCTCACTGAGTGCATGGGTTAGTGACTAAACTGTCTTAATTTGTGCATCATTATGTCTGTTGTTCTGTAAACTGCTGCATGTGTTGATCAGTAGCTGTATGAGTAACTATATGGGTTATTGATTGATTGCCCAAGTATTTGTATGGGAGACTGAGTGTGTGTGTGGCTGGCTGGGAGGTGTGTGACTCTGTGCAGATCAATGTGTACTTGTATCAATGATTGTATAAGAAGGTAAGTATGTGTTAGTATGTGTTTGAAAATGTAAGGTGCTCTATGTTTAACTGTATAGACAAGAAAATGGAAGTGTCATTGATTCTTTACATGACTGACTAGGTGAGTGAGTAACTCCATGGATGAGTGGCAGACTGTGAGTGTCTGTATAGGTGTATGAGTGCATATGATAGTGTTGTAAAGATGAGTGATTGTATGTATGAATGATTGTATGGGTGAATGAGTGAAGGTGTGTGTAGACGTAGGAATCAGCGAGTGCGTATGTAGTAACTAGTATTGGTGTGTCAATGGTTTCAAAAATTATACTCTGTATTTAACACTGGGTGAAACAGAGGTTATATTAAAATGTGAGGAGATGCATTGTATTGTCACATGAATGATATCATCAGTGATGTGGTCATTGATGTCAAATGAGATGTCATCAGTGATGTCATCAGTGATGTCATTTGAGATGTCATCAGTGATGTCATCAGTGATGTCACTGACCATGTCATGAATGATGTAATATGTGACATCATCAGCAGTGGATTGCGGGTGCGCGATATATAGTTAGTGCAACTAACTATATATGGAATTTCAATGGTTTTGTGTGAGTAAAATAAGGTTTTGTAAATGCTAATTCCTAACGATATATGGTCTATAACCTATGGTTTTTTCAGTGAATTTTCAAGGTTTTGTAAATGCTAATTCCTAACTAT
Organism: Lissotriton helveticus; assembly: GCF_964261635.1. Classification (NCBI taxonomy): domain Eukaryota; kingdom Metazoa; phylum Chordata; class Amphibia; order Caudata; family Salamandridae; genus Lissotriton; species Lissotriton helveticus. The sequence continues at coordinate 696,252,078 of NC_136068.1, forward strand.
ATATGGTCTATAACCTATGGTTTTTTCAGTGAATTTTCAAGGTTTTGTAAATGCTAATTCCTAACTATATATGGTCTATAACCTATGGTTTTTTCAGTGAATTTCAATGGTTTTTTAATAGCAAATATCATAAGCTGTCGAATGTCAAGTACGTGGTAAGTAAAAACATTTTCGTGTTTATGCACACTGATCTGCTTTGAATGGTGCCCCCCCCTCATTTCTATTAGGAGTACTCTCTCTTTGCAGATAGTGAAAGGTAGTTAACGCAGGCCTTTGCCCCCGTTGTAATACGTCGTGCCTGCTTCTCTCTCCATTTGATTGATTGTTATCCAAGCATTTACTGTTTTAGAATTGGTTCTCTTTGGTTCATTCTCTATTTACAAACAAACACAGAGTCGCAATACTCTGTTTAGTCTTTGCAGATAACGAAAAATCGTGTAAAAAAAAGAAAAGGAATCGAGCAAAATCAGTAGGCCACTAATGGGATCTCTTTTTGACCTCGCTAAAATAGAAACATTAGGAACAACCCCTCATGACAAATACGAAACTAGTGAGATGAACTGAACTCCACACAATGATGGCTGCAAAACAGCTCGGCTCCGCCACCCACCCCGCCCAAAATAACGATAAAGAGCGGCTGCCATGATTGGTTGCGGAATGGCCACGACGGAGCTACGAAATGGTGGTGCTCTCATGCTAACCCCAGCTTCAGTCTGAAACATCCAGAAACACTGTAGACTACCAATTCGATCAGTTCCGGTAGCGCCCCAATGTAACCCGGTAGAGAAGAACTAGCCCTCCCCTCTTTGACTGATGGTTCTTGTTGCCTGTCCCTTCTGTTGTCATTTAACAGAACTATTTAGCCTGCTGAAAGGGGTTGTGTTCCGACCGCTGGTTGGTGGAGACATTTTGACTATATTCTGGACCTGCGTTGTCGCGTAATGCGTCATATGACGCGCCGCGTTAGCGCATCCGGAAGTCATCCGGGGCGCGACGCGCAGCGCGTAACGTAAGCATAACAAGTCATGTGACTTGTTAATAAAACTTTTCATTGGTTCATTTTACTTTTCTTATTCTAATGATGAAATGCTTGGTCATATGACCTAAAAATTACGCTTTTTATTACTTCCGAACATTATTTTTTCTTAAATATATGTTATAATGTTCCAGGCTAATGTACTTTCCCGGAAAATTTACAACTGTCCTGCAAGTAAAATATATTCTTTTTTCGAGAAAAAGAGCATTTCTTCGTCCCATGACGGAGCCGTTGAGCAAAAGAGGGTCGACCTGCTGTCTTAGTCGCCGATACGCCTGAATATGAGATTCTTATCGATCACTTTATGTTGCAGGAGTAGAAAACACAACAGCCCTTGACCATTTATCTTTACTGCGTTCCTGCGTATTATACCTTTTACCCTTCATGTAATTGGTCTGCTTTATTTCACTTGCCTTTTAATGATTCTAAAACAGTGACTATTATTAAAAACTTTACCAATGTATATACTACTACCATGTTTTCTTTTAAAAACCTTTATTGTGAAAATTTCATTATACAAATACGAGCCTATAACCACGTGGGCCGGCCACGGAGCAAACTGTAATCGTATATGATGAGTAGACATTTACACTGTAGAGGAACGTAACGGGCGGGCCATTAGGTTGCAAGAACTAAGATGTCTAACAGTTGCGGAATTGGTGGATGTACATTTTATAATTAAAATACGACAGGGCCAGTTACAATAAAATTATCTAGATATACATTTGCGGGCAAGTACCATGGGTGACGTTAATTCGAACTTTCAATAGTACAGTAATCAATAACACATCAGAACTTAATATCAATAGGGATGTCGAAATATTCAATCAATTCTCGTCCCCGCCCGCCATGTGCTTCAAAACTGCATACGTATCTCGTGATTTCAAGGTTCTGCAACCAGTACACAACAAGGAGTTACGAGTCCCATTTATTCCGGCGCCATTTTGGGCGAGGATGGGCAGGTCCAGGATATAGTCAAAATGTCTCTACCAACCATCGACTATGATGATGTTCATATGCTGTATTTATTAGAGTAACACTCATCTGTCCACATGAAATTAATTTGCCACAATCTAAACATGTCATTTTAATCTTTCCAAAGTTCTTCAAAATATTTGGGACCGTTTCCCTTGCCTCTGATGCTGTCAGTGCCACTTCTTTGATGAATGTACTGGCAGGTCGGGGGTTCTCCTCCAAATCTCTCTTTTATGCAGCACTATAATTAATTGGTGCCAACTCTCCATATGACGATGCATGGTATAGTTACCATAACTATATTTTTTTTCGGTTCCTCTGGAGAGTACATCGTGGCAGATGAAGCGTGTAACGTACCGGGCATTTACCTTTTTTTGCATGTACAGGAAAGGAAAAAAAAATCGAGCGTCCGAGTTCTAAGGTGTCCCAGGGCCATTTTAGTGGACCAGGCCCAAATCCAAAGAACAGGCCGCCATTTTGAGAGTCCTGTTGCAGCCGCCTGTCGCTGTAGCATCAAGAGCAGCCGAAACTCAGCTGAATGGCAACTGAAACGGTAAAGGGGCGCCCCACTACAGCAGACGAGCCTCCACCTAGGAAGGCCCGTTCACGCCGCCTCCCCCCCCCTCTTCGGGCACCCCACGCCGTTATTCGGAGCAGTATTGTAGGATGGCCACACCAGTGCGGCAACTTGCTAGACATCACCTCGGTGGTAACCGAATCTCAGCGCCTTGTGGTGTCTTCTCTTCAGAAAATATTGTTGCGCTGCCTTTGGCCCCATTCGCACATCGGTCCGCTACTGACGCCATCTCACAGGCTAATGGGGCGCCCCACGCCGAGTTTCAGCATTGTAGGATGGCCACACCAGTACAGCAACTTGCTAGACATCACCTCGGTGCCATCCGGATCTTGGCATCTCAGCGCCTTGTGGTGTCTTCTAGTCAGAAAATATTGTTGCGCTGCCTTTGGCCCCATTCGCACATCGGTCCGCTACTGACACCATCTCACAGGCCAACAAAGCGCCCCACGCCGACTTTTACCATTGTAGGATGGCCACACCAGTGCCACAACTTGCTAGACACCACCTCGGTGCCATCCGGATCTTGGCATCTCAGCGCCTTGTGGTGTCTTCTATTCAGAAAATATTGTTGCGCTGCCTTTGGCCCTATTCGCACATCGGTCCGCTACTGACGCCATCTCACAGGCCAACGGGGCGCCCCACGCCGACTTTCAACATTGTAGGATGGCCACACCAGTGCGGCAACTTACTAGACACCACCTCGGTGCCATCCGGATCTTGGCGCGTTGTGCTGCCTTCGGCCTATTCGCACATCGGTCCGCTACTGACGCGAACTCACAGGCCAACGGGGCACCCCACGCCGACTTTCAGCATTGTAGGATGGCCACACCAGTGCTGCAACTTGCTGGACACCACCCCGGTGCCATCCGGATCTTGGCGCGTTGTGTTGCCTTCGGCCTATTCGCACATCGGTCCGCTACTGACGCCGCCTCACGTGCCAACGTATTTTCTCCGCATTTTATACCCTATGCCGCATAACAGGTCATGTGACTTGTTTATAAAACTTTTCATTGGTTCATTTTACTTTTGGTTTCCTAATGATGGAAGGCTTGATCATATGACCTAAAAATAACACTTTTCATTGGATGAAAACTTTTTTTTCTTCCCAAACGATGAAAGCCCCACCTTGTTTCTGGATGTTTCAGACTGAAGCTGGCGTCAACATGAAAGCACCACCATCTCGTGGCTCCGTCGTGGTCATTCCGCGAGCAATCATGGCAGCCGCTCCCCACCAGAAGCCTGCAGGAGTCGGGGGCCCCCAAAACTTTTGATGAATCCTCAAGGCGGAGGGGACGCTTTCGAGAATGGGGTCCAAGACCTAGCAGACAAGCGTCCGATATCCAAGGTGTCCCAGGGCCATTTCAGTGGACCAGGCCCAAAAAGGAAACAGCCTGCCGCCATTTTGAGAGTCCTGTGACAGCCGCCTATTGCTGCACCACAAGAGTGGGCGCAACTCAGCTAAATTGCGGCTTTTGACACAGTGGACCAAAAGCGGACGGAATGGCAACTGAAACGGTAAAGGGGTGCCCCACTACAACAGACGAGACTCCACCTGGAGAGGCCCGTTCACGCCGCCTCCCCCCCCCCCCCGGGGCGCCCCACGCCGTTATTCGGAGCAGCATTGTAGGATACCAAAACCAGTGCGGCAACTTACTGGACATCACCTTGGTGCCATCGTTCTGCTGCCTTGGAACTATTCGCACAACAGTTTGCTACTGATGACCCACCCCCCGCGACGCCCCACGCCAGATGCCAAAATCAGTGCGGCACCCAGGCAACATCACCTGGGTGCTGTTTTTTGAAATCTGGACGTTGTGCTGCGTTGGGACTATTCGCACAGCCGACCGCTACTTCGTTGTTTTTCCCTAAAAATGTTTATATGTTATTACTGTTTTTGTTTTGTTGTATATATTTATAAGTTATTAAAGTTTTATAATCTTACTACTTTGTTGGAGTGCTATATATTTTTAATGTGACACATAATTGTAAAAACTTTGATGTACAAAGAGTCATCCCTGGAATCTTCCGCTTCAGGCTCGGTCCCCTCCCCAATCACAATACAGGATGGTTTTCAGATAATAGGAACGCGTCTGCTGTGACGGATCTCATCGAGTGTGGGCCTTGATCTACTATAACTCCTTTGAAGAGGGGTGATTCTTTACAGCTGGGGCCATAAACTACATCTGCAGGGCTAGCTGATACCCTAGGACCGGCCTGGACAATCGGACACAGAGGAAAAGGAGTGTCAGAGGGTGCGGTAGTGAATAGGGCGAAAGGGAGGTGTCGGGCGGGCACAGGGTGTGATTCTCAGGGAAGAGCAGCGCAGATGGGGGGTGGTTTATTACCCATGCATAAGACAGAGAGCGGGGGTGACCACTGCCTGGGGGAGATGCTTGCGAGGGTGGGGAGCCATGCTAAGGATCGACAGCGTGCAGAGAGTGGGTCTGGTCAAGGCATCTAAAATGACTGCCGTGCACGACAAAAGTGTGGCATTTGAAAAAAGGCAAGATGGCGCAGACAATGTTTTTCAACACTTCCTGATTTCCTTCGAATCGAACGTTAACAGACGTTGGGGCATATTACCAAAGTTAAGCGATATTTATCCCTAACGATGCTTAGCAACGAATTTTTTACCGCTAAGCATCGTCAGAAATTATCGCAGATAAACCTTGCTATTATCAAGGTTTATCGCAAATGCGATAAAAAACGACCGCAATGCATTATTATCGCTGAAAACTCAGCGATATTCATGCATTACCGAGCTATTGGATAACATGGCTAAGAACTGCTCAGGGCAGGTGGTAGCTTTTGGAGATATTCGCGCTTATCGCGAATATTTCCAAAAGTTGGTAATAGGAGATAGCGATGTTAGCGACTGTTTCCAGTCGCTAACATCTTGGCATGCCCACTTTGCATATCATTAGTGATAAATATCACTCACATGCAAAGTGGGGCCCAAGATGGTCGCTATCTCCTACTAGCGGTCGCTAACTGGTGTTAGCAACAGCTAGGTAATACAGAGATAATTTTATCTCCGCGAAGCGGAGCGCTGTTACAGATATATATCTTGTTTTTGAACGTTAATTTCTCAAAATCCACTGAAGCACATATATTGAGACCTAGCAAAGGCACATCGAGCTACCAGTCCCTACAATTTTGCCAAGTTTCGTGCAAATCCATTCAGCCGTTCGATTATTATTATTATTTTTTGTTTTTGCCCCGCGGGGCCCTTTTAAAACCTCCACATCAAACCTAAGAGGTCAAGGAGGATCTACTATGCCCCCTTATGGTCATTTGCCCCTTCGCTTTGGCCTCCTCTTGTCTCTCGATCCTACCGAGAGACAAGATGGCGGCCGCTACGGACTGTTTGCAATGTTTACAGACGCCGGAGAACCAATCAGCTTCGCAAAGCTCCGTAACGCGAAAAGTACGCGAAGCGGAGCGCTGTTACAGACATATATCTTTTTTTGAACGTTAATTTCTCAAAATCCACTGAAGCACATATATTGAGACCTAGCAAAGGCACATCGGGCTACCAGTCCCTACAATTTTGCCAAGTTTCGTGCAAATCCATTCAGCCGTTCGATTATTATTATTTTATTTTTTTTTGCCCCGCGGGGCCCTTTTAAAACCTCCACATCAAACCTAGAGGGTCAGGGAGGATCTACTATGCCCCCTTATGGTCATTTGCCCCTTCGCTTTGGCCTCCTCTTGTCTCTCGATCCTACCGAGAGACAAGATGGCGGCCGCTACGGACTGTTTGGAATGTTTACAGACGCCGGAGAACCAATCAGCTTCGCTTCACAAAGCTCCGTAACGCGTAAAGTCCGCGAACCGGAGCGCTGCCTGGTCCGCTGTTACAGATATATATCTTTTTTTGAACGTTAATTTCTCAAAATCCACTGAAGCACATATATTGAGACCTAGCAAAGGCACATCGGGCTACCAGTCCCTACAATTTTGCCAAGTTTCGTGGAAATCCATTCAGCCGTTCGGCCTAAAAGTGAGGCCAACCGCCCTATGGAAAACTCAATGTTAAAAACACGTTTTGGGACCCCCCTTTTTTCTCGGCCCCCCCTTGACGAACCCCCCCCCAATTTCCAGGGGCTGCTCAGAAACAAAATGTGCCATTTTCCTGAAAATTTCAGCCAATTCCGTCCACAAACGCCAAAGTTATTAGACATAGAATTTTCAAAAAACCCATAGAGAAAAAATCCTAACTATATATACCTACTGGCGACCGCCAGTAGGTTATATATATATATATATATATATATATATATATATATATATATATATATATATATATATATATATACATATATATCAAAAGCCTCCTGTTGCAAACCGGGATATCGTACCCTCTCGGATTGAGTGGTCGTGGCCCCCACAGTATGTATAGCTGGGATTTAGACCAGTTAATAGTGTATCCCGAATTGGCACCACATATGTGAAAAATTTGAAGGATATGGTTAAGGGTAGATGTGGGTGAAGCCATATACATCAGGATGTCATCTGCGTACAATGAGATTCGGTCTTCCTGATTCTCTCCCTTCACCCAGACCGCTGGTGGCTCCAGTACCAAGGCGAATATTAGGGGCGATAAGGGACAACCTTGTCGGGTTCCCCTCCCCAATTTGAACTGTCTCGAGGTATGCCGATTTACCACAACCTGTGCGACCGGGCAGGTATACAGCAATTGTACCCACTTTATAAATTTGGGACCGAATCCCATCCTCTCCAGGACTAAAAACATGTAGTTCCTTTCAATTGTATCAAATGCCATTTTGGCATCTAGGGACAATAGGGTTGCATCTTCTCTATTTGTGTGGTGTGTGCCCAGCACCCCTTTTAGTCGCTGCAGATTTAGAGCGGTATTTCGTCCAAGCATGAAGCCCAATTGGTCCGGGTGTATCAGCCCGGTGACATGGTCTATTGGCGAGTAGCTTCATAAGTATTTTGGCTTCTACTGTGAGAAGGGAAATAGGTCTGTATGCTTTGCAATCGTCAGCTGGTTTTCACTTCTTGTGGATGACCACAATGGAGGCCAATCTGATATCTTTTGGCAGCATCCCTTTGTAGAAATAGAAACCTTCTAAGGGGTCTCACTGATACACCTGGTCCTTTTAAACTAACAAAGAAGAGATTGGCACAGAAGCTGTAATAGCAAAAGACATATTTATTAACCTCACATGAGGGAGACTACGTCACACAGTACCCTCAGGCAACTGTAGGAGGCATTCTAAGGAGTACAGAAAAAAAGGGCCTTATATATGCTTAGGTTACATTAGTCAGCATAAAACCAAGGGGAGGTCCTGGCATGACCCAGTATGCAAAATGACTAATTTGGGTATACAAGATTTGCTTGCTCAACAAAGTGGGAGGAGAGTTATTTCTCCTTACATCAGCAAGAATAGCCTGACAGTTATAACATAAGAGCAGGTGCACTCCACTAGCTAGGCCCCTCTGAGCATGTGCAAGGCTCTGGAAGAGGGAGAAAGCACATGGCAAGCACATGGCAAAGTAAGATGGCTGCCAAGTACAAAATGGCTTTCAGCTCATGCTAACAGCAATCCCTGCAATCTTTAACAAATAGTCCTTTTAGCATGAGCTAAAGACATTCCTATGATCCAGTAGGAACATAGAAAATATTTTGCACATTTATTTCCATAAATGTATCAATATCCTAATTCATTGCTAGGTGGGCATTTTTCATTCTAAACATTTCAGTAAGCGGGTATGTATAAGGTATAAGCAGGAGTACAAAGGGAACAGAGCATTGGGTCATAATTAACACAGAGATAGCAGGAGAGAGTAATGACTATCATCACAAACAGAATTATCAATGTTCTAGCCCTAAGCAAAACGCAAATCCAAGAACCATCTAGTAAAAACATTTTCAGGGCCCCTACACATTTCAGTGACCATCCATTTCAATTTCAGAATAGGCAACAGCACATATCTAATAAAAACATTTTCAATGGACTTTTCCAGTGTTCCTTTTATTAGGGCTAGAACATTAATCAATGTATTCAAAAACAACCCTGGCTCCAAGGGACCAGGAGGACCACACAGGGTCATAGGAATTAGGATGAGGAGCCACTAAGGGCTGCTCCTCCTCAAAAATAGAACGTCCAAAGGGTACATTATTATCACAAAAAAAGGAAGAAGTCCTTGGTAAATTGAAGCCGCTGTACAATCAGCCAGAGGGAAGTCTTCTCCCTGTGTCTGTTTGAGGCTTGCAGCCAGGCTCTTGATGTTTCCACGGTGGAGCTGCACAACTCGCAACTCAAGAATCACGGCCCAGTTTCAAGGGAAAAGTTTCTTTTTTCATAATAGGGCAATCACCCCCCTAGGGCAAATGCCCTCAGTGATCCTGTCCAGTGTCTCAGGCAGTGCATCAGTTTTCTTCACTTCAATCTAACAGGCACCAGAGACACAGCACCTGTACCCTAAACTCAAGTCCTTCCCTAACTCCTATATTACTCTGCTGGCGCACTGCTCTTTTGTTGGGGCCACACATTGCATCCAGTGTGCCCAGGTATCTCTTGATCAACAAACAAAGGTGCAAACTTGCATTTAATTTGGGACCAGGATTTAGAGGCCTGATGCTAGGATCTCTGAAGCAACCCTTCTTTCAAAAGGGGTCACCTCAAGCAAAGCCTCCTTGCCCTTCTGGTCGGTCGGTGACTCAGCTGGCCATCAAAAACTTGATTCACGATTTCTCCTTTCTGATTTGTGACCCCGTCTTTCGTCCAAGACAGTGGCAGGGGTACTCAATTCACATCCCATTGCCTCCGCCGTCACTGAGGTCCTAGTTGGCAGCAACGCCTTTCCTGGTTACCTTCACCTTGGCTTCAAGCTGAACTGGTGCTGACTCCCCAGGCTGTATCTGATGGTCGGGCCCTTCTGGCAATGGTTGTAAGGCAGCAAATATCTATTGGTGGACAGAACAAAAGGTCTTTAGATGAGGCACAAAAATGGTCTATCAACAGAGATGGTAGTCTCAGAATACTTCCTAGTCTTGGGGGCGCCCCATACATTAGCCAGGCATCCGAGTACCACTTCATCTATCTGAGAGAAAAAAAAACAACAACAGCCTGGACCTTTTGGCAAGTATAAAAGGAACGTTTTGGTGAACTGACATGAATAATATGTCACCCAATCCCAAGCAGCCAAGGAAGTCTGTATTAATTTACTAAATTCTGAGAAAAAGAGAAAAACAATGCAGACATACTCCAAATCCTTACATTGGTGTATTCCTATATTACTAATCTGAAGACCCTCAAGAAAAAGGAAATGTTCTACACTTTTACTCATAGATTTTACATTACTTGTACAGGACTGCAGACACTTCTAAAATGATTTCTCTTAATTAAACCACCTACATTGTACGCTTAGGACCATGCTCTCATGGTATAGGTGCAGCAGGAAAATCTAAAACTACTAATTTAACAATGATTCTTATTACAAAAAGAACTAAAAAAAACGTCAACATAGTGGGTACATTTTCTCCAGCAGAACATGTTGTGACAAACTCCTATAAAACAATATTTTCTTCAAGAATGTTTGCTAAGGATCACATGGGTGTCTTTCCTACATTCTACTTTTCACAATCCAAACTATGCAACATCAGCTCTAATAAGGACTATCAGGTTATTTACACAGACTAGCTAATAAAAACTAGAAATGCCCTTGCAAAACTATGTAGCATGAGAATAACATACAATAATAGTGTTATCACCTGAGAATTTTAGAACAAAAATTACCCACAACTAGTTCCCCTTAAAGATCAAATAAGGGAACAGCAATCTAGACTACTCATCCTTTCATAATTTCATCAAACAGGATGGGCAGTAACATAGCATATTTATATATTCATTGCATTAATGCTGACAATGCTTAAAACTGTAATACTGAATAGCCAAATAAATGTATCATGGCTATTTCACAGACAGCTTAGAAAGGCTAAAAAAAGTAAGAAAACATACAGTTGCCTACCCTTAATTTGTATATGAGTTAGCCTCCTTCCCCCATTTTGACAGTAGGAAACCCTTAAACAGGTTTCACTTCTGTCAACACTATCAATCCCTATTTGTAGCAATTGGGCATAAACAAACTCGGAGGCGGTAAATAGTACATTGAGCTAGCTATAAACATTAATAACCTGTGGTAAATAAATAAATAATACCCTATTTTTGAATGCATAAATGAATAACAGATAGCTCAATAAATAAGAGTCAAGATTCGAGGTAGTAGGAGTTTTTGCAGGTTTAATACAGCAATACAGGATGGCAAGGCCCAGCAGCGCTGCCGGGGTCAGGATCGGGACAAGGGGAACAACTTTTTAATAACAGTGCATGAGCATATATACATAACGCAAACACATAGCATTACATTGCAATAGGCGTAGCAGTGGGTGGAGCAAAAGGCGTGACGCGTAGCAGTCGCGAAAGATAAGGGTGAAAAGAGGTGTAACAGGGCGTATACATAGACATGTGATGCAAACGTAACAGAATATGTCATGAATGGGGCGGAAACCATGGAGGGGGCTACCTGAGGAGCCGGGACCTCTAACCTGATGGTGCGCGCAAACTAGCAATGACGTGTTACTAGGAGAAGCTGGGGGCTATGAACTCTGTGCTAGGAGCAGAGACTGAAGTCTGGAGAGTCAGGGCGACATGTACCTAAACAGTATCTAGTATCCGATGTTTAGAGAACATGTTGATATAAACTAGAAGTCAGGAGGGGAAAGGCTAACTTGATTCTAAGACTGGACCATGCATTATTCTACATGTAGTGCGTGATGAAGAATATTAAATGACCATTAAATGCAGTGTTTCTCTAACGTGGAGACGTGAAGGCTAGACAATGACGGAAACTATCGATGCGATTCAGTAGCTTTAGGAATGCAGAGAAGGAGGACTGAACTGATAACTGGAATCATAACATATTCTTGGCAGACTCAGAGGCAGAGCCAGGGTGAGCCGGGCACTGCGAGGCAGGAAGTAAGTGAAGGGTCGAGGATACAGGTGGGGGCTGTATCGCTCCTCAGCGAGGCTTCAGGAGACAGGAGCTGAATCTGGTGTCCAGGCCCTTTTGAGGCCTAGAAACGGGGACTTTTCAATAGAATAACGTGCACACTGAGAAACGTGGCAACATAGCTTTACATAGGCCTGATATTCGTAGTATTCACGAGAACTGGAAACTGGCATACTAGAGGTGGACACAACTATAATTGCGTCATTAATCGAACATAGGGAATGCATATGCATATTTAATCATGCACACATAACATATGATGGATGACACGTAGGGACACAGAACATGGCAAAATTTACTTTTCCACATTCCCTCCTTGTCACTACGTTTCCATCAGGAAACATCAATATTCATGATACCATCTATCATTTCATACAGTATCATTTGCTCGTCTCGAATTATCCTGGAACGGGATTTAGAACGGGGCTTGGGACTAGGAATACATGATGTAGCACAAATGCCGCAAATCGCAGGGCCACATTGTATACAGAGGCAGCAGCTGAATATGATCGCTACTGCAATACCTAGAAAGGACAAGACTTTCCATCCCCAGGCGGAAATTATATTCCAGAACCAACCGGACCATGTCCAGGTGCCTGGATCTTGGTGTAACAGATGGGCAATTTTATGGAGTCTGGTTATAGCTGAATAAACAGACGGCGCGTTATTTGGAATGAAAATGCAGCAACTAGATCCGATGACTCTACAGGCCCCGCCCCTATCGGCCAGTATGACGTCAAGGACGAGACGATTCTGTAAAACGACAAATCTCATAGCAGATTGCTCTTCAGTTAAATTACCTAGAGCAGAGGCAGTCTCATTTACTACAGCTTCGAGGGTTCTGGTTAACCTACGGATTAGCTTACTATTCTGGATAGGTCCTATAAAGAAAAAGAAACCTCTGTTGAAATCTGTATACTGTTCTAGAGCAGTTTCAGTATAATCGACAATTGGGGACTCCCTTCTATGTCTAATGTGTACTAGATGCGTGTTTCTATGATAATCAGGTGGGGCTAGGAAAACTGGTGGCAGTAGGAAGGCAATGTAACAGGTTCCCTCCCAATCGAGGGGCAGACGAACATATGCAGTTTGACCACAAATAAAATAAGAATGACGTGAAGCTTTGAAAATGGATTTCCCACTGTCACTATACTTGACAATAGTAGTACAATCACTGTGTCCTACATGTACGGAACCATTATTTCGGACACATAATTCGCCTTTAACTGGTAATACTGAAATAGCAGGTAAGTCTGGAGTAGTATCAGACTGAACATTCAGGACCATGAAATTCGAAGAATAGTTACCTAAATTATACACTTCATTTTCTAGATCTAACCCGGTTCTGTGGGGGAGACCTTGCTTATCTGGGAAACATGTACTGTTAAGAAAAGACATATCTGTTGAGGATGACGTTAACGTGGACCATGCTCCACACGAACCATTATGTGAAAATGGATAAGGAAAAAGTGGCAGAACTCCCTTCGGTATCTGGAAAGGGGGGAGTCGACCACACACCCAACAATTAGTGGCATTGCTGGTCTGATGTGAGTAATGTAACATGCGGATGAAAGAATTATTTTTCATAGCGAGGCGGTAAGAGAGTTCATGAGGAGGCAGATCACTAAACGTGTGCTCTACTGTAGCATTAGCAGACTTATTTACATGAAGAACTGGGAAATACAAGAAAAATGCATAACTGGTGCAGGAAATCATAATGCTGAGAAACAATATGAAACATAGAAAAACGATACATCGAATAGAGTTTTGACTAACTCTCTCACTATGGGGGTCTATTTTATACATGTCAGAAACAGTCTAACCGTTTCACCTAGGGGAGGACTTAGACAATCAAACTGGCTGACTTATTTTACTAGACCGAAGTTTCAACTTATACTCCTGTTGCGGAGTTTTCTCTAACAGGGGAGGGTTTGTAGCAATGTCTTTTGCGGGACAGTCCTTGAGAACAATATTTTGGCAATCCTTCAAATCCTGGGAAATGTTCTTTGAGACGGGTTTCAGTCCATAAAACTGCTTTACATGCGAAAGGTGCACCCAGCCTTTGCGACCCTCCAACTTCACGGCTGTACGGGTGGCGAGGAGGACCTGTCGGGGCTCCTTCCAGCGTGGCTCCAGCGGACTTGAGCGGTCAAAATTGCGGACAAGAACCATGGATCCTGGAACGATTTCATGCGGTGCCACCTCGGTATTGTCTGGAAATGCGGCGGCAACCTGTGAACGACAAGAGTTGAGGGCAGACATCAAGGAAGCTAGGTAATCTGTCAGCATATTACTTGAAACATCGGTAATACTTCGGGGTCTAGGAGTACCCCACATGTTAGGGGGGCGGCCGAAAACGACCTCATACGGGGACAGACCTGATCTGGAATGTGCGACCATGCGCATATAAAATAAAGCGACTGGCAGAGCTACTAGCCAGTCCACACCTTTCTCTTTACACACTTTTGCAATACGGATTTTCAGAGTCTGGTTATGTCTCTCTACGAGACCGGCTGCTTCAGGATGGCGTACACAATGAAACTTCCACTGGTACCCCAACAAAAGGGAAACATGCTTCATCAACTCAGATGAGAATGGCTGGCCGTTGTCAGAATATACGACTCTAGGGAGTCCATAACGGGGGAAGAACTCACGAACCAACTGCTTGGCAGTGGTCGCGGCGGTGTAATCTGGAACTGGATATGCTTCTGTCCACCTGGACAAAGCGCATACAACTACAAGGACATACTTGAAACCTCGACATCGCTCCATCTGAATATAATCCATCTGGAGGACTTCAAAAGGGTGGTCAGGAGGCTGGAATCCACCTTGTTCCACCGGGACACTTTTACCTGGATTAAACTGACAACATATCATACAGGTACGGACTTTCTGCTTGGCTGCAGCTCGTAAATGCTTGTTGAACCAAATGTTCTGGATACTGTCTAACATAGCTTTTTCCCCTAAATGTGCTGGACTATGTGCGGTATTAATAATGACTTGAACCATAGAGTCGGGGAGAAACCATGTGGCTCTACCCTTCGTTAACCATCCTTGATCTGTCTGGACCCCTCCTTGTTCGGACCATTTCTTGATTTCTTCGGGAGTAGCATGTAACTGGATATCTATGACATTTTGTGTAGGGTCCTTAACTGTCATACATGTAATCGGATCTGGAGTGTGTGTCATGTTAACTGAAATGTCTAGAGTCTGTGCTGTAAGCTTGGCTGTGCGATCTGCTAGATCGTTACCTTGAGAAATGGTGTCAGTAACTTTCGTATGTGCTTTGCACTTCATGATAGCGATAGATGTCGGTAAATGTATGGCATCTAACAGAACTTGAATAAGGAGACCATGCTGAATCTTGGTTCCATGAGAAGTCATGAAACCTCTCTCTTGCCAGAGCACTCCGAAGTCGTGTACAACTCCAAATGCGTAACATGAATCTGTGTAAACATTAACTTTCAAGTTCTTGGCGTGTATGCAGGCTTGTGTCAGAGCAACTAGCTCTGCTGCTTGAGCGGACAGGGTGTCAATACGGTGTGTTTCAATAACTTCAGTGTCAGTAGTCACTGCATACGCGGCGACTAGTTCTCCTGTACTTGTTCTCATACATGAACCATCCACATAAAGTGTCAGGTCGGGGTCTGGTAACGGAATATCTGTCAGATCTTGTCTTGGCTTGGTCATAATGTTAACTACTTCCACACAGTCATGTGTGGCAGAATTCGGAGTAACTGATGGTAACAGTGTAGCAGGGTTCAGGATGTTGCAGCGTCTGATTTCTATGTGTGGCTGGAACAGTGTCAATTCATAACCTGTTAAACGTGCAATTGTCAAGTGCTGAGTCTGTGTTCGGTTTAACAGAACTTCCACGGAGTGTGGAACTTGTACTGTCAAGGAATGTCCTAATACTATGGAATCACTTTGTCTGATAGCTAGTGCTGTGGCTGCAACTGACTTGAGGCACGCAGGCAGAGCCTGGGCTACAGGATCTAATGTGCTCGAAAAATAAGCACAGGGCTTGTATTGTCCTGCTTGATCTTGTGTGAGAACAGATAATGCTGTACCTTCGCGTTCAGTGACGAAAAGTGTAAAAGGCTTACTGTAGTTCGGTGTCGCTAGAACTGGAGCTTGGCATAGGGCTTTCTTTAACTCATTGAAACTAAGTGTATGTTCAGATGTCCAAGGGAGGACAGTCGATACGGCTGCCTCCTGTGTCGTTAACTGTATCAGTGGCTTGGCTAGAAATGCATACTGAGGAATCCATTGTCTGCAGTAAGAAGTAAGGCCGATAAAAGCACGTACCTCCTTCTGGGTCTTGGGCTGAGGAAGACTCGCTATTAACTGGATACGGTCTGGTGTCAACTGCCTACCCCTCTTGGACAGTAAGTGTCCTAAGTAGACCACTTGCTGGACACAGAATTGAAGCTTCGAAGGGGACACCTTGTGCCCCATCTCGGCTAGGAAATACAAGACTGTAAGGGATGCTCGCTCGCAAGTACGTTCAGAACGGGCTGTGATCAGGAGATCATCGACATACTGGAGCAGGGCAGTGTCAGTTGGCATGTGAATGTTGTCTAGTTGTCTTTTAAGTGCTTGACTGTAAATGCTAGGGCTTTCTGTGAAACCTTGAGGAGCGCGTGTGAACATATAGCTCCTTCCATTTAAACAAAATCCGAAAAGGAACTGGCTGTCTGGATGAATAGGGACACTGAAAAACGCGTTCTTGAGGTCAATTACAGTAAAGAACGTGGCTTCGGAATCAATGGCTGCCAATAGGGAAGAGATATCTGGGACAACTGGGTACTGCGGAATAATACATTTATTAAGTTCTCGTAGGTCAATCACTAATCGATATACTGGGGGTGCATTTGGATCAGTACGTTTCATGACTGGAATGATCGGAGAATTGCATACATTGGAGTCAGTTTCTACAACCACTCCTTGAGCCATGAGCTCGTCAATAATTTTGGATAAGGCTGCTACAGCCTCAGGTGGCAATCTGTACTGTCTGATTCGTGGTAACACCACACCTGGCTTGAGAGTCACACGATAGGGTGTGATTTGCATATAACCAACATCAGTTGGACCTTGCGCCCATAGATGCTGCGGGACATTAGACAATCTGGAATCAAAATCTCGTAATACATAGTGACCCTTAAAGTCACGTAGGAACAATCGTATTCCCTCTGGGGAACAGCATATAACTGCACCTAACTCTTTCAGTGTTTTAATGCCTAATAGGTTTTCTGGACATGACTTAGTAAGTAACAGATCAGTAGTGCGGGACAATGGACCTACTTCTAGAGTAACTGGCTTTGATATTTCATTTACAATGGGTTTTCCTGAAAATCCAAGGGAAACATTTCTTGAGCCTGAGAGCGGAGCCCCTGGAACTTCGGCGTGACTAATTGTGGTCCTACTTGCCCCTGTATCAATCAAAAACTTTCTGTCTTTCCCTAATACTTGACTGTGAACATAGGGACCTTCTTGATCTACAGGTATCTCGATGAGAGGCAAGCCTACCTCCCTCTCTAGGCTGTTTCATGAATACTGTTGGTACTCTGGATACTCAGACTGTGCATACTGGTACATCTGCTGTGTAACGTGCTGTGTTGCAGCGATAGGCTGCGGTGCTGTAACTGTCTGTGGTGCATTCTGTGGCTGAGGAATCTGTGAAACTTGTTCTTGTCTAGGCGGACGTGGTCTTTCTTTAGTCTTACCAGTAGCTATGTTATGTTTCAGAACTGCACACTCGTTTATAAAATGACCTGGCTGTTTACAATAATTGCAGTTCCCTTTAACGGGAGCTGCAGGATGACTGGCTTGATTCGGACCCCTCTTCTGACTGTCTTGAGGAACAGATTGTGCAACTAGTACTTTCATTTTCGTGTCTTTCATACGTTTTCTCTCGTGTTCTTGTTCTTCCCTGATCCTATTCTGGTGGTATTGGAGCATCTGCAACATCTGGGACGGGGTATTAGCTTGCCAGGTACTTTCGACTTTCAAAACTCGATTTTTAATTTGTGGACTTGAATTCTCGACTAATTTAGTAACAAAAAGGTGAGGGTATGACTCACTACTTGTCTTGAGGCCACTGTTGATGCTAAAACATTTCTCAAATCTAGAATAAAAATCACTAATATCTTCGTCTTGTTTCTGTTTACAGGCTGAGATTGCATCCCAGTCTTCTTTTCTAGTTGTCAATAATCTAGGTAAAACTTGTATTAATAATTCTGGTAATTCTTTACATTTCGCTCCAAGACCGGTACCTGGTACTCGTGCCTTGTCTTCAGCTTCTAGAACTGCCCAATCGATCTTTTTCTCTCCCACCTCCCATTCTTTTTCCTTGAGCTTTTCATACACCCCTGCGGGCAGCAGAACCTTTAACATTTTAACTATATCTGGATACGTGTATTCTCCCATACGGAGCATGTCTTTTAATTCTCTATGGAACCCTGCTGGATCTTTATCATGACAGGGAATTAATTTCTTCATCTCTAGGAGTTCCATCTTTGTAATCGGAGTGTAAACAAACACTCGTTCTAGTTCGCCACCCGTTCCTCTGACTGGGTGGACTTCTCGTAACGGATTCTGTCTCTCTATGTAAAATGGTTTACTTTCTGGGGGTGAGACATGAACAAAATGCGGGTTCAGAAACGTTCTATATTTGTGACGCTGTTCTAGAATGACACTAATTAAGTCGGTACCTAAACCTTTCCATCTATACTGGAGTAACTCGTTCAGGATATCATGTAACGGGCCTGGATCAGAGTGTTGACCCTCATACAATGTAATGAGGTGCTGGATCATATACATACCCGCCAGTCGTTGCTCGGCTGGGGGCATTTTCAGAAACATTTGTGCCACTATTTCGTCTGGAAAAGTGGTAGAATCAGTAATCCATCGGACTGCTGATCGGGCTAGTTCTTGTTCATGCATGGTACTTAACTCACTGTAACCGATTCGTGATTTCAGAATGTGATCGGTAGCTTGAAACACTTGTTCTAGAGAACCTTGTTCTGGTGCTGGATGATGGAAAATAGACTTGTGTTCTAGGCGTAAATGGCGATCTGGAAATCTAGATTTTCCTACATACGCTATTCTGTCGGGATTCTCGTCGTCTAACTCTTCAGGATCAGAGTTACTTTCTTTCTCGCTTACTTGTGCTGCTTTACGCTGTTCGTGTAACTTTATTATTTCTTTACGGATTTTCTTGTACATACTCTCCATAGCACCGACGGTCTTGTGCTTACCCTCGGCTATATTATCACTCCACCTTGTCAGGGTTTTCATTTCAGCCGGATCTTTAGACGGGTAATCTTGTTCTCTTATTAGACAATTGATCAGAAACTTTAATATCATGAGCTGGGTCTCAGCTTTCCTTTGAGACATGGCCTCGCCAATGCTTTCTGGATCATCCCCTGTACGGATGAAACGATATATTCTGTCTAGATCTTCTTTCATATTCGGTAAGGTGACTAGATACTCGGTCACCTTTCTTACGCGAAATGAATATAAAACCATATTATCCTCGCCTGGGACTGGATCATAGCCGCATTCGGCAAGGGATTTTCTTATTTCTGCTACAGTCTGATGTCTGGGCGTACGCTGTGATGCTTGCATATGTAATTCGGCTGTCGTTAAACGCTTGTGTGGCGGCGGGGTTTGAGGAGTACCTCCCCCTGCGGCCCCTAAACTAGAGTCGTCTACTGAGGCTCTTCGTCCTGGCAGAGTGGGAAATGGAAATGTAGGCTGGACTTGTATGGCGGGCTGGACCGGGGGTACCGTAACAGGTACTCCGGTGTCTGGAGGAGCGGGAAGTGCCTGATTTACAGGGACTGGCGGAGCGCGAACAGGATTTGCATATTCTGGGACTGTGTCGTCCAAATAGGACGAAATAAAAATATCAGCTGCGGTCTGTTTGTGACGTAGCTTGGTCGGAACTAATGGTGGCGGGAAATTACTGGATGCCTCTGGGGTCGCTTTTGGCAAGCCCTCGGCAAGGAGAGGATACATACCCCTAATAAGGGCATGCCTCTGTCTGTCTGACTGTTCGGCTTTGACTTGTTCACCTATCTCGATTAGTTCCTTTTCATGGGCTCGTTCCAAGGATTCTCTACTTAATTCTGACTTTCTGGTTTCTTTTTCAGTTCTTTTATGAGCTTCTTTGCGCCATAACTCGATGGCATCTTTCTGTGACTGTCTGGCTTTCTTTTTCCATAATGCCTCTTCTACTCGCATGATGCACTCGGCATCCCATGTACCCGATACGGGCCATCGGTACTTTTCTTCTAACTGTTTGGTATACTCTACCCATAAATCTAGATACAGTATGGCGCTTATGCCATGCTTCTGATACATAAAATGACCTGGACTGTCCCTAGGCGGGACAGGAACTGCTGCTTCCAGCAGACCCTTTCTAGTTTTTAACTGGCGTAACTTAGAAAACAAGGGCATGACTGGACTGTAATCTAGACACAATACAATATACAATGAACACGATACTTATTCCCCATTCATACCACGACATTAAAATACATGAAGAACATTTAAAAATAACAGTTCGAACAGAATACTACCTGGAATACGGAACACAGAATACATGAATTTTCTCGAGAACAGAACTGACTAGAACAGGAACTAGATGCACTGCTAAAACAGTACGAAACTTACCGGTCTCATAAAGAGACACGTCAGGACCCGCATCCACCGAAGTGGACACTTCGTTTGTGGGTCTGTGTACCACCAACCCACGGACCAGAGTCAATTAAATTGACCCTGTCTAGATACTACCCCAGTAACGGTACTCACCGGGCAGCAAGAACGGAAGGCCTCAGACTGGACTGGACTGCCCCAACGTCGGACGGACGAACTTCGGACTTCTGTTACGGGTGGGCCTCCGGATACCTCGGACCTTGAACTCTCGGCTTGGGCTCTGGTCGGGACTCGCCGCGTTCCTCCACTGTCTCGTCTGGATGCTGGACCGCCTCCTCCGTCTCCTCCGTGGGCCTGAGGGATACTTGAAGCAGAAATATCTGCCGGTGCGCAGAAGAGTTCCGTCACGACTGCAGAGGGTCAGGGGGTCGGCGTGGCTTCACCGACGCGTGGGGAAAGGGCAGGTCCCTATTCGGGCGCCATTATGTGGTAAATAAATAAATAATACCCTATTTTTGAATGCATAAATGAATAACAGATAGCTCAATAAATAAGAGTCAAGATTCGAGGTAGTAGGAGTTTTTGCAGGTTTAATACAGCAATACAGGATGGCAAGGCCCAGCAGCGCTGCCGGGGTCAGGATCGGGACAAGGGGAACAACTTTTTAATAACAGTGCATGAGCATATATACATAAAGCAAACACATAGCATTACATTGCAATAGGCGTAGCAGTGGGTGGAGCAAAAGGCGTGACGCGTAGCAGTCGCGAAAGATAAGGGTGAAAAGAGGTGTAACAGGGCGTATACATAGACATGTGATGCAAACGTAACAGAATATGTCATGAATGGGGCGGAAACCATGGAGGGGGCTACCTGAGGAGCCGGGACCTCTAACCTGATGGTGCGCGCAAACTAGCAATGACGTGTTACTAGGAGAAGCTGGGGGCTATGAACTCTGTGCTAGGAGCAGAGACTGAAGTCTGGAGAGTCAGGGCGACATGTACCTAAACAGTATCTAGTATCCGATGTTTAGAGAACATGCTGATATAAACTAGAAGTCAGGAGGGGAAAGGCTAACTTGATTCTAAGACTGGACCATGCATTATTCTACATGTAGTGCGTGATGAAGAATATTAAATGACCATTAAATGCAGTGTTTCTCTAACGTGGAGACGTGAAGGCTAGACAATGACGGAAACTATCGATGCGATTCAGTAGCTTTAGGAATGCAGAGAAGGAGGACTGAACTGATAACTGGAATCATAACATATTCTTGGCAGACTCAGAGGCAGAGCCAGGGTGAGCCGGGCACTGCGAGGCAGGAAGTAAGTGAAGGGTCGAGGATACAGGTGGGGGCTGTATCGCTCCTCAGCGAGGCTTCAGGAGACAGGAGCTGAATCTGGTGTCCAGGCCCTTTTGAGGCCTAGAAACGGGGACTTTTCAATAGAATAACGTGCACACTGAGAAACGTGGCAACGTAGCTTTACATAGGCCTGATATTCGTAGTATTCACGAGAACTGGAAACTGGCATACTAGAGGTGGACACAACTATAATTGCGTCATTAATCGAACATAGGGAATGCATATGCATATTTAATCATGCACACATAACATATGATGGATGACACGTAGGGACACAGAACATGGCAAAATTTACTTTTCCACAGGCGGTAAATAGTACATTGAGCTAGCTATAAACATTAATAACCAACCACCAATCCCTTTAGCAAGTATACTAGTTAGAACATGAGGGCACAGGAAGTCAAACTAAATCCCATTGCCTCCTCGCTTGCACAGTAATCTTCAAATTTAAAGCATTAATGCTATATACATGGCAGAGCTATCTGTTAATCAGAGCTCACATATACCATTATATTGCCTTCTGTTTATTTGAGTGCACAAAAACCTGCTTTTGCCAAAACAAAAGTAAGCAAAACTTCTCTTCCTCTCCCTGTGCTGTCACCTTGCCTTTCAAAAAGTTTCAGAGGTCAAAATGTCAAAGGCAAACCTTGCTCTGAGCCCTGCTAGGCTTCTAAATGTAGAGCTCGACCTTTAACCCTTTACCAGCTGTTCTATTGTGTGTGCAAGGGTTTCCATGAGGCTTTTCCAATTCAAAGTGACTACGAAGAATCACAGCTGAAAGGCAGTCCTGTTATTCCTGTTTTCCAGTAATTTAGAGGTACGCTTATTAACGTCTGCTGGGTTTTATATTTATTTTCGATTGTAAGCAGTGTGCGGTATTTTTTTCTTGCAGTATAGAGGTCAGCTATTTGTGTTATACTTAAATGTGTGCATTTACTGAAGCCTGAGAGCAGTTTGAAAGCTGCTCTGAGTGGCAGAACTGCCTTTAAACAGTGAATTTTGCCCAATTCGACTTTGCTGTTTGGGGCAGTTAAAAATGAATATCCTACAATGTGTTTGCATAATAGTCATCCCCAGATTGTCCTCTATATATCCCAGAGATGGGGTTCAGAAATATATAAGGTATATCCTTATAACAATGAGTTTTGTATGCCTGGGTAAAGTGACATTTCACATTTAAGTTTCCCCCCATTGTGATAAAGCTTTGCTTAAATTCAACTTTGATGCTAGGAATTCACCGTATGATGATTAGGCTTTATAAAGATCAAAAAACAAATTTGATGCACTTATTTTTAATAACTTTTTTTCATATAATCAAAAAAAATGTAATAACACCAATCATCTTGATGGTTCCACATATAAAAAGCAAGCTTCATTCCTTTCCTATCATATTTAAATGCATTCATGTTTAAACCTAAGCACGGAAGCCTTACTTAAAATATGAAAATTCGGTGCCACTTTTTAAAGGACAGTCATTATTTAACATCAGAACCATGGATGTGCTTATGTAAAAAGGCATTAAGAAAGGAAATCCCTACTTTCAATGTTGTTCTCTGTTATCCAAAATAATAAAACTGTATTTCTGACTTTTTAAAACAGCAGTCTGTAATGCAGGCCTGTATACCATGTTTATACTCACTTAAAATCTAATCGACTCAGCATTCCTGCCTTCTGTGGCCTAAGGTCAGAAATAGCCATATGCTATTTATGCAGCTGTTGTTTGTCAGCAGGCGTCAGATTCTCACGCCTTTCTCAGGAGAAAAAAAACCATTTTCTGTATTTGTAAAGTCTTGACAAAGTGTAATCTCCATTGGTTGTGTCAGACAGCTGCTTCTCAGTGAGACAGATAAAACACAGCTGTTTTGAGAATCTTCTTTTTTCTCTGGTGCTGAAAGTAAGTACGTCACAGTCTATTTAAAAACGGAGCATTTCAATGCAGTCAAATCTATTGTTCTATAATGTGTATTTAGTTCAGCAACAGCCAAATTCACTCAGATGATGTGAATGCCTTTTAATGTCTAATACAATGTATCTAAGGAAAATGTAACATTTTGTATTTTAGTCTATTTATTGCAAAACATACAATTTTGTTTTTCTTCCTCTGTATGAGGCATATTTTAATCCTATTGAATGTGAATTCTAATTTTATCTTTAGCATTGTGGCAATTTGCACACATGTATAGTGTCTTACTCTGTCAATTTAATAGTAACATGCAGCTATTTAGCATATGTTATATCATTCATTTCTGGATTTTTATTTAATATGTAAGTAACTAAGCGCTCTTAAGGCTAGCCATTCTTACACAAAGAGCGCAATCGCTATTTACTCCCACAAGTACCACCAATGTCAAACCACAAACTACATAGACATTTAAACACACATTGACCCACAAATCAACACTTAGGACAGAAACAAAAGACAGCCCACAGACTGTACTTAAACCAAACCATTTGTAAATACTAGTTGTAAGTCATATTTACAAGAAGAGCTTCTCAAAAGTAGTCCAAAAAAAACTGCACAAAAACAGCCCAAAGACTGTTCCATTTTGAAGAAGCAAAATACATCAAATTCACTAGATTTGGCTGGCAGAACACCAAAAATCGCTTGGCATATCACCACTTAGAGACAGACCAGGATCCTTTTTTATATACATATTTTAATTCCATGGGGTACGTAGTCACCAAAGAAGAAATACGTTCGGCTGATTCGGTTTAAATCCCATTATGGTACCTCCAAAAAGCAACATATTCTTCGATGTGCGCTTGAAACAGGCATGCCCAAGAATATTGTAAGATACACAATACTATACAGCAGTGGCACTTACCGCAAAATGTGTCGTCACATATAATTCACAAATTAGAGAAAAATCTCCTCATTACCTGCCTACACAAGTTGCAATTCATATATTTCCATACATTTCCATATATTGGCCAATTTCCATTTTCATTTCCATATGCATATTGTCGCATCAAACGACCTTACCAAGCACAAAATCTCCAACCTCTCACTGTCGAGTTCTGGGTGACCTAACGGTCCTATTAGAGTACTTACACCAAAAAGGTTCTCGGTCAGGAGTGGTAAACATTTGAAGGATCATAATCAGGAAGACCAGGCTTTGAGTGTTGAAAGCAGTTCCCCAGCCGCGAGCAGCGTAATCTTCCCGGGAGAGGTGTACACTGATTCGAAATAGGTTGCAAATGTGTCAGCTATCCGCTGGGGATCAGTGATTCTCTCCCCATTCAGTTCAAGCAGTTGATGTACCCATCTAGATAACTGCTCTTTTTTTCAAGCCAGGCAAGGAGCATGCCTGTTCGTTCCCCGTGTTCGTATATCTTATAACAGGTTGATTTGTATTTCGCCTGGGTCGCCTCTGTAAGGAGTTGTTTGTAGTCTACTCTCATGACTGCCAGTGATTGTTGTGCCTCGTGATCAGAGGATTGTGCTAATATTAATACCCTCTGTGGGATATCTGCCTCGAGTTCCTCAATATGTTTGGTTAGTTTGGACAGTTCTCTCTTATGGCCCACCGTCAGAGCAAGAGCCTTTTCCTTTATCACCGCCCCGGATGCCCCCATAGTATTTGGGCTGAGCCAACCGAACCAATGTTTTTTTTTAAGTATAACTCGGTGTCTTTGATTAACGTCTCTTTGATGTGTGGTATTTTGAATGCCCAGAGGTTTATGGTCGGGGTGGTGTGCCGAGGTGGGAACAAACGGACAAGTTTGTGAGAATAGTGAACATCATTTACAACGCAACTTTTAAAACGCACTACCTTTACAACAAATCCTTTACAATGCAAGTGCTTTTACAACGCATGCTTTTACAATGCATGCTATTACAAAGCAGATGCCATTACAACGCATGTCTTTACAGCGGAAGTATATTTATTTTATTTAGTTATTTTGTTTGTTTAAAAGTCGTTAATAATAATTTTTTATTTTTTTAAATATTGATTTTTAAAATTAAATGCATTAGTAATTTATATTACATTGATACTCTTGAATTTTAAATATTTATTAATTAAAGAATTTGTATTAAATTAACTTAAATTATTAATAAAATTATTAATTAATACTTAGTTAATACTCATGTATTATAATCATACATTTAAGTTTGTATTATTATAAGTTATTAAAGGGTTAATATTTATTTAATACTCTAGTATTTCAAAAAATGTATTTAAAAACATATGTATATAAAAAGTATTTTATTATAAGCATTAGTAATTTATTTTAAATTAATACTCTCTAATTTTTTATATTTTAGAAATTAAATATATTTTATGTTTTTTACAATTATTATTAATATTTTATATTAATAAGCAATTATTACTCAAGTATTAAAATAATGACTTTTTTGGGGGATATGAAAAGTTATGAAAGGGTTAATATAAAATTAATACTCATGTATTTTAAAATATTTATTTAAAAAATATATCTAAAAAGTATTTTAAAAGTAATTAGTTAATATTAAAATATGTTTAATTCATTTTTTTAAATGTAAAATATATAAAATAAAACTTATGTTTATTTATAGTATTTTAATATAAGCATTAGTAATTTACATTAAATTAATACCTCAGAAAAAAATATTACTTTAAAAAAATTATTAATAATATTTTAAATTATTACTTAATTAATACACAAGTATTTAAATGTTGAGAAATGTATTTGGAAAATAAATACTTATGAAAGGGTTAATATTAAATTAATGATCAAGTTTTTTAAATTATTTATAAAAAATATATATCTAAAAAGTATTTTAAAAATTATTCGTTATATTTAAAAAATGTTTAGTTCATTTTAAAAGAAACTATTGGTTCATTAAAAAAAATATTTATTTCACAAAGGAAGACCCGTTTTCTGAAGTCCGCGTCCCATGGACAGATGGCAAGCTGAAACCGAGCGGGTCACTCGGCAATTCAAATAACCACAAAGTTTCCTCACAGAAAAGCTCGCACTAAGGAATAGTTGAACCAAAGTTTATTCCAGCAAAGTAACGCGTTTCAACAGCAAGAGCTGTCTTGATCACACAATTTGCAATCTGACCAGGAAGTCAATACATAGATGACTGAAACAGACAAAGGACTATGTTTGTTAACTAGTGTCCAAATTTGGAAATGGCGGCCATCTTGTAGTGGATAATATTTACATGTGGAGTTATATAAACAGATCATGGTCTTTATATTTACACACATATATATTTACATTTCAGAGTTCATTCATGGACAAATATATTCTGTACACTGTAATTATATATGTACAAAAAAGCAATTTGTCACCAGCTATTTACCTGGTACCTATATTCGACATAGTGTCAAATTCATTCCATACCTACAGGAACCTAAATTTAGGCATAGTGCCCGTATCCACCTACTAGACTGGTTCTACTATACATATTTTACAATGATCTTGAAGCATAACATCCTACAACTCGATTTCACCGCTTAGTAGATGAGCCATTAGCATATACAATTAATGTCCAAAGACTGCTTCCTGGGTCAGAAAAAAGAGAAAAAGTGCAACACCAAAAAATCTTCCTCAATAAAGTGCAGAAATTCAAAAATTCTTATCTGATAAATAGGACCCTCGGGAGAAAGGAGTAGGTTATAAGGATCATTATTCAGGCAACCTGTCCTTTTCTTCCTACAGTGAGAAAAAGGGGAACTAAATAAGTAATCAAAATCTATATACAAAAACAACAAGGTTTGCAGAATAATATACATTATTTACATTGTACACAGGCAGTTAGTAGATCAAAGAGTACTCTAGGACAGATGTTATTCCTTTAAATGACAGGCAAGTTCCTCATCTAAATTATGCCCCCCAGGGTATTTTGTCTCGAGAGTTATTATCCATTTCGATTCTCGTTTACGAAGTGCCAGGGTTCTATTTCCGCCTCTTGGACCCACATGAACTTGTTCCAAAGCAAAAAAGCTCAATAGATTGCAATTTGAATGATGGAAAAGTTCAAAATGTCTGGCAATTGGATAGTGGGGGTCTTTATTGGTTATCGCCCTCATATGTTCGAGTACTCTTTTTTTTGAGGTGTTTGTAGTGCTACCTACAACTTCTTAAGTTCACTGCTTGATCCCCACAAAGATATAAACACACAAGTTCCTCACCAAGAGTCAGAAACAACTTTGAGAGCGATATTAACTTTCAACAGTAATTCCACCGAAATATCTAAAATTCTAGCAGACAAATGGGACGTGCTGACTAGTGACCCTATCATCGGTCCCAGCATGACACGCAGGCCCAAAATTACATACAGGAAAGGGAGAAGCATAAGAGATATCATTGTTCGAAATGACGTCACGTCTGAAAAAACTAAGAGTGACCATGATCTTAAAGGCTTCTACCCATGTGGGCACTGCAAAGCTTGTCGCAATAGCAGTATGGTGAAATCCTTCAAAATTCCAGGTCTGCAGTCTCCAAGGAATATCAATCAATTTCTAACATGTAGTTCCACATACTGTGTCTATGTATTGATGTGTCCCTGCAAGATGAAATATGTAGGTAGCACTACAAACACCTCGAAAAAAAGAGTACTCGAACATATGAGGGCGATAACCAATAAAGACCCCCACTATCCAATTGCCAGACATTTTGAACTTTTCCATCATTCAAATTGCAATCTATTGAGCTTTTTTGCTTTGGAACAAGTTCATGTGGGTCCAAGAGGCGGAAATAGAACCCTGGCACTTCGTAAACGAGAATCGAAATGGATAATAACTCTCGAGACAAAATACCCTGGGGGGCATAATTTAGATGAGGAACTTGCCTGTCATTTAAAGGAATAACATCTGTCCTAGAGTACTCTTTGATCTACTAACTGCCTGTGTACAATGTAAATAATGTATATTATTCTGCAAACCTTGTTGTTTTTGTATATAGATTTTGATTACTTATTTAGTTCCCCTTTTTCTCACTGTAGGAAGAAAAGGACAGGTTGCCTGAATAATGATCCTTATAACCTACTCCTTTCTCCCGAGGGTCCTATTTATCAGATAAGAATTTTTGAATTTCTGCACTTTATTGAGGAAGATTTTTTGGTGTTGCACTTTTTCTCTTTTTTCTGACCCAGGAAGCAGTCTTTGGACATTAATTGTATATGCTAATGGCTCATCTACTAAGCAGTGAAATCGAGTTGTAGGATGTTATGCTTCAAGATCATTGTAAAATATGTATAGTAGAACCAGTCTAGTAGGTGGATACGGGCACTATGCCTAAATTTAGGTTCCTGTAGGTATGGAATGAATTTGACACTATGTCGAATATAGGTACCAGGTAAATAGCTGGTGACAAATTGCTTTTTTGTACATATATAATTACAGTGTACAGAATATATTTGTCCATGAATGAACTCTGAAATGTAAATATATATGTGTGTAAATATAAAGACCATGATCTGTTTATATAACTCCACATGTAAATATTATCCACTACAAGATGGCCGCCATTTCCAAATTTGGACACTAGTTAACAAACATAGTCCTTTGTCTGTTTCAGTCATCTATGTATTGACTTCCTGGTCAGATTGCAAATTGTGTGATCAAGACAGCTCTTGCTGTTGAAACGCGTTACTTTGCTGGAATAAACTTTGGTTCAACTATTCCTTAGTGCGAGCTTTTCTGTGAGGAAACTTTGTGGTTATATATATATTTATATATGATAAATTCTCCAGTATTTAAAAGGATTACAATATTTAAATCTATAAAAAAAATGCATTATAGATTATATATTAACATTATATTTAAAAATAAATTATATTAGGGGGTCGATTCCGATCCTGGAAAAAATTCCGCCGTACAAATCGTATTCGTAGCCGATTCCGTACAAATGGAAATATTCCCTCCGACCCGCGAAGTACGATCCATTTCCGTCTTTCTCCTTACGATTATCAGCGATCCGTACGAACCGCAGTCGAAGACCCGTACGAATAAGCGTCGGAAATCAAACAGTACAATTTGTAAACCTGCCGTACAAACATGCAAGTACGATGCACTGCGGCAACCCAGTACGCGACTTGTACGGATCAAAGTAGTCGTGCATGAAGAATGATTCGTACGGAAAATATCGCGTTTCAGCAAGCCGCATCAATATATACGAACCGTTTACCCCTCGATCAAGCGTACGTGAACCCCCCCTAACCCCCAACGGCCCATATAAGTCACCCGCACCTACAAATACGACCCACACACACCCCGATCAAGCGTACACGAACCCCCCCACCCCCAACGGCCCGTATAAGTCACCCGTACCTACAAATATGACCCGCACACACCCCGATCAAGCGTACATGAACCCCCCACCCCCCAACGGCCAGTATAAGTCACCCACACCAACAAATATGAACCGCACACACCCTGATCAAGCGTACACGAACCCCTCCACCCCCCAATGGCCCGAATAAGTCACCCGCACCTACAAGTATGACCCGCACACACCCCGATCAAGCGTACACGAACCCCCCCACCCCCCCAACAGCCCGTATAAGTCACCCGCACCTACAAGTATGACCCGCACACACCCCAATCAAGCGTACACGAACCCCCCCATCCCCCAACGGCCCATATAAGTCACCCGCACCAACAGTTACGAACCGCACACATCCCAATCAAGCGTACACAAACCCCCCCACCCCTCAACGGCCCGTATAAGTCACCCGCACCAAAAAATACAAACTGCACACACCCCAATCAAGCGTACACGACCCCCCCCACCCCCCACGGCCCGTATAAGTCACCCGTACCAACAAATACGAACTGCACACACCCCGATCAAGCGTACACGATCCCCCCACCCCTCCAACGGCCCGTATAAGTCACCCGCACCTACAAGTACAACACGCACACACCCCGATCAAGCGTACACGATCCCCCCACCCCCCAACGGCCCGTATAAGTCACCCGCACCTACATGTACGACCCGCACACACCCCGATCAAGCGCACACGAAACCCCCACCTCCCAACGGCCCGTATAAGTCACCCGCACCAACAAATACGAACCGCACACACCCCGATCAAGCGTACACAAACCCCCCATCCCCCAACGGCCCGTATAAGTCACCCGCACAAACAAATACGAACCGCACACACCCCGATCAAGCGTACACGAACACCCCCACCCCCCAACGGCCCGTATAAGTCACCCGCACCTACAAGTAGGACCCGCACACACCCCGACCAAGCGTACACGAAACCCCCACCCCCCAACGGCCCGTATAAGTCACCCGCACCAACAAATACGAACCGCACACACCCCGATCAAGCGCACACAAACCCCCCACCCCCCAACGGCCCGTATAAGTCACACGCACCAAAAAATACGAACCGCACACACCCCGATCAGGCGTACACGAACTCCCCCACCCCCCAACGGCCCGTATAAGTCACCTGCACCTACAAATACGACCCACACACACCCCAATCAAGCGTACACGAACCCCTCCAACCCCCAACGGCCCGTATAAGTCACCCGCACCAACAAATATGAACCGCACACACCCCGATCAAGCGTACACGAACCCCCATCCCCCAACGGCCCGTATAAGTCACCCGCACAAACAAATACGACCTGCACACATAACAATTATAAAGCACACGTGAACCCCGAAACCAGCACAAGGAGTACGCAAACGAGTCACACAGCAACACAAAACATGTCTCCTGTGTACACACCATTGGGAAACAATGTCCTGGCCACAAACAAACAGCCTAACATAGGGCCCAAGTAACAACCACCCCATATAACACACCCACCACTAATACAAAATAAGCCACACCCACAAATGGACCAATAAAAGGGTCCACACATACAACCCATCATCCTTTGCAACATACCTATTTGCAAAAAGAAGACACTGCCAGCACATCAACAACTGCACCCATTAACCCTCACACATACCCCCTATCTCATCTACACCCACAACACCCCCTTCACAATCAGACCCACACTCCCCCATCCATACACACCATCACCCCCTCAATCACATACACCCCACACCATGACTACACCAAAGAATCCAAAGTTCACTAACCCGGAGATGGAGGTCCTTACAGATGAAGTCATCAGAGTTGAGCCACAGCTGTTTGGCGCATTGGTCAGACAGACCAGCATAGCTGAGAAAACACGCCTGTGAGAGAGGATCGTAGACCGGGTCAATGCTGTTGCACCCATCAAGCGCACCAGGCAGGAATGTCAGGCCAGGTGATATGATCTGCGGAGGATGGTCAGGAAGAAGATGGACCAGGACTACGCCTGTGCACACCACACTGGAGGTGGTGGTCCCCGCAGACCTCCACAATACCAGCTCTGAGAGGAGAAAGTCATGGCCATGCTACCACCAGTGGGAGTACACGGAATCGAAGGAGCTGTGGAGCCTGGTGAGTATACAAACAACTCATGTAATATGGGGAGATGCCCACGAGTGCCCAACAGTATGGGGGTGGGTGGCCATGAGTCCCAGCAGTGCCCAACGGTATGGGGATGGGTGGCCATGAGTCCCAGCAGTGCCCAACAGTATGGGGGTGGGGTGGATATGAGTCCCAGCAGTGCCCAACGGTATGGGGGTGGGTGGCCATGAGTCCCAGCAGTGCCCAACGGTATGGGGGTGGGTGGCCATGAGTCCCAGCAGTGCCCAACGGTATGGGGGTAGTTGTAAGGGGGAGGGTGATAGAGTGGAAGGTGTAGGTTAGAAGGCTGCCCTCATCCCATATGTCCCAGGTACACACCCAAGCACCATGCCCAATGCACAGGGAGTGTGAAATTACGCCCAAGATAGCAGACAATGGGCCCTCGTGTAGGCAGCACAAGGCCCTCCTGTGACCAGTGCAAACACAAACACCAGGACAAGGTCAGACATCCTGTGCAGGAACCCACAACCACAATCATGGCAGCAATGTTCATGGGGGCACAGCCAAACCACGAAGGATGGACGCTTGCAAATCACACTCAAACAACTAGCATGGCCTGTCACACACACCCCGTACAGAAACTTATCCTCTGGGGACAGGCAATGGAGTGCAACACTGTCACAATTGTCATGTAACGACAAAACAATCACTGATATGATTATGCATCCAAATTTAACAGGCACAGTGCTGATTCTCAAGTCCATTGTGCCTCTCACACAATGCACTTGACCCATCTCATGAACGTTGTGGATGCACTAAAGTTGCACCATGGACATGGGTATTGACATGGTGATGTGTCTTGGAGAAGTGCCACGTTCTAAAGCCATGAGCTAGAAGTGGGTGTACAGGTCCAGGGGGCTTGGCATCGTTTGCCCATCATGGAACTGCAACACCTATCAAAAGTAGCTGAATTGAATCAGAAAAATTCTGCTCTGTCTCTTACATTAACATGCTGCATCAAAACCCTGTGCATGCCTGACGCTGGCATAAGGATTGACACTGTATTGTGAATATTGAATCAAACAGAGCACTGCTGTATCTGTGTCGTGCCGGCAACACAAGCCACAGCAATGGCTGTGTCAGTCATTGTCAAGAAAATAGAACATGGCTAATACCCCTGAGCACATGTTAATTGGATCCCACTACATACACATACACAAGTGAACAATGACAACAATATAAAGCAGGTTGAACTGTGATGCTGACAATGGAGAACAAAAAAATATGTCATGATAGTGCATTAACAGTGTCTGCCTCTCACACCCACAGGGCAACGTGTGGAAACCACCCCCAACCAGGGGGGAGAAGGATCCCAGTCTCAGGCTCAGCGGGACCCTGACCCCACCGACAGCGGCGCCTCACAACACACCGTGGATGACCCCAACCAACCTGGTCCCTCTGGATCCACACCCCTGCAGCAACTGGATCAGATACATCTGTGCCAACCACCAGACCCATTCCCACCACATCCCAGCAGACTGGTCAGAGCCCTGCCCATGATCCACCAGAGAGCCAGTCTGAAAATGAAGGACACCCTTCGGCGGGCACCCTGGAGGTGGCAGACAGCATCCACCCTGCCAACACTCGGGGTCCCGTCGATCCGATGTGCCCACAAGCGCAGGCCGTGCAAATGTGGGTCAGGGTGGTGGGAGTGGTGCAAGGCGGAGGTGAGATTCTGGCCAGGAAGCTGCAGGCACCGGTATGTCTCAACTGAGTAACATCCTGGAGGCATACCAGCGGGACACCAGGGAAGTCAGCCAGGTAGTGGAGGCCATCAACGAACTGAAACAACAGCAGGCCGAGCAACATGCCAGGCAGGAACGACATCATGGATGGGTGGAGGCAACACTGGCTGAGGTCTTGACGGTGCATCAGGATATAAGCCAATCTCTCCGTCAGATGTCTGCCAACATGCAGCACCCTCCCTGTGTCACCAGGCCACAAACGTCAAGGCAAAGTTCCACACCAGCCACAGGGAGGGAGGAGGAGGAGGAGCAGGCTGACGGAGCGTCACATGCATTGTCAAGGCCTGCATGTGAGGGTCCCCTAAGGAAGGTGGGTCGTCCACGGCGAAAACGTTGAGAGGCAATGGGCCATGCACAACTCCCAGGACACCTGCCTGGCATATTGCCCTTGGGTGCAACAGCATCACCTATTTGACTCTCCCACATGGACTTGCTGGTCACAGTCTGCCCAATGATGCCACGCACTGTGGCCTGGACTCTGTTCACTGAAACTGTAAGGCATCTCATCTCCAGCTGTGAACTTTGGATTCCCCCATTTTTGTACAGCACCTACTCACGTTTTCTACACAAGATCACCAAATAAATCTAAGAAACATCATACGCATTGGTGTAGTAATCTTGTACCCAGAGTCTAAAACATATGTGTGTGGAAATGTATGAAATGCTAGAGTATTTAACAAACTGCAGCCATCCACACACTTGGATCTGAGTCCGGTTGAGGACCCACATAGGTCAAAAATTTTAAATAACTAGATACATGGATGTCAATACACACCCGTGATGGTTACTAAATGCTGTAGGGGGGTTTGGCTTGAAAAACCTCAATTACAGACAGGCACAGGAGAGTCACTTGTAGGTGTATAGATCAGGATTAACATGTAGGTGTCCACGTAGGGAGTAACAACATCTGTGTCCTGATGTATGAGAACTATCATCAGCATGCAGCTGTACTGTGGATGTGATGAATGGTGCACAGGCCAAGGTTGGCAGGACAAACTGTGGGCAATGGCCTGTTGCACTCTCTACAAGCTCACCTGATCACGTGACTGCCCCCTATGCAGCTACAACACCCAAACTCATGTGACGGGTGCAACGCATCCAGAACGCCTTGCCACGTCTGAGAAATCTTTTCATCAGACCGGCAACATCCGACCACACCCAAGAGACGTTGTTTTGGTGTGTGTTCCCGGTGGCTATTTGACTGTCTGTGATGGCCATGTTGAAGTGGTGTGCTGAGGTTGCGTACTGCCACGTTACTGTAAGGAAGGCGAGGTGTGCTGCTGTGGTTTTGACAAGGTAACACAGTACAATATTGTGCTGCTGGGAGGTGTGTGTGTGCTGTACGAGGCACATGACCTGGTTGTACG
Organism: Lissotriton helveticus; assembly: GCF_964261635.1. Lineage (NCBI taxonomy): Eukaryota > Metazoa > Chordata > Amphibia > Caudata > Salamandridae > Lissotriton > Lissotriton helveticus. Next base: position 696,287,264 of record NC_136068.1, read on the forward strand.
TAGACACACTGTCATGTGGGGCAGCATAGTCTTGCCAGTATGTTTTGCACACACAGGCAGAGGAGCTGTTATGGGTGAGTTTGAGGTATCGTGATACCAGGTGGATGAATGTCTGGTGTTCTCTGTGTGTAGGCTGGCAGGAGCATGCTCTACAAATGGATGGAAGGAGGAGTATCCTGTAGGCGTGTGGGGTCCAGGATCTGGCCACTCGGTCCTGCATTGTGGCTGTAGATGTGTCTGGGTGACTCAGGGTCACTGCAAGCAAAATGGCAGAGTAATCACCAAATGTCACGGTCACAGGTTCAGGCCCCTTAGGGCCAAGTGGGGCACAGGACACACAGCGTCAGCAGGTGTAGTCTGCACGTAGTGGGTAGCAAGGTAAACAGCACTTACACAGCCATCTACCTCACGCACAATATTGAACTTTTGTCTTTACCAACACCATGCATGTTGTCACTGTACACGTATCCACATATGAACAATTAATTTACATTAGGCCATATTGAATACATGCACATTAGAAAGACATGTACATTGACAGCAAGGAGGCACAATGTTCTGTGGAAATCACACGTCATACACAACATGATGAAGTACCTTGGGAGGCCATGCAGCATTATCCAATGTACATGGCCAGTGGCTTTGCCCTGAACACAATAACAGTCATGCAATGATGTCACCTGTAATGCTGCAGAAAGATTCTCCACACGACTGCCAGGGACTGTCCGTACCTTTGATCATCAGAGTGGTGCGATGCTGAAAGGGTTCCACCTCCAAATAGCCCCTTGGTCTGAGTACAAATGACAGACACATAAGGGTGATCAGGTGAGGGAAGGAGAGGATGGGAACTGCAGGGAGGGAGACCTGAAACAGAGGCAAACAAGCATTAGGATTGCATTCTTATGTCACTGATTTTACAAATACCTCATGAGATACACTGTACCAGTCACACCTGCGAAGTGTAACAACTGTAACCGATTTGAGATCACAGATAATGCTATGACATAAGATCAGATGCATTTACACAGACACATAAAAGATAGTCCAGTCTGTCACCTATTAGAATCTTGTGTAACGCTCACAAGTCTGCTACTATGCAATGAGATCCATGTTGACAAAAACTAAGTCACAGTGTATGATGATGTGTCCCAAAACAAGAAATCTAATTGTATGGCAGTGCTACTTACACAAAGTCAAATATCTGTATTTGGTCCTGTGTATCCGTAAGGGCCATGAAGGCAAACTTGACATCACCCACAACAGCTGTAAGCATCTCATATGATGAGGAAGCTAATGACCTAAATCCAATGAAGCCCCTCTGGAGCCAGTCTGTTGCTCTTGCAAATGAGCCTCACTGTGCTAAACATGACAAACAGGTGGAAATTAAGTCAACAGCAAGTAATGAGAAGCTAGGCCAGATAAAGAACCCTACCGTCACCATGAGCTGCTGCACGGGACTAGAGAATCATGTGATTGACCTCACTCCACTGGTGCCACCGAATAATTTACATGTGATTCAGCCCACCATTCTAATGCCATAAGCCCAACATACCTGGCATCATGGGAATGGAAAGTGAACTTTAACTCACTGTGAAAGCAAGCGTAGCAGTATTCTCAACCTGCACTGAGGTAACGAGGACAGTAACATGACATACTGCCACAAGGGGCAATGCATCCATGCAAACAGACTCACACAACAGTTGTCTTAACATGAGGGACACACACCGGCCCACACCTACACGACATGGTTTTTGGGAAACCAAAGTGTACTGGCCCACAGGGTTGAGAGGATGATCCAAACACATCCTGCTGCACACAGTGAGGCTGCAATCCCCCACAGAGTCCATGTTTGTGATCTCCCACACAATGTCCAACCATGGTATATGCAATGTTTCAGTGTCAATGTTTCCACACATTGATGCATTCACCAGAGTCAAAACTCAACGACAGATGACTGTCAGATAGGGTGACTATCCTGTCATGGGAGTGGGGCTACATGGAATCGGAAACCTGATGTTGTTGCATGTACGCATGGTGCAACAACTTGCGCATGAACATGTACCACACAATTGAAACCATACCAACGCAAAAAAAGCCTTATATGAGTCCTTACCCAAACTGACTTTTCCATATATCCTTGCATGGTCCGTTGATTTGGCTGACGTTGCTATCATCATGAGCAATAGCAGGCTGACCAAGATGACACCAACGGACAACAGGCAGGGCGAGCTGGGAATGAGAGGCACACAAGGGGTCAAGTACAGAATAATTTCATTCAGACAAGGTCATGTTGAATAGACAAAGGTTGTACTACACTTGTACATTCCAAGTTCACACATAGCACGTCTGTGTGTGGCATTACATCTGCACCTGTGTGACACTGCACAACAAATATCAAAGTGACATTGCATACAGTCAGCTGGACACACAGCATGCTACCCATTCAACTCTATGGTTCATGCGTGAACAAAATGCACCTAGGACTCACCATTATGAAAAGAAGTTGCGGATAAGTTGACTCCGGATATCATCTTCAACCTCCTCTTCACTGGCATCCTGGCCAAGTCCTTCATCCTCCAGGGGCGGATGTTCCAGCTCATCATGATCTAGGATGAGTGGCACGGCCTCCTCCACTGCCATGTTGAATTTGAATTTGAATTTAAAAACATTTATTGAGCGCACTTTTACCGAGCGGTTTCATGGCGCTTTTCAGATTACGACCAGCATTGGCAACAGGAGGAGATTTAGGCAGCGAAGGCTCGGGAAAAAAGAAAGGTTTTAAGGTTTTTCCGGAACTCTATATAGGAAGGTGACGTGCGGAGTTGCACAGGGAGAGAGTTCCAGAAAGCTGGGACGAGGACCGCAAATTTTGCTCCACCAGCTTTCTTCTTTTGGAAACGGGGGGTGACCAGAAGTGACATATAGGTGGAACGGAGTTCCCTACTCGGCAGGTAGGACTTGATGGCTGAGCATATAAACTCAGGAGCGGTGCCCATTCTGGCCTGAAAGGTGAGGCAGCCAAGTTTGAAAAAGGCTCGCTCTCTCACAGGCAACCAGTGGAATGCCTGGAACAAAGGGGTCGCGCGATGAAATTTGGGCAGGCCATGGATCAGGCGAGTAGCCTGATTCTGTACTAGTTGCAGGTGATGGATGGCGTAGGCCGGCGCGCCATTATAGATTATGTTACCATAATCGAGGCGCGAGAGCACCATTGCCATCACAATGACTTTTAAATCCGGGAGGGAAAAGAAACGGGAGATCTTCCTGATTGTCCTAAGGGAAAAGAAACAAGAAGACACCACTGAACTAACTTGGGAGTGAACAGAAAGTTGTGAATTGAGAAAAATCCCAAGGGTTTTAACTTTAGGGACCGGGGGTGGGGGAGCACCAAGTGATGGGGGCCAATGGGAAGGAGACCAGGGGCTGCAACCACCTCCGGTCAAGACCAACTCTGTCTTGTCCGGGTTGAGTTTAAGGTGGTTGCAGTTCATCCAGTCCTGAATGAACAGCATAACTGTTTGAACATTCTGGGCGGATGAGGGGGAATGGGAAAGGTTGAAAATTAGCTGGAGGTCATCGGCGTAATTAAACACCGTGACCTCGAGCTGCTGCAACACAAAAATGAGGGGGTAGATGTATAAATTAAACAAAAGAGGGGAAAGTGAGGAGCCCTGTGGAACACCACACTGTACCTTGCGGGAGGCAGCAGTGAAGCCAGCAAGGTGGACCGCCTGAGCCCTCTCGCTCAGGAAGAACTCGAGCCATGAGAAGGCTAAGCCCTCTATGCCCGCCGCCCTGACACGGGTGAGGAGGATGAAGTGGTCCACCGTGTCAAAAGCGGCGGATAGATCTAGAAGGATGAGGGCTTGTGGGAGGTTGGTGTCGATGCCTTCACGTAGTCCATCCATCACTGAGATCACCACCTTCTCCGTGGAGTGGAGGGGCCGAAAGCCCGCCTGGCAAGGGGAGAGGCAGTGATTTTTCTCCACGTGGGTGCTCAGGGTGCTGGTGACATGGGTTTCTAGAACCTTACCCAAATGTTGTGTAGCATGCAGCACACGGTGAAGATGTCACACACCTTGAGTGGGGTGTATTGGAGGGCTCCGCCTGTCTTGTCGAGGCACCTGAACCGGCTCTTCAGGAGTCCAAATGTTCGCTCGATCACCCGCCTGGTCTGCCCATGAGCATTGTTGTACCGCTGGTCTGCAGCTGTTCTGGGGTTGCGTAGCGGAGTCATGAGCCACGGCATGTTTGGATATCCTGCGTCTCCTGCAAATTGACATAATTGAAATGAGTGTGTAATATGATGCAGTTAAGGAAATAATGACATACAGACATACATGAGTAACAGAGTTTCCCCACCAACAAGACATGCCCGATGGTTGCGCAGCTGCAGCATCATCTGTGGTACCCTGCTATGCCTCATGATGAATGCATCGTGGCACGATCCTGGAAAACGTGCACAAACATGGGAGATCAGCATGTTGGCAAGACACATCACCAGGGCATTTATCGAGTGGTAATGTTTCCTGTTGCAGTACGCATGCTCCTGAGCATGTGGTGGCATCAGAGAAACATGTGTTCCATCAATAGCACCAATTACATGTGGCATGCATCTCAGGGCATAGAATTTCCCCTTGACATCAGTCAACTGTGCAGGAGTAGGGAATTTTATGAATTCATCCATGTGCAACAACATGGCTGCCAATATATCACGTAAAACCCTGCTGCACATTGTTTGGGACATCCCCCCCGCATCAGCTATGATAAATTGGAACATACCTGTGGCAAAGAAATGTAGTGCTGCCATCACCTTTACCTTGGGTGTCAGCGCAGTTGGATACCTGTGTCGTGGTTGGAGAAGTGGTTCCAGCCTGTCCGTCAGGTCCTGAATCAACTTTCTTGTGAATCGGTAACGCCGTATGCAATCATGTTCCCTCATGGCATCCAAGTCTGGCAACGGCCTTGCCAGAGGGGATCCCCTGCACAATATATTAAGGAAAAAAAGTGTACAACTGTCAGACAAAGACAATTACAATGTACATGGCACAAGCAACACTGCTTCAACGCATCTAATCAATTTTGAGTCTGGCGTGGGCTACACATTGAGTACACATGTGCCAGCTGGCTGCCACTCCTCCATGATAACTGATAGACCTGTTGTCTGTGGAATGGACATGACATGCATACAAATGATCTGCTGGGCTGGTCTGAGTGAGCAGGACCATGTATCATGTCAGTGACACACGTTACGTGAACTGCATGAGGAGGTTGTCGGCACATCCAGACAGCTGACAGCAATGCACACACCCACATCACATGTGCCATCATTTGCACATATCAGACATATTGTGCTTGAGGTGTGCATAGGCAACAACTACAACATGGACATTATCAGACTGCAGATATGTATGTTTGGGGACAAATGGTCTATAATGCCATCACACATATGCGCGGATGATTTGCACCAGTGGCTTGGTGTGCGTACATGTGTAACCCTGTCATCACGGCAAAGACCCATCATAGATGCTCCTACAGCAGATGAACTTGACAGTATACAAACAGCATGCACAATTTCGCACATGGCACACACATGACGTGGTCACACATGGTCATGCTGGGCGTCAATTTTACATCTGTGAGTGGGCATGTTGCTGTCATAATGTGACAGATGCATGTGCTGAATGGGGTGCCATACCAGTGTTGATATGCATCACAATATGTTCAAGATGTAACTCAGGTGAGAAGTGTTGAATGTATGTGGAACACATGTACACCGTGATTAATGACATGTCTGAACAGCTCTTCCCACATCAACTGTGCCACAATATCACATTCCCTGTGCTATATTACTGTCTGCCACACCTAGGGCTTGCTGATGTAAGGATGCCATGCAAATCTATACATCCACATCCTCAACATGAGCCTACATCTACATCCCTGCCATGTCATTTCTTGGTATCACTCTCCCAATGTTGACATGAATGAGCTTATGAACGCAGTCTACACATGCATTCACTTGAGCATGTCAAACGCACAGTACCCCAATTGAATGTGTGTGTGTAAGGCTCGTTTCCCTATTGCATTGTAGCTATACGTGAGCAGAGCGTACCCCGATTGAACGTGCGTGTGTACGGGTCGTTTCCCTATTGCATGGTAGCCATACGCGAGCAATGCGTACCCCAAGTGAACGTGCGTGTGTACGGCTCGTTTCCCTATTGCATTGTAGCTATACGCGAGCAGAGTGTACCCCAATTGAACGTGCGTGTGTACGGGTCGTTTCCCTATTGCATTGTAGCTATATGCGAGCAATACGTACCCCAAGTGAACGTGCGTGTGTACGGCTCGTTTCCCTATTGCATTGTAGCTATACGCGAGCAGAGCATACCCCAAGTGAACGTGCATGTGTACGGGTCGTTTCCCTATTGCATTGTAGCCAAACGCGAGCAATGCGTACCCCAAGTGAACGTGCGTGTGTACGGGTCATTTCCCTATTGCATTGTAGCTATACGCGAGCAAAGCGTACCCCAAGTGAACGTGCGTGTGTGCGGCTCGTTTCCCTATTGCATTGTAGCCATACGCGAACAGAGCGTATCCCGATTGAACCTGCGTGTGTACGGGTTGTTTCCCTATTGCATTGTAGCTATACGCGAGCAGAGCGTACCCCAAGTGAACGTGCGTGTGTACGGCTCGTTTCACCATTGAATGAGTTGCATTTGCGACGTCAATCGCACCGTACTTGTGTGGGGATTCCAGAAAATACATAGGGAACATCTAGGGGAACAGTGGAATGGTTAGAATGCAGCCAGGTTGTCAAGGAAACAGAGATTTCGGAGTGTTCTACAAGTGTTCTGGAAAATTCCGTTGGGCAAAACTATAAAATGTTGCAAAAGTTGTTGTGGAGCTCAGGCTCAGTTTTCAAACCATGCAAATGTGTGTCATGGCCTTATGTGTCATGGGATTGGATGAAACATAGGATGCCAAACTATTCTGGCCTATCACACAGTACTCCTTGGACTCACAGACCCTCTGCAGCACAGATATAAGGCAGCAAGTGGCTGTGAGAGGGCACTTGCCTGCACAACATTAGAGTGGACAACACAGCTGCTGTCTCTGTATCCTCTGGACCCTGATTAGCTGAGCATGGAGAGGGCACCTGCATTCAGTGAGGGAGAGAACAAGGCCCTGCTGGATGCCCTCCTGCCTAACTACAGCAAGCTGTATGGGAGACCAGAGGAGCAGGTGAGTGATGTGTGCACTACCTTGGACTGTGCACCTGTTGTGTGTGTGACACTATAGCCATTGCGTATGTATTGTTAAGAGATGCTATGTTGTTTGGAGTGAGTGCCGGTGTGTACTGTGTGGTCTCTCACATGCAGTTAATGATGCGGTGTAATAGTGTTTACTGCTCCTCAGCATTGTGCTAACTGTGACATTAACTGCAATGTGAATCACACTTTCTGCTGTGCCACACCTTGCATGTTCTTTTTGGATGTTTTCCTGAGCTGTTGCAGTGTTCCCCCACGAATGACAGATGAATGTACTCACTGTAGATGGATTTGTACATGACCTAGGTGCTTGTTGGACAGAAGCATGCTTTGAAGTGATGTACATTGAAGAGTGTGATAGATCTTTGTCACCTGGCAAATTGTGTTGGTGATGTTTTGCAAGACTGGTGCATGGCGTATGCCGCAGCTATACCCATGTGATGAGACAAGTATACTGCGCTGTGTGCATGACTTGGACAGTTAGCTTGAGGCCTGTCACACATCTTTCGCAGGTGTGACATGTGCTAAGTGATGTTGTATACACTGTTGACAATGACAAGCAGATGAGCTGTGCCAGAGTGTGCATGTGTGGTCTGAAGATGGTTATTTGGTGTAGTGGGATGTGTGACAGCATGTCACGTGCTGCAGTGCACCCTGATGTAGCATATATTGCTCAGTGTGTGCCATGCTCAAAGAGTGGTTTGCACCCTTTATGGCATCTGTAGCCTTTCTATGGCATGTAGTGCATTGTTGTGTGCTCACAGGCCACATACACATGGACAATGATGCAAGTGTGGTCAGCATCCTATGCCCTGTTGTCATCGTCTATTTGGTGCAAGTGTGTGTCTTTGGGACATGGACCAGGTGTACTGATGTTGTCTCAATTTATATTCGTGACATGTATCTGCCTATGAGAAGGGTGACATCTGGCTGGACATCGCCAGGGCTGTCAGGAGTGAGGGGGGGACTCGCCGGAGGCTCAGTAACATCAGGAAGAGGTGGCAGGACATCCGGTGCAGGAGCCGCCATATCGCCAGGGTACAGCTCAAGCTCGAAGCTCAACGCCGGCATGGCGGCACCCGCCACCTCACCCCCCACATGCTCCGGGTCCTGGAAGTGGTGTTCCCAGACCTCCATAGGCAGTTGCAGGAGGGACAGCAGCAAGAAGGGGGTAGGTACATGTCTGTTTGTTGTCATGTGTGTCACATGCTACCGGCAGTGCTCCGAGGCATGGTAACACTCCCACAGTTGGAGTGGTGTGGTCAGACAGGCACTTTATGCATTTTCATAAGAATGGCCCAGTTTCAGCAGATGCTTGTTTACATGCCTTGCCCTACTCCACATTTGACCAGCGCTTTGGCTATTACTTGTTTTTCACATGTACTCCTAAGGTGCAATGTCTTAGTATGCATATTCCTTTGCACATCATCATGTTGGAGGGAGGTCTGTGACACCTGTTGGTACCTTACATGTAGCACCACATGTGCACTGTGTCGGGCCTTCTTCATATTTTGGCACTGACCAGGAGTCTCATCATGTGTTTTCTGCACGAGTCAGCCTCAGTGGCCTTTGTCCATGGTACACTTTCTAATTGTCATGTGTTAGCTACAGGTACACACTGTACATGTAAACTAATTTTGGCTTGTGCATCCTCACACTGGGCAGTGCGTCTGTGCATATTCTCAAAATATGTTGCATGTTTTTTGTAAATAATATTGATGGTCAGCCACACAATGTGACTTTTGGTGTAGACAGCTGTGATGCCAGTGTGAGGTGATGGAACACTTGGTTAAGGTCCCAGGATGGCATCACATGGCAGCTCGGGCAGGACTTTCCCCATGTGGCACAGGGTCAAAGCGATTCAAACATGACCAGGTCTGGATTTGGGTGGCAGGGTGGTCAAATGAACAGTGATTCATCATCAGCTATCCTGTTGTCAGGCAGTGGCTCATCATTGTGTCTCTCATACAAGTTGTTGCCTTACCTGTTACTTGTATCCTACTATACATTGAGCGTGTGTCTCTTACAATTGCCCAAGACTAGGCTTAGCATTGTGCAGAGTTCAGTGGCACGTGACTGAGGATGCATGCCATGTTTAGAAATGTGCCCAAATGACTGGTAGCTGATATGTCTGATGTGTACAGGTGACTGATATGTTTTTCTTATTCTCCTTGCCAACAGCATCATCACCACAATATGGAGGAGACACAGGCACGGACCACACAGAGGGACCCAGCGACAGTGCCACCTGCTTTGAGGAGTCAGAGGGAGGCAGTGGCAGGGAGGGTGAGGAGAGTCACACGGCCGGACCTCATGAGCACGACAACTCCTACCATGCGGACGGCTCGGAATCAGACTCTCCAGAGGAGGGTGAATATGCAGCTATGCCATCTTCTAAATCTTTGGCTGTCCCCTCCTCCTCCAGTACCATCTCCACCCTCCCAGTTGTTAGGGTCCCTGGTGGTGCTAGCCCCCGTGTCTCCTTTGTTCCCGGCACCGCAGCCCCTGCCCCTGTCTCCCTTGCTGCCCTCAGTGCTGAGTCTGTGGACCTACTCCGGCAGATTCGAGTAGGTCAGACATCCATGTTGACTGTCCTCCATGGACATACACGAATCATGACACAGTTGTTCTCGTTCGTGGAGGGCATGTCATCTGCCATGTCTGATCTACGTCGGAGTGTGGCTGCAATAGAGTCATCACTGATGGCAGCACTGTCCACCCAGCGACATCTGCCCCCCTCCTCCTTCTGACCCATCCACCTCAGCCTCTCCCATACTGACCCAACCTACACGCAGACACCACAACAGACACACCCAGCACACCCACACGGCAGACAAAGCGCAAATCTCCACGCACCCAATCTCAAGGGGATGTAGGCACACCCACAGGGAGAGGGGACAGACATCACACACGCATCCACAGACCCACGATAACAGCCCTCTACCTCCACCCCTAATGTGTCCCCGGGTTCAGGTGGTAGTTTTTCAGAACTGGCTGAAGTGTGCAGCCAAGTATATGTAGCCACATTCTGCGAGGCACCGGCCAGTGTGGAGGAATCCACACCACCTGCACCCACTACACCTTTCCTTCCCTCTCCTGTCCTTGCGGTGCCGGAGGTTTCCCCAGATGATGCCCCCACTGTTTCCACAGACGATTGAACTCTATGTGCAGGCAAGTTTGGGTGTGACAACATCCAGGATGCCACAACCTTTTTCCTACGTTATTTTGACTGGTCATTGGCCTTCTGTGAGCATGGACTCATATTTACGTTTTATCTTTTGATGCAGCTGAATAAAGCTTTTGATTTTTGGTTCTGTACTTTTGGTTTTCTGATAATGGCTTTGACTGCTGTGTGCCTGGGAGTAGGTGTGATGTTCACATTTGGGTATTGTAACATGTGTCTATTTCCTGATGGTAATGAGGTTAACCACGGTATGTTTCTGCTTTCACTGCTGGGCACTGCTGGGACTCATAGCCACACACACCCTATGCTGCTGGGCACTGCTGGGGGTCTTAGCCACACACACCCTCTAATGCTGGGCACTGCTGGGCACTACTGGGGGTCTTAGCCACACACACCCTATGCTGCTGGGCACTGCTGGGGGTCTTAGCCACACACACCCTATGCTACTGGGTACTGCTGGGGGTCTTAGCCACACACACACTATGCTGCTGGGCACTGCTGGGGGTCTTAGCCACACACACCCTATGCTGCTGGGCACTGCTGAGGGTCTTAGCCACACACACCCTATGCTGCTGGGCACTGCTGGGGGTCTTAGCCACACACACCCTCTAATGCTGGGCACTGCTGGGCACTGCTGGGGGTCTTTGCCACACACACCCTATGCTGCTGGGCACTGCTGGGGGTCTTAGCCACACACACCCTATGCTGCTGGGCACTGCTGGGGGTCTTAGCCACACGCACCCTCTAATGCTGGGCACTGCTGGGCACTACTGGGGGTCTTAGCCACACACACCCTATGCTGCTGGGCACTGCTGGGCACTGCTGGGGGTCTTAGCCACACACACCCTGTGCTACTGGGTACTGCTGGGGGTCTTAGCCACACACACACTATGCTGCTGGGCACTGCTGGGTGTCTTAGCCACACACACCCTATGCTGCTGGGCACTGCTGAGGGTCTTAGCCACACACACCCTATGCTGCCGGGCACTGCTGGGGGTCTTAGCCACACACACCCTCTAATGCTGGGCACTGCTGGGGGTCTTTGCCACACACACCCTATGCTGCTGGGCACTGCTGGGGGTCTTAGCCACACACACCCTATGCTGCTGGGCACTGCTGGGGGTCTTAGCCACACACACCCTATGCTGCTGGGCACTGCTGGGGGTCTTAGCCACACACACCCTCTAATGCTGGGCACTGCTGGGGGTCTTAGCCAAACACACCCGATGCTGCTGGGCACTGCTGGGGGTCTTAGCCACACACACCCTATGCTGCTGGGCACTGCTGGGGGTCTTAGCCACACACATCCTATGCTGCTGGGCACTGCTGAGGGTCTTAGCCACACACACCCTCTAATGCTGGGCACTGCTGGGCACGGCAGGGGTATTAGCCACACACACCCTATGCTGCTGGGCACTGCTGGGGGTCTTAGCCACACACACCCTCTAATGCTGGGCACTGCTGGGGGTCTTAGCCACACACACCCTCTAATGCTGGGCACTGCTGGGGGTCTTAGCCACACACACCCTATGCTGCTGGGCACTGCTGGGGGTCTTAGCCACACATACCCTATTCTGCTGGGCACTGCTGGGCACTGCTGGGGGTCTTAGCCACACACACCCTCTAATGCTGGGCACTGGTGGGCACTGCTGGGGGTCTTAGCCACACACACCCTATGCTGCTGGGCACTGCTGGGCACTGCTGGGGGTCTTAGCCACACACACCCTCTAATGCTGGGCACTGTTGGGCACTGCTGGGGGTCTTAGCCACACACACCCTCTAATGCTGGGCACTGCTGGGCACTGCTGGGGGTCTTAGCCACACACACCCTATGCTGCTGGGCACTGCTTGGGGTCTTAGCCACACAGACCCTATGCTGCTGGGCACTGCTGGGCACTGCTGGGGGTCTTAGCCACATAAACCCTCTAATGCTGGGCGCACTGCTGGGGGTCTTAGCGACACATACCCTATGCTGCAGGCACTGCTGGGGGTGTTGGCCACACACACCCTCTAATGCTGGGCACTGCTGGGCACTGCTGGGGGTCTTAGCCACACACCCTATGCTGCTGGGCACCCCTGGGCACTGCTAGGGGTCTTAGCCACACACACCCTATGCTGCTGGGCACTGCTGGGGGTCTTAGCCACACACACCCTCTAATGCTGGGCACTGCTGGGCACTGCCGGGGGTCTGAGCCACACACACCCTATGCTGCTGGGCACTGCTGGGCATTGCTGGTGTCTTAGCCACACACACCCTATGCTGCTGGGCACTGCTGGGGGTCTTAGCCACACACACCCTCTAATGCTGGGCACTGCTGGGGGTCTTAGCCACACACACCCTCTAATGCTGGGCAGTGCTGGGCACTACTGGGGGTCTTAGCCACACACACCCTATGCTGCTGGGCACTGCTGGGCACTGCTGGGGGTCTTAGCCACACACACCCTATGCTGCTGGGCACTGCTGGGCACTACTGGGTGTGTTTTCCACACATCACTTAGATGTGACGCAACATACACATACATTACTGACGTATATCCCACACGTCTCACCATTCCACTGGTGATATGCGGTAGCGTACCGTACCCCGAGGTTGATGCCTTAGGTGCGGCACGTCTCACTATTACACTGGTGATGTGTGGTAGCGTACCGTACCCCGAGGTTGATGACGTAGGTGCGGCACGTCTCACTATTACACTGGTGATATGCGGTAGCGTACCGTACCCCAAGGTTGATGACGTAGGTGCGGCACGTCTCACTATTACACTGGTGATATGCGGTAGCGTGTGGCGCAACGTACCCCTACATTACAGGCGTGCAATGGTGAGGTGCGCGTGTGGCGCCACGTACAGGTATACTTCTGCTGTTGGGGTTCGTTGTACTCACCGTCTGCGCCGTCGTCGGTTTCTATGTACGAGGAAGTGGGCCTACAGGACTGGGATGACACAGACGATGGGGTTCATGTCTTGTTTGTCGCGTACCGGGGTGCGGTTCGGGCCGGAGTCTGCTTTTACGGCAGTTTTGAGCTCTCATAGCAAAAGAGCCGTACGGAGTGTCTTCAACACGGATCGTACTTCCTTGTACGGATGACACAGTCTATTTACGTTTGGACGTAGCGTGAAGCGTCAGCTGAATGCAAATCGTATGGATTTGCGATTTGTACGGAGTTTGTTGCGAGTCGTACGGTGTGACGCTTTTGGTTGGGATCATACTTGCAGAATCGCACGGGGACGTTGGCGAGTACGAATCGTACAGGGAAAAATGCTCCGTACGATGAATCGGAGCGCTTTTTACCGGATCGGAATCGACCCCTAAATGTTATTAATAAATATAAATTATATTAAATGTAAATAATTAATACTTCTATATGTAAAAGCTTTTTTAAAAATATTGTATGAATGTTAAAATGTATTGAAATGTTATTTTCCCACGCTTTTGCATTGGGTCCAATGTATAGTAATGTCCTTCATTTATTTCCATAGCTGCTTGTATGAATGCCACGGAACACTTTTACAAGTTCCTTTTAAGCAAGAAGCAGGATAGATCAGAAGGAAATGGAACAAGTTTAGAGGTAAATATATTATAATAGTAATATTGATTACATTACATATTTAAAAAAATAGATATAAATTTAATTAATATAATGAAACACGGACTAGAAAATTGTATTTTGATAATTTTATTAGAAAAATATATTTTATGAAAAATAATAATTTTATTGATTTTGTCATATTTTTTGGGAAAAAATAATATAATTTTTACATATATAAAAAATGTATTTTTGAAAATATAAATGTATTTTCATACATATTATTTATAAATTGTCCTTTTTTTCTCTCTGTAGCTCCTGATGACGTCGACGCGTAAACGTGCAAGCTCGCGGCCATTTTAAAGAGCGTCGATGGACAATGCAGCAGGAAGCAGATATGCGTTCAGGTAGGAAAAACTTAAAACTTTATTTATAAACATTTAAACGTTTAGGAGTATATATATTGTAAAGAGAGGATAAGAAGAGGTTGCATATGTTAGTTTAAATGTATTTGTTGTGATTTCAGCATGTCGCCGATCATGTAGCTAGAGTTAGCCGTTGTCGGGTCGCTTGTATACAGTATTAAAGTTGTATTAATATTGTAATAGTGATAAATAAGTACATTGAAAAGTAATTTAAAGTATACACAATGTTTTAATGAATAATGCCGTGAAAAAGAAGTCAAGCAGAAGATCGAATACGTGGAGTTTGGATTTTTATGGAGTTTATTTTTAAAACGACATGGACTTTTGGAATATGGTTTTTAAAGAACAGGAATTTGAAGGATTTTTGGGGATTGTCGTTTTTGCTAAATTGGAATCGTATTTTGGAAAAAGAAGATGGAACAAGGAATTGTTTTTGGAAAAGTTGGAGATGTTTTTTTTTATTGGTTTGGAGTTCGATTTTGGATTAAGAAGATATTTTTTTTTAAATTGGATGAAGATTTTTTTGGTGGAAAAGTGGTATTCGATCTTGAATGACTGATTTTTACATCTATGGAATGAATTATTCAAGTATGCAAAATCGATTTTTTAAAAATGGAGTTTTGATTTGGAAATCAATTTGTAAAAAAAGAAGAATCCAAAACAATTTGTGTTTCCTTGAATTGTATTTGCTGTTGGATTTTACTTCAAAATGGATTTATTTTGGATTTAAAGAAAAACTCAAAGAAAGAAGACAACTAAATGTAAGGTGACCCGACGTTAATTTAAAAAATATTTTTGGAAAAAAAAATGCAAATTTAATTGCAATGTTATTTTAATTTAGGGCAAAGCAGGAAAGTAATGTGTTAATTTAAATTAAAAATGTAGTATGTTAGCAACATTATCAAGGTAGTCTGAAGCCACACACAACGAAAACTGTTGTAAAATAGCCTATAGTCTCTCGGACATTTCTTTAGATTTTTTGGAGTTGCGTAGGTTCAGACTACCTGTTAATGTTTGAGATATTCTCATTTCTTGGAAACTTTGCTCCTTCTTTAAAGTTTCCAAAAAACGATAAAAGTTGGGGTGAGGTTTTCCAATTGTATTGTTGAAGGAGTTATGCCATCCCTCTATGGCATTGTTTGTCTTTGCTTCTCCTTCTAAGCAACTCGTGTAGCAGTTCCACCACTCCACATGGAAACATGGCTTCCTCCTGCGACCCGATCTGCTTAGATGCCCAATCCATGTGTCCTCAAAATAATTTAGTAAGGGTGCCAATTTATCTTCGTTATCATGAAAAAATTCTGATTCTGTAATTGCTGTGTAGTACTCGTCTACACTTTCAGGAGGAACAAAGCAAAGAGCTGTTAGTTTTTTAAGTTCAAACTGTAGTTTGCTAACTGTTGAATAATCTGCAACCAGGGATGTTTTTTGAAGTTTACGCCTAAAAGCATGAGAAAAATGAAAAAAACATCCCTGAATTTGGTTATCCATGTACGTTTTGGTGATTACATTAATCATTGCAAATTCATAATCAACTATTATTTTCCTAGGACTTTTGTTTGATGTTTTGCTTTTAATCACTGATAAAAGTTCAGTGTAGGTTGCAGATTGGTTATCAGGTAGCAAACTGTACACTAAGGGAATAACATTGTGATTAATCTTAGCATGAATAGTGAAAATTTGAGTGAAAGGATGGGGTGTACTTTTAAACGTCCCATCCATCATCCAAATTTCACTATTCTCTAATTTAACAAGGTTGCGGGGTGTACTAAAGATAAGAATCCGTTTCAGAGGGTTTTCGTTGTCATGCAGGAGGAAAGGTTCATTTGAAAAAGAAATAGAGAGTTCAGGAGGAATGTGAATGTCAAAAAAGGTATGTGGAGTTGGAGTACTTGCCTGCTTTTTTCTTTGGATAATCCTTCTCAAATTGGGTATTATAGGCATACTGCCAGCTACATGACTTGGGACATGCTGTGCAACCTCTCTTAAAATAGAACCTGAAGTGTCATTGGAGGTGCATGCAATTTCTTTCATTTCATTGATTGTTTCACGAACCTCAATCTCCATTGCAGAGGCAGAGTGGTTAGAGTGGTTATGGTCAGTTGTCTTAATGATGCTTTCTCCAAGAGTAACCGCTCTGCCACTGCAATGGGATGAGTAATATTGCACACACCTCCAATGTCTTTGTGGTACACTTATCCTCTCTTTACAATATATATATCCAGCATGTTTTAGTAAGCGGTTTCCTTTCTTGGATTTGATGTATGATGCAGTCTGTTCTGTAGACAATAGCTGTAATGAAAAAGAATATATTTAGTATTTGTCTATTTTTGTATAAAGTTAATTATATTTTTCCATTTTTTTCTATCTGTACTCTATCCATCACTTTCCCTACTGCTGCACATTTCTGGAGTTAGAATAGTAAATTATACCCTTACACTATCCATCACTTTCCCTACTGCTGCACATTCATGGAGTTTGAATAGTAATTGATACCCCTACACTATCCATCACTTTCCCTACTGCTGCACTTTCCAGGAGTTAGAATAGTAAATTATACCCCTACACTATCCATCACTTTCCCTACTGCTGCACCTTCCAGGAGTTAGAATAGTAAATTATACCCCTACTCTATCCATCATTTTCCCTACTGCTGCACCTTCCTGGAGTTAGAATAGTAAATTATACCCCTACTCTATCCATCACTTTCCCTACTGCTGCACATTCCTGGAGTTAGAATAGTAAATTATACCCCTACACTATCCATCACTTTCCCTACTGCTACACCTTTCTGGAGTTAGAATAGTAAATTATACCCCTACTCTATCCATCACTTTCCCTACTGCTGCACATTCCTTGAGTTAGAATATTAAATTATACCCCTACACTATCCATCACTTTCCCTACTGCAACACTTTTCAGGAGTTAGAATAGTAAATTATACCCCTACTCTATCCATCACTTTACCTACTGTTACACCTTCCTGGAGTTAGAATAGTAAATTATACCCCTACAACTATCCATCACTTTCCCTACTGCTGCACCTTCCTGGAGTTAGAATAGTAAATGATACCCCTACACTATCCATCACTTTACCTACTGCTGCACCTTCCTGGAGTTAGAATAGTACATTATATCCCTACACTATCCATAACTTTCCCTACTGCTGCACCTTCCTGGAGGTAGAATAGAAAATTATGCACCTACAATATCCATCACTTTCCCTACTGTTGCACATTCTTGGAGTTAGCATACTAAATTATACCCCTACACTATCCATCACTTTCTCTACTGTTGCACCTTCCTATAGTTAGAATAGTAAATGAAACATTTACACTATCTATTAGCTTTACTACTGGTTCATTTTGGTGAATTTTACCTTTTTACTTTGAACTACTTGAGTCTTTGAAGATGTGTTTTGAATTGCTCTTCTTTGATGAGATTTATTTATAAGATGTCTGTTTGTTTAGAAGGAATAGATAGACCATTCATTAGCATTTCGACCATTTTTAAAATTGCATTTTATGACTTTGTTTTAAAAGAAGTTTATTTTAACTTTTTTCTTCTGCTTATTGATTAAGATATTATTCAAGGTTGTAAAAATGCAGTCTAATTTGAAACAGTGGGAAAGCAGTTTGCATTTTAAAAACATTTTTGCATTGCTTACATTTTGAATTCAGTTTTATGGTCATTTCTAATGATGAAAATGTTTATTTGTGTTTTTAAATGTGTCTTACCTTTTGTTCTTAACTTCGGCGTTGTTGTCTGTTTGATTTTGTTGGATTTTCGGGTCGAATTGTAGAGTAGTTTGGGTTGAATCTGGTAGAAAGATACAATTGGATGATGTTTAATTACAGATTATTTTATTTTGCTTCGTCTTGTTTTGGTGGGAAAAAAGTGGTTTGTAAAACACGTCACAGGTGTTTTCATGGACTTGAATAGTAATATTTACCTTTTATAGATTTTTACTTTATTTATATGTTGATTCAGATTTTCAAATTTTTGAATTTCGTGATCTCTGTAAATGGTTATACAAAATAATACATGTTATTTTAAATATTTAAAACCCTAGTTTTTAAAAGGAAAAAAACAACATGTTGATTATAGTACATTGTTACACATTTCACATTAGTCTATTACAATATGATAATTGTTTATAAAAACTTATTTTACATTTAAAAAAGTCTATAGATTTTTTTGCAGGTAACTAACTGCATCCCCGTAAAAATAAAAAAAATTGGGGAAATATTTTTAATAAATTACCTTTTTTAAAGGACAATTTTGGTCTTCTGCTCCTAATTTGCAAACGTTCTATGGATGTTGTTTTTGAGTGCTTCACATCTAATGATTTTGCTGTTGAAATATGAAAAGTTAAAATCTTTACTTTTTGTCACAATTTAAATCTGAAAAGTCACTATACGATTAAGCTGCAAAGAAATTATTAATTAGTTAACAATTAAATTAAATTAAACAAACTGTAATGTTGTGACCTGTGAAAATTCTGAAATTAATATTTATAAATAGGTTTAAAAGATACTGTTACCTTTTAGAGGTTATATCCACAGAACAACATTATTAAAATTTCATTTAAGCAATCATCTGCATTTTATGGAAAATGTTATAGATTTTAAAAATATACTTACATCTATGAACAATTAATTGAAATGTCGAAACAATTGATTGTAGTGATGGTACTGAATTAGAAAATCTGAAAATAAAAAATGTTTTACATTTATTATTAATAGTACGATATTTTAAGAAAATGCGATTCAGTCGTCACTGTGGCTAAAAGGTCAGAGGGTCAGTTTGTTGTGACTGTTCTCTCTGGGAGTTGAATAACAACTGTTTTCAAAATGGTGCCTTACTTGTATTTATAGATTTTTGTGAGTGACTTCTTAATTTTTTAGAAAACAATCGTTTTAATCTGGTTTTTTTTACATTCAATTGATGTGAAAACCTGTAATTTAAAATGTCTTTTTAAAAGTATGTGTCTAACTTTGACATAGTGTTTTGTCCTCCATTTTGTTTAGAGTCTCGTTCTGTTGTTTTCATGAACATAGTTGTAGGACTCTTTTTTTGGTTTATTTTCTAAAATGGCGGGTATGTGTTTGTTGTTCTGTTCATATTCATCAAAGTTACGTTTTTATACGATTTTTATTAATTAAAATGTTTTTATTTGTTCATACATTTGATACGCATTCATGTATAATGAATATTTTTTTTATTATTTAGCGAGCTCTTTTTTAATACTCGAGTATTAATTTTAACACTCGAGTATTAATTCGTTTAAAAATCGTGCTATTTTCAAGGATTACAGTTCAGTTTTTTACTACGTTTTTAATACACTTCCCCACCCAAAACCCCTATTTTCCCTGCATCCCGTGCCAGGAGTTATTTTTCTAAGATTTTTTTTTAGAGAAAATTCATAATATATGCGTTGTAATGGTATGCGTTGTATTTGTTTTCGCTGTAATGGTACTTTTTCATTACTATTATACATTCGCGTTGTAATGGTATGCGTTGTAAAAACATGCGTTGTAAATGTACTTGTGTTGTTAAAAATACGTTGTAAAAGTATGCGTTGTAACGTCATACATCCGTGAGAATAGGGGAATGATCTGTGATTCCCCGAGCGAGGCACCAGGATTCGGTGAATTCATGAATATCCTGCGTGTGTGTAAACATGTAGTCAATTTGTGACTGACTGTTATGGGCTCCAGAATAAAAGGTGAATTGCATGGTATTAGGGTTGAGTCTTTGCCATATATCAACCAGGCCCACGGTGGATAGGAATTCAGCAAGCTGAGATCCTGCTGTTTGATCCCTACGCGGGGGAATTCGATCCATTGCACCATCTATTGCGAGATTGAAATCTCCCCCTAGCATCAGCGTGCCAAGGGGGAGATCAAGGAGAAGCTTTCCGAGTTCTTGCAATGTGGAGCACTGCAGTCTGGGGGGGGGGGGAGATACGTCGAGATCACATTAAGTCCCTTCCCTTCCATTGTACCGGATACGACTACAAACATACCTTGCCCGTCGAGGTAGGTCTTGTGAACCATAAAGGGGCAGCCCTTTCGTATAAGCACCCCAGAAGCCCGTGAACCCGAGGTGAATCTAACATCTAAGATCATAGCCCCACCTATTCAAGGACCTACAGGAGTTACCAACCAGGTGTGTTTCCTGGAGGAGTACAATGTCCGGTGCTTGCCTCTTCAGGTATTGAAGGACTATCCCTTGTTTGATTTTGTCCCCCAACCCATTGACGTTCCATGTGAGGATCTTAAGTTCTACTGTGTTTCCATTTGTAGAAAGGGGAAAATGACATTGTATGTAACATACGCGCAGGATCTGTACAACTGAATGCACCCTGTGGTACGGTGTGTGTATGTCCCTTAGCAGATCATGTGACATCCCAGGGCAGGGAAAATATAGCCTGTGGCATTATGAAAATATAGCATTGCTGTATAAAACTAGAACAACAGAAAAAACTACCCGTCCAAACTCCCACAACACCCTCCACCCCCTCCATGCCTCCCTGCTAGACGGATTAAAAGAACCCGTATCGGGGGCGTGGCTAGCAGCCAACCATGGCGGCTGCTTAAGAGAGGAGCTCCGTGGTCGGAACGGCCCCTGAATTAATCCGATCATTGATCCGAGCACCAATACACCTCACGCTGGAGAGGCTGATGCCCGGAACCAGGCAGAACAGGCGGCGATGATTCCGGCTCATGTCCGAGGCCGGGCGGCGAAGCAAGAGCTCCGAAGAAGCACGGCCCGTGCCGCAGCGACAAGCCGGGAGGTCCCTGTCAGCGCGACCCGACAGGAAGTGGAGGCGGCCCGGGTAAGGCTCACCGGAAGCACCCGGCCGCGATCTGCGGCAGCGCAAAGGCCCTCCTGAACCCCACCCCGAGGAGCACGGGGGACTAGGCTGAACGCCTAAAACTCTGCGTATACCCCCAGGAGGTGAGTGGCGGGCTCCGTGGACGCGGGGGGGGCGCATCCCTCACCGTTACGGATCCGCCATCTTGGCAGTACACTCTTCGGCGCTGGTCCCGGGAGGGGATGAGAGGGCGCAATCAGTGCAGCAGACCCGGCGGAAGACCGGCGGCGGCGGAGGACTGCCCCCCCCGACTGGGACCTTCGGGAGCTGCCTGGGAGTGGGGCTCAAGAGAGCAGGTCACAGAAGCAGGGCCAAATATAACGGCCCGAGAGCGGGATCCACTAGAGGAGCCCATATGAGCCCTGACCATCGGGCGGCGGCTGGACGGAGGACCGGAAGGTAGCGAGGGCTCCCGCCCCCCGCTCTTTGAAGCCTTGTGAGCAACAGGACGCAAGCTGAGCCTAGAGGAATCTCGCAAATCACATCGAGATGCAGACCGACTGACCGGTGGTGAATCCTTGTAATACCTGAGAACAACCGGTGACGCATTGAGACCTCAGACCTGTGGTGGTGGACGGCGGGTGGCCAGGCGAGACGGCGACGCCGTACGACGACACACGAGGCCGGGAGTCAACGCGGTTGGCCCCGGCTGCCCCGTGGCCCCTGGGCCCCCCGCCCCCTCCCCCCCGCATTGCGGCCTGCTGTGGGAGACCTTGTGAGGCGAAGCCGGTCGAGTGAGGGACGCGGGCACTGGCCCTAAAGAGGGAAATTGTCTCGACGTCGCGCCACCATGGATGGTTGGGAGTGCTGCTAGGACAACTACGTTCAGACCCCCTCCGGTAGCCGGCCACGGGGGCGGTAAGAAAGACAAGGCGAAGCTGCGACCTGCACTCTGGCACAGAGACGGACGGAAGACAATTGGGAGGAGGGACACCTAAAAGAACAGTAAAAGGAAGACAGGATTCATCCTCAGAGGTACCCTTGCATATATTACTGGACACGACTCGGACGCTGTACTCGACATGGCGGGTAGAAGCAACAAAGGAGGCAATACTCAATCTCGCCTTGAAAAGTTCGCATATGAAAAAGTAAACACTTCCCCGAATGCCAGCAAAGGGGCGGCCGACAAATCTACAGAGGCAACTGGGGGGAAGAAGGCGACGCTTGACGATGTTATGAAAGTGCTGGCGCAGGTACAGACCACGGTCGGAACGATCTCTACCGAAATTACACTGATCAGGGCTGATTTCCATAAGATGTCAGAGAGAGTCAGCTCCATGGAAGTGGTCACGAAGTCATTGGTAGAAGACGTGTTGGAACTGCAGACAGCCATGGTGAAGTTATCAACGGAGAACAGGGTTCTGAGGGACAGGCTGGATGACCAGGAAGGACGCTCGAGACGGAACAACGTCCGCATTCTTGGAATTCCAGAAACGGAAGGCACTAGGGCGACGGACCTGTACATCGAAGACCTCATTAAACAAGAACTCAAAACCTAAAGGGCTGTCTTCCTTTTTCTCAGTGGAAAGGGCACATCGTGTCCCGGGAGGTCGACCACAAACGGGTGCTGCCCCGAGGCCTATCATAGCTCACCTCTTTAACTTCCGCGACAGGGATGCGATACTACAGGCAGCGCGAGTCTCCCCTCCGGTCAAGATCCTGAATTCAACGGTGTCCTTCTTTCCGGACTACACGGCGGAAGTCGCGCGCAAGAGGAGAACGTTTATAGATGTCAAAAAAGAACTCCGGAAAAGAGAGATTCCCTATTCGATGCTCTTTCCAGCCAAGTTACGTGTTGTAGCGGACAATAAAACCTGGTTCTTTGACACCCCAGAGATCGCCCAGGACTGGCTGGAGGGATGGAGACCAGCCAATAGACAACGTGGATCAAATGGGACTCGGAGACCACAGAGCGACGGTAGACAACAGACCTCACGACAGTCAAGGAGCGGCAGTGAAGAATTGGCACCAGAAGGATCGACCATAAACGGACAAGTACTTGTTGACCAATGACCGCCCGGTAAACACAAAGATAAATGAGACGTATGCCCGCCTGTAATGACTGCCGATGGACACTGGGCAGAAGTCTTCCAGAGATGGGGAAAGAGGCCGACGACTTCGGAGATTCTTCCACCCCGACGAGCAAGTAAATTGTATTGGGGATGGGTCAAGCACTCTGCTAAGTTGGGGGGGCGGGCGGTTGGGAGCCCGTACGGCAGGGGGGCAGGGAGGGGGGGGGAGTTGGGGACGGGTTTGTTTTACTCTTTTTTGTAATGTTGACTCAGATAGGTGTGAGGGGAGGAACAGGCACACCGATATCCAAAAGGATTCCCGCACGATGCAATAGTAATGTTTCGTATGATACTCAGGGCACTCTTGGCCCGATGACACAGACTCCAGGAGGACTAGAGGGGATGGGCTGGAGAGGAGGGATGGGTTAGGCCGGCTGACAGCGCTCGAACAGGAAGGGTTGATAGGGACACGTCACTTAACACACAGGACACATGGCGCAAGATTCACAGGTTAGTGATAGAAATGATGAGCAGCAAGTGGGACTGATAACGCCATTGACCCTGTTGTCGTGGAATGTTAGGGATCTGGGGGATAAAATCAAAAGGGGATTGGTCCTGCAAAGCATCCGGAGGTTTAACCCAGCCCTCGCCTTACTACAAGAAACACACTTGCAGGGCACAGCTACACAGGCACTAAATCGGAGAGGCTATCGTATGATAGTACACTCAGCCTTTACATCCGGGTCGCGTGGGACAGGGATCCTGATGCGGAGATCATCACACTTCATTGTCCAATCCACTAAGACAGACGACCAGGGCCGCTTTGCGGCAGTGCATGGATACTGGGAGGGTAGGCCGGTCAATATAGTCTCGGTGTATCTTCCTCCAGCGCTCCACTCACTTGCTTTTCCAGATTTAGGGGAGTTCCTACTTGCGTTGCCAGACGGGGACCTCATCATGGGAGGGGATTTCAATGCAGTGGCACAAGACACACAAGACAGATTCCCGAATCGGGTGCAATCGGTGAGACCTTCTAAACTACATGACTTTCTAGAGGCTCAGGGGCTGGTGGACATCTGGAGAAGGTTGCACCCAGAAGACAAGCAATACACATATTACGCTACAGTACATAATAGCATGTCACGTATTGACTATTTCCTCACGCTAGGAGGGGGTTCCCTCCCCATAGACAACGTGCACATTCATCCTAGGGGCGTATCGGACCACTCGCCGCTTACAATGACACTGACCTGCCCAGAAAAAACTCGTAAAAGAATCTACCCGATTCACCCGGGATACTTGCAGGTCAGGCCCATACTAAAAGAACTGAAAAAGGTGACTCAACACTACTTTACAGAAAACACAAATTCAGTCGCATCACCTACGATAGTGTGGGAGGCTTATAAAATGGTGTTGAGAGGTCAGGCCATAGCAACTATCACGGGACACAAGAGGGAACAGAAAAGAGAATTGCTGGACCTAGAGACGCGACTACACAGTGCAAACCTAGCTCACATGAGTAACCCGACGATAGACACGTTACACACGTTGCGACTGACTCAACGGCTCCACACTGATCATCTGAAGCGCAGAGTAGTGGGAAATATAGAGGAAACGGCACATAGAGTCTACAATATAGGGGACAAAGCAAGCAAACTTCTGGCGTGGTTAGACAAAAAGCAGACAGAAGGAAGGCATATCATGCAGCTACGTAGCGCTGATGGTGATTTACATACGTGACCGTCCGAAATAGTTGAAATTCTAGCGGACTACTACCTGAAGGTTCCAAGAATCCACCAAGCACTCAAATTGTAGAATAAAGTTCCAATAAATCAGTGTCAAAAAGTATCTCAGAATTATCATGAAGTTTTCATTTCTTTGCTTTATTCCATATTTCAGCGTAGCTTTCGAAGCACAGCCAACACGTGTTTCGTCCTGTCAGTCACAGACAAACAGACTTCTTCAGGGCTGTAAACAAGTACAGTAACCAATATTCAAATATCATTTCTATATTAAACAATATCAAAGTACAACCAAAGTTCACCGAGTAATGTGAAGTAAAAAGTGAAAAAGCCTTACACCAAGAAAAAGACTAGAATCACCTAAGATGTGATAAAAGGCCAAAAGGCAGTGCCAAAGTTAATAGTTCTGTAATAGGTAAATAGAAATTAACTAGTATAACATACCATCAACGAAAATTCAAGGGTATTCAATTCTCCTCATTAATTTCAGTAAGCTAATCACTGTAGAGTATTCTTAGAATACTCTACAGTGATTAGCTTACTGAACTCAATGAGGAGAATTGAATACCCTTCAATTCTTTCTTAGAATACTCTACAGTGATTAGCTTACTGAACTCAATGAGGAGAATTGAATACCCTTGAATTTTCGTTGATGGTATGTTATACTAGTTAATTTCTATTTACTTATTACAGAACTATTAACTTTGGCACTGCCTTTTGGCCTTTTATCACATCTTAGGTGATTCTAGTCTTTTTCTTGGTGTAAGGCTTTTTCACTTTTTACTTCACATTACTCGGTGAACTTTGGTTGTACTTTGATATTGTTTAATATAGAAATGATATTTGAATATTGGTTACTGTACTTGTTTACAGCCCTGAAGAAGTCTGTTTGTCTGTGACTGACAGGACGAAACACGTGTTGGCTGTGCTTCGAAAGCTACGCTGAAATATGGAATAAAGCAAAGAAATGAAAACTTCATGATAATTCTGAGATACTTTTTGACACTGATTTATTGGAACTTTATTCTACAATTTGAGTGCTTGGTGGATTCTTGGGACTTGCTTTAAAGCCTTTGGCTTTATAAATTTGAGTAGTGGTAACCTACTCATTTCCGCCTTGAGCACCAACTGGTTACTATACTATTTTTCATATGTACATACTTATACACGCTGTGCGCTCCTGCATAACCGTTACCATTGTTATTGTATTTGTACTACCTGAAGGTATATACGCCTGGTACCAGGGTAACTCCTGAGATGGCGGAGATGGCCCTTGATAATGTACCTACGCAATCCTTAAGCCGAGAAGCAATAGAGGAGCTTGAGGCAGACTTAACGCAGGAAGAGATACAGCTAGCAATTAATGCGCTCCATTCCGGGAAGGCGGTAGGCCCCAATGGTATCCCCGTTGAATGGTACAAAGCCGTATCTGAGATCATCAGTGAGCCGCTGTTGGCTATGTACACTGACAGTTTGGAAAAAAAAGTCCTACCCTATGACCAGAGAATGGCAACAATCGTGGCTATCCCAAAACCGGGCAAGCCGCCAGAAGAGTGTACCTCCTACCGGCCGATATTTTTAATGAACGCAGAGGCCAAAATACTGGCGAAGCTCTTATCAAACAGACTGATGCCCCACCTAGAACAACTGATTCACCCGGATCAGTCGGGGTTCATGCCGCATAGCAGTACGGCTCTTAACCTTAGAAGAGTACACGGGGCACTGGCTAGGGCCCCCCTACTGACCGGACCGGCGGCCATTCTGTCATTAGACGCCAGGATGGCGTTCGACATGGTGGAATGGCAGTATCTCTTCGCGGTGCTGACGCACATGGGGTTTGGCCCTAGATTTCTCTCCTGGATAAAACTCCTATACTCGAGCCCGGTGGCGCATGTCACAGCGAATGGACATATCTCACGCGAGATACCTTTGGCTAGAGGTACAACACAAGGATGTCCCCTATCTCCTCTGTTATTTGCATTAGTTTTGGAGCCGCTGGCGGCCGTGATCAGGACCTCCCCGCTTTTGAAGGGAATATCCTGGGGGGATAACTGAGAGGACAGAATCTCCCTCTATGCGGACGATATGTTAGTATACCTGTCTGAACCGGAGAGGAGCATACCGGCACTGCTAGCAATCTGCGACAAACATGGCCGTGCGTCAGGGTACACAATTAACTGGACGAAATCTACTATCTATGTACTAAAGGGCCCTTCCCCACCCATGTCCGCGAACTGCCCACTGGCGGTGGCGACCTCTTCCTTTAAATACCTTGGGATACATGTTACAGGAGATGGGGGTCTTTTCTACGACCCAAACTTACTGCCCCCACTGACTCAACTGAAGGCGGACGTGCAGCACTGGAAGGCACTACCGCTAACGCTGCTAGGGAGGGCAGCGCTGTTTAAAATGAAGGCACTGCCTCGCTTTCTCTATGTCCTAGAGAACACCCCAATCCTGGTATCGCCTGAATACTTTAAAAAGGTAACGGCTGCGATATCGAGTCTATTATGGGGCAATCGACCCGCCCGCATAGCAAACGTGAAGCTGGTCCGAGATTGGTATGACGGGGAGATAGCGCTGCCGGATGTGCAGCTGTATTATTGGGCGGCACATCTAAAGATCATAAATCACTGGATCCACGCCCCACAGGGAGAACCAGCATACCTGGCAGACAGAGCGCAGGTGGGTACCCAAAGCTTACTGGCCCCACTATACAATAAAGGTATCGCTGCAAAACTAATAGGACCCACGCACCACACGGGGGCATTGTGGCATAAAGCGCAAACGAGACTCAAATGGGGAGGCATCATAACCAAAATGACTCCCCTGTGGGATGTCAAAGCACTGGGCTGGCTGCGCCACAGCAAGGGCTTCACGCAGTGGGATGCCATCGGAATCTCCACAGTAGGAGATCTGTGGAAAAATGATGGGGTTGTTCCGTTCGACCAGCTCCAGCAGCAATATCAGCTGAGCCCAAATGAAACATACCAATACATACAAATCAGGCATGCGCTGATGACAGCCATCGAGATCGGTACAAAGGTGCCAGACTCGTCTACGCTGGAGGACCGTCTATTGACCGAATATATGGAAGCCAGTGCGACTTCCCTGACTTATCGCAAGCTAATGAATAACCTGCAGGTCCCACTAGTAAAACTGAAGGCCAAATGGTAGAATGAGCTGGGTGTGAAGGACAACGCAGAATGGAACGCAGCGATGGCTTCACCAAAAGAAGCTGGTATCTCGTCAAGATTTCGGCTGGTGCAGCCTAAAATATTGCATAGGGTCTATTACACGAGAGCTACTCTACACAAAATGCACAGAGCTGATCATCCCACCTGCCTGAGGGGATGCGGAGAACCAGGCACACTCTTTCACACACTCTGGGAATGCCCGATTATCGCCACCTATTGGCGGCAGGTTCTGCGCACCATCTCACAAACATTGGCAGTATCCGTAACACCGGACCCCCGGATATGTTTACTGAATGTCTGGAAACAGAATGATTTGACTCGTCAGGGGCAGCAATGGGCAATTGTGGGGATAATGATGGTCAAGCGGGATATAGCGCAAAAGTGGGGGGCAGTGGAGGCTCCGCAACTGGCACAATGGTGTAGAAACATGGACTTACTATTAGTGATTGAAAGAGCAGTATATAAAATGAGAGCGAACCCCAGGAAGTGGAACAAGCTATGGATGCCATGGAACACATATAGAGGGGATATCTGTGAGCCCCTATCAGAAGAAGATATAGATAGCTCTGAAGAAGAGGGAGATGTCGACTGAGGCGCAATTAGGTCGATTTGACACGTACAAATAGAGTTGATGTGGCGTTGATGGGTTGGTCGCACGTCCCAAAATGGGAACTTTGAGATCTGGGAGTCTTGAGATGTGCAGGGTAGCTAATTGCATCAATTAACGTAAAGAGAAGTAATGAGTGTCGAAAATACGAACATCTGCTCTACTAGCTGAGTCACACGTTTAGTTGAAGTTATAAAATATAAAATTAAGACTGTTGCTAAACTATTTGAGAAATTGATCATATACTTTCTGCTGATTTAAAATACGCAATGAAGGCCAAGGACACTGCAAAATGAGTAAAGTCTGAACTGTGTACCGGAATGTCATTGTATAGCAGCCGGCCTCAGGGTTGTAGGTAAATGCTGTGTAAATGATGCAAATTGCAATAAAAGTCTTTAAACCAAAAAAAAAAAAAAAAAAGAACCCGTTTCCCCAACACTGCAGAGTGCCCATCGCCCTCCAATCCCTTTAGTGGAGACCGTGGGCCTGACCCGCCCCTCCCCCCTGCAAGTCTAAACTTTAAGATTGGCCATGGAAATTAGTGTATAACATAGAATATACTTATCAAAGTCTCGAAGTGTACTTCTACAGAGGAACAAAGCAGAGCAGTGCAATCTCAGCCTGGAACGAGACCATATGACAGGACAGCTGGTTCCATTGATTACATCAAGCCCACCCCTCCCCCCCACCAGTCTGCCATGTGCTAACACCATCCAAGTGATTTGTCCCTGAGGGATCCTTTAGTCCAGGGTTCCTGGTCTATTACATACATCCCTTTTAGTCGTGTGGACCATTCTCTGCTCGACAAGTCCCCTTCCGCCGTCTTTTGTCATCCCTCGAGCCAGTCCATTACCTTGGCTGGATCTGTGAAGAACCAGCTCCTGCCGTCCGCCTCGATGCACAATTTCACTGGGAATAACATTGCATATATGAGCTCTCGCTCTCTGAGACCTTTTTTTGCCTTGAAGAAGCGTCTTTGTTTTTTTACCTTGGTGGTAAAATCAGGAAAAAAGGTGATCATACTGTTCTTAAATGGCAGAGAAGATGTATTGCGAGGCGTTTGCAGCATATGGTCCCTATCAGGAAGTTGAACACCCTCACCAGGACAGGTCGCAGAGGTGCCCCCGGCCTCGGTCTGACCCTGGTATGCGATGAGAAGTAGTTTGAGAGGTTTTTGGGGTGAAGATATTTGGTCACCAATTCTTCGACAAAGAGGTCCGCCGCCGGACCCTCTGCCAGTTCGGGCACCCCTAGGATGCGGATGTTATTTCTCTTCAATCTCCCTTCATAATCATCCAGCTGCACCACCAGATGTTCAGTTTTTTTCTGCAGTTCCGAGACTTGTCTGCTCAAGTCAGAGACCTCTGTAGTAAGTTCATGGGCTGATAGCCAGAAACCGGTCCTTGGATGCTTGATTGCGGTCCAGGAAAGTCATGGCTTGGCAGTTCGGGCTGGACTGTTCCCATGAGGCACAGGGTCAAGGCTGATTTGCATATGGCCATGTCTGACCTGGGGTGGTGTGGAGTGCAAAAAAACGATGGATTTAGGCCCAGATTTCTGTACTGGAGTGAATGTATGACAATGTTCTGCATTCTGTCCATCACCTGTTGTTTTTGCCGTAAGTTCATGGGTGACATCCTCAACGTCTTTCACTTGGGGGTCCATTTTGCGCAGGTCAGCTCTGAGGAGGGATATATTGGTGGCCACTGAGTCAAAACGGCCCTCGAGCGAGGCCGGGAAATCATTGATTGCTGCCAGCACATCTTGGAGCGGGGGTGGCATATGCTCGCCCTCCTGCTGTGTGGTGTGATGAACAGATTCCTGGCTGCTCCCCCTCCGTTGTCTTCAATGAGGCAAACTTGACGATTTTCTGCTGGTGTGCCAGGCGACCACCTCGGAATGACGTCTTTCTGGTCTCATGGTCTCTTGTGCAACAGCCCGGTGGTACTCACAGCATGCACTGTGTGGCCTGTCGGTTTCCCGCCTCGCTGTGTTGTGGCAATCCAGAAAAACGCGGGCTCCAATGAGGCCACTATGATATCTTTAATGGTGGGGGAGGTGGGGGGGAAGTGATGTTGAGTGAGGTTTGACTATACCGGAGTTGCTAAGTTCCCCTCCTCTACTTTTGTACTCCGGGTTTCACTGGGTGTTTGGTAGCACCTCAACAATACCAGGACCCGTCCAGGCCCCTTGTCGATGCACACAGTCTGGCTCTGCCGCGCTTATCAAGCCACTTGTGGGTGAATTCTGCTGGCTCTCCCCAATATAGTGCGCCATTAGCAGTAAGTAGTTAGGCAGGGGGAGTCAGCAGTTAATATTGTGTAACGGCGTGGGACTGCCGTATACTCCTGTTCATGACCGGGGGACAGTTCATCAGCTCTCACCTACTTCCTCCCCTTTTTTCTGCTTCCCACAGCCCATCGATAATGACTTGCGAGATCAAGAGAATGATATGGTAAACTGGCCCTTTAACTTTAACACGGCTGACGAGTGGGCGGGGCTACCCCAGGACGTGGAGACGTCTTATACGGACGACCGCCAATCAGAAGTGTGCTTGTTCACCCGGAGGGAAAGAGTTGGTGAGTGGAGCGTAGCGGAGGAGCGAAGCGAAACGGAGGAGAACTTGGGAGAATACGAAGGAGCTGAGAGCGGAGGAGGAGTAGCGTGTACGACGGAGGAGAAGCCAGGAGGCCAACATCTTCACGAGTCGCCCAGCCATACACCCGGGGGAGGTGTGTGGCTCACCCAGGTACGGAACAGGATCAGGGGCTGGGTCGGACGTAAGGGCGGTTCCACTGTGTGATCTGGGTATCCCCCTGTCCCGGTTTACCCCTACCCTGAGCACTGCCCATCACATTGTCACTGTACCTAGACGTGTTGCACGGGTTGTTGCTTCCTCACTCCTTTTCCCCGATATCGGTATACCTCACAGAATACTCCACTCACAAAGCGCTGTCTTGTTTTGTTTGTTCCGAGAGCCAAGACGGAACTGGACGAAGTACTTCCCCGACGGAGCCCGGAAAGACCTCGTCGAGCTGATCACCCAAAGCCCGTACTAGGAGGTCCGAAAGGAGCCGTTCACCACGTCGGACATTGCATATAAGAAAAACGTGTACTGATTTTCTTTATAGTACAATAAAACCTACATTAACAAAGACCCGCTTGTTACCTATTTCTCCTGCGCCCGTCACATATTGTCTACTGCCCAATCCTTGGGCTGTCAGTTCGTCATTCGGCTCTCTCTACAGCTTCCCCGATCGGAGCGGGCAATTCCGAATCGCGGCACTCTCTGGGTGTTGTCAGACGATTGTGTGTGTTCCGTGGGTGGATTTAATTCAGGATTGGCAGGGGCTTAAGGAGACGGCCATCTTCATCGTCAGTTGGCCACGCCCCCCAGTTTTGGAGTTATTAAAGTAAAAAGATTTATGCATATCTAAAGACATGGATCCACAGCAGATCCATTGCAGCAGATCTGTGGAGCCACCAGCAATGCCATGATTGGCTGGCTGCAACCTGAGAGGAAAGATGAAGGTACAATTTTGTGCTCAAAATTTCAAAGTGATAGAAGGAGTCGGGGTAAAGGTACCCTAATCCCATGGGACTGATGGTGGGGTCTGTGATTGACCACTCATGGGCAATAAATTGTCCACAAATGTCTTTTGTAGTGCAAAAGGAACTGTGGATCCTCTGTAACGCCAGTGTGACCCCCTGTGTGCTCCGTGATGAAGCTGCAAATGCAAATGCAGACCCCAATTTAAAAGATGTATACACCCACTCACACACTCATTCACTGACCCACACAGCCACTCATGAACCCACTCACACAACCACTTACACACAAACACACACACACTCATACACCCATGCAGCCACTCACACACCCACTCACTGATTCCCAAAACCACTCACACACACACTCACTTACATACCCACACAACCACTCACACATCCATGCAGCCACTCACAACCACTCAAAGACCCACACAGCCACACAAACACTCACACAACCCACAAAATTAATCACACACCCATGCACAGACCCACCCAGCCACTCACACATCCACACAACCACTCACGCACCCAATAATACACCCATACAGCCACTCACACACCCAATCACAGACCCACAAAACCACTCACACACCCACTCACAGAACCACACAGCCACTCGCACATCCACTCACACATCCACTCACACACCGACTTACACACTGACTTACACACCATCGCAACTACTCACATGCCCACTCACACACCCACTGACACACCCACACACAGACCCACAAAACCACTCACACACCCACAGGCCCACTCACACACCCATATAGCCACCCACACCCACACACAAGCAGTGATACACTTATAGAATTTGCAATAGCATATGTTTGAATTAAATGTGTTGTTTTAGTTTTGATTATGTGCTTTTGGTTGGGAACGGATCTGCAGTTTCATCAAATGAATTTAAAAAAAAGAAAGACTTGGTGCATTGCAATTATAGAAAGATTATATAAGTTACATTACCTTAATTTTTTGTTTTAAAATACATAATGAGAATAATGAATAAAATGAATTTATAAACTTGCATTAGCATGGGACATGTGTACCTCACTCATAAATAGTACACCAGCTTTAAACACAGGATTACAGTTCAGATAATATATGTTAGAAATACTAACGCTCATTACTAGTACAGAAAGAGTAGTAATTTAACTTTTTCAGTAGCTCAGTATATATCTTTCAGTGTCAGAAACATTTATAAAACACTCACTGGAGGATGTCATCAGTGGGATCATCAGTTATGTCATTTGAGATGTCATCAGCGATGCCATCAGTGTATGTAATATGGGAGGTCGTAAGCAGGGTTTTGCAGGGGACGTAAGTTATAATTATCCCAGGTAACTATAACTTCTGAATTTATATGGTTTTGTGCGTGTAAAATCTGAACCTAAGTACAACGTCCCTGTAACCTTTCCCAAGCGAAAAATCCCTATGCATTTTCCATAGACTTCTTTAAGAAGCACTTCCGAAAAAACTGCTGTATGGAATTACTTATAATACTTATTTAAATATCGAAGCAAACCACATTCACTGGATGATGTCATCAGTGATGTTATCAGTGATGTAATTTGAGATGTCATCAGTGATGTCACTGACCATGTCATGAATGATGTAATATGTGACATCATCAGCAGTGGATTGCGGGCGGGGGAGTTATAGTTAGTACAGCTAACTATAACGTGACAATTTCAATGGTTTTGTGCGAGTGAAATGTCCAACTAACTATAACACCACTAAAACCTATGGTTTTTTCAGTGAATTTCTAAGGTTTTTAAAATGCTAATTCCTAACTATAACATGTCTGAAACCTATGGTTTTTTCAGTGAATTTCTAAGGTTTTTTAAATGCTAATTCCTAACTATAACAGGCATCAAACCTATGGTTTTTTCAGTAAATTACAAAGGTTTTTTAAATGCTAATTCCTAACTATAACCTGCCTGAAACCTATTGTTTTTTCAGTGAATTTCAAAGGTTTTGTAAATGAAACTTTTTAAATGTATTTATTGTTATTTTATAAAGGAAAATATACTGATTTTCTAAAACATTTTAAACTGTTTATTTTTAGATATTTTATTTTTTAAATTACATTATAATTACAATGTACATTACATTACAAAATATACTTTCTGAGAATGAATTACTTTAGTTTGAATACTTTGCAAATAGGCAATAGACTTTTAAGTACAGTAGTTACAATTGTTGCAATGGGCAACTCAATTTCATACACAATGCAACATTGAGCGCAATGTGAATTTCTAGTTAATTGTAATCAATTACTTTTTGGATTACTTTTCTAACCACAGGGCTGGATCCTAAATTCAGTCCTGAGACATCACCTGTAAACAGTTGAGTAAAAGCGTTTTGGTACAGTAGTGATTTTTAAGGAATTTTATTGTATTTTAAAAGATGACACTGAAACTTTTTCACAAAGAATCACCAATGTTATCCTATGGGAGGAAATTCACTTATCAGGTAAGTAGTGTTAACGTTACTTTTTCTTACTCAGTGGTGGATCCTGGTTCCAGCACGGGTGCATCTCCTGTAAACAGCCAAAAGGATGCGTTTAAGTCATACAGGCAATTTTTAAGGAATATTTTTAGTTTGTGAAAATAGACACAGAAACTTTTCTGGTGAAAACCACACAATGGATTCCTATGGAAGGAAATACAAGTTACTGGTAAGTACGGTTAGAATTACTTTTCAGGATCAGTACTGGGCTCAAAGGAGCGGCACTGAGGTCACTCCTGATAACAGGTGAGTAAATCGGAATTCGTAGTACTGCTGATTTTATAAGTTCAAAAACTCCACACTTAGAAGAATTTCCAAGTGAAACCAGTCAATGTTCGCCTATGGAAGGAAATTCAAGTTACTGGTAAGTATGGTTAGAATTACTTTTCACAGTCAGTGCTGGGCTAAAAGATGCAGCACTAGGTTCTCTCCTGATAACAGGTGAGTAAATCGGAATTCGTAGTTCGGCTGATTTTACAGGAATATTTGTACAATGGTGAAGTAAGGGGGCGTGACCTGAGGTGACATGTGTGCAAACATGCCCTGTGGCACGTTCTAAGTTGCAGGATTAAGTGCCCTTGAATTCTGAGGTCCCCTGGGGGCCAACTAGCCCACCAGATACCTCTAGTATGCGCCAGGGGGCTGCGTTGCAGAGAGGTGGCCTGAGGCCACGCCCCTTTTTACAACACTCTGCAACGCAGCTGTACGCTAGTGTGTGAATGTTTTCATAAATGGATACGTACTGCATAATTGTCTAAAGAATGCATTTGTCATATATGATGAATGTATAACTGCAGAACTATAAGGAAGTGTTGTACCATGAAACTGGAAGCTCTTTAGCTACAGCGTGCTCAGCTTCTTCCGAAGGACACAGATGCAACATATGAACATAAATATGTTGAAAGTCTGTCGTTCCCTCTCCACTTCTGCTTAAACTATACGCATGTGGTGGGTGATACAGGCACCCTTGCACCATGGTGTAAGAATATCTGTCTCGTGTAGAGTTTCTTTTTGTGCAGGAAGACACACCTTGCTGCACAAAAACAATCAGTAAAG
The DNA here is from genome assembly GCF_964261635.1 of Lissotriton helveticus. Lineage (NCBI taxonomy): Eukaryota > Metazoa > Chordata > Amphibia > Caudata > Salamandridae > Lissotriton > Lissotriton helveticus. Next base: position 696,323,228 of record NC_136068.1, read on the forward strand.
GCATTTTTCTCCTCAATGTATACTGCTCATTGTAGCATATATTTGAATGAAAAAAACGAGGACAAATGAAAATCCATAAGACCTTGCTTTTCGATTAACCAAAGCTGCACAAATACCCCCCACAAACTCCCCAAGCGCCTGGAAACCCTCACAGGTGTGTAGTGCGCTCTATACATCCCTGATTGATTGATTCATACACCACCACAGTGTGTGTTTGAGTGTTATCAACAGCCCCTGCCATTCGTTTGGCTGTCTGTAACTCTTATGGGTAGTGAAATCAACAGTGGTACCTTCTTTAATATACACAGAATCTCTGAGATTGGTTTGGTTTGGCTTCACCTCTGAGAGCTACTTTCAAGGCGCGGTGAACTACCAGTAGCTCCCAAGCTATTAGTTGGAGACCCCTGGTATGGATAGTGAGTGGGGAATTGTAGTCCTGAAGCACAAATGTGAAGGTCATTACACCACTACATGCATAATGCATAGCACTTTAAAGCACTCCATTCCCTAAAGCCTGCCTCACTACATGAGTTCATGCTTACTGAGTGAATGATTACATTACTATAAGTAAAGACACTGAGTGAATTCTTAATTGGTTCACTTTTACTTTCCTTAATGAATGACTACATAGTACAAAAAGAGTCATTTTCAAATTGCAACAGCAGTCACACTATGTTAGCGGGAGTATATAGATACTGACTGGGGAATTGTAGGCCTGAAGCACAAATGTGAAGGTGGTTACACAACTACATGCATAATGCATAGGAGTTTGAAGCACTGCATACCCGAAAGCCTGGCTTACTTCAACAGTATATATATACTTATGTAACTGCAAACACATTAACCAACCAAATCAATCTCTCTCAATTTTCCAAGTGGTCACTGATTCATAGTGTTATTCCACACAAATAACAGTATCCCTTGCAGTGTATAGAAAAAACGTGACTTAAAAGTGGGAGGAGCAATACATTGATCCCATAGACTGTTAAGTAACCAAAAAGTATATAAACCACACCCGTGGGTTAATTAGTTTGTTTCAGAGAATCAATAAGGGCGAAGAAACTACAAGCAAGATAATGATTCGGGACCGCAGAAGCATCTACACAATATCTTTCATTTCCTCAGAGGGAATATATTGTTAATGTATATTTAAAAATACATAAAACATTATGTCCCCTCCGGAGGAGTTGGATGAATTTCGACGGAAAAAGGAAAGAATATCGAAGAGAGGCAAATTATCTTAATGGGTATATATTTTATATATTTAAGAAAGAAAGCAAAAATATTTAAATGATTATAGAATGTGGTATGATTACGTTTAAATAGAATATAACAAGTTCAGTAAAAAACCATTACAAGAAATATAGGTTATTTAAGGAATTACTACGTGCAAAGTAATGATTAGGAGCGATGTCCTAATCTTCAATTTATCTTCCATTTCCACAGAGGGATCATATTGTTAATGTATTTTTTAATTTATATTTAACTTTATGATCCTTCAACTGGAGTTGGATGACTTACAATCGAGTATTTTTTTTTTAGTATGCAAGTATTTCTTAATGATTAAAAAATGTAGTATAAATAAGCTTTCGAGAAAATACTTTGCAATAAAGGAGAATACTCTTTATCTTCTAGGGCAGTGGTTCCCAAACTTATTCAACCTGTGGCTCCCTTGACCTAATTGGCAGTTGGCCGTGGCTCCCCATCATGTCACTTTTTTTTCAACCGGTGGGAGGATGTAAGCCAGACATCGGGAATACTTCCAGTTTTCACCCTGAGGTTAATTGGGATGAAGCTGATGAAAGTATCTTAACAATCAGTAAAAATGATAATTGTGCAGCGGTAATTAACCCAAAAATAAAATAGAAATAACCACGCCAGACCACTCAGTCTAAGCTCCAAACTCATTATCCCAAGTTCAAGGGGAACTTTTTGGAATCGGACAAAGTGGAGAAAATGTAGGCGCGTCAAGTCATTTCATAACACTGCATTTTCTCTAGGTGAAATACAAATTCAGCTTTAAGAAATAGCTTTAGAGCAGTGGAAGTACCTATTCCAGATAAATAAGTGGTGCATGTCTTATCTCACATTTCAACAGCCAGGCCAACAATCTACATATATTCTTTTTTCCTGTAAATGAGTGCTAATGTCCTTCCATGATGCAGCCATCTTGATCCCTGGCATGCCAAGGATAGAGGGGCCGTCCAATACGAGCCAAATTATTTGGAAAACGCAACTTTACCCCGATATGGATTGGGGGACGTCAGAGGCAGAACAAGTCTTCCCTTCGGGAAAGGAATGAGGGTTACACAAGCCAGCTGGGTGAAGGGGCAGTTGCTTAGAAAGGGAATGTGTGTTTATTTCTGGCAATTCCGACCATACCATTACTTCAGTGGCAAACGTATACGGAGGGAAGGGGAGAACTTCTTTCACTGAGGCCGAGAAGGAAAAGGGTTATTATTATTATACTAATAATGATGACATGCTTCGTGCCTGACCTTGGCTGAGGGTCCGACTGGGGCCGGGAAACTAATCCAGGCTGCTATGTAGCCTATTTCCAATGCTGCAGCGAGTTTGCCCACTTTAAATTCGGTCTCGTAATTTCTGGCGTGGACACGAACACAGTGCAGGAACAGCAGCCAGCATAATTACATGAGCTTGGCCAGTCACGAGTTTGTCATGTCCTCTTTTTTTGCAGTAAGCAAGGAGTTTTTAGTCCGTGTGAAACAAACCTGTGTAAAATGTGAAGGGTCCTCAGAAGCACTGCGCAGCAGAACACGGGTGCCAATAACGCTTGACAGTCTGCTGTGCATAAGTGGAAGATACGTGGAAGCACGTATGGCGGCCGTGCGCTCCGGAGCCAAACCATGATTTCAGATTACTCCGCTGCCGTTTGAAACTCCCCCCTGTGTTGCGCCGCAGCTGGTGTCATTTAAATAAGTTTCACTGTCTTGCTGCCTTCAAGCTGACTGCTGACAGGTAGGGGCAGGGCGTCAAAAGATGCATCACTTGTTAATTTGCAATTTTTCCCACATCGTGCCGCGGCGCCCCTGGCAACCCCTAACGGCGCACCGGGGTGCCGCGGCGCACAGTTTGGGAACCACCGTTCTAGGGTGAAAATGGGTTAAAAGTATTTATATTGAGTAGTGCTTTTACCAATTTTCACTCGTGAAGAACAGGAGGATTATCTTCGCAAGCACTTTTTTTCAACATAATATAATTGTGTCTTCAAATGTTAATGTGATATTAATTCTTTCAATTTTTAAAAATGATTGTAAAATGTAATAATGACATGACATTTACAGAAAAAAAGAAAGATGAAGTAGTGAGGGAGTGTTTGTCATAGCACTTCTATTCTACTTTATATGAAAGTAAAAAAAATCCCTAACATTTAAAAAAAGATGATGGGGCTACACTTATATAATGTAAACTTAAGAAATGAGTGCTTATGCTAAAATAAAAGAAATGTGGTCCAAAGCGTGATACTAATGAATGAAAAAAAATGTGCATTTCACCCATGTGATGAATATAAAAGATTCAATAAAAATATTTAGAAAACTTGTGCATTTTTCTTTCAAGGATTCTTTGTAGAAGTATACATGTAATGAAAGGACAAATTACTCCACACAATACAAAATATAATAATATTTTTAAATACCTTTAGAGTCAACAAACTCATTAGCAGAGTACGCAGTTTAAGTTAAAAACCCCCTACCACAACTAGTTTTTGAAACGCATTGTAAAATAAAGTGCGTCACAAAATGGGCTACATACATGGTGAGTGTATCGTAACGTCACATAGAAATAACAAGCCAATCAACATTAGGATCAAGAAGGTAGACTTACCCACACAACAGCCAATGAAATGTTTTTCAAAATCTACGCAAGGAAAGGGATTAGTTGCTAATACGTCTTCTTACAATGTTTCACAACCAATCAAAATGAGGTGTTGAAAGTTTCTCCTTTTAACATACGAGCAAATCAGATAACCTTGCAAGTACACACAGCGAGAGGCAATTATTAAAGATGGCTTGCTTTCGCAAGACCCCGAAAGACTTCTTCCAGAATAAGTACGCACTTCACTGCCAGACCCCATTTAATGATTATCCAGGCTCTCAAGCCTAAACACATCACAAATCATCTCTCGTCACTTTCGCTTCTTTTTTAGTGTATTGTGTGAGGCAGACTGCGTGACCCTATGCCTAGAGCCCTCAAAGGCCCTGGAGACTGCCACGCCCCATGGCCAGCCCCTACAATGTCCCAGAGTGCCTACCCCCCGGAACACTGCTGTTTGCTATGAGAGGGCGTGAGTCTCGCGCCTTCCGCCCTCCCATAGCAAACTAAGGGTCCGATTAGGATCGCGGTTTTCCCGCATCCTCCGGGCCGGCAGAAGCCACCGCCGGCCCGGAGGATGCGGGAAAACCGCTGGGGTGGCACAAAAGACCCACCGCCAAATTAGGATGGCGGTGGGTCTCAAAATCGGTCCGCAGCTTTTCCGCCGCGGTCGCCTTTCGACCGCGGCGGAAAAGCTCTAACATGGCTGGCGGTGTCTATCAGACACCGCCAGCCATATTAGGATATTAGGATGGGGGTCAACAGATGCCTTTCAGCGGCGGATTCTCCGCCGTGGAAAGGCATACGGTGATTTCTTTGGGGGCCCGTTGCGGGCCCCCAGGTTGAGTGGGGGGTGCACATGGGGGGGGTACCACATTTGCGTGCACGAAGCTGCAGGCACCGCGCGGTGCCTGCCGCTTTGTGCATGCAAATGCACTGCTGTCATTTTTTACATTGCGGCGGGTGCTGCTTCAAGCAGCACCCGCCGCAATGTAAAAAATACTGGATGTGACCGCCAGTGTGGCGGTCACATCCTAATTGCCATGGAGGGACCGCCGCTGCCCATGCGGACGGTCCCTCATACTCAGTGGTGGCGGACGGACGCAAGTCCGTCCGCCATCATAATCGACCCCTTAGTTTGCACTTTGAAAGACACAACAGTGAAATCTGTTCTCACTTTCAAAATCCAAACCAGATTGCTTTTCCACATGCAAGATAGCATCTCCCCATGCGGAAAAGCAATGCCGGCTCCCGAAGTACGCAGGAAGCCACGTCCCCAAATTTTTTTATAAGACCCGGGGGATAGGGTCCCCGGGAATAATAGAAATTACTGATAGGGACTACTTTTTTACTGTAAAATTAAAAGTCGTGCACCCACCTCAGTGCGGCCCCCTGATGTGCACGCGCTGGATGCACGACTCATAATGAGAACATGTTGCTTCAAACAATCAGATTTAAACAAAGGACTAGTATAAATAATTTAGAAGTGCCAAAACAATGAAATAAGAAATTCACACAACGCAATAGAAATCCGACACCAACTTATAAAAATAGATCTTATCTTTATGAATTGTTAGACACTAAAATGAACAATATCGACTGAAGGGTTCTGGAGAAAGAGATTTTTAAGTAAAACGTAAATCACCATTTTTCATTAAATGTGAACAAGCGGATGGGTGGCTAATTATGCTGGACGTACCGCAGGACTGTGCCCAAAGCTCTGACCCAATGAAGAAGGGTTCCAACATCTTGGATTTGGAAAGAAAGATGTACTGTGGGATTTATAAGTGCCAACCCCACAGGAAGTGATGCAAGAGTGGACAGGCTAGCCCCATGGGAATTGTAGCCCCATTGTCTAAGGAGATTCTTATATTGGAAATTTCATTTTACTCTAGTTCTTTCTTTGAAATACAAAGTACTTTAAAATATTTACATAACACTAACTTTCCCTGCTCAGGTGTTTTACATATGGTATATTTTGTGAGCAATAATTATGTATCTCAAAAATACACTTTTATTTTATTTAAAGAAATGTGCATACGTTCCTTAATCAAAATACTCCATGATACTAATGGGGGTTTGTCATGATAAATCTTTAATCAGGATTCCATTAATAACATGCAATTAAATAAAGTAGCATTTGCTTACGTTTACACTCATGTACTGTTGAAAAAGGTTGATAATTTAATATTTTCATATGAGCCTGCTCCAATAAATTTAAAAACATACTGACCAAAATGTTGTACTTTGCCTCACGAAAGTCATGCAATACTAAATGTATTTTAAGTAATTGATTTATATATGAAAACACATATTTTATGTGGAAACAAGACTGCATGTTGTGTAAAACAAGATAGTCTGCTACTTTCAGTAACTTTGTGTCATAGTGATGTTCCTTAGGTGTGACATGGGTGCTACATTGCTGCATCCAAGGTTTGAAATTACAATGTATATCCAATAACAAATTCCCACAATTTATAATCTGACTAATAGCCATGTTTAACAGACTTTTGTATGTAACTTGATTCATGTACGGTTTGTTCAATGTTGTCTCTATGCAGATTTCAGACAAGATGTCCCTCTTATCACAAATTCCTCTCTTACTGCACTTATATTAACATTTATATAAGTTTTCAAACATTTCTGAGGCAGGGTCTTTAGGCAGTAATATCAATCAGGCATTATTCTTGTTTTCAGAAAATAAAACCTACCTGACATAAACAGTTTAATTTAAAATAGGAATCTTTCATTACGGTTTTTCAAAAACTAAGAGCTTGATTTAGATCTTGGGGGATGGTTACTCCATTACAATGGTGATGGATATCACTTCCATCGAACTATACATCCTATAATATCCTATGGTATTTATATCTCGGCGGATAGGATATCCGAAACCGTTGTAATGGAGTAATCTGTCTGCCAAGATCAAAATCAGGCCCTAAATTAGTTGCCACGTGCGTATGTTCACCCCTGTGATAGTTGTACGATTTATGGCAAAACACCTATTTGTATGCTATTTTGTGAAAAGTTGGTCAAAATAATCTATACATTTTGATAATCTGTGCATACTTACATAATCTGGCTGTATGCTTGTTATTATTAAAGTGGCTATACTTGTATCATAATATCAACAGTACATATTTAGCTGGTATATTTATTATTACTATAAGATTATACGTTTATGTGGCCACATTTATACATATTAAAAAATGTTTATTATTAAAATGGTCATAAATGTACTGTACTTTCTGCTGCTGCCAATGAAGCTGCCTATGGTTTGCTATCCGTTTATTTCTAATCATCATATTGTATATGCTTAAATATTCAAGGCTCACACTTCCAGCTAATTGGTTGTAGGCACATCAAAAAGATGTTACTATGTAAACATTAATGCTATGGCCCTTGTTCTGAACTGTCTTTTTAGTATTATTTTTGGTACTAGACTATTTGTTAAAAAAGTAATATAAAATGGTATACAGAACCTATATGCGGAGTTTCACCTTTGCCTGTACAATACAGATGTGTGAGGATAGGTTTTCCGTGATTGCAGAGTCTCCGCACACGTAAGTACACGTTGTTTCTCTAAATGTTTATGGAGGAATAAAAGCAGTATCAGTATACTCAGGCAAAGTTTTATATTGTGACATAAATCAGCCACAAAAAATGAGTACGCCAATTGCTATTCACAGGGGCAGGAGAAATGTAACTCAGTGTTTTCCTTATCACCAACTGATCCGCGACACCAAGAAAACCGCATTCAAGGACCGGCTGGATAACAACGCACACAACAGCAAGGAACTCTTCAACATCGTGAAAGAGCTCTCCAACCCCAACGCCGGAAACAACGAGATCACCCCATCGCAAGAACTCTGCAACTCCCTCGCCTCCTACTTCCACAACAAGATCACGGACATACACAACAGCTTCAACACCCAACCGACGAACGCCACGTCCAACTCGACCGAACCACCGCCCCCCACCACCACCCTCCGCGCCTGGACTCCGATCTGCACCGAAGAAACCGTCCGCATGATGAACTCCATCCACTCCGGATCTCCGACCGACCCCTGCCCTCACCACGTCTTCAACAAGGCCGACGCCGTCATCGCACCCCACCTGCGTGACATCATCAACACCTCCTTCACCACCACCACCTTCCCTGAGAGCTGGAAGCATGCCGAACTCAGCGCTCTACTCAAGAAACCAACAGCGGACCCCACCGAGCTCAAGAATTACCGCCCCATCTCGCTGCTCCCGTTCCCAGCCAAAGTCATCGAGAAGACCGTCAACAAGCAGCTGGCCGCCTTCCTCGAGACGAACGGATCCCTCGACCCCTCACAGTCTGGCTTCCGAGCCAACCACAGCACCGAGACCGCCCTCATCGCTGCCACCGATGACATCCGAACCCTGATGGACAACGGAGAAACAGCGGCCCTCATCCTACTAGACCTCTCCGCGGCCTTCGACACCGTCTGCCACCGCACCCTAGTGCATCGCCTCAACAACGTCGGAATCCAGGAGAAGGCGCTGGAATGGATCATCTCCTTCCTCGACGGAAGAACACAGAGAGTCCGTCTACCACCGTACAAGTCAGAGGCCACCGAAGTCATCTGCGGCGTCCCTCAAGGATCCTCGCTGAGCCCAACCCTCTTCAACGTCTACATGAGCCCCCTCGCGGCCATCGCACGCCAACACAACCTCAACATCATCTCCTACGCCGACGATACCCAGCTGATCCTCTCCCTGACCAACAACCCCGCCGCCGCCAGAGCCAACCTTCACGAAGGAAGGAAAGAGGTAGCCGAGTGGATGTCGACCAGCCGCCTGAAGCTGAACTCGGACAAGACGGAAGTCCTCATCCTGGGATCCTCGCCCTCCGCCTGGGACGACTCCTGGTGGCCCCCCGCCCTGGGCACCGCACCCAAACCGACAGACCACGCACGCAACCTGGGCTTCATCCTGGACTCCTCCCTCTCCATGACCAAGCAAGTCAACGCCGTCTCCTCGTCATGCTTCAACACCCTGCGCATGCTACGGAAGATCTTCCGGTGGATCCCCACCGAGACCAGGAAGACTGTCACCCAGGCACTCGTCACCAGCCGACTGGACTACGGCAACGTCCTCTACGCCGGAACCACCGCCAAGCTCCAGAAGAGACTCCAACGGATCCAGAACGCCTCAGCCAGACTCATCCTCGACATCCCACGACACAGCCACATCTCCGGACACCTAAGAGACCTGCACTGGCTCCCGGTCAACAAGAGAATCACCTTCCGTCTCCTTACCCAAGCACACAAAGCTCTTCACGATCAAGGCCCGAGCTACCTCAACAACCGCATCAACTTCTACGCTCCCAAACGACACCTCCGATCAGCCAGTCACGCCCTCGCCGCCGTCCCCCGCATCCGAAGAACGACAACAGGAGGAAGGTCCTTCTCCTACCTGGCCGCCAAGACCTGGAACTCCCTCCCGACCCACCTGCGCCTGACCCAAGACCACCTCGCCTTCAGGAAGAAGCTCAAGACCTGGCTGTTCGGGCAGTAGCAGCACCCCCCCCCCCCTAGCGCCTTGAGACCCTCCGGGTAAGCAGAGCGCTCTATAAATGCCTATGATTGATTGATTGATTGATCTTATTTTCCACTGTGTTTTTTTGGAATAGTGGAAAGTATTTCAATTATTCAAATACTACAACATTTTCACAATTGTAAGTTACCTTTGTGATTTTGGGGCCATATATTAGGTGATGTCAAATGTGTGTTGCTAGCATATACATAAACAGTATAATTAATATTTATCCAGTATTAGGGGTGTCTTTCATAGATTCACATGCCTGAATCATTCCCCGTCGTCGGAATGGGAGTACCCAGTACATAAATAAAGTAATGTCCCATAGACATATAGATAAATAGGCCTAAAGGCCTCACATTAGTAACATATCCATGTCCTTTTGTAGAAAGGACCAAACTCTAGAAAAGAGCCAATCAGCCATCACCTCCCTCTAGATCCCTCCTGGAAAGAGCCTCAGTCCCTCAGATTTTCTACCTCACATTGTGCTAAGGGAGTCTCCTCTGAGCTCTGCTCAGTTTTTTCTTCACAACTGGTTTCCAGTGTTCTTGGGTGTTTTTATTCTGTTCCATCTGTGATTGCTAATATCCTCATGGCTGAGACACCAAAAAGGGTCTTTTTAGGTCCTGTGGTTCCTGTAGAAAGAAAAGACTGCATATAGATGACCAACATCAAGACTGTCTATATTGCCTGTATCCAGACCATTCTTCCAAGGACTGCAAGGTATGTCGTACCTTTTCCACTAAAACCCTCAAAGATTGTAAGGGATGCCTCTTAATCTGGCTCCAGAGGCTAAAAGACAGGGACCACCTGGAATCTTCTGAGGAAAGTGAAGGTTCTTCCGTCTCTTCCAAGTCTTCACTAAAGAGACCAAGGGTGGCTTCTCCTAACCCTGCGGTACAAAGTCCTCAAAAGAAGGCGTCAGAGGTTCTCTTCAAGGCTACTTCTGCGAAGGTTTCCTCTCAGGAAGTTCCCACCTTCAAAAAGCCCACTTCGACTCCGTCGACGACAGTATCGTCGACGACGTCTTCATCGTCGAGGAGAGTTGTGTCTACTGCATTGTATGTGACAACATCGATGACTACTGTTTCTACGTCGATGGCATCGTCGTCATTGTCCTCATCGACGACTACGACCCCATCGTTGATGGCAGGTAAGACTGTGTCGTCTACGATAAACATCAAGAAGACTCCGTCGACGTCAAAGCACTCGTTGACGCTGCACTCGCCGCCGACGGAATCGGCGACGACCTCGATGGCGAAGTCAACATCGTTGACGTGGACACCATCGACGAAATCGTCCTCGACAAAGGTATCATAGATGAAGGCATCGTCGACGAAAATACCGTCGACGAAGACGCCGTCGACGAAGTCTCCAGTTATGTCAGCGCTGTCGATGACGGCCCCTTTGACGATGAATCCTCCTTCTACGACAGTCGTCAACGCTTCACCGTCGACAACCACACCGTCGACGGGCTCGTCGACGATGATAGATTCAGGTCTGAAAAGCACATATGTGCACCTAAAAATTACAAAAAAGGCGCTGACGCCGGCTTTGACATCGCCAAGCAGAGTCCAACCACTGCCTCCAGCATGTCTTCTTCAAGAGGAAGATTCAGATGAAGGGGACATGTTTCAGACTGCGACAAGCCCTTCGGAGCTTCATGTCAAATGTCAGAGTTCGGACGAAGAAGAGGATCAGGAGGAAGAATATCATCCACCTCCACCTCCAATGGTTTGCCTTCCAGCCTCTTTAGTTTCGGACTTGCGGTACCTTATACCAGACTACAAACAGAGGTTTCCAGAGTCTCCTGCACCTCGACCTTCCGCAGTATCTCCCTCACCAAGACCACAGCCTCCACCTTTGAGTGTACAGCCAGAGCAGGTTGATCTACCACATCCTCCGTCTACTGATGAGGAGGAAGAAGACCAACAGGAGGAGGGAGAACTACAAGACACTCAATCTAACCATGATGACTGGGATGACTATGTCATTCCCTCTCCGGCTTCTCCAGTACCTGCACCTGCAGATTCACCACCCGGTGATATTGGAGGGTTCCACAATGTAGTTGAGAGGGCCGCTCAACGTTTCAAAATTCCAATGGGCTCTCAACAGCAAGACTGCTTCTTATATGATTTTAAGGCGCCTCTTAAAAAATAAGTAAGATCAATTCCCATAATTGAATACCTGTGGGAGCAGGGTATTAAGATCATGCAGAACCCATCCTCGGTACCTCCGGTGGTACCTCGCTTGGATAAGAAGTATAGGGCGCCTGATACTGCACCGGCTTGTTTGATAGGACACCCCAAGCCGGATCCAGGTTGTTACACAGGCGGCCCAGAAGAAGCCCAGAAATCCTTCTACCCCATTATCAACTCCTCTAGATAAGGAAGGCCGAAGATTAGACAACATTGAGAAGCGGTTCTCATCAATGTCGGCATTGACAGTGAAGGCGGCCAATGCTTTAGCACTATTGGGCCTTACAATAGAGAGCTATGGGCGGATATAGACCCATATCTATCGGATCTACCTGACGAATCAAAAGAGGAGGCGAAGAAAATATTGCTAGAGGGTGAAGCCTCGGCGACAGAGATAATAGACTGTGTGATGGATATCGCAACAGGATTTCGCCGGCTGTCTGGGGCGGCAGTCTTGCGACGACAAGGTTGGTTAAGGGCAACTTCCTTTCGTCCCGAGATACAAATGAAAATTCTGGATATGCCCTATGATGACCAATTTCTCTTCGGTCCACAGATTGATGAAGCGCTGCAGAGTATAAAAAAGGACACGGAGCATTGGGCACTCTCCAGTACAAAAGTCAGTCCTTTTGTGGGTCTAGAGATAGAGGACAGTCCTCTTATGGAGGGGACTACCAATACCGGTCATCATATTCTTCAGGCCAGAATCGGTCCCAGTATCAACAGCGCCAGCAGCATAGCCAGCAATCCTCTTATGGCAAGGCGTCCTTTCATGGTAAAGGCCAACGAAAAAACAACGGATGTAGACAATGACCTTTCACTTCAGCCACTCTGAGATTCATTTCCATCATCAAAAATTGGAGAAAAGATTTCCCATTTCATAAAAAAATTGGAAGCAAATTACCACGGACCGTTGGGTTCTACAATTGGTTCAATTCGGCCATTCTCTGGTATTTATAGATATACCTCCCCAGACACCTCGCCGACCTATGCTTCACAAAAATCTAAGTCTGCTTCACGGAGAGGTCTCTCTTATGCTCCAGAAAGGGGCAATAAAGAAAGTCCCTCTGTCTCAGCGAGGCAAAGGATTTTATTCCCGCTTCTTTCTAGTTCAGAAAAAAGAGAAGAACTGGAGATCAATTTTGGACCTCAGAGCCCTCAACAAATTCCTAAAGAAACAGTTGTTTTACATGGTAACAATCCAGGAGGTCTTGCAACTCCTGGTTGGGGAAGATTACATGGCGTCCCTGGACCTTCAGGACGCCTACTTCTACTTCCCGATTCACAAAAATCACAAAAAATATTTAAGATTTGCGGTGGCAGACAGACACTTTCAATTTCACGTCCTGCCCTTCGGACTCAAGTCTGCACCTTGCATCTTTACAAAGTGTCTCTCCCCAGTAGCTGCATATCTCAGACAGCACCATCATCAAGTCTTTCCTAATCTGGACGACTGGCTGATCAAGGCTCCATCTTTAGAAGACGCGTCCAGGTCTTCCAACGCCTGTCTGCAGCTTTTCAATCGTTTAGGACTCACGCTCAATTGGGAGAAATCAGTCCTTCTACCTTCTCAGCGCATCAACTTCTTAGGCGCTACCCTCGACACACAACTGAGAAAAGCCTTCCCAACTTAGGAGACGAAGGACAAGCTTTTGACATTGGCTATTCTCGTTGCTTCAAAGAGGACCTTAACGGTCCGCCTTTTCAAATCCCTACTAGGAATGATGTCCTCATGAATCCTATTAGTTCCTCACTGCCATCTACGGATGCGCCCCCTCCAGGAGGCCCTCTCAAAACAATGGGTCCAATGCACAGGGTTGTTTGATGATCTCATAAAAGTGACTCCTCAGATGGTCAAGGCTCTGCAATGGTGGATGTCTTTTCAGAACCTTTCTCAAGGCTTACCATTCCTGCTTCCAGCTGTGCCGCATATCATCACAACAGACGCCTCCTTGGAAGGTTTGGGAGCTTTCCTCCAGGAACTGCAGATAAGCGGAAAGTGGTCCCCCTTTGAAAAAGGGCTCCATATCAATCTCCTCGAAGTGCGGGCGGTCTTCCTTGCCCTTCAAACCTTTCTCCCAAAAATAAAAAATGTCCTGGTTCTCGTCCATACAGACAACACTGCGACAATGCACTACCTCAACAAACAGGGGGGTGGGGGACTCACTCTCTCACACTCTCTCAAGAGTCGCAGAGAATCTGGAACTGGTTAATCAGACACAATATATCTCTTCGGGCGGAGTACGTTCCGGGCATGGACAATGTGCTCGCCGACTCACTAAGCAGGCAGAGGGCAACGTCTCACGAGTGGGAACTGGATCAAGGGTTCCTCAACCAAGTCTTCTCTCAATGGGGCACTCCTCGGATCGTCCTGTTCACCACAAGATCGAACGCCAGATGCCCACACTTCGCAAGTTGGCATCCCCAGAAAGGGTCTCTAGGGAATGCATTTTTTTCAATTGCATGGCGCAACGTCTTTGCGTATGCCTTTCCACCATTTACAATGATTCCCAGAGTCCTCAGGAAATTGAAAGCGGAGCCTTGTATGCTCATTCTGATAGCCGCTACTTGGCCACGCCAACATTGGTTCACGGAACTCCACCGTCTGTCTCTGGAGCTGCCAATACGGTTGAGACAGTTTCCGTCTCTCCTCACGATGAACAACCAGCAAGTCAAGCATCCGAATCTGGCTTCTCTCAAATTAGCCGCTTGGCTCCTGAGTTCAGAGAACTTCAGAATTTGAATATTCTGCCAGACTGTAGAGCCATCCTGGCTCGGGCACGAGCGGATAGTACCAATAAAACATACTCTTTGAAATGGAAGAGGTTTTGCATCTGGTGTAAGGATCAAGGAATACATCCTTTCTCTTCCTCTCCGGAACAAATATTGCCTTATCTTTTCCATCTGGCAAATTCAGGCCTTGCTCATGCTTCCGCCAGGGTCCAATTGGCAGCGATATCCCGTTACAGAAGATCTCCTGTTGGGCCTTCTCTTTAGTCTCACAGATTGATCAAACAGTTTTTGAAAGGACTCTATAGGAGTTTTCCCCTTGTGAATATGTTGCTTCCGACCTGGCACCTTAACACAGTCCTTAATCAGCTCATGAAGCATCCCTTTGAGCCGGTACACAGGGCTGACCTGAAATACCTCTCTTGGAAGAAAGCCCTCCGTCTTGCACCTACCTCCGCAAGGCGGGTGAGTGAGCTCCAAGCCTTCTCAATACAGGAACCTTTTCTGCAATTCAAACAAGACAGGATAATTTTACAGACAAATCCAAAATTTAGTCCAGCTCAACTAACCAGTGGCCTTGCGTTCTTTCTTCCCAAATCCTAGTACTGCAGCGGAAAGGACGTTACACTCTCTAGATCTGAAACGCTGCCTGAAATTTTATATTGAAAAGACAAAATCCTTCCGAAAGTCACACCAGCTATTTGTGGCTTACAGTTTGCCCAGGAGGGGCCTTCCACTCACCAAACAAAGTATCTCTCGCTAGATTTCTGCAGCTATTTCATTTTGTCATGAACAGGCTGGGCAGGCCCTGCAATCTAAAGTGCGAGCCCACTCTACCAGGGCAATATCTACATCCATAGCACTTTTTGCAGGAGTGCCGGTCATAGACATTTGCAGAGCGGAAACATGGAAGTCACCACATACCTTTAATAGGCATTACTCCCTGGATACAGAACTCATGAAGGATGCTGTGGTGGGACAAGAAATACTTCATCATCTGTTTCAGTAGAGGTGAGTCCTCTTTTCATCCCTCCATCCTTCTCATGTGTGCACATTTCTCTATTGTATAATTTGATTGTGCGTTCGAAAATCTGAGGGACTGAGGCTCCTTCCAGGAGGGTTCTAGAGGGAGGTGACAGCTGATTGGCTCTTTTCTAGAGTTTGGTCCTTTCTACAAAAGGACATGGATATGTTACTAATGTGAGGCCTTTAGGCCTATTTATCTATATGTCTATGGGACATTACTTTATTTATGTACCGGGGGCTCCCATTCCGATGACGGGGAATGATTCAGGCATGTGAATCTATGAAAGACACCAATACTGGATAACTGCAGTTACAGGTAAGTAACGCATTTCTTCCTTTAAAAAGAGCTAACCTATAAGATAATATCACTCTGATATCTGAATGTGAGGTACTTGTGTAATGTGAACATTTATTAAGATTTTCTTTCCCTATCATATTTTGACATTTTCACGTTTGTTTTGCTGTTTATTTCACATATGGCTTCTTGATCAAGAAAAGCTTATGCAGGATTGGGGGTGATTTTAGTCTTAAGAATAGATGAGGTTATGTGCCCCTAGCATAATCAAATTTTTTATGAAATTGAGCATCATTAAACAAGTCCTAAGATTCAAAAAGGCACCAGATAATGGAAAGTTACAACCCATGAAGGTTTATTAGTTCATTTGACAGTGCAATACAGAAAGCAAAAATAATAGGGAATGAGCATAAGGATCAATTGAATACACCAAGGGATCTGACATAAAGCAAGTGTCGGAGCCAAAATATTCTAAGCCAGAGACACAATAGGAAACATCACTGCCTAAAGGCAGGGCAAGATCAGACCTGGCTCACCTCTAAAAATAACCTTTAAATAGAAAAATGCATAGTGAAAATCAGCATACGGTGGTTTTCTGGCAGAATATCAAGAACAAAAATATTGTGAGGCCAATATGTTATAGCAAAAATATTGAGGATAATAATATCAAGAAGGTAAGTGTAAATAGGTAAGTATAGATTTAGGGGCATATTTATGAAGGTTTTGCATTGTCCTTGCACCACTCACAGGGTCACGAGAATGGTGCAAAATGTAAGTCGGATTGATCAAGCCATGCAAGGTCACCTTCCATGGCCCTACATGGGTTGATGAATCCAGAGTAATGCAACACAGTGCAAAATGCTGCTTTGTGTTACCCTGCCATGGGAAGCCATTCCATTAGTGTAGCATGAGTGTTCTCGCGCATCCAACCATGGATTTTGGTGCATCCCCAGATTTACCAACACTGATAAACGTGGAAATGCGTCAGAATGCTAAGCCTTCCCATGGGAGGTGTAAAGAGGAGAAATATCTTTATTTTTCATCATTCGTTTCTCTTTCTATATGTGCTGCATTTTGCAGCATACATAGAAACTAGAAAATGCCTGTCAGGGTTGTTTTTGTGCAGGAAGGTGTCCCTTCCTGCACAAAAACAATCCTGCTTATAACGCAGTCACCCTTGCGCCATGATGCAAGGCGGCCTGCATAGGCGGTAGGCAGTATATTCTGCATCAACACTGGGAAATGACAGGAATGCTCCAAATATTGTTGCGTACAGCGCATTCCTGCCCTTTCCCTATCATGTAGCACAGCAAGATGACTTGCTGTGCTGGTTGATATTTTCATAAATATGCCTGTTATTGTTATTAACTTCACATCAATGCATCTTCAAGATATATATCTAGATTTTGTGTTTGCATTGGAGGTTTAAGAATGCTCCCACCAGGCGTGCACAAACACAAGTTTCCTTGCCTGCACCTGAACAGGCAGTGAAGCTACTGTGTCCCTGGGGCGGGATCCCTGGGAGACAGTGGGCCTGGTAGCAGTCTGGAACCACCCGACCTTAGGGCGGCGGCTCCAACCCGGGGTATTACGATGTGACAGGTCGCAAACGTGCATTTAACAATGAAATCTTGTGCGACGGGCAGAAAAGTCCCGCTACACAAGCTTCCTTTGTAAAATGCATGCTTGGAAACATTCCTGCACCCTGTGACAGACAGTTCATGGTGGCCTGCCACACAGTGCAGGGTTGTTTTGGTGCACCCATAGGGGAGGGTTGAGGGGAAGAGGGCCCTGCTAGGAGCCACCAAAAACACTTTCTGACAGCCTTTCCATGTCCAAAAGTCTGATATGAATGGGCCTTTGGAAACTGTCATCATAATCCTGACGACAGAGCCAAGCCTGGCTCTGCTTTCATTAGAGGATTATGGTGTTTTCCAAAGCACTGATTGGCTCCTTGAGCTTGTGGGAAGCGCTCCAGACAGTCCCTCCGCCTGATGCCTCCGTCCGCCATATCATAATGTGGCAGGCGGAGATCAATGTCGGTCCAGTCCCTCCGCCTGATGCCTCCGTCCGCCATATCATAATGTGGCAGGCGGAGATCAATGTCGGTCGGTTGTGGTCCACCCAACATCGTAATTGGGCCCAGTATGTGAGCCGATCCCATGGGATAGAGTGCCCAGAAACATAAATTTCTTGGCGGGGGCACATGGCCCCTTCCCTTTTAAAACATTTATCAGCCTTTGGGAAAAGGGGTCCCTGAGGCCTTTTAAAGGCTCGGGAAGGGAGGTTGTGTGGTCCCTTCCCCTTTTGTTCAAGTTTGGCCTTAGGTTGGGCTCCCTGGGGCCTCTACTGTCTCAGAGAGGCCCTAAAATTAAGTAAATTGACCCCAGGAGATGGTGTCCCTGATGACTTTCAAGGCTCAGGTTGGGGGGCTGCATGGCCCGCCTCCCTTTTGTGCCATTCAATATTGGCTCGAAAAGGGGGGCTGTGTGCCTCCTTCTCTCAATTAAACAATGCGGCCCAGGGCTACCCTTATTTCTTTTTTACGTTCTTGCGGAAGTCTAGCAAGATTGCAGTAAAAGATGCGAATTTAAAAAAAAGTTTGACCTGGGGCTAGGGTCCCTCTGAGTTCCCCCCATGGTCCCTAGGGGTGCAAAGTATCCCTGTCCTGCCCCCTTGTATCTTTTTTTCAAGCTTCTGGACAGGGGACTAAGGCTTGTAATGGATGCCAGCAAAAAAAAATCTGATATTGCTGGCAGCCAATCAGAGCACTTACTCCTGCGGGAGGGAATTGACCCTCGGAAAATAAAGCTTCCTGGACCAATCAGAACAATTCCATTTTTAATTGGCTCTCCTGCAAGAGTCTCCTGCGCCTC
Source organism: Lissotriton helveticus (assembly GCF_964261635.1). Lineage (NCBI taxonomy): Eukaryota > Metazoa > Chordata > Amphibia > Caudata > Salamandridae > Lissotriton > Lissotriton helveticus. Next base: position 696,341,752 of record NC_136068.1, read on the forward strand.
CTGTGAACAAACTATCCAGATAAACAATTTTTTTGTATCTTAATTTCTCAAAAACTACTAAACGGATTTACACCAAATCACAAAAAGGACAATCTGTGGACCATGATCTAGTTTCCTGCTTTGGTGTAATTCCATTTAGTAGTTTTTGCTGTAGTACTTCTTAAATATGTCTATGGAAAATGAATGGGGACTTTGCATTTTGAGACCCCCTTTTTTTCTCAGCCCCCGCTTGATAGTGTACCCCAAAACTTTCCATGCACAAACTAATCAAAAAGTAGCACCTTTTATGAAAGTTTTGTGGAGATTCCTTAAATGGGGCTAAAGTTATTAGCAACACAAAAAATGCTTTTCCTATGGAACAGCTGACCTAACTATAACTACCCAACTGAGTAAGAGATATGTTTGTGTGTCTGCGTGTGTGTGGGTGTGTGATATGCATATGGGTTAAGCATTGTAAAGATTTGCTTACTTATAGAAACATACCTTCACAAGATTTGTGTTCTCGATATTCTTATGACAGTATTTTGGCTACACAATATTTTAGCTTTGATAATTTGGTCACTCACCAAATGAATATTAGTACAACCCCTTTTTGACCTATTATTATTAGATATGTCAGTACAAATCTATTTACCTAAAAACACTGACAAATTCATATTATGATTAAGGTGCCCTGTTTCCGTTTTTATGGATTTTTACAGATAAATACTGTAAGGGGGAGGATCCCGGGGTACGGCTCGGGTTACGACACTTACCTATGATTAGGGGAACACCAACACCCGACAATTATCCCTTCGAGAGAGGAACAACCGGAAACAAAGTGCATGGTAGTACATCATGTAGGTCAGTCACACCTACCTCTCGTCTCTTCCCACAGCGAGGTGAGAGGGCGGAGAAAGGCGGAGCTGACCCTGGAACTAGTGGTTTACTAAACAGGGACATTGACCAGGGAGGAGTGTCTTGGACCGGAGGAGGAGTCGGGAGTCAAGCGGAGAGACGAGAGGACTGGAGAAGCGAGAAGAGGAACGAAGCCGGAGTGGAACAAGCCGAAGACGGGAACAGAACCGAAACGGAGGAACAAGCAGACTGCTGGAGTGAAGAGTGGTGGTGTCCACCGGAGGAGGTTGTGGAGGGGCCGCAACTCAGGAGAGTTGCGGTGGGCCGGTGAGTGACTGGGTTCAAGGGGAAGCGCGGGTGGACATTTGAGAGGAGGGTAGATGACTGTTGTGGGGTGGGTAGAAGGGGTTCTTGCTTTGATAACGGGCACAAACTCCCTTTAGTTCAGACGGATATCCCTGCACATTCTTTTGCCTTAATTACGTTCGTTTTCTGAACCCTCCTCACGTGATACTTAGACAGGTTTTTCCCAGCTTCCTTGAGCGTGTAAAAGGCGAAGCATTGGTCTGACAGGAACCAGCTCACCACCTCTAAAATTCCGAGAAACGCTTGGGTGAACACATTACTTTCTAAAACGCTACAGAGAGCACATGATAACACTTGTGACGGTGAAGGTGATGGGTAAAATAACTCTGATGGCCACCATTTTCTCCCTCTCCCTCTCCCTCTATGAGCCTCCGGTAGGAATCAACCGCGATGGACGAGCCAAGGCAAACACCGTTGAGCACCAGTTCGGAGGAGGAAGAAGAGGAGCAGACTCTGTTCAGTTTCCCAACTAAGACAGAAGACTCATGGCATCGCCATCGTCCACAAGAACACCATCCGCGTCTCAACCAGCTCAGATGACAACCTCGCTATCGCCGAACACCTTCACTTCCAGATCCACACCGACCCCAAGACAACACTCAGAGGCACCCTCCTCTACAGGCCACCAGGACCCCGTACAAAATTCAGCGAAGACATCACTGACTTTATCACCCCACACGCCCTCCCTTCGGAAGAATACATTCTACTGGGAGACCTCAATTTCCATCTGGAAAAGAGCAACGACAGTAACACCACCACCCTTCTGGACAATCTCGCCAATCTCGGACTCAAACAACTTGTTAACACCCCCACACACCATGCAGGACACACACTCGACCCTATCTTCACTTCCAGCAAGCATATCTCCTTCACTCATACCACACCCCTCCACTGGACGGACCACAGCTGCATCCACTTCATTTACAATAAGACCTCGGTCCACAACAACCCTCAACCAACTCTGCGAAGAAATTGGAACAAAATCACCATCGACCAGATCTCAACATCGCTTCTTCAAAAACCCCCTGCCTACTCAACGAACCCTAACCAAGCCGCCATCAACATCACACAATGGTTAACCCAAACCGCCGACAAATTAGCACCCTTGAAAAAACATCAAATCAAGCAAGGAAGCAAGAACGCCCCCTGGTTCAACGATGACCTTAAGAAATCCAAGAAGCTCTGTCGTTCCCTTGAGAAAACTTGGAAAACAGACCCAAACACTATCACCCAAGCCGCCTTCAAAAACGCCACCCGCAAACACCACCAACTAATCCGAACAGCCAAGAAATCAGCACTTAAAGACCGACTAGACAACAACGCCCACAACAGCAAGGAACTTTTCAACATCATCAAAGAATTCACCAACCCCACCGCCAGCTCTAACGACATCACCCCCTCTCAAGTCCTCTGCGACTCCCTTGCCTCATTCTTTCATGACAAAATCACCGACATCCATAACAGCTTTGACAACCAACCTGTAAACCAGTCCACTCCACTCACCTCCGAACCGTTACCTCCTCCGAATATCCTTTTCGAATGGAACCCAATCACCACAGAAGAGACCATTCGCCTGATGAACTCCATCCACTCAGGATCCCCTACAGACCCATGTCCCCATCATATCTTCAACAAAGCAGACTCCATTATCGCACCCCATCTCCGAGATGTCATCAACCACTCCCTTAACTCCACCACATTCCCAGAAAGCTGGAAACACGCCGAACTCAGCGCCCTTCTGAAGAAACCCACAGCTGACCCCACCGAACTCAAAAACTACCGCCCCATCTCGCTCCTCCCATTCCCTGCCAAAGTCATTGAGAAAGCCATTAACAATCAGCTCGCCACCTTCCTCGAAACCAACAAATCACTCGACTCCTCACAGTCTGGCTTCCGAGCCAAACACAGCGCCGAGACCGCCCTCATCGCAGCAACAGACGACATTCGAACACTACTGGACAACGGAGACACAGTCGCCCTTATCCTCCTTGACCTCTCCGCAGCCTTCGACACAGTCTGCCATAGCATCCTGATACAACGCCTCAGAAACATCGGAATTCAAGGAAAAGCATTGGACTGGATCATTTCGTTCCTCGCTGGAAGAACTCAGAGAGTCCGCCTCCCCCCTTTTAAGTCAGAGGCCACCGAAGTCATCTACGGCGTCCCGCAAGGATCATCACTCAGTCCCACCCTCTTCAACGTCTACATGAGCCCCCTCGCAACCATCGCACGTCAACACAACCTCAACATCATCTCCTACGCGGATGACACTCAGCTGATCCTCTCACTCACCAAAGACCCAACCACCGCCAAAACCAACCTACACGAAGGGATGAAAGAAGTAGCCGAGTGGATGAAGCACAGCCGTCTGAAACTGAACTCGGACAAAACGTAAGTCCTCATCTTAGGCTCATCCCCTTCCGCCTGGGACGACTCTTGGTGGCCAACGGCCCTAGGAAAAGCCCCCATACCGACGGACCACGCACGGAACCTGGGCATCATCCTGGACTCCTCACTCTCGATGACCAGACAAGTCAACGCCGTCTCATCTTCATGCTTCAACATCCTACGCATGCTCAAAAAGACATTTCACTGGATCCCCACCGAAACAAGAAAAACGGTCACCCACGCACTGGTTACAAGCCGCCTGGACTACGGAAACACCCTTTACGCCGGTTCCACCGCGAAACTACAGAAAAAACTCCAACGCATCCAAAATGCTTCAGCCAGACTCATACTAGACATCCCCCGCACAGACCACATTTCCGCTCACCTGAAAGACCTTCACTGGCTCCCCGTCAACAAGAGAATAACGTTCCGTCTCCTCACCCACGCACACAAAGCCCTATACGAACTTGGACCTGATTGTCTCAACACGCGCCTTTCCTTTTACACCCCCACCCGCCAACTGCGTTCGTCCAACCAAGCCCTCGCCGCTGTTCCGCGCATCAACAAAGCCACCATGGGAGGAAGATCCTTCTCCTACTTAGCGGCCAAGACCTGGAATTCCCTTCCCATCCACCTCCGCCTCACTCAAAACCACCTAGCCTTCAGAAAACAACTTAAAACATGGATATTCGATAAGTAAACCTCCCCCCCCCCTTCCTCAAGCGCCTTGAGACCCTATGGGTATGTAGTGCGCTATATAAATTCTAACTTGACTTGACTTGACTTGACTCATTATCCGAAGGAGGAAGAGAGACCATCCCTGTAGTAAAACCAAAGAGCATCCTGCCTGGCAATAAAACTCTATCACTTGGAAAGTATATTCAGCCTCCACGTCTGTATATACGACCTGCCCTCCCACAAATACAGACAGAAAACAATGTGTTTTCAGTCTGCATTTATCTTTAAAAGTGGGTACATACAGACATTTGTGCTGCTTTTTAGTGACTCTCCGTGGTATCTTTCATGCATTATAGCCCAACTGCTGAGCAAATGGGCAGCAAGGGAAATTAAAAAACAGGAGGAAATTTCTTTAAATAACGGCGTGTGTCAATATACATTTGTGGTATAATGCTAGTATTTACCAGTGGATGTATTGTTATGTAATATTTGGTAGCTTAAATAGCAAGAACAAGACAGACATCAAGGTATTTGTGCGCGTCAGTCAGTTAAATATATATGGAAAAGTACAGTTTTACACCTTCATTTATATGCAGAACCCAAAATAAATATAGATAAATACAAATAAAATGGCCCAAAAAAAATATGGATAAATACAGACTGAAATGTTCCAAAAATAAATACCATAACACCAGGAGCCCTAATTATGATTAGACCTACAGTGGCACAGGTGCAATATCCTTGAATTTATTACATTTAAAAAAGTAAAAAGTCCACAAGAGTTCTTCAAGAATAGCATTCCTACTCTAAATGATTATTCAATCATCAAAATTCCACTTTTCTTTATTTATAATACAATTTCTATCATTTTCATCTTTTTGCATTGCGAGTCTTTCAAATCCTTCATCTCATCATAAATTTAAACCTTTATGTTCTCCATCTCTTCCATTTTAACATCACATCTTTTCCTTTTATTTGATAATGTTGTTGATACACTCTTTACACACACCCACAATTTGAATCCCATTTAAAGAAAATTACCTGAAGACATTTTTACAAAAGAATGAGCCCAATTAAATATAAAGAAATAATTATTAATTGGTTAATATTTTCCTAAGAAAAGCCCCCCATACTATCAAAACATTCACAAACCTTCACAAAACCCTTTCCAACCTGAATGAACCACACACCAACTGATTCCCATAACACGCTTTCTTCAAGAGCCTTTGCCTCATGCAAAATATTAGATTATTTAATTATTTACTTATTTAAGAGTCTTATATAGCTCTGGTCAGATCCGAAGGTATCAGAGCGAGTTACAACATTTATTCATGATGCAATTATTTCAATAAGTAGCATTTTCTCGTGTCAAATCATGTTAAGGCTTGAAGGGGCTCATAGGAGTGAATCAAAAGGCGGGCAATATACATGCCTTCTTGTTGAAGTGTCTATATTCCTCGCCCGGTGAGATTCCTGTGACAGAGGAGCTCTGTCTCGTTGGGTGGAAGCTATCAATTGGGAACAGTTCGGTTGAAGAAGGGGTCTTAGAACTGGTTTTTTAAGTTTATGAAGGAGGGGTTAGTCCTGATATGGACTGGGATGGAGTTCCAAATTTTAGGCGCATTTCCAGAGAAGGAGCGTGATAAGGTTTTTGTTTGTGAGTTTTGGGAGGAGTAGTGTGTTAGTGCTCCTGAGATTCCTTGTCTGGCCTACCTTTTTGAGTTTGGAAGACAGGTGGGCAGGTTTACCTGTGTGAAGAGCTTTGTGTGTGAGACATGCAGTTCGGAAGTTGGAACGCTCTTCAATTGGGAGCGATTTTAGTTCTTCTTAGAGAGGGAGAGATGTGGTTGTATTTCTTCACTTCGGTCACCATACTGGCAGCTGCATTTAGAATTGTTCTGACAGGAGCTAAGTGAGACTTTCCGGTGCCTGTGAGGGTTGCATTACCGTGGTCCAATCTGGACAGAACCAACGATTTTGTGGCCTGTTTAAGGACTTTGGGAGGGATGAAGGGTTTGATTCCAATGTTGTCATTGAAAAGCTTGCTATAATCAGTAATGAAAGTGCAACATTGTTGGACCCTCACAGGTGACAGACTCCTTCTTCTTTTGCAAGACTAATATTGAACGCAAAGCAGTCCTGCATAATTATTGCATGCACAGTAATAAGCTCCTAATTAATTGTAGTTGGCGCTCCAACAGTGATAGAGGTCAAGCGATCCACCAAAGTAGACAACTTCCTAATTTTCACATCAATCTAAGCCACACGAATAGGATGAACAAAAAAAACACCAAAACCATCCATCAGTACTTCTACTAAACCACTCTTTCCCAAAGATATTTTATTGTTTTTACAATTCAAAATATAATAGACCTATACTTAGATCTGTTAAGATCCATATCACCCCTTTCATCTCTTCTCATTAATAAGGTACATACATGGAAAGAGCAAAGCAAGATAGCTGTTTCCCACCCAATTGCATGGAAGGTTAAAATAGGCAGTACTACCACAAGCAGAAAAAAATCCTTTCAATATTGGTTCTTCACATATCAGAAGCACATCATCAATTACATAACTCAAATTACACATATTCTTACCAACAAGTTTAACTTACTCAGCACTCTGATATCCCTCACACACCATATATGTTACTCCTTTCTTTTCTTGTTCCACTCTCAGCCTAGGATGCCTTCTTGAATATCTGAATTTCTATTTAGACTCTTCTTCTAATTCTGTCTCTCGTTTATTTCCAATTTCTGCTAATTCTCACCTTTTTCTCATTATACACTGTTATAAAATCACATTCCACCTCACTCACTGTGCAACACAATTGTTGTTGGTCATATAAGGATTGGGTTAGAATGCATATTGGATATTAAATTAGTGTATTCTTCTAATATGTTTAGATATGCAGGAGACCAACCAATACCTCAATCCCCTCTAGGAGGAGACAACGCTTTACCTAAAAGTGTCTTTAATAGCACTGTTATCCCCTTTCCAGGGGATAACCGTGCCCAGAAAGTCCTCTGCTGCAGGGGGATCCTATATATTGTTTAATTAATAAATGTAGCTTTCAAAGGAGTACAAATTAGTTCACCCTATCCATCATGTGCACGTCTTTTAAAATGTTTAAATGTAACTATTTTTGTATATTCGTGTATATCATGTTTAGGGTTCGGGTAAAATTTATAACAAATTTGGCCTTTGTTCTCGCGGTTTGTAAATGTCGCCAGAACTCCTCCTTGGCAATAAAGGCCACCTCGTCCTCTCGCTCTATATATGTACAAAAATTCCCACAATATTTTTGTAAGTTCACCAACGTTATCTGAGCCCCCATATGGGCCCCGTAAAAATATCTTCTAGAAACGCCACTGTTTTTTTAAGTAGGCCCTGCGCCTGTGTGATTTCAGAATGCTTTTTATCAGGTCTGCGTTATGCTCTGTTTAGCTGCTGTCACCCTCAGCCTGGAACAGCAGGTGGTGCCATTGGGCAGGAAGAGGGAGCCTGGGCGGCTGCTACAGAGCGGCTGCTTTCGGCTCCTTCCCTGCTTCCCCGTCAGTAGCTCTCGGAGGACGGTGTTCAGCACCACGGACAGCAGCAGTTTGCTTCACCGCAGCATCTCCGCTCCTCTGCGCCTAGACTGACACACAGACCTCTTGACAGTAAGTCAACGCCGAGAATGTGTCTGCTTATTTTTGTCTTCATTTATTTATCTTGTTGGCCTCGTGAACAGAAGCAGCGTCCAAAGCGGCGCATAGGACTTTTCCACTGCATGGTGACATAAAATATGTTCATGGGAGAGGGGCGCCGAGAGTTAGGGTCCCCCGGCCGCATCCCGTCTTCCGAGGCCCCTTTAAACGTTGACGAAAGTGAGATGGCTTGTGACGCGAGGGTGTGGCGGTCGCAGGCACATTTTGTTGTATTTTTCTGTATGCTACTTCTAACTCGCGCAGTGGCCTATCTTTACATCACAGCGGGGACGCATGCATTTGTAGATGTTCACCTTTGTGTGAATAGCCTTGCTTTCTGGGCACGGTTACATGCCCTCTAGTTAATATTTGGGAGAAAACGCTCCGTGATGAGCTGTCGGGGTGGGAAGAGGAGGCAGTGGCGTAACGCAGAATGCCCCCCCCCCCCATACCCCCTTCCGCAGAATGTGATGCGGGGCTGGTCGTCTCCAATATCTCCCAAATATTAATAGGCTTTTAGCTCAGTGGGGGCCCCCTGAAGGGTTTGGGGCTCGCTAAAACGTAGAGGGGCCCCTGCACCGCAGGGGCTTGTGTTACGCCCCTGAGATGAGGGCGGTTTTCAGTGGGGTTTGGCGAACACATAAGACACCAAATAACGATCGGGTGTGTGGTTTGTTCATTGCATTTTATGCTATATATATGTTTGTATATATTTTATTGTGTTGCACAGTGATTTTTGCTTATTGCAATGTGTGTTGTGCATTGCTGTAGTGTATTAAATGTTCTTGTGTAGTGCTTTGTATTTTCCATACGTTATGGTACCGAGTGGTCCGCTCTGTTGTATCGTAATGTGTATTCAATTGAAATGTAATTTATATAGCGCTTACTACCCCTGAAGCAGCGTGGCGTATTGCTGTATACATTGAATTGCACCGTGTGGTGCTTGGCAATTAATTAAATTGTGCAGCATATTATATTTATGGCTTTACATTATATATGCGCATTGTTTTACAGTCTATCGTGAACTGTATTTCCTATATTATCACGATGGGGATAGTATATAGAACATTCAATAGCGGAGGTGTATTTTAGTTGGTCCCTTAAAAAATATTACACTCTGCGCTTCACGACCATTGTGTTATTAATCCATTTGATAACATATGACGCCTTTTGCTTCGCACGTAGTGCCATCGCAGAGCACGGCGTGCGCTACATTAATACTCTGGAAGTACAGATTTTATGAACATTGCTGACTTGATGAGGTCTGCGTTTAAGGGCCGGGTGAGCTGCTGACCGATCAGGCGGTCTTGCCGACAGTCCAGTATATGGTCCGGCTGAGTAGGGGAGGTTGCAACATTACCTTGGAGGGGTACCTCCCAAACCTGGCATGCTCAGCACAATAGACATGTCGTGACTGTGGTTAATAGCAGGTTTCATACGTATTCCCCTCTAATCTTATGCCTGCCGCTGCTGAATGTTTCCAGGTTGTTTTTGGGTGCTGAGTGGTCACGGTCTGCTTCCTCGCCTGGGTTATTTTCGAACATAGACCCGGCTGCACTGAGTCGAGCAGGCATGTTCGGCTGCGCATTAGCATGCAGCGCGAGCGGCGCTCGCGCCTCTGAGATCCGGCCGATGCCCCCGGGGCGGCAAGTGATTGACACGTACAATTGAATCGGACAGGGGCGCGCGCGAGGGAGGGCTATGGTCGCCGGCCTGCTCCCTCCCCTGCTCACCGATGTGTGCCTTGGCCTTTGTGTTTTCTGTAGGTCTGGAAAGCGAGGTGCCAGGATGGTGAAGCTGGGGAGCAATCTGAGCGACAAGAACTGCAAGCCGTCTTCAGTGGAGGATGGCTTCCAGACCGTGCCCCTCATCACCCCCCTGGATGTAAACCACCTGCAGTTCCCGGCCCCGGAGAAGGTAAACAATGGAGCACGCATGAGAGGCCTCTGGAGCTGAAGACAGACAGGAGACACACGGATAAAGATGCAAGCACACGCGTGTGACAAAAGTAGACTAGACACACGGACAAAGATAGACACAGGGACAAGCACACATGCACAACCAGAAAGAATACACCAATACAGAGACGCTACTCAAACAGGCCCACACACACGTGCGCACACACAAATAAAGTAACACAAACATATGCACGTACACAAAAATACACCCACACATTCACCAGCACACAAAGCTGTATATATATTCCGACTAACAGTGCCCCTCTCTCTCGCTCTCATGCACACAACACAAACACAGAACAAACAAAGAGCAACACACACAAACGTGCATAACACAAAACAAGACAGTCAGGCACACACAGCAAAGTATGCAGTTGTATATATATTCAATACTGACAGTGCCTCTCTCTCTCTCTCTCATGCACACAACACAACACAAACACACGAACAAACAAAGAGAAACACACAAAAACGTGCATAACACAAATCAAGATAGCCAGCCACACACAAAGACCAGGACTCCCTTTCGCTGCACACGCAGATACCGACACAGGCCCGTTATTATTATGTATGTAGCTATTGGTAACTTCATTTGATTGCAAAACGCTTATTATAGTGGACTGCGAGGCGTGGTGTTGCGGTGATGATCTGGTTGTGTTATTCCCGTTCTTTTACCTACCAGGAGATGGAAACAGGGTGAATTTGAACCCCGCTAGAGCCTCATCACGGTGGGGGGTTTCTCTTTGTGGTGTTACACCCAGGCCTTAGCACTCCTTTGTTGCAGATTAACAGTCAGCCGACCTAGGCGTTAAGCTACAACGAACCAGGCGTCTTAGCTCAACAACGCCTCTCTGATCTCGGCTGCCCTTTGTTCTGCACTGAGACTGTATTTTCCTGGGCGCTGACATCAGCTGCAGGTTAACTAAGCGAATGGCAACAAACAATGTTAAAATCGACCGTGCTCCCCGGAGCACCCCCGCAGCATGCAGAGTGGAGACCCTCCTCTCTTCCTGTCCCGTGGCCCGGAAGTGGGTGCAGCCTCCCTCCGTCCATTCAGCCCCCAGCTTCCCTCTGCTGAGTCTGTGAGGAGGAGCAATACAGATCCAAGTTGGTCCAATCAGCTGCCAGCACTTTGTTGATCCAGATCACCCCAAGCACATTTGGCGATAGATGTGAACATCTCCGATTTATGCCAGACTTTTTATGACGTATTTGGAAAGATTTGCTCGGGAGCCAATGTGGAGATGCCAGAGGAGCACCTGCAGCCCTCAACGTTTTGAACAGGTGCAGCTCCGAGGCTGGGACTGTACCCATCCTGATGCACGTGCATTCAAAACCTTTCCGAAGAGGTGCACACCTATGTGCTGTCTAGAGAGTAGTTACCTAGGCTGTGGTGAGGCTGTTCCAAATAATATTGACCTACTAGGTTACTGCAATTTCTCAATATGTGGATAAACAAAGAAACAAAACAGGCCTCAGAGTGACTGCAGCAGGATTTTCATGGTGCTGACATGGATTATCACCTAAGTGAGAGTGGTGTCAGAGTTTGCATATTCACTCACTTATCCACCTGTACATTCAGTGAGTTAAGAACCTGGTCCAGTGCTTAAAATCAGCCAGTGGATTCCAGTGCTCAGCACCTGCACTTTATTGTCATCACTGGCACTTGTGAAAGCCTGCCACATGGTGGAAGTGTTTGTCTTTTTTTCCCCGGGGAACCCGACAACTGATGTTTAATAATTAATTATCCATTAAAATACCCAAAACCTGCCACCCTAAGCTATAAAGATATCTAGGAATGCAACTATTAGTCATTTTAATGTATATTTAAGGTCTGAATTGTAACGCTTGTATGATTGTGATAGCTAGTAGTGGTAGTACTGTTATTGGCAGCACTTGTGGGAGCAATAGGTGGTGCAAGCTGCAGTGGCCTCCTAACAAGAACCCTGGCACTTCTGTTTCCACAAAGTAAGCACTGCCCGGCCAGTCAAAAGCTTTTATTGAGCCCTGGTCAAAACTAGTTGTAGAGCTCTGACTCAGCGACCCTGGTTTCAGTCACAGCTTCCTAGCCTGTCCAAAATGTGTGACCCAGGACAATTACTAATCTTACCCTCTGCTTCCTTTTCAGTTATCATCACATTTAAAAGCAACTCGAAATAATTGAGTTCAGGAAGTGCAGTGTATAAAAACCTCTCTTGTATATGGTTTAATAGACCATAATTTTGCTAGCTCTAGGACAGCAGTAGAGGTCTTGTACAGGAGGCACAAGATAATGACTTGCCTCTTTGGTCACTACTAAAATCTCACTTGGGGTAGAAGCGGGAGAGAATGTGACATTCAACCCAAATATGAAATGCACAATGTCTTACAAGGAAACCCGATTTCAATCCCAGCTCCCAAGCTTGACTAAACAGCCTTAGGGAATTACTTTTCTCCTCTGTGTCTTCTTTTTCATGATCGCCACGTTTGGGAGCACCATGAAATAGTTCAGGGTCCACACTGTACAACACCCTCTCGTGTGTATGGTTTAATAGACCATAACGATGCTCCATCTATAAAAAATAAAAGGCTTATATGGGAGGAAACAAGACAACTGACCTACCTCTTTAGTCATTAATAAAATTGTTATAGCAGAAAGGGTTCACTAATTTCAATAAAGGATGCTCAGAGAAGTGATATAATCTAAGGTGGTGGTGCTAAAGTGAAATAATACAAAAGACACTTTTTTTAATCTAAAAATGTGTATATCAGCTAATAATAAAGTGGTAATTACAGACATTTGATGAATAAGAGGATGCCATTTAGAGTCAAGAGCTGTTTCCTTAAGCTTCCACATCTCTGCCTTTACAGACAGGATGAAACACAGATGGGGCTGAGGAGAATTATGGGACCAGGTGATCACCGCCTCACTACCATTGCCCTATTGATGCTTTGCAGTGAGGCATGGGATGCCTTCGTGTTGGGAATGTAGTTTGCAGCCTCAAGCTCTATACACTCCTGCTGACCACACCCAGTCATTTGAGAGTACGGTTTGGCACCATGGGTATGGTCTGTTTCATAGTACAGCCTTCAATTACAAAGACTCACCCTGGGAATTATGATGCATACTGACAACCTGGCCAATAGACCAATACTAGGCCTGCGCCATCTCCCATGCCCCCTTCTGTGACTGGTGAAGATGCCCTATGAAGCAGGGATTGTGCCACAATATTTGATGTGAGATACCTGTGTTCCTGGGGAAGACAGCAGAGCCTAAAGAGGCAAATCTGAAGCACCAAAACATGTTGATGGAAAATAAATAGGACCCCTTGCTCAGTCAATCTGCTCTTGATAATGTGGTAGCAAGGCCACAGTTGAACAATTTCTAGCTTCCCCAAATCACATTTTAATATAGGTGTGGCAGTTTAGCAAAACGAGTGCATAAATGTACAAATAATTGACATAGTCTCATCCAAACTAGTGAAGCCATAACTAGGAAACTGTACCACCAGTGGACACTAGGATTCTTGAATGTTTCCCAGTGCATGATATGGAATCCTCTGATAAAGCATACCACATTAGGTAGGTGAGCATTCATCATCAGGCATCCGTACATGAATGTATGGCAAATCTATAACAGGTTTGGGTGTTTCTTGCAGGAGTCTTGTACTTCCTCTTTCTTTATGTCCATTTACAAAAATGATGCAACAGTCCTTTAACACCTCTCACTCACTCTTCTCTGCGTTAGTTACCTATGTTATACCTATCTTGAATGTGTGAAAGAATCATGTGGTGTTCTTTCTGCCGCTGCTACCAGTCCATAACTTAATGTTGGCGGTGTTAGCCAAGGTGGTGCTGTGTATTTTCTACCTTTATTGTGTTGTGAAGTTCAGTATAACACTTTCCATTCTACATTAGAAAAAAAATTCACATTGACAATGCTTGTTTGAATGCATAATGCGAGTGAAATAGTGAATCCTCACAAAATATGTGAGCAGACTTTGCTTTTGAATTTATACGTGAAACAAACAGTTTTAGAAATGGAGTACGCAAATTTGCAAAATTTTAAAACCGAGCTTACAAGTGGCTCCCTGACATCTATAACTCAACAGACAATTTTGATATATTAGCCAACATCTCTTTGCATGCCAGGGTTTTGATCCCATAATTAAACTGTTAAAAGCAAAACTACAAACCCCTCAATGCAACATGCTGTCGCTAAAATTACTACATGTTGGTAATCTATGTCATGGTGCCAAAGCGCAGTTGTAAAATGCAAAAAAGACACATTCAGTTAATTTAGTTGCTACTTTTTTGCCTTTTTCTTGTGGGCAATCACAGGATAAATAGCGTTGGGACGCAAATGCCAGATTCTCCTGCTAATGCACTAACATTAGCATTTCTTGGGAGCCAGCTTACTGAAAGGACATATGTACCAGAACAATGTGATCATCAGCAAGGGACCTGTGTCTAAAGACATGGACAAGAAGAAAATAAGAAAAGTAATGACCTTTCACCCCCTCTTCTCCAGCCCATTCTCAGGGGTTTGTGTGATTTAGGTGGTGCGCTCACGACACCTCTCTGATACACCCTGTCTCAACAAGTGCAGCACCGACTGCAGATGCTGCCCCGCGAGGGCCGCCAGTGCAGGGGAGCTACGAGATCCTCACACACACATGGAATTCACTAATATTTGCTTAAGTGCATCTGTCCCGAATTTGCTCCATTGCAAATCTTTGAAAACGAAGCATAAGACAGATGGAGTAAGTCTGCAATGCCCCGGGTTACCTCCTGGTTTACTCTACATAAATTATTTATGAATCATCCTCATTGTGCGTTTGAGTGTGAAGTTCTCTGCAGGGCTTTGTGTTTTTGTGCTGCATTTAGCTATGCCTCTTTTCTGGCTTCCCCAATGTTTTCCTCCAGTGAACTCAGCATACTGCAAGTCCATAGGAGGCACTTGATATTTGAACAATAAATGTTCGACAACAGGGTCTAGCGCACTTTAAATGAGTCACACTCAAAGTTTTTCCCAGTCCGAGTGAGGGTGGCTACTCCTGCCTCATATCAGTATGTGGGAGCTCTGGCTGTGCTGGTAATAGTTTGAGTTTGTGGTAGAAACATTTTACTTCCTTTCCTTCTGGAAACTGTATACTGGTTCTTCCTTTTGTAAATTAATTCTCTGGCCCATAACTGGCGTCTTTTGCCTATCCTCATATCTGGTATGTGTATGAGTAGTAGGTGTTTGAGCCACTAAATGGTGGCTGTCTATAAGGACTCTGTGTGCATGACTGCACAATGCAGTGGTCTCTATGAGATGTCCTTTGTCCATCTGTGGACATCAAATAATGCTCATTGCTATTGCTCATGCACCAACCTCCAAAACTAGTTACACTTTTGGTGGCAGGAGGTTTCTCATTCCTTCCATTTTTCAGAGTAGGTTCCCCAATTCAAGTGAAACTCACTTCTCCTTACGTTCCCTCTGATTGGCTGTTGACTAGCATCAGTTGTTCTCTGGCTGTACCATTCTGACTCAAACACACATCCTGGCCATGGCCAGCTCAAAGCGGCTCACGTGTGACTGACAGCACCCAAAGCCATTGAAATACAAGGACGAAGGGATACGATGACTTCCTTTTTACTGGGAGAAGACTTCACATTTCGAACAAAGCTGCGTTTTGGTTGGTCTTGACTTCCCACCTGTGCCTTAAAGGTGGGATACACCCTAGGCATCTGGACTTCATACTTTGCAAGGGCATTGAGAAGCCTTTGCACATCATTGTAGAGCAGAGGTTTGTATGCCACATAACTTTTGCTGGAGATTGTCATCCCTCAGGCAGGAGCAAAGCATGCATACCCAAAGTCTATTGCTGATGTGGCTAAGTTTGCAGAAGAGGTGTTTGCCTGACCTGTAAGGAGAGGAAAGCTCATATGATGTATCAATCTGCATTCTGGATGCCACAACAAACCAAGCAGTGGAAGACAACAATATCTTAAGACTTGATGGGAATTCTAATGTTGCTCGCCTCAACTTCTCACCTGTTTGTCTGAATCTGCGGCTTGGATGAATAACAACTATCTCAAGCGTAACGCAGTCAAGATGGAGGAGGTCTTTATCCACCCCCTCCCCACCAGTCTGGTCTGCTGCCTGTGCCCTTCTATTTCATCTGGAGTTAAAAACCTCAGTGTTTATTTTAAGAGCAATCCCTCTTTCAAACTCCGCTTTAAGAGGTGTTTTTTTACCAAACAATTGAGGAAGGGTACTACCATTTCGCCATCGGGACACTCATTGTATTGTGATTCATTCTGCTGTAAAGTTCAGATTAGCCTATGCTAACACCTTATATCTGGGCCTGCCAGCGTCCGCAGTTCATTTGCTACAAATGGTCTAGAATGCATCAGCAAGACACCTGCTCAATCACATCACTCTGCTTCAATTTAAGACCATCTAAAAGTTTAGTCTAAGTCCCCATCCATAAGCAGGCTCTGTTTGGGCCCAAGAGGGGGGCAGCACAGACCACAGACTCGCTTGTTGGTGTGGAAAAGGCCACTTTATTGGAAACAGGTGCACCTTACACATTTAAGAACCCTCGGCCTCTGCCGTACAAAACTATACCTCACTAAATAATATCCTCCTACCCTTCCCCCACCCCCTCCCCTAAACATGTTCCCCCTGCAACAATTATAACCATAACTTGCCATTTCCTAACTTTCTTCACCTACCTAACTATGTAAACTTCTTATATTCCTACATAACTGTAACTATACATTGTTGTACCACCAATTGACCTAGGAAAAGCACCCCCCCAAAAACAACTTGCAACACACCAGCACCTGCTCCGGCGACAACCCGATACAAGTTTACCCCGCCGATGCACCTGTTCACAAGGAAATCCACCTAGAAGACTAGAAGAAAAAAGGAAAGTGAAACAACAATTGGAGCCCCAAAAACAGTAAGAACAAACTTAACCTAGGGAGGGCGGGCGGGACAAAACCAAACCGCTCTACCCCTCCCAGCCGGCTGTTGTGTCACAAACCACCAAAATGGTGGCTCCGACATGAGATGGCCGGCTATATAGGCTGTAGCCCAAAACCAGCCCAACCCCAGCCCAAGGAAGCCCAGGGAGATCCTAAAAGAGCCCAACCAGCCCAATGGGCCTGTCTGCCCGGCCCCAAACCCCCAGGGGTGGCAGCCCTCCCATTGGTCGGCCGCCCCACCAAAGCCCTATTAAGAACCTCTATACTTGTAGTAAAGTACATGGTCCTGAGACTATTAAACATTTGTTCCTGCGCAACCTTCTGGAGCACCCCTTCCACTCTGCCAATGTCTCCTTGTGCTGCAGTCTCAAAATAATAAAAACTCCAAATGGGGGCTGTTAATTTGCTTTTAGAGTGGCCTTATATTGCAATGCTCTTTCACTAGAGCTACGATCCATTTCTTATTAAGGTACGTTTGAAAAGCTAAAAAAACCTGACTTTTCAAGATTTAATGTCTGACTTTGTCTTGTCCTCAAATTAGCACCAGGTTGCTTGAGGGCATTTGTGTGCTTCAGAAACACAACTTTAGAACTGCGGAGAGACTTTCCCTTTACATCTCTGGTGATTTTAAAACATCTACAACAAGAGAGCTGTAGATCTTTTCTTCACACTACTACTATCAAAGTTGTCACATATTGGCTGTAGCCATACTAGTGTTTCCAGAAATGTTTCTGCCAGTTCTCTAGTGTGGTTGATTCCTGACATATCACTGGTTGACTTCATGGCTTGAACCCCAACCCTAAAGTCCAGTATCCAGTTGAAACTGGTGAAACTTTGGAGCTCTGTGAGTGTCCCGGCTCCATGGTTCCCCCAACAAAAAGTCTTGACTCCATCCTTCTACGTTTGGGCTACAGCTCCCTAAACTTTGACACCACACAGGATATCACAGTAAATCCTTACACACGATTACATCTTCCCATAATCAAGAACATTGAGACCATTGGGGCTTTAAATTGGTATCAAACTGAACTCTGTGCTAACTGGACATAGACTTCAGGATGGTCCGTAGCTACTTGTAACTTTTCTATGAGACTTCAGGCACCTTAAAAATGACAATTTCCTTGGCTGGAATGGGATCCTTATAGATTGGATGGTGGGTTTTTAGGTGAATAAATTGTTGGATTTTAATTTTTACTCGAAAGTTAACAGTGGGCGCTTCATCCAACTGAGTTGTCCAGACGAGGATCAGATCTTCAACGTTGAACTTATTACCTGCTATATAATGTGTTATGTTGTATCTGAGATGGGGCGTAGCTTGGTCAGTACGATTGGGGGGGGGGGGGGTGAATCTCAGATTTTCCAATCATGCTGCCATATAATGCTAAAATACATTATACGACAAGCAGGACACACGAGACGGGCTTAAGGGGTAGTGGAAAGAGAGAGGAAAGTGGATTGGTAGGAGTCCTTAATGAGAGAAAACACACTAGTTTGTAAAATAACCAACATTTTTGAGGACTTCTAAAATAGAGAGAGGGAGAGATTGTGTGTGCGTTTTTGTCTGCCTGTATGTAAACATCCGACAGACACCTCATCATACCCAACTGAAAGTGCCTGTACCCAACTACTTACCAGAAAATACATTTATGGGGAGGTGAAACACCCCAAACGCCCCCCCCCCCGGAAGCTGCGCCCCCTGTATCCGAGATACCTATCCCTTAGAGTGAGCCTCGACCTCTTCAATTCAGGATCCATTAAAGTCAAGTGCTGAAAGGTAGGAACTTGCTATTCAATTGGTCTGAATAGTATTAATGGCCCTGATACACCAGTACCACACAGCAGTGATCACACAGCACATTGCCTAGATAACCACTGACATTACCGAAAGTCCTCGCCGGGGGAGGATTGGGGCGAGGCAGGGCTTTAAGTGGGATGATAAAACTGGAGGGTCTCTCAAATTGGCGTGGCTAATGTAATTAAGGGCGTGGCTTAAAAACACTCCAACTAAAAAACCTGTGCTTAGCATAGTGTGTCGCCAGACTTGTATTTTGCTGTTTCTGTCATTGCATCGAGATATATGATACCCCAAGTAACATCATACCTACAAGAAATCAGGACTATTGGCTTTGTCAATGGTTTTTAGCTGCATTAGATAAATAAGCATCAACTATGGTTTGTTGCATATAATATTGAAAAAGCTTTCAAATCCTGGTGACACCACGACAATGTTGCTGCTCTCGAGTTTCAAAAAGAGAAGGGAAATCCAGGGAGAAAATGACTCTCTTTAAAGGATTTCCCTTCCCCTACAAACGCTCACCTGACATGACGTCATGTCGTAACTGCTCCACTAGTGAGAAGTGAGCATGTGCGCATGATGTGCCTGCTGTCCGGAAAAAAACGGACTGCAGTTACAGCAGGCACAAAACAGAGCCTGAAAGAGACCCGTTTCGAGGCCCCCTTTAAAAAACTGCTGGTGCTCAGACCCGGTGAGACCCGTCCCACTTAAAGCCCTGGGGGGAGGGATTGTTTGATGAACAGGCAACGTTCGTCTTTTAAAATGTTTTTACAGGTCATCAGTAGACCGCTTTTAAGTCATATTAAAATGATGTAAAACCTAGCGCTGTTAAAGATGGCTTGTTGGCACAGCAGGTATGAAGGAGAGGCCTCGCCCCTTCGTCTGGCCCACTTTGTTATTCTGCGATTTGTTACTGGCATCAATAACTCTCTATCCCGTATGTTCGATTTATGTTGAGCTATTTCAATACATTCTTGCTCCTCACATCTGTCAAGCAATTTAAATGCTAATATCAGGAAGCTAATCTCACTCGCCAGCAAAGAGTTATTTTCTGTGTGGAATCATTGCAGTGGACAAAATGGCGGGCATTTCCATTCCCATTTGGGGACCGGATAGCTGTGGGGATTACACTCTGTCCTTTTGTAGTAACTGACAAGTACCTCTATTAGTTTTACTGGCGGCAGAATAACCTCGAAGTAAATGGGAAATAACACTCGGTGCTTTTGTGGAATGAAAGCTGAGTGCCCTACAAAGAGGAGATTTAATATATCAGAACGAGCACATTCGCACTGTGGAAAGAAAATACAGATGACATGTTGTTACAAGAGTGTGTGACACATTGCTTCACTCTGTGGCCCTTGTGCAGATGAGCACCGGAAACCTTAACGTTACGAGATGAT
Organism: Lissotriton helveticus; assembly: GCF_964261635.1. Lineage (NCBI taxonomy): Eukaryota > Metazoa > Chordata > Amphibia > Caudata > Salamandridae > Lissotriton > Lissotriton helveticus. The sequence goes on from NC_136068.1 coordinate 696,361,820, forward strand.
AAGTCTGAATTGAGTGCATTATTCTTCTAAGTAGAAAAATTGCATCTTTGTTTTGTTTCTTCCAAAGTTCTATATAGGGCCTTCTTGACCCGAAGGTTTCAGAGCACTTTACATAAGCACCTGTTGCGTTATAGACGGGGACATTCATATTTTGATTGGCAAAGGAAAATTAAGGGACTTAGGGCCATGTTATCAAGAAAGGGCGATACATTATCGCCGCTTTTATCGGCAGGAAGCTGCCGCTAAAGCGGCGATAATGGGCTTGATAATATGCCCTTGTGAATTCCCATAGAAGCCCAGGTTAACACCAGAACCTGGGCTTCTATGGGAATTCACAAGACCATATTATCAAGCCCATTATCGCCGCTTTAGCCGCAGTTTCCTGCCGATAAAAGAAGCGATAATGTATCGCCCTTTCTTGATAATATGGCCCTTATTTACAAGCCCATTGCGCAACTGGAACGTCACTTTTCCCCCATTTTAAATGCGACGAACCAGTTGCGGAAGGGGCTTGCAAATAAGCCCCTAAGGGGCAGATTTACAAGACCCTTGCGCCTTCTTTCGTAGCCATTGCATCACTTTTTTTGACGCAATGGCGGCGTAAATAATGTGGCCAATTTACACCGTGACGCATCTAGGGACATGCGTCACGTAAAGCCCTGTGTCACATTATATCTGCGCCAAGTATAATGTATGCAGGCTGGGCGTTCCCACATAAAAAGCCATGTAGAAATGACGCAGTGAAATTTACAACATTTCACTGCGTCACTCTACACCTTCACTGCATCAAAATCCGTTCGCCTGCTCAGACCAGGCGAAGGAATGAAGCATGGCTTTTTGTATGGGACTCATCTATTTGTTGGGGCACATTGCTGGAGTTGCGTCACTTTCATGAGCAACTCCAGCAATACGTCACTTTTGTGCCAACGGATACATCAGTATTTCTGACGCATCAGTTAATCCTTGCACCATGGAGCACTGTATTGTAAATACAGTTGGTGGTGCAAGGACATTTGCCACTGGCGCAAGGAAACTGACGCATCTATGCAGATGCGTCAGTTCCTTGTAAATCTGCCTCTTAGTGTCTCAGGATGTTCAGCGTCTTGCAGAGATTTGAACCCGGTTCCCCAGCCTCGAGGTCGACCCTTCTAGCCTTAAGGCCACATCCGTCTTCTGCATTGACCCAGCTACATTGCTGCATCTTCTTCCATCACCTACAAATCTTGCTGCAGTCAGTTCTTATTACCGAGAGATTGTTTCACACACTTAGAGTTGGTTGTTTCACTGGATCTTTAGAATTCATTGGCGTGCAAACTACCAGTCACTATCAACTACTGTCAACTTTTATTTAAAGGTGCAACATAGTATGTGGCAAAGGCGATAACATTTAGTACATAAACAGGTACGACGGGCAATACTTTGTCTTTGGTAATGCATTCCGGTAATTTTTTTGAGGCCAGATGTAAAAGAAGACTTATGATCCAGGAAGCTGTTAATAGACCAGAAATGTCTGTCCCAGAAGTTATTATTTCTGTTATACGCTGTCATAACATACTAAATGTGAACACTTTTAAATGGGGTTCTTAAAAGCTTAAAACTGTGGGGCTTATTTATGAGCCCCTGGTGCCGTCGGTGGGTCACGTTGCATGACGCACCGGCGGCGCAATCTGCTGAATGATATTTACAAGCACACGTAAAGCCACCCTGCGTAGCATTACATTTACTTGTAATTATTGCCCCTTTTTTACGCAACACTTTGCATGTTATGGGTGTGACACGGGTGTCGCTGTGGGTGTTTCCATGCAACACCCATGTACACTGATGCATTTCCAGATTTATGATCAATCGTAAACCTGGAAAAATGTCAGAATGCTACACCACCCCTAGGGGTGGCATAGCGAGCCTCAAAGAAGAGGAATATTTTCATTTCTTCTAGTTTTTTTCTTCTTTCAATGCGTGCTGCATTCTACAGCAGGCATTGGAAGAGGAAATCACCTCAATTGATTGTTTTTGTGCAGATAGGTGGCCCTTCCTGCACAAAAAGAATCTCCCATGACACAGGCATTCTTGCACCATGGTAAAAGGTTGCCTGTGCCGGCGCATGGCAGCAGTTTGTGCGCCAGCGCAGGGAAAAGCACAGAGATGCAACATATTGCTTTAAATATGTTGCATCCCTTTGCCTCGATTCTAACGCAGTGTAGCGCAGCAAATGACTTGCAGCACTGCGCTGCGTTAGTTTCTCGTAAATAGTGCCCTGTTTTTGTGGCCCAATTGCTGGCCAAATAGGAGTAGCTTCTCTCCAGAAGCTGATCCATATGTTTGTAGTAATTACCGTCCCATCTCCCTTTTACCTAATCCAGCTAAAATCCTGGAAAAAGTAGTTCAGGAGCAACTATCTAATTACATTGAGTCCTGTCAACTTCTCCACGATTCGCAGTCCGGATTTAGATCTAGATTTAGATATTGCTTGAGAGACTGTACAGTCTTGGGATTCAGGGCACCCCTCTGTCCTGGATTAGATCCTTTTTAAGTGACCGCACCCAACAGGTCTCCCTTCAGCCGTTCATCTTGGAGAAGAAACCTCTCAGCTGTGGAGTCCCTAAAGGCTCCGCCCTGAGCCCACTTTTTTTAATGTTTGTCTGTCTCCATTGGCCACTGTGCAGAATCCTGTGGGGTCAGAGTGATCTCCTATGTGGACGACAAACAACTGGTGTTTTCGGTTAGTGATCACTCTGATGCTGCCTTCTCTAACTTCAGACGTTGCCCGTGTAACATCTCCACTTGGATGTCACTCAACACTCTCATGCTCAACTCGGATAAAACCGAGGTGCTGTTCTTTAATCAAAAAATCCCCCTCTGCCCCTACTTTGGTGGCCACCTGAGCTGAACCCCCCTCCCCCCAGTCCCAGTGGAATCAGCCAGGAATCTTGGTTTCTGATTCGACAATCAATTGTCGTGCAAGTCTCAAATCAACATGGTCTCCTCTGCGTGTTTTGGTAAATTACCCATGATCCGCAAAATTTTCTCTTTTATCCCCCTGGAATCTCGCCGGACCATTATTCAGGCACTGATTACTTCACATCTAGATTACGCCAATAGTCTGTATGCTGGGACACCAGCCTACTTGATTAAACGCCTACAGATACCGCTATCCCTACGTATGTCAGAATCTGAATGTATATTTCGTCGTAACTTGAAGTCTTGGCTGTTTACCAACTATTAGCCACTTAGTGAGACCTATAACAGCCAACCGTCCAAGTGTCGGGACACCCCCGTTGGGGGTAGCTGCGTGCTATATAAGCTTCAAAAATAAATAAATTAATTCTCTGAGCCTACCCAGACCAGGAAGACATGCCCAGTTCGAGTGAAAGAAAACATAATAAATCATGGTTGGTGGAGGTGCTTGGAACTAAGATGGATCCAGTTATTCACTTGCCCAAAGCAGCATGGGTGAGGACAGCTGGAGCATAGTGCTGCCATTGGTGACATGTTAGAGAATGGCTGTGTAAGCGGGAGGTTGTGGAGGCTTTTAAAAGATTATTAAAGACTTTGTGAGTACATCTTTGTCCGCCTGATTGGAGTTGGTGAGTGCCACTTTGTCCCTCTATAAATGAAGAGAAGGTGTAGAACCATGTGTCCTGGTACCCGACTCCGCGTTGCAAGGAGGAACACAGGTGACAACTCATTAATAATTATAGTGTGGGGTGCTGAGGGTCTGAGCAGATGAGGGTGAAAGGTCACTGCTGCCAAGGCAGAGCACTGCCCTCTCAAGAAACCAGTTTAGAGCTTCCATTTCCTGGGATTATGACGTGTTCATCGTTGTGGTGCAGAGGCAGGCGCAGTGGTGTGCGGAGGGCTGTCGAGCTCCTATGTACCTCTCCATGGAACAAACAAAGCGACTTGTGCCTCTAAGGTCCAGCACAAGTTATAGAGAGTGTGTTATGTATACCTCAGACCTCGCTTTCTTGATGCTGTCATGGCTTAGTACTTAGTGCTGCTGGATGGAGGAGGAGGCCCCAGTCTTATACATATGTGGGTGGAAAGAGGGTTTCCTGGAGGAAGTGCATACCTTCAAATGAACTGTCTGGCTGCCTTGAAGTGAAAGTGGTTATCCAGGTGGTATGACCAGAGCAGTGTGGCACTACTTGGAGTTCAGGGTGATCTTCTGAAAGGGAATGGCACCAGAACTGAGAGGAGCGTCATAGAATGGCAGTGTACGACCCTCACAGTTTAGATGGTGTCAACTGCTGCAGGAAGCTTGCCCAGCCTCATAGACAAGGACTCCCAGGCAAACCACATTATACTTATTCTTACTACACAAAGATAGAGAAAGCTCAAGAAGAGAAGAAACAAACGTCTTGGACTTCTTAGACTTCTTCTGCACAAAGTAAGGATAACTGTACGAACTGCCCGGTACATCTGCAGATAGGCTTTCACATGTTCCTGTTGGAGGGGCTGGAGCAGCGTGGATCATATACGGGTGATAATGTAGTTGAGCTGAAGAGAGGCAAGAAAGGCCTCAGTACAGGGATGAAAGTCGGCGTAGAGTTGGTCGAGCTCACGGCAGACACTAGCCTAGTACTAAGAATATCAGTTGTGACCCTGTAAGCCCGCATGAAGATACTGACAGAGGAAGGCTGAGCGCTGGAAAACAGATTGTGATGAGACAACATCCCTATCAAACACCAGTAGCCTGATGCTGATAGCATTTAGTCTGTATACAGTCGCTATGGAGGAAAGTGCTGAAGGAAGGGGACACCTTTCATTATACATAAAAATGGTCATAGAGTGGGGAAAAGGCTAAAAGGGCAATGGAATGCCTGCGAGATATTGTGGCAAACATTTTATTCTATCAATTTGAAGAACGTGCACTTAAATTGGTGAAGTTAGAGAGCTTCAGTTTCATGTTATCGCATGAGCAGGTTTAATGTTTATAACACACCTTGATATATAAATGGGCTCAAGGAACTAGCCAGTAGTTAAGTGTAAACTTGATGCTTTGTCCCCACCACTAAAAGCTAATTGACCTAAAATGAAACAAGGCATATTATGTGACCTCAGAAGCTGGAAATCCCTCTTTATTATCATAGCTGGGTCGATTTATGGGGACATGTCTGGTTTGAAAATAAATTGGGACAAATCAGTCCTTTTGCCTATCACAGATGCGGCCGTAGAGGACAAGACCGAGCATCCGCTGCGTAGGGCAAGCAACACCAGTAAATACCTTGGAGTGCACCTCCACAGAGATAAAGAGCAGGTCATTCCTTTGAACTATGGTCCTGCAAATGAACAACTCACTGCACAGATTGAGAGGTGGATAAAACTGCCCTTATCTATGGCTGGTCGCATCGCCCTCATTAAAATGAAGGTATTGCCCTGATTCCTCTGTTTGTTTAACACTATACCCATAACACTCACCAAGGCTTTTTTTAGTCAATTACGGGGACTGCTTATCAGTCTGTTTGGGCGGGGCTTAGGCCTAGAGTTTCATGGGATAGTCTGACACTCCCATATAACCGAGGTGGGTTTGCGGTCCCTGATCACCAACTGAATTTTTTAGTGACACAGGCACAATTTGCTCATCATTGGTTCCATCCAGCGGCCCGGACACCTTATATGAAACCTAAACATGATCTTGCAGCCCCCATGCCGTTAGAAGCACTGCTCCCAAAGGGCGTGCCACTAGACCTTCATGACATCCAACCCTTGTCTACCACTTGTTGGGCGTGGCGCAAACTTAACATCATGTTGGGTGAAGGCCCTCTCTACTACTCAGCCATTCCCCTATTCAATAATTGGATTCTCCTGCTTACCTCCAAAAAGGTAGTTCAACACACCATCGCCAAACTAGGTTAAGACACCCTTGGTTCTTTATTCCCCGAGGGCCGAGCACACTCTCTCAAAGAACTGTCTGCACGCCCCGATATGACATACATGGACAATTTTATAATTGCCAGACTCCTGGGTACACTTCGCTTCACTATAGCTTCCTTCCCGTTGCCACCAACAGATTTCGCTCTACTCACTCTGCTTATCTCTCAAAGAAGAGGTGTGGCGCCGCGGCCAGGGCGACTGACTCCGAAATCTGGGGATCACGGTTCGATCCCCGGCACCGGCGGCAGATTAGCCCAGCACCATGTGACTCTGGGCAATAGCTTGCTTAATCTTCCCGACGGCCCCCAGCGCCTAGAGACCCTTACGGGTGATTGTGCGCTTTACAAATGTGGATTATTATTATTATTATTATTATTATCTCTGATAGGGAAGGTACACATCTAGTTACTAAGCTGTACTAAGCTTGTATAGCTCTTCGACAAGTTCGGGACCATGTGGTCCGACAGCACTGGGAGGAAGACCTGGGGCACTCCCTGACGGATCCAGAATGGACTTTTTGTCTCAAACAGACACAAAGTCTCCCCCAATCATAGACACAAACTTCTCAGTTTCAAACACATACACAGGATGTATATCACTCCACGTCAACTAGCCACATTTGATCCTACCAAACCCTCTAATTGCCCTAAATGTAAAACGCTAGATGCTGACTTTGCACATATGGCCTGGGCCTGTCCCCAAATACTGCCATACTGCCGGAGATATTCCAAACAATAGCAAAAATAATAGCTGCACCTCTCATCCCTTCACCAAGGCTTGGCCTGTTAGGATTGTTGAACCATATTAAGCCTTTTTTTTACTGTGGATTCGTAGTCACTGCCTTGATGCTGGCAAAAAGGGAAATCGCGGTATACTGGGGGCTAAACATAGACCTGCAAAGGTGGCCTGGATAGGCAGCATGTCCTATTTCAGTTTACAGACTGATATTTATTCCACGCTTCAACCTCTAATCTCACGTCCCAAGGGCGTATGGTGTGTCTATCGCACGCACCTACAACAGGCTCACAACCCCGCCCATGCATCTGCGACAGACCCTTGTGCAACCTCTGAGAACGAAGAGAACTGATCCCTCCCACTACCAATTGAAGCCCTAATATAGTAATAGCAACTTTTTACATATTCCTGCTCTGACCCATACCCTAGATGATGTGTGAAGAAGCTTCGCCGTCCGGACAACCAGTAAAAGTCACTTAAGATCGTGTAATGATGGAACCCTCCCCTACTAACACTTCCCCCATGTATTGCATTGGTATTTTGTTCTCTTTTCTGTGTTGAATTTTTGTGATGATTAGTCTTTTATATCATAATTGTTTTTTTTTTCCTAATGTGAAATGTATGATAACGTTTTCTGTCTCAATAAAACTTAAAAAAAAGAAAACAAAATAGTTGGGTTGATTTGACATTGATTTCAATGTATCTCGTTCAAGAGGTTCCAATATCTGTCCTGAGAAAAGACATCCTTGGCCTGATTTACAAAGGTAAACGTACAATTTTGTGAAAGTTACGATTTTTTTGCAGTCCACAAACCAATTTTATGAGTAGTATCTTTACGACAACCTATCTTTTTATGCGTGGAGTCTCTGCCACAAGTGCGGGGACTCCACCACGGGCGTTGTGAACGTCTTGCTTTGTCAGCTACAGCAGGGGTGGGGCACTTTATGTGCTTCTTTTCTCAGCACTAAATAATACATCTCATAATTAACTTTGTGAAGGAATACAGCTCAATAGAAGGGTATGCAGGAGCAAGGAAAAACAAAACATGAGTAAATAAAAAAAGGGAAAGAAGGAAAGTATATTGAATAGAAGGAAGGATGAAGGGATGGATGGGGATGAGTAGGTGGATGAATGAGTGGGTGAATGTGTGGGTAGATATAATAATGGGTGAAAGAATGAGGGAATAGATAGGGGATAAACAGGTGAAAAGATGAATGATGGATGGATGAGTGAGTGAATGGATAGGTGAATTTACAGGTGAAAGGATGGTAGAATAAAGGGATGGAGGTATGATTAGGTGAGAGGATGAGCGAATGGATGGCAGAGTGGACGGATGAGCGAAAGGATAGCAGAGTGGATGGATGGATAGATGGTAGAGTGGATGGAAGGCACTGGCATAACGAAGCTTGATGGAACCCCAGGTACATTGGGGGGCCCACTCTGGACTCAATCAGGAGCTCTCCGGCCAGAGTACTGTGCTGAGGGGTTCCCCTGGAGCTTGGGGCCCCCGCACGTAGGGCCTGCGTGGTCCTGCGTTACGCCACTGATGGAAGGATGTTGATGGATGGCAAGGTGAATGGGGGGGCGGATGAATGGCAGAGAGGATGAATGGATGTCAAGATGGATGGATGGCAGAGTGGATGGATGGATGCATGGATAAATGGCAGAAGGGATGGATTGATGTAATGGGGAAAGATTTAATAATGCATGAGAAATAAATGGATGTAAGAATGTAAAGGCGACATTGTGATTATCAGTGGGTGGATGTGAAAGGATGAATGGATTGATCTGTGGATGGAAGAGACAGGGAAACTCTTCTAGGGAGGGGTCAGACCAATTGCTTCTCTTGCTTTGTTAGATTAGTGCTTTCGTTTCAAAGTGGGTGGCTAGTTCGATTTTCTGGTTACTCCATTGGACTGCGCAGTCATCAAGATACTACTCGTAAAATTTCTTTGCAAACTTTACCTTTGTGAATCAGCTCTTGTCTCTACAGAAGAAGCTAAACAGCCTTATTTGGGGAGTTGTAGGAGCAAGCATGTCAAGGAAAAATATAATTTCAAAAGGGTTACAGTGTTTGTGGCGAACACTGATATTTGGAGATGCATGCACATCTTAGGCAATTGCTGAAACTCCACCAATAATCTTCTTCATCAATTTATTTCTTTTAAGAACAAGTCTACGACCGACCCTGGCAAAATAGGACAGCAACTGTCACACCAGACAGCAACCGCCGCTTCTCGCATCGCATATGACCTAGTTAACATTCCTAATACTATGACATCACTTTGACTAAACGAAATCATGTTGAATCTAGTTAAACTATATAACAATTGCTGCTCTGGGTTGTCTTGGAAACGGACAAAAAAAGGTCCGTAGGCATCAAGTGATAGCAGACTCAGCCCTTTGGGTGGCAACCTAAATCATCAGATACGTAGGAATTCGATTGCGCATACTGTCTTAGAAATGTGCGAAGCTACTGCCAGCATAATTAGGTTGCCAGATTTACCCTCTCCCTTATCTTCAGCCGGGGTCAGACCCGTTCTGAAGGAGAACCGATATGTGTTAATTTTGGAGGGGGAGGAGGGAAAGCTCATATAACTTTAATGCCATTTGTACAGATGTTGTGCAAAGGGCGGCGGGGGAAGTTGGGCAATGGGCAAGATTAGTTCGGGAAAGTTTCCTTAACTAGAAGGAATGGAGTAGATACATTTGACTGTGCAAGCTGATTTGAAAGGTATTGCAAGTGGTGAATGCTTTGTCTGTGTAAAGATGTCGAATCCTCCCAAAAAATATTTGAAAGTTAAAAGGTGTAAACCAAACCGCCTTCGCTAAAGGTGCTTCTTAATATGGCACACATTATGCAGAAACCTTTGGACAGATAGCACTATAGGCCGATCACAGGACTGCTTCTTGATAGATACACTTCTGTGGGTATGCATAAATCCCCGTTATCCATCTGTGGGTACGTCTTCAGACATAGGCTGGGCGGAGAATTATACATCCCTTATTTTTTTCTTTAAAAAAGAATCACTTTTCTCTATGTCTTGGGGATCAAAATGTTTCAAAAGGTTGCAATATAACAAGCAAAAAAGTGGAGTGCAGAAGTTTGCTGACAAATTTCAGGGGGTGTCTACTTGCCTTTGTTTATTAATAAGTCACATATCTTAATTTTACAACAAAATATTACCATTACCTTTTTATCACGAAATGAATAACCATAACCCGTCCTTCTCTTTTCCTGCTCAGTAATTTCATGGTCACTGAGGGGTCTAGTTTATGGTTCCAGTGACTTAAAATGTTCTTCACTCTGTGGGTGACGTAAATATAAGTAACTCTAGTTTATGTTGGCAAAATTGCAGTCGATGAAATCGTTGTGATTGCATCCATGTCAAAGGTAGTTGAGAGTAATCCGTGGGCTGCCCCCAATTATGTTTTTTAATGAATTTGTGGCATGTTTCTTTGGCGCCATTTTCCATTAGGCATTCACCACAACATTGATTTGAAAAAACAATATGATTACATTATTAATGTCGGACATGGTTTGTGTGTATCTATTTTCACGGACCCAGTGTCAGTGTTGCTTGGATTAACCTCTTCAGCGCGGCGCGAATTTTCGCGCTGTGCTGAAGATTCGAAAAACGGGTGTGGTCTTGACGGAACGGTTACGTCATCAGCACAGCGCAACCGACGCTGATGACCGAACCGTTCCGTCATAAGCATCGAAGGGGTTAATGGCATTGGCCCTCATTGGAGAACGTTTGCTTGGTTTGTGTTGCGAGTGGGCAAAAGACCAGTCGAGTTTGTCCGGTTTGTACTTTGGTTTGCTGTGAGGACCCTATTTCTTGTAGGTGGCAAGAGCCTTAGTAGGTCTTAGGCAATCAATAGCACATTTTCAGATCTTTACTATTTTTCCAGATAGCTTGAGTGGGCTTCGAAGGGATGCCCTGTTGTATTCCAGAGCTGTGCTTCATATGTTTGAAGTGTCCCTTCCCCTTGTTTGTTAGCTTTTACTGTCTATTTGAGGAGCATGCCAGCTTAAGTGGAGCCTAGATCTTTGATGAGCACAATGTGTGGCACAAGTGTCTGAAGGCAACTGGGGCCCATTAAGCGGATGAACTTGAGCCTCACACTGATTCTACTTTAGATACAATTGAGTACATTGTGATGCTCACTTTGATTTCATGGAGTAATTCCCCCATGCCACATCCTAGACGATCTTTACCTATTTAGGGCCTTACTTCTTGTACAGCAACATTTCTCAGTATTTTTTTAGAAAGCTTTTAGGACCACGTTATCCTCCCACTCTTTGTTGACATGATAAAGGTATCTTAAACTAGGTCAGAAAATGCCTTAAGATACTTTCACATTCCACGCCCTTCCTCATTACTGATAGGACTCTCTCGACAAGGCGGAGCACTACATCACCTCTGCACATTAAAGCCTTGTCTCCTTAAAAAAAATTTAAGCTGGGCTGTAACTGTGACTCAGCTTAATCACAGGCCCCTCAATCGAGACCCAACAAAATGTGGCTAGGCTCCCTACACTAGACCTTCTCTTCAACCAGTTTCTTCTAAAGGATTGTTCAAAATGTTAACACTATTGGAAATCATATATGCCATGTCACAAAAGTTACTGTCTTTGCACCTTCAAATTGAAGGATGCCTAATTCCACAGATTGATTTAACATAATCTGAGCTGGAATTCATCGGATTGGTGTCTTGGGGACACTCCTAGTACAAAGCTTTACCTATTTAGCTTGCTTCAATCTTCCTCTAACTTATTCATCAAATTATAGCAGTTGTTAGCAATTCCTTCACAGCTTCCAGATATAGTAGTCTTCCCACAATTGGGTAATAGGCTTGCCAAGGTTGCTTTTTTTATGGTTGCTGGCAGTCCCTCGGCCATGATGAGAAACATGGGGTTACACTACCCGATCCGTTAAGTGCTAAATTCAGTTTGGGACCACCAAATGTAGTCCTTCAAGGCTTCAAATTAATTTTTAGATTAAACCAGACATAGTAATAAAATACGATCTAAGGTAATTTTTAGTATAAAGGTGACTTTTGAAAGCCACTCGTTTCTTGACCCAAATAACTAGTTGCCGTTTTTGATTAACTGCAGTAGGAGTAGGTGTCACCTGAGACAACCTGCTGCCCTCCTTCCAGGAGGTGTAAATGGCTTCCAGGAAATGGGAACAGAAGGCCTGTTGGTGGGGGAAGGTGTGTACCCCTTCTGACGGGATGGTCAGAGGGTGTGGCCACAAATGGCCAAGCTTCAAAGGGTCAGCCGTTGTGACAGGCAAATGCGAGTCTCACTTTAGCCTGCCCTCTCCCTTGTCTAGATAGACATGCTGGCATCTCTTCCAGAGGGGGAAAGCCTGTTGCAGAACTGGTTTTCCAGGAGGAGTTGCTCATTATACTGGACACCCCTCAGGGGTCTGACTTAGCTCTGACCAAGGGAAGAAATGGATATGAGCAGACAGATCCATTGTGGAATTTAGTGTCAATTCTCCAGGACTTGATATAAGGGTGGGTAGGGTTGTCCATGGGAATTATACTTGGATTGATTAGGGAGTCCTCCCCATCTACTAACTCTAAACTGGCATAAAAGTCACACCTCTGGGTACTAGCTTTTGATTACTACTGGACTCAGAAAGAATAAAAGAAGGACTGCACATGCAGAACCGGTGGGCCTCAGAAAGATTTCACCTGCTAAGCCAAGACAGGACTTCAGAAAGCGAGGACTGCTTCTGCTGTTAAAGTCATGGAGAGAGATCCCAAGGGCTGGACCTGCTCCCACTTGTGCCAAGGACCAGTGAGTAGACTCCAAGAATTAGTTTACTAGCCTGCTGTATCTGCAAAGTACCCAGCTGACCAATCACAACTGCACTTGCCGTGGACCATGCTGGTGCAGCCAAGGACATCAAGTCCTAGCCCTAAAGATGTGCCCCCAGATCCTGGGCTCTTGGCTGGTGCTAGGGTGGGCTCTTCCCATAAAAAGAAAAACACCTTGCAAGCCTAAAGCTCAAAGATAATGCTTTTTTGTTATAAAGAATCAGAGGCTCATTCACTACCACTACTCAGCTCTCTGTTTAATCCTTTCTGGTAAGCTGACTTCAGACTGCACCCACTGGAAAGTTGTGGCACTTTATGGAGAGCCTCAAACTGCCATAGAGAGCCAAGGCTCATACTGGATCACTGGACTTTGTCCATCTGCTAACGTCAAGCCCAACACGAAAAAGAACAATAGATTTCTTTGTATGCAAAGGTAAAAGTTTAACCGGGACTAACCCAGCTCCTGCTTCCAACCGGCGCTCAATTGAGGTCAGCCTAAAACTTTGACTTTGGTCCAGACCCTCACATTAGAGGCTCATAGACTACAGTTACAAGTGAAAAGCAGTGCTTTTTGAGACTTTTGGAGTAAATTGCAGGGATTTATGATAACCTTTGCAAATCATAATTATGGTTCCCTTCATTAGATTTCTTCCATTTTGGTGTCTATTTAAAGAAAAAAATATATACTAATTTTATAAATTGGAGTTGGATATTTATTGTGTCGTGTTTCTTACTAGTTAACTGTTTTGGCTTATTTTCCTTTGAGTTAAGCCTAACTGCTCTGTGCCACAGCTAACTTGGATTAGGCTGAGGTTTAAATCAACGTAACCTAACTGAACATGAGACAGAATAGTGACATTATTACTGGGTAAGGGCTCACAATCCACCCTAATTAATAAACCACTTTCTCACTAATGTCTTTAGATTGCTAGATATATTCTGGAAAGGAGAGTGTTGGTACTGTTTGAAATACAAATGGATTAGGGTGAAGGCACAGGTGCTGTGGCAGGTGATTCTTTGTTCTTGTTGCTTGCCTAGAGAATATCTGGTGCAGCCTCTTGGTTATATTAGGTTTTGGGACATCCAGTAGGATGCTGAAATTGCCTTTAGCGTATTTCACTTCATGAGATGTCCCCAGCTAACTTTTCGGGAGGCAGAGACGCAGTGCTTAATGGATGATACTGACTTCAAGAGATAGTTAATGAAGTTCTTTTGGAATTGAAGTTGATTGGCATCTTTTTAGCCCTGGAAGAGAAAAGCTGCTGCATAAATAATAGCTTTTAGAGGATTCTGGAAAACCTGAGAGTAAGGCATTGCCCCCATCATGGTAAAAACCAAAAAATGTGATGAATAGAAGGTTGGATTTTGTTTTCGTAGAAATACTTGAGTAATGAAGCAATTTTCATCCAGACTGATCGTTGTTTCGTGTTTCTTCACTAATGACCTTGTTATGGGGGACACTTCTTATGTTCAACCAGAATATGACTGTTTCCCCAACAACACCAGGATTTAATTTATCAGTACAAAAACAGTCACATGCATGTAGAACAAACTGTATTTGGGTGCAAAGTTCAAGACCTGCGGAGGATATTTGAATGTATTTCTTTGTATCATTCCATACCCACTTCAACGCACCACCTTCATTGGAGTACAGATCAGTCAGTGGACTTTGGATTCAGGAGCCAGAGAAGAACTGGTCTCAGTTTTCTGCAGACAACCTAGTATGTACAATTGTGCTATGCAGAAAACTCACTAACTAGAAGATTTCTTTTAAGGGAAAAATGTTTAATGTGACAGTATTGACTGATGCTTTGTTCATTTGCTGGGGTTCTCAAACTGAGAAGCTCTCGGTTCAAGTGCTATGAATTCCAGAGCTAGCTCTCTCTATAGAAAGATATGATAAAGGATTGAACTCTGACTAGTCTAAAACGGCACACTTCTATATCATATGCCCAATATGACTGCAGTGGAACTTACCTAATAAAATGAAAACACGCAAGCCCCCTTGATATCCAAATGATCTCTGCATGTGCATGTTAAGGTTGTATCCAAAGAAACATGGCACACATTTAATTTTGAGGGTGGGATCCCTCAGCAGAGAGATACACATGCTTTTAACACTTTCTGAGCAATTGGATCTGGGGTACTAAACAAATATGTTTATATACTAGTAGAAACCTTAAAGTTGAAATATACCTTCTGTTAACTTCAAATACATCATTTATTGTCACAGCCCTAAAATGTAGTGTACTAATTAAAAGAACCCACAAGGGTGTTCACAAACCCGCTGTTCCCAACCTCCTAGGCCACAAATTAATTCCCTCAGATAAAGTCCTACAATTTATTGGTCTGGTTCCATGCAAACTTTCAAATAAAATCTGGAAGATATACTCTGAGCCTTCATGTTTATAATCTAATGCCCAGCTCCTGTCTTAGTATAATGAGGTAACTTGCAGGGCACCAAGATCGCGCTTCCAACATCGACCCTCCAGGTTATTACAATTAAATGGGAACTTCGGAAAATATAAAGCACTATCATAATGGGCAATTGGAATTACTTTGCTAAAACATCCCCTAACTAAGGGAACTTCTGAGAAGCCACTTTTTGACACATTACATTTCCATCGATTGCCAATCGTTCTCAGGATGTTCCTACGCTTCATGACAAAATTATCCTCCCAGGTTAAGTTACTGCTAAACATAACACCTAAGATTTTGTAAAGTGGAATAACGTGAAATGGGCTATTATTTACTCTCCATGAACATTTAGAGATGTTTCTTCCATAAAACTCCCCAGAGTTTTGTTAGTGTTTATGCCAAGTTCGTTTCTTTCACAGTATTATGAAAAGCCTACAATACATCTCGAGAGTCCTCCCACTGTCTGGTCATCATCATCATCAAAGTAACTTTGGGCCATATTATCAAGAATGCGCGATAATATTATTGCTGCTTTAGCGGCAGGAAACTGCCGCTAAAGCGGCGATAAGGGGCTTGAAAATATGCTCTAGAGAATTCGAATAGAAGCCCAGGTTCTGGTGCATAGGACATCAAACCTGGGCTTCTATTGGAATACTCTAGGGCATATTATCAAGCCCCTTACCGTCGCTTAAGCGGCAGTTTCCTGCCGCTAAAGCGATGATAATGTTACGCCCGTTCTTGATAATATGGCCCTTTATTCGGTCTGAATAGGACCATAAAAGTGCAATAAGTATGAATAAATACACATAATTCACACAATAAATAAAACATTGCCATCAATATGGCAATAAGCCACTTATATCCATAAAAACATAATGTTCATAAAACATACCAGGAACTTTATCTGTAGTTGATTCATAGCCATAAAACTTACATAAAAAAACTGTACATCACTGTCTTGTCAATTATAATCAATGTCTAACAACAAGGATATGTGTATGTTTAATCTTAGGGAAGCATTTTATGTGTGGTAATGCCTCGGGTAGGTAAGTCTGCCTGAGACATTGGTTATCTTGGTAGACAATGAACACTACAAAACTAATTGTATATGGTTCGCAGTTAGGGAGGATTCTTAAAAAGTTCCAGAGGCACAATCGGATGCTAATATTGATCCTATTCTGCCAAACTTTAGGACTTTCTGCTATGTCACTCGTCACACAGAAGTTCTGCCTTATAAATTGTCATCGAGTAAGTAGCCCAAACTTAATAGAATGTAAATTGAAGATATTCTTAGAGGTTGAAAGCGCTAGGAGCAATTTAAAACTAGAATAGTATTATCTCATTTTAGCGAATAGCCTTTGCCATGCTTTACTAAGCTCAATGGAACTTCAGATGCGTTTTTACTCTCATCAATTTCTTGTAAAGATTTACTACATTTCTTTATACCTCAGTGGCCTGAGGAGGAGAGTTTTAAGATTAGACCATATATTCTCTATAGAGTGCATTTAGCTCTTCAACATTCCCCACAAAATAAGAATATTTGTGAGCTATATGCATACCTATTTAAAGTTATTATTATTTAATGTAATACTTGTATTATGACCCTAGTGTTATTACCAACGAGTGATTCTGAGGAAGTGACAACTTCTTGAACGTGGTTGATGTTTTGGGTAAGAGACAAAGCATCCTTGCCCCAGCTCATCTCTTTCTTGTTCACAGTCAGATCAGGGCTTCCTGTCATACTCCCCACATTGATATGTATGCTAAACCCAACCCAAAGTGAATGCTTCCAGTCAGGGCAATGCAACCAAGTCCAGGAAATTCAGAACTCTTCAAAATGAATTGCAAGGTAAACCGATTTGCCTATGCCAAAGTTCCATCTAGCACGCATGTCGTTAGGGAAGCGGCCGTTTAATGCTTATAAATTACTTTCCCTAAGCGCATTATGATTGCATTATCCTTTGCACATGACGTCGAGGACAGGAAAATGTATCCGGGATATCAAATATTTCTCCTCTTTCCTCATTTAGGTCAACATCAGCAGCAGTTTCAATCACTCTCATGTTCCAATTACTTTGATTGCTGATCTTGTGTTACAAAAACAAGAACAAGTTGAAGTTAGATCACGTCATATTTCCTAACCTCTCGACAAGGGGTAAATGCACACCCAACAATACAAGTGTGCAGTGAGGATCATATGTTTTACACATTGAGAATGCCGAGCAACCGCATTTTTAGTCCTAACTATGATCAGGCAAAAGATTGATGTTAGCACTCCGGACTGCTCCTGACAAGACCTCTGTTGTCAAGTTTCATCCTTTATCGCCAACTGTTATCCTCTGTGTGGGACAGGCCCTCCATCAAGCATGCGCTTAGCAGAGAAATATGTATTGTAGGAAGCCAGAATTTTCTAGAGTAGCTTTGTGCTTGGGCCTAGGTTTACCAAGCTGCCTTCCCCACTCTCTGCGGGTGGATCCACCCATACAATAAGAATTGGATTATCCTGGAAGTAGAAGTAGGAGTAAGTTATCTTCAGGGGGTCTATGTTACTACTAGTCCATGGTCTCTTTCCTGTTCTTTGCACTCTCCCCACTAATCCTGAGCACCAATAAAGAACAAAGGTTGTATGCCGGGCTATTGCTTACCCCATGCGTTGGGTACCAGGTGTAAGGCAAGACTACTTTGCTGTAATAAACTTTTCTGGTAAAACCACTAATATCCACAGGTTGCTAATGCAGAAAGACCTACAGAGGAGGAGTAACCGACTCCCCATAAAAATATAGATATATCCTGCTACATAGGCTAAAATACAAGATTCTGTAGATTGGAGCGTTATCTATAATGCTGACAGATTATGTTAGGTTATTTTGCAATATTAAACCATCTTGTAAGTGCGTTACATGCTGCTGTTATTTTGTGTATTATACAAGGGTCACTTCAACGCACAAAGCAAAGGAAATCAGGAAAATAGGTTCTCTTATATTCCTGCAGTTCACATCTTTATTGATGCAGCGAGTTCCATTCCTGATAGAGTACATCTGCCAAGTGATCAATTTTCCTCATTTTGTAGAGCATAACGTGATATTTAAGAAGTTATGTTACATGGTTTTTACATTGCATCGAGTGTGCTTGCTTGGTCTCTTCACTCTTTGGCCTCATTTATGTGGCCCCTTGCGCCACTGGGATATCACTTTTTGTAACGTTCCATTGCGCAGGAGCCTGCTCGATATTTACGAGGCAGCACTAAGCCACTTTTTTGGGCTTAATGCTGCTAGAAAATATCGTTCCCTTTAACACAGTTTTCTGCGTTAAAGGGGCATGCAATGGGTGTTGCTGGGGGCATTCCCAGCAACATCCATGGCTTTTTGAAACTGTCCCAGATTTCCGAGAAATTGTAACTCTGAGGCAGTGCCAAAAACGTACACCTCCTCAGGTGTAAGTGTGGCACAACGGGGAGAAATACCTGTATTTTTCCTCATTTTTCCCTTTTCTATGTGTTTTGCATTCTGCAGCACATATAGAAAGAAGAAAAAGCCTCTTGTGATTGTTTTTTTGCAGAAAGGATTCCCTTTCTGCACAAAAATAGTCATCCCTGCAACGCAGGCACCCTTACACCATGGTGCAAAGGTGCCTGTGTTGGTGCATGGCAGCCAGCGCAGGGGAAAAGAACAGGAATGTGCCATATCTGATAGACACGTCAGATTCCTGCCCTTTTCTTTTGCCGTATGGCAGTGCAGCAGGAACAGCTATCCCTACAGCAAAATCTCATAAATGAGGCCCTTTGTTTGCAAATGTTAGTTTACATTTGTTGGTTTTCCTAACAGAGGATCTCGGTTAGCGGTAGCTTGTTGAAACGTCCCTTGGCCCAGTAGAGTGTGGATGATGTGATTTGGAGGTTGTGAGTTGTCTGCATGTATGTGCTTCCTACTTGGGTAGGGTTTGTACCTTTCCAACCTAACCAGTGTATATACTATATGCCATGCCATGGTTGTCTCTGTGGGATGATTTGCCTTGGAAGTGTCCAGGTCCCCCAGGGTTCACAGATCATTGGTACATGCCACTGAAGGCAGCTCCTGGAGAACTGTTTAGCCAGAGAGTACTTTACGAGCACCGGGTATTAGCTGGACGCACTTGGCAGCAGGGGTGAGCTTACGGAAATCGGCAGGAACTTACCTTGGGCAGCAGAACTTGGGGGAACTTTGCTGGCAATAGCGCAATCGGAGCTTGTATTTTCACCTGCTGTTGGTCCCCCCCGCTGCCGCGACAGGAACATCACGCGGCCGCTGAGCGGGGGGACTACACACCCCACAATCCCCTGTGTGTTGGTTCCGCCCCTTCCCGCCCGCTGACGCGCCCGGAAGGCACTGAAAAGAGCAGAGCCCCATCTGGGGAGCGGGCGAGCTCACGGAAATTGGCAGGAACTTACCTTGGGCAGCAGAACTTGGGGGAACTTTGCTAGCAATAGCGCAATCGGTGCATGTATTTTCCCCGGCTGTTGGTCCCCCCGCCGCCGCGACAGGAACATCACGCGGCCGCCGAGCGGGGGGACTACAGCCCGCACAATCCCCTGCATGTTGGTTCCGCCCGCTGACGCGCCCGGAAGGCGCTGAAAAGAGCAGAGCCCCATCTGGGGAGCGGGCGAGCTCACGGAAATCGGCAGGAACTTACCTTGGGCAGCAGAACTTGGGGGAACTTTGCTGGCAATAGCGCAATTGGCGCTTGTATTTTCACCGGCTGTTGGTCCCCCCCCCCGCCGCCGCGACAGGAACATCACGCGGCCGCCGAGCGGGGGGACTACAGCCCCCACAATCCCCTGCGTGTTGGTTCCGCCCCTTCCCGCCCGCTGACGCGCCCGGAAGGCGCTGAAAAGAGCAGAGCCCCTTCCGCATCGCGGGACGCGTGCGGGCGGCGCCGGGCGAAGCTCAGGCAAAGGGCGGGCCCTCTGTTGCCCTCAGAGGCCTGAATAGACTGGGCTGGGCCACAGATTTTGGATTTTTAGTGAAGGACTATATGCACTGAAGTGAGACTTCATATTTTTATTCTTGGTGTGTGTGTAAGGCGCGCTGACAGCTTGAGGATTGTTCCACTATATTAGCTTTCATATTGAGTGTAGCAATAAGCCGACTCGATGTCTAGAGCTAAAATTGATAAAACTGCTTCTGGGCTAGGTACTATGGACAATTACTTGGTTGAAAAGGTAAATCAGATTAATAATGATAGAAGGGCCTCTCTAGGTCGGGGGAGCCCTCCATTGTTACGGGAAGAGGTGTCTCTCCCAGTGGTGGACACAGCTATGCCCAATAACCCTGATATTAGTGATAGGGATGTCATAACGGCTATAGTTCAGGTGCATGCAGAGAGGCATGAAGACCAGTCAGATACCTCTATTGAGGAAATAGAGCAGGCACCGCCAGCACTGAGACCGGTTTCTTTGCTGAGTTTGTCCACTAGTACCGATAACGAGGGGCTATCGAATTCCCCTAGATTATGTATTCCATCTCCCTTTAATATGAGTCAGAGGTCACCGCCTAAGGTCAAAACTAAAAAAAGAGGGGGTGGTCCTTTAAAGACTTGTCAAGCCAAAATGCAAAAGAGGAGTTCAACCTCAATAGTGTTAGATGCTGTTGATTCGTTAACTCCTCCCAGGGCCCCCTTAATATCAACTCACCGCCCATATTGTTTCACCGGTGAGGGTGGCCTTTTGGAAAAGATTGAAATTTTAGTAAAATCATTGATGCTCCCTCTCTTAGAAAGGACAAGGATGATCAATACGCATCTAGTCTTGATCAATAAAAAAGTAGAAAGAAATAAACTTTTATTATCTGACTTGGCAAAGGGATTGGCCAGTATAAACCCCAGAGTAAATTCTGCTAATACGATGCCACAAACGAAACAATGCCCACCATGTCCTACTCTCTCCATAAAACCCAATCATGCAGGGAAAAATCCAACTTGTAATTCCCCCAAAAAAGCACAGACATCTTCCTCGTCGGAGAGGAGGCCTGTATCTAAAGCACCACCTGCACGCAAAGAAGGCGATCAAAGGGGGGATAAAATGATTCCGGAGGAAAAGGCAGAACTCCCGCAAAGTAAGGTTGACAAGGACAATGGGGCAAAGGACGTATATAATATAAATCGACAATTACACAGAAGAATAGACCTACCGCCAGAAGCTGCCCCTTATGCGATTATCATGGCAGGTGTCCCTGAGCTCCCTTTAAGCATTAAGGAAGACCATCGAGCCTTCAAAATTGGGCAGAGGATAATGGGATAATAGGTGACCTGCAGTTTGGATTTCGTGAGGGAATAGGAACAATCGAACAAGGTTTACATTTACTAATTGTTCATCAAAAATATACCAGGGTAAAGGGTGACCGCCTGTACCTTACGTTTGTCGACCTCACATCGGCATTCGATTTCGTGTCACATGTTAAATTGTGGGCAATCTTAAAAGGGTTGGGCGTGGAATATTCTATCATTTGCTTTTTAAGAGAATTATATTCAGGGGCCACAGCATCGGTTCGTTATGGAAAGGGGGGCGAATGTACCAGAAAATTTGGTGTTGGACGTGGAGTACGCCAGGGGTGCGTCCTGGCTCCATTTTTATTTCTGGTCTATATAAATGGACTTGAGCTTCATCTGTTGCAGGAGTGCAGGGATATGCCCAGGGTTGGCAAAAGACCTATCCCTGCACTCTTGTATGCTGATGATGCAGTCCTAATGGCCTGGACTCCCTTGGCCCTACAGAATCTGATAACATCTTTCGATAAGTTCATGTTGAGTTTAGATTTAAAAATTAACTGTAGTAAAACCTTCTCCATGAACTGTGGTACAAGAATTGGGAAGCAAATGAGAAGAATGTTCATAAATGAAGTTCCCTTGGAAAACACCTCCACTTTCCCCTACCTTGGTATTTTGTTCCATGAATCTGGGTCTTGGACAAGTGCTGTAAAGGCCAGAACTTTTTTGTTCTCAAAAACAATAATGGCCTTAAAATTTTTTATTAAAAAGTTGGGTAAGAAACCAATAAGAGAAATCCTAACTATATATAATGCCACGTGTACATAAGTAGCTTTGTATGGCTCGGGTCTTTGGGGGTATTCCAACATAAATTCAATTCAAATAGCCGAAAATAAGTTCATGAGGGATATTCTGACAGTACCACAAAGTGTTGCGACTTATATCTGTCACACTGAACTTGGACAACCCCATATATTAGATATAATCAGAACACAACCCATCCTCTTGTGGCATAGGGTATGGACAACAAACGAGTGTGCCGTGAACCGGGCTATGTTGCAGGATGTCTTAAAATTGGAAAATGTGAGTGGATTTAAATGGCTAGACTATGTTAAATGTTTTCTTATAGAAATCAATTGCCAGCATTACTATGATGATCCACTCACAATGGTTAACATATCCAGAAAATTGTTGAAAAAATTGTGTATGGAATACCTCGAAGAGAAAAGAAGGCGAGAGAAAGCGAAGAAAAAGACAGTTACCTCGCATCTTTTGTTATTAGTAGGTGATAAATTACAGC
Source organism: Lissotriton helveticus (assembly GCF_964261635.1). NCBI lineage: Eukaryota > Metazoa > Chordata > Amphibia > Caudata > Salamandridae > Lissotriton > Lissotriton helveticus. The sequence continues at coordinate 696,384,221 of NC_136068.1, forward strand.
CGTATTTAACCCTGCCGATGTCCAATTATGATCGATTTCTCTTGACCCGTTTTAGATTAAATGTCGTTTTTAGACTTTTGTCCTTCCCAGAAATGAATTCATGGTCGCGTGATTTGCCTATGTGCCCGTGTGATGAATCTTCGTCCCAATCTGACATCCATGTTTTATTCTTTTGTAAATTTTATATTTTACCACGTAGGAAATGTATTATCCCAATCCTCAAAGAAATAAATTTAAATAGATGTCGCCATGGAGAAGTGTGGTTCAATGGTTAGAGCGGCAGACCCTGATGCAGAGGTCTAGCCCGGGACCAGGGTTCAATTCCCGCCTCGGTGGGTCTTGGGCTCAAAATTCCACGGACCTGATAATTCTCGCCTTGGTGCCTAATCCAATCATGGAGTCACACACTGCAACTCTGGGCAATAGCTTGCTTAATCCCCACAACGGCCCCAACAACGTTAAGGATACCTGGCCTCCACTTTGGGGGTGCCCAGGAGTGGACACCTCACAGGGAAAGCCAGGATGGGTTTCACAGCGGTATTCGTACAAGCGCCTTGAGACCCTTGCGGGTGAGTAGTGCGCTGTACAAGTATCAATTTACATTACATTACATTTTTAGAATTTCAGAGAATGGACACTGTTTTAACTGTTGCAGTAGTTCTAGGCTTTTTTAAACATGTTTTTTAAACTGTGGAAAACAATTGGTTTTGATGAATTATAATTGTTTTCTTTTAACTTTCCCTGTGTAAACTGAAATTTCATGTTGTTGCTTTTATGGTTATTGTCTTTTAACCGAATAAAGTACTTTTTGAACTTTTTGAGTAGATCATTGTGGGAAGGAGGAGATGGTCTTGAGTTCCAGGCTGCACAGTTCTGCATACAGGGACGACATTTGTCTCGTAGGAATTTGTAACATTGTTTATTTGTGCTTGTCACCAAAACATACGCCAACTGATAAAGAATAGAAAAAGCATATCTTAAAATGAAGGTATTTGACAATGCAAGGCTGTAAAGTGTAATCTAAATATCGCTTTAAGTAGCCCGAATACTTACATTAGCAAAACTTGATAGGATAGTCGTGAAAATAAAGGTTTCTGCTTTATACTGTTTTGCAGTGTATTGCTAGGCTCGTCCACTTTTGTGATAGCAGCCTACTACGAGGCCCAAGCGCTGCAAATCTTTCTTCTTAACATGGCTGCAGAATCCTGAAGCAAAGAGCATTCCATGTCCTACGCCCTCCTATGCAAAGCAGATTCACCCTAAATGAAACTCCATTCCAAGCAAATCGAAAAGACTTTAGTGGTGCTTCCAGCTAGACAAATTAGGTCTTGAACTCTGTTATCCCAGTCCAGGATGAGTGCTTAAATCAAGACTTTCATTAAGTTGAGGTGGGCTGTTCCCCTTTAACATAATGTCTCTGTCCTCCCAGAAACCTGAGCAACCAGGCAGACGAGCACTTACTCAGCTGATTCTCCCTCCAACTCTTTCTTGGCTGTGGGTCTAGAGGTAAATGTGGCTTTTAGAGAGAGGCCCCAAATAGTGTTCTGAAAGAATACATTGAAGAGGGGAGAGGAGGCAGTCTCCTACTCACCAGGGGGATCTCTCCTGTCTGTCATTATGTCTTGTGAGCAGGTTACCTTGATTTGTAACTCCGAAATGTCCTCCTTTATATTCCTCCTACCTTCACCTACCCCATTGCCTATGTTGCTCCCTACCTACTGGTTTGTCAGATGTCTAAGACGACACCCTCAACATGATATTGCTGCTTGTGGTGGGATACAAGTATTTAGGTGAAGACCTGTCTATACAGGTATCTCATTTCATTGCATTCTCTGTGTCTCTTCTTGCCCTCTCTCTTGAATCCTCTTTTTATCTCTCCTGTTCTCTACTCGCTGATAAAAATAATGGGCTGCATTTACAAGTGGGCCACTCTGAAGTCAAACCAGCTCCACTCCGATGCATATCCATTGAAGCCTATCTACCCATCCGCTGTGAAGAAAGGTGGTCTATCATGCTGGCAGGATTTTCCTGCTAATGGAGGAGCTTGCTAGTCACTGTGAATTGGTTTATGGCACTACCTAGCAATAGACCAACAGGCCGTTTGGCTATAAGCATGCCACATTTATGTAATGAGGTCCTAGACCGCCACTGGCCACAGGGACTGATGGAGTTCAAGAAGAAAAGATGAAATATAACCTCTGTTTTTGTCTCTGGGGCTTGTACAGTGGTTATTGTTCCTTTAAAGCTGCTGCTTGGAGAGTGACACTTCTAGCCACAGACACACAATGAAGGGATTATTGGATTGCTTGATGTGCTCCTTGCGGACAGTTCTCACAGCTGTCTTCTTTTATTTAGTTTGGCCTGCTGATTGGTTGACTGATACAGGACACACCATAGCAGTAGCAAAATACAGACATATACCTTGACTTCTTTGATCCAATCAATTCGAAACTGCATTGCTTTCTTTTTAACCATATTCCCCTGAGAAATGTTTGCAGGTTGTGGCAGCAAAACACCTGGCACTGTGCCTCGGCATCACTTACATAGTAATATGGAACATGGTCCTTTTCACTGGTCACCTTGTGTGTTTGCTCCCCTCTCTTCCACCTCAGTCAGATACTCAAGTGACTTGCGTGGCACGGACATGGACTGTAATACCCCTTCCTTACTACCTCCAGTACAGTGCCAGGTGCTAGTATTCCCAGAGTGTCGCACCTGCCTCGGTCTATGTCCTGAGCAGAAGGGTGCTGCTGTATTATGCTTAATCAAGTGCTTAGGTCTCTGGTGCTATAACAATAAATCGATGGAATGGATAACCACTGAGTCTGGAGAGAGTTGAGGTTGGGATTAAACCCACCCCTTCACTTCCAGAGCCACTGTGGGTACATTGTGAAGGCCAGCTAGCAAAGGCTGAGCTGTTGGTGCCTGTCGCGTCCAGGGTCACCATACTAATTGTTCATCCACATTGGTCCCATAGATCTGATTAATTGCGCAATCTTTGGTCCACCTCGCATCCCTGTTTCAGGATTCCAGAAATCTGTTGCACCAGATCTGATGACCGTGCCTTCCCTTCTGTGCATCCAAAGTGAAGGATAATCTTTTCCTTCCTATTAGTTGGTGAGAAAATCATTTGAGATTTCATAAAATCTCTTCAGCATTGCAGTGGCATAGCTTTACCTTCGTCATCCTATCCTCAGTGATGCGATACATTTGGGATTTGCAGTGGGATATGCCTCAGCTGCTTCATCATCATCTCTAGATTTAAGCCCTTGAACTCTGCCCCAGTGAGAGACACCAGACAAACAGAGAGAAAACAGAATTCTGGTCATAATCCTTCAATATACATTGCTTATTCGCTGGGACGACGGTCAGAATATCATGAACCCTTATTTCACTCATCGTTTCGGTTGCACAAGAGAACTACCCTTTGCATCTCGGCCACAGCCTGCAATCCGTGAACGTCCATCCATAGCGAACCAAGGGAACTTCTTGCAAACACTTGGCAAACTGCAGTCTGATTCAAACTCATCGACACCGCTTAGCACAGCCACCTGCGATCCACGGGCAACCCAGAGTGCCCACACCCGCTCTTGAAGAAAGCAAAATACTCTTGGGCACAAGTGCTTGGGCACGGTTCAAACACATGGATGAATTCTGGGTGCCATCTACCTTAATTTTGCTCATTCACAGTTTGCAAATGGGGCACCACATATTCCTATCACCCTCCCTACGCCCCATACTTGCAGTGTGCCACCCTGTGCACAGAATAGAAAACCTGACAACCTTTGTTTAGTGGGCATTCCAGGTGCTAAGACTGCTGCATGACAAGGATGACTGGCCAACAGGAAAATCAGGCCTGCCTGCCTGCCTCAATTGTATGACACTTATCAAACCGACTACTTTTCTTCCTTCAGTGGCCATTGCAGCCAGTGTCTCACACTCCCCGTACCACCATCCTTCACCATTTGCCATCTTCTCTCACAGAAGAGGTCCCCTAAAATGGCGCACATTAACGGACACACCTCACACATGCTGAGAGAGCAGCACGCAGACAAAGTGTAATAATCAGGACTGCGGAAAAGCTAGTAACGGTCTAGGGCTAGGACCCGGATCTGCGCGAAGTCTGCATACAAGAAAAACTGATTGAACACATGGGCAAAACATTACTATAACAAAAAGACAACTGAAGGAAATTATTGAAAGTGAAAGGGTGGGGAAGAAGTATCATATTTAAGCATAGAGCACAGACTATAGAAGAGAAGTAGTGTAAGTCTGAAGTTATACTGAAGTCAAGGTAGGAGAAGACTAAAGAGATTTGAGATGTGGAAAGTGAAGAATGGGCAGATTTTCTAGGTATTTTCCATTAACCCTTCGCCGCAGGGGGAATTCTGCTGCGGTGCGGGTGGGGATAGGGGTGGGCGTGGCGCCGCGGTGCTCATGACGGTTCCCGGCCGTCATAAATCACGGTGGGCGTGTGCTCATGACGACCCGGAGCCTTCAGAACTCCGCCCACTGATTAATTCTCCCCCACAGGCGGGGAATTAACAGCGCATGGGCGGAGCGGCAACATTCGGACAGCTCCCGGCCGTCATGAGCACACGCCTACCGTGACTCATAACGGCCGGGAGCCGTCACGAGCACCGATGTGGTTAAGAAGGGTACCAGCTCATGCTCGTCCTTGTGAGAGCAAGGTTGTGAGAGTAATTAATTTTGGTAATAGCATCACCTTTTATTAATTGCACCACGAAATGCTTAACTGCACCAAATAACAAAAGGTTATAATACCAAGGACACTATGATAATTTGAGCTGTGATCCAGGTTTTATGCTCCTATATCACAATTTTTCTTGATATATTACCAGACTTCAATTAAAGACTTATGGTGTGATTTAGACCTTGGCAAATGGGTTACTCCATCACAAACATGACGGATATCCCATCCTCCTTATTAAAAGAACATTGTATCCTGTGACACTTTTAATAAGGTAGATGGGTAGGCAGACAGGAGATCTGTCACCTTTGTGACGGAGTACCCGTCCGCACGAGTCTTACACCTGATACCAGAGTTTTTATGAAATGGGAGTTTGCTGGTGAAATACCCAGAACATGATTGGCTTTTTTCGGGGAATAGGGAATCATAGGCATAGACATGAGAAGGCAGAGCAAAGTAAGAGACAAGAGCGCCTAAGAGAAGGTTGTTGGCTTTCATTGTTCAGTTTCATCGTGCTATTTCTTCTCCTAATAAAGGGGTATCAACAATCAAAAAAATATGAAATGGGCTGAGAAAAAGACTGCTCTGAATTCCGCGGTCCAGTTTTATTTTGGGAGATCAATCAGAGGGAATATAAGGGAGATATTGTTCTTAAGGATGTGGTGGCAATGTTGGTGTTGGGAAACCGGAAAGCTAGACTGAACAAAATGAAAGGAAGCAAACTGAATGATTTGTCAATGGCAGACATATGTGGAAGGTTTTGTGACGTTGACCTTAGCAAAGAGAGCTGTGACAATGTGGCAAGTAAGATGAACTTTATTTTGATTGCATCTCGCCATATTGAAGACAACTATTATATTTTTGTCTATCAGTGTGTTTTGGTGACAGTTGTTTAGACTGGTGTGAGTTTATGAGATTATATGGAACTAATCATACTCCTGATGAAGCTACACTTCCGAAATATGTCAAGTGATTGATAATCTTTAGTTAATAGGTATGAAATGTGAATAAATTATATAAGGAAAACAAACAGACAGTTGAAGGTAAATCGAAAAATATAAAATACATATGGATGGAACTACACATTTCCTATTTGTGTTCCTTTACTGTGTTTTTGAAGACAAGCAGTTTCCGGTCTATTGATTGCTCCTGCAGGGCCAAGGGAGACCGAAGGAGCACCAAATAAGCTAATGAAATATATTTACGAGGGCGAGTGCTTTGACTGATACTTGTGAAACAGACAAAACCACATGCCACAGCAGAGGGGGGTTGCTGCAACGAGGCCCTAAAATACTTACCCCCCCCCCCCCTTGAATGTTTGAAACAGCAGTCAGTTACAGCCCTTGTAAAAAAGCTCAAGCTCACTGCAGTGCAGCTTGTTAAAAGGTCCGAATCTCGATGCCGCGCTCTCCAAAACATTGTAGTCCAGATCATAATCATGTTATTCACCACCCTTTTGTTGGTCCTACATGTGCATTTATCTTTTTCATTTGGACTCGCCGTCGATTCTCTTTGCTCCACTGTGCACTGCAGTGGTATTGATTCAGCTTTGTGTTTTTGGACAAACATTCGTTGTCGTTCTGGCTGCTGACACTGCAGCATGCATTCTAGTTCAGCGCAATGTTGTGAATCTAAAGCGAAGCTATTCGCGGCTCCCGAGCCTTTGTCGGAGCGGCGCACCGCGCAGAATGTGCTGTCAAACAGCCTTTACAGACGGGAACACAACTGTAGTTGAACGTCTTTGTTACACAGATAGGCCAGATTTTTAACAAAACCACCGACTATGTGAAAAACGTCCGTTCAGATCATATCAGGTACAAATTGATTTCGCCCTGAACATCTGATTTGGATAAGAACTTCATACATTAATTTTATTTATTTTATTTTATTTTTGTGTTTTATAGAGCGCGAGCTAGACCCGTTAGGGTATCAGAGCGCTTTACATAGTCAAGGAGTTGTACAATAGTAAGGGAATCATGGGAGTACAAGGGGATGCAAGGATCAAAAGGTACAGTTAGCATTACTATAGCATAGGATAACGGAGGGAAGAAAGGATACAAGTATGGTTAACAATGTAATTATTGAAGGTAGACCCCAGGTTTCACGGTGGGGTGAAGGTTGAAGGAAGGAGGCAATAGTCTCAGGGGTTATGTCAGGGTTTAGATGAGGAATTTACTCATGAGGAAGGATTTGGCCTCCTTTTTGAAACAAGCAGCAGTGGGTATTCTTTTGATGGCGGGTGGGAGGGAGTTCCATAGTCTTGGCGCAGCCCCAGTGAACGCCCGGTTATACGTTTTTGTTTTTCGAAAGTGTGCAGGCTGGAGTAGGAGGTCTCTGGCGGACCGTGAATTTCTGGTTCCGCCCAATAACACAAGTTTCTGTGACAGGTATGCAGGGGAGTTCGAGTATAAGGCCTTGTGCGTGATGCATACCAGCTTAAGCTGTATTCTAGCCTCGAGAGGAAGCCAGGTCAGCATTTTCAAGTGTGGGGAAATGTGATCAAATTTCCTTGTGCCGGTGAGTAGTCTGGCGGCCGCATTGAGGCAGGCTTTTAATGGTGCTAGCGAGATCTTGGGTAAGCCAGAGAGGGTGGAGCAGCCGTATTCCAGTCTAGAAATGAATAGTGCTTGGACTGCCATTTTTAGGTCTGGAGCGTCCAGGAAGGGTTTCAGTTTCCATAGATAGTTCAGGTGGAATCTGGCAGATTTGGCCATCGAGCTGATGTGGTTTCGCATGTTCAAGTTGCAGTCCAAGGTTATTCCCAGCGATTTGGCCGAGTTCACAATGGTTGGAGGACAGTTTAAGGCTGTGATGGCCTTAATCCAAGTTTGAGTTTCAGGGTTGGTTTTATGAGGGGAAATGAGAAGAAATTCCGTTTTCTTTGCGTTGAGTTTGAGTTGATTGGAGGCGAGCCATTGGACGGTCTGCTTCAGGGCCTCATTCAGGGAGAGAACCTCCTCGACAGATGAGATTTTGATGTAGATCTGCGTGTCATCAGCGTACATATGGTAGGAGATATTTGCGGTGCGGAGGACTTCAACGAGTGGTTCTAGGTAGAGGTTGAATAGGGTGGGGGACAGTGTTGAGCCTTGAGGGACTCCTACTGTGACAGCGGAGGGAGCGGACAGGATGCCGTTGACTAGGAATCTTTGAGACTGATTTTGGAGGAAGGAGCTAAACCATTCAAGGACGGTGCCATCCAGTCCCATCCTAAGTTTTAGACGTTCGAGGAGTTTCACATGGTTGACCGTGTCGAAGGCAGAGGAAAGGTCTAGGAGGATTAGGAGACAGGTTTTGCCTTGGTCAAGGGCTTGGAGGGCATCATCGACGATGTGGAGAATGGTGGTTTCAGTGCTGTGTCCTGGTCTGTATCCCGATTGGAAGTCATCGAGTAGGTCAAAGTTATTGATGTGATGACTAAGCTGTACCTGCACACTTTTCTCGAGTACTTTAGCTAATAGGGGGATGTCGGATATAGGTCTGAAATTGTCAGGTGAAGCTGGATCCAGAGATGGCTTTTTCAAAATGGGGAGAACCTGGCCCACTTTCAGGGAGTCAGGAATTGATTCCTGCCGGAGGGAGGCATTAATTATCGAAGTCCAGCTAGGGATAATGGATTGGGCGACGGTGGCTAGACATTTGGAAGGGAGCGACGGTGGCTAGGCATTTGGAAGGGAGCGGGTCGTTGAAGTGGTTGTTCAGCTTTAAGGTAGATAGGATTTTGGAGACCGAGTCCTCGTCGTAGAGTGTGAAATTAGTCCACTGTCCTTGGTTCTTGGGTGAAGCCTGTTGGGGCAGCGTGGGTTGAGGAGGTAGATCAGAGGGGGTTAGAGAGAATGGGGCGGCACTACATTCGTTACCTAATCTATTAATTTTGTACGCAAAAAACGAGGAGAATTCCTCAGATGAAATTAGAGACTTGGGGTTTTCTTTTGATGTTTTGGCCAATTTGTTGGATTGGTGTTTGACCAGTTCGAAGAGTTTGCTGGGCCTGTTATGAGCATTCCCCAGTTCCACTCTGAAGAATTTTTTTTTTGAGTTGAGGATGTTCTTGTTGTATGTATTTCTGGCCTGGCGGAGAAGTTTTAAATGAGCGGCAGAGGGGTGCTGTTTCCATATTCTTTCGGCTTGTCGGAGGGATCTCCTCTCAATGTTGAGGGATCCAGTGAACCAGGGGTTTCTATCTTTAATTTGAGTTCTTTTTAGTTTTAGAGAGGCCAGGTCATCCAGAATGTTGGACATAGTAGCAGAGTAGTGGCCCTTGAGGTCACTGACCGTTGTGATATGCGGGAGAGGGGGGAGGCCAGATTTGCATCTAGCCTCGAGTTCCTTGTGGTCAAGGTTCTTAGTATCTCTGGCCCATCGTTTAGGAAGGACCGGCTGGGGGGCCCTCGTCTTGCAGGAGCCTGGAAGTAGGAAGGCAATGGCATGGTGGTCGGACCAGTCACAGGGGTCTATTGAGGTAAGCTTGATGGTATTTTCCTTAGCAATGATCCAGTCAAGAGTGGATCCTTTTGAGTGGGTTGGTAGTAAACAAGATTGTGTCATGGCTTGATCGGTCAGGGGGTCTTTAATGGCGTTGACATGGGGATCCTTGAGGTCATTCCAGTGTAAGTTGAAGTCGCAGAGGAAGATGTTATTAGCACTGGCGGAACTCTTTGCTGTGAGGATTTCCAAGAGGAGGTCAGTGAAGGAGTCGTTCTTGCCTGGGGGGTGGTAAAAAATGTGGAGGTTGCAGATTAGGGTGGAATCATTGCAAATTGAGAGGGCAAGGTATTCACGGGAGTCAGAGGTATCTGTCAGGATTTCCGTGACAAGAAGGTTAGAGCTATAGATGCAGGCAATGCCCCCTCCTTTCTTGCTATGTTGTCTGTCCAGCCTCGCGATGTTGTAGTTGGGAGGGACTAAGAGGTCCAGGCATGGGGATGAGGAGTCATTTAGCCATGATTCCGTTAGGATTGCTAAGTCAAACTTACTGTTCATGATGAGAGTAGCAACATCAGCGACGTGCTTTACTGCCGATCGGCAGTTAATTAAGAGACCAGTCAGGGAGCCATCAGGGGGGGGTGTCGGGTGTTGGGGTAGACAGGGGTAGAGACGTTAGATTGCTTCTAGTCACACTTCTATTGCAGAGAGTGGCAGATCTGCAAGGGTTGATAGCGACCGTGCCGATAGGGTGTTCTTCATTCATACCGGAGGACCAAAGGGTGACTGGGGCTGCATTGTGGTCCTGTAGGATGGAGAGGATTTCTTTTTCAGTGAGGTCTAGTGGATTTGGTGAGGTAAGGGAAGAGTTATAGGAGAGGGCAAGAGCTAGGGTTTCATCCTCTGATAGGAGGCAGGGGTGCCTACGAGGGCGAAGGTGCGTCAGGGATAGGGGTAGAGGGTGTTTGGGGAGCTCTGTAGTAGGTGGGGAAGTGGAGCTCAATTGGGGCTTGACTCTTCCCTGGTTGGGCAGGGAAGAGTCAGACATATGCAAAGATTATGTTCATACCAGGCGTTTTCTATGATTTCTTCCATTTCTGGTCATAGATGACGTGCTTGGACTGGTTTTGACTGGGAACGTGGCTCACAGTGCCTCAGCCAATTTGACCTGCCATTTTGGAAATCTAGAATATTTTCTCAAAAAGTCTTGCAACTAAAATTTTGACTCAGGGTACGCTGAAGTTCTCATGCACAGTGTAAAATGCATTTCTTGCCTTGGATGATATTTTCACTGTGTGTCCAAATTCTTTAAAACCATATAAAAAAAAGCGTACTGAGTGCTGAGGCAAAGCACAAAAACCGCACCTGTCAATAAATGTTTAGGCAAGTAATATTGGTGCAGGAAGACCTGGGAGTGCACCCCTCTCCACTCCCTATTTGGGAAATCCAAAATTAAAGCTCAACGCTTTTGAAGCAGACGCCAAGACGAATGTTACCGGCGACTGTGCCTGTCATTAGGTGACTATACAGATATGTTGCCCTTTTGTCACAGGAAGTAATTGTTGACACACAAACTTTGAAAGTGAATACACACTCTGAATTTATTGTAGAGCCTTGAAGAAGTCCCTTTTGGGATGAAACGTGTCGGCTATTGGATTGTGAATATTGGATTTTATCTGCTTGATTTATTAGTCTTTGTCAATAATGAATACGTTTCAAAAGAAAACAAGATTACGTGGACTTGAGAAATTTCTTCAGATCATCAATAACAACTTATGTCTAACCGACTTTGAATGTATACATAATATCTGTTTGCGGAATTCCTATTTTTCATATCTCTTTAAAACCATGTCAACACTAATAGGAATAGATGTGGCCTAGTGGCTACGTTCGTGGCTATGCAACAATAGCAACCATCTGGTGCCCATTCACAAAATTGCAATAAACCCCAAAGTGATGAAAATAATGTTTGAATTAATCTCAGCCGTTGGTAGTGTCTGGTGCTGCATTCCAGACCATTGTTTTTCACCCACTATGCCACTCTGTACAGAGATCTCCCATATGCAAATCTGTTTTCGTCCTACGTAGTAGAAACAGTGCAGCCCAAGCTGCCAGGCCAGGTGCCCTCCAGATGGGAACACTAGCTACTACAAACTGGTTTTCACCTACTTAGTCCTCTTCAATGAAGTGTATCTTGAGCCACACCGAGCACAGGCCCACAGCTGAGCACACCCTTTGCATTACGGTGTCTAGTGCAACAAAAAGCAAGGGGATGGAAAGAATGCTTGAATAAATCTCAATATATAAATTATATGGTTCACTGGGGGAAGGGAAAAGGGAACAAGTAGGTAAGCCCAAGTGTGTTGAATGCAGTCAACAAAGAGATACAAAAATAGACAGTTGAATAGATGCATATACATTTATAAATCACAATTGAAATTAATTATATTGGTGCAGTGCATATGGTGTGATGGTGCACTGCAAAATTGGTGAAAATAGGGTGGGATAGACGTTTTATAAAAATGCATGAAGCAAGAAACAATAGGATGCAAGAACTCACATATCATATGATAATTTTTCAGGGGGTCAGAAACACACTTCCAAACGTATGGAATTTCAGTTTGAACCCATGGTGCAGTCTATATTGAATAAAAGAAAAAATTTGACTTTTCGAACCCTATGGTTTAATTGACTGGAGCCATCATCAGGTCAATTGTCAAAAGACACTTAGGAAAGAAAAACCTAAAGATAAAGACAGAAAAGGAAAATCGTGGTCACCAATTATGTGCAGAAAGAATCCTTACCAAGTGAGGCATATTCAGATAAACCAAAATAATTAATCTCGGCCACTGGCAATAGCTCAGGGCCACATTCCAGATAATCGTTTGGACAAAACCTTAAGTAGGTCAAAACTGATCTAAAGTTGCTTGTGTTCCCATTTGCAGTGGACCTGGCCCTATAATTCCAATGATTCTGGTAACAGGTATTACTGGGCCAAATAAAATAATGAGATCCATGTATGCTCTTCATCTTGAAAGTCTTTTTAAAGACCAGATCCTCTATTGGAGCTAAAACCATTTCCTCTCCTTCAGGCCATTATATTTTTCTATGATGTGCTATAAGTAGATTCCTCAGCTAGCACTTACATCAAATGTGTCAATTCAGAAGCACAGAGGATCAATGTGGGCAGAGCAAGATAGTGCACAATCCCATATTTCATCATAATTTAAATTCATGAAACAAGTAAAAAAATTGCAAATAATTTTCCCTCAAACTGCATCTGAACTACTGTGAGGGATTCGACTGTACAAAGAAGGGCTGAGAAAGCTAAATTTAAGGTATAGACTTCACTAGCTTTTTTTGTGAAATAATGAAAATACAGATATGGAGGAGAGGGAGGGAATGAATGGATGCCATTCTAAGAACTTTCTCACTGCTAAATATTGTGTTGTTTGTGTTTTCATGCCCACTATTCAGGTTTTCCTACATATTTTGGCTCAAGGAATGTTTGTGACCAACATTACATATAATTTGACTTGTAAAACAAGACTGCAAATTGTAGGGACAGAAGAAGAACTTATTTAGTGCACTTCAGCCCCCAAGGCATGGCAAGTTTTCATATGCAAGGGCAAGAACGGAATTGGGTACTGCTTAGGAGGTGCATCTAGAGATGCCTAATATAAATGCACTGCACTAGCTAAAAGATTCTTTTCAAGCCAGGACTGATAATGTGAAGGTGTTAAAGCAGGAATCCTTGGCATGGTTTTCCCTGGATTTTTGCCTCTACCTCCTGCATTTTTAACTATGTGCTGGACTTCATTTTTGCTGGTTTAGGTACTCTGAGTACTTTACCACCGATGATCAGTGCTTAAGTGCAACTGCTTCCTGTGTAAATTGTGATTCTGATTGGTTATCCATGGTTGGCATATTTGATCTACTGGTAAGTCCCTAGTAAAGTGCACTATGTGTGCCTAGGATTTGTAAATCAAATGCTACTAGTGGGCCTGGAGCACTGGTTGTGCCACCCACATGAGTAGCCCTGTAAAATTGTTTCAGGCCTGCCATTGCAGTGTCTGTGAATGCAGTTTTAACCTGCCATGTTGACCTGGCAAGTGCATCCACTTGCCAGGCCCAAACCTTCCCTTTTACTACATGTAAGGCATCACTAAGGAAGGCCCAATGTACTCCCATGGGCAGGGTGCAATGTATGTGCAAGCTAGGACATGTACTAGTGTGTTTTACATGTCCTGATTGTGAAACACTGCCATTTCGTTTTTAACTTTGGAAGGACTAGCTCTCCCATAGGCTATAATTAGAGCTACCTTGTAGCATTTTACAAGAGTAACTTTCAATTTGAAACAGCTAGGGATTTGGAGTTTAGGTTCCCTGAACTCAGAATTTAAAAATACATCTTTTAGTGAAGATGGTTTTTAAATTGTATGTTTGAAAATGCCAGTTTAAGTCGGCATTTTCCTGCTTTACCATTCTTTGTGCCTCCGCCTGCTTGTGGAATCAACGTCTGGTTTAGCCTGACAAAGGCTGTTTGTGCATTTACTCCAGACAGTCACACAAAGGGAGCTGATGAGTGCCCTGCATATCCTGATGGGTCTTCCTGAGCTAGAGTGGTGGGAGGATATGTCACTGACACCTGAATAGGGCTGTGTCTGCCTTACACAATGCTGTCTCCACCCCATGTAGTGTGGCTGGACCAGCGAGGACAGAACTGGTTCTAGTAACCAAGTGATACTTTTCTTGAAACCTGTTCACTTTAAAGGCTGACAGTTGTATAAGTAGTGGGGCCCTGACCCCAGAACTTTAGAACACTTCTGGACCAAGAGGAACCTCTGCCAAAGTGAAGAGTTGAAGAGCTGTGAGAAGTTCTGCCCCTTTGCTGTGTGTCGCTTTGCTGGGTTGGCCTGCAGTTGCTGCTTCTCGTTTGGAGTGGATAAAGACTGAACTTAGCTGTGTATCCTGCTTGAGAGGATTCTCCAAGGGCTGGATGTACAGCTTGTCTCCTGTTAAGAAGTCTCAGGGACACAAAGAGTCACCTGCAGTATCTCTAAACTCCAGTGCTGGGAGTTCTGACCAGCCTTGCGGTGCCAACTCCAGTTCTGGGCCCTTGGAGGTTGATTTGATGCACCTGTTGCCAAACATCCACACATCACTCTTCCAGTACCGTTTTTCTCACTGTAAGCTGCCATGTGGTTGAAAAACACATGCATCGTCTCCGTGCGGCCAAAAATATCGATGCAGCACCTGTCAACGGACGGAGAAACTGCTGCAGTCCGAGTCCCGAGTGCTGACTCTCTGAAGTCTGAAACTCCCACTCCTACTCCGATGTAGGCCCTGCTGTGCTGTGAAAAATAGAAGCATCACCTGTCTGTGGCCGCAGATATCAACACAGCGCCTGAATCGCCGCTGCATCGACACGCGGTGCCTGGATTTACTCACACATGGTACCTGTGTTGCAAATCTACTTTAATGCTGGGCCTTCAGTAAGAAACCGATGCATCACCTTCCTTTGCAGTAAGAAATTGACGCATCACCTCCTCTCCATCAATGAATCGAGACATCACCTCCACTACATGACAGTAATGAACCGACACATCTACTCCTCTGGAGCAATGAACTGACACATCACTTTCTCTATGAGTAAGATACCAACACATCACCTTCCCTGTTTTCATCGATGCATCCAAAAAGTTGCTAAAAACATGACTCATCCATACTTTTCTATGGACAGAACTGTTTTTACTTTTTAAAAGTCATATTATTTGATATCTGTATGTTTTATTTTTGTAATTTCAGTCTTGTTTTGATTAGATAAAGATACTTTATTTTACTAAATTGGTGTGGTGTTCATTTGTAGTGTTTCACTGTGCTACTGTGTGCTTTAAACAAATGCTTTACACATTACCTCTGAGATAAGCCTGACTGCTCATGCCAACCTACCAAGGGGATGAGCAGGGGTTATTTGTGGTGTGTAACTCCTTTATTCTGACTAGAAGGAAGGGTCCCTACTTGGACAGGGTATAAGCCTGCCAACTAGAGACCCCCATTTCTAATAGAAGGCATGAGTGGGTTTTGCAACTGAATGTGATTATGGCTGTGGACAAGAGAATAGAAGGGAATCACAAACTGAAATGGAATCACTCAGGTAGACTCTTTTCTTAACCCCTTCGCTGCAGGGGTAATTCCCCCACAGTGCGGAGGGGGCAGGGTGGTGAGCGCGGCGCCGCGGTGCTCGTGACGAGACCAGCTCGTCATGAGTCATGGTGGAGCTGTGCTCATGACGAGCTGGTCTCGTCACGACCCCGCCCACTGATTAATTTGCCCGCACAGGCAGGGAATTAATCGCGTGTGGGCGGAGCAGCGCCGTTATGACGAGACCAGCTCGTCATGAGCACATCTAACCATGACTCATGACGAGCTGGTCTCGTCACGAGCACCGAAGGGGTTAAGGTGAAGGAGGCACTTAAGATACAACCATGTCACACTTCTGCATGGACACCCTGGAAGAACATAACGGTCCTACATGGCACA
The DNA here is from genome assembly GCF_964261635.1 of Lissotriton helveticus. NCBI lineage: Eukaryota > Metazoa > Chordata > Amphibia > Caudata > Salamandridae > Lissotriton > Lissotriton helveticus. The sequence goes on from NC_136068.1 coordinate 696,399,900, forward strand.
TAACCTAGGTGATTGTGCACTGGATTTCTTACATTTTACACTTCCTATCAAATGTTACAAACTTCACTTCAGATACAATCTAATTCTATATAGGATCCTCGTCCCATGGAAAATGTCTTGCCTATCTCTAACATTCTTGATCTTGATTTAAATATTTTTAGCGCACCAACAGCTTTGCCAAGGTATTTCATCATTTTTTTTTGTTGTTATTTTTTCATTGGTTTATTATAGCACAGAACTAGTTAAAATATATTTTGGCATGTTTTTGTAACCCCTGTAAGATAATATATTCACATGTGCTCATTTGCTTTTTTCGAAAAGACTATAGCTGTATTCCGATTTCTTTCCCTTGAAATTATCTTCACAGTTGAATAAAATGTCCGCATACCTTTTCGTGGTTTCAGGTGGTGGTGAAGACACGGACAGAGTACCAGTCAGATCAAAAGAACAAAGGCAAACTGCGTGTCCCAAAGATTGCCGAGTTCACGGTCAGCTTCACCGATGGCGTAACAGAAAGATTAAAGGTGAATTTAAAGTGTGTCGCCCTTACTGTTCTGCAAAAAAATTACAAGTACATCACTGAACTCTCACGAAAGTTCGACATTTGGTTGTGTCCATTAGGCTTGGTGTAGAAGCTCATTTGAGTGTTATGTTTTGCTTTGAAACTTGTATTGGACGTACTCAAAAACTGAATTGTATTTTGTTGCGGCTGTGGCAGTCTTTGTTGCTGTGGAATTCCATGCACTTTGTTTTCATGCATCCATATTTGTAAAATATGAAGAGGATAATGTGATTGGTGAGACAGTCACGTGAGCCTGGACGGAAATGCTTCAGTCGGCCACAGATCGCACACTTTTTGGTCTCGCATGAAGATTCCTCGTGTGTACATTTTATTTAGAATCTTGGATTTGGAGTTTGGCGCCTGCACAGTCCAGTGTTATCAGCTTTGCGCCAGGGCTAAACTGACTTGTAATTAATTGTTCAATTGCGAGGCTTGTTGAAATTCAAAAACTCATCTGATAATGAGAACTGTAATTTATTAGCAAAGGGCCACACTAGTAGGGCATGGTGGGATACTATGAAGCTGCCACACCCTGCTTGATGACATTTTATTGAAACAAGCAGTAACCAGCATGTGGGTTGTGAGGTGCTATTTGCTGATGTCCCGGGGCCAGGAGAGGTAAACTAGGGAGTGGGAAACGGCATTAACAGTGCGGGCTGAGCCATGCGTGTCTTTCCCCCGCAAGTCGAACCACACATGCCTTAACCACGCATATGCCTTAACCACGCACATGCGTAGTTAAGGCAGTACACAGTCTAGATGCTGGAATGGGTTGGCAGGAAGAGGAAGGATCGGAAGGACGCGGTCAGATAAGTGGGGCTGGGGTTTTGGGGCATGGGGTAGTTTTTGGGGGGGGTAATTTTTTAGAGGTCAGGGTTATTGATAGGGCAGGGGTGGGATTTTGGGGTTAAGGGCAGGAGAGTTCGGGTTGTTATCAGGGTTAGGGGTCAGTTTGTAGGGCTGAAGGTGGGCGGTCTGGGGCCGCTGTCGTTTTTTGGGCATGGGGACAGTTTCTAGGGCTCAGAGTGGGGGAAAAGGGACAGTTTTCAGGGCTAGGGCAGTTTCAGGCCTCAGGGCGGGGGGCTGGGTCAGGGTAGTTTACAGATGTAGGGGAAGGTTTTCAGAGCTCAGAGCGGGACGCTGGGGTTTGGGTAGTTTTTAGGGCGTGGGGTACATTTTTTGGGTTCGGGCAGTAAAAGGGACAGTTTTCAGGGCTGGGCTGGAGGCTTCACCACCCACGTCCCTTTTCCAATCATGTCTATACCACAAAATTGTGTGGTAAAGGCTTGCATGGTAAACACACGGTCATGGTCATGGTTGATACTGTGTGGTTCAGGCATGTGCTGTTTTGGCATGCGTTGTACCATCATACAACCCTAGGGAGGTGGTGGCATGAAGCGGATGCTGACAGAGGCATAGCTGTCATTAGTGCAGTAGATGACATCGCAACTTGGTCCAGCGATGTGAGGGTTTCACTGCACCCCAATTGTGATTGTCTTTTACCATCCAACTGGGGAATAGTTGTTCAATTTCCTTGCATTTGGGTTCTTTGCTATGCCCCTGTCTTCCATCCTAGCACCAAGCCATGGCAATCTTTTATTTCCTTGTTTTCTGTGGCAGTCCAATTCCAGGTTACTTGATATAACCCAGAGAATAGGAGCACCAGTGAAAAGTAAAGCGGTGAACCAGAAGCAGTGCTTAACCACTTCCGCGCTCATGGCGAGCTCAGCTCGTCATGAGCGACGACGCTCGCACGCTGATGACGAGCTGAGCTCGTCATGTAACGCGGCTTTTTTTAAATCGCAGCGCGCAGCGGGAAAACCGCTAGTGCGCATGCGGTTAATTTGTGCCACCGTTGTTGGTGGTGGGCACTTGATCTGATATTTTGGGGCAGGGTCTAATTTCCCATCATCAGACTTTGACCGCAAGCTGGAGAAAGAAGGCAATAGAGAAATAAGGAAGAAAAGTAAGATAGGAAAGGAGTGACAAAGGGAGGAAGCAGAGGGACTTTATTTGTTTTTACTACTGAATGTCTCCTTAGTAACATTCAACCCATTTAAAACGACCCGAGGCCACAGAAATCCTTTGGCGTTCAAAGATTAATCATACCAGATTTGGAGGAACGATGTTGTGTATCAGGCAACAAATGTAGCCCAGTATTACAGTGTCAGAAAGTCTATCTCAGACCTGATATAATTGTGAAGATTATTAATGTCTGATTTACAATTTCCCTAGATTATCTTTCTGTACCTTTTTGTTTATGTAATATATAAACATATGCATTTGTAAAGCACACGTTCACCCAGAAGGGTATCTTGACGCTGAATAACAGATGTTTATTGTTACCCACCTTAATGGTACTCATTTTATTGACCTCAGAAGGATGAATAGCTGAGTGGGCGTGCCGGTATTTGAACCTGTCACCATGAAGTCTAATACAGGTCCCTATAGTGGGCACGTTAGTCCACTAAGCCACCAGATCAGGCTTAAAAGAAAAAATAACAAAAAAAGCATGCTGGACAATTTTGTGGCTAAATTCGATATATTTCAACAATTTTACTTTAGGATTTTCTTCAGTACAAAAAGTTATTAGTTATAAATTTCTATAAGCTTTTCTAATAGCTTTTTCAGAATCTTCAAATATACTTTAAAGTTAGTGTTTATTTGGAATGTCTATCATATGTGCCATATAATATGATTCTGTTGCATTCCTGTTTTCAAGGCAAAAGTAAGTTATGAGGTCTGCTTTTTGTGCCTTGAAAATATACATTATCTTCCATCCTCAGGTACAGAACTCAGATGAATAGGTAATACTGCACCTGGATAATACCGCACATGGCGGAATTGGTATTTACCTGGTGCAGTATCAAACATGATAGCCATTAGAATGAGGGTCTGAGTGGTTGGAGAGCTCTTAAGTTTCCAGCTGGAGTGTTACCTACTCAACACTTTGGGAAAGCAGGAATGCATGGTTAGTGTCAAAGAGCTGAATATCCTCTGCACTAAAGCTCCTATGGAACATGGATTAAACGTGTTAAATGTCTTAAACAGGTCCTTCATACCAGGAAAAGGCAATTCAACAGAAACTCTTCAAAATTCCCTTCTTGAAAATAGCCAAAGGCCCTCTAATTAATCAACCTTAAGAAGGGAAGCTTATTAACAGAAATAATTAATTTCCAAGTGACAACATAGAGACTAATGTTCCTCTGCTAAGCGATATAGAAGATTTACTCGCTCTAACCACACAATTAACTCTAACCATTTCATCAAACGCATGAAGTGCTTTCTGAGAATCTGTGGTTTTAGGCGCTGCATTAGCCTGTCCCCTGAAGGGCCTGGGCCAATTCTGCACTCAATGCTCTGCTCTCTCTATTGAATATTCCACCCGGGAACGTTGTCCTCGCATTGCCTACAAATGAGGGCTTCTTTTATAGATGTGCCATGAAGAGCACACAAAGGGGGGGAGGGGGCATTTTTTACCGTATTACCGTTGCCATAAAAGGTGTGATCCTCACAATGATTGAGTTCACTACTATGCACTGTGTGACCCACATTTTCCAAAAATGTAACGGAACACAGTGCAGGAGCCACAAATGTTGTGTTGTGTTGCGTGACTGGGAGGGAGAGGAGAGCGCCAGATCTATAGAGATATGGGTCTCTCCTCCCCTCGGAGTGCTAGGGTGTGTGCCTGAGTCTACCATGGGTTTTGTACAGGAAGGGTCCTCTTCCTGTACAAAATACAATAAGTAGACACACTTTAGAACATTTCGTACTTTGCATTTGTGCTGCACAAACAATAAAAACATTTCTCCTCTTAATGCCTTATTTTAAATGGCGTTAACATTTGGCCTTAAACCCGTTCTACTATTGTTTGTAAATAGGGGTTTGTGTCAAATGGCATGGGTAGCAGCATGGGAACGCCCATGTACCACTCATGTAATGCCCCCTTGACTCTAAGTAAGACAAAGCAGTGCTTTGCGCCACTTTGCATTACTTTCAGGGCACTTTCCAGTGGAAAACAAGTTTTGCACTGGAAACTAAATTAGGAAAAAAATATTTTGTGCTGTTAGCATCACAAAACCGAGCGCAAAATGTTAGTAAATCTACAACTGTGTGTGCTATAAGATTCCACTTGCTAGTAAATCTACCCCTTTATGTGTTATAAGATTCCATGGGATACGAACAGTAGGACCCCGTGTTCCACAGTGCACAGTAGGGACTTGTAAAGTCAACCAAACTGCATTGTTCAAGCCCTAATTTCCAAATGTGTCCACTTCCACCTTTAGCATTGTCACTATTGGCGCAAATTTGGAAATCACTGTGCTATTAAACACTCCTACAGAATGCACCAATAGTGGCAAAGTAATTTAGAGTGGGCTGTCCCAGAGTATGATATAAGTAGTATCAGATGGCAGAATCCCTTCACTGTGATGCATGTACACCTGAAGTCAGCTAAATGAGTGAATTGCTGCTAAACCAATAACCTGTCACTAATACATATCATTATATATGTCTGACATTTCATAAGGTAGCTGGGTTGACATCCCTAGATGAAAAGTGCATTGCAAATGTACTCAATGCTGTGTCATTTCTCATAAAGGTTGAACACATTAGTATGATTGTCAAGGGTGCCACAGTCTTTTACATTGTTTTGCGTTTTGGGTTATAAATGGGATTCAAATATATGAGAGACACAACTGAGAAGAAAAACAGATTGATTAGTATACACATGGTAAATCTGGTTAATTGTTTTTGCACAGTTAAGCTGCATGTCCCACATATTCACCAATGTAGGTGTGGGCCTCCTTTGCTTGAAAAGTCCTTTGTTCAGCAATAAATGAGGTAAGCTATTCAGTATGCATAACCCCAACCACAAGCTGCTATATCTCTCCGCGGCCTTTCTGCTCGACATGCGCTATACAAATTTAACATAGATTCCTGCATACATACAAACATGAAGCCCTCACCATTTGCTGTCTTTTATCTATTCCAAACCTAGTCGCCTGTGCCACAGGTTAAAGACTAAGGGCATTGTTTAGAAATTGGCAGACTGGTTATTCAGTGACAACCGCCAGTTTCCCCACTGTGGTGCCCTTGCTCCTCTGTTGGAAAACTAAATCCAGCGGCCTTATAGAGTATGGGTCGTGGGACTAAAGACAAGGTACCACCCGCCCTATATAGAGCAGATTGCCTCATGTTCGTTTTTCAGTCTATCACATACAGAAATAAAACATAAACTCTCAGGGTGTAGGTGCCATTAGTCCTTTTGTTTTTCTGAAAGAAATTCCCACTTTGGGAGTTTCTGTCTGAAAAACAAAATTGTTTGTTGGGTGATCATCAGAAACATGGCAGATGCATCCTAAACTTTTTCTGCCTTCTCAGGAGTTTCTATGACTGCTTTCTTGTGAACATGAATTCAATGAGAATGAGATGCACACCATTTTATCCATTTTCTTCAACAATTTCAACACAGCTAATCTTTCAAACAATTCTTGTGAAGGCAGAAAGATCACCACAGGGCTGGCAGTGAGCTCTAAACTTGGCGGGCAGGAGTCCGGACTGGTCGTAGAAGGTAATGACCACTGCCCGCCATACCCTGAATCAGGCCCTAACTTCTGTAATGGTGTGCAAATGGTTGAAACCCATGATTCAATATTTCCCCATGTTGGACCATGTTTCTAACCTGACTTACAGATATCTTTAATTCAGACATTAGAGACAATGAGACGTTAGTCTTAATTTACATTGACATTGACAGAGTTGTGTCTAGTATGATCAGTTCAATGGTTTAAGTTATGGCTTGTTGACATTGAAAAAGCATGCATGAAATAATTTACCTCAGATTCAACTCTGTGATTTCACAGGCTAGTTTATGAACCCTTTTTGAGCATAGTCTTTTGAAATTGTTTGAAGAGCAGTGGTATTTCTGAGGAATGTTTTAGCCAATGGTTGTGGATCTAATGATAACCCTTCTCAGACTTGTTTACACTAAATACTATTTGTGGGCCCTCCAAAAATCCCAATTCTAGGATTCCATGTTTAATTTATTGCTCTGATAACTGAATTATAGCAGCATGAAGTTTGTGAAAATCCAGGCAGTCACATCTACTACATATGGTCAAAAATACTTTAAAGAGGGTATATTATCACAACGGGTGTGTAGAGAGAGACTGTTGAAACACTGACTTGTCAACACCCCTCAACAAATGTCACCTAGTGCTTGGAACGTCTCATTTTCAACAGATATATGGGTTTTAATATCATACCTTCAGCATTACTGATAACTGAATAAACCATAACTCACTAGTTTTAGAATAATGTTATTATTGGCAGCCCGATAATTAATAAAACTTAAATTCAGGCCGCGCCCTTCCTTCAGAAGCCAGAGAAACAAGATCCTACATATACCATGACCACCTGGAAGAGGTGTAGAAACTAAACTAGGACTACCATTTTGATTGCATTGACATGATCTATTACTGATAAAATTAAGCTATATCATTGTTTGTTACTTGCAATTAATCCTTCAAGGGAAGTTCAAAATTACCCCGCCCAGTGTTGTTTCTGTATTTGGGACGGCATTAATGGCAGAGATTTTTACTGTTCAGGTTATGTAACGTCCTAAAAGATTTCCAAATTGGATGTGAAATTTAAATTCAGTCTTTTGTATACCAGGCATTGCTGATTTTAGGACCTTTTGAATCTAGTTACAGGTCCTTTGTGGATCGAGCTACGCAATCAGTGAAGAGTACAAATTGATTCTCATTATTACATCGAGTTGAAAGGCAGTAAATGTATTTTCTTTAATCTTAAGTAACTCTACAATTGTAGGTTACGTATTTCACTAAAAGCAAACATGCATAAAACATAGCAAACTCGCATAAAACATAGCAAACTCACATAAAACATCGGGCGGGTGGGGGTGTATTCAGCACTAATTATATAAGAGAGCACAGACAGCAAAACAGAGCATCAGCTATATAATTCATTTAACCTTTACAAATCTATTCTTATATTGATATGTTTGATGTCTTCTTCTAATCCTGATCTTCACATCTTCCCCTCAAAAGCATTTCATAGATAATTTCAGGCACTGTTTTTATGTGAATATTATGTTGACATCCGGAGTTTGAATATTTATCTGTGTGAATTAACCGCAGATGCTGACCCTTCTGAAGCTAAAAGGCAAGAGGAATCATCTGAAGTAGAGCACTTAGAGAAGAATTCACTTGATCAGCTCTATTCCCCAGTTATTTCTATTCAGGATTTAACAACAAAAATTTGAGGCTCTGATATTTTCAGAGCAAATGAGCAGTATTTACTAATCATAACTCATAAATACTGTAAAATTGGTAGGTGGTTGTAGACTGTTAAAATATTAAAGTGAGCGATTCACATTTGCCCCTGAGTGCATAATTCTTCCTTTACAATTAAATAAAATGGAAATATAATGTTCTTTGATCCTAATTTGTGGCTTCCTGGTGGCTGGCAGCATCACCCAGGGTAATGGTTGCCACTAGCAGAAAAGACTATTATTGAAAAGATTCAGGTGGAGGTATTATGCTAAATGAATAATTAACTTTTTGTAAACCACTGCCAAACTTTCAGTTTAGTTCCAAATGGAGAAGATTATTGGCCGCGGTCACAAAGGTAAATTTGCATGCAATATATTAACTCATTTGTCAATTTACTCATGCACTTAGCAATAAGTCACACTTATTTACTATTCATCATTTCCAAGTGTACAGTTACATCTAAGTGTAGACTTCAGAGACTGAATTTAGGAAGGTAAATCTTATGTTACAAGTTAAATGTAACAGCACATTAACTCTTTAAATTTAATTTTCATTAAATAGTTAACTAATTCAAATTAATGCATTCAATGTCTAAATAATATTTCTCAAAGAATAATTTTAAAAATATCCCACCCACACTATCCTTTTATTTTTGATCTGTAAATATTATGTGTTGCATTAATTTAAAATATTACACATTTTCTAACACAAATATAAAGGTTTAATTGTGTTTTATTTATATATTAAATTTCTGGTTACATTTTAAAATAATGAATGATATTTTTTAAATAACTATATAATTAGATATTTTTTAACATTGAACTATATATATATGTGAATGTGTGTGTATTTATCTATAACAATATATCTATAGTGATTCTATCACCATTGTGACAAAATTCTGTACGCACTCCGGATGCATATATTCCAGGTGTTTTATTTTTGACATGTTTTTTTTTTTTTTTAAATGTTCTAAAAGTCAAATTATTTTATTTATTTAACATTATTTCCTATGGAGTGCTATCTTAAGTTCCTGCCAACGTTATTGCCTATGGGAGTATGTTGCAGTGTCTGCGAGTGGCCGTGTGTTGTGCTTGACTTACTCCAAGGCTGTGCTAAAGTACATTTACTACTGTTTTGTCACCTTTAGGGCTTTAGTGACTTCAGAAGAAAAGTTTGTAAATAGCTATGGCATTATTTTTTTGAGTAGGGTGTCGATAAGAACCTGTCAATCTCTAAACCTCTCCCTACTTTTCCCTAAACCACTCCCATTTTGTAAAAAAATTCCCCAATTTCCCACCACTTCCTCTGCCCCCCACACATTTAGTACAACATAGCAGACTTACATCTATGGAGATCTCCCCTTAGAAAAAGATAGGGGATGGAAGTGAACATCGCCACCTGTTGGTCTGTCAGTTGAATTTTGTAGTAAGTTGTGCTATTGTAGTACCTCTTTATATATTACAATGTTTAGTTTGTGAATCAGGCTTTAAGTGCTAAGAGTAGCACTGAAGCAAAATGCAACAACATGTACTACTGCGCGAATAACTGCAATACCATATTGCATTGGATAATAAGAGGTTGGACTTTCAGAGAAAGGATCCAATCCAATTGTGATGTATCAGATAAACTGCAACACCTTAACTGTAAGATCCATAATGCAAAGAGGGGCCAGAAAAAGAAGTGTGGTTTCTAAAGCCAAGAAACACAACTGAAAGTTATTACGCGTTTGTTGGACTCTGTTCACACTCTATGATTTACACTGCAGAGTATCTTCAACTGATAGAAAGAAGATATTGCATCTACTTTAACCGTATAACGTAGAGATCTGCATTTAAAAACAGGACCAAAAAGAACATGCAGCTTGATAGGGTTTTTGTCTTATACAAAAATCGGTGTACACTCAGACCCAAGTCTAGGAGAGCACTCAGACTGAAGCATATTTACTGCAATATAGTGTTTCAACTTGGCGTCACTGTGCACTACAGGGTTTGAGAAACCATGGAAAAACTGCCTAAAGGCCGGCAAATTGTCAAGTACTTGCAGCTTAGCCTTTTTTCAATAAAGTCTTAACAAACGATTATTAATTATTTTCACACCGTTGCATACTTTCAATGATTCCTTGTAATCAGACTGGGACTTTTTCGTTACCATGTATTCCCAACTCAACAAAGAGGAATTATCCATTTATGTGAATCTGTGAAATATACCATTGTTGTGCAGTTGCCATATCAAGCTAGTACGCTCTTTCTTCTTCGACAATAGGTATTACATGGATCCTTATACTTAAACTGAATCCTCTAAATTGGGCTCAAAACTCTATAATTATCCCAGTATGGACAATATTGCTGGTCATATGTTATTGGATTGAGGCTTTAGGAGAATTAATACCTCATTCTGTAAGGGTGCTAGATCAAAGTACAGATTTAGGGCCCTATTTAGTGTTTGGGAAAGGGATACTCACAAATGAGGCAGATGTTCAGGTGGATTATAACCTATGGTATTAGTAGTACAGTGGATTGTGTATCCTTTATCCTTTCATGGAGAATAGCAATCCCAAACTCCAAACAAGGCCCACAGTACACATCTAAGGGCGTTTTTGGGTGTCTCTTCTGATTATGTACTCTTTGGCTCAGATTTACAAGATGATCACGCAGGGCAGTGCAGCAGCTGCAAAGGCTGCGAAGCGTGAGAAAGAGAGAGAAGGAGTGTGCCATATTTATACAAATATTGCACTCTCCTTCTCTCTCCCTAGTGCCAGTGCAGAAATGTGCTGCTGTGTGCCACAGACACACCTTTGCGCAATAGTTCAAAGGTGTCTCTGTGAGTCTAGCTTAGGTTTTCTACTGGAAGGATACCCTTCCAGTACAAGATACTATGCTTAGACTAACTTTAAACCTTTACCCCACTTTGTATGTGTGCTGTACAGTGCAGCATACATGCAAAGTTGGAAAAGAAAGGAGAAATGAAAGCATTTCTCCTTCATAGATCCAATTTAAAATGGGTGCTTTTTTGCCGCAAAACCCTGTCTACTTTTTTAAGTAAACAGGATTCTACGTCAAAAACCTTGGCTAGTTGCATGGGAACACCCATGCACCACCCATGGAATGTGCCCATGGTGCTAAGTGATCCAAAATAGTGCCATGCGCTGCTTTGTGTTACTTTCAAGTGATTTTCCAATGCTAAACTGGTATTGCTCTGGAAAGTAAATTGGTAAAAACGATTTAGCGTCAATTTGCGTCACGTTTGTGATGAAAACACTGTATAAAATCTTAGTACATATACCCCATAGTGTCCACCACCTGGCAGTACTATCTTGGCAAATATACTACAGTTGAAGTTATTCCTTGGACCAGATCATAAGTATAAAACTGGGCAGTGGGTGGCATTCTGTTACTTTCTTTGGAATGTATGGATATGGTCTGATTTGCTAGTTCCAGGACATTTTCTTTAAGGAGCATTGGAAGAGCAGCTAATGGGTAATAGCTCCCTATCTCGATAAGGTGAATGAACTCAGTTAAGGTATGGTGGTTCTCTTGGATAAGCACGCCGTTCCAAAGGAGATATATATGCCCCTCTTGCCAGCTGATAGGTCATTTATTTTTAAGTATAAATGCATTAGATTTCTTCTTTCAAACTATCAATACATGGGCACGACCACCAGAGATGACACTGAACAGGAAATCGTACGTTCAAAACCTAAGCTATGTGAGCAGGTATGGGTTATTCTAATAAGGAACATAGTTTTAATTTTTTTAACTTCATAAAACAGGATACGTTTATGTGGAGATAATTAAATAAACCAGAAGCTGGGGTTGTAGAATGAACTAACTATTGGGATACTAGCTTTTTAGCAGTCAGAAGGCTAACATTTCTCTGCTGCTTCTCAATGTTATGTGCAGCCATTTTTAAAATGTTTGTAAAATTGACAGATACATATGGCTTTGGGCTATATTTCCAACTTCCACTTGTGCTGTTATTAAATAGGTAAAATAAAAAGCAGGCTTGATGGGCCAAGCAGTGACTTATCTCTTGTATTTTTGATTTCTATGCATGTATGCAGGGCCGGACTGGCCGTAGTGGGCACTGGGCGTTTCCCCGGTGGGCCGCTAGGTTTGGGGTCGGTTTTGGGCCCCTGGGAGGGGGGGGCGTTTTCGTTGCCAGGGGTCGGCAATATCGGCCCCATGTAACAAAATCGGCCGAAACTGGCATTAGCAAACAGCTCGGCTGCATCCTCCCTCAGCCCCAGGGGGGCGGCCGAGCAGTTTGCCATGGCCGGTTTCGGTTCCCAATCCGGCCCCGCATGTATGTGTAGTGTGAACCTAACTAAAAATAAATGGAGCGCTGAACATGATTAAAGTGTACAATACATGCAGGTGGGATCCTCAGGACAGTAAGTGATTGCTCTCTGTATGATTGTCTATTATGTGGCAATGGCAAAGAAGATCTGCCACATTTGGTGTGCTCCTGCAAAGGGCTAATGAGGGAATGGAGGCAGCTACTAAGAGGTCTATGCACATGCAGGCAGGCTGTGTTGGCCTGCTTTGGTCCAGGGGACCCGCAGCTGAACTGATGGTCTGTAAAGTTTTTTTACAGACCATCAGTTAACTGGCAGCTAGGGACAGACTAGTGCTAAACTTTTCCCGCGCTAAAGAGCAGACGAGCCCTACATCGTAACCCATTGCCCTTTAGGTGTGTTAAAAGATCATCCAGTAAAACAATGGTCAAACTGGCCGAAATAAAGTTTCTTATTGAGTGATTGATTTAAGATATACGTGCTTATCTCATAATTGCCCACCAAGACATCATGGTGCTACTCTACCCTCATACTGATATTCTGTAAAAGACCACCCCAGAAGGCTAGATGAAGGTGCAAATTACAGCAGCTGTCTCTCCCAAACTGACCTTTATTGAACATTCCATTCTGGGGAAAATTGGGGTTATTGCTACTAAACCATTTTCATTATATGGATATTATTGGTCCTTCCAAGATATAAGCGTTTGACACAAAACCTCTGTACTATATGCACTGCCTTAAGTAATCAATGGGATAGGGAGGAGGAATGGGCGTCCATTTGCTTCCCCTGGATACGTATTGAGGTTATCAACTGCAAATAAAAATACGCAAAAAATGGACACTTGTAACAGATCTAAACCATTGGGTAGATTGGTTATGGTATTCTCAAAAACAGAATGTTTATGATGGTATTGCGGTGTATATTTTTCATCCGCCCCTACATTGTAGTTGTGGCAGTTATCATTGAATACCATAAAGTGCAAGGTGCCTGCCTCATCCAGAGGCTCCTCTGGTCTAGATTCGCAGTGTCCAGAGATCAGAAGGTGAGGTAAAAAATTAATTAATGAAAAAGTGGTAACCCAAAGTAAATTTTTTTTTCAATGTAAAAGTTAGATCAACACCCAAATTTTTTTATTAATGGTGCGGATCTAAAAGGTAAAATAAATGGTACTTGTACTAGATCAAGTGACTGGATCTAGAAGTATGGTGTTAAAAATGGTGTCGACATGTTTCAGCCCCCTATGGCTCAACGGAGTCTGCAGGGCTTTCGTCAGGACTAAACAAACATACAAAACATAAATAGTTACTCACACCATTTGTGTAGTTACTGCGGTGGCTTACTGGTATAATTAGTCAGTTGCCAATCGGGCTCTTTTTACCTGTAAAAGAGGGACACAAAACAGAAGCATACAGTACATATAATGTTATATTTATGTGTGTACGTAGGCACCAGAGTACGTGTTGGTCTCTTCTGAGCTATTTGGAAATTGATTTAGAAACACTTTTTCTAATGTGGAGTTTAGAACAAAAGGGCAAAGGACTGAGTAACTGGTTAGGCGACTAGGCTGGTAAACGAGTCATGTAACAAAATGGTAGGACCATTGAGTTGCTGCCTGTATAGTTGTGACATTGCTAATAAATACAATTGCATTGCATATCGAACACCGCTATCATGGTGTGCGAAGTGTGGTGCGTGTATCTGAACGTAGGTAGTCTGAGGCAGAGAACTAGTTCTGATAATGTACATATAAACACTGTTTGTTTGAGACAGGAAGCTATTGTATAACGTTATTGAGTATTTCTCGCCAGAACGCTATCTTATATGGCGCATGGGCGCTCTGTTAGTAAGAAATTCAATGCTGTACTTAAAAAGGGGGAGTCGCACGGAGCAATTGTTTGGCTGTTCCCTTTGGAGGTCAAGCATTGTGGGACATAACAGAACGCAAAGACAGCAACTACGATATGTAATCCTAAAGGCGAGCGCTCTTACCTAGTGAAAGTAACTAGAGGCTCCGTCAGGAGATATCGGCCAAATTATTGCCACAGAGCTAGGGAAAGAGTGAAAATTAAAGTAAATCAATCACCTTACCGCTAGTTAGTGGAAGGAGAACAAACACGTACGTCTGCCGCCATTACCCGCGAGGGAGGAGACTTCCGCCGCTTGTGCTGACTCTGCCCCTGGACTCCGGGCAGACGTCGATGTACGTCTTTTAAAGTGAAACAAGTGATTAATCTAGTTTGAAGGAAGTACTTAATCCAATTGGAATAGGGCTGAGATGGAAGAAGGTTAGAAGTGAAAGTAAACCTTCAGTAAATGTGTAAATGCACAGTGAGTCCCACAGTTGTATTGTACATTATGAAAATAAATAAAAAATAAAAATAAATTAAGTTGTACACTGTTCTGGTCGATGTTTTTCATGAACTTTGTGGTGCACTGTTCTGGTCGATGTTTTTGCATGAGCTGCAGGTAGAGTGGCTCACATGACAAGGTATATTTTATTGGGTTCTCTAGTGTGTGGCGAACTGGTGCCAAGGTGGATTATCGTTAAGGCCCCCGTCATGGGTTTTCAGACGATTTACCCATCTCTGCTCTTTTTCGTACAACTTTTTTTCAGCATTGCGTGTTTTGTCTGTGAGCATCTCAATGACGGTCCAGTGTATTTCTTCACATGTGTGTCCTGACTCCAGATAATGGGCACAAAGTTTAGTAGTAGTTTTTTTGAGCCTAATATTGCTCCTGTGTTCACCAATGCGAGTTTTTACTTTTCGGCAGGTCATCCCTATATAGATTTTATTACAGGGGCAGTTGACCATGTAAATTACATAGGTGGAGTTGCAATTTGTATGCTGTCTCTGGGTCCATGTGAGATTTTCTGAGAGCTGTAACTGTTTTGAGGGAGTTGTGTACCTGCAGGATATACAGTTTCCACAAGGGTAGTGGCCTGTGACTGGGGCCATCGAAATGTCTCTAGGTAATTCAATTTGTTGTCTTTTCCTAGGTCGTGTGTGTACCAGAGTGTCACGTAAGTTCTTTGTTCTCCTGTTGGCAAACCGAGGTTTAGGCCATTCGAATTTACCGGTCGTCAGAATCTTCCAGTTTTTGTTTACCAACTTTTGCATTTCATAGGTGGCAGGACTGAAAGTTGTGACACACGTGACTAGATCTGTTGGAGGATTTTTGGGGTGGACCTGCAGGAGACACGCTCTTGGTTGGTTGTTGGCGCGTTTCATACATCTGCGGATTGTTGTCTGGGTGTAGTCACGTGCTTTCAATTTGTCACTGAGTACCAATGCTTGCTCTTTGTAATCCTCGTTTTTGGTACAATTTCGTTTGATTCTAAGAAATTGACTGTATGGAAGATTGTCTCTTAGTGGTTTAGGATGGAAGCTTTTATAAGAAAGTAGACTGTTTTTTGCAGTGGGTTTTGTGTAGGTCTTACTTTGTAGGCTGTTGTTTTCAGCAAAGATGGTTAAATCCAAAAAGTCAATACTCGAGTTGTTTGCTGTATATGTGAATCTTAGCCATGGGTCACATTCATTCAGCCAACTTATGAAAAGGAGAGGAGAATATCATCTATGTATCTCTTCCAGTATAATATACTGGAAGAGTACGGGTTGGAATCGTTGAGAACATGTAGGGCTTCAAAATGACTCACATACAGTCCAGCCACCGAAGGGGCAAAGGCACTGCCCATGGAAGTACCATGATTTTGCAAATACAGAGCTCCTTCATATTCAAAAAAAAAATTCTTTGAGCGCTAGTTGACAGCATTGTAGGACAAAGTGTCGTGGGGTGTGATAACTCCAACTTTCATGGAATAGGACATCCTCAAGCATTTGGAGAGTGTCATCTTGAGGCAGGCTTGTATACAGCGATTCCACATCTAGGCCCACCAAGAGCATGGAGTTCTGATCAAAGTGAATGTCACTGATCTGTAGCAGTAGATCTCTAGTATCTTTTAAATAGGTCGGGTTTTTTTGGACTAAGGGCTTCAGATATTCGTCCGCAAATTTTGACAAAGGTTCTAAGAGTGATCCGATACCAGCAACTATGGGTCGTCCAGGCGGTGGGACTTTGTTTTTATGTATTTTTGGAAGCGAATAGAAATTTGGTATCTTGGGTTCTTTTGCCGTAAGGTAATCTGCCTCTTTGTTTGTTATCCATCCGTTGGTTTCTGCCTCGTAAACCATCATTGTAATGGTATTACTGAGTCTCACAGTGGGGTCTACAATGATCTTTTTATAAAACTTAGTGTCTGAGAGAAGGGTTAAACATTGTTGGTTATACCCTTCTTTACTTAGGATGACAAGTCCTCCCCCCTTGTCCACAGGTTTGATAACTATGTCCTCATTTTCTTCTAGAGTTTTGAGTGCTTTGCGTTCTTTATTACTCAACTTCTGGAAAGGGGTCTTCTTCTTCTTTTGTTCCATGGCATCTACGCCTTTGAGTAGAGCTTGTTCAAAGGTTTGAATCTCAGGCGGGACGCTGCCAGTTGGTGGATTGAAGGTGGATTTTCTCTTTAGGTTTGTGTCTCCTTCAATGGGTGGTGAGGGCATGCCTGCAAAAAATGCTTTCAGTTTTAGAGCACGGCAGAATTCTGCTAATTCACATTTTAGTTTGAAAGAGTCAAAGGGGGGGTTGGGACAAATCCTAAGCCTTTGTTGAGAACACGTACTTGATCATCTGTGAGTTCTATCTGAGCAAGATTAACTATTAGTGTATGTTGTTCTTGCTGGTGCTCGGCTGACCCGTTGACATACTCCTGGTTAGGATATTTCTTTGTTGGTCTTGCCACGCTAAAGGCTTTTTTCTTCCTCTGGGTTGGTTCTGGCCCGGCCTAAAAAAGGCTGTTCTCGTTGTTGCTGATTTTGATGTTCCGCTGGTTGTTGATTCTCCATTTGGGGCATTTGTTGCATTTGTTGCATTCCGTAGTTATATGGTGCCATCCAGCCTCCATATTGTGGCATATAGGGTTGGAAAAATGGGGGCACATTCATATTGGGATAATATGGTCTTTGCCATCTGTTGCCCCTTCTAGGGCGTTGGTATCGGTTGGTATTCCCCCCTCTTCTGGGGTTATAGTCTTCTGAGCTGTTGACCGAATTGTTGGAAGAGCTTTTGCCCAAGGATTCATTATCTGAGCCCAGATCATTAGTGCTATAGTCCTCTTTTGAATACGGGTGCATTTTCTCTTGGCTGAATTTCTTAAGGTCTTTACCAAGTTTTTCTAGCTTGCTCTGCATTAAGAATTCTTTTGTTTCATCCATCTCTTTGTTTATTTCTTCTAATTTCTTTTTGTGTGTCTGTGGGTTAATGCATTTTTTGAGTTCAGTTTCTAAGGTTTGGATTTCTTGTAGTAATGCTTCTGACAGTCTTTTGGCTGTTTTGATAATCAGTACAAGATAATCCAAGGTGCACTTCCAAGAAATGGAAGACCAGTCTCTGCGGAATGCCAGGTCGTGTAGAAAGATTCTAGATGCATTATTCACCCAAAGGCCCCTTGGTGCTATTTTGTATCGCAGGTATTCGGTCATGATGATGCCGTGGATTGCTGTTCGTATTTGTTCTCTTTTCTTTTCTGTGAGGGAATCCCAGTTGTCGGTTTGGGCCAATGTTTCGGTAAGATCAGAATTCTGTAACAGTGGCTGTGCTGCTAGTATTTCATCTATGTCATTCTCATCGAAACTCAGTCCTGGATTGCCTTCCATTATTCTACTCCACTTGAAACAAAGAAAAATATCCTCTTTGTATTATTTGAATCTCCCGCAGCTGCACGCTGCTTTATATACTTAAGTAATCAATGGGATAGGGAGGAGGAATGGGCGTCCATTTGCTTCCCCTGGATACGTATTGAGGTTATCAACTGCAAATAAAAATTCGCAAAAAAATGGACACTTGTAACAGATCTAAACCATTGGGTAGATTGGTTATGGTATTCTCAAAAACACAATGTTTATGATGGTATTGTGGTGTATATTTTTCATCCGCCCCTACATTGTAGTTGTGGCAGGTATCATTGAATACCATAAAGTGCAAGGTGCCTGCCTCATCCAGAGGCTCCTCTGGTCTAGATTCGCAGTGTCCAGAGATCAGAAGGTGAGGTAAAAAATTAATTAATGAAAAAGTGGTAACCCAAAGGAAATTTTTTTTCAATGTAAAAGTTAGATCAACACCAAATTTTTTTTATTAATGGTGCGGATCTAAAAGGTAAAATAATTGGTACTTGTACTAGATCAAGTGACTGAATCTAGAAGTATGGTGTTAAAAATGGTGTCGACATGTTGCAGCCCCCTATGGCTCAACGGAGTCTGCAGGGCTTTCGTCAGGACTAAACAAACATACAAAACATAAATAGTTACTCACACCATTTGATTTGATTAGATCCGCACCATTAATACATTTTTTTGGGTGTTGATCTAACTTTTAAATTGAAAATTTTTTTTCCTTTGGGTTACCACTTTTTCATTAATTAATTTTTTACCTCACCTTCTGATCTCTGGACACTGCGAATCTAGACCAGAGGAGCCTCTGGATGAGGCAGGCACTTTGCACTTTATGGTATTCAATGATAACTGCCACAACTACAATGTAGGGGCGGATGAAAAATATACACCGCAATACCATCATAAACATTGTGTTTTTGAGAATACCATAACCAATCTACCCAATGGTTTAGATCTATATGCACTGCCCACAGGATTATCTTACCATTAGTGCTCTTTACCTTCATCATTAGATGGTGCCATTAACTGAAAAAAGAAGGTTTTGATACACATCCGCTCTCCTATCCTCTGTGTTGTATTAATCATTTTAACAAGGCATCGACAGTGCCGGATTACCAAATAGGCAAAGTAGGCACCGGCTTATGGGTCACACTCCTTTTAGTGGCCCGCAGCAACAGAACAAAATAATATTGATTTGAAAGAAAATTACAATCACATTTTCTAAAATATTGTTTCCAAAAGAGATAAAAAAGTGAATCAACTCAAAGAAACAAAACTTCACATTAAAGAATCTATAGAGAAAATACTGTATTCATGTAATGTACCCAGTGACAACTTAAAGTACATAAAGCAGAGACATCAGATTGTCTCTTAAAAGCTCATCTTCTTCCTGTGATTTGTATGTAGGGCTTAAAACGGAAGTTTTAAACTGTTGGAGGTTGAGTTTACCGAGGCACTGCTGTTTGTGCTTGCCTGGTTGCTCAAAACAATCCTTACAAAAGAGAAAACAATACTGTTGATGGTGGGAGGTCAGTTCAAGCCCTTGCCAACATTGTGCAAAATATTAACAGGTATTAGCAACGTCATTTTGTTGCAAGTGTGAAATATATTGGCTGTATTATGCTTTTGCCATTCTATACAGCCACGTCCACGTCTGTCATTTTGGAACAGGATGGGGTCAAATATGACAAAATACTTGAAAGGCGTCCGTAGCAGATGTACACACATGTAAGTTGGCTATTTTCAATGTATTTTGTTTTATTTGAACAAATATTTTTCAAAGATGGTCACTTGGATGCGTGCGTATTTGGGACGTCCATGTTTGAATGGATTTGTTTGAAATAAAACAACGCCTATCTGGAGATGCCTGATTGATTCTGTTGCCATTGGTGCCCATTTGCAATGATTCAAAAATGATTTTAAGACAGTAAGGTTGGCAGCAAATTCTTCAAAAGAAAGAGGATAAGGGGCAAGTGGACTCTGGTGGAAGAATGAAAGAGAAAGAAATAGTAAATGGGGAATAAAAGAAGCGAGGAGGGGGGGGGGGGTGAATACTCCCTGGCGCACCTGAGAGCAAGATTTGACATCAGCAGTGGAAGAAAACATCATCTATTCAGAACAATGTGCGACTGAAATGCTTGTGGGTGGGACAAACAAGAGAATAGGAAGGGAAGCCACCCAATGAGGAGCAGGGAAGTGAGAGATACAACAAAGCCATGCAAACATGAGCAAGGGACTGACCCAAAGCCCGCTCTAAGGGGCATATTCACAAGCCCCTATGGCGTTAGGGGCCTTGCCTTATTCACAAGGCAAACGCCAACGTGGCTTAACGTTGCCCTGTGAATAGGCCCCCTTTCACGCTGTATTTAGCGTAAAAGGGGTGTGCAGTGGGAGTTTTGGTGGGCGTTCCTTGGCAACACCCACTGATATTTACGCTGTCCCCTATTCACAAGGGCAGCATAAATAGGAGCTAACGCCAAACTTAAGACCAGGAAAACCCTGGTCTTAAATTGGCGATACTAGGGGAAATGCTTTATTTCTCCTCATTTTGCATTTTCCATG
Source organism: Lissotriton helveticus (assembly GCF_964261635.1). Classification (NCBI taxonomy): domain Eukaryota; kingdom Metazoa; phylum Chordata; class Amphibia; order Caudata; family Salamandridae; genus Lissotriton; species Lissotriton helveticus. The sequence continues at coordinate 696,420,340 of NC_136068.1, forward strand.
TGTACTGCCTTGTGCAGCACACATGGAATATGCAAAATGCCATGGTTTGTTTATGTACAGGAAGGTGTCCCTTCCTGTACATAAACAAACCTTTTTTTTAAATGCGGTTTTGTTACTTACATGTATGCTGCATGAAGCAGCACACATGTAAGTTACAAACTGGCATTTTAGGTTTGTTAATGTGCAGGAAGGGACACCTTCCTGTACATAAACAAACCTCCCTGCTTGCAGACACCCTTGCGCTCTGGTGCAAGGGTGCCTGCGTTGGCGCTAAGTTGTGAAACTTAGCGCCATCGCTGGGGGAAACGCAAGGCTGCACCATGTCCTTGTGAATGTGGTGCAGCCTTGCTTTTCCGAAGTGGCGTAGACTGGCATTAAGCCAAGAAGGCTAACGCCTCTCTCCGCTACTTCCTTGTGAATATCCTCCTAAGTTTATGCAGTGTATTTGAAACAATTGGTCATTCCAATAGACAGCTAAAGCTGACTGTAGCTGATGCCTAAAACAGGATAAGGTTTTGCCCAGTAATACGAGCATGTAGCATGAATCTTTTTTAGCAGGGCTGTTTGAGCGCTCATATCTTATGGTAACAAAATTAGGCTTTGATTTAGAGGTCAGTGGACAGCGTACTTCCCCGCCAAGCCTACGGTCCGCAGGCCCCATTTAGAGATGGTGAAACTTAGGGGTATATTACCAACAACTAGCGTTAGTTTTTGTCTCTAACTTGTTTAGAGACAAAAATTATCGCCGCAAACCGGCGATTTTTATCGCAGATAAACCTTGCTATTAGCAAGGTTTATCGCAAATGCGATAAAAAACGGCCGCAATGCATGAATATCGCTGAAAAGTCAGCGATATTCATGCATTATCGAGCAAATGCTCTTAGCCATGTTATCCACCCCCCATTGGATAACATGGCTAAGAACTGCTCAGGGCAGGTGTTAGCTTTTGGAGATATTCGCGCTTAGCGCGAATATCTCCAAAAGTTGGTAATAGGAGATAGCGATGTTAGCGACTGTTTCCAGTCGCTAACATCTTGGCACGCCCACTTTGCATGTCATTAGTGATAAATATCACTGACATGCAAAGTGGGGCCCATGATGGTCGCTATCTCCTATTAGCTGTCGCTAACTGGTGTTAGCGACAGCTTGGTAATAGGGAGATAATTTTATCTCCGCTTTCTTGGCTTTTAAAGCCAAAAAAGCGGAGATAAAACCCCTTGATAATATACCCCCAAGTATTTTGTTGGCTTTGTCGATGGAATACTTTCTCCGAGGGCCCAAAGGAGTAGGGGCCTTTTGAGGAAAGCTATTGCATTGACCTCAATATTTAGGGGAAGATTTATAAACCCCATGCGTCACTTTTGCGTCCTTTTTAACATGGGAAAAGTTTCGCAAAAGTGGTGCAAGGGGCTTGTAAATCTGCCGCTTAGTGTGGTATAATGCATTATAATCCTGTAAGTCACTGCCAGGAAAAACCAACTCGATGGGTGCTATCTGTCTTTCATGTTTCCGATGTCAATAACATTGAATCAAGCAACAATAAACATCTGTTCGGTGCCAAGATGCTCAATCGCGTGAACGTGTGCTTTGCAACAACATATATTTGCATGATGTAATTGAGATGATGATTCAGTTGGTTAATTTGCTTTCAGTCGAGAAGCTCTATTTGGCTTGAGGGTTTATTTGCGTCTGTAGGTCATGTTGGTTTCAAAAACGATTCACAGCTCTTGGCCTCTTCATTCTGTGAGTATTTTCTGCTCCAATTATGGGTCTTCATTTATTGCGCTTTCCTGCTGGGTTTCATTTAATTTGCTCTGTCTGTGTTCTTTGCGTAACCCAATTAAGTGAATTGCCATGCAAATAATGTTGTTCAGTGTCTTCCTAGTGAGAGAAATATGTGTTTATAATTTCCCCCATCAGCGTGGCACTCACAATGAAAGCTTCGTTTCCCCTGAGAGTGAAGAAGAAAGAGCAGCTTAGACATTGAACACACATTGGAAACACAAACACCTAGAAGGCCATGCTTTGTAGGACGATGAAGAGGCAAATAGAACTGGAAGAAGGACCCCAAACAAAGATAATCTGTGCTTTATTTATATATATAAATATAAAAAAAATATATATATATATACACATCTACATATACATATATACATATATATATATTCACGCTCCAAAGTTGTCCACCATGTGAGTAGCACGCGAGCAGCAGCTTTATTTATGTGTAGGTGAGGACGGGGATCCGCTTGTAGACGCCGCTCCGTAATGGATCTGCCCGACGCGTTTCGAAGCTCCATCTGCTTCTCTTCATGGGCTTTAACGGAAGCAGTGTGCGCACCCGCTACACTTCTCCAATTATATAACTCGCCCGTCGATGGAAGGCTCCAGTGAGACTTCTGGGAAGTGTAGTACGGAAAGCACACAATCAAGTCCTGTATGGACTCCACAAGTGGGCCCGTCCTCGATTCCATGTACGGCTGCTACTTCACTGCCGTGACCCCCACGTTAACGGGGTGGTGCATACTCTGCGGCTGGACTGCCGCATATAGATTCACGCTCCAAGGTTGTCCACCATGTGAGTAGCACGCGAGCAGCAGCTTTATTTATGTGTAGGTGAGGACGGGGATCCGCTTGTAGACGCCGCTCCGTAATGGATCTGCCCAACGCGTTTCGAAGCTCCATCTGCTTCTCTTCAGGGGCTTTAACGGAAGCGGTGTGCGCACCCGCTACACTTCTCCAATTATATAACTCGCCCGTCGATGGGAGGCTCCAGTGAGACTTCTGGGAAGTGTAGTACGGAAAGCACACAATCAAGTCCTGTATGGACTCCACAAGTGGGCTGCCGCGTTAACATCTCGCTCCAAGTTACCCACAGGCAAGGATGCACTAAACAGCAAGATCATGGGTAAGAGCGAACACCACAGTCCGATATGTTTCCAGCTCTCATGTCATAGATTTTAGCCTGACGCGTTTCTGAACTTCTTGTTCTCATCAGAGGCTCGACAAAGGACACAAAACACACACTACAAAATCCAGAAAGCATTGCGCACATAAGGGACGCTAAACAAGGTATTTAAGTGTGGGTGTGTCAGCACAAACTCATTTGTCGAGCCTCTGATGAGAACAAGAAGTTCAGAAACGCGTCAGGCTAAAATCTATGACATGAGAGCTGGAAACATATCGGACTGTGGTGTTCGCTCTTACCCATGATCTTGCTGTTTAGTGCATCCTTGCCTGTGGGTAACTTGGAGCGAGATATATATATATATATATATATATATATATATATATATATATATATATATATATATATATATATATATATATATATATATATATATATTAATCATCAAGCGAAAAAGTAAGTGGCACTCTCCTTGTATGTTGTAAGGATTTATTCAAATCATCTCTCTCTTCATTCCTACGCGTTTCGACCTTCGCAGTCTTGATCACGGCAGTAAAAAGAAAAAAAACTAATTGGATCAGCACCCTTGCAAATTTACTGATGTTGAACAGCCCACGACCTTCAGCACGACACACTCAACTCATCCGTTCTGACGGAGATACTCTGATTCACATTTCTCTTAAGCACACTCTTTCCGTAGCCTGTATGTCTCTCAGCAACCTGAGGATGCTACATGGTCCTTTATAAACTTCTATAATACACAAGATACCGTTAAACAAAGTAACACAATACCCTGTTAAATTAAAGTTAACCTTTGTTCAGTAGGTCAACCTCTGTCAGAAAAGTCTTTGCACATCACCTGGAAAATGTGTGAAATAGTTTACATGGATACATGTCCTTCTTACCCTCTTAATGTTATCAGACAGCCTCTGTCTGTTAAATTAGGACACTACATCCTCAGGCAGATGGCAGATTTAGGGGGAGCATGATGGCCATTTCACAATCTAACACATTAGAATTTGCTCTTTGTTACTTTGCAAGTCTTGAGATTATTGCGAGCACCTCCAGGATTCAGCGCCGTCCCAATCTGGACGTTGTGCCTCTGGTAAGTGGCTCACTCAGCCTTCTTTTGTATATGTCAATATCTTAAGGAGTTCTCCTTGCAAGTGCTTCACAAGAAAGGACAGCTGGAGTTTTCTGAGAACACCTCCAGTTAGTTGCGTGCTTGGATGGATGCCCAAATGTGTGTCCCTTGTAGTTCCTCTTGGATGGGAACAGGTGGACCAGCCAGGCCTATGGTCTATAGGGAAGAATTTCACAGGTTGGGCCTTTGGTATTGACTCGGAAGACTCGCTTGGGCGTACATCTAATGGTAGGCGATGGTCTCGCGATCGGTTGTGGGAAGTTCTAGCCCAGGTGTATTCTTTACAGCTTCAGTTGTATACAAAAACTCTTATGTCATAATATCAAACTCCGAAACATTTTTCTTTGCGTTATGACACCGGACAGTTTGTGAAGATTAATGGGAAAAGGCCACTTCTCATCAAGTGATATGTTTGTTTGCAGTATGTTTTTGTATCCCTTTTTCTATACACTTTTATTCAACCTTTGTGCAAGAATGATCGACTGTAACTTGCAACACTTAATATTTAATTATTTACAATTCCGAAATAACCTATCGGATTTGAATTAAACTAATAATAGACATAATCACCGGTCGACATGTTGCTAAGCATAGTAGTTTGGAAATCTCCTCCCATTTCCCAGGTTCTCCATCGATATGGGTGTCTTGGGCTCAGCCATATCTATTTCTTGTTGCCACTTTAATTGCAGTGTGACTTAGCAGCCACCATTTTGGTTCTGTTTGAGAAGAAACCCATTTACAGAACATTGACGAGGCGCAGGGAAGACATTTCAGGTTCTGACTTGGTTATTTTTGTTTAATTGGTCCAATTATGGGAACTGCAGCATAGACCATACAGGAAAATGGACCAAGATAGTTGTAACATATGCCTCTAAATAAATGGACCTGAGAAGCTACGTAGGTTAAAAACAGTTGAATGCACCCACATGCCTTAACCCTACAGAGAGATGCTAACTTTAGCACTTAGAATTGGAGTAGCGGGAGTTTTTTTAATCTGTCTTAGTGTACAATCTTTATGCTGCTTGTGCTAAACATAAGAGGACTTGTAGCCTTCATGCTGAAACTAAGATACAAACTCCACGTGAAATCCAGATTAAGTGACAAAATCCTACAACTCACATGCAATTGCTTGGCCGATAACACCCTGTCATACCTCTATTATACGAGGGACGCTTCTGTAGTAGGGGATCTCTGTGTATAGTCATAATCTAGTGAATAGTCCCGCCCATGTGCGTGGACCCCGGAGCAATCAAAAATAATCTCTTACAGTGTCAAAAAATGCAGAAAAGAATAGACACTTAAGAGAGAATTTAAAGACAGATAATGCAGCCTAAAAGGCTACACTGTCCAGTACTTCAACTAGAAATTCCACCATAAAATCCACAAAACAGCAAAAGCCTGTACAGATTTCCCTTGCTTTACCAGCAAAATCCCTCATGAATGATAGAGAGAAGAACCTGGACAGACAAGCCCCATAGGCTGCCATTATGTGGCTCAAAACAGGATACTGTGCCTTTAAGAGAATCTTCCAGAACCTTCTCCCAGTATCCCAGAATGCATAGCAGGTCCAACTTAGTTTCAGTTCTTTTTTCCGGCTCCTGCAAGCAGGACCCTGGAGCATTGAGCTCTCCCTTTTCAAGGGTTTTGTTGGTGTTTTTTCACTAATTTAGTTTTTGTGTACTTTTAAAGTACTTTAGTGACTTTCTTCTTGGGTTTCTGCTCTCTTTGGCTGTTCATAATGCCTGCATTATTTGATAAATGCCCAGAGTGCTCCAGGAAGAAGGCCAAGTCAGACCCCCATGAGGTGTGCATCCTCTGCCTTCCCTCTTCCCACATCCCAGAGGAGTGTGTGATCTGTAGAGGCTTCTCTGGCAGGACCCTGAAGGACAGGAGGAAAATCAGACTTCAGGGACTTGAAGAAAGAAGACTGAAGGCTCAAGGTGGGTCTGGAGGGGCTTCTGCTGCCCATGCTGAGGCCTCTGGGGGGCTCCCCAGGGGCAGGAAGTCCAGCAAACGTCCAAGGTCTCCGTCTGGTTCAGTTGCTATGACCACGACGTCGAGAGGAAGGTCCACGGCCAGTTCCCGGTCTCCCCAGGGCTCTGGGTCGAGAAAACGTCGCCCGTCGACGTCGAGGGACGTTTACCGGCCGCCGTCGAACCCGGTGTCGATCTCCTCGTCGTCGCCGTCGGCGTCGAGTGGACGACATCGGAGGGCCCGGCGTCGGCGCTCGCCATCGAGGCGACACCGCCGTTCGCCGTCGAAGGCAAGGACATCATCGTCGTCGACGGGATCCTCGTCGTCGAGGTCGCCGTCGAGACGGAGGAGGTCTCCGGCGCCGAAGAAGTCGACGTCGAGATGTTCGAAGAGGTTGACGTCGAGGCGCTCGAAGAGGTCGCCGTCGAGGCGCTCGAAGAGGTCGCCGTCGAGGCGCTCGAGGTCGACGTCGAGGCGTCATCGCCCGCCGTCGAGATTTCGAGGTTCGTCCATCTGGTCGGGGTCGACGTCGAGGCGGAGAAGCCGGTCGACGCCGAGGAGTGTGAAACGGTCGACGCCGAAGGGCCGCTCGCCGTCGAAGGACACACGATCGCCGTCTGAGCACCGCTCGTCGACGTCAGGAGGTCGTAAGGACAGGCCCAGGACTGTGGGGGGCTCCCCGCAGTCAGGACAGGATGGTGGCTCCCCAGGAACGCATTACTCCGAGGTGTATACCCCGAGGAAGCCTGCCGCACTGCCTTCGTTGCCTCCTCTGCCTAAAGGCCCGCCTCCGAGGGTTTCACCCCCTCCTACGTTGCCTCCTTTACCGGCGCCTCAGGCCCCGGTTCCAACTGTTCCTCCTCCCCCGGTACCACCGCGATCGGTGTCGATGCCCATCCTCCCGACACATCCGAAGAAGACTCCTAAGTCGAAGGTTCCTCCTAAACCCAAGACTTCCGACCCGGGGAGGCCAGCGGAGCGTCCCAGACCCAAGAGATCGAGGTCACGCTCAGGTAGAAGGGACAGGTCGAGGAGTGGATGCGGATCCTCCTCGAGATCCAGGCATCGCCATAGGAGGCATAGGTCCCGGTCTAGTTCTGCCTCGGGGACCCGTTCCTACTCACCTACGTTGTCTGACTCACCGGAGACGAGGGTGTCGCCGATTGCTGACATTGGCACATTCCAGGAGGTTCTCCTGCGCGGGGCGGCGAAGTTGGGGATCGAGGTTACGGCTCCTACGCCATCAACTTCCGTGATCTTTGAGACATTGCATAAGAAACACTTGTCTCGCCCCCTGCTGCCTCTGGTGCCAGGTCTACTTGAGCCAGCGGAACAACTCTTCCTTACGCCGGCGGTGGTGAAAGCTGTGCCTTCCAGGCTCTTGAAGAAATATAGGGCTCCTGAGTCGGACCCGGCTTTCTTGAGGAAGGACCCGACACCGGATTCGGTGATTGTGACGGCGGCGCGGAAGCTCCACGCCACCTCTCCTGCCTCCACCGTGCCTCCCGATAAGGAGAGCCGCTGGATTGACTCTGCTGGACGAAAAGCATGTGGGACGTCCTCTGCGACGATGAAGGCCTCCAGTGATTCGGCGTTGTTAGGACGATACGACCGTGCGCTGTGGGACTCCATGGAGCGGTTTGCGGACCTCGTTCCGCGCGACCGGAGAGAGGATTTCATGGAGATCGTCCAGGAAGGGATGCTGGTTTCTAACCAGGCCATTAGCGCCGCGGCGGATATCTCCCTGCTGTCCGCGCATGGATACTGCCACCGTATCAATCAGAGGCACCATGCTTGGCTTCGGTTGACTTCGCTTAAACCTGAGGCGCAACAACGTGTGGCTAATCTGCCGTTTTCCGGGGATACCCTTTTCGGGAAACACGCAGATGACGAGATGGCCAGGATGAAGGCCGAGGCGGAAACCCTGACGGCGGTGGGCTTGGAGAAGCCCAAGGATAAGAAACCCTTCCGCCAATTCCAACGGCGTTTTGGATCGCACGGTCGAGGAAGGGGACAGTCTTCTGGGCAGCATCAGCAGCAGCAACAACAGCAGCAGTACAGAAGACCCTTCCAGAAACGTCAGAGGGGTAGAGGTGCACAGCAGTCCTCTACCGCGACCAAGGGCCCGGCTGGGTCTCGACCCTGAGCAGTTACTTCCCCTTCGTCCGTTACCCGCTCCGGTGGGGGGAAGCATTCAATTTTTTCTGGCAGAGTGGAGAAAAATTACTCAGGACAAGTGGGTGCTGAATATTGTTTGCAATGGATACAGTCTTCGTTTCACCAGCCCTCCTCCATCGCTTTCTCCGATCAGCTCGCAGTATCAACTGCGCGAGCTCCAAGCGGAGGCCGATATCCTGTTACGGAAAAGGGCGATAGAAGACGTGCCTCTGTCTCAAAGAGGAAGAGGTCTGTACTCTCGGTTCTTTCTGGTCCGCAAGAAGGACAAGAACGAGTTCAGGCCCATTCTGGACTTGCGACAGGCAAACAAATGGATTTGCAGAGAAAAATTTTGCATGCTGTCGTTGCATCAGATTTATCCTCAGCTGCAACGGGGAGACTGGCTTTGTGCCATAGACCTACAGGATGCGTACTTCCATGTGCCCATTGCACACAAACACAGGAAATTCCTGCGATTTCAGGTCGGCGCCAATCACTATCAGTACACGGTACTTCCGTTCGGGCTGAAGTCTGCGCCCAGGACATTCTCAAAATGCATGGCAGTGGTAGCGGCACACCTGAGGAAGAACAAGGTGTTTGTCTACCCGTAACTGGACGATTGGTTGATCAAGGCCTCCTCCTTCTCGGAAGCTCAGGCACACTTCCAGAAGACGTGCGTTCTCTTGAACAAGCTGGGGTTGCACATCAACATGTCCAAGTCTGTTCCAACTCCGGTCCAGTGCATCCAGTACTTGGGAGCCTCCATCAATACGCTGTCGGCAAGCGTGTCTCCTTCGGAAGAGCGACGTTTATCACTCCTTCGGAAGGCTCAGGCTCTCCTGTCCTCTCCTTCCACGACAGTGAGGACGGTGTCTTCTCTGCTGGGATTGATGGCTTCTTGCATCTTCCTGACGCCACATGCGCGGCTGCACATGAGACCGCTGCAGGAGTGCTTGGAAGATCAGTGGGACCAGAAGAGAGGATCTTGGGATGACAGGATACGGCTGTCTCTACATGCTCTTCAGTCTCTGAAGTGGTGGTGTTCGGCGGAGAATCTCCTCAGAGGGGTTCCCTTCCACAAGGACATTCCCACACAGACGATCGTGACGGATGCTTCTCTCCTGGGATGGGGAGCGCACTCCGGAGACCTGCAGATTCAGGGGACGTGGTCCCCTTCGGAGTCCACGTACCACATCAATTTCCTGGAACTCAGGGCTGTTCACTTGGCGCTGAAGGCGTTTCAACCGTCCTTCCGGACCGACTCTCTGCTTGTGCAAACGGACAATACGACCACAATGTATTACCTCAACAAGCAGGGGGGCTCGAGATCGCGCACTCTGTCTCAGGAGGCGCAGGCGATCTGGCACTGGCTTCTGGCTCGAGGACTCTCGATAACGGCCACTCATCTGCCAGGTGTGCAGAATGTTCAGGCAGACGAGCTGAGCAGACTGATTCAGGAAAACCACGAATGGGTCATAAACGACGAAGTACTAGGAGACGTCTTCGCAAGGTGGGGAACTCCAGACGTAGATCTGTTCGCCACCGCCGAAAACAGCAAATGCCGAGACTTCGCCTCCAGGTACTACCAGCCGGGGACGCTGGGGAACGCGTTATGGATCAACTGGTCGAACAGCTTTCTGTATGCTTTTCCACCCATTCCCCTGATTCCAACGGTTCTCATCAAGCTCTCCCAATCCAGGGCGAAGATGATTCTGATTGCCCCGGAATGGCCCAGACAGTGGTGGTTCACGGACCTGCTTCACCGGTCTCTCCTTCCTCACATGAAGCTGCCGTGCAGGCCGGACCTTCTCACGAAGTTCGGGGGGCGGATGGTGCACCCCAACCTCTCGTCTTTGAGTTTGGCGACATGGCTCCTGAAATAGTGCAATATGGCCATTTGAATCTCCCAGAGGATTGTATGGACATACTGAAGGAGGCTAAGCGACCTTCCACTAGGACTTCTTATGCTTACAAGTGGAAGAGGTTTTGCATCTGGTGCAAGTCTAAGAACTATGACCCTACGACATGCAAGGAAGATGTCATCCTTCCATATCTGCTACATCTGGCGCAGTCTGGCCTTAATGTCCATTCCATTAAGGTTCATCTGGCTGCTTTGACTGCCTACAGGAAATGCCCTTCACAGACTTCCTTCTTCCAGATCCCTGTGATCAAAGATTTTCTGGAAGGCTTGAAGAAAGTATTCCCTCCTGTCAGGCTTCCTTCGCCTTCATGGGACTTGAATGTGGTGCTGTCCAGGTTGACGAAGGAGCCTTTTGAACCTATTCATAAGGCTTCGTTGCAGCACCTGTCCTGGAAGGCGGCGTTCCTCGTGGCCATTACATCGGCCCGCAGGGTGAGTGAAATTCAGGCGTTGTGTTGCCAAGAACCTTATACTGTATTTCATGCTGCTAAGGTTGTTATGCGTACTCACCCTAAGTTTCTTCCCAAGGTTGTTTCTGATTTTCATATCAACCAGACTATCACTTTGCCTACGTTCTTTCAGAATCCTTCATCTCCAGCGGAAAGGTCTTTGCATTCCCTGGATGTTAGGAGGGTGCTGAAATTCTATCTGGATAAAACCAGAGACATTCGTAGGTCAGATCAATTGTTCGTCAATTATGGATCTGTCAGGACGGGTCTTGCGACCTCTAAACAGTCTATCTCTAGGTGGATTGTGTCCTGCATACAGCTGTGTTACCAAAAAGCTAATAAGATCTTAGGAGGTAAGCCTAAGGCTCATTCCACCAGGGGCAAGGCTGCCACGACAGCATTGCTCCGTAATGTTCCGATTGCAGAGATCTGCAAGGCGGCCACTTGGAAGTCGGTTCATACCTTTGCTAAGCATTACTGCCTGGACACTGATGCTAGGGCAGATGCTCAGGTTGGACAGGCTTCGCTGCGAAATCTGTTCGCACAATAGTGGTGTTGATTCTCTTTTCTCCACCGCCGCTTTGGTGTGGGGATGGGCTTGCCATTCTATTCACTAGATTATGACTATACACAGAGATCCCCTACTACAGAAGGAGTAGTTTCTGTCCTGTAACTCCAGTTCTGTAGTAGGGGTATCTCTGTTATAGTCATAAGCGCCCTCCCTCCTCCCCGGTGGAGAGAGACATATTCCTTTATGGAATGCTACAGGTCTGGCGTGTTACGCCTTCAAAAAGAACTGAAACTAAGTTGGACCTGCTATGCATTCTGGGATACTGGGAGAAGGTTCTGGAAGATTCTCTTAAAGGCACAGTATCCTGTTTTGAGCCACATAATGGCAGCCTATGGGGCTTGTCTGTCCAGGTTCTTCTCTCTATCATTCATGAGGGATTTTGCTGGTAAAGCAAGGGCAATCTGTACAGGCATTTGCTGTTTTGTGGATTTTATGGTGGAATTTCTAGTTGAAGTACTGGACAGTGTAGCCTTTTAGGCTGCATTATCTGTCTTTAAATTCTCTCTTAAGTGTATATGCTTTTCTGCATTTTTTGACACTGTAAGAGATTATTTTTGATTGCTCCGGGGTCCACGCACATGGGCGGGACTATTCACTAGATTATGACTATAACAGAGATACCCCTACTACAGAACTGGAGTTACAGGACAGAAACTACTCCTTCTGCATTACTGCGAAATGTTTGCTGTGCTTTTAAGTACCATATCTGCCTGAAGTTGTGGTCGGTGGATATAAAGGTTGCTCACAGTAATAGACCACAGAGCAAAATAGCATGCACCAGTGGATAAAACATAGGGTACAGAAAAACCTGGGAGGGGACTAGGTACAACCTCAAACCCGCCAACCTTGAACAGATTCCCACTGTTTGCGAGACCTGGCGAGGACTTAGCGTGGAATGCAGAAAGGGGCGGGATTTAAGACTGTCAGTGCCTTAGTTGCCACAGACAGTCATTGGAGGGGTGGGACCATGCCAGGGTTGTGGCCTTCTGTCTATCATTGGCAAGGTAGCCACTACAACCCTCCCCGCTAAAGCCACCTTTCATGAGGGAAATTCAGTAAACTAAGGAACCTAATCGAACTCTGCAAAACCTCTCCAAACACAGAAGAAACATGGCTTTCAGTGTGAGATATTGGCACTTCATCAAGTGACCATGTGAATAAAGCTGATATTTTAGGGACACAGAGGACATATTTACATGAAAATTGCGCAGTGTGGTGCCGCAAGCTATTTTGCTGTGCTGCGCTGCGTCATTTTCAAAATGCAGGGCTGTGCCATATTTACAAGAATATGACACATCCCAGTGCTCTCCTCCTGCACCGGTGCTAAAAAGCTGCCTGGCGCCAATGCAAGCACCATTGCACTTTGGTGCTAGAGGCCCTGCGTTGCAGGGATGATTGTGTTTGTGCAGGAAGGGACATCTTCCTGCGCAAAAACAATCATCAAGAGAGTTTTGTTCCTTCTATGTGTGTTACCGCAGAATGCCCTGGATTCCGAGGGATACAAGCTTGTAAAAAAATGTCCTAACTATTCTGAAATAAAGGAGGCCCCTCTGAAACAAGAAAGGATCTATTGATTGAAATAGCTCATACCCAAAGCAATTTTGTATACAACATCCTAACGAGACATACATGAGTGAAACCCAATGGACCACCCCACTACCAATGACTCTGAACTGAGTGGCGTCAGGTTCTTCACTTCCTCACTCACTTTGAGCAAAGTCTTGCCAATCTTCGGATTTCAATATCTCAAATGTATTTTTTTTTTTTTTAACATAAAAGTTTATTGAAAAGAAGACAGAGTCAATACATCCGTTGCATTCAGCATGACAAAGTAAAAGCAAGTATATGGAGCAAGAATCTCGGTACATCAGTGCACAAACATATCCGATGCAATCAGAATGCCAAAATAAGAGCAAGATACAGAACAAATATATTGGGACATCAGTGCACAGTTCGAGCTACGGGTCCATCCCTATTCATGGCCAATTCCAACGTTGGAGAATCACATAGTTCACCCCTGTACTTGTTCCAGTGTCCCCACTTCTTGTCCCACTTTTTCGGGCAACTTCTCAGTTTAAAAACAGTTTTTTCTGCGAGCATACAGCGATCCAATTCCGCCATCCAACCAACCACCAGTGATCTGTCAGCAGAGCCCCATTTCATGGCTAACGAGCGTTTGACTAGTAGGAACCCCAGCGCCACCCACTGTAGTTCAAGTTCACTTAGGTCCGTGGCCTCCCATATATTAAGGACACATACTTTCGGTGAGAGCGGAACATGCTTGCCTAGCGAGTCACTCATTTTGCGTATCGCCCCCCCCCCCCCCCCCCAGAATTGTTGTATTACCGGACATTCCCATAAGACATGATAAAAAGTGCCAGGTAAGTCACAGCCCCTTCAACAGAGATCATCGGGACGTCTACCGATTCTGGCCAACAGTGAAGCCGACATGTAGGCCCAGATGTATTTTTTTAATAAAATAGTGTGCTACGAGATTTGATGAGGTAAATTGTGGAACCTGGATTAATGATTCTACTCCAAATCAAATTAATATATCGTGGTAAATGAGATTTCTCATTTGTCCTCGACCAATATGTGCTTCGAATGATTCTGGTCTGCCTTAGAAAACAATACATAAAACATGAGTCATATGTTCTTAAACAGAAAAGAGAGCGAGTCAGTGAAATAATTGGTCAGGAAAATGGGCATAAAGAGCTGGTAGAAATGAGACACTCTTTTCTAAGAATGAGTAGATAGAGACCATTAACACCACTTGAATGAACACTAGAGAATAATGCAACACCTCTCATAGGTTCACATTTTGAGTAGGGCTGTAATTGGATGTAGAGATACCGGGGCCAGAGATATACACTCTGGCCAGCATCTTTACTGCAGTTGCCAGGGCTTTAAGTGGGCTGTGTCCCTCCGCGTCTAAACCCCAGAAGCACATAGAAATGGGCATTGAAACGGGTGCCTATCCCTATGTTCATGTTCTTAACCTTAATGACAAAAACCCTAATTGATTTCTGTACAATTAATGTAAAAAACGTTAAGGTTGTCTATGGCAGCAATTTCCTGTTGATGTTTCGGACGTTTTACTTAATCTTGCCTTTCCTAGTTGTGTTACCTATTTCCAGGATTTTATGTTTTTTCTTTTTTCGTGTGGCTTATTCTTTTTGCGTAGTGCATCCTTTTCAACAGACTCGCCTCCATGTGTGTATAATGGCCACAACAGAGTGCTCTGGAGTTGAGGCTCAAGGCAGTGTGAGGTTCTGTGCCTATCAGTGGATCAAAATGGTGTTCAGAGTACATGTTCATCCAATCCTTTGCCTTTTTTGCAGGGTGCACAGAACAATGGTCACATGTTACAATTGTGATTTTGTACAAATGTGTGGAAAGTAGGTACCAAGTATTCAAAATATTGACAAGTCAACAGTGAATAAAAATGTAGCGCTTTCACGTTAGTGGGTGTGTTGTGTGTTTGGCAGATGGTAAAGTGAAGGAGATGCGAGGAAGTACATTCAGTAGAGAGTGAAAAGTGGGTGCTGAAGAGAAAAAAAGATAAGGTGTGATATATGGAGATGTACGAGATGTAGCATGAAAAAAGGCATACACCTGACACACAGGAAATATAAGGTAATTGGAGAGATTGAGACACAATGAAGATTACTACTTGTTAGAAGTGGGGTTTCTAGTTGGCAGAGGTATGCACCCTGTCCAAGTAGGGACCCATACTCTAGTCAGGGTAAGTGTAGTGCACACTAAAAGCTTACCTGTGCTCGCCCTCTGGTAGCTTCGGACAGAGCAGTAAGGCTAAATTAAAGAGGCAATGTGTAAGGTGTTTGGGCACACACACGGTAACACAGTAAAAATACTACAAAGGTACTCCACACCAGGTTAGAAAAATAGCCGATATTTTTCTGAGTAAAATAAGACCAAAATGACAAAATCCAAAATACACAAGTCAAGATAGGAATTTTCTAAAGATTAAATAAAAAAATCAGTTCTTAGTAGTCAATAGCCCCAACTGAGGCTATCTGGTCGCGCTTGACCCTAACAATTCCGAAAGTTCAGTCCAACCGCGATCGAGCACGGGCCAGTTACAAGAATCATGCAGATCCTCTTACAGTATCTTGGATGCGTCGGAAATTGAAGACAAGGCATGGAGCAGAGGAGGTACAAGATTATTGAAGCTTTAACACCTGGTGACGATGCGTTGCGCAGAGTAGGTGATGCGTCAGTTGTTGATGTGAGGCCTTGGTTCCCGAAGGTGAATTGGCGTCAATGATGCATCAATGTCAACACACGATGCATTGATTCTACTGTGTTGAAGTCAAACCGCTGAGCTGAAGGCGATGCATTGATTCAAAGCCATGCAGTGCTGGGGCTTTGTCAGAGTTGGAGTTGTATGTCACAGACTTCAGTGAAGCGGTGCTCAAGACTCATGCAGTGGGGATTCTTCGGAGGCGCTCGGCAAAGTCGGGGCTACTTAGAATTGAGTTTGTTGCATTGCGCACTCGGTAAGCGTTGTCCACTGCTTTGGTGCAGGGAGTGCCGATGTGTCAGTTTCATAGGGATGCGCTGATTCGGAACTGGCGTTTTGGAATTATTGTGTTGGTTCCAAACACCAGAATCACCCCCATGGGCCCAGGACTGGATCTGGCAACACTTGGCAGGGCAAGACTCACAGCAGAGGAGCGCAGGTGCTGGTAGCAAGATGCAGGTGAAGTTTTTGACGTCTTTGAGATTTCAGCAACAGGAGGTAAGCTCAGTCAAGCCCTTGGAGAACCTTAGAAAGCAGGGTGCAGAGAGTAAATTCCAGTCCTCTCAATCCCAGGCAAGAAGCAGCAGGTAGCAAAGTGGCCTTCCCTCCTGGAAGCACAACAGCTCAGTCCAGAAGTGTTCTGCATATATGGTGTCAGAAGCCTGCAATACCTATACCCATTTTCGCCTTTGAAGTAGGGAGACTTCAAAGAAAGGTCTTTGTAGTGCACAACACTCTGACTTTCATGGCCCTGACTCCAGACACAATACAGGGGGTTATTCAGCTCTTTGTGAGGGGGCAGGCAAAGTTATTTCAGGTGCAAGTGTCAACTCCTCTCACCACTTTAGCTCAGGAAGACCGATCAGCCTGGTGATGACCATCAGGATATGCAGGGCACACCTCAGCTCCCTTAGTGTGTGACTGTCTAGAGTGAATTCACAAGCCCAACTGTCATCCAACCCAGATGTGTATGCTAGGGACAGGCAGAGGCGCAGAATGGTTAAAGTAGAAAATGCCAACTTTCTAAAAGTGGCATTTTCAGACCTGCAATTTGAAAACCAACTTCACTAAAAGATGTGTTTTTTAATTGTGAGCCCAGAGACTCCAAACTCCATTTTTCTATCTGCTCCCAATTGGAAGTTACACTTGTAAAGTGTTACACGGCAGCTCCAATGCTAACCTATGGGAGAGATAGGCCTTGCTGTAGTGAAAAACAAATTTAGCAGTTGCTCACCACCTGGACATGTAAAACTTAAAAGCACATGTCCTACCTTTTATATACACTACACCCTACTCATGGGGCTACCTAGGACCTACCTTAGGGGTGCCTTACATGTAATAAAAGGGATGGTTTGGGGCTGGTAAGAAGGCGAGCTTAACAGGTCAACATAGCAGTTTAAAACTGCATACACAGGCTCTGCAGTGGCAGACCTGAGACATGTTTGAAGGGCTACTCATGTGGGTTGCACAATCAGTGCTGCAGGCCCACTATTGGTATTTGATTTACAGGCCCTGGGCACATGTAGTACACTGTACTAGGGACTTAAATAGAAAATCAAATATGCCAAACATGGAGAAAGCAAATTCCATTACAGTTTAGACACAGAGCACATGCACTTTAGCTCTGGTCAGCAGTGGTAAAGTACTGAAAGCACTAAAACTAGGAAAAGCGAAGTTCATCTCACAATCAAAAACAGGATGCCAGAAGCAAAAAGATTGTGGATAAAAGATGCCAGGTCTGACACTACATGTTCCACAGACCTCAGTAATGTTTAATTCACGGTCTAATAATTTTAGACCTGAAGCATTTGAAATATAATTGCTTACAATTAAATTGTTGTTTCTCGTTTATCTTGAAACAGCTAATAACTGTTGACAAAGCCAATAATCCTGGCTGGTTTTTGGCGTATTCAAATTGTTGTAATGTAGCTGGATGCAGTAACAGAAACCTCAGATATGAACTAAAAGACCAGTTGGGTGACACACTATAGGAATTTCAGAAATATAGTTTCCATATTGAAGCCACTCCCTTCATTACATAGGCCATGCCCCTTTTAGAAAGCCGCCCACTTTTTTCACCCCAATTAAATGCCTGCAAATTACTGTCCTTTCTAAGTTACTGAGCTGGGAATAGGGCAAGAACATGTTTGAAGCAGAATTAATGGGACTAGTTCTACATGTTTTTGTTTTGCTTTGAAATGATTCTGCTCCCATTTTCATGCACAGGAGCATGGTTTGAGCCTACAAGGGAATCCGGCAGTTGCGGATAGGCTGGCCTCACAGGGTAATGTTTGGGCTGGTTTTTTTGGCTATTTTTGGGCTGTTTTATGGTCTGCTTGGCCAGGTTTTATGACTGACTTTCCTGAAATTAAAATAAACGTTGCTTGCAGCAAGCTCAAATCCATGCAGTCTTTCCTACCTTGCAAAACACTTATATTGCGTGTGTTTACAAGTTCAAAACTTCCCCAATTTGCTTAGAGTGGCCACTTTTTTAGCTTTTTTGTTCACAAATGGGGGCCACTTTTATTTTGGTTCCTAGGACTATTTTCTGTCGCAGTCCAACCCTGCACAGGAGGGTGAAAATGTGCAAGAATGCAGAGATTGAAACTTGGAATCAGGTGTGGCCATATGCCCCCACGCTGGATATTGCTTTCTTAACTCAGAATGGAATCCAAAATGTTGTGTTGGTCTTTCAGCATCTACTATTCAGTAATGGTTCGAAAAATATTCCCTTTTACATAATGTCAAGTAGGCGAAAAGCCTTCCTTGTAGACAATGAACAGCAGCACTAAATGGTGTTGTAGTCTTTAGAGGTATTTCTTCTAGAACAATGGTTTCCAACATAGAATGACGTGGAGCAGATACATCACAGATTTATCCAGTAATACTACAGGTTTACTCTTTTACGTACGCTCCAATTGGCCTGGAAACGTCCGACCCCATATTAGTAAAAGTGCATAGAGGGCAGAGTACTTGCTTTTTGTACTAACTCTATTTTAGTAAATTCACTGGATTTTATTATTTTTCTCCCTTTTAGGGGAAAATTCATAAAGCCATGTAGAGTACGAAAAAGAGTAAACTGATGTACTACATTATCTATTCCAAAATGTCTTTGTGAATTGACCTTAATTACTTTAAAAGGAAAGTATTTACTCAGCAAGTGTTTATGCTGAAAAGTTGGCAATGTTTCACCCCTCCTGGACCTCTGTTGGACTCCCATGTTCTAGAGAATTTTTGACAGCTACAGTGAGGCTACTGGAGGTGATACACACAGTGATTTGCACCATGGAAAATTTGATCAGTTCTCCTTGTAATGCCCACAATTCCACACCTCTAACCAGCCCCATCTTAGGGGCATATTTACAAGCCCCATACGCCACTGGAGCCTCACTTGTTCTGATGCGCCTGTCGCGTTGCGCAATTCCCCATATTTACGAGGTGGCACTAAGCAACTTAACTTGGCTTAATGCCACCTTGTAAATATGCCCCTTTCTACCCCAGACTGCTGCAACAAAGGGGCGGGCAGTGGGCGTTGCTGTGTACGTTCCACCGCAACACCCAGATTTGCAAGGGTGGGGCAGCACCAAAAACTAAGGCCAGGTAACGCCTGGTCTTAGAATGACGATAGGAGGAGAAATTATTAATTTCTCCTCGTTTTTTGCTTACCATTATTGATTATTTATGTGCAGGAAGGTGTCCCTCCTTGAGCATAAAAAATCGACCTTCAACACAGGTACCCTTGCAACATGGCGCAAGGGTACCTGCGCTGGTGATAGGCAGCTTTTTTAGCACCAGCGCTAGGGGAAACATAGGGGTGTGCCGCATTTTTGCAAGTATGGCGCATACCTGCGTTTTGAGAATGTCACAGCACGGCATTGCCATTTTTTTACGTAACTCCGCGCTCCGGCATTGTCATGTAAATATCCCCCACTGTGTCACAATTTGCGAAAAAGAAGTACATTCTTTGGGATTTCGATGCTTGCCGGAGATTTATCCTGCCCGCATCCGCAATAAAGTATCTTGGTTCATTTGAATGATTTATGTTTTATTGTAATTACTACGTCGCCCCAGGATGTCGGTAAGTTATGCAGTGGCAGGTCCTGCGCGTGTGTGTTTTATGCAATTATTCCTGCTGCTTTTCAGTAATGAAAATACCTGTTTCCATGGCAACTTTCTTGCCACATGACATATCTGTTATTTAGGAGACAGAGGGCATCGTCTGCATGCAATCTGAGCAAGTTATCCGGTGTGGGAGGGAGAAAGGAAGGACAAAAAGCGTATAAATCACTGGGAGGGGAGTTCTATATCGGGAGCCAGGCTGCTGCACCAGTGGCTGAATTTGCTGCATTTTTTCAGGAGGAGAAAAGTGGCATTGGGAAACTGCTCAGGAGATTCCAGACATCCTCTCGTCCAAATTACCACCCAACTTTTCACCTCAATGTATGCATAAGCATTTTACAAGGAAGAGCAATCGTCAATCGATGGAAGTCTTGAATTAATCTCACCCACTGGCGATTATGGTGGGCCATCTTGAAGGTCATGTTCGCTGTAGCAATAATGAAAGGGACTAACCATATGCAAATGACTCTAGGTCCCACCCCTGAAGGGGAGTCAGACCTTAACTGCTTGTCTGTCCCACCTATGCACGGTAACACAAGCAAACATAGGCCTGTTTTACCTTATTGGACCTCATCCTGGAGTGCCAGCTTGTGTTTGAAGGGAATCATGAACTGGCAGCTCTATCACATTTAGGATCACCTACTGAGATGAACAACAAGCGATAAGTGGAATTCTTGACTTTGTCTCAGCCTCTAACTATTCTAAGCCACATTCCAGTCCATCATTTTCTGGTCTCGCTGTGTCATTGACAGCATTGTATGCAATACTCCTTAGAGTCAACACTTGCTCATGGTAAGGTGGCTTGGTTGTCAATCTCTGTTTCCTGCCCCTTATTGGTGGCTCTTCTTTTTATTCTGTGTTTGTCCTTACCCTGAAGCATAGCACCTTTACCTTTGCATTTGACTGGGTATGGTGTAGTCTTCCACAGTAGAATTGTTTGCATATAGGAACTTTTTTTGTTTTTTTAGTTTAGCCCTCCGTGGGAGGGCATGGTCCCTCTATACTCTCTGCGAGGATGTATACTCGCTCTCCTTGAATTTGAATTTGAATTTAAAAACATTTGTAAAGCGCTCATGTACTAAACAGTTTCTTGGCGCTGGGAGCTACAGTGGTAAAAACAGGCAAACAGAGGAACGCGGCTAGCCAGTAAACGCTTGCTGGAACAAAAGGGTTTTTAAGGCCCTGCGGTATTCCATATAAGACGATAGGAGTCTTATTGAAGGGGGAAGGGCATTCCAAAAGGTGGGGGCCAGAACTAAAAATTTCTGACCACCAACTCTTTTCTTCTTAAAGCGTGGTACTGCTAGCAAGCCCAAAGAAGAGGAGCGAAGAGCTCTCGGCGGGCAGTAATTTGTAACGGCAGAGTTGATAAATGCCGGGGCAGTGCCCGCTCGGGCTTGAAATGTGAGGCATCCCAATTTAAACAGTGCCCGCTGCTTAATAGGGAGCCAGTGGAGGGCTTTTAAAAGGGGGGTGGAGTGATGTGACTTGGCCAGGCCATAAACCAGGCGGGCTGCCTGGTTCTGGACCAGCTGGAGACGATGAAGGGCATATGCGGGAGCACCATTGAGAACGATGTTCCCGTAGTCGATTTTTGACAATACCATGGCCATTACGATCAATTTGAGGGCGGAAACAGAAAAAAAACGGGAGATTTTCCTGATAGTCCGTAGGGAAAAAAAGCAAGAGGAAACAACTGAACTGATATGTGAGTGGAGAGTGAGTTGATGATTAAGAATAATGCCCAGCGTTTTAACTGAAGGGGAGGGAGTAGGGGGGGTGCCTAAAGATGAGGGCCAAAAGAGAGGTGACCATGGATTTGCGACCCCGCCCGTCAGAACCAGCTCCGTTTTGTCCGGATTTAATTTAAGATGGTTTGTATTCATCCAATCATGGATAAATAACATCACGGGCTGGAAGCTGGCTTGACCTGGCGAGGCCGGGGACAGGTCAAAAATAAGTTGGAGGTCGTCGGCATAATTGTACACCGCGACCTCCATGTGCTGCAAAGCAAAAATGAGAGGGAAAATGTATAAATTAAAAAGTAAAGGGGAGAGGGAAGAGCCCTGAGGGACCCCGCAGGTGGTTTCACGAGAAGGAGCAGCAAATTCTGCCAGATGGACAGCCTGGGAGCGATCAGACAGGAAGGACTCCAACCAGGCCAAGAGGGGGCCCTCGATGCCCGCCAGCCTGACACGGCGTAAGAGAATGGAATGGTCCACCGTGTCAAAGGCGGCGGACAGGTCTAATAATACGAGGGCCTGGGGTACGTTGGAGTCCAATCCCTCCCTGAGTCGGTCCAGAACTGAAATGACCACCTTCTCTGTGGAATGGCGGGGGCGGAAGCCCGCTTGGCAGGGGGCAAGATAATTACTATCCTCGATGAAGGAGCTTAAGACCTGCGTAAGATGGGACTCGGCAATCTTCCCCAGGAAAGGGAGGAGGGAGATTGGTCGGTAATTAGCCGGGACACCGGGGTCTGCCCCGGGTTTTTTCAATATAGGGATGATAGTAGCGGCCTTAAAAGAAAGCGGAACAGTGCCCTGTTCAAATGATTTGTTCAACAGGGTAAGGGCGGGGGAAGGACAGTCTAAATAGATCTGGCTTAATATGTGAGCTGGACAAACATCAGCAGGGGAACCAGATTTCACCCGTCTAAGAAGAGGGGGAAGTGAGTCCAAAGTCAGAGGGGGAATGTGGGCTAAGGACTGACTATTGATGGGAATAGAGCCCTCGCAAAAAGAAGGTGAAGGAGAGGGAATATTTGCCTTAGTGATAGCCACTTTTTCTACAAAGAACTCATTAAGAGAGTTACATAAGATCTGTGAGGGAGGGATTTTTGACTGAGTCCTGTCGGAAGCCGCCAGCTCATGGACCATCGCGAAAATCTCTCGAGGCTGATTCTCAGCTGCCAGAATGCGTCCAGTGTAATATTCTTTTTTTGCGGCTACAATATCTCGTTTGAATTCAGACAGGACTAGGACATAGCGCTGCCTGGCTAGTGGACAGTAGGCACGACGCCAGGCGCGTTCGGCTTGTCGCACTGTGAGTTTCTTGATTTTTAGAGCTGGACCAAACCACTTATTAGCGTTATGAACACGGTTAATGGTTACCCGTTTGAGGGGGGCTATATGATCACAAGTTGTAACAAGCCAATCATCCAGTGTGGTAGCATGAGAATGTAGAGTCAAACCCTCAAAGGTCGGAAGGGAAGACCGGAGTGAGCTGCACAAGGCGGAGATGTCGACTCGACTCTAGTTCCGAGTACAAATGTTTTTAGGTTGGCGTGAAGGGGCTGGGGTGTTAAGGGCCAGCGAGAAGGACAAAAGGTGGTGGTCCGACCAAGCGCATGGTGATACCGAGGGCGCCGAAATGGGGATGTTGAGGGACCATATCTGGTCGAGTATGTGCCCCTGCCTATGTGTAGGAGTGTGGACATGTTGTGAGAAGTTCATGCTGAGGAGTAAAGCAGTAAATTCCTTAGATAATGCATCCTCAGCAGGATCACCGGGCCAAAAATTAAAATCTCCGAGAACCATCACTGAGGCATTATTAATGGACAGAGTGCCAAGGAGTTCCTGTAGTGCAATAATAAAACCAGGTGAGGATTGAGGAGGGCGATAAATCAGTACACAGGTAAGAGAAGTTTTAAAAGAAGTGGACCGTACTACTAGACAGTCTGACGTTGGTAGGGGAGAGGAAGCCAGTGTCTGAAAGTGTAGCCCCTCGCGCGATATTAAAGCAACCCCACCACCCATCTTTCCATTTGAGCGGTCGACACGGATGGCAGAGTACGAAGGGGGAAGGGCCGCCAGGACGTCAGGGAGGGAGTCCTGGCGGTACCAAGTTTCCGTTAGGAAGAGCAAATCAGGGCTCTCCGTTTCCAACAAGTGGAAAATTTCAGTTTGATGACGCACTGCGGATCTAGTATTCAGCATGACAGCGGAAACAGTGGGGATAGGGACAGGGACACATGGGCTGGGGGTAGGCGGTGTAGTAGGCAAGGGGTCAGGCCTAAGCCCAGGCAAACACGGACCAGGGCGGACAATGCCGTGTGCTGTAATACATGTAAGTATGGCGGGGTCAAGTACATAGCCAGCATTAAAAGAATGTAGTACCTGCGAAGAGTAAGTACGCGCATGGGCATGATGGTATGGCCCTGGACCCGGCCTGGCGCGGACGGGCGCAGACGGGCAGGACTTTGGCACGACTTCAGCGCAAAGTCGGCGCTCCCGCTGCGCTCGTCCGCTGCGCTTCCGCCATTGCATCGTTAAATACAAGAAAGAAAGCCACTAGCCCGCTGACCTGCCAATCGGCCAGCAGGGCGGAAGTGAGGATGAGGGGGCGGAGGAGGGGTTTCGTGCTCGTGTGGCCACCGCCGCTGCAATCAGCACAAGCCGTGGCGGATCGGTGCCTGGAGCCAAAGAGCAAAGAAAACAGAAGAAAACGTTGCGCCGAGGAGCGGCGATCTGAGGCAGGTAGGAGGATTGTTCTCAACTCAACAATTCACCCAGCAATACAAGTATCAACATAAAGATTAACACACAACACAATATTTCAAGTTTTAAAAGTTTTAAAATTAGAAGCCAGGGAAGCGCGTAGCCTCAGCAGCCGCTCTCACCGACTGTAAGCGCCGAGTGCCGGCTGCGCAGTGCTTTTAAATGCCTATTCCAACCACTAGCCCGCTGACCTGCCAATCGGCCAGCAGGGCGGAAGTGAGGATGAGGGGGCGGAGGAGGGGTTTCGTGCTCGTGTGGCCACCGCCGCTGCAATCGGCACAAGCCGTGGCGGATCGGTGCCTGGAGCCAAAGGATCCTCCTTGCTTGCTGCAGGTCTCACCTCACCGTTCTCCCATAATATCATAACACTTTCACTTTCCTCCAGTCACTGCCTCCTCATTGGTTTCAGCATTTTGCCCTGCGGTACCGCACCTTTGGGAAATTGCTTCCTACTTTCTCGCACCCTCATCATCGCTCCACCAGAACCTTCCTTTGTTGCAGACTGTGCGATATGCTTTTGAAAAAAATGAGTGCAAAATGGCAACACTATTAGCATAAGATCAGCGCTGGCTGCTGCACACCTTTGGTGAGTCCTGATGCTCCCTCTGACCAACTCCAAGGAAAAGCAGAGATTGGCATCAGCCATTTTTGTATGGCACATTGGAAAAAAAGAGAAAAGTACATTCCATCAAAATATGAATTATTAATAGTATTTTAAAGTATGAAGAGCGTTAGTCAGGATTTAAATCTTTGGGGCTGATTCAGAGTTTAGTGGAGAGGGTTCTCCATCTCGATAGCAATGGAGTAACCGCTCTGCCAATCTGACGGTCGTCCGCTTGATTTACACTCGGGTGGACCCTAAGAGGCTTATTTATGAGCCCTTGCGTCACTTTTGCGCTGCCGGTGAGTCACTTTTTGTGACGCACCAGCCGGGTTAAATATGTGCCATGTTGTGTAATATTTACAAAGTGAAGCATCTAGGTAGATGCGTCACTTTATAAACCCCTGTGCCACATTATACTTGCGCCAGGTATAATGTACGCAGGGTGGGCGTTCTGACGCAAGTAAGCCTCGTAGAAGTGAAGCAGTGAAATCTATGAGATTTCACTGATTCACTTCTAGGATGCAAATGCGTCAAAATCTTACGCCTGCCTCACAGCAGGCTTAAGACTGACGCAGGCACATTTGAAATGGGATTTGCCCATGTGAAATGACCCATTGATGGAGTTGCGTCACTTTCGCGACACACTCCAGCAAATCGTCTTTTTTGCGCCTACAGATACGTCAGAAATACCGACGTATATGTGACTCCTTGCGGCATGATGCATCATACTGTAAATATGACGCATCCAGCATATCGCAAGGAGAGCGCAATGAAAAGTGAAGCATCACTGTTTTTACGCAGAGATGCGTCACTTTTCATAAATGAGGCCCTAAGTATATTATCGATAGAGCCTACTCCAATCCGCTGCTGACGTACTCCTCTAATGGCCTGACAAAGTAAATGCCAGTGGAGTTTTAGTGATTTTACTGCCCACCCGATTTAGAGAGGCCGAACAAAGGTCTAGTTTTTACCATTCCTTAAGACCGTTAATAACCGCACAGTAAGGGAAGTAAAACTATTTAAAGGACTCCCACACCATGGGAGAAACCGCCAATGGTGTTTAGGTCTTAGGTTTTTGAAAAACTAGTTAAACGTTTGATGGTTGGCTGTCATATTTGACGGAGCCATCTGTCAAACTTTTAACTCATTGCCATGGACTGCCATGACAGCGGTTGCTGGCAGTCACTAGAGATGTCTTTTGGGCCAGCGGACATCTCTTAATTCATTGGGAATGGGGACTACATCAGGGCGGCTGATTATTTTACTCCTTTCACCTGATACAGTGCAATCCACACTACTATCTCTAGGTCAGGCCCTTTGTATTTAATTGTTATGCCACACACTGGATCAGACGTCCAGCCACCCTGTTTTACACCACCCTATATGTAGTCTTCTCAAGTATACTGTCAGAGCCAGAAGTCCGTATTCCGCCACTTCAAGACCCCTGCTCGGGCCTGGGGCTCATTTATCAGCAGCCATGGCACTCAAAGTGCATCTGAAAGGAGGAATGGTGGTGGGAGGTTGGAAGAGTCACACTACTCTGGGGC
The DNA here is from genome assembly GCF_964261635.1 of Lissotriton helveticus. Taxonomy (NCBI): domain Eukaryota; kingdom Metazoa; phylum Chordata; class Amphibia; order Caudata; family Salamandridae; genus Lissotriton; species Lissotriton helveticus. The sequence goes on from NC_136068.1 coordinate 696,446,494, forward strand.
CCTGGGCTGACGATGGCACACCAGCGTCTGCATGACCTTGGCCACCACAGCATCAAGTACATCCAGGTGGGTCTCAGCACTGCAGCGCTCTTCTAGGCACTCGACTGAACACAGCCCACTGAATTTCCTGAGCGTCTTTAAAGGAATGGAAATGTGGGGCATCCACAGTGTACACTTCTACGTTCATAGTGCCTTTATGTGTACATTAACATTTGCCTATTAGTGCCAGACCTTTGCCAAGGAACAGCCTGCTTTCTACTGCAGAACCAGAAGTCTATTGCACATCCCCAAGTGCTTCCATCTACCTTCCCAACATCTACTCTGTCCACCTTATAGAAGGGGATGCAGTGTTGTGCAGACAAGTCCTACTTGCTGAAGGCTATATTGCATGTTAATATGGAGCCAGGAAACTGGCTCTCTTTTGTAGACTCCAACTCCCTGGTTGGACTGCTTCAATCACCCGCAGCTTCCACATATACTGTTCACTCATATGATCTGGACCGTAGATGAGAAAAATTAACCGTAATTCTATAAATCATAGTGTAACGCGAGACAAAATACTTCAATATGCTTATATGTGATCATAATGCTTTAATAAACTATATGAAGCTATGCTAATGGTTCTTTGCCTAGATAAATAGGAAACATTCATAACCTGCAAGAAAAGTACATTAATATTTCATAACAATCACCGACCAACGCAGCCCTAGCATGCCCCAGACGAAGCTGTCAGATAGCAGTCCCACATGATGCATCACCCAGTGTTGGATATAAACACAGCGATAGGCAAGCTCCAATGGCACTTCTAGAGACCATAATTACACTTCATATTGCGACCTGTTGTGATAAACTGGCACTCATGGGTAGACAAGAATCCAAAGGGCAGACAAAGGGCCGATAAGAAACCAACAAGCATTGACAAGGCCACTAGGATGCCCCTTTGGGATCAATTAGCTTAGCCAATTGATTTTGGCTGGTGCAGCATATTAAAAAAATAATAATAATAGTCAATGGGGAAGCGAGGTCATGTCATTCCACCGACACGCGTATGCGCCAGTTACTTTAATTTTTATCTACCGATTGGCAAAAATAGAAGATGAAGAAAGCACCAATTAAACTGGGACTTCCGGTGTTGGAGGTGCGTGGTGGGTAACGGAGGAACGGATGGGGTAGGGTAAAGCCAGCACACTGACAGCTGGGTGGAGAAGCACGAGGAGAAAACATCCAACAAGCACGCAAGCAAGAGAGAGCAACATGGAGTGTGAGGTGGGGAGCGGAACACATGAGCGAGACAAAACTGCGCGGGTGGAGAAAAGCACATGGATGAGAGAGAACAACACGGAGTGGGATAGAGGCTCACATGGGAGACAGATTGAAAACACATGCACGTGTGGAGTGCTTAATCAGAAAGAAATGAGACAGAGCAGAAAGGGGAGAAACCCTTACGAATGAGACAGAGCAGCACAGAGTGGGGAGAAACATATGAGGGAGATAGCTGGAACACCCATGCACTCCTGTTGGTTACTTAACATGAACAAAAAAGTATTTCCCTAAAAGTCAATAGCAAAGAATTTGCACCAGGGAAGGGATGAACACAAGATGGTCAAGGTAAGCCCCAAAAAAATAGTTTTTAAACCTTTTCATGCTTTTTGTTTTTTGGTCTTAAGGTGGGTATGCATTATGTTTGTGGTGTGCTGTGTCATACTGTATCGTGTGAGGTAACCTTGCTCTGCTTCTGCCATTATTGTTCATGTCAAAGTATGCTAGTGAATTTGGTTATTTTTTTATTTTATGTGAACCACAACTGTATTTTACAGTAGTTACCACTGTTGGTGCAATATAAAGCTGTTAGCTAAATGCTTTTCACTGTACAATACATCGGAATTTTAATAACCGGCAACCAGAACAAAATTTGTGCCACTTGGATTGGAGCATGGAACCTATCAGTTCTCTGTGTTGTGGCAGCAGACACACTAACACAGGGCAGAGTGAGTCTCTTTCATGCAGCAAATATTATGCTTCTCAGGGTTAGGCACCTAGGTCCAGATGTATGAAATCGCTGGTTTGCAATTCCCTAATAGTGAAATTTAGCAATTCGATATTGGGAAATTGTAAACAGCGATGTACTACAGTGTGTTTAACAATGTTTACAATTCTCAGTGGATCACAATTGACCTACCTCATTAATATTCATGAGGCAGGTTGCAATTTGTGACCCGCTGGAATCGCTAAAAACACAGGACGGGTGGCCTGCTGGGGACAGCAGACCACCATGTCTGTGTTTGCTTTTTAAATAAAGCATTTTTTTTCTAAATGAAGCCCATGGGATACATTTAAAAAATAAAAATGAAAAGTTTTCTTTACATTTTTTAAGAGTAGGCAGTGGCCTGTGGGAACATTTTCGCATACATTCAAAAAGGGGAAGGGGGTTCTTGGGGACCCCTTCCAATTTGCAAATGGGTTACCACCAATTTGAAGTTAGTGGTAAAATGCGAATGTTTTGCAATCACATTTTGTTTGCAAAATATTCATACATTCCCTTTTAATTCGGTATTAGGAAGGGACGCTCTTAACATGCCCCTTTCTAATACTGAATCGCAAACCCAATTTGCGATTCAGTAATAGGATATTAAATCACAAATAGGGATTTGTAAATTTAAAAATGCTTTTTTTCCAATGGCAAACTGCCCGATTCTGCAAATCGGGCCTTTTGCCAGCTGATAAAAGCTTCATACATCTAGCCCTAAGTTCTTATTTTTGGTATTCCATTATAAACTATTGAAAACTGAAAGGAGAGACTTGATGTCATTCTCCTCCACACACGCAACAGTAGAGAGACTTAAAAATGATGGCCATTGCATATAAGGCCCTTCTTTCCATCTTGCAGTGATTTTCTCAACAGATCATTGCCTTGTCAACTAGATCTAGGTTTAAAATATCCCACACAAGTGAAAGATTCACATGCCATAAAGCATAGACAAAGAGTTTATATTGATTGTCTATATGCAAATAGATAATGATGTTAAATCACTGCTAACTTAAGACAAGTGGTGTCTAATATTGGCCCATTTGAGCTGAGTCCTTGTCAAATGTTTATGAAAGACACGTGAAAAATATGCATACTATGAATTGAAACATGACTCCTTTACATGACTAGTCTTGTAACTACAAGCCTGGAATGACTCCAGTTATCTGGACCACATGTGCAAAGCACCAGTTATATTAAGCTTCACTTTTACAGACACTGATAAAGCAAATGATGAGACCCCCACCCCCCACGAACCGATGTCCTATGTTTATTACATCTTTCGTGGTGCTGGCTATTGTGTGTATGTGGCAAACCACCTTCATCATATAAACTAACCTCATTGAACGTATTTCCACTTTCCGTAAGACAAATAATGTAGTGTTATAGCATGTGATACTCTATAGGTTTTATCTGGTCCTTCCAGAGACTTGTCACTGACAACTGCAAGCTCCAAATCAACTGCCAGTCTGAACTTACCCCTCCTTAACTTTACAAAGAGGCAAAGGGCATTTGCTTTAGCAATGCTTGTTTGGATCAGTGGGCTGCCCCAGACTGGAAACTAAAATGAGCCATGGCAAAAATGTTCATATCAGCCTGTACTGCAGGAGGTTGTGACTAGGCATGACAGCCAATCCTGTTCTAAAATTAGCACCCTTGTCTGCAGGCTATCTGGGAAATGCCAGAATGACCGAATGGCCCATCTGGCCCTGTCAGTGTACCACTGCTGTATGGACCAACCATATGCAGATCAGTGTTGTTCTCACCCCAAAAAGTGCATGCCAGCCCAAATTGCTGCTCCACCTCCTCTCTTTTTGGCAACAGAAGCAACCCTAGGCATGTTTCGCCCTTGTTGGACTGCATCACTTAGAAGCACCATAAGTCGTGTGAAACATCAGTTACCTGGGATAGGGAGAAAAGAAGGCCGAAAGCATAGAAAGCAGGGCAACAGAATATCTATAGCTGCAGCTAGATCGGCACCAGTGTCTGATTTTGCTCAAAACTTTCAGGATACAAAGTCAATTACTGATGAATTTCAGCTATTGAAAACAAAGTTGGATATTTCTAGCAGCTGCTATCCGCTCCTGCGAGGTATTACCTATCCTCTCTTTTGTTACTTATTCGTAGGTGTCTTTGACTTTTGAGAAAACAAAAGCACACCATTGATTGGGTTAATTCCTCGCCCAATGCCATTAAGGGCACTGTCAGAAGTCCTGACTTTCCAGCCGCAAACCACCCATTTCAGATGTGTTAGTCTAATTAGTTCAAGGAAGGCAAAATAAGACTACCACACCCAGAATGCACTTGGCTATTACAAAAAAGCCCAGGTGCTATAAACAATGTCCATAATAACCCGGAGGAAGGTGCCCACCCCACATATGGAATCTGTTTGAGACTAGGGCATATGACATAAATCAAAAACAGCCCAGCAGACTGACTGATTATGAATAGGAATCTATTGCACAAGTTTTAGGAAAAATAAAGGCGTTTCCAGAATACTTTGAAGAGACCTGTTTTTAAGTAATTGGGAGTCTGTTAGGCCTTCTGGTTGTGGCAACATAGTTGCCTACTGAATGAGAGGCATGTCTATTGAACTTGACCAACCGAATCCATCTTATTTTTTTTTTTTTAAAAGAGCCCACCGCCAACGATAATGAATGCTGGTGTTACTGAATATCAGCCTGGGTAGTCTTATTCCACCTCCTACCCCCTCACTTCCGCCCTGACACACTCCCTATCTTTTTATACCACTCTTGCAGGTTTCTCACTGTTCCCCAGTGTTTCTCCTCTTCCTTCTTTGTCACTTTTCTGCCTTTCCCTCTCTTCCTCGGGGTCGGTGATGGGCCTACCACCTGCAACACCGACATAAAATATTCGGAATATTCAGAATGGCTAGCTTTATCGTTACAGGAATTTATGAGATGTCATTTGTCGGCTGCATTCATGTCGTTTAGCACCATTTGGCACCTATAAAAATGTCTTCCATTAATTGCATCTATATCAGGCAGATGTGCCGGATTTCGGCACCAGAAACTGGAAAAAAAACAGAAACGCATCTTAAAATAGCGCAGTCCGTTTACTTGTGTCAAAGCGAAGCATAATTTAGCAGCCATTCAAGCGTGACTAGATAACTGTGACTTTGCAGCCATGTGCTGTAAAGTTATTTTATCATCTCCTCGAGTGAAGCATTCTCACGGTATTTAAGTAAGATGGCGGCCCTCTTAGCTCTACCGCCGAGAGCAGCTTTCATGGCATTCCACTGAATGGCCAATTAGCTCCCAATTGTTTCTTTGTCTTCAAACCTTCCATAGTTTCACAGAATTCTTCCCATATAAACTCTTATTATTTTTTCTAACTATGAAGCCAAATCTCTCAAACTGGCAAGTATTAATCCCTACTAAAGCCTCGCTCATAAAGCCCTAGAAATTATTATTGCCTTTTAGACCTTCATGGACAGGTGATAGACTTCTCCCACTCATTGCTCACCTGCATTTATCTGGGATCTCAGGGGTAAGCAGAGATATCATCATGACCATTAATTGGCACTGCCACTTAATTATTTAGAATTTTGACTCACAGCAGGAGAATTGTTAAAAAACGCAATTTATAGTGATGGCAAGGTTCACTACTTGTTTGTTTAGGTGTGTGACCGCTATTAGTTTGTAAAATTTCTGGAAACCTCACGAAATTACGCTTTTGATGCAATCCCTGATATGCGGGGAATGATGGAGTAGGCTGGTTTGAGTAGTAAATGCCTCTTTGGGAGACATTTTGTGCACAAGCCAGTCTCATAAGAGTGAAAATTACATAGAATCATGGGGGCTCATTTATGAGCCCTTGTGTCACTTTTGCACCACTGGTGCGTCACTTTTTATGACGCACCAGCTGTGTAAAAAATGCGCCTTGTTGCGCCACATTTACAAAGTGATGCATCTAGGTAGATGCGTCACTTTGTAAACCCCTGCGCTACATTATACCTTTGCCATGTATAATGTATGCAGGGGGGGAGTTCCCACACAAGAAAGGGTCATAGAAGTGACGCAGTGAAATCTACCAGATTTCACTGCGCCACTTCTAGGACTCAAATGCGTCAAAATCTTACGCCTGCCTCACAGCAGGTGTAAGACTGACGCAAGCCCTTTCACATGGGGCTTGCCCCATGTGAAAGGACACATTGCTGGGGTTGCGTCACTTTTGTGACACACTCCGGCAATGCGTCACTTTTGCGCCATACAGATACGTCAGAAATACTGACGTATCTGTAACTCCTTGCGACATGATGCGTCATACTGTAAATATGACGCATCAGGTATGTCGCAAGGAGTGCGCACTGAGAAGTGACACATCGCTGCTTTCATGCAGTGATGCGTCATTTCTCATAAATGAGGCCCATGGAATGTGGCTTTTCGAGCATTTCCCTGAACGTCACGTGACACGAAATTCATGAATTTCAAAAGTATATAATTGACATTTCTCCCACTTCAACCACAAAACTTGAGGCACCTCTAATACGAGCAGAGTTCCAGAATATTGGAAAAGCAGTTGCGATGCCCCTAAGTAAACCACCTGACAAATCAGTTTGTTATGTTATGTTACATGGTACAGGTGGGCGGGCCAACAAATTAACAGGGAGAGCAGAACCGAGCGAAGGGTCTGTCTGGGCTCCTATAGCCCATGGATGAGCCGAGCCCTGAAAGTGTTTGGCACAAAAATTGCGCAACAAAAACCCATATGAAAATATGGTAGACTCTTCAAAATTAAAAAACTCTGGGGCATATTTACAAAGAAATGATGGAGCACAGCGTTCGACTTCTTGGCTTAACACTGTGCTCGCCACTTCTGAGACGCAGGGCTGCACCATGTTTACAACAATATGGTGCAGCCCTGCTTTTCACCCTGCGCTGCTGCAAAATTTAGCATCCTAGCGCCAACTCAGGCACCCTTGCTCTATGGTGCAAGTGTGCCTGCGTTGTGGGGAATGATTGTCTATGCCGAGGAAGGTGTCCCTTCCTGCACATAGGGGGCATATTTACAAGCCCCTATCGCCACCACAACATCACTTTTAGTGATTTTGTAATGGCGATAGGAGCTTTGCCTTATTTACAAGGCAGCTTTCAGTGACTTAACGTGGCTTAACGCTACCTTGTAAATAATGCCCCCTTTCATGCTGCACTTCCCGAGAAAGGAGCAGGCAATGGGTGTTGTGGGTGCTGTGGTGGGCGGTCCACCACAACACCCATTAATTTTGATGCTGCCCCCTATTTACAAGAGCAGTGTAAATAGGAGGCAGCACCAACATTTAGACCAGGGAAAACCTGGTCTTAAACAGGCGATACGAGGAGACATGCTTTATTTCACCTTGTTTTTGCTGTTCCCATGTGTGCTGCCTTGGGTAGCACACATAGAAAAAGCATAACGCCAATGATTTTTTATGTGCAGGAAGGTCCATTTTATGTTTCTGCTTCTTGCACTGCGAGAAAGCAGAAGAGTTTGGTTGAGGGCGGGCGGGGCTGCTCTGCACACAGGTCAGGCGGGAGAGGAGTGATGTGCCCACTCTTGAGGACGCAATGACTGTTTGGCTGGACCTCTGGGGCCGCCAAACCAGTCCTGCACACTCTGCCCTTTCTCCATGCAGGCTGCAATACAGCCTACATTGGGAAAATGTCCTCCCTGTAAGCCCCTGGCTGGGCTGCATCCCCACCAATCACAATACTGCTATTGCAGCGTTGTGATTGGCTTAAGAGAGGGGATGGAGACTGCCTGCTTCCTGTTCCTGCCAGAGGCAGGAGCTGAGAAAACACTGGGCCCGGCCGGCAGACAGGCACGTTTTATTTATTTATTACATTTACCTCCAAACCTCCTCCCCACGCGTCCGTCCATGCATGATCCCCTGCCCCACCACCCCCCGATTAATGCTGGCCGTGACTGGTTCCAAGGGCTAACACATGCAGTTTTAGCACCTTTAAAGTGACATACACTGGAGAAAGCCAACAGAGAGGGCTATATTTGTTAAATAGTCCCTTCTGTTGAGGTACTGGGTTTTTAAGAACCGGCACAGAACCGGTAACCCAGCGGTGCCAGGGAATCAACACCCAGAGACCTCGGGTTCTCCTGATCCAGACCTACAGAAATTCGGAGTCTTCTAGGTGAAGTCAAAGATTAGTTTATTGGCTGCAACCAAGGTAACAGGTGTCCTAGAAGTACAATACGGGTATGTTCTCAGGAGACTGCACACTTTCATGAAGTCAGGCTTCTCTTCTTATACACAGTTTTAGGCCCTAGGCAAAACATTCTTGGTTGTAAAGTAAATAGTTAACATATTCTGGTTCAAAGAAAAAGCAGAGTCATGATGACATGTCCATATTTCACTTCGTGCTGCCTACAACAAATCATTTGGCAAAGCCCAACATTTCATCAGATATCACTGGACCCCTAATAAAAACGGGCACCTCCCCACCATAAAGTAAGTGAAGCAAAGGAGTGGAGAAAGATGTGAGCGAGATATGGCAGGTGTGCGCGCTGAAATGGTTTTATGGCTGGTTGAGCCTAGATGCTATCTTGCTCGGCCACTGGGAGGGAACTGACCTAACGAGTTCGGCCTGGGGCAATGGTTCTAACTTGTACTGAGGTCAGGGAGAAGTCGATTAAGGAGTATGTGTCCTTGTGGAATCAAACTCAACTTGATTAAGGCCTATGTAAAGGGCAACATATAAATGGGAGCCAAGGGTTCAGAATGTAAATGACGATTTCGAGGTGAAATCGTCACTCGAATACGCCGAAAATACATGTACATGATGTACTCGTCATTCTCGGTCTTTTGATACCAAATTCGTCATATTTCGACAAAGTTTTATTTCTCGAGTCCAGTATAATTATATGAATCCAGATTTTCCGAACCACAAACCCTCCTTTTGCCCTTACATAGGCAATTAATCTATCCTCATGTTAGTCTGAGTCCAGATCTATATTCCTAAAGTCATTGAGATGTTGCTGTAACATCATTCTAGTACTTAGTTCATCTCTTGACACAGGCTTCCGTACACATGATGTGACGCAGAGGCCACATATTGCAGGAGCACACTGTATGCACAGACAGAACAGGAAAAGAATGGCTAAGACCATCCCAATGACCGTCAGAATTTTCCATCCCCAGGCAGATATCAGTTCCCAGAAGCATCCCATTAACGACCAATCTCCTTTATCCACATGAATAGATTCGGAAATCTTATGCAGTTTGGAGATGGCCCTGTACACTGTTGGAGCATTATCTGGGATGAAAATGCAACAACTAGACTGGATCAATTTGCATACTCCACCTCGGTCCGCAAGTATTACATCCAAAGCGACCCGGTTCTGAAGGGTCATAAGTCGATCCGACTGGAGCTCAGCAGTCAGGTTACTAAGGGCACCAGCAGTTTCAATCACGGTGGATTCAACTACCCTTGTTAATTGCCTTATGTTTCTACTGTTAGCCATGGATCCCCAGAACGGCAGAAAACCCTTTGCAAAGTCCCCAAATTCTTGACCTGCAGTGTCTTTTTTACTCAAAACACCTCTAACTACCCTTGTCCGATGGTAATCCGCCGCTGCTGTGTAGGTGGGAGGTAACAGGAATGAAACAAAACATGAGCCCGAGAAGTCAGGGGGCAACCATGTATAGGCTCTATCATGGCAGATGAAATAAGTACCCTTAGCGGCTAAAAACGCAGGGGAAGTCTGAGATCCAAAAACATACGTTTCTGTACAGACACTCTTCCCTAGCTGAGCTCTGGGCTTTTTGCCAATACCTTGCAGACACAGGTGACCTTGATGGGGTACGATCCAGATAGGGGACGATCTTTTGGCTTGCTGTTTCTCACTTAATGTAGTGCCATATCCGGTCACGTTCCAACCTCCATATGCAAGTATCTCATCATCCGGAGTATCTTCATAAGAAGTTACTTCCTTGATCATGTCAACTATACCTTTGACTAGGGCGCTAGTCTTGAGGTTGTCTTTTACAGAACGTAGGGGTTGGATTTCTCGTGCATATATGAACATTGTCCTATATGCCCATACTGAACCATTGTGACTAAATGGCAGGACCAAATAGGGGATACCTTTATCCGTTGTGTGAGGCATGAGACCACACACCCAACAGTTAGTCGTGTTCATTACAAGTTGGTGTTGGTGTAATAACTGAACGAAAGAGTTTATTAATGAACTCTAATCTCCTATTTGATTCGTGGTCAGGCAGAGGGTGGAAAGAATGAGAGGAAATAGTAGGAGGAGGTATGGGTGATGTAGTAGGTGCAAATGTTACATGGAAAGAGAATAAAACATAACTTATCAAAAAGATCATTACGCTTGATAGCATAAAAATACACAATATGATAAAACTTTTCTTTGTCATCGTGTTACATAGTCTCTGCTTAAAGTTCATTTGTTTGGCAGGTCTCTCCACATCAGGAAACTCCATCCTCTCTAAGGTGCTGCCCGCGACGAGGAGGTTGTTTCTGCTAAGGAGTGCTTCTGTCAGTCTAGGGCAACTCCCTTGGACCGACCAGAACCATCGACCTAACGTCGTTGGCTGCACTTCCGAAGACTTTAACCAATCGCGGCCCTAGCAGCGGAACCCGGATGGCGGTTCGAAAAACAAAAATAAGCAAGTTTCCTAAATGGGAGATCTGCACAAAAAGGTATTTGGGAGAAAAAAAGGAATTTATTAGTCCATAGGTCTTGGTCTCAAAATCATAAAAAGGAATCACTTTTATTAGTCTGTTTTTCTCGGTCGCAAATTGTAGCGTCTTTTTCCTGGTACTGTCTGGTCCTGAAACAGCAGTTCAGGTTCCAAAGAATTCAATTGTTCTGGTGGTGGCACAGTTTCTTGAAAAATGTTCTCGCTTTCACAATCAGGGTTAGTTTCTTTTACACGGTCATCAGTTGTGAGCTCTGAGTCAGTGACACCCTTCTGGATCCATTGGTCATAGGGCAGAGGGAAGGGTATTTTCTTACAATGGATCCCGTGGACCCAGTTGGCCTTCCCCTCCACCCGGACGGCTGACCTCGTGGACAGAAGGACGAGGTGAGGCCCGGTCCATCTGGGCTGGTCGTTTCTTGTTCTTTGAAAGTTGCGGACGAGAACCCAGGAACCGGGGTCAATGGAGTGACCCGAAGTCTCAGAGACCGGAGGCAAGGTGTTGTGGACCTGTTGATGTAAAACACGCAATTTAGCCGTCAATTCATACAAGTAATCAAGCAAAATAGGGCGTTGCAGCTCGCTGAACTTCGTGGGCCTAGGCACTCCCCATATGTTGGCTGGCCGGCCAAAGACGATTTCGTAGGGGCTGAGTTTCACTCGCGAATGCACAGTCATTCTGGTGGATAGGAGTGCTAAGGGTAGAGCGTCAGGCCATTTAAGACCTGTGCTCGCTTGGATTTTGGCCAATTTAAGTTTAAGCGTGCCATTGTAACATTTCACTAATCCAGCTGATTGGGGGTGATTTGCAGCGTGGAACTTCTGCCTAATGCCTAGCCCTTCACACACTTTTCATCACACGACCCACAAATTCACTTCCGTTGTCAGACCAGACCATTCTAGGCATTCCGAACCTGGGGAAGTACTCTTTTACAAGGGCTTTTGCTGTGGACAAGGCAGTATTGTCTTTTAGGGGATAGGCTTCTACCCATCTTGAGAAGGCACAAACAACCACGAGCACGTATTTTAAGTTGTTGCACCTCTCCATGTGTATGAAATCTAGCTGCAAAACCTCGAACGGATACGTAGGAGGTGCAAAATGACCAGCTGGAGTTGGGGTTCCCCTACCAGGATTGTGCTTCAGACATACCATGCAATTCTTGACAACATTCTCTGCACACTTGGGAATCCCTGAATTCTTCCACACTGGGGCCAACAACTCGCAAATCCCTTTCACGCTGATATGAGCCATTCCATGAGCCATTGTAACCACTGCAAGCACATATGCATCGGGTAACAACCATCTCTGATGCTCTGTCAATTCAACCCAACAACCATTTGCATCCATTCTTCCTGTACTCTCTCTCCACGTGCTTAACTCTTTCTCTGTGGCCTCAGCTTGGATGGACTTCACACTTTCTATCGTGTCCTCACATATTCCAACCTTACCAGTCCATCTTTCAGGGCCTGCAACATACATTCGGCTCATCACATTCTTTGCCGTTTCCTTAGCGGTCTCATCAGCAAATGCATTTCCACGACCAACATCATCAGTCACCTTCTTGTGAGCACTACATTTCACAATCGCCATTTGCAGGGGCAAGGTCAGTGATTCAAGAAGCTCATTCACCAACTGACCATGCTGAATCTTAGCTCCATGCGAAGTCAGGAATCCACGTTCTCTCCACAATCGTCCAAAACTGTGAGCCACTCCAAACGCATACTGACTATCAGTGTACACAGTCACTCTCATTCCTTTAGACAACACACATGCTCTCGTAAGTGCGACTAGTTCTGCGGCTTGAGCTGAACCATGTGGTATTCGTGCAGTTTCAACGACTGTGTGCAAAGTTGTGACAGCATATGCTGCAGTCACATTCCCATTTGGGAGCTTAAAGCATGAACCATCTACCCATAATGTACCATCACATTCAGCAAGAGGAGTGTCAAATAAATCCACTCTCCCTTTTGTCTCTTCCTCTGTTGTGAGGAAACAATCGTGCTGCTCTAAAGCATCTGATTCTTCTGCAATTGGTAACAACGTGGCTAGATTCAGGGTACTGCACCTTTTTATGTGCACATGGCTCGCTAGCAGCGTCAATTCGTAACTGGACAGTCGAGCACTAGTTAAGTGCTGTGTCTTGGTCCTATTTAACAATGTGTCTACTGCATGCGGGACCATCACGATTAGTGTATTATTCATTACTAGACCAGCAGACTGTCGAATAGAAACAGCTGCTGCTGCTGTGGCCCTTAAACAACTCGGCAATGCTTGTGCTACCGGATCCAAAGTGGCCGAAAAATAGGCGCATGGCCGCTGTCTATCTCCGAATAACTGAGTCAACACAGACAATGCACAGCCTTCCTTCTCGTGGACATACAATGTGAAAGGCTTACTGTAGTTGGGGGTACCTAACACAGGAGCCGAACATAATGCTGTGCGTAATTCGAGAAAACTTTTCTGACACTCTTCAGACCAAGGAATGGGATTGGGTGTATTTTTACACGTTAGTGCCACCAAGGGTTTGGCCAATAACGAAAAATTTGGAATCCACTGTCTACAGTACGATGTAATGCCCAAGAAAACACGTACTTCTCTCTGTGTTCTTGGCACACTCAATTTCGCTATTGCCTGAATTCTTTCTGGGGTCAGTTTCCTTTCCTCCTTCGATAAGAGGTGACCTAAGTAGGTCACTTCTTGTCGGCAATATTGAAGCTTGGAAAGTGACACCTTGTGATGCAGATCACACAGATGACGCAACAATGTCAATGTGGCCTGTTTACAAATTTTCTCATTATCTGCAGCAATGAGCAAATCGTCCACATACTGTACAAGAGTGGCACCTTTTGGCAAAACAATCGTGTCAAGCTGAGTTTTCAGAGCCTGACTGTATATTGAGGGGCTTTCACAGTAGCCTTGAGGAGCGCGTTTAAAGCGGAAGCTTCGACCTCCTAAACTAAAGGAAAAAATATCCCTGCTCTCCTCAGCAATTGGGATGCTGAAGAAAGCATTATTTAGGTCAATCACTGAAAACCATGAAGCAGAAGCTGGAATCATAGTCAATAATGTGGTAATGTCGGGCACAACTGGGAATTGTGGCACGACTATCTTATTTACTTCTCGAAGATCAATCACGAATCTGTACACAGGTGGCTGAGAAGGGTCAGTTCGTTTTAAAACAGGCAGAACAGGACTATTGCAAACATTGCCTTGTGTTTCTTCAATCACATCCTTTTCAATCAATTCGTAAACAATCGCTAGCAAAGCTTTTTCACCCTCATTAGATATTCTGTATTGGGGAATTCGTGGCATTTTAACATTCGACTTCAATGTTACAACATATGGTGGAATTTCTAAAAGACCTACATCATTAGGACCAGTAGCCCAAAGAATATCTGGGAGAAGTGCTAATTCTGCTGGAAGTGCATCTCTCGACAAATACATGGGAGAAACCACTTTCTTACCTAAAGTGAGTTGTACTCCTGAAGGAGAACAATACAAAGTCGCATACAATCTTTTTAGCAAATCTAATCCTAGCAAATTTTCACCACAACCTGTTGTCAGAATAAGGGGTGCTTCGAATTCACAAGGACCAACAGAAAGAGATAAAGGGTCAGAAATCGGATTTCTAACCGAGGCGCCAGAAAAACCTACAGAAACATTCATTTCGCCAGACAAAGGTGCGCCAGGGAGTTTGGAGTGCATAATAGAACTCTTTGTAGCACCAGTATCCAACAGAAAAGGTTCTTACACACCTGATGTAATCACCTCAACGTAAGGTCCACTCTGATCTACTGGAACTGAAACAACTCCCTCTCTTTGTCTATGGCTGTCCTAGCAGTCATCATTCTCCCACTGCTCATTTTCTGTGTAATAATCTTCAACATAGTATTGAGCTGTCCTGTCAGATACGTTATTTTGCTGATCAAACCTGTTCATAGAGTTTTGTGGTGGAAGGGGACGTGTGTCCTGTGGGGCGTTTCCACGCCCTCTACCTCTAGGCGCTTGCTGACTGCCACGACCTCTTACACCAGAAACTCCATTTGCACGTTGTGATAGGGCAGGACAATTATACTTGTAATGACCCTCTTGTTTGCAATTTAAACACTGGTTGGGACCTACACGGGGTTGAGTGTAATCAAATCTTTGCGAGTTTCTCTGATACTGTTGAGGCTGCTGAAAAGTATTCTGGTAGTGATTCTGGCCATTATTATGTTGATTACCACCACCACGTGGCGGATAGGCTTGCTGTAGCAAAACCTTCGTTTTGAGTTCTCTAGTTTTCTTTTCTACTTTATCTTTCTCGTCTTTGTCTCTATTCTCGTAGTATTGTGCAGTAGCTAATATCTGGGCTGAAGATGAGACTGCCCAAGAACTTTCTGAATCTTTTAGTTTTCTACACAATTCTGGAAGCAAATTGTGCACGAATTTATCGACAAACAATCTCTGACCACTTTCTGTGGTCATATCTTGATCGCTGTGGTCAATGAATGTTTCTTCAAATCTGGTGAAGAAATCTGAAACGGTTTCTTCTTTCTTTTGCTTGCATGCAGACAACTTATCCCAATTTACGCGTATTGCAGGCATTATCGTTTTCATGTAATCTACTATTCTACCAGGGAGTTCTGCTATCAAAGGCTCAGGCTTGGCACCACCAACTTGGCGGGCATCTGCAGCAGTAATATTAGCCCACGTGTCACCTAATTCCTGGTCATGATCTACATGACGAATGTTACCCCATAAAGGCTGTGGAACGACATTTCCAAATAACATATCGATATCGGCTAAATTCATTATACATGACCCAGCACTTTGTGACAATTCTTTATAGTACCCTGCAGGATTTTTACGTGGATCTGGTAATGTTTGTTTGAGTGCTAAAACTTCAGCTCGCTTCCATGGGACATGTACCCATACACGGTGGAAGTGTGGCAGAATAGGAGGGGCAGCAGTCGTGTCACCCTCTCTCCATTGTGGGGGAACTTCTCTCATAGGGTATTGTCGCGCCTTTTTCCTACTGGATGTATTAGATTCAGATGGTGACCCTGAACTGCCTCCCTTACTCCGATATGATAACAACATTTCAACTGCTTTTTCCACATCTGGACCTACAATCATACCCTCTCCAAACCTAAACCGTACACGACACATCTCTTGTGGGATGCAGTCTTGATCATTGTCTTCTAAATCCTCGCCAAGAAAAACACACATCTGTTCGAAAACATATGTCTGTGTCGCTGCTTCCCATTGATGGAAGACTTCCATGACTGACTGTACATCATATTTTGCAGTGTCCATGACCCATTTCCGAGCTAAACTATTCAGGGAATCTCTCTCTTGATAATCAGGCAGTTGACTTCGCAACTGTCTTCTTCCTATGTTAGGGGTCGTAGCAGGCGACCCGAAAAGAGGTAAAAGAAGATTAGTAACAGTGCTGGCCATTTTCTGCCGAATGGAAGGTGAAACTGAAGGACAAACAGATGGAAAAACAGGGCGAGATAAGGCGGGGGTAGAGATAGCAGAAGAGGTATCAGGGAAAATAGAGGGGGCACTAGGCAGAATCGTAGAGGGAGCATTAGGAGACGTAAAAAGTACAGTAGGCAAAATCGTAGAAAACACAGGTGAAACAGAAGTGGTCGGTGGGCCTGGAGGAGGCTGCACCGAAGAAGTAGGAGCCAGCTGAAGAACAGATGGTGGGTGCTGTTGAGGAGCAGGAGGCGCAGCTTGTGCAACTAAAGGTTGTGGGGGTGCTGTGGCATTCTGCGCATAGGGGGGTGGTGAATTTAGCAATTGTGAGATTAATGGGTCTTTTTCACGTTCTTTTGCTGCCTCTTGCTGAAGAGACGGCAAAACTGGATAACACTTATCTATTGCCATTTTACGTTGCCTGTGCAACTGCTCATTCATCTGCTCTTCCTCATTATCTTTAAACTGCACAGCAGCTTGCATTACTGAAAGTCCCCCTTCTCTCTTATTTTTCTTAGCTAATTTAATTTCTTTTTGTTTGGCTTCTTTACGCCATAAGCGGAAGGAGTCAAACATTGCCGGCCGGGCTTTCTTTTTGAAGAGTTTAACTTCAAGGTTGTCTAAGATTTCAGAATCAAAGCTACCATATTGGGGCCATTTTAGAACACCATCTTTCCTAGTGTATTTAATCCATACTTCGTTGTAGGTGATGGGGCCTACCCCATGTTTTACATATAGCTCGTAAGTCGGAGTTCCAACTGGAGGAACCGGACATGAGTCCTCCAATCGGGAGTCCCTATTATTACCACCAAGACAAAATAAATTCCCAAGTCTAAGACTAGGCATCCTCGCTCTCTAGTCTAGTTCCAAACTTCAAAGGATTATCGATTACGATATTTCTCGTGAATACACGAGTCCTTCGGTTATGGTGCTTGCAAGTACCAATACAAAACCTTTTGTATCCCAAAGATACCACAAAGTAAGTCCAACTAAGGACTGGGAGACGCTCCACTTATACTTAACTGAAATTATCTCGATGACGTCACCAGAAGACTTGTCTCAGTGTTTCGCTCTACCAAAAACTTCAAGGGTCCAAATCAGGGCGATAGCCAGGGCAGCAGTCATTGTAGCCGTCGGGAAGCGGGGAACCTCGCAGCAAAGACCTTCGGACCACGTCGACATGCAGGGGTCGATGAGGTGGTTGGCCGTCCTCCGGAATTTCCACACGAAGCTCCTCACGATCTTCTGGCTGACTGGTACCACTGGAATCGCCCCAAACGTTGGGCGCCAACTGAGGTACTGGGTTTTTAAGAACCGGCACAGAACCGGTAACCCAGCGGTGCCAGGGAATCAACACCCAGAGACCTCGGGTTCTCCTGATCCAGACCTACAGAAACTCGGAGTCTTCTAGGTGAAGTCAAAGATTAGTTTATTGGCTGCAACCAAGGTAACAGGTGTCCTAGAAGTACAATACGGGTATGTTCTCAGGAGACTGCACACTTTCATGAAGTCAGGCTTCTCTTCTTATACACAGTTTTAGGCCCTAGGCAAAACATTCTTGGTTGTAAAGTAAATAGTTAACATATTCTGGTTCAAAGAAAAAGCAGAGTCATGATGACATGTCCATATTTCACTTCGTGCTGCCTACAACAAATCATTTGGCAAAGCCCAACATTTCATCAGATATCACTGGACCCCTAATAAAAACGGGCACCTCCCCACCATAAAGTAAGTGAAGCAAAGGAGTGGAGAAAGATGTGAGCGAGATATGGCAGGTGTGCGCGCTGAAATGGTTTTATGGCTGGTTGAGCCTAGATGCTATCTTGCTCGGCCACTGGGAGGGAACTGACCTAACGAGTTCGGCCTGGGGCAATGGTTCTAACTTGTACTGAGGTCAGGGAGAAGTCGATTAAGGAGTATGTGTCCTTGTGGAATCAAACTCAACTGGATTAAGGCCTATGTAAAGGGCAACATATAAATGGGAGCCAAGGGTTCAGAATGTAAATGACGATTTCGAGGTGAAATCGTCACTCGAATACGCCGAAAATACATGTACATGATGTACTCATCATTCTCGGTCTTTTGATACCAAATTCGTCATATTTCGACGAAGTTTTATTTCTCGAGTCCAGTATAATTATATGAATCCAGATTTTCCGAACCACACTGTAGTTCAATGCAAGTACTCTAGTGAAGTCTGAAGGATATACCCTAACAGTCAGTGGCATTAAATGAGAAATGAAAATTCCACTGGGAAACGCAAAAAATGACATGATTGATAAAGATTCCTGCCAATAGATGAAAGAGGCTGATTGACGAAAGCCAAACATTGAAAGGGGTGGCTCTTAAGCTCACTCTGGGTATATTGTTGGCAATAGGTCTGTTTGACAGCTGCGCTATCAATGGCCATACCTAACTAATATTGTTAGCAATATACAATAGGCAGAGCAAAATAAGAATTACACAAAAAATGTAGGGCGGTATTTACAAAGGCCATTTTAGAATACGTGAAGTAGTATTACTTGGCATACTCTAAAATACTTTTCACAAACCTGTGGCTGAATGTTTCTGCCTTCACCTTGCCTGTCTTTTCTGTCTGGAGACCTCTGCTGCAGGTGCAGAGCTCTCCACACACAGAGGAGTGTGGAAAGGACAAGAGGCAGAGGAGGGGAATAATTACTAATAAATTGGTGGGTTTTCATGAAATTAAAGAAGGAGTTTAAGTAGGGGCATGCCAATACAAAAGCACAGACACAAATTAACAATATTTATTTCAATTCACAATGTACGCACCAACTTCTACTGCAGTTGTACTACTGCCAAAACAAACGTTATTGAACTCCAGTCAAGCTTTGGAGTAAGACAGCCACTACACATGGACAACCCTTAGCACAGGGGTACCCTTCCATAGAAATCAGTGAAGTCAGAGATTAACATCAACACTGACAATTTGTAGGAACAAATATAAAATTAATTAAATATATAAAATTATATGTTCAATGTTAGAAAACCTTTTTAAAGATAAATTGCTTATAATGTTGTTCATTTTTTTGTTTTTAACTATTAAAATACATTTTAATTTAATGTAATTTAATTGAATACCATTTAAATTAAATGGTAACTTTAATTAAATTAATTTAAAATACTATTAACATTAACATTGTGATTTAACATAAAACATCTCAACTAAGCTTGTGATACATTCAATACAACTGATACTGTATGGGGGAATTAACATTGTAATTAATTAATGTATAAAATATAATTAAAATAGGCAAAGTGGTTAGAGAATGGTATTTTTATATTTTGTTCATTAAATGAATACTTTTTTTTAGGGTTTATTTAGTTTATTTTTATTTTCCCTAATACATTCTATATGGAGACAGCCACCCCAGTGACAGAGATATTTCCAAACATCTGGAACGTTACTAATAGCATCTTTACAATTGTCAATGGTAAATTAACTTGTAGGAGTCTCTAGCCCCTCATTGAGTCTGCATCTAGGCAAAGATCTATGCATTGAAATAGTGGATTCGATCCATGAGGAGAACTTCACCTAGTAATGGGTGAAGATCTGTGTGTGCAGAGATCTCCATGTGTAAACATACATTTGTTTATTGGGCCCTTGGGCTTTTTTGGAGTTCCTGGTATATAGAGCCTTAATATGATGCCGGTCAGACAGAACGTCTGACCGCCACGGCCGTGATCTGATTCCGACTGCCGAGGCTGGGAAAGTTCTCCCCTCTGTGTTACGATGCAGCTGCTGAAACCACAGCGGTTTCATCTACTGCAGTGCACATACCTCCAAATATGTTGCTACAAGTGCGTGCAAACTCACAGGAAACGTGATATGTACACACATGATTGCTGGAGTGTGGCAATCTGTGCCCAGTCCAGTCAATGGGGATACATGCCACCTACTGACTTACATGTATTCCGATGCCCACAGGGTCGTTGTCTTCGTGGTTCAGCTGCTGCGCTGTAGGGGGGACCTGGAGAAAGGGATCCACTCTGGAGACTGTTGGTGAGAAACTAATTTGAGTGAGTATGCACCCCAGTGGTTGGTTTGAGTACACGATGCTAGCATCGTAATCCACTGGTTGGAGTGACCATTTCTGACAAGACCATGGCAGCCCGATTGCCTCCGATGCTCCAGAGGAAGCCGATCCAACCAGCATCGTAATAAGACCCATAGTGTTATGTTAGCTCTAAAATGCACTTCCTTCCGCAACACCACCTGGCTCTAAGAAATAACAATTTGAAACTTATGTTGAGTCTTTGAATGTTTTTTATGAAATTAACTTTGTTTTTGTTGGTGCAACCTCAAAATGAAATGGATTTGAAAAATAAGGATCAAGACTAGGAAAGAGCAACCTTTGAAGAGGATCAGTCTAAAATATATTGGTTGCACAAATATGGAGTTGAGAGGATCCCATATGTCCACCAAGAGAATATTGTAGGGTTTTTCTATTAGGGACAAGGGAGCTTTTTGTACTTGTAGTATTCATCATAATTATTATATTTCGCAGCATACAATGCAAATTAAATTATGTCTAGGATAACATGAGCTAATAAGTTAAATGGACACATATATTCACCCTTAGAAAGATGAGCAATATAGCTGCCAAGATTCAATCCCTTTATCTTGAGTTTTCTCACAACTCACAAAAAATGAGTGATTTATTCTGCTCAGATATCATACTGGCTAAGTAGTGGAACCTTCATGGATGTGCATAGCTTCTCATGGCCACAATAAAGAAAGCAAAGCTCTGAGTGATTGAGAAATATTGGATCTGCTGTACTTGCCATCTTTGACCACAACCTCTCCAAAGCAGCTGAGCCAATGCCCTTGAGCCAATTCTTTTCCCTGTGCAAAATGTACTAATCTGACACAATAAAATGAGGACATTTGTGAGGGTTTATAGTAATCCTACCTCATTAATATCCCTTGTGAGTATTTGCAAAATGCATTAATGAAAGTCTCCAAATTACAGTTGACCTCCATTTCTGGATTCTCTTTTGCAGTGTACTGGCATTGCAACCAAAGGTGCATTTCCAATAAAATGGTATCAGGTGAAAAAACATTTGAGTGAGCATGCAGGGGACCATAGGGTGTTGTCTGCTCCTGTTGATGGGTGAAGCTATCGACCGCTGTGTAGACAGCCACGGCCCGTGCAGGTCAGGGCAGTGGGGCCGGGTGGGGGTGGGGGGGGTCGGGGGTGTCAACAGACAATGATGAGGGAAAATTAAATAAATAATTAATTTTCCTCCTCGGCGTCTGTCGAAAGGCCCCCCCCCCCCCATCCGGTCCCACTGCCCCAGCGCTCTTACCTGCATGGGCTGCAGCTGAGAGCAGATGTGGTCCCTCCAGGAATGTTTCCACTTTGCAAATGGGTTGTAGAATAACAAAAACAGTAGCCTTTGAGTGTTTTTTTGTGACCACCAGCGCAGTTACAAATGACTGATACATTTCCTTTTAATGGGCCCATTTTATTGCAATTGGCAAGTAATTGCATCGTGTATTTTGTAAGCTAAAGTGACAAATGTGGCTTGTAATGAGCTTCATTACAATTTGGGCTTTTCCATTTGCAAAGTCTACCCCTTTAGACAGCACAATATTGCAAATCGTACCCTTATAAAACATGCAGCCCCTTGATCAGTAGCTGTGCCCAGGCTGCAGGAGGCTAAACAAGATCTCACAGCAGAAGGGTGTCCTCGAAGCCCCTCTGGTAGTCATTAGCCACAGGAAAATTAAATATTTTTAGCTTTGATGTTAGCCAAGACCTTTAGTTTTTATTAAAATGATTTACAATATCAATGCTGTTACACGACCTGATTCTGTTACACTCATACCTTTTAAAAATTGTTTTGTTATCGCTATGACAACTTTAGAGATTTTATTTCTTAATGTATTTTTGTATTTTGAATGTGTTCTATTGATTTCATGTTCTTTTTATGGCAGATGCCGGATAAAGGTTTACTGACTGATATACATAAATTACTTGCTTCCATAGGCTTTCAGTAAGTCCTGTTTTTCAGCCATTGTTTTGTCATTATGTGATTCACATTTTACATCTGCCCAATACAACATTGGGCTGTAGGTCAGCCCACTTCAACCATTGGCTAAATTCACTGTGAGTCATAGCATTCTGCTGTTTCAAAAGAGTTCCCTTTAGTGAGAGGGACTACTATAGCAATGCATGCTGCTTGAGACCAAAAATAATATGTTTGCCTATAGGCCATGATTTCTTTACATAGGCGAGGTGGGGGTCCTAACCGCTCCCCCTACACTAAAGTTTTACAAAGACCTAGCCAAATCAAAGCAAGCATTGATAAATGATTTTAGTTTCAAAGTCAATAAACCATACAAATACTGCTTTTAGTTTATCACCACAAAAGACTGTAAAAGTCTCCTGTGGGAGGTATAGTTACAACCCTGAAAAATTATTGCATTTGATCACGTTCTCTATAATAGGCTTGTCTGACATTTTATCCAGGAATTGCATCTGTCTTTTTATTATCCACAGACATTCAATAATCTTCACTAGAGCGTGACAGATCGGCATGTGTTCACCCTTCATTTACATTCCTGTGCAGGAAAAAGGGGTTGGGGTAGCACATTTACCTGGGATCCAGGGAAACAGGAAGTATCAGTCGCTACATAAAAGACTAGGGTGCACATGCATCAAAATAGGCAATTGCGATTCTATAATTGCGATTTTTAGGGAATCGCATTTATAGAATCGCTATTGCCTATGCATGTAGGAATCACAAAATGTTTTGCGATTCCTACACATTCCTTAATTTTGACTCGTAAATTGCGAGTCGCAATTAAGGAATGGCTTCACATTCAATCCTATGGGCCTACAGGCTCATAGGAATGAATGGGATTTGCATGCGCAATTTGCGAGTACCCAGTAGGTAGCATGCAATTTCAAGGGTGCAAGGGTGTCAAAAGTGCACCCTGTTGCACCCCTGAAATACCCATTTTAATACATGTTGCCCACACACGTGCCCCAAGGGCATGTGTGTGTAACATGGGACTTTGAAAAACACACTTTAGTGCATTTTTCAAAGAAATCGCTAATTACCATCAACTTGAGATTGACAGTAATTTGCGATTCGTATTTACGAAATTGCAAATTTTTTAGGTTAATGCATTGCATTTAAGGAATTGCAATTTGCGATTCCTTAAATGCAATCCCAATTTAAGAAATCTCAATTTTGCGATTACTTAAATTGCCATTTTTGCATTTGGGATGATGCATTCCAAATGCAAAAATACCGTTCGCAAAGGGGATTCTGCGAATCTGCCTGTTTGCGACCGGTTTTTAGGTTGATGCATGTGGCCCTGGTTCATTATTCTTTGACACATGAATTGTACATAATATGGAATTTCAGACTCTTTAAAACACTATATCTAGCTTTGAACTATAAACCACATCTAAGCTCCCTAGACTTGCTAACTTACAAGGCGATGTGGATGGAATCACTGCAGCAATACAAATTCAAGGCCACCCACTGAAATATTCATGAAAAAACATACCTTTTTTTTTATTCATCATAACTGGACAACAATTTTGCTCTTTGCTTCATCGCTCAGTAAGCCTGTGCCTTTCTCAAAAAAAGCCAGCCTGAAGATATTACATGAATAAATAGGCAAAGGTGTTTATCTGTGTTACTCAGTGGTGGTCACCATTGGGTAGTTATAATTAGGTTAGCTGTTCCATAAGAAAATTGTTTTTTTGTGTTGCTAATAACCTTGGCCCTGTTTGACGAATCTCCATAAAACTTTCCAAAAGGTGCCACTTTTTGACTATTTTGTGCAATACCAACTGTGTAATTATGGTTAAGTCAGAGTTTTCATTGAAAAGTCGTTTTTGTTTTCTTAATAATGTTGCCATCATTCCATGAATTTGTGTGAAACTTTCCCAAAAAGATAATTGGATTGGGGTTCAACATGGCAAGTAGGGCGGAGGTCAATCAGGATGGGAGGAGGGAATTGAATGGGAGAGTCCAAAAATGTACATTTCCTATTTTAACTTCCATAGCATTGTTTGCTCCCCGCTACAGAAAGAAATGTCTGGCCAGAATTACACCCAACTTATCATGAAAGTAGAATTTTACTCAAAGAACTCCCTTTCCTTGGTTTGGTGTAAACCTGTTCAGTAGTGTCACTGAATAAATGTTACCAAAATGTGTGGAGGGCTAGAAAGGGTTAGAAAGTTAGAGATATCTGGGCCGTTAGTTTGAACCTGATCTATGAACCTGGGTTCTGTAAACCCAAATGTGAAAACTAAAGGCATGTGATTGAATGAGGGAGTTTCTCCTATTATCCATTCTGGGTTTCTGGACACACAGCTGAGTCTGTGGACCTAAAGTTTTGATTGGCTGGCTAAAACTCTGAAAAATATGTTGTGGCCACCATCGCAGAATGCATAGCTCGACCTTTCTCTGTAAAAAAAAAAATGAATAAAGGGACCATAATGGGGGAAGAGAACCATCTCCTGACAACTTTCTCAAGTAGGGAAGCCATGGAGCCCCTCGGGGGTCAACATGTTAGAAGAAGTAAATTGTTCCACAATGATTGCAGACCATGAGGTAGGGATCGTGGACCAGCTTTGAGACTCCGAGGATTGTGAACCCTACATAACTGTCCACAAACACTGACTCAGGGTTCACAAGCCCTGTACAGGGGCTCCTTGAATGTTATAGGGACCATTGATGGGATGGGTTTTATGGATCCCAAACTGGGTTCGCAGTCCAGCAGGTGGTACAACAAGGGTTCACGGGTATCTAAGGGTTCACAAATCCATATTGGGGTTTGGAAACATCTCCTCAAAAAATAAATTAAATGGGACAATTAATAAAACAAAATGGAAAAAAAATAAAAGGGTCAGCCCCCACCTCGCAGCCTGTAGGCTGTGCAGGGTTGGCAAATGTATTATTTTGAAGAAGTGCTGAGTCAGAAACTCGTAGGCTAGCCAGGCACAGGAATGCTCAAGGGGAGAACCTACTCACACATCATCTTAAAAGTGGCTGAATGTTTCATCTGTGTCCGCACATTTCGCCATGCAACCAACACAGTAACTAAAATCATAAAGTCACCCGGACATTATTAAAATAGTAGAATCATTTGTAATCCCCTGTTTCCCTACTTATTCACTTTCAGAAGAGGCAAGGACATCAGGTCTTATAGTCCAGTGGGCGCTTGGGTCTCCAAATAATTACTTTTTTATTTATTTATTTTTTAAAATAATTTTATTTATTGCAAGCTGGTCAGGTTACAAGCATGTTTCATTAAATTCGGAAATAATATACAACTGATTGAGACAGGCATTATATACAAGAACAGTAAGCAAAATTGCAAAAATGAGAAAAATATAACGAACAAATAAAGCTGAGACTTTCAGGAAATAGTTCATGATAAAGCAGAACATTTTTACATTGAGATGCGGTTTGTATCACTTTAACAGACTAAAGTATAAAAATGCCAGAAATACCCCTATCCCAGTTCTCCCAATATCCACCGCTGGAGCGGCGCCCCGCCCAGGTTTTCACTCCTAAGGCTCTTTTTATTCGCCCCTTTGTTCTATAAATGGCATGTTCTAGGTTGTACACTGCTAAAAGGCGGGTCCTCCATATAAAAAAGGATGGAGGTTCTGGGCTGATTAATTCCTGAGTGATACAGCCCCGATAAACCGCCATTGATATATATAAAAAATTTATTTTCTCTTCTGCCACTGTATCTACAGTTACCCCTATCAATACTAGCTCAGCCGTTAATTCTACTGGAGTTCCGAGCAGTAGAACCAAAAAGGTTTGAATTGCCAGCAGAACAGGGGTTAATTTAGGGCAGGAGTAAAACATGTGGACTGTATCAGCAGCTGGCATTCCACATCTGCTACACAGTGTATCAACTAAATTACCCCACTTAGAAATTTTTGCTGGCGTGTAGTAGAGGTCACAAAGAACCATGTAATGTTGTGTACGAGTTCTACCTGACAGCAAAATAGAATTAGCCAAAAGAATAGAGTCCTCTACCATAACATTATCAATGTCTAACTTCTGAGCCCATCTTTCTTGGATATTCTGTAGATCATCAGGATACAAAGAAATTAATAAATTGTAAAAGAAACCTATCCTTTTTTTATAATAGAAACTATTTATCAAGGGAATCTTATAAAGTCCCGAACGTTCCAAAGGAGTTAGGGTATTCAAAAAACTAGGCAGCTGAAGATATTTAAAATAATCCATGTTTGTAAGATTAAACTTAAGGCAAAGGTCTGTAAAGGATATCATACCATTGTCCTGCCATAGATCACCAAGGGAACTAATACCAATATTACGCCATCTCACCATTGTGTGATCTCTGAAAACAGAAGGAAAGATATTATTGAGAGGCAAAAGGAGTGCATCTCAAGATTCGTGGGGAGAGGTGTGGCGCCGCGGCCAGGGCGACTGACGCTGGAATCTGGGGATCAGGGTTCGATCCCCGGCTCCAAGTTAGCCCAGCACCATGCGACTCTGGGCAATAGCTTGCTTAATCTTCCCGACGGCCCCCAGCGCCTAGAGACCCTAACGGGTGATTGTGCGCTATACAAATGTGGATTATTATTATTATTACATGACATCGGATTAAAATCCAGGCCCGGTATGCTGCATGTAGAATCTTGAATTTTGTTTTTTTTAATAACTGGGTTCCACATTTTTCAGCAGGCAGCCCCGGGCCTCTACCCCTAAAGCAAACTCATATATAGATGGAGAATGCGATACTAGTATTGGAGCTTTAGCACCTATTATTAAAGGTGTAATGAACTGTAATACCGACGCCAAATAATAAAAAATAAAGTGTGGTACACCCCACCCCCCTTTTGCCTTCGGAAGAAAAACTTTTTTATAAGCTCTCCGATGGCGTTTGTAACTCCATAGAAATCTCCCAGCCATCCTCTCTAGTTGTTAAAAAAAGCTAAGAGGGAATTCAAGGGGCACTGATCTAAATAAATATAACAATTTCTGGAATATTAACATCTTTAAAACGTTATTCCTCCCGTGTAGTGACAGGTGTAGATGGTCAATACGTTCCAATGTGGAATTCGCTTTTTTTATAACTGGGTCAAAGTTTATTTCAGGAATAGCTGCAATCGGGGTCGTGAGATTAATTCCCAAATAAGTTGCCACAGCCACTATATTAAGGTGTGAAGGGGGATGCTGTCCAACATATAATATTTGTGTTTTAGACACATTCAATTTATAGCCTGAAAAGGCACCAAACTGAGAGGCGAGTGACTCAATCTTTGGCAAAGCCTTTACAATATCTGTGGTCACCACAACCACATCATTCGCGTAGGCTAACGCTCTATAACTAATACCCGCTACCTCCACTGGGGGTATGTCCACTGCTAAATTCAATTCATTCAAATAAATATCGATATAAACTGCGAAAAGGAGCGGAGAGACGGGACAGCCTTGCCGTGCACCACGGGAGATAGAAAACAAATTAGATTTATTTGACCCAAGTTTGATACAAGAGCATGGTGATTCATAAAGAGCTTTCAAAGCCATAATCATACGCGCGCCAAACCCTTTTAGGGATAAAAGATCCCAAAGGTAGGGCCAAGCCACCCTGTCGAATGCCTGTTCGGCATCCAACAGGGTGATCCCTATAGCTGTGTTAGTACCTTGTGCCCAGTCCATGAGAGCAATAATCCTCCGGACATGATCGGTAGTATCTCGATTGGGAATAAACCCATGCTGCCAACGGGAGACTATGGAAGATATTACCCCGGCCATTCGAGACGCTAGAATTTTGGAAAAAACTTTGCTGTCCGCATTTATTAACGAAATTGGCCTATAAGAGGCCGGATTGAGAGGAGGTTTGTCTTTTTTAAGAAACGCCATGATTATAGATTGTCTCCATGAAGCTGGCGCTGCACCTTTCTGTGCTGCCAAAAAAGTAGTCACCAAATCAAATTTCAGTAACGATCTGAATAATCTAAAAAATTCCAGCGGGATACCATCAGGTCCCATGGCTTTACCAGCCGGAAGAGACATCAGAGCCTCCTCAATTTCTTCCCAGGTAATATCAGATTCCAGGATATGTGCCTGAACAGTAGATAGTTTCGAGATATTATCTGCAGTTATGAAATGCACCATTGAATCACTAGTGTAACCTGTGAGATCCTGCTTATAAAACTTAGAATAGAACTGTCTAAATACCTCTAGAATTTCTTCCGGCTTATTATATATCTGACCTGCCTCATCCTGTATTGCATTAATGGAATTATAAGCCTCCTTTTGCCTTCGTTTTTTAGCCAGGATCCTACCCGAGTTTTCACCCACTTCAGAAACCTGTGATCTGAAAATTGCCATCTGCTCAGCCAGCTTCGTCGCAAATACTTCATATAGCCTTGATTTATGTATAGCTAAAGTGCTTTTAATATGTTCTGCGTCTTGGGATAGTCCAATAGCGGTCACCAACTTCTCCTCCCATTCCTGTACTGCCTTAAAATATTCATCAAGTTTATTCCGAATATCTCTTTGTTTTTTTATTGAATATGCTAGTGTCTGCCCGCGGACCCCGGCTTTAAATGCGTCCCACACATTTTGGATCGAGGCACTTCCTCTGTTAAACTCAAAAAACTCCTTTATCCAATTGCCCATCGACTCAATATATAGTGGGTCAGCCAACAATTTGCGATCAAACGACCATGATTTTACTTCTGGACTAGATCCTACCTCTAATTTGACCTCTATCAGCACCGGGTTGTGGTCTGAGACTATTCTAGGAAACAATTCAAACAGAGTATAATTAATAAGGCCTGTATCTATAAAAAAATAGTCAAGCCGGACAAACTTTTGGTGCGGAGCTGAAAAGAATGTATAACCTGGTGATAAAGGATGTTTTACAAACCCCACGTCAGACAAGCCGAAATCCAAGACCAAGCCTCTTAATGCTTTGTATGATTTTTTTTTAAGACCAGGATATATTGAGTCGTGCTGTATATCCAAACCGCCCCCATATGAATATTCAGATCCCCACATAATACTAAAGGAGATGGCCAATCGGCTAATTCTAAGCTTAAGAAATTCAGAATATCGGGATCATCTGAATTTGGGGCATAAATAGAACATATTGTCCAATCTTTACCGTATATTGTAATCTGTAAAATCATCCATCGACCATACTGGTCAACCTTAGAACGTTTAAGATATCCCAGGCCCCTTTTAATAAGGATCGCCACCCCCTTTGTAGTGGTACCTTTACGAGTACATCCTAATAAATGCAGCTCCAAATCATTAAATAAACGCCGGTTATTCCAAGTGAGGTGCGTTTCCTGAAGACATAGTAGGTCTATCCTCATGGTCTGTATTATTTGAGCACAAACCCCCCTTTTTTTGTCATTGAGACCACATATGTTCCAAGAACAAAGCTTCAAATTTCCCATCGTAATAAAGAATTTTTACACAACAACATTGAACCCCTCAATGTATCTATTTGAATCTGTATCAAACCACTAACAAAAATGTTCATGCTTACATTTAAATTGTCTAACCGATCACCATTGTTCTGAGTTCCTGTTTTCCTGACCATGCTTGCCCCCGGTGCTCCCCTCCCCACCCACCCACACACAACCTCCCCCCCTGAAACCCAACCCAACAGGGGCACAAGGGACTGACTAGTCCCTAACCTCGATGATGATGTGAGAAGCATCTTGTGCCTCGCCATTCGCTTCCCACTCTCCTCCCACAATAGTATACCATTTTGGTTATCATAAATAACACACCACCGATTAGTGAAAACATTTTTTTTTTCTTATTTCTCTCCCTTCTCCCTCCCCAGTTGCCACACCAGCATCTTATCTATAAGTAAACAAAAAAAAATGCAAAGGGAAAAAAAAGCGTTTCTTTTTCCCTTTTCTTTTCCTCCCCTCTCTCTCCACCTCTTTTTTGAGACATTGGGAAGAAGACATGTCAACATACAGTATACAGACAGAAAAAAAGCCCTTCGGACCAGTTTATCAATATAATAATCAAAATGAAGCCAATAGCTCCTTAGCAGCCCCCTCTGATATCATAAAATATGACCTCTCTTTGTAAATAACTTTTAATTTAGAGGGGTTAAGGAGAAAGGCCTGGGCACCCTTAGCCTGAAAGGATGGAATTAATTGGCGAAATTGCCAGCGCTGTTGAACAGTGGCATGGCAGTAGTCAGGGCGAACAAAAAACTCCAGGCCTTTCCCCCTCCGTTTACGATCCGGTCTAGCCAGATCATAAAGAGCTTCTCTGGCCAAGAAGTTGTTTAGACTAATCATTATAGCTCTAGGTTTAATATTTGCATCAGATCTAGTACTCCTTTGAAAAGGGAACCTATGGGCCCTTTGTAGCTCCACTTCCCATTTCCAATTAGATAGTTCCGGAAAGGCCTCCGAGAAAAGTTCAATAACAAATTGTCTGACATTCCCCCCTCACTCCCTTCGGGGATACCCAGGATTCTAAGGTTGTTCCGCCTGGATCGATTTTCAAGGTCAATCAGTTTCCAGTTAACCTCTTCCCGCAGACCCTTCCGAGACGATAGCTGCGATTTTTGTTGCACTAAGGTGTCCTCAATTGCCGAAATCCTGCCTTCCGCCTCGACAACTCTGGTAGTCATCTCACTGCATGACTTGGCCACACGCCTTAAATTGTTTTGCATCTTACGAACAGCGCTTTGTGTGCGCAAATTCTCCACCCTTGTCTCCTCTCTATGTTGGAGCATGACCTGATATACATTCTCGCTTAGAGCTTGTAATGGTCGCTTCCCGGGGGACAGCCCAGGAAGGAGTACCTATAATGGAATGGGCCACTCATCAACAATAGATTATCTTATGGTTAGTATGTCCTTATGGCATCTGATCCGACATTTCCATGTACTTGACCGCTCGGAAAGTGACCACAACCCCTTGGTAGCAGACTTGGAATTGCTACTTCCCGATGGGGAGTACCAAGAGGATGATATGGTCTCTAGTAACATCAGAATCTTACAGGGTGGTAAAAGAATCCGATGGGCCTCTATTAAGTCTTCGTCAGATAATTTGGCACTATTGTATAAAAGTGTCATTCCCCAGTTCGAGCGCCTAATAACTTTGCATGAAAGTGCCCAAAATCTTGATAAAGATGCTAAATTTTTAAATATCCATAAAGAACTAATGTTGGTCCTGGCGGTTAGCTTTTATAAACCAGTAAAGCAGTCTATCCGACAGACATGTGTCACAAACCCCTGGTATAATCAATCCTGTAGGAGGGCGAAGACCATTCTAATTTCCGCCCTCAAACTAGGCCATAGAGCAACCATTATGGCTGCAAGGAAGGACTACAAGAATCTCCTCTCCCATGCAAAATCTGAATGGGAAACAGAGAAATGGGAGGCTATCAAACAGGCATTAATAGCGAAAGATGCCCGATCTTTTTGGAATCTGGTCCATACCGGGAAGCCAGAAGGCAAGGCCAAGATTGATCCCAACATTGCCGAGGAAGCCTGGTGCGCCTACTTTGGTGATCTTTATTCTAGCCCTGCTTTCCAGCACAAAGCCCTATTAACCACGTCTCCGAGATTGGACCCTTGATGTCTTCCCCCCCCCTTTACCATGTCGGAAGTTACTCTTGCGGTACAAGCATTAAAATGTAATAAGGCCCCAGGGCTGGACAAGATCCCTGGTGATCTTTTCAGAGATGAGCCGAAGATCTGGGTCCCTTACCTGACCATCCTATTTAATGCTATTCTTGACGGCCAAGATGTTCCAAGTACCTGGCTGGGGGCCGAAATCATCCCGATTTACAAAAAGGGCTCTCCGTTGGCCCAGTCAAACTATAGGCCAATTAGTCTTATCGACGTTACCCAAAAAATCTACGCCAAACTGCTTTTGCAACGATTGCAAGATTGGATTACTGAGAATAACATCCTCTCCCATCTGCAAGCAGGGTTCCGAGCTAAAACATCTACCATCGACCAACTACTACGGCTCCAGGTACTTTACTGGAAGCATGTGGTCTTGGAAGGGGGTAGCCTCTACCTGACATTTGTGGACCTCAAATCCGCTTTTGATATGGTGGACAGGAACCAATTGTGGAGCATACTAACAACAATGGGGATTCCACCCTATTTGTGTCATCAATTCAAAAGACTCCACGAAGGAACCTATGCAAAGGTACGCTATGGCAAATATGGCCAGCTGACAAGAGCCTTTTCTATTGAGAAGGGAGTTAGGCAGGGATGCGTACTTGCCCCTACTCTATTTTCCCTTTTTTTAAATGGCCTTGTCGATGACCTAATTGGTGTACACAATATCGATGCTCCCAATTTAGCTGGCGGTAAATTTCCTGCACTTATGTTTGCGGATGACACCCTGCTGCTCTCAAAAACACCCATGGGGATGCAGCGGGTGTTAGACCAATTCACCAAATTCTGTAGGAACAGGAATTTGGCGATTAATATAGATAAAACAAAGTACATGGTGTTTAATGCCAGCGCAATAAATTGTCCAAGCCCGAAAATGGATGGACGAGCCCTGGAAAGGGTTAATAATTTCACTTACTTAGGTCTGACTTTAAATGATAAAATGAGCTGGGAAACCCAAATGACTAAGGCTAACCTAACCCTTTCTCAGTCTACGGGGGGATTCTTAAAGTGCAGAAATCTTGTGTCCACAAATTAGTCAGCGTACCGCTGGAAATATATAAGGTTCAAACCAGATCTTACACCCTTTACGGGGCGGAACTCTGGGGCATCGTCCAGCGAGTGAGATTAGCATATCTGAGAATAACTTCATCAGACAGCTGCTCTCATTACCAAAAAACACACCTCTAACTCCATTAAGGTTGGATTTAAACCTAAGGCCAATTGCAGAAGCAATTGCCTCACGCCCGCTTCTCTACTGGCGTAGATTGTGGAGTGTCCCGGAGCTTGAGTGCTATAGAGAAGAACTGAAGATCGTGATGGCACGTCCGGGTGTAGGGAGGATAAAGTGGTTATCTTTTATAAGGGGACAGGCGTCCAGGATTGGCATGGAGAATCTCTGGTCCAATCCGGAGGTCACATGCCAATCCATCTCAAAGAGAACCCTGGCAGAGTGTATAAAATATTACAACTTACAAGAAGTTCTTCGATCAGCCAGGCCCTCTAGTCTCACTGACAGTTTTCTGGATTTCAAGAATGTTTACAGCTTTGAGAAGGAACTAGATATTATAGAATCCGTCTTAGCAAAAAAACTGTACCTACAGTTCAGATATGGTACACTACCCCTCCACTCTTACACCGATAAATGGAAAACGGGTTTAGTTCGTCCCTGTCCAGGTTGTAATGATCCAAATGAATCTCTAATTCATGTGATTTTGTTCTGCCCTGCTTACTCTGTTAGCAGAAAGAAATGGATCATACAACTATGTGTGAACCTAGGAGTCAGGAACCATATAGAGTTTTTTAGAATTTTAAAAACTGATACTAATGCACTAATAGTAACTGCTATTGCTAAATTTTTGTTTTCAATGTGGTTAATTAGACGGAGAATGATTCGGTAGTAGCAAGGTACTCCAATGTAGGTAGACAGTTAGTCTCAGCAAAATCTAGGCTTCTACCGCGTTTTAAACTTTTAATCTATGTATTTTATTGTCTTAGTATTTTAACCATTATTCTATAAACCACATGCTAACTGATTTATTGTATATATATATAAAATGAGATGTAACTGTGTATTAGTTTATTGCTACAAATGTATTTTTTCCTTGATGTACTTTTATGGTTCATAAACAAACCGAAATAAAGTTAAAATGATGATGATAATATGTCCATTGTGACTACAGGGGGCTGCACATCATCTCGGATATCTGTAGTTAATGGAGAGCCTTCATTATCAACCTGTACTGTAATTACCGGGTTCTCCTCTCCGCCCCAGTCCGGGCTTACACTCTCTCCATCAAGTGAGCTCCTTGGTTCCTGCGTTGAGCTATTCAAGCTCCCATCATCCTTCCATTCACCGTCTAGGCTCTCATATTCCAAAGCGTTTGATAAATCCGATATTGAATAAAAATTCCCTGCCGAGTCGATGGAATCCAAATAAGCAACTGTCAGGCCTGGCACTTGTTTTGGTATTTAGAGTCGATGGAATCTGCATCCCCCAGAGGAATCATTTCTGCCTGAGTACTGCCCGTATAAGGTGGTCCATGTGATAATTCTTGCACTTGCACTTGGCCTGCAGTGGCAGATAAGGAAGGAATAGA
Source organism: Lissotriton helveticus (assembly GCF_964261635.1). Taxonomy (NCBI): domain Eukaryota; kingdom Metazoa; phylum Chordata; class Amphibia; order Caudata; family Salamandridae; genus Lissotriton; species Lissotriton helveticus. Next base: position 696,480,919 of record NC_136068.1, read on the forward strand.
ACCTGTCACAGTAAAGGCTGCAGCCGGTAGGGATCTACCCGGCATCGACTTATGTCCCTCTTTAGAAACAGCTTTATGTTCCAGGTTGCCACTACTTGCTGCTAGAGGTGGATCAAAAGGCTCATTGGGGGTGGTAGAGTGGTTATTTGATTGGTTATTAGAATGCTGGGGAATGTTAAGAGTATCATCATTCTCCTTGTTACTAGTAGCTACGGAGTTATCCTTTCCCATATTTTGAATCTTTTTTTTAAACATTCCAGGTATTTTTGGAATCGCGCCCGAACTGCAAGTCCCAGAATCCCCCGGTACGGCATGTGTAGTACTGCCTGTCTGAATAGTCGGGAGCATGTTCACTTGGGTCGAGATATTATTTGCCCCCAAATTTGCCCCCTGATTTATGGTAGTACCCAGATTTGGTAACAGGCCCCCCTCGCCAGTTTCGGCGTTTCTTCCACCCGTACTCAGCTCGATACCCACGGCGGCCGCCGTGGCTGCTCTGGTCTTTGGTTTTTGCGTCTTGGATACTGGGCCGGTGCAGGATTTTTTGGGAGCCATCTTACCTCCTCCTCCCTGATAAAGCCGGCGCCGAGTCTGTCGCCCTCTCACAGCCGCTTGGAATTGCTCTGGTACCGTGTCTAATGCTGTATCATCTGCGCTCAGTTTTCCTCCTCGACCTCGACCAAATCCAGAGTCTGAGCACCGGCTCCTCCCCAAGGTAACAGCTGGAAGACGCCAAGCGCACTGAAGGGAACGTCGAAAACTGCACCACAAGTCCAGCCGCATTCCAGGTAGGTAGAGCAATGACAATAATAGTAATTTAAATGCCCTCGCAATAATTACTGTGAATTTCGTAATGCGTCTCCGTACACTGGTCACTCAGGCTTCGTGTTAATCCATGCCCTGTACGCTCCCAGTACTCTCCACCGCCTGGACTCAAAAGTTTACTCCGTGTTTAACCAGGTATAGTTTTTATTCCGTAGTAGCCCTCGGGTCTCTACTGTTCCACGCCAGGCCACTCTTTCCTGTCAGCTCAGAGCGGTGGGTAAAAAAAAAACACCAAAAGAAGCGCCACAGGACTCACTCGCCCCGGGCGTGTCAATCCTGGTCAATTCCACTCTGCTCCGTAGCTCCAAAGGAATACGCCACACCGCACATCCATAGCAATCCAAAGAAATCCTAAGAAACCTCAGTTTTCGCCGACCCCAGCCAGCCGAGCGTATCTCCTCGGTAGAAGCCTGGGTTCACACACGCCCATCACTTCACTACCTCATTCCGCTCAGGTGCGCTTCAGGTTCGGGGCATCGGCTTCATGACTTCACTCCGCCCAGGTAAAATTCTGAAAGTCGTGGACTCTCTGCTTCCGTCGATCACTCTCAGAGTCCCGGACAGCCTCACAGTCTCAATCTCTGCAAATGCAGTACCGCACAGCCCGCACTCAGTATCCCCGTAGAAAATCGAAAAACGGAATAGCAAGAATAGCGAGTGGGAAAGCGATTATAGGCGATAGCACTACGCCTGCTGCTCACTCAGACGCTGCTGCTCCCGCCATCTTGCCCCCTTCAAATACTTACAGGACATTTAAATTTGGCAATTGGACTATCTGTCCCCTGCCCAGCAATACAAAGCAATTCCAACATGGTAGAATAGCATACACATTGCAGTGTTTTTCTAACTGCAAAACTAATAACGAAATATATGTAATATGGTGTCCATCTAACTACATATAAATTGGACAGATTATAAAAAGAGGCAAATCCAGATTCATACAAAACCTTAGTTACATCAGATAAGATTGCCAATGCCCCACCAGTCACATGGCAGGGTAGGTGTGAATGTAAATGCTCAACGGCTCAGCACAATAGATGATTGGATTCATTCCATTATGTTATAGACTTATATTCATCCAATAGAGCGGGACCCCAGTCAGGCCGGTCGTAGTTCTACCGATAGTCTTCAATAACTTTCAAGTATGATCTTTTGTCTATTAAGCAGTATATTGTGAGCCAAATTGTGGCCAGTCCTTTACTGTGCTGGGCTAGCATTGGCTGTTTGGTATTTACAGTGTCTGTCCATGAGGTTCTGGGATCGTTCTTGGGATGACTATTGAAGAGAGGTACTGAGTACCCAGCTTTTTCTGCTTCTTTCTTATTGATGCTTCGATTATAAATGGAATACCTGCTCAGATGGGTTTATTTTTCAGTTGTGATTATGTACAAATGACTACTCCTTATTGGGCTCGTGGGTTTTCAATAACACTGTTTCACGTTTGTAGGACTTCAGTAAAGTTAACTCCGAGACCAATGTCAATCCAAGGTATTTATACAGAGACTCAACACGATGAACTAGAAGGAACTTTTAAAACTTAAGAACATGGGCTAATGAACGTTCTATGGTGCCAGTTGTCAGAGCAAATTAAGTCGAAAGGGCTGATTACAATGCCATTGGAAACGGCTCCAACCCTCTGTCGGAGCCGTTCCTACATCATCATAATCAGCAGTTTGGATTCATTTCCAACTGACCCATTTGGATGGAGCCGGTCAGAAATTAATCCAAACTAGATTTCTGAATGGCTTCCGCGGGCTTGGGAGTCCGTCTGCCATTCGAAAAGACTCCTGTAATGCTAAGAGCGGCTCTTTCCACCTGAGGGATTACAATGTCGGATTCCGACAGCCTATCTGTGCCGCTTTCCTGACACAGAAAGGTTGTTGGAAGTCAACCTTGGGGGCCCCCAGCAGGGCCCCCATGGGTGCAAGGCCTCCAAATGGCAGCAAAAGGCCCCTGTTGATCCCTGCACCCCGTGGCAGGCACCTTGAGGTGGCTTCCACGGGGTGCAGGGATGAACTGCACCTGTTCTCTTTACAATTAGAGCATGCATTCCTTTTGAAATGTATGCTCCCATTGTAAATAATAGGACTGCGACCGGACTGTGTTCGGTCGCATCCTAATTGCTGGGTTGGGACCTCCGACAGGCGGTCAGTTGGTCCCAGTTCCCAATTGATGTGGGACGTACTCTGGGCCGATCGAAATTGGGCCCTAAGCTGGAATTTTTAGAACTAATTATCCACAATAGGAGACATTTTATGTACATAAGTGAGGGTAAACCCACTGAAATACCCATCAAAAATCTTTTGCTATGTCTATGAGAGAACTACACTCCCTTTTAGGTCTCGTCTAAGACAGCAGATGTGCTGTTGCTTGCATGATTTATTTGTTAACCTAAAAAATAAAATAAAAATGGCTTAGAGCTTGCCCATTACTTCCCATTGGTTTGCTTTGTCATCACTCTTATTTCTTCGCTTTCTATTGGTCAACATGTGCCAGTTACAGTTTCTCTTTGTTCGTTTGTCCCTTCCATAGAGTATGGACCAAGTATGTCTTTCTAACTGCAGCCAGTGTACTTTCACTGGTCTCATACTTCTGGAGGTTCTTTTCTAAAATTTAAAATGTAGAACTCGATAAGAGTGAACACCTTTACAGGCTGTCTCCCCTCCTCCTCCATACTGTTCATGCTTTTGCTTTTTTTCCTGACCTTCTGCGTTGTTGCTTTGTTTGTTCCCACCTCCCAATATCATTGCTTGCTTAGTTTCCCTCCCCCTCCTATGCTGTTGCCCTGTCGTCATTGCTTGCCCTGTTTCCCCTCCGTCTCCGGCAAAGTTGCTTGAGCCGTTCCATTCAGGCTCATCACGTCATTGCTTCCCCTGTACCTCGACGCACCTCCCATTGCTGCCCCCATTGTCCCTGCCCCTCCCACCATTGTTGCTTGCCCTATTACCCAAAACATTCTCCCATTGTTGATTGCCACTTCCCCACCCCCTCCTACCAGAAAACGAGTCTTGTGACATGGCCAACTCTAGCTGTGTCATAGCACTTTTATTCTAAATATTGGTTAAGTCAATATGTTTCCCCTAGGCAAGATTTTCATCTAGGTGAGACCTACAGACAATTCCAATAGGTCTCACCTATGCAGTATGGTTAGAAAAAAGCACTATGACATCTCGGCAAACTTGCGCTGTTGTACAGCAGGGCAACAAAAAACCATTGACAAAGCCAATAGATCTTGCATAGTTGGATGTATAGTCTTAGCCAATGCTTCTCTTCACCAAGTTTATCATGATATTTTCACTTGGCAATTGACATTGATTCGAAAAACTGTTATTCGTTTAATTTAAAACAAGGAAGAGGCCTCCAACAAGTTAGGCCACTGTGCCCGGCCCGGCAAAAGAAACTATTTTATTTTACTCCCATTTCCATGAGCTGGTTCAGAGGTCAGCATTCAAAAGCATATATGTTTTGGCAGAGGTCAGTTGAAGTATATAAGACTGGTTCCAACCCTCACTATGATCCTGATTCACAAAGGGCCTTCGTACTCGTAGCGGAAGCCCTGCAGTCATTGGGGAGTCTCCACACTCCAGCGGGATCTCCGCAATGAGAATTCTCACTACGGAGACTCCCCCACGGCTGTGGGGCCTCCCTACTTGTGTTCAGAGGTCCTTTGTGAATCAGATCCTTTGTCTCTTATTGTATCTTCTATTAACCCCTGAGAAAGAAACAGAATTGCATGACATCCAAAAGCATGTTAACATTCTCAAATTGTGGTATTCACTTGACTTTTAAGTTACCCTCAGAAGGCTTGGCCGATTTGCCTGTCAGTGGGAGATATGGGTGCTGTGGAGGAAACAATGCTTGTAGAGGCTTTCATGATATGCCAGGCACAGGAAACCCAGTAAAAGATACAGCAAAACAAACTAAACTTTAAGATGCAGGTGATTCACAATGCGCTTAACACCATCTTACTTTCGGATATACTATTTTGCTTGTTTCAAAAGTATGTGGTTGAGATGGTTAAGGGAGTGGTATGTTCAAGCACAGTCTTGGCAAATGATTTTGTTGTTGTTGCAGTTTTATATATAGTGTGAACTCGACCTGAAGGTATCGGAGTGCTTTACATGAGCAATAGTTATGTTACACATGGACACATTCATTTTTCGGTAGGCAAGGGGAGATTACGCGATTTGCCCACCATACCAGGATGTTGAGTCAATGCTGAGACTCAAACCTGGTTCCCCAGTTCCAGCTCTGACATTTATGTCACATCCACTCTCGTTACATAATATATCCTGCTGACCCCCTTGACACCTGTTACTTTAATGGTGGTGTGGAGGGACTCATTTGCAACGGAAAATTGGGCTATTTCCTAAAGGAAGAAACATGGTCAGCACCTTGAAAATCAAACCTGTGCCCATAGTGCACAAATTTCACCCATCTGTAAACAAGCCTATCAGAGAAAAGGGTGTTCTCGAACGAAAAGTGCATGGCTGGTTGCCCGTGACACTGCAATATTCCTTCAAGACTGAATTCCCAAACAGATTGTGTATAGGCTCTGCAGATTGTTGTGCACATGCCCCGCTACAATGAACTGTAGGGATTCTGACGGTAACTATGGCAAAGCGAAGGAGATTTTATCCAGCCATCTATGCCCAGTAAAGTGACACCCATAAGCTTATCCACAACACTTGCATTAACACATACAGGTCCAGCAATAACTATGCACTACATTCACCACTGTGGTGGCATGACAATAGCGCCAAACCATCACCAACGTATCTCCGAACCCATCTTGAAACCAGTATGAATGCTACTCAATATCTCTGCCTGGGGCACGGGGAAAGGGGTGCTCTAATTGGCTGACTCATGCCGGCTTCTGAAGCTACTCAACGAACAAATTACTACGCCCAGCAGCTTCTGTCCTACTGAAACGCAATGAGATAAATCTTGGACCTTCTCTGGACCACCCTCCAGGGACCTCCCTCCGTCCCTTCCTCTGAGCCCCTTGACTAGCAGAGGTGTCCCAGGTTTTACCTGGACTGTTCCGGGACCCTCCTCCACCATGATTGGTAATTCAGTTGAGATACGTCGCCACTGCTATAGAAATTACAGTAACCTGTTCCTGATGATGGCCTTACTCACTTCAACAGGCCGAAGCGCAGTTGACTTTTACAGCGAAAATGTTGGCGCTATTTCCTCAAGGATACCCAGCTTGATTTCCTTTGTATATATTATAATTTATTGTTTGGGTATCCCAACTAACTAAATCTCACCATCATTTGTGTTTGTTTGTTGTGCCCCTTCCTGTTGCTGTACATACTTTCGCATGTGTCACTCGTGCCGTCACCATTTTCACGAGCACTTGTGCACAGTATCCCACCGGTTACATGCCATTCAATGTAACGCAGTGCTACCCTTACATATGTATTTACATGAAGTTAAATATGACAAATATATGCATTTACTAAACTCTATTCTATGTTTTCAAAACATTTCTCCTCTCCCTGGTTTCTCCTTCCGCTCCCAGCGGTTGATTGTGCTGCTTGAAATTGACCTTTAACTAACACCCTTAGAGACATTGTTGTATGTTACAATTGCATTGATGTCATGCATGGCTATGGTGATGTGGCAATAAAGTATTGCACAGGAAATAACCCGCCCAGTCTGGCAAGTACATAATAAATAGCTCCATGACATTTGGGACTTCTTTGGCCAGCCAACCGTCTTTTTTATAGGGTATCACTTTGGGTTTGGGATTTGTAGGCGCACATTTCACATTTGGAATAGGAAATGTTAAACTTATCAATAGTATAGTGCTGCGTTTTAGTGCACGGCTATAATGCTAGGACAGCTTGAAAGTGCCAAAAATGACATGCGGACTATTTGGCAGCTGTGCTGAAAATGCTGTAGCCACAGTGAGGGCAGAATATATAACACTGCCTGTTTGCAAAGGCGCAAAACAGTTACAGTGAGGGAGGCGCAAGGGTGTACCCTTGCTGTAATGTAGACCACTTAGGGAATAGTAGAAACAGGCACCATCTCTTCACAGTCACTGCAGAGGCCGGTTGAAATCAGTAGCGTAGCAAGAATGCCACGGGCCCTGGGGCAAACAAGGATAATGGCCCCCTTGACTGCTGCTGGGGTAATAAAGTGCAGTAATTGTTAGGGTTCAAAGGGCACCTTGAGCTCTGGATCGCTGCTCCCGCTGCACCAATGGTAGCTACACCCCTGGCTGATGTGTGGTGAATTAGACCTCATGACCCCCGTGTCTTCCACTGCCCCCTACTGCAGTCTTCCAATGCCTGCTAGGACCAGTGCTGTTGTAGCACATGGGCACGCTGGGGGGTTGGCCGGGGGCCCCAAGAGTATAGGGGTCCCCATGCTAATCTGTGCACAGACAATTTACGTTTTTATTCCTGTGAGTGGTTGTGTAGGCAGGGCCCAGTGCACTTCTTTGCCCGGGGGCCTATAATGCTGTTGAGATGGCCCTTGCTAAGACAGCCTCGGATTTCCCTTGGCGATAGAACAGTCCATCTCTGAATCACTGCCACAACCTATGTGCACTGGACATATCACATTAAGATGACAAATTCAGACGTTTAAAGCCCTGTGGTTCGCTTTCTTCACACCTGACAGGGCACAGAAGGCCGCTAATGAAAGGCAAATTCCAGTAGGACATCGATGGACAATATGAGTACAAAGCATTACCCTCGCCCCAGGGGTGTCGTCGGAAGAGACAGCGAAAGGAATCCGGAAGAAATGTGACAATGGTGTCTGAAGTAGCTAATGCAGATAAATTAGCTAAGCCAAGGAGAAGATCTACTGCACAGATGTGTAAGGCCTGAAGATCCCGGAATTGTCTCGCAGAGGGTCTTCTTGTGCTTCATCCTTTGGAGGTTGCTTCAGTGATGTCATCTAGCTGTGGTGTAGTAATAATAAGCATTATCACCATCTAAAGATTAATTGCTTCTAGAATGTGCCATTCATGTGCTTAAATGTCTAATGTTTAGTTAGAAGGTGGGAGAAGGATACATCTTGTTTTATTTTTTTTAATAGGTCTAAATGTTGGAAGATATGAAGCTTAGGCTAAGTCAGGCAGAGTCATTTGAAAATTTCCCTCAAGACCACATCTCGCCTGGCCGGGCCCGATGCTTTAAGCTGGCAGTGGCAGAGAGGATGGCAAAGCATAATTCGTGACAAAGATTAGCACAGGGGGGTGCGTGTCCAGAACTTTTGAATAACATTTAAATAAAAAAATTGGGATCCTAAATGAAAATGCATCTGAATTTAAAGAAACACCGCTTTTATGTGTGGTTGGATGCAAATTACTTGAATGTACTTCATTCTTTAATTGTTAATTTAATTCTCCCTTTCCGAGGGGCTACTGGCGGGATGCCACAGAAAGTGTGGAAGGCCACAAATACCATGTTAAACTTCAAGCGTGTGCTCTACCAAAGCTTTATGAATAAAACGTATGCAGAAAGATATCAGTACTGGCATCCACCATACCCAAGCCTTGCTAGGTCAACTGTGCTCTTTGGAGTTGTCGATGGCTGCAGAGTAAATTCAGGAAGCATTGTTAGGAATTCTTTATTTCTGTAAGGACATCTGACTACTTCAGAGTTTGGCTATGCTTTTGAAAACCTCACAAATAAATTAATGAAAAATATTTTTCAAGGGCCTAACGCTTCTCATCTGGTTGAAACGTTGTTGCTGTGGAACAATAACCAGGAGTGAAAATGGAAGTTCTTCCCTGTGGCCCATGCATCAGGAAGGAAGGCTACGATTTGTGGTTCCTCTTGGAAAGCTCACAGGAAGTCTCACGTTCATTTTCCTTCTCTGCTGATCACAGATTTTTCCCTGAGGTCACCACCTTCACAAATGTTTCAGATTGTTCAAGAATGCCCCTGAAAACTCTATTCTGTTTTTTCAAACTACTTGTCATGAGCCTTGTCGAATTTGAACATAGTCAAGACATGGCTCAATATTTTAATGAAATAACAAAAGGTCAAGGAGGTGAGTGTAATGCTTGTAAAAGTCTCAGCCGCTGGCAGCTGTTCAAGCTGCATTGTGGTCCATTATTTTTTTGCCCACTGCACCTCTCCAGAAAAGGAGAACCACCACATGCAAATCAGTGTTGATCTGCTCTAACAGGAACAGTCCATTCCAAATTACCAGGCGAGGAACCTTCTAAGTAGGGACAAGACAGTGGCTAAGTCTTCTGCCTGCATTACATCCACTTTTTGTTGCTTTAATGTGACTTCCCAATTACCACTGTATGCCCAGAAGTGAGTCCAGCAATCTCTGTTCTATAGGATGCAAAATGCACTGCTCTGATGAGGACCAACATAGCTGAAACCAGTCTGGGGCTGCATAACGTCGATTTTACAACGTTTTTCAGACAAAATCTATAAGTGAGAGCACAAATAGTGGGAGGGGCTAATTTGTTGATATTCTATAAATATTGACCAGGCAGGGAATCTTTTCTCGCCCTTCAGCAAGGGGTTAGACAAGGCTGCATCTTAGCCCTTCTTTTATTTACACTCTTAATGTTAATAACCTAGGCCTTACACTGACTTCAGCTTGCAAAGACATCCCATGAGCAGGGTCACAGGCCATCCCAGCACTTTTAAACATGGACGATGCTGTGTTGCTAACTAGGACTGCGGTGGGGCTTCAGCGACATCTTAACTCTTTTGTGGGTTTTACGAACACCCTGGATCCGGCTACAAACTATGACAAGTCCCATACTGTAGTGATAGGACCTAAAAATAAAGGCTACAGGAAAATAATTATTGTGGAGACTGACGTAACCAGGGTGGATACTGGACACTTTTTCCAACTTTGGGGTTTTATTTGATGGTAAAGGTATCTGGGTCCCGCTTAGAAAGGCAAAAAGGAATGGTATGGCCAGATCAGTGGTGTAGCAAGGGGTGGGGGGCGCTCCATCATCAGCATGAATTTAGAGGCCGGCGCCCCCCGCTCTTACCTGCCAGCAATCACTATCAACCCCGCTCTTCAATGTGGGGTGTCAATCGGAGGAATCCTGCCAGCACCCCTTGCCCCTGTTCTTTAATCCAGCCACCGTGGGGCAAAAACGCAGGGACCGCTACCGTCGGCCAAAGGGCTAGCTACACCACTGGGCCAGATCAGTAGCATCCTTCCTTGATTTTGCTAGCCGACTGGGTGCTAAACTTGGTAAATCCCACTTAAGAGTTAATCAATCTAAATGTATCTTATTGGTGAGCTATGGGAGCTACATCTGGGAATATAAAGAGGCCAGAGACTTGCAGACAGTAGAGATTAAATTCCTTAGACAATGCATTTCTGTTCCACAATCTACCATGTCACATATTATCCATGAAGAGCTGAGTATGGGGTATATCTCGGACCTCTTAGCTCTACGTCCCTATTGAGGTGGATCTGAATCTGGATAAACCCTGAATTAGAATTACATCCGACAATCATTAGGGACTATCGGTCTATGGAAAGGGCTAACTTGATCCCGTGGGACGGTCAGAGCTATTTAGATCCCCAGAAGGGATTAGAAAGGAGAATCTAGGCTGGATCAAAAACCACATCTCTCTGTTGCCCAAGCCGAGAGAGAAGCATGTGAGCTTAATCTCAGTACGTACTCATATCTTACTAAAACTATGCCCCTCAACAGAACCCTATTTAACTGTGGTCACAAAGGCCTACCATCGCTTTTTGCTAACTAACGAGATTTAGGAAAAATCTAAACCACTGGTCACTGGCAGACAAACCGGGCGGGAATAAAGGTTATAATATGAGCCCACGCAGTTGTGTATGCTTTCCAGAGCAATATTCTATGCACTTTATCATGTTTTGTGACCACTTCAGTGACTTAAGGCAATGATTCATTTTGCCGTTGCTTGCAGGGAAACAATCAGTACAAGTAAGGACAGTTTTTTAAATTTCAGATGGTGCCTAATACTCAAGTCTGTTTTAATGTGGCTAGCTTTTAATGGGGGCAGTAGGAAGCAGAAAGCGACAACTTGAATTACCCTAGGATGCGGTGGGGCACTAGTACCGTTTGTGATTTTAATACATTTTAAAGAGATGATCGGCTTTTATTGTTATTATGTTACATTTTATGAGATCAAGCCTTTTTTAATTTGTCTCCAACTTTATGGCTTTAATTAACTGAATAAAGTATATTTGATTGATTGATTGATAATGATATGTGCTAAATGGGCTTTGATAATGCCAGTAGCTGGAATTAGAAAAAATAGACAGAGGAAAAGCATATGAAAGCAAGTGAAATCGAAGTTGATTCTAAACTGATTAGCGTGGTGGTGATAGGAAGGTGTACAAGGGGGGCCAGCATTACCACATGCACTAACATTTCAAAATCCTCCTTTAACAGGATTGATTGTTGCAGGTCCAGAGTGTCACCTCTGATCTAGGAGAGCCTGAGATAGAGCTCAGATCAGGGGATTTGCGAACCTTGCATGCCCTCACCCCAGGCCGTCATTGATCTGATGTTTTCTCACGAGCTAGGACTAACATGTGAATATCTTAGCTATTTTAGCTTCCTTAATAATTCCACTGTGTTACTTTGTTGTGAGGGTGTATACTGACTTGCTCTATTGCTATATAGTTCAATTCAATGAAGAAAATTTAGCCTGAGAACAGTGGCAGCCGCTACGTAACCAGGGTGGTGGGGCTGGGGGCAGGAGGGTGGGGGGTAAATGACAAAAAAACACTTACCTGCCACCTGGCTGCCGCCTCTCGGCCCTCTTCGGCTCTTCAGTTGACTCCAGGTACACGAACCAGGAAAAACACAGGCTCCAGACTCCCCTAGCCAATCACAACACTGCATTACAATAGCATTGTGCTTGGTCTGAGTGTTGTGGTTCGATGCCCAGCGAGAGACTGGGAGGCTATGCATGTTCTCCACCCAGGCTGTGCAATACTGCCGGTGGAGAACATGCAGAGTGCGCATGACTGTTTGGCGGCCCAAGTTGGCTGGCTGGCCAAACAGTCATGCGCACTTAGAGTGTTCTAACCACCCCTCCCCCTAGCCCCTTCTCTAACCAGTCCAGCCCCACCCGCAACTAAGCAGAAACAGAAAAATAAAATGCTAATAACATTGCATTGTTCCTTTTTAAACTTCTTGCAGATTAGTGGGGGCGACGCTCCACTGCCTTAAATGTAATGTAATGTAAATGTCAAGGTATTTGTAGAGCGCGCTGCCACCAAGCGGTTTCCTGGCGCTATTACTCATACCGCTGTGGAACCCTTCCTGGCTTTCCCTGTGAAGTGTCCACTCCTGGGCACCCCCAGGGTGAAGCCAGGCATCCTAGCGCTGTTGGGGCCAGTGTGGAGGTTAAGCAAGCTATTGCCCAGAGTTGCAGCGTGGGGCCCATGATTAGAATAGGCACCGAGACGAGAATTGTCAGGTCCGAGGAAACTGAGCCCAAGACCCGCTGAGGCGGGAATTGAACCCTGGTCCTGGGCCAGAACTCTGCATCAGGGACTGCCGCTCTAACCATTGAGCCACACTCCTCCAGCCAAGGAGCCGCCACTGCCTGAGAAGTGCAGGTGTTGTATTTTGCATTAGAGCTATTTTTGTTTCAGCTAAACAGAAAATGTCACGTGCGTTTTAGCATCAGTCTTGTATCAATTACACAAGGTTAAGTGCATGTATTTAGTAGACAAATACATGCAGATGGATTACGGATAAACAAATGCCACCAGACGTCTTAGTGTGCTTAGCGCTGACTGCTCACATGCGTGTATGTATGGGATCACTGAAAAAATATCGAGGGACATAATATCGACTGGAAAAAATATCGTTGACAAAATATCGACTGACAGAATATCGAGTTTGTATCTACAAACAGGTAAGTACAAAAATATCGAGTTTAAAATATCGTTTACAAAAATATCGTTGTAAAAAATATCGACTTTAATAAATACAATGTTTAATTACATTAATATGAAAAATTAATTACTAAAATATACTTAACAATACTTAAAATAACTTTTAATAATTAAATAATTAATGAAAGTAAAAAAATAATATTTTTTTATTCATATTTCCTAAAACATATATATATATATAGTAACAAAATCTAATTAAATAATAGCCAATATTATTAACATACAAATACAAAAGAGTAAAAATTACTATTCTATTGGTAAGTATATAATAATTTTTTTTATTTAAATTATTTAAAATTAATTTAATATATTTTAATTTAATTAAATTTCATTAAATTTATTTAATGTAAATTTAATTTTACTTTATTTTTACACTGTACCCCTGTACCCCAAAAACCCAAAACTGACCCTGAACCCTAAAAAAAACCCTTTACCCAAAAACCCAAAACTTACCCTGAACCCTAAAAATACCCCTTTACCCAAAAACTAAAAACTGACCCTGAACCCTAAAAATACCCCTTTACCCAAAAACTGACCCTGAACCCTAAAAATACCCCTTTACCCAAAAACTAAAAACTGACCCTGAACCCTAAAAATACCCCTTTACCCAAAAACTAAAAACTGACCCTGAACCCTAAAAATACCCCTTTACCCAAAAACCAAAAACTGACCCTGAACCCTAAAAATACCCCTTTACCCAAAAACTAAAAACTGACCCTGAACCCTAAAAATACCCCTTTACCCAAAACTAAAAACTGACCCTGAACCCTAAAAATACCCCTTTACCCAAAAACCAAAAACTGTAAATATTTCAATTAGTTACCTATTAATACTAATTACCAATTATTTATTTGATAATTAAAATTTAATTTACAATTATTTTATATTAAATACAATTAAATAAATGTTATTATTTCATTAATTATTATTAAATTACTTCCCACTCTATTCCCCTATAAACCCACAACCCGCTACAGGAAATAAATAATTTATTTTAACATAATTAGCAAGTAATCAATTAAATTAAATTAATTACCAATTAAATTTTAATTAATTAACAAATATTTTTTAATGAACAATTAATTAAATATTACTACCAATTATTACATTTACATATTTAATTAATTATAATTAAATTACTTCCCACCCTATTCCCCTATAAACCCACAACCCGCTACAGGAAATACATTATTTAAATTTACATAATTAGCAATTAATCAATAAAATTAAATTAATTACCAATTAAATTTTAAATAATTAACAAATATTATTTAATTACCAATTAATTAAATATTACTACCAATAAATAAATTTACATATTTAATTAATTATAATTAAATTACTTCCCACCCTATTCCCCTATAAACCCACAACCCGCTACAGAATACAATTACACAATAATTAAAAAAAATCATTAATTAAAAATAATTATAACATAAAATGGCACTTTTCACACATATTATAACATGAAAAAACACTATAAATAATTAAATATTATTTAAAAAACGATATTTTTTACTATCTAGATTATATACTTGGATATTTTCACTTTCTATATTATTTACAGTCGATATTACTTCACTTACCTTAGAAACGATATTTTGGCTGTCTATATTCTGTCCTGTCGATATTTTGTCCAAACGATATTTCAAACTCTATATTCTGTCCAAACGATATTTTGGAGTCGATATTATGTCTGTGCACCGTATTTATGATGTGTTGGTGTTGATTTAGAATACTAGTAAGGGCACCTCAGTATTTCATACTTCTGTGGCAGTTAAACATACTTCTGTAAACTGGGTAATACTAATATTTGTTATGATTTACACCACTATAAAATCTCCAAAACTGAGGTAGCAAGTTGTATTTTGTTTAAAAAAAAAAGCTAATTTACGTTGTTATCTGAACTTCTCCCAGAAGGCATCAATTAATAATACATGTCTTCCAGGTTTAAAGGGAAGCCTGGACAAATAAAGGAGAGAAATATTGATGAAGTTATTTCATAGCTTTATTGCTGTTAACTGGTTGCTGTTTGAAATGGGAGACCATGATTGTAGGTAATATTTTATCACAAACTTATTTTCTCATTCTAAAAATAGTGACTTCCTCTTTAAATGTGACATGGGAAGACTCAGAAAGAGAATCAATAATTTGCAAAACCACAGGTCTCACCTTGTTGACCTTTTGGCTATGCCAATGCTTTTTGGCGATGCTATGCAGAATCAGTAAAAAAACAAAATGCTACAGGTCGGGAACTAACACAAGAAGAGGAAGGCAAGCCATCCAATAGGATGCATAGAAATGAGAGGAACAGTAAAGCCAACCAAATGGCAAGAGTCTATTTTCAACATTCAGGCACTCCCTGCTAGTTCCAGCCCTTTTTTAGCTGTCTTTTGTCGAGGACTATTGTGGACAATACCAGTACTTAGAGTAGGTTGTTGGGTCAGGCAGTTGTTTGCTATTTGTTGGTTTTCTTGTCAATGTCATTTGCTTGCTTCCTATTCAGCGGCTTTTCTCCCTCTTTGACTGTTTTCACCCCCAGAGCATAGCTTCTTTACCATCTTTTTGATTGGATGCCTTTATCGTGCCAATGCTCACATTCAGGCAATTACTTTCTTTTGCTTTTACCACTCCTTGTGAGTTTTTTGCTATCAAAGGTATGTGTTACTCACTTCTATGATCTCTGTGCTGCTTATCCCCATGCCTCCTTCCACGCAGTGTGCTCTTGCTGCAACCGCTGCTCCCAATCTGGATTTTAATTTTTTTATTTTTCACTCCCCCGTCACCCACACCAAGCTTATCCATTGCTTCCCCTGCCCCTACCACCCCACAAATGTTTACCTAGCCACCTAGCTCCTCTGTTGCTCCTCCCCTCTGCAGGTCAGAGCTGTTTACATTTCCCCCTGCCTGCTTTACCGTTGCTCCCTTGTCACAGCTATCATTCTTTACTTTTTAGAGATATTTTTCTGGAAAACCGTGAATTCGCAATTTGTTTCTAGACCACTCTTTTCCTGAAAGATGTTTTCATGCACATTTATTTGCTTTTTTTGATTTAGTGCTCAAGGATGGGCATTCTGCATTTCGGAATAGTGGATAAAAAAAACCAACATGGCAGCTGCATCATGAAATATGTATGCACATTCATGATTATGCATGCATGTGTGTAGCTCAACACACTGGCCCACCATAGCATCATTACACCTACACATGCCTGCATGGTGATACATGCAAACATATATATCATGATATCTTTTACTTTTTTGCCAGTGTTTTCCAGCATAGCCAAACAGGCATTTTTTCATTTTGTTGATGCCGAATAGCAATAGCAAAAACCAAATGAGCCTGCATTGGCAAAATCAAAGGGTGAGACCAATTTGCTTTGTCAAAGTTCGTTTGGTCTTCTCTCCTATTTTCCAGAATCTAAGGTTTTTTCTGAAACTCTGATACGAGTATAAAACCACAAACGTATCAGTAATTAGGGACTGCCTGCTTAGGCCTCATCAATTTCATTGGATACTATATTTTCTCCATAAAGTTTTGGTCGTGGCCAAGATCAGCTCTGACCTGCCTAAGGAGCAGGCGCCATGAGTCACATTGTAGGTGGTCCGTTTATCGGTTGGTATGGGTGTTTTTTTCATATCAAGACCCTTGTCAAGGAGCTCATTCGCCCCAATCTAACATTGAGAGGACAAGGTTTTGTTACCAGTAAACCGTACTTTTCTTGTCTATTTACAAGACAGCTCATACCTTGAAAACTATTTGTAACTTATTCTGTCCTCATTTCTCTTTTGCATTGTGGTCAATGTAGTTTTTCTCCATGTAACTACAAAACTGCAAGTACTAAAACAAAGAACAAACAGACCTTGATTAGGTCCTCTTACCTTACATAAGGAAACTTCTCAGTGCTGATAAAAATGCTTCTTCATACAAATCACTTAGGACACACTCTAGGAAGAAGGTCTTCGACATAAAAGGCCTTCACCGTCCAGAATTTACTCTGAAAGAAGACAGACCAGACAGAAACCCATAGCTCATTTTCCATTTTTCATTTTTGAATTAGGTGTAATGGAAAAAGATTAAATGCATGACTGACCTCAGCTGATTCTTTCAAACCACCTACGGTACTGGGGGTGGTTAGTGGCACTCCTGTGGGATTTGTTCTCTCAAGACTCCTTCATCCCACTAACTGTAGTGAAACTCCGGGAGAGGGTATTTCTTTTACACCTTCCTGGCCATCTAAGTTTAGTCAGGAAGGGTGTCAGGGTTTTCAGAGAAGTGTCAGGCAAAACTGAATTTTGCTATTGGGTGTTCCAAATATATTGAAAAATTACAGATCTAGGTTTTTCTCAGTATTTCGGGGCCACCTCTATGTGGTTCCCCAAGACTCCTGCTTTATTGCACTTTATGACAGCACCTGCCCTAAACACAGTGAGACTCTGGTAGAGGGGTGCCTCCTGAACCTAGACTGAAGCTCTGAGAGAAAGAAATGTGTGGCGGACGTCACCTGCCATTGAGTAGGCAGGCTCAGTGGGAGAGCCATCTTTTAGTGAATTGGCCGTAGCCCCTTTGGGCAGGAAAAGAACTTGCCAACAGGTTCTGTGGGTCAGCTTTGAAAAGTCTGTACCCTTTCTGCAGGCTGAGTGTTCGCACTTAATAATAAAATCTCTCTTACTTTCAACTCATATTGTCCGCCTCTCTCTTCTCACCGGCTGCCACTTCGGCTAAAGCAGTTTTCTAAACAGTGTTGTACTGGGAATCAAAAGCAGTCCTGGCAACACCTTTCTCATTCATCTTCTCTCTGTTTGCTCGCTTTCCTCTGTCTTTCTTCTCTCTTTCTCACAAAGCACTTGCTGTACCATATGAATTGTCTGAAGCAGATGAAAAAACTGAAAGGTGCCAGCAATGGCCTTTGGGTTCAAAAGAGGCCTCCAATGCCTGCAACTCGCCGGGAAAATGCCCAGTGGAATAAACAGGCAGCCCAGCAATATTTCTGAAATTCAATTGAATTTAGTCTTCAAACAGTAGCTCCTGCCTTTTTTTTTTTAGCACAAACAGGTTGTGAGAACACCCTTTCCTCTCTTGTGCTCTATCAGTTGTATCCTTCTGGTGGCCGTCGCTGGTTCAGGCAGGGGAGCAGTTCATGTGTGAACCTAGTTTTGCTAACTAATGGATGGCAGTAATTTTGGAAGATATTTTAGAGGGTGTCTGGAGGAAGCAGTGTCACTCAATCTTAATTGAATGTACTCAAACTCAATTAGCTTGGAGCAAAGTGCTGTGAATCTAGAGTTCGAAGCTAATGCTTTACCAAAAAACGAATGGTTTTATAAGTACCCCATCAAAAGCCACTTCGTTCAATATTCATGAATTCTTGGTCTCATTAGCTGAGTCTTAACTTGCCCTTGTCTTCCTTAGACAGATAGGGGCCTAGTCACAAAGGCATTTTGGAATAGGTAAAATAAAAAATAGTATTCTTGTAGCCCTTTTTTACATACTCTTTAAGGCCCTAGTGAATTGGCTCCCAAACATCTAAAATGGGAATTAAATTGGACAATTCAGGGTTTATTCCTATACAATTAGTACATACAGAAATGACTGTACTCTCTCTGCGCTTTTACTAATCGGGAGCTGGATATTTAGGGGCAGATTCCCAAAGGCATCGGATAGCATGTAAAAGAGTACTCCTATATTGCTGCTTCACACTAATAAATGCTTTTGGGAATCGGTCCCTTAGCTACTGATGGCGGATACGTACCTCCAAGCCTCCAAGTCAGCTCATTTCTCTTCATTCTACAATGCCACAGTATCAATTAAGCCCTTAACATTGAGTTTAGGTGGATACAAATAATATTGAAGTGTGACCAACAAACACAAAAACAATATTTGATTTTCAGTTTTTATTGTCCTCGTAAATATAAATTCTTGGAATAAAACTTGTACATTTGATATGTTCAATGAGGCAAAATCGTACATCAGATGGGTCTCTTTATGTTAATTCAGATATACAGCCATCACATTTTTCTTGGGCGTAGATCTTGATCAAGGTTCATAATGACGATCATGGTCTCTTTTTAAATACCTGTGATAAGGATAGACATCCAGTATGGCTTCAGTCATGATCCCTGCAATGCAAACACTATATGGATAATGGAAATGGACCAATCTGATATATGATTCTGACATATTGAGCAAATAAGCTATTAATGAACGGTTTTAACAAAGTACATTCTGGTTCATGATAACATGAGTCACAAAGAAATAAAATATCCAAGAAAGAAATGACTCAAACAGATAGATTCACCAAAGAACAAACATATATTTCCACTACAACGTTTCAGCTTCCGCCTTCTTCAGGTAGTTTCAAGATGTTAAGCTCAGTGGCTGCACAGATGACACAGCTGAATTTTCAAAAAGCATCATGAGTGAAGATTCCATTTGGAATGTGGAATAAATGCAGTCCTGAGAGTTCTTGAGATATGCAGTAATCAGGTTGTATTGTCAGTAATGTTCAGTCCATCTGGATGCAATGATTTTAAACGGTACATCCAGAAGTTTTCCCTGGAGTCCAGTAGTTCTTCCTTTGAGACATATTCCACGGGGGAAATCTTCAAAGACAGAATAAATAAATAAGATGCGTCTTTTTCCGGTTCATGATAAAAAATACAATTCTGCTCTTCGTGTATTGCTTGTTTGAATGTGTGAACCGCACGCAGGAAGTTTCGTACTCGATGCTGAATATAGCAAAATACACAAGTGCGGTAGGTGGTTACTTGAAGCTTTTGTGTGGACTGATGCTCCTGAACCCTAAACATTGTATTTGCAGCCCATAAATTATATATTCTCATCATACACTCCCTCAAGGACAGTGCCTGCTGGTGCACAGAGGGGCAATATCTGCAGCACCCTAGCTGGCAAAGGAAGCTGCTCAGCAGCTGCTGAATGAAAACACAGCTTTGTAGACTGTGAGACCGTGTTTCCAGGCACTTTGCCAGATCACGGGCCATTGCTCCAGCTCACCCCTCGTCATTCCTCCTTTTTTCTTGCTTTCTTTTTCTTTCATTGTATCTTTCCTTCTTTGATTTTGCTTTTTTCATTTCTTCTTTCCTTTATCTTGCTTTCTTTCTGTCTTGCCTTCTTTCTTTCCCTCATTCCTCCTTTTTTCTTCTTTCTTTCCTTCCTCTTTCATTCTGTCTTTCTTATCTTCTTTTCTCCTTTATTTTTCTCTCTCTCTTTCTTTTTCTCTTTTTCTTTTGCCTTCTTTGTTTCTCTCATTCCTTCTTCTTGCTTTCATTCCTTCTTTCTTTCTTTCCTTCTTCCCTACTTTGCTTCCATCTCTCTTGCCTTCTGACTTTCTTTCTGTCCTTCTTTCTTGCTTTCTGATTCTCTTTCTCTTCCTCTTTCTTTCTCTTTTTCTTTTTCTTTCTATTGTTCTCATACTCCCTTTATTTCTCTTTCATTTTCTCTTTCTCACCTTCTCTCTCTCTTTCTTTCTTTCCTCCATTCTTTCTTTCTTTCTTCCTTTCTTTTCTCTCAAAGGCAAAAGGTTTGTAGCCAATGGTATAACAATTGGCTTTTAAGTTATGTGTTAGCCTAAACTTTTTTATTTTACTAAAATTATGTATATGACATCCTTACTTATAGGGAATTTCAGCCACACTTCCTCCATTTGTCTATGGTTATGCCATTCACATTTTCCTCCAACCCACTTTAGCATTGGTCAAGGGGCAACTTTTGAGTCCATTGGCTGTCTTCACTATGGGTTAAAACAAGCTGGTCTTTTACAAGGAGCACCTCCGCACACAAAGTAGTTTGCTTCAAAGCCAGGGAGTACTATGGTAATGTGTTCTTTTTTGAGACTGAAAAACATGTTTGCCTTTGGTCAATGATTTTTTAGAATGACAAAGGCCCAGCAGCTTCCCAAACAATACATTTTTGCTAAACGATGTAGGAAAAAACAAGAGTTGCCAAAGACAGGCATATAACACCAAATCTTTTGGCTTTGCCAATGCCTGCTTATTTTTAGATTGTCGAATTGAGAAGTGTTTTGTGAATAAACAAATATTTTCCCATTGATTTATGCTGTTCTTATGTCCGTACAAGTTAGTTAAGAAACACTGTCACCTGTATCTATCTTATTGAGTTTAGAGAAAGAAGAAACATGAATGATGTCGAACGTTTTAATGCAAAGCGGCAGAGAAAATGCACAAAGAAGAGAAGTGAACAGAATGAATGGATGAATTTATACGGCAGAATGTATGCATTTGATTATATAGTGTCAATAGTGAACTGAAATGCCTAGAATCAACCACAAAGGTTTTCCCTCTAAGCTTGAGTAGAAACATCAAACCACATTGAAACTCATTTTACCTATTTTAGAAAGTTAAAAGGCGCAGTTGGCTTTGCTATGCTTCAAATTAGAACTATCAAGGTTGTCCACATATATTTGCAAAGGGACGTCGATACACTTATTTGTAATTTCGAGTTTGTCTTCTACTAGGTCAGAAGAGGTCAATTTAATTCAAGCACTGGTAATAATTCTCACTGTGGCCCAAATTAATCAATATTTGCACAGTGCAACACAACAAGACAACTTGCTACGCTGCGTTAAATAGAGAGGGCAGGACTGAGTCATATTTACTAATATATGGCACATTATTGCTCTCCCTCTCCACGTTGTCGCACTGCATGCTTCCTAGTGCCAACACAGGCACCCTTGTGCCATGGTGCAAGGGTACCTGTGTTGCAGGCAGTATTGTTTTTATGCAGGAAGAGATATGTTTTTGTCTTTCTCTGTGAGCTGCAATATACAGCACACTTAGAAAGTGGAAGAGGCGTGGCGCCGTGGCCAGGGCGACTGACTCCGGAATCTGGGGATCACGGTTCGATCCCCGGCACCGGCGGCAGATTAGCCCAGCACCATGTGACTCTGGGCAATAGCTTGTTTAATCTTCCCGACGGCCCCCAGCGCCTAGAGACCCTTACGGGTGATTGTGCGCTTTACAAATGTGGAATATTATTATTATAGAAAGAGGAAAATCAAGGAGAAATATATGTTTCCTAGTTGCGCATCCTTCAGGAAGGCATACAATTTGGGACACATTCCCAGGCTTATTTTATTTGGTACATTTGGGAATGCGCCATTGGTGGATGTGTGGGAACACCCAGGGTCCACCCATGTAACGCCTTCCTGGCACAGAGTAACGCAAGGCAGTGTCTTGAGCTGCTTTGCATTACTCCATATTTATTAAGCCATGCAGGGCCAGGCAAGGTGGCTTTGCATGGCCTGGTAAATCTGACTTAACCCCTTTGACGCTCATGACGAGCTCAGCTCGTCATGAGATACGCCTCTCGTACACTCATGACGAGCTGAGCTCGTCATGAACCGCGGGTTTTTAAAAAAGTCAGCGCACAGCGGGAAAACCCGCAGCGCGCATGGTGTTAAGGATTACGTTGCACTTGTATCACCTTGCGTGACTCAAGGGCAAAGCAATACAATGATAAATCTGGCCCTGTATTTTTAACGTGTCTTATCCGTGGTTATTGAATTGCCTCTGAGCTCTCATTCCCTCCATTTACTTAGATTGGATTATTCTTATTCATCTTACTTTTCTAGCATTGTCACTGATCCCAGTCTGTGAACCCTGGGCAGCAGGGGTCATTCCTGTCAGCTGGCATTTACAGTCCCTCATTTTACGGTCCAGAGACTCTTTCAAACTCATCAGTAGGCGCAGGGAGCTTGAGGCCGCAATCAGACCCTGATCAGACATCAGCTTGTTGGTATCTGCTGGCACCCACCTGAAAAGTAGCTGTCTCAAGATGCTTAGCATGGAGATATAAAGGCAGAGCAAAGGGGCAGCTTCATAATTATCCCAATATGACTTCGAAGATCAGATATTACACTGAAAAGGTTTAAATGACTGGGATGCCTTAGAGGGCTCGAAGAGAGGGCATGGAAAGGTGCTTTCGTGCAAAGTTGCCCATCTGATTTCTAGAGCTACTGAAAGATGGGATCGCTGCAGAAGATTACTTCCCCTCACTCGCCCACCAGGTCCCTGCAGGGGCAAAACAACTGTCAGAAACATTTGGAGACATTTTGTGCTGTGCATCCATGATGCGTGCATGGGCGTAGGAAGAGGTTTCGACAAGCAGGCTCCAGACACGAAGAGATGGTGAGTGGATGAGAGCAAAACTTGCTTGAAGATAAAAGATTTGTTCTAGAGCCTGGTTTTTGTGTTTTTAGGTCTCGCCTAAAGGCTGCTATAGCTCTACCTCTAGCCTCAAGTTTTAATTTTTGAATACACTCTATAGTTATAGTTAGGGTTTCCCAGAGATAGGAATTCCTCAGAATTTTGTCCCTTAATGACGTTACACACATTTGCCGAATGCCCGTGAACCTTCGCAGACCTATTGCACCTGCTAGATTGGTGGAGGATTGTAAGATTTACTGCGTTTGGCCAAGGGGGTGCAAAGAAAAAAGGGGGTCCTAAAACACACTTGAAATCCAATGCATTTCACATAGACATAGCACAAAAAAGGTCAGTCACATTTAAATGAAATTCATGCCCTAAGGTAATTATAACTGCTATCCCGCCATGCAGTTTGTATGTTGAAGTGATAATAACAATAATGTAATAGACAATGTAATGAGTGATGCAATGTGGGGTAACTATCAGTGCATGGCGTGGGCACGAGTTATAGTTTCTTGAGATATGTATAACTTTAACTGCTGAATTCCTGTGTCTTTTTTTTTTGTTTAAAACGGTGCATTGCTACTAAACATTTCAACTAACTATAATGTACTTTAACCTTTGTTTTTTCAGTGAAGTTCTAGGATTTATTCACGTAAAGTAACATTTTATTACCATACATGGTACCAGCCCCCAAAGGCAGCTAACTTCACACTGTGAGGTTGGCCGCAGGCAGCCAACCAGGCAGCCAACCACAAGCTGTGCATGACCTTTCGTTGTCCACGGTGTAGGGTTGGCCTACAGCCAACTCTCAGTAGATAGCCACCCGGAGGCAGCCAAACTCACACCGCACATGGCCTTTTGTCATGCGTATTTATTAAGGGGAGGGCGGTCATGCAGCCCCACTCCCAATCCTTAATTGGCACCAGGGGCCAAATGCAATTATACATGGGAGGGGATTATGTGGCCCACCTCCCAAAGCCTGTTTGAGCCCTGGGGACCCCACCTCCCCAGGTCAAATTTAATAAAAAAAACGAAAGAGAGGGCATGCAGCACCCCTCCCCATGCATTATTAGGCCCTGGCGACCCCATCCCCCATGCTGTGTGATTAATAAAGAGAGAGGAGCAGATGACCACCCTCCTGAGCCTAAGTAGGTCCTGTGCCGTAATGTAAATAAAAGGGATGTGCGGCCCCATTTCCTGAACCTTTGTAGGCCCTGGGAACCCCATCTACCCGTGGCCGTGCCTTATTTAAAAAGGGAGGGGGTTGCATGGCCCCCCTCCCCGGGCCCTTTTAGGCCCTGGTAACTCCAACCCACGGGTTTAAATATAATACAAAAGGACAGATGGGGAACATGCAGCCACCCTTTCCTAGTCCACCTTGAGCTCCAGGGCCTCCATCCTTCAAGGCCAAATTCTAAGGGGAAGAAGGCATGTGGTCCACCTTTCTGATGCTTCTTGGGCTCCGGGGACCCCATCTAAAGGTCAAAATGTAATAAAAAAGGGGAGGGGTGTACGGCCACACTCCCTGAGCCTTTGCAGGCCCTGGGCACCCCATCCGCTGGGGCCATGACTTATTTAAAAGGGGAGGTGGCCCCTTCCCAAGCCTTATTTGGCCCTGGGGATCCCACATCCCAGGGCCAAATATAATTAAAAGGAGAGGGAGGTCTCATGGCCCCCCTTCCTGAGCATTCTCAGGCCCCGGGGACCCCTTACCCCCTAGCCATCTATATTTTTTAAGGGGAGGGGACCATGTGGCCCAACTCCCCAAAGCCTCATTAGGCCCTGTGGCCCATTTTTCCCCAGAGCTGTATTTATTTTAAAGTGGAGAGGGGCTGAGTGGCCCTCCTCCCCGACCCTCATTAGGTCCCGGGGACTCCTTACCCCATGGCTATTTTTATTTTAAAGGGGAGGGGTGCACGTGGCCCCCCTTCCTCGATTCTCATTAGGCCCTGGGAACCCTATTCCCAGGGCCTTATTTTGTTTAAAGAGGAGGTGCCCCCTCCAAAAGCATGTTATCGCCCTAGTACCCAATCTGCCAAGGGCATATATATCTATATATATATCTATATATATATCTATATATATATCTCTCTCTATATATATATATATATATAGATATATATATATATCTATATATATATATATATAAAGATATATATATAGATATATATTGAAAGGGGAAAAGTTAATTTTGCCATATGGTTCCCTTACCATGGAGCTAGGTTCTTGGCACCACAAGATCATCGAACCCTGTCCAATGGACCACAAACCGACGAAAGTATCTTGAACCTATGCTAGAACTCTTGTGTGGTCTGCTGAGCTGGAACAAAATTCCTGGACCTCAGGGAAGGTCCAGTATGTGTACACGAGTTCAGTAGAGGCTTGTGAACTCTAATGCACTATGTGCAAACTCTCAACCATTAAAAAAAATATATAACATACACATATAATCTATCCATTCACCTGCTCCCTCCAGAGTGACATCTCCATTTTAGTAGCATGCTCGTCTGTTGTAGAGGCAGGTTTCAGGATCTTACTCATTTCCATTCTATTGTATAGTAAAGGATGGCAGACTGCCTCTTTAAGACATTTTAATCAGGTACAGGATTTGTATAACATTCGATAAAGAAGCAATTAAAAGACCACATTTCGCCTGTAGCTTTCACATTGCCAGATATATATCTCCCTTCTTAGAAGGGATACAGGGACACACAGAAAAGCGCATCATTTGTCACTCATTTGAGATGAACCCAGAGAGATTCATGTCCACAATTGAAGAAACCCCACAAGTCTACTTTTTACTGGTATTTATGCAGCAGTAAGTCCTACCCTCTAACACTATTTAAAGTTTCACCAACTCAAGGTCCCTGGAAGCTATGAGCTTAATTTCCCACAGAGCCGCTCACAGATTACATTTGGCAGGATGCATTTTGCCTTAATTAGAACAGATGCCAGCATCACACAATGTCCCTGATTGTACTCTGTCCTACTTAGTGCAGATGTGGTCACGGCACTATCTTTGCCAGATTTCACTCACTTCACTCAGTGCAGACGCGACAAAAGGACATGTTTTAAGATACAATCTCCCTTATCTAAGCAGACACTTTCCCCTAGACAAGCATTGGAGAGTCACATCTGACTGCTTGAAGGAGGATGTATTTACCTCTACAGATGGGCATTCAGAGCAGAGACTTCCTTTAGTTTCTGAATATTCAGAGCAGGGGCTTCATTTTCAGCTGGGCCCTTCATTAGCAGTTGGACACATTAACACTGATGCAAGCATGTGAGCATGGCCGGCCTTAGACATGAGCAGAATGAGTGACTGCACTAGGTGTCCCCGGCTAGAGGAGTGTGAGAGCAGCTGACATTATCAGTCTCTCTCGGACTCAGTGGCGTAGCTAGGAGCGGCGGTGGTCCGCCCGGGGGGTACTCTTTTGGGGGTGGCGGAGTGAGCAAGTCATCTATCGACTACCACCCACATCGAGAACAATTAGTCTGTCAACCATCCCCTCCCATCTCCCCTGCTCTTACCTGCACTGGGCGGGAAACTCTGGGTCTGCCCCAGGCGGCAATAGGTCTAGCTACGCCACTGCTCGGACTCCAGCATCCAAAGAGACATGCTTTTCTCTTTTGATTTCCCAGCATGCCATGGCTATCTCCTCTTCTAATCCTCCACCTTCCTCCTTTATTTTTTGCAGCTTTATATAGCTCGAACTCGACCCGAAGGTATTGGAGCACTTTATATAAGCACCAGCTACATTACACAAGGACCCCTTCATTTTTGGTGGGCACAAGGAGATTAAGTGATTTGCCCAATAATCTAGGCCCTGGGATTCAAAAACTGGTTAATCTCTCCCTAAACAACGGAGAGGTCCCCAAGGAATGGAAAAGGGCTTTGGTCAGACCCATTATGAAAAACACAACTATCCCATGGACAGAACTCACCAATCTAAGACCAATATCCCTTCTCCCGTTCTTGGGCAAACTTGTTGAAAAATATGTCAACCGCCATTTATCCAATTATATTGAATTAGCAGGCGGGTTGGACTATTCTCAATCGGGGTTTAGGCCCAAGCACAGTACCGAGACCACTTTGATGTCAGTCGCAGACGATCTACATATGTATCAGGACAAGGGCTTTTCCGTGATCCTGGTACTATTGGACCTGTCTGCGGCATTTGACACCGTGTCTCACAACATCCTGACAACTCGGCTGACCAACATTGGCGTTGAACCCAAGGCTCTGGCCTGGCTTAGGAGTTTCTTATCTAATCGGACCCAACGTGTGACCATGGGGGACTATCGCTCAGAGGAGATGGAGATCTCAAAAGGGGTGCCACAGGGCTCCTGTCTGAGCCCTACCCTCTTTAATATCTATGTGGCACCCCTGGCCAACATCATGAGAACTTATGGCTTCATTCCGGTGCCTTACGCCGACGATACTCAGCTCCTCTTCCCTTTCAAACACCTCACCACTGAGATTAAGAACTCCTTTTCCCAGGGTATGAAGGCTGTGGCACATTGGATGTCCTCCAATTACCTTCAATGCAATGTCGGTAAGACCGAAGTCATGTTGTTTGGAGAAGCTAAACTTCTGTGGACCCCGGACTGGTGGCCACAAGATCTTGGCCCAGTCCCAGAACCAAAGTAGGTCGTAAAAAATCTAGGAGTTAGATTAGATCAGGAACTCTCATTAAAGCAGCATAGCAATTACGTTGTGGGTTCATGCTTCCACGTAATTGGGCTCCTACAGAAAGTATTCCCACTGCTCCCTGACTCAGTCAGAAAAACACTGGTGCAGGCTCTTGTCCTAAGCCGCATAGACTACTGCAATGGCCTGTTTCTGTCCGCTAATGAAGGAGTTCTGGCAAAACTCCAAGTGGTTCAAAACACTGCAGCCCGACTAGTTCTCAACGCCCCTTCCCGAACCCCTTCCAAACCTCTGCCGGCAAAACTTCATTGGCTGCCTATAAAACAGAGAACCAAATTCAAAACTTGCTGCATTATTCATAAATGCCTTAACGGTTCTGGTCTTGAATATCTAATAAACAAATTCACCCCCTATATCCCCACACGCTCTCTCAGGTCCAGTGACCAAGGTCTACTATGTGTCCCTCGGACTAAGAAGGCTAGACACGGTGGCAAGACACTGTCTGTGGCTGGACCTTCTCTATGGAACAATCTCCCTAGAGCCCTCAGACAATGCTCAGAACATTTATCATTTAGGAAACAACTTAAAACCTTTTTGTTTCAACTTTAACATCTATTCTAGCTAAAGTTCCCATGCATCTTGCTGTTATGGCTGCCAAAGCGCGGAGATACTCCTTCGGGAGTCGAATCAAGCGCTATATAAACCCGCAAATAAATAAAATAAATAAATAGGATGTTGGGCCGACTCCGAGGCTCGAATCTGGATCCCCAGCTCCAAAGTCGGCAGCTCTGGCCGTTAGGCCACATCATCTCCTTGTCCTCCCCTTTGCTTTTCTCCCTTATCTCTTTAAAGCTAGGATATGGCTGAGCTGTCACAACTGACATCAAGATGGGAAATGGTTGTAGTTTTTTAGTCTGTCCTGCTCTACAGGGGAGGTTTTCTTTGTGCTGATTATTAAAATTTTAGGTCTCGCATTAACCAAGACTGTTTGATTTTAGTACAATTACATATTCAATATACTTGTATACATGGGCTTGGCCCCAGCCCTCTCAGTCAATCGGTCTGTTTTTTGTTTCTTTTACCGTTTTCATCTGTTCGCTGCAGCATGCAGCATGAGGCAGGGAGTCAGCCCACTTCAGCCATTGGCTGACTTTACTGCCAATGATGGTATTCTGCTCTTTCATAAGGAGAACATCTGTACACAAAGTAGTTCCTTACAGTGTACAGGATTAATATGGCAGTGAGTGCTTTTGCAGACCAAAAACGTTTCACTTTTTTCCCATTTAAAAAAAAAATTAAGTGGACCTCAAAAGCTTCCACAGCGTTTTATAAGATAAAAATAAAATTGAAATAAATCAAGCTTTGACGAAGTCAAAAGACAGGCAGTCAATGCCGGATCGATTGACTTTGCAAATGCTGGTTTATTATGACTTCTTGTTTTGAATAGTGCATCTGTGATGTACAATGAATGTGTCTCTTTTTTAAACATCACAAAGCTGTCTACTTCATTTTCACAATGATGGCTGCTTGTTTGACATGCAGAAAGATCTTGGGGCATATTATCAAGGGGGTTTATCTCCGCTTTTTTGGCTTTAAAAGCCAAGAAAGCGGAGATAAAATTATCTCCCTATTACCAAGCTGTCGCTAACACCAGTTAGCGACAGCTAATAGGAGATAGCGACCATCTTGGGCCCCGCTTTGCATGTCAGTGATATTTATCACTAATGACATGCAAAGTGGGCGTGCCAAGATGTTAGCGACTGGAAACAGTCGCTAACATCGCTATCTCCTATTACCAACTTTTGGAGATATTCGCGCTAAGCGCGAATATCTCCAAAAACTAACACCTGCCCTGAGCAGTTCTTAGCCATGTTATCCAATGGGAGGTGGATAACATGGCTAAGAGCATTTGCTCGGTAATGCATGAATATCGCTGACTTTTCAGCGATATTCATGCATTGCAGCCGTTTTTTATCGCATTTGCGATAATCCTTGCTAATAGCAAGGTTTATCTGCGATAAAAATCGCCGATTTGCGGCGATAATTTTTGTCTCTAAACAAGTTAGAGACAAAAATTATCGCTAGTTGTTGGTAATATGCCCCCTTGTTCGTGTAGATCTGCATTGCTCAAATAGGACTGCTCACATCTATTAACACTGTGCCCAATAAGCTGTATGCTTCCATCAAACAATAAATAAAAAAAGCTGCTTTAGCACACCAGCTTTTTAGGAGCCATTTTATAAGTATTAAAATGCAAAGGAAAGAAGACTTCACATAGATCAGAAGTTGTTTTTTTTAAAAGTGTAAATACTTAGGGTCACATGTAGGAATATCTAGTCACAAAATACTGATTGAGTAGTATTTGTGCAAGCAGTAAAGATTTTTAAAAAACGACCTATTTAATAAAAGTGTTGTTTCTAAAAATCTGAATAAAGGGTTGCAATCTGACCTACCTCATGAATATTAATGAGGAAGGTCACAAATTGTGACTCTCCATGAGTGGATGCTATCACAATGATGGTGGCCTGCTGGGGTCAGCAGAGAATTATGTTTCTGATTACCTTTCAATAAAGTAAACTTATTTTTTTAATGCAGACCATTTTCTTAAAGGAAACCCGACTGCATTCAAATGGAAAGTTTACTTTTTTGTGTGTTTAAGAGTTGCCATTGGTCCCGTGGACCAGTACCTACTTTCAACAAACTTTCTTTCCCAAGGGGACCCCTTCCTTTTTCTGAATACATTTTCACCTCCTTTGAGGTGTCAATAAAATATCAATGTTTTGTGACTGCCTTTTGGTTGCAATACATTGATACACTAGGTACTAAAACAGTATTTGGAATGGACGCATGGAACCGACCCCTTCCAGTTTCTGAATCTGTAGCCATTCGAAATCCCACTTTAGGAGTCATAAAACCTTTTTTGACTCCTAAAAAGAGATATGTACATAAGAAATAGCTTTATAACAGTCCAACTGGAGTATTTGCGACTATTAAAATTCCTAGTCCTCTGCCCGTGTAGCGGCAGTGCTTAATTGTGTGTGCAATGGACACCAGCACTCATTTTTAGGGATCTGGACTTGTTTGTTATCATCAACATTTTGTCCAGAGCAAGTGACAGTGAAAGACAAAAAAGGGACAAAGAAGGAGGATGAGAAAAAAACAGAAAACAATGACAAAGGGAGACAACCGGGAGGAAGAACATGCTAAAATGCGATAAAAAGTCATGAAGTGTTGGTTCGTGTAAAAACAAGATTAGGTAGTCTTGGGATTCTGTAACCATGTGTGTGGCAGCACTGGAGATGGGCTCCTAAGAATACTTTGGGTCCTTGCAATAGAGAAAGAATTAACCAAATCTGAACTGGAGCTAAATGCAGCCTCTGGATTCACATTGTGAGGCTCACAAATACTAGACAGTACATAAAACGATCATGTTAGGCATGGTAGCTCATTAGCTCATCCATTCTGATATTACTAATTGTGAGTTTATAATGACTTAATTAAAACTACAAGTGCAAGACAAATGCAGTATGGTGCACAGGACGGGGAGAGCTGCCAAGATGCCACTCAGCACAGATGGCTCTTTGTCAGGCGTGAACAGGAGGAAATGCTCACACCTGATGAAGAACAACACAAGATCTCCGACAGTACATTCTTAATTACTGGATGTGAGAAATATTTCTCTCCTTTTTGACCAACCCAGATGGCGAGTGAGTAATAATAGGAAATCAAGTTTTTTTGTGGCTCAAGGCAGTATATTACCACCTCACACAATCTTTTTTATTCTAGACAACATCACTCTGCTCGTTGGAACCTGTAGTCTCACACACATGGGAACAGTACAAAGAATAGCCACAGAAAGCAAAGTGATGTTGGCTAAAATGAAAGCTGGCTGAAGATGCTACAAAACATATGGGCTTGTCGGCAACACAAAAAGCCTTTGGCCAGATTTATCATCATTTTATACAGCACAACGCAGCAGTGCAGCAAGACAACATGCTGTGTCAAATGGAGAGGGCAGAAATGTGCCATATATATGAAGATATAGCGCATTCTTGCTCTCTCACTGCACTGGTGCACTCAGTGCTGCCTAGTACCAACGCAGGCACCCGTGGGACATCGTGCAATAGTGCCTGCTTTGCATGCAGCATTATTTTTGTGCAGGAAGGGATACTGTCCTGCACAAAAACAATCCTTACAGGTGCTTTCCAGCACACTTAGAAAGAGGAAACAATGAGGAGAAATGAAAATAGTTCTTCTCGTTGCACCGTTGTCTGGGAAGCGTACAATTTTGATGCAATACTGGATTTACCAGTCTTGGTAAATCTGGGAATGCACCAAAATCCATGAATTTATGCGTGGGAGCACCCATGGAACGCCATACCAGGGCAGAGAAATGCAAAGCAGCGACTAGCACAGACCTGAGCAACTCCGGATCTACCAAGCAACGCAGGCCTATGCAAGGCAAGATGGCTTTGCGTTGCTTGGTAAATCTGATATAAGGATTACGATACCCTTGCAACACCATGCGTGACGCAAGGGGAATGCAAACCAATGATACAGCTGGGCGGGAAACATCACTTACAACGCAACTTTTACCACACAGTGCCTTTACATCGCAACTGTTACAACGCATACCATTACAACGCATTGCGCTAAGGGGCGCTCTAGGATAGGGAATAGGTTAATTTACTATCCAATAACCTTCCCTACTATCCACGGGGACTGGAGTTGCAATAGTAAATTAAACTATTCACTATCCAGCGCCTAAAAGCACTATGCGTTGTAATGGTATACGATGTAAAAACCGCGTTGTAAAAGCATGCGATGTAAAAGCATGCGTTGTAATGTCGTACATCCACAGCTGGGCCCTTGGGTCTAATGTACTTTCCTTTCTGCTAACATGTCATGTCAGTTTTAAGTGGGCCTGTTAAAAATTGTAATTGTGCTGCATAATTTGAATAATTTCGGGAATCTCGTGTTACACTTGTTATGTGAAATTCCTGAAATTATGTCATTACGCTATGCTGCATAATTACATGCAATTCGCAGAATAGTTTTACCATGAACCCTCTGGAACAACAAGAACTGTCGGCATGGGATTGGCTGTTGCTTGCGCCACTTGTATTTTCAGTCTTTTTTAGCACTATGCATTATGCATCTTCTTGTGGAAAATTGATGCCAGGATGCATTTCACGCTAAAATATAGCCCTAGTGATTGCTTTGCATTTAGTATAATTACATGTAATTTCACTTAATTTTCCTGAAACGTTTCAGAATTACGTCACAGCAAATTACGCATATGTTGCCTACCCCTAGTTTTAAAGAGCTCCAAGGCTCTTTTTCTAATCAAAATCTTCACATGTAGATTAGTACTGTGCTGCAGCAGGGAAGTTGTTTATTATTCCCTTTTAAGATAAAAGCGAATTCCACACAAGGCATCTGGTATGTGTATATTATTTGCTCATGTGACGAAGTATAATGGCATGAAAATATCGTGAGTGAGAACCTAGAGTGACTAGTGTGAAGGATGTGACAGAAAGGTCGATTTGTAAAATTCTGATTCAAAGTGGGTCATAACCTAACCCACCTCTTGAATATGTATGAGCTAGATCGCAAATGACTCACTCCAAATGTTGGCCCTCGCAGGTATAGTGACCTAGTAGGGTCAGCAGACCACCATGACTGTGTTTGCCTTATCATAAAATAAAGTTTGTTCAGAACAGCTTGTTTTTCCTCAAGGAAACTTCCCTGTGTTTAAAAAAACAGGAAATACTTCTTTATGTTTGAGGTGGCGGTGGTTCCGCAACTACGGTCTAATCCCCTACAAACAATTTTTTTACATTCCCAATTGAAGTGGTCCATTACATAATGTGTGTAATTTCGAGAAGTTGTAGTTACACTTGTTATGCAAAATTCCCAAAAATGTTCACCTAATGATATGCCATTCAGGATAACAATTTACTGTAAACATGCAATTCACTTAAAAAATTCCCCAAAAATGCACTGGAACAAAGGCATTTGAGTGACTGTTGTTAGCTGTGCTTTGTTTGCACTATTTCTTTAGAGTGAAATGCATCCTTGCATGAATGATTGACGCAAGGACGCATTTCATGGTAAAATGTAACTCAAAATTACAGATTTGCATTTCGTGAAACCAAGGATAATTTCTCATAATTGTGTCAAAACTTGGATTGATTACGTGAAAGCCAAATATGCAGATTTCACAAATGCCTAGGGGCCTATTTACAAACATTTCAAGTACTGCAGTGCAGCAAGTCACCTTGCTCCACTGGACTGCTTGACAGGGAAAGGGCAGGAATGCACCATATTTAAGACAATGCAGTGCATTCCTGCCTTTCCCCCTGCGCTGGTGCCCTTTTGTCAGCCTAGTGCCAACGCAGGCACCCTTGAACCATGATGCAAGGGTACCTGCGTTGCATGCAGAATTGTTTTTACGCAGGAAGGGACGTCTTCCTGCACAAAAACAATCCTGAGAGACATATTCCTCTTTTTATATGTGTGCTGCAAATCTTTCTATGTGTGCTGCAAAATACGGTACATATAAAAAGAGGAAGTAACGAGGAGAAATAAAGATATTTCTCCTCCTCACGCCTCTCCTGAGAAGGCGTATCCTCCTGGCTCACTCTCAGGTCTATCAGTTCTGTTTAATCTGGGAATGCATAAAAAACCCATGAGAGTTGCATAGGAACACCCATGCAATGTCCCTTGATTGCCTTCCCAGGGCAGAGTAAGGCAATGCAGTGATTGGCGCTGTGTTGCCTTACTCAAGATTTATGGAGCCAATCCGGGTCATGCAAAGTGGCCGTGTGTGGCTTCATAAATCACATGGAAGGTTTCCGTCGCTCTTGAATCACGTTGTGTGGTGCAAGAGTGACACAACCTGGCTCATATGTAGGCCCCCCACTTCTGAAGGAACGCCTTCCTTTTTGCGAATGGCTTAACATCACAACTCGGGAGTCAGTTGCTTTACAACTGGATTTGTATTTGCAAAACGTTTATACATGTCATACTAATTGAGTATTTACAAGGGATGCCTTAAACACACACATCCTAAATACTGAATAAGTACGGGGTTGCCATCCCATTTTAGGAGTCGGCAAACGTTTATCAACTCCTAAATTTAGAATAATACATTAAAAAAGCCAAGCTCTGAATCGGTGTTTAAGACCCTAAGAATGCTGGGTAATCTGGCCCTTGGTGATTTGGGCAGAAACTCCAACAAATGATATCCCTGTCTGTGTCAAGGGACTACTGCCTTCCACCTCACCGTAGGCAGGCAGTAGTAAGCAGGGCAGCATGTCTACATCACCTGTGGTGAGTCAAATGAGTGATTCCATCACTTTTCACAACTCTCCACTGTGTATCCCTCCTAGTGGACTCAGTGATCCCAGTCACAGAGGCTTTGAGGCATTAAGAGCGATACACTAGATACATTAGACAACACAACATGCAGATCATTCCACTAGTCCAGTGTGTATGTGAGGCACTTGCATTCTCTATTGTGGGAGCCAAGGTCAGTCTGATTGAGACACTATAGCAAGGCAGAACATTATTATCTTCTTCTAGCAGGAGAATCAGGGAATAATATAAGGCCTAGTGGGGCTCAGCAAGGCAGAGAATATGAAAAAAGTGTTTCTGTTAGTGCAATGTCTAAGCATAAAGTGCACATTGGCGTCATAAATGGGATTACCAGGTTTGCAGCTGCAACCCCTCGCTTGCTGCTTGCACCCCTGGCACTGCTTTTGCGATCCCTGGCCTCAGAGGTAGCAAAATCGGTAGCAAGAAGACAGAGGCAGCTCGCCCTTATGGGCATCATGTTACAACTTTGTTTTCTGGTCATTTGGTAGTAAACCTCCAGTGAGTATTAGTTTATTCCTCAAATTTAGTGCAATACATAATGGAATAACATGAACTGGAAGAAGCCCTTCAGTGGCATATGTTGTAAGTAAAACAAAACTGTTGTGGCGAACGTGCTTATGGGTGAGAGTGTGTTTGTGTGCAAGAGAGCATGTGTGTTTGTGAGTGCATGTCTGTAGGTGTGAGCATGATGTGTGTGAGTGAAAGTGCATGAGAGTCAGTGACAGGTAGTGAGTGAGAGTCATTCACAGGTAATGAGAGAGAATAGATTAGATTGAGTGTCAGTGAGTATGAGTGACTCATAATAAGAGAGTTCTAGTTAATGTGTGGGTGTGAATGAAGGAGAGAGAATGAGGGAGAGTGTATGAGATTGTAAGTGTACATGAGTGAGAATTTGGTGGTATGCTTGCTAGATTTCCACAGGCCCAGGCAGGCATTCTGAAAGTAATTACTGGCTTATTGAGGCTGCCATAGAAAAATACTGCGCTGGCGTACTGGAGACAATTGTGAGCATGATAGTTAACTGAGAAAAAAACAGGTACGGGCATGCTGGTGGTTATTCTTGGAATAAAGGGTATCCATTGAAAAATGCTGGTGATAGCTCAATGGACATACATCTTGGCATAAGGGAGAAAAATCATGATATATGAGATGGGGGCAACCATGACAGCATACTTTCCCTGACATACTAGAGGTAATTTGACATACGGGTAACATACAGTATATGATGGTATTAATTGCAAAATCCTGACACTGGGATATTGTAGGTTATGTTATGTTATGTTATGTTATGTTATGTTATGTTATACGTTTATTTATATAGCGCACGGCTACTCAGCAAGAGTGTCCCGGCGCTTTATGTCGGCAGCTCAGCAATTAAAAAACATAACAGTAATAAAAACAGGAAACAGAAGAAAGAAAGAAACAGCCTAGAGGTTAAAAAGCCAGGTCTTAAGGCTTTTTCTAAACAGGAGCAGACTGGGAATACTGCGTAGGGCAAGAGGCAAGGAATTCCACAGCTGGGGGTAACTTTTGGCTTGGGGCTACTCATGACATATGAGGGGCACCTCTCACAAAATGCTGGCCCTCGTATAATGGAGGATATTTTAGACATAAGGGGACATCCATAGCTCATTCTGAAAACAATGGGACAAACTCCTTACGAGCGTCAGATTTTATTGGCTTGTCACACTTTCAAAGGAAATTGAATATGAATGACTGTCCTGTCGGAGCCTATGGAGTTTTAGCAAATTTATGAGAACATTATGCTTTTTAATACTCTATTTCATTTTTAAAAAACATTTCTCTGTGTCAGATTCCACAAGAGCCCATCTAGAAGAGGTCTGGCTCACTAAAATTCAGGGTACGCATTACATCCCACCACTTTCAAAGATCATGTCAGCACCCTAACCTAGGTGGTTTCAAAAATAGTAATTTTTTTGTGTTGTGTTATGCTAATCATGCAGTTTTTACAGAACTTCAGGGATATTTAGTATTGCGGTGTCTTCATGGTTAAGGTCATGTGAAACCACTTTCTGAGGACATTTAGGGTCAAAGGTAATATGATGTTACTTCCACTACTCCTGGCGTTTTGATGAATTGATGCCCATTAAAGTGCATGAGTAGTGAACTAGTAGTTTATTTCCAAACTAACCAATCAGCTTTGTTAATACAAAGCGATTCCACATAATCTGTTGTGGTTAGTTTCATGACCCTGCAATCTCAATTGTGACTTTATCTGATTTCAATGATGAGAGAGCCCTGTGCCTGCGAGTAGAGGCTGGTCTTTGTTCCTCCCTTCCCCTGAAGTCAAATAGATCCCCTATGGTGAATCACGGCAGAGGCAAGGCCAGAGTCGGCCGCTACTTAACGGGGTGGCGGGCAGGGAGGGTGGGGGTAAATAAAAATTTTTTAAAACACTTATCTGCATGCTGGCCGCCTCCTCTAGATCCTCTTCGGCTCCTCAGTCGACCCCAGTAGCAGGAAGCAGGAACCAGGAAGCACACTGCTTTCCTGACTCCCCAATCCAATCACAATACTGCCTTACAGCAGCTTTCTGATTTGTCTGAGTGCCGTGGTCAGGAGCTCAGAGAGGGATTGGGAGCCTGTGCATGTTCTCCACCCAGGCAGTGCAATACAGCCGGTGGAGAACATGCAAAGTGCGCATGATTGTTTAGCTGGCCCAAGACGACCGGCCAAAGCGTCATGCGAACGTAGAGTGTGCTTACCACTCCTCCCCCTGGCCCCTGCTCTGGCCAGCCCTGGCCCGCCCGCACCTAAGCAGAAACAGAAAAATAAAATGATAATAACATTGAGTTATTATCATTTTATATGGCCTTTTTAAATTGCCTTAGCGGAGGAGCGGACATCGCTCCTATAACTAAAATGAAGGTAGCTGGTTGTATCCTGGTTCCACTTACCATAAAGGAACATACTGACCGGCCCTATGTCAGAAATTCCACTAAGACCTTCACATGGAAACTGTTACCTCCATTCAGCGCAAATCCACACAGAGCAAAGTGATTTAGAGTTCACCAAATCATTCTCTGAACAAATCTAATATAGAAAGAAAATGGTATTCAATATAATTAGAGATTTGTTATTTTCCATAAAAATTACTTGCACCGTTAAATATGTTGTGAGATTTGGAATTACGACCTAGAAATATACATTTGTTTCACCAGAGGTTTTAAAACAAATTGCCTGAAGATTGCTCTGCCCAATTGGCTCATCATATAGACCAGACGAAAGTCTAGGAAAAAGAAAAGCACTTTGTGCTTTTAAAAGAGCCTTGCAGATGAAAGGAGCTTTAATTCACTGTAATAACATGATTGAAAGATGTTCTTTTCATAAAGCTGAAAGGGCCCTGGGAAAGATCAAGTGTCAGGACATACTGTCCTTTCCAGTTGGCCTGCACATTGGTGAAAAGCACTGTCCATATTCAGAAGGTAATGAGGCGTGAGGCAGCTGTTAGGGTGTCAGCCCTCAACAGGGTTCTAAGGTAAGGGTTTGGAAAAATCAAAGTGGTTGGAGGTTTTCCAAGTGGTATTAGAATCCCTAAATTCCTATTGTTTTTCCATTTTGTTTGGGCAAAAATGACATTGTAGATACTCAAAGAGGCGCAGAGGGATAATAATTAGCATCAAAAAGAAATGAAATCCAGTATTTGTAAAGCGCACAATTACCCAAGGGTGTCAAGGCGCTGGGGGCCTGCCGCCAACATCGGGGATTGAGCCGTGAACCCCATGGTCCGCAGTCAGGCACCCTGGCCGCTGCGCCACACATCTTCCACCTAGAGTATTGACACCAAATCATTAAAAAAAGAGATATGACTTACTTGCAAAAAGACGAGTATTACACCTCAGAGAATGGTTTAAATAATATTGAAACTTTTTAGCGCTGGAATAGTAATGATGTAACTGATTTTCTTTTGGCTCCTTCTCAATTAAAATCTTGTCTGACCTATTGTCTCCTCTAAGCAAAGCATATAGTGTGAGCAGCCCAACTGTAGCAAAACCGCAGTACCCCTTTATCCATTTCCTGTATTTCAGAAAAGGAGTCTGTTGGCCTTCTAAGGCCTCCATCTACCTAGTGCTCTGTGACTGATCTTCAGTCAGTAACTTTCCATAATTCTTTCTTCAAATCTGTATCGATTCACTTTCACTCCTGAAACCAGTGACTCCAATGATGCAATCAGATAAACATATCAAAAAAAATCTCTGAGGCATAACAGTGCATTTTAGATCCCGCACAACATGTCGACTCTAAGAACTGTTAACAAAGCGACAATGTCTCAACCGATAATCATTAAGTAAGACAAGTATAATGTAAAACAAATCAATGTCACACACAAAGAAATCAGTCACGGTCGGCATTAGTCGTGGGAGGTGGTGTGGAGGGGTCATGAGAGGGGGGTCGCGGGGGAGGGGGTAATTTAATGATTTGTTTTTTAAAAACGTACCTGTCCACTGGCCAACCGGGTCCCGCGTTTTCACAGCTCCGGCTCTTGCTTCTGCTCTCCTCTCCTGCCTCTGCCAGGAACAGGAAGCATGCAGACTCCCTCCCCTAAGCCAATCACAACACTGCAATGGCAGCATTGTGATTGGTGGGGACACCACTCAGCCAGGCGCCTATGGGGAGGCCATTTTCTCCATGTAGGCTGCATTGCAGCCTGCATAGAGAAAGGGCAGCCTGTGCATGACTGGTTTGGGCAGTCCCAGAGGGCCGACCAAACCAGTCATGCTCACTCAGGAGTGGGCACACAACTCCTCACCATCCCAGCCCTGCTCGTAGAGCAGCCCCGCCCACCCACCCGCAACTAAACACTGCAAGAAAGCAGTGTTGTTACACTCCTCTACCCTAGTGGAGCAGCCGCTCGTGAAAGAAATAAAGGAGACCATAATAGTTTAAAGAGGACCATAAAGGTTGGTATTTTTTTTAAGTACAGGTAGTTACATCATCACTATATTGCATAAATTGCTATAGTAACCCAAAAGTATAATGTGCACATACGTGCTCATGGAAAGGTGAAAAGCGCGAGTGACATGTGAAAAGGCGATGCAATAGCGAAAACGGTGCAAGAAACAATTTAAATTATGGTTGCAAAACAGTCTCTAAGCCATTAATACAAAGGTTTAACTGTTTTCAGAAACCACAATAATGACTAGAGATGCGCTGAATAGTCGACGGCGTTTTGACCTATACAATTTCAGGTCATCATCAGGACCCGGTTACTGAGATTCAGCCAGTGCTGAGGTGGTGGTAGCAGGGGATCCTTGTAGTAAGGGTGAATTAATCAAGGAAGGCCAATAAGGTCTCCGTGAAGGGTTGCTTCAGCTTAGTTGAAATTATGGGTACGCGCTTAATCAACCTACCGGTGATTGAGACTGGTAATTGTGGCAATCTTAGGGCAAAATGAATTGGGTCTCAGAGGGCGGAACCTGTCTGCGGCTACTGAGAAGTCTGGAGAGTCGTCCGAGGTGGAAAAAAGCCAGGTCTCGGGAAGCCAGCATTAGCCAGGAAACAGAGGATCAGTGAATCAAGCTTCGCCGTGTTCATGGTCGCAGTCTGGAGCGCAGTGGCCACGTTCAGATATGCGCTTTACCTTTGGCCACTCAATTCTAGTAATACTATAAAATGAGCAATTGTATAAAAGGGTCCTATTTAGGACTTTGATTTGCCATTCTATCAGTGTACTTGTGTTTAAAATAAGTCCATTTCAAAACATTAAAATATTTAGCCGAGCCAAACATTATACCTACATTTCATTTATACAATATATAGGCAATTTAGTCTGAACATTTCAGGCCATCTTCTTACGTATGAATCTCACTGAAAATAAATATCTACTAAGACCAAAATGTATATGAGGTG
Organism: Lissotriton helveticus; assembly: GCF_964261635.1. NCBI lineage: Eukaryota > Metazoa > Chordata > Amphibia > Caudata > Salamandridae > Lissotriton > Lissotriton helveticus. The sequence continues at coordinate 696,521,740 of NC_136068.1, forward strand.
ATGTGGCGCTTCTCAGTACTCTTAGGGGCTCCTCAAATTTCCGAAAGCCAATATTACTTCAAAGTGGGCGAATACATTTAATATTAATGTGCCGCAATATTCTTGTGCTCAATATTCAAGCGTACAGTCACTTATAAAGGGTAAAGTAGGTCTTTATCACCAATGACCATCAGGATGGAGTGGAGGTAGCTGTTGATGTGCAATAATGATAAAGCGCTCAGCATGAGTCTGAGGTTGGACATACAGAGAGGAGGTTAAATCATAATGAAGGGTGCCAACCCGGCGACGTAGGAACTCCTCCCAATACAGAAGCAGGGGCATAGCTTCGAGGGGCTGTTTGGGGTGTTACACTCTCCTTAATAAATGTATTTTCAGATAAGTAGTTGGCTACAGGCACTTTCATTTGCATATGTTGAGGTGCCCGTCGGATGTTTACATACCCACAGACAAAAACGTACTCACAATCTTTTATTTACTAGAGAAGTGGCGGAGCGTGGCGCTAGCCTCCTTGGCTTAACACCACGCTCCGCCACTTCTTAAACGAAGGGCTGCACCATATTTACAACAATATGGTGCAGCCCTAAGTTCCCCATGCCCTTCCGTAAAATATAGCAGCCTAGCGCCAACTCAGGCACCCTGGTACCATCGGGTGTCTGCTTTGTAGGGGAAGCTTGTTTATGTGTAGGAAGGTGTCCCTTCCTGTACATAACCAATCTTTAAATGGTGTATTGTAACTTCTATATGTGCTGTTTAATGCAGCACACATAACATTTGCAAAACATAATTTTTTTCAATGATTGTTTATGTGCAGGAAGGGTGACCTTCCTGCACATCAATAATCAATGGCTTTTTGCTCTTTCTATATGTGCTGCAAAACGCAGCACACATAGAAACAGCAAAAACAAGGAGAAATGAAAAATTTCTCCTTGTTGCGCCTGTTTAAGAGCAGGCTTTCCCCGGTATTAATTTTGGCAATGTCCTTTTAAAGATTGTGCAGCGTCAAAATCAATGGGAGTTGCCGTAGAACGGCCACCGTATCACCCATTGCCCACCCTTTTCTCGCTAAGTATAGCGTGAAAGGGAGCCTTATTTACAAGACAGGGTTAAGCCACATTAAGTGACTTAACGCTGCCTTGTAAATAAGGCGAAGCACATATCGCCACAGGAATGTCATCAAAAGTGACGTCCCTGTGGGGATAGGGACTTGTAAATATGCCCCTTAGTACTCTTATCAATTCGCATTCCTCTGCCTTTCCACTGCCCAATAAGCCCCTCTCATGCGTCCTGCTTGTCAGATAATGTATTTTAGCATCATATGCCAGCGTGATGGTTGTAAAATCTGAAGCTCACACCCCTCCAATCTTACTGATAAGATACGCCCCTGTGCAAATGAGAATGGTATTAAATATTATGCAGACTGAGGTCTACTAGGACTATCATACATCTCAACACCTTCATTGGCTACTTTGAGAGTGTAGGTACAGTTCTTGAAGAGACATACTTTTGTGCTGTGTGAAGGGTGGAGCTGGTCTGTCGAGATTAAAAAAGGTAATGAGTTTCAAGCTGAGACTTATTTTCGAAGTCAAATGGCCTTTTTGAGAGTTTGGCGGAGAGGGTGCTCCACCAAAAACATGTTGGAGTGCCCTGCCCGCCAAACTCACGGATCCCCTGCTCAATTTAGTGTGGGAAGAGAAGCTATGTATCCGACAGTGGAACATGCACTTGCTTTGCTGATGTAAACCTCTGACCAAAGACCTGGCGGCCTATTGGCTGTCAGTTAATAACGTCAGACCATCATCTATTAGAGAACAAACCATGTTTTCTCTACAGTACAGCCAGCGAAAGTCTGGAGGTCTAAAAAAGGAGATCGGATTAAGGGCTCCACTATGTCGGTGCCTTTATTTTTTTATTTTTCAACAACAAACTCGAGCTCTGGGAGTTGTTTTTTTAAAACCAGAAAGCTTTGCTAGGCAGACACATTAAATGTGGTGAATTTGACAAAGCTAATTTGGCACTAGCTTATGCATAGAGATCTTGCCTGCCTAGTAGAAAGCTCTAAATATGTTTGGACTGCTAACATTAACCCAGAGAACTATTTCTCTCTCTAAGATTCTCCGCCTATTGCGTGCATGCTTTGCACAAAACTGCTACCTCGTTTTAATAGTGAAATACTCATCTCCCAGTGGTCTCTGCTGGGATCTTTGTATTCTTGTTTTTATTTGTGAAGCATGTCCATCAAAACTGCTTCTCATAAGGAGAGTATTTAGAGGTTTAGAGTTTGTACATGATACCAATGAGCTTACCAAGTCTTAGAGGCTGGTTTTCAATTTGCTGATAACTAAAAACCCTCCATTGTAGGAGGGAACTCTATGTGCCTGGTAGAATCCACTGGCTAAATTTCATCCATTTTAGGGATGAAATGGTGGAGGACATGAAGCGGGTAGACTCTACACTGAATGTAGAATTCCCTCCAGAAAAAGGAGGATTTACAGCTATCACCAACCTCTGAATAAGGCCATTCGCCCATGGTGATTCTGGCAGCCGAGGTCAGGACCTTGAGCTGTGATGGGTTTAGGGTGGATGACAGCGACTTCGTTGCTATCCAGTCCGAGTAGATCTATGCCTCATCCAGTGCTTCATTTATTATCGTTATAAAATAAGTGGAGGGCGTGAGCTTTTTATTTACGAGCCCGCCCCTGGTGCTGCCGAATGCCCAAGTTGCCACATTTTACCACAGTAAAACGAGAGTCAGAGATGCCCTGACCCAATGAGGAGATCTTTTCCCTCTGAGAGAAATCAAACTGTTACACTTCAGGGTTATAGGTCCACCCATTGCACGTGAGCTGATGCAAGAATCAGCTTTGTCATTGTCTGTAATGAATGAATCCCCTTCTAAAGCACCACAGTCCACAAAATGGCACCTATGTGCTGGAACTGGCTTTTATAACTAGCCAGTACTGCAGAGATTTCAATACATTCCTGAAAGGTAGAAATTCTTCTTTACTGCGGAGGCTTTCTCTAAGTGTGACCCAGTTACACGTGGAATTGCCGAAAGGGCACTGCCACCGGTTATTTTTACCTTGCAAACCTATATTCAGCCTTTCAGCCTGCATTTATTCAGCCTTACATGTTTAAACCTTAGCTATTTTTTATCCATCCATGGAAGATTCTCAAAGAACACCTTATTCACCTCCTGTATGCCATCTACATTACTCAAACTCGGCTCCCTTTTCCTGCAGGATTTGCTTAGACCTTCATTATAGAAATTAAACAGGACTGCAGGACAGGCCCAACAACAGAGCTTCCCATCTCAGTGCATAAAACAGATGGTATCCAATCTCAATCGTGTTTGATACCCACACAATTACTAACTATCATCTGGATGATGTTGAGATCCTGGATACTGAATGCCGCTGATGAATCCGATAACTCTGAGTAACCCGGTCAATGTTATAGATGCTGGTTTGCACATCTTGTAAATCTGTTTCAGTACCCCGCAATGGATGGGACACAGGTTATTTGTTACCAAGTATTTTGTTTGGCTCTACAAAAAGCCTTTGTTGAGTTGTTATGACTTTCTTTAGTACTTTCTGCCGCTATAGGATTTTGGAGATAGTGGTGGCAGTGGTGTCCTGCGCCACGTATACCTCCGTGATAGCTGCATTCTTCTGGATCTTCATGCAGCCAGTGGATTTGTTGGCACTTACCAAGCGCGCCAATGGACGGATGCATTGTAGGAAAATGGGACCACTCACCCCCACTTGTGTATTAGGTGACAGGCATGATTTGAGTAAAGTAGGTCCCTCGTTCCCCTGGGTCTTGGTGCCACTGCACTATTGTAGCTGATCCCCCTGAGGGAGTTTGTGGGAGAGGAGAAACTTGTGTGAGTGATAGAGTGTTGTGCAATGATTTGCTTGGAGGGAATTAATAGATCATTCGTCCTTGTTTGTTGCCCGTCCCAGACGCCAAAGCTCGTCTTTAGTTGCACGAAAGTGCAGTGCAATCGTCTGGCCAAAACTGCGCATGTCCACTTGTAGAACATCTCAAAGATCGGTCTATTGTTTGAAAAGCAATACCACTGGGCTGGGATTTGAATCATCATCATGGATTAATTCCATTACTGCCCACATGCTCGCCTTCCTTCCAAAGAGACCACATAGCCAATCTTAAATCTATCTATAACAGAGCTGTGAGAATCACAACAGATTGAAGGAAAATTGACCTTCTATTCAAGGACAGAAGCAAACTCAATTGGGTCATTATTGACAAATGGATCGCGTGAGCCGGCTTTCTCTAATGCTGGACATGGCTTATCAGGGTGCCCCAGATCAGATGATGAAGCGGAACACAATGTGCAGAATAGTTAGCTTTAAGACATGCTGGAAACATAAGCTGGTCTGCCCAGGAACCCCTCTGTGATTCTTCAAGTTTCAAAAAGATCCCTGAAATGATAGTAAAGAACTAGGGGGCATATTATCAAGGGCCTTATCTCCGCTTTTTTGGCTTTAAAAGCGAGATAATGTGTTCGCCCTATTTACAAGGCAGTGCTAACAAGCATTGGCGCATGTTTGCAGCCTTTTTACCGACGCCTCGCTTTGCATCTCTAATGAGATGGAAAGTGGGCGTTTTCACACATAACAACATGTAAAATATCGCTGACTTCACATCGCGATATTTACAAGCATTGCCCTGACACACATAGCAATAATAAAATGCGCGCTACCCGCGGTTATCGCCGTAAGCTAATGTCTGGTAATTTTCAGACTTAGCTATCTTTATTAAGGGGGTGGATTGTCGTGCTACGACCACCAGGGGATATTTACAAGGTTTTCCTTATTGCTGCAGGAATATCGCTAGATTTCCAGCGCTATTCCTGCATTTCGCCGCTATTGTTGGAATTTATATCGCCTTGGAGTAACGCGTTGTTAATAACGCGCTATCCAGACGATATATTCCAGTGATGGCCGGCGATAACTGAAATAGCGCTAAGTGCGCTTAGCGATATTTTTCTCCGTTTGTTGGTAATATACCCCCAGTTTATTACTGTCGAACTGAGCTGTTTCGGGGGAGATTATGCAGATGGCACTTGCTTTCGCGATTTATTTACTTTTGCTAGTCTGCCTTAATTATTAATAACTACGTGTTAGCACATTGAAGCCTTATGGAGTGGGGATTTTCAGCGGTTTATAAATCAATCAAATACACTGGAGGCTGGAAGGGAATCACAGAATTGTGTGACTTGGATGTCTCTAGATCATCTCCGCCCTTGGTTTTGCGCCACTCTACTCCAGCACACGATGTTTTCTGCAAAGCTGAAAATTCGAACCTTCTGACGAGCTTCTCCAAGTTAGTTACTTAATAATAGCTACCCCGTGGTAGGTGGGAACAAGGTAACAGAGGCTGTAGCACAGCAGGCTGTTTCTATGGCTATGTTTACAGTCCAGGTTTGAGGTTTCTTGTAGTGTTAACGTAGCCGAAGGCCCAACAGCGTTGTACGACCGAACCAGACTACACTTCACATTTCTTCCTTTTCCGGCACACATGGAGAGTGAGTGGGTTGTGGTAATGCAGACGGCATCTATGCATTTATTTTTCCCTTCTCCAGCACAGCCATTAACGCTAAACAATCTCCAAGTTAGTGCATGGGCTGCAGGCAGCAGAGCTTGGAAGTATGTAGGGCAGTGACTTCCTGTTTCCGAGTCCTGCTATGAGCAGCACTGAAACTAGCTCAGGGTTTTTTTGAGTTAATGTATGTGCTGCACACGCAAAAAAGAAACACATAGACCCCCTTCTACAGTATGGGCTCATGATACGACCGGTGGTTTCCCATGTTCCAAACTCGGCTTTACAAGCCACTAGGCAGCATCTCCTGACTTGTTGAAACTGCAACATTTTAATCACTAAACAGTGTACTAAAAATGCAGTGTACGGTATACCTGAAGGCACCCTTAAAGGGCATATTTGTTGTGTGGGACCCTCTATGATGACAAGTGATACAGTCCGTTCTCTTCTCTTCAGAAGCAGACGTTGTCCTCATTTATATTCAGGTGGATGCCTCTTTTAGAGACCCCCACCTTCGTTTCTTTCTTTTCATAATACTCAAAACTCTGAAGCAGTGTTTTGCGAAAAGGCGCAATCCTCACATGTGGGCCTCTCTTCTGTTATTTTTTTGAGTGCCCGGGCCTATTTTTGATCCCAATCCAACCCTGCTTCCCTTCCCTCTTCCTAACTCCCTTCTTCCCTACCTTTCTTGCTTTCTTCTTCCTCCTCTACTATGCTTTCTTTCGCTTTGTCTCACACACTTAAATAGCTTCCAATAACAGTACGCTTGCTTTGTATGTTAATTTTAACTGCATGATGTTGGATAAAGTTTGGACAGTATTTATGCTTGTCATTCAGACTGATGGGATAACTTCAAGCCTAGTAGAAGAAGTTGGGATAGACATACACCGGCAGTAGCTGAGTGTGATGCAGGTTTGGAAATTGTGTGGCAACACCCCTCCAAGGGATGGCCTTAGTGTTAACAGCCTGTGCTTGGTGTTGATGGTCAGGAGTGAGCGGCATCTACAGAGGCTTGAAAGTGAACCACTGTGACTGCATGGAGGGGATGTGTGTGTTCGTTTAAAATGCAGCTTCAAGAGTGTCCCACCTTAAAAGTACAGAGGGGCAGATTTACAAGCTCCTTGCGCCACTTTTGCGTCACTTTTCCCATGTTAAAAGTGATGCAAAAGTGGCTCCAGGGGCTTGTAAATCTGCCCCATAGTGTTCTGACAGAGAGCCGCAAGAGCCCACCTGCAGCTAAGGTGCTTGTAATTCTATATGTTGTCGCTTCTGCCGGTGGCATGGCGTGCATGGCCTTCTTGGATGCAAAGAAACAGCATCCCTTTCTCCTGGAGGCATAATAATCGACAGCCTCAACTGGGGTGTTGTGTGCCCTCACACCTCCGGGGCAGGGTGCTACTGCACTTGCTGAACTAATGAGAGCTACGCCCTGGGCTACTATATATAATGTCATATATTCTCCGCACGTTGCTTGCTTTGGTAATGTACCCATCCATAGCCATGTTGTTGTGTACCGTCCAGAGATATGCTGCTCTTGAGGTACTTGCTCCACTATAAAGCATCTTGGTAGGCTACTTAAATAAATGCATTGGGGCACATTTATCAAAGAATCAGGCAGCGCAGCAAGCCACCTTGCTGTGCTGCACTTTTTGATAGGGAAAGGGCTGGAGTGCACTGTATTTAACATTATACGGCACATTTCTTTTCTTTTCCCTGCCCTGGCACACAATGTGCTGATTAGTGCCAAAGCAGGCAACCTTGCACCATGGTGCAACGTTGCCTGTGTTGTACACAGGATTAGTTTTGTGAAGGAAGGGACACCTGCCTGCAAAAAAACAATTCCTCTGATGCAAGTGGCGTAACAAAGGCCCCCACAGTGCAAGGGGCCTCCTAGCTCCAGGGCTCTCCCTCAACCAGTACACTGGCCTGAGAGCTTTCAAGTAATTCCTGAAGGGGCCCCTCCTTGCACTCTGCAGGGAAGACCCCTCAAGTTTCGTTACCCCACTGTCTGAGGCATTTTCCTCTTTCTATGTGTGCTGCAAAATGCAATTTTGCAGCACACATAGAAAGAGGAAGTAACAAGGAGAAATAAAGATATTTCTCCTCATTACGCCTCACCTCGGGAGGCGTAGCATTTTGATGCTCCCAGGTCTTCTAGGAATGGTAAACCTGGGAATGCACCAAAATCCATGTGGGGATGCTTGGGAACACCCACGCTCCACCCATTGAACGCTCCATGAGGCAGAGTAATGCAATGCAGTGATTTGCGCTGTGCTGCGTTACTCTAGATTTATCAAGCCACGCAAGGCCACTCAAGGTTACTTAGTAGTTACATTGCCCTTGCGCCCCATTGTATGGCGCAACGGTGATGCAACCACTTAGTAAATATGCTCCATGGTTTATATACTTAGGGCTGGACTAATGAGGTGAAACTGCATTTTCCTATGAACCACATGTGTGGATCTCAGACGTGGAAGTGGGGCCCCAGATTAATGACAATTTGTTTTTTATAGAGTACTTGCTGGCACAGACTTGCAGCTTCGTTGCACTATGAATGACTGTTGTTACTATTTCAGAATCATTGATGCTTCCTTCACCTCGGAAAGATAAGGGGCTGTGTTCATTTTAGCATTCTTACTGGAATAACTGGCAATTGGTTCTCTTGATGTGCTTATGCTGAAATGTTGTTATTTAGGGGTTCCTTTGTTCCTTGGTTTGTATTTTGAAATCTTACACATTCTCATGATTTTTTTACTCTTTTTAGCCATTTGCACAGTCTTGTTACTGATGTATGTTGTAATATCGAGTGACAAAATAACACCCTACAACAATATCCAGTGCAGAATATCCAATATCAATATATCGCCAAAGTGTATATAGTGACGTGTCAACCTTTTTTATCTTAGCTTCATATTTGCATACCTAGATATATATACGGCAACCTAGTAGTCATCTAAAGCTACTGTTATATAATGACCTAGATAATATAGTGGTAGTCAATATTCTGCGCTAGACGCTGTTCCAGGCCAGAATCCTGAATTCAATGTTGTAGGAGGCGATCAGTCACGACTGGTGTCGGGGCAAAGAAGCAGGGAGGGGAGAGGTGGGGTATCCAACAATAACAACACCAAAAAAAAAGAACTTTCCTGAATGCCCACCACAAGACCACATCACAGCACTTCTGACTGCACTGCAATACAGGCTCCCAGACTCCCCTGAGGCCAATCCTAAAGTTTCACTCATGTTGCTGGCAGCATGATAGCCTTGCCAGGATTGACCTGAGCTCCCTCGATTTGCTCTTCCATAGAGACTGGGAGCCTGTGCCTGCTGTCTCCAACCCGGCAATGCAGCTCCTGTTGGAGACAGCTCAGTACGCATGTCGGTTTGGTCTTCCTAAAATGCACCTACCAGTCCTCCTCCATGACAATCATGGATTAGGCTCCACCCCCAAGACTCGGCCAGGAAAGAAAAATAAAACATTAATAAACCTGCTTTATTATCATTTTATTTTTCAAGTTTTGTAGCTGCTGCTGCTGGCAGGGAGGGAAGCCATAGCGGAGGAGCCACCACTGAGGCTGATATTAATAATCTATATTGTGGTAGAACAGCCCGCTACCCTGGACGGAAGCTGTACTTTATAAACATGAATATTAAATAACACAATCCCTTGGTATTCTGAAGGCTTATACACAAGTCTGCAGAAGGCTATCCTCCCGGCTTCCAACACAGATGGTTGGATTCTTGTGGTGAAATAGGGTCTCTATTGGAAACGTTGTACATTGTGATCAGGTGTCATAGTGCCAAAAAGCACTGCGTCCCTAGAAACAGTCAAAGGGTTGCAGTCACACAGCAAGATGCATTATTGAGACAACCCTGGAGGCAGTACTTAATTACTAATAGAGTATGTTCCGGGGTCCAAAGATGTGTGCAGGTACCCATGACGAGTGCTATTGGATGACGGCTTGCAGAATACCTTGGCTGCGCAACCCTGATTCCCTCTCATGCCTCTTTAATCCACCACCAGACACTCCGTTACTTTATCTCACTTTTGCAGGTTCCTCTTTTCTCACTTTGCCAAGTTTTTTTCCGATTTTCTTTCCCACCTTCTTTCCCTTTATTTTGCTCTCTTGTGCAGGGTCAAAATCTGAAGAGAAAAACATAGGTGCAGGTCTCCAAAAATGTGTGCCGTTGAGCCCCACCTGCAACCACCTGGTCTAATTAAACATTGCCTGGAGATGCAACTCTGGGGGCCTCATTTATGAAAACTGTCGCATTGCTGCGTGAAAACAGTGATGCGACAGTTTTCACTGCACCCTCTTTCAACTCAATGGATGCTCCTTATATAATGTACGGCACCCCATGTCACAAGGAGTATTTCTGACGAATCTGTAGGAACAATAACAACAAATTGCTGGAGTGTGTCTCAAAAGTGACGCATCTCCAGCAATGGGTCATTACACATGGGAAAATCCCATGTTAAATGTGCCTGCATCAGTCTTACGCCTGCAGTGAGGCAGTCCTGTGGCATCCTAGAAGTGGAGCACTTCTACGAGGCTTTTTGCGATAAATGCCCTCCCTGCATACATTATACCTGACACAGGTATAAAGTAGCGCAGGGCTTCACAAAGTGACACATCTGATTAGAGGTGTCACTTTGTAATTAGGGCGGTACATGGCGAATTTTTTACGCCACCAGTGCATCACAAAAAGTGATGCAACAGCGGTGCAAAAGTGTTGCACGGCCCTGGGTGCATTGCTGACTGTGAGCACTGCACCAAATCATTCATGAATTACTGGAGCTCTCAGCAGTGGTGTCTAGCAAAATGTTAGGTTCCCCTTGCAGGGTGTAATACAGGGCCCTGAGTCTCCCAAATCTCATAGATATTCATGGCCCTGTAAAGGCCTCCCGCAACAAAGGGCCTGCATTATGCCTCTGACATTTGGCAATCGCAGTGACAGGCCATTTTGCGAAGTAGTTTGGGAGAGCATGACTTCTGCCCTTGAAACTGCTCCTGGTTCAAATAAGAAAATCTACTCCATGTGCAAATGTGGAAATCTGCTCCAATTCTTAAAAAAAGTAACCATGAAAGGTGATGAGTATTTTTTTGAGCACCCGCCACTGGTAATCAGCTCCATTTCATAAAGCATTACAGCAACAGCTTGAAAAAGTTTAGTTACCTGTCTTTGCGTACTGCTGCCACTGCAGATGGACAACAACCATATGCAAATCAGGACTGGTCCTGCTGCAATAGGAATAGCCCAGCATGAAGGAAAAGGAAGACAAGCAACCCCAGTTCAATTTCTTTTTTTATTCAAATCGTTTTTATTGAGGTAAGAAAACGAAAGCAAAAGACATTACATTAAATCTTCCATCAAAAGTGAATTGATACAGATGTTGTCAAACCAATACAGTAACTACAAATGATAAAAATAAAGAGAAGAATCACTCTTGCTTGTCACATGGTTATTGATTAAGTTGTTAAACACTTGACGTGTGGATGCAATGGGAATAGATCTAACATACGGACTAGGTTCACCCCCATATATCAAAGGTACTATCACAAGGTCGTATTGCTTCAAGGCGGTTCAAAATGGAGGGATGATTTGTCTAATGACTTCCATAACTTCTTATTGGATGGACACCACGTAGAAGACTGTAATGCCTGATTTGTGGCACCTCTTAGGAAAGACAGCCATTCCTGCCAAATCTTGAAATTTACTTCCTTAGCACATTTCCACTTGCATAAAACAACCTTACATGCCAATGTCAACATTAAGTCCAAAAGTTGGCGATCATGTACATTTGTCAATCGCGGTTCCAGCCCCCCTAGAATGACATAAACAAATTCCTTCATTGGCTTTATCTTAAATACATGATGAATGCATACAAATACTTTATCCCAATATTCTCTCAGTAGGGGACAGTTGAATAGCATGTGAGGAAGATCACCAGTCCCTGATTGGCAATTCCAGCACTCCGGGGAGTCACGTAATTTACATTTAAACAGCTTTTCCGGAGTCCAGAACGACCTATTTATGAGCATATACTTTGTCTGGAATAGGATGGGTGATACTTTGTGGGCAAGTGCTGACTTATGAATCAATTCCCAATCCAACTCTATTCCTGTGGAGTTAGGTTCCGCTTCCCATTTCGCTTCCACAGTTCTGTGAGATTTACTGGGCAACGGTAGCAACAGTTTATACACCTTGGAAACGAAGTGACCTGTGTGCATAATGCGTGGGAGATGTGTTATCAGCCATGGAGTGTAGGGTGAGAAGTTACGGCTAGTTAGTGTCGCCTTGACTTTTAGGAAATTATAGACGTCTATCGGGAGTAGGTCAAACTTCGTCTGTAAGCTTGAGAACGGGATTGGTTCGCTATTGTCATACAAATCTCCGGCCAGATTAATACCTTTTCCGGACCATGGCTCCCAGAAGAGTTCAACACCCGCGTGTTTAAGGTAGGGGTTTCTCCATAAAGACATACATGATGATTTAGAAAATGTCAATTTGGTTTTGTGCGTTTGGTCAAGTCTGAGTAGGGCCCTTCTGGTATTTAACATTATATATCTTGAGTGTGGTAAGTGTGACAGATCCATGGTGATTAAAGACTCAAGAGGAGCGTTGCCCACCATCGATCTCTCAATGTCAATCCACACAGGAGTATAAGTTGGTGATTTTATTAACCATTGAGCACCTTGCTTACAAAGAAAGGCTGTCTGGTAGTTCCTGAACGATGGCAGACCCAGGCCGCCTTTATCTTTCGCCAGTTGTAGCTTCTTTAGGGATATCCTGGCTTTCTTGCCCCGCCACAGGAAGTTACCAAACAGCTGGTCTATTTTCGAGACAAAAGTATTAGAGAACGTCATAGGGAGCATACTGGCCAGGTAGTTAACTAAGGGGGTCGACATCATTTTGAGTGTTTCAGCCCTGCCCCACCAAGAAAGGAATTTTGGGGACCAACTTTCTAGAAGAGTAGATATTTTTTTCAATGTCGATTCTTCATTTATTTTCAGGGTGGAGACTAAGTCCTTATCGAAGTCCAACCCCAGGTACTTAAAGCACTTGGGCTGCCATGTAAGACCAGAATCCCCCAAGATCCCCTTGTCACCTATATTGTTCAGCAGTTTGACCTCCGTCTTGTCTTTATTGAGCTTGTAGCCGGATACCTTCGAAAAATCTTCAATGTCCGACATGAGTGCAGATACTGCCTCATCCGCCTTTTCAGATAGGATAAGTACATCATCTGCATACGCTGTCAATTTGACCGTGCAGTCTCCAAACGGTATACCCGCAATTTTAGGGTCTTTTCTTATATGATCTAAGAACGGTTCGATTGCCAATAAAAATAACGAGGGTGATAGAGGGCACCCCTGCCTCGTACCTTGTTTTAAGCAAAAGGAGGATGAAAACGATCCACCCGCCCTGACTCGTGCCGAGGGGCAGCAATAAAGTGACATAACTAGCCGTGTAAATGTTTCCCCCAAGTTAAATTTATTGAGAACTGCTTCGAGAAAGGCCCAATCAACCTTATCGAAGGCTTTTTCGGCATCTAACGTTATTGCCACTGTAGGGGTTTCTAGAAGTTTAGCTTTCTCCAACACATGCGCCAAAATCCGTGTGTTATCACTGGACAACCTATTCTTTAGAAAGCCCGCTTGAGATGGATGGACTAGTTGTGGGAGCACCCTTTGAAGACGTGCGGAAAGTATCATAGCTAGGATCTTACAGTCAATGTTAATTAGCGAAATCGGCCTGTAGTTTTTTGGGAGCGATGGGTCTTTACCTTCCTTAGGGAGTACTGCAATTGTTGCCTCCGCCAGAGTACCTTTTACTTCACCAGAGCTATTTATTTCTTGGAATAGGTTTAGCAAGGGCCCAGATAATATAGTGGGGAATGTTTTATAGAATTTTGCTGTAAAGCCATCCGGGCCTGGTGCCTTCCCTGTTTTCAATTTTTTAATCGCACTTTCCACTTCTTCAGCACTTATCGGGCCATTTAGACCAACCTGATCTTCAGCAGTCAACCTAGGAAGATCACACTCATCCAAATAATTCTTAATTTTATCCTCTTCCACCCTTGTATTTTTTGCGTAGAGGTCCTCATAGAACACCCTAAATACCTCAGCTATCTTGTCTGGCTCAGAATGTGAGTTCCCTGAGGCGTCCTTAAGGATGTTAATACAGTTCTTTTGTACTTTAAATTTCAAATATGAAGCGAGACTCTTCCCCGCTTTGTTGGATTCACAAATTTTAAATCTTCTACCTTTGTCTAGCCAAACTCCCGCCCTTTCACTTATTAATTTATTGTGTTCATATTTTTTATTTGCCAGAGCATAGAGAGTCATATCGTCTCTTAGCCTTAGATGCTTACTTTCAAGATCTCCAATTTCACTTTCAAGGGATTCTAATTTCGCGTTATAATTTTTATTCATGGCAGACCTAATCTTGATACATACTCCCAGTATTGCACTTTTCATAGCATCCCATCTAATAAGATCAGATGTGTCCCCTTCTTTATTAATTTGCAGGTAAGAGACAATGGCAGCTTGTATTGTGGATCTGTGTTGAGCATCGTTTAATATCTCGTCATTCAGGCGCCAAGACGTCTGACGAGGAGATGATTTGGCATTGGCAATGGACAGGGAAATACAAGAATGATCCGACATCACACGAGGCTCTATGGTGGTAGATTCTATTCTGGGTACCCCGTTCTGCGTTATGAGGATGTAGTCCATCCTGGAGTACGAGTCATGTGGTGTAGAATAAAAAGTATAATCCCTCCCTGTAGGGTTCTGGAGCCTCCATGCATCCACTAAATGAAAGCGATCACACAGATTATTGAAGGCTCTATGAGATTTGCTTGGTTTGAAAGGGCAGTGGGAGTCCCTATCTAGCGTTGCGTCTTTTGGAAGATTAAAGTCACCACCCACTATGTGAACAGCGCTATCTGGGATATTTTCCATATGTTTATTTAGATCCTCCCAAAACTTGAGGTCACTGGTGTTAGGAGCATATATGCTCGTAACATAAAACTCCGTATTATCCTTACTTAGTTTGGCCGTAACCCACCTCCCGTCTAAACTAGCCTCAGAAGATAAAACCTCCACCTTTGATTTCTTCGCGACAAGAATCAACACCCCATTCTTTTTGTGTACAGATTCTGCACCCACAACCTCACAGTAAAACTTATTCCTCAGGTGGTAAAACAGCTTAGCTTCCAGTTTTGTCTCTTGTAGCAATACAATATCACCTTTTAACCTACGCACATAATCTAAGATTTTTTGTCTTTTGATCGGTTGGTTCAAACCTTTAACATTGAGTGATAATATCTTCATTTTGTCCATATTACATACTCCCATCGGAGTATTCACAGTGTTATGTGTGAACAGTTAAAGAATACTTCATCCGGAGAAAGACATTCATCACACCTGACCAACTACAATATGTTAATCTTTCACCTCCCTGAGACTTCGAAAGGACATATGAGTGAACATAGAGTCTATAACCCTCACCACCATCAAGTGCCAGTGCAACAGTGTAAGTGCAAGCAAGAAGAAGAAGAATCAAACATAAAAGACATGTAACACATACCCGAACCCCCAATCCCCTCAACCCTCCACCCTCCCCACCCCACCTGTATTCAGTAGGCATGGCGATTGGAGAGAGAGTACGGTGCAGCCTCCCCGTGCCTAAACATATCCATATTAATTTGGAGCATACAAACTATACGAACGAACTATAATAAACCATGCATCTAGTAACCTTGCACGTATGAAGGAATTCAAAGACTGCAAGATAAGAGACAAGCGAAACAAGGCATTACCTTCGTTTGAATGAGTAACAGAACCACAGCATTACCAGCTGGTAAAGGTATAAAGTTATGTAATGAGGCATGCGAAAACGCATTAAACGTATTAAACGTATTAGCTCAAGGAAGAAGAATACAAATGTGTAGACATGGATACCTTAGTCAAAGCTTTAAACCTGGGCCTTAACCTGAGCCCTCAAAGTATACTGAAAAATGTGTACAATATGGAGACATATATGGAGACATGAACTCCGTAATCAAAAAGCCTTAAACTTGGGCACATATTCGTGTGACATAATAGACCGAACATATTCTTTGATCTGCTTAACAACCAGGAATAGAAAACCATTGGAAAATGTGTGTAGCAGGATGACCTTCATTTATAACCTGAGGCTGAGGCCTGATCAGCGGAGCTTTCAGGATTGTTTGTCTCCATGTCCAAGTCTTCAGGGCCATCCAGCATACGTTTCAATTTCAGTGGATCAGAAAAAATGTGTGGAGAGCCTTGAATAATCACTCGGTACCTTGCCGGACCAACGAATCCATATTGGAAGCCCCTTTTCTTCAGCTGCGGTCGAAGCGCCAAGAATGCCTTCCTGACGTCCACCGTCTCTTTACTATAGTCTTGAGATATATAGACCTTAGCAGATTTCCACAAAATGTGATTGTTTTTACGCATGAAGGTAAGAATCTGTTCTACATGCTGGTACCGGAGCGGTTTACAGACAATAGCTCTGGGACCCTTTTGATCCTTTGAGATCCTGGCCGGGACTCTATGGGCTCTATCAAATTCTAGTGGGTGTAGAAACGTCATGTTTGTAGCTTGGGTAAACCAGGACTCAAGAAAAGCCACACAGCTCCCCAGTTGATCCTCTGAACCTTCCGGAATGCCAAAAATGCGTAGATTCCCCCTTCGATTCCGGTCCTCCAATTCAGCAAGTTTCCGTGTTGTTTGATCCGCTGCTATGCACAAGCGTTTAACTGCGTTGCAGGTCTTAACTTCCATATCCTCGAGTTTGCTAATCCTCGTTTCCGCCTCTAAAAGTTTTGCATTGGTGTCGCGGTTGTCTTGTCTGATTGCTGCCACCTCTTCCTTTGTCGCTTTCGCCAGATCCCTGACTTCATCAAGTCTGCTAAGTATTAACTCTACGGGATCCGGGTTATCCTTCCTCCCTTTGCCAGGTGATGGAAGATCAGACTTAAGTCTCTTTAGGCTTTTTGCTAGCTCTTTGTCTGACATGGTCATTCGTGGTGTAGACTGACTGATCGCTGACAGTGGTTCCTCTGATTTGTGCCTGACCGCTCTTTCTTTTCCAGCCTCCGGTATCTTGTCCCTATTTGTTCCTATTTGATCCTCCAGATGACCACTGACAAGCAGAGACACCCAGGAGCCGGCAAACAACTTATCCGGCCGTTTATTTGACTAGATCGGGCACTGTGCTGAAGGCGCAATTCCTCATCTCAGGGTGGAGGCTTGCGTCGCCATTGTGGAAGCCACCACGCGCAGCGTTAAATAGGTAATATGCGAGGATTGGAACTCACACGTATTCGCATTGCAGTGATACAGCGTGTGGTGGGCGCAATCTCCAAGCATACATTCAGATTCTTCACTCTTTTACCAGACTTTACCAGCTTTTACCAATCCTTGGTTGCCCATAACTTTTTGCCCATTATAAGACATCAGATAGTCATTCCTTCGCGTTGATCCAGCACCCAGCCATCACATCGTATGAAATTGTGGCAGCCCTGAAGCCTTAGCAGTATCGAAAGTAATTTGGTCGATTTGGGATCATGGCTAGTCTTCACATACAAGATCGTTATCGAGCCACAGGGGTCTAAATCGTCACAAAAAGCACATTTCTGCTTATTACCGATTTACCGATTTTAATGTTCAATCATTTATAAGCTCAATCGTTTTTAGCTCCTTTACCCCCGTGGAAACGCTGGTAACATATGGGCAGAATCAAATTGTAGACCTGCAGTTCCTTACATATGCGTTATGCCGCCATTTTGTGAGGGTGCGAGCAATGGCTGTCTCTCGAGCTGTTTTTTGTGCCCCCAAGCGTTAAATTTACTCACGGTCTCTTTCCCCCGCTACCCTTTTGCGCATCTCACAGTCCGGTTCGCCGCCGGGATCCTCAGAAGTCTGCCCTCATATCGAGCTGGATCCTCGATTTTCGTCTGCCGGCATCCTCGGCGGTTTGCTGGGCGGTCACGTAGCCTTCCTCCCGCCGTCCTTTACCAGAGCCCGGCAGCACCCGGAGCGGAGCTGCGAAGCTGTCAAAACCGGACTTCTCCTTTGCGTAACTCGTCGGTCGAGCGCTCTATGTGACCCGCTCACATTCCGGCGTCCGCTTCTCCTATTGTTGTCGGCGCTGGAGAGGTTTTTCGCGCTCCAGATCTAGATGACTTCTTCGGCACGAGCAGAGAGACTCAGAGAGCCGCCATCTCCCTCGGCGTCCAAACCACGCCCCCCAACCCCAGTTCAATTTCAACACAGTTGGGCCTCATCAGTGAGGTGCAGCTTGGGGCTCATGGCACAGCGAGAAATAGAGCCATATCTGGGGATGCTAGCCACAGTTAGGGAATCATTTTAAACAAGGAAGGTTTCTGGGTGGAATGGTAGTAAAAGCCCCCAGCACTGGCAAAGTCAGGACAGCACTCCAGATCATCATCTCTTTTTAACCCTTGCAGGACTCCAGACTCCCTAGCAAATATTTGCAATTCAGTCTTGATCCTCCTCCAATAAAAGTCTAGACTGAATTGCCAGGCTGATTCAGGGATCTGCGAACATTAATATATATATTTTAATGATAATATTGGTGATTGTGATTATTTTTTGATCATTGTTTTTATTATATATCACGTTAGTGGAGAGCCTGACATTAAATCAGGCGTTTCACATTTTGTGCTGCGCCCTGTTGAAGAAGAAAGACAGCAACTTTCAAATGTTTCTTGTTACTGTTCCTGTTCCTGTTCAAGCGATTTTGTTTCCCTGAGAGTTGGTGTGATGCATTTTGACTTCTGCCATATTGCTGATTTGTTAGAGGTTCTTGAAATGTTCACTGACATGCATATCCTTTGCTATCAAAGCTGTGCCTCCTGGGAGGGAGCAGCTCAGCTTCAGAGAGATACATGGTGCCATCACCACAGCAAAAGCGAAGCTTTCCCCTGGCTCTTTGACACACCTGCCAGAACCTTTTTTCCAGGTGGTGCTAAAATTAAATCAGGACTTTTTCTAATATTAGCTTTAATAGTTTGCTGAAAGAATTGAAAAATAGGTAGCAAGTGGCTTACTAAGGGTACCACAAGCCCCAATACATACAATGTAAACGGACCACTCTGCATAGTAGATGTTTGGTTGAAGAAAACCATAAATGGAGTGTGGTGGGCTTCTCGCACGCCTGGACCTTGGTGCCACTGCATCTCTTGCACTATTGATAGCTAAGCCCCTGAAAGAAGGGATTTCTCAATAGAATTTGCCTACTGTACTTTTGTGTTAAGCTCACATTCCACAAGGCCTATATGTGTTTCTGACATGTACAACATTATTGGGATGGGATTGTGCCCTTCACGGTAAACCATCATGTATTCTTGCCCAGAGTGCCCAACTGTATGCGAAGCCGGTGTTGGAGTTTTTATTTTTGCACCATCATTGCACCAATCTAGCGTGTGTGTGTGTGTGTGTGTATGTTTGGAGTGGTGCATAATGGGAAATGGACTATTGTCTATGCCCTGGGTGATTCACACAAAGTAGTAGTGTCAGCATACTTAGTTCTTGTGAATCAGAATTGTGAGCAGACCTTTTTTTCTGTGACAGAGAGAGGAGAGGTTTTTGACCTCTCTCATGTAAAATTCCACTAATATGTTAATTTCAGACGTTTGTGCTGACCTGCTGTGTGCAAAGCAAGGGCCTCAATACAGTAAGTGTGTAGACCATGTAGGGCAGTAGGACTCTGTTTGTGTCATGAGTATAAGTATTGGGCCCAGTAGAATCCACTTTGTATGGCCCTTGGTTTAGCATGGCACTGTGCAGGGTGATAGAACTTCCCCGCGCAGTGGAAGTGTATTGACTACATTCCTGTGGCTATGAGATTCAGACACTGAAGGAGGAAGGTTGAAGTCACCAGACACATGGCTGCCTTTAGAAATTCATTCAATGACTATGCGTTAGAAAAATACTGCTAATTATTTCTATTGAGCACTGCCATTCGTGGTTGGTGTGAGGGTGGGACACACACCATCACACTGTGGTCTTTAGCAATGTTCACACATGTAAATCCCTTCCTGTCAAAGGAAACCAAATACATCAAAATGACAAGCCCATAAAGGAAAAACGTCTGCAATTGTTGAGCCCCTTTGAGACATATTTTACCTCACCTTTAAAATTACGTTGCATTTTGTAGATTGACTTTTGTGCAGATTCTTTCGTTGGAATCATTAAAGATGAATAGGTGACAGTTTTCCAATAAAAGAGTGCCCGTGTCTGGATTATGTGGCGAATTCCTCTAATAAATGTCTGGATCTTGGAGGTGTGGTTGACATATATTCACGGAAGTGGTTCTTTGGAGCAGTTCATTACAGCAAATGGGATTTTGTGTTGTTTAGTACTGACACACAGATTGCCAACCTAGTGTTGTGTGCATCGGAGACTTGTAGGCAGGAAAGGCCACGTCTGTTCTCCCAGCGGCCCTGCGGGAGCGAACGAAATGGCAGGCAGAAGATGCGATTTTTTGTTTTTCCGTGTGGATGAGAGAAACGTATGGGAACATAAAACCCTCGGAGCATTCGATGCGCTCTTTGCCTCCTAATTGGGCTGAAGACGGAAAAGGCGCCATGTGACTGGAGGCCTCCCGAGCAGAAAGCAGGGGAGTCGGGTCTGGGAAAAAAGCGCTCACTTAATTATGATACTTAGTTGTTCTAAGCACTCTGCAGGACTGGAGGGGGCAGGCGATTAATTATGATCAATGTTTGATCGCGGGAGATTGCGGGAGAGAGAGTGGCCTCCCCTAATTGCCGTATTTTGTTCTTGCAGGTCACGATCCTCATCAGCCTGGCCCTGGCCTTCCTCGCCTGCATAGTGTTCCTCGTGGTTTACAAAGCCTTCACCTACGACCACAGCTGCCCAGATGGATTTGTTTACAAGGTAGGTGCAATAGTTACAAAGACCTGTGGATCAGTTACAAGCTTTGTGGCCTATTCCTTTAGGGACGTGGGCCCAATGGAAACTTCTATTGATGCCTTTGTTTGGCTGGACAGCAGAAGGCTCTGGTAGAAGAAAGGCTGCTTGAGGACAGGGAGAAAGAATAGTCAAGGCGCTTGACATGGTTTCAATTATTCGCTATGTGCCTATTTCTACCCAGGGCCGACTGGCTACCGGGCAGTTGTGTGTGCTGCCGAGCTGGGGGCTAATTTCTCTGTGGTGGGGGCTTATTTCGTTGATCGGGACCTGCGTGCGCATTGAAATAAAAAAAGCAAAACGAATTTCGTTTTTCACACGCATGTCCCTTTCAAGGTTTTATCTTACACGGCTACGACTTAACACGGTTACATTTTTATTAGCATTTCCCATGACAGGCCCTTGGTTTGCCACACTTCTGCGTTGCCAGTGTGATGCTGCTTCAACCCAAACCACGACGCACTTTATGCTCTTTTGAATATTATACCGCAATTTAAGATCTCAATTTTACGCCCCATCAAGAAGGTTTTTTTTTTTTTAAAAAGCCTGTTCAACCCGAGAATCTGTTTCTATGTTTTGAATTTATTTCCTTTGCACTTAAGTTGTGGAAAATACCCCTCATAGTTATAGTTTAGCTACAATGTTACTCCAAATTTCAGTTTTCATTAATATTTTGTGATTAACTGTTCGCATTAATATTTTTTTGTGACCTGCACTTTAACCAAATGGATTTTCATTTTTTATATCTGTTTTATATATATGACTGCGAAGGCTCTTAATTAAGCCAAAACTTGTTCACTTTAACCGGCTTGTTTTATGGTTTTAAAATAGAAAGGTTACCTCGATCGCATGATACAATTGTATTGAAAGTATAAATTATGATATATTCATGTTATGATTAAGGGACTATGGCCCAGATGCATGAAGCTAAAAACCGCTCGCAAAGGGGCAGATTCTCAGAATCTGCCCCTTTGCGAGCAGTATTTTTGCATTTGGGATGCATCATCCCAAATGCAAAAATCGCAAATTGAGAATTCGCTAAATTGCGATTACTTGTATTTAAGGAATTTCACATTGAGATTCCTTAAATGCAATGCATTAAAGTTTAAAAAATAGCGATTTCGCTAATAGGGCTCGCAAATTAGCATGAAGTGGTAATTCGCAAACAATTTGAAAAATGCACTAAAGTGCATTTTTCAAAGTTTCATGTTGCGCACAAACATGCCCTAAGGGCATGTTTGTGCGCAACATATGTGCACAGATCAATTTCAGGGGTGCAACAGGGTGTCCTTTGGACACCCCTGCACCCTTGAAATTGCATTCTCATTTTGCGATTCGCTAATTGCGATTCGCAAATTGAAAATTCTTCCCATTCATTCCTATGGGCCTCTAGGCTTATAGGAATGAATGGGGAGGTATTCCTTAATTGCGACTCGCAATTTGCGAATCACAATTAAGGAATTTTAAGAAATCGCTATTTTTAAAGTGATTTCTTCTTGCATACCATTTTGCTATTCCTTATTAGCGATTCCTTATTTTTCGTTAATAAGGAATCGCAAAATGGATGCTTGATGCATCTGGTGGTATGTATTTTACTTTGTGCTTTTATAGTAAGATCCTGACCGAATAAAGATTTTGACTGACTGTCTAACAGAAGTGCTCTGGAGTGTACTTTTCATTCCTATGGCATGCCAAATGGGCATAAATACATATTTGCTGTAATATCCAAATTCAGGATCTGTGGGTTTTTATGACCACAGAAATTAGTACAGTGAAACTCTCCTAAATTGTATGAGGTGTTGGGGAAGATATTCTTTTCGTTTTCCACAGGGATGCATCATTTTCCCTGTTGAAGAAACATACTTTTTGGTTCAAATGCACACTCCTGAAACACAGGTGTTAATCATTTAACTTGTGGACAATCCACCACAGTAAATTGCAGGAGCATACATTGGAAGCTATAATTTGCATACATATAATTTCACACTTCTAGGATCCGTATAAGTCTCATATTAGTCAGGAATCAACGTGAATGAGTTTGTTTGCCTTTTGTAGATTTCCCTCTTCAAGTGTTTGCGAATTGGGACTGGTATTGTTTTACAGATGACAAAATACAAAACCTATTGCACACCAGTTCAAGAGAGTATAAAAAAGATATCTCAATGGACATTAATAAGTTCAAGTAACCACATTGAAAGATAAGGAAAACGATGGGTGATACGATTCCTCTTTTATTGGAAGGATGACCAGCCGAGCCGACCCGTGTTTCGTCGCCAAGCAGCACCCGGAACCAGATTTGCGGGATTACTCTTCCTGCCGGCGTTTTCTTAGCTACTCGGGGCACATCCCTTGATTAACCGACCCAACAACCAACTTTTCGCGCTGATGTGCCCTGATACTTACCATTATCGACCAAGTGGATGCTTTTACTTTCTTGCGGCACTGCTTTTCATCAGTCGACTCTGAGCACTACCAACCCTCTTTCAAGCTCCATTTTCGCATGAACGTATAGGGACTTTGGACAACCTACCCATATCTTTTTGAAAATACTCAACCTGGTCTCGAGCGGGTCCGGGTCGGAATTATCACCCGCAAAGCGACCTGTGGTTCAATACCCTTCTGCTACAGCCCTGAGGAGTCGTGTAAGCATTGTTACTGCTTGGCGACGAAACACGTGTCGGCTGGTCATCCTTCCAATAAAAGAGGAATCGTATCACCCATCGTTTTCCTTATCTTTCAATGTGGTTACTTGAACTTATTAATGTCCATTGAGATATCTTTTTTATACTCTCTTGAACTGGTGTGCAATATGTTTTGTATTTTGTCATTTGTGTGGTGTGTACCCCGGCACACACTTTTGGAGGGGTTTAGGGCATTTGTCCTCTCACCTACTTGCACCTGGACCCACAGTATCACATCCACCACCGTGAGCAGTGCGCCTAGTTTTCCCTCACTCCAAAAAACCCGGTTCTCGTCAGGCATTGTTTTACAGATCACTTCCCCAAAGGGACGGAAAAAGAATGGGGAGAGGCAAGAGAAGGGTGACCAGAAAACTGCGTGATTATAACAAAGAGACCGCCAATGAGGGAAGTAGCAACTTTAGAACAAAATGTTTACTTGGAGAGAATGATAAATGCATAGAAAACCTCCTAACAGAAGTGGTGTGGTTAAAATGCAAATGGACAAAGTAGGGCAATATCACTGAGAAAGCCAGGACACAGCAGAAGTCTACATAGGGCTTGAGTTTCAGAAGTCTTGTAAGTGCTTTGTGGCCACTTCTCAAATTGAAATACATTTCCCACATATATTCTCTAAAGTGTCCCGGTTCCTACCATAGGTAAGTGTCTCTTAATCAACTGTGGAACATTCCTGGGCACGTGGCCAGGTCGAGCACCAAGATGGTGGCCTGACTGTGAAGCTACCGAGCTACCGCGCAGACGAGGCTGCCTAGAGACCCATAAGCGTGGCAAACTAACTCCCTGAGAGCAGTGCCGGTGGGCTGAAGCTCGCAGGCATGCGGGGAGAGCAGCGGGGTCGATGAGAGTCCCGCGTAACATCTGAAGCGTGTGCCTTGCGTTGGCGGCCTGACGCAGTCATCAGAGACCCCACGACGTACTGGGTTGTGGGCGAGACTGAGGGCTGGGCTGCTGTCGCCGAGAGCGGCCAAGGGAGTCAATCGAGCTCAGGGAGCCACGTAAATCCCATCATGGCTGCGAGGGACCCGCATTCCTTAGATCCTGTGCCGGGATGTGGCGGTGAGTTTAGCGTGTGGGTGTGGATCCCCCCTCCTTCCCAATAGATAGAATATACGCTTTCAGTGAGGAAGGCACAGCGCACGGATCACGGCTGTGATCAGCTGCCTGTATGTCCCTAATGGGGATGTTGGACACTTACGGAGGGCCCCCAGGGAGATGTACACTCATGTGACCCTCTTTCTGCAGGTGCCAAGACGGAGTGCAACACCTGGAGGCACTGCAATACAGTAGAAGAGGGGCCATGATTATGATTGGAGGGGCTGGTGCGGCGAAGTGACGAACGTGTTTGCAACCCACACCCAGAATCTTGAACGGTGGAGCGTTGGAGTTTGAGGCTGCCTCCCGTGCATCGAGCATCCCACTATTGTCTGGCTTGGAAATGTTGTACTTTGTTTTGCACTTGTGCCCGATTGTTCAACATGGGTCAGAGTGACCCTAAGCATCTTCAGCTCACTTTTGAAGCATCCAAGACCCTGTAACAATTTACGAATTGCGGAGATCACCGAGACCATTAACACAGGCCCCATGGAGGCGTATGTGTAACGGTTATTGTCGGACCTCTTTGGCAGAGACTGTTTTTCTAATACATTTACGGTGGAGTGGGCTCATCGGTCCCTGGCCCCTATGTCTGTCTCCAGCCCGCCCCCGTCTTATCATTGCGGTATTGTTTAATTACCATGATAGAGATGTTGCATTGAGAATGACCCGGGAGGTGGAAAATCTGCAGTATCAGGTAATGACTCTCTCGCTCTACCCAGACTTCATGCCAATGGTGCAGGAGGCCCGGCGTAAGTTCCAAGATATCAGAATGACATTACGGAACGAGAACATTCGCTATGCCATGTTGTACCCGGCGCACCTCCGTGTTCAGCTTAACGGCAAAACTATTATTTTTGACACACCTGCGGAGGCAGCTGACTTCTGGAAGCGCCAGAAATCGGACAGAGCGGTCTCCTCTGGAAAGTAGAGCTTTGTGAGCTGAGAGCATGGACTTACTATTGGGTGCGCATCATACCCTTAGAGGACCACTAGCCTCGACACAAACTCAGGAACATTTACAGAATTTAATGCTGGGATGCTCATCATATCGCTATTTTTAGGAGATGTAAATGATGTTATATTGTTACCATACTTGTGGTATGCTCGGGCGGTGCTGCCCCCCTTGGAGATCTCCTTCTACACATATTGGGTTTGGGATTGTTTTCTTCATTTCTCCCTTCTATTAAGTTAAAATGTGTTGGGATTCATCGGATATAGGTTCGGTGGATATCCGTTGTGGGTGGGTGGGGGGTTTGGGATTCCTGGTTGAAAATGTTTGTTTTGTTTTTTTGTTTACAGTCCTTGGAAAATAACAACAGTTGGCTATCGAAATGCGGCCATCATGTCAAATCAGGCTGCATAGAATCACGCCTACAGTAGTGATGGAAGGAAGGCAGCCCAGGGGACTCAAACTGTATTGTATAACATGGAATGTTAGAGGGCTATCAACCCACGTAAGGGATGGCAGGTACTTGCTTACCTAGCTAGGCACAAGATACAAGTGGCACTGTTGCAGGAGACTCATTACGCCCCAAAATTAGATAATGGATTTGCGGACACCTGGGGAAGTAATCGGTTTTTCGCTAGGTATACTACTTACTCTAGGGGGGGTCTGTATATTGATTCGTAAATCGCTTCCCTTTACGACACAGACTGTGATCAGAGACCCGGAGGGTCACTTTCTACTGGTGGTGGGATCCATAGGTACGCAGCACCTGCTTTTCATAAATGTTTACGCTCCTAATGTGGATGCCCGTGGCTTCTTCGCTAATATCTCAACTCACATTGCTGGGATACCAACGGACTCTATCATATTAGGAGGGGATTAAAATATCACACTACAACCCGAGTCAGACACCACGGGTACAGGACTCAACACTAAACTGCTCCACAAGGTAACTACAGACATTGCTACACACACATCTTCTGGCGGCACCGGCACCCATCTTCTCCGGAATGTTTCTTCTATTCAGCACCACAGGCCAGCTGGTCCCGTATAGAACGATGGTATGTTACCCCTGACTTGCTCCTCAACATACAGGAGGTGGATCATTTGCTGCACACTCTATCGGATCACTCACCGGTGTTGTTGTCGCTTGTCCTGCCCATTGTCATGTGCCCGTCTGCATCTTGGCACTTCCCAACTGATGCGTTGCTAGATACCTCTTTTAGGAGTGAAGTGCAGGATGCAATTGTAGAATACTTTCAGATAAACACATGCTCTGTGCCTCACTACGCTATGCTGTGGGAAGCTTTTAATGTATATATCAGGGGCATTTGTATCTGTTAGCAAGCAGGGGTGCTTCGCATGATACGCCGATAGCTTGATGCTGCTGAGCGGGAACTACGAGATCTGGATGCCCGGGCGTTGACGGAGGCTACTTCCTCTCCATTGCATCAATGTGCTAAACTGCTGGGAGAGTTCCAGGAACTGGCACAGTAGGAAACGGAGCAACTGTGGAAATACACCAGTGCCAGAGTGTATGGGGAGGGAGAAGAACCAAGACGTACTCTGACCTGTTTGTTCACTCCCAGGTGCCAAGCTACATATATCACGCAGCTCCAGGCTGCGGATGGCACTCATGTCACGGATTGCACCGCTATCCAATCAACCTTATTGTTCTATTATACTAGCCTCTACACAATTGATTCCCACAGAGCTCTGTGCTCAGCCTGATGCTGTTTCACTTCTACATCCACACTCTGGCAGATAAGGTAGAGAGCAGCTGCTCGTTCCTTTTATTCCTATGCAGATGACACCCAGATCATCTCCACTCTGTCATCTACTCAGAATTATGGCTCCTCTGATCTCAGTTTGCGCTTGATTTGCATTTCCTCTTGGATGAATAACAACTCACTCAAGCTCAATAGGGACAAAACTGAGATCATGATTTTGGCCAAGAACCATGCTCTTTGAGAACCACAATATTGGACTACTTCTCTAGGTGCTTGGCCCACACCATCATCAAAGGGCAAGTACTTGGGCGTTCTTATGGATCACATGTGATCTATGAAGTCTCAAGTGGCAAGGTGACAGCCACTTGTTTTGCAGTGCTCAAATGGCTTATCATCTCCAGACTAGATTATGGAAATGTGTTGTATCTGGGGACCGACAAAGCTACTATCCATCAGCTTCAGCTAGTGCAGAATGCTGCTGCTAGGCTTCTCTTTCGCTTCCCCAAATCTGCCTCAGTCTTGAATCTCCTTCACAAGCTGCACTGGTTTATGATTCCGAATCATATCAATTTCAACGCACTATGCCATATTTTCAAGATAAAAGCTGGTTCTGGACCTAACTATGTTCAGGATCAGGTACTCCCTTATCATCCTCTCACTCCCTGAGATCCTCACATCGGGCCTTGTTTACAGTTCCTAGGTTAGGTTTGTCTCGTATGAAGGGGCGCTCTTTTGCTTATTTCGGCCCAAAACAGTGGACCTCTTTTCCAGATTCTCTGAGAAACGACCCCTCTCTTTTTGCCTTTCGCAAGGGCCTGAAAACCTGGCTTTTCTGAATCTGCTTATTCAGCTCTCTGCATCTTGGAAACCCCTTGGGATAGCTGTGCACATTATAAGTTTCAATAACATAACATATACATTCTGTAGCTTATAATCTAATTATTTATTTACCTGCAGAAATTTTAAGCTGCACTTTGCCCATGACTACACCTACAAATCTTTAAAATGGAACAAAATAGGAAGGGAATCTGACATGATTTGCTTTGAAACAATCAGCCTGATTCATGTACGGGCCGTTTTGCGTGGCCCTAATAGCGAATCATAGCGACTCGCTATTGAGGACACGCAAAACGGTATTCATGTAGGAATTGCTAAATAAATAGCGATTCCTACATGTTCTCTATTTGCGAGTAGAAAATTGCTACTCGCAAAAAAAGGAATAACTCCCCATTCATTCCTATGGGCCAAAAGGCCCATAGGAATGAATGGGGAGTATCCCTTATTTGCGAGTAGCAATTTACTATTCGCAAATAAGATAGCGATTTTAAGGGTGCCAGGGGTGTCCAAAGGACACCCTGTAGCACCCCTAAAATGCACATTTGAACAGGTGTTGCGCACACACATGTCCAAAGGACATGTGTGTGTGCAACATGCAACTTAGAAAAATGCTTTTAAAAGCATTTTTCTAAGTTTTTGCTATTTACCGAGAGGTCTGACCTCTCGGTAAATAGCGGCCCAAATTTGCAAAATCGCAATTTTTGAAAGTGTCATGAATAGCATTTAAGGAATCTCTAATAGAGATTCCTTAAATGCTAATTCTCGCATATTAGCTAATTCTTCATTAGCGATTTTTGCATTTGGGATTGTGAATCCCAAATGCCAAAATTGCACTCGCAAAAGGCAAGATTCTGAGAATCTTGCCCTTTGCGAGTGCAATTTAGCTTCATGAATCAGGCTGAATGTACGGTACATTATAATTCCTTATTCTATTTCATTATTTGAATCCTTCCTTTTCCTTACACTTATATCAAAAGAACCATTATTACGTTTGAAGAACTTTGTTCCCTTCTCAGTGCTATGTTAGTGTCAGAAATTAGAGTACCAAAAAACTGTTAGTGCTCAGTTATTTCCTGTTTGGGTTTATGTGATGGGAGATAACAAGTAAGCTTATGTCTACCATATGTCATCAAATGTTCTTTAAATGACTAATGTAAGGAGTAGTTTGGTGTGCAATAACATGCACTCTGCTACATTTAAAGTATCAGATGGAACACAGAAACCTAACTTTCACCCATCTTGTTTTCTCACTAATACTTTGCGTGAACTCAATTTATTCATGTGCATGACACGTTTTGCCCGGGTATATTCAGAATAGATTTTGCACATACAGCACTTCCTTAGATGACTTCACTTCTTAAGACAGTCCCATGCAGTAGCTTTCATCCAGTTATTAAAATCATCGTTCAGCAACCTAGGAAGGTTGGGGCCAGCTGACTCTTAAATTGAGTGTGCTCCGACCACCTATATGTAATTATCCATGGGCTTTGCAGACGAACGGTTTCAATACTTTTTATTCACTGAAGTCCAGTGCCACACGATTCTTTGAATAGTTATGTTTTAAATATGCTTAATTCCCTACCAGTGTTGGCAAAGTAAGAGGGGTGAGTGAGGCGGAGAGTGATGTGAAGGTAGAATGAGAAACCGAGTGTGCATGTGAGAGAGTGACAGAAGGGGAAAGGGGAAGGCCAGGACAGTCCCTCATTTTGAGTGCTAAGCTGAAAAGCCACAGAAAAATACAAAAAAATAGTCCTCTGACATCAATAGCGGAAGGAGACATTCACCCAATCAAAAGCAGGCCTAGTTCTAAATTCCCCAGGAGTGGGCAAGAAACAAGACTAGGGAGGAAAGCTATTTAATCAGGAGGAGGGAATTTACATACACAAGAAAGTAATTTAATAATGGATCTGTGCAAATCAAAAAGCATGCACATAGTATATGTTGCAGCATAGCTTACAATGTTGCCTGTAGCGACACCGTACAAATTGACAAATCAGGAACAATCCTTTATAGAAAAGGCAAATTTGTCCCATTTTCTTCAGAGTAGAGGTGCATCTGGAATGGCATTTACATTGGCTTGTTACAGGAGTACATTTAAGGATATTTCCAAATTGGCAGACAAGAAACAATTTACGAACGGTGTATAAATAAAAAGAAAAAAGCCCAAAATGCGGCCATTAGTTAGGCATCACAATCAAGGAAACCTCCCAAACACATCACAACATTTAAAGAACCTGGGAATACTTTTTGACTCTGTGCATTCTTTTGTTACTTATATAAATGCAGTAGGGAAGCATATCAACCAGCAGGTCTTGGTCCGGTGGAAAACTGCCACGACTCCACACAACCACAAAAGACTTGTTGAAGGTATGTCTGCAGAGGCGGCTCCTCCATCATAGCGGAGGAGAGTCACCCCACTGAAATGCCCCCAGAGACGAAAAATAAAATGGTAATGAAGTTAATGCATTAGCATTTTATTTTTCATGCCGATTGGAGTGTCATGACGAGGTAGGCCCTGCTGAATGGCAGCAGGGAGGAGGGTGGGCTTTGCACTTGTTTAAAGTGCACATGTCTCTTTGGCCAGCCATCTTGCGACGGTCAGACACGCGCACTTTAGACCTCTCCAGGCCTGTAAGTACAGGCCTCAAGTGCACTGTAGAGCACTGAGGCAGGCCACTTCCTACAACCCGGGCACTGCTCTTATGCTGGTTAACAGCATGAGAGCACGTCAGGATTGGCTTGGGAGCCTGCCTCGGGGAGAGACGACAATTGAGGACATCGCACTTGTTGCAGGAAGGTAAGTGTTTTACTTAATATATTTTTTTTGTGCCACCTGCCCCACCACCCTTGGGACATGCCTGCCGCCAATGCATGTCTGGCCTATTGAAACATCAAGGACCCCAGACTCTTGGAAGAAACTAATAGCTAGAATGCAAAAGGTTCATAACCAGGCCACTAGAATGACCTTGGACCTCCAAAGACGCAGGTGTGTAAATCCTGCCATATAAACTGTTAAGTGACTCTCTGGACATGCAAGGATCGATTCCATGTTATTCACACATCCTACTGGAGGAGAGAGGAGAATACCTTCCCCACCATGCACCTTCCAGGAATATGTGATAGTTGAGAGCACCTATGAGCACCTACGACCCTTTAAACAACACATAGGGTGATCTCAGGGATTTATGATACCTGTTCTGCATAACTACTGAACCCTTGCCTTGGACTGGAGCCCCACCAGGGGCTGTATTATACATAGGGGCATATTTACAAGCCACTTGTGCCGCCAGAGCATCACTTTTTTGATGCTTCGGTTGCGCAGTGTGCTGGCCCATATTTGCAAGGCCACGCAAAGCCACCCTGCATGGCTTTCTATGGCCTTGTAAATATGGCCTCCTTTCACGCATTACTCTGTGCGAAAGGGATGTTCCATGGGTTTTGCTGTTGGTGTTCCCATGCAACACCCATGGATCCTGATGCATTCCAAGATTTACAAGGTTTTGTAAACTTGAGAATGGGTCAGATTGTAATGTTAGACTCTCCTAGTTTTTTCCCCTTACTATGTGTGCTGCATTCTGCAGCACACGCAGGAGGACAATGCCATCAATGAATTTTTTTATGCAGGAAGGTGTCCCTTCCTGCACAAAAACTATCATCCCTGCAATACAGGCACCCTTGCACTATGGTGCCTGTGTTGGCTCTAGGCAGCCTATTGTGCACCAGTGCACAGGAAAGCACAGTGATGCGTTGTATTGTTGTAAATATGACACATCCCTGCACTTTCCTAATGACGCAGCTGGGCGCAGCAAGATGGCTCGCAGCACCTCGTTGCGTCATTATCTTGTCAATATGCCCAATAGTGCCCTGGGTTGCAGTGGGCGTTCGTGTCTGCTTTTGTTGTCCCTGGGACACTTTGGTATTACAGTCGGGCCATAGAAGCTTGCACAGACCCTTCTGATCTACTGAAAGTGCTGACACACATGTAGCACCAGCACTATCTTCAGAGGGAGTTTCTTCCGTTGCATGAGGCTGTGACCCCAAACAAATGAGGGAATCACTTTGCCTCTGTGCCCGTGCTGTATTGCAGACGTAGAAGCAAGCATGCCTTGAGCAAGTGCACTGAAGGTGCGACACAAAAAAGATCACACTATCAGTGTGCCTCCCTATTGAAGCCCTCTAGAGAGGGGAAAGGGTGTCTCAAGGACCCTCCAGACATCCCCCTGCAGGCATGTGCATTGACTCCCTGCACCTGCCTGCAGGGGATCTCACTCCTCCCTTTAATCTGCAGGCAGCACAGTAAACACAGAGCGGCTTAGAAGCAACCTCTCCATATTCTACTGAATGCGGTGGCCTGGAGGCAGCCCGAGTTTGTGGCTGCCCTAGGGGCAGCACATTCATTATAGTAGGACGCAGTGTCCCTGTTTGCCCCTGGCACACCTGCTTAAAGGTGCAGCGTGACGCGAACAATGACAGCGCTTCCTATATGTAACATGGTCCCAAACAAACTTCAAGAGCAACCTAAAAATTGAGCTTTTTAAAGTTGGTTTAACTGATTTAATTGCAGATCTGTGGTTAATATAGAAGAATGGCATGCAGCTTCCCAGGTTTCCGAGCTGCACACTATTTCTGCACACTGAGTGACTGTAAGGAGTACCAGCTCAGTATAAAACTGCTAATAAATACCTACAAATATGCATTTTTGGGGGGTGCTGCCAACTTTTACATGGCAACACCACGGAATGCCCACTTTCCTGCAATTACAACAGTAACCAATTTGCAGTCGAGGGGAATTGACCACAGACGTATGCCTGATATAAGAGGTACAAGGTCCACTGACCTTGATAATGTCAGTCAGGATCATGAAATTTGTAGGCGCAAATCTTTTCTGGGGGATGTGTAAACTCCACCTGCTTGCGCAAATAACCGCGAGATCATCCAAATAGAATCAGAGGCCTCGCTTATTATAAACCATTTAAATCGTTTGCAAAAGCTTGTGCAATGGGAAACCAAAAGTTTAATGTTCCCATTTTCCATCAAATGTACCAGATTCATTGAAGCGCTAATAGTATACTTGACCGGTCTTAGCCGCAGGCAAAATATAATTCTTTTAGATAGCACTGCATTATGAACCTGTCTGCATCTCTCCTTCCTTTACTTAAGATTTCATTAGTGAACACTCATTAGCAGAAATGTGTTTCTCAGTAAGACAGCTGCTGCCAATCATCTTCCTGGGATTTCAAGTCATTAGCAGCACTGGCTTAGCAGGGCTCTCTTTTGTGCTTTGGGAAAAGAGAGATGACAAGTCATTCTTGATGGTTGTGGCTACCCTAAGAAAAGGTCTAAACCCCTGGCAGTTTCTTAATTTGCGAGAGCTGCTTTGCATAGTGGAGTGCATGCAGTAGGATTCTGCACAGAGAAATTAATGGAAATGCAATGTTATGTCTATAGAGCATCCAGGAGACCTTAATATGTTGAGTGTGTTATCTAAAGGGAATCTCTCCATCTATCTAGACAGCTGAGCAGTGCTGAGCAAGGTGTCAAAACCAAACATGGCATATGTTGTAGTTTTATCAAAATATAGCCCTGAACATGCATAGTATTCAAGTCCCACTCAAGGTAGGTGTGTTTGTGAAATGTGCCACAAACACATTTCACAGAAATGGCTAATACCCAGAATTACACTTTTGCATCGGTCTACCAAGAATCATTATCCTCTGTAGAAAATTTGACTTCCCCTGTGGGGGCTCAATATCCTTTGATGTGACCAAGTTGCGACCTGTTTGCTCTTTCCATCTGTTGGCAAAGAATGTTGCCTATCTCAACAATGTTGTTGAAATTCTGACTCAGTATTCCTTGGCAAACAATGGTTATCCAAAAATGTCCTTGTATTTAGGTCTCTCCTATAGACTGCTTTAGCTGTCTATCGGAGACCTCATGGTCCAATATACAGTAGATAAGAGTGGCCTTTTGTTAACCCTTTCAGTCATTGACTGCTGACTTTTTCACACTGGCTATGTGGGATGAACTGGATGGAGTGGGGTTTTCTATATCTTAATCGTCGGGTGTAATCATTAAATAACCGTAGCCATTGGTCGTGTGGACTTTTGTTCGTCGACAACCAGAAGTTAAAAGGAACAATCTTCTACATCAAAACCATAAAAATCATAAAATCGTGAAAGACTTAAGTACAGTCAATAAAGAGAATTGGTGTGAGATGGTTGTGGGTTTAGCAATACTTTTTTTGTTTAATTATTTATCCAATGTCTTAGTCTTTTAAGAATCAGCATCAGAAATGAATATTATCCAATGATCATTATTTCACTATAAGGAAGAAAACAATATTTGTAAGTATAGCAGATACAAATCTAATAATGCAGTAAGCATGTCCCATGAAGGAATTTTCATAATCTAAATAAATTAGTTTCGATTTGGTTTAAAATAAGATGTTTGTTCAGTAATCCAATAAAGAGCTTTGATGAGAGAATGAATGCATAAGCATAAAGCCTTTGCACTTCAAATAGAAGTATAAAGTTGGAAAATATTCTCAGCTATAAATCAGTAAACATCTAATAAAATCTGGAATGGTCTGAGATGGTTGTGGGTTTAGCAATAGTTTTTTTGTTTAATTATTTATCCAATGTCTTAGTCTTTTAAGAATCAGCATCAGAAATGAATATTATCCAATAATCATTATTTCACTATAAGGAAGAAAACAATATTTGTAAGTTTAGCAGATACAAATCTAATAATGCATCAAGCATGTCCCAT
Source organism: Lissotriton helveticus (assembly GCF_964261635.1). Lineage (NCBI taxonomy): Eukaryota > Metazoa > Chordata > Amphibia > Caudata > Salamandridae > Lissotriton > Lissotriton helveticus. Next base: position 696,556,367 of record NC_136068.1, read on the forward strand.
GAAGGAATTTTCATAATCTAAATTAAATTAGTTTGGATTTGGTTTAAAATAAGATGTTAATTCAGTAATCCAATAAAGAGCTTTGATGAGAGAATGAATGCATAAGCATAAAGCCTTTGCGCTTCAAATAGAAGTATAAAGTTGGAAAATATTCTCAGCTATAAATCAGTAAACATCTAATAAAATCTGTAATAGGCTCAAAAGCATTCTCCCAGTGAACAGAGATATGGTCTCAAGCAACCCAGAGATGGTTCCTCAGAGAATGCGAGTGACAGTTGCCTTCGGCTACTCAGGAACACGCACTAATATAAACACACACAATTGTAGATGGAAACTTGTGGCGCTCTAAATGACTAAATCTGTGTTGGGGGGAGAACATCGGTAAAGCCAATAGGTGGACACAATGTAGCAAACACAAGACCTATTAGCTTTGCCAATGCTTGTTAATAATGCATTTCTAATTACATTCCAGACTTCCTATCAGTGACAAGCCATTAGCTTGGAAGTTGCCCTGCATCATAATTATATCTGCAGTGAGTGTCGTGGATTGGCTATTTTAAAATGCAGCATCCAAAAACACCATTGGGTGTAGTAGTAAACAGCTTGCTGGCCTAGAAAACACACAAGATCCATTACAGGGAGGGAAAAGAAAGGTTACATCCCAGTATTTCATGGAGATATAGAAGATGAGGTTAATTTGGGTAATCACTGAGGTTTGCATAGTGGACGTGGGTACACATGGAAACCTATGAATGTCACAGAAGTCCTTGTGATTTTGTGAATCAGCAAATACTGGTAAAAATGTGCATATCTTTATTGGATTGAAGCATATATACTGAATCAGCCTAGTAGCGAACACATCCCCTATTGATTTATTAATAAGAAGCTGTGACTACCAAAAGAAGGTATTGATTGTAATAGTCACAAATATAATCAAATGTTCAAAGTAACATGGCCGAAGGGAAGTACAATTGATCATAACAGATCAAATAATATTCTTTTGTTTGTTACAATAAATTTCTAATTTAGGAGACTTGCAGTACTTATGTTTTTTACCCAAAACATGTTTTGCCCTGTACCCAGCATGCGGGCCTGGGCTTTTTCAAGGCTGTCACAAGCAGCCACGGCCCGTGGAGGGAGTTTCGGTGAGGCGGAGAGGCGGGGCAAGGGAGGGTTAGGGTGGGGGGTGCTAAAAACCGGAATATGGATAATTGAAGGTAAGTAAACAATTTAATAAATAAAACAAATTTCGTAGCGCACCCTGCATCACATTTTGCGATACAGGGCGCGCTACAAAATTCGTTTTATTTATTAATTTGTTTACTTACCTTCAATTAACCATACTCCGGTTTTTAGCATCCCCCACCCTGCCCCTCCCCCGCCCCGCCTCTCCGCCCCACCGAAACTCCCTCCACGGGCCGTGGCTGGTCACGAGTAAGGCAGAAACAAACATATGGCTGCAAGTGCTGATGATTGTTATTTCCTGTACAATATTGAGCTAAGCTGTGACTATACACTTGGTGGACCACAGCACATGTGACAAATTTCAAAACAGGGTAATGTGAAGCACATGTGAGTTGTTAGAGAAATAGATTAACAGCAGAAACAAACTGTGTGTAAAAATCACAGCCATAACTGCAGTTAACAGTGTGCAATGCCCTGTAGTCTTTCATATATTATAGGATAGGATATTGTTTTGTAGATTGCTTGAATGCAGACGCGTCTTGGCGATAAGAAGTGAGATAGGAGGATCGTAGCGGCTATAATTGATTTTTAAAGAGATGGAAACAGCCATGTTTTAGTGCCTTCCTGAAGAGAAGCCTAATAGACATTAATCTCATGGAGATAGGCAGCTGATTTCACAGTTTGGCTGCACAGTGTGACAGACTCCTGCCTCCCCATCCGGCTTTATGAATTTTAGAAATACAAATGAAACCTAGGTCAGTGGATCTAAGGATTCTGGTGGGGATATACCAGGAGAAGAGATTCTGAAAATCGGCAGCCCCTCAGCCAAATAGTGCCTTATAGACCAAGCATAGGGCTTTCAACTCAGTCCTTTGCTGGATCGGAAGCCAATGCAATAACCTAATAGCAGCAGAAGTGAAATGCCCTCTAGGGTGGTTTAACAAAAACCGAGCAGCAGCGTTTTCTATTGGTTGTAGTTTTTACCTCTGGGCTTTATCGATGCCTATAAAAAGCGCATTGCAATAATCTAGCCACGAGAGGATGAGGTCAACTACTACTGATTTCTTCAGATCTTGGGGGATAAAAGGAAATATCTTCCTAAGAAGCTTCAATACAAAGAAGCAGGAAGAGGTTATACTATTAATCTGGCCCGCAAAGTTAAGCTGGTCATCAAAAACAACCCCAAGATTCTTAAGTTTCTTAGATGGAACAGGACATTCACCTGCCTCTGTCGGCTATCATGTTGAGTTCCATAAGGATGGCCCATTGCCAAACTCCATCACCTTGGTCTTATCAGTATTGATCTTGAGATAGTTACGACTCATCCATCTCATGAGATGAGTCAGACAGGCATGGAAATTGACAGCAGTGGCCTCAGACTGCTTGAATACATAGATGACAATCTGTGAATCGTCTGCATAAGAAACCAGCAAAAAAACATACTCTTTCTTGTAGCAAGTGGAGCGACGTATACCTTGAAAAGTGTGGGTGACAGTGCTGAACCCTGCATCACTCCACATGGTATGCAGAATGATTCAGATTGCTAATTTTCCCAATGTATACTCTGCTGCCTGGAAGCCAGAAATGAAGAAAGAAGGAACGATTCAGAAAAGGGGGTGGTGATGAACAGAGTGCCTGAATTAAGCAGACCACTCTTACCCAGTCCAAAGATCAGGGCTTGATCCATCACCGTTTTTTAGCTCACTGCACCATCCCAGCTCAGAACTTGGCTATATGCAAATTAGTCTGTTCCTGTCCCAGTGCATGATGGGAACAGGGCAAACCAAACTACCAAGCCAATTCTTATACTGGGAAGGAAACAAGCTACCGGGGACCGGTTCCTGGCATTTCAGCCTCGTCGGCCCGGCTTGCTTGAATCCTGATGGTGCAATGAGCAAGGGACTCACATCTGAGTATACCCTTCCACGCTTATGGTGGACAAAATGATTCAGAAAAGGGGGTGGTGATGAACAGAGTGCCTGAATTAAGCAGACCACTCTTACCCAGTCCAAAGATCAGGGCTTGATCCATCACCGTTTTTTAGCTCACTGCACCATCCCAGCTCAGAACTTGGCTATATGCAAATTAGTCTGTTCCTGTCCCAGTGCATGATGGGAACAGGGCAAACCAAACTACCAAGCCAATTCTTATACTGGGAAGGAAACAAGCTACCGGGGACCGGTTTCTGGCATTTCCGCCTCGTCGGCCCGGCTTGCTTGAATCCTGATGGTGCAATGAGCAAGGGACTCACATCTGAGTATACCCTTCCACGCTTATGGTGGACAAAATGATTCAGAAAAGGGGGTGGTGATGAACAGAGTGCCTGAATTAAGCAGACCACTCTTACCCAGTCCAAAGATCAGGGCTTGATCCATCACCGTTTTTTAGCTCACTGCACCATCCCAGCTCAGAACTTGGCTATATGCAAATTAGTCTGTTCCTGTCCCAGTGCATGATGGGAACAGGGCAAACCAAACTACCAAGCCAATTCTTTTACTGGGAAGGAAACAAGCTACCGGGGACCGGTTTCTGGCATTTCAGCCTCGTCGGCCCGGCTTGCTTGAATCCTGATGGTGCAATGAGCAAGGGACTCACATCTGAGTATACCCTTCCACGCTTATGGTGGACAAAATGATTCAGAAAAGGGGGTGGTGATGAACAGAGTGCCTGAATTAAGCAGACCACTCTTACCCAGTCCAAAGATCAGGGCTTGATCCATCACCGTTTTTTAGCTCACTGCACCATCCCAGCTCAGAACTTGGCTATATGCAAATTAGTCTGTTCCTGTCCCAGTGCATGATGGGAACAGGGCAAACCAAACTACCAAGCCAATTCTTATACTGGGAAGGAAACAAGCTACCGGGGACCGGTTTCTGGCATTTCAGCCTCGTCGGCCCAGCTTGCTTGAATCCTGATGGTGCAATGAGCAAGGGACTCACATCTGAGTATACCCTTCCACGCTTATGGTTGACAAAATGATTCAGAAAAGGGGGTGGTGATGAACAGAGTGCCTGAATTAAGCAGACCACTCTTACCCAGTCCACAGATCAGGGCTTGATCCATCACCGTTTTTTAGCTCACTGCACCATCCCAGCTCAGAACTTGGCTATATGCAAATTAGTCTGTTCCTGTCCCAGTGCATGATGGGAACAGGGCAAACCAAACTACCAAGCCAATTCTTATACTGGGAAGGAAACAAGCTACCGGGGACCGGTTTCTGGCATTTCAGCCTCGTCGGTAACGAGGTGATGGATCAAGCCCTGATCTTTGGACTGGGTAAGAGTGGTCTGCTTAATTCAGACACTCTGTTCATCACCACCCCCTTTTCTGAATCGTTTTTGGCCACTATAGGTGTGGCAGGGTATACTCAGACATGAGTCCCTTGCTCACTGCTCCATCAGGATTCAAGCAAGCCGGGCCGACGAGGCTGAAATGCCAGAAACTGGTCCCCGGTAGCTTGTATCCTTTCTGGTGAAGAATTGGCTTGGTAGTTTGGTCTGCCCTGTTCCCATGATGCACTGGGCCAGGGACAGACTAATTTGCATATAGCCAGGTTCTGAGCTGGGATGGGGCAGTGAGCTAAATAACGGTGATGGATCAAGCCCTGATCTTTGGACTGGGTAAGAGTGGTCTGCTTAATTCAGACACTCTGTTCATCACCACCCCCTTTTCTGAATCGAAGAAAGAAGGAACAGCGCCAATTCTCCAAGCCCCACCGCTCTTAGCCGTCTAACTAACACTGTGTGAGTCACGGTGTCAAATGCTGCCAAGAGAACTAGGAGAATGAGGATGGCTCTGCCCCCTTCATCCACCTGTCTGCGAATTTCCTCCGTTGCCATGATCAGGGCATTCTTGGTCGAGTGACATGACCAGAAGCCATGCTGACTAGACTCAAACCGATTGTTAGTATCTAGATATTGCATAAGCTCCTGATTTACCGCCCTTTCGAGGATTTTAGCTGTAATTGGTAGACAGGAGATGGGTAGATAACACTTCACTTTCGTAGGATCTAGAGTAGGTTTTTTAAAAATTGGCCTTATGCAGGCTGTTTTCCAAACCGACGGGTATGTCCCCGACTCAAGCACTTGGTTTAAGAGAGAGGTTAGATATGAACTGATCATCCCGGAAGCCAGATGCAGGAGCTTTGGTGGACATGGGTCTTTCGGGGATCCAGATGTAGTAGAAAGTAAAATTGTATTCACCTCAATTGAGGTGAGGGTGCTAAAACTAGTTAATTGGCACTGAGGTGCTATTTCCTCCAGTATTAAGTCAGGGTCATTTCCCACAGACTTCATGCTATTGTGGAGATCATCATAGATTAGTTGCACCTTGGCTTGAAATACATTTGACATTTTATTGCAAATGGCTTGGTCTGGTTTATATAAACAGGCCTGTTGGGGTTGAGATAGCACTCAGAGGGTCTTAAAAAGCTCCTTAGAGGAAACTTAGCTGCCTCAATTCTTGCGGTATAGTATGTATTTTTCGCTTTTATAATAGCCTCTTTATAGGATTGGCGTACTATGTTGTATTCAGCCTTATGTTCTGTGCTATAGTTGGCCCTCCAAATGTGCTCAACTCTTCTACACATAGCTTTTAAGCTCTGGTCCATACCAAGGCGACATCACCCGGGATCTTTTTCCTTTAATAATTCTTTCGGGTACCACCTGGTTAACCGCTGTAGCAATCCAGTTATTAAACTGGATAGCCGCGTCATTGTTATCCATGACCCGCACGGGAGGGTAGATGTTTAAAGCCTGCTCAAGTTCTGAAGCTTGGACTTTATTCCATGATCTAGTTTTTAAACTAGCCACTTAATTTGCAATGGAAACATTTGTTTTGATGATGTTGATATTAAAATATACCCATCGTATACAAGAAAAGATGGTGGAGGCCATTTGCTACTGTAACAGTCATCACCAAAAAAGAGGAAGGTATTTATATAACACTTATCCTCATACTGTAGAACATGATTCTGATAAATAACGGCTCTTAGCAAGGAGGATTGCTTAGAACACCACTGTGGACCTCGTGATGAATACATTGTGCTGATGCTTGGAATAAAATGTACACGCCACAACCCAAACAAATGTTATTGCCTACCATACGAAATGATTGACAGCAGAATCTCAAATTCTCCAATTTTTGGGGGAAGACAACATTGACGCCGCCTGTACTAAGGACTTAGCCCACAGTTACATCTGGTTGCCAGGACTAGACAACAATGTAAAACATAGATCTAATTTTAATGTGTTTTTTTCTCCCACAAATTTCCAAAGAAAGTGCGTGCAGCACAGTCAATATGCATGGCCCACTCTTTTCTATAGTAATATAAACATAGATTTTGAGACTACTCCATGGTTACATCTTCTTAGTAGATTTTCCTGCAAGAAACTGTAGAATTCCAATCCTGCATTCACATTTACTGGATGTAAACAATTTTTCCAAGGATCACCTGTCCCTCAAAGGGAGGAGGTTACTTTAAAGAACTGTTTTTAAATCTATGGAATGACATCAAATGGAGCACCCTGTGTCTCCCTAGATCACAGTCTGCTCCCAACGAAACCCACCATCATAATTCATAATTTGGATTTAGCCTTATGGTGAGCACTTTCACTCTGAAAACAATTACCACCCCATGTAGAGAATAGATAACTGATCAGGGATATCCACCACAATTCTGGTTACAAACAATTGAAAAATTGCATACTGAATCACAAATAGGAGAGGAAAACCCCTTTCATGCCCTCTCCTATTTGTGATTGGATTTAATATAATTCACTGTGTGCGACAGAAAATACTGCTGTGGTACTTTGTGCCACATTCTTTTACCGTCCCAAAGCCTGTGATGTTTTTTCAATAGCATACTGTATGCACAGATCCCATCATTCTTTGGCTATTTATTTTGTTTGTAAAGTATCTATGTGTTGCCTTGTGGCCTCTTTCCTTCACTGAGTTGGGCTCTCAAATTCCTCCAGTCAGATGGCTGGTGGCTCCCAGGCTGAAGGCAAGGCTAAGAGATTTAGTAGGAAGGCTTTTTTAATGAAAGTACATGATGGCAGAGGCCATTTGCTACTGTAACAGTCATCACCAACAAAGAGGAAGGTATTTATATAACACTTATCTTCATACTGTAGAACATGATTCTGATAAATAACAGCTCTTAGCAAGGAGGATTGCTTAGAACACCACTGTGGACCTCATGATGAATACATTGTGCTGATGCTTGGAATAAAATTTACACGCCACAACCCAAATAAATGTTGTTGCCTACCAAACGAAATGATTGACAGCAGAATCTCAAATTCTCTAATTTTTGGGGGAAGACAACACTGACGCCACCTGTACTAAGGACTTAGCCCACAGTTACATCTGGTTGCCAGGTCTAGACAACAATGTAAAACATAGATCTAATTTTAATGTGATTTTGTTCTCCCACAAAATTCCAAAGAAAGTGCGTGCAGCACAGTCAATATGCATGGCCCACTCTTTTCTATAGTAATATAAACATAGATATTGAGACTACTCCATGGTTATATCTTCTTAGTAGATTTTCCTGCAAGAAACTGTAGAATTCCAATCCTGCATTCACATTTACTGGATGTAAACAATTTTTCCAAGGATCACCTGCCCCTCAAAGGGAGGGGGTTACTTTAAAGAATTGTTTTTAAATCTATGGAATGACATCAAATGGAGCACCCTGTGACTCCCTAGATCACAGTCTGCTCCCAACCAAACCCACCACCATAATTCATAATTTGGATTTAGCCTTATGGTGAGCACTTTCACTCTGAAAACAATTACCACCCCATGTAGAGAATAGATAACTGATCAGGGATATCCACCACAATTCTGGTTACAAACAATTGAAAAAATGCATACTGAATCACAAATAGGAGAGGAAAACCCCTTTCATGCCCTCTCCTATTTGTGATTGGATTTAGTAGAATTCACTGTGTGCGACAGAAAATACTGCTGTGGTACTTTGTGCCACATTCTTTTACCGTCCCGAAGCCTGTGATTTTTTTTCAATAGCATACTGTATGCACAGATCCCATCATTCTTTGGCTATTTAGTTTGTTTGGCAAGTATCTATGTGTTGCCTTGTGGCCTCTTTCCTTCACTGAGTTGGGCTCTCAAATTCCTCCACTCAGATGGCTGGTGGCTCCCAGGCTGAAGGCAAGGCTAAGAGATTTAGTAAGAAGGCTTTTTTAATGAAAGTACATGATCTTTCAGGCAAGGGGTAAAATATCATATGCTCATGGGCAGTCTCCTAAAAGGCCTTGAAGTGGCTCATTTTCAAGCGCTTCTTGGTGGGTGTTCCGGAAATGCCCTTAACGTAGAGCTCCAGCCATTTCAGGGATGGAATCTGACCACATTACTAATTTTCCTATATGTTTGGAATTCTTAAGTTTGGGGTAGTAAGTAGACCTAGTGGTATTGGGTCTCGCTTTGTGGCAGGGTAGGGCTAGCTTTTGCAAGTACACAAGGTCCGATGCCTCATTAGCTTTGCAAATGGTACAGAGGAGGGAGTTGTATTTCAACACATCAAAGTTAATAATATCAACCTACAGTCATATTTTCATCCATTACATCATCTACCTCTACATCGCTAGAAGTATAACATTACTATTTTTAACTACACCTGTATGCGCCTTGGGGGTAAGTATAAGGGGAGCTAAACAGAAGTGATACACTAACCTTGCAATGTAGTGGTAGGTCAGCGTAGTTAATGTAATATATTTGGCACACAGTATATTGCATGCAATATAGTGACCCGCACCACACACTTTTCTTCACCAGGCATGTCTGTGTTTTTCCCCGGCCCTACTAATTAGTGCACGAAGGAAGAGCAGAAGAGTGAGCCTTATCATTAAAAAGAACCAATATCAGTTATATCTTAGTAACCTGACTCTGACACTTACACTCCTACCTGTATAGTAAGACTTAGCATTAGGAGTAGTGGTGTCAGAGGACTGTCGCTGGGAATATTGATTCCTAAATATTAATGAGACGGAATATTGTTACAACAATATCAAACAACAAGATATCTAAAGGTAAGTGAATAGAGGGAGTTAAGGATTTGCTATTTTTAACTACACATCTATGTACCTTGATGGTGTAAATATCACCAAGGTTTATATATGAATAGTTAGGTTTAGAAAATGGATAGAAACTTACTTTACGGTATAGTTCTTATTGGCATAAATCTAGATAATAGCAAAATAATCATTACACCATGCTAGTTTGCCAATCTGCATCAATACAACATATTCACAGGTCTGGATCACACCATGACAAAGTGGATCAGATCTGATCTTACCTGTCTGCTTATTCTTACCTAACGTGTAAAACAGTGTGTAGTGCCGACTATGAACTATGTAAGGTGGTACCCTTGAGTATCTCTAGGAAGCTGCAGCCCTCATCTTTAGAAATTGACTACATTAGGGTTGGGAGCAAACAAACATTCCAGTCCACTCTTGCAATGAGATATCACCAACAATGTGGGGATGTTTGGATCAGGCATGAAGCAGTACACCTGTCCCTCAATGGCCACACTAGATTTAGAGTTTTCAGAAGCTCCTATCAAATCTTAATCGAATGTTTGCTAATAAGTTGCATGCTTGCTGCATGTTACTGTTTCAGGGCCTGTCAAAGGAAGGAGGAACACTGTAAAGGTAGAAAAGAGCATTTATATGATTTTTGTGAATTTGTATACTTATTGCTAACAGATTCTCACCCTTTCCCTTCACAGCATAAGCGTTGTATCCCAGCTTCTTTGGATGCCTATTACTCAGCACAGGATTCCAACTCCCGGGGAAGATTCTACACCGTTATCAGCCACTACAGCATGGCCAAGCAAACCAGCACTCGGTCTGTATCTCCGTGGCTGCCTGGTGGAGCTCCAAACCACGAGGTGAAGGGCAAGACTGAAGGCCACTGAGTATCTCCATCTTATCCTAAACCCCTCCCCCACCAAGAGGGATGGCCTGCTCTGAAAGCGTTGGCCCTCGTTCCGAGAAGCTGCTGTGCCGACAGCTGCGACGGAAAACTGCGGGAGCCATTTTTCAAATCTATATTTCTTTCCGTGCATTGTTCTTCTTGTTGATTTGTAACCGAGTCCAGCTCTTGTACAAAGGCATGTTTGATGTTGAGTGTGAGATTGCATTGTAAAGAACAAACCGGCACAAACAAAAGCGTATTTTAAAGACTCAATGGCTTGACAGCCTCATTCAAGCAGCAGAGTCCAGGTCACATTCAAAATTCATGTTCCACATCTTGTAAGCTGTCTTTGGGGACACGGCCAGACTAGATAAAAGGAAGAGAAGAGTTGTTCAGCGTACGTTTGATTGCACGCAAGACTGCACACCAGCCGCTCACAACTCAACCAGCCATTCGGCACTTTGTAGGACTGAAAATTGCTTTTCAAATTGTGCTCTCTCTCTTTGACATATATGTGGTTGAGTGTCATTGATGACATCTCCTTCTGGGAATCTCTGTTCTCCCTATTAGGTGGTTATTCCACAAACAACATTGGTTCATGACTGCTCTTATTAGGGCATTTTCTAAGGAGGTAGACAACCGACAAGGGAGCTAAGGTTTTTGAATCTACTTGTGATGCTGTCTACAGATGTCGCATGTTCACAGTTCTTGCCCCTACCCTCTGGAACAAATTGCCATTTTATGTCAGAAACCTGTCCTGATTAGAATAAATTTAGGAAAGCACTAAAAACAGTTCTGTTTTAGATTCAGTTTTAAGCTTTACTGACTTTCCGCCGAGATACATTTGATAATGTGCACATTATCAAATTAATTAATGAATTCATTCATTCATACTTCCTGTTACACAGAGCCTCACACAGAGGAGGTTTGACTTTGATAATTTCACCTGCAGTAAGGATCCAATGATTCTCCATCAGCGATAGTCTTTCGTTTCCCCCTTGTCTTTGAAAGGTTCACCCTTATCTCTTTCTTTCATACCCTCGATCCTGTCTGCAGTGTGATCAGCAGGCTATCCATTGATTCTCCATTAGAGCCAATCAGGGATAATCTTACTCTTTTCCCTTGCCTTTGAAAGGATCCTTCTTATTTCACTGTCGATTCCGCCTGCAGGGTGAGCACCACGTTTTCCAGGGAGTGGGAGGCTGTGTTGAAACTCTGAGCCATGGTTTGCCCCAGCATCTCTTTCCAGTAGAGAAAACACCAGAACGGGGCAGAAAATTTAGCAATTTGCAGTGCAACAAAAATATGATCGAGGAGAGAGAAGATAAAAAAACAGTCACCAAAGTAAATGATAATGTCCATAGTTCAAGGGACCATTAGTGATGCGTACACATTAATTTATGTGAAATATGTGATAATGCATTTTGTCAGCCTTTTGGTTAAAGTCCTGACAATGGAATCGGCTTTGGTTTGTGGAGCGTGCATTTTTAATCATCTTTCAGTGGCTAGGTTTGTGTTTTTTATTTTATATTTTCAACTTTTAAAAAATCTGGATACGGGACAATGTGGTTTGTTTAGTTTTAGTGACTACTGAAAACTCTATCGAAGAATCGACTTTAAGGGTATAATATAGGATTTATTGCTTTTCAGTAATGTTGGAGCAAAGTTTTCTTTCCCTCCCCCACGCACACATGCACTGAGGCGAACTGTGAGATAGTGTTATAACTTATAAATAAAAAAATGTCGAGCATACGAATGGACCAGATGCACATTCTTGTGTTCGAATACTGTGCAGATGGTTATGTTCTCTGTCATGTAGCTATAGGAGAGAAGAAACGATTTACTCTAAATTCATAGGATATGGAATCAAATTTAGATTTTTTAAATGATTGGGGTCATTGATTGGAATGAAATGCAAGCTGCTCAATTTCACACTAACTATATGCATGGAAACATATTAGATATGGTGATTAATATTCATAATAAATTTAAAATATTTTCGAAATATTGTGGTTTAAAGCTGCTGCTAGAATAATTTTGTATAGCAGACACATGTTGAGATTGTATAGATTTTGACTAGAACCACCAGCTACTTATTGAATCATAGAACGCACTTATTGGGAAGGACCTGCGAGGCTGCCTAAACGTACCGATCAAAAGCTTCGGACCGTGCAGTGGACGAAATATTAGTTCTCGACTTACTGGTTATGTTACATGATCATATTTGATATGTATTCAGTGTTATTTGCCCAGTGTTTAAAGGCCGGAGGTTTTTATTTGTGGCATTTTCAGGAGCTGCACAGTCACAACAAAATCATTCATTTTGAAAAGAACAGTTATTTAATTCAGTGAATACATTTGGCATGAATACATGTGTCTGGTCTTAGAAAGCCACAATATAGAGACATAAGTTTGTATTGTCTTATGGTGGGCTAAGCAAGAAGAGAGATCAATACTCATACACAGAGATAGAGTTTTGAGATCAAAGTCAAAGGACAGATTTCTGTGGTTTTTAGCAGGCTTCATCTTTAAAGGTTAAAAGAGATCTTACGGTCAGAGGAGGGAGCTGCCATTTTGAGGGATGTTAAGTTTTAAAATGGAGGCTGTCCTCATGGTTTGACAGGCCTTTTGTTTTCAATTGCGCATCTGACTAATCATCAGTTTTCGACCTTGGTTAATCGGGGGAAGGCAGGTCAAGGAATCTCAAGTTGTGAGTCAAATCCCATGTTACCAGGTGGAGGGAGGCTGTGTGTTCCAAATCAGAGACCGCTATTTCACATACTGAAAGGGGGCACGTTTAGTGTCCTGTGGTGGATAAAGTCCCATGGCCTGTATTCTGAGTTAGCAAGTATTCGATGTGTGTTGAAGCAATAGCTAAATTAGGAAGTGAAGAGTCAAAATGTTCACATCTAGATCCTTAAAGTTTAGGTACGTTTTTAGGCTCATAGTACAGTAGTAATAATACTAAAGAGTGCCTTGTCCGAGGAGATACGTTTTACTTCTAGTTTTGGAAAATAGTACACTTTTCAGTGCTTGAATAGCATCTTATTTTCTATGTTACACGCCAATTTGACAAGGTATGACTAGAGACACAACTTCTCTATAGAGCTATGTGCAGTTAAAAAAATCCAGGGGGCATATTATCAAGACAGGCGATAAAATTATCGCCGTTTTAGCGGCAGAAAACTGCCGCTAAAACGCCGATAATGGGCTTGATAATATGCTCTATGGAATTCCAATTGAAGCCCATGTTAGATGTCCTTCACATTTAACATGGGCTTCAATTGGAATTCCATAAAGCATATTATCAAGCCCATTATCGCCGTTTTAGCGGCAATTTTATCGCCTGTCTTGATAAAATGCCCCCAGGTCCTCTAGTTCAATCCGTACCTCCTATAACTAGAGTCTACATTTCACTATGTCAGTTTCTTTGTGTTAGAGCAGAGTTTTCAAACTTTTCCACTGATATGACCCCATTTCCAATTATTAACCCTACTTTAGCATGCCAGGAGACACCCCATCAACCTCAGTTTTAAACCCTAAATTGTTTCTTTCTTGTAACTGACTGATCCAATTGATCTCATTAGGAAACTCCACCGCATTCTTCTGCCAAATCCATCAAGAACTTGACACCTAGGTCCCAAAAACCATGTTTTTGGAAATTTTGATAAAGCTCTAGTATTGAGGGAACTCCTTACTGTACAGTAGGAGTGCCTTGGCTAATATCTCACAATCAACAGAGGTCTCCAAGTAAAATGTCAGCAAGGCACAGCATCTTCAGTTTGAATCTGCTGTTTTTCAATTCACTGTCGAACAGAGATTAGCGAGAGTAGAGTTAGTCTACCCTTTTTCAGTTGTCTGGTTGCATTTCTGGGGGTGAAAAGCCCATGTCCAACAGGATCCCCAACAGGATCCCCAACTGGACTCCTTGCCATTGAAGTCACACGATGCCATAAAAGCCAACAGGAGCCCGGGAATTATCAGGAGTAGCTCAAATCATAGTGCCAAATACTGTTGTCCTTTGATTTACTGTTTCATGTCTCGCCTGTAAATTCATGATCACTGGAAATGTATAAACGAGTTGAGAACAAAAATAAGAAAATGCAGCCCCCTGAACAGTTTCTTATCTTGTGGTGTACATTTTGTCAGTAGGTATCAAAAGCTCAAGTACTTCTTTTGATGTAACTAGATTTTTTTTCTGACAGGACCAAAATAAAGCTAGATGTGTCTGATGGTCTTGAATGTCCTACATTTATTTTAAATCTGGTGGGTCTACCAAGGAGCATGCAGCGAGGGTGGCAGAGGTACAAAGAGGGATAAAAGTAAATCTTAAGTATTGTGGGTTTCTACAACTTGTTATCATGCAATTTCTGTCAATTCAATTAATCGAAAGAAAGTTACATCAATATTCGTAATGTCACACCTATTGAATATACTATTATTTCCAGGTAACCAAGCACACTTGTTGGGAAAGACTTAAAACCTTTGAACATTTAGGAATACTTACAGTGCTGGGTATTTTTGCTGTGCTGTATAGTGGAAATATTTACCTTCCTAGTTTTGGTGCAGAGAACTCAACGTCTGGTTTGCAATTGATCACTAGCATTTTGTTGTTCTTTCTATAATCTTGCACTGTAGCACGAGGTATGCATGTGTGTTTGCTCGACCATGACTTGGTAACTTACCAGTAATCATCATTATTCTGAATTATAGTCTTCCTTGTCATAGTCCTTGCATATAGAACATTGTCCTTCCCACGCACAACATTTACATATGTAAAATGAATCACCAACTCATGCCCCTCTCAGTATGGCCGCCACAGGAAGGACCCACCCTGTGGCACAAATAGGAGGGGCTGAGCCAGACAGCTTCTGACATCACAAAGCCACCTATTGACCTAAGCAATTTTCCTCTTTCTATGTGGGAGGTACTTGAAAGAACTTAGTACTGTGACAAGGAAGACTGTGATGAGGAGTAATGAGAAATTAATGTGTGAAAAGTAGCCCAAGTGGCAGCAGCAGCACAAATGTCTTCTACAGATGCGCCTTTTAATGCCACCCAAGAAGAAGCTACTCCTCTGGTGGAACGCCCATAAACAATTTTAGGTAAGGGCACATCTTCTTTCTGGTATGCTAATGAAATGAGAGTTTGCATTCAACAACTTAAAGTTGCATTGTAGGCCGACGGCCTTTGTTTGCAACGCCAAACATTACAAACAAAAAGTCTACTATTCTGAAAGATTCTGTTCCCTCTAGATATATAGACAGTGCCCAATGCGGGTCTAAGGAATGCCATGGGTTTTCCTGGTCCATAGATGAAGAGGGGAAAAAAGGTATGGAGAACAATATGCTGAGACCGATGAAAAAAAGGAGAATCTTAGGTAAATCGGATGAATCTGGACATAGACCCTCATTTTCATGAAAAATATAAATGAATGTATCTTGAGACAAAAGACTCCAATTTACCTTAATTGTCTATTAAGTGCCACAACAACCAGAAAGAATACTATCGGAATCAAAAAGCTCAAATAAATGGATGATAGATGTTCAAAAGCAGACTCTTGTAACATGTTCCAGAGAAAAAGTAGATCCTATGAAGAGACAGGAGCATGAACATCAGGTCTCCTCAACTGAAACTTCTTTACTAACTGGGAAGCCCAAGTATCAAACTGAGAAATGGTAGGGCCTCTACTTGCCTTAATGGCTGTCCACTGGCTGAGTAATGTGGATACCGCCAGACCCAACAAAAAAAAATCACTGAAAAATTCTGAGATTCCCCCCCCCCCCCCCTTTATACAAAAGGGTAGATTCCTCACTGAACACGAGTTGGAACAATTTCCTATATCTTTGATAAATGTTTAGGGCATGGGTACTCACAAACTTTCTCTCGGGGGCTAAATTTACAGTGTGGTTTGTGGCCGAGGGCTGCTCGGTGGGGGCGGAGTTAGAGGGGGGGCAGGGCTAAAGCAAAAACTATGACCATGAGGTTGAACCCAGGTCCCTGCAGCAGACGCATTCATCCACTGAGCCACCAGACCTGACATACACATCTCTCTCTCTCTCTCTCTCTCTTTCTCTCTCTCTCTCCCCCTCTCTCTATCTCGCTCTCTCTCTCTGTCTCCCTCCCTCTCTCTATCTCACTCTCTCCCTCCCTCCCTCTGCCTCCCTACCTCTCTGCCTCCCTCTCTCTCTGTCTCCCTCCCTCTGTCTCCCTCCCTCTGTCTCCCTCTCTCTGTCTCCCTCCCTCTGTCTCCCACTCTCTCTGTCTCCCAATCTCTGTCTCCCACTCTCTCGGTTTCCCTCTGTCTCCCTCCTTCTCCTTCCCTCCGTCTCCCTCCCTCTGTCTCCCTCCCCCTGTCTCCCTCCCCCTCTGTCTCCCGCCCTCTCTGTCTCCCTCCCTCTCTGTCTCCCTCCCTCTGTCTCCCTCCCTCTCTCTCCCTCCCTCTGCCTCTCTCCTTCTGTCTTCCTCTTCCTCCCTCTGTCTCCCTCCTTCTTTGCTGCCCTCTCTCTGTCTCCCTCTCTCTCTGTCTCTCTCTCTCTGTCTCTCTCTCTGTCTGTCTCTGTCTGTCTCTCTACGTCTCTCTCTCTCTGTCTCCCACTGTCTCTCTCTCTGTCTCTCACACTCTCTCTCTCTCCCTCCCTCCCTCCATTTCCCTCTCCCTACTTCTCTCTCCCTCCCTCTGTTCCCTCCCTCCTTCTATCTCTCTCCCTGTCTCTCTCTCTGCCTCTCTCCCTCTCTCTCCCTTCCTCTCCCCCCCTCTGTTACCGTCTGTCTCCCTCCCTTCCTCTGTCTCCCTCTGTCTCCCTCCCTCTACGTCCTCCCCCTCTCCCTACCTCGGTTTCCCTCCCTTCCTCTGTCTCCCACCCTAAGTCTCCCTCCCTCTGCCTCTCTCCCCCTCCCTCCCTCCCTCTTCCTCTGTCTCCCTCCCTCTCTGCCTCCCTCTGTCTCCCTTTCTTTCCCTCCCTCTCCCTCCCTCTCCCTCTGTCTCCCTCCCTCTTCCTTCCTCTCTCCGCGCCGCTGCAACCGGCAGTGTTTGCTGACACTCTTGAATTTTTTTTTAAACACAGGTACGATGTCTGCAAGGTCCGCGGGCCGCCAAAGAAGGCTTGCTGGGCCCCTGGTGGCCCGCGGGCCGTACTATGAGTACCTGTGGTTTAGGGTATCCTTTCTGCTAGAATTTTGAATGAGAGAGCGCTATATCAGGAGATACACCATATGACTGTAGTCTCAGCTTTTCAATCTCTAGAGTCAGAGGAGGGACTTCTCCGGTAAAAGTGGGAACCTGACAGATGTTGGAACCAGGGGAAGATCAAAGGAGGTTCATTGACAGCTGTCCGAGTAATGGAAACCATGGGCCACCCCCCATGGTTTCCATTACTCAGACAGCTGTCAAGGGTACCCCCAATGACAGTTACACTTGTTCCTCCCTGATCATAGATAGAACCTTGCTTTGAGAGGGAAGCGAGGTAAGGCAAACATAAGACCCCTGAGCCAATGGAATCTCATTGCATCTACCCTCCACACATTCTTGCATGGACGAAGGGGACAGAACTTGGGAAGGAGAATGCCTTGTGAGAATCAGATATTGCACCTGTTTCAAAAGTGCCCACAGGCTTAGGATACTCCTCTCCGAAGGACCAATAAAAAACCTTCTTCTTTTGGTAACGTGCTCTAAAACTCACAGCAGATCTTCCTGCATTGCCCATTTGCCAAGCAACAGGACCATGGTATTTGCTACATCCCGTTGTACTGTCACTATCTTGCCACCAGGTGAAGCGGTCCTATTTAAAGTTCAATAATAAAATGCCCTAGCCCAGAAGTCCAAAACAAAAAAAGCTCTTTTCGCCCAAGAAAATGGAAGGGGCTGAAACAGCAGCTACCTCCTAGTCACCCAGTGGAGGAGGTAGCTTGCTCCATTATTTGATTTTACATGAAAGAGTTGGGACTCTGTCCCGACTCAATCAGTTGAACTGTGAATTGCGCTGGGGCAGGCTAAAGCATCCTGCAAAGAAAACATAATGAAATAATAAAATGTTATTGAAAATAACAAAAATTTGACTTATCTTCTAGGAGAAAGAAATCATGTCAAGAGACAGAAAACAAAGCAGGAAGTGTACCAGCTCAGCCCCCCCTGTATGCGTCACAGGGTGTGATCTTCATGTGGCGGCCATATTGGGAGGGGCACTAGTTAGTGATTTATTTCACATGGGTATATGCTGTGCGTGAGAGGGATAATGCTCTTTATGTAAGGACTGTGACAAGGAAGATGGACTTGGTAGGTAATAAGGTTCAAGACAACAAAGTGATCTGCTGTTTTTAGTTCACATGGTATTATGTCCATAGTAGTTGTATTCCTCTGTGTACTTTAGCTTTCTGGGTTCAATTCTTAGATGATCTTGTCAATCGATTTATTTCCATCTCTGAAGTTTCTGCGTATTCCAGGTAAAGCAAACAAAATGAAAACCTGGTTGAGAAAACGTAATAATTATTTTGCCGCCCTTATTGTGCATTGTTTCTGCCCTGATAAAAGAGGCGTTCTATTGTGTATTACCTGCGGGTAGAGATGCAAGATGGTAATGTGGTAATGATTGTAACCTGTGTGTGAGGTGGAGGAGGGTGAAGAATTGAAGTTTTACAATAGGCTGTTCAGAGAAGGTATTCACAAATGGATACACCTCCAAGTGAGGTCCGTGCCTGTTTGCTCATTGCTAATTATTCCTCCTGCCTTCTATACCTACATGACTTCATGTGGCAGTACTTCCATTCATGAAATTCTAGCAGCCACGCCTCCCTAAATCCCCCCCTATTTGTTCCAGACACCTGAGAGCATCAATATCTTAATATACTGTCTCTCTAGGAGTGCAGCCTTTTTTTCTGTTCCTAAATAATCTCCGTATTACAGACAGGTAAACAGAAATGTACCCACTGCTGGTCTACGTCAGTCACCATTTTTGACAACCTCCTAGCCACTGTTTTGTTAATGAACAAACATCCTCTATTGTTTAATGCTTTAGAACCCAACTCCATGCTGCCTGGCTTAGTTATATGTGTTTAGGTCTGGGATTTGACCGTGCAGCTGTGAAACAGACCTGCCACATACAACCACTTCTTTCTTTAACCAGCTCCTTTCCACAATTGGCTTGAGACTTTCTCAATCACATCTGTGAATAGTGCAGTGGAGCGTTCTTCAAAAACCTAATGCTATTGGTTGATTGAGGGTCTGGTTCCGTCTTGATTGGAGTGCTTGCATTGAACTGCATGAGGTGTTACCTACAACTATAGTCCTCTTTGTAAACTCCTAGGGCCTCATTTATGAAAAGTGACGCATCGCTGCATGAAAACCGCGATGCGTCACTTTTCACTGCGTCCTCCTTGCGACACCAATGATGCGTCATATTTACAGTATGACGCATCATTGTGCAAGGAGTTACAGATACGTCAGTATTTCTGACGTATCTATATGGCGCAAAAGTGACGCATTGCTGGAGTGTGTCACAAAAGTGACGCAACTCCAGCAATGTGTCCTTTCACATGGGGCAAGCCCCATGTGAAAGGGCTTGAGTCAGTCTTACGCCTGCTGTGAGGCAGGCGTAAGATTTTGACGCATTTGATTCCTAGAAGTGGCGCAGTGAAATCTCATAGATATCACTGCGTCACTTCCATGACCCTTTCTTGCGTCTATACCCCCCCCCTTGCATACATTATACCTGGCGCAGGTATAATGTGGCGCAGGGGTTTACAAAGTGACGCATCTACCTAGATGTGTCACTTTGTAAATATGGCGCAACAAGGCGCATTTTTTACGCCACTGCTGCGTCACAAAAAGTGACGCACCAGCAGCGTAAAAGTGACGCAAAGCCTCATAAATGAGGCCCCTAGTAGCTTGCAGCCACTGCAGGTCAGAGCGGTGGGGCCAGCTGGTGGGGAGCGGGGGATTTCGTCGGATGATGACGGGGGCAAACCAATTATTTATTTAATTTTCCCTCATCATCGTCCGTCGACCACCCCCCACCCCCCTTCACCCCGCCCCAATGTCCCACCGCTCTTACCTGCACGGACCGCAACTGCTTGCTTTCTCACATGTGTCTTGCTGCAGTGTGGGAACACTGCATGCGTTAGCTCATGAAATCCAGATCTAGTCACTTAGGCAATGCTTGATTATGTAGACCAGAACTGAAGGCATTTCTGAAATGTAAATAGTTGGCGTTCATGGCTCTCGCTTGAAATGTTCTCAGATAGCAAATCTAAAAAAGTCAGATGCGTGTGAGTTGACCCTTGTTGAATTCACAAAAGAAACCGAAGTTTGGATGAATTAGAAACTCGCAACAAAGCTTTAAATCATGGTATCGAAAGTGTACTTACGATGCTTCTGACAATTTAAAAAACACATATTTTGTTTTTGAAGACATATCAGAAAAAAAAACGTTTTGGGAGACTTTCTCGTCCTCCAGCTGAATTTCAGCTTTCTGGGGACACAATAAATAGGTGAATCCAGCGTGCATTTTTTGAGAAAAATGGGGAATAGGTTCAAACTCAACCCTACTTTGAAAATAACTCATCCAATGTATAGCAATATGCAGTATTTAGGGAAGCACACATTGAAGTATCTTTGAATCGCTATCTAATTATCTTTCCAATCATTAAAGCTAAATTACAGCTGCAAGTTACCCTTTTGTTTCATTGTTTGTGCAGATGGGCCTTATTGATCCTTTCAGGCTATTTAAACAACTCCTGCTTCTAATTCTAACGATTTTAAGATGACCAATAATGAAGCAGTGCTCAAGCTTCGAAACTAATCAGTTGGATGCCCAAGGACGTCATACGAGTGGCAATCTTAGTGGGCAATGCATTGTGCTATACTTTAGCATTAGATTTCCCTTTCAATATGTCCAATGGACTGCTTTCTGGGAGTAGTAAGCTATTAGGAAATAAAGGGAAACAGCCTTTAACGTGAAGTCTTTACTATAATGGACCATTTACCACTCAGGTAGTATGAGTACCTTTACCGCGCCTGCCTTCAACACGCTGGTCCGTTTAAAAAAAAAAAAAACAATTATGAAGGTATTTTAAAAAAAGGATTTAGGTGCAGGTAGTAGTAAAGGGAGGTAAGGGTAATTAAAAGATTTAGGGGTGGGCAGTGGTAAAGGGAGGCAAGGGTAATTTTAGGGTTTAGGGGTGGGGAGTGGTAAAAGGAGGTAAAGGTAATTTTAGGGTTTAGGGTTGTGGAGTGTTAAAGGGAGGTCAGGGTA
Organism: Lissotriton helveticus; assembly: GCF_964261635.1. NCBI lineage: Eukaryota > Metazoa > Chordata > Amphibia > Caudata > Salamandridae > Lissotriton > Lissotriton helveticus. The sequence goes on from NC_136068.1 coordinate 696,577,741, forward strand.
ATTGTAGGGTTGGGGAGTGCTAAAGGAGAGGTTAGGGTAATTTTAGGGTTTAGGGGTGTGCATTGGCAAAGGGAGGTAAAGGGAATTTTAGAGTTAAGTGGTCGGCAGTGGTGAAGGGAGGTAAGTGTAATGTTAGGATTTGTGGTGGGTATTGGTAAAGGGATGTGCGGGTAATTTTAGGGTTTTGGGGTGGGTAGTCGTAGAGGGAGATTGGGAGTATATTAAAACATATGGGCTTGGGGGTGTTCCCCAAATAAAGAAAACGTATCAATCTCTCTCTCTTTCTCTCGATGTATATATATATATATATATATATATATATATATATATTCAAAAAACAAATATCGCCGATCCTCCAGCCTCAAACGACGGTGGGCTTGAAGCGAGGGAGCGACCCCTCTAATATTCCACACGTTGCTATTTCGTAGCAAAAAGCAAAGCTCAAGCCCAATTCCTTCAAGCGTGTTGTTTTATTAAATTTTAACAAACAGCGTCAACAATCACCCGACGCGTTTCGGTGCAGCCGCACCTTGGTCACGGGTAAATTCAGTTTGCCGAGTGCCTCCATTATCTAGTGTTAAACCATAAACATAAAAGTAGGACTACCTGTCCCGAACACTGCTTAGTCAAATGAAAATTGGCAGACATTTTGCAATATTTACAATCCATACTGGTGTTAATGAGGTTGATCTATACAAGATAGTCTTAATTCAGCAAATTCTTGTCTAAGTTCCTGATACTGTACAGAATTACTGTCCACCACTTCACAGAGAATAATGTCTCCCATTACTCTCTATTTCGTCATAAATATGCACGAGTTTTGCCCAAGTGGGCATGGACCCAGCAGTGGCAAAATTAATTCATAACAACATAAACATTTGTAGAAACTGAATTTGTACAATTCCCGCCCAGGTGGGCAAATAATCTCAGATCCAACGTCCTCAATTGTCCATCAAAGTTGCAATCCATGTCAGATGTCATTTGGTTATTCCTTTTTACAGTGTGCAGACATTCATGTCTCCTACAAAAAATAAACGAATGTGCAATCACTAAAACGTTACAGTGCAATTTAAAAACCAAATTGATGTATTGTCGTTGGGATTAACTTTCTGCCCATCCAGCCAATTTAACTATACAGAGGGAAGAATTGACCTCTTTCATTTCATTCGTAAGTTGAAATTAAAAAAGTGGTTTAAGACTAAAAGGGGTGAAGTAACTGAGGTTAACCCCCAAGAAATAGTGGAAACTGAACAAATTGTTGAACAATGTATAACGGGACGGGGATGCGACGCATCGGATCCCTCAGAGAGCGGATTCAAACCCAAATCGAGGTTTTCACCTCAGATTCACTGTGAGGTCATAGATGCGTTTGAAAAGGACATAATTAAGGAATTTAAGAAATTAAATCACAGCAGCAATAAAACACGTGACAATCTCCAGATTCGACATCGCACAGCCCTAGATGAACTAAGAAAGAATCATGACATCATTATAAAAATGTCAGATAAGGGCGGAATGTGGTGGTGTGGCCGGTACAGATGTATCTTGAAGAAGGCCACAGACAACTGAATGATGAAAGTAGCTATGAAAAAAGTAGTAGAGCAAGCTACAATGAAAGTAATCATAAATACCAAAAGCAATTGGTTGAATGGAAGCAGGAGAATTTGTTGTCATTAGACGAGTACAAGTTTCTGAAATTTTTCTGGAATATATATATATATATATATATATATATATACACATACACACACACACACACACACACACACACACACATGGTTTGGGGGGTCCCCCATTACAAAAATATACATAAAGTTATACTTTCCTTACATATACTTACCATGCAGGGTAAAGTCATGCTTGGTAAACGCATTTGTGGTAAAGACATCGGCGGGCTGACGGCTGGTTGGAAAAGGCATGTTTGGTAATTGCATGTGTTGTAATGTCATACATTCAGAAACAATCATTGGCACAGTTTTTAAAGCCTATTTAACAATGGGCTGCAGAAACAGCGATCTTGTGGAATATTGGTGCACTGAAAGCACTAGTGAGGTCTGGGTGGCAATGTCTTGACCCTTCAGTTCCGGGACCTGAGGTAGGTTAGCTTTATGGCATGATGAGCAAAGGCAAAATTATGCCACTCACAGGAAGGAAACCATTAACTGAAGTGGTTTGACCCAATGCTCTATACTTTAAACTGGGCTGGGCGGAAGCAAAATGTGAATGACACAACAACAGATCACTCAATGAAGAAGGGGGCAGAAACCAGAAACCCCCAATGAGTATATAAATATGTATTTGTAAAATTATATATATATATATATATATATATATATGAAAGCTCCTAGTTCCCCACAGGTTCGGGAAGCACTCAAGCCAAGGTGTACATCCACACACCCAAAACACGTCTCAGGCAGCCGACGCGTTTCGAAATAAATTCTTCTTCAAAGGCTAAATTCCACAAAGTACACAGTGTTCGTTAAGACCACGCCTTTATTCCCTTCAAAAACATTAGTTGCCTCCTGATAGGCTGCCGTTAGTAGGCTTTGAATGTAGGCAGCTTGGTAATTAACGTGCATCCATCTGTGGATTAATGATGACACACACTACAAAGTCCAGAAAGCATTGCGCACATAAAGAACGCTAAACAAGGAATTTAAGTGTGGGTGTGTCAGCACAAACTCATTTGTCGAGCCTCTGATGAGAACAAGAAGTTCAGAAACGCGTCAGGCTAAAATCTATGACATGAGAGCTGGAAACATATCGGACTGTGGTGTTCGCTCTTACCCGTGATCTTGCTGTTTAGTGCATCCTTGCCTGTGGGTAATTTGGAGCGAGATATATATATATATATATATATCAGCACGAAAAAATCCTCATAACCTCCTCGAGGGCGAAATGAAGAAGCAGACCCAGACAGCTTCAGGCAAGTCGATTCCTTTATTCAATTTCAACCTTTCTCGTTGACGTTTCGAGCATCAAGTGCCCTTTTCACACACCAGTCATCGCGTCAGCCTATGCCATTTAAACACATTTGTGAGAAACACCTCCCATAGTGAAGCATGTGATCACACTCATAGACATAGAAACATTACTGTTACGCTTTTAGTGTTCTTGAAATCACTATACTTGCCCAAAGGAACTTCCTTGTTTACCTTTGGCTGCAATGTCTGTAGTTGCAGAATATTTATAATTGCTTTTTATAGATTCTTAATTGTATTTTATAGTTCGTACATATTTTATACTGCATTAATGCAATACTGTTCGCAATTCAAAGTGGCTAGTGCATTACAAAATGTATAATGTTCAATATACAAAACATTTATAGATACATAAATAAATACACTTAAAATGCATGTTCAATATGTTAAAACCTCAGCTCACCCTCTAACTGCTTCAATGCATGTTTGGGTTTTGAATTTCAATTAGATATACAATCATATAAACATTATAAAGTGCCAGATACCTGTTCACCAATTTGTAAATAAATGTGCAAACCTCCTGCCATTGTGCAAATCAAAGCATAATGTGCAAAATTCTGCATTATTGGGTTGCTTATGCTTAAGGCTTATTTGCTTTCCCAGCCTTAAATCTTAACTATGTTCACAAATTTATGTTTTTGTGGCCACATTCATACACCTACTTTAACAAACTCAAACTATTGGCAATTAATTTTCTCTTCTTATTCGCAACCTTATCTGAAAAAGTGCACAGTGTATATATTTTTAAGAATGAGTGCGAGTTTATCTTAATGGTTTTATATTTTTGTTTTGTTTTTTTGTTGGTATTTTAGTACATAAAGTGCTTTTTAGTGCATAGCAGTGCTATATTATAATCCTTGGTACCAAAAATGTATTCTAACTCTTCACTAATAAAAAAAGTGCTCATATTTATAGTGCCATATGTAAAAAAATATTTTTTATGAAAAAAGTCTGTATTCTTAGAATATTACCAATTTTGGTAAAATACGTGAGATTTATAACAACTAGAACTTGATATATATACACACACATGCCAATCTCATATCTTATATTTTCAGCTTCTCCATGTCTCTTGGCATAACTTATTTAACACAGTCAAACACATATTTACAATTGGCTGAATGAATACACCAATAATCCCAAAGAACGAAATGGTGCAGGTCCTCCGTTGTGTTTAACCCATTTGGATATTTGCTATCCAATGCTACTATGTACTCTGTCTCCTTTCTCCTCAATAGTTTTTCTCTATCCCCACCTCGTCTTAGTGGTGCTACAGAATCGATCGCAAAGTATGTTAGGCATGCCAAGTTGTTTTCATGCATTGCCTTGAAATGTCGGGCCACCGGATAGGCATTATCGTTGTTGACGATGGCCCTGAGATGCTGCAATATTCTGACGTGCACCTATAACTTTGTGCTGCCCACATACCGTAGGCCACAGGTGCACGCCAGAACATATACAGCAAATTCTGTCCGACAACCATAGTTGCCCTTGATCGCTGTCTGATATTTGGAGAAAGGAGTAGCATAATGGGTAGTGTTGGTCCCAAATTTACAAGCTCGTCACGATGAGCATTTGAAGAAACCATCCTTTGGTTTCAGCCAGGCACTGCCACTACCTAACTCAGGACTGGTTTTTACTAGTCTACTTCGCATGGACCTAGCTTTTCTATAGGTGATGGTGGGATTGTCTGACACTCTGTTTCCAATAATAATGGATCTTATCTTTCTCTCCTGCTTACTGAATGTCATTATCAAGCGAGGAGTGTCATTGTCTTCTGATTCTTCTGGTTCTTTGCCAACTAACAAAGATTCCCTTGGCCGATCTTGTACTTTGGATAATGCCCTTGATAAAGTACTATCACTGTAACCTCTTGTTTTCAAACGCCACACCTCTTGTCTGCCTCCACATGTCCTTTCCAAACATAAAGAAATTATTATTTAGACACCAGCTCACCAGTTCATATAGCATTTGATTATGACTATAATATTCACAGGTTCTCTGTCCCAAATAATGTCTAATGGCTTCCATTCCTTTGTCATGATCGATGCATGTATATAATGATTCAATGTCTAGAGTTATCATACACCAACCATCTTGCCATTTTATCAATTTGAGTCTGTTTAAAAAGTTTCCAGTGTCTTTGATATAACTTGGAAGACCCTTCACCTTATCCTGCAAATAAAAATCGATATATTGAGAGATGTTTTCACTTATACTGTTGTATAATATATATGGAAAAAACAAAGCGTTTTAGCAAACGTCAGATCTAAATATTTACATGACCATTGTTTGAAAACATCTCCTGTAGGTCAAAAGGTTTGGTTATGCCTTCATGTTTAGGCTCAGGGGGGCTTATTTACAAGCCCCTTGCGCCGTTTTTGCATCACTTTTAACCCCTTCGACGCTCATGACGAGCTGGGCTCGTCATGAGGTAGCCTCCTCGCATGCTCATGACGAGCCCAGCTCGTCATGTAAAGTGCACTTTACAGATTCTCAGCGTACGGGCGGAATTCCACCCGCACGCATGCGGTTAACATGGAAAATATACGCAAAGGTGGCGCAAGGGGCTTGTAAATAAGCCCCAGGATGTTTTGAAGTGTGGGGACCTAAAAGTCATGAACTAATTCTCCTCAGTGTGCATCAAATAGATCAGTGTCTCATCTTTAGATATGTACTGCTGCATGAGCCGCAGAAATGGAGACGCAACAAATGTGAAGCCTACTCTTGTCATACAAAGGCAGCATTTTCCTCGAAGTGTTTCTACCGTACATCAAAATGAAAAGAAGAATTAGGAAAGTCAATAGGTCTGGCCTATACCTGGTGCGATGGATACATTATTAAAAAAATATTGTAATACATTTCCACAAAACTAGAAAAACAAAAAATATGCTACCTAAATATGGTGACCGCCTGTTTACTATATAGATTTAATATAGAAAAAAAAGAACCTTAACATTTCTTTTTAATAGAACAGGACGGCCACTTCCTATTAGCAGGTGTACTTAGTTTTAGTGAACATCACAGTGAATTGTTATTGTTCGTGGCAGGAAGTAGAGGTACTACTGGCTCTGAATTGCTGTAACGCACAGACGCAGTTTAAACACAAACTGTGACTGAAAAATAAAAAAGTCTAAAGAATGAAACAAAACACATTTACAAAGTAAAGTATCGCCCCACTAGCAGTGAAGTGACATGAAGGGGTAGAGAAAGAACCGCTGCTGATAAATGTATTATTAATATTTTCTTTCTTTTATTGGCAAGAGCTCATGGTACACTAGAGAGACTCGTGTGTACTTTTTTTATGCCCCTGTTATAAAACATGCCTCTAGGCAAATGTATTTTCACTAGCTTGAATGCTCTTTAATTCTGCAAGCATCTGACACATTGCTAATGAATTTCTCTCCTGACTTAATAGATTGGCTAATACCCATTGTAACCTCGCTAACTGCACTTTATGGTGTGCCATTACCGTCACATCATTTGCATTTCCTTCTCATGTAGAGCCACTTCCTGTGTCACTCCCAATTGCTGACACATGGTCACTATCAGTAGGAGAGCTCTATGGGCTGTCTGCTTGCCCCTTCTAAGAAACTGGAAAATTAATTGAGTGGGATGAGAACTCACCTCAAATATTAAGCACAAAGCTTACCAGGGTGAACCACAAAAGTCACTAAATAAACCTGTGCCCTAAGACAGACCGCTTTGTGCCGTCTGGTAGCTTTGCACAAAGCAGCTAGGCTTAAATCAGAGGCAATGTTAAAAGTATTTACTTGAAGTGATAATTAAGTGAAAACACAACATAAGAAGCATCCCAAACTAAGTTAGAAAAATGAAGTACAGTTTAATCAATTTAATGACCCCATAACAACAACAATCCTATCAGTAGAACTGGAGATATGAATTTTTAAAGTTTTAATTTGAAATAACACCAAAAAACACAAAGCGTGGTTATCGGGTCGTGCTAGACTAGTTCAAAGTCAAAAGTTAAGGCTGACTGCAATGGTGCATGGGTTGGATGCAGGGACCAGGTTGGTCAAGGTGGTAGTTTACCTTTTGACTAATCAACTTTTATGGAGAAAATATTTCGTTGAAGGGTCACCAGTGACAACCTGCAAGCTGGATCCGAAGGGACTCAACAACAACATGTTGCTCAAGAGCGGGCTCCTGGTGGGGTCGTCGATGAAGGTGGGTATGCTCCAAGAGGGTGAAGACGAAGTCCATGCCCAGGAAGGCTTTAACATTGATGGGATGCTGCTTGGCATGAGTCTCTATGAACCAATAAAAAGAAATAGAGACCCCCTGAAAAACGATTGTGGTTCCAAGGGTAGTGAACAATAGAACAATGTAATGAAAACCCCCTGGTAACCAATGGAATTTTATAAAGTTACACAATAGAGGCCATGTGTGAACAAGATATTTGTGGTATTCATTATTGTATTTTATTTTTTTGTAGACTAAATATTTGTTTTATTTAATATTATCTCATTGGACAGAAAAAACTATTACAATATGTATCCTGTATAGGCTATAAGTTAATTAAATATTTTTATCGAAAAAGCACAACACATCAAATATATATGAAAAGATTTGCAACAATCTAATAAACGAATAAAGCTGAGAATTAAACTTTACAGCGTAAGGGACAGGAAACACACAAATAAATACATATAATACATCACCAATAAAGTGCAAACACGTAACATATCATATACTACATATAAAATTAAAAAATATATATATACAAATTAAAATTGTAATATGATATGACTCAAATAATTTTTTCTTTCCAATAATTGCAATTCATCTGTTGCATAATACATCAAAAACTGTTATCACTCTTTCGGTGTGAACCCACACCTTCTTCAGGAATATCCACAAATGAAGGTGTTGCGCAAAAAAAACCTGTAAATATACCACATGTTCAGACAACGCCGTACTGAAATATTATGATATATAATGACTAAAAGATAGCTCAGTGAAAATTAGATAATAGAGGTCAATGCCATCACTTTGAGAAAATAATTAAGAGTAAATAAAAAGCCAAGATAGGCCCAGCTGTGGAAGGATATGCATTTAAATGTCCACCCAAAGCAATAGATACCCAAGAAGCACAGAATAAAATAGATAAAGATAGTTATTCATGTGTAGCTATGAAGTAATAAAAGAAAGATGTAGTGCCGTGTATTCCAAAAGAGGAAAGACAAAATGAGGAATAGTTCATGCAGAATCGATATAAAATAACGTTTTCGTTTTTTGAAACACATCTGTGTCACTTCAAATGGTTTGAAAGATCTGCTAACTTACCCTCCAATTCCTGACTACAGTAAGTTGTTTTTTAAATTAATATAAGCAAATAGCAAAAGATGCAATGGATTTGATTCGTAATAAGTCTGCAAGAGTCTCATAAGTCTTAGAGACCTGAAGTACACCCTCGTAGAGTAGATGTAGAATATACTACCTCTATGACAATGGGTCCGGTATGCTAGGATGGGGTATCAGACTTGAAGTCAATTAAAAGTGCCCAGAAAGCTCTCAGTGGACTTCAGAGAAATTCCTGCTGATAATGCAGAAATCTAGACAGAGAGTAATGATTTATGTTATAGCAGAGGCGGTAATGTTGAAACTAGACATTTTCAGTGGTGTTTAAAAGTCAAACGAACAAAAGCTCGCTGTACACCCAAGCACAAATAAACGGTGTTAGGAAAGAAACACGCTAACAAGAGTGCTGGATTTGAAGCAGACTGGTGTAAAAATACAGGAAAAATTTTACTTTTCCTATCAATTTTCTTCTCATGTTGGATGAATAAGGAATGTGATTTAAAGCATTATTTTAGGCATCATGCATCAAATGTACCTATTGGTATCCATACTCAGCGCTCTTTCAAGATTAAAATGAAACTGCTGTGTTCTTTTCCTTTTTGTCCTTTCTTTCTTTCTCTCCCCCTTCCTTTCATAGCTCAAGTCGTGACTAACACGGGGTTAAAAACAATGTAGAACAAGTGCCCACATCTGAACAACCTAAATATAGAGATAAATAACAGGCCTACTTAAAAAACATTGAGACAAACAAGATCGACAATCCAAAATTGCAAAAATTGAGTCTGTTCTTGTATATATGGGGGTCTCAAACAGGCTTTCGTGATAGTAAGCCGATGATAGGTGCGCAATTTGAATGGCTGTGGCTTCAATGGTGGTCCTGGTCTCTGGTGGTTTTCCAGACAAAATTTGGAAAAATGTTTCTAATTTCCAGTTCTTGCAGTTTGGGGACATGAGGAGTACACTCTTACACCAGCCAAGGGTCAAAGACCTGCAACCCCAACAAAGGTCAGTAGCAGGGTTCAGGGCAGGTTCAGTCGGTACTGATCAACTGGGTAGTAGAAGGGAAAGTTGCTTTGAGAAGCTTGTCTCTGTATCGCAAACAGGAGGTCTATACGCTGGAGTCACTTCATGGGTACTGGGTTCAAGGCTAGCAGCTCCAGTTTTCTTACATGTCTGAGACAGCAGGTCAGTCCTTCTTCTGCTCTATACAGGCCCAGGAGTGTTCGGAGGAGGGAGTTGGGGCTGTCACATCTATGTCCAGTGCCAACCTGTGGGTGGGGGAAACACATGGCCACTCCCTAACCAATGGAGTGAAAGTTGGAGAGGCCATCACTACCCACTTTTGCAGCACTTCCTGTTGGTTTTACTGTAACTATATTATAGTGCCCCCTCTATCTAAATCCAACATGACAGAACATGTTTCTACCCTTGGTTATAACTTCCTCTGCCCACCCAGAGATGTGGCTATGAAAATGGACAAACCCTCCCTTTTGGTCACTCCAAACCAGTTCTGAGGCAGCTTCCCCTTTCAATGGGTTTGGAGCCAAGCTGGCTTGCAAGGCAAAAGGCAGTCAGGCCTAGGTATGAGCTACATCAGCCAGTGATAGAGTAGGTTTCCTTTGAAGTTCAGGAAAGGACTGGGCACAGCCCCAGCCATCCTGCTCAAGGAAGAAAAAACATCTCCACACACCCAAGCCCTTTGTCCACTGTCTGGGAACAATCCACATCTCAACACAGGGGAGCCACTAGCAGTCAGACAATTAAGTTGGATTTGAAATTAGTGATACAATGAATCCTTGAAACATCTTTCTAGCAGCCCCCAAAATTCAACTAAGCAGTATAAGTGGTTGTGTGTAACCTAGTGTTTTCCTATGGGAGATACAACCTTGTCACAGTGAAAAACAACGTTGGAGGTTTTTCACTACCAGGGCATATAAAACATTAAATATACATGTCCTACTTTTAAAATATCAAGCACCCTGATCTATGGGCATTTAAGGCCTACTTTAGCTGTGAATTATAAGTATTAAAAAGGGAGGTTTATACCTAGCATATGGTGTAATTTGCCAGGTCAAAATGTCAGTTTAAAACTGCCCACTCAAGCTGTAGGGACAGGGCTGGAGACATATTTTTAGAGCTACTTTTGTGGGTGGCACAATGAGGTCTGCAGCCCACTAATAGCATTTAATTTACAGGCCAAGGTACATGTAGGTCCATATACTAGGGACTTAAAGAGAAAATTACAGAGTGCATTTACAAAAAAATGGCTCAGCATGGTGCCGCAAGCGATTTTGCTGCTCCAAGCAGCGTCATTTTCTAAGTACAGGAATACACTGTATTTACAACAATATGGCCAATTCCTGTACTCACCTCTGCGCCAGCTCAATAAAAGCAGCCTAGCCCCAGCACCTGGGCAGGTACACTTGCACCATTTTGCAAGGGTGCCTGTGTTGCAAGGATAATTGTTGTTGTGCAAGAAGAGACACCTTCCTGCACAATAACAATCATCAATGCCATTTGCTCCTTCTATGTGAATGTAGCACACATACAAATAGCAAAAAACAAGGAGAAATAAAAGTATTTCTCCTTGTTGTGCCACTCTTACGCCTTCCCTGAGAAGACGTACATCTTTGGCACTGCCTCAGATTTACAGATCCTTGTAAATCTTGAGCAGTGCCAAAAATCAGTTGGTGCTGTGTGGGAATCAGGGGTGTAACACAGGCCCCCACAGCCCCAGCGGTGCAGGGGGGGGCCCCAAGCTCCAGGGGGCCTCCTCAGCACATCACTTCAGCAGGAGAGCTCTTGATAGAGTCCAGAGGGGCGCCCTCCACGTACCTTGCAGGGTGGGGCCCTCAAGTTTCATTACAACACTGGTGGGAATACCCACAGCAACACCCATTGCACCCCCCCTTTGCCGAAGAAAAGTGTGCCAAGGAAGACCATATTTACAAGGCAGTGTTAAGCCATGCAAAGTGGTTTAGCACTGCCTTGGAAATATGGAGCAGGGCACAGCGCCCTTAAGCATTGCAAAGATTGATGTTCTGGTGGGGCAATACCCTTGCTAATTTGCCCCTACATTTGCCAATTTGCAATATGCCAATTTTACAATGTTTAAAGGAGAGTCAAGCACTTTACCACTAGTTAGAAAGAGTTACATGCACAGAGTCTTTTGGCCAACAAAAGCGGGTTCAGCAAAAGAAGACAAAAAATTAAGAATTACAAACAAAAGAAGGTCTTTTCTGACACCCATGATACAAGCATGATGTGCAATAATTCATTTTGGTAAGCAAAATGGACGATACACATCGTATGACCAAAGACTGGAGAATCTCCATTTCAGCATATGACTAAAAAGTTGGAAATCTGTTGGTTAAAATCAGATAATTTTTTCTAAAAATATTAAACCTGCTTCACGATGAAAAAGCAAACCAAAACATCTAAATATTATTACAGCAACAGTAAAAATCAACACCACTTGGTGCTGGTCTCCCAAGGTGTAATGGAGGTGGAAAACGTAGCCCTCCATAGCAAGGAAGCCAGAGGATTGAGCGAGCGGTCAATAGCATGCGATTGGGTTACTTTGATGTCCAAGTTGATTGACACAACTGCAGATGATAACCACTGCTCCTGATTGCTCTTTCACTTGCATTAGGTTTAATGACCATCTTCTCAGTCCTGATTATCCCTACTTCTGCCACTGTATTACAATACCCCTTAGCATGTAGCTCAATGAATCCTCTTTTTCTAGGCACCTTGTCATGTGTTGGGACCGAGACCCCTCCCTCCAGCTTTGTTTTAATTCTTCCTCCCTCATTTTAGCTCAAGTCTCGCTGGTTAATACATTGATTTATCGCATATCCTAAGGTCAGGCCCTTTACACTAACCATCTGTAACCAATGCAATTGTTGCCTCGTACTTCGCTGTATTATTCTTTTTGCTAAATGGCTAATAAAAACTATTTAAAAAATATTCTGAAGTAAAAATAAAACTAGCAAAAAACAGAGTAAGGGTTGCCCTGTTAGAAAGGGTCGTAATAGTCTGTCTTCTATGCTTACTGAAACCTGCTCCGGAAGAAACCTTCGATTGGGATACTCTGATGTCCAAATTGACCGGAGTAGTAGTAAAGGCAGTGGCGTAACAAAACTTGAGGGGGCCCCCTGCAAAGCACATGAAGGGGGCCCCCCTCGGCCCGGCCCACCTCCTACCACTGTGCCCTACCAGCCAGAAATCTAGTATGTTTTGATTTGAAACCTCCAACATCTAAATGAAATGCTTCTATATTGTCTTTCTTTGAGTTCTAATGCGAAAGTGGGAAACACTTAACATACAAGCTGTGCCATTTGTAACAATACTGTCAAAAGCAGATTATTTAACTGAGGCAGCAATCAGAACAATGCCAAGGAGCGATCCTATTGTCTCAGGAACTGCATATGGCGGAAGAACAAAGAACAAATATGATGGGTCTGAAATAGATTAAGGGACAATAACTTGAAACTTTGAAAGACAAACCCAAACCTGCAAATCCATACAAACTCGACTGACAACATACATGAGAAGTACACAAGATATAAAATATTAACTTTGATACTGTATCACAGTTTTGCAATGATTTTAAGTAATTATGCATTAAATTCATTCATTCAGACAGGCATTTCTTAATGTGGGCTACTGGTAGACACTAGTGTTAATTTTTGGGTACCGTGATTTATTTTTGACTAATATATTTTGAACAAAACAGACAAAGGAACGCAGAAAATTGAGAAATTGGAGGAAAACTGACAAAAGGAAAAAGCAAAGCCTCCCTAAAACCAAGAGGAAGGAGGAAAACCTGCAAGAGTGACACAAAGAGAGAAGTAGTGTAGGGTGATGAAAGAAAGAGGAGAAGATGTGGAATCAAGATGAGACTGCCTTGGTATTTGGCAACCCAAGCATTCAGAAGCGTTGGGCTCCTAAGAAAAACTTTGGACCCTTGCACTTATCTTTTCACAAACTAAGAGCTACACGCAGCGGCAGATGCACACAAACACATGGAAACAGAGTGACACTCTTATACAAATAAACTGCTCTGTCAGCATCTGTAGATACAGGCAGGGCTGGCTACACTGAAGAGCTCACAATGTCTGCAGGGACAGCTATCATGTTGTGTTCTCTACAGCTCAGCACACACAGACATGTAAACAGCAGCTTACACAGAACCAGTGACTTAAAGACTCAGGTATACTAAAGAGCTTCCAATGTCTATAGGGATAACTGTCACTGTGTGTGCTCCATAGCCAATCCCACACAGATACATGCATACAGTGACATGCAGACACATATGTGGCATATAGTCCCCGTGGGGTAAAGGAAAATGTTGGGGGCCTCCAGCAGAATGTGATGAGGGGCTCCTGAGTGTGTCATGTCTCACAGATATTCATTGGCTTCGGACTGAATGGGACTCCTGAATAGCTGGGGGCCACAGAAGGGTGACACCTTCACCCCCAGTGTAAAAGGCGCCACAGAGGTCTTCATTACAACCCTGATAGATGCTTGGACACACTTTCTCTGAAAGCCACCAAGGACTGCAGGAGCAGCTGCCACCATGTGTGCTCCACTGCTCATTTCATACTCACAGGCCTACGCACACAGTGGTAAGTAGACAATCAAGTGTTACACAGGCTCAAAGAGACACACGCCTTATGACACACAAGACTACAGTGGCACACAAGCATAGAGGCTCACAGAGAACAAAGTGGCACACAAGCACGTAGACAGATATAGGCAGAAGAACTGTCAGTGTCTACAGGGTAAGCTGCCCTTGGGCATGTATGCATGTGAGTGTTCTACGATGCTAACCTCACAGAGAAAGGTACAGGTAAATAGAGGCACACACAGACACACACAAAGACACACAGACTTACTGTGACACAGGCACGCAAATATGCAGGCACAGGGTGGCACACACGAAGACACACAGACAGCAATAGGCTCAGAAACTAGCATACTGTAACACCTAGACTAACAGTTCCACAGACATTCGCACTGTGGAAACAAACAGTAACACAGTGTGCAGTATTCACACACAACCACACACACAAACATATACTGTAGTACTCACACATGTGACTATACCTACACCGGTGCAAAAGAAACAATTGATAGACGGAATGCTGGACAATGCAAACATTCACCCCCAGTCACAAGGATCTGGGTTAAATCCTTCCTTCTTTCGCTCACCACACCACCTAAGTTTGGACCCAGCCATATGCAAATCAGTCTTGACCCTGTTCTTTGTGGGAACAATCCAACCCGAACTGGCAGGCCAGGTCCTCCCTGGACTGGAAACAAGCATCTTGGGACCAGTTTCATGGCATCACCCTTCATCAGGCAGGCTAGCTTGAATCCAGTGGTGTAGTGAGCACGGGAATCACGTCTGGGCATATCCTTCCCACTTAGGGCGACATATGCAAAAGAGACAATCCATCATTCTTTTGCTCACCACACCACCCCAATTTGGGACCCAGCCATATGCAAATCAGTCTATTAATTGTTTATTTTGCATATGTCCCTCTAAATGGGAAGGGTATGCCCAGACGTGGGTACTGTGCTCACTACACCACTGGATTCAAGCAAGCCTGGCTGATGAAGGCTGATGCCCTGAAACCGGTCCCAGGATGCTTGTTTCGGGTCCAGGTAAGACCTGACTTAGCAGTTCGGGCTGGACTGTTTCCACAAGGAACAGGGTCATGACTGATTTGCAAATGCCTGGGTCCAAACTGGGGTGGTGAGCAAAAGAATGATGGATTAAACCCAGATCCTGTGACTGGGGGGGATGTGTGCATTTTCCAGCATTCCGTCCATCAATTGTTTCTGTTGCATATGCCGTCCTAAGTGGGAAGGGTATGCCCAGCCGTGGGTCCTGTGCTCACTACACCACTGGATTCAAGCTAGCCTGGCTGGTGAAAGGTGAAGCCCTGAAACCGGTTCCAGGATGCTTGTTTCTGGTCCAAGGAGGACCTAGCTTGGCAGTTTGGGCTGGACTGTTCCCACAAGACTAATTTGCACATAAACTGGTAACGGCATGGGTAGCAAAAAAAAACAAAAAACAATGGATTTAGGCCCAGATCTCTGTACTGGGTTGAATGTTTAACATTGTTCAGCATTCAGTCCATCAACTGTTCTTTTAGCATTTGTCTGCCTGAGGGGGAGGGGTATGCCCAGATGTGGGTCCCTTGCACTCCAAGTCCTGGAGTCAAACTAGCCTGGCTGATGAGGGGTGAAACCCCGAAACAGTTTCCGGTGCAGGGATAGCCTGGTAGTTGGGCTAGACTGTTCTTATGAGGAGCAGGGTCAAGACTGATTTGCATATGGCTGGATTTAAACTGGAATGGCATGGGGAGCCTAAACCCAGATCTCGGGTGAATGTAAGCATTCTGTTCATCATCTGTTCTTTTTGCAACTGTTCTGCGAGTGCAGGCACACTCACAGCTGCCCTTTTCTCCAGGGGGGTGTCAGACATATATAGTGTTTTAGTGATGGTAAACTCCTTCTAGTTGATAGATGAGTGGCCCCATTAAGTTGACTTGCAACAGACTTAGCAGCTCACTGAGCTACCTTACTTGACTTGTGTTGCATTGTTATTGCTTTGATCCTTCGAACTGGACCTAACACGCATTGCATTTGAGAAACAGGTGTATGCGGGCAAATTCCCTGGTATCTGAGCCTGTGATGCGGAAGTTAAACAGTGGGCACATCAACCCACAGTGCTATCGTACTCAGATTCTACCTGTGGCCCACCGCTTACACATTTAACTGGGCTTTCAATGTTATTTTAAGCTTAGACAATTTCGCTGCAAAAGGCGCATGAATTCTCTGAAACATATAATTTGGGACTGCAACCCTTCACCTGCCATATACATCAGTCCACTGGACCACTTTACAGGGGTAGGAAATTTGCCCCGAACAGCTCTACAGCAAGCAGGCACACCAACAACCAATTCCGCCATTTTCCAGGATTGAAACATGTGACCTGCAGATGTCACAGCAATGCCCACACACAAGCCCACTTGTATATTTAATTGCATTAATTCACTAAGCCAACTGGTTTTCACCCCCGCTAAGGAAGCTTCAAATTTCGCTTATCCCCTGCCCGCCCAGGCAGTTTCTAATCGGCCCTCCTAAACATGCATCCTCCCCATTGTCACACGCACCTACTAACACAAGTGCTGCGTCAAGCAGGCCTGTTGGGCATGGTGGTGCAATCCCCTCTCCTCCTGTCCGCTACATGCGAATATTAGAGGGGGAATCTCAGCAGCCCCTAAACCCCATCTATACTCCTGTCCAAACTACGAATGCACAGCCTCGTAGGCACCAGGCTTCTCATCACCATAGCAACGCCAGCATCCAGCCCTTTACATAGCACCTTGTGGGAACCTAAAGGCCTCTCCGAGCATTATGGACAAAAATAAATAAAACATTTGAATCCTAGGATAAACACCCATCTGAAAAAGATGTTGTACGTTAATATGATGATTTAAATAGTGCTGACACATTGAGAAAGGAAATGTGTAAACTACAGTTCACCTATTAGGCGCTATGTAAAAAAATTAACAAAAACAGAGCGCTTTCAGTTTCCAGTAGCCAGGGGTTGCCTTTACGGTTTGTGAAGAGTGCGAAGAATGGGACAAGCCTGACAGCCATTGCCATAACGTTTAGACCACGAGGGCAACGACAACAGACCTGTTTAGAAGTCAAAAACATCGCTTCTCGAGGCAGTAAATATGTGTGGTCCTCTTATTGGCTTAAGCAGGTGGAAGCATGACTTCATTTTATAAACGTGAATATAGTGCCAAAAAAAAAACATTTCTGCAAGCCCCGTTTAAAAAAAACCTTGAAGATCAACCTCTTTTTTAAAGATAATACATGTATGTTGTGTGCTCACTATGTAATTCATACAGAGGCTTGCTTGCTCCCCTGAGTGAGGGGGCCCCTTTAGCACGCCCCCCCCTACACGGGGGCTGCGGGGCTTGGGTTACGCCCCTGAGTAAAGGAGGACACCATGGCAGGGTCAAGAGAAACAACAGAGATTAAACGAGTTAGGAGGATTAGATATACCAGTTGTGGCGGAAGAGATATGTGGTTAGATATAAAGATACGTGAGCAAAAAATATAGATAGGAGAAAAAGAAGAGATTGAGTAGAGGTGGGGTCCAACAGGGCTCTCCTCAATAAAGGGAACAATAGATGAGAATGGGGAGAAGGCATCGGGGTGTTAGAAGATAAGAGAGGAACGCCCAGCCCCCTTCCGCAACCTCTAAGGTTCATGTTTAATGCACTTTTACAACTACTCTACGGAAGCTAAGAGGGGCTTAAAAGTGGGAATAGAAGGAGAACAAGCACTGGCAAGGCCGACAGGTCTGGCTACCATTTTAAGTCATGGCTAATCATTACTAAAAAAAATAAAACACCTAAAGATGGTTGTTTTCCAAACACAATGCAGCTATTGGATAAATAATTTAATATGTGATGATTCTTTGTACGTTATGTACATAAAATAGTCCACCAAACATTGCAATGAAAGCACCTCATAAGAGGTGCATACACCAAAGATAAACCCAAAGCTTAAAGCATTAGGTGAGACATTGATTTATTGCACTGGGCGAAGCCAAAGCCACTTAATACATACTTTAAAGCATTGTTAGCAACAGTGGCGGCTGGCATCTACTGATGGTGGAGGGCAGACAAACAAAAGAAAAAAATTAAAAACACTTACCGGAAGCTGACAGCGCAGTTTTTCTCACTCTGACCTCGTCTCCTCAGACTGCAGTGCAGTCCCCAGCAAACTCCCTCAAAAAATCCTGGCCTGCTCACGTGCTGTTAACCAGCATGTGAGCAGTGCCCTGATTGGTGAGAGCAGCCTCTATCGGTGCTGCTGCAGGCACTGGATGCCTGCACTTGCTCTCAACATAGCTGTCATAAGACAGTAGGGCTGAGAAGTTTAAAGTGCATATGTGTGGCTGGCCGTCTCAAGATGACTAGCCAAAGACACATGCGCATTTTAAACAAGTGCAAATGCAGGCCACTCTCCACCACTCATCCCTGCTCACTCAGCAGGCCCACCCCGTCTTGACTCTCAGTTCAGGATGGGACGATAAAAAATAAAATTGTAATCAATTACCATTTTATTTTTTATCTCTGGGGCTTTGGGGGAGGACCTAAGTGGGGCGACTCTCCTATGCTCCAAAGGAGGAGCCGTGCCTGGATAGCAATAGATAATTCATAGAGCTGTGCTATGAAGCCAGACCTTACCAAAGGGAATACTGAAGCTTCTATCAAGTTGGATACAACACCTTGGAAATTCCATTAATTTTGAACAGTGCCTGAAACAGCTTTCCTAAAAATGTTTCTCCAGAGGGCTTCTGGCAGTTAGCCTTTCATCTAGATGATATACTTCCGCATATCTTTCATTTTAGCACATGAAGCCTGGCCAGAAAATATCAGGCATGAAAGGTTGAGAATTTGTTCCAATGTAGGGATTCCAGAAAGATGGTCCCCTACGCACTCATCGCCAGCAGACTTGACTACTTCAACACACTCTACACCGGCTTCACCCAGGAACAGCTCAAGAAACTACTGAACGTTCAAAACGCCACAGCCAGACTGGTCCTTGACATCCCCCACCACATCAAGCAACACCTCCGATAACTCCACTGGCTCCCAGCCAACAAGAGAATCACCTTCAAGCTCCTCACACATGCCTACGAAGGACCAGCATACCTGAGCCACTGCCTCACATTCCCAGTCCCTGACAGACAACTCCGTTCCACCCAACTCGCCCTCGCCTCTCTTCCCAGGATCCACAAAACCAGAGCCAGAGGAAGTTTATTCTCCTACCTCAGCGCCAAGACCTGGAACACCCTGACCATCCACCTCAGGCAATCCGCGTCGCTGACCCAGTTCAAGAAGGACCTCAAGACCTGGCTTTTTGAATGATCCTCCACCCAGAGAGACCATAGCCCGCCCCACCCAGCGCCTTGAGACCCTCACGGGTGAGTAGCTGCGCCTTATAAGCCCCTGATTGATTGGTTGATTAATTTATTTAGTGCCCAAAATTAATGCAGCTGGAAAGCAGGCGTTAAAAGGAGAAATGTTGTCATTTCTCCTTGCTTTTCTGACTTTGTATGCGTGCTGCACTGTGCAGCACATATTCAAAGTAGGAAAAGCTTTGAAGTGTGTCTACGCATAGTATTTTGTACTGGAAGGGCACCCTTCCAGTACAAAACCTATGGTAGACTCAGACCTGCACCCTAGCACTAGGGTGCTAAGTTGGGTGCCTGGCGCACAGCAGCTGAAATCAGTGCTGGCGCTAGGGAGAGGGGAGAAGAGTGCTATGTCTCTGTAAATATGGTGTTCTCCTGTTCTGTTCCTTCACGCAATGCAGCCAGGCCTCTTTGGGTGCTTCGCTGCGTTATCTGACAGCTGTGAGAATCTGAGCCCCAAGTTTAAAGGTATCTCCATTGCTCATTCACCTTCAGAACTCCAGCACGGTTATTTTGGGGGTGCTGCAGCATCGCCCCTGATCCCCGTGCCCCTATTTTAGGGCCTATGCCCCTAGAACAGCTGTTTTCACACTTTCCAAAAATTACGAGAGTAGAACTTCCATCAGTGTATTGCAGAATGTGCTAGGAACAGTCCACAATTGCTGACTATGCCATTCCTGGCCTGTGAATTCTACATTTTATGACTGCTTTTTACACTACGCAGTGTCCAATTTGGAAAAGTAACATAATAATACATTCTACACATACATTTTTGTGGAAGCCCACCACTGGTACGCTGCCGAATGCCAACACTGCCTAATCTTGATTTTGCCACCATGACTACTCCACCATCGTATACGTTGTGTCTGTTTATCTCCATCAGGTTTTAATAACTTTCCTTTACCCTTTCTCGGTGTTTCCCTATCTTCATCTTCTTCTTTTTCTGCCTTTCTGTTGCTTTGTATCAGTTTGATGTTAAAAATAAGTGGGGTGAGCACCGCCAGCCACCACTGGCACAATCGAAGCACTATAACTTTGACAACGTGCTGTGAAGAATCGAGCCCCATTTGACTTCCGCAAAGGTGACGTGGGCGGTGTGAGACCTTATGGCGGGGGCGCCTGTGTCGCGCCATTGATGGGTCAGCGTTATAAAGTGCACACTGAGCCAAGCCCTAGGGGATTTCCTCAGCGAGACGGAAATAATGCAACATGGCCTACATTTCTGTACCCAGGAGGCTGCTCTGATGCTAATCGATTTGATGTGCAGAAAATGTCCAGGACCAGAATATGTGTGAAATTGAAAAGACGTGCACGGGGAGCAGGGATAATGAATTATTGATAGAGACTTGGCTTCCGTCAAGGTTTCAAAGAATGAAAATTTACACAGGACCATAAAAAATGGCTAAATTTTCTTTAAACATGTTTCTTGCTTCCAAGTGAAGGAAGGCGAGCTACCGTGAAAGGCCTCAGAAGGGACTTCCTTTTCGGAGAGAAATGTAGCAGGGCCAGTGACCGGTGGCAGTGGCCTATTTAGTTGCCTCTTAAATACCATCCTAAGAATTTTTGATGTATTTCGGGACCCACTGCTGGGTGCAGCTTCGAATATATTTGCCTTTTTAAACGAATGCAAGCGCTTGTGCTGCCAAATAATATTGAATTGTACCTTAAACTGTAGTGTAGCTCCTATTTTCCCAATAGGCTCTGCGCATTGGAATAGTGCCTACAGCAGTAAAGGCCTAGGCCAGACGTTAACTAGGTCTACTACTGTCGATACTAGACTTAATTTTTGGGTTTGCCAGCTAAGCTCAGAGTTCGCTAGAAACTTTCTCGAATGTTCAAGGAAGGATTAACTCCCCTGATTAGACAAGAAGGGATTTAGTTTCTGACAACCATAGAACATGACAACTTTGCTCTCCCCTAATCAAGAGTCAATCTCGAGAGTCGTGTGAGCACAAGGCAATTATTTTACTCAGTCAGTACGTGCATTCTTAGTCTCATCAGAATGTAGAGAAAAGGAAGAGACGGGCGTGTTCAATAAAAGATGTTATTTATTGATCAGTCTCTTTTCTCGTACAAGAGAAATGGATCGATATTATTGCAATACTTATAGTTAAGTAAAGTGCATACATTAGAAGCAATAGTATAAAATAATACTGTAAAAACATTGATATGGTTTCTGAGCCATATGATGTTTAAAATGAATAAAATATATTTACATACACATATACATTTGACTAAACGTACTCAACTGGTGTTTCTAACTACGCCTACCCCGTGTACCTGACCTAAGTCTAATGCGTGGGCGGGAATAGAAAGTTACAGTTTAGTTTAAGTTTGTTTTTGCCAAGTGAATAACTAAAGAATTCTCTAGGAGGGGTTATTCAGTTCTGTACCTGGAATTTAGGATGAATGAGGAATGGTATCTCTTTCTCTGCTCTCGATATTCCAGGCTGCCTGCGAGGGCTGCCCAGAAGCGCCGGTGCTGGGTCTCTCGGCTTGAGATAGCAGCGCGTCTCTCAGCGCGTCAGGAAGGCGGGGCTGCTGCCTGCGGGGTCTGCTTCTGCTCTCGGCTTCGGCAAGTATGGCTGCTCCGTCTTGTCACCACGCGTGTGTTTACATAGGGCAAGGTCGGCAATATTTATACCTTAAAGGTGCCGGGATTGACGTAAGGATGGACATAGGTACGTCAATAAAGATGTCATACGACTTGCTCGTTAGCACATTCTTTACTAAAGTTCTCTGTGAAATCAAAACAATGGCCGCACGGATTATCCAGGTTGTCATAGGTTTGATTTGTTATGAGAACGTCGTATGCCTTATCAGGGGCTGGAGGAATATCGCTTGTCTAATTAGATCTCAAGCGTTATGACCTAATCAGATAACACGTTCCTGTGCCGTAGTGTGACTGCGTCAGATAACGGTATCTGCATCATGGGGAATTTCTTGCCTCATGGGCTGACTGTTAGTTAACTAGCTAGGTAGCTTAACCAGAATAGGGTCAGGAATAGGGGGATCGATTCAGAACCTATAGAAATACACGACACCCACTCCACGCTAACTATGGTCATATCTAATCTATGCATAGTATAACATAGTACAACATACTATAGAGTATAGTGTATACCTTACCACCCCAAAATACATAAATGCATTTCGAAATTTTCAAATATACTGAAAAAATTGCAGTCATATATATTGTATGCACTTAAGCTATGAATTAAATGCAAAAGTAAACACGCATTGTTATGCATTATTGCTTGTTGGTATATGAGAAATACACATGAAATGGCTCTTAATATGGCTATACAGAAAAAAGTCGAAACCATTTCATCACATAAAATCTATTGCGAACATACCAGCGGGCAGCTAAAGTCTATAAAGTCTATAAAGTATCTAAAATAGAAATCTTAGTTCTCTAGGAATAGTCTCTTACTTTAAGCAGAAAATCAGTGTCCCGGGAAAAAATATATAGAAAAATATTTTAGGGGCTTGCTGAAAAAAGTTGCTGTCCGTGAACTGGATTGTAATTGTTCATGTGACTTTATTTTTAAAGTTGAAGGCCGAATTCAGGGAACGCCGTGTGCGAGTTTACTCAAAAGTCTCTATTTCTGTTCCGGAGAGAACATCATATCATTCAGGCTTTCGAAAAAACTGTCAACAGCTTCATGGGAAAGTTCCTCTAAGTCGGAAATAGGGGTAACCATGCATTCATGCGCATGATTGTCTCCATTGACATTCTGATTTGCATTGCTGACAGAAGGTCGTACCTGTTCGATGCTGCTTTCATCTTGAACTTCACTACTCTTCAATCGCAGTGGTGAAGATTCCAGGAATGCCGTCATCAGAATTGGCAGCCTTTGAGGGCAGCACAGTGCGTGAACCTTGGTAGGAACCAACAGTGTATCTGCATCCACCGGCGCATCCGATTGTAGCGTCAGACAGGTGTCTAACACGCATTCTTCTCCGCATAGCAGACACCTTAGTACAGGTAAAACACACCTTTGCCACATTGGTCGAAATGATAGAAACCAAGTCATGTTTAGGTCTCTAAGCCGGGATAGTCCCAGGATTTTTGATATCCGGTCCCGGTATCCAATGGCTAGGATCGTATCTTCCATTGTCGCGAGAGTTTGATCTGTGACATGGGTTGCCATAACGAAAAATAAGGACTAGGAATAGGATTCCTGCAATTAGTCCTAGGATCAGGGGAAGTCCGCCAAAAATCGAATGGACGAAGTCTGGAAAAATACCCAGTATGGCTTTGAATGGTGTTAATGCCATCGAAAATACTGTCTTAAATACCTTTGAGACCCCTGTGGTATCAGAAATATTTAAGATTTCGCTCAGGATTTCCGCGAAATGTACGGGGGAATTAGTTGATAATAATGTATGTATCTCTGCAGTCGTCCTTGCGACTTGTAGATCATACGTTTCTTTAGATGACGTGAGCCTTGTAGGCGTCTGAAGAAGCACTGTTTTCATTCTGCTTAAAGTGTCTATTCGAATAGAAGTAATTTTCAAACCGGGCCATGCCCTTGCCTCCCTGTCTGGAAAGGAGCTGGGAAACAAAGAACGTCCACAGCACTTGACCTTCGCCGTCGTAGTGACGAGATAAGGAGTCCCGGGCATAAGACTACAGCATCTGCGGTCTACAATAAGAATGTAACTCCCATTATAGAGTCTTTGAAAGAATGGTTCTATTTCAGTTGCAGGTGCGCCTTGCTGGTGACATGAAAGGTTGTATGAATTCCCTTCACAGGCTCCGTGCAAACTAATACCGTTACACAGAAGCGTGCCGCTTAGTGACATAGCACAATTGTTGCCACTAAGAAACACTTTCTGTCCTTTGTTACTGACACATGCATGTGAATAGGGCAGGTTCCATGTTGTTTTAAGGTACCCCTTTCCCAATTTCTCGTACATGCCAGCCTGTATATATTTTTGGCAGTATTGAAACCTGAAGGTTGAGATTGGAATATTTATGATTCCGTGGATTATCCATTCACTGACAGGTCGTTCTGACATTGTCAACGGTAATCTTTCTAGTTTTTCAATGCTCAAGATTGTATAATCAGCACCCTTCTGAGCCATACCGATTTGTCTATCAGTAAGGTTAAAGATTTGGAATAGTGACGTTGTGTTGATTAAACGCCAAGGCACATAGCCTGAACGCAGATTTTGTAACGTCCAGCCAAGCTGTACAATAGAACGCAATTGTGACTGACCATGTTGTAATAACAGTAAGTCTTGCGATAATATATCGATTGCTGAAGACACAATGCTGTCCAATGAAAAAATTCTGGAGGACAGAGTCATTAACCCATTGTCCACTACAGAAAGTGATTTTTCCAAATTAATACGGTCAATTTCCCGTATTCTTTCTGCTGTCTCAATTTGAGTAACCTTCCAGGCCTCATTGTATGCTGCATATACAGAGGCTGCTATGAAACGCTTTTGACGCTGTTTGCGTGGTCCCATTATGAAATCACGCAAGTCAGCACCATCAGTAAGTAAAGTTAGGTGTTGCTTAATTTCAGGCAGTGTGGAAGTTTGTAGCCATTGAAGGCATAATTTGCCCACACTGTAGGTTGTTATTATCCCTGGGTGATGTCTTTGGGGATATCTAGGGTCTGGCCTGGTCATTTTGAAACCCTGTGTTTTATTCAGGAATCTATCTTGACAGTTATTTGTATCTGTGGGCCAGATCAACCATTGTTTCCAATCAGGATGTGTTCTGTTTTGGTTAAGTATATGGTTTATGTCTATTTCTTCATCTGTTTCAGAGTTATTGCTAAACATTGTTGGCTTTGGAATAGACAGGTTATTTAAATCTTTGATTTTGGCTAAGCCAAGACAGGTGGTTTGTTGAACGGTGTCATTTAAAAATATCATTTGTTCTGGGATCATGCAGGCTCTAAACAAAGCTTCTATACCCTGTACTTGCCATTCTTTTGTACCCCAAACACTTTTCAAATCAACATGTTTGTCCCAATAATCAAATCCAAAAGTATTCATTTTTTCAAAGAAAGAATCTGAATATATCAATTTTGTGTTGGTTATCATGGTTTTCATCCCTGTCTTGTTTGACAATTTGTAATAAAATGTTTCAGCATTAGTTATGTTAAAACCTGAAAAATATGAATATTTGCCATACACGGTTCTAGAGCTCCCTCTTGGAGGTGTAGCACAATGTTCCCATTGATTAAAATTTAAAACATTTCTAGGTTGTGTAGATTTATGCAAGAAATGGTTACCATAATGGTTATAGCAGTACATGCTGTCATAATTTGTAGAACCCTGCAAATAATCATGTTTTGTAAATTTAGCAGACATTACTAAGTCAGACATCATATTGTTTATACTTTCAAAGTCCCAATCATCAGCAAATGAGTTTGGTTTTGCAAAGTCACTCAAAGAGATCTTAATTTGGTGTGGATATTTCAGGATCTCGACCGGACCATAAATTTCATAGTCAGTGTTGTCCCAGGCTACCCCACCAGGTATTGGAATTGCTGTGAAGTTGGCTGAAGAAAGTTCTGAAGAAAGTTCTCTTTTCTCGACGTGTGAAGATGTGTGTGGTTTGAGGACCAAGTTGATGTTCTGACTTGCTGTGTCCATTTTAGCATATTTTCCCTCAATGAAGCGTCCCAAAGTAAATACCATGATGAGCCAAAGTATGAGGATAAATGCACCAAAACCCACCCAAAATTCAATCCATGGAGAAATCAGATATGTTTCTTTTAGTTGTTTCAAAAGTTCCTTCGCTTTGTCTTTAAAGGATTTTGATGATGGCTGTGTCTTTTGTTCGCTGAAACCTTCAGAGGAATCATCGAAGTTGATGAAGTAACCGGATGCAGTTCTGTCAATTGTTCCAATTGGTTCAGGATTTTTGTTTCTCGCATTTTCACTTGGTACTTCTGTATAGATTGGTGTGTCTCTGCTAAATGTCTTTATTTGGGTTTTCAGAGGTCTAAGTTCTATTGCATTGTTGCATAGTCCTTGTTGTTCTTCTGTAGGCGTTTCGAATGTGATGAGCCTTTTTGTTAGGACCTCTGTGCTGGTAGCAAACCTTGGTGTTCTGCTACTTATTGGGAGTCCACTTGGCCTACTGTTTGTTATCGGCCACATGTTGTGGTTTTACCAGGTCGATGGATACAACTCAGTTCTCCTTTTTTCCAGCAAGTGGCGGTAGTACAACTGATCTTGTCCCGTTGACAGACAAGACAGGAACTGCTTTTCTGTAAGAAGGCCCAAATTCCTTCTTTACCGCGATCTTCTCCCTGACTAGATCCCCGACTTTTGGAATCCAGACAGGTCTTGCTGGGACAGGTGGTGATTCTTCAGTGGTCGTTGGCTGTTCTTTCAACTGTATGTTGCTCAGGTCTTTTCTTGTTTTGTTTAAGTCCTGCAAAATAGCCAAACGGTCTTTGACATCAAAGCTTTTTTCTGTTACCACTGAAGTCTGACTATCAAGGTCAGAGATCAACATCCTAGTTCCGAATAATAATTCGTACGGACTGAATCCCTTCAGAGAATTTCTTGGCAAGTTATTTAGACTACGTTGGACACTTATTAGATGTTTGACCCACCCAGCTCCCGAACCTAATACCTTTGCCGTTATAGATTGCTTTATGTCACGGTTTTTTCTTTCAACAATTCCGTTCCCCTCAGGGTGAAATGGACAAGAGTACCGCAATTGCACGCCCATGCTGACCATGGCCTCCTTATAAGCCCGAGAGCTAAAAGCAGGACCATTGTCCGAATGCAGAATGCCAATTGCGTATGTGCCGATAAAGACTCGCAAATCTTTTATAACAGTTCTGGCGTCAGCCGTTCGCTGGGGCCACATCCATATGAATCTCGTGCATGAGTCCACTGCGACCAAGATATATTTATAGTTACCATCCCTTTGTAAGGGACCGCAGTGGTCTAGATAAACACAGGCTAATGGTTTATCCGAGATTAGAAGGGGCGTCTGTGCTGGACGTCTCACAGTTGATACTTTCATTTTTTGACATATTTCACATGCTAGAACATAGTTCCTTGTTTGTCTTCTCATTTGTGGCCACCAGTATCTCTGTTTTAATAATGATACAGTGGCTGAGACGCCAGCATGGGTAGAAGCAAGCCCTTCGTGTGCCGCTATTATCAGTCCTAACCTATGTTCCATGTTTGGAATTGCCCTATCCCCCACTCCAGGGATTCGAGCAAAAGGAACATTGTTTGTATCAGTTATGTATGAGTATTTTACTGGAAAGCCTTTAGGGAGTGGTTCTATCGAATCCTTTTCTGAAGCGCTGACAGCTTGTAATATTTCGCTGTCTATTTTTGTTTTTGACCGGGTGACGGCAGCTACGGAAGCCGTTTGCACAGCTGCCTTCGCGGCCTCATCAGCCAATGAATTCCCTGCAACGTGAACGCCATCACGTTGATGACTCAGTGTATGTATCACGTGAGTCTTTGGTAGTTCTTTTTGTAAAAGAGCTACCTGTTCCCAGAGCATTTTATGCTTGATTGTGCCACCTTTCGCATCCTTGAAACCATTCTGAAGCCAGATCTGCAAGTATTCATTATAAGATTGAACGCAATAATACGAATCGCACACTATGAGCGTGGGGAATTCTCGATCGGTATTTTCAAGCGCCATCTTGAATGCTAGTAATTCAGCTCGCTGAGCTGTACAATCTCCTAGAGATTGTGTTTTAGTGAGGGTTGGTTTAAATTTCCCTTCGTGCCAACGACCTTTAACAATCGCGCACGCAGCACTGTAAGCTTGTTTACCCCCTACTGCGGGTTGTGCTGATCCGTCTGTATATATTATACAGCCGTAGTCATCTAGAGGCAGAATTTCGGTTGGCGGAGGACATTCAAATTCATATTGGAGAAATTCTTGTGTTTTTAAATAAGGATCAAATTCGTACATCACGTCTGTTGCAGCAAGAGAGTTAGCCCATTGTATCCATCTTGGATGGAGTGCTTTAGCATTTGGAATGCTTGCCTTTGTTACCGCCTCTAAGGCTGGTATTGGTGTCACGATTATTATTCGTTTACCTTGTGCCAGGGCTCGTTCTTTCGCTATAGCTGTCTGTGTTGCTGTAAGAATTTTTTCCGTTGGGCTAAATTTCATTTCAGCCTTAGTGTACAAGTGTGATTTGAATGCAATTGGTACCTTATCTCCCTCATTAGAGGTTAGGTATGTGAATCCGCATCTCCCTGGGATGACTCGGATCACAAGGTTGCGTGTATTATCACGGGTTTCTAATTTTGTTTTAATTAGCATGTCTGTTTGTAAGGATCTCAAAATTTCTGTGTGTGCTTGAGTCCAACTGGATCTTTTAAAATCTGGTTTAATTAGATCGTAAAGGGGTTTGACCCTTTCTGCGTAATTTGCAATGTAAGTTCTTCCGAAATTTAGGAAGCCTAGAATTGACTGTAGGTTTTTTAGCGTTTTAGGAGCTTGGATTACGGCACATTTCTCTAGGAAATTGTCTGCCAGGCTTTTGCCTTCACTTGATAACTCATATCCTAAGAATAGGACCGTCAGATGGGCAATTCTGGACTTTTTGAAGTTGAATTTGTAACCCTCTGCAGCGAAACCAAGTATTATGGTGTTCACTCTTTTCAAGTGAGTCTCCAAGTCATCATCTGTTAAGTAAATGTCATCGACATAAGATAATGCTTCATCATCATATAGTTGTAGTAATTCTGTTACTCTTGCTGAGAATACCCCCGGGCTGTTCTTGTACCCCTGGGCTAACCGACAGAATTGTTTTTGAGTGCCATTTACTGAAAATGCAGTTAAATATCTGCTCTCTGGTGCTATGTTTTGACAAAAGAATCCGTTGGAGATGTCCAAGGTTGTTTTGTATTTTTTGCGCACTATGTTATTCATTAGTGCAGCACTGTGTGAGTTTTGCACTGCAAAAGTTTTGCAACATGTGTTAAGGTGTCGGTAATCCAAAACTAGACGGTATGAATTGTCTGGTTTGGAGACCGGAAACAAAGGGTTGTTCATTTGTGAGGTGCAAGTTTCAATCACCCCTTGGTATTCTAGCTGATCTAGTATTTCATTTACTTGTTTTTTAGCTTCTTGCTTAATTGGGTACTGCCTTTGTGCAGTAGGTTGTGATTTTAACTGGACTTTGTGAGGAGGAGAATCCTCATCCCATCCTACATGATTTTTATATAAAGCAGGTGCTAAGGCCACTGCCCACTTTCTAGCAAGTGTATATTTTTTATGAATCGGTATTTGATTCGAGAAGGCAGGCATAATTACTTCTTCGCCATGAGGGCACTCCCTGACAAACTCCGGTGGCCAGTCTTTTTCAGCTAGAAGGATGTCATAGCCCTTGGATAGGTTATCCCAAAATAGTCCCCTTATTTTCCTAGTCTTATCTCCCTCTATACGTAATGTTATCTCGTATATTTTGTGGGGCTTGCTAACTCTGGTATCTGCAGTTTCCACTTGAAGGTATTCATTCGTGTCCACTGTCTCCAGATGATCCATAAGGACTTTGCGAGCTATGCTCACCTCTGCTGCGCTGTCTAGCATTGTCTGAGTCCATTCTCCGTTTTTCAGTTGTGTCCTCAGTATTCTCGGCATTGTTAACTACCTTGATACTGGCTACCTTCTTTTTTGGAAATTGTGATTTCTTTTTCAGTTGAGCAGGTTCCTTGTCTTTGGACTTGGCGTGCTCTTCTGATCGTCCTCTTCTTTCCGATTTCTGCGAGGAATTCTGAAAAGATTGAGAGGGACGTGTATCAATGTCTTGATATCTATCAGGTTTTTTAATATTATCCCTATTTCTAAGGTTATATCTATTCCCAGAGGGTTCACTCTGAGGTGACCTTTGTCTCGGGTTCGGAGATTTCTCTCTTCGCCTAGGAGACCTTCCTCTGGACTGGAATTTCTTTTCTTTAGGATTGGACTGTTTATTTCCATCCCAGTTCTTTTTTGGTGAATTATTATTAAAAAATATTTTTTCTGGACTTGTAGTCAGTTGCGGTTTTACTGGTATTCCACCTAGACTATCTCTGCCTAGTTCTTCATAGGATTTTTCTATGATTCTGGCAATTTCAGCTGGTTGGTCTGCTATATCTGTCTCTTTTAACCTCTGGCGGATCGCCACGTTTGCTGCTTCACCCTTTATGTTGGCTAGTAATATAGCCGAGACCTGCTTGAAGTCTTTCAGTAATTTCATACCAAGAGTTAAAGCAGGTTCTGGACCGTATTCATCTTGAATTTGTTTTAGCACATCTGGTATCACCGAAATGGATGGGACACCGTGCGTTTTTGTGTAGATGGAAGCAAAGACTGTACCCCAAGTGTCACAGTCCTCAATGTGTGGTGCGATTCCCATTGGGAGACATATAGTCAGAATCCTGTGTTTTTCTAATGGGGTGGTGTCAGGAAACACCGCCTCTATTTGGGTAATTTTCTGTGCCAACCAGAATGGTATTTGTTCCCGTTTAGCTGGAACTTTACCTAGGCAGGATTGGATGTTCTGTGGTGTGATTTTATTTGTGTTCCCCTGGTGAGGGGTCAGCTGTGGAATTTTAATCGCTGGCTGAATTGTTGAAGTCCGCATTACATACTGAACTAATTGTCTATGAATTTTTAGTAGTTGTTTTAGCTGTATTAATAGCTCTGCTGCAGGCATTCTTTCGATGTCTGGATGTGGTGTGTATCCGGCTAGGACCGGCCACGTTGCTCCTGGTCTTCCTAAAGGACCGAGCCTTGTAATGTGATTGTTATGTATTAGGGCGCCATCAAATAAGAGCAAATGCTCTTGGAATTTGAGTGGTACTTCCACCTCCTCGAAAGGAGTGTACGTTTCAGGAGGTTCCTCTACTTTGTAATAGTGGAAGTACTTTGTTACAGCATTTGCTGCTGGAAAATGTATCCATGTATAGTATACCTCTGTCTGCCGATATTCGTGTGCCTCAATTACGAATATGACTGTGCCACCTCTAGGTGTCAGTCCATTTTCTATAAGTTTTAAGGTTATAGATCTCCTTTTAATGACCGGAATAAGTATTATATCCGCGTCTGCTGCTTGCATGGTAGCATCAGCATCTGATATTTCAGTAGCTAATCTAATTGCCTCTCTTTCTCCATCGCTGTCTCCCATTTTACTGACAGGATGGTATTATTTTTGTTTGCAGATCAGGTTTCTTTATGGAAACAGAGATTAGGTGCACAATATTTTGGAACTGTTTTATCCTTCAACGTTGACTAGACCAAGAACCATACATAGGAGTTCCCTCCTGCGAGGTTTTGGAGGATATTATAACCTTTCACCCACTCCAGACGTCTTTGGAGTATTTGGGAAAAGGGGTCTGAGTGAGAAAGCACGACTGAGTTACTCTAAATGTCTTACGTTAGTTTTATCGCCCTTTCCAAACGCGTTGGGCGCCATGTAGTGTAGCTCCTATTTTCCCAATAGGCTCTGCGCATTGGAATAGTGCCTACAGCAGTAAAGGCCTAGGCCAGACGTTAACTAGGTCTACTACTGTCGATACTAGACTTAATTTTTGGGTTTGCCAGCTAAGCTCAGAGTTCGCTAGAAACTTTCTCGAATGTTCAAGGAAGGATTAACTCCCCTGATTAGACAAGAAGGGATTTAGTTTCTGACAACCATAGAACATGACAACTTTGCTCTCCCCTAATCAAGAGTCAATCTCGAGAGTCGTGTGAGCACAAGGCAATTATTTTACTCAGTCAGTACGTGCATTCTTAGTCTCATCAGAATGTAGAGAAAAGGAAGAGACGGGCGTGTTCAATAAAAGATGTTATTTATTGATCAGTCTCTTTTCTCGTACAAGAGAAATGGATCGATATTATTGCAATACTTATAGTTAAGTAAAGTGCATACATTAGAAGCAATAGTATAAAATAATACTGTAAAAACATTGATATGGTTTCTGAGCCATATGATGTTTAAAATGAATAAAATATATTTACATACACATATACATTTGACTAAACGTACTCAACTGGTGTTTCTAACTACGCCTACCCCGTGTACCTGACCTAAGTCTAATGCGTGGGCGGGAATAGAAAGTTACAGTTTAGTTTAAGTTTGTTTTTGCCAAGTGAATAACTAAAGAATTCTCTAGGAGGGGTTATTCAGTTCTGTACCTGGAATTTAGGATGAATGAGGAATGGTATCTCTTTCTCTGCTCTCGATATTCCAGGCTGCCTGCGAGGGCTGCCCAGAAGCGCCGGTGCTGGGTCTCTCGGCTTGAGATAGCAGCGCGTCTCTCAGCGCGTCAGGAAGGCGGGGCTGCTGCCTGCGGGGTCTGCTTCTGCTCTCGGCTTCGGCAAGTATGGCTGCTCCGTCTTGTCACCACGCGTGTGTTTACATAGGGCAAGGTCGGCAATATTTATACCTTAAAGGTGCCGGGATTGACGTAAGGATGGACATAGGTACGTCAATAAAGATGTCATACGACTTGCTCGTTAGCACATTCTTTACTAAAGTTCTCTGTGAAATCAAAACAATGGCCGCACGGATTATCCAGGTTGTCATAGGTTTGATTTGTTATGAGAACGTCGTATGCCTTATCAGGGGCTGGAGGAATATCGCTTGTCTAATTAGATCTCAAGCGTTATGACCTAATCAGATAACACGTTCCTGTGCCGTAGTGTGACTGCGTCAGATAACGGTATCTGCATCATGGGGAATTTCTTGCCTCATGGGCTGACTGTTAGTTAACTAGCTAGGTAGCTTAACCAGAATAGGGTCAGGAATAGGGGGATCGATTCAGAACCTATAGAAATACACGACAAAACTTCCAGAAACAGATGCCCACAAATATACCTAAAAGCTCTAGCTGCCCAGTGTCTGCCTGCCAAATCATTCGACAATACCTTTGAACAAGCATTGATAAAGTCATGTTGTTTTGGATGGGATCTAGGGGCCTCATTTATGAAAAGTGACGCATCGCTGCGTCATATTTACAGTATGACGCATCATGGCGCAAGGAGTTACAGATACGTCAGTATTTCTGACGTATCTGTAAGCGCAAAAGTCACGCATTGCTGGAATGTGTCACAAAAGTGACGCAACTCCAGCAATGCGTCCTTTCACATGGGGAAAGCCCCATGTGAAAGGGCTTGCGTCAGTCTTACGCCTGCTGTGAGGCAGGCACAAGATTTTGACGCAACAGCGTCCTAAAAGTGACGCAGTGAAATCTCATAGATTTCACTGCGTCACTATTATGAGGCTTTTTGTGGGGGAGCGCCCCCTCTGCATACATTATACCTGACGAAGGTATAATGTAGCGCAGGGGTTTACAAAGTGATGCATCTGCTTAGATGCGTCACTTTGTAAATAGTGCGCAACAGGAGGCATGTTTTACGCCGCCGATGCGTCACACAAAATGCATCGGAAGCGCAAAACTGACGCAAGGCCTCATAAATGAGGAGGTAGATTTTTTAGTTAAGCATCAACATTTTATATGGAATTCAGGGCCTGCATTATGAAGGTACTTAGGTGCACTACATATATGAGTGCGGAGTCCCTGCATCGTGGTGGAGTCTCTGCACTTAGGGCGGAATCTCCGCACTGCAGTTCTCAGTGGAGAATCTGTCCTAAGCATGGAAACTGCGACACAAGTACACTAGTAACTTTACCACACGTATCCACCCCAGGTGTGGCTACTGCGCCACAGGGCACTAGTAACTTTACTACACGTAAGTACCCCGCACTTATGGCGGAGTCTCCACACTCGGGGTGGAATCTTCGCAATCGGGCGGAATCTCAACACTGCAGTTCTCACTGTGGTGATTCTGCCCAGAATCTTAACTTTACTGCACACAAGTACCTTTGTGAATCGGGCCCAAAGTGTCAAAAAGTCAGTGTAAAAGTGCAGAAAAGATATGGCAAGGTTGACTTGGTGGATATTTTGTGGACCAGTGCATAACTTTAAACCAAGACAAATGTACAAGCTGCTTGAAGTTGTACTATTATTTCCAAGACATTTATAATCACAAATAAAATCCACCCTACAACTGGCATTTAATGCTGCAGCTGCATAAATCACAGCACTGATCTGAGGATTTTCACCATTCCATCTGCTGAAATCGAAGTATGTGAAATAAACA
This sequence comes from Lissotriton helveticus, assembly GCF_964261635.1. NCBI lineage: Eukaryota > Metazoa > Chordata > Amphibia > Caudata > Salamandridae > Lissotriton > Lissotriton helveticus. Next base: position 696,612,170 of record NC_136068.1, read on the forward strand.
GAGAAATATTAGGTGGAGAGGGTTGATGTAGAGAGAGGGTACAGAAAGATGTAAAGAGGTGTCATATATAGAGAGATAGAATGAGAGACAGTGAGGTGAGGTAATGAGGGATTAAAGGCCTAATTATGAATTTTAGCGGAGTGGGAGTGGGTGGCACGCCACCGCTGGCTCCTGCACAGCCAAATCTGCTCGTTCGCCAGATCACAAGTAAAATACTGGTCTCGGACAGCGGGCGGCAGTCCTGAGGCCGTGCAGTTTAAAGGCTCACATGCAAGCGTTAAAATGCAACACCGCGGGACCCCAGTGCACGTTCCTGCATAGCATGGACTGTGCAGTCCATGTCATGCAGGAATGCGGTGCATGTACCCAGGGGGGCAGAACATGTGCCCAGCTGCATGCACCCCAGTACACTGGGACAACTGGGGGCCCTGTAGGGCCCCCTTTTTTCCCATCCACCACAGTTTCATGTAGTAAGAACCTCCACGAGTCTGCTGGTGGTGAGGAAAGTCGTAATATGGCTGGCGATGCTGTAGGGCACCCCCAAGAACATTACGGCCCTCAGACCGATGCGGCTGTGCTACGGCGGACCAACCGCCCGGGTTGTAATCCGGCGGTGGAGCGGTGGCTGGACCAGCCAAAATTACTCCTTTTACTTAAATTACACCTCTCAACTGCTTGAGACCAGGCAAACAAACACTCTATTGCTTTAAATCTGAAGGGTATACCATTAGAGTGTCTGTCCAAGAAAATTGTGTTTTCTGTTGTTGCCCTCCAGTCCAAACTTGATGGCTTCTACTGCTTGTCTCATATTTACATCCTTAAGTCCTAGAGAGGATAAATGGCACAAAATATAACTTTACATTTTCTGCTTTTCTATCTTTACCTCTCTCTTGAAAAACCAAATATAAATGAAAAACAGCTTACCTGGGCAAATCACCCAAATGCATATTTTTTTTTAATTTTATTTAAAAAAAAAAATGCATTTGGGTGATTTGCCCAGGTAAGCTGTTTTTCATTTATATTTGGTTTTTAAACATATATTCAAAAAACAGTAGAAATGAGCATTTTATTGCAGAGTTCAAACAGATTTATATCATCAGTATAACTATTCCTCACCACAAACATATTCTAGATAATGCTAGATAAAATCTCTGCAATCTTGCCCAGGTGTAAACAGGGAAATACAAAATAATAATATTTTAATAACTTAGCTGCTTCCAGGCCTTTATGCTCTTAAAGATATTTCTACTAATTGGGAACTATAGTTTGTGGATCTATTGGTAATATCCTTAATCATTCTTTGAATTAAGGCTTCCAACCATCATTCTAAAGAGGTGGTCTTCACGTGATTGTTCTGCTGCTTGAGAAGAGAGCTTTTAATGTTTCTTGATTTTTAAAGTTTGGTTTGACATTCCTACTGACATAACACTTTATGTTGCTGGGTATTGTCTTTTAACTGTCTTTAATTACTGGTTACTGCTGGATATCAACATGTCTTGGTACCAGTTCATTTGCTCAGCTGAAAATAGCCTTTTAGGACTAATGGGCCCATACTTCTTTGCTGATTGAACTATTCAGTTTAGTCTACTTTATTAAAGAAGTCTTATTTTACCCCCAAAAGTTGATTATTATGCTCAGTTTTTAATGCCCCCGCGACACTGTCTTCAGCCCTGACCAAAACTTTATGACTAACATTGCTACCTTTTTCCAACAAAAGGTTCAGGCAGTTTACGATGACCTTAGCTCTTCTGCATCAATTATACCCAATGAAAATAATGACACTGCCCCCTTGACTGGTCCTAGCTATTCCTCTTTCCCTCTATTAGAGGAGTCACAGGTGGCAGATCTTATCACGCAGATGAAGTCAGGGTCTCCACTAGACCCCTGCCCGCCACGTATACTACATATGATTCCACAGACAGTGGCAGCTGCTCTGACCCCCTTGATCAACAACATTATCACCCTGGGTGATTTTCCGAGTAGCTGGAAGAAAGCCTGTATTCGCCCTATCCTTAAGAAGGATTCGCTGAATCCTACCGAACTAAAGAACTACCGGCCAATATCTTGCCTACCGCTACCAGCCAAGATTCTGGAAAAAGCCATAAACCTAGAAATGATGCGGTATGTCGATCACAACAAGCTCCTAGACCCCTCTCAGCATGGATTCCGCCCCTCCCACTCCACAGAGTCTGCTTTGATCATGGCAACCGAAGACATCCGAAGGACAATGGACGAGGGTGGCAGAACGGCCCTGATCTTATTAGACCTTACAGCGGCATTTGATAGCGTGAACCATTCTATTCTGTTAAACAGATTAAAAACACTTGGTTTCGCCGGTGCTGCCCTAGCCCTCTTAACAACTTTTCTGGACTCTCGTATTCAAAAAGTGCATTGGGAAGGTCTCACATCTGACGAATTCTCCCTCCCAGTGGGGGTCCCTCAGGGATCGGCGCTATCGCCCACCCTGTTCAATTTATATGTCACCCCCCTAGCTGCCTTAATTCAATCTCATGGTCTGCAATTAGTGTCCTACGCTGATGACACTCAAATTGTAGTGTCAGTATCCCAGTCTATCCCAGCCACTGCAGAGCGTTTTAAGAACTGTCTTCTCAGTGTAAAAAACTGGATGAGCCGTAACTTTCTGAAATTAAATACGGACAAGACCGAGATAATCGAGTTCGGTCAGAAACCATCGATCTGGAACAACCTTTGGTGGCCCCCGGAGGCAGGCTCGTGTCCTAGCTCAGTAGAAAAGGCTAGGAATCTTGGCTTCCTGGATGATAAAGAGCTTTCGTGTAAGGCGCAGATTAACCAGGTAACTTCTACATGCTTCCATACCATCAAGGTCCTTAGGAAAGTTCTACCCTACATCCCGCCAACATAAAAAAAAAAAACGGTTATGGGCGCCCTGGTAATGTCCCGAGTTGATTATTGCAACTCACTCTACTTGGGCACAGGAGAAAAACAACTGAACAAACTACAGTCAATCCAAAATGCCGCAGCCAGGGTTCTGTTGAACTTAAATGTAACAAAAGGGGGGAGAGAGAGAAAAGTGGATCCAGTCTCCCTAGGCATCATGAATAAACAAAGTAGAATCCACTAGGTGGGTTGCAGTGGTCCCTAATAGGATGGGGAGCACACAGTGTTGTTTAAATGCCCCTCACACACCAACAGGCCCCTTGGTGTCATGCTTCATCATTGGGGCCTTCACACCCCTCTACGGGATGCGGCGTGCTGCGACTAAACGACTACGTAGGAGCACCTAATAGTGAGCTATGTGAGGGTGTGTATTGAGTGATGTGAGTGAGGTGAGGTGAAAAAAAGTGAATAAAAAATACCTGGCACTAAGGATAAAAGAGAAATTTATTCCGTCCTTGGCTGGTATTATTAAAAAAGTGCAAAGACTGGTTGAAAGAATACGTACTAGGGTATATCAACCAACAACAGTGTCAACATGTTTCGGAGCACAAGGCTCCTTCTTCAGGACAAGGATATGCACTATTATCCTCACCTTACTCACATGAAATGTGAAAGTGTTCAAAAAAACTATTTAATAAAAATACAATGTGTAATATACCTATCAATGTTTTAAATGTCGGTATGCACGTTGCGCCCAATTGGCGTTTAAACAAATCTGAAAAAGAAAGACATAATAGATATACTAGTCGGATGTCCAGGAACATAATCAACATGCTAGTCGGATGTCCGGGAACATGAGGAAAAAGGATTACTTTTGTAGTAAAGGTGAGTAAACAGAACTCAACTGTGGCTCTGGTACCTTGTGAGAGAAAGACACTTATAGGGGGACACACAGTCCTAAACACATACACATATACATACATGTAATCTCCCTGATGTAAATGGGAATAAAAAGAATGGTTTTAGCGATGGTGCAGGCTTACTTAGGTTCAAAATTCGGAAGGCCTCATGAGCCTAAGCGTAGTATTGGGGGTATCACTCCTCGTTGCCCAGTAAACAACCTAAAAGATAGTAAATGGCTGTATTATGGGAGGTGACGTAGAGAATAAATAAAACAAGGTTACTGATCTGTGAGATGCATCCTCCGTCTCAACTCGCCCTACTCACGATGACTGCAAGGAACGATCGCCTGCCTTCCACTCAACGCTGCTCCGCTGAAAGTGAGCCGTTAAGGCAAAGGCTCGCTTTTTATACTCTGTGGTCTGATTAATTAGTTGGAGTAAATTGGATAATCACTAGCGGAAAGGAGCCCATATAAGGTAAAAGTACTTGTTTCCTTTCCGGAATGCGCTGGGCATGGTCTCGCTGGCTCTGCGGTAGTGAATCACTGGACGCGCATGTGCAGACCCAGTATTCCGAACTCAAGAGCTGCGCATGCGTCAAGCCCGAACGGCTAGCGCATGCGCAAACGAGTAATCCTACAATGTCAAGTGCTGATGATCGGGGCAAAACAGCAGTGTTTGTTTTTCTATCTCCCTCAATCGGTGATCATATTTAGCAACGTTCCATATGGGAGGACAGAGTAGAGGTGAATTAAATCCGAAAGGGATTTTTAGGTGAAACGTTTGTGGTGGTTCAATCGAGGTAGTCAAGTAAACCATAACTTTTACCATCATTAAGGGGAGGTATAACGCAGGGGTACAGTAGGCCTCAAAAAATGTCACCAATTTACATAAGCGCTCATCATGCCATTAAGACCATGAAAGTTCTGGTAGACAGAAAAAAGGTGCAATATTGGATGTTATTACGTCACTCATCATACCATTCATGCAGTATTTCAAAAGTTAACGTAATTGGCTCCAGGGAATTTAATCATTCAGCCCTGTGATGTCAGTGCCCAGACGGAACACCCAGCGCTGTTCCTTTTCCAACAGACCTGTGTCTGAGGGAAGTTGTTCGATCACTGTCCATTGTAATTCATTAACACAGTGTTGAAGTTCCAGGAAATGAGCTGACATTTTTGTGGTCGCCTTTTTACATCTAACGTTGCTCTTATGCTCATTAATCCTGACTTTAACTTGCCTCGTGGTCATTCCCACATACTCCTTGCCGCAGGGGCATGTGATCAAATAGACCACATTTTTGCTATTACAGTTTGTGAACGTCCGTTGTTGCCAGCTCGTCCCATTGGTGAAGGAAAGGGTCTGACTCTTTTTCGTGAGATGACAGCAGTTGCAATTGCCACAAGGATGGTGGCCCTTTATCCCTTGTAGTCTTGTTTGCTCCACTTTCTCTGGCTGTGGTCTTGTGTGGACTAGAATATCTTTCAGATTCCTGCCACGTCTGTGGGCGAACATTGGTTTCTCAAGGGATAGTGTGCCACATGTGAGTGTGCGCCAATGTCTATTCACCAGTTTCGTCAATTGGTTGGTAACCGGGCTGTAGGTGGTTACACAGACCGTTCTGTTCATCTGGTTATCATTTGTGGGTTTGTCTTCCAGGAGGGCCTCACGATTGTTATTTCTAGCTCTTTTCATAGCCTTCTGAATAACAGGGTTGGGATACTTCCTTTCTCTCAGCTTAGTGCAGAGGTCTTTTGCTTGACTTTTATATTTCGCCAGGTCGCTGCAATTCCGACGCAGGCGGAGGAACTGTCCGTATGGAAGGTTCTCCCTCAGGTGACGCGGATGGAAGCTGTCAAACCTGAGGAGACAGTTTCTGGCCGTTGGTTTGAAATGGGTCTCTGTCTTAAGAAACCCCGCCTCATAGTAGATGTTGAGGTCCAAGAAAACCATAGACCTGTTTGACATCTGGTGGGTGAACTTGAGGAAAGTGTTCTGATTGTTTAGCCATTGCATGAACTCTGTGATGGAATTCTCGTCCCCCTCCCAAATCACCAGGACGTCGTCAATATAACGCCGCCACGTGTGTATCCTTGTTCTGTAGGGATTATTGGGATGGAGGATTTTGGAGGACTCCAAATGATGGACATAGAGTCCTGCCAGGCTCGGAGCAAAGGTGCTCCCCATGCTGGTCCCATGGCTTTGCCAATACAGAGTTCCCTCGTATTCAAAAAAGTTTTTGGTGAGAGCTAAAGAGATGCACTCCATTACAACCCCTCTAGGGGTTTGGTATTTCCAATGGGTGGAGTGGAGTACTTCTTCAATAATCACAAGTGTCTCATCATGAGGGAGGCTCGTATAGAGACTCTCCACATCCAGGCTCAGTAGCATTTGGGACTCAGGGTCAAATGGGTGATTCTGCAATAATTGGAGTACCGCCTTAGTGTCCCTTAGGTATGTATCTGTGGCCTGTACAAGGGGTCTCAAGAATGCATCGGCAAACTTGGATAGTGGTTCCAGAATGGATGAGATGCCAGATACAATTGGGCGTCCTGGTGGGTTCTCAAGGTTCTTATGCACTTTAGGTATGGTGTAGAAGTATGGCGTGCGAGGGTTCTTTTGAACCAGAAAATCTGACTCTTTTTTGGATAGCCAATCATGTGCGAGGGCCTCTTCAATCATTCCTTGTATCCTCACTCTAAGGGACTCTGTAGGATCTACAGCCAGGACTTGATAGTTTCTGTTGTCAGCTAAGAGCCATCTGCATTCCCTGTCATAGGCAGCGGAGGTTTGTATAACCACGGCTCCCCCTTTGTCTGCTGGCTTGATGACTAGATCCCTGTTTTGTCCAAGTTCTCTAATGGCTTCATTTTCCAGTTTGCTGATGTTTTGGAATACCCTTTGTTTGGTGTCCAAATTCTTTAGTTCTTGCATGATCGCCTTTTCAAAAGCCAATACTTCTACCGGAAGTTGGCTGTCTAGTGGTGTAAAGTTTGACTTAGGTCTTAACCCCGTATCTGAGGTCTCTGGGGGTGGTTCCTTGTCCTTAAAGAAAACCCTCAATTTGATAGTTCTTATAAAGTCCTGCATTTCTTTGTGCAACAAAAAAATGTCTGGTTTGTTGGTTGGGACATACCCTAAGCCTTTGTTCAAGACTTTGTGTTGTACCTCAGTGAGTGGCCACGGAGTTATGTTGATAACTAGGTCCCCCTCTTGCTCGTTGATGCTTGGTTCGCTGTCATACTCCTGGTTAGGACCCTGGGGTCTGTTCTGTCCCCGGGTTGCCAGTTCACATTGTTGCCCTTCCTGTTCCTTCCTCTGTTCGATCCCTGGCCCCAGGATAAAAAAGGCTGAGCATTTTGGGCTATGTTGGATTGTTCCGGGACCCATTGTGGATACATCTGCCCCATTGGTGGGGGGACAAATTGGTATGATGGGAACTGGTAATGGTTCTGGTAGGGGTTGAACTGTGGTCCCTGAAAACCTCTCCACCCTCGCTGGCGAGGGAATTGGGATCTCTGTTGTCGGTAACCTCCCCTCTGTTTTTTTTGGAAACCACCTGAGTTTGTACTGGTAGTACTCCCATCGGAGCTCGCATTATCTGAGTCACTCCCCTTATCTTTCATCACATAGTCTACTTTTGTAAGGATCGAACAGAGGAAGGAACAGGAAGGGCAACAATGTGAACTGGCAACCCGGGGACGGAACAGACCCCAGGGTCCTAACCAGGAGTATGACAGTGAACCAAGCATCAACGAGCAAGAGGGGGACCTAGTTATCAACATAACTCCGTGGCCACTCACTGAGGTACAACACAAAGTCTTGAACAAAGGCTTAGGGTATGTCCCAACCAACAAACCAGACATTTTTTTGTTGCACAAAGAAATGCAGGACTTTATAAGAACTATCAAATTGAGGGTTTTCTTTAAGGACAAGGAACCACCCCCAGAGACCTCAGATACGGGGTTAAGACCTAAGTCAAACTTTACACCACTAGACAGCCAACTTCCGGTAGAAGTATTGGCTTTTGAAAAGGCGATCATGCAAGAACTAAAGAATTTGGACACCAAACAAAGGGTATTCCAAAACATCAGCAAACTGGAAAATGAAGCCATTAGAGAACTTGGACAAAACAGGGATCTAGTCATCAAGCCAGCAGACAAAGGGGGAGCCGTGGTTTTACAAACCTCCGCTGCCTACGACAGGGAATGCAGAAAGCTCTTAGCTGACAACAGAAACTATCAAGTCCTGGCTGTAGATCCTACAGAGTCCCTTAGAGTGAGGATACAAGGAATGATTGAAGAGGCCCTCGCACATGATTGGCTATCCAAAAAAGAGTCAGATTTTCTGGTTCAAAAGAACCCTCGCACGCCATACTTCTACACCATACCTAAAGTGCATAAGAACCTTGAGAACCCACCAGGACGCCCAATTGTATCCGGCATCTCATCCATTCTGGAACCACTATCCAAGTTTGCCGATGCATTCTTGAGACCCCTTGTACAGGCCACAGATACATACCTAAGGGACACTAAGGCGGTACTCCAATTATTGCAGAATCACCCATTTGACCCTGAGTCCCAAATGCTACTGAGCTTGGATGTGGAGAGTCTCTATACGAGCCTCCCTCATGATGAGACACTTGTGATTATTGAAGAAGTACTCCACTCCACCCATTGGAAATACCAAACCTCTAGAGGGGTTGTAATGGAGTGCATCTCTTTAGCTCTCACCAAAAACCTTTTTGAATACGAGGGAACTCTGTATTGGCAAAGCCATGGGACCAGCATGGGGAGCACCTTTGCTCCGAGCCTGGCAGGACTCTATGTCCATCATTTGGAGTCCTCCAAAATCCTCCATCCCAATAATCCCTACAGAACAAGGATACACACGTGGCGACGTTATATTGACAACGTCCTGGTGATTTGGGAGGGGGACGAGAATTCCATCACAGAGTTCATGCAATGGCTAAACAATCAGAACACTTTCCTCAAGTTCACCCACCAGATGTCAAACAGGTCTATGGTTTTCTTGGACCTCAACATCTACTATGAGGCGGGGTTTCTTAAGACAGAGACCCATTTCAAATCAACGGCCAGAAACTGTCTCCTCAGGTTTGACAGCTTCCATCCGCGTCACCTGAGGGAGAACCTTCCATACGGACAGTTCCTCCGCCTGCGTCGGAATTGCAGCGACCTGGCGAAATATAAAAGTCAAGCAAAAGACCTCTGCACTAAGCTGAGAGAAAGGAAGTATCCCAACCCTGTTATTCAGAAGGCTATGAAAAGAGCTAGAAATAACAATCGTGAGGCCCTCCTGGAAGACAAACCCACAAACGATAACCAGATGAACAGAACGGTCTGTGTAACCACCTACAGCCCGGTTACCAACCAATTGACGAAACTGGTGAATAGACATTGGCGCACACTCACATGTGGCACACTATCCCTTGAGAAACCAATGTTCGCCCACAGACGTGGCAGGAATCTGAAAGATATTCTAGTCCACACAAGACCACAGCCAGAGAAAGTGGAGCAAACAAGACTACAAGGGATAAAGGGCCACCATTCTTGTGGCAATTGCAACTGCTGTCATCTCACGAAAAAGAGTCAGACCCTTTCCTTCACCAATGGGACGAGCTGGCAACAACGGACGTTCACAAACTGTAATAGCAAAAATGTGGTCTATTTGATCACATGCCCCTGCGGCAAGGAGTATGTGGGAATGACCACGAGGCAAGTTAAAGTCAGGATTAATGAGCATAAGAGCAACGTTAGATGTAAAAAGGCGACCACAATAATGTCAGCTCATTTCCTGGAACTTCAACACTGTGTTAATGAATTACAATGGACAGTGATCGAACAACTTCCCTCAGACACAGGTCTGTTGGAAAAGGAACAGCGCTGGGTGTTCCGTCTGGACACTGACATCACAGGGCTGAATGATTCAATTCCCTGGAGCCAATTACGTTAACTTTTGAAATACTGCATGAATGGTATGATGAGTGACGTAATAACATCCAATATTGCACCTTTTTTCTGTCTACCAGAACTTTCATGGTCTTAATGGCATGATGAGCGCTTATGTAAATTGGTGACATTTTTTGAGGCCTACTGTACCCCTGCGTTATACCTCCCCTTAATGATGGTAAAAGTTATGGTTTATTTGACTACCTCGATTGAACCACCACAAACGTTTCACCTAAAAATCCCTTTCGGATTTAATTCACCTCTACTCTGTCCTCCCATATGGAACGTTGCTAAATATGATCACCGATTGAGGGAGATAGAAAAACAAACACTGCTGTTTTGCCCCGATCATCAGCACTTGACATTGTAGGATTACTCGTTTGCGCATGCGCTAGCCGTTCGGGCTTGACGCATGCGCAGCTCTTGAGTTCGGAATACCGGGTCTGCACATGCGCGTCCAGTGATTCACTACCGCAGAGCCAGCGCGACCATGCCCAGCGCATTCCGGAAAGGAAACAAGTACTTTTACCTTATATGGGCTCCTTTCCGCTAGTGATTATCCAATTTACTCCAACTAATTAACCAGACCACAGAGTATAAAAAGCGAGCCTTTGCCTTAACGGCTCACTTTCAGCGGAGCAGCGTTGAGGGGAAGGCTGGCGATCGTTCCTTGCAGTCATCGTGAGTAGGGCGAGTTGAGACGGAGGATGCATCTCACAGATCAGTAACCTTGTTTTATTTATTCTCTACGTCACCTCCCATAATACAGCCATTTACTATCTTTTAGGTTGTTTACTGGGCAACGAGGAGTGATACCCCCAATACTACGCTTAGGCTCATGAGGCCTTCCGAATTTTGAACCTAAGTAAGCCTGCACCATCGCTAAAACCATTCTTTTTATTCCCATTTACATCAGGGAGATTACATGTATGTATATGTGTATGTGTTTAGGACTGTGTGTCCCCCTATAAGTGTCTTTCTCTCACAAGGTACCAGAGCCACAGTTGAGTTCTGTTTACTCACCTTTACTACAAAAGTAATCCTTTTTCCTCATGTTCCCGGACATCCGACTAGCATGTTGATTATGTTCCTGGACATCCGACTAGTATATCTATTATGTCTTTCTTTTTCAGATTTGTTTAATCGCCAATTGGGCGCAACGTGCATACCGACATTTAAAACATTGATAGGTATATTACACATTGTATTTTTATTAAATAGTTTTTTTGAACACTTTCACATTTCATGTGAGTAAGGTGAGGATAATAGTGCATATCCTCGTCCTGAAGAAGGAGCCTTGTGCTCCGAAACATGTTGACACTGTTGTTGGTTGATATACCCTAGTACGTATTCTTTCAACCAGTCTTTGCACTTTTTTAATAATACCAGCCAAGGACGGAATAAATTTCTCTTTTATCCTTAGTGCCAGGTATTTTTTATTCACTTTTTTTCACCTCACCTCACTCACATCACTCAATACACACCCTCACATAGCTCACTATTAGGTGCTCCTACGTAGTCGTTTAGTCGCAGCACGCCGCATCCCGTAGAGGGGTGCGAAGGCCCCAATGATGAAGCATGACACCAAGGGGCCTGTTGGTGTGTGAGGGGCATTTAAACAACACTGTGTGCTCCCCATCCTATTAGGGACCACTGCAACCCACCTAGTGGATTCTACTTTGTTTATTCTGTTGAACTTACCCTATCGTCACCCAACATCCAAAGGCATCAGGGAACTTCACTGGCTTCCAGTCAGGTGTAGAGTACAGTTTAAGGCCCTGTGTCTGGTTCACAAATCCTTGCACGGTATGGGACCAGACGACCTTACCAAACTTCTCCCTCGATAAGTGCCATCACGTACGCTGAGATCAGCCAATCATGATCTAATATGCCAACCTAAAATAAGAAGAATGCGATGGGGTGGCAGATCTTTTTCCTACCAAGCTTCCAGACTATGGAACTCTCTGCCCCCTGCACTGCGCTCACAAAAATCTAAACTATATTTCAGAAAGGCACTGAAAACCTGGCTCTTTTCTTCGCATTAAGATTGGCTCTCACCGCTCTCTTTAGTAATCCCAGCGCCAAGACGCTGCGGCATTCGAGCGCTTTATAAGTACGTCAGTCAGTCAGTATATATATATATATCATTGAAATAACACAGGTTTCGGGGACATTATAGTTAGGCTGACATTTCACTCATACAAAACCAGAGAAATGTGGCCGTTATAGTTAGTTGAGCTAACTATAACTCACGCCCCAGCAATGCACTGCTGATGACATCACATATTACATCACTCATGACATGGTCAGTGATATCACTGATGACATCTCAAATGACATCACTGATGACATCATCTGCTTAATATGTGATGCACCTCCTTACACCCTAATATGATCTTTCATACACCCACTATAAAATACAGACTACCATTCTCGAAACCATAGACACACTAATACCAGTTAGTACATACCCCCTCAGTGATTCTTAGTTCTACACACATCCACTCACTCACCCATACAGTCACTCATATATGCAGTTACTCATCAACACAGCCTCTGATATATACTCACACACCTAGTCAGTCACCCAAAGACTCAATCACAGTGGCATTTACTTACTAATACAGTTATACATACACCACCTCACTTATTCATACAGATACTAACACATACTTACTCTCTTATACAATCATTGACACAAGCACACACTGATCCATACTGCCGCAATCACTCACACTCACATATAGTCCCTTATATTCTCCAACACTCACATATACTGCCATGTAGATATGTAGTTACTCACACATAAACCACTGAGACATCCATTCACCCACCAACGCAGCCTGACACACACTGACTCACCCATACAGCTCCTCATAGATGCACTCATGAACCCATACACCCACTGAATCACCCACTCACACATTCATGCTGGGAGTCCCACCCCTCCCATCCACCCAAGCAGACACTCAGGCACCCATACATGTACTCAGACAACTAATCATTAACCCATATAGACACTCATTTAGCTACTCACCAACCCATGCAGCCACTTACACACCAACTGACAAACTGATACAAACATTCACACAGATTAGTCATTCACCCATGCATACACTAGGACACGTTTAATCACTCACTTATACAGTCAGTCACGCACCCACTAAATCATCCATTCAGACACTCATACACCCACTCATTCTTCAATACACCTTGGCGTATATATATTGTATATAGAGATTGTATATAGCATTTGATTACAGCATATGATCAAAACACCTACAAAATGGCGACAACCATTATGCCATCACTGAGAAAGCAAGGTTAACAGTCTAAACACACAACTGAAATGGAAAAAGGTTTTTTTGTACTGCACATAGCACTTTAAAAATGGTCTAGACACCGGGTACTCTATGGTCCAGTGGAAGGCTTGTAGAAGCCGAAACGCGTAGGCCGTCCTAATCGATGCACGTTATTTTGCACTTGGTGTGTAAATAAACAATCTTTGTCAAAATCTACCTGTTGCTGTGCCGTGACTTCTATCGCAAGTGGCGTAATTTGAAGAATCCAAGGAATATATATATATGTATATAACATTCTTAAACTTTTCAGAAACACACAGTCACTGGATGATGTCATCAGTGATGTCATTTGAGATGTCATCAGTGATGTCATCAGTGATGTCACTGACCATGTCATGAGTAATGTAATATGTGACACCATAGGTTTTTAAGATGCTAATTTCTAACTATAAAGTAGTAGTCGTGTTTGTAGACAGTGCAGAAAGGGGACTGGGCGTCCGACCAGCGCTCAGGAATTCCGCTGCATAGGACTTACAGGAGGTACCAGGAGGGCTTCTTGGCCACTAAAGTCCCTCAGGAGTAAAGAGGACTTCATCCCCAATCCGTAGTGTGCGAGGAGGTGCGTTTGCAGAGTGGTGGAGAAGGTGGGGCATGGCCTCCGAAGACCTCTTAGCAATACCAAAGTGTGGGAATTACTGGAGGTATTAGGAGGGTAGTTGGCCCCCAAGGAGAAACTCGGGCCAACTACCCCTCCTATTATCTCCAGTAAGTCCCACACAGCAGCATTGGTAAGTTCTCAAAGCAGGTCACGCCCCCTTTGCCCACCACACTTAAAACACGCTCCGTGGTGTGCTCTTGGATGGAGATTAAAGTCCCCTTTGCTGCTGGGGGTTGTTAGGGGCTGACTAGCCTACCTGACACCTCCAGTAAGCCCCTGATAGCCAGTAAGCCCCAGATAGTGGGATTGCTGCGATGTGGACACAGGCCACTCCCCCTTTCTCCAACACTCTGCAAATGCACCTCCTGGCGGGCTCTTGGTTAGGGGATGAAGTTCCCTTGCCTCCAGAGGGTCCCTGGGGGCCAACTAGCCCTCCTGTTATCTCTAATAAGTCCCACACAGCTGGATTGCCTGGCGTGGTTCAAGGCCACGCCCCCTTTATACACCACTCTGTAAACGCACCTCCTGGTGCACTGCTGCTCGGGGATGAAGTCCACTCTGGTCCTGAGGTCACAAGAGGACCTCATCGCCCCACCAGCAATGTGCCAAGAGGCGCGTTTGCAGAGTGGCATAAAAAGGGGCATGGCCTCAAACCACCTCTCAGCAATCCCACTGTGTGGGGCTTACTGGAGGTACGTGGTGGGCTAGGTGGCCCCTAAGGACCCTTAGGATTCAAATGGATTCAATCCCCCAACCCAGAAAGTGCCAGGAGGCATGTTTGCAGAGTGGTACAGGGAGGGGCGGGACCTCTGGCAAGATGCTGGCTTCTCTTCTCTCTTTTTATTTAGAAGGGGGGGCTGTGTGGCCCCTCTTCTCAATTTTCTTTGGGCCCTGGGGACCCCATCCCCCTGGGCATGGCCACTTATTATTTGTTTTAAATTTCTTTTAAAGGAGGGGGGTGCGCCCTCCTGAGGCCATTTTTGGTCCCAGGGAACCCATCCCCCGGGGCTTTGCCTCTTTAAAAAAAAGATGTCATATTTAATTACGGAAAGGAGGGCACGTGGCCACCCTTCATTTGCCCACTTTTGGCCACGGAGACCCCATCCCCGGGTCCTGGCCTCACGTTGGTGACCACAGGTGGAGCCCCAATGACCCACGGTCAATGCCGGCTCCCCTCCTCTTGCAGGAGCCGCCATTACTTTTGGACAAGGCGAGCTGCTAACATGCAGCTCCCCTTGTCCAAAAGCAATTCTGATTCGCTTCATGGAAGCAAGAGCAGTTTTTCTCCTCTTGCTTTCATGAAGTGAATCAGAAGTTTGCAATGACAGGGCGGAAGCAGTGCTCCCATCCTGCCATTGCAAACTGCAATGTCCCAGGGGTAGGCAACCCGGGACATTGCTTGAACCGGCCCTGGGGGGTGGCGGTCTCCAGGGCCATGGCGGGCTTCAGAAGGGGTGCCACGCAGCCCCCCTCTCAAATTGAACATAGCCCCGGGGAGATGATGGACCCCTGTTAATAAAAAAAAATTCTGTCGGATTACGCCGAAAAAATAAATAATTAAGCATGGGCTCCCGTGCTTCATTTTAGGCCAGGTCGCAGGGGCAACGAGGAAAATATATGCAGGGCCCCCACAGCCCCAAGGACGGCCATCCCCCTAGGGCATAATTAATAGTATGCGGGGGCACGTGCCCCCACAGCCCTAGGGACCTCCACCTCCCTGGGGCTTTTTGAAATAAAATGCATGGGGGGATTCCTGCTGCCCCACACTATCCAAGGGACCGCAACCTCCCCGGGGCATAATTAAATTCAGTGGGGGGCATGTGGAACCCCTGCCCTGGGAACTGCCACTTCCCCCGGGCTTTACTATCAATGAGTCCGGGGGGCCGTGCGGACCCCCCCACAGCTCTGTGGACTGCCACCTCCCTGGGTCTTTAAATACAGTGCTGGGGACTGTCATCTCCACTGGCTTTAAAATAAATGAGTGCTGGGGGCCACGCAGACCCCCCACAGCCCGGGGGACCACCACCTCCCAGCCTCACAGCCCCCTCCTAGAAACAACATGGCCTAGGGGATTGCAACCCCCAAGGACTGGCTCTTGATATGTCCAGGTGTGCCCACCCCCAGGACATAGATGTTTGCTATGGCTTGGCGGGAGCATTACCGCTCCCGACAAGCCCTAGCAACCTGTGCTCACTTTGAGCAAGCAAGAGCATTTTCTCTTGCTTGCTCAAAGCCGACCACAATTTCTTTGACAGAAAGGGAGCTGCATGTTAGCAGTTCCCTCTGTGTCAAAGGAATGCTGGCTTCTGCAGTTGGCAGGGAGCACTGTCCCACAACCATGTCATGAGTGATGTAATATGTGAGGTCATAAGCAGTGCACTGAGGTCACCAGCAGTGCATTGCGGGGGCGTCAGTTAAAGTTAGCTTAGGTAACTATACTGCTGAATTTTATTGGATTTGTACGAGTGAAATCTGGACCTAACTATAACTTCCCTTCTGGTGGCTTTCTCTTTCACCAGCAACGTACTTTTAATTCATGCTATTTTGGATATGCAAAACCAAAGGGGATGATTGACGGAGTGTTGAACATTGCAAGCACTCACCCCAAGTCAACTGATCTACGTTTAATCCATCATAATTTTTTATCTCACTCCGCCACCCCAGTTCAGACATGGCCATATGCAAATCAGTCTGACCCTGTGCCTCATGATAACAATCCAGCCCAAATTGCCAATCCATGTCTTCCCTGGACTGGAAATAAGCATACTGGGACATGTTTCTGGCTAATCAGCCGTCATCAGCCAGGCTAGCTTGAATCCAGTGGTAAAGTGAGCAAGGGACCCACGTCTGGGCATACCCTGCCAACTTAGGGCGAACAAAGCAAACCCAAAGGGGATGATGGACGGAGAGTTGAACATTGCAAGCACTCACCCCCAGTCAACTGATCTGGGTTTAATCCATCATCATTCTTTAGCTAATTCCGCCACCCCAATTCAGACATGGCCATATGCAAATCAGTCTGACCCTGTTCCTCATGGGTCCTGTGATCTCTATGCCACTGGAGTCAAGCTATCCTGGCTGAGGAGGGCTGACAATCTGAAACCGGTCCGAGGATGCTTGTTTCCAGTCCAGAGAGGACCTGGCCTGGCAGTTTGGGCTGGACTGTTCCCATTGGGCGCAGGGTCAAGACTGATTTGCATATGGCTGGGTCCAAACTGGAATGACATGGTGAGCAAAAGAACGATGGATTTAGGCCCAGATATCTGTACTGGAGTGAATGTATGACATTGTTCTGCATTCTGTCCATCAACTGTTGTTTTTGCATTTGTCAGCCCAAGTGGGAAGGGTATGCCTAGACGTGGGTCCCGTGCTCTCCATGCCACTGGAATCAAGCTATCCTGGCTGAAGAAGGGAGAAACCCCAAAACTGGTCCTAGGATGCTTGCTTCCAGTCCAGGGAGGACCTGGCTTGGCAGTTCGGGCTGGACTGTACCCATGAGGCACAGGGTTAAGACTTATTTGCATATGGTTGGGTTCAAACTGGAACGGCATGGTGAGGAGAAAAATGATGGATTTAGGCCCAGATCTCTGTACTGGGGTGAATGTATGACATTGTTTTGCATTATGTCCATCAACTGTTGTTTTTGCATTTGTCACCCCAAGTGGGAAGGGTATGCCCAGACGTGGGTCCCGTGCTCTCCATGTCACTGGAATCAAGCTATCCTTGCCGAAGAGGGGTGAAACCACGAAACTGGTCCTAGGATGCTTGTTTCGAGTCCAGGGAGGACCTGGCTTGGCAGTTCGGGCTGGACTGTACCCATGAGGCACAGGGTCAAGACTGATTTGCATATGGCTGGGTTCAAACTGGAACGGCATGGTGAGCAAAAAAACGATGGATTTAGGCCCAGATCTCTTTACTGGGGTGAATGTATGACATTGATCTGCATTCTGTCCATCAAATGTTGTTTTTGATTTTGGATATGCTGCAGAGACGTATATAAAATGCCTTAAGTGAGTTTTGACTGGCAATCAGTGGCCCTATTAAGAATAGGGTGCATTGTCCCACTCTATGCTGCTGTGCTCCCTTAACTGTGTGAGGCAGGTGCAGGTGCAGACTGGGTCAGTGCGCCAGTACACACTATAACACTCAAAGTGCTGTTCAGAGTGCAGGCGCAAACTATGTGGCGCACAGTCTGAGTCATTGTGTCTCCTAACAGTTTCTCTGCTGCTGACTCTGCATCTGTAATACGGCATAAGCACACCGGTAAGGGGGTTGCCTCATTTGCATGGGTTATGCTTGTGATTTCTCAGACATATATTTTGTGCCAGTACAAAGGGGCACAAACACCTACAGCCTCTTAAGTAATGCCAAAGACCTGTGAGGGGGCAGCCACTAGCTTAAGACCCATTGCAACCCTGGGGAACTTTCTATAATACCCTTCTAGTCTTAATATTCCATATCATTATCCTAGGTGTTTGATTGTTCGTGTTATATACAGGGCAACTGGAATTTCGAGTCAACAGAGATCCAAATACTGGGGCAAGGTTAAATATATTGTGCATTAAGGAAGGGCAAATTATGCTGCAATTACTTGGTACATCCTTCAATTAAAAACCGCACAGCAGAAAACTATTGTACTTTTAATACTAAGGGCCCAATTCACAAAGGTAAACATGAATGTGTATATTTACTACTGTACCTAAGTGATATTGTGCACTTTGTTGCAATACATCATTTACGAGAGTCAAGATTATCCTAGAAGCATATTTACATGTCTCCATCATCTCAAATCAGGGGCTGGAGCTTCCTACAGAAGGAATTACAAATGTAAACTTAATACTACTATCTTTGTATGCTTAGGGGCCTAATCTCAAACTGCACTTTGTACTACAAAAAGTAATAATACAGTGGTTTTACTCATACAATAAAAGGGGCTTCTTACTAAAAAATTCAGGGGCATATTAGCAAGAACCTCGTTAAAATTATCGCCGTTTTAGCGGCAGGAAACTGGTGCTAAAACGACGATAATTGGCTTCCTAATATGCGTTATAGAATTCCAATAGAAGCCCAGGTTAGATGTCCTGCACATCTAACCTGGGCTTCTATTGGAATTCTATAACGCATATTAGCAAGCCCATTATCGCCGTTTTAGCGGCAGTTTCCTGTCGCTAAAACGGCGATAATTTTAACAAGGTTCTTGCTAATAAGCCCCTCAGTTTGGAAACCGGGCCTTTATTGCGTGCATGTCTTGCTAGGAAACACCTTAGGATTAAACACGAGGCTTTAATTAGAGATACTTCATATTTAGGATTCTTTGAAAGTGAAAGTGCCACGTTCAAACAGCTGCAGCTTGGAGAGGGATGTCTGTTTTGTCAACATGAACTTGTTTGGTAGTGAAATAAAAAAAGTTTTAAAGGTTTTTGCTTTCTGCTGCCGCCCTACATCTGTATATAAAATAAGGACTTTTGAACTTTTATGGCAACAGTTTCATTTCTTTAAAGGGCAGCAGAATTTGACTTGTAAACCTTCTTAAAGTCTCTTGTATGGTGTTGCCGGGTCTGGTGGCATAGTGGACTGTTGCACCCATTGTGCGAACCTCTGTGTGATCTCATGGTCAAAGGTTCAAATGCTGGCCAGGTCCACTCAGCATTTCATTCATTGGAGGTCGATGAAATGAGTACCATTGAGTGGGGTAACATTAAACATCCATTATTCAGTGATAAGCCACCCTTCTGGATGAGCGTGCGCTCTACAAATACTAATGTGACGTTATTGCACCCAGTCTCCAGAGATGTTAATAATGATGGTTCCATTTTAACTAGGCACAATTTATTGTTTAAAACCTCAAAAAACAGGTGAAAATTGATTATGAGCAGTGCAGCACATTCATATTCACATGGAAAATGCTGTGGCTGCACAATCGGGTTTCCTGTTGGACCTTATATTCAGAAATGCATGATGCCTTGACATGGAAACGTGCAGTACGCCCCACTTTGATGCTAAATAACAGGTTTTCTGGCTGGCGTGATGGGCACCTTTAGCACATGGTAAACGTATTATTTGTAAGGATGAGCAAAAATCCCAGTTACACCCTCGTGTCAAACTATGTCTTGATGAAATAAATAGTATTCAACTGCAAAGAATAGAAGGGTTTTTGATTGGTGAATGTGAAGGGGGCTCAAATGACCATTATGCCCAGCAGTTATCAGGCTGAAGTTAATGAGATTTTCATGCCTGAAAGTAATCATGCCATCCTGTGACGCTGTGCCCTACTCCCTCCATTGTAGGTGATAAATATAAGGTTGCCTAAGCCCTTTGCGGCTGCATACCCTGTGAAGGTATTTTACAAAGGATTTGTGTGGGGCCATGGGAACATTTTAACATAAGGTAAAAAGTTTAGTCTTCCCTAATGAGCTAATATCACTGTGAAATGCTGGCATGAGAGGAGGCCTCGATGGACTAAATAGCATTGATTATCACAGGATTTGGGATCCCCTGGAAGGCGTACTGGCAATACCTGGCCCTCCGCCACTGGGTGAGCCAACCACAAGTGTACCCCCATGCTAGTTGCACCCTGACCATGTTTGAGCTGTGCTACATCACCCGGTCCTCAGATATATACACTTTCCTGAATGCCTCTAAACAGAACTGTAAATTCCCTGCGCAGCCTCGATGGGAATCAGAACTTGAGTATGAGTTTTCCCCTAAAGAATGGCATGACATTATACATAGAGCCAGAGCCTCCTTGTGCAGCACTGCCGGTAAAGAAATGTTTTTAAAGATAGCACATTACTGGTACTACACTCCGGCGAGGCTCGCTAGGTGGGAACCGGGAGGGACCGGCCTAACCTGGCATCATTGTGCTCAATTGGGCACCCTCTCACGTATTCTTTGGTTTTGCCTGAAGATACAGAATTATTGGGATGCAATCCTACAAGACATAGACAACATATATCACACAGACATACCCAAACTCCCCACCTTCACACTGCTATGGCTCCCCAATGTCCTGCTGTACCCTCTTAAATCCTGGCACTGACAGGCGTTGTTGTCCAGGTGGGGGTCCGAGGAGGTACCGACCTGACTGGACTGGTTATTTAAGCTATGAGAGACATTGGGGATGGAAAAGATCACAGCCGGTCTCACACGCTCACTCCCTAAGTTCGACAAAATCTGGGGCACTACCATAGAATTTTTATCAACAGAATTCACAGAACTCACATGCCCGATATATCTCTGGGTGTTACAGCTCACTAAGGCACCTCCCTCCAAGGATGAATGAAAGCACATAGATCAGAAACCCCTAAGTGGCTACACAATACCTGGGAGATCCACAGCCTCCCTCCAAAGTGAAAGTCCGCTTATCCCTCCTCTTTTCTTTTCCCTTTCACTCTATCGGAATTATAAATTTCATTTGATCCCCACTGGCTGGTGGATGTAGGTGGCGGCTATTGTTACTCTTGACTTTTCAAACTAATAAAAAACTGTATATCATAAATAGCATTGATTTCAAAGAATCAAACATGATTGCTTTGATGCCTCAGGAAGCCTGCGCTACTTTGGACAAGGCCTCCAACACATTGCGGGATATTTACAACAAATGTCGGAGCACGGTGTTACGCCAAAATTGGTAACACCATGCTCTGACATTTTTAAAATGCAGGGCTTCACTGTATTTACAAAAGTAGGGCGCACCCCTGTATTTCCCCGAGTGCTGGTGCTAATAAAGCTGCCTAGCGCCATTGCAGACACCCTTGCCCCATGCTGCAAGGGTGCCTGCGCTGCGGGGCAATTGTATATATGCATGAAGGGAGACCTTCCGGCACACAAAAAACCTTGAAAGGCGATTTGCTCTTTTTATGAATGTTGCAGAATACAGCACACATGGAAAGAGCAAAAAAGCGAGGAGAAATTATCGATTTCTCCTCGTATCACGAGTCTAAGACCAGGTATTCCCTGGTCTTAGTTTTTGACGCTGCCCCAGCCTTGTAAATATGGGGCAGCATCAAAACGGCCATTGCGTGCCCCTTTCAAGCTAAGTGAAGCATGACAAGGGGCCTGACTTACAAGGTGACCTTAAGCCACGTTAAGTGGCGCAATGCTGCTTTGTAAATAAGCGGTACAAAAGGGGGTGGTGATGGACGGAGCATCCGAACCAATCAAACACTCACACCCTGTCAAAAGATCTGGGTATAATCCATCACCGTTCTCTAGCCCACTCTGCCACCCCAGTTCAGACATGGCTATATGCAAATCAGTCTGACCCTGTGCCTCATGGGAACAGTCCAGCCCGAACTGCCAAGCCATGCCTTCCCTGGACCGGAAACAAGCTTCCGAGGACCAGTTTCTGGTATTACAGCCGTCTTCAGCCCGGCTTGCTTGAATCCAGTGGCAAAGTAAGCAAGGGACTCACGTCTGAGCATACCCTGCCACACTTATGGTGGCCAAAAGCGGTACAAAAGGGGGTGGTGATGGACGGAGCATCCAAACCAATCAAACCCTCACACCCAGTCAAAAGATCTGGGTATAATCCATCACCGTTCGCTAGCCCACTCTGCCACCCCAGTTCAGACATGGCTATATGCAAATCAGTCTGACCCTGTGCCTCATGGGAACAGTCCAGCCCGAACAGCCAAGCCATGCCTTCCCTGGACCAGAAACAAGCTTCCGAGGACCAGTTTCTGGCATTACAGCCGTCTTCTGCCCGGCTTGCTTGAACCCAGTGGCAAAGTGAGCAAGGGACTCACGTCTGAGCATACCCTGCCACACTTATGGCGGCCAAAAGCGGTACAAAAGGGGGTGGTGATGGACGGAGCATCCAAACCAATCAAACACTCACACCCAGTCAAAAGATCTGGGTATAATCCATCACCGTACTCTACCCCACTCTGCCACCCCAGTTCAGACATGGCTATATGCAAATCAGTCTGACCCTGTGCCTCATGGAAACAGTCCAGCCCGAACTGCCAAGCCATGCCTTCCCTGGACTGGAAACCAGCTTCCGAGGACCAGTTTCTGGCATTACAGCCGTCTTCCGCCCGGCTTGCTTGAATCCAGTGGCAAAGTGAGCAAGGGACTCACGCCTGAGCATACCCTGCCACACTTATGGCCGCCAAAAGTGGTACAAAAGGGGGTGGTGATGGACAGAGCATCCGAACCAATCAAACACTCACACCCAGTCAAAAGATCTGGGCATAATCCATCACCGTTCTCTAACCCACTCTGCCACCCCAGTTCAGACATGGCTATATGCAAATCAGTCTGACCCTGTGCCTCATGGGAACAGTCCAGCCTGAACTGCCAAGCCATGCCTTCCCTGGACCGGAAACAAGCTTCGAGGACCAGTTTCTGGCATTACAGCCATCTTCAGCCCGGCTTGCTTGAATCCAGTGGCAAAGTGAGCAAGGGACTCACGTCTGAGCATACCCTGCCACACTTATGGCGGCCAAAGGCGGTAAAAAAGGGGGTGGTGATGGACGGAGAATCCGAACCAATCAAACACTCACACCCAGTCAAAAGATCTGGGTATAACCCATCACCGTTCTCTAGCCCACTCTGCCACCCCAGTTCAGACATGGCTATATGCAAATCAGTCTGACCCTGTGCCTCATGGGAACAGTCCAGACCGAACTGCCAAGCCATACCTTCCCTGGACCGGAAACAAGCTTCCGAGGACCAGTTTCTGCCATTACAGCCGTCTTCAGCCAGGCTTGCTTGAATCCAGTGGCATAGTGAGCAAGGGACTCACGTCTGAGCATACCCTGTCACACTTATGGTGGCCAAAAGCGGTACAAAAGGGGGTAGTGATGGACGGAGCATCGGAACCAATCAAACACTCACACCCAGTCAAAAGATCTGGGTATAATCCATCACCGTTCTCTAGCCCACTCTGCCAGCCCAGTTCAGACATGGCTATATGCAAATCAGCCTGACCCTGTGCCTCATGGGAACAGTCCAGCCCGAACTGCCAAGCCATGCCTTCCCTGGACTGGAAACAAGCTTCCGAGGACCAGTTTCTGGCATTACAGCCGTCTTCAGCCCGGCTTGCTTGAATCCAGTGGCAAAGTGAGCAAGGGACTCACGTCTGAGCATACCCTGCCACACTTATGGAGGCCAAAAGCGGTACAAAAGGGGGTGGTGATGGACGGAGCATCCGAACCAATCAAACACTCACACCCAGTCAAAAGATCTGGGTATAATCCATCACCGTTCTCTACCCCACTCTGCCACCCCAGTTCAGACATGGCTATATGCAAATCAGTCTGACCCTGTGTCTCATGGGAACAGTCCAGCCCGAACTGCCAAGCCATGCCTTCCCTGGACCGGAAACAAGCTTCAGAGGACCAGTTTCTGGCCTTACAGCCGTCTTCAGCCCGGCTTGCTTGAATCCAGTGGCCAAGTGAGCAAGGGACTCACGTCTGAGCATACCCTGCCACACTTATGGCGGCCAAAAGCGGTACAAAAGGGGGTGGTGATGGACGGAGCATCCGAACCAATCAAACACTCACACCCAGTCAAAAGATCTGGGCATAATCCATCACCGTTCTCTAGCCCACTCTGCCACCCCAGTTCAGACATGGCTATATGCAAATCAGTCTGACCCTGTGCCTCATGGGAACAGTCCAGCCCGCACTGCCAAGCCATGCCTTCCCTGGACCGGAAACAAGCTTCCGAGGACCAGTTTCTGGCATTACAGCCGTCTTCAGCCCGGCTTGCTTGAATCCAGTGGCAAAGTGAGCAAGGGACTCACGTCTGAGCATACCCTGCCACACTTATGGCGGCCAAAAGCGGTACAAAAGGGGGTGGTGATGGACGGAGCAACCGAACCAATCAAACACTCACACCCAGTCAAAAGATCTGGGTATAATCCATCACCGTTCTCTACCCCACTCTGCCACCCCAGTTCAGACATGGCTATATGCAAATCAGTCTGACCCTGTGCCTCATGGAAACAGTCCAGCCCGAACTGCCAAGCCATGCCTTCCCTGGACTGGAAACCAGCTTCCGAGGACCAGTTTCTGGCATTACAGCCGTCTTCAGCCCGGCTTGCTTGAATCCAGTGGCAAAGTGAGCAAGGGACTCACGCCTGAGCATACCCTGCCACACTTATGGCCGCCAAAAGTGGTACAAAAGGGGGTGGTGATGGACGGAGCATCCGAACCAATCAAACACTCACACCCAGTCAAAAGATCTGGGCATAATCCATCACCGTTCTCTAACCCACTCTGCCACCCCAGTTCAGACATGGCTATATGCAAATCAGTCTGACCCTGTGCCTCATGGGAACAGTCCAGCCTGAACTGCCAAGCCATGCCGTCCCTGGACCGGAAACAAGCTTCGAGGACCAGTTTCTGGCATTACAGCCATCTTCAGCCCGGCTTGCTTGAATCTAGTGGCAAAGTGAGCAAGGGACTCACGTCTGAGCATACCCTGCCACACTTATGGCGGCCAAAGGCGGTAAAAAAGGGGGTGGTGATGGACGGAGAATCCGAACCAATCAAACACTCACACCCAGTCAAAAGATCTGGGTATAACCCATCACCGTTCTCTAGCCCACTCTGCCACCCCAGTTCAGACATGGCTATATGCAAATCAGTCTGACCCTGTGCCTCATGGGAACAGTCCAGACCGAACTGCCAAGCCATACCTTCCCTGGACCGGAAACAACCTTCAGAGGACCAGTTTCTGCCATTACAGCCGTCTTCAGCCCGGCTTGCTTGAATCCAGTGGCATAGTGAGCAAGGGACTCACGTCTGAGCATACCCTGTCACACTTATGGTGGCCAAAAGCGGTACAAAAGGGGGTAGTGATGACGGAGCATCGGAACCAATCAAACACTCACACCCAGTCAAAAGATCTGGGCATAATCCATCACCGTTCTCTAACCCACTCTGCCACCCCAGTTCAGACATGGCTATATGCAAATCAGTCTGACCCTGTGCCTCATGGGAACAGTCCAGCCTGAACTGCCAAGCCATGCCTTCCCTGGACCGGAAACAAGCTTCGAGGACCAGTTTCTGGCATTACAGCCATCTTCAGCACGGCTTGCTTGAATCCAGTGGCAAAGTGAGCAAGGGACTCACGTCTGAGCATACCCTGCCACACTTATGGCGGCCAAAAGCGGTACAAAAGGGGGTGGTGATGGACGGAGCATCCGAACCAATCAAACACTCACACCCAGTCAAAAGATCTGGGTATAATCCATCACCGTTCTCTACCCCACTCTGCCACCCCAGTTCAGACATGGCTATATGCAAATCAGCCTGACCCTGTGTCTCATGGGAACAGTCCAGCCCGAACTGCCAAGCCATGCCTTCCCTGGACCGGAAACAAGCTTCAGAGGACCAGTTTCTGGCATTACAGCCGTCTTCAGCCCGGCTTGCTTGAATCCAGTGGCAAAGTGAGCAAGGGACTCACGTCTGAGCATACCCTGCCACACTTATGGCGGCCAAAAGCGGTACAAAAGGGGGTGGTGATGGACGGAGCATCCAAACCAATCAAACACTCACACCCAGTCAAAAGATCTGGGCATAATCCATCACCGTTCTCAGGCCCACTCTGCCACCCCAGTTCAGACATGGCTATATGCAAATCAGTCTGACCCTGTGCCTCATGGGAACTGTCCAGCCCGAACTGCCAAGCCATGCCTTTCCTGGACCGGAAACAAGCTTCCGAGGACCAGTTTCTGGCATTACAGCCGTCTTCAGCCCGGCTTGCTTGAATCCAGTGGCAAAGTGAGCAAGGGACACATGTCTGAGCATACCCTGCCACACTTATGGCGACAAAGGCGGTACAAAAGGGGGTGGTGATGGACGGAGCATCCGAACCAATCAAACACTCAAACCCAGTCAAAAGATCTGGGTATAACCCATCACCGTTCTCTAGCCCACTCTGCCACCCCAGTTCAGACATGGCTATATGCAAATCAGTCTGACCCTGTGCCTCATGGGAACAGTCCAGTCCGAACTGCCAAGCCATGCCTTCCCTGGACCGGAAACAAGCTTCCGAGGACCAGTTTCTGGCATTACAGCCGTCTTCATCCTGGATTGCTTGAATCCAGTGGCAAAGTGAGCAAGGGACTCACGTCTGAGCATACCCTGCCACACTTATGGTGGCCAAAAGCGGTACAAAAGGGGGTGGTGATGGACGGAGCATCCGAACCAATCAAACACTCACACCCAGTCAAAAGATCTGGGTATAATCCATCACCGTTCTCTAGCCCACTCTGCCACCCCATTTCAGACATGGCTATATGCAAATCAGTCTGACCCTGTGCCTCATGGGAACAGTCCAGCCCGAACTGCCAAGCCATGCCTTCCCTGGACTGGAAACAAGCTTCCGAGGACCAGTTTCTGGCATTACAGCCGTCTTCAGCCCGGCTTGCTTGAATCCAGTGGCAACGTGAGCAAGGGACTCACGTCTGAGCATACCCTGCCACACTTATGGCGGCCAAAAGCGGTACAAAAGGGCTGGTAGTTCGGACTGGACTGTTCCCATGAGGCACAGGGTCAGAGCTGATTTGCATATAGCCAGTGTCTAACCCAGGGTGGTGTGGAGTGCAAAAAACGATGGATTTAGGCCCAGATCCTTGTACTGGGGTGAATGTATGACATTGTTCTACATTCTTTCCATCAGCTGTGTTTTTTGCAATTTCACCCGAGTGGGCTGGGGATGCTCAGACGTGAGTCCCAGGCTCTCCACACCACTGGAGTCAAGCTATCCAGGCTGATGAAGGCTGATAGCCAGAAACCGGTCCTTGGATGCTTGATTCTGGTCTGGGAAAGACATGGCTTGGTAGTTCGGACTGGACTGTTCCCATGAGGCACAGGGTCAGAGCTGATTTGCATATAGCCAATGTCTAACCCAGGGTGGTGTGGAGTGCAAACAAACGATGGATTGAGGCCCAGATCCTTGTACTGGGGTGAATGTATGACATTGTTCTACATTATGTCCGTCAACTGTGTTTTTTGCAATTTCACCCCGAGTGGGCTGGGGATGCTCAGACGTGAGTCCCAGGCTCTCCACACCACTGGAGTCAAGCTATCCAGGCTGATGAAGGCTGATAGCCAGAAACCGGTCCTTGGATGCTTGATTCCGGTCTGGGAAAGACATGGCTTGGTAGTTCGGACTAGACTGTTCCCAGGAGGCACAGGGTCAGAGCTGATTTGCATATAGCCAGTGTCTAACCCAGGGTGGTGTGGAGTGCAAAAAAACCGATGGATTTAGGCCCAGATCCTTGTACTGGGGTGAATGTAGGACATTGTTCTACATTCTGTCCATCAACTGTGTTTTTTGCAATTTCACCCAGAGTGGGCTGGGGATGCTCAGACATGAGTCCCAGGCTCTCCACACCACTGGAGTCAAGCTATCCAGGCTGATGAAGGCTGATAGCCAGAAACCGGTCCTTGGATTCTTGATTCCGGTCTGGGAAAGACATGGCTTGGTAGTTCGGACTGGACTGTTCCCATGAGGCACAGGGTCAGAGCTGATTTGCATATAGCCTGTGTCTAACACAGGGTGGTGTGGAGTGCAAAAAAACGATGGATTTAGGCCCAGATCCTTGTACTGGGGTGAATGTATGACATTGTTCTACATTCTGTCCATCAACTGTGTTTTTTGCAATTTCACCCTGAGTGGGCTGGGGATGCTCAAACGTGAGTCCCAGGCTCTCCATACCACTGGAGTCAAGCTATTCAGGCTGATGAAGGCTGATAGCCAGAAACCGGTCCTTGGATCCTTGATTCCGGTCTGGGAAAGACATGGCTTGGTAGTTCGGACTGGACTGTTCCCATGAGGCACAGGGTCAGAGCTGATTTGCATATAGCCAGTGTCTAACCCAGGGTGGTGTGGAGTGCAAAAAAATGATGGATTCAGGCCCAGATCCTTGTACTGGGGTTAATGTATGACATTGTTCTACATTCTGTCCATCAACTGTGTTTTTTGCTTTGTAAATAAGGACATGAGATAGCGCCACCAGAACGTCACGAAAAGTGACGTTCTGGGGGCAATATCCCCTTGTAAATATCCCCCAAAGTTTCCCAAATGGGCCTGACATGAAATGCATTGCAGACAAAACCAGGTCTGCCTTTCCCGTGTGAGGTGAGTGAAGGCAAGGCCTCTACCAATCTGGCTCCAACACAGACATGGGCAATCTATTTAACTTTTGTCCATTAACCAAATCAATTTGATGCAATTCTTCACTTCAGATTATTTTGTTGTTATCACCTTTCAAAACTGTATGAGTGCTCCCTTTATTGCAGGCCCAACAGAGACTAAGGGCAATATATATCATACATTTTACCGGTCGCAAATGGCCCAATTTGTAGAATCGGGCAGTTTGCGACTGATAAAATGCTATTTAGTGTGTAGGAATTCCAATTTGAGATTTGGTAACGTGTTAACGAATGGCAATATGTAACTGTGAATACTTACTGATTCAGCATTAGGAAGGGGCGTGTTTAGGGAGACCCTTCCTAATTTGTGACCGAAATGTGGTCGCAAATCATTAGCATTTTACCACCTACTTCAAGTAGTTAGCAACCCTTTCGCAAATGGGAAGGGGTCCCCAAGAATCCTCTTCTCCTTTGTGAATGCTAGGAAAACTGTTTTTTCAGAGCAGGCAGTGGTCCCACAGACCACTGTCTGCTCTTAAAAAAAAGAAAAGAATGCTTTTCATTTTTCTTTTTTAAACTTATCGGGCTGCATTTTTAAAAACATGTTGCTTTATTTAAAAGCAAACACAGATATGAGGTCTGCTGTCCCAGCAGGCCACCATCTCAGTGTTTTTTAGTGATCCCCAATGGGTCGCAAATTATGACCTACCCAGGAATATTAATGAGGTAGGCCAATTGCTAGCCACTGTGAATTGCTAAATGAAAGTCAAGAAGTTCATACATTAGGAATAGCGATTACCTAATTGCAATTTGCAGGGAATCACAATTAGGTCATCCCTATTTCCAATAATGATACATGTGACCCTAGAAGTAGGTGGATCATACCGTTCCACTTCCAACAATGTCCAGTATCAATGGATTATGAGCCTCTGTGGGATTTTTATGAGGTTTAAATTAATTGACTATTGTGGAAA
Organism: Lissotriton helveticus; assembly: GCF_964261635.1. Classification (NCBI taxonomy): domain Eukaryota; kingdom Metazoa; phylum Chordata; class Amphibia; order Caudata; family Salamandridae; genus Lissotriton; species Lissotriton helveticus. The sequence goes on from NC_136068.1 coordinate 696,641,947, forward strand.
CTTTCAATTTAATCCCAAATCTGACTAGTGGTATTCCATTGGACGTCCTATTAATACCTAAACAGCATTTCCTATACATTTTAGCGCTGGTTAGACCATAAGGAAGCATTTTTATAAATACCAAAACAATACTTAATGCTGCAGAATAATGGTTAGTGCAAAACATTAGTACATGGAGCAGAAGATATGTTCATTTTGCAATCAGGTAAGAAAATTGCCTTGAATGGATCTACAGAGGTCCTTTCAAAGTTACACCAATCTGGTATTGCAGTTCTATTCTTAAACTAACACTGCATTTTCCTTCAGGAATACTTTATAATAGCATATAAGGAAATCCATAACATTCTCCCCATTTTTATTTCATAGAGTAATACCCATTGATTTTTCAGTTCACCGCACAGAATACTTCTTATAAGTTAATCAAACCCTTTGAAGAGGACCGATGATAAAGAAAGTGACGTTTTTTTTTTTAGAACCTGGGGCTTTAGGCAAGAAAAGTATCTAAAATGTGTTAACTTTATCCCATGCTTTCAAATTCACTGGCATATTTACAAGCAAAGTGGCAAAGCCTGTTGATGAGCCAAGAAGGCTCGGACACGCTATGTCACTTTAGAAACGCAGGGTTGCACCACATTTACAAGAATATGGTGCAGCCTTGCGTGTCCCCCTGCGCTGGCACCAACTTTAGCTGCCTAGTGCCAAAGCAGGCTCCCTTGCACCATAGTGCAAGGGTACCTGAATCGAGGGCAGTGATTGTTTATGTGCAGGAAGGTGTCCCTTCCTGCACATCAACAATCTGAAATGAAGATTTGAAACTTCTGTGTGTGCTGCTTCATGAAGTTGCAAAACAACATTTTTTGTTATGATTTTTTGAGAGCAGAAAGGGACACTTTTCTACACATAAACAATCAATGGTGTTTTGCTGTTTCCATGTGTGCTGCTTAATGCAAAACTGCATATCATCAGTTTAAATTCCATATTTGCATATTCAAAAGCTTGAAGAAATGTGTTCTGACATGTACATTGTGAGAGGTCCATTGCCTATGCTAAAGAAGGCAATGGAAGACAACCCTGGGAGGTGCCCCTCTTTAGAATGAAGTTCTTTGAAGTAATGCCATTAGAGCAAACTCCAGCTTTGGTATTATAACAGTTTTGTGATGAGAACTAGTATGTTTCTGCTTCAACAATTAAATGCTAAGGAAGCGTCTTTATTTCTATATGGATATTAAGGCTTCTGATGTGTCAGAGACAATTTGCAAACTTAGATGTGGCATAACTTCCTGTTTGGATGCATTCACAGCTGAATTCTGCCAAACCCTTTCTTCGGATATATCTCGATTTTAGCGGCTACTGATTATTTTTTGTATTCAGTATACAAGATTGTCAGATCTCTGTAGGACGCTTTAGCTGTAATCTCAAAACATTCTAGGGAAATTTCCAAGTACATTTGTGCTCCTTGTATCAAACAAATACTAACATATTAGTTCACATTATTTCCTCCAGGTTATCTAATATTATCCAATGCTTTTTCCAACCAACTCAAACTAGTTTTCCTAAAATGAGTCACGGGAGTGAAAATATATTTCTTGTATTAATGTCAACTGGTGATATTTGGAATTTGTATGACAACATTTTTATTTTGGTGAGAAGTCCTCAAAAGTATTTAAAAATCTGTATACGGTCTCATGTTTTTTCCAGGCAAACTGCAGAGTGGCTTCACTGAATTGTGGTTTGTGGTCCTACAAAATCCACAAGCTAGCATAAGACTTGGTAGGTAGGGCCCATTAAGGTATTTGAGTGGGCTGATTGTTGTAATTTGGAATCTTCCCACTTGGTACCTTCCTCCTCCCCTACCCTCCATTGTTAAGTAGAATTTTCCCACTGAGAGTTCTAATATGTGCCTTAGAATGTTGGTGATTCTTGTGAGGCATGCTGGCTGTGATCCTCTCTATTTTCTGTTATGAAGCATTCACGGTAAGCTAGATGCAAAAGACTGATTGCTATTAAAGTGACAAGAGTGTGTTATATGCTCCAAACTGATACCTGAGTGTGACCTGCAGCCTTTTATCCTTCTGATGGAAGGCCAACAAATTGAGGACCATCACATTGGATGACAGCAGTGCCCGTGCTTTAAAGGTTTCAGAAATAGAAACACTGCAATATAAGTTATTATTTTATACAGTTGCACATACCATGCAGCCACATTTTCAGATTCTGTCCCAATTAAGTGGAAAATAGTACATTTGTATTTTCTTTAGGGCTGTAACATTTATCAAAGTCTGGCAGGATGCAGAGACACCTTTACAAGGTTGTCAGAATTGTATGTAGTGCAAATGGTGTACTGTTAGGCACATTGTTCCATCAATTTGCAGTATTTAAAGAATAATTACCCACTATTTTGGGATATTACATCACGTTGGGGGACTGTAGTGATACCTTATAAGCAAATTAGACAATCATGACTTAAATACAACATTGCATGGGTGCTTTTGTTGGCTCATCACTCCACCTTAAACGTTGACTTTGCATAGGTCTTGCGGGGCCTCAGTTGCTGGGTTCCCCATTCATTTGATTGTAGAATTAATGGCCACTTTTAAGTCCTCTTTATGTAGCCACATTTCTGTTGTTCCCAAGTGCTCTAAATAACAGGAGCTACTATTTCCAATTTTAATGATACTCAGTTCACAAACTCCTCACGGATAAAAAATTGAATCTGCCTTGCAGGGGCTTAAACTTAAGAACTGCTAATAACATAAGATGTCGGCTAGTAGCATGACCTCAGTGGCCTGCTTTGCTGCTATTCTGCTTACTTTTTCACCTGTCACTCAACCCACTATGCTATTTTATGTGAACGGAAACGTGCAAGCCACGCAAAGCCTTCCACAGTAAGTGCCCTAACCTACTGACCTATCTTACTAGTAGTGGAACCAACAAACTAGAGAAGGCAGTCAGATCTCTGGAGCAGAAATCCAAAGTTTTCACTCAGTTGAGCGTGTTTCAAAGAAAAGATCAAATAGGATCAATTTTTCAATCTCAGATGAAACTAACAAGTTGAGAGCTATGAGCTGGTGCTGCTGACATTGGAGGAATCGATTTTTTTGAGTACCACTTAATTAGGTAGAGCATTTGAGTCCTCTTGTATATACTTTAGTATATACTTATATGTGTATGTACTTTTTGGGCTCTGGAGATCAGCCCTAGGACTTGTCTGCTTCCGCTTAGGGACTTTTTTCCTGTTCAACTGCCTTTATTTACTTTCTTGATAGAAAACGACCTGTAGAGATCAGTAAAATACAAGAATTGCTTTCTGCTTGTTCAACTGCCTCTTTTTAACTGTGGTGATAGAAAACGACCAGCAGAGGTTAGTGAAATACCAGAATCACTTTAGCATTCTCTGGAGTCCAGTCCAAAGAAATTGTCTTCCACAAGTACCCATAGACAATAATATTTTTTTCAAATCTTGTATTTTCAGTGATATGACCACCGAAGGCCCTGATTTTAGTGTTGGACTGTACCATTTTCCACTGGAAGGCAATTTTTCGCTCCATGTGTTCCCATACCTGACATGTCACGCAGTTTGGTGCTTACTTTCCCTCCACGTTAAAGAACAGTAGATGTTTAAGCACCCAGGCTAATGTGCTGCATAACTAAATACATATAAGGTCCCAAAGGCGAGACCAATTGCAATGCAAATGCTTGTTTTTAGATAGGTGTCAAGTAAAGCTGTGTTATGTGCCACACCTTCACCTAGACCTATGTTTCTGCTGACTTTCATACTTTAGTTATACTATTTTAAAGATGGTCTCGAAAATCACGGCATGCTATATGATTTAGACAGCAAAATCAGGGCTTGAAGATGGTGCAGCAGGTAATCTGGTGTCACTTGGCAGCTCTGAACAAGTTACACTAAAAATAGAGATTGTGAAAGCTAACAGGCCCTTTTAGTACTTAAGAGTCACTGCAGATGCTTTCAGCTAATATACTTACGGCAATTGAGTGAGTAATTATATTAATAAAACTTTACAATTGATAAACACTGCAGGCATTATGAGAGGTTCTCAGATGTGGACAATTAAGGCAATTGTAAGAAATCAGATTACTAATTGTGGTGGGTGACTAACCCCCTCAAGGAATAATCGCAACCCTTGTCAGGGTGAACCCTCAACGCCACTAAATTAACTTAAGCTCAACCCCCTGGTAGCTATAACACAGAGCAGACAAGCTTACCTTAGGGCAATGTATAAAGTATTCATGCAGTCCCAAAACAGTAATAAATTCAAAAAGCAAAACAACAAAAATCCCAAAACGAATTAAAAAAAGGTAATAATCAAAATGACACCAAAATAAAACACAACCAATAAGGGGTAGTGGAGATATGCATTTTGAAAGCTTTAATTAGAAACAGCACCAAAATGCACAAAGTGCCAATGATAGTCCCAATTTGAGGCTCTCTGCAATGGTTCATCCTGGTCAAAACATTTTACTTTCTGACTTAGTCCTTTAAGATCTAAGTTATCACAGGAGTACACTTCTAATGTCTCACAGGACCTCAGGGGAGGCACTTAGAGATTCACAGGTTGATAAGCTAACAGCAGAGGCATGTCCAGGTCCAGTTACCACTGGTCAGCAAGGCAGTTGCAGGGAAGGCCACTTTTAGCTTATTGTATCTCTTTAGCCTGCATAGGTGGTCAACGTTATAACCCTTGGAGTCTACTTCTTTGTTTGGCTTCAAGAGGGAGCAGGCCCGATCCTTCAAGGCTCCTCTCAGGTCACAGGCAGCAGGTTCAGTCCTCTTCGGTTCTTTCATAGGTCCAGCAGTGTTCTGGAGTGGGTGCCTGGAGTTGCCACATTTATGCTTGGCACAAGCAAGTGGCTGAGAATGAATGACTTCTAGGCACACCCTAGCCAATGGTGTTAAAGTTCCTGGTCCAAACCCTACCTACATTGGGTATTATGAAGGTGTTGAAATTCTTTGGCCACACTAGACTTGGCCTTCGAGGAGGATGTATGACGTTACAACGCATACTTTTACATCGCATGCCTTTACAACGCGGTTTTTACATCGCATACCGTTACAACGCATAGTGCTTTTAGGCGCTGGATAGTGATTTATTTAATTTAATTTAATTTACTATTCCAACTCCAGTCCCCGTGGATAGTAGGGAAGGTGTTGGATAGTGTATTAAATACATTCCCTATCCTAGAGCGCCCCCCAGCGCTATGCGTTGTAATGGTTTGCGTTGTAAAAGTTGCGTCGTAGTGGTAGTGCGTTTTAAAAGTTTCATTGTAAAGGATGTTTCCCCTTCGAGGATTGGGGGCTGTATGTGGATACACTTGGAAGCAGTCACTGTACCCCTGATAAACCAAGAGACAGACACCTGGTAGCCCAAATGCAGAAATCTTAAGCAGCCTTATTGTAGATACACAAGAATTACCTTGGCATCCTGTTCCTTTTCCTTTCAAGTGCACCCAAGTGCTATATGTAAAACCCAGAGACTGAAGTCTGGTAGGACAAAGCAGGACCTTTCATCAACCAGACTATGTATATCCAAGAATTATCTTGGCATCTTGCCTTCTCCCTATCAAGTGTTGAATGTGGCATAGCAGACCTGTCAAGCAATATTTGACACTGTGCTGTCAAAAGGAGGCCCACATCCTGCATACTTTGCAAGGTTCAGAAGAGTCAACTTTGCCCATTTAGATCAGCCTATTTTTTACTCCAGGGAGGCTCTTCATAATGTTTTCAAATGTATACAAATGCTAATCATTGGCTGTGAGAAGTCTCCAGGAACTTCAGGCAGAGAAACTGCAACTATCTAAAATCTACTTTTCCTTAATAGTTTTTAAAAATCCAACTTCACTACTAAATTGTTTTTAAAAAACTAGCAATAATATTTGTTTAATTAAATGTCTAGCTATTTCCATTCTCAATATACAGTATAGGTATTTTAATTTGCACTCTGATTTTCTGTATGGACCAGCCAGCCTTCCTACAGTGAAAATTATTTTGGGAGCTAGTCATTGGAAGGACATGTTAACTTTAAATTTCTACATGTCCTACTTCTAATTGGCATACACCTTGCCTTGTGGGCTACAAGGCATTCATAGGGGTGACATATTATTATTTAGAAGGGAGATTTTGCCCTGTTAAAAAGGTTTCTTTTGGCAACCACAACAAAATGATGGATGGAGTGCTGAAAAATTTTGACCACTCACCCCCAGTCAACTGATTTGGGTTGAATCCATATTGTTTTTGCTCACTATTCCACCCCAGGTCAGACACAGCCATATACAAATCAGTCTTGACCCTAATCGCCTTAAATGGCCAAGGGTATGCCCAGATGTGGGTCCCTTGCTCGCTGTGCCTCTGGATTCAAGCAGCCTGGCCAATGAGGAGTGATACTCCAAAACCAGTTCTAGGATGCTTGTTTCCTGTCCAAGTAAAACCTGACCTGGCAGTTCGGGCTTGACTGTTCCCATGAGAAGCAGTGTCAAGACTGATTTGTATATGGCTAAGCCCAAACTGAGGTCGCAGAGTGAGCAAAAGAATGATGCTTAAACCCAGATCTCTTGACAGGGGGTGAATGGTTTAAAAGTTTCAGCACTTCGTCCATCATCTTGTTATGTTTACAAAAGGATTTATTTTGACAGGTCGAATTGCAGTTTTTACACTGCTACAGTCATGCTACACTGGTAGGATTAAAACCATGATTAAAACTGCCACTGTAGTGGATGACTCAATAGTTGCTGCAGTCCATTAGTGAGATTTAACTTACAGGCCCTGGGTACAACTTTTAAGATATACTAATTACTTATAAGTAAGTTAAATATGCCAATTAGGAGTATACCCATTTCATCATACTGAAAGGGGAACACAGGCATTTGATGGGCTAAAATGCCCAAAGTTCTCAAGCCAGCAAAAATATAGCGTTCAGCAAAAGGTAAACAAATCTGGAGGGACCACGCACCAAAGGCACAGTACATACAGCAATTATGTATTAGGTATGTGCTATTAGAGAACATTTATGGAACATTTCAGAATGGAAAGAAGATGCCATTCCAGGCCTTTTGGATTCCAGTGCAGGCATGATGTGTGGGTGATGCAACCAACCAAGTCGCATTAGAGGTGACTGCCTATATGACTATGCTTAGAAATGCTTTGGTTGCAGCAGTCGGTGGGCTGAGAGGTGGTAAAGGATAATGATCAACTGTAGTTAATGGCAGTTGCCTGAGTTTTCCCCACTGATGCCAATTAGAGGTATCAGCAGCTATCCCTGGTGTTCACTTTGGTACCAATGCTACCCAGGTAGCTGGTGTAATTAACCCCTTTGATGCTCATGACGAGCTCAGCTCGTCATGAGGCACGGTGCTCGTGTGCTCATGACGAGCTGAGCTCGTCATGACCACACCCAGTTCTATTATGGCCCAGCACAGGAGCAGAATATGTCAAGCAGCGATGTGGTTAAGGTAGCATCAGAAACAGATGGTAAACAGGGCTCAAAGTGTACCATTTAATGTTTGTTATTGGAACAAATTGCTAAAAGGCTTATGATAGCCTTTTAGCAGCCTTTTCACAGCAAATGTGAGAATTATTTGGTACTATGGGCGAGACGAATCTATGACAGAATATCGAGGGTTAAAATATCGACAGACAAAATATCGACGCTGGAATATCGAAGGCAAGTATATCGACACCCTATCTACAACATGGTAAGTACAAAAATATCGAAACTAAAATATCGATGTTAAAAATATCGTAATTAAAAATATTGTTTTTTTCTCTGTTAAAAAAAAAGTTAAATTAAGTAAATAATACTTATATATAATTTAAACGTATTCAAAAATGTGTTATAATGTTTAAAATGAATAAATAGTACATATTTAATATTAAACATTTAATTAAAATTAAACATACAATATATAATATATACTTAATTAATAATATTATATACATTTTTTAATTAATTAAAAAATATTAACAAATACTACAAATTAAAAATACATCAACACTCATAAAATAATAACATAAATAATAATAAATAATTATATTTAATAAATAACAATTAAATATACTTTCAATATTTTAAAAATTTATTAAATACAACATTGTGTAACATATTAAATACATAAATAAATATAAATAATATTGAATAGCATAAGGATAAAAATTACTATTCAAACTCCAGAGGGTGCAACAGTAGGGAAAGCGTTGGATAGCGTAAGGGTAAAAATTACTATTCAAACTCCAAAGGATGCAACAGTAGGGAAAGCGTTGGATAGCCTAGAGGGAAAAATTACTATTCCAACTCCAAAGGATGCAACAGTAGGGATAGCGTTGGATAGCGTAGAGGGAAAAATTACTATTCCCACTCCAGAGAGTGCAACAGTAGGGAAAGCGTTGGATAGCGTAGAGGAAAAAATTACTATTCCCACTCCAGTGAGTGGAACAGTAGGGAAAGCGTTGGATCGCGGGTATGTAAAAATGACTATTCCCACTCCAAGAGTGCAACATTAGGGAAAGTGTTGGATAGCGTAAGAGTAAAAATTACTATTCCCACTCCAGAGAGTGCAACAGTAGGGAAAGCGTTGGATAGGGGTGGGGAAATATTACAATTCCCACTCCAGTGAGTGGCACAGTAGGGAAAGCGTTGGATAGCGTATGGGTAAAAATTACTATTCCAACTCCAAAGGGTGCAACAGTAAGAAAAGTGTTGGATAGCGTAAAAAGAAAAATTAATATTCCAACTCCAAAGGGTGCAACAGTAGGGAAAGCGTTGGATAGCGTAGTTGGAAAAATTACTATTCCAACTCAAGAGGGTGCAACAGTAGGGAAAACGTTGGATAGAGTAAGGGTAAAAATTACTATTCCAACTCCAAAGGATGCAACAGTAGGGAAAGCGTTGGGTAGCGTAGAGGGAAAAATGACTATTCCCACTCCAGAGAGTGCAACAGTAGGGAAAGCGTTGGATAGCGTAGAGGAAAATACTACTATTCCCACTCCAGTGAGTGCAACAGTAGGGAAAGCGTTGGCTCGCGTGTATGTAAAAATGAATATTCCCACTCAAATGAGTGCAACATTAGGGAAAGCGTTGGATAGTGTAAGAGTAGAAATTACTATTCCAACTCCAAAGGGTGCAACAGTAGGGAAGCGTTGGATAGCGTAGGGGGAAAAATTACTATTCCCACTCCAGAGAGTGCAACAGTAGGGAAAGCGTTGGATAGCGGGTGGGTAAAAATTACTATTCCCACTCCAGTGAGTGTAACAGTAGGGAAAGCGGTGGATAGCGTATGGGTAAAAATTACTATTCCAACTCCAGAGGGTGCAACAGTAAGAAAAGCGTTGGATAGCGTAAAATAACAATTAATATTCCAACTCCAAAGGGTGCAACAGTATGGAAAGCGTTGGATAGCTTAGGTGGGAAAATTACTATTCCAACTCCCGAGGGTGCAACAGTAGGGAAAACGTTGGATAGCGTAGGGGGAAAAATTACTATTCCCACTCCAGAGAGTGCAACAGTAGGGAAAGCGTTGGATAGCGTAGGGAGAAAAATGACTATTCCCACTCCAATGAGTGCAACATTAGGGAAAACGTTGGATAGCGTAAGGGTAAAAATTACTATTCCAACTCCAAAGGGTGCAACAGTAGGGAAAGCTTTGGATAGCGTAGGGGGGAAAATTACTATTCCAACTCCAAAGGGTGCAACAGTAAGGAAAGCGTTTAATAGCGTAGAATTTTATCTTAACATACTTATAAATAATGTTTTTATTTGACATAATGTATCATTAATTTTTTAAATACATCAACATCTATAAAAAACAATTAATAATTAATAAAACCAATTACATTTGAATACTTAATTGACAATAAATTAACAACAAACACAAATAAGGAATAATTATTAAATATTACTCACCAAATAATAACTATAAAATAATAAACAATTTATCCCAATTTTTTTTTTTTTTAAATTCCAATCACAATTAAAATTTAAGAAACAATATACAAAATTTAAAAAAAAAAAAAATAATTTACCAATTAATTAAGGAATTTTTCTAGTTAATAAAAAATAACTACGAATTAAAAATATTAATTGCCAATTAAATACATTAATTATTTTTTTTAAAATTATTTGCAAATTAATAATTAATTTAAACATTAATTATTCCTAACAAAAAATGTATAAATAATTAAATATTTACAATTAAATTACTTCCCACCCAATACCCCTATAAACCCACAACACGCTCCGGTACTAAAACATAACATTTAATAAAAATTAACATTAATTACCAATTAAATAATTAATTTATCAATTAAAATAATTAATTGCCAATTAATAAATAATTACAAAATATATTATACATAACATTTTTTAATTAATTACAATTAAATTACTTCCCACCCTATAAACCCACAACCCGCTCTGGTAGTAAAACATAACATTTACTGAAAATTGACATTAATTACCAATTAAATAATTAATTTATCAATTAAAATAATTATTGCCAATTAATAAATAATTACAAAATATATTATACATACATTTTTTTTATTAATTACAATTAAATTACTTCCCACCCTATTCCCCTATAAACCCACAACCCCTTCTGGTACTAAAACATAACATTTACTGAAAATTGACATTAATTACCAATTAAATAATTAATTTCTCAATTAAAATAATTAATTGCCAATTAATAAATAATTACAAAATAAATTATACATAAAAAAATTAATTAACTACAATTAAATTACTTCCCACCCTATTCCCCTATAAACCCACAACCCGCTCTGGTACTAAAACATAACATTTAATTAAAATTAACATTAATTACCAATTAAATAATTAATTTATCAATTAAAATAATTAATTGCCAATTAATAATTAAATAAAAAATTAATTACACATAAAAAAATCAGTAATTATTTACAATTAAATTACTTCCCACCCTATTCCCCTATAAACCCACAACCCGCTCCGGTACTAAAACATATAATTTACTTAAAAATAAATTTATTAATATATAAAAATAATACACATATAATATAAATTAATTTAAATACTTAACAAAAACATATAACACATACATAATAAAAAACATAAAAATAATACAAATATCGATATTAGTGACATCGAAATTAGTTACATCGATATATATGCTATCGATATTACTAACTTCGATATTACTTACATCGATATAAATAAATTCGATATTACTTACCTTAGGGTCGATATTCTGTCCTACGATATTCTTGACATCGATATTCTGTACCTTCGAAATTTCAAACACGATATTTTGGTAGGTCGAAATTTTAAACTCGATATTTTGACTGTGCACCGGGCGGGACACAGGGTGATCATTGTGAGATCACTTCCTCTGTCCCTGGCATTTTGATGAATTAATGTACATAGTTTTCACTCAACTGCAGATCATAGCTTGGGGCAGCCCATAAATAAAAAGTGATAACTAGTGAGGAGGAATTGGGGGAATGCCGCTGGGAGCTTAACTGACAAGTGGTACTCGTTTTGAAGCCTCAAGAAAGGGTGCAGCTCTCGACCCCTGTGGCTAAAAACAAAAAAACTAAAATGTGCTTACTGAACGAGCGTGACTGACTGATGATGTGCAAGGGTGTGGGGGAGGGACAATGATTGGTAAAGTTCTGGTCGAGGCACCGATGGTAAAGCTGCAACTGTGGGTGCAAGCGAATGCCCCTCTCACTGCTCTTAGCTCAGTTCAAATAATCTTTATTTCGGTCATAGACCATAAAAGATGGAAACATATGATAAAAAACGTCATTTAGGGCAATACACTTCAGCATTAAAAAGAAATACTCAGATGGAGATCATAAAAGCTAAAAAGGTAGGTGAAAACGAAGTACAAAAGTTAAAAAGATAAAAAGAGGAACAACAAGGACAGATCCTAAGCAAACAAGACACATGTAGGACACCTAATATGGGCTAGGGATAATAGTTTCATCGGGAGATGTTATTAATGAATGACCAGCACCTACGCCACATGGCGTGAAGAAGCGGGAAACTGAGAATACCACAGGAGGAGAAGTCTCACATTTCAGAATTCTGAATGCCTGATGGTAATGTTTAAACCCCAGATTTCTACATAGTTGGATAAGCCAACGCTGCCTGATGGTGCTTGTAATATGGGCAGAAAAAGAAGGCATTGGGCTCAGTTTCCTCCTGTTCACCACATGCTGGACAATTTGGTAGCCTAGTTTGGGACCATTTGTGGGAGAATACCCTAAGTGGTAATGTGCCATGCCTAAATTGTACATAGAGTTTCCTTGCTAGACTGGGCAAAATCATATCCAAAAAGGGCTCCAGCCTATACTCCTCTTTAATACTAAGAAACTCTATGATTAAAGGACCCAGCGTAGAGTTGCTAAGAATAACCATCATCTGGTGGTTACGATAACGTCTCACCAGGTCAGCGCGTGACATCTCTGCGGAGGCTACTTCAGGATTGCTCCAAAACTCTAAATTACCCAGCCTCTTGCTCTCATTTGTAAGTGAATTACTGGAGTTTTTCTGTCCCAGGCAGGTCCATACGTTCTTTAACTTCGGATCTAAAGTGCTTCAGTTCTGGGGTGACCCACAGTCTACGCCAGTATGTTAGTGGGCGTAGGCCGATTTCTTCATCTACTGGTCTAATTCCTTGATCCATTCTCAAGGGAACAAGAGGAGAACTGGCTGGAAGAGTCAGTAAGAATCTTAAAAAACTGTTTTCTGCCTTGAGAATGTATTCTGATGAAGAGTGCCCCCACAGTTCCGCCCCATAGATTATAGCTACTCTTGCTTGGGCTTTATACATGTCTAGAATGGAGGCAACTGGTTTAGAGGTGGATTCCCTGTGCAATTTTAGGACACCCCCGATATCTGCACCAGTTTAGCCGTAGAAATCTGGGGCCCAATTCCATTCTGTCTGTGAGGGTGCCACCCAGATATTCGAATACCGTTACCCTTTCCAGAGTAGTGCCATTTAAAGAGAGGTTGGGACGGGTGGTCTTGGGTGGATTACAGACCATATATTTTGTCTTTAGCGTGTTAATTTCCAGTCCCCTTTTCTTACAAAAACTGGCAAAACTGTGTAGAGCACGCTGTATTCCCCTCGGGGATTTCGACAATAGAAGGGTGTCGTCGGCAAACATCAGTGCCACTAACTGTTCATTCCCTATTTTCGAGGCATCGATGTCTTTGACCCCCCTAAGATGGACACTTAGGGCATTTATAAAAAGACAGAAAAGGGTGGGGGCCAAGACGCACCCCTGCCTGACTCCTCTATTGACCGAAAACCTAGGTGTTAAAACACCACTCTTACCACTCCTGACGTGTGCAAAGTTATTTAAATGCAATCTTTTAAGAATATCAAGAAGGTAAATAGGGATCCTCATATCCTCCAGTACCACCCATAGAAGTTCCCGAGGTACCAGATCAAACGCCGTCTTAAAGTCAACAAAAATCAAGTAGAGGCTACCACCCTCTACTTTGACCGTTTTCCAATACAGAAGTTGCAATCTAAGCAGTTGGTCTACGGTAGATGTTTTTTCCCTAAATCCAGCTTGTTATGGGCTCAATATCTCACGCTCCTCCATCCATGCCGGAAGTCGGTCTAGGATAATCCGCGCAAAAAGTTTTTGGTTAACGTCGATCAAATTAACGATCACATAATCCCCTGGTATTGATTTTTTTGTAGAGCCCACCCACGCCACCCTCCGTACCATCAAGATCTCCCCAGCCCTATTATAGGGGAATTGTTTGTGTGTAGCCATCCAAAACAAGATATTATTTCTAAGGTCTAGCTGTGATTCCTTCTGACCAAGCTTAAGTTCAGGGATTCCAGTCAGTACAATCACATATGGTACTGCCGCTGGAGGTAGGTTAATAACTGGGAGGGAGGGTGTTTGAATTTCTCTTAGTAAAAGACCAGCACCGTCAGTCCCTTCAGTTGGTATATTGGCCAATGCAACTTTGCTGGTTATATTCGCCCCTATGCACCAATTTTGTATTGGTGCCTCCCTCCCTGAGAGGAGATTAGATTCTGTCAGACCCTGTGGTCCTGATTGGGCTTGCCCATCTAGTATAGGAATAATCTTTTCTACAGCTTTGGTATTAACTCTTGACATACTACAATTGACTTGAACTGGGGCCGGAATAGCTTCTATGTGTGGTTGGGATAACCGTGTTTCGGGTAAATTCTGAAGAGTCTCAGGCCTCGCTTTCTGGCGCAAGGATGGTATGCTAGAATTAGGATTTTGTTGGGGGAGTACCTGTGCTTTGCCCACAGTAGCTGCTAGCTTTTGGATGTGATCAAGAATAGGGGCAACCTCTTCCTTCACAATAGTTCTACATTGGGCAAGAAGATCTGATAGAAAGGTTTGAGCCCATGATGGATAGGGGTGTGTGATAAAGAAGCTTGGTTATTACCCATATGGTTTTCTGTGCTGGATCTATTTGTCATACCTTTCGTATTCTCCCCCTCAGCCTTTTTACCCTTAACACCCTTACAATTCACCTGCTTTCTTTTTCTAGCTTTCCTAGGCACGGTACCATTGCCCTCTGCACTGACTTTTGTACCGGGTACAGGAGTTAGCAGGAAATCAGGTGGGGGGGCCTTTCCATGGGCTGAGGGTTCCGGGGAGTTCACGGTATTTGCTAGGGTCTGCGATGCCAAGGGCGGAAAATCAGGGGTAATAGATAATCGTCTTTCAGTAAGTTCAATTTCCGAAGTAACTAACCCGATCGCCTTCTGTAGCATTAAGTCAATAGCTGTAGGCAGGGTAGGCGAGGGACTGTCTGACTGTGGGCTGGTCCGTTTTATCGCAAATGCACGTTTCCCCTGGATGCGGGTGGGAGCATTTCCTGAAGGCATTTTATGTGGTTACCTTAGTCCTGTGAATTCAAGGCAAAAGGGAAAAGGGAATGGCCCGGCCCGGCCACCTCCGGGGAGTGACGGGCAAGGACGGGCCCGACCTTGGCCGGGGCTTTTCCCGGTGCTGCCCGCGGGCGTCCCGCACTGCGGGACTGCTGCAGCGCATGGAGGCTCCTCCCCCTGCAGCAGTGGCCAGTTGGAACAAGCGCTGTGCACCCTGGGACATGGAGTACCACCAGGGTCAGCGCAAGTCTATCACCGTGCTGTTGGCACTACAGGAGGGCGAAAATGGCAGGAGGTAAGCCCTGGGACAAGGGTCCCACCAGGGCACAAGAAGTCGGCAAAAGGCTGGTCCCCCAAAGCAAGTATCTTCGCTGTGACCCGCACCGCGGGACTGCTGCAGCGCTTATGTGCCCGTGGAGGCTCCTCCCCCTGCAGCAGTGGCCAGTTGGAACAAGCGCCATGCACCCTGGGACATGGAGTCCCACCAGGGTCAGCACGAGACTATCACCGTGCTGTTGGCACTACAGGAGGGCGAAAATGGCAGGAGATAAGCCCTGGGACAAGGGTCCCACCAGGGCACAAGAAGTCGGCAAAAGGCTGGTCCCCCAAAGCAACAATCTTTGCTGAGATATTAGCACCTGTGAGTGGACTGCAACATACTGTAGTGTAGTTCCTATATTCCCAATAGGCTCTGCGCATTGGAATAATAAAAACAGCAGTGTAGACGTAGGACTGAGGTCGACTAGGTCTCTACTGACTATATTAGACTTAATTAGTTTTGCCAGCTAGCTCAGAGGTCACTAGAACCTTTCTCGAATGTTCAAGAAGGAGTTAACTTTCCTGATTAGACAAGAAGGGATTAGTTTCTGACAACCATAAAACATGACAACTTTTCTCCCTCAGAATAAGAGTGTATCTCTAGAGTCGTGTGAAAACAATAGACAGCTATTTTACTCAGTCAATCGTGCATACTTAGTTTCACCAGAGTGCAGAGAAAAGAGAGACGGGCGTTTTCAATAAAAGGTGTTATTTATTGAGCAGTCTTCTTTCTCATGCAAGAGAAATGAATTACCACAATTGCAATATTTATAGTAAAGTAAAGTGCGTACAGTAAAAGGAGTATTATGAAATAATACTGTAAAAGCATTGATATGGTTTCTTAGCCATATGATACTTTAAAATGGATAAAATATATACATACATATATACATTGACTAACGTACTCAACTGGTGCTTCTAAATACGCCTACCCCGGTGTACCTGACCTAAGCCTAATTCGTGGGAAGGAGTAAGTAAGTAGCAGTTTAAGTTAAGTTGGTTTTTGCCAAGAATCTGAGTCAAGAATTCTCTTAAGGGTTTAGTCAGCTCCGTACCTTGGTAATAGAATGCAGGAGGTTTGGTATCTCTCTCTCAGGACTCGATATCCCAGCAACCCGCGAGGGTATCTGGAAACACCGGAGCTGGATTTTCTCGGCTGGAGAAAAAGACAGCGTCTTTATCAGTGCGTCAAAAGGGAGGGGCGGCGTCCGTGGGCTCTCGCATCAGCTGGGCTCTCGGGCAAGTAGATAGCCGCTCTGCTCCAAACCACCGTGTGTTTGCTTAAGACAACGTTGGTATATTTATACCTGAAAGGTGCCGGGTTTGATGTAAGGTTGGACGTAAGACGTCAATAAAGATGTCACTAAGAACTGGCCGTTCTTACAGTGCTCACAGGAGTTCTAGGACAAATCAAAACAAAAGAACGGGAATCCCCAGGTTGCTGGAGGTTTGGTTTGTTTAGAGAACTCGTTGTACTCTCTAGGAGCCGGGGGAAGTAGCCTTGCTTAATTTGGACTGTATGGGCTACGACTAAATATGGATATGATTCTTATGCCTTTATAAGGATATTATTTATTATAACCACATAAGGGCATAAATCAGGAATATCGAATTAGGGTCCTAGATAGAATTACAACTGATGTCCCTCATTACTTAAAACTAAGCAATAGTAAACATATAATGGTGCATGTGTTTTCCAACCCACCCCAAAATACATAATTCGCATTTGAAATGGTATATGGTAAATACACGAAAATGAGTATTGGTACTGTACGCTTTTCAAGCAGTGGTATCATTCAGTTAAAATGCATGTATATATATCAGCTGAATGAATTGCGAAAATTACACTTGAAATGGCTCTTAATACAGAAGAGAAGGTCGAGACCATTCCATCACATATTAATACAACTGCTGTACATGTGGTAGAGACTGAGGTAAAATATTGTCTCTAGAGTTCCTAAAATAGAAGCTCTGTTCTCTAAGAATAGTTCTACTTTAAGCAGAGTACTCTGTGCCGGAAAAAGGTAAGCTTTTGTTTATCAAAGCTGAAGGCCGAATTCAGAGTTCAGGGAACACTGTGTGCTTGTTAAAAGTTATTCTTTCTGTTCAGGGGAGAACATCATTTCAGACAGACTCGCAAAAAATTGGTCTACAGCTTCAGGTGAAAGTTCGACCAAGTTTGAAAATGCCGCAACAGTGCAGTCGTGAGAATGATTGCTATCATCGATGTCAGGATCAGCAATGCTCACTGAAGGTTGTACCTGGGTGATGCTGCTCTCATCTCGTACTCCACTGCCACATACTCGTATTGGTGAAGTCTCAACGAATGCCGTCATCAGAATAGGTAGCCGCTGGGGACAACACGATGCATGAGCCGTTACCGGACCTAGCAAGGTATCTGTATCCATTAGTACTGCTGATGGTAGTGTAAGACAGATGTCCAACACACATTCTTCTCCGCATAGCATACATCGAAGCACAGGTAAGATGCAATTTTGCCAGATAGGTCTGAATGAAAGAAACCAGGTCATATTCAGAACTCTTAGCCAGGCTAATCCGAGGACTTTAGTTATGCGGTCCCGGTAGCGTATTGCTAGGATCGTTTCTTCCATCGTTGCTGGAGTCTTGTCTGTGGCGTGGCTTGCCATATCGGAGCAGAAGAATCAAAAATAAAATTCCTGCTACGAGTCCCAAAAGTAGAGATAGGCCGCTAAAGACAGAATGGACAAAATTGGGGAAGATGCCCAGAACTGTTTCAAACGGTGTTAACAGTCCCTAACAGTCCCGAAAAAATTGTCTTAAATACATGTGCGATGCCACTGGTATCTGACATAGTTAGGATTTGGCTTAGCATTTCTACGAAATGCACAGGGCAATTTGTTGATAAAAGGGTATGTATCTCTGCCGTTGTCCTTGCAACTTGCAGATCATATGTTTCTTTGGACGAGGTCAAAGGCACAGTCGTCTGTAAAAGAATAGACTTCATTCTGCTTAAAGTATCAATTCGAATAGAAGAGATATTCAAACAAGGCCATATTGCCGCCTCCATATCTGGTGTGCTGTTTGGATACAATACTTGCATACAGCAAATGACCATGGAACTAACGCTCACGAGATGTGTGTGTATAAGGTAGTTTCCATGTTGACTTGATGTACCCTTTACCCAACCTTTCATACTGGCCTGCTGGTATATATTCTTGGCAGTATTTGAATTGGAAAGTTGTTATCGGAATTGTGATTATTCCGTGTATTATCCATTCACTGACAGGTCTCTCTGACATTGTCAATGGTAATCTCTCAAGTTTTTCAATGCTCAGAATCGTATAGTCTGCTCCTTTTTGTGCCAAACTGATTTGTTTATCAGTAAGGTTAAAGAAAGAAAATAATGACGTTACGTTGATTAAACGCCATGGCACGTAGCCTGAACGCAGATTTTGCCACGTCCAGCCAAGCTGTACAATAGAACGTAATTGGGACTGACCATGTTGTAACATTAGTAAGTCTTGCTCTATTATATCAATAGCAGATGATACAATACTGTCCAGTGAATATATTCTGGAGGACAGAGTCGTTAACCCATTGTCCACAACAGAAAGTGATTTTTCCAAATTAATACGATCAATTTCTCGTATTTTTTCTGCTGTTTCAATTTGCATTACTTTCCAAGCTTCGTTGTACGCAGCGTATATACCGGCCACTATGAAACGTTTTTAACGCTGTTTGCGTGGTCCCAGAATGAAATCCCGCAAGTCAGCACCGTCTTTAACTAAAGTCAAGTGTTGCTTAATTTCAGCCAGTGTGGATTTCTGTAGCCATTCGAGGCATAGTTTCCCTACACTGTATGTTGTAACTATCCCTGGATGTTGTCTCTGGGAGTATCTTGAGTCTGGCCTGGTCCTTTTGAACCCCTGTATTTTGTTCAGGAATCTATCCTGACAGTTATTTGTGTCTGTGGGCCAGATCAACCATTTTTTCCAATCAGGATGTGTTCTGTTTTGGTATAAAATATGGGATACGTCTATCTCCATATCAGTAGTGCTATTACTATCAGGTATGGGTTTTGGAATAGACGGTTTGTTTAAGTCTTTAATTTTGGCTAGGCCAAGACAGGTAGTCTGTTGAATCGTGTCATTCAAGAATATTAGTTGTTCTGGGATCATGGAGGCTCTAAATAAAGCTTCTAAACCTTGGACCTGCCATTCTTTTGTACCCCAGATGGTTTTTGTTTCAATGTTGTTTTCCAAGAATTCAAAACCAAATGTAATCATTTTTTTCATAAAATGTTTCAGAATAGATCAATTTAGTATTTGTCAGCATTGTTTTCATTCCTGTCTTATTTAACATTTTAAAATAAAACGTTTCTGCATCACTTGTGTTAAACCCTGAGAAGTATGGGAATTTCCCATATAATGTTTTTGAGCTGCTTTTTGGTGGAGTTGCACAATGTTCCCATTGGTTGTAATTAAAAACATTTCTAGGCTGTGCAGATTTATGCAAATAGTGATGGCCAAAGTGATTATAACAGTACAATTCTTCATAATTTGATGAACCCTGTAAGTAATCGTGTTCTGTAAATTTTGCTGACATTACTAAATCTGACATCATATTATTTATATTTTCAAAGTCCCAATCATCAGAGAAAGTACTTGGTTTTACAAAGTCACTTAATGAAACCTTAAACTGGTGTGGATATTTCAAGAGCTCAATCGGGCCAAAAATGTCAAAATCAGTTCTGTCCCATGCTACCCCGCCGGGTATTAGATTGGCTGTGACGTTCACTGATGACAGTTCTCTTTTCTCGATGTGAGATGACTTGTGAAGCTTAAGGACCAAGTTGATGTTCTGACTTGCTGTGTACATTGTACTGTATTTTCCTTCAATGAATTTTCCCAAACAAAGAACCATGATGAGCCAAAGCAGGAGGAAAAGTACACCTAACACAATCCAAAATTCAATCCATGGAGAAATCAGATAGGTTTCTTTGAGTTGATGAAAGAGTTCTGTTACTTTTTCTTTGAAAGTTTTTGTTGCTGGCGTTTCTTCATGTTCGCTTGGATCTTCAGAAAAGTCATCGAAATTGATGAAGTAGCCAGATGCAGTTTTGTCAATTCTTGGAATTGCTTCCGGATTTTCATTTGCTTTTGGATTTTTCTTTGTTTCATTAGCATAGTCTGAGGCTACATCGTTGTAGACTGGTGTTTCTTGACGAACTGTTGCAATTTGGGTTTCAAGAGGCACAAGTTCCATGGCATTGTTGCATAGTCCTTTTTTATTCACTGCAGGTTTATCAAATATGATTAGTCTCTCAGTTTGAACCTCTTGGATTGTAGCAAATTTTGGTACTCTGCTATTTCTTGGGAGTCCACTGGGCCTACTACTTATTATTGGCCACATGATTGTGGTTTTACCAGGTCGATGGATACAACTCGGTTCTCCTTTTTACCAGCAAGGGGCGGTAGTACAACTGATCTTGTTCCGCTGACAGCTAAGACAGGTACTGCTTTTCTGTAAGAAGGCCCAAATTCCTTCTTCACCGCGATCTTCTCTCTGACCAGATCCCCAATCTTTGGAATCCAGACAGTTCTTGCTGGGACAGGTGGTTTTTCTTCAGTGGCAGTTGGCTGTTGTTTTAACTTTATGTTGCTCAGGTTTCGTCTTGTTTCATTTAAGTCCTGCAAAACAGCTAAACGGTCTTTGATATCAAAGCATTTTTCTTCTACCACTGAAGTGTGACTATCAAGGTCCTGAATACACATTCTAGTACCGAACAATAGTTTGTACGGACTGAGACCTTTTAGAGAATTTCTTGGCAGATTATTAAGACTACGTTGAACACTTGTTAAATGTTGGACCCACCCAGCACCTGAACCTAATACCCTCGCCGTTATAGATTGCTTTATGTCCCGTTTTTTTCTTTCCACTACCGCATTTCCCTCAGGATGGAAGGGACAAGAGTACCGCAATGCTGGCCATGGCCTCTTTGTAAGCCCTAGAGCTAAACGCAGGACCCTGGTCAGAATGTAGCATGCCAATTGCGTATGTGCCGATAAAGACTCGCAAATCTTTTATAACAGTTCTGGCGTCAGCCGAGCGCTGGTGTCTACATTTTAAGTGAATCTAGTCTTAAACATTAATGGAATGCATTTTGTGTATAGAGAGCCTTATGCTGTCTAAAAGAAAGGTCCTGGCATTACTCCGGTCGGTTCGCTACTGCGATCTCTGTTGCAGTTTGGACAACCCATTGCAAATTTGTAATGTTGCAGGCTCATCCCCGGCCACCAGTATTCTGATTGTAATTCTTTCAAAGATTCCTTGATCTCTCAGTGCCTTAGACCCAATCCCATGTGTGCGTCTGCTATTAAAAAGACTCTCCTGTTCGTGTTTGGAATTACTCTATCCCCCACTCCAGGGATTCGAGCAAAAGGAACGGAGTTTGCATCAATTATGTATGTATAATTGAGTGGATAGTTCACAGGTAATGCTGCACAGTCGCCTTGCAAAGACGTTTTTACTGCCAGCATTGTTTCCCCGTCTATGTATTTTTATGAACGCTTTTTTGTGGCTACGGAAGCCGTTTGAGCTGCTTCCGCTGTGGCTCTGTGAGCCAATGAATTCCCTGCAACGTGAACGCCACCACGTTGATGACTCAGTGTATGTATCACGTGAGTCTTTTGTAGTTCTTTCTGTAAAAGAACTACTTGTTCCCAAAGCTTTTTATGCTTTATTGTGGCACCTGTGTCATCTTTGTAATCGTTTTGAATCCAGGTCTGCATGTCATTATTGTAAGACTTGGCGCAGTAATGCGAATCGCACACTATTAGTGTGGGGAATTCGCGATCGGCATTTTCAAGCGCCATCTTTAAAGATCTTATTTCAGCTCGCTGAGTTAAACCGTTTCTGAGTGATTCAGTTTTGGTAATTAACGGTCTGAATTTACCCAAGCGTCAGCGACCTGTAACAATCGCGCACGCTGCGTTGTAGGATTTTTTTCTCCACATTGTAGTGTTGTGCAAATCTGTCCATGTAGATTACACATTTGTATTGTTCGAGAGGCAGAATTTCGATTGGCATAGGATATTCTTCTTCATATTCTAGATTTTCTAGTTTTTTCATTTTCGGGTCAAAATAGTATTTCACGTCTTCTGCAGCAAGAGAATTTTCCCATTGTATCCATTTTGGATCTAATGCCACGGCAGTCAAATTGCGTGGACTTGTTAATGTCTCAAGGGCTGATTCTGCTGTTAAAACAGTGATCCGTCTGCCTTGGGCCTGGGCTCTTTCTTTTGCTACAGCAGTTTGAACCGCTATTAGAGTTTTTTCAGTAGAACCGAATTTCATTTCAGCTTGTGTGTACAAGTGTGATTTGTATTGGTACCGTTTCTACCTCATTAGAGGTTAGGTACGTGAATCCGCATCTTCCTGGGATGACTCGGATTACAAGGTTGCGTGTGTTTTCGCGAGTTTGCAATTTTGTTTTAGCTAAAATGTCTGTTTGCAATGATCTTAAAATTTCTGTGTGTGTCTGAGTCCAATTTATTGGTTTGAAATCAGGTTTTATTAATTCATAGAGAGGTTTAACCCTCTCTGCATGATTTTGAATGTATGTTCTTCCGAAATTCAGGAAACCTAGTATTGATTGTAAGTTCTTCAGCATTTTAGGTGCTTGGAGTACAGCACACTTCTCTAAGAAGTTGTCTGCTAGGCTTTTGCCTTCACTTGATAATTCATATCCTAAAAATACGACAGTTAGATGGGCAATTCGTGACTTTTTAAAGTTGAATCTGTAACCCTCTGCTGTGAAACCAAGTATTATGGTGTTCACTCTTTTCAAGTGAGTCTCCAGGTCATCATCTGTTAGATAGATGTCATCGACATAAGATAATGCCTCATCATCATATATTTGTAGTAACTCTGTTACTCTTGCTGAGAATAATCCTGGGCTATTCTTGAATCCCTGTGGGAGTCGACAGAAGTTTTTTTGTGACCCCATTATTGAGAAAGCGGTTAAATACCTGCTTTCAGGTGCAATGTTTTGACAGAAGAATCCATTAGAGATGTCTAATGTCGTTTTGTATTTTTTGCTCACGATGTTATTCATTAGTGCTGCACTGTGTGAGTTTTGTACCGCAAATGTTTTGCAACAGGAGTTTAAGTGTCTGTAGTCCAAAATTAGACGATATGAATCGTCTGGCTTGGAGACAGGAAACAAAGGATTGTTCATTTGTGAGGTGCGTGTTTCAATCACCCCCTGGTATTCAAGTTGATCTAAGTTCTCCCTGACTTGCTTTTTAGCTTCTTGTTTAACTGGGTACTGCCTTTGTGCAGTGGATTGACATTTTAACTGGATTTTGTGAGGAGGAGAATCCTCATCCCATCCTACATGATTGTTATATAATGCAGGAGCTTGGGCCACTGCCCATTTTCTTGCAAGTGTATATTTTTTATGAATCGGAATATGATTTGAGAAGGCAGGCATAATCATTTCTTCTCCATGAGGGCACTCCCTGACAAACTCTGGTGGCCAGTCTTTCTCAGCTAAAAGGATGTCATAGCCTTTCGAAAGGTTATCCCAAAAGAGACCCCTTACTTTCCTAGTCTTGTCCCCCTCTATACGCAGTGGTATTTCGTATATTTTATGAGGTTTGCTAATTCTGGTATCTGCAGTTTCCACCTGAATGTATTCATTCGTGTCCACTGTCTCCAGAAGATTCATCAGGATCTTGCGAGCTATGGTCACTTCTGCTGCGCTGTCTAGCATTGTCTGGGCCCACTCTCCGTTTTTCAGTTGTGTCCTCAGTATCCTCGGCATGTTTAATTATTTTAATACTGTCTACCTTCTTTCTTGGAAATTGTAATTTTTTACTTTGATGAGCAGGTTCTTTGTCTTTGGACTTGACGTGCTCTTCCTTGTGTTCTGACCGTCTTCTTCTTTCCGATTTCTGTGAGGAAGTCTGAAAAGACCAAGAGGGACGTGTATCAATATCTTGATATCTATCAGGTTTTTTCAGATTATCCCTATTTCTAAGGTTGTATCTTTTCTCAGAGGCTCCCTCTGGGGAGACTTGTTTCCTTGGTCCAGAGATCTTTCTCTCCGTTGAGGAGACCTTCCTCTGGACTGGAATCGTTTTTCTTTGGGAGTGGATTGTTTATTACCATCCCAACTCTTTTTTGGAGTATTTAGATTATTTTTAATAAAGGTTTTTTCAGGATTTTCAGTTAGTTGGGGTTTTACTGGTTTCCCACCCAAACTATCTCTTCCTAGTTCTTCATAGGATTTTTCTATGATTCTGGCAAGTTCAAGAGGTTGTTCTGCTATATCTGTTTCTTTCAATTTCTGGCGGATCATCACAGATGCTGCTTCTCCTTTTATGTTGGCTAATAATATAGCCGAGACCTGCTTGAAGTCTTTCAGTAATTTCATTCCCAGAGTTAAAGCAGGTTCTGGACCGTATTCATTTTGAATCTGTCTTAGCACATCTGGTATTACCGCCATAGACGGAACACCATGTGTTTTTGTGTAAATGGAAGCAAAGACTGTGCCCCAAGTGTCACAGTCCTCCACATGTGGTGCGATCCCCATTGGAAGACAGATAGTCAGAATTCTGTGTTTCTCAGTAGGTGTAGTATCAGGAAATACTGCCTCTATCTGAGTGATTTTTTGTGTTAACCAGAATGGAATTTGTTCCCGTTTTGCGGGTGTTTTACCAAGACATGAATGTATGTTCTGTGGTGTAATTTTGTTTGTGTTCCCCTGATGAGGGGTCAGCTGTGGAATGTTAATCGCTGGTTGGATTGTTGAAGTCCGCATTACATATTGGACCAATTGCCTATGTATTTTAATTAGCAGTTTTAGCTGAGCTAAATGTTCCAGGACTGACATTTTGTAAATGTCTGGGTGAGGTGTGTAGCTGCCTAGAACCGGCCACGTTGCTCCTGGTCTACCTAGTGGAACGAGCCTGGTGATGTGATTTTTATGTTTTAGGGCGCCTTTAAACCAGAGCAGGTGCTCTTGGTAACTTAATGGGATTTCAACCTCCTCGAAAGGAGTGTATTCATCCGGAGGTTCCTCTATTTTGTAATAGTGGAAGTCGTGTGTCACAGCATTTGCTGCTGGAAAGTGTATCCATGAGTAGAATACCTCTGTCTGCCGATATTCATGGGCCTCTACCACGACTGTACCACCTCGTGATGTCAGTCCATTTTCTATAAGTTTAATAGTTATAGTTCTTCTTATGTTGACCGGAATGAACATAGCATTCGGGTCATTCTGTTGGATATTCCTGTCATCCAACAACTGTGGAGACGCTGTAGCATCTCTTTCTTCGTCTCCGTCAGGCATTTTACTGACAGAAAGTTTTTTGTTGCAGATCAAGTTTCAAGGAAACAAAGATTAGGTGCACAATATTTTGGAACACTGTATCCTTCAACGTTGACTAAATCAAAAACTATACATAGGAATCTCTTCCTACTAAGATCCGGCGGATTTTAACCTTTTACCCACTCCAGACGTCTTTTGGAGTATTTACGGGAAAAAGGGTTCTGTGTGAAAAAGCACGACTGAGTTACTCTAGTGTCTTGCGTTAGATTATCGCCTTACCAAACGTTGGGCGCCATGTATTGTAGTTCCTATATTCCCAATAGGCTCTGCGCATTGGAATAATATAAACAGCAGTGTAGACGTAGGACTGAGTTCGACTAGGTCTCTACTGACTATATTAGACTTAATTAGTTTTGCCAGCTAGCTCAGAGGTCACTAGAAACTTTCTCGAATGTTCAAGAAGGAGTTAACTTTCCTGATTAGACAAGAAGGGATTAGTTTCTGACAACCATAAAACATGACAACTTTGCTCCCTCAGAATAAGAGTGTATCTCTAGAGTCGTGTGAAAACAATAGACAGCTGTTTTACTCAGTCAATCGTGCATACTTAGTTTCACCAGAGTGCAGAGAAAAGAGAGACGGGAGTTTTCAATAAAAGGTGTTATTTATTGAGCAGTCTTCTTTCTCATGCAAGAGAAATGAATTGCCACAATTGCAATATTTATAGTAAAGTAAAGTGCGTACAGTAAAAGGAGTATTATGAAATAATACTGTAAAAGCATCGATATGGTTTCTTAGCCATATGATACTTTAAAATGGATAAAATATATACATACATATATACATTGACTAACGTACTCAACTGGTGCTTCTAAATACGCCTACCCTGGTGTACATGACTTAAGCCTAATACGTGGGAAGGAGTAAGTAAGTAGCAGTTTAAGTTAAGTTGGTTTTTGCCAAGAATCTGAGTCAAGAATTCTCTTAAGGGTTTAGTCAGCTCCGTACCTTTGTAATAGAATGCAGGAGGTCTGGTATTTCTCTCTCAGGACTCGATATCCCAGCAACCCGCGAGGGTATCTGGAAACACCGGAGCTGGATTTTCTCGGCTGGAGAAAAAGACAGCGTCTTTCTCAGTGCCTCAAAAGGGAGGGGCGGCGTCCGTGGGCTCTCGCATCAGCTGGGCTCTCGGGCAAGTAGATAGCCGCTCTGCTCCAAACCACCATGTGTTTGCTTAAGGCAACGTTGGTATATTTATACCTGAAAGGTGCCGGGTTTGACGTAAGGTTGGACATAAGACGTCAATAAAGATGTCACTAACAACTGGCCGTTCTTACGGTGCTCACAGGAGTTCTAGGACAAATCAAAACAAAAGCACGGGAAATTCCCAGGTTGCTGGAGGTTTGGTTTGTTTAGAGAACTCGTTGTACTCTCTAGGAGCCTGGGGAAGTAGCCTTGCTTAATTTGGACTGCATGGGCTACGACTAAATATGGATATGATTCTTATGCCTTTATAAGGATATTATTTATTAAAACCACATAAGGGCATAAATCAGGAATATCGAATTAGGGTCCTAGATAGAATTACAACAATATCACATGCCAACCAATCTGTAAGGGAAATGTGCCTCAACTGACTGGAGACGAGAGACACACCTCAGTGGTAGAAGGATGGGTGCTTCATCCCATCCCCTCTACTAATGGTTCACTGGAGGAGGAAACGGATAACTTTAGCCACTCTACAAAGAGCAGAGGAGGGGATGACTTGTAGTGAGGCAGGACAAGTGCTGGACAGGGGATCTTCATGGCAGCCTTGAGATGCAGCAAATGGAGGAGGGGCCAGGGGGGAGTGGGAAAGAGAGAGGTCTGGAGTGCACTCGTTAGGCCTGCAGCCAAAGGTTGGCCAAGCAGTGGACAGGAAGATGGAAACAATTAAAACAGTGGAATGAAGAACCACTACAAGGAAAAAGTGGGCAAACTGAGCAATCCTTCGCTGGCCAAAAACTCCAATACAGACACCACTTTCTGTAACAAACTCGTCACTTTCATTAAAGACAATGCAGAGGTTATCTTAAATGTGTTTGCTGCAAACCAAAGCTCTGAGGCGGCTTGCATGACTAACAACCCACAACCTACACCAGGGAAGCAGCCATATTGGCCGCTGAATCATCAGAGCCATATCAGTCTTTGAACACTATTTGTTCTGCTTTCTCCTCCCTCACAACTAGTCAAGTAACAGACCTGTTCAATCAAATCAAATTAGGGTCACCTTTTGATCCGTGTCCACCCAGAGTAATACAGCTAGCCTCTGCTGTTGTCCCCGGTCACCTACTATTGATTTTTAATTAAATGTTCCTACTTGGGCTCTTTTCCAAAAAATGAAAACAGCATTGATTCTTGCTCTCCTAAAAAAGCTGAACCTGGATGCAGATAACCCCAGCAAATATAGGCCTATTTCTCTGCTTCCTTTTCTGGCAAAGATGCTAGAGAAAGCTCTGAAAACCGAGCTTTCTCTATTCATCCAGGAATAAAGGTGTTGGATCCATCTCGGTTTGGCTTTAGATGCCATCATAGCATGGAGTCAGCTCTGACTACAGCTTCTGAGTGTGTCAGAACAACTTTAGACAAGGGTGGGAATGCTGTCTTAATTTTGTTAAATCTTTTTAAAGCGTTCTACACCGTTAACCATGGACTTCTCATCAATCATCTGTTTGAGTTAAGCATCAGGGGTGCTACCCTTAAGCTTCTAAGATCCTTTCACACTGATAAAGTTCAGTTTGTGGAATCCAATGGCCACAGTTCAGCATCTTTTACACTACCCTGTGGTGTACCGCAAGGATCGGCATTGACTCCAACTCTTTTTAATCTATACGTGAACTGCTCCAGCTTCATTGATTAAAGGTTTTGGCTTCTCAATTGTCTCATATGCTGACGACACCCAGATTGTAGTGTCGGTCACAGAAGATCTAGACAGGACTGCATACTGTTTCCACAACTGAATGCAACAGACCGGGAGCTAGATGTCTAACAATTGTCTGAAAATAAACTCAGACAAAACAGAGGTGCTTCTCTTCAGCAATCATCCATTGTTCTGGTCTCCCAAATGGTGGCCTCAGGAAATGGGAACTCCCCCAATTCCTCTCCCTAAAGTGAAAAATCTGGTGGTCCAATTCGACGAAAAGCTTTCCTTTGTGGGACACGCAAGTGCCATCACCTCTTCATGTTTCTTTCTGTGTAAATCACTTAGGAAGGTATACCCTATCTAGGACTTTAAGATCTTCCTCCCAGGTCAATGTGGTCTTACCTAAAATCAAGAGCCACCTGGGGAGGTAAGAGCTTTGCAGTGGCTACTACCAAACTTTGGAACTCAATGCCCTTCAAACTAAAATCCATAAAAAACGTGCTTACCTTTTGTAAGGCTCTTAAAACATGGGTGTTTAATAATTAGTACAGCATCCCTATCTTTTTCTTTATGGTCCTCCCTTGATGTCTGTCTAACTCACTTTTCCTTTCACCTACTGAGGGTCTCAGTGCCAACACATCCTTCGGTAGTTTTAAAAAACTTACAATTTCATTACATTTAATTTCAAGACAGAGGGAGAAAAACAGAGGGAAAAACAGACGAAGAGGAAGATGTGCACTGGAGGAGATATAAGGGAGTAACAGCAGACTTGCCTTTTGAATCTAATCAGCTGCATGGTTTGACTTTATCTTATTATAACTGATTACCTTTTAGAACTGACTGGCTAAAGGGTTCCTAGGTCATTATTCCGCCTTCCCAATTGAGGAGGAGCTGATGAAATTGATTGGAATAATCTATTTGAATAAAGTGGTTAAAGTTGATTTTTCCAGATATAGCAAAGTCACTCAATACCAGAACTGTGGGAATTGTGAAAAAGACAGAGGGTTTCTGCACGTTGTTTAGTGTATCACAGCAGGGAAGAAAAATTAAGGACACTATTCAATACGATGGTGGAAGTAGCTGGCGGTAAATGGCAAGATACCCGGCCCCTCCCTGGATAATTATTGAAACTATGTGAGCTAGAAATTTTGCAAAAGACCCTGGGTGGACCTGGAGCACTAGGAGCTGGAGCGCTAGTAGTCTGCCCTCTTGAGTTACCAACCAGCTAGAGAAATTCTGCAATTGGAGACAGAGAGGATAAGCAAATGGTCCTGGTGCTGCTCAGAACAGCCAATGAGAATAACTCTGTAACACATGAAAACGTAAATAGGGACTCAAAAAAAAAATCCAGGCCCTCTATCAGGAAACAGGAATGCCCACTTTGGGTGACACAAAATATGAGAATTATTTAACAGCGAGTATAGGTTGAGAGTGAGACTTTAGCCCTCGAGCACACAAAAGTGAGTACCTAATCACTCATTGCGGTCCAACATGCTAGAACAGCATGCTGTACAAACATCCATCCTGAAGCTGATTGACAAGTATACAGAAGCTACGAAAAAGGGAGATTTAATAGACAAAAGGACCAGAGTGACAAAATCAAGTAAACTGTATAGGAACTTGAGTTCCAGAATTTGCCACAGGACTCTCAGAACAATCACATACCTAGTCTTTGAAGCTCCAAGAAAACCTGACTATTAATCAACTTAAATCATATGGGTTGCTAAAGGAAGTCATGAGATCAGACATTGTGCAATAATCCATAGGAGAAAGGAATCACTTGAGTAAGTCATGATGCATAAGACTCAGAATGTGGATAAGAGTAAACAAAAGAGGAATTATCAATTTAAAAACAATATAGGATTGAAAATATCAGCACTGCAGCCAGCAATGTATCTATGGGCCTGATTTACAGTTTGTTGACCACATTACATGTGCATTATATCCTATGGCACTTGTAATATGGCGAACGGGAAATCCATCACGTTTCTGACAAACTTTAAATCAGGTATTAAAATAAAGCCTCCTATTGCTATCCCTTAAAGTGAGAAATGACAATAGATATTTGGATGAAGCCTTGAAAAGATAATCAGTTAAAAAAAAATCAATGAACTGGCGAGAAAAAATATAGAAGGATGGAGTGCTTAAAATGGGCATGAGAAAAGGTTGCAAAGGCAACACAAAATAGGTAAACAAGGTGCTGAGAAAGATTTTTGCTGGGACTGAAAAGTCCTCAGCATGTTAGGAGACATGTTTCCCTGCCCTGAGTGCCCAGCTGTACTGTTTTTAGATCCCTAATGATGATTTTTTGTCATAGGCAAACATGGAGCATGTGTGCGTGACATGACATAGGCGGATTGCTGCCATGTTGGACTGGGAGAGACACCTAAAGCACCTCCCAGATAGTGGTGGAAGGCCACCACCTTTACCAAGAGTTAAGCAGCACAAGCATGGTGGTGGCAGCATACCGCATAGTGATCATTATGACTGAACAAGTCCTTTGTATCCTCTGTGATTAGAGTGAGGCCTACAGGCTCATTCACCTTTTAAAATCTCAGCTGCTGTGTGCTTAACTTACCATTGGTCTACATTAGGTAAATGCAGAGTGCTGCATAGTGCAAGGGTAGTGACTCTGCACTAGATGTATGTGTGCCTGAGAAGGATACAGTACAAACTTGGATGTCAGCCACAGTGATATATGCATATATCACCTATATGAACATTAGTAGGCTACTGGGGGTGTTGGACATGGCCAGAGAGGGCCAGGAGATACCTTTCAGGGTATCATTCGACATCAAGAAGGCTTTCATCACTATGGGGTGGTGCTACATAATGGCAGTACTTGAGAAGTCTGGGATGGTCCCATAGTTTTGGAGCTAGATTCGGCTACTGTACTCTGACCCTTATTCTAGTGTCAGCGCCGAGCAGATAATATCAGACTGATTCTCCATTAACAGAGGCACTAGGCAGGGATGCCCACTGTTGCCTTATTCGACTTATCTGCACAACAAGCACACAAAAGTCTCTATCACGATGGCAAAAACATTTGTTTGCCATCTTGATTGAACCTTTGGTGTGCTTGTTAGGCAGAGGGAACAAAACTGAGATAATAGTTCAAATGGTGGATGGCATATGATATCGCTGGAAGCTAACAATGCACTTGTGTACCTCCTTAGCCACTTCCTGTCAGCACTTATGTCAGCTTCTAATGAGTTTGGGTGGTTCTCTGACCTCAGAATAAATGGATTGAAGTCCTGGTTGTACCCACTCAGACCCGGTGAGGTGGAAGATCAATCTGCATTACAAACAACTAGA
The DNA here is from genome assembly GCF_964261635.1 of Lissotriton helveticus. Lineage (NCBI taxonomy): Eukaryota > Metazoa > Chordata > Amphibia > Caudata > Salamandridae > Lissotriton > Lissotriton helveticus. The sequence continues at coordinate 696,673,689 of NC_136068.1, forward strand.
AGGGAGTGGAAGGACGTTATGTTCAAATACCTATGAGTGAATGTTTATCATGCTGAGTAAGACTTAGTGAAAGATAATCTTGGCAGAGTGTTGGCAGCCACACTGTTGAAAATCATATTATTGCCATTGGTGATGGAGGTTATAGCTCAAAAAGTAAATCTGCACTTTTGTTTGGTAGTTTGGGGCTTACTGCGCAGCAAATATTTGATAATTTTCCACCTATTACTGCCCATTGAGTTCCGGCTGGTGATCATTTAAATGTATATGTGGAAGCGACTGAGAGGTTAAAGAACCATTTTGTAGAAGAACCAAATGTCATGCTTGAAAGGCACAACTTTGTAAAACGTTAACAACAGCTTGATGAAGGGGTGGAAGAATGATCCTTGCTGCCACTTGTGAATTTGGTGCAGATTTTGACACCTAAATCCGAGATCATTTTTTTAAAATTGTGCATCAAAGAAAATCCAGCAATTTCTGAGCTGTAGCAACCCCATCCTCAGTGAAGTTTTGGATTTAACTAAGAGCATTGAACGCTCTTTGATCTCATGTAAAGTGTTGAATCCTGATGCCACGGTCAGCTTTCTTACTGAATCTTCCTTTGGGTATGAAATTGATTTGTTAGGCGCAGTGCAGACCAGAGGGAAAACCCAAACACAAAGAGGAAATGTGAGGAGGAATCTACAGTTTGCTACAGATGTGGATCACGAGCCATTTGAGCAATTTTCCAGGGTGTCCGGCTATAAGCAAGCATTGTCTAGGGTGCAAGAAACTAGGACATTTCCGAAGCATATGCAGGAGCAGTAGGACACCTATTCACATTAGTAATGTGAATGTGGAGCTTGACTCTTGTATAGTTTCTGTAAACAATGTAGTGTTAACTATTGAGTATAATCAGGCTTTCTTATTTTAAACCTATAATAACTGATAAACCCCCACCGAAAGGACTATAGCCATCACCGGTATAAACATGTAAACACTGAAAAAATACCTTTGCAACCACAAACTAAGTGCCATTCAAAGAAAGGAAAAGATGAGTGAAGGAGGAATTTTTATTTCTTCCTGAAGGGGCAGATACAATCTAACTTTGTTATGCATGGTAGCATCAAGACAGACGACTGGGCTAACATCACTCTGCTTGGGTTTTTTTGTTTAAGGATGTCACTAAAACATTGTCTCTTCTTCCTTCTGCTTTTTCAGTTTTGTGGTCTTTGGTCTAAAGATGCAGTGTTTAGATGCATGTTTTAGGTGTTATTTAAACTGTAGAGAATCGAGAATTATCAAAATCATATTTGATATTTTGGCTACATTTGATTTTACTGATAGGTAAAATGGCTGGTTTCATAAGAATCTTTCCTAATATGTATCATCACATTTACCCACAGAAAGAGAATGGGTGAAATCCTTTGATACATCAGCCCCCTTTTCTAGTGAGTCAGTATTGATTGTAAGTGAATTGCCAAGCATCCCAGGCTTTAAACATTCAATGCAAGATGTAGTGACAGGTATATGTGAAAAGATTGTTGTCACCAAGCATCTGAGATAGTGGTGGAAACATGACATCAGACGTTTGGTAAACATGGAACGCAGTGTCACATGGAATGCTGCTGAAAAAAGTTCCTACCAAGTTCAATAAAGAATGGAGTGATATTGTTTGTATTTGCAGTAATTCAGCTACATATATGAAAAAGTTGTATGATGGCCTGTCAAAATCGATACCTGAGTGTGAAGTGCTTCCCTGAAAGAGACCCTTGTCACTTGCTAGATGTTATGCTGAAAGCATCTTTACAATCTTCAGAGATAATGAAGAATGCTATTGATTTTGTAGTTCATTCTGGTGCAGTAAAAATGTATTTGGACCTCATATACCGTGCGCACACGCTATCTATACACATGCGCTATCAGTGCAGAAGGCATGAAATAGTGAAAATTAAATTACAATTCCATAAACACCGGAAAAACACTGGTTCTGTTGTTTTTAATGGTGCGAAATGTGTAACCACTGATAACCACTGTTTTTTTCAGGTGTTGAAAAAACTGAAAAAACCCCACCAGGATTTACCAAAAATAGAAACTAAAACAGGAAAACCTAAGTATAATACTATTACTACACCTGTTCAAGGTCCCACCTGTGATGCAATTATTCACAATGTTTTTATCACAGGTCATGGCGGACTCCGGTTCGCCAATTACTATCTTGAGAAATACCATTTTTCACGACAAGTGGAGTAAAAACAAATTACTCATGCACCCTGATATCTGCCCTAAAGCTTTTGATGAAAAGCCCATTGATTTATTAGGTTTCTTTATGGGAAAGGTTCATTGCATGGGTAGAGAAACTGAATCCAAAATGTATGTTGCCATCAAGGGTAAGGATATCATTGTCTGGCAAGTTCTCGCCAAGATGGGTTTGTATCTTGTTTCTGGCTCCGTCACTCTGGTAGTTGTGGGTGAGTTGCCAGTCAGCTCTGTGTGTGGTGTGGAGGAGCCCATTGACATGATTCTAGCCAGACATAAGGAACTATTTTGAGATCAGGCTGGCATGTCAAAGGGTTTTGTCCATCACATCAGGCTGAAACCTCATGCACAGCCTTTTGTACACAAAGTGAGGCAAGTTCCTTTGCCAGTTAGAGAAGATCTCCAGCTCGTGTTAAAACACTTATGTAGCCAAGGAATTGTTGAACCTGTGGAATCATCTCAATGGGTCGCACCAGTTGTCGTTGCAATCAAAAAGTCAGGCGACATTAGGTTGTGTGCCAACTTGAACACACTGAATACCAACATTTTGATTGACTGTCACACACTACCCAGGATACACAAAATGCTGCCCAACCTAGGTGGTGCTAAATGGTTTTCCAATATTGATTTGAGATCGGCATACCACCAAATCTCCTTGGACAAATAATCTTAAAAACTGGTGGCTTTTGTCACCCTATTTGGTGCGTATAAATATTTGAGGCTACTGTTTGGGTTGGTATAAGCCACCAGTGTCTTTCAGAAGCTGATGGATGTCCTCTTTGCCGATCTCAAAAGGGTACAAGCAAACCATGATGATATCCTCATCTTTGGAGAAACATCGGAACAACATAATTGTGTTCTGGATAAGTTTTATTTGTTCTTGCTCAGAGAGGTATGGCTGTCAGAAAGGATAAGTGCCAGCTGGCTACCAAGGAGTTATATTAATTGGGCAATCCCATTACTGAATTGGGAATCAAACCCAAATTCTCATTGGTTAAGGCCCTCAGAGATGTCAGTGTGCCAACTGATCATAATGCTTAGCGTTCCTTTTTAGGTCTTGCAGAATATGCAGATTTCCTCAAAATGCCAGCACCAGCATTTTGCCGAGAGTCCCCCCTAATGCCATGTATTTCTTCCAGTATTGCAGGGTCTGCATTTTGCCACAAGTGTCAATCTGTATATCAATAATTAACTGCATTGTCCCAGCACCAGCATTTTACCACTGGTGTCCAAATGCCAAAATCTTTCTCCTGTATTCCAGCACCAGCAATTTTCAATGGTTGTCCATTTGCCAAGATTTTCTTCTAGTATGTCAGAGCCTGCATTTTGTCATTGGTGCTCTCCTTTATGCCAAGATTTACCCCAAATATACAAGCAGCAGCATTTTACCTTGGGTGTTCCTATAATCCCAGAATTATATCAAGCATGTCATCGCCAATGGAAGACTCACAAGCATTAACCACGTAATTAAAGGCATACTTAGTTGAACTCTGTCACTATTACTCACTCACTCTCTATCCGCCTCATTTACTTTAACTCACTCACAATCTCTCACTTACTCATTCCCACTCATATTCACTACCACTCACTGTCACTCATACTTACATTCACTTTGGGCCTTGGTACAACAAAACCTGCTGCACTGTTGATAGCTACACCCCTGACTCACTTTAACTCCCTCTCACAATGTCCCCTCACTCATACCTAACTCACTCCCACTATCAGTCCCTCACAATCACTTTTACATATTCATACTCATACACCCTGTCACTTTTTCTGATTCTCACTCATTGACCATCTCAAACACAGACCTTCACTCAATCTCATTCATTCTCAATCACTCACAAGCATACTCAAACACACACACACTCACACATGCACAGAGAATCAAAAATGTTTTACTTAACTTGCTTCGTTTGCTGGCAACTTGGAGGGTCCATAGCAGTGGCACAGCAGGAATTCAGTGCTGGATATTGGAGCCAACAAACCATGTTTCACAATGAGGAGCCAGACAGAGCAGAAGGGCCAGGTTTAAAAAGGGCAGACCCACCTCAAACCCTCTCCCAGCTTCTTGATAATAATGGAAGCATAGCTTTACCAGAAGCTGGAACAGTGCTTGGGATCCTGCACCTGCAGCACTGTGTGTCTCCTTATTGGCTTCAGAGATCAATCAAGAGTTGGTAAAGTGCCACTATTCACCCATAAGGTTCTCAAGGCACTTGGGGGAGATGGGGTTGCAGATCCGCCTAAGTGCTGGGGTCATTCAAAGAGCAAAGTCTTGAAGTCCTTCCTGAACTGGGGTAGCGTAGGAGAAAGTCTGAGGTGGAGGGGTAGGGTGTTCCAGATCTTGGTGGCGAGAAAGGAGAAGAACACTCCTCCATTTCTGGTATTGCGGATCTGTAGGATGGTGGCCAGGGCGAGCGGGGTGGAGCGGAGGTGTCTTTTGGGTGCGTGGAAGGAGAGGCGGCTGTTCAAGTATGCTGGTCTGACATTTTAAAGGGCCTTGTAAGTGTGGGTGAGGAGTTTGAAATGTATTCTTCTGTCTGCCTAGAGCCAGTGGAGTTTGCAGAGGTGTTGAGTGATGTGGCTGTGTCAAGGGAGGTCGAGGACTAGTCTGGCTGCAGCGTTCTGGACATTCTGGAGCTTGCTGAGGTTTTTCTGGTTAATGCCGGTGTAGAGTGAATTATTGTAGTCGAGCCTGCTGCTCATGAGCGCGTGAGTGATGGTCTTTCTGGATTCAGTACGGATCTATCTGCGGTTATTTCGTAGGAGGCGTAGGGTATTGAAACAGGCCAAGGATACTGAGTTGATCTGGCTGTTCATAGTGAGTAATGCATCTAGTATAATGCTGAGGTTTTGCGCATGGTCCGTCTGGGTGGGGGGAGTTCCTAGCGCAGAGGGCCACCAGGTATCATTCCATGCAGAGGGGGTGGATCCTAGGACTTCTGTCTTGCCTGAGCTGAGCTTAAGGCAGCTGATCTTCATAGGGGTGGCGACAGCTTTTATCCCTTCTTGGAAGTTGTACCTGGTGACATTGGGTTCATTGGTGAAGGAGAGGATCAGGTGTGTGCTGTTGGCGTAGGAGACGATGTTGAGTACGTGGTTCCTGATGATGGTTGCGAGAGGGGCCATGTAGACGTTGAAGAGGGTGGGGCTGGGAAAGGTGCCCTTGGGCACTCAGCAGTTGGTCTCTGTCGGTTAAGAGAGGTATGGGGGAATTCTGACCCATTGTGTTCTGCCTGTAAGGAGGATCGGGTCCAGTCGAGGGCCTTGCCGTGGATGCGGCCGTAATGTAGTCTAGTGGTTAGGGTGCAGTAGAAGACTGTGTTGAATGCTGCTCAGAGGTCCAGGAGGATGAGGATCGCAGGGTTTGCCCTGGTCGAGAAGGGAGTGGATGTCACCGATGGCTGCGAGGAGGGCTGTCTTGTTGTTGTGGTTGCTTCGGAAACCGGATTGCGAGATGTCAAGGATGTCATTTATTTTACTGAAGTCGGCTAGTTGTTATTGATGACTTTAACAATGACTTTGGCTGGGAAGGGGAGCAGGGAGATGGGCCTGAAGTTCTTACGGTCTGTCGGGTCCGTGGAGGGTTTCTTCACGAGTGGGTTGATTTCGGCATGTTTCCAGTCATCTGGAAGGAGGTGAGTAGTTGATGGTTTTGCATGGCTCAGGTGCGATGGTGGGAATGGCACTGAGGAAAATGATGTGTGAGCAGGGGTCCGATGGTGCTCAGGAGCGGATGCTATTCATGGTCTTTAGGGTGTCATCTGTGTTGAGTGGGGTGCAACTGAGCAGGGTCTGTTGGGGGGTGTTGGTTGAGGAGGTTGCTAGTCCTGGAAGTCAAATTTGTTGTTGATTGTCTTTACCTAGTGCTGAGTCTGTTGCAGAGGTCTTGGGAAGGTGGGATGTCTGTGGTTTTGCTGTTGGATTTGGTGAATTCTTTGATGATGGTGAAGAGTTCTTTTCCTGTTGTGTGCATTGGTATTGATTCGGTCTTGGACAGCCTTCTTCCTTGTGTTTTTGATGAGGTGGTGGTGTGTGGTGGCTGCTGCTTTGAAGGTGGTATCGACTTCCGGGGTTTTATGGTTCCTCCATGACTTTTTGAGTCGTCTACAGGACCTTCTGGATTCTTGGAGGGCAGGCGTGAACCAGCTTGTTTTCATGATGTGTGTGTCAGTGGCTTTATTGAGGGGTGCCAAGGTGTCGGCGATGTTTGAGATCCATTGATGAAGGTTGTGTGCCGCGGTGTTGGCATCAGAGTTTGACGCTGGTGATGTGCTGTTGAGGGCGGTGGTGAGCTGGTCCTCAGTGACCTTGTCCAGCCTCTGTGGGGGAAACGGTGGGTGTGCTTGGGTTGTTGAAGGAGAAGTGGATACAGTGGTGCTCCGTCCAGAGACATTCCGTGGTGTGGCTGAAGGAGATGCTGTTTCCTGCGGCTAAGACGGGGTCGAGTGTGTGCACTACTGTGTGCATTGGGGCAGTGACTAGCTGTTTCAGTCCTATGTTATTTTTTTTTTTTTTTTTTTTATTTTTTTTTCAAAAACCTTTATTGACATTTGCATAGGTACAATCAAAATCCGGCATACGATACCGTGAATCAAGGTACAGAGGTAGTACATCAAAACAATGTAAATCAGGATCTAAGCCATGGTACCCCTCACAATATCAATGTATAAATCAGGAGAGCCGAATAAAACATGTTCACAGAATCAGAAAGGTTTGGTTTTTCTGTTTTGAAAGGAGGAAAAACAGGATCGCATCGCACATCATTAAACATCGCCAACTCTAAGGTAGTACTATTAACAGGATATGCATGGCAGGACCATCATAGGTGGGGCATATATAACGAAACGGATAATCAGGATAATCAACAAACAGGTCAGACCCCCTCCCAAACAATACCCGCCCGCTATCAATTTAAGCCATAGAACAAAGACCCCCGTACTAAACCCGGGAGAGACCCAGAGATGTGCAGAAAACCCGACCCCGAGTAAGGAAAAAGAGGGAAAAAAGGAAGAAAAGCAAGAAAACAATATAAAAAGGCCATGGAACTAAAAGGGAAAAAACAAAACCCCACCTCCACCCCCCCACCCTGCACCACTGCACATGGCCACGGCCCACCCCCCAGCAGCGTGCCTGTCGCCCAAAGCTTAAACCCGAAATATAGAAAGAAGAGAGGCAAGAGGAAAGAGAAAAACAATATCCAACACGAAGAAAGGGAAAAAGGAAAAGAAGAAAAAGGAGAATCGAAAAACCCCACAGAAGGGGACGAAAACTAAGTGGGGGGCCCTCCAACAAGGGACCCGACCCTCCCCCCCAAGTCCCGCATCCCTGCAATAATTCCGTTGCAAACTTGAGATACAAAAAACCACACGCAGGGACACGATCGATCAATCAGCCCACCCTCGCAAGCTTATCAAGCAATACGCAAAACTCTTCATGTCAGGGGGTAGGGCGCCAAGCGTCATTGTTGTAAATACGATTCGTCGGCCTGAATAAAAACAGGGCAGAAAGTGTCAAGCAGGAAAAACAGATGGAGCAGCATAACAAATGAACATGTCAACACCTAAGGAACCGAAGTCCCTGCAATATTACAAGAAGCAACAGTGTCCAGGGTGTCGCCGCCATTTTGCGCCGTCCTTCCCAGACGGTACAGATCGAATAAAGCTGGAGATGGCGGATCAGGAGGAAAGTACAAACGTGGGCACCCAGTTCAAACCAGGAGAAACCAAAGTCTCATAAAAGCACAAGGGGCGGCCCATCGACTGCCAGCAATTGCCATCCTCGAGGCCATATACACAATATCCAAACTGTTGCGAGCTGTCCAGGAGTATCCAAAGGAAGCATGGCTAAATTGCAGCCGCCATGAAAGTACATCTCGTACTCGCCATCACCCCATCCCAGGGGATAGCAAGAGTAGTCTCGCAGCAGTATCAGCAAAAGCAAGTGATGGCGCACGAGTAGACACCAGGTAGAAACAACCAGAACAGCCTCACGCCATCACCAGAATAGGAAGAAACGGTCCTTAAAGGATAGTTGTCTGCCCTCACTCAGCATCCAACACACCCGGTCACCGTCGTAACAAAGGAGAGTCGCCATTTTCCAGGATGCACCACCACCATGCAGCAGATCAAGACGAAAAATCGTCAGCCCCCATCAAATTCAAGATTCAGCGATATCCAGTAACTGCGTAGCGTAGGAGAACAGGCACCCCCTCCACAGAGAACCATTCACAGACCCCCCCAGCAGGAAAGCGACACGGCATTATCATGTCCACTGGCACAAATAAGCCGGGATATGTAGCACAGTCCAGAACATTCAGGCATATAAGCGCCTCAAAGGCGACACAGCGCTGTTACCTTAGACCGGCTGCCGAGGAAGTGCTGGGGGGGGGGGGAGGGGGGCGAAGCATCCAATACAGAGGAGCTGCGCCACGCATCTAGGAGAGGGCTCCGACGGTGTAGGGAGGCTCCCTCAGCACAGTGGTGGAGAAGCGCCGTCTCACGGGGAAACATGGCTGTCAGGATGGAGCCAGCAGCCGGGTGGACAGCCACGCGAGGTCCCGGTCTCCGGCGGCAGACAGGCCGCCCAGGGCGAATGGGAATATCTCGATCCCGGAGAGCCCAAAATTCACCGCAGCCGGGTGCGCCATCGCAGCGTCTCTTCCGACATACGATCTCGTCGTCCAAGCGCGGGGTGGGCAGCCAGAACTGGTGATGAAGGAAGAAGGTCGGCGGAGCCGGGACCCCGTGCGGCCATCTTGGTCGCCTGCCCGGCTCCGCCCCCCTGTTTCAGTCCTATGTTGACGAAGTTCTCTAGGAGGGAAGAGGTGTTCGGATCATTGTGGTTGTCCAGGGATGCACTGATGAATGATCTAACAACCGCATTTTAGCAGATATACTGTGCTGTATGATGCATGTGCAGTATGTCTGTTAAGCAAAATGGATTGTGTCTATGCGATGGGCTAGTAGTTTCACTATGGCACTTGTTGGAAATGACAATCTTTTTGTGGTATTTCCCAAATGTTTGCCTTATTTTGTTGAACATGTTGTTACTGTTAATAGGACTTTATGCAATTTGACCCTGCTAACTAGAGGTAAAGTGATTATGCTCTCTCTTTTAAACATAGTTCAATCGGCATCTATGTAATTGGCACATTTAATTTACTTATATTTCCCTAGTATATGGTACTATATGCACTACTACTATGGGGCCTGTAAATTAAATGCTACTAGTGAGCTGCTTAATCATTGTGGCACCAACACAAACAGGTCCATAAAACAACTCTCCAGGCCTTCCCCTGAAGCCTGGGTAAGCAGCTTTCAAATTGAGATCTTGACCTAGCAAAATGATCCTTTTACCAGACCTAAACCTTCATTTATAATGCATTTTAGTCACCCCTAATATAGACTCTAAAATGCCCATTGGGTAAAGTGTGTGATATTTAAAAAGTAGGACATGTATAATGAAAGTTTTACATGTCCTGGCAGTGAAAAAACTTAGGGCCAGATGCATCAAGCATTTTTGTGAATCGGCCCGTTTGCGATCGCAAAAAATGCTTTTGCGATGCATCCGAATCGCAAAATGGGTTTGCGATTCGGTATTTGGAAGGGGCGTGTTTTGGGTGACCCTTCCAAATAGTGAATCCTAACAGTATGCATGAATGTTTTGTGACCGTGAATGTGGTCGCAAAACATTCGCATATTACCACCTACTTCAAGTAGGGGACCCCTTCCCCTTTGTGAATGTTTGTAAAAGCATTTTTAGGAGCAAGCAGTGGTCCCAAGGACCACTGCCTGCTCTTAACAAATGAAAAGAAAACTTTTCATTTTTATTTTTGTAAAACATCTAATTTTCCTTTAAGGAAAACGGGCTGCTTTACAAAAAAAAGATTGCTTAATTTAAAAGCAATCACAGACATGGTGGTCTGCTGATCTCAGCAGGCCACCATCCCTATGAATTTTGCGATTCCTAGGGGGTTGCAAATCGCGACCTACTCCATTAATATTCATGAGGTAGGTCATTTACGACCCCTTAGGAATCGCAGAAAGTGTACTGCATACTTTCATGCATGCTGTTTTGCGATTCACTAATTGCGAATCGCAAAGATTTGCAATTAGGGAATCGCAAAAAAAATTTTGATGCATCTGGCCCAAAGTCGGTTTTCACTGTAGCAAGGTTTGCCCTTCCCTAGGAAGACACTGGAGTACACTATAACAACTTACATTGCTCAGATTCTGTTTGGAAGCAGCTAGAAATATGTTTCAAGGACTCATTTTGAAACGTCAAGTCGAATTTTAAATTCTATTTTGAAACAGACACTTTTAGAAATTTGGTAGTTTTCTGAATGAGCCATACATGTATTTCTGTCATTGTCCACTGTTTCCCATGAGCTGAATGGCTCCTTGATTAGATGTGAAGTAACTTCCAGAGCTAAGATGAAGGGAGAGGTGGTTGACATTTCCTTAACATGATGGCCCTCTGGGCTGTGATTAGGAACTTAATTAACGTCAAAGGATGCCTACTCCTTCATAGCCAGATGTAGCTCACACCTGCTACCTCTATTGTTCTGTCAGCCAGCCAGGCACCAATCCCAATGGGAGAGGAGCTGCCACCAAAACTGGCCTGGAATGATCACAAGGGTGGGTGTGCCCATTATCATAGCCACACCTCTGGGTGGGGATAGGGAGCTCTACATAGGGGAAGGAAGGTTTTGCCATATTAGTTTTGGGCAGAGAGGGGTACTGTGGGATAGATTCCAGTAAAACACACTGGAAGTGCTGGAAAAGTGGGTACTGCCACCCCTGGGAACTTTTACCCTTTTGGGTAGGGAGTAGTCAAGAGTTCCCTGCACCCACAGTCTCACACTGGGCATAAATGTGGCCTCCCCAGTACGTCTCTTGGATCACTTTGGACCTGTGGAAGAACAGACCTGGACCTGCTGCAGATGACCTGAGGCTGTAGCTGCTCTTCCTCTTGTACCCAGGACAAAGAAGTTAACTTGAGGGGCCAGGTTTACAATCCTTTTGTGCTGGGTTTGCATCACAAAAGTGATGCAAACCTGCACAAAAAAAAGTTTTATTTACCTGAGAGCACAAAACTTGTTTTGAACTGGACAGTTGCCTAAAAGTAATACAAAGCAGTGTAAAGAGCTGTTTTGCATTACCCTATATAAAGGGGGTGTTCGAATGGTGGTACATGGACATTCACACAAAACCACCCATGGTTTTTGGCATAAACCCTAGCTTCTAAAAATGGTAGCCAGGGTTTTGCACCAAAAATTTACTTTGAAGCATGTGTTAAAAAGGACAAAGGCTTTTTTTATTCCTAACTTTTGCCACTTTGCATGTGTGCTGCACTTTACAGCACAAATTTGAAGTGGGAAAAGTTTTAAAGTTAGTCTAAGCACAGTGTTTTGTACTGAAAAGGGCACTCTTCCAGTGCAAATCCTACGCCAGATTCATGTAGACACCTTTGCACTAAGGTGCAAAGGTGTGTGCATGCTGGTCAGCAGCATGGCTGTGTGCCAGTGATAGGGAGAGAGCAGGATAGTGCCATATTTATGTTAATATGGCACTTTCTTAGTCTTGCCCTGTCAAACAATACAGCACAGCAACTTTGGTTGCTGAGCTGGGTTGTGTGACAGTTTAGTAAATCTGGGCCTAAGAGTCATAAGGCTGACATTCTGTTTTTAGCAACAAGGACACAAGAAGCTCCAGGAGGCCTTTTCCTGCATTTTCAGCTGACCAGTTCAAACTGGATTTGCCTAGGACCCTGCTGCTAGCCTCTACTGAAGTGCTGTCCCCAATGTCCTGGACTCTTGGCTGGTGCCAAAGTGTACTACCCCTGAAGTTTCCTGAAACTTGGGATTTAGAAAATTTTTGCCAACCTTTTGATCTAGGAGCAGACGGGGGACTGGGACCAACCTGCCAAGCCGATCTGACAAAGGCACATTGCATCTGGGCTAAAGATGCAGGTTATTCCCCCTGCATTCTTCTCGGCAGCAGCAAACCTGATTCAGCTGTACCTTGTGGAGAAGGTGTCCTGCCTCATGAAGCCCTTTTTGGCTACAGCCTGGACAAGCTGGAATATTCCGAGCTTAAAAAAGTCCTAAAGTAAAATCTTCACTGTGGGAAGGCACGAAAATAATCTGGCTACTGGAGGGTCCTTCTATGGTTACAAAATTCAAATGTCTCCCACTCGGAGCCTTCCCACCAAAAGTCAACAGGTTTATAGAAGCCTCATGCAGTGGCTACCCGAAGATGTGGAGCTTTCTTCTGCCAAAGCCTGCTGCCTTGCCCCACTGAGCATTTGTTCCTTCAATTCCAGAGACTACGTCAAAAGGTAAAACCTTTCACAAGGCCAAACCTGGTCCCTGGACCCCGAACTTGGACCATGAATCTGACTTGTGCTCCATCGAGGTTGGCCTTAAAGCTTACCCTTGTCCTATTCAAATCACAACCTGATGACCACGGTTGGTGCGTAGCACTTTTTGGAGCTGAACCTTAAACTTTAACATTTGAACCGCCAGTTCTACGTATTAGATGTTCTCATTTTAGTGTCTTTTTATTGATTAAAATTTACTCGATTTTTTTTAATTGGTTTGGGATTTTTCTTGTGCTGTATTTTTCACTTTATTAGTGTTTGAGTACTGCATAAATCCTTTACTAACTGCCACTTAGTTAAAGCTGTCTGCTTTGTGCCATCTACCAAAGAGTTAGGCACAGGTTTAAACAGTGGATTCAAGCAAGCCTGGCTGAAGATGGCTGTAATGCCAGAAACCGGTCCTAGGAAGCTTGTTTCCGGTCCAGGGAAGGCATGGCTTGGCAGTTCGGGCTGGACTGTTCCCATGAGGCACAGGGTCAGACTGATTTGCATATGGCCATGTCTGAACTGGGGTGGCAGAGTGGGCTAAAGAATGATGATGGATTAAACCCAGATCTGTTGACTGGGTGTGAGTGTTTGATTGGTTCAGATGCTCTGTCCATCACCAACCCCTTTTGTACCGCTATATTTACAAAGTGACGCATCTAGGTAGATGCGTCACTTTGTAAACCCCTGTGCCACATTATACCTGCGCCAGGTATAATGGATGCAAGGGGGGCGTATTGACGCAAGAAAGGGTCGTAGAAGTGACGCAGCGAAATCTATGTGATTTCACTGTGCCACTTCTAGGACACAAATGCGTCAATTTCTTACGCCTGGCTCACAGCAGGCGTAAGACTGACGCAGTCCCTTTCACATGGGGCATGCCCCATGTGAAAGGATACATTGCTGGAGTTGCATCACTTTTGTGACACACTCCAGCAATGCGTCACTTTTGCGCCATACAGATACGTCAGAAATACTGACGTATCTGTAACTCCTTGCACAATGATGCTTCATACTGTAAATATGACGCATCATTGGTGTTGCAAGGAGGGCGCAGTCAAAAGTGACGCATCGCTGTTTTCACGCAGCGATGCATCACTTTTCATAAATGAGGCCCCATCTTTTTTTACAGACTCTGTAGATGGATTGGGCCCCAGTCCCTCGGCCACCCTCTTCCTCATCCTGCCATCAGGAGCCTGGAGAGGACGAGGATCTTTTCATGAACACTGCTCAAATAATTAGCAATTATGGTTAGAGGGAAGTGGCAGTAAGTGGTCCCTCACATGAGGCAGGGCCACACCATATAGCCCCTGTTAACAGCTGCCACTGCCTTTGACCAAAGAAGCTTTAAATGTTTGAGTAAAACAGGGCATACACAGGGGTGGGAAGTTGGGAAGGATCAAAAGTTTAAATATTTTGTGACACTCGGGCGGGTACACCATCTGCCTCAAGGGAGGAACTTTTTGTGCAGTTTCTGGGTCGATGCAGTAAAGGATCTGCACAAGAACACACAGCTCAGATAAAATCTGTTTTAAGGAGAGAAAACATAATTTTGTAACAACAATGTATAACATTCTAATGGCCCCACATTTTCCCAAACATAACAATATCATAAGATTATGACATTTAAAAACATAACTGGAAATTAAAGTGAATGAGTAGATAACATTTATTGATGTATGAAACAAATATTGGGTCCAATTTAAGATGAATACAAGTTTTTGAATTTGCCTGTTGTGTTTGACCCTGGTGAGAATCAGAAAATTCTTTCCCCAGTCCAGTGATAGATGCTAAAGATGTGGAGCCCTGATATGAGACTGGGAACATATGTTTTATGGATGCACTTAGTTGGGTTGCTTCAGATTTCTAGAATTAGGTGATGTGCAGAGGGCCTGACTGCAGAAAACACCAATGTATTCATGTACAAAAACTGTCAAAACCAGGTTTGGAATTAGAAGGAGAGACAATCAGAGACACACAAACAAAGTTAGATCTATGTTTTATAGCATAATTAGTAGCTGTTACACTAAGTGCCCAACAGTGGAAGGGTAAATCTCCTCTCGTTTACCTGGAACAGACAAATAAGATGAATGTCATAATGCATATGGAGATACTGTTTTACATGCACCAAGACCAGCAGAAGACATGGGAGAAAAGCTCTTTCCTGTCAGATAGATTTGTCCTTCATGGATTAGTCTTTGGCCACTGAGCAGGAAAGGAATGTTTAGGGAAATGCTGTAGTATGATTGTTTAATACACATTAGTAGTACACATGTTATTGATAACTTTTGCACTTTTCATAGAAGATGCTGTATTTGCACAGGCTTTGATGAGTACCAGATAGCGCTTAAGAACTTTGGGAGTTTAGCTATATAGGTTTTAATCTGGAAATCCCCTTATAGAATAGCCTTTGTCATGCTTACTTCAATCAATTAGTCTAAGAGGTTTTTTAAAATGCAGCTAATCACCCTGGGGGATATACAGGTGCCACTGTCTTGCAGGTCTTAGTCATAAAGCCAGGTCTTGAGTCCTTTTCTAAAGTCTGAAAGTGAGGGGGAGGTTCGGAGGGTGGAGAGGGAGGTCATTCCAGGATTTGGTGGCAAGGTAGGAGAAGGAGCGACCTCCGCTGAGGCTTCTGTGGATGCGGGGATGTGGGCGAGGGAAGCAGAGAGAAGTTGTCTGGCAGGTTGTGGAAGGTCAGGCAGAGGTTGAGGTATGTAGGTCCTTGGTTGTGGAGGGCTTTGAAGGCATGGGTTAGCATCTTGAACTAGCATTTCTTCTGCATGGGGAGCCAGTAGAGGCATTCGGAGGTGGGGGTGATGCTGGTCCATTTGGGAAGGTTGAGGATGAGTCTGGCTGCGGTGTTGTGTATGGTCTGAAGTCGCTTCAGAAGTTGGGTGGAAGTTCGGCACAGAGTGCCTTTCCCTAGTCCAATCGGTCTGGTGATGAGGGCTTGCGTTACTGTTTTCCTGGTGTTGATGGGGATCCATCTGAAGATCTTATAGAGCATACAGAGGGTGTGGACCTGAGTTGACCTGGTGCTTCATTGAGAGTTTGCTGTCCAGGATGATGCAAAGGTTGCGGGCGTGGACCATCAGGGTAAGTGTGGGCCTGAGCTTGATGGGCCACCAGGTGTCGTCCCACGACGAGGTGTTCCTCCCAAATATAAACACCTCTGTCGTGTCCATGTTCAGCTTCAGAAAGCTGGACCTCATCCAGTTTGTCTTGGTATTCCGGAAGTGTGGTGGCTGGGTCTTCCTTGAGCAAGAGGATGAGCTGATGTTGTCTGCTTAGGAGATGATGTTTAGTCTGTGGGTGTGTAGGACGTTGGCCATCCGGGTCATATATGTGTTGAACACTGTGCGGCTGAGGGAGGAGCCTTGGGGGATGCCGCAGATGATGATCATCGGATCGGAGGTGTAGATAGGTAGGCGGATTCTCTGATTGTGTCTGGTGAGGAAAGAGGCGATCCATTTGAGAGCGTCTCCCTGGACCCTGATGTGGTGGGGTCTTCTGATGAGGATGTGGTGGGAGACAGTGTCGAAACTAATGCATAAAGGTATGCAGTTCCTCTTATCTCAGTGCCTAGGAGACATCAACACAGTAAACCAAGCCACCCCTGTTTGTAAATACAAACTATGTGGTTCTGGGGGTGAGAAAGAGAGGAGGGGGAATTCCTTATGTTGGAACTAGGGTCCTCACACACCCAACGAGCTAGGTGTCATGCTTCATCATATGCACCTGCTCCTCGTCGGATCGGCACTGCAATACCTAACGGGCACCCGTAAAGGGGCTCTTTAGCAGAGATCTTTTGTTCCTCGCCTTATGATGCAGTGGGGGGGGAGGGGCCTTGAGTGTGTAGATGTAGTGAAAGGGTGACTTTAAGAAGGTAGGATAGTCCAAATAAGACTTTTATTCTGGCTGGCTATCCACCTCATCAAAACAAACAGAGTGGCAGCTTTCTGACAAGATTGTTCAGTTTAAGCTATGCTCAACTCTAAAGGTCAACATGTTTCATGCCTGCTGGTCAGTTTGATCCGTGGCAATTCTTCAGGACCTAGTGAGTGAATCTATCTACACAGCGTGGTGGGGGTGAGTACTACCTACCACGTGTTCGCACAACGGGTCAAGTTTCCCGTAGTGTTGTGCAGTGACCTAAAAGAAGGGGATGCAGAATGGAAACAGAACTGTATCAAAGGTCTTCAGGTCACACTGTATCCACAACTATCTCTCCAGATATCTCCTTAACATTATAACATTAGGAGGTGTGTTAAAAAATCTATGGAACGTGGTAATAAAATTGGGCATTGATTAATTACCCACTAAAAACAATGAATGTGACAGATTGAAAACAGAATCAAAAATAAAAACAGAGGACTGTACATCCTAGATGTTTTCACCCAAGGGAGTTCGCGGAACGCTCATTCATAGTAATATCACTAGTGAGGGCGAATCACTCATTCATAGTTAATCACTGGTGACAGTGGACGAGCCTATTGCGCCACTCACCTATCTGTAGTAAAAGTCTCACTTCAGTCGGTGTCCGGCGGAGTATAAAGACACCTGGAACATTGTGTCCTATAGAACATGGGAGGCAAGACAGGTGAGAGAAACACGAGCTGTTAAGGCAATGATTTCATTATTACTCTTAGCAAATTGCTTTCCTTAGTGTCCGTTGACGGAGAGCACGCTCATTAACCAACGGCTCCCAAAGGTATCCTGCAGTGGCACCTGGGGGTGAAACTCGACAGTGTAAGGTTAATGTGCCACCCCCATACAGTGGCAGGCACCCGCCATCAGGGGGTCTGCCTCCCCACTATACGGGAGTACCATCCCAACCAAAACCTCGTAGTCTGCCCGTTAGCTCGCTGTCAGATTGATCGGTATTGCGGTATCTCAAATTCTGTGTTCCACTTCTCAACAACCCACCAAGAAAGCCCAGTCTGGTAAGGTTTTAAACCTGGCCTTGTAGTAGACAGTGTCGAAAGCCACTGATAGGTCGAGGAGGATAATGGCTGCCGTTTCCCCTTGGTCAGGAAGGTTCTGATGTCGTTGGTTGCAGCAATGAGGGCGGTCCTGGTGCTGTGGTTGGCGTAAAAGTCGGATTGGGAGGTGTGGAGTATGTTGTTTCCTTCCAGGTGTTACGTGAGCTGGTGGTTGATGGCTTCTCAAGAATCTTGGTGGAAAAAGGGAGCAGAGAGATAGGGCGGTAGTTCTTTAGGTTTCTGGGGTCGGTAGAGGGCTTCTCGGGAGGGGTTTGACCTCTGCATGTTTCCATGCGTTGGGGAAGGTGGCCGTGGTGATGGATGCGTTGAGGATATTGGTGAGTGCGCTGCTAATTTCTTTGTATCTCAGATGGAAGATGTGGTGGGGGCAGGGGTATGTCGGTACCCCAGAGTAAATGGAGGTCATAATGACTGATGTGTTTAGTTGCATGATTGGTTTCCATGCGGTGAATAGGTGGTGGTGAGAGGCACTGGTTGGTGTCAGGAGGTGATTGATGTTGATGGGTTGGGGGTCGAAGTTGCGGTAGATGTTGTCTATCTTGTTGTGAAAGTAGTCATCCAGGGTGTCGCAGAGAGCTTGGTATGGGCAGATCATGTTCTCTGTGGCTATAGGGCAGGAGAACTCTCTGACGATGCTGAAAAGTTCCTTGGTGTGTTTAGCGCTTGCTTCGATCCGGGTTGTTAGGGCGACTTTCTTGGTTTCCTTGAGGCCTTGGTATATTTGCTGAGGGCTGCTCTGAAGGTGGTGAGGTCTGTGGGATTCCTGGTGGATCTCCATCGTCTTTCTAATTGCTTGAATTCTTGTTTGGAGGCCCAGAGTTCCGGGGTGAACCAGCTGGCGTGTTTGCTGGACTTGGTGGTATTCGCTGGTTTCATGGGGGTGAGTGTGTCAGCGTAGTTGGAGAGCCAGTTGGAGATGTTCTGGATGTCCAGCTCCAAGTTGCTGGTGGTGTCGGACCTGGTGGTGATGAGGGCGGTTGTCCACTGGATCTCTGTGATATTGTTCCATGTGTGGTGGGCGAGTCAGGGGGCCTTGGTGGTGGAGCCCGGGGTACTTGCGATGGTGAAGTGGACTATGCTGTGGTCGGTCCATGTTATCTCAGAGACTTGGCTGAACTTGACGCTGTCACGTCTGCTCATTATGCGTAAAGTTATTACCAATGAAAAGTTATCGATTTATGGACAAATAAGAGTGTTTAAAAGATGTTTTATGAGGATAATGCTGAAGAGTAATTGTAAAATGTAAATTATATGAACAAGTCTTTATATTCAGCACAAAATGACAATAAACAATAAGTAAAAAAGGAAGGAATCAGGCCTTGGAAATTGAAGTGAATTCAGGTAGGTCCCTTGGTGAAACAAAATTCCCAGAACATTTAGTTGATAGGAAACATCGTAAAAGGGATCTGTCATTGCTATTACCTAACACGTCGACACACAAATTTTGATCTTGGAAAGGTGACATTCCTTGCCCGGATGTATGACGTTACAATGCATACTTTTACCACGCATACCTTTACAACGCGGTTTTTACCACGCATACCTTTACAACGCATAGCGCTTAGAGGTGCTGGATAGTGGTAAGTATAATTTTCTATTCCAACTCCAGTCCCCGTGGACACTAGGGAAGGTGTTGGATAGAAAATTAAACTTATTCCCTATCCTAGAGCGCCCCCCAGCGCAATGCGTTGTAATGGTTTGCGTTGTAATACCAGCGTTGTAATGGTATTGCGTGGTAAAAAATGCGTGGTAAAGGTTGTATACCTCCTTGCCGTGTTTGCCAAAAGTTCCCTGTAGTTTGTACTCAGAAGTTTGGACTGCTTTATTGCACCACTGAGTTGTTTTACCAGCTTATCTAGGCATCTGTTTCTAAAACAGATGCAATGGTAGTCAGTTGTATTTCTTTAAGTCTTATAGTTCTTGGTAAGGATGCTCAGTGTTTTAATACATCCATTCCAGGCATCTGTGTTTGACCTCATGGTCACTGGTTCAAATCCTGTTGGTTTCACTCAGCCCTTCATCCTCCCAAGGTTGATCAAATGAATACCGTTTAGTTGGGAGCAATAAATATTTGTTATTTCTGTGCTAAGAAACTCAAGACTTGGATGAACATGCGCTTTTTAAATACACGTTATTTTATGTCTTTCTTGGTTTATTTGAGTCTGCATCTTCAATCTGAGTGTTGCGGAAAATGTCAAATTGAAAGCAAGTGCTGTTTGTGCCCAATTTCAGATTTCAATTTAGGCATATATTACGCAATAGTACCCCAATTAAATATGCAAAAACCCTCTGGTATTACTTAGAGGGATTAGTATCAGGAATTAAAGTGACAAATGGGTAAACATGCAGTTTTATTTGCAGTGGAACTGCAATTGCATGTTGTTACCTATTGTGACGTTCAAAACTCATAAGCAGGAGTTAGATCTGAGGAGAAAAAACCTGCAAGGTAGGGGGGCAATAGTATTTTCCAGGGAGGTTTTTCCCGCCCAGTAAATCTAACAATTGTACTACTGAATACCTATCCCCATTGATATTCTGGGATTGATATTAAGGGGTGCACGCCAATTGCATCAACATTGGAATGCAGATTTAGTAGTTATGCAGCCATGTTGCTCACATCCCTCTAAAGCACTCACTCAACCACAGCCTTATAAGAGGAGTATGCTTAGCAAAAAGACAAGGAACAATGAGCGCCCCAGAAAATAACATCGCTTTTCACAGGCATTTGCTGCAGCCGCTTGAGTTAGAAATTATCTTAATTCCTCCTCTTGCCGCCTCCACACTTTGCAAAGTGTAATTGGATGTTTTCGTGATTGAGAGAGATATAAGAACGCCCATTATCCCAAACTGCGGCTTCAAAGGCACTCTTAGAGACCGCGCTCAGATGATCAACAGATACCGCAGCAGCGTGTAATTGTTAAACACTTCCGTACATTTCATTTTGTGAAGGAAGTAAACGAGGCGGGTGCCGGGCCAAGAACAGCGCGGTGTGATTCCGGAGCCAAGCTCCAAGACATAATAACACAGTTCATGCTGGCTACAGTATGGGAGGATTGTGCTCGCAAGGACGTCATTCTATTGGGGCCTTCGTCGGGAACTTTTGTTTTGGGGGTCACGGCCCCCTGTATTGGTGTGAAGTGAAGGCCGTGGTCCGTGCGCATTGAGTAGTGAGGTTGTATTGCCAGAATATCACGGCCTACGACGCGGCCGGTAGTGGGAGTACGGGCCGGGTGGTGACGTGGGGGGGAAACATCATTTACAACGATGTCTTTTCCACGATTGACGTTTTAAACGATCCACTTACCCCGCAAACGTCTCTTCAACGAGGGAGCCTTCAACGACCGTCTTGACCACGAAAAAACGTTCAGCGTGGCTTGGGGGGAGACGTGGTATTCCGTCCAGTCGTGATGGGGGGGCTGGGGGAGGGTTGGGAGGGGGCTGGGGGGGCTGGGGGGGTCTCCCCCCCAAAAAATAACAAGCGAGCGAGCGAGTTAGATAAAAAAAAAAACGCTCTGTGGTATTGATGAAGAAAAAGGAATGACCCTCCCTCAAAGACGTGCAGTGTACGTAAAAAAAAACAGTCCTTTATTTATTTTAGAAGACGTGGGCTGGGGGGGCTGGGGGGGTCTCCCCCCCAAAAAATAACAAGCGAGCGAGCGAGTTAGATAAAAAAAAAAAACGCTCTGTGGTATTGATGAAGAAAAAGGAATGACCCTCCCTCAAAGACGTGCAGTGTACGTAAAAAAAAACAGTCCTTTATTTATTTTAGAAGACGTGTTTTGACGCTTGTTTCCATGGTAGATGGAAGTAAGGGGCTGCAGGAGAAAGACGTGCAGGTAAGACGTTCCTACCGTGGTACAATCCTTCGTTGTCAATTCCAGCGTGGTAAAGCCACTTGCGATGTAAAATTCGCGTGGTAATGCCATGCGTGGAACTTGTATTAGTTGAAAAATCATATATTCGACGTGGGGAGGGGGAGGGGCAGGGTGGGGGGTAGTTATGTATGGATTACGGACTTTAAAAGGTAAGTAAACATAAAAATAAATAAAACTAATTTCGTTGCACACACTGCATCACCAAATGCGATGCAGTATGTGTCACGAAATTCGTTTTTTTTTTTTTATGTTTACTTACCTTTTAAAGTCCGTAATCCATACATTACTACCCCCCACCCTGCCCCTCCCCAGGGCCCGGCCCGGCCGGTACTCCCACTACCGGCCGCGGCTGATTTGTTAAAAGTATATTATTTTTAAATATTGTAGTGCACCATTGGCGTTAACAAGCATTGGCAAAGCCAATAGGCTTGGCCAGGGCTTTAAGTGGGATGAACAAACTAGGGGGTCTCTAAAAGGGATATGGACAACGTAATTAATGGCTTGGCTTTAAAAATGTAAGCCAAAAGTCTGTGCTTAGCATAGTGCTCCGACCCGACTTGTATTTTGCTGCTTCTGTCATTGCATCCAGATATATGATACACCAAGTAACGTCATACATACAACAAGTCAGACTATTGGCTTTGCCAGTGGTTGTTAGTTGCATTAGATAAATAAGCAGCAAGTATAGCTTGTATATAATATTGAAAAAAGTCCACTTAAAGCCCTGGTGACACCACAACGATGTTGCTGCTCTTGAGTGTCAAAAAGAGACGGGAAATCCAGAGACAAAATGACTCTCTTTAAAGGATTCCCCTTCCCCTACAATGTTCACATGGCATGACGTCATGCCATCACTTCTCTGCTAGTGAGAAGTGAGCAGTATGATCAGCGGGCATCGATGTGCCTGTTGTCACTGCACAGTGATGGATCGCCTGTGTCAGGGCACAAAACAAAGATAGATAAAGACCCGTTTCGAGGTCTCCTTTAAAAAAACGGCCGATGCTCAGCACCAGTGACACCCGGCCAACTTAAAGCCCTGGGCTTGGCATTAGCTCTCAGTCTTTTACCTTTGTCAATGCCTGTTTAGTCACAGTTTTGTAAAAACTTTATTATTAAGGAAGTAGTCAGGCACTCACCAGTAGGCATATATATATAAAAAATGGATAAAAGACAATCACATTTTTGTCTCAAAAAGATATATTGAGATAGTACTCCATGCAGTGAGGCAAATTACTTCATGTGTATATGTGCTCCTTGTGAAAGAGCAGAATGCCGTCACTCACAGTGATGTCAGTGGCGACATAACTGGGCTGCCCTTTGCTCCATGATGTATGCTTTTTAGGGCGGAAAAAAATATGAACCGCACAACAACAGAACAATGGATATAGAACAGTGTTGGATTTGGATTAAAAATCGGTCCGGGCACGGTAAATAAAAGTTGCCCTCATTTGCATATTGCCTTTCCACATAAAACTACTTTGGCAAACATTTTATAAAATGAAGGGGGGTGTATCTGACAGAGGCATGTTTTCTTAACTTAACTTAATTTTTAAAAAATGCACGGATTAGTTCACACTAGTGAAACACACCTGAAAACAAGTGAGGCCACTTTTGCTCACGCCCCCTGCCCCCGATCAATAGGCATACATTAATGGGCCGGCCCAGCAAGAGAAAAGGAGTTGCACCTCTGCCCCATTGATAAAAGGGAGGTAATGGACCCCCATCTGCCTCCAGAAAGGCCACTCGGGCACCCACTGGGCCGCTGGCAGCATCCAAACACAGATAATGCCCAAAAAAGCAGCACACAGCTGGAACTCGGATGCCGGCCCCTCGGCCCTTGCTCGAGTGCCCGCGTTACCAATCCGACCCTGATATAGAAGGTTAACTCCAGAGCTGATAATATAAAAACTACATGCAATAGAGCATAATTGTGTAAAAGACATTTAGGTCACTATATTTATGTGAGAGAATATGTTTGATATTAATATTCTGAGAGCCATCTGTAGTGAGATTTATCTCTTTACAATTTTTAAATACAATTCTGAAAAATCAGTGAAAGTTCGAAGAACTCACTATATTTTCCTTTGCATTTTTAGATCATGGTATTATTATCCTCCAAGAAATGTTCTGTGAAATGTTTAACAAATGGTATCTCTGGGAATTTACCTCAAATTCATATTTGAATAAACGTGTGGCATTAGTGAAAACTGAATGGAATTCATTTACGCTAGATAGAGGTTCAGCGTTCTCCTGGGAAAACTCTGTGGGCTTCAACATTAATTCTATAGAAAGCTTAATACACATAATATTTGTAAATTGTACATATCAGTGTAAGTTTCCTGCTTGGTCCAAAAACATGATGAATAGTAGTACTGTGTGAAACTCTACATAGACCCATTACGTTCAGCCCTCATCCAAGCCACAACATCAGTGGCAATAGCCTTGGAAGACAATAGATTTTTTTTTAGGAAAGGTGTCACATGTCACAGTACATCACAACAACCCCAATTGTGTTCCCCAATGCACATTAAAACCCAAATGTTTGCCAAAATATATGTGACTAGCAGCCCGTCCCGACGTTGTCCGGGTATGAAATAAAATGTGTGTAATAGGCAAGGGAAATTTATTTCAAAATCTCGCGGTAGAGAACATTTTTAGCATGAAGTGTCACAATAGTTAGAAATGTGTGTGCACATACTGTGTGCATGTCGTAGTAAGAGGTATTAGCAGATGTCTCTAGTGTGTATGTACTCCCCTTCCGTAGGTAAGGGTGTGTAAAAGTGCATTCAGTTGTAAATTTCGTGTCCCCGCAGGCACGCTGAATCGCGTCATCCCCCGCTTGAGGCCCGGCTCCAGTTTTGTTTGATGTTGTGCTTGTGGTGTAAAGTCGTTGATGCAGAGAGTTGAGTGGGTGACAGCGCACGCTGGAGACGCTGCGCGTGTGGGAAAGTGCAGTCAGTTCAAAGGTTAGTGTCCCAGCAGGCGTGCTTAGTCGCGTCATCCGCCGCCTGAGCCCGGCTCCAGCCCTGGTTGATGTTGTGCGCCTGGTGTCAATTCATTTATGCAGAGAGTTGAGTGTGTGACAGCACGCAGGAGACACTGCAGTTAGTGTCCCCGCAGGCACGGTCCTTTATGCAGAGAGTTGACTGGCTGACAGCACGCAGGATACTGTGCAGTTATTGTCCCCGCAGGCACGATCAGCCGCGTCTGCCCCCGCCTAAGCCCCGGCAATTGCGGCGCCCATTGGCCATGCCCCTTGCTCCCACGCAATTGCCGCACCCGTTGGCCTTGGCCACGCCCCCGCCCAACGAACACGTTTGTTTTCCACACGTCCTCAAGGCACGCTTTTTTTGGGGATGAGCCGCTTGATTGTTGCCGGTTGTCGCGCCCATTGGCCGCACCCATTGCTGCAGCGCAATTGCATCTGCTGCGCCCTTTGGCCTTGTTCACGCCCCCAGCACAGGCCCCCAGCACAACGCATACGTTTAAGGAACGCTTTTTTTGTCGTCATGCCGCGCCCCACCCACGCCCACGCCCACAAGGGACTACTTTGCTGGTAAGGTTCTTTTACCTTTCAAATGTATATGGTGGGCATCTGTATAGCCTATGTCCTTCTGCTGCAACTGCCCTTTCCAATGCTGTATTGGGTGTTGTGATTGGTGCTGTGGTTCCTGAGATTACCCGCCTCAAAGGTTTGGGCTCTCTCTTTATAATATTAGTATAGATGTCTTCATCATAATGGGTATAAACAACTGAACTTATATAACTGGCCTGACCTCCTAATGTAGCTAAGGAACTTTTACAATTACTTTTAAAAATATGTATTGTGCACCGCCCCCAGTTGAGCTATGAAATTCACTTTTGCTATTCAAAAAAATATAATGTAATCTTCAACAATAGGGGTCCAGCAAGCGTTCTAGTGTGACAATAGCGCAGAAAGATTTTGTACACCCACAAGCATTTGTGTAACCCATTCCCAACCTCAAAACACGTGCACATTTAATCCTGTCAAATACAGTATTAAATCTGTTTCCAGGTGGGAATGAGAATTGTAGAGGATGTAAGGAAATAATTTCTTAATGGGCGAAAAATGTTGTCCCTGTAGAGGCAAAAACATGAAACCTAACTAATGCAAATCACTTTTTCTAATTCAGTGTTGTACACTATGTACAGTTATACAAGTGGAAATCCAGAAAAGGTTTCCTGCAGTATTATTCTTGGACACCTTCCTGAATTCAAGAAATACGATAATCTTAAATCAAACAGGTTTCAAACAAACAGTGCATTTTGAAATGTTGATAATCAAGCCCTTGGTGATTGGTTGTCATTTAAGGTCTGGCAAACTTTGTGTGTCATATGTTTTTTTAATAAAAATGAAGTACTTGATGTGCAGTACTACCTATGTAAGATCATAATGAAGATGTCATGGGTGAAACTGGATCAGTGTAGTACCAGCTCACCCTCTTGAAACACGTGTCAAGGAATCCCAGCACTCCCTATGCCTGGACATTAATGCTACCACAGCAACTACTGTAGGTACGTGGGGGGACTGGAGCAGGCTTGTTAGCCCCTGAGTCACCCATGCCCCATGAAAGCTGCGTCATCTTCAAGACCTGCTGCACCATCTACAAAACCCGTAGTGTACCTATCAGAGAAGCAAGCCATATTGAGGGATAAGGCCACACCAAGAGCAACGACATTGCCAAACTTAAAATAAGGAAATGCAGTAAAAGAAGACCATACATGAACAAAAGGCACGCCTTATCAATCTGCACACCCATCTGCAACAACCTACTCATCAGCATTCGAACTGCTTATCTGTTCTCAGAACTTCCATTATTTCTCCGCTTTGAAATTCAGGAAGAAAGTGAATACTCATCTCTTCATAGAACAAAATCCCCTCACTGTTAGTTACCCATCTCCTCTCTGACTTGTTGTCAGGCACTGGTGCATCATCTACAAGTCCACCACAAACAAAACCCGTAGTGCAAATTAGTAGGGAAAGCTGTCCCAGAGCCAAACCAAAGGTCAGTTTTTTCCCCCTAATGGTTAAAGCATTAACTGAGCCATCAAAATATTTGGTATTTAAGCTACAACAAACGTGTACAAAATATGATTAAGACTTAAAAATTCCAAAAAGTGTGTTTCTTTAACATTTATAAGGGTTTTAATTCAGCAACTAGATGACATCATGGCATTTAGCAACATTTCTTAACACCTTCAGCGCGGCGCAGATTCCTGCGCTGTGCTGAAAGTTCTATTGAGCCTATGGGCTCATGACGGAACGGTTCCGTCATGAGCACAGCTCAACTGACGCTCATGACGGAACCGTTACGTCATGAGCATCGAAGGGGTTAAAAGTTAAAGTTACTATGGTGCCATGACGAAGCTGAGAGACAAGGTAGTTGTTTTCTGCCCTCCTATGTGTGGCCTATACTGTTATTAAATATGAACAACAGTACAGTGATGGAACAACATAGGGAGAATGTTGTGTGTCACATCCCGAATTAAATCACATCAAGATGCTTTCATTAGGGGTGATCAAGGAAAGTGAGAAACAGTCAAGTAAAGCGATTTGCCTAAGATCACCCAACTTAGTCAAAATGAGAAGAAGGGATTCAAATCTCAGGTTTCCAGGTTACACAATGTGCAATTTAGTTAATGGATTGAAATATTTCTCTCTAGATTAAGGCAAAAGGACAGAGCATTTGTTTAATTCTACCATGAGTTAAATGGGGATTTTGTTAAGAAAAACACAAATCACATAGTACAATAATCAAATGTAAGGCGTGTTTTAAAAAGAATTCAAAATGAACTAAAGTCAGGTGTGGATATTGTCTCTTTGTTGAGGTGATGTTGGCAGTCTCAGCAGTACTAAGGGCCAGATGTAGGTAATCCAGAGTTACCGATTCTTAAATACCGAATTTTACCGATTCGGTATTTAAGAATCGGGAAATGATATGTAGGGAAAAATCGGTATTATTTACCGAATCGGAAAAATTCGGTATCGGACTTTCGGAATTTACCGAATCGGTATTTACAGAATCTGTATTTACCGATTCGGTATTTCCCATTCATTCCTATGGGCCTTTTGGCCCATAAGAATGAATGGGAAATACCGAATCGGTGAATACCGATTCGGTAAATACCGATTCGGTAAATTCCGAATCGGAAAGCAAGCAAAAGTGAAACTTAAGAAAACAGCCAATCAGGTGCTACCCCCCTCCCCTCCCTACCAGGAAGTGGCTACACAGGCAGCTGCAACTAATTAGAAGGTTCTGGAGAGGCAGTTGGAGCAGAGAGACTGGGAGCAGCAGCAGCAGAAAGAGTTTGTGCATTTTAAAACTTGAAACATGGCAAGCAGCAAAGACACAGAGCAGACAGAGAGAAAGAGAAAGCTGACATTCAGCAACATGGAGCTACAGGTCCTTGTGGAGGAGGTGGTAAAGGTGCACCACAAACTTTTTGGAAGGCAGTCCCTTTCTGTGCCTGAATCTGCCAAAAAGAAGATTTGGCTTGATATACTTGAAAAAGTCAATGCTGTGGGAGTGACCACCAGAGTCACAGAGGAGTTAAAAAAGAGGTTCTATGACCTGAGGAGCCTCACAAAAAAAAATTTGCAGACCACCACAAGCAGGAACGCAAACTGGTGGAGGAAAGAACACAGCACCCCCCCTCACTGACCTTGAGGAGATGGTGGCCACAACCTTAGAGCCTGAAAGCGTCTGCGGACTGGGAGAAGTGGACAGCTCTGCCAAAGCTGCAAGTACAAAAGGTAAGATGCATGCACAACAATCCCCCTCACACCCTCAGCCTTCCCTCACCCCTTGAAGCTAAGTTACCCCAGTCCCAGTGTGCCAGCACCAAACAGTAGCAATGCATCATGGTACATGTAGTCAGTTAATGAAAGACCATGTCATACAGCACAGTAACCAAGTTAGGCAAATGATTGCAGACATAATGAAGGGCAAGCAACATGGAAATTGTGCAAATTCAATAAATTTAATTGTAGTGGCTGTGAGACATTTGTGCCTAGCTAATATATGCTCATATGTCCACAGGTCACACATCCAGAAGGCAGTCACAGGAGACAGAAGGCACGGCACCCGAGAGGGATGAAAGTCAGGAGCCAGGTCCCAGTGCATCACCGGACACAGGTGTACCGAGTGGGCAGCCACCTTCCCAAGACCCTGACATCACTCAGGAATTGCAGGTATCCCCACCACGTTCACAGTCCCCTCTGTTAATGTTTTCACCAGAAATGCCAGCATCACTGGATGTTCAAACACCTGCAGCACAACCAAGCAGGAGGCATGTCGTTCCCCCACTGATACCAATGGAGACAGCTGCTGGTGAAATGGTGGTTGAAGACCCACAAACCTTGCCAGGAGATGAGATCTCTGCCACACTGCAGTCCAGCGCAGGGCCAGTCCCTAGTAGCACAAGACGCCGCACAGTCCAAGGAAGGAGTGTAGGTGCACGTGGGGAGGGGTCCAGTGTCTTCCAAGGCCTGGAGGGAACCATGGTCAAGATTCAGAGGATGCAGGGAAAGGGCATCATGTCCTGTCAACGACAAATGCGCAACCTTAATATCAATATGCAAGACATTGGAAAGGGCATCAGGGAACTGGTGGAAGTAAACAAGAACATGGCTACAGGGATACATGAGATGACACAATCGGTGCAGCTACTATGCACCAAACTGGACACAGAAATAGCATCAAGGCGCAGGGAGAAGCAGCATGCACAGCAAACTAACAAGGCTATTCACCGCCTGGCCACAGCCACATCCCTGCTATGCAGGCGAAGCATGAACAGTCAGGAGGTCTTGACACAAAACAGTAATCATCTGACAAGGGGCATAGCCGGAATGACCGGTGCGCTTGAGGCGCTATTAAATGCGCAAACAGCACAAACAGCTGCTATTGATGTGCCAGAGAGTGAAGGGAGCACAAGTAGGAGCAGCATGGTAAGCCCCCTTGTTGTAGAGACAAGGAGGAGCAGCAGGCGACAAGGTGAGGCTACAGGCCAAACGCCCAGCGAACACAGTGAGCCACATACATCTGGCAGAGCTAAGCGTGGACGCAAATGAACAGTTAATAGTATGGGCTAGTGACCCTGGACATACACATTTGAAAGTTAAATGGTTGTGTGCACATTTGTGCCTTGGATACCTGCGTAGTGACAATATTAAACTACGGCGGGTGCTTACAAAACTGGTCTGTCTCTGTTGACTCACTGTGAGCATTGTGGTGAAATGCTTTCTGGTGCACTTTTGTTGTTTAAAATACCGAGATCATTTCAAAATTAAAGTAGTTTTCTTGCATTCTACATATGTGTTTGTCTCAGTACTTACTCAGAAATAGTTTTGTGTAATCTCCTCACGTTGGTATCTGCCATCACTTGGTGTTGACACTCCAGCAGGTTGTGTTTCAGGCACAGCAATCTCATCGTCATGATCCTCATAGTCTGACAACTCCACCTCAGTACCCTTCTTCACAGCAAGATTGTGCAACATAGCACAGGCAGCAATGATCTTACAGCAGGTGATGGGGGTATACTGCCGTGCACCTCCACTTTTGTGCAGGCACCGGAACCTGCTTTTCCAGATACCAAAGGTCCGCTCCACGACATTCCTGGTGCTCTTGTGGGCCCGGTTATATCTCCTTTGGCTGGGTGTTGAGGGGTTGAGGTAGGGGGTGAGTATGAAGGAGCGGAGGGCATATGCACTGTCTCCTAAAAGGAAATGGGAATACATTACTCACATGCATACATGTACTTCTTACTGCAAAAAGTGTTCCAGTTGTCGCACACTGTGTCTTACCTATGAGGTATCCTTCACCAAATTCCCCTGCAGTCAGCCGTGCATAGATACCGCTGTTCTGAAATATATAGGAGTCGTAGGTACTCCCAGGGAATTTTGCAACAAGGTCAGTGATGGCGTACTTGGCATTGCAAATCACCTGCACATCGATGGTGTGGGTGGACTTCCTATTCCTGTATATATATTCGGTGGCAGCAGGGGGACAAATGGGAATGTGCGTGCCATCAATGCAGCCAATGATATTGGGGAATCTCGCCATCTGGTAAAAGTCCAATTTTGTTTGGACCAGTTCTGCATGGTTTGCAGGAAAAGATATATAATGGTCCATCCTCTGTAACATGGCGTCAAGGAATTTGTGGAAAAACCTTGACAGGCTGCTCTGGGTCACCCCACCTACCGCAGCAACCACACTCTGGTAGCTCCCAGACGCAAGCAGGTGTAGGCTGCACAGCACCTACACGTGGGGTGGAATAGCGTGTGCCCTTGGGGTAGTGTGCTCCAACAGTGGTTGGAGGTCCCTGATGAGGTCCAAGATGGTGTCTGGGGCCAACCTGTACCTTTGGAGTATCTCTGCCTCTGTGAGCATGAACAGGGTGATCCTCTGCCTGTAGACCTGCTCCTGTCTCTGCCATTCCCTCTCTCCTTCCTCCTGTAGCCGTAGCCGTCTTGCAATGACATAAAATGCCGCCATTGTGCAAGAAGAATTGAATTTTGGGTCCATTTTTATAGGTTGCACCTGGTTACCACCTGATTTCAATCCATGGTAAATACCGACTCTTAAATACCGGATTTGAAGCAAATTCGGTATTTAAGACCTTACCTACATCTCAATATTCAATTTTACCACTTCGCATTTACCGATTCGGTATTTTACCGATTCGGTAAATTTACTGATTCGGTAAATATACCGATTCGGTAAATTTACCGATTCGCAAAACGTTGCGATTCGGTAACTTTACCGATTTGGTAAATTATCCGATTCGGAATGATTACCGATTCGGTAACTTTACCGATTCGGTAAATTTACCGAATCGGACGATTTTCGGTCTCCTACATACCAAATGCTCAATACCGGTCGGTAACGGCCGAAAATCGGTATTTTCCGCCGTTACCGACCGGTAAAGGGCTACCTACATCAGGCCCTATGGGTCTTCAGATGTGGGTGGATACATTTTCTGCTAGGATAAGCTATGGAAGCAGGCTGCAGCACGTGCTACAAATGCACCCTCAGGCCCAAATTTAATAACCCACCAAAGTTGCTGCACTTCTTTGTGTCAAAGGAAGAGAGAAAAAATTTGATATAACTACTAAGATACGGTGCATTTTTTTCTCTCACAAGCGCTGGTGTTTCCATAATGCAGCGGTGTGTGCCTTCTGTGGGTTTTATACAGGAAAGGATCCCTTCTAGTACAAAAACTATGCTTTAAGATATTCCTCACTTTGTATGGGTGTTGTGCAATGCAACAGACATGCAAATTTGGAAAAATGAGGAGACATTATGACACTTCTACTTATTATGAGTGCCTCAAAGAGGCGTAAGATTTTGGCACGAATCCCTGCATACCGATACAAAAAACACTGACTGTTTTCGAGGTCTTTTGAATGTAATATGTAGAAACTCAATAAATGAGTATTAACCCAATATAGATTTTATTCTCAAGCACAAAATAATATTTATTAAGGCAAACATGTATTTCACGACAACAAGTCTCTTAATCAGGGCCATAAGATATATTCAATATACAAATGCTGTTAGTGGTACACAGCACAAACAGTTTTATATTACATCAAAATATGACAGTGATAATGACAAAGAAAAGATAATTATTCACTGAAGAAGTGAACAAAAGTGAAAAGGGTACAAGAAGTAGCAGAAAAAATGGAACAAAAAGTACAAAACATATATTAGAGAAATTCACATAATATAATTCCATCAACGACAACGATGACCACATAAGGAGAAATGCAAGACCTGATACGGTCATCCTCAAAGATTAAAATGACTGAGGCAAAAGTTAAACAACGAGACGCAAAGAAAAAAAAGTTTAAAGCAAAGTCATTAAATGATTGACAGAATAGCAGCCCAATGCTACAGTGTTAATACATAATGCAGAGTGAAATATTCGAAAATCAATAGTGCTTATGTTTTTAATGAATCACTAAGATGGTCAATACTTCTGATAAATGATGAACATTATTACGAACAATACACTCTGTGTGTCTCCATAAAAGCCCGAATGACAAAAAAGGAGAACAAATCATGTTCATACTTAAGTGGGAAGATTTTGCACAAAGTCAATGACGTGTAGTAATAAATGATGTGCTCTTCTTAAGTTTCATGAATCTGTCAGTGATGAAAAGGCAGTATTTAAAAAAAATCCTTATTTACTCTAGTTGGTTCATATTGTGCTCTTGGGTTGGTAACCTTAGCATTTAATGAATACTCACACTGTGGATCCAGTGTGTGCTGTTATTGTATTTCTTCTATTCTTCCGAAATGTAATATTCAATCCATTTGATCTAAAAAAATGAAAGGGAAATGAAAGGGAAAACCATCTGAACAGGTTCCATATCATATCACGTGAAGTTAAAAGAAAGGTTCTCTCACATTATTTTAAGGCTGTACCTCTAGTTATCAAATTGAAAAATGAAAGGTGCACGATATCGAGCTACATTCCAAAAGATGCTCATAATTGGCAAGTGCTCAAGAAACCATTTAGGGTCCCAGCACCACATTCGTCCAAGATTTCCCAAGTTGACCGTAGATATGAACATGAATTAGAAGATTCTACTGTTGTATACACATTTGCATTGTCTCTATCAGTGAAAGAACACCGCTTACAAATCTGGGGAACTGGGTTCGATTCTCCGCAATGACGCTGAACATCCTGTGATTCTGGGCAAATCACTTACAGCCTGATTCATCAACGGGCGGTTTTGCGTGGCCCTAATAGCGAATCATAGCGACTCGCTATTGAGGACACGCAAAACGGTATTCATGTAGGAATTGCTAAATAAATAGCGATTCCTACATGTTCTCTATTTGCGAGTATCAATTTGCTACTCGCAAAAAAAGGAAATAACTCCCCATTCATTCCTATGGGCCAAAAGGCCCATAGGAATGAATGGGGAGTATCCCTTATTTGCGAGTATCAATTTGCTACTCGCAAATCAGATAGCGATTTTAAGGGTGCCAGGGGTGTCCAAAGGACACCCTGTAGCACCCCTAAAATGCACATTTGAACAGGTGTTGCGCACACACATGTCCAAAGGACATGTGTGTGTGTAACATGCAAAAGAAAAAAGTCCCTACCTGCCTATTAGCGAGATTTTCCTTAGCAATAGGATTTTTATCCCTGGAAATCTCACGTTATAGATGGGATTTGCCGCTACCGCTGGATTTTTTATCGCCGTGGAGATAAACGTTGGTAATACTGCGTTATCTCCGCAATAAAATCCAGCGATAAAAAAAATTTCCGATAAGCGTGGTTTGGGATAATTTTCACAAGTTGATGCTAATATGCCCCTCAGTTCTTTTGACAGCAGACCCTGAAGCTCTGTAAGCACGGTAGCACTTTGACGGCGGTCTCTGGGGGGTTTAGCAGGCAAAGTCTTGGAGATGCTGATTGGGCCGAGGATTTGGCCTAAGGCAGTAAAAAGTGCGCTGACTTCGGAGGGGTGGTTTGCCTCGCTGAGGCGCAGTTAGTGGTGGACTTTGAGGCACCACCTGTGACTGAACAGAATTCGAGTCTCTGGTAGTATCGCCTTCCGGACAGGGGCTACTCCTGTCCGGGCTTGGGGGGTTCCGTGGGAACAGATGGGACCTCCTTGACCCAAGATGTTTTATGGGATACTTCTTCGCTCCATCTTTGGGCAGTCACCATGGTGCCATTATTGTTTACCACTGTACAGGTGCCAGGCTCATGGGTGGTTCAGAATATCCCGCCTGGGCGGCAATCCTTGAGTATGGCTGTCGCTCCTGGCAGGAGGGACCTGGCTGTGCCATGGCGTTTGCCGCTCACTTGGCCGTTCCGTCATTCCCGTCTTGCCTGGGTATCTTGGGTATTGTGAGGTGGGGGTCTCCATCCCGGAGAAATAGGGATCAGGTCCCTCCACGATCCTTTGAACAGGAGCGCCTTGGGTGTTTGGAGCATCATGCATTGAGGGTACTCCTGTATTCGGAAGGAACGAGTTGAGGCATTTCTCGGAGTCCGCTTGTTCTGTGCTGGCGATGCGTAACATTTTGTTTAATGTCCTCATGAACCGTTCCACATCCCCATTGGCCTGGGGTCACTGAGGGGTGATCTGCTGGTGACGGGTTGCCCGCTGGTTAAGAAATGCACTGAACTCAGTCCCGTGAAAAGGAGGGCCATTCTCGCTCCGAATTTCAGTAGGGAAGCCAAACGTAGCAAATACTTGCTCCAATATGGGCCCCACGTGAGTGAAGGCAGTCGAGGGGTCGGTTTCCACTATAGGGTACTTGGAGTGGGCGTCTACCAAGGCGAGCATACTCTTCCCTCCGGGGAAACTCCTAAAGTCTATACTCACTTTCGACCATGCAGAGTGCAAGCCTCTTCCGTGATCACTGGGGCAGGACGCTCTGGCAAATTGGTAATTTCACAGGCCTGACAGTAACGTACCTGGTCTTCGACCATTGTTTCTAGCTTTGGGAACTAGACCTTCTCCCTCATTCTGGTCTTCATCTTGGTGGGACCCTGGGGACCACCACGGGCCAGCTGGGTTGCCGTTTGTCTCAGTGCCTGAGGAATCACTAAACGTGGGCCTCGCTGGAGTATTCCGTCTTGGGTGTCAGTCAGCTCGCTTCTCACCCTCCACATCTTGGTCAGTTCCTCTTGGTTTTCTGACGCCCACACGTTGACTTGTTAGATGTAGTCCTTACAGGAGAGTCCTGGTGTATATTGAGCCTTATTCTGCTGCTTTCCTGATGTCTTCGAGTGCCATAGCCTGGGGGCATGCAGCAACTGAAATCATTTGTATATGTGGCTCTGACCCTTCTGTGTCGTCAGCCTCCTCCCCTTGTGAAGGGTAGCGGAGCAAGAAATCCACTCGGTTCTTCGCTCCCGGTCGATAGACCACTTCCATCTGGAAGGGTTGGAGCTGAATGGCCCATCCTTCGATCCGTGGAGGCGAGTGGGGAGTGGAGCCCTTGAAGAGGGGAACCATTGGTTGGTGGTCGCTTACAACGGTGAAGGGTTGTCCACTCAGGTACAGGTGAAAATGGTTGCAGGCCCACTTGATGGCGAGTGCCTCCTGCTCGATCTGAGCGTACCTAGCTTCAGTGGGAGTCAGAGACATGCTGGCGAACGACAGGGCCGCCCAGAACCCCAGCTCTTGTTCTTGGGCCAATATCGCTCCTAGCCCTACTGGGCTGGCATCCATCAGGGTGCTTTACTGGGTCGAAGTAAGTGAGCGTGGCTTCTCCCAGGAGGGCGCCCTTGATTTTATGAAATGCCTCTTCTTCGCGTTGTCCCCAGGTCCACTTGGCAACAGTTTTTGCCAGAGCTCACAGCGGCCCAGCGCGGTTCACGAGGTCCGTAATGAACCTCCCACAGTAAGTGGCCATGCCAAGGAAGCTTCTTACTTCTGTAGGTGTGGTAGGGATCAGTGCGCTTTGGATTGCCTGGGACTTCCATGGGTCCACCTGGATACCTTCCTGATTGAAGATGCATCCAAAGAACTCCATTGAGGGTTGGATTAATAAGCACTTCTCCCGGTGCTGAGGCGACGCAGGGTGTTTCTCAGGTGTCTGTGATGGTCAGCTGTAGTGGCGGAATGGATCAAAATATCATCACTGACGTTGAGGACTCTGGGCAGGCTGGGGAGCAGCTTGCGGATGATGTGTTGGAACACCTCCGCCACCGAGGATACACCGAAGTTTAGCCGTTTGAACCAACGCAGCCCCAGATGGATGCTGAATGCAGTAATATATCGACTCTCTTCCGCCAAGGGTAATTCGTGATACCCGACATTAAGGTCTAACTTAGAAAACCACCGGGATCCGTTGACATCCGCAATGATGTCGTCCATAGTTGGTGTGCTGTGTCACTCTTCTTTGATGGTGCGATTTGGCCATCTCATTTATTTATTTGGAAGTTTATAGAGCACACAGCTAACCCCGACGGGGGTGTCCCAGTGCTCCGACAAAAGCGGAAGGTCATCAGGAGGCGAAGGTAGTTAGATCTAAGGGTGCAACTGTGATGCGAATGCTTGAGTCGAGCTCTAAGGTAGGTAGGGCCACGTCCTTAGAAGGCCCCAAAAGCCAGAACGAGAGCCTTGAATTGAATACGTTTGTGCACAGGAAGCCAGTGGAGTTTCTTCAAGTGAGGGGAGATCGAATGATGATAAGGAATTTTACATATCAGTCTGACTGCCGCGTTCTGAATGATCTGTAGGTGTCGGATCAAGCAGGCTGGTGCCCCGAGATTGAGACTATTTGCGTAGTCAAGATGAGAAGTAATCAAGGCATGGATGACAGTCCAGTGGGACTCCATGGGGAGAAGATGGAGAATTTTACTGAGCATATGAAGGTTACCAAAGAAGGAAGAGGACACCTGACTGATTTGGGATTTACAAGACAGCTCATTATCAAAACGGAACCCAAGGTTCCTGGCCGAGTTCCCAGGGATGGGAGGAGGATTGAGCACAGATTGCCACCACAACAACGGGGAAGGTGGGCTAATGTGGTTAAAAAAGAGAACCTCGGTTTTGTATGAGTTGAGCTTGAGAGTATTCAAAGACATCCATGAAGAGATGTTGCTCAGGCAATGTTGAAAAATACCGAATGCCGCCTCGGAGTGATCTTCAAAAGAAAACACCAATTGTGTG
Organism: Lissotriton helveticus; assembly: GCF_964261635.1. NCBI lineage: Eukaryota > Metazoa > Chordata > Amphibia > Caudata > Salamandridae > Lissotriton > Lissotriton helveticus. The sequence continues at coordinate 696,710,846 of NC_136068.1, forward strand.
TCATCAGCGTAAGAGATCACTATCACCCCACATGATTCTACCAGTCCCCCTAGGGGACTAGACATTAAAAAAGAGGAGACTTGGAGCAGAGGCCCTCACAGTTCATTGGTTTCTCTTCGGAGACAAAAGGATACAAATAGACTTGTTGAGTCCGGCAGTAGTCTCGTGTCATTGTACAGACGTATTTCTCCCGGTTGTTTGGGCTTCTCCGCGATCACCATCGTGGACACCCACGGCGTTGGCCCTGAGACCTTCCCAATTACCCCTTGCTGTTCCAGCTTCTTGAGTTCCTTTTCTACTAGGGGCCTCAGATGGAATGGGAACCGTCGGTGTTGTAGCACCACGGCGTGATTGTTTTGTCGATGTGTAGCTTGATTGGAGCACACTTGATGCACCCTAGCCCTTGGAAGAGCTCAGAAAGCTGATCCAATATGTTGTCCACCTGGTGTGCTCTGATGCTCCTGGCTAATGACACCAGCCCTAAGTGCTCAGCAGTGTGAATGCTGATCAGGGTGTCCACCTCCCGGTCTATGACATGGATCACAGTCATGACCTCTTGTTCTTCGGACCTCACTGGTACCGATATTTTCCCTTTTAGCGGTAATGGGGACTCGCTCCCGTAGGCGAATATTTTGGTCCGGGATGGTGTGATTGGCGGTTTGGGCTTGAGGCGATGGTGCTGCTAGAGGCCCATCATGTTCACTGAGGCTCCAGTGTAGATGATCACTCTCACTTCGAAGCCTGCAATTCTCTCCACGCATGTTAGTTGTGGTTTTCTGCGGCACTTTAGTTCTCGTGTCAATGAGATAAGGTAGGTCTCCACTTCGTCTTTTCTGTGGAAGAGCCTTCCGGACCCTGGTACCGTCGACTGGCCCCTTGGGTTTTTTCTTGCTGTGCGGGGTCTGTGATGGATAATTGTAGCACAACTCTTGAGGGCGGTCTTTGTCCTCTGGTGTCTCTTCCTCCATTTTTCTTTCTGCAGACCGCCGCACAGTGGTTGGGGATTCCGCAGTTGGTGCAGGTCTTGCCTTTGTGCAGAGCACTCATTTGCCGCGTGTGTCTTGAGCCATAGTATCCGCACCTCATTTTGGACATCTCCGGCCTTGGCTTCTTGGATGAGTCTCTCCGTGTCTTCGAGCGCAGAATGTCGGCTCTCTCAGCCGCGGCCCGTGGAGGGAGTTCCGTGGGGCAGAGAGGCGGGGCGGGGGAGGGGCAGGGTGATGGGTGGTAAACACCGGAATATGGATGAATGCAGGTAAGTAAAAAATGTAATTAATAAAATGAATTTCGTAGCGCGCCCTGCATTGTATTTTGCAATGCAGGGCGTGCTGTTAAATCTGAAAGATGCACACTGCATATATTCATAATATGGGTTTATCTAATATTTCAGGCGAGGTATGTGATTAATACTCAGGGTATTGTTTGACTGTTTACATAATCTGCTGTGTGAGTTTCAGCTCGAACCATCATGTATAAAGTAGAGGTTCTAACAACTGACCACAGAAAGAGACCTTTTCAGCTCAATTATAATGCCTGGAATACAAATCACACGATCAAATGTCATAAATAATAGTGTAATTCTTCCTCCTTATTAAAACCTAATATGAAGGCTTTAAGTTTAAAAATCCAAAAGCTCTTCCTTTCTCATTGACTCTTTTTTTACAATCCCCACCTCTCCTGTGGGGTTAATAGCTTCAATTGATGCAAAGTGTATGTCATTAAGTCTGGTGCCACAACTGCCATCTTTCAGATGAATTGACATAAGGTATTTGTCACTGGGATTTTTTAATTCTCTCAAATGCTCCTTCCAATGCTCTATAACTGGCCTAATGGTGGGGCTTACATTGTGTTTATGACAAGCACAAGTGAATACATATATGCAGAAGTGAGGTGGTTTTTTGTCACACGTAAAATTGCAGCAAATGCAGTTGCCATATTTAAAGTAACCAGGTGTATCTAAAACTGTCTCTCTCCTGGGTAAAATTTTAGAGCAACTGACCATGTCACTAGGACATACAGTATCCTTCAAAGATTTACCTCTTTGAAAGGTGATTTGGGGCGAGTATGTGGATGTTGGGTTAAGTCATTGTCTAATGGTTACAGATGTCGGTGATTGTCAAAACATTCTTGTATCAAAGGACTCTTGATATACCTTGTAATTAACCTAATGATACCACTAGTCCTCAAAGTTTTAGTTCTAGTATTCTGAGGTATGTCAACATGTTTATTCAACAAACTGTACTCTTTACCTGTTTTATTTTATTGAAGGACTTCTGAATCACTTGGGGGCTGTAACCTCGTTGAATAAAATGCAATCTCATCTTGGTAGCCTCAGTTTCAAAGTCTAAGTCTTGAATCCAGGTTTGTTTGCCTCTGAGTAGTTCTCTGTGAGAAATGTTCTGGTTCTGATAAGACGGATGTGCTGAAGTGGAATGTGAAATATTCTTTACTGAAGTATGTTTCCTGCATATGGTGCTCAGTAATTTCTGATTTTCAATGTATATACTGCAATCTAAAAAGGTAATGGTTTTTCCACTGTAATTCAAAGAATTATGGTTAAAGGCTGAATGAAATTGTAGTAAGGTGTTGATGTCACCCTTCCAAATGAAGAAAATATCATCAATAAATCTTAGCCATAATAATACATTGTTCTCAAAGTTTACTGCCAATTCACCATAACTCATTTCTCTTTCAAAGTTCTCCATGAACAAGGATGCATATGATGGTGTGAATTGAGAATCCATCGCGGGTCAGCACATCTGATGGTACACAGAGTTTTCATTACAAAAAAATATTGCTCAGTACAAAATTAGCCATCTCTACTAACATTTTACAATGTGATAACAGATTGGCTTGCCTGCTCCTACAATAGTATTTCATACTAGATAGGGATTTTCATTTAATCCCATGGATAGTTGCATGGGAACATCCATTTGCGGCCAATGGAACTCCCCGTTGAATACAAATAAAGCAAAAAATGGCCTAACTTTGGGATACTATCCAAAGCAAATCTTGATTTGCACTGAATAGTAAAACGGAAAATCCCTTACTCTCCCCGGTGCCTACTAAAAATGAATGTGTCCTTGTGTAATGTAACTGGCAACTTTAAACCTTCGGTTCAAGATCTCACTATATAAAACTGAAAAAACGAAGAAAAAAAACCCTCCTTTCTAAAGGGAATACTGGAAACTTGTACAGCCCTAACTCAGACATGTACGGCCAGCTATCAGGGCCAGACTGGCATTGCGGGCATCAGGCGTTTTTCCCGGAGGCTGAAAGGGTAGGCCAGTGGGGTCATTTGTTTTACTTGGCTGGGTTTTGCAGCTGAGCTTCAAAATCAGCCCCCAGCAGTGCTGCAACACCTGCACTGCCCCCTTGGGAGGAAGGGGGAGGAGGCTATCCATCAAAATTGCCAGGGCTCCTTTGTCAGTCAGTCAATAAGAACTTTATTCGGTTTGTTACAACCATAAAAGTATACACTTTACATTTTATAAACCTTTTTAAAAACACATAACATAATAGAATCATAAAAATGCAGCACATAGTCATTGTACAAAAGATAACGCAGCTCCTTTGGTTACTAATCAAATATCTTCCTAAAAATTTATAAAATCCCAATAATTCATTCATATATGTCCAATCCTTATAATAAAATGCATACATTACTACTACCTTTAAAAATGTAATCTCAATTCATACTAAGGGAGCTGCTCGCTCCTGTTACTCTGTACACTGGAGAAACACCCTAACTCTACCCACACATTTCCCCAAAGCACAGGCTATATCTAAATCAGGGCTCCTTTGGATTCCCAACACATATTGGACATATGCGCACCCCAGCAAACACGTATATACGGTCAAGTAGCACAGATAATCAGCTCATATGATTAGAGCGCAGCTCAAATACATACAACGCACTGTCATATAACACGGCTAAAGTGGAACTTGGACCCTCTTCGTAAATGCTAACAGGAATAGCAATCACACATAACCATTAAAAAGAACAAAAATGCAGAGAACGGGCAGAGGGAATCTCAGAACACATACAGCAATTTTTTTTTTGTTGAAAATTTGTTTTTATTGTCGCCATCACAAAGTAAGCAGTAACGAATAATCATTGTATCATCGCAGCGTCAACATTCAGCTGCATTCAATCAGTGGAGCAACTTTTCAAATTTTCATTTTCACCCCAACTCTGAACAAACTACATCAAAGGGTCAAGATTAACGATCCGCATCTTAAAACAAATACAGCATCAGCGTGAGTAGAGCCTCCATGTGTATTACTTCTAGTTCATGCCACTAGCTAGTCTGTCTATGTGTTCAGTATCTAGTTCCCAGACAACCCCCCCCTACAATGCCCACCCCGGAATACAGTATATCAGTCCATCTCATCCTCCTCCTCAGAGCTATCTGCATTCTCATCCTCCGGTAACGGCTTACAAATATCCCCTCTATATGAGTTCCATGGCGTCCATAATTTATTCCACTTGCGCGGATTGAGTCTCTGTTTATAAACCTCCCGCTCCGTCAACATAAGCATATCCATGTTCTTACACCACTGCGACAGCGTCGGAGTAGTTGGTGCTCCCCAGTTCTGTGCAATATCGCGCTTCGCCAGCATCATACCAATGACCACCCAACGCTTCCCAGGCAGTGACAGGTCTGTCGGGCCCCACACGTGCAGTATGCATACCCGAGGGTCAGGTGTGAAAGGGGTTTTTAGTGTCTGGCTGATTGTGCGCGCTACGCGTCTCCAGTAAATTTGTAGATTGGGACATTCCCACAAAGTATGGAACAGTGTACCCTCCTCCCCACAGTTCCGTAAGCAATAGGGATGGTCAGCCCTGTGTATTTTATGGAGCGTTGTGCGGGTGTAATAAACTCTATGCAATATTTTAAATTGGACCAGTCGAAATCGCGTGGATATGCCTGCCTCTCTGGGTGACGCCAATGCCTCGTTCCACTCTGACTCATCCAAATCCCCAAGCTCCCCCATCCACTTTTCTTTCAGGTGCACCAGCGGATCCGGCAAGTTGTTCAACAGTTTACGGTAGGTGAGGGATGTAGCACTAGTCTCCATATAGTCCGTAAGCAGCCGGTCTTCCAATGGAGCCGACTCTGGGACCGACGCCCCGATTTCCAACACAGACATGAGTGCGTGTCTAATTTGTATATATCTGTACGTTTCCGTCACTCCCAGGTCATATTGCGCCCTCAACGTGTCAAAAGAGAGTACTTCGCCTCCCGACCATAGATCGCCCACCGTGGATATCCCGATGGTATCCCACCGATCAAAACCCTTACTGCTACGCAAATTACCAAATGCTCTGGAGTCCCATAGCGGTGTGAGTTTGGTAATCACCCCCTCCCATCCAAGCCGCCTCTGTGCTCTATGCCATATAGTCACTGTGTGCTTGGTCGGACCTTCCAGCTTCCCAACCAAACCCTTGTTGTAGAGCGGGGCCAGGAGGGTAGCCGTGCCCAATTGTCTTCTATCCGCCACATATGCCGGGTCATCGTGGGTACCATGAATCCATTGGTTGATCACCTTAAGGTGTGCTGCCCAGTAATACAGTTCAAGGCTCGGGAGTGCTATCCCCCGCTATACCAATCTCTAATTAATTTCAGCTGTGCTACTCTAGCCGGCTTGCCACTCCAAAGCAATGTAGTCAGTTGTGCCGTCACTTGGCGGAAGAACAACAATGGAACCACCGTCGGCGTGTTCTCCAGGACATATAGGAAGCGAGGTAGTGCCAGCATTTTAAAGAGTGCCGCTCTACCCAGCAATGTCAGGGGGAGGGCCTTCCAATGGCGCACATCCGCCCTCAATCTATTTATCAGGGGAACCAGGTTTAGCTCTAAAAAGGTCTCAGATTCCTGTGTGATTTGAATTCCCAGGTACCTGAAGGTACGTGTTTCTATGATCAACTGGCATCCATCAGGCAGTAACGGGGGGTCACCCCGAATCATGAACAGCACGGACTTGGACCAGTTTAGTTTGTAACCTGATGCTGTACCATGGGTCTCACAGAGGGCCAGCAGGACCGAAATGCCAGTGTCGAGGTCCATGAGGTATACAAGCATGTCATCAGCATACAGGGAGACTCTGTCCTCCCAACCATCACCCCATTGTATGCCCCTCAGCAACTGGGTGGATCGGAGAATTGTGGCCAGGGGTTCCAACACTAATGCAAAAAGTAACGGTGAAAGCGGGCATCCCTGCCTTGTGCCTCTCGCCAGTGGGAAATCCCTCGAGATACAACCATTGGCCGCCACCCTCGCCACGGGCTCGGTGTATAACAACCTGACCCATGAGATGAAGCCGCGGCCAATACCCATGTGTTCCAGGACTGCAAAAAGATAGCGCCACTCCACCATATCAAACGCCATTCGGGCATCCAAAGATAGTACCGCTGCTGGCTCCTTCAATCGTGGGGCGCGTGCCAGCACCCCGTGCAACCTTCTCAAATTCAGCGCCGTGCTCCGGTGTGGCATAAAGGCCGACTGATCCGGATGGATCAGGTGCTGTAAGTGCGGTAGCAATCTAGTGGCCAATAGTTTCGCCAGAATTTTATTTTCGGCGTTGAGGAGCGATATAGGGCGGTACGAGCCGCAGTCCTCAGGAGGTTTGCCAGGCTTCGGAATCGCCACTATGGTGGCCATGCGTTGGTCAGAGGGTAAGATCCCCCGTTCCTGGCTTTCCTCGTACATTTCGAGTAGGGGAGTGGAGAGTGACTCAGACATAATCTTGTACCATTCAATCGGCACGCCGTTGGGGCCCATTGCTTTCCCAGGGCGCAACGCCGCAACGGCTAGTTGTATTTCTTCGGACGTCAGGTCCGAATCTAGTTCGTCCCTAGCGTCCGGGAGGAGAGTACGGGTCGGCACCCCTAGGAGCGATCCCTCCACCACTTCCCGTGTGACTTCAGTTTCGGGGGAGTAAACTGACTCAAAGTGGTCTGCGAGGAGTTCCACTATCCGATCAGGTCTGGTCTGCAGCGCCCCTCTCGAGTCCCTGAGCTGTAGTATGGCCCTTTGACCTCCACGCTTCTTCTCTAGCCATGCCAAGAGTTTACCTGCCTTATCCCCTACGTCATAGATCCTACTTGCTGTTGCCGCCATCCCGCCCAGCACTTTACGCCGTAGATGATCGGCGTGTCTCTGCTGACACATCCGGAGCGTGTGATGTGTATCCTCACTCGGGTCACTTTCATGCGCCCGATTCGCACTGGCGAGTTGTTCCTCTAGGTCTAATAGCTCCCTGCTTTGCGTGCGTTTATGTTGTGCGATAACCGAGATCGCCTGCCCGCGAAGTACTGTTTTATAGGCTTCCCAGAAGGTTACATGTGAAGTCACCGATCCCTTATTTTCAGTGATGTAAGATCTCGTACTCGCTTTTAAAGCCTTGGTTATTACAGGCTCCTTAAGATACCCCGGGTAAATAGGATAGATGCGTCTGTGGGTCCTCACCTGGCTGGACAGAGTCAGAGTCAACGGGGAATGGTCCGAAACCCCTCGTGGTTTGATGTTAGTTTCAGTGATATTGAGAAGGCCCCCTCCCAGTGTGAGGAAGTAGTCTATTCGTGACAGGCTATCGTGAACTGCCGAATAATACGTGTATTGCTGGTCTTCCGGGTGAAACTGTCTCCATATATCCACTAAACCCTGCGCTTCCATGAAGTCTAACAATTTGGAAGGCCCCGGTGTACGTGTGCGCACTGGGTAACGGTCTTGGGAGCTGTGTGCCACTGCGTTGAAATCACCCCCCACTACTAGATCTCCTTCCGGGAGGTGTAACAAAAAGTTCCCCAGGTCTGGGAGAGCTATGGTGTGTAGAGCCGGCGGTATGTATACCGAGACCACATTTAGCGGCCTACCCTCCCATTGCCCATGGATCGCCGCAAAGCGTCCCTGTGTGTCTACGCTAACTGAGTGTATAATAAACCTGGAGGAGCGGTGCATTAAGATCCCAGTACCCCGGGACCCCTTAGTGAACTCAGAGTGAACAACCATACTGTAGCCTTTCCTATCCATGGCCCGTACGGCCGTTCCGGTCAGATGAGTTTCCTGTAACAGGACCAAGGCTGGGTTGAACCTCCTGATGTTCTGTAAGACCAGTCCCCGCTTTATTTTATCCCCCAAGCCCCTAACATTCCAAGACATTAGGCTCAATGGTGATGCCCGCCCCATGCTAGTGTCCTCCCCCATCGTAACAGACGATGCGACAAGCCAGCCGGCTGCCGCCATATATGATACATCTTGTGAAGTGAATTTGCAGTTCGCGCAGTAGCACCTCTACTCTACGCATTCGCTCTACACGGTGCAGTGATTGACCCAGCGCATTACTTAAAAACCAGAAACTCATCCTACCCCCAACTCCCCCCCTCCCTGCCCCCCTGCTCAACGGACTCAGAACTGCCCGCCCCCCCAACTCAGCAGAGTGCTTGATCCCAACCCAAAACACAGTACTTGCTCGCTGGGGTGAAGGACTCTCCGGTATCGGCGGCCCCCAACTTCTGCCGCGGAGGCCCTCAGCCCAGTATCCAAGGCGGCATTGCCCGTCTACAATGCAGTCAGGTCAGCCATATAACAACTGCGAAGCACTATTCCTCATCAGCACCCTCTTCTCGAAGATCAGACAATGGGGAGAGGGCCTCCGCTCCCTCCCCTGCGGACTGTGAGCTCTGTCGGGATCCTGCATTACGGTGCTTGTTCTGCCTGTTAGAGCGACGCGGGGGATCCACCTGTCTCCAACCCTCCAGCCATTCCTGCGCCATCTCCGGGGAATCAAAAAACCAAGTCTTATTGTCTGCCACAATCCGAAGTTTGGCCGGAAAAAGCATTGAGTACGGAATTTCCCGAGCTCTCAACTCCTTCTTCACCTCGAAAAAGGTCCTCCTCCTCCGTGCGACCTCAGCCGTGTAGTCCGGGAAGAATGCCAAGGTAGAGTTCTGGATTTTGAGAGGGGGGGAAAGTCTCACCGCCTGCAGGATGGCATCACGATCTCTGAAATTAAAGAGTCTCGCTATGATCGGTCTGGGGTTCATGCCCGATTTCTGGCGCCCTCCAGGGACCCTGTGTGCCCTTTCCACCGTGAAGAAGGCCGAGAGGCCCTTAGGCTGTAACTTTTGCTTAATTAAATCCTCCACGTACAAGTCCATCGCTCTCGTGTCTTCCGACTCCGGCACACCTATGATACGAATGTTGTTCCGTCTCGAGCGCCCTTCCTGATCATCGAGCTTTTCACGCAGTACCTTATTTTCCTTTAATACGCGTTCCATCCCAATCTGCAGCTCAGCCACATCTTCCACCAAGGACTTAGTCACCACTTCCATATTGCTCACTTTCTCCGACATGTTATGGAAGTCCGCTCTGATCAGCGTTATTTCTGCCGAGATGGACCCAACTGTGGTTTGCACTTGCGTGAGTGCCCGCATGACGTCGTCAAGGGTTGCCTTCTTGCCCCCCACGGCTTCTGTAACTTTGCCTTGCTGCGATTTGGCGTCTGGGGGAGATGAAATGGGCTTCTCGTACGCAAACCGATCAAGGCGCGATTGCGATGCCCCAGGTTTTGGGCCCTTGCCGGCCATCACGACAGTGGTGTCCGCCTCACGCGGACGCAGCCGGCGTCTCGGTCCTCCAATTCAGTGTGTCCTGAGGTGGGTACCCACACCAGACGCCGTCCGGTCTACCCCTCCTTCCTTGCTGCCACGAGGCGTCACGCAAGGACCCACCTGGTCTTCGTGGGTACACTCCAGTCCACCCAGGGCCCGGCGGCACCACTCTGTACCGGGTCCCCTCAACAGTTCACAGTGGGAGCAGGGGAATGTATCTGTCCGACTCCGCCGCAGGCCGGTTGTGTCAACAGACTCCCTGTACTGTGCGGGGGCACTGCCACCTCAATGTTGCATGCATCGTCACCGCCCTGCGTCCCTCGGAGCACTTGACCTGCACCCCCGTGAAATCTCAGGGCCAGTGGCAATTGTATGGAGACGGACCGCGGCCGAAGAACCAGGTCCGTGAGAGCGACTTCCAGTCCTCTGAAGCAAGTGTGAATGTGCCCCCGTATCTGTCCAGATGTACGGCGGTATTGTGCGTTCCTTTGCAGCGGGAGGCCCCCGCGGTCTATTATGCGCCGCTCGGCGATGAGTAGGCACCGCTGTCCCAGCTCCGCCTCAAGTGTGTGAGGCCGGGTTGTTGCGGATAAGGCAGAGCCGATTACGCGACCCCAAGATGGCGGCCCCTCTTCCGGAGCCTCCACACCTCTTTCTGCCGCCCGACTCAGCAGGCCAGCCGGATCGCCCCTCTCCTCACCTCCGTAGCACGGCTAGGCTTCTGGGCACACGTTCCGTGCCAGTGAAGGTCGGCGGCGCTGTGCGGTGCAGAAATTTTGTCTCCGCCTCCGTCCGTCCCATGCGAGCGTTCCCTGTACTCCTCCGCCCGGGGTGATGCACTTCCTGTCCGCCCCTCAGTGTAGGACAGTCCCAGGTCCGGACCCCGTGCACAGGCCCACACCGGTGCCGGTTGTAACTCGCGATCCCAACAACGGATCGAGGTGCCGGTTGGCCAGGATGTCGCCGCTTGGTCCTGGGCTTCGTCGCCTTCCCGCTTGGGAGCAATTAACGACGGATAAATAAGCGGATTGTCTAGGAGGCCGCTTCAATCACGGAGCTCTCCTCCTAAGCTGCCGCCATCGCCGGCTGCTGGCCACGCCCCCACATACAGCAATTTTAAGAGGAATCGCAAAACAGTGGGGGGGAGTTTGAGAAATTACAGCACGGCCAAAACGGAATATATAATATAATTCTGATGTCAGTTCTCTGCAATCAATTGCAACTCTGCATTATATTTTTTAGGGAAAGAGTATGGCTTATGCATGCGTTAAAAAAAGGGGTTGCATTTGCATATTTGGAAGGTCTTTGCTAGCATGCCATAGCAGAAACAGACCTGCTTTCTCTGTCACTAACTTCTGCACCCTTTGCTTTGCTTTGTCAAGTTGGTGATAACAAAATTCTTACATTTAAATATTTAAACTGTCCCGTAATCTTTGAAAAGGATTTTATTTAATTTCCTTATCGCTGCTTGTGCTCCCTATCGGGACTCGAAGTCTAAGCAGCCTTTATTCTAACTGGTTAGTGCTAGCTTGTAGTAGTCCTTGACTAAATGAACGTCATCTGTCTTGGTTGCACGAAACCACGGGGCATATTATCAAGAGAAGTATCGCCGCTTTTTCGGCACATATTGCCGAAAAAGCTCCAACTTTTCTATCGTACTATTGACAAGGACTCGATAACAAGCATTAGCGCTTGTTACCTTGACTTAGCAGCCGTTTTTTTGCCACTTTGCATGTCAGCGATATTCATCGCTCATTACATGCAAAGGGGGGTTTCCTTCACACAACTCCATGACAAACACTCGCTAAGACAGCTTCGGGATATTAACAGGGCTGCACCGGACCAGCGATGCGAGAATGAAAGCTGTGCTCAGGCCCCTTTATCGCAGGTTTTTAACTCCTGCTAAAAATATGACTTAGCCATCTTTTATATGGGAGGTGGATTGCAAGGCTAAGTCCAAACCTGCCTATTAGCAAGGTTTTCAGTATTGCAGGAAATTATTGCTTGTTTACCCCAATAAAGCATATTCTCACAGCTATGGCTGGATTTCATATCGCCGTGGAGCAAAGCTTTGTTAATACCGCTCTACCACCGGCAATGAAATCCAGCGATAGCCGGCGAAAATAAAAAACCTGCTAAGTGCGCTTTGCCATAATTATCGCAATCTGTTGATAATACACCCCCACATTCTTTAGTATTAATGTAACTTATGGGGACAGAAAAGTCCTCTTACTTACGTGAGTGTACGAAGGGTTTATGTTCGTGGGTCAAGACTTAGCCACCTTTAACCAACTGACTATGGGGCATATTATCAAGGGGCTTTATCTCCGCTTTTTTGGCTTTAAAAGCCAAGAAAGCGGAGATAAAATTATCTCCCTATTACCAAGCTGTCGCTAACACCAGTTAGCGACAGCTAATAGGAGATAGTGACCATCTTGGGCCCCGCTTTGCATGTCAGTGATATTTATCACTAATGAAATGCAAAGTGGGCGTGCCAAGATGTTAGCAACTGAAAACAGTCGCTAACATCGCTATCTCCTATTACCAACTTTTGGAGATATTCGCGCTAAGCGCGAATATCTCCAAAAGCTAACACTTGCCCAGGAGCAGTTCTTAGCCATGTTATCCAATGGGAGGTGGATAACATGGCTAAGAGCATTTGCTCGATAATGCATGAATATCGCTGACTTTTCAGCGATATTCATGCATTGCGACCGTTTTTTATCGCATTTGCTAATAGCAAGGTTTATCTGCGATAAAAATCGCCGATTTGCGGCGATAATTTTTGTCTCTAAATAAGTTAGAGACAAAAATTATCTCTATTGGTTGGTAATATGCCCCTATGTTTCTTTGGTGAACTAGGTTTGGAAAAGAGGAGGAATAAACTAATGGGTAATAACTTTCGAGAAAACACTTGAGAAGGTTCATAAAACTGAATACCTAATAACACATGTAAGAGTAGAATTCCTGTGAGAATAGTCCACATGGTTCTTAATTAAATACACAACCTATGCCTGCTGTTAGGACATTCTCCCTAAATTTGGGATGCGAACACGCCCTAATAACATATATTCATATATTTCACATAAAGCCTTTGGAAATTCTATGACACTTTAATTTATTTAACGATGAGAAGGTAAAGATACACATTAATATAGAGCAAGTAAAATATGATACCCACCTAAAAACAAATGTATAATGTATAAGAATTCGGACTGCAATTGTGACGCTGCATTATATCCTTTGTATATGCAGTATCCCTTATCAGGGGATTTATTTCTAACCTTTCTGTTCAGATTAGATGTACATATAGAAGTGATTGGAAAGACTACCTATAGGTGAACATTTTAAATATACTTAAAGCGGTTGGTTGTGCAACTACGAAGTAAAGATGATGAAACATGTAATATTAAACCAAGGAAGCAGAAGTAGGGCGCCAGGTTGGCTCAATGTCATTGAGACATTTATTTATTTATTTAAAGAGTTTTATATAGCACTGGCTAGACCCGGAGGTATCAGACTGCTTTACATAAGGATTTGTGAGTTACATGGTTACAAACAGTTACTGGAGCGTAGAATTATATAGGAAAAAAACTGTGTTACATAGGGACATGACACAAGACGAATTGGGCATAGGAAGAAGAGGGGTAAGGTAAAAAGGGTTGGAATGCGGTTGGGATTAGGCAGACCGGCAAGGGTGAAAGTACTTAAACCAAAAAGTCAGAGTGAGGGTCAAAAAAACGTCTGTGGCCTCCGGGCAGACACGAAGGTCTATTTTGCTAAAAATATGGGCTCTGTGCAGTCAGGGGTAACCTTATGGGAAGCCTACAAGGCGGTGCTCCGGGACAGGGCTCAAGGTAGGATATCCTGGGAGAAACAGAAAGCCCAAGAGGAACTGTGCACGCTGGAAACTAAAATTCTAGATCTTGAACGGCAACACTTGACAGACAGGGATCCGCAGGCGCTTCGGCGCCTGCTAGATACCCAGCAGCAGTACAGGGACCTGGGCACAAACGAGGCAAAAGCGCAGGTACTTGCAACCCTACACAGGTTGTACGATGTAGGGGACAAGTCTGGTAAGCTCCTGGCCTGGCTGAGTCGTAGGGAGAGGGATACTCGGTGGGTAGAGGGCGTGACCGATAGACGAGGACAGCTGCAGAAGAAAGACCCCCAGATTGCCCAGGCGTTCGCAGCCTATTTTCGAGACTTTCATACGGCCAGGAAATTGGGTGGTCCAGACGAAATCACGACCTATCTGACGAGATCCACACCCCAGTCTTAACTGATGACGACAATGAGACCCTCGAGGGCGACATAACGGCTGCCGAATTAAGGGAGGCAATAGCTAGGCTCTGACCGGGGAAGTCTCCGGGTCCGAATGGGCTCCCCGCGGAATTTTTTTAGAAAGGAGCAGACCTTTTAATGCCTCATCCTCTGGCGCTCTACAGAGACGCAACCCAAGACCGTGCCCTCCCACCGGACCTCAGGAAGGCCACTATTGTGCCGATATATAAACAGGGCAGACCGCCTGACGCCTGCGAGTCATATAGACCGATCTCCCTCCTCAATGTGGAGGCTAAGCTCCTGGCTACGGTTCTGTCCCTCCAACTACGTCAGGTGATCTCTGGATTGGTACATCAGGACCAGACGGGATTCCTGCCGGACAGGGCGACCAGGCAGAATCTCCGACGGACCCATAACTGGCTCATGGAGGTGAAGCAGAGGGAAGATCCACATATGTTCCTCTCCTTAGACGCTGAAAAAGCGTTTGACGCGGTTCACTGGCCCTTTTTGGAGGCGACACTGATCAAGTTCGAGGTCGGCCCCGATTTTAGACGATAGGTGGGTCTTTGATATACGGATCCCAGAGCCCGGGTTAGAGTAAATGGAGTACTTTCTGATGATTTCCCAGTTCGGAGAGGGACCCGTCAGGGATTCCCCCTATCCCCGTTGTTATTCGCCCTCACGGTTGAAATAGTAGCTTGTGCAATCTGTCAGGCGGAAGAGGTGCACGGCTTCCGTATCACGCAGGCAGACCAACAGGAAGAGAAGATCTCGCTTTACGCGGACGATATCCTCCTGTACGTGGCACAGCCGGCGACCACGGTACGGGCGTTATACAAACTTTTAGACAGGTATGGCTCCTTTTCAGGCTACACGATAAACTGGCATAAATCAATTTTATACTGCCCGCGCATGGAGGAAGACTGGCCCCCGATGCCAGGAGCCCTACAGGTTACCCAGTCAGGGTTTAAATACTTGGGGATTTATCTGACAACCGACAAACAAGTCTCCTATCAAAACAATGTCCACAGGGTGATTCAGAACTTTGCGGAAGACGCCCACCGGTGGAAGTCCCTCCCACTTACACTCCTGGGCCGAGCGGCGATGTTTAAAATGATTACATTGCCCCGCTTCCTGTATGCCCTGCAGAATGAATACTTCCACTTGCCTAGGCAGAGCTGCGTGCCCTTTTATGGCTAGGAAAGCAACCCAGAATAGCCCTTGCTAGGCTCCAACGGAATCAATATAATGGGGGGATCTCCCTGCCGGACGTGGAGGCCTATTATTGGGCCGAACATCTTGCACCGATAAATGAATGGCTCCCTGCGCCTGCTCATCACCCGACCTATAGGCTAGAAAGGGCCACTATGGAACGTCACACTAGCCTGCACTATTTATACGGGGGAGTTGGGAAGCGACGGCTACTACCGGCCACACAAATTACGATAGAAGTATGGGACAGGGTGACGAGGATGATGGGGTGGACACACAAACCTACCAAGCAGACACCAATATCGTCTTGCACGTGGCTGAGAGAACTGCATAAGCTCACGGGCTTTGGTGGGTGGGATGCCATAGGGATCACAACGTTGGGGGACATAATGGCGAGAGGAGAGCTTAAGATGTATGAGTCTCTAAGGGCGGAGTATGGTTTGACCCCAGCGCAGTTCTTCAAATATGCACAGTTACGCCACGCCTGGAAGGCGGAGGTGACCCTCGCCCCCCTTACTGGAATACGCTCCATTGGAGGGTCGCCTGCTGCAGGAATATGTTCCCAATAAATTTGTGTCCCTGACATATAAAACTCTGAACAATAATGCACCAGATGGATTGGGGAAACTGAAGGCAGTCTGGGAACAGTATGTGGGCAACCTGGACACCGTAGATTGGGAAGCGGCCCTTATGCATCATAGAGAGGTTGCGATCAAAACTCGACTACGTCTTATACAGTATAAAATATTGCATAGGGTCTATTATGACAGGGCCAGAAGGCACCGCATGGGCAGAGCTAGCGATCCCTGCTTTTTGAGATGCGGACACCCACAGGGAACCTTCTTCCACACTTTATGGGAATGCCCTACCTAAACGCTTACTGGACACATATTTTGGTAGAGTTGAGTACAATTCTGGAGGTGACGCTTCCACTGGACCCTAAGTTTGTGTTGCTGGGAATATCTACTGAGGTGGATTTGAGTCGCCCACACCTGATCTTTGCCTACTGACCTTAATGGTGGCGGAGAGAGATTTGGAACGAACATGGGGAGCACCGTTACCCCCTAGGGTGGGAGAATGGAGGAGGGGAATGGGTTTATACATGGCGGCTGAGAGAGTGACTTACAAAGCTAGGGGCTGTCCTCAAACGTTTCGCAAGATATGGGGAAAGGGAGAAAATACCATGGTTTGAACGTGGGCCTGGGGAATGACTGACATGCTCATAACCATGCTGATTGGGATGTTGCCCCTTGTTCATAGCCTGTTAGTTAAGAGGCTGGGACTTGCGAAGCCTCCCCGGAAGACGAGAACATGTGACGATCTGGTGCTTGGTGGAACAGGGAGAGACAATGTTGGATTGCTGATTGGGATACTGTTGAGGCGGATGGAGGGTGGGGGGGGCGGAGAGGTGCTTGGTGGTGTGGAAAATCTACTCTGATTTAACAACGATGCCTATGTTGATTCTAAATGCCAATAAAAAGTTTTTTTTTAAAACAAACAATAACGGCTGTGGACTAGTAATCGAAACGTCCGGAGTCGTGCATCAGATGTTGTAGGATATGGAAAAACGAGTTCAAAGGGTTGGGGGGCACAAAGCGCAGGCCAGGGGCACGCATCGACCAGTAAATCCATTGGAGCCAGAAAATCCCTTGAAGCTGCCATGATGTAGGATCAGGTTAAAGACCCAGTAACATCACAGCATAGTGCCAATATCGCCAACACTTTTCAGTTCTCATACAGCAACATACATAAATAAACCACAAGACACCTTCTCAGTTTTCGTACAGCAAAATACATAAATAAACCACACAACACCTTTTTAGTGGAGAAATTTGCTGCAGGTTTATTTGCATAACATATATGCCATGGGTTATCTTACGGGCGATCCAAGGGCAGGCCAGCCCTTATGCTGCCTGCCCGCCTGATGAGCCAAATTACACCGTGGCCGTCGCCAATCGGTGGTTACCAATTTTGGGATGGGGCCACCCCTCCCATCCGTGGACCGCCAGTCCACGCCCTTACTCACGCCCCCCAAAACTGGGGTTGAGTGTTCCAGGCAGCCCCCGGTTGCTCAGGCCCACAAATCCATTGGAGCCAGAAAATCCCTTGAAGCTGCCATGATGTAGGATCAGGTTAAAGACCCAGTAACATCACAGCAAAATGGCGGTGTTGCAGATAGACAAAAATCAGATCGGAAAAGTCACAAAGGAAAATCAACCCCATGGAGCCACAAGAACAGGCGGGGGAAAGGCTGGCGAAAGCCGATCTATCTCAGTTCGTTACGGGCGAACAATCGGGGCAACATTGGCAGCAATAGTACTGTTAAATATGCTATGTTGGTAGGAGAAGTCCGCTTGGGTGCCCAGGCGGCAGTCCAGGAAGAGAGGGTGGCTGAGGGGTCAAGAGGACGCGCTCACAAAGAGAAACACAAAGTAAGAAAACTACCTCGATTGAACAGGGCAGCAGCGTCATTGCATTCACGCTGCATTCTTCACACATACAAAGTAAACTGTTGCAGTAGGTGAATGCACAACAAGACACAGTGGGTAAAACTGGTGTGCATACAACAGGAAGACTGTCACAGATTGGGACATCCTCCAGTATGTTAACAGGAGATACCACACCACCACCAGAGATAAGAACACCACTTCGCCGAGGACACGAAGCGCAAACACACTTTAAAAAGCTGCCAACAACAACACTACCGTTTGAGACAGATTTGTTTATTTTTATTATCTATGTGCCTGCAAAAAAGCTGCATTTCTGGCTCGACTACCAAGCCCCAGGGGAAATAATTCCCTATTCTGCTTACAATAACTTTTCCCATTCAGTGAAGGGATTTTCGGGGGGGAGGGGTGGTTGGGCAGGGAAGTTAGTGCCGCCACGCTGAAAGTGTGCTTTTATCCCTTTCAAAGTTCTGATGAATGTATTAATAAACACAGTCCCTCAAAGTGGAGCACTTCCTGAATGACAGTGAAAAACGCAGGCAAAGCCTGATGACAGATCTCAAGGGGTTACGTGAGGTGTGGATTCGCTTCCCCGGGAATGTTTTCCTGGGTATTCTGGAACATGTAGTTGTGTATTTATTGCCATAGCAAAATGCATGTGTACAACTAGATGTTTGGCTTTTCCCAGCAAAAAATGTAGGTAACAGTCCAGCAACAACTATAACTATCATAGAAACTACTACATGTGCTACTGATGCCTGGCAACTTGCGATCATCGAGTGCTGACTCACAACTGATACACACTTACTGATGATAGCAACGGTGTGTGCGCTAGTCACGCTACAGACAAGGATTCCTGGCATGGGCAATGCCGAAGAAGATCTCCGCCAAACCGAGACCAACCTGAGATCCACACTGCATTCTGGGTATGGTAGTTCACCTGCGCTTTAATCGCATGCAGCAGGTGAACCTTTGCACTTGTTATGGGGCGGAGCTGGCAGCAACCAATGTGTTGTAAGCAGGACACGTTTAAAGAACAGTTAAATCACAAACGGGCTCATTTGCTCCTGCTACCATCTAGGCGCTGAAGAAGGCTTACCTGTAGCGGAATTGCATTTGCCAAGCTCGCAAATAAAGCTGCCTTTTTGATTTCCCCTGCTTTGGCGCTCATTCTTTTCCTTGGAGGAGATGTTTTTTGGATATTGTTAGCGCGGGTTCCAGTGACGCGCTTTGGGGGCCCCCGCAACCTCAAGAGGACTCAGCCTCGCTGGTTCATTCACTTCTGTGAATATTGGGACTGTCCAGGTGTCTGGAATGGCTGAGACCCACCCCCTGGCCAGGAAGAAAGCAGCGGTGTAGGGGTTATTCGGCTCCTCGCTGGGTGAGGTGAATTCTCACACTTGCCCCCGCAATTTGGACTCCGTGGCCCTGGTGGTTGTTGCGGCTGGGGACTCGAGGGGGCTATTTTGCATGCAGAGAGCGGCATTGATTAAACTTTGTGGCGCCCTGTTTGCCGAAGAAGATCTCTGCCAAACCGAGACCAACTTGGGATCCACACTGCATTCTGGGTATGGTAGTTCACCTGCGCTTTAATCGCATGCAGCAGGTGAACCTTTGCACTTGTTGAGGGGCGGAGCTGGCAGCAACCAATGTGTTGTAAGCAGGACACGTTTCAAGAACAGTTAAACCACAAACGGGCTAATTTGCTCCTGCTACAATCTAGGCGCTGAAGAAGGCTTACCTGTAGCCAAAATGCATTCGCCAAGCTCGCAAATAAAGCTGCCTCTTTGTATTACCCTGCTGTGGCCCTCATTCTTTTCCTTGGAAGAGATGTTTTTTGGATATATATATATATATATATATATATATATATATATATATATATATATATATATATATATATATCCAAACAAAACGGCGTTCCTTTACAAGCACTTGGGCATCCAGAAAAAACACAGACCACGCAGAGGTCCAACAAAGTAAGGTTTATTCCATCATAAATCAAACGTGACGCGTTTCGCGCTCCACAGAGTGCTTGATCACACTCTGTGGAGCGCGAAACGCGTCACGTTTGGTTTATGATGGAATAAACCTTACTTTGTTGGACCTCTGCGTGGTCTGTGTTTTTTCTGGATGCCCGAGTGCTTGTATAGGAACGCCGTTTTGTTTGGATATTCGTGCCGGTGGCTCTGCCGGGAACAAGCCACCCCAGGGAAGGCGAGGGGTTGCCAGAAGGAGCGATTTGAATATATATATATATATATATATATATATATATATATATATATATATATATATATATATATATATATATATATATCACAAACCTACATCTCCGAAGGAGAAACAGCGGAGGACAGAGGGGGTTCCTTTGGAAGCTCTTTATTGCAGGA
Organism: Lissotriton helveticus; assembly: GCF_964261635.1. Classification (NCBI taxonomy): domain Eukaryota; kingdom Metazoa; phylum Chordata; class Amphibia; order Caudata; family Salamandridae; genus Lissotriton; species Lissotriton helveticus. The sequence goes on from NC_136068.1 coordinate 696,730,798, forward strand.
GTGCACAGGTTAGTTGCGGCGGATGCATTTCGGCGTTTATATAGCCTTCCTCAGTACCTTACACCAACAATGAGTCTTGCATTTAGTCTGACAATCCTGCTTCGCTGAAATAATGCTGGGGACATTAGGCTCCTCCCCAAGTTGAATAAGCTCACCTGGTGGAATTCACGTTACCTTTAGCGAGCTCCATCTCCCAGCATGCAACCTGTTCATGCAGCCGGGCCGGTGGTGTGGGGGGCAATTCAATGACTGAACCGGCTCCAATGTCTTATGCAGGCTCGGTTGGCGTGACTCATGAACAAGCACCCAAGTCCCAAAGCGCCTCCTCGGGTCCCCTCGGACTGCTGCAGCTAGACAAGTAGGGACAGCAATGTGCGGGGGCAGCAATGTTGCCACACTACGCCCACATATATATATATACATATATATATATATACGCGTGAGTGGCTATTCCTTTGGGGCAACTCGTGGATGAAAAATAATGCGACTGGTCCGGTCGCGGAATGGCCCCGCTGCCTATCAAGCAGATCCTGTGTGTTCCGTCATTCAGGACACAAGTGGGAACGTCAGGGGGCCTGAGCCACAAGTATGTATTGGGAAGATGCCAGGATTGTCTATAAGACTTTATGCCCAAACGGGAGGAACATTTTTAATGGTGAAAGCAGCAGTGCACTTGTTATAACGGACTTTGTAGTATGCAGGCATACCAGGGAACAACAATTACCAGAATGCCTGTGACGCGCACACAGGGGCGTGGCTATGTAATATGAATAAATGAGCTGTTCTGAAACTTACCTGCTTCTTTCTTCATTTGCCAGTGATCAAGAGCTACAGAACAGCTCGAAACGCGTATGGCCTGCAGTTAAAGTCTTGAAGCATGACGCCATCTTGCTGCTTGTGGCGTCCAGAGCGGCAACCCCTGCGTGAGTGGCTATTCCTTTGGGGCAACTCGTGGATGAAAAATAATGCACTGGTCCAGTCGTGGAATGACCCCGCTGCCTATCAAGCAGATCCTGTGTGTTCCGGTATTCAGGACACAAGTGGGAACGTCAGGGGACCTGAGCCACAAGTATGTATTGGGAAGATGCCAGGATTGTATATAAGACTTTATGCCCAAACGGGAGGAACATTTTTAATGGTGAAAGCAGCAGTGCACTTGTTATAACAGACTTTGTAGTATGCAGGCATACCAGGGAACAACTATTACCAGAATGCCTGTGACGCGCCCACAGGGGCGTGGCTACGTAATATGAATAAATGAGCTGTTCCGAAACTTACCTGCTTCTTTCTTCATTTGCCAGTGATCAAGAGCTACAGAAAAGCTCGAAACGCGTATGGCCTGCAGTTAAAGTCTTGAAGCATGACGCCATCTTGCTGCTTGTGGCGTCCAGAGCGGCAACCCCTGCGTGAGTGGCTCTTCCTTTGGGGCAACTCGTGGATGAAAAATATATATATACATATATATATATATATGTGCGCCTGGGCCAATAATTGGGTTATTCAGTATTGCTTGGGAGGGGGAACTCTAGCCAGTTTACCCTTTTTTTCTTCATTGTCATATGATCGCAAGCAGTCACATACATTCTACCGACTCCCTGTCCATGGTCCCACCGTTAAATCACTCCATGAACAACCCATAATCAAGCAGCAACTACAATTCCTGTCGAGGGGGAGGCAAAAGGCAACCCTAAATTAGCCTGTCCTCAACCCTCTAGTAGCATGGCACAGAGCAGTCAGGAGTAACTTAGAGGCACTCTGCAAAGTATTTGTGCAACATTTCAAACAGTAATAAAGAGAACTGCACCACACCAAAAAGACCCTACATCAACTTAGAACAATAGATTTATTTTAGATAAATAAACAAGACCAAAACCACAAAATTCTGGTTATTTGAATTGGAAACAATGCTATTTTAAAGATTGCAGCAAAAATAGCGCAGAAAAGCGCAAAGCTGCAACTGTGGATATCTTGTCATGCTGGACCGAGGCAAAGTCACAAGTTCAGGCTGACCACAATGAAACTTGGGCCATCTACAGGTCCAAAGTTAGGCCAGCTGAACAAAGTATCTTAAATCCTGGTTTGCTGAGCATTGTGAGGGTCCTGGTTGAAGATGTGTCGCGCAGCCTTAATGATACACCGGTACCGATATGTGGCAAGGCTGAGATGTGATATCCTGCATCATCGGCGAAGATCCTGTCAATGAGGGCTTGTGATGCAGAGCCCAGTGTTGAGAATGTGCTGCACAACCCATGCATTGCATTGGTTTCAAGGAACTGCAAGGCTACAATGCGTAGTCTGACATCATCGTCAATGCTGCCGTCAAAAATGAATGTGAGGGCCTGCGCCATGGAATACGCCATGTAGCGCTGATTCAGATAAAGTTTGTGATGCTATTTGTTTCTTCGTGATGGGGAAGACCCATGCAGAAGTGGTGATGCATTAGTTCTGCTTGAGGTTATGCTTCACAGTAGGGGGGATGCATCAGCTTTACTGGATCGACAAAGGTTGGCAGGACACCTTAAGCCCACTTCCAAAGGTCCAGGATTTGGGTAGCATCACTTGGCAGGGTAGACTCACAGATGGTGATGGGGTCAAGGTTGTAGGAGCCTTCTGTCCCTGAAGTCTAGTCAGAAGCCATCCAACTAGTCTTTGGAGTAACTTGGAAGTCCGCAGGTCCAGAAGTGTGCTGAAGAGCTGATGTCTGTGGTCCTATATCCATACCCAGTTGTACTTTTGAAGTAGGAGAAGCTTCTAGAGCCATGCCTTTGAAGTGCACAGACTAACCACAGGGAGTAGGGGCCTCTTTGTTTGGAGACTAAACACAGTCTAGTGGGGCTGTGCCAAGCTGCTGTCTCCCATCCTGCCAGTGATTGACCATCCAGGCACAAGTAAGCTCCCTATTGAATGTGGATGTCTATTTGTAGTACACAAAGCCCAACTGTCAGCTAGGCCCAGTCATGTGACCCAGAGACAGGTTGCAGGCACTAATGGCTAAGGCAGGAAAATTCCAACTTTTTAAACGTAAAAAGAACAGCTGATGGACGGAATACTGAACAAATCAAACATTCACCCCCAGTCCCAGTCCCAGATCTGGGCCTAACCCATTGTTTTTTGCTCACCACGCCACCCCAGTAAAAGTGGCATTTTCAAAATTGTAATTTAAAGTAAATTCTACTTCATCACAATTTAGACTTTTGCATTAGAAATTGCAATGACACCAAACATAAACTGAATATCTGTTCCCATTTGTAAATTACAGCTTGCTAAATGTAATAGGGTAACTCCAATGTTATCCTATGAGATAGGTAGGCCTTGTAGCAATGAAAAACAGATTATGAATTTTCATTACCAGAATATATAAGACTTAAAAGTACGTCCTACTTTTTAAATACATTGCACCTTACCCTCTGGGATGTTTAGGGCCTACCTTAGGGGTGACTTATATGTATTAAAAAGGAATGTTTGGTTTGACAAAAGGTTTATTTTGCCAGGTTGGAATGGTAGTTTAAAACTTCACACCCAATCTTCAATGGAAGGCCTGAGACATGTTTAAAGAGCTACTTTAGTGGGAGCCACAGTCAATCAGTGCTGCAGGCCTCCTACTAGTATTCAATTTACAGTCCCTGGGGACAGGTACTGCCACTTTACCAGGAACATACAAGTACGTTAAATATGGACATTGGGTCTAAGCCAATTCTACCATGTTTTAAGAAGAAAGAGCAAGCACTTTAGACCTGGTTAGCAGTGGCAAAGTGTGTCGAGACTCCTCAAGCCAGCAAAACTGAAGTCAGCAAACAGGAGAGTTGAAGGCAAATGCCAGGTCTAACACGAAGTAAACAATTAAGAAAATGACACACCAGCACAAAAAAAGTGACTTTGTCTCGCTCTCTCTAGCAGTCTGCCTGTTATCTCTCTCTCAAGTTCTGCCTCTGTCTCATTCTGTCTCTCTCATTCTGTCTTCATTTGTCTCTCTGTAGTCGTTTCTGCATTCTCTGGGTTTCCCCCATTGATCAGCATACAGAATCTATTGTGAGTTAGTGATGCTGTGAGGTAATGTTACACAAGACTCATTCCTTCTTTTCTCTCACCAGCTGATGTCGGAGAAAGTATATCTTGTTTTTCCCATGGGGCCCAGATAACAATGCGCGCAGATCTGGTGTTGGTCTACCTTCCTGGATTTTGATGCCCTCTTTCAACAGACACTACCCTCACACACCATGGAGTTTGTCATTCAAAGCTGGTACATGGTATTCTTTAAAAAAAAAAATATTTCTTTATTGGCATTTTCCAATAAAAGAAACAGCATATTAACCCAACGAAAATACTAAAACACTGTCTGTAAGAGTTGTCACACCCCAACCAACCCCTCCCCTCAGCTTCCTTTAGGTTTTAGTGGATCAGTTCACATGGAATAACTTCTGTTCAGATAATTGTACATCCAATACCTTTCATCAGTGCTGTAGTTAGTTGGGACCAAACCTACGGGGGTCTTGTTCCCAGATAATACCGCCAGTTTGACTTCTGTCAGCTGTAGGAAAGTAGGATTTTTCTGGCACAGATACCCACACTTTTTGCATGGTGTCAGTGTATTTTGACTGTAGTTCACTGGGATCCTGCTAACCAGGACCCAGTGACTGTGTTGTCTCCTCTAAATGTGCTGGGTAAATACTTTTTACACCCCACAATTGGCATACTGGGGTACCATTATTCGTCCCTAGCATATGGTACTGAGGTACCTAGGGCATTGGTACACCAGGGGTCTCCTATGGGCTGCAGCATGTATTGTGCCACCCATAGAAGCCCCATGCACACTGTATCATCAGAGCTGCCATTGCAGTCTGCATGTCAGGGGGCATGAACCCTTCACTTCAGACATAAGGTTTCCCTTATATCCGGGCCACTGCATTTAAAACCTATAACTCACCCCTAAGGTAGGCCCTTCAGTCCAAGGGCAGGGTGTACAGTCTAAGTGCACGGGTACACCTGCACTAGCAGAGATAACCCTACAAACCACAAACTCTGTTTTCTGGGCTTTGCAAGCAAGGGACACCCATTATAAGGTATGTAGTGAACGCTGACAATGTCTAACTACACAATGACTGACCAGAACATGGTCATGTTTGGTATCAAACATGTTGGAACCAATCAACTACAAATATGCCAGTGTTAGTTGCATCATACCATGTACTGGAGGCTTCTTAGAGGACCCCCCAATACCTACCTTTGTAGCCTTACAGGGTCTGACTGCCAGCCCGTGCTTCTGCGGACCTTGGACATTGTTCTGCCCCCCTGCTGATAAGCTTCACTCAGGCAGGGGAAGCTGAACAAAGGATTTCCGGTGAAGGAGTGGTGTGACCACCCTCCTTTAGAATTTGGTAGGGTGGGGGTGCTTCCGATAGCTACCAGACTGCATTAAAGGGCACATTTGATGCCATCCATGCATAAGCCAGTTTTACCCAGTTCAGGAGCCTTTGGCTCTCACTCTGGTGTGAAACTACACCGAGGACAGGGGAGTAACACCCCCCTTATCCAGTTCCTCCCCAGGCTGGTGTCCCAAAGCTGCTCCAAGTGGCCATGTGATTCTGCCATGTTGAATCTTGGCCCCTGGGAGCATCTGACTGGCTGGGACATCTGTTTAGCATCCTGACCCCCTCTGATAGGTGGGTCACCAGGGAAGAGGTACTTCCTCTTTTTAGGGTTGCTTACGGGCACCCTTGATGGTGGGTCCTTAGATTCATCCCAACAACAACTTCTGGAACCAACTACCTATCATCTGAAGATTGGTCAAAGACTCTTCTACTGGTGGACACTGGAACTCTGCTGTTCTTCAAGCCAGGACCCACAACAAGACTCCTACCAGTACGAAGTATCCTGCTGCATCTTCATTCCTGTGCTTTTCCAAAGATCTGCAACTCTGTGGCCATGCATCCTCCCAGCCTGAAGGAATCTCTCTTTCTCACTTGAAGTGAAGGAGTCACTTCCGTTAATCCGAAGAAACCTCAATGTCGATGACCGGTTTACTGATCCTCTTGTCCTTTGGACATTGCCCGTTCTGCAACACAGGTGATAGTTTGTTCGTCCTTTAGAGGCCTGGCCAGTCTTCCCACCAAGTTGAGAGACTGTACTCTATCTCCAGCCAATGTAGACCGCCTTCCTGTGCACAGCATTTACTTGTTGTCATCAAGGCTTGTTGGTTCTCTTAACGGAAGATCTTCAAGCTCCAAGTCGCCCCTGCCTGCTGCACTGCACAGCTCCAAGCATTCCATCCTGCCTGCATCCTCTCCATCATGGGCCTTCATCTCCTGCGTGCAGCTGGGGCTTTCTTGAAACCTCCTGTGCCTCCTGTCAGGGGATCCCAGAGAGGGCTTCACCAATTCCTGCTGGGTCTCCTTTGTGCTGAGGGCCGACCCTGACTTACCCTTGCTGGGTTAGTCCCACATACCATGCTGCTCTGCAACCAAGCATCATCGCCAGTGAACGGTGGTTTGCATTTGCCAAGGCTTGTTGGCAGTCTTGGACCAGGGAATGACCTACCTAGCCTCTTCATTATATTATCTTCCCTGTCCAGGATCAGCACATTCTTTTTGATAAGACTGCCTTACCGGGGTACATGTGCTGGACTTCTAACCAACGCCCTCAGTCCCACCTTTGTTTATATATTGTTGGTGGTCTTGCCAGCCACTGACGCTCCTGCACTCGTCGACTGGCGTGGGACAGCTCAAGAAAGGCTACTGGGCTTCTTCAACATTGCCTGGTCTCAACAGCTGATGTCTCCTCTTTCCCCGTACTACAGCAGGAACCTCCAACCAGGGCTGGTATTGTGCTCCTGTGCCTCCTGGTCACATCCTGGTGGTTTTGACTCTGTTCCTTCTGCTTGCATCTGAATTCTTCATCCTGGTCCAGGAGATGCTGTAGCTGCTGAACTTCCATGACCCACCATTGGCGTCTATGGAGGTTTGTGCCACCACTTCAGCCCCATGCATCTGGGCTCCCTGGTGCAGGTATCCGTATCTTCTGAGCATCCAAGGGTGGGGTGGCTCTCCAACCTTCCTTCATCCGAGTGGTTCCTTCAGGGTCCTTTAGGAAGGGCCCTAGAACTCTAACATTTCAACCGCGACTTACCCTCTGTTGTCCTATGGACGACTGACCCGGTGTAACCACTCTGCACCCGAGCGCCTTGGGGTACCCGGCTATTTACCTTAGGTGGGTGGTTCCTTGCTTCCCTGGGGTCCTCCAACCTTGGGTACTAGTACTATCTTGCTTACCATTTTGCATTCCACTATTTTACTACCTTGTATGTAATTAATACCTTCTGGTTGGATGTATACAAAGTTAGTATCTAGTGTGTAGTAATAAATATAAAGCATTTTTCTGCTCACCTGGTGCAGTTCTTTCTTGTGTGAAAAGCTTTACAGACCGACTATAGTGGCACAAGCAACTGCTTTACACCCCTCCTGGATACGCCATAGCTGCTCTCCATAGCTACCCCTTGAGGGCAGTGGTTTTCAGGGACCTAAACACTATCACCAAGGGTTGCCTGGACTCAGTGCACAGTGCCGCACCATAGGTAGACACTATATACTGAGACAGCCTTCTACATCAGCATCTTGTTCAGATCGAGCTCCCTCGGGGGATTCAAGTAATGCCTGCGTCATTGCCCCCATGCAAGGAATGCGTTTTCTGCCTTCTCATCTCTCCTAGTGCACCTCATATGTGCCTCTTCCGCCCCGGCGCATTCAAGCAAATCTTTCTCCCACACTGGATTCTTTATCTGAAAGAGAAATTCTGCTATGGTGTAGATTGTTTTACGTTGATCCTGAGGGTTTGCTTCCATTCGAGTTGGATATCGTTCTATATCTTCTTTCGGTAGAAGGTTCAGGGTTTTGTATTTCTTTGATTTCTCTTTGTTAATTGAGGAAGTGTGTTTCTCAACGTCTGGCATGTGGGATCTTCTTCAGCTACCAAGGGATTTGCAGTTGTTTTTATTGAATATGTAGGCCATTGAATGAACTGGAAATGTGTGCTACCTTTTCTGGCATGCGGGTGTCATTCTAGTGCATTCTGTTATGTAGGCATTGTTGCATCATTCCTGCAGTACTTAAAAGCTTTTTCACAGGCTGCATGTAAGTTGGATGCATTCTGTTTCGCCAGTGTACAACACTCTGTACCCTTGGTTTTATGTAGAGCCAGAGATTTCATGACTATAGACTATTGTTTGAACAGCACCATAACAACAACACAGAGGGTTTCAGTGGGGGTTCATACCTTGGATGTTAACTCATAAGTCCTAGTGTGAGTTCATGATCTTTTAATATGAGCATTTCCAGGAGTAGGTGAATATCTAGAAGTGCTGAATGTTTTACCTAAGTAGGTGTTTTCAGTTGTACGTTCAATTTATACACTTTCAAATTAGATTGATATTGGTGGGCTTTGAGGTTGGATCTTTGTTGAAAATCTTAAACTTGTTGGATTGAACTTTTGGTTACAGTGGGTTTGCAATATAACTAAAGGACTCAATTGGGGTCATGAACACCAGTTCATCTGTGAAGCTAATATTCCCATTGTCTTGCACTTAGCAGGGGACTGGTCGATCCTTTAGTGCACATTCGGAGTAAGGTAAGTCTAAGGAAAGAGTCTGTCCTTGAGCCTTTTCTTTTCACACTGAATTTTGTCTGGGATTTCATTCCTTAGTGTACATTGCACATTATGTCTCCTATATCAATTACCAGGTGTTCTAGGGAGAGTGATTTGTGCCAGATTGAGTTAAATGCGTTTGGAAGTAAACAAGCTTACAACACATTTTCCTTGTTTACTTTATAGACATATTCATTTATTAATGCTTATAAGGTGTCTATAGGGTAAGCTGTACTGTGACTGGCAATACGTTTAATTCTTTTTGCCTTCCTTTTCTGCTTGTATTCTCCAAATGAGGGTGGTACAGAACATGTTCCACATGTTGAGGCTTACAATACTAGACCTGCAGCCATGGTACTCAAGGTGGTCACGCTTTGAGAAATATGTACAGAGATGCCATAAAGCTCTCCAAGCATGTTTCAGTCAATTGCTTTAAGGTAAGAGTCAGATTCAATAGATGCAATGTTGCAGGTTTTAGATATGCAAGTATCGCATGTGACTATTTTATTGATTATTGTGTTTGATGCTGGGCCTGCTTTTATATTTTCAATTTCTCGTGTGTATCCCTGCAATAATACAAGGGTGTTAATGAGATGTCGAATGCCTTTAATTGAACAGCCTTTCACTGGTTTCTAGCAGGACTAGTAAAATGGCTCATCATCCTTGGCTCTGTAGAGCTCGAAAGATATTGGTGCTGCACAGTTCAGCCTCTGATCTCCACCCACCTTGCCCTCCATTGTGTTCAGAATATTCCTAATTCCTTACCCATTTACGTTTTCATTTTGTCAATGTGCCTTGGTATTTAGCCTCCAGTTTGTGTCTGTCATGCTTCTCATGATAGTTTTAGTTGGAAATGTTTATAGCATATAGAATTTTGCCATCTGGGTAGAACTAAGAGTTCAATGGCTTCTGACCTTCAGTTAATGATGAGGTGGCATTATATTTTAGGATGATTTTTATGTCCTTTGAGATATTGAGCTATCTAGTAACCCTCTCAATTCTGACTATATTCTATATTCATTTCTTTTCCTGACACTAAAATTCAGAGCTTTCCACCAGTGTGTTTTTTATCCAGGTTATTTGTTTTGGTCCATGCAGTTTATTTGCTAGCTGTTGGAATTGAAGTCAGAATTATTGTTTTCATGTGGCCTAAATGTCGTTCGGCAAAACTAGTGAATCTAAATATTGTTCAGAAAATATTGCCCCCAGTAGAGTTGAAAGTAGAAAATATATACCCAATGGACTGATACTTGTGTCAACCATAAATAAGCTACACTATTTTTGGCAGATGGCATTTTTACTATCAAAATTGTGACGTGCAATCTTTTCATGACATGCTTATTTCCCTCTGTGGAAATTCAGTCTATGTCAGTGACTGTTTTAGTGTTTAGGTCTCTACAAACTAGGTTAAATAATACATTCTCTTTATTCATAAATACAAAACATAAAAGCACATGTACATAAAAACATATATTTTTTTGATTGAACCAAAATATGAAAAATAATACGAATAACACACACAGAAGATCACTGCCCTGCAAACAGATACAAGGCCTGGGGATCAATTTCTTCTGCCACAGTGCCAAGTGCAACAAGTTAATAGAGGCCAAACCTATTAAAACACCGACAACCAAACCAGCACTTCATTTAGAAGCAACACTTCGCAAAAAGCACAGCAGCAAATCGACTCACTATGAATAATAATAATAAAAAACCAGAGCATCTACAGGGATAAGCTTTATCTGTGCTGCAGGGCCACTTAAAGCAGGGAACCACCCAACGCAGACGTCCAGGGAGGGGAGCTTCTGTAGGAATAAAGGAGCCGCAATATGTCTACAGACTGAGGCTCTTTTAAGGATTGGAATTAAAAACCTTTTAGTAAAACAGAGCTAAAACCTACAGAAAAATACAAAGTGTGCCGGAGTTTACAGGGAATGCTCGTCGCATGGACAAACCAAGCTGATGTTAGAATCGCACTGGCCCAAAGTAAAGGAGAGCCAACTCTTAATCAAGCCCAATCTGAATCTGGTCAATCGAACGCTTTCCCGGGTTTTTGGTGCCAACTCCATATAAGGTTCCAGCCCTAATGTGGTTCGGACCAGTAGGTAATGCCTACTGGCTGATTTTTTCAGCTCCAACAATTCTCTTTCCTCCCGTCTTAAGTCTCTAAACATGGATTTGATCCAGATTTTATTCCTGGTAGTGATATTAGACGGCTGAAGATATATATCAAACCTGCCTAACTTAGTGCAGATATCTTTAATGTACATTAGCCAGGAGATAAAAGAAACCCTATCATATGATAGGCAGTTCTGTATAATTATGTTGTTAAATCAGCTGTGCCAGACTGATTTTATCACCAACGTATGAAATACCCAGTTCCTCATGTACCGCGTATGTCGGCAACCCAGACGGAACGCCAGGGATACGCCTGCAGGCTCTGCTCTCCTCCTCCACTGGTAGGGACTTAATTACCTTGTGGCCCCAAAATCCAGAGCTATAATTTAAGCCAGGTAGTCAGTCTATTCTGTAAATCTCAACCATTGGCGCAATGGGCTTATTACCAATTATGGAAGTTAAGCTAAAAAGGGAGCCAATAGAGCTGCAGAACGTTAATCTCCTCTGTCTCAGACATGGACCCCCAGGACCACTGAGAGTCGAATATGACCCCAGATAAAATTCTGGTAATGGGGACACCCCAAAAGTTGTTGTTGTGGCTCTGAAGGGGGGGTAATTGATTCTATGGTGTTGAATATCTTGTTATATTGGTGGGGATCAGTCAGTGGGATTTTTTAAAAAGCACAGGCAGATATCTGCTTTTTGTTGAAATCATACCATCAATATCTTAAATCATACAAGACCTGCACCTCTTCTTAATTATGCTTAGCCACTGGCGAGAGGAGCACTGGTCTGGATGCTTTGAGACAGATGCATTACGCCACATTTGTTCCGTTATATTTCTCTACCCCTTAATCTCCCACTTGAAGCCTTTTAGTCCCTGATATTAGCTCTGTTTTTCTGCAGGTCAGTTCCTTATTTAGATTCTTTAATTCCAATGAACGTATGCCTGTGTCTTTCTCTTCTATTGTTTAGGAAAGGTTTGGTGCCATGCTTATCAACCCATTTATCTTTCATCATCTTAAATCATGAAGCACCAGGAAGCTTTTTGCCCATATGTTTTTTCTACTGCCTGAAATCCTGCTTTGCAGCCGCTCTGTGTTTTCACAGTGCAGGCGGCACGCACTATGTACAGGGGATTAGAGATCTCCGAGCAGGCGGGTGCAGTCAGTGTCTGCACCTGCCTGCAAGGGGATATCTTGGGTGTCCATAGGACCCCCTTTTTGCCCTCAAGAGGGCTACTCTCAGGGGGCGCACACACAGTGATCCACCTTTTAGGCGGCACCCTGTGCGTACGCCCCCTGAGAACCTCTTTGCCTCTGCACCCGCATCAGTAATATGGTGAGGGTGCAGAGGCAAAGGAATTTCCTCATTTGCATAGGGCACGCCCCCACGCAAACGAAGGAACGCCCCCTGAAAGTAGCTCTGGTGCTTTAAGTGAGCCAGCGCTATAGGTATTATTAAAGGGGAGGCACAAATGGCTGTGCCTCTTCTGTAATGCCAAAGTGCCCTGGGGGCATGCAAAGCAGGTGCAAACGCCCGTTGCACCCTCAGGGCAGTTACTGTAATAGGGCCCCAGGTCTGCAGTCAGCTATCAGTGCTTTGGCATGCCCATTCTACAATGAATCCTCATGTCGGCCCCACCCAAATCGTGACCGTCCTGAGCTCCTCAGAAGCGGTCGCTCCTCACGCTGCTCCCTGCTCACAAACTGGTATCGTAGCGCTATACTGCCAGAGTGCTCTTTGCCTTTAATATCAGCTGCCCATTGCTCGCATTGCCCCAGCAACTATTTGTGCCTTATTCGTGCCTGACTGTATTTGAATCGTAGCGCTATACTGCCTGCTGAGCTGCGCTTTAATTATTATTCGATTGTGCATTGCTGCCTTTAGCTGATTGATTTATTTGTGCCTGATTGTGCCGGTGACGCTTCCCTTTTAATACCGATTGTTGGGGTCTCGTCCTGTGTGGCTTTTGGCTTGCTGCCATTTTGTTGTTTGTTGTTGTGCCTTCCCAGCCCGGCTCTCCACCCCGCTCCCGCCTCCCAGCTGCTCCTCCCTCGCCCCACCCCCCTCCACTATCCACTTATGACAGATGCTTTAGCGTGCTGCGTTCACGCGCAGCGATCGCCCCCCATGCGCGCCGAAGGTGCGCCAAAGGTAAGTCCGTCTACGCCCGTCCGCGCCTGGACCACGCCCAGCGCCAGACCCCTGGCCCCCGCAATACCCACTCCTCCCGCATAACGTACGACGCCGCCACCCTCTCAGCACTCAACCCCGCCCGTCTCCCAAACTGCTACCAAGCCGCCCCAGGACACTCCCATGGACCCTTCACCTGCCACCCCTGCAAGTTCGACTGCATCAGGACCCGCACCAAATCCTCAAACTCCAAACAGAGCTCCGATACTAACCACCTGAAGTGCATCCTGCTCAACACCCGCTCGGTCCACAGACACGCCACTGAACTTTGGAACCTACTCGACACCACTTCGCCGGACGTCGCCTTTCTTACAGAAACCTGGATGAACGCCTCATCTGCACCTGAAATCGCCATAGCCATCCCTGATAGCTACAAGATCATCCGAAAGGACCGCATCAACCAAACAGGAGGAGGCATCGCCCATAAGAACACCATCCGCATCACAACCAGTTCCGACGATGACCTCGCAGCCGCCGAACACCTTCACTTCCAGATCCACACCGACCCCAAGACCACACTCAGAGGCACCCTCATCTACAGGCCACCAGGACCCCGCACACAATTCAGCGAAGACATCACTGAATTCATCAGCCCACACGCTCTCCCCTCCGAGGACTACATTCTACTGGGAGACCTCAACTTCCACCTGGAAAAGAACAACGACAGCAACACCACCACCCTTCTAGACAACCTCGCCAATCTCGGACTCAAACAACTTGTTGACACCCCCACCCACTATGCCAGACACACGCTCGACCCAATCTTCACCTCCAGCAAGCACATCTCCTTCAATCACACCACAGCTCTCCATTGGACGGACCACAGCTGCGTTCACTTCAACTACAAAAAGACCACGACCCACAACCACCCACAACCAATTCCCCGAAGAAACTGGAACAAAATTACCACCGACCAGCTCTTCACATCACTTCACCAAAACCCTCCTTCCAAATCATCGGACCCAAACCAAGCAGCCACCAACCTCACACAATGGATAACCCACAGCGCCGACGTACTAGCACCCTTGAAAAACCATCAAATCAAGCGAGGTAGCAAAAAAGCCCCCTGGTTCAACGATGACCTCAAGAAATCCAAGAAGTTCTGTCGCACCCTCGAGAAAGCCTGGAGAAAAAACCCAACCACTGACAACCTGGCCACCTGCAAGAACGCCACCCGCAAACACCACCAACTGATCCGATCCACCAAGAAATCAGCATTCAAGGATCGACTTGACAACAACTCCCACAACAGCAAGGAACTATTCAACATCGTCAAAGAATTTACCAACCCCACCGCCGGCACCAACGACATCACTCCCTCCCAAGAACTCTGCGACTCCCTCGCCTCATTCTTCCACAACAAAATCGCCGACATACATAACAGCTTTGAAAACCAGTCCGGAGACGAGTCCACTCCACCCACCTCCGAACCAAAACCCCCCTCCTACAACCTTTGTGCCTGGAACCCAATCACCACTGAAGACACCATCCGCCTGATGAACTCCATGCACTCAGGATCACCAACCGACCCTTGTCCCCACCACATCTTCAACAAAGCAGACTCCACTATCGCACCCCATCTCCGAGACGTCATCAACTGCTCCCTCAACTCCGCTACCTTCCCGGAAAGCTGGAAACATGCCGAACTCAGCGCCCTTCTGAAGAAACCCACAGCAGACCCCACTGAACTGAAGAACTACCGCCCCATCTGGCTCCTCCCATTTCCTGCCAAAGTCATTGAAAAAGCCGTCAACAGACAGCTCGCTGCCTTCCTCGAATCCAACAAATCTCTCGACCCCTCACAGTCCGGCTTCCGAGCCAAACACAGCACCAAAACCGCCCTCATCGCAGCAACCGACGACATTCGAACACTACTGGACAACGGAGAAACAGTTGCCCTCATCCTACTTGACCTCTCCGCAGCCTTCGACACAGTATGTCATAGCACCCTCATACAACGCCTCAGCAACATCGGAATACAAGGAAAAGCATTGGACTGGATCATCTCGTTCCTCGCCGGAAGAACCCAGAGAGTCCGCCTCCCCCTTTTAGATCGGAGGCCACCGAAGTCATCTGCGGCGTACCACAAGGATCATCACTCAGTCCCACCCTCTTCAACGTGTACATGAGCCCCCTCGCATCCATCGCGCGCCAGCACAACCTCAACATCATCTCCTACGCAGACGACACCCAGCTAATCCTCTCCCTCACCAAAGACCCAAACACCGCCAAAACCAACTTACGCGAAGGAATGAAAGAAGTAGCCGAGTGGATGAAGAACAGCCGTTTAAAACTGAACTCGGACAAAACGGAAGTCCTCATCTTAGGTTCATCCCCCTCTGCCTGGGACGACTCATGGTGGCCACCGGCCCTGGGAACCGCACCCATACCTACGGACCACGCACGTAACCTAGGCTTCATCCTGGACTCCTCCCTCTCGATGACCAGACAAGTCAACGCCGTCTCATCATCATGCTTCAACATCCTACGCATCCTCAAAAAAATCTTCCGTTGGATCCCCACTGAAACAAGAAAGACAGTCACCCACGCACTGGTCACAAGCCGACTGGATTACGGAAATACCCTTTACGCTGGAACCACAGCCAAACTACAGAAAAAACTCCAACGCATCCAAAACGCCTCAGCCAGACTCATACTCGACATCCCCCGCCAAGCTCACATTTCCGGTCACCTGAAAGACCTCCACTGGCTCCCCGTCAACAAGAGAATAACGTTCCGCCTTCTCACCCACGCACACAAAGCCCTCTACGACCTAGGACCCGAATGCCTCAACACGCGCCTGTCCTTTTACACCCCCACCCGCCAACTACGATCGTCCAATCAAGCCCTCGCTACAACTCCGCGCATCCATAGATCCACCATGGGGGGAAGATCCTTCTCCTACTTAGCGGCCAAAACCTGGAATTCTCTCCCCACCCACCTCCGCCTTACACAGAACCACCTCTCCTTCAGAAAACAACTAAAAACCTGGATATTCGATAAGTAAAGTACCACCCTCCCTCAAGCGCCTTGAGACCCTCTGGGTGAGTAGTGCGCTATATATTATATAATATTGAACTTGAACTTGGTACTCTTCATACATTCTCCTCCAATTATTTTCTTTGAAGAGGGTAGGTGGAACCTCTACACAGATTCTCATATTATCATGCCAGAACACTAGCAGTGTTTCTGTAAAAGAAGCACAAGGAATGCAGGCAAATGTTTACATTTTATTCCCTTCAAACCTGATTTGTGCAAGACTGGACAGCCTTAGTGCTCCCATCATTGTACGTGGTCCTGCTGCTTTTCGAAGAAGGACGAGTTAAAGTTCTCTAATTTTGACAGCACAACAAATATCAACAACCAGCGCTAAAAACAATATCTGAAAAAAATATGGAACTTTCACACACACTGGTAGTATTGACATTCAATATATTAGTTTTCTAGACTCTAAGCCTGACACACACTCTTTAAAGAGTCGGTGCTACCGTGGTCTCATACATAAATGCCTGGTTTGTAGGTAAGATGCATGTATTACCAGGACAGTCCTGTAACCCCTACAATTGATTACATACATACGGCTTAGTTATCTTTGGAAAGCCAGCGACGCATCCTAAGCTCGTCCCTTTCTTTTTCCAGAGGCATTAAAGTCCAACTTGCAAAATACAGACTGCAGAAAACTGCCACTAAAACGGCGATAATATGCTCTATGGAATTCCAATTAAAACCCATGTTAGATGTGAAGGACATCTAACATGGGCTTCAATTGGAATTCCACAGAGCATATTATCAAGCCCATTGTCGCCTTTTTAGCGGCAGTTTTCTGCCGCTAAAACGACGATAATTTTATCGCCTGTCTTGATAATATGCCCCCTAGTCTTAGAGAAATATGTCTACTAAAATCTGTTCTCATGTATCAACATTTGTGGTTAGTTCCACCAGCAAAGAACTTGTCAGCAGTATGAATGAGTCCATTGGCCCTCTTCTCCTTTGAACACAGGTCAGCACGAAACCCATACTTTGGCATACATGTAAGCACATCACTCAGTCGTCGGATGAGTTATATAAGCGAAAAGGTGCTACACCTGCAAAGTGAATATATTTGAATAGCCAATGCAATAAGCATCCGTGTTCAGGCTTCCTGGAGTAAAGTATTCTCACATAAAAAGTTTCACCACCAGATTGTAGGCAAGGCTTTGATTCATATGATTGATTTAAGTGACATTTCTCTACAGCTAGTAAAATAATCTGCCTGCTCCACCTGAGATCTCCAGGAATATTTTCTGCAAGTGATTTGTAG
Source organism: Lissotriton helveticus (assembly GCF_964261635.1). Taxonomy (NCBI): domain Eukaryota; kingdom Metazoa; phylum Chordata; class Amphibia; order Caudata; family Salamandridae; genus Lissotriton; species Lissotriton helveticus. The sequence continues at coordinate 696,748,046 of NC_136068.1, forward strand.
AGCAATACTGGCGTGACAGGTTCATTTCCAACGCTGGGTGACATGAGGCCTTGGAGGGCTCAAGTGGACATATCTGTATCAATGTGAAAAAAACTAGGATGCAATTTTCATTCAGATTGAAGGATTCTGTACTAGGTGGAAATAGAGCCACGCCATGCTCGCTACGTTCATGCATGCATTTAATGTCAGTGCATGCAGATGGCAGAAAGAGGTTATCGCATTTTAAAGAAGCTGTCAAGGACAGAGCAAGATGGCGCCTCTCTCTCTCTCTTAACCTCCGGCCAAGAGAAATGTATTGATTTCAATGCATCGCAATGACTAGATTAGGACGTGACTCGCTTTATCTTCCAAGCCGTCCCTATAAGCATCTCTCCAGCGTTGCCAAGAGTACAGGAACTATTGAATTTTGAAGCTCAATACCTCAAGAAAGCACTTTCTCTTTTTGGCGTACAAGGGGAAATCTGACATGTCAACAGCTTCCACTCCTCGTTGCCTTTCTTTTGTTTTTGTACTGGCTTTTCCGCTCCTTAAGGCTACCATTCTGCATAATTAACCTTTCAAAGGCGATGACAGTATATTTTAAGTATTCACTTAAACCACGCTGAATTTGAACAATGGGCTTTTACAAATCATTTCAAACCCGAGGTAATAACACAGAATTAATAAGCAAGCATACGATTCAATGTTATCCTGTTTATTTGATAAAACAAAGGTGCTAACCTAATGCACCCTTTCCTACCCAGGATTATCTACCGACCTGGAACTCCTTCTCTTTAATCACCAGTGTGCAGCTGATTTTTCATAGATAGATTGACCATAGCATACGTTGACTTTTGAGGCAAATGCGCATCTCACGCATGCATGAGATATAATCAACGTGCGATGGATTTTCAATAGGCCTCTTATACGATTAAAGTCCCGATTCCCCAATCAAGTTCTGTGAGTACTCGTGACTTACTCCAGGCTTAGCTCTGAGATGTCTCAAATTCCTGTCCTGATTCAAAAAGCACACTCTATGAAGAGTTGTTTGGACCTTTGGTAGGGCTTAATCATCAATATGTAGGAGTAAGTCATGCTTACTCGCAGAGAAAACACATTTGTGAGTGCGATTCATGAAAACTCAGAGCATTTTACAACATTGTCTAGACACAGTTGCTCACAGAAAGATCTTTTCGAATCACCACAGACAGTTTAGGAGTATGTACTATCTAAAACAGGAGTAAGACACAACCATTCAGTGCTAAGTCTTTTGAATCAGGCCCTTGAAGAATTGGTTACAATGGTTCCTAACTAATTCCAAAAGCCGTAGCTCAGAATGTGTGGGTATAATTGTTGTGCAGTGTTCCACTGGTACCAGGTATCCATGAACAGACATCAGTTGCTGTATAGGTTTGCTCACCTGTACACATTACAATACTGTGCGTTCTCAATAGAACTGAGACATGGTGACATCAGGCCATACATTAAAGCTATGATCCTAGATTGATGACTTTACAGACAGTAAGTCTACAAGATGTGACTGCTTTCCCTGGCCTATTCTATCATGTGTTGTGGCTTCTACAATCCACAGCTGTGGCTTCTTTTAAGTATTTTCATAGATAATTGCCTGGTTGTGCTGTAGAGCAATAAGCATTCTTAAATTATTGGTGGAAAGAAGATCTTTAGCCCTATTGTGATTGTGACCTACATGATCGGTTGTAGGATATCTGGTATTTATAGTATTGTTCAATTTATTAATTTTTTGTCCTTGTTTATTTTTGCACGATGTTGCTTATGTACCTGGAATGGTTAAGCTGTTGCTTGGTACACATGTTCAGATTGCTTCTGCTTTCTTAATTCAACTTTGTTACACTGTTCATTTGTATACTTAGGGACTTATTATTGAAAAGTGTCACATCACTGTGTAAAAACAGCGATGCAACACTTTTCAGTGCTCCCTCCTTACGACACCATTGATGCGACCTACATGGCGCAAGGATTTACAGATACATTAATATTCCTGACGTATCTGTAGGTGCAAAAGTGCCGCATTTCTGGTATTTGTGTTCAAAAACTGTCGTAACTCCAGCAATGTGTTGTTTCACATGGGGCAAGCCCCACGTGAAAGGGCCTGTGTCAGTCTTACGCCTGCTGTGAGGCAGGCGTAAGAATTCGATGCAGTGGCATCCTAGAAGTCTATGAGATTTCACTGCAACACTTCTACAAGCCTTTTTTTGCGGTGTAACGCCCACCCTGCATACATTATACCTGACGCAGGAATATTTCACTATACTGGTATTTTGCGTACCAGCATATGGTACATTCGTTCCTTAAAAATCATCACTTTATAAATCATCCATTCAGCTTCCTAATCATCGTGTCTTGTTTCCTGGTAGTGCACCGACGCACATTTTGGTGGAGACTGCAGTCTTGGTTACACCTTCTTCAGGGTGCTAACAACATAAACAACATGGCAACAAGGGGTACATTCTGAGAGAAATCCTACTAGAGGCAATCATTCTGACATTAGGGGTGCTTCCCTAGATAAAAATCTGTATATGGATAGAGTTGTGTCCACAGCTCCAGAAGATAGCCTTTATTGATGAAGGTCAGAGGATCTCAGGCGAAATAGCACAAGAAATAAAACAGGTGCGGGAGAGGACAGACAGTAGTATCAAGGAAAGATACATATATAGGATATAACTCTCTTGACACTTCCAGAGCAGCAATCCAATAAAGCACCATCTGCCGCATTTCAGCACAAAACATGCAATAGGCAGGCTTTCATTATTGCCATCAGGTAATTATGAGATTTTATATGCACAGCTTCTGTGATGCATAAAATGCTCATGACTCGTGGTAGGAGTGCACACAGTTCATTTATGGAACTGGATTGGGAGTGTAAAGTGCTTGCTGCTCCTACCTGATCATATGGCCCTGGGTGAGGTTGAGGCATTTACCAATTTCCGTAATTACAGACACCAATAGCTGTCCGTTTAAATCCTCGTATTCTGAATTGTCACTCAGAAATCGGTCGCGTCATGTGGAATTTGGTGCCTATCACAGCGAATTTCAATTGTTTCTTTTGTTATTAGGCATTTTCTTCCTGTAAAATTTGGAAGCTTTGACCAGCCAAAATCAGCCTGGAAAAAAGTACTGTGGTATTTATTGCACCAGGTATGTGCATCATAGAGGGAATTTCACAGGGCTTGGAATTCAGATCCCAGTGCAAACAGAAGTTTACATAGAGATCAGGATTTTTCCCATATTAAAAATTGGGCCTTAGACTCGATTTGGGGTGCCCCCCTCATCTCCATTTGTGGAAAGAGGCTGTGTGTGTATATTGTAAGGACAGAGGCAACCCATGCAGCACACAGCAACACAACATGCAAAGAAGATATGTTTCTGACTGCCCAGTCAAGTGCGTAAAGTTATCTTTAGCGAGGCTGCAATATTAAGTGTTTCATGTATATGGGTGCATGCCTCTTCCTTAAAAGTCTGCACTCACATTATGCTTCGAAACAAACCAAAATAGCCCAACATATAGTGATACAAGAGGTATCAGCGTTCTTCATTGTCTGTACGCTATGTCGTCAAGGATGGTTCTGGGAAGAGGGTTTGCACAGATTTGATGGTGTTGTTTGACCAATGCGATTTTACATGTCGCCTTGGAATGGTGCCTTAAAATCATTTCTGCTCTACTTTAAGGGTCGGGATCCTACATATTTGTGTTCATCACTGAGGGAAGATGTTGATTTAGCAGCTCAGAATTTTTAAGCTGTTGAGGGATTATGCCGTGGTGCTTACTGGCTCACATGGGAGTATCAGGCGGTGTGATATTTCATTATGAGTTGTGACACTGCACACACACACACATGGAGGAGAAAAACGTGTACCATGATGTGAAAGCAACAATTAATTACTTTGTACTAACCTTTGTCTTGGAGATGTGACAACGATCAGACATGCTTTGCCAAGGGAAGCTAACTTTCCCTTTTACAGGTGGAGGAGCAAAATGTTTAGGGATTTTTCATGATTTACCTAATCAAAAAGTTGATGGTGACAGGAAAATTATTTTTTTTTAAAATGAAAAAAAGGTGAGCATTTTAGATCCTATAAAATATTGTAGCTGAAAGTATAGGTTGTTTTAAAGAGCTCCAACACCTGAAGAGGAACAAGAAACCTAGATTACCATTTTACAAGTGTTCAGCCACATCTCAATGTTGGATTAGTTCACAAAGAGGACTATCTATTTAAACATTCAAGAATGATTGTAGTCCTTTTATAGATCATCATTATCCCCAGGTCCCTCCTGTCCCCGTCCCATTCATAAACAAGTGAGATAATCCTATCTCAGCAACAAAAAAGAAAATAACAAAGAAATGCTGGCCCGTTTCCTACCCCCTCCCACCAGGAGTACATAAACATGCCTTACTCAGCAATCCCTCAGTTCTTTTTTTCTTCAGCATTCCCTTAGTTCTTTTTCTGTTTGCCACCAGAATGGGACGAGTCGGAGCTGGTGGGCTTCTGATGTACTCATATCTCTGCTGCCAAGTGATGGAGACTTTGCTGGTATTCATGTCCCCCTCCCTGCTGGGCTTGGAAGGAGACATGCTGAAATCCTCCTGGTCAGTGACTGTTTGTGTTGCTGTTGGTGGTATCCGTGCTTCGCCTCCGGGGTTGCCGGGCACAATGGGAGGTGTATCACAAGGAACAAGACAAATTTCCCTCAATGGCCACACAACTTTTATCGTAAATATATCTCTAATTAATCACAAAATATTGGTGACAAAAGTACAAATATTCTTTTTTATTTCATTCAAAAAGTATGATATTTATTTCATTTTCTCTAAGTTATCACTACTCTTTTGTATAGGAATATCTTTCCTTATTTTTTCACAAGTAGAAAGTTACTGTTTTTTTCAGAAGAAGGTTTTTTTAAAAATGTAAACATTTTTTTTAATTCAGACAAAGAAAAACAAGAATAAATACATACAATACATGACTATATACAAAAAATATATATTGTTATGCACTACATCCAAATCAATATGCCCCTGGTTGAAAACAATCGATCACAACATTCTGACACATACACACCCTCACTACATTCATCACCACACCATCTGAGGTAGAGAAACTGAATCATAAATGGCAGAGATGCTTCTGCCAACATATGTAGGTCTCAGAACTGAGTCTAAGACCCCGCACTTGGTCTATGGGAGGTGTACCCTCTTCTTTTCATCTGTGTTCCCAGGCGGTGACGTGGGCGGATGTTGCTCCCACCTTCCGAGTTATGTTGCCTGATTTCTGGTGTCTGAGCATTTCAGGAAAGTCATGCGCTTCGATGCTGGGCGGCTGCAAGGAAGTTTTGAAGTTTCTTAAATTGCAGCCACACTGGGTAAGTACCTCGTAGTGATTTTGTTTTTCTTTGTGCCTGGTGCTTGCTGCCTTCCCACCCTGGAAGCTCCTGGTATCATCTGATCTCAAAAGTTGTTCAGAGTCGGGCCTGGTTAGTGCCTGGAAAGGATTCCTCCTGTGAATCCCGGGTGCAGTAGGCTTCCTTGAATGCACCTGTTCTCACCTGTTCTCTGAAGTTAAGCAGGATTGGGCTATGTGAGACACTGCTTGAAATTCCGGTTGCTGTGAGATTTTGGAGCTGTGGCTGTTCCTGGTGTGCCCCGGTTCCAGGATAAGTTTCTGTTTGAGCTCCTATTGAATACTGGTGTTTGCAGAATTGGGCAAACATTCCAGGAAGCACAAACATGTGGAGCACTCCTCCTCTATGTCTTCTCAGTTTTCATCTTCTCCGGAGCGGTGTGAATGCTGCATGGAGGGGGATGATGCCAGAATTAAGAGACTGATTAAGGAGAAATTTCTGGAGATGGGAGGGGGGCCCATCCCAAGGGCTCTTTTCCTGTTCAACCCTTTCATTCTTCCGATTCTAAGAAGGATTGTATAGGGGGGAGGAGCATAAGGGAAAATACCCTGATAAGGACATTTTACCGGAATTGCTGAAACATGTAAAATCCAACATGGGTTTTCTTGGCGAGGAAGCTCCCAGCATATTTGGTGGTTCATTGATGCACCAGTTTCAGAGCTCAGCGATGGTGGATGTGTCTGTCCATCCCTACATCCATGAGGTGTTGAAACAGGAGTGGAAGGATCCTGATCGTATTATGATTCCCAGGTTCATGACCAAACTGTATCCTCTTCAGGACATGCCAAAAAACTTGCCATACTCCATCTCGATTGTTTGTTTGTCGCTACTCTGGTGAGTCGCACTTTGTTCCCTGAGAATGCGGTTATTAGGGATTCTATGGATAAGAATGTGGATGCTTCTCTTTGGAAGGTTTACTCAGGTTACCATTTGGCCCTGCGGGCTGGCATTTATAGTGCTTATGTTGCTGAGTCTCTGATTTCGGAGTTCAAGGCTCTGTATCAGTCCCTGGATGATACTTCTGACTGTTCTGAGCTTTTAGAGCATGTCAAGGGGCAAGTGGGATTCCTTACCCGATGTGTCCTTTGATGTGGTGCGGGCATCAGTCCTTTCTGGAGGGGGGGTGGTGTGGCGGCCCACCTCAATCTGGTTTTGAAGGACTGGAAGACTGCTTCTGCTCAGAAGGCTTCTGCCCTTCGCTTGTCTTTTCAGGGCACTATGATGTTTGGGGAAGAGTTGGAGGACATATTGCACAAACCTTTCAAGGAGAAAAGCACTCTTCTTTTAAGCAGTCCTCATCTGCAGCTGTTTCATCTAAGCCTAAATCCTTCTTTTATTTGCCCTCTCGGAGGCAGTTTTCTAGAGGGTTATGGGAATTGTTTTTTCTGGCAGGGGTTGGGACAAGGAAGCAAAGTCTCCCCAGCCCAATCCTCGTTCTTGAATATATGGCAGCTGATTCAGGATTGCTGGTTGGAGGTTGGCTTCAGCTCTTTCTTCTGGCCTGGTTGCAGTCATGTTCCAATGTGGGTGCTGGACATTGTTCGACTGGGGTATCGCATCGAGTTTTCAGAGCCTCCTCCAGATTCAGGGGTTCGTCTGACTTGTTGGTCGTCCTGTCGGACCAAGAGAGCTGAGTTGTCTCTGGGGGTTGAGTCCCTATTGGTGAAGGTGGCAATTCAGGAGGTACCCCTTCTGGAGATGTGGAGGGAGTTTTACTGCCTGATTTTTCTTGTGCCAAAAGTGACAGGAGGGTTCCGTCTTGTGCTGGACTTGAAGGCCTTGAACAAGTTTGTGGTTCATCTGCACTTCAATATGGAGACTCTTCAGAGGGTGATTCCGTTGGTTCTCCCGGGCCATTTATGTGCATCCTAGATCTGCAGCACGCATACTATCATGTCCCAGTTCATCCCAGCTCTCGCAGGTTCCAGCCGTTTTGCCTTCGGGGCTGTCATTTTCAGTTTCGGGTCCTACCCTTTGGCCTGAGGTCAGCAAGAGGGTGTTCAACAAGGTGGTGACACCATTGGTGGCTTCATTTCATCTTCAGGGTGTCCTCATCTACCAATACCTCTACGATTGACTGATCAATGCTCCATCCTGGGATCAGTTGTTGATAGATTGGGAGTTGGTGTGTTCTGCATTGCGGGCTCATGGGTTTCCGCTGAACCTTCCCAAGTGTCAACTGGAGACCTCTCAGGACTTTACTTTCATCGGAGATCGCTTTTTCACCAATCTGAACAGGGTGTTCCTGCCTGTCTCTCGGGCGGTGACCTTGGGTTCCCTTGCTCTGGAGTTTTCTAAAAGGTTCTCCTTCCCGGTTCGTCTCTGGTTCAAGCTTCTCAGTCTCATGGCAGAGGCGGTGTGCACGGTGCCTTGGGTGCCATTTCATCTCCGGCCTCTCTGGTTGCATTTGTTGGCCGTTGGAATCCTTTGTCTCACAATTTGGCCCTTCTGGTTTTGATGTCTCCTTCCATCCTCCCTGCCCAGCACTGGTGGACGGTGTCAGCCAATCTTTCAAGGGGTCTATTTCCCTCTAAGCCCTCTATTTCAGCAGTCCTGACGACGGATGCCAGTGATTTTGGGTAGGGGGGGGGCGACGTTGGAATCCAACTCGCTTCAGGCTTGTTGGTCCCTTCTGGAAGGGAGGCATTCTTCGAATTGGCAGGAGTTGACAGCAGGGTCCTGGGCTGTCATGGGCTCTGCAGTGGGTTGCTGGGGTGCAATGTTGTGGTGCATTCTGACAACATGGTGAATCATCAAAGGGGGACCAGGTCCAAGTCTCTGAATGCGGTGGTGATTGCTGTGTTTTGCTGGATGAAAGGGCATCTGTTGTCTTTTGCGGCTATCCATATCCGGGGAGTGGACAATGGGGTGGCGGATGCCCTCAGTTGTTATTTCCCCCCTCCCAGGAGTTGTCTCTGACTTCGGAGACCTTTTTCCCTTTCTCAACCTATTTAATTCCCGGCACGATGCTCAGCTGACTTGGTTCTGCTCCTGTCTCTGTCAGGAGGGGGTGTGGAGGGTGGATGCTCTGACTATCCTTGGCCATCACACCTGTTAATTGCCTTCCCACCTCTTGCGCGGATCCCTCGGTTTTTAGTTTGTCTGGTGCTGGAGCCCTGGGAGTTGATGTCCTTTTGGCCCTGTCGGTGTTGGTTTCCCACTCTGCAGCTGTTGGCGGTTAGGGTCCCTGATTGGCCCCCTGCTTTCCGTCTCTTCTGCGGTTGACTCCAATGTAGTCTATCCCGCGCCTGCAGCTGTTGGTTTGGAGGTCGAGAGGTAGGGGTGGTGGCATCTGGGTTTCCCCAAGCATTTAGCCTAAGCTCTGCAACAGTCTCTGAAGCCTTCTACTCACAGGTCCTAGGGGCGGCATTGGGGGAATTTCCAGTGCTTGTGTCATGCTCTTGTGTTGTCCCCCCTGGATTGCTGTCTGACTGGGGTGCTGCAATTTCTCTGGGAGGGGTTTGAGAAGAGCTTGTCTATTTCCACTTTGCGGCCTCAATGAGCCACGATTTAGGCGTTTCGTTCCCCTTGAGGGAATTTTTCGGATGTGGATGACTTGGTCTCTCGGTTGTTGAGGAGTTTTTCTTTGGCCCGTCCTGTGGTGCAGCCATCCTTTCCTTTTTGTTACCTTCCCCATGTGTTATGGGCTCTGGCACTTCTCCCTTTGAACCTTTGGCTGAGGTGGACATCAAATTTGTGATGTTGACTCCGGCTAGGCTCCTTGGGAAGTTGGGGGCTCTGACAGCTCGGGAGCCCTTTTTGTCTTTTTCAGAGGATGGGGTAGTCCTCTGATTGGATTCCTCTTTTGTCCCCAAACTGCCTTCTCAGTTCCATCAGTCCCAGGAGTTGGTGTTACCTGCTTTGTGGACTGCTTCGGTGTCTGACGATGACCTTCCTTGGTCTTGGCGTGATGTTTGCCGGGCTTTGCGTATCTATCTGGATCACACGCGTCCTTTTAGGTAGTCAGACTCCCTGTTTGTGTCTTTTGGGGTTTCCTCTTGTGTAAAAAAGGCATCTTCTTCTTCCATTGGTTGTTGGCTGACGCAAGTCATTATATTGGCCTAGTCCTCCAGCGGGTGTGCAGGGGCGTTTTAACCAGGGGATGGCTGACCCATGGGCTGAGGTTCAGAAGGTTTCCCTGTCAGAGATCAGTAGGGCTGCTACTTTGGCATCCTCTAATACTTTTGTGAGGCAATATCAGATCTAGAATATTCTGGGGGATGATACTAATTTTGGTTTGGGGGTACTGCAGACTGTGTGCTCCTGACTTCTTGTTTTTCTGGACCAATAAATCACTGGGTGTTACTGTCTGCCTGATGTCCTGGTGGTTTGTTGTTGATGAATGCCGGTTGTTGCTTGGGTATTCTCACTTGTTTATGAATGGGACGAGGACAGGAGGGACCTGGGGGTAATGCCCTATTACTTACCGGTATTCTTCAATACTCCTGATCCCATTGTTCTTGTCCCATTCATTACTACCCTTCCTCCCTCCTTAACATGCAGCCCTTCTTCTGTAGCTTGGAAGTTCAGAAGGAATGCTGGCGAAAGTATGTTCAAGTACTCCAGGTGGGAGGGTGTGGGGTAGGGGCAGCTTTCCTTCATTCTTTTTTCTGTTGTTGAGATAAGATTATCTCACTTGTTTATGAATGAAATGAGGACAACAGGACCAAGAGTAAAGAAGACTACCGCTAAGTAATAGGACATTGCAAGATACAGTCATTGTTGCTGGTTTTGCTGAATTAAGTGCAAGGTTAATTAACTAGTGCATGTAAAGAATAGCAGAAGGAAAGCTCTCATTAATTATGAAATTAAGAAATGTGAAAATGAGGACTGCCGGGCTGATATCAAGATAAACATCAACATACTGAAGATTTGGGGATGGGGAATGAGCAAAAAGAACAACTAGATACGTGTATATGTAAAGAATTTGTTTCTTAAATAAGAATTTCTTAAACTGCAGTACTACAGACATGTTTGCTATTAAGCTAAATGGCAAGTGCATAAGTTGTGGGTTCCTGAAATAAATGTGGGGGTCTACGAGAATGTGCTCATTCACAGAGGTGAATAGAATATTAGGCAAGCAAATGAGTTGCAGGGCAGTAAGTTGAAGGCTATGGGCCTGATTATAGTTTGGCAGTCAAGTGGACCTTTAAACCCACAATGTCAGCAACCGCCGCACCTGCAGTCTGACCACCCAATTACGAGTTTGGCAGTCGAACCGACGCATCCGCTAGAGATCTGTGATCCCGTGGTGGTAACGCAGCTGGCAGAAGCTCGCAATATTCCGGCGGTGCCCCTACAGCACCATCAAGCATATTATGAGTGTCCTCACTGCCACAGTTTTCATAGCAGAGAGCCCGCCATGAAAAGTGTATCAGTGAGGAAACGAAGAGGGCCTACAGAGCCCCCTGTTACCTCAAGGACTGTGGATTCATGGGGTGCCCCATGTGAGCATGCGCCCTGTTCCTGCATGGCATGGACTTCAAACAAAGGTTTTGAGTTTTTGAAGGAAGGTGATTGAGAACATCTTAGGGCCAGATGTAGGTAAATAGTATTTACCAATTCTAAAATACCGAATTATACCGATTCGGTATTTTAGAATCGGTAAATGCTATGTAGCACAAAATTCAGTAAAAATTACCGAATCAATAAGATTCGGTATCCGATTCGGTAATTGCCATTCATTCCTATGGGCCTGGAGGCCCATAGGAATGAATAGCAATTACCGAATCAGTAAATACCAATTCGGTAAAATAGGGAAAGAGTCAAAGGTGGCAGGGTGTCACATTGACACCCTGTTGCACCCCTGAATAGTGCTTGTGTGCACATGTGGCACACAAACATGCTCTAAGGGCATATATGTCTGCCACATGGCACTGGTGTAAATGCAGAGGTATTCGTTATTTACCACCAACTAATAGTTGGTGGTAAATAACGAATCCTTAAAGCACAGAAGCACTCTTCAAAGTGCTTCCTACATGTCATTTACCGATTCGGTAAATACCGAATCGGTAAATGATGATTCGGTAAATACAGAATCAGTAAATACCGATTCGGTATTTACCAAATCTCCCCTACATAGCAAATGGCTCAATACCGGTTAGTAAACCTGAAATTTACAGAATTTCGGGTTTACCGACCGGTAATGGGTCACCTAAATCTGGCCCTTAGTTGGGTGGTCATTAGGTAGTTATAGTGACTAGTGTGCTGCGGGTCTATGGCTATGGCTATTTTTTACTACTATTGCTTTGGCGTTATCACACTAATCTTTGTGTCTTTCTAAACTAGCACTATGTTACTGTTTTAATAAGGTGGAAATGTACTGTTATACCAATGACAGACACTGCCCCAACTGACACCTTTGCAACCAAATACACTGTCCACCCGCATTGACATATATATTGTGTATCTACTAGTGTGCAATATATGGAATATGGGTGCAAAAAGCCTCCTGGGGTTGTGTCATTCATTAACGTGAATGTGTTTGAATATAGGGTTGCTTACAACCTTATGTTAAAGCTTCTCCTAGCTCTCCTTGATACAGTGACTTGCTTCTGGGTGTCCCTCTCCCTTCTTTCTAAATGGAGCTAAAGGGAAATCCGGGGACCAAGGAAAAGCATTGCGGACCGGTCACAACCACCGTACATCAGAAGAGAGCATCACAAAAGGCAGATATTATCTCATACTGTACTCAACAAAAACAAACCCTGTTTGTTTTTTTCCTGACAAAGACCCGAGAGTAGGACCAGCTGGAGATGGACTTGTTCCTCAAAGGAGTATGAAAAGAAAGGTTCCTGCACCTAAGAGGAGTACTTAAGGATGTTGATGGTGATTGGCTGGTCATGCAGATGCAGGAGCCATCAGGGGAACTGGAACAGCAGGACCGAGTAGGAAGTCAGGAAGACTGGGCGTGCAGGAAAGGGGGCAACAAATACTGGATAAAAACTGAAACCTCAGAGCACATCAGTAGTATTAGTCTTCAGGGTTGAAGTTCTTAATAAAACACTGCTTTTATAGCTTAAAATTTCTTTATGTTCACTAAGGTGGAGGCAGAAGGCTAGGTAGCGTACGCTGAAAACTATACACTTGCTTAAGGTGAGTGCAGCCAAGTATGAAATGAACGACAGAGTTAACTACAACACATACACAAATCATGGTGAGATATTGATGAGTTACAATCACAGATCTCAAAATACAGCAGCCGAGGGCCAGATTGGAGGGAGCATGCATTGACACTAATTACAGGGCAGAGTTTTATTTATTTATTTAGATATATTTTACACAGTGATAAATATTTTCGGAATTCTGAAAAGAAGTTAACTGCCTGGGACAGCCGTAAACAGGGACTTTTTACCGTTCATCCTTTTGATAATGGTTGCCTATAAGCTGTGGTGGCAGATTAGAGGTGTGTGCTTCTTGAAAGATGTTAGAATTCTGCCAACATCTTCTTTTCGCCCACTCGAGTTTAATTGTTCTCTCTGCGTGCCAGCCATTTTAATAATGCGACCCTGCAGCACGTCCTGGCAGCAGCAGGAGAAATTAAACCTACCAGGGTGGACCTGCATACCAAAAAACCTACAGCAATAGAGGTTCTTGCAACTTTTATGAGAGGTAACGATTACCAACAAGGATTCAATATATTTTTTTTATAACATTCATAAATGTAGCAGCAGTCGTCCTGGCTGCAATAGCTTTAAAAATTCTCAGGATGCGGCAGTAACTCACTTGTTTCCATATGCCGCATGATAATTAGGCAATAGCAAAGCTCAATTTATTCTAGGATTTTGACACCTGGTGTTTGAACAGGATCTGGAGCTGGTTAAGATCTAAGAAAGGTGTGAATGCAAGAAATGTAGAAAACGCAAAATGTGTGAGCGGAGAGAAGGGGTGTCTCTCCTTGCGATACCCAGGGAATCCAAATTAAACCAGTTTCATTCATTTTTGCTGCTGAATTCATGTTGTGTTTTAATTTGATAGTATTCATTTTATCTTATATTAACATCGATTCCTTCAGCTTCAACATCGCCTTTAACGCTAGTGGTGGACCAACATAACAGCAATTTTTGTATGAACTGAGGTGATGAGCAAGGTGGCTCCTGCAGTGTCATTTTAAGAATTTTTCTGGCCCCGGCCATACAGATTTTGGGGCCGCTATCGAAATAGCTTTGAATTTTATTTCCTATTTTCTTCTATTTCAACGTTGAGAGTTGTAGTTGGCAATGATATTTATACTCATGTCTTATGTGTAAAACCTGAAAATGTAGGGGCTTATTTGCAAGGAATTGACACATCTGTATAGATGTGTGAGCTTCTCTGCGCCTGTGTGTGAAACCCTTGCGCTACCATGGATGCGCCGTATTTACAATACGGCGCACCATGGTGCAAGGATTGACAGATGCGTCAGAAGTTGATGCATTTGTCGATGCAAAAGTCATGCATTGCTGGAGTTGTGTCACAAGCCCGATGCAACTCTAGCAGTGGAGGCCCATTACTAATACACTGAGTCACTCCTTAGACCTGCTCCAAGCAGGCGTAGGGTTTTGACGCAGTGGCGTGCTGGAAGTGTGGTCTCAGATTTTATTTTTGATAAATGCTCAATGGCTATATATCCGAGGGTGACTTCGGACCACAATCCGATTTCTTTAACTTTTGATGCTGCATCCGAAGAATTTTCCCCTCGACTCTTTTCGTTCCCCAGATATCTGTTCACCGACTCTGTATTTATAAACCAATTGAAAGAGCATATAAATGAATTTATTGACATAAACATACATTCTAGCTTATCACTTATAGTCTGGGACGCTTGTAAAGCAAGTATTCGAGGATTCACACAGCAATATATCTGGCGACAAAATAAGGAACGCCGAAAGTTACAGGAAGATAGGCTTGGAAAAATCCGCGACATTGAACTTCAAGTGGCAGAAGCACTTTCTGGCGGGGCATTGAACATAGATGCACTTAATCTTAAACTAATTGAACATAAAACTGCATTAAAAGAGGTCCTTAGGGTCAAGAGTATTGACAAATTAAAGAAATATCAACTTGATCAATATGAAAGCGGGGACAAAATTGGTAAGCTTCTGGCCTACAAAGTTGCCGAAAATCGCTCTCAGAATATGGTTAAAGAGATTAAAGGGGATAATAATCAACTACTCTGCGATTCTAAATCAATACTACAACAATTTGCTTCTTTTTATCACAAGTTATATACACCCGAGAATCCCATTTCGGATGATAGTATTAAGAACTATATAGAATTAAATATGGTTAAAAAGTTAGCGCCAGAACAATCTTTACAATTAGCGGTTGATATTACAGCTTCAGAAATTAGGGATGCTATTAATTCCCTAGCAATCGGTAAGGCCGTAGGGGAGGACTCTATCCCTTTGGAACTATATAAATGCTGCATGGAGCAATTGACACCTTTACTGATTGATGTGATCCGTGCTATTGGTAATGGTCAACAAGCTCCCAAAACTTGGAATTTAACTCAAATTATTTTCATCTTAAAAAAGGGCAAACCTCCACAAGAGAGAGGATCGTATAGGCCAATTTCGCTTATAAACTGTGATGCGAAAATCTTCGCCAAAATATTAGCTAGGAGGTTGGTGCCAGTAATGTCTCAGCATGTCTCTTGTCAACAACATGGATTCATTCCAAAAAGAGACACTACAGCTCACATCAACATGGCCATCTCTGCTTTTGATGCTGCTCGGATTCAATCCGCCCCACTCGGGATGATTTTATTGGATGCAGAAAAAGCATTTGACCGAGTGGGGTGGGACTTTCTGTGGGGGGTCTTACAAGCATTCGGTATTAAAGGTCAAATCCTGAAATGGATACGATCGCTTTACGATACCCCTATGGGTAAGGTATCTTATATGGGAAAATGTTCTCCTATATTCCCAATCAAGAGGGGGACAAGACAGGGGTGTCCTTTATCACCCTTGCTTTTTGCTTTAGGTATAGAACCCTTCTTAATTGCACTGCAACGCCAAGCTTTAATTTGCCCTTTTTTCAATGGCCTAAATAAACTTGATATCACTGTGTATGCGGATGATATTGCAGTTTTCTCTTCTGATGTCGCTCAAGCAATGAAAGGTATTTTAATTGAAGCTGGTAAATATGGTTTAGTCTCTGGATATAGACTCAATACTAATAAAACTCAAATAGTCATGAACTACCACTCGCCTTCCTCCATCACAGGCATATGTAATGTCGCAACTTATCTGGGCATTAAAATTTCCTCGAATATTGACTCCATTGTCGCATTAAATTATGAACCACTGCTAAAAGAGACTGCCATGCAGTTTAAGAAATGGCATAAATTGCCATTAAGTATCATCGGTCGAATAAATTTAATTAAAAGGAAAATCTTGCCTAAGTACTTGTATCTATTCCGAGCGATTCCCTTACGGGTCCATAATTCGTACTTCACTAGATTAGAGGGGATTATTAGTAGTTTTATATGGGGGTACAAAAAAGCCCGACGTGCTGTTTCTTTACTTAAATTTCCTTTCAATCAAGGCGGATTGGCTCTACCTGACTTTAAACTCTATTATTGGTCATCTTTCCTGATTCGTCTTCGCAGTTTAATAGTTAATGATAAATGTTTTTATTTTCACAAATTCTTACTCGGACAGGATGTTAATATGTTTCTGTATAGGCTAAATGACCCTAACTATTTTAAAAGGGTTAAATTTAAGACGATACGTGATATCGTCCATATCTGGCGTTCTATCAAGTCTAAGTGTAATGCTTCACATCTACATAGTAAAACTCCCTTGTGGGGTAATCCGGGCTTTCCCTCAATTTTTAATGACACTTTTTGCCTAATATTCGCAGATTCTGGCATTAGACTTTTGGGAGATTTATATGATCACCAGGGATTTATGTCATTTGAACAAATGAAGCTATGTTATAATCTACCTGAACTGGCCAGGTTTAAATATTATCAGATCAAGGACTATTTGGTGAGGAAATTAGAACTCACAATGGTAGGAGATTCCTCCCTATGGGACTGTCTCTACAGAGAGGTAGACAAATCTATGATTAGCTTGGGATATAAGATTCTCTTTGGCTTTAACATTAATGATGTACGTAAGTTAACCGAGAAATGGAATAAAAAATTGGCTTTGATCCTACCATCTGACCTAGTTCCTTCATCTTTTAAAAGTTTGAATCTGGCAGTTCAATCTTCCAGTCTAAAACTGCAAATGTTTAAAACCATTTGTCAATTATACCATACTCCCGAGAGAATTCTTAAATGGACAACAAATAATAACTTTGGGGATCGTACGAAATGTCCTAAATGCGATTTGAGCGGTGCTGATATTATCCACATGTTTTTCTCCTGCTCTCATCTTAAGGACTATTGGGATGGTATAACTAAGGTGGTTTTTGATAGACTTGGTCAAAATATTGTATTATCACCCACTGATGTTCTGGTGGGTATCTGTGGAGGCACTGCACTCAGGGACTTGCTGAATATCTTAATTACCTGTGCAAGACTTACTATTGCTAGAGCCTGGATTAAAAAAAAACCACCTACGGTTTTGGAATGGTGGAGCCTAGTCAAGGAAACATACAATATGGAAGTTGCACTTGCTGCTTCAAGGGGTATTGAAGCTAAACTTAAAGTTGACCGAATATGGGGTTTGCTTATGGCTGAATAATAACATCTCGCATTGCCGGAAGTGTTTCTTCTATAGTATGGAACAAAACATTTTATTTTTTTTTTCTCTGCTTCACCCCTTTTTTCTTTCTGTATGAGCCCTTTTTATGTTTATTACTTATGGAATATTTAATGTTCTTGTATCGAAATCGACTATTTCTGTCAATGATGAACTTTTTTTCCGTTCTTGTACTTTTCATGTGTCCATTTGATGCAAATAAAGAAATTAAAAAAAAAAAAAAAAAAAAGGCGTGCTGGAAGTGGCGCAGTGAAATCTTGTAGATTTGACTGCGTCATTTCTACGAGGCTTTCCCGCATGGGAATGCCCACCCTGCATACATTATGCCTCATTCAGGTATAACGTGGCTCAGGGCTTTACAAGGTGATGCATCTCCTCAGATTATTCAAGTTGTAAATGGGCGGTAACGTGGTTTATTGTTTACGTAGCTGCTGCGTCACAAAGAGTGACACAACAGCAGTGCAAAAGGGTCGCAAGGGGCTTGTAAATCTGCCCTTTAGCACAAATCCAGACCTACTAGACCTATGTCCAGCACACTTAGTAGAATAACAACCAACCCACACTCAATAAAAAAGACTTTTAAAAGCTAACCAAACATGATAGGCACACATAAAGACAGAAAGAATTTGATGCTCAGTAGTACCCTGGAGCCCAAGGAATAGCGTTCCTTTCAGCAGAAACTGTACTTGGCTATAGTTGACATCGGAAATTAGCGTGTAACAACTCCAGGTAAATATGGCAGAAAAACAGCAAAGACCTAAACCAGTGATTTTTGCCTTTTATAAATCAGCCACGTTTGCAAACATGTAGGCTCAAATTCACATTGTGTTTTGCAAGGCAAAGGCCATGCCACCCAGATACCCTACTGCTTTTTCTAAACACCCTGACAAAACCTATCATTAATTGAAATTCACCAAGCCATGAGATAAAAATGAAACTAGAACAGCAAGTCGTTACTCTTTCCCTTGGTACTAGTAGAACTTCAATTTCAATCCAGTGACCACTGGAATCAAATCCTTTACTCTCCCATGTAAGAAATGGGGTTATGGGTTGAGGGGGGGGGGTGAGAACCCTTCTCAAGCAACAAACACAATCTCTTTCAGGGTGAAACACAGAAAGTCACTATATTAGCCTGTGCTTAACTCTCTGTTAGCTTGGTGCAAAGCAGTCAGACTGACTTAGAGGCAATGTATAAAGTATCTATGCAGCACTTAGGCAGTAATAAAGTGTAAATACAACACAAGAAAAATCGTACAATTTAGAAAAATAGAGTAAAATGTAATAACTTATTTGACACCGAAACGTCAAAAACCCATTCAATGGAACCGGAGATTTGAAATTTGATATATTTAGGTAAAAATAATGCCTGAAAGCTCAAAGCACCACCTGTGGCTATCTGGTTGTGCTGGACCGGAACAAAGTCACATCTTTAGGCAAACCACGATGGAGTGCGGGCCAGATGTAGAGACAAGGTTAGGCCCACTGAGAATTGACCGTATGCCCTGGATGGAGAACATTGCGCTGTGCACTGTTGGTTCTGAGGAGCAATGGTGGGTGCCACATCGAGTTGTGTCATGATGACAGTTCCGATGAGAAGCTGCAAGCACTGTGAGACAAGGTCCACGTAGAGTTACGTGGTGCTACGTTGGTTCTGATGGGGAGCTGCAAGGACTACGATGCAAAATCCTGTGTCAATTTGCGTTGTGTTACCCTGCGTTGGTTCGATGAGGAGCTGCAAGGGCTGCATTTGATTGCATCATGCTCAGTCGGTTCTGATCGGTATTACAACTGGGCTGGCAGAGCACATTTATCCCCACTTCAAAGGGTCCAGGATTGGGGAGGCACCACTTGGGGGGTTAGAACTCACAGTCGAGAGAATCCAGGTGCAAGGTTCAAGGGTTTTGGAGCCCTTGGAGTCACTCTGGTAATCCTGGGTTCAAGGTGCAGGTACAGTCCTTCTTCTTCAGGGAGCATGACAGCAGGGCTGTCTTTCTTGCAGGCCGTCTTACACAGGTCCAGAAGGGATCTAAAGAGTGTGGTCTTGTGCCCACTTTGAAGAGGAAGGAGCCTCTGATCTTTCCCACCACAGAGGTGTCTTGAATTTCCAGTCTCCCTGCTCTGGTCCCAGTCTGTCTAGGGTCACAAAACGCTACTGTGAATTGCTTAGTGAGTATGCTGGACCAGTAACTTTGAAGTGCAATTGTAGTAGGTGACAACTTTGCCCCCTCATTAAGCCAGGATGCCCCATCCTGCAAACACCTAGACTCTCTGTTGTGACACTGTCTTAGAGGAATACACAAAGACCACTCCCAACTACACCGAGTCATGTGACCCAGAACAGGTTGCAGGCACTAAATGGTTAGGACAAGAAAATACAAAACAACAGTATCCACGGGTCTATTCAGACAGTTAGAACCACAAGAGACCTAAAGAAAACCGTGACCGCTTACCTATATAACTCTAGCAGGCTAAAAAAGAAAAAATCCTTTTAAACAATGGATTCCCATCACTCACCAAAGGTGACATGCTTCATCATCTGGGTCTCCTCCTAGTGTCACACTAGTGGCACTAACGGCTGCAATCCTTCTAGAAGGAAAGGGGAGCTTGCGGATGATTTTTATATAAAGCTATAAAGATTGTAGCGATAAAACACGCTGTAATGGGACCTACAGATGTGGGCAATTGATTCATGTGGGAGTGATTAGTGCAGTGCAAAATGATATAAGATGGTGAATTAAAATTGAACAATGAGAGAAAAAACTTTATTAATATCTCTCAAAGATCAAGCTTAAAAACAGTGCAATTAACAGTTTTCAACAAATGACTGTCTATGTGTGGAAAAGAAAGTGTCAACATGTTTCAGCAGAAAAGGACATAATTATCCTATGCCTTCTTTAGGACCACAAAATGATTGCTATTGCAAACGTGAAATAAATATGAAAGGGTTGGAACAAATACAACCTCGTAACCTGTAAGAGTAGAATAACAATCCAAATGTAAAGGTTGGCACAATCTCAAAAACAGGACTCTTTTAGTTCAAGACATCAAAAATTATTTACATAGTTACATATTCAATCATCATCTATAGTTATGCAAATTCATAAATGCAGCTTTTCCATGCTTACCCATGATGCACAAGGAAAAGACCTCACCTAACCTGGCTGCGGCTCAGGAAGAAGGAGGCACCGCTCTATGAGAAAAAGTGGAAACAAAACAGAACAATTCATGGTAACCTACTATTCTCTATACCTATATTTGTCTCTTATATAGCAGGAGCCCCATGTACATACACACAACACAGGCCTGGCTTGAAAATTACAAAATATCATAAAAGCCTTATAAAAGCTGACTTATACAATGGTAACCAAAATTATCCCATGATCTATGTTAGGGATCCAATATTGTTATTTTAGAGTAAGAGCATGTACTGTCCAACATAACACTTTACACAGACAGGACCTACTCTCACTCTCATTCTCATTCTCTTTGTCAATGATCAAAAATCACCAAGGTCTCCACATATGTATTCATGGTGGAAGCTAAATGTTCATAAGCCTGATCCCGCTTGTTTAATAGCGGACTCACAGACTTCATAGCTTCATCGGAGTCTTGGCTCAAACTCTAATGGTGCTTAAACGGGCAGACTCCAGCTTGATAGTGCACTTGGCGCATCACTGCTTCTTCCCACTCGTGGCTGCAACATTAATCCTACACCTTGCGGCGGCCATGGGCTGTGTAAAAATGCACGCCTCACTTTGTGTTACAAGAGCCAAGCAGCACATGTAACCAAGGTCAGGCACACGGAATGCCAGAAACCCTACCACAACGCGGAAATGGCTTTCCTTACGTGATGCAAACAATCTAGTCAACCAAAAGTTTCATACTGTATCTCCATGCCAAACCTACACCCTCACCTGTACGTCGGTACCTCTGGCAGTTCGTTGAGCCGTCTGGGGAGGTGCCGACCGCCGGGAGCCGCCATCTTAAAAAAACCCATAGACTAGCTACGTCATTCACAGCATTTTCGTCCCGCCCAAGTCACATGACTCGGCCAGGGCTAGCGGGCTAGGAATTCTGAGGATTGTGGTTCTGAAACCGGCATACTAAATGTAAAACTACGGCAGAAAGGACGGAACAAAGAGATACTTACTACCGACCGGATGATTTTAAATGGACTGTATTAGAACACGCATTCATTCCTGAACATATCACAGACATCTCCAAGTTCCTATTGGTTAAAGAACAGAAATGGGTTTTTAAATTCCAGAGCGATAAATTAGGACTGAATGACGCAATACCTTGGGTGTTATTGTAATCTGAACCCGGTGTTTGCAGCTCGATGCCCAGTTTTGTAAGAAAGAAAGAGGGATCCCACAATGGAGTTGGTGAGAGAGGGGCTACATACTGCCTCAAGCTATGAGATACATCCATATGTGAGATGAGTACCATTTAACACGCAAAAAACATGATTTCCCAACATTATTGGCTAGCATAGATATACATGCGTGAAGATATTTTATAACAATGAAGCAGCGTTTTTTCTGGTTATAGACACACAGACATAAAGATGTTTTTGAGATCTAGGAGGCACCAACTATGCTTTTGTAAGGCCTTTAGACTTGTTTGCTATATGAGTGGATGTCCATTTCAATTGCAATTGACTATGGGCGAGCGCCAGAGATTAGCAGAACTTATGTATCTCTATTAACGAATATATCTATCCAGTTGTAGATTTGAAAATAGTGTGGTATATTTGGTTTTTTTGAGAAAACGAGTATGTCATGTGTCTATTGACATATCCAGCCAACTGCGATTGTCTGGCGCTGTTAGTTGACAAGAAAAGCGCATGGTGCATTGAGTGATAGTGTTGACAATTTTGTTGAAGGACAATCAAAAAAGTGGGTGGCCATGAGTCCCTCCTTGAAATAGTAAACCACCTTCTGGTTGTTTTATGCGTATTCTTCGGGGTTTGTAATGATATGATTCCTAAGGTGAAAGTTGTTGTCAAGTTATGTGTAATATCTAGCACGCCGAAATCAGTTGGAATTTTTATAGACTACAATGCCGAAATAAAGGAGCAAACCTTGAGTCTCCCCATTTTTCCAAAAGATATGTCTTTTTTTAAAAAGATATATCTTGGTTCCGCCCTATTGGTTGTAGTTTTACGTTTAGTAGGCTGGTTTTAGAACCATAATCCCCAGAATGCCTAGCGCGTTAGCCCTAGCCTAGTCATGTTACTTGGGCGGGCCGAAGTTGACAAGACAATTGCGTGGTATATTCGGTGATAGTGTTGCCTATCTTGTTGAAGGAAATGTAAAAAGGTGGGTGGCCATGAGTCTCTCCTTGAAATAGCAAACTACCTGTTTGCTCTTTTATGCACATCTTTTGCATTTTTTGCTTTTTGTTTAAAATGCCTGCTTTTTCGGGTTTGCAATCCTCATGAGTCCTTATGCACAAGTAGTTGTCATGTTCTGTATAATTTCTAGCCAGCCGAAATAAGTTGGAACGTTTCTAGACAACAACGCCAAAATAAAGGAGCTAACCTTGAGTCTGTTTGTGAGAAAAAATATTTTTGTTCCGACCTTTCTGCAGAAGTTTTATGTTTAGTATGCCGGTTTCAGAACCACAATCCCCAGAATGACTAGCGCGTTAGCCCTGGCCGAGTCATGTGACTCGGGCGGGCCGAAAATGCTGTGAATGACGTAGCTAGTCTATGGGTCTTTTTAAGATGGTGGCTCCCGACAGTCGGTACCTCCCCGGACGGCTCAACGAACCTCCAGAGGTACTGACGGACAGGTGAGCGTGTAGGTTTGGCATGGAGATACAGTGTGAAACTCTTGGTTGACTAGATTGTTTACATCACGTAAGGAAAGCCATTTCCGCGTTGCGGTAGGGTTTCTGGCATTTCGTGTGCCTGACTTTGGGCACATGTGCAGCTTGGCTCTTGTACCATGAAGTGAGGCACGCATTTTTACACAGCCCAGGGCAGCCGAGAGGTGTTGGATTAATGTTACAGCCACGAGTGGTAAGGAGTCTAATATAGCTCCTTAACAAGCAGTGATGCGCCAAGTGCACTATCAAGCTGGAGTCTGCTCGTTTAGGCACAATTAGAATTCGAGCCAAAACTCCGATGGGGCTATGAAGTCTGTGAGTCCGCTATTAAACAGGCGGGATCAGGCTTATAAACATTTAGCTTCCACCATGAATATATATGTGAAGACCTTGATGATTTTTGATTATTGACAAAGAAAATGAGAATGAGAGTGAGAGTAGGTCCTGTCCGTGTAAAGTGTTATGTTGGACAGTACATGCTCTTACTCTAAAATAACAATATTGGATCCCTAACATATTATAATGGGATAATTTTGATTACCATTGTATAAGTCAGCTTTTATAAGGCTTTTATGATATTTTGTAATTTTCAAGCCAGGCCTGTGTTGTGTGTGTGTATATAGCTCCTGCTATTTAAGAGACAAATGAGGGTACAGAGAATAATAGGTTACCATGAATTTATCTGTTTTGTTTCCACTTTTTCTCATAGAGCGGTGCCTCCTTCTTCCTGAGCAGCGACCAGGTGGGGTGAGGTCTTATCGCATGGAATACATGCATTTATGAATTTGCATAACTATAGATGATGATTGAATATGTCACTATGTAAATAATTTTTTATGTCTTGAACTAAAAGTGTCCTGTTTTTGAGATCGTGCCAACCTTTATATTTGGATCATTATTCTACTCTTTTGCAGAAGCTATCAGCATTCTGTCAATTGCAGAGGACTTGCTGTATATACCTGATTACAGGTGACGTGGTTCTATTTGTTCCAACCTTTTCATATTTATTTCACGCTTGCAGTAGCAATAATTTTGTGGTCCTGAAGAAGGCATAGGATAATTATGTCCTTTTCTGCTGAAACATGTTGACCCTTTCTTTTCCATACATACGCAGTCATTTGTTGAAAACTGTTGATTGCACTGTTTTTAAGCTTGATCTTTGAGAGATATTAATAACGTTTTTTTTCTCATTGTTCATTTTTAATTCACCATATCATATCATTTTGCACTGCACTTATCACTCCCACAGGAATCAATTGCTCACATCTGTAGGTCCCATTACAGCATGTTTTATTGCTACAATCTTTATAGCTTTATATAAAAAACATCTGCGAGCTCCCCTTTCCTTCTGGAAGGGTTGCAGCCCTTAGTGCCACTAGTGTGACACTAGGAGGAGACCCAGATGATGATGCATGCCACCTTTGGTGAGTGATGGGAATCCGTACTTTAAAAGTATTTTTTCTTTTGTAGCCTGCAAGAGTTATATAGGTTAGCAGTCACGGTTTTCTTTAGGTCTCTTGTGGTTCTGTCTGAATAGACCCGTGGATACTGGTTCTTTGTATTTAGCTAGTGATTGGGGAGTATATCAATGCCAGGTCTCAAAATATTCCCTTAGAACCTTCATACATCATAGTTTTTCTTAGGACAAGAAAATCCCAACTTTGTAAAAGTCACATTTTCATAATTGTGACTTAAAATCCAACTTTACCATTAAAGAAGGTTTTAAATTACAATTCCTTAGAGACCAAACTTGACATTCCTAACTACTCCCAATCAAAGGTTATCACTTATTAAATCTAATAAGGTAACCCAACGTTATCCTATGTGAGAGGTTGACCTTGCAGAAGCGAAAAACAAATTTGAGAGTTTTTTATCTACCAGGAGATGTAAAACTTAAAAGTACATTTCCAATCCTTTAAATACAATGCACCCTGCCCTATGGGATGTTTAGGGCTTACCCTAGGGGTAACTTATGTATATTAAAAAGAAAAGGTTAGGCCTTGAAAAATACTTATTTTGCCAGATCAAAATGGCAATTTACAACTGCACACACAGAATGCAATGACAGCCCTGAGACATATTTAAAAGGCTACTTAAGTGGGTGGTACAATAAGTGCTGCAGGCCACTAGTAGTATTTAATTTACAGGCTCTTGGTACATGCATTACCACATTACAAGGGGCTTACAAGTATATTAAAGGTACCAATTGGGTGTTAGCCAATTTGACCATGTTTAGAGGAGAAAGCACATGCCCGTTAGCACTGTTTTCGCAGTGGTAAAGTGCACAGAGTCCTAAGGCCAACAAAAACTAGATCAGCAAAAAATTAAGGAGTACGGCAGAAAGTTTGAGGGAAGAAATCAGACACCAATTTATAAACATAGATTATATTTTAATTAATTTTTAGATATTAAGATGAGCAAAATACACCTGAGGGATCCAGAGATACCGATTTTTAAGTAAAACGTAAATCTCAGCTTTTTAGTCCACAGCGCAGACAAGCATAGTAACTGTAACATTTGGAAACTTTTCAAAACTTTTAAAGACTTGTGGTGGACTATTCCAGTCCGCACTGAGTGACCAATTCGACAGGGGAAGGCCAGGGGGCCAATAAGGAGTATTTTGTACAATTACTTGGTCACCAAAAGCAGTCTAAAGTCCAGTTCCATTTTTTATGCATGGACCTCCGTAGGCTTCAATGGAATGGTCCTAATGCTGGGGATGCAGGATGCTGAGGATGTTGAAAGATGCTCTGGGTGCTGTGTGGTCGATGAGGGTCTTCCTTGGGTTGTTCCCAGGTCCAAGGTCCAAGTGGGGCAACTTTGGCCACTGGGGTTGATGTCTCTCGAAGTCCTCTTTGGTCCAGCAGAGGCCCTGTTATGACTGAGCTATTGGTCTCCAGTCACAGCACGCCCAGCGGTTTAATTTGGTGACAACTAGTGTCTGTCTTTGGTGTCCAATCTGCACTATGCTGACTCTCCCGGGTCCGGCAGACGCAGTTGCAACTTTTGAGTGCTGAGGAGTGGTCTTGACTGCACCTCTGCAGTCAGTGGGGATTTGATGGCGGTGGCTACTGACATGCCAAAACAGACTACATCAGTTTTGTATATCCCTGGTGCTAGAACAGGGAGTCAGGCACCTGACACTTGGATTTCACCTTTTCTGTCTGGGGCCCTAGATCAACTTTTCCATGAGCCAGGCACCACAGATACAGACCTTTCTTTGCTAGCCCAAGGAGCGACAGGTGCAGTCCAGCAGTTGATGCCACTTCTTTTGCCAGGTCCAGGGGCCAGCATGGCAGTCCTTCTATTCTCCTTTCTCCACACCCATGGAAAAACTGGTCTGGCAACTAGTATCCCTTCTCTGTTTCCACCGGCAGCCTGTCTACCTAACCAAAGGAGCCGACCCTCTCGAGTGTAGTTGCCATTACCCATCAGAGACGGCTTCTCCTTTGAAGCTCACCTTTTGGGTGAACACCATGTGTGGCTTCCTGCAGGGGGAAGGTAACACCTCCCTCTGTGGCAAGCCTCTATTGTTGCTCTACTTGGGAGTCGTTCACACTCCTCCCGAGGAGGGCAGAAAGCTGTCTCGTGGTCAGCATCTATGAATGTCCACCAGAAAAACTGGGCAACACAGTGGCAACTTTCTAAATGTTGCTCGTCCATTTGTCCCCAGTCTAGGTACTCTGAATAGAGCAGACTGCACTCACTGGTTTCAAGCCGACAAAAGTAGTCTTCAGCAGTAGGACCGCTAATTGGATTCTTGTTAAAGTTACTATTAAAGGGGTTGCCCAGCCCAAGGCAGCAAAAACGTTCACACAGAGAGTAGGAAGCAGATTAATTAGAAGGAGCAAAAGGTCACTCTGCCGTACTGTCAGTCAAGACACAGATTCAGAACCTCCTATCACCAGCTCACCTTTAACATGATTAAGCTTCAGACAGATATTCCCTTGTCCATGAACAATCAATCAGATAATGTATGTGGTTCTGCCATTGACTTGCTTTGCAATAACTGAATGCAATGCTATTCACACTCACTCACTCACTTAAAACTATGTAAGTATTTAGGTTTTAATAATCCATGTATCATCAAGGCAAACAAAATAATGTTGTTGAACCCTAGGGCACACCAATCAGTGCATGTGTTACAACCTAAAGTTGCATTTGTGTTTGAAGTGATAAAGAGCGAGGGGAACCAAGTGAGGAATTGCAACACCTCCTTTCTCATGGTATTAATGCATCATAATCAAGTGCAGCTCCATGTGATGGGCCTAGTCCATATGTTCATTCCATGGCAACGTCAAGAAAAGTCCCTAAATGCTAACCCGAAGGACTCAGCTTATGTACTGCTTCGCGAGCCTCTGCTCGTTATTAGGCAGCCTATGCAAATGTTGCCCTGGTTTGAGAAGAAAGTTACAATTTGCTGCCAAAAAGTGGGGAAATTTAGGGGCATATTTACAAGGGCATAGCGCCACCAGAACATCACTTTTAGTGACGTTCTGATGGATCTATGCCCTTTTCCAAAGTTACAAAGCGGCATTAGGTCACTTTTTGTGGCTTAACTCCACATTGTATATATGGCCCCGTTATGCGCATCACTTAACGTGAAAGGGGCATGCAATGGGTGTTGCAGTGGGCGTTCCACCGAAACACCCATTGCTTTTTGAAGCTGCCCTAATTTTGCAAGGAGGTGTAACTTTGAGGCAACACCAAAAATGAACGCCATGCAATATCATGCATTAGAATGGAGAAACAAGGAGAAATGCTTTTACTTTTATTCATTTTTGCTTTTTCTATGTGTGCTGCATTCTGCGTCACATCCCTGCATTTTGGAAATGCTGGAGCACAGCGCTGCCAAATTTGAGGCAGTTCCACTGATATTTAGTTGTAAATATGCCCCTTAGCATTTTTATTCCTTGTCACAGAGGCTAACATGCTCATGTTAAAAGATATGATACTGATGGACCAGTCACGCTGTCAGCAGGTTTAAACTAATAGTGTCAAAATCACTCTCCGATCCACATTCAGGCACTTTCACAATCTCGGACAAAGTTTCAAGTGAAAATCAATAAGTAATGCCATTAGACCTCTCGGAAACTGGTGCCATAAACTAAAGTTGAACATGCCTGCTTCATGACGATTCTCACCCATCTACCTGATATAGTACAAGACACTGGGTGGTAAGACTGCATATGAAAAACCAATTCGCGATGAGTACCTTAGGCTCCTGGGTAACCATCCTATTACCATATTGCTTCAAGCCCTTAACACACAGAGTTTCACTACTATAAAAAGCTGGGCAAACAAGTCAACAGTAGCCTACTCAACTGAGCACTCTTCAATATTCAGAATACTAAGGCATGCCTTCCTATGAGCATTGAATCCATCAAGCCATGGCCGGTAGAAATTGCTGACCTCCGCCCATATGTTGTTTGATACAGTGAGCCTACTTTTGTAAAGACATCCCCAAAAAATGTATTACTACTACTAAAGGTGCTTTAAAGGGATTCACTTCAAATCTATACATCGCACAATCTTTCCCAAGCCAATTTGCATTTTTCAGATGTCTCTGAAAGCCATGACCCCCAGTAAGATTATCCCCTGTTATGAAAATGACCCTGCATTAGCAAGTCGTGTCTCTCGCCCTTGAGTATTAATTGTAGTTTTGGGGGAAATCTACTGACATCTTAACTAAAAGTGTAAACCAAAGCTATTTTCTCCAAAACCGCACAATCAGCACAAAAGTATCCTTGTCGACACAATGTCTGCACCGACAAAAACAGTATCATTGCAAACAGAGAAAAAACATACTGCTTTAGGCCTGCTCAAAACTGTGGAAATGGGTCCAAACTCCAGACCTTCAGGTATGGCATTCAACTGAAGAATATGGCTGATTGCATACTCGATAACAGGGGAACAAATCCAACACTGATGTTTTCCATACCCTATTCACCACACTGAAAATCTTGCTGCCTAGGATCTACTCACAGGAAACCATCACATCCCTTGAGTTCCAATTGGCCAGTAAATTTTACAGACAGGCAGATGCTCTACTTGCATGATTCATCAGTGTCTCTATAAACAAGTCCCAAAACTCCAGATGTTGATGGGATTTCTAAAAGGTACTTCAAATACTGTTAGCTAGGAGTAGGCTCAATAACTAAGATTTTGAAATGGCGCAGCATTTATCATCATGCTGATGGAGTATGTTGATGAAATGTTCACCAATACTGTAAAGGAAAGTGTTGTGGAAACTAACACAACTGAAATGGCCACTAAATTTGACATTCCAGGCAGGTGCTCTGCTTGTGCAATAGATAAGGATTCAGATACTTGGACATCTTCATTATCAGAGACACCACTGAAAGACTTAAAAAGAGCATACACAGGTCAAAGTGGTTTTGGGTGTCATCAAAATATGTTGCAAATTTCACCTGTTGCTTTTTAACAGTCTGTGCCCTGTGGAACACAAAGACATTGAACAGCAGACAGGTGAGGTATGACCCGTGGATATGCAGCATGCCGCCAAGTGTTTTGAAAGCAACACTGATCCAAGATGTATTTTCTTTGCTGAGGTTGTAGAAAATTGATTGGAACTATACTAGGAAAGTTACAGATACACCTATCCATTTCCCCAGCTTTACCAGTAGTTTTTCATGCCCCCCCCCAGAAGGTAAGCAGTACAAAGGTAAAGCAGTAATCAAGCGAATTTGTTGAAATGATCCGTTACTTTAACTCCCACACTCAGAAGTGGTATCTTATTCAACCTTTCTCTTGTCAGGAGAGCTTTATCTGAAAATGAGGGCACCAACCCAAAATAGATTTCTCTGACTTTGATGACCCCAATACGAGTTCCCCATTAACTTGGTGCGGAAATACAAGGGCCAAAATTAATGATGCAGATGGCATCTCCTCATTAGTTAATGGGGTCATAAGTTAAAGTCCCATATGGGGCGTGGTTTGACGTGCAATGGAGAAGGCTTCTTTTTCTTGAGCTCCGTGACACTGCCGGTGCAGACGCTAATTTATAATGCGCTACAGGTGATTTTTTAATTGTTCTTCATCTCTGGGGAGCGGCAAAACAGCTGAGGATTGTCAGGGAATATTTTGTTTCCTCATAGTATTACTTCATTTGACGCTGTGACAGGAAGAGAACTGTGTCGCAATATTTTTAAAAATGGCGGCTATCGGTGTAATTCCCCACTCAGAACGACACATGGAAGCTGAATTTCATTACTAAAGGTCCTAACTGCTCAATCGATGCTGCCTAAGGTACTGTGCTACACTATCTTTGCTTGAAAGTTCACTGTGTTCATAAATGTAGAGGCATGGATTGACATACAGCGAATTTGACTGCACTCTCTTGGGCTCTGTGACACTGCCTGTTCAGCCACTCAATTGCTATGCGCTGTGGATGTTTTTTTTATCACCCTTCAGCCTCAGAGAATGGCAGAACAACTAAACAATGCCAGGGAGTGTTTGGTTTCCACGTGTTACCTGTTTTGAGACTGCAACACGAACATTTGCTGTGTTCACGAGGTTATCCAAAATGGCGCAATTTTCTACACAACTTGGCATATGGAGGCTGAGTTTCATTAATAAAGCCCCTAAATGTTCATTTGAAACTGCCTAAGGTATTGTTCTGCATTATTTCTACTTGACACAAACCTGTGTTCATAGATATCAAGTATTGCGCAGGGCTGCTTTCTCTTCATTAGTTGGAGGCTTCAAAATGGCGACAACTGACTGAAACCTCGTTTCATACCGAGCTCTGCAATAGAGTATCTATAATTTAGTATTGAGCCTGGTTATAGTGCTGATTGCTCATTTCATGCGAGGTAATGTGGCCATGATAAAATTCCACTTTGGTTCTCCTTATTGATTTGTTGTCACGACTGAAGGATTTGGCTGGCGGCTGAAGAATATATTCTTCTCTCTGATCTTTAAGGTTATACTTCACCTTACCTGCTCTTTCTAACCATACTAAAGGGTGATGCACCGTTACATCGCAACTTTTACAACGGGAGTCTTTTACAACGGAACTTTTACAACGCAGGATCCATTACATCGGATGCCATTACAACGCATGGCATTACATAGCAGATGCTATTACAACGCATGACATTACATCGTAAGTATAGGTAAGTATTTTTTTATTTTTATTTAATTAATATTAATTATAATTAAATATATTTATTTATGTTTTTTAATATTATTAATTTATTATTTATTATATTAATTAAAGTAATTTTTAAAATAAGTATAGGTGTACAGGGGTGTTTTTAGGTTTCAGGGTAGGGTTTGGGTTTTTGGGTACAGGGGTGTTTTTAGGTTTCAGGGTAGGGTTTGGGTTTTGGGGTACAGGGGTGTTTTTAGGTTTCAGGGTAGGGTTTGGGTTTTGGGGTACAGGGGTGTTTTTAGGTTTCAGGGTAGGGTTTGGGTTTTGGGGTACAGGGGTGTTTTTAGGTTTCAGGGCAGGGTTTGGGGTTTGGGGTACAGGGGTGTTTTTAGGTTTCAGGGCAGGGTTTGGGTTTTGGGGTACAGGGGTGTTTTTAGGTTTCAGGGTAGGGTTTGGGTTTTGGGGTACAGGGGTGTTTTTAGGTTTCAGGGCAGGGTTTGGGTTTTGGGGTACAGGGGTGTTTTTAGGTTTCAGGGCAGGGTTTGGGTTTTGGGGTACAGGGGTGTTTTTAGGTTTTAGGGCAGGGTTTGGGTTTTGGGGTACAGGGGTGTTTTAGGGTTCAGGGTTGGGTTTGTGCTTAGGGCTAATTAAATTATATTTACCATTTATAAATTAATTAAAATATATTTATTAAATTAAATAAATTATATTATATTAATTACATTTTTTAATTAAATTAATTAAATTAAATAAATTATTTTAATTAATTTAATTTAATTACAATTTTAAAAATATTTAAATTAAATTAATTTCATTATATTAATTAATTAAAATTAATTACAATTGTTATTAAAATTAAATTAAATAAATAGATTTAAATCTATTAAATTAAATTAATTACTATTTTAAAATGTATTTTAATTAAATTAATTAAATTAAATTAATTAAATTAACTTAATTACATTTTTTTTAAAAAGGTATACTTACCTATACTTACGATGTAATGCCATGCGTTGTAATAGCATCTGCTATGTAATGCCATGCGTTGTAATGGCATCCGATGTAATGGATCCTGCGTTGTAAAAATTCCGATGTAACGGAATGCGTTGTAAAAAACCGCGTTGTAGTGACACCAATCCATACTAAAGTTATCTGGACTCTGATTGCTACAATCTTTTCCAATGGCAGAGGGCATGGGTGTTACTAGCAAAGACAGAGATTTTAAGGGGAATTTAAAGCACCCCAAACAGGCCTTACCTACTCAGGAATTACCAGCTAAGGGTAGTCTTGAGTCTGCCTCAACTTTAGAAGCGATTTTACTTAAGCTCAATACTGTTCATGATATTGCACAAAGTACCAAAATGAACAAGGACTTACTTCAGTTAGAGGTGGCTGCAATTCGAAAGGATCTTAAACTCTTTCACTACGCGTTTCTAATGCGGAAATGAGAATAAGTAGTGTGGAAGACATTACAAATAAACAAGCGAAGCACATCCAAAATTTGGAGCACTCCATTACTTCACTAAGGAGGGATCTAACAGAACAGGCAGATCAGAATCGAAGAAGTAATCTCCGTATTTTTGGATTACCGAAGGATTGTGAGAAGTCTGCTACTTCAGTAATTGATTTCTTGCTTACTTGTATCCCAAATTCCCTGAATATTTCTTTCAATAAAGACTTTGCGATAGAGCATGCTCACAGGGTCCCAACTTTTAAACCAAGAAGAATGTCCTCACCAAGGCGTCTGATTTTTAAACAATTGCTCCATCAACCCACTGATCAAATTCTGCCACAAATGCGAAAGATCAAGACAATAGAATGGGAAGGTCTAAGAATATCTATTTCACAAGATTTTGCCAGAGATACAGTAATCCGTCGTAAAGGCTTCCTGAATGTACGCAAGAGGCTCACTGATATGAATATTCCATTATCTTTTTCTTGCCCCTCTAGATTCCGGATCACTTTCAAAGGTCGTCCGCAGATCTTTTATGAACCCTCAGATCTTTCCACATCCTTGGATAATCAATTTGAATCTCAGAGGGACTCAGGTTCTCTTCCTGGTCCTTCTTGCCCCTAATGATTTGTATTTATTGACCTGGTCTGGTTTTAATGTTCTTTCACTCATCTAATACATACGCTAGTTCTATCTTTTTTGTTTTGCCCTCAGTTTTTGTAGCTTTTGCTGGTTTTTTAACTCACTCTACAATGGGTGGTAATTTCATTGACGTTTCGCTCATCTAGATTAGTCATATTCTATTAATTGGCATGCTTTTTACAAGTTTATGCAATCCTCTGTCCTACATTTAGTTATAATTGGGTTCACATCCCTACAGTTTTGTTCCGTACATTGCTGGTATCAATATGCTTCTTTTCAGGTATACTATTTCAACTATATGAATGTATGTATTTATTCTTCTACTCACCTTTAGTTCCCTTTTTTCTAATTCCTTTGCTATAGGTAAGTATTTGATCCTTGTTTCTATTCTCTTGCTTGAATTTTTATTCTACTTAGGACTCCACTTCTTTCTTGGTTCAGTGCTCTTTTCTAGGTGATATCTATATACATGGGTTATATTATCTCATGGTCTCTGATTCCCACTGATATGACAGTTGTATATTCTTCATAGTATAGTTATAATGTTTCACTTATGAAATATTATCTCATGGTGGTTATTCTAATAAAATCTTATCTCCTATTTTTTCTAATGGAATGGTATCATTCGTGATATTTTTACTCTACAACCTTGCAGTTGGTTATTACGTTATATATTATGCATTCCCTTTTAGTTCTTATTTGAATGAACTCTTTAGATTAATTTGTAATAACTATAGATTGATATTTATGTCCTTTACTGTCTTGTTCGATTTACTTATGGATATAGGGTTAGGCAACTCTCTGTTTTGTATTTAGATCTATTGGGATTTATATCCCTATGAGGTTTGTATGACTGTATGTCTGTATCTATTTTTCTTTTGACCTATCTTTTTCTCGCGCTAGTACCTTTGTGATAGGTAAGTATTGTATCCTTTATCCTTTATTCTTTTCTCTTCTCTTCCCTTTATTCTACTTCCTTTTCGACCTTTATTCCACACCTTATTTTACTTCTTTCCTTTTTCGGTGCTCATTCTTGATAGTAATTATTCTATATCGGATATACTATTTAACAATCTCATTGATCACCACTGGAATGATAACTATATTGTTGTTTTATACTATTATATGTACCAACTTGAATGTATTTGCTCTTTTTTCAACTTAGCTTTTAAAGTATATCCAACCTGAACTATATGCTGTTATAGCTTATGTTATCCTATGATACATTTTCTATTTACATTCAATTCTTCTCTAATATTTGCTCTAACTGAATGATATTGTCCATAATCTTTTTATTCTACAATTTACAGTTGGATATTTGTTATATATATTGTGTGTACCCTCTTAAGATCTTATTTATATGAATTTATAGATGGGATTGTATTATCTTTGGCTGCTATTTTTCTGCTACAGTCTCGTTTTATTTGCTAACTAGCTTACCCGTCGCGCGTTGCTGTGATCTCCTGAAGAAAGGAAATTCAATGAAACTCGTTATGATAACATTCAATTTACATTGTGTCATTTTTATTGAAACTTATTCATTTTAATATGGAAAACATTTCAAAGTGTTGTTTTAATTCTATTTATTTATTCGAGTGCTTGTGGATACACAATTTTTTGTTTTTCCGTCTGGTGCGTACATCAGTATTTGAAAGATTATGAGCACCCTGGGGGGCCGATATTTAAAATAAATATATGCCAGAAACCTTCGCTGGAGTGTACTCAACAACTTCCCAAAGTTTCATGGCGATCAGATTAATGGTTTAGTAATGCATAAAGGACAAACAGACAGACAGACAGACATACTTTCGTTTTTATATATATAGATGAATATTATCTTTTTTCAAAATGTTTAATAGTCTCAAAATTTTCAAATATGTTACATTATTTATTGCTATTCATAAGAGTTATAGGTAATATAGTTATGCAACGGAAATACAATACTAGATTTGCCGCTCTGCGGCTTGTTTGTCTTTGAGCTGCCTACATCCTCGTTGATAGCCTCTGCTGTTTCTCCTCCACGTTGTCCCCACATGCAATCTGTCCCTCACAGACATCCCCTGGTGTGGCTTAACTTTGATGTTGCTCTATTGTTTCTTGGAGTAAACCTGTTCTTCATCTTCTACCTCCTATTCTTTACTCCTTTCCTTTTTCTCCACCTTAATTTTGTGATATCTGTTTCATTTTATTTTGGGATATATGCTTTATTTCATTTGGTTTTTAATTATATTTGAATTGCCCTTGTACTCTTTTATCAGAAGCACTCATTCTTAATGTTCCTTGCATATCTATGACTGGTCTAAATGTAATTTTCATTAATGTTAGGAGTTTTAATCATCCTGTTAAAAAGGCCAAGATTTTAGACTATTGTAAAAGTTTATCTTGTGACGTGGTCCTACTTCAGGAGACTAAGATAGGTTTCAACGAGGCTCTTCTTATGAGGAAAGATTGGGTGCTCAATACTAATTGCTCCGAGGCTTCTGGGAAAAAGAATGGGGTTATTACCCTTAGCTGAACATGATATCAGTGGCAGATGGTTGCTAACCCACCTGACTAATAGTACGGCCCATTTATACATTATGAATTCATATGCTCCAAACATAGACGATCCACTTTTTAGGCGAGCAGTAAACAAAAAGCTCACTGATATTCCACAAAACTCAATAACAATTGTTGGGGGGGATTTTAATCTCCCCCTTGATCCCATTTTGGATAGACATTCGACCTCCAAACATATGCTTAATATGTGCTCGTCTCACCATCTTGTTTATGTGTGGAGATTATATAATCCTACGGGAAGTGATTTCACGATTTTCTCCTCCCCACATCCTAACTTCTCTCGTATTGATTATGTTTTGGCTGACGCCTCTCTTCTGACACATACTACAAATGGTATGATTCATCCAATAGTTGTTTCAGACCATGCAGCAGTCTCCTTAACTATCCTTAATCTTACGAATACTAAAGGTCCTCGTAGTTGGCGTCTGAACACAGAAACCTTGGAAGATAATGATGAAGTGAAAGAGCTTAATGATGAGATTGATAATTTCTTCAAAGATAACGAATCCTCAGTGAATCCTCCAATTGTATTGCGGGATGCATTTAATTATAATGTAAGGGGTCA
This sequence comes from Lissotriton helveticus, assembly GCF_964261635.1. Classification (NCBI taxonomy): domain Eukaryota; kingdom Metazoa; phylum Chordata; class Amphibia; order Caudata; family Salamandridae; genus Lissotriton; species Lissotriton helveticus. The sequence goes on from NC_136068.1 coordinate 696,784,325, forward strand.
CCTAATTAAAAAAAAATTGTCAAAAGGAATAGTGACATTAGGAAGTCTCTTCAATCCTTGGGTGATGACATTAAACACAAATAGGAGTTCTATAGACATTCTAACGACAAATTACCATTGCAGGATATAAAACACTTGAAGTACTCTTTTAATTCCATAATCACTAAAAGAGCTTATATTGGAGTACACACTCAAAACTCCTGTCAGTTATTGTTACGGAATAGAGCTTGTAAATTGTTGGCTGCTACTCTAAAATATCAGAATACACATACCAATGCTACTCATATTACTCACATTACCGATAAAACTGGATCAAAGAACCACACCCAAGAAATCCTTGGAGTCCTTTGAGAATACTATAAAACTCTCTATACACCTCTGGCCCAGTGTACTAAAAGTACTTGTCAACAGTTTCTTAATTTGATTCCTATTAATACTATTTGGCATACTGACATGACTGTACTGGGGAAACCAATTGATACTGATGAGATTATCCAAGCTATTAAGGCTACACACTAGGGTAAAGCTCCCGGACCGGACAGGTTTCCTATTGCCTTTTATAAGACATTTACTCCTTCAATAGTCAAATATCTTAAGAGGATTTTCTTTCTGGTAAAGTTTCAGGCTCAGCTGCGGAGGCTACTATTGTAGTCATCCCGAAAGAAGGTAAGGATCATTCTGAACATGGAAGCTAAAATCTCCGCCAAAATCTAATCTAGATGACAAGAAGGTCATATAGCTAATCTTATCCATGATTCCCAAACAGGTTTCATTAAAGGTAGACTTGCCACAGACAATATTCTAACTTTCTACCATATTCTAGAAAAAACAAAACTCTCCTCATTGCCTTCAGCAGTGATTGCCCTTGACACCGAAAAGGGTTTTGACATAGTTTCTTGACCTTTTTTACAAGCAGTATTAGAAACTCATAACCTTGGTGATTCCTGTATTAATATGGTTATGGGTCTCTATGCGCAACCAAAAGCTAATATCAGGATTAATGGCACTACGTCTTCTTTTTTTAATCTTTGCCAAGGCACTAGGCAAGGATGCCCTCTCTCACCCCTTCTTTTTCTACGTTCCATTGACCCACTTCTTTGTTTACTTAATCTAATCCGGGTATTAAAGGTCTTAAATTTTGATCATATACACTTAAAATGGCCACTTACGCCAACGATGTCCTTATTTTTTCAGAGGATATTGTATCAGAGATTCCCTCTATCTCTAATATTATTAGTGATTTTTGGTCCGTCTCTTGGTATACTCTTAATAAAGAAAAAAATAAAATGTTCCCCCTAAACTCTCTGTTTTCCTACTCACATTGGTGATTCAGGTTTTAAATGGCAATCAACTCGTATTGAATATCTAGGGATCTGGTTCTGTAAAGATCTCTCAGATATAATGAATCCCACATCATATCTAAGGTTAAGGATCTTTTGTCTTCCTGGTCTCCCAAATATATTTCCTGGTGGGGCAGATAGCACACTCTTAAAATGATGATAACCCCGATTATCAATTTTTTATCATCCGGTTAATGCACTAAAATATATTGATAGGAAAGTATCCAAACCTATCCATTAATCAAGATTTTAATGTTTATGGTTTAATCCTAAGCTTTATACTGACATTGATCCTAGTACGGTTCTTCGTGGGCCGCCAAAGGTATCAATCTGGTGGAAGACCTCAACGACACTAATCATGATCCTCTTCCTTTTTTATTTCCTAGACAGGAAGTATAATCTCAACGATATGGATTTATATTCTTTTTTAAACTAAAGGTTAAACTTTCTAAAATACCCCTTTCTACAGATCCAGTTATTATCTCACTTTGATCCATATGGACACATTCAGGTCATACTACTTCTAGGATTTATAAATTCTTATACACTCCACTACCTTTGCACTCCACAATTACTTGATAAATGGTCTCACCATTTTGAAGATGACGTTTCCAAACATATTTCACAAGATACATGGCAATTGATTGGGAAATTATCCCTACGTAACAAAATTGCTCCTCCATTAATCCAATCTAATTTCTTCACATTAAATCTTCTACATTGGACCCCTGCTAGTTTTCATAAGCAGAATTTACGATATTGTGATCTTTGCTAGAACTGTAATTTAGCACCAGGCACACATCAACATGTTTTTTGAATGTACGCTATTAAATTATTTTTGGGGCTTGATACAGAAACATTTATCACTAATCTTTAATATGTCTATAGTTCTCTCTCTACCTATGATTTTGCTAGTTCCATGGGCTACAGTTATTCATTTACCTCTTGATAATACAGGTTTGGAGCTTCTAGATTTACTTTTATCCATTGCGGTTAAAATTATTTTCACAGAGTGGAAATCTTTTAATCTCCCAGTGGGCATGGGTTTCATATCTTCGTGGAACTCATACTTCTGTTAAAAAGAAGCATTATTCATCTTCAATTTCTAGTAAAGTTTGACGGTCTCTGGATCACTATATGAACTAGTCCTCTCAGGGGTTGATAACTCAATATCCCTTTGATTCTATTTCTTAATTTATTTTCTTAGTGATGAAGCAGGTGTCCCTTCCTTTTTCTCCTTCTCTCTAGTACTCTTTCTTCTCTTTCGTTTCCTCCTTCCTCTCTAGCTGATGTTTCGTATCCATTAAGCAATACTACTAACATATGCCTTGGTTCCAATATATGTTGTTGCCTTGTTTGTTCCATACTTCTGGGATCTATTTTCAATATTTGTTAAATTTATAATGTTTATTACTCCTCATGATATTTATCTGATCATTTTAAATGATATTTTTTTTATTCCTCTTATCCCAGTTTAGTAGTTCTTGGCAATGAAATTTTTTTGGGAAAAGTCTTTGTTACTATTTATAATATATTTGATTCTGATTTCATGTATTGCTATTGTACTATATATGTATTTTCTTTTTAAAATATGCAATTAAGATATTTGAACAAAAAAATAAGTTAAAGTCCCATAATATTGTTCTTACCATGCTATCCGTGTGGAGAAACATTCCACTCTGCACCTAGAAAGGGACATTCTGTAGTATGTACAGAAAGTGGGTCGGGTCATCATTTTACACATTGCCGCTTATCCATTTAGAACAAAGAGAGAGCTCTTCAATGTGCCACATCTGACTTGATTCCTTCCATTACCCCAGGGATGTTCATTTTATATCTTACAGTGGTGTCCCTGGTAATAAAGACACTTAAGTATCTAAAGCCTGCTTTATTGAGTTGTACTGGGCATTGCCTTGTGAATTGATGTAACCATGGTGTTGGGGGACGTAGAGCCTTATTAGAGATGGCAGATGGGTAACCCATCCACTGTATTACAAGTGCCATAGGCTATAATGCACTTGTAAAATGGAGGATGGGCAAGCCACCACATTGATAATAGAGAATTCCACCCGCCAAACTCTGAACAAGGCCCATAATATTGATTCAGATGAGTTTATTCTCTATCTGGAGTAGTCCCCGTAAATGCAAAAGATATTCAGTATTTGATATATTGTATCTTCTGGCTTTGCTACATATAGTGATATATTATGCATATAAAGTGAAATTCCAGTGTCCCAATTGGCCACCCATTTGAGGCGTCTGACCAAGGCATATTTCCTTGCACAACAAACAAAAAGTTAAAGTATCAGTGCAAAAAATAATGGCAGCAGCTGGCATCTGCGTCTAGTGCTATGGTGGAGAGTTATCTCCTCTAACATTGTTTTATTAATCTTAATTTAGGATGTACAGTGTCTTCAGATTATCTGTAGCCATCAATTGAAAGCAGGTCTATATTTCAAAGTACTGTTGGCATAAAATCCATTCAATTGAGACAAAAAATGTCTTCACATCCAGTGCCAAGAGAACTGCGAGCGCCTTCCCTTGATTCTAGAGTCTTGTGTAGACATGGAGGCTATGTCTCATTGGCCTGACAGACATAAATCCAGAATGTATCCACATGTTTATTCAGGTATATAATCAGTTTGACAATACACTGGCTAATATATTGGTCTCTATGTTCAGCTAAAGCTTTATATTCTGCATGTTTTATTACCATGCACCTGGATCATTTTGGTAATTCCTTATTTATACAGTTTGTGTTTATGCTGTTCCATTTTACCCCATGGACTTGAAAGTAAGTTGTCTATGGATAACATATTTGCAGTATAAACTGCTTTGATATTCACTTCAATGTGTATTAGTGCTGCCAATTTAAATCTCCTATCCCATCAATTCTGCGCGGATAATGTGAATTATCAAAAACTATTCATAATGCCAATGTAGGGCTTGCCTGTGGCTCTTGCAATGACACCCATAACCCTACTGTACTATGGCCCTATAGACGGGGCTAGTTAATTTACCTTACATGGTGGGGGCTGAGTTTGCTGTTGAAAATACCTCTCCTAGAGGCCAGCTAATTTGTAGAGTATTCTAAATATATAGAAATAACTAATTAGTTGTGAAAAGATATTAACCAAGGGTTCAGCCTTTCTAGAAATAAATGGTATAAGATTTTGATCAACCAACATCACATTAATTCTTGAATACTGACTATGAAGGGCAGAGAAGTAAGTAAAACTTGGAATATTATATCGACAATGGCACCAGCATCAATTAAAGCATGCACACTCATGTAGCAGTGAGACACTTAAGCGTCTCATTAAACAAGCATTTACAATACAATAGGTCTCTCATTTACGCATGTTTGAGCTATTGGCATTGTAAATAACAATGCTTTTTATTTATGTTTTGGTTTTTAAAACATAAATAAAAGGCATTGTGATTTACAATGCCAATAGCTTAAACTTGCGTAAATGCAAGACCTTTTGCATTGCAATTTTTTGTTGTTGCAGTTTTATACAGCGCAAACTGGACCCGATGGTTAATGGTGCACCAGTTAAATTACACAAGGACACATTCATTTTTTTGGAAGCACAGGGAGATTAAGTGATTTGTCCCGAATCACAGGATTTGGAGCTGACAATCCAAAGTCTGCACTTACGAAATGTATGTAAGGTAGATGAATCCATTGAGGTTGCAGAGCAGGGAGGTGCCATAGCCGATGACCAGGTACAGAGAGATGACAGCAATGATGGCTGCAGAGACGAAAGGATATGGGTTGATGTACAATGGGTATTTAGTTTAGTTTCTTAATTGAAGAATTGGGAAAATGGGGCTACCACCGAAATTGGCACACGCAGCGGATGAGTCGTGTTCTCCACCGCAGCGGTACCTGTGCCCACCCGTCTCACCTTAGGCCAGAAGGTTTTGTGCAAAGTTCACTGCCATATAGGGCATCTCCTATAGTGCTTCCCAGATTTTCCCATGGCGCTTCCCCTCTCTGCCTCCCACACATCCCGGGCTAGGCCCATACAAGGCAGTGCTTCCAAGCACCCTCTCCTGTGTGCACCCAGCCTGGCCCTCTATTCGCACACAGTGTAGTGTTATGGGGAGAGGCATAAAGGCCTGGGGACAAGGACACAGACAGGTGCGGCGTCGGCTATGTGCTGACAAGCAAGTATGGGCAGCCTGCACAAAGTAAAGTCCTGCATTCATTTCCGCCCGGTAAATCAGCGATTCTGATAGAAGTCTAGACTCCACGAGACAGATCCCTGTAGGGCAGGAGACGCGTGATGGCCATCTTGAAATGACCACCTCACCCTCACAGTGCAGCACGTGAAAACCAAGAATCGGGCATGAGGCACAGCACGTTATATTTCAAAATGTTTAAAATGCATTATTTGCTCAATTACGTTTTGTATTTCGCTTAACAGCATTATTATGCGTATAACCTATACCTCACCAAATAGTCACAAAGGTGCTCTAGAGCCTGTATAAATATGCTGTGTTTTCCTTTAAGGTTAAATCATTACAAAATACAAGCACGATTCAAGGGCATCTGTCTCGTTACTATATAGATTGCACCTTCAGCCCCTGTATCTCTTGGAAGCTCTTCCTGGCTCAGCTCATTTCTCCTCCGTCTCACCCCCACAGTCGTCACAGATTACTGCAACTGTCTACCACACCCAACGGCTACTGCAAAAGCATGTGGTGATACTCTATAAAGAAAACAGTACACAGCACATGTAACAAACAAGTAAAGGGGCCAGTAGCCATGGGAGGTTACAAATGACGACATGGCCATACGAGGGAGGGACTAACAAACCTATTAAGAAATCAAAAGACAGCATTTATAAAGGACAAAGACAGAAGCCAATGAAAAATAAGGGTTGGGGGAGTGGGCGGGGCTTCTCTCCCATACTGAACTACCACAAATCTTTGCCAGAGCAGTGCTTGCGCGCTGACTCTAGGCTCGACCTACAAAGGAGTGGTTGATTATGATTTATCAAGATGAGGTTCCAGGGGTTGATTAATTTTTCCTCAAAACTAGTGGTTCCTCCCAAAGAGTTAACCCAGTAATCAGGTTATGAAACAACTCATATTCATCCATGTTAGAATCATACACAGTCCATACAGTAAAAACATTTCAGATGTCTTAATCCTGGCAATAAGCCAGCAACCCTGAGAATCAAGTTGCATATCAGAGCAATACCATATATTGTGTCCTGCAAGCTGGATACTAGGCCTGGGCAGTAAATTCCGTTCCGCTAGCAGAATTTGGGTAATTTTGCGTTCCTCGGAGAGCGCGAAATTGCCCAAAATTCTGCATTCCGCGACTTTGAAATTTTTTGGCTTGTTCGCGTTCTCAAAATGTATGTTTGCGAGATATTTCCCCCCGAGCAGGCAAACAGCAATTGCGAACAGGAAAAAAGCATTGGGAGCAAGCATTTCCGCGTGTTCGCGGGATTTCTGCGTGTTAGCGGAGATTTTTTACCGTTTCGCGGAGATTTGCATAACGCGATTATGCAAATTCCACCCACCCCTACTGGATACCCTTCTAACAGATTTATCCTGCTTTGTAGCTGCCATTACCTAACCTAAACCTAACTGACAACGCTTATCATTGTAATTCCAACACATGTCACACGATGAATTTATGGACCTGGTCAAAGCAAGCAGGCCTGCCGGCAGCCCTTCTGACCCCAGTCCGCCACAAACTTTCAAGACAATTCTTTTAACAACCTCTGCTGCCACTCCAGTAAGAAGAATCATCAACAATTCCTTAACTACTGGAATATTTCCAGAAGAATTAAAAAAGTCATACGTACGCCCTTTACTAAAGAAAGCAAACTTGGACCCGCTGAACCCTGACAACTACAGACCCATTACAAATGGACCATTCCTGGGCAAACTGATAGAAAGAGCAGCGTTTGCCCAGATGTCACAATTCATTGAAGAGAATGACATACTTTCAGACATCCAAACAGGATTCCGTCCAGAAAGAGGCACTGAATCTGCCCTCCTTGCCATCTGGGATGACCTAAAGAATACAGTTGACCGCAACGGGGGTTGCTGCGCTACTCCTCTTGGACCTCTCAGCTGCCTTTGACACGGTTGACCATGACACTCTGAAACAAAGACTCTATGAAGCCGGCATAGAAAGAACTGCTTTAGACTAGATAGCATCCTACCTTCGAAACAGAACTAATGTCATCCATACCCCACCTTTCTCGTCCAAACCATACTCCACAAAAGCAGGAGTCCCTCATGGTTCTATCATCTCGCCCATGCTTTTCAACATCTACATGTCTCCTTCAACCACACCAACGAACTCCACTGGACCGCCCATCGCTGCATCCACTTCACCTTCCGGAAACCCACCACGCACCATCACACCCAACAGATCCCCCGCCGCTGCTGGAGCAAAGTCACCAAAGACCAGCTAACCACCACCCTCACCCGGAGCCCACCTGCTGACCCCACAGACCCAGACACCGCCGCCCGCAACCTCAGACAATGCATTGACGACTGCGCCAACACCCTCGCCCCGATCAAGAAACCCTCCAACAGACACACCAGCAAGAAAACCAGCTGGTTCACTGAAGACCTCCAGACCTCCAAGCAAACCTGCTGAAAGCTAGAGAGGAAATGGCACCATGAACAAACACCGACAACTACGCAGCTCACAAGAACACCCCCCGCAGACTCCATCACCTCATCAGACCTGCCAAAGGGCCTCTTTGAAAGACCACCTAGACAACAATGTACACAACAGCAAAGAGCTCTTCAACATCATGAAAGAACTCTCCAACACCAGCTCCAACACTAACGACATTCCACCCTCGCAAGACCTCTGTGACTCCCTTGTCACCTTCTTCCATCGCAAGATCAGAGAAATCCACAACAGCTTCAACACCACGACCACCCCGACAACCATTGAGACCCCCGTCCCCACGGCTATCATCAGCACCGACCCCCTGCTCTCCTGGACCAACATCAACGACGACGACCCCATCAAAATCATGAACACCATCCACTCCAGATCTCCGTCACACCCATGCCCACACCACATCTTCAACAAAGTCAGCACCACCATCACACCCCATCTCCAGAAAGCCATCAACATCTCCTTCGAGACAGCAACCTTCCCGGAGAGCTGGAAGCACGCCGATATCAACGTCTTACTCAAAAAACCCAAGGTTAAACCCCAGGACCTCAAGAACATCCGGCCCATCTCCCTGCTCCCGTTCAGGGTGAAGGTAATTGAGAAGATCGTCAACAGACAACTGACCCGCTACCTTGAGGAGAACAGCATCCTGCACCCATCCCAGTCTGGGTTCCGCAGCAACCACGGCACCAAAACTGCCCTCATCACCGCCACCGATGACATCAGGGCCCTGCTGGACAGCGGAGAAACCGCAGCCCTCATCCTCCTGGACCTGTCAACCGTCTTCGACACTGTCTGCCACCGCACCCTACGCACACGCCTCCACGACGCTGGGATCCAAGACAAGGCTATGGACTGGACCACCTCCTTCCTCTCCGGCAGAACCCAGAGCTTCCGTCTCCCCCCTTTCCACTTCGAAGCCACCGAGATCATCTGCGGCGTACCCCAGGGCTCATCCCTCAGCTTGACATTGTTCAACATCTAAATGGCACTGCTCGCCCACATCGCCGACTGCACGACCTCAACATCATCTCCTACGCCGATGACACCCAGCTGATCCTCTCCCTCACCAAGGACCCCCTTCCCGCCAAAACCAACCTCCAAAAAGGAATGAATGCCTTCACTGAGTGGATAAAGAACTGCCGACTGAAGCTAATCTCAGACAAGACGGAAGACCTCATCCTCGGCCTTACCCCCTCGGCCTGGGATGACTCCTGGTGGCCGACTGGACTTGGAACAGCTCCAACACTCACCGACCACGCTCACAATCTAGGGTTCATTCTCAACTCTACCCTCTCCATGACAAACCAGGTCAACGCCTTCTCATCCTCGTGCTTCAACACCCTCCGCATGCTCCACAAGATTTACAGGTGGATCCCCACCGAAACAAGAAAAACAATCACCCAGGCCCTCGTCAGCAGCAGGCTGGACTACTGAAATGCCCTCTACGCAGGAGCCTTGGCCAAACTCCTGAAACAACATCAACGCATCCAAAACGCCTCTGCGCATCTGATCCTAGAAATCCCTCACCACAGCCACATCACTCCCCATCTGAAAGACCTTCACCAGCTCCCCGTCAACAAGAGGATCACTTTCAAGCTCCTCACCCACGCACAAAAGGCACTCAATAACACCGAACCTGCATACCTCAAAAGACAACTCAGCTTCTACAGCCCCACCCGCCAGTACCGCTCCACCGACCTTGCCCTCGCCACAGTCCCCCCCATCCGAAGAGCGACCTCCGGTGGCATATCAATCTCCCACCTTGCCGCCAAGACCTGGAACACGCTCCCCATCCTCCTACGTCAGACCCAGGACCTGCTAACCTTCAGAAGACTCCTCAAGACCTGGCTATGCGAGCAATAGCAGCATTCCCCCCCGCCCCCCAGTGCCTTGAGACCTCACGGGTAAGTAGTGTGCTTTACAAATGTTCTGATTGATTGATTGATTGATTGATTGATGGTAAGCACATGATATCTGACCCCAGATAGATGAACTCTTAACACACAGCAAATGTTTGCCACTGATCATAGCCCATTAACATTCCAGGTAAGAATCTAGGTACCCTGTCTTCCCATATGCTTAGCATGCATTGGAAAAACCAGAGGATTCTATTAATCTAGATTTACTGCCCACACAATTAATCATTTTCCTTTTTTTATGATGCAGATTGGCCCCCTTCTGCTGAGTGTAGAACCCAACCACAATGCACTCACTGCACCCCTCCCAACCAATCCTATTTCATCAAGATTGAGCCGGTTCAAAGAATGAACAGGTTGAGCACCCCCCCACATAGTAGTCAGTGATGAAGTTGACAGAAGTTGCCTTGTGATAAATAATCCCTGTCACCAAAAATAATATTAAAACACAATTAAGAAGAAAAACATGAGAGATTTGAACCTCTACACTTAATCACATCAATCAATATCTGGCGAGCCCCCTTACGGTCAAGATTTACTCAAAGCCTTGGCCCATGTGTCTGTGATGCAGAAGATAGTGTAATTGTATGAGTTTTAGCCTAGCTGGTCCTTGCAAGGAGACTTAGGTCCCGAGTGCCTGAAGTGGTGGTATCACTTGTCAGAGTCTCCAGCGATGATCAGCCATGGCTTGGCTGAAGTCTCATTGAATGAAGAAAACTTTTTCTCCAGCTTTAACCAGACTATTTGATGAAGGCATTTGAAATGATGACATTTATATGTGTGTGTGTGTGTATATATCTATATATATATATATATATGTATATATGTATACATATGTATATATGTATGTGTATATTACCTACTGGCGGTCGCCAGTAGGTATATATAGTTAGGATTTTTTCTCTATGGGATTTTTGAAAATTCTATGTCTAATAACTTTGGCGTTTGTGGACGGAATTGGCTGAAATTTTCAGGAAAATGGCACATTTTGTTTCTGAGCAGCCCCTGAAAATTTTGGGGGGGTTCGTCAAGGGGGGGCCGAGAAAAAAGGGGGGTCCCAAAACGCGTTTTTCCCATGTTAATTTCCATAGGGCGGTTGGCCTCACTTTTAGCCCGAACGGCTGAATGGATTTGCACGAAACTTGGCAAAATTGTAGGGACTGGTAGCCCGATGTGCCTTTTGTAGGTCTCAATATATGTGCTCCAGTGGATTTTGAGAAATTAACGTTTAAAAAAAGATATATATCTGTAAGCGCGCTCTGGGCAGCGCTCCAGGACGCGTACTTTTCGCGCAACGGAGCTTTGTGAAGCGAAGCTGATTGGTTCTCTGGCGTCTGTCAACATTCCAAAAAGTCCGTAGCGGCCGCCATCTTGTCTCTCGGTAGGATCGAGAGACAAGAGGAGGCCAAAACAAAGGGGCAAATAACCATAAGGGGGCATAGTAGATCCTCCCTGACCCCCTAGGTTTAATGTGGAGGCTTTAAAACGGCCCCGCGGGGCAAAAAAAAAAAAAAATTTTTTTTTGTTTTTTTGCGTGGGTAGCGCCCGGTCCGGGAACCGGGAAGCTTTCTGGGCAGCGTACTGCAATGAAAAATGAATGATAGACTTTTCAAATACTGTTGTTAATTGATTGTTGGTTTTGTTGATTATTTTTTATTTTTTTTTATTTTTTAAGGATTGTTTATTGTGTTTAATAATTTATTAAACTTTCTAACGCGGCACGTCATATGACGCATTACGCGACAACGCAGGTCCAGAATATAGTCAAAATGTCTCCACCAACCAGCGGACGGCACACAACCCCTTTCAGCAGGCTAAATAGTTCTGTTAAATGACAACAGAAGGGACAGGCAACAAGAACCATCAGTCAAAGAGGGGAGGGCAAGTTCTTCTCTACCGGGTCACGTTGGAGCGCTACCGGAACTGATCGAATTGGTAGTCTACAGTGTTTCTGGATGTTTCAGACTGAAGCTGGCGTTAGCATGAGAGCACCACCATTTCGTAGCTCCGTCGTGGCCATTCCACGAGCAATCATGCTAGGCGCTCCCCACCAGAAGCCTGCGGGAGTCGGGGGCCCCCAAGACTTTTGTAGAATCTTCAAGGATGAGGGGACGCTTTCGAGAATGGAGCCCAAGCTCTAGCAGACAAGCGTCCGAGTTCCAAGGTGTCGCAGGCCCATTTTAGTGGACCACGCCCAAATCTGAAGAGATGGCCGCCATTTTGAGAGTCCTGTGGCAGCCGCCTATCGCTGCACCGCAAGAGCGGGAGCAACTCAAGTACATGGTGAGCGAGACGCTGTAGTCGAAAGAGCGGGCGGTAAACAGCTGAATAGCGGAAGAGGCACAGTGTAGCAAAAGCGGGCTGAATGGCAAATGAAACGGAAAAGGGGTGCCCCACTACAGCGTGTCTTTAGGTGAAACGGATTGTGGGACAAGGTGAAGAATGGAAGAGTCACCAAAAGGAAAAAAGTTCCGCTTGACCCCGGGAGCCGGCCACCTATGTCGGGGGCGATCTCAGGCCACACCAGGGCAACACGACTTGGGGAGGGGGCCGGAGCCAAGCGCCCCCTCCGAGTCCGCGACATGACACCGTCCCTCGGGGGCCTCCGTCAAGCGGTTCAGGGTGGCACCGCATCACAACAGCCCCCACTTACTTTAAGAATAGTGAAGATGAAGCAATTGCAAATAGGCTTCAGACAATGTTACAAGCACTCCTCAAAACTTTGAACTTTCAGAGTGCATGAGTTGGGACAGCGAGGGGTGATTTGGTTTCTCGGACTGTTTTTCTGGTCTCTCACCACTGGCATACTTTAACGTTTTCTTGTTTCTAGGACATTAATAGGTTTTATCATTACGTTATGTTATCGTTTCTTTGTTTGTTGTTTAATAAAAGTTCATGTTCATCAGTGGCCTACTGATTTTCGTTTTCCTATTTTTTTCTTTCCAGGTTGTTTCATGGTAAAGTTTCTGTTAACAGGATACAGTGATCACTTCGTTATTATTGCATATGTCCTTTTCACTAGGGGTGCTCTCTGGTCGGGCCAGATGACGTATCTCTAGTAAATGGTCCGGGTGAAAAAGGTGCATCAATCAGTGGGGAGTAGATAGGCATGACAGATTACAACGGGGGAGAAAGGTCCGCATTACGTACCCTTTCACTACCTGCAAAGATTTTCCTACGTTTATTTGCAAACAGGGAATACCTCCAAAAAGAACTAATTCCCAAACAGTCAATGTTCGGACAATCAATCAATCAATGAGGAATGAAATAGGTACGACGTGTTAAAGGCTTGCGTTACCTACCCTTCACTATCTGCAAAGGGAGAGAGAATATTCCTATTCTTCCTCGTTTGCAGGTAGAGAAGATCCTTAAGAGAATTAACTTCGAACAATTCAATGCTCGATTGAAACAATCAACAAGGGGTACTGTGAACACAAATGAACGCCGCTTATGTACATACGCATTGCTATTTTCAACAGGTTGTTCCTAATGTTTCTATTTTAGCGAGGTCAAAAAGAGATCCCATTAGTGGCCTACTGATTTTGCTCGATTCCTTTTGTTTTTTTACACGATTTTTCGCTATCTGCAAAGACTAAACAGAGTATTGCGACTCTGTGCTTGTTTGTAAATAGAGAATGAACCAAAGAGAACAATCAATCAAATGGAGAGAGAAGCAGGCACGACGTATTACAAAGGGGGCAAAGGGCTGCGTTAACTACCCTTCACTATCTGCAAAGAGAGAGTACTCCTAATAGAAATGAGGGGTGGGGGGCAGTATTCAAAGCAGATCAGTGTGCATAAACACGAAAATGTTTTTACTTACCACGTACTTGACATTCGACAGCTTATGATATTTGCTATTAAAAAACCATTGAAATTCACTGAAAAAACCATAGGTTATAGACCATATATAGTTAGGAATTAGCATTTACAAAACCTTGAAAATTCACTGAAAAAACCATAGGTTATAGACCATATATAGTTAGGAATTAGCATTTAAAAAACCTTATTTTACTCACACAAAACCATTGAAATTCCATATATAGTTAGTTGCACTAACTATATATCGCGCACCCGCAATCCACTGCTGATCATGTCACATATTACATCATTCATGACATGGTCAGTGACATCACTGATGACATCACTGATGACATCTCAAATGACATCAATGACCACATCACTGATGATATCATTCATGTGACAATACAATGCATCTCCTCACGTTTTAATATAACCTCTGTTTCACCCAGTGTTAAATACAGAGTATAATTTTTGAAACCATTGACACACCAATACTAGTTACTACATACGTACTCACTGATTCCTACGTCTACACACACATTCACTCATTCACCCATACAATCATTCATACATACAATCACTCATCTTTACAACACTATCATATGCACTCATACACCTATACAGACACTTACACTCTGCCACTCATCCATGGAGTTACTCACACACCTAGTCAGTCCTGTAAAGAATCAATCACACTTCCATTTTCTTGTCTATACAGTTAAACATAGAGCACCTTACATTTTCAAACATACACTAACACATACTTACTTTCTTATACAATCATTGATACAAGTACACATTGATCGGCACAGAGTCACACACCTCCCAGCCAGCCACACACACACTCAGTCTCCTATACAAATACTTGGACAATCAATCAATAACCCATATAGTTAATCATATAGCTACTGATCAACACATGCAGCAGTTTACAGAACAACAGACATAATGATGCACAAATTAAGACAGTTTAGTCACTAACCCATGCACTCAGTGAGACACATTTAATCACTCACTCATACATTCAGTCATGCACCTACTAAATCCTTCGTCCAGACACTTATACATCTACTCATTCTTCAATATGTAAAACATATTTAAACTTTACAGAAACACACAGTCACTGGATGATGTCATCAGTGATCTCATCAGTGATGTCATTTGAGATGTCATCAGTGATGTCATCAGTGATGTCATTTGAGATGTCATCAGTGATGTCATCAGTGATGTCACTGACCATGTCATGAATGATGTAATATGTGACATGATCAGCAGTGGATTGCGGGTGCGCGATATATAGTTAGTGCAACTAACTATATATGGAATTTCAATGGTTTTGTGTGAGTAAAATAAGGTTTTTTAAATGCTAATTCCTAACTATATATGGTCTATAACCTATGGTTTTTTCAGTGAATATATATATATATACTTGAATAAATTATGTTCTTAATTAACCCGACTGCCGTCAGTATTTGCCAGTGAACAAGAGCACCAAAGAGGCTCGAAATGCGTATGGCAGATTGAGGAGCCTGCTGCCTGTTGAAACCTTGCTGCCTGTGACAACGTGTGTTTATACTCCTCTGCGTGTGGCGCTTCAGAGAGGGCAACTTTGTTTTGTGAATTTACAGCAGCTAGTCCGGTCGCAAAGCGCCCTGCTGCCCTCAGGCGGCCCCTGAGTTTCTGCAATCCTGGAAACTCGCAGGGACAGAGGGGGCCTGAGTCACGGGGAATATTGGTGAGGCTTCAGCAAAGCGGCACGTTACTCACCCAACAGGGAACTTTATTATAATATACTGATGGTAATTTCGGAGTTCACTGGGTTTATGAACTTTTGCAGTCTGGAACAGAACGAATACTACATCTACCAAGATGCTTTGCTGTGTGACGTCCATGGGGGCGGGACTTGCTATTTGAATAAATTATGTTCTTAATTAATGTAGGAGAGTAGGGTCTGCTATCCTATGCTCACCCCTAATTTTTCCTTTTTGCTTCACTGGTTTATGACTTAATGTGGCTGTGGGCCTGCTAATCAGACCCACAGCCTGCTGTTCTTTCTCTAAATTAATGCCAATGCACACTAGGTGCATTACCAATTGGAACTGGTTCACCTTATTGGCCCCTGTAACAGTGTACCCCAGGTACCCAGGGCATAGGTGTTTCCAAGGCCTACCAGGGGCTGCAGCATGTTTTATGCCACCCCTGGCCTGGCCTCCATATTTGACACAACTGGCTGATCACTCAGCTGGGGCAAGTTGGTGTAATCACCTCTTGCTTAGGTATAGTATGCCTATATCTAACTTGAAATGGGCACATATGTTCCTATCAGCCACTCCTATGGAAGGCCTCATCAATCCTGGAGGCAAAGTGCTTGGAAATATGTGAGATGGTGCTCTAGCATGAGCTGAGCCTGTCTGCAGCTTTCGGAACCACGTCCTTTAGCTGTTCCATGATACTGCCATACCATATACTCTTAAGTGCATTATGAACCTCGCGGTTAAATGCTATCTTTAGTTTGGCTTTATCAAAACATGTCGAGTAAGGTGTTATACGAATTGGAATACTACCCCCTCGCCAGTTCTGGCAACGGGGGTAGCATTCCACCCTTCTAGAGGGACACAACATGTACATAACCTGAACCCCGATTAAAGTTAAACATGAGCCTCAGCATCACAAAATGGATGCTGCCACCACAGACACAAGTCTGACCTCCTGCTGCTGGGAGTCCTTCCAGCGAGGAAGGCTTGGACAAAGGGTTTCCTGCCTTTGGAGGTGCTAGCACCACCCCAGACAGGATTTTGTGTATTGGGTAGGACAGGGCTGAATAGAATGAGACATGCCTGGGGCACACAAGGTGTCCCTGTGCATAAGCCAGTCCAAACCGGTGCTGGGGCTTCCCAGCCCCAGTTCTGGCGCAGAGATGGACAAAGGAAAGGGGGTGTAACCACCCCCCTTCCTGGTCCCACCCAGAGGAGGGACCTAGCAGGTAATCCGGCCCCTAGATTTGGAATAAGAGTAGGAGCTGTGTCCCAAGACTTCAGATCATCCTGAACTCGACTTGAAACTAAGAAGAAAACTGGACTTCGACATTCTGCTGCACAGAAGACTGAAGAGAATCTCCCTTGTGGCCAAGGAGTGACCACCCTGTGAATACAGGCACCAACCAGCAACTCAACATCTGCTTTGCTGCCGCCTCCCGCCGGAGCCCGAGCCCAGAGCCCGACAAGACCTAGATTCCCAGACATCTCACAGCCCGATCCACAGTCCCTGAAAAGAAGAGACCCGTGGAGGCATCCAGAGACGTGGGACCAGCCATCTTGAAAGACCCCCGAGAAGCTGACTGCGCAGCACCTGAGGCTCCCTCAATGCTGTGCTTTGGGGTTTGAGAAGCTTACCACCGAGCAGCATCTGCACTAAAGATCAGCACCCCAGCATCTCCACGATCTGCGTGGGGCCCTTTTGCACTTTGCCACTCGATGCGTCATCCCGGTTGCTGCCCGTTGGCTGGTGGCCATCTTGGCGACGAAATCTACAAACAACACTGCTGGTCTGATTGCTCCAGACTGGCCCTCGCTCCCCTGAAAAGGAGCACCCGCTCTGACCTTGCTGGTCCGAGTAACAAGCTTTCTTTACTTCCTGCGTGGCTTGCATTAGCCAAGGCCTGTTTGCTCCAATCAAGTTGCCGACACCGCCATCAGCTAGAGCCTTTGTGGTACAGCTGGTAACCGACTCCTGAACGTCCTCGACCTCTTCGTGTCCACGTGGCTGCAGAGACAAGCTACACCTCTTCACCTGTTTGCACCCGACATCGCCTGGTTCCATCCTGGTTCCACAGTAGTCACTGGCTAGTGACTTTGAACATTGTCCCCTCTGCTTTCAGGTCTTCACCACTTCAGATCCATCCTTGGATCCACCGGAACTCTCCTCGACGACCCGCCTGCAGCATCTTCATCTTCAGGCACCATCGACCCGTGTGACGAAACCCGACACAACTTCGCACCTGTGCACCCGCTTCCTGTGGGTGAGGTAACTCAGCAACACCGGTGTTCCTACATTGGTACTCACCTCTAGTGCCTAGGTCTAAAGTTTTGTCCTTCTAGGTCAGTCGGAAGATTCCTTAAACAGTAACTTTATAACTTTTACGCACCATTGACATTGCATTGGTGCATGCATGTGCTTTAAGCGCTGCACCCGAGTCCCGCGGGCCTTTCCCGACTTCTTCACTGTTAGTCCCGAACATCTCCAGCGATTCCCCAGGCCCTAGGCCTATTTCCTTTCCGATTGGTGGTTCTTATACCACTATTTTAGTATATGGTTTAGGTGGCCCCTAGGGCTCATCCATATTGTGCAACTTTTGTATATTTAAACTGTGTTTTGTTTTAACGCATTTGCTTCTGTGCTCAAAAAGAGTATAGGGGGATTTTTTAGTAAATAAATATATATATATTTTCAATATATATCTGTGTGGTGTCCTTTCATTTGGTATTCAAGGGGATTGTGTATGGTAAAACAGCTTGCTTCACATGCCTTTACAGAGTTTAGCCTAAGACTGCTTTGTCCACACTACTAGGATAGCTGGTCTATAAGGTTGACTTACAACCAATCATCATAAGGGTTGCTTGGCATGGTACAAGGTGATCACTAGAACTAGTGAGCATCATATACCAGGCCAACTTCTCACATTGGTGAGCAGCGGTTGGGATTTGAGCTTGCTGTTGTTTTACCATTACAATCTTTGAGAGTATCATTTGAAAGATCATACAGGTACCTGTTAGGTACATATAAAACAAGACTAGTATACTTAAGTTCTACTGAACTTAGTTGTTGTAGAGGATAGGGAGTAGCACACCCTGACTACAACTACTAGATAGGTTTAGTAGGTAAACACCAGTGTAGGTAGATTGCAACATATCCACCCACACTAGAGCAATGTCTGGAGCAGAGGGGTCCACTGGACCTGTCCCTGTTGAGAGTGTCCCTCCAAAGGCACCATCCAAATTTGCTATGTTAAACTTTAAAGAAATGAGGCAGCTGTGTACCTTAAGAGGCCTCAAGACGGGTCCAACCCCTACTACAGCACACCTCAGAGAGCTTTTAGACCAGTCTGAAGCTCTAAAGACCTCCAATCCTGACCCCAAAGGGTCTGGAGAAGGAGGCTCTCCTTCTGAAGATGATAACACTGATGCCCCTGTCCCTGTTGTCCAGATAGATGAGGAAAACCAGAAAACTGGAGATACTCAGCCTGAGGATGAGGAGGATGAAGAGGAGGAAGAAGAAAGTGATTCTGATGATGAGAGACTTAGTCAGGTGGCAGTCAGGAGACTTAGCCAGGCTAACTTAAGCCAATTTGGGACTGAGTCAGGGTCCAACCCACTCAGACCCCCAAGTGGACTTAACCAGGAGTCTAGGAGGAGAAGGAATCACCCAGGTGAATCTGACACTTCCCATGCTTCTAGAGGTTCTCTTGGTCACTCCAGAAGGAGAATGACATCCCCTCAGAGGAGGGAACATGAGGCCAACATGAGAGAGGCTGAGCTTAGGATCCAGAAGACAGAGCTGGAAGTAGCCCTGATCCAAGAGAAGCTTGCTAAAGCAAGACAGCCTAGAGAGAGTGGATTAGGATCCACTGGTGGCAGCACTATCCCTAAGGATAAAGACAGGTCCTATGACAATAGAAACCTGAGTAAGATTGTGCCCCCCTACAAAGCTGGGGATGACATCCACAAATGGATAACTGCACTTGAGAGAGCCTGCAGAGTACAGCAGATCCCTCAGGAGCAGTGGGCAGCAATCATGTGGCTCTCCTTTGAAGGTAGAGGCCGAGACAGACTCCTCACAGTTAGTGATGGGGATTCTAGAAACTACCTGGTCCTGAAGAGTGCTCTGATAGATGGGTTAGGCTTAACCACTGAACAGTACAGGTTAATGTTCAGAGAAACCCAGAAGACACAGACTCAGGACTGGTCTGAATTTGTTGAATGTGCCACTAAGGCTCTGGAGGGCTGGTTGCTGGGAAGTAAGGTTACAGACTATGAAGGATTGTACAATTTACTTATGAGAGAACAAATTTTAAATAATTGTCAGAACCAGCAGTTGCATCAACATTTGGTTGACTCAGATCTGACCTCTCCCCAAGAATTGGGAAAGAGGGCAGACAAATGGGTTAGAACCAGAGTTAAGCAAAAGAACCAGAACCAGAACCAGGGTGGTGACCAAAAGAAAACAGACCAGAAGGGTGGGGAGCAGAAAGCTAAAGACCAGAAGTCTTCAACAGGGCCCCAAGCTAATACTGAGGGTGGGTCCCAAACTTCCAAGAAGAAGAAGAAGAAAGAAGGTCAAAGAAAACCCTGGTGTAGTACTTGCAAAAACACCTCTCACTGGACCAGTGAGTATAAAAAGGGTGGAGCCCCCAACACTGCAGCCCCTAAGGCACCTGCACCCAATAGTACAGTCAGCAGTGTTGGTCCACAAACTAAGGGGGTAGTAGGTATCACCTTGGGAACTGAGGGAGAGTCTGGCCTAGTCAGAACCCCTGCACAGGCTGTTCTGATTTGTGATGTGGAAATAGATTTGTCCACTACTGTCAGCCCCAGTAATCTGGGCAAGTACAGGCAGACACCTTTGATTAATGAAAAAGTGGCTCAAGCATACAGGGACACATGTGCCAGTGTCACTATGGTGACACCTAACTTTGTGGACCCCGGACAATACATACCAGGTGATAATTACCTGGTGACCAATGCCAGCAATGTCACTACTACACATAGTGTGGCAATTGTTAATTTCTCCTGGGGAGGGGTAACTGGCCTAAAAAGAGTTGTGGTTAGTGCTGATCTCCCAGTTGAATGTTTGTTGGGCAATGACCTGGAGAGCTCTCTATGGTCAGAAGTTGAGTACTGGACTCATGCAGAGATGTTAGGGATATCATCACATGTCCTTGCTGTGACCAGGTCACAGGCCAAAAAGTGCCTCTCTGAACCTCAGGTCTTGGATCCTGGAACAATGGACCAAGCACCTTCCAAGAAGAAGAACAGGAGGGTAAAGGCTGTGCCTTCCCAACTGCCTACAAGTGAGGATCAGCCTTCACAGGAAGAGGATCTGGAGACCCCTGAAGGAACTGTCCCTGAATAACTTGAACCTGATCAGGTTGAGTTTCTGGGAACAGGGGGACCTTCTAGGGCAGACTTGGGGCAGGCTCAGTTAACCTGTCCTTCTCTTGAACCCCTCAGACAGCAGGCTGCTGCTGAGGCTGCTGGGAATGCTCAAGGTACCCATAAAGTATATTGGGATGATGGGCTCCTTTATTCAGAGGGTAGAGACCCCAAGCCTGGTACAACCACGAGGTTGGTTATACCTCTGCAATTTAGGGGCTTCCTTCTAACCTTGGCCAATGATATTCCCTTAACAGGACACCTAGGCCAGAACAAGACTTGGGACAGGCTTGTCCCTCACTTTCACTGGCCTCACATGTCTGAAGACACAAAGGAGTTTTGTCGCTCCTGTGTAACCTGCCAAGCCAGTGCCAAACCGGATTGAACCACAAAGGCCCCCTGATACCACTACCTGTGGTGGGGGTCCCCTTTGAAAGAGTGGGGATTGATATTGTAGGTCCAATGGATCCCCCTATAGCATCTGGGCACAGATTCATACTGGTGGTGGTGGACCATGCCACCAGGTACCCAGAGGCAATTCCCCTTAGGACCACTACAGCTCCTGTTGTGGCCAGGGCCTTACTTGGAGTTTTCTCCAGAGTGGGGTTTCCTAAGGAGGTAGTATCCGATAGAGGGGCCAACTTCATGTCAGGATACTTAACAGCTATGTGGGAGGAATGTGGTGTCAACTACAAGTTCACCACTCCTTATCTATCATCCACAATGCAATGGGCTTGTTGAAAGGTTCAACAAGACCCTCAAGGGTATGATCAAAGGATTACCAGAAAAGCTCAGGCGAAGATGGGACATCCTTCTACCCTGCCTTCTGTTTGCTTACAGAGAGGTCCCACAAAAGGGGGTTGGCTTCAGCCCCTTTGAATTGTTGTTTGGGCACCCAGTAAGAGGACCCCTATGTCTGGTGAAGGAAGGATGGGAGTTACCTCTCAAAAAGCCTAAACAAGACATAGTGGACTATGTACTTGGTCCCCACTCCAGGATGGCTGAGTATATGGAGAAGGCATCCAAAAACCTTGAGGCTAGCCAAGAATTACAGAAAGCTTGGCATGACCAAAAGGCTGTCTTGACTGAGTATCAGCCTGGACAGGAAGTATGGGTGTTGGAGCCAGTGGCCCCAGCAGCACTCCAAGACAAATGGTCTGGACCCCATATTATTGTTGAAAAGAAGGGAGAGTTTACCTACTTGGTGGACCTAGGAACTCCCAGGAGCCCCCACAGAGTGCTCCATGTCAACAGACTGAAGGCATATGTTGACAGGGCAGACATGGGCTTGCTCATGGCTACAGATGAGGGGCAGGAGGAAGAGAGTGACCCTCTCCCAGACCTGTTAACTCAGAACCCTGAAGATGGCTCAGTTGATGGTGTGGCCTTAGATGGCAGCCTCACTGAACATCAGCAAAATGACTGTAGACAAGGCAAGCCCGACAGCAGAGGCTACAGACCGCGCCGTGAGGGGAACGGCTAAAGACACTCACCGACACCAGCTCTCCCAGCAGCGCCGTGAGGGCAACGGCCAGGGACTTCATTTCCCAGGTGCCCCGGAGTTCACCGGCGCACCGGTGACACCACAGCCTGCGCCCGGGGGCGCTACTAAACAGCGAAGCGCCGAGCGCTCAGTGGGGGGCAAGGCAAGCCCGACAGCAGAGGCTACAGACCGCGCCGTGAGGGGAACGGCTAAAGACACTCATCGACACCAGCTCTCCCAGCAGCGCCGTGAGGGCAAGAGCCAGGGACTTCATTTCCCAGGTGCCCCGGAGTTCACCGGCGCACCGGTGACACCACAGCCTGCGCCCGGGGGCGCTACTAAACAGCGGAGCGCCAAGCGCTCAGTGGGGGGCAAGGCAAGCCCGACAGCAGAGGCTACAGACCGCGCCGTGAGGGGAACGGCTAAAGACACTCACCGACACCAGCTCTCCCAGCAGCGCCGTGAGGGCAACGGCCAGGGACTTCATTTCCCAGGTGCCCCGGAGTTCACCGGCGCACCGGTGACACCACAGCCTGCGCCCGGGGGCGCTACTAAACAGCGGAGCGCCGAGCGCTCAGTGGGGGGCAAGGCAAGCCCGACAGCAGAGGCTACAGACCGCGCCGTGAGGGGAACGGCTAAAGACACTCACCGACACCAGCTCTCCCAGCAGCGCCGTGAGGGCAACGGCCAGGGACTTCATTTCCCAGGTGCCCCGGAGTTCACCGGCGCACCGGTGACACCACAGCCTGCGGCCGGGGGCGCTACTAAACAGCGGAGCGCCTCTCGTCCCGCGAGGACGCGCGCGGGACGCGCCAGGCTAAGCCCGGGACAAGGGCGGGGCCGTCTGCGGCCGTCAGAGGCCAGAGGAGGCCGGGTCGGGTCACCCCCCCTTCAGTTTTTGATTCTAAGGTACTGTTACCCATTGACTTTTTCTGGACACATTAAGAAGCTCCTCCCTGGGTTTTTGATATTGTACAATACTTCCTCATTGGTGATAGCCCCAACGATATGCCTGGCAAAGCGGACCTTATAAATCTCACCCCCCAGGGTGATCTGCTTAAGGGAACACTGGACACGTACTTTAAGCGCGCTATACCGCCCATTGCAAAAGACATAGACAGAATAGAACGATCCCCGCTTCTAGATAGCTCTTTTGCTTTGGGTTCTCCGCCTCAGTCAACTAATATAGCCCCGGTAATATCACTACTGGATGAACTTAATCTATTATGCAATACCTCTTATATTCCTCTGGTTCCAGAAAAAGCTCCAACTTCCTCAACTTCTAATGTGAGAATACCTACACAGGCCTTCACATTGTTGGAGCTTGAAACAATGATGAAATCAATCATAACTCCGTTGACTGATAAAATAACTAGTCTAGAGGACAGGCTTAGGGGTGTAGAGGAAGCTATAAAAGCTACAAAAGTCAATTCATTTGTTACCAACTCTCCAGTTACTAAATCTATGGCAGGACCTGTACGATCTCAGCATCCAGTCCCTAGAGATATGCCAATCTCTAAAGACATAAATATCCCAAATGCTGCTAAAGCCGTTAGGCCATCTCAATCTTTGCACCTTAGGGCAGGGCGGAGTAAACACAAGTCTAACCAAGACACTTTTCCCCACAAAACTAACCACTTGGACTTGCCACCTGAGGCAGTACCCATTGTGAGTGTTCTCTCAGGAATACCTGAACTTCCGAAGGGAAAACTTGAGAGACAGCAGGACCTAAGGAATAAGGTTGTGTATTGGCTCACCAAAAATAGACCCCTGCCCTCCTATTTAGATGGGACCATATTAAGTGTCCGAAGGGTGGGCTGGTTGGGTCCTCTCACAAAAAACATTGCGGGCGATTTGGTACTTGTGAAGTTTAAACATAATTATGTAGTACCATACCTCCAATCCCGCCAGCCACAAATAGGGGATGGTCCCATATCAGTTTGGTCTTTAAGTGACTTTTACCCCAGAACAGTTTATGTTCCATCATAAAATGGAACAGTTTCTAAAACTATTGATTAAGTTTAGGAGATCTTTAGAATGGTCTGTGTGATATTGATGCTGTTTTTTTTAATATTGCCTTTTGTCCTCTCTTACTTCTGAATTTTAAACTTTTTAACTGTGTAATTGATGATTTTAAACCGAAATTTTATGTCTATTTTTATAACAGTTATAACTATGTATGCTTATATGATATTTCTTTCTGAATATTGAATAAAGCTTATTTTGAACCTTTGAACCTTTGGACTGTAGACAAGTTTTGCAGTCATATAGACATATGTTCTCATTGACACCCAGTCAGACTAACTGGTGTACCCATGTGGTGGACACTGGTGACAGTCTTCCTGTGAAAAACAAGATTTACGGGCAACCTGACCATGTCAGGGACTGTATAAAGACTGAGGTGCAAAAGATGCTGAAATTAGGTGTTATAGAGCCTTTAGAGAGCCCCTGGGCTAGCCCAGTGGTTCTGGTTCCCAAACCTCACACCAAAGATGGCAAGAGAGAGATGAGGTTCTGCGTGGATTACAGAGGACTCAATGCTGTCACCAGGACAGATGCACACCCTATTCCAAGGGCAGATGAGCTCATTGACAAGTTGGCTTCTGCCAAATATTTGAGCACATTTGATCTGACAGCTGGCTATTGGCAAATCAGGTTAGCTGAGGAATCCAAAGCCAAAACAGCATTTTCTACCCCAGGAGGTCATTACCAATTTGTGGTGATGCCCTTTGGTTTGAAACATGCACCTGCCACCTTCCAAAGGTTGGTGAATCAAGTCCTTACTGGGTTGGATGACTTTTGCGCAGCATATCTGGATGATATTGCTGTCTTCAGCTCCACCTGGGAGGATCACCTGGTCCACCTGAAGGAAGTGCTAGAGGCTCTGCAAAAGGCAGGCCTCACTATCAAGGCCACAAAGTGCCAGATAGGGCAGAGTAAAGTTGTATACTTGGGCCACCTTGTAGGTGGAGGCCAAGTTCAACCACTGGAGAAGTAAGATCCAGACCATAAAGGACTGGTCCCCTCCAACTACCCAGACTCAAGTCAGAGCTTTCTTGGGCCTGACTGGGTACTACAGGAAGTTTGTTAAGAACTATGGGTCCATTGTGACTCCTCTTAATGATCTGACATTCAAGAAGATGCCCAAAAAGGTTCAGTGGACAGTAAACTGTCAAAAGGCATTTGATGACCTGAAGAAGGCCATGTGCTCTGCACCTATCCTGAAGAGTCCTGACTACTCAAGAGAGTTCATTGTCCAATCAGATGCTTCTGAGTTGGGAGTGGGAGCTGTGCTTTCACAACTTATTTTAGATGGTCAAGACCAGCCCATTGCTTTTATTAGCAGAAGGCTGACCCCCAGAGAGAGACGTTGGTCAGCTATTGAGAGGGAGGCCTTTGCTGTGGTGTGGGCCCTGAAGAAGTTGAGACCATACTTGTTTAGCACTCACTTCAAGATTCAGACCGACCATAAGCCCCTCTTATGGCTTAATCAGATGAAGGGTGAAAACCCCAAACTGCTCAGGTGGTCCATTTCCCTACAGGGGATGGACTTTACAGTGGAGCACCGCCCAGGGACTGACCATGGTAATGCAGATGGTCTCTCCAGGCACTTCCACTTAGAACATGAAGACACAACTGGTCAAGGTTAGTCTAATGTCCCTGCGTTTGGGGGGCGTTGTGTAGGAGAGTAGGGTCTGCTATCCTATGGTCACCCCAAATTTGTGCTTTTTGCTTCACTGGTTTATGACTTAATGTGGCTGTGGGCCTGCTAATCAGTCCCACAGCCTGCTGTTCTCTCTCTAAATTAATGCTAATGCACACTAGGTGCATTACGAATTGGAACTGGTTCACCTTATTGGCCCCTGTAACAGTGTACCCCAGGTACCCAGGGCATAGGTGTTTCCAAGGCCCACCAGGGGCTAAAGCATGTATTATGCCACCCCTGGCCTGGCCTCCATATTTGACACAACTGGCTGATCACTCAGCTGGGGCAAGTTGGTGTAATCACCTCTTGCTTAGGTATAGTATGTTTACATCTAACTTGAAATGGGCACATATGTTCCTATCAGCCACTCCTATGGAAGGCCTCATCAATCCTGGAGGCAGAGTGCTTGGAAATATGTGAGATGGTGCTCTAGCATGAGGTGAGCCTGTCTGCAGCTTTCGGAACCACGTCCTTTAGCTGTTCCATGATACTGCCATACCATATACTCTTAAGTGCATTATGAACCTCGCGGTTAAATGCAATCTTTGGTTTGGCTTTATCAAAACATGTCGAGTAAGGTGTCATACGAATTGGAATACTACCCCCTCACCAGTTCTGGTGACGGGGGTAGCATTCCACCCTTCTAGAGGGACACGATATGTACATAACCTGAACCCCGGTTAAAGTTAAACATGAGCCTCAGCATCACAAAATGGATGCTGCCACCACAGACACAAGTCTGACCTCCTGCTGCTGGGAGTCCTTCCAGCGATGGAGGCTTGGACAAAGGGTTTCCTGCCTTGGGAGGTGCTAGCACCACCCCAGACAGGATTTTGTGTATTGGGTAGGACAGGGCTGAATAGAATGAGACTTGCCTGGGGCACACAAGGTGTCCCTGTGCATAAGCCAGTCCAAACCGGTGCTGGGGCTTCCCAGCCCCAGTTCTGGCGCGGGGATGGACAAAGGAAAGGGGGTGTAACCACCCCCCTTCCTGGTCCCACCCAGAGGAGGGACCTAGCAGGTAATCCGGCCCCTAGATTTGGAATAAGAGTAGGAGCTGTGTCCCAAGACTTCAGATCATCCTGAACTCGACTTAAAACTAAGAAGAAAACTGGACTTCGACATTCTGCTGCACAGAAGACTGTAGAGAATCTCCCTTGTGGCCAAGAAGTGACCATCCTGTGAATACAGGCACCAACCAGCAACTCGACATCTGCTTTGCCGCCGCCTCCCGCCGGAGCCCGAGCCCAGAGCCCAACAAGACCTAGATTCCCAGACATCTCACAGCTCGATCCACAGTCCCTGAAAAGAAGAGACCAGTGAAGGCATCGAGAGACATGGGACCGGCCATCTTGAAAGACCCCCGAGAAGCTGACTGCGCAGCACCCGAGGCTTCCTCAATGCTGTGCTTTGGAGTTTGAGAAGCCCCACTACCGAGCAGCATCTGCACCAAAGATCAGCCCCCAGCATCTCCACGATCTGCGTGGGGCCCTTTTGCACTTTGCCACTTGACGCGTCATCCCGGTTGCTAGCCCGTTGGCTGGTGGCCATCTTGGCGACGAAATCTACAAACAACACTGCTGGTCTGGTTGCTCTAGACTGGCCCTCGCTCCCCTGAAAAGGAGCACCCGCTCTGACCTTGCTGGTCGGAGTAACAAGCTTTCTTCACTTCCTGCGTGGCTTGCATTAGCAAAGGCCTGTTTGCTCTAATCAAGTTGCCGTCACCGCCATCAGCTAGAGCCTTTGTGGGACAGCTGGTGACCGACTCCTGGACGTCCTCGACCTCTTCGTGTCCACGTGGCTGCAGAGACAAGCTACACCTCTTCGCCTGTTTGCACCCGACATTGCCTGGTTCCATCCTGGTTCCACGGTAGTCACTGGCTAGTGACTTTGAACATTGTCCCCTCTGCTTTCAGGTCTTCACCACTTCAGATCCATCCTTGGATCCACCGGAACTCTCCTCGACGACCCGCCTGCAGCATCTTCATCTTCAGGCACCATTGACCCGCGTGACGAAACCCGACACAACTTCGCACCTGTGCACCCGCTTCCTGTGGGTGAGGTAACTCAGCAACACCGGTGTTCCTACACTGGTACACACCTCTAGTGCCTAGGTCTAAAGTTTTGTCCTTCTAGGTCAGTCGGAAGGTTCCTTAAACAGCAACTTTATAACTTTTACGCACCATTGACATTGCATTGGTGCATGCGTGTGCTTTAAGCGCTGCACCCGAGTCCCGCGGGCCTTTCCAGACTTCTTCACTGTTAGTCCCGAACAGCTCCAGCGATTCCCCAGGCCCTAGGCCTATTTCCTTTCCGATTGGTGGTTCTTATACCACTATTTTAGTATATGGTTTAGGTGGCCCCTAGGGCTCATCCATATTGTGCAACATTTGTACATTTAAACTGGGTTTTGTTTTAACGCATTTGCTTCTGTGCTCAAAAAGAGTATAGGGGATTTTTTAGTAAATAAATATATATATATTTTCAATATATATCTGTGTGGTGTCCTTTCATTTGGTATTCAAGGGTATTAGCGCGCTCTAAAAATTGCCAAAATAAAATAAATAAAATAAATAAATTGTGTATGGTAAAACAGCTTGCTTCACATGCCTTTACAGAGTTTAGCCTAAGACTGCTTTGTCCACGCTACTAGGATAGCTGGTCTATAAGGTTGACTTACAACCAAGCATCATAAGGGTTGCTTGGCATGGTACAAGGTGATCACGAACTAGTGAGCATCATATACCAGGCCAACTTCTCACAATTAACCCGACTGCCGTCAGTATTTGCCAGTGAACAAGAGCACCAAAGAGGCTCGAAACGCGTATGGCAGATTGAGGAGCCTGCTGCCTGTTGAAACCTTGCTGCCTGTGACAATGTGTGTTTATACTCCTCTGCGTGTGGCGCTTCATAGAGGGCAACCTTGTTTTGTGAATTTACAGCGGCTAGTCCGGTCGCGAAGCGCCCTGCTGCCCTCAGGCGGACCCTGAGTTTCTGCAATCCTGGGAACTCGCAGGGACAGAGGGGGCCTGAGTCACGGGAAATATTGGTGCGGCTTCAGCAAAGCGGCACGTTACTCACCCAACAGGGAACTTTATTATAATCTACTGATGGTAATTTCGGAGTCCACTGGGTTTATGAACTTTTGCAGTCTGGAACAGCACGAATACTACATCTACCAAGATGCTTTGCTGTGTGACGTCCATGGGGGCGGGACTTCCTACTTGAATAAATTATGTTCTTAATTAACCCGACTGCCGTCAGTATTTGCCAGTGAACAAGAGCACCAAAGAGGCTCGAAACGCGTATGGCAGATTGAGGAGCCTGCTGCCTGTTGAAACCTTGCTGCCTGTGACAACGTGTGTTTATACTCCTCTGCGTGTGGCGCTTCATAGAGGGCAACCTTGTTTTGTGAATTTACAGCGGCTAGTCTGGTCGCGAAGCGCCCTGCTGACCTCAGGCGGCCCCTGAGTTTCTGCAATCCTGGAAACTCGCAGGGACAGAGGGGGCCTGAGTCACGGGAAATATTGGTGAGGCTTCAGCAAAGCGGCACGTTGCTCACCCAACAGGGAACTTTATTATAATCTACTGATGGTAATTTCGGAGTCCACTGGGTTTATGAACTTCTGCAGTCCGGAACAGCACGAATACTACATCTACCAAGATGCTTTGCTGTGTGACGTCCATGGGGGCGGGACTTGCTACTTGAATAAATTATGTTCTTAATTAACACGACTGCCGTCAGTATTTGCCAGTGAACAAGAGCGCCAAAGAGGCTCGAAACGCGTATGGCAGATTGAGGAGCCTGCTGCCTGTTGAAACCTTGCTGCCTGTGACAACGTGTGTTTATACTCCTCTGCGTGTGGCGCTTCATAGATGGCAACCTTGTTTTGTCAATTTACAGCTGCTAGTCCGGTCGCGAAGCGCCCTGCTGCCCTTAGGCGGCCCCTGAGTTTCTGCAATCCTGGAAACTCGCAGGGACAGAGGGGGCCTGAGTCACGGGAAATATTGGTGAGGTTTCAGCAAAGCGGCACGTTACTCACCCAACAGGGAACTTTATTATAATCTACTGATGGTAATTTCGGAGTCCACTGGGTTTGTGAACTTTTGCAGTCTGGAACAGCACGAATACTACATCTACCAAGATGCTTTGCTGTGTGACGTCCATGGGGGCGGGACTTGCTACTTGAATAAATTATGTTCTTAACTACCCCGACTGCCGTCAGTATTTGCCAGTGAACAAGAGCACCAAAGAGGCTCGAAACACGTATGGCAGATTGAGGAGCCTGCTGCCTGTTGAAACCTTGCTGCCTGTGACAACGTGTGTTTATACTCCTCTGCGTGTGGCGCTTCATAGAGGGCAACCTTGTTTTTTGAATTTACAGCGGCTAGTCCGGTCGCGAAGCGCCCTGCTGCCCTCAGGCGGCCCCTGAGTTTCTGCAATCCTGGAAACTCACAGGGACAGAGGGCGCCTGAGTCACGGGAAATATTGGTGAGGCTTCAGCAAAGCGGCATGTTACTCACCCAACAGGGAACTTTATTATAATCTACTGATGGTAATTTCGGAGTCCACTGGGTTTATGAACTTTTGCAGTCTGGAACGGATGCATCACCGTCTGGAACAGCACGAATACTACATCTACCAAGATGCTTTGCTGTGTGACGTCCATGGGTGCGGGACTTGCTACTTGAATAAATTATGTTCTTAATTAACCCGACTGCCGTCAGTATTTGCCAGTGAACAAGAGCACCAAAGAGGCTCGAAACGCGTATGGCAGATTGAGGAGCCTGCTGCCTGTTGAAACCTTGCTGCCTGTGACAACGTGTGTTTATACTCCTCTGCGTGTGGCGCTTCATAGAGGGCAACCTTGTTTTGTGAATATATATATATATATATGTATATATATATATTACCTACTGGCGATAGCCATTAGGTATATATAGTTAGGACCTAGCTACCATAGGAAATCCGCAACATTCTATTTGGAATAACTTTGGCGCCGGTTGAGGAATTTGCGTGTAATTTTCCAAAATTTTGGCCAGCTCCGCTGCGCTCCTTCCCTGAAAGTTTCGGGGGAATTAAAGAAGTGGGGGCTGAGAAAAAAGGGGGGTTCCAAAACGTGTTTTCCCCATGTTCATTTCCATAGGACGTTCTGACAAGGCTACAGCCCGAACCGCTGAACGGAATTACACCAAACTTGGCAAAATTGTAGGGACTGGTACACAGAAGTGCCTTTGCTATATTTGGTGAAAATTGCTCCAGTGGTTTTTATGAAAATTAACTTCAAAAACACATATATATCTGGGCGGAGCCTAACCACACATCTCATCGTGAGATCTGGTTGGCTGTCAGCACTTCATCCAAGAAGTGATGGCAGCCATCTTGGGACCAATATACATGATAGCACCTCATTAAAAAGCATTGTAGTTAATAGAGGGTTTTAGGACTTTAGTTACATTATAAATCATTTGTTGATGGCACCATACTCATTTTAGGAATTGTGGTGTGTTCTAAGGTGATTTTACCATGTGAAAAAGCCTTCTGCTGGGATATCATGAATCATGTTTGAAAGAAAACTATTATCTCATGCTTTTCCCACAGTGGTTTGGAAGGGGATCTATAAGCTAAACTGAAAGCATATTTTCTGTAAATTCACATTATCTTTCTCAGTCATGTAAGCATGAAGTCTGACATTCTCAGTAAAACATGTACATCCAACAAGGACAGAGACTGTCAGTTGATTCCTTTGTGTTCTACTGCAGCCTCCTAGAGTGTTCTAAAGAACAACTAGAGCGCTAACAGTCCTATTTATTACAAAGGTATGGCACACCTGAAGCCATCTTGATTGGAATCAAGTGGTAACTCTTCAAACATTTAATTTAAAAAGGAACAAAATGAGGGGGTATATTTTGCCATAGGAAGTATGATTAGTGCTGCAGAAAGAAAAATTAGGGCACATTTTGAGTGACTTCCCAAATCCTCTTCTATTTCATTAAAAAATTCTGACATGCAGTCTCCCAAGATGGCCACCAGAGACAAAAAAAAACAAATGTAGCCCAAATATCACCCAGATGTAGCCCAAGTATAGCCCAATGACAGAATGCCCCAGAGTGTTCTAAAGAACAACTAGAGCGCTAACAGTCTTACTTATGACAAAAGTATGGCACACCAGAAGCCATCTTGATTGGAATGAAGTGGTAAGTCTGAAAACATTTAATTTAAAAAGGAACAAAATGAGGGGGTTCATTTTGCCATACGAAGTATGATTAGCAGCAGACTTCCCTGGTGAGCAGTAGCTTTACTACAGTGATCCAATGAGCAACTAGAGTGCTAACATTCAGAATTTATGGCAAATGTGTGACACATCTGAATGCCATCTTGATGGAACCAAAGTAAACAAGCATTGAAAATGCAATAGATCTCGCCCTCGTTTAAGTTAAAGCCATTCTGTTTGTAATGAAGTGGCTTTTTAGCTTTGCTTTTATTAGTGTTTTTAAAACTTTCATGTAAATAACATGCATATGTATGCATATATGTATATGTATGCATGCATTTATATTTGTATTTATATAGATATGCAGAATATATATGTTTATATATGTATGTATATATATATACACATACATAAATGCATATGCATATATATGCATATATATATATATATATATATGTGTATATGTGTGCGTGTAGAGAGAGGTAGAGAGGTAGAGGTGTAGAGGTAGAGAGGTAGAGGTAGAGAGGTAGAGGTAGAGAGGTAGAGGTAGAGAGGTAGAGACTAGTAGAGAGAAGTAGAGAGAGGTAGAGAGGTAGAGAGTAGTAGAGCGCAGTAGAGAGAGTAGCAGAGAGTGAGTAGTAGAGAATAGTAGAGTGAATAGTAGAGTGAGTAGTAGAGAGTGAGTAGTAAAGAGTGAGTAGTATAGAGTAGTAGAGAGTAAGTAGTAGAGTGAGTAGTAGAGAGCAGGAGAAAGTGAGTAGTAGAGAGTAGTAAAGAGTGAGTAGTAGAGAGTAGTAGAGAGTGAGTAGCAGAGAGAGAGAATAGTAGAGAGTAGTAGAGAGTGAGTAGTAGAGTGAGTAGTAGAGAGTAGTAGAGAGAGAGTAGTAGAGAGTGAGTAGTAGAGAGTAGTATAGAGTGAGTAGTACAGAGTGAGTAGTAGAGAGTAGTAGAGAGTGAGAAGTAGAGAGTGAGTAGTAGAGAGTAGTAGATAGTGAGTAGTAAAGAGTGAGTAGTAGAGAGAGAGTAGTAGAGAGTGAGTAGTAGAGAGTAGAGAGTAGTAGAGAGTGAGTAGTACAGAGTAGTAGATAGTGAGTAGTAGAGAATGAGTAGTAGAGAGTGAGTATTAGAGAGTAGTGGAGTAGTAGAGAGTAAGTAGTAGAGAGTAGTGGAGAATATTCCAAAGTTTGGCACAGCACCACTTGCACAATAAGTCCAATTAAATCATATCACTTAGAGTCCTTATTGAAGTGCTGAATCTTGGTGTATATTCAAATGCTTTTATTTTCCTTAAGTTTATGTACCACAGCCAGCTGACGCATTTCGTTCTGTACAACAGAACTTCTTCAGGGCGTTCTTATTTCCTTCAAGTTATGTCGGTATCCTGTTGTCATATAACTAGATATTTCTTCCAAATGTTAGACGAGACGTAAGTACATTCTTATTCAAAGTGACTAGGTATCAATTTTACCCACACAATTCGGGCAGACTTGAGTAATTTATAGCATCCTCAAAGTCAGTCTTTCAAAAATTCCAAAGTATAGGACATGATAATCCAAATCCAAATGTTTCTCAAGAAAAGTCATTTTCAATCATTCGGAATTTCGGCATTTGGGCAGATATGACCCAGGGACCCCCAGTATGCAAGGGGAATTAGTCCCCCCTCTGCAAACGCGCCAGTGGCCTGCGTTGCAGAGAGGTGTAAAAAGAGGCATAGCCTCATTACACCTCTGTGCAATGCAGCCCCCTGGCGCATACTGGAGGTTCAAGGTGGGCTAGTTGGCCCCCAGGGGCCCCAGTATGCAAGGGGAATTAGTTCCCCCTCTTCAAACATGCAAGGGGGTTGCATTGCAGAGAGGTGTAAAAAGGGGCATGGCTTCATTACATCTCTCTGCAATGCAGTCCCCTGGCGCATACTGGAGATTCCTGGTGGGCTTTCAGGTCTTATATAGTTAGGAATCTGCATAAAAAAACTTTGAAATTCCCTGAAAAAAACATAGGTTTCAGGCCTTATATAGTTAGGAATTAGCATTTAAAAAACCTTGCAAATTCACGGAAAAAAACACAGGCCTTATATAGTTAGGAATTAGCATTTAAAAAACCTTTGAAATTCACTGAAAAAACCATAGGTTTCAGGCCTTATATAGTTAGGAATTAGCATTTAAAAAACCTTGAAAAAAGTTTTAGGGGTGTTATAGTTAGCTGGACATTTCACTCATACAAAACCATTGAAATTGCTCCTATATAGTTAGTTGTACTAACTATATTTCGCGCACCCGCAATCCACTGCTGATGATGTCACATATTATTATTATTATTATTATATTTATTTTTATAGAGCGCAACAGCTACCCTAAGGTTTCCCGGCGCTAAGACAGAAACTAAAACAAAGTAACAATGGAGAGGGAAGATAGTGAGCAAATGGAATCTGTTTATTGGTTAAACAACCATGTCTTCAGGTTTTTACGGAATTGCAGATGGCATTCATTTTTACGGAGTTGAAGTGGGAGCGAGTTCCATAATGAGGGGGCCAAGTAGGAAAAAGAGCGACCTCCCTGTCTAACTCGTTTAATCCTAGGTACCTGGAACTTATGTTGGGTCGAGGAACGTAGGATTCTGGGGGGGACGTATTTCTTAACCAAGGAGCTCAGATAGGCAGGAGCCTTATCAGCTTTGATTCTATGCATGAAACACAGAGCTTTAAATTTTGCTCGTTGTTCGATCCGGAGCCAATGGAGGTTCCGGAGATCAGATGATGTAGGGGATCTTTTTGGTAACATGCATATCAGTCTCACAGCTTCATTCTGCACTGTTTGTAGTTTTTTAATAACATCCTTGCGAGCTCCCAGGTATAGGATATTACCGTAGTCCAATCTGGATGTGATTAGAGCTTGGACCACGGTTTTTAAAGTGTCCTGGGGGAGCATCCACCTGATTTTTCTAAGCCACTTGAGTATGTTAAAACACGTGGCTGCCACTCTAACCGTCTGTTGTTTCATGGACAGGTCTTCATCAAAAATTATGCCCAGATTGCGAGCGGTACTAGAGGGGGTGGGTGTGGGCCCCATCTGGGAGGGCCAATGTTGTGGGCCCCACAAGGAGGCTTGTTTACCAAACAGAAGTAGTTCCGTCTTTCCTCCATTGAGTTTTAAATTATTCTCATGCATCCAGCTGGCAATATTGGTAAGGCCCAAATGGAGGGAGGATGGGTTTGAGTGTGCATTTGCTGAGAGAGAGTACACAATCTGGGTATCGTCTGCATATGAGTAGATTGTCAACCCAGATTGTTCTGCGAGGAAGGCAAGGGGACTAATGTATAAATTAAATAACAAAGGGCTCAGTATTGATCCCTGAGGGACCCCATAAGGTTGATTGTAGGGTTTAGATGAGGATGTGGTAGAAAAGACTTGAAAGGTCCTGTCGGAGAGAAAGCTTTCAAGCCACGCCAGTGCCGGTCCTGTGATGCCATAGGTTTGCAGGATGTTAAGGAGGATGGTGTGGGAGACCGTGTCAAATGCGGCACTTAAATCGAGTAATATAAGTGCCACGGTCTCCCCATCATCAACTTGCCGGCGTATGGTTTCGGAAACCCCAAGAAGGGTGGATTCCGTTGAGAATCCTGTCCTAAAACCAGATTGGGATGTGTGAAGGAGAAGGTTAGATTCTGTAAAGTGTGCAAGTTGGGAGACAATATGTTTCTCCAAAATTTTGGAGAATAAGGGTAATAATGACATTGGACGGAAACTGGATGGATCCTGTGGATCTGCAGTGGATTTCTTTAAAAGGGGTGAGACCATGGCATGTTTCCACGGTTTGGGAACAACCGCCTCTCTTAAAGAGGTATTTAGCAGCTCTAGAATGAGCGTTAATGACGAAGTGTCCAGTAAAGGGAGGATTTGGGGAGGGAAGGGGTCGAGGGGAGAGCCCGACTTAATGGATGTTATAATTTTTTGTAATGAGGGCAGGTTGAGGGGGACCCAGTTGGTTAGAAGCTGGGGGTGGGCATCTAGGACGGGAGTTGTAGTGACTTTTTCAGATTTGGACAGGCATACCGAGGAATTCGAAGCTGATGGAAAGGTAGTTAGGTCTTCGAATTCCTCATATATTTTGTCAATTTTATTTCTAAAGAATTCCGCCAAAGCATCACACTGTGCAGAGTCCAGGGAAGGTGCTTTTGGTTGACAGGATGAACCAGAAAGTTCCTGGACTATTTTGAAAAGTGCTTTTGGGCGATTATGAGCATTTTCAATAGTTGTTTTGGCGAATTCAGCTCTAGCTGATGCACAGTTAGCATGATAGCGCAGAAGGGCTGCTTTATATATTGCTTTTTGTACGGAATCATAATGGGCACGCCATCTACGCTCTAAATTTTTACAGGCCGTTTTTTCAAGTCTGAGGGCGTCTGTAAACCAAGGAGCGGGAGGGTGAAGAGGAGTTTGTTTTTTACTTTTCAGTGGAAGGCATGTATTAATGGCGGAACTAAGCCACTTTTGAATAACTGTAGCTTCACCTATATTTGTTATATTAGTGAGGGGCCTAGTGTCCCCAAGACAGGTGTTGAGCTTGGTGGAATCCAACTTTTTCCAATTTCTTAAAATTCTGGGCCCAGATGGAGGTCTACAAGAAGTGGTCAGTTGCGGCATTGCTATCGCAAATTCCACTAAATGGTGGTCAGACCATGGAATAGGTTTCGATGGTTTGCAGGAGATGTTATCTTGGTTAAAAAAGATTGGATCAAGGAAGTTACCTGCCTTGTGGGTTGGACCCTCGTTGTGAAGGGTGAGATTTAAGGCCAGTAGATCTGCTATAAAGTTGGTGCTGGTGTGACTAGAGATGTCATTTAGATGAATATTTAGGTCACCAACTATCAAGAAGTTCGATGCTTGTAGTAAAAATGGTGCAATGAGCTCGGGAAAAGAGGCTGCCCACATGCTGGCAGTGCCAGGGGCTCGATATATTAAAGCACCAGATAGTGTAAAGTTTGGAGATAACTTAAGCTTAAAGGATCCAGCTTCACAGTTAGGAATGTCAAGATCTATCCATTGACATGTGTAGCAGTTTTGAAAAATAATGGCGATACCGCCCCCTTCTTTATGTATTCTGTTTTTGCTGATATAGCTGTAGTTAGTAGGTAATGCAGCTGCTATGTCTGGACCTGAGCTATTGGTCAGCCAGGTTTCAGTAAGGAAAAGTGCTGTTGGTTGTGAATCTGTAAGTAGATCATAAACATCACTTTTAAGTTTAGGCAATGATCTACAATTTAGACTGATAAAAGAGTGGTTGACTAGGGGTTGAGTGGGGGTAGGTATATGCCGTACTGGAGGAAAGTCGGCCGTTTCCAGGTCGATTTCAGACGGTATGGAAAGGAGATGAAGGTTACAGTCAGAACATACACAAGGAGTATGTGCACAATTTATAAGTTTACCTTTGGAGCATGTGGGAGGGATAAATGCCAAAAGGGCCTCTCTCGAGTACGTAATATGAGAGTGACCGATAGGGCCAGAGGTCTTGGCCACTGGCCACGTCTGGTCGCGGACGGGCGCAGACGGGCAGGACTTTGGCTTGACTTCGGCGCGACAGCGGCGCGCCCGCTGCGCGCGACCGCTGCGCGGCCGAGGACACATGATTTATATAGGTAGGGGCGGAGTCAGCTGCAGGTCGCTGATTGGTTGTGCCCTGGAAGTTGCAATCACTTCCTCTGTGGTGGGCGTGGCGCCGTCCCTCCACTCAAACCAAACTTTTGGCGGTGGACCGGGGATCAGGTGCGCTTTACATGTAAATGGGTGAGTGCAATTACAAGTTTAAAAAACACAATATAAACACTTTAAAATCGTGTGCAATACTTAATTTTTCCCAGCGCTCGAAAATCGTGCTCTCCTGTGTCTCACAAAGTTTCAAATCAACAGAGTGAAAGGCAGGCGCGGCTTAAGAGCCTGTGGGGAGTCAGCTGCAGGTCGCTGATTGGTTGTGCCCTGGAAGTTGCAATCACTTCCTCTGTGGTGGGCGTGGCGCCGTCCCTCCACTCAAACCAAACTTTTGGCGGTGGACCGGGGATCAGGTGCGCTTTACATGTAAATGGGTGAGTGCAATTACAAGTTTAAAAAACACAATATAAACACTTTAAAATCGTGTGCAATACTTAATTTTTCCCAGCGCTCGAAAATCGTGCTCTCCTGTGTCTCACAAAGTTTCAAATCAACAGAGTGAAAGGCAGGCGCGGCTTAAGAGCCTGTGGGGAGTCAGCTGCAGGTCGCTGATTGGTTGTGCCCTGGAAGTTGCAATCACTTCCTCTGTGGTGGGCGTGGCGCCGTCCCTCCACTCAAACCAAACTTTTGGCGGTGGACCGGGGATCAGGTGCGCTTTACATGTAAATGGGTGAGTGCAATTACAAGTTTAAAAAACACAATATAAACACTTTAAAATCGTGTGCAATACTTAATTTTTCCCAGCGCTCGAAAATCGTGCTCTCCTGTGTCTCACAAAGTTTCAAATCAACAGAGTGAAAGGCAGGCGCGGCTTAAGAGCCTGTGGGGAGTCAGCTGCAGGTCGCTGATTGGTTGTGCCCTGGAAGTTGCAATCACTTCCTCTGTGGTGGGCGTGGCGCCGTCCCTCCACTCAAACCAAACTTTTGGCGGTGGACCGGGGATCAGGTGCGCTTTACATGTAAATGGGTGAGTGCAATTACAAGTTTAAAAAACACAATATAAACACTTTAAAATCGTGTGCAATACTTATTTTTTCCCAGCGCTCGAAAATCGTGCTCTCCTGTGTCTCACAAAGTTTCAAATCCATCATTCATGACATGGTCAGTGACATCACTGATGAGATCTCAAATGACATCACTGATGACATCATCCACGTGACAATCACATGCACCTTTTTATACACTAGTAAAATCTTTCATCACTCTTTGTAAAATAAAGAGTATGATATTTGAATCCATTTTTACAGCAATACAAGTATCTAAAAACCCACTCAGTGATTTTAGATGTATACACACATCTAATCACTTACCTGTAGATTCACTCATACATGCTGTTAATGAATAATAGAACACTATCAAAAATACTTATACACCTAAATCGACATTACACACCAGCACACATCCTATTCACATATGAAGTCATCCTACTCACTTATGCAAACAATTGATCATACTTACATATTTACTTAGCTAACCACTTATACAAACACAACTTCATCTATTCATTTAGATAGTAAGTCATACTTAGTGAATTATAAAATCATTATTACAAGTATAAAGTTATCCATACAGTCACTCACACAATCATTAAGTCTTATGTATACTTATTAATATACAACAACTGACACATAGACTGCCTTTTATTTTTTAAGTTTGTTGGACATGTACCATTGAGAAATATATTTGCTCATCACCACACCCATAAAGATATTCACTCACCCAAACAACTGTTAGAACATGTAGTTGTAACTTCCTATATCTAGTGAATCAACTATTCACACATCTTTGGGCAGTCACAC
Organism: Lissotriton helveticus; assembly: GCF_964261635.1. Lineage (NCBI taxonomy): Eukaryota > Metazoa > Chordata > Amphibia > Caudata > Salamandridae > Lissotriton > Lissotriton helveticus. Next base: position 696,824,107 of record NC_136068.1, read on the forward strand.
ACCCCCCACCGAACCACACACACATTCACTCTCCCATACAAATACACAGTTAACTAATCAATAACTAATACAGACTTTCACATAGCTAGTAACCAACTGGAGAACCAGTTTACACAACAACTGACAAAGTGATACAGATATTCAAACAGTTTAGTCACTATCCACTATATTTAGTGAGACACTATAAATTGGTCCAAGTAAACAGTCAATTGCACTGCTACTAAATCCTCCATCCAAATATTTATTTTTATATATCCACTCATTCTTCAATGCAAATTGCTATATATATATAATGCATATTTAAATAACGAATCAAATCACATTCACTGGATGATGTCATCAGTGATGTCATCAGTGATGTCATTTGAGATGTCATCAGTGATGTCACTGACCATGTCATGAATGATGTAATATGTGACATCATCAGCAGTGGATTGCGGGTGCGCGAAATATAGTTAGTACAACTAACTATATAGGAGCAATTTCAATGGTTTTATATGAGTGAAATGTCCAGCTAACTATAACACCCCTAAAACTTATAGTTTTTTGAGTGAATTTTAAAGGTTTTTTAAATGCTAATTCCTAACTATATAAGGCCTGAAACCTATGGTTTTTTCAGTGAATATATATATATGTACACGCACTTCCTTAATCTGCTAATACTATTTAATTTTCTAAACAGTTGTGAACCCCCTAAGTAGGTGTTAGTAAGAATCACTGTTGCAGAAGATTCAAGGTATTCTAATGTGTCTTTGGTTTCAGTGGGACCATGGACTCCCCCTAGTGCAATGAGCCATGGCCTCAGCATGCTGCAATTTTGCCCCCATCGCCCATCATCACCAATCAGGGAGAACGTCAGAACACGAGTGAATCTATGAATATTCCAAACAAGCTATCATGTTTAGCTGGTGAGAGCCCTTGTCATGTCATACCTTGATTACTGCAACATCATCTACACAGCACTCTCAAAGCAGTTCATAGACAGAGTGCAAAGTTGTCAAACTCAAATCAACCAGAATGTTCTGGAACCCTAGGAGGTGTAACCTAACTAAACCTGCCCTTATAACACTTTACCATCTCTTGGTGGATGCAGGATCAAAATCAGAGTCAGCTGCACTGTTCTGAAATCCTATGAAGGTATGGGCTCGGAATGCTTGTCAAAACTGGCACCCTGTGTAATCCTCAAGGAGAAATGTATCCTCTAGAATTTAAAACCTGATGAATTAACAAACTATTAATTGACTAAACACAGTAGTAGATCTCTAGGGCTAAAATTCCCCAAAATATTTGAATGTCTTAACCACAAAGGTGGGAAAAGAACCAAACCACTGCTGGCTCCAGAAACATCTGAAAACCCAGCAGAATATGAGTTGTGACTGAAAAATATCTTGCACAGACCCCAACCCACTCAATTGGACTATACATTTCCCAAAACTGGATGCAGCCGAGTTTCATGAAATCCTCAGCATTTGGAAGTAATCAAAGGACCTCTTTATAAAACTACTGCACACATATTTATTAAGATCATTTTCCATAGCACTACCAGGTCAACATACAATAAATAATGAGTGTTGTGGCACAGAAAACATCAGAAAATATAAAATCTATGGGCTTTGAGTCACCATAACATCAGTAATGGATGTTTGGAAAAATATATCGGTAGGCATACGTTAAGATTAAAAAAAATTTAAAATGTCCTCAGAAAAGAATTAGGTTAATTGTAGTCACAGATGCATGGCAGGGTATGCCTTACAGAAGAAGTGTACAGTGATTGTTCAACAAAGACACAAAATCTGCTGAATATTAGTTATTGTACTGTCTAAAGTTAATTCATGAACAATTGTGTGTTGTCCCAATATACATGTTAATGTAAATTCTGATCTTAAGTTTGTTAATGTCTTTAATTCTGATGAAGTAATTCTATTGGAATGCTTAATTAACTGTATGATAGGGATCTAGAAATTCTAAGATCTAAATTGTTTATGTGTTTTTTATCAACTGATATGCTACTATTTACGGATATGGCTCTGTCTCTGCCTGATTCTCGATCAATGTTCACTCGAGGTCCAGGATAAAGAATTCTTCGTTTAAGATGTTCTACAACCAGAGGTGGTTCTGTTATTCTCTGAGTCCTGGAATAATAGAGATCAAATGACTGGGCCCTTGGACGCCAATAGATTTCCCTTGGTGTTTCTGAAATTTGAAGATTCTTTGGTTGAGCAACAAAAGATTGGCGGATTGGCAATTCTTATAGGTTATAGTGAGCAGTCAGGTTTTGCCAATTTGTTACACTAAGCTTTTGTGTGTGGTTTTGTAGTCTTTGTTGTACAAATGTGAATGTTTTTTGCGAGCCTTTTTTAAACCAGTTTGCAATTTTCTAGCTCTCCCATTACAAGGGTGTTATAATGCTGTTCTTATGGTGTGAAACAATCAAGTAGCACCTACTGTATAGGAGATGTCCCCCTGTGCACAGCTATGTGCCCCACTCAGTAGGTTAACAATTGAAGCAAAAAGTATTGTACCGATGGCGTCGGTTGTGAAATGACGTTCATTCATATCTATCCATAAAGTTTAGACTTCTTCAAAGTTTTTGGAAAGTAAGGTCATCCTTTCAAAATTGAACATAAATGTACATCATTCCCGATGCATTTCGGGCAACGTCGTGCCCTTCCTCAGGGGACACATGGAATCATGACTTCAAAGAGTGAGTATCCTGAATATGTATGTGAGACGAAAGGTTCGCAGATTAGAAGATTACTGCGGTGGTCAGCCCATCAGACAAGTGTGTTATCGGGTATATATCCGATACGCAGGGCACCTCGTCTAAACTTGATGGCAAGACATTTCCAATGCTGACATTCTGGCACTGTTTGAATACAATCGGCATTGGGGCTGTCCTGTCTCAGTTGCAAGGGAAAGTGGTTATGACTAGCCTTTGCTTCTAGTTCATTGACAGTAGCTGAAAGAATTACTCGGTCATTGAGCAGGAGGCTTTGGCTGAGGCATGGGCGACCAATTACTTTTGCGCCTTTATTCCTGGAACGAGGATAGTACTCAGGATTGATCACAAGCTGTTGTTTAAGGTATTGGGTGCAAATGGGGCAAAGAATTGTTATGAAAGTTGCCTTGACTAGCATTTAAGATGCCAGATTGTGAATGCAGTGTTGAATTCATGCCCCGTTGGTGGAGGCTGTAGCAGAGGTTGAAGATGTGTTGGAGGGTGTACATTGTAGTGTGTCAAGGGATGAATAGACGAAGGTGATGATTGAGTATGAAGTATGTAAGGCAGTAATGAGCATGATCAGATGAGGGGTGCAAAGAGAAAACACTTATTCCGATGCTGTTAAGCCTTACCACAAGGTGGTTGAGGAGCTGTCCTTGAGTAGGAACAGGCTCATTGTGGGTGGTGAAAGGTTCATACCTCCGGAAGCAGTGAGGAACAAGCTTATGCGCTAGGTGCATGAGGGTGACATGGGACCTACTCTCACTCTTAAGAGATTGAAGGAGTGTTTTTGGTGGGCCCTGATCGATCGTGATGCCAAACAGTCGGTAGAGAGGTGTGAGGAGTGCAAAATCTCAGAGAAAATATTAAAAATAGGAAGTGGAGTTAGTAGGGATCAGCAGCATGTGTCGTAAGCAGCTTCTCTGTAGGAAAAGATTTATATTGATTTCATAGATCCTTTTGATTTGTTGTCTGATCAGGGGAGGATCGCTGCGATCCGAGTGGATGCTAAATTGAGGTGGTTTGAAGTGGTGTTCATGAGGAGTGTGAATGCAAAGTCCACCATTACTGTTTTAGAGAATATGCAGAAGAGAGAGTATTCCTTCCAAACTGGTCACAGGCAATGGCGTGCAACTCACTTCCAGCAAGATGAGGAGTTTTTTTAAAGGGATGGAGTGAAGCATCTTTGCACTTCATTATAGAATCCCCAGGGGAATGGCCAAGTGGAGAGCCAACTGGTTGGTAAAATGGACCATAGAATTGGCCAGCAAGGCAGACATGAGTGTAAAGAATGCAGTAAAGGACATGTTGTGGGCATGTCACACTGCGCCCAATGCTGCCACTGGTAAAACCCCTTTTGAGATGATGAGAGAAAGGAAACTAGGGATCAAGTTTGTTCCTTCATGGTTGAGAGATGGGCATGCTGAGGATGCAGTGATTACTGAGAGATATGGTCAAATGGGAGGTGTGATTGGTGTGGGAGATTGGGTAAAGGTGAAACCTGGAGGTGTGAGTCGAGGTTTGTCGAAGTTGCGGGGTACCTACAAAGTAAAGGTTGTGGGACACAACTGGATGAGGTAGGTCAATGATGAAATGTGGAATCTGAGGAGGGTTGCATTATTTCAGAAGGGTGGTGAAAGTCAAGTGCTGACAAACAGTCAGGGTGGCTCATGTTCAGGGTGGATGATGTACGAGTATAGAGATTTTTCAGCAAACACAGCTGGTGTGGGTCAGGGTCCCATAGGGAATATTGTTTTCAGGAACGTCCATGGTTCGGGTGATGATAGAGTGGTAACATGGAAAGGAGAGTTTGCAGACCATTGGGGTGGTTAGGAGATTTTGTGTGTGGTTAGTTGGGTTGTTGCAGGGATAGGTTTTATGCTTTGTTCTCCATGTGTTCTGGGGATTTGTCTCTCAACTCTGTGTTGTTGGTGTTGTCTGCATGTCTCATCGTCCTTCTGGTGGGTGGTACTCTGGGGGTTCTTCTGCTGTTTCTGTGCTGTCACTGTTGTCTGTGTTCCTCGTCATGGTTATGGGGGTGGTGTTTTGTGGAGAGAAGGGATGTGTTATAATGTTGTTCTTATGGTGTGCTCATTTGCATTTTCAATGGGGACAGAGTGTGTATATGTAAGAGGTAGTTTTATGACACAGTGAACATTATGAAGTGGTTGAGGAGCACAGCGTGTAGCTGTTAGTGTCTGTCTGCTGGTACAGGATTTTGTCTGCTTAATAAACTTGAGTACTGTGGATACTGAAGTGTCCAGTTGTTTGTGGATGAAAAACACAACAAAGAACTATTCTTTGCACAACTCAATGATAAGTTAGCATAATAAAGAGGATCTTCTTTAGTATGGGGAGTTGCTGGTATAGACAGGTAATACAGCATTAATTTATAGGCTTATCACAGAGTCGGTTTATGGGCAGGGGAGAACAAATAAATATTATTATGAATAAATAAATAAATAAGTAGTATATCTGTTCGACCTGGCATCCTTGGCGTGGTTTCCCCTGACTTTTTGATCACTGCCTCCTATGTTTTTGACTCTATGCTGGATTACGTTTTGCTGGTTTAGATGCTTTGGGCACTTTGCCACTGCTGATCAGTGCCAAGGTGCAAGTGCTCCTAGTAGGGCCTGTACAGATGTAAGGGACATGCTGCAGTAGTGGATTACTGCCAAATTAGTTTTTCACTGTAGCAAGGCTACCCTGCCCATAGGACAGAATGAGGGGGGGTGGGGGCCCATGGGTGCCTGCCTATCTTCCCCCAGAAACAAGATAGAAAATCCAAACCTGGTTTATCTGGATTCAGAAATCCATAATACATCTTTTAGCATGGGTGGTTTTTAAATGTTGTGTCTGAAAATAGCACTTTTAGGAAGTGGCTAATTTCTTGTCCAGTCTGTCTGTGGGCCTGCCTGGGTGTTCGAGTTAGAGGGAGTGTGACAGGGTCTGGGAAAGCTCCAGCGGTGGGATGATAGCTGGCTGCCCCTGAAGGTTAGGGGGAGGAGTGGTGCTGGGCTGTGCCCTGCCTTTGCGATACCGGCTCCCCTGTCTGCTGGGTGACGGATGTCCCTGCCTCCCTGCTTCAAAGGGAAAGATTCCCCAGGACCGAGAGACTCCTGCCGCCAGAGTCTGGACAAGGGCAACCCGTGCTTAAATCACCAAACCTCAAAGGCATCAAAGACTATTTTCTGTATAAAGGAAAGAGCTGTGTAGATTAGAATCAGACGACTTCTGATTGAAGAGGAGAATCCCTGCTGAAGAGGACACCGTAAGAAGACCCCAGGAACAGGGCTGCCATTGCTGTGTGTCTGGAAGCTGACCTGCTGTCTTGTCTTGTCCTGCCTAAGAGGGACCGTTGGGACTGTGCTGTGTGCTTTGTCCCCCTCCTGCTGAGAAGAACTCTCCAAGGGCTAGAAGAAGAGCTAGCCTCGTGATCCCAGAGTTCAGGGACAAAGAAACTCTGCCGTCGTCATTGCCCTCCCTCCCTCCTTGCTGTGTGTGGGGGGGAGCGTCTTTTTGTCTACAACCGACCAGGAGAGTGAGTGCTGCGTGAGCCTGCCGGCTCGTGCTCGCTCTCCCCAAGCTCAACCCCACGAGGCACCGTCAGAGCCAGGGCGGCCGCTCTTCGACCTCCTGACAGAAGCGCCGTGGGCCCATGCCTCTGGCCGTGAAAACCCGGCGTCCCGCGGTGCCCCCATTGTCGAGATCGCCGAAGGAAAAGTGCTCCGGGAAGCCGAGGGGGGCTCGCCCAAATCGCCGCGCAGGGATTGGCCCAGCGTTCCCCTGCTACCAGCGTCACCAATTACTTCCCGGGAGCTGCGCTGTGAGTGGCCGAATCCTTGCCACGTCATCGGCATCCCCGAGAGCCCCTTGCGGATTGGCTGCCGAGTTGCCGGGACCGACGGAGCCCTCAGGGACCCGGGCTGCCGTAGCCAAGACCACCGATCTCCCTGGTAGGGGCGCGCTGCCCCTTGTGCCTCTGAGCGCCTTACCAGGTTGACTGTCCCCGGGACCTCTGTGGTGTCCTCTGGCTCGTGGCTCTACCGCTAGTACCTGCACCTACGAGGGCACTCCGAAGCCGCCCCTTGCCTCTGCTCTTCGTGGTCCGTTCCATCGTAGAGTCCGGTACCAGGCGCCCGAACAGCGCGGTACTGGGACTCCAGCTGAGAGGCTCCCCGACATGCCAAAGCCTCAAACAGGCAACCCAGTTACCCGGGGCAGTGCTGATCCGACCCCGGAGCAGGGGAGAGAGTGCCAGAGAGCCTGGAAAGCCCACAGTGGTGGCTACATCGTGCATTCTGAATTGCACCATCTTTTGCAACAGACTTGTTTTGCTCTTTAAGAACACTTTCCCCCAGAAGAATACCTTTTGTTCAAGAAACATTTTATGGTGGTTTATGTCCGTTTTTAAGTCTGCCTAAAAATATATAAAAACAGTATTTTTATATTATACCTGTGTGGTGTCCGTTTGTGGTGTTCATTAGTAATTACTGAGGGTGTTGGTGCAAATACTTTACACATTGCCCTGGAGATAAGCCTGTCTGCTCTGCCAAGCTACCAAGGGGGTGAGCAGGGATTATCTTTTGACGTACATCCACCTTGCCTTGACTGGAGGAGAGGGTCCCTAGTTGGTCAGAGGCCCTGGCCCTACCAAGTATGGACCCCCAAATCTAACAATATCCAAACAATGGGAAACATACCCAGCAAATGGGCTACCATCAACATGTATGTGTCCCTTAACTGTGATTTGATGCACCATTGATTGTTCTCCATTGTTAGAAAATGGAACAAAGTACTTTCCAGTTCCTTTACTGAAAGAGAGCAGGGTAATGGTGTGCAAAGTAAGATTGTTTTGTCAGAAATCCAAAAGATTCACCCTCTATATTATAAGTATTGCATGTTATCCAACACTCCTTTGCAAACCAGAAACACTGCAGAAGGGCATATTTTGGTTACATTTGTAGGGCAGACACTCCATGAATTATGGGATTTTTTACATGTTGTCATTACAAGTATTCATTTAAAACCTGCAAACACAATCTTCCATATCTTACATTGCATTTTCTCTTCTAGTGGAAGGAAGTCAACTGGTTATAAGTATCTCCAAGAGAATTGAGATTGGTGGGTGGCTGTTTATATGGGTACAGTTGTTGCTAATAAATAATTGTTTCATGGCAAATGCACTTTAAAATACACTTTGCCCAGAAGAGAAGGAAGACACCGATTTTCAAATATTTTAACACATGTGATTGTTTATAGGTGCATCGTTGTTGGTGAATTAATTTTTTGGTAGCAATGGATTTTATCTATATTGTCTGCATTTTGGGGAATCATTTTAGTATGCTGGTTTGATGAAAATGATATCTGAAATTAAACTTGATTTGATTCTATCTGACTTTTCTACGCAGTCTTTGATGCTTAACTTTAGTTCGTGATTTCCACAACTTTTAGCGCCCAAGGGAAGTCATTAAGTTAGAGAAAAAAAGGAAAGAGAAAAATAAAGCTATGCATTTCTTATATCCATGAACAACTAAGGCGCGCACGTCACTATAAAAAATATAGCAGTTCTGGGAGGTCAGCATCAAGTAGTATGAAAAAATACCATGCAAATAGTAAGTCACTATGAAAAAAGACATACATCTACAAAAAATTAAACCCCTATGCCAATCCTTCTTCCCAGAACAGGCTAACACAGAGGAGTCGATCTCCCTTTCAGTAAGTAGGATTATTTATGGATTTATTACAAGTTCAAAGCCAAAGTAATATAAATCAATCTCAGAAACATGGTATAGCAATACTAGATTATCAGAGGAAACGCAAATCAGTGAAGAAAGTGTATCCTCAATAGTAAGTAACAGATAAGTAATTCATTAGCAATCGTACAAAGTATAATGAAACCAATCTGGTGTGAGATTGAAAATGTTAGTCCTCCTGCCTATAATGCATGAGGGATTCGAATTTATCCAACTAATCTACAATAAAGAATGCTAAATGAAACCTTGATTAGATTAATTGAAATTTAATGGTGTCAGAGTAGAAGAAGAGTATTACAATGAGAATAGCACATTGTGGTCTGTACCTCTCCTAGTCTGAAAAGAACCTGAACAAAGTTAGAGTATTCCCCAGTTATACCCACATAAAGACCCTTCTGGAATCAGTATCAAAGCTCCAATTGGATGACCACCTTCAAAAAATACTCTCAGTGATTGTAAAAGAGAGTAAGTATGTGTTAGTATATGTTTGAATAAGTAAGGTTATGTGTGTATAACTGTATAGATGAGGAAATGGGAGTGTGATTGATTCTTTTCATTACTGAGTAAATTAGAGAGTAACTCCATGGATGAGTGGCACTGTGTGAATGTCTGTATAGGTGTATGAGTGCATATGATAGCGTTGTATTGATGAGTGACTGTATGTATGAGTGATTGTATGGGTGAATGAGTAGATGTGTGTGTAGACTTATGAATCAGTGAGTGTGTACGTAGTAAGTGGTATTGCTGTGTCAATGGGTTCAGGAATGGTAGTCTATATTGAACACTGGATGTATAAAAGGTTATATTAGAGTGTGAGGAGGTGCATCGTATTATCACATGGATGATGTCATCAGTGATGTCATCAGTGATGTCATTTGAGATGTCATCAGAGATGTCATCAGTGATGTCACTGACCATGTCATGAATGATGTAATATGTGACATCATCAGCAGTGGATTGCGGGCGCGCGAGTTATAGTGAGTCCAACTAACTATAACGTGGGAATTTCAATGGTTTTGTATGAGTAAAATGTTCAGCTAACTATAACTGGTGTGAAACCTATGGATTTTTCAATGAATTTCAAAGGTTTTATAAATGCTAATTCCTAACTATAACGATTGTGAAACCTATGTTTTTTTTTAGTGAATTTCAAAGGTTTTTTAAATGCTAATTCCTAACTATAACGATTGTGAAACCTATGGTTTTTTCAGTGAATTTCAAAGGTTTTTTAAATGCTAATTCCTAACTATAATGTTTGTGAAACCCATGGTTTTTTCAGTGAATTTCATAGTTTTTTTAAAAGTTAATTCCTTCGTAGATTTACTTTGTTACCTACAATTTTTTTTAATTAGCTGTTTTTTATAACTATTAATGATAATTATTTTTTTTAGAAAAAAAATCTTTGTTCACTGTATTTTTCTTTTTTTTATCATTTTTTCCTGCTGCGCTCAGGGTGTGCGCACCGGTAAGCTTACCAGTATTATTTTGTCTTGGAGCGCTCAGGGTGCGCGCACCGGTAAGCTCTCCCGAGAGCGCAGCGAGAGCGCTATTTCTGCGTTCGTAAAAACAAAATATGTATGAGAACTAAATAATAATGCAAGACATTCAGTACCATATTTATAAAAGTAGTATTTTTGATTTTCAGAATGGAAATGATTTTGCATTTCCGTAAAGCTACCAAAACGTCACTCAGGCGCGCCGCGTAAGCGCCCCCATAAGCGCCTACGTTCGCGCCGCGTAAGCGCCCCCGGAAGCGCTCCGGTGCGCGCAGCGTAAGCGTGTCAAGTCATGTGACCTTAAAATAACTCTTTTCATTGGTTGTTAACAGTTTTTTTTCACAAGTAATGAAAACCACACCCTTTTCCTTCACTTCTTCCATCACTTTGGTGAGAGCAAGACCTCTTTTTTTCTGTGCTAAGAATTTGTGGATAGAATGGCAGCCAGAGCATCCAGCAGCAGTGAGGAGTCAGATGGTTTCATTGATGAAGAGGCTCCTCAGCCGAAGGTGAAAGAACATTTTATCTGGAAATTTTTTTCTATACCTGATGGACATAAAAAAGTAAATGCACCAAAAGTTGAATGCAAAATCTGCCAAACTGTACTTTATCGAGGAGACCCCAGAAAGAAGTACAGTTTTGGTAATTCAACTATGATTCGTCACGTCCAGAGGAGGCACCCCCAGAACTATGCCCGGGAGAGTGTCAGGGCTCTGGCACAAGAAGCACCAAGGGATGGTGCTTCTACTTCAACTGGAGGAGCAACTGTATCGGTGAGGGGGCGACCAGAACAGCTGATCCCAAGTATTCAGCCTGTTTTTAATGAAGCCTCAATCAAATGCAAACATTGTGACCAACTACTTTGTTATGGGGAACAAAGTATTTTGAACATTGTTCGAGCAATAGAGAACCACCGCTGCCGTCCCCAGCCCTAATTTTGATTATTTTTTTTTGCTCCTGTTGAGCAGTTTGCCATTCCCTGTTTTTGTTTTTGTTGAAAAAACTAGAAAAAAGAAGAAAAAAAAAGTTCTTTTTAGAACTACCTCCAATTCTCAAAAAAGAGATGTATCCTTAAAAAAATGAAAAAGAGTAACTGAAGTGGAGTGCAGTGAGAGAGGAGAGGAAAATGAGTGAGAAAGCAAAGAAAGGGATGAGAGGGGAAGGGAAGTGAAGTAGGGGGACTGAAAGAAGGTGAGTGTGGGGTAGGAGAGTGAGGAGAAGGAGAGTGAACATGGGGAATGAGGATAAGTGAAGAAAATGTAGTAAAGGAACGGGGGTGTGGAAGGATATGAAAAGAGCAGTGATGTTTAGGAAAGAGTGGAGATACAGACTGGATAAAGACAAGTGAGTGTGAGACAAGGTGAGTAAAGGAGTGAAGAGACAGAGAAAGTGAAAGAAAAACTGAGAGTAGAAGACTGAAGGCCTCATTTATGAGGCCATGCGTCACTTTTACGCCGCCGGTGCGCCACTTTTTGTGACGCACCAGTGGTGTAAAAAATGCACCTTGTTGAGTCATATTTACAAAGTGACGCATCTAGGCAGATGCGTCACTTTGTAAACCCCTGCGCCATATTATACCTGCGCCAGGTGTAATGTATGCAAAGGGGGCGTATTGACGCAAGGAAGGGTCGTAGAAGTGACGCAGTGAAATCTATGAGATTTCACTGCGTCACTTTTAGGACGCCGTTGCGTCAAAATCTTGCGCCTGCCTCACAGCAGGCGTAAGACTGATGCAGGCCCTTTCAAATGGGGCTGTCCCCATGTGAAAGGATGCATTGCTGGAGTTGCGTCACTTTTGTGACACACTCCAGCAATGCATCACTTTTGCGCTTACAGATACGTCAGAAATACTGACGTATCTGTAACTCCTTGCGAGAGTGTAGATACAGACTGGATAAAGGCAAGTGAGTGTGAGACAAGGTGAGTAAGGGAGTGAAGAGACAGAGAAAGTGAAAGAAAAAGTGAGAGTAGAAGACTTAAGGCCTCATTTATGAGGACATGCGTGACTTTTAGGCCGCCGGTGCGTCACTTTTTGTGAAGCACCAGTGGTGTAAAAAATGCACCTTGTTGAGTCATATTTACAAAGTGACGCATCTAGGTAGATGCGTCACTTTGTAAACCCCTGCGCCACATTATACCTGCGCCAGGTGTAATGTATGCAAAGGGGGCGTATTGACGCAAGGAAGGGTCGTAGAAGTGACGCAGTGAAATCTATGAGATTTCACTGCGTCACTTTTAGGACGCCGTTGCGTCAAAATCTTGCGCCTGCCTCACAGCAGGCGTAAGACTGATGCAGGCCCTTTCACATGGGGCTGGCCCCATGTGAAAGGATGCATTGTTGGAGTTGCGTCACTTTTGTGACACACTCCAGCAATGCATCACTTTTGTGCTTACAGATACGTCAGAAATACTGACGTATCTGTAACTCCTTGCGACATAATGCGTCATACATTAAATATGACGCATCAGGAATGTCGCAAGGAGAGTGCACTGAGAAGTGATGCATCGCTGCTTTCACGCAGCGATGCGTTATTTCTCATAAATGAGGCCCTGAGTGAGAGAGGAAAGACATAAGTGAGGGAGTGTGGCTGTGTTATAGGGAGTGAGCGTGATGGAAGAGGAGTGACAGACTAAGGGGTTATTGAGAATGAGGCTAACAGAAAGAGAAAGAGGGAAGGGGAGTGTAGAAGTAAGAGGACAGAGGGAGTAAGAGAAGGAATTAGTGAACTATTTTCTTTCACTGTTTTTCCCTGTGGTACGCTCTGGGTGCGCGTACCGGAGTGCGCACCTGGGAACGCACCCAACGCTTACCCCGCGAAAATAAAAAGTTGTTTTGCCTTTCAGGGTCCTTCTAGGCCCCCCTCAGAAAACCTAGGGGTTCAGGGGATGTCTACTCTGCCCCCTTTTAATTATTTCCCCATTTATCTTTCACCTCTTGTGTCTCGATTCTACCGAGACACAAGATGGCGGACTCTCCGGACTGTTTAGAATGTTCACAGACACCCGACAGCCAATCAGCTTTCCGCTCGCACACTCCCGTAGCGCGCCGGGTGCGCTCCCCGGTACGCGCACCTGTGAGCGCTCGGAGAGCGCCTATAGATATATATGTGTTTTTGAAGTCAATTTTCAAAAAAACCACTGGAGCAATTTTCACCAAATATAGTAAAGGCACATCTGCGTACCAGTCCCTACAATTTTGCCAAGTTTGGCGTAATTCCATTCATCGGTTCGGGCTGTAGACTTGTCAGACCGTCCGATGGAAATTAACATGGGGAAAACACGTTTTGGGACCCCCCTTTTTTCTCAGCCCCCACTTCACGAATCCCCCGAAACTTCCAGGGAAGGAGCGGAGCGGAGCTGGCCAAAATTTTGGAAAATGACACACAAATTCCTCAACCGGCGCCAGAGTTATTCCCAATAGAAGGATTTCCTATGGTAGCCAATCCTAACTATAACTACCTACTAGCGACCGCCAGTAGGTAATATACACATACATATATATAAATGCATATGCATATATATGCATGTATATATGTGTATATGTGTGCGTGTAGAGAGGTAGAGTTGTAGAGGTAGTGGTGTAGAGGTAGAGAGGTAGAGGTAGAGAGGTTGAGGTAGAGAGGTAAAGACTAGTAGAGAGAGAAGTAGAGAGAGGTAGAGAGGTAGAGAGTAGAGAGTGAGTAATAGAGAGTAGATAGTGAGTAGTAGAGAGCAGTAGAGAGAGTAGCAGAGAGTGAGTAGTAGAGAGTAGTAGAGTGAATAGTAGAGTGAGTAGTAGAGAGTAGTAGAGAGTGAGTAGTAGAGAGTAGTAGAGAGTAAGTAGTAGAGTGAGTAGTAGAGAGCAGTAGAGAGTAAGTAGTAGAGAGTAGTAGAGAGTGAGTTGTAGGGAGTGAGTAGTAGAGAGAGAGTAGTAGAGAGTAGTAGAGTAGTAGAGAATGAGTAGTAGAGAGTGAGTATTAGAGAGTAGTGGAGTAGTAGAGAGTGAGTAGTAGAGAGTAGTGGAGAATATTCCAAAGTTTGGCACAGCACCACAAGTCCAATCAAATCATATCACTTACAGTCCTTATTGAAGCGCTGAATCTTGGTGTATATGCAAATGCTTTTATTTTCCTTAAGTTTATGTACCACAGCCAGCCGACGCGTTTCGTTCTGTACAACAGAACTTCTTCAGGGCGTTCTTATTTCCTTCAAGTTATGTCGGTATCCTGTTGTCATATAACTAGATATTTCTCCCAAATGTTAGATGAGTTGTAAGTACATTCTTATTCAAAGTGACTAGGTATCAATTTTACCCACACAATTCGGGCAGACTTGAGTAATTTATAGCATCCTCAAAGTCAGTCTTTCAAAAATTCCAAAGTATAGGACTTGATAATCCAAATCCAAATGATTCATAAGAAAAGTCATTTTCAATAGTTCGGAATATCGGCATTTGGGCAGATATGACCAACGGACACGGTTTATGACTTTTCTTGAGAAACATTTGGATTTGGATTATCATGGTTTCTTAACTGAGTATTTGTATGGGTAAATGAATGTCTATGTGGTTTGGTGGGGGGTGTGTGATTGCCAAAAAATGTGTGTGTCAATAGTTCATTCAATAGGTATATGAGGTTAAGACTACATGTTATAACAGTTGTTTCAGTGAGTGTATATGTTTATGGGTGTGGTGTTGATGAAATATTTCTCTCAATGGTACATCTCCATTAAACTTGAAAAAAAAGGCAGTGTAAATGTGTATGTGACAGTGATATCTAATTAAGTGTGCCTAAGACTTAGTGATTGTATAAGTCACTATATGGATAACTGTATACTTGTAATAGTGATTTTATAACACACTAAGGGGTCCATTATGATGTCGGGTGGATTGCCTCCGCCAGGCTGGTGGTAGCCACCGCCGGCCTGGCAGAGGCAATCCGCCCGACATCCATTGCCAAATTCCCCCCCGCCATATTAGGATGGTGGGGGGGAACGCTGCGGTCAAAATCGCCGCCCGCTTGTTTTCCGCCCCGGTGGCCTTGCGGCCGGGGCGGAATATGTTTAATATGGTGGCGGTGTCTGTTAGACACCGCCAGCCATATTACAATGGGCATTCTGGCACGCCTTTCCGTGGCGGCGAAAGGCAGGCGGTCTTTGGTTCGGGGGCCCCCTGCGGGCCCCCCTGGTGCTGGCCGAGGTGTTCAGTGCAATGGGGGGGTACCTGTGGTACCCCCCGCATTTGCATACTCCAAGCAGCAGGCACCGCGGGGTGCCTGCCGCTTCCTGTATGCAAATGCGTTCATTTGCTTGTCAGATTGTGGCGGGCGGTGCAGTGAGCACCGCCCGCCACAATGTTGGAATGAGGATTGCGCCCGCCACTGTGGCGGGCGCATCGTAATGCACATTTCGGGACCCCCGCCCTTGAGGCGGGCGGTCCCGTTTCCCGATAGGGTGGCGGGCGGGCAAAGCCCGCCCGCCATCCTAATGGCCCCCAAGTGTGAGTTACTATCTATAAAAAATAGATGAAGTGGTGTTTGTATAAGTGTGTAGGTGAGTAAATGTAAGTATAAGTGTGCTGGTGTGTAATGTTGAAATAGGCGTATAAGTATATTTGATAGTGTTCTGTTGATTATTCACTGCCTATAACACTGAATCTATAGGTAAGTGATTAGATGTGTGTATAGTTCTATGAATAACTGAGTGGGTGTTTAGAAATTTCTATTGGTGTGTCAATGGTTTCAAATATGGTACTTTCTATTTTACAGTGAGTGATGAAAGATTATACTAGTGTGTGATGAGGTGTATTTGATTGTCACATGGATGATGTCATCAGTGATGTCATTTGAGATGTCATCAGTGATGTCATCAGTGATGTCACTGACCATGTCATGAATGATGTAATATGTGACATCATCAGCAGTGGATTGCGGGCGCGCGAGTTATAGTGAGTACAACTAACTATAACGGGGGAATTTCAATGGTTTTGTATGAGTAAAATGTCCAGCTAACTATAACTGGTGTGAAACCTATGCTTTTTTCAGTGAATATATATATGTATATATATATATATATATATATGTATATATATTCACTGAAAAAACCATAGGTTTCACACCAGTTATAGTTAGGTGGAAATTTTACTCGCATAAAACCATTGAAATTCCCACGTTATAGTTAGTTGGACTCACTATAACTTGCGCGTGCAATGCACTGCTGATGACGTCACATATTACATCACTCATGACATGGTCAGTGACATCACTCATGACATCACTGATGACATCTCAAATGACATCACTGATGACAATATCCTTGTGACAAAGTGGCAGACCTCCTATCAGCATAAAATAACCTTTGACACACACATTCAAAAATAGAAACTAACATTTTCTTAAAAAAGTAGAAACCAATACCAATTACAACAACTTATTAGGTAATTCCAACATCTACATACACATCCACTCATTCACCAACAGTTCTATATAGTCACTCATGCATGTACTTACTCATCATATGTACTCATACACCTATACATCCTGTTACACACTAATACTCATCCATATAGTTACTCACACACAAATTCACACATGCAAATAAACTATCAAAAAACCATTTACTTGATTATACTGCTATATACACACCACTACACATACTTCTACAGAAACGGAAACATATTTACTCTCTTAAACAATCAATTATAAAAACACATACTCACTAACCCACCCATACACACAATCATCCACCCATACAGTCTTGCACACATGCTGTCTTCAAAATACATACAAATAGTGAGTCACTCATTCATGCATCTGTGCTCTAAGTAATATCCCCCACCGAACCATACAGACACTGATACTGATACTCAAAAAAACAACTAACAACCCATATACACACTCATGTAGCTACTCACCAACCCATGCAGCCACTTATACACAAAGTGAGACACAGATACAGATATTTAAATATTTAAACATTACTCGCTAATATATGTATTCACTAAGATACATTTAATAAGTCAGTTAACCAATCAATTTTACACACAAAAAACATCCATTTAGACATTTATTTACCCATTTATTCTTCCATCAACCTTTAGATATACATATATAAAAAATATTTATTTTTCAGAAAGATACACATTCACTGGATGTCATCAGTGATGTCATTTGAGATGTCATCAGTGATTTCATGAGTGATGTCACTGACCATGTCATGAGTGATGTAATATGTGACGTCATCAGCAGTGCATTGCACGCGCAAGTTATAGTGAGTCCAACTAACTATAACGTGGGAATTTCAATGGTTTTATGCAAGTAAAATTTCCACCTAACTATAACTGGTGTGAAACCTATGGTTTTTTCAGTGAATTTAATAGGTTTTTAAATGCTAATTCCTAACTATAACTGGTGTGAAACCTATGATTTTTTTTTATATATATATATATATATATATATATATATATATATATATATATATATATATATATAAAATTTCTATGGCAAAATGAAACCCCTCATTTTGTTCCTTTTCAAATTAAATGTATTAAGTGTTACCACTTTATTCCAATCAAGATGACTTCAGGTGTGCCATACTTTTGTCATAAGTAAGACTGTTAGCGTTCTAGTTGTTCTTTAGAACACTCTGGGACATTCTGTTATTGGGCTATAGTTGGGCTACATCTGGCTGATATTTGGGCTACATTTGTTTTTTTTTGTCTCTGGTGGCCCTCTTTGGGCTACATTGGGCTACATTGGGCTACATTTGGGCTCTAACATATATATAGTCCAATGCAGCCCAATATATATCTTTTCAAAGTTAATTTTCGTAAAAACCACTGGAGCATATATCTTGAGACATAGCAAAGGTACATCAGGGTACCAGTCCCTACAATTTTTCCAAGTTTGGTGGAAATCCATTCAGCCGTTCGGGCTAAAAGTGAGTCCAACCGCCCTATGGAAATTAACATGGGGAAAACATGTTTTGGGACCCCCTTTTATCTCGGCCCCCGCTTGACGGATCCCCCCCGAAACTTTAAAGGTAAGGAAAATTACAGGCAGATCCCTCATTCGGCGCCAAAGTTATTCCCAATAGAATGTTGAGGATTTCCTATGGAAAACGATCCTAACTATAACTACCTTCTGGCGACCGCCAGTAGGTGATATATATATATATCCCCACTTGCAAGCTGCTTCTACTGGAACGCTGGGCCCCTTGAAGGTTGGCATAAATCCCGGTGAAGCATGCCGGTAATTCAATACCATAAAACAATAGAGTCCATATATTAGGCTCTCGGGAAGAACTCAGAACACTCATAATCTGTTGTCCAGTTCATTCACACAACACGTTTCGGCTGACGCCTTGATCACGTGTGGCACACGTGATCAAGGCGTCAGCCGAAACGCGTTCTGTGAATAAACTGGACAACAGATTACGAGTGTTCTGAGTTCTTCTCGAGAGGGTAATATGTGGACTTTATTGTTTTATGATATATATATATATATATATATACATATATATATATATATATATATATATATATATATATATATATATATATATATATATATATATATATATATATATATATATATATATATATATATCAGAACACTACAGCATTTTGTAGTCGCACAGCCAGTAATAAGTGCACTCCCGGGTTCAGAAATAAAACAATAATTAATTGAGAGATTAAAGCTCAGTAAAAACCCTGTAACATTTTTTATTCATACCCCCGGTACCCTACATATAAAGAATTATTTTGGGTATACAGGCAGGTATTTTGAACTTTCCTTCTTTATCTGGATCCCTGCTAATCCAGCAAGATATTATCTAAGGTGAACACCCTAAATATTGATTCCAAAATATAGACTGCCCAAATTATCGAATCAAAAATATAGACTGCCCAAAATATTGAATAACCAAAATATAGTAAGTCAGAATATCAAATTTGGGGTATGAAATATCGAATTCCATATGATTGAATTTAAAAGATCGTTTTCCATAATATCGAATTTTTTGTGTGTTATGTATGGTAGTATATGTATTAAAATTATGCATTAATTTTGTTATGTATGTTTAATTTTTTTAAAGTAATGAATGTTATGTAATTTAATTTTTGCGTAATTTAATTCCGTAGCGGGTTGTGGGTTTATAGGGGAACAGGGTGGGAAGTAATTTAATTATAGTAAATTAAATATCAATTTTTATTAATATGCATTGATAATTAATTGATAATTAATTATTAATTGGTATTGAATTTGTATTAATTGGTAATTAATTTTCTTAAATGGTAATTAATTTTTAATAATTGGTAAATAATTGTTATTGATTAAATAATTGATAATTATGTTAATTGTATTATTCATTTGGAGCGGGTTGTGGGTTTAGAGGGGAATAGGGTGGGAAGTAATGTAATTGTAATAAAGTTAATATTTATTTTTATTTATATGTATTGATAATTAATTGGTTGATAATTATTTATTTATTTGTGATT
The DNA here is from genome assembly GCF_964261635.1 of Lissotriton helveticus. NCBI lineage: Eukaryota > Metazoa > Chordata > Amphibia > Caudata > Salamandridae > Lissotriton > Lissotriton helveticus. Next base: position 696,843,553 of record NC_136068.1, read on the forward strand.
AAATATTATTTATGTATAATTAATTTTTTAGTTGACAATTAAGTTTTATTAATTGGTAATTATTTGTAATTCATTTATTATTGGTATTGATAATTAATTTAATTTAATTTTAATTTTAAATCATTACTCTCCCTACTGTTGCACTCTCTGGAGTGGGAATAGTAATGTTTACCCTCCGGCTATCCAACTCTTTACCTACTGTTGCACTCTCTGGAGTGGAAATAGTAATTTTTACCCCTACGCTATCCAACGCTTTCCCTACTGTTGCACTCACTGGAGTGGGAATAGTAATTTTTACCTCTACGCTATCCAACGATTTCCCTACTGTTGCACTCGTTGGAGTGGGAATACAAATTGTTACCCTCCCGCTATCAAATGCTTTCTCTACTGTTGCACTCTCTGGAGTGGGAATAGTAATTTATACCCCCGCTATCAAACGCTTTCTCTACTGTTGCACTCTCTGGAGTGGGAATAGTAATTTTTACCCCTACGCTATCCAACGCTTTTCCTACTGTTGCACTCACTGGAGTGGGAATAGTAATTTTTACCCCTACGCTATCCAACGCTTTCACTACTGTTGCACTCATTATTAATTAACATACACATTATTATTGTAATTATTTTAATTATTAGAATGTATTTATTTTTATATTTAAATAATATGGTTTTTATATATTATGTCAATATATTTTTTATTAATGTTCTAAATATTTTATAATTAAGATTATTAATTGTTTTATAATATTTTTAAGTAAATATGTATCCAACATTTTTTTACATTTAACTTATTTTTTTACATTTTAAGCTTTTTTACATTATTTTAATTATGTTTTGTTTAATTATGTTCATTATTTAATTACATTTCCAATATTTTTATTACATTTAAAAAATTGGATATTTTAGTAAACTATATTTTGACATTCTATATTTTGGAATCGATATTTTAGTACTTACCTGTTTGTAGATAGGCATTCTATATTCTGTCCCTCGATATTTTGGCGTCGATACTTTGATAAGTCGATATTTTGTCCCTCGATATTTCGATACTGAACCATTATCTAAGAACTCCCATTTTTTTGGTTGAGTCTGCCTTGGTGGTACCATCCTGCCAATGATGAAGCATGTCACGAGGCGTCTATTCTAATATCTTTGGGTACATAGGCAGGACTAGGCAGTACTAACCTCCCTGGAATCCCCCTATCTCCTTCTCTTTCACCCAGTTGCCCAAGTGTGAGAAAAATCATATTTATATACATTTGTTTGTTGCACATTTCCAATTCTTATTTTTATTGTTAACAATTTTTTTTTATTTCTTAACTTTGTTTAAATATATATTTTCAACATTATTTTAATATATGTTTTATTAGTATATATTTTGGGCCTTATTACGAGTGTGGCGGTCTCCCAATTGGACAGCCAATCCGGCGGTCTCAGGAAGACCTCCAAGCCCATGGTGAGCCGTCCCGCTCGGTGTGGCAGCAATGTTATGGCGGTGGTCTGTTCGGCTTATAGGAAAGCCTAACAAGAAAACTGCTGCGTGAGAGTGCCTACTGCACGTTCCTGCTCAGTGTGGGATGGTCAATGTTGTGCATGCCACACCGTGCAGGAATGAGAGTGCAATTCCAGGGGGACACAACATATGCCCCCCCTGCACGCACGCACTCTCAGGTCCAGATTCACTCTTAGCTGTATGTCTGTCACCCTTTTCATGGCATGGTCTCCGCCATGAAAAAGGCGGTGGCTATGCAGCTCTTAATATAATCTGTGGTACCGGAATCAACTCCGCCATCATATTCAGCCCCTTTGCAGAGCGCTGCCACAGCGAGATCCTTGATCCTGGTGGAGGTGGTAGTCTTGTGGCATTCCCACTGCCACACTCATAATACGGTTGGTGGACCCCCTGTGGTGGTGGCGGTTGAACCCCCATTGCAAGTGCGGCAGTCAGAAGACCGCTATACTCGCAATAAACCCCTTTGTCTATTCAATAATTAAAAAAAATAACATTTTAAATGTGTGACGTCTTTATTTATAAAGTTTGGGGAATGTGTTGGACCCTAAAGGGGTGACATTTACTATTCCCACTACAATCTATGTGGGGGAAGGTGTTTGTCAATAAAGGTGTGATATTTCATATTCCCACTACAATCTAAACCAATTTGGGGAAGGTGTTGGACACTTAAGGGGTGAAATGTAATAATCCAACTCCAATCTAACCATATTGAGAGTAGGGGGTGGTCACTTTAGAGGTGATATTTACTATTCCAACTCCAATCTAAGCCAATTTTGGGAAGGTGTTGCGTACTACAAGGATGACAGTTACTATTAACACTCCAATCTAAACCAATATGGGGAAGGAGTTGGACACTAAGAGGTGACATTTACTATTCCCGCTCCAATTTAAATCATTGCCGCCACGGAAAGGCATCTCACAAAGCCCATACTAATATGGATGGCGGTGTCTGACACCGCCACCATATTAAACCTTTTCCGCCCCGGTCGCAAGGCGACCAGGGCGGAAAAGCGTCGGATGATCTTTCCATCCGCCGCGGTCCCCCCTGCCATTCTAATATGGCGGGGGGGAAATAGGTGGCGGGCGGGCAAGGAGGTGGCGATCCGCCCGACATCCTAATGGGACCCCATGTTGGAGGAAGGTGTTGGTCACTAAAAAGGTGACATTTACTATTCCCATTTCAATCTAAACTAATGTTGGGAAGGTGTTGGACACTAAATAGGTAACATTTACTATTCCCACTCCAATCTAAACCAATTTGGGAAAGGTGTTGGACACTAAAGGGTTGACATTTACTATTCCACTCCAATCTCAACCAATTTGGGGCAGATGTTGGACACTAAAAGGGAGACACTTACTATTCCCACTCCAAAATAAAACAATTTGGGGGAGATGTTGGACACTAAAAGAGTGACATTTATCATTTCCACTCCAATCAAACCCAATTAATTATATACAATACTACAACGTAAAATACACATTTCAGCAGTTTTGTATGTAAAATATCTTACTAAAAACACAAATAAAAAAATAGTAAACACAGGATAATATGCCACCCCCTGCATACAAACCTCCTCTCGCACACCCACCTTGACTGTGACTGCTTAAAACATAACAGGTCAATTATCCACCAATGATGACATTGATGTTGCCTAACAACAAAAAAATATATGTATAAATATAAATACTTTAGCTTCTCATATGGAACATGCTCATATAGTAGCGTTTCCCCTAACCCTTCATCGTTTTAAGCACTATGCTTTCACCTTTCTTTAGAATTAATAGCACTCATGATGGTTTTGTCATTTCTGTGTACACATGAGTAATATCAACGTAGTATGAAGAGGTCAATGTAAATTGATTGTTCTCTAATATAGCTTGTCATATACTTTTTTAGCATTTGTCAAACGTTCTACAGGTATGAGTTTGAAAATTGTTGATGATATAATCCCTTCATATGATGATGCTCCATAAAAAAATGCTGCAATACTTGTTGTAAACAGTGAATCCATTCTGTGATAACATTTTCTCTTACACAAATAACTCAAAAGGAACCCATTTGGCCCATGCATACTACTGTCATTTGCAATATTCTGCTGTTTATCAGGTAAGGTTATGCTATGAATATACAAATGCATATAAATATAAACTTCTGTCAGCCACAGCTGCAGAATCTAGGCGTGTACACGTATGAAGACCTATTAATGAAAGGGTCCTGCAGAAACTAGATTGATAACTAAGAGAGTGGGCATCCAAAGAGTTAAACATACGAGTACCTAGAATGTAAAATTTGGTTTCATTGAAGAATCCTGATGTTACTCTTGGGAGCTTTGGCTGAAGCGATAACCTCCCTCATAGACAATCAATGTAAACTATTTTACCACCATCAAAACAAAATAACATTAAAGTTAACATATAAAACAGACCAGATTCCCAAACTTATAAAGCAAAAAAAGGAAAGGTGGATAATTAAAACAATACTAAAACAATATAGATTGGTTAAAGTGATCAGGAGTTATGTATTTTAAAATAAGTCAAAACCCTCCTAGAAAGCAGTGATGGCCATAAACTAATGCAAGTTAACTGCACACGGTACACTGGGACCTATGACCTCTGTGGTTACCCACCAACGAAGTACGGTCAGGTAGGTGCTGTAAGTTTGTCCCTAAAAGTTACAATTTTGCCAAAAGTATAATCTTTTTGGGTGCTTCAATTGTTCCAAAACCTTCAAGAATTCTTCCTGGGGCAACAGTACATTTGAGTGGGAGTCAGAGCCTTCAGTACTTCAAGACCTCTATCAAAGTCTAGTTTTACCTGCCTCTACTGGTTTTCTGCATGCGGCACACTACACATCATTCTTCAAAACCTCTTGCTTTTTCCCAGTCTTGGAAATAGTTGGGGCAAAGAAATGGCTTTCCTTGTTTAATTTTGGGCCTCCTTATGAAATGATGAGGTGCAACAGAATAGCTTTCCTAACCCTCAGACTAGCCTTCAGAGTCCAAGATGCAAAGGAGTCCATCCCTCCAGGCAGGAAGGAATTGTCGCCATCAGCAGTCTCTCCTGTTCTTTTTGTCATCATGTCATCTCATCTTCTTGACTTCCTTTCTGCTTGTCTTGTGGCCTTCTTGTCTTCATTTATTCTCTCCTTGTCTTCTTGCTTCTAAGCCATATTCTGTTTTCTAGGTGGTGGGAGCCCCAGATGATAGTGGTAAAACAAGTATGTTTGTTTTGAATCCCTGAACCTATTCTTATAAGGTTTCTACATCGACTAACCCCAGCTTGTGTAGTACTTCAGAAAGCTATTATGACAAAAGCTATCAGCTATCATGCACTGTTTTTAAGTTTTCTAATATGGCAGAAAGCAAGCTTAACCATCTGAGTTCTTCAAGCTTGTCACTGTGCTTGCCTATTAAAATGGGATTACACCTTCTTCTCATTACTAGTGGGAAACCTCCTCACAATGTCCCTCTACCTATTGTAGCATACTGGGTGAAAGCAGCCACAGAATCTATGTTAAAACCAGCTTTAAATGTTCAGTCACGCTATGCCATTTCTTTGACGCATTAAATAAAACCTCAAAAAGCCTTGTCTGTCCTTGTGTGGGACATTTGTCTCAACTTCTCTCCTTCCAATAGATAATTGAATGGTGTGCGTAGGATGAAAAAAAGTCCAGGAATTGACCATAGAATTTTCAAAGTTCTTTATTAATTAAATTTGTTGATTCAAAAGTAAAAAGTTCAGCCAACGCGTTTTGTGCTCAAAGAGAACTTTGTCTGGGTTTCTCACAGTAATAGCCCTTCTGAAGGAGAAATAGAGTTGATCTGCAAGCATTGTAAAAAAAATCACATAAAACCTGAACTGAGTGGGAACCAGATGACTTCTTAGTATTCTTTTTGCGGTAAAGTTCATATGGTGGTCACGATCCCACTCTCAGTAAAAGACATCAAATAAAGCTCTTCAGAGATGTACACATGTCGTGAGTCTGTGTGGTAAGTATGCAGACACACACTCTCAGTAGAAGGTATCCAATAAGGCTCTTCAGAGATGTAGACGTGTGATGAGTCTGAGTGGTAATTACGCAGACACATAGGGGTCCATTATGATGTCGGGCGGATTTCCTCCGCCAGGCTGGCGGTGGCTACCGCCAGCCTGGCGGAGGAAATCCGCCCGACATCATCAGCACAATTCCCGTCCGCCATATTAGGATGGCGGAGGGGACCGTGGCGGTGCAAAACACCGCCCGCCTGTTTTCCGCCCCGGTCGCCTAGCGGCCGGGGCGGAAAACCTGTAACATGGTGGCGGTGTCTGTTAGACACCGCCCGCCATATTACAATGTGCTTTCACCAATGCCTTTCCGTGGCGGCAATGCCGCCACGGAAAGGCATGCGGAGACACCCTGCGGGGGCCCGTTGCGGGCCCCCTGGGAGTCCGTGGCTTGGGGGGTTGCACATAGGGGGTACCTATGGTACCCCCCCGCATTTCAAAGTGCAACATGGCAGGCACCGCGCGGTGCCTGTCATGTTGCACTTTGAATTGCATAACGTGCACTTTACACATGGCAGCGGGCGGAGATTTCTGCTCCGCCCGCCGCAATTGCACCCTTACAGGATGCGCCCGCCTGTGTGGCGGGCGCATCCTAATGCCCTGATCGGGACCCCCACCCTTAAGGTGGGCGGTCCCGGGTCCCGAAGTGATGGCGGCGGACTAAGTCCGCCCGTCATCATAATGGACCCCTTACTGTGGTAGAGGCTCCAGGCACTAACTCTGGAGTAAAGAAGGAATTAACTCGAGGCCAAAATAGGGCCTGAGCGACCTCGATTCTGCATCTGTGGTGCTGAAGAACATTTGTCTCAAATTCTCTCCTTCCAATAACCAGACAAGTACAATGTTGTACCTTTTGGGTTGTGATTTTTTATAATTATATTTGCTTATCCTACTGATGGAGAGCTCCCAGCAGGACTGCTGCGCCAGAATAGCCGATATTGTTTAAGCAGAGAACCTAATATATATACTTCAAACCTTCCAGGGCAAAATTTACTGTTGTTATTGACAAGTTACATGCTTGACATGAATTATTTCTATATTTTATGAACTAGGCTTTTCAGGCTTCAAGGCACGCTTTATTGTTAACTTATCTAATGTACAGTTAGGCATAAGCATGTCAAATATTTTAATCTGATATGTACATGCTGCAGTTTAGACCACAGCTCTACTGCCATGTTTTGAAGTCTCCAATTTGGACGATGCATGGCTGCATTTCTGCCCCCATAGAACATTTGCCTAATTTGTCACTTGTGCTGCCTTTGATCATTTTTACTGTGGGTTTACCTAAAAAAGTTATCAGTGCCAATTTCTGCTTGCCAATTAATTGCCATATTTAGTGATTAATAGAATACTCAGGGATGTGTTCAGCAACATCTCGGAGCACAGATCCAAAATTGCCAGCACTCTAGGTTCACAAATGTGAAACCAATCTGAGGAGACCACACAAAAAGACAATTTCCTACAAGGGTCAAATTACATTCCCTAAACCCAGTTAAGCTATGGGGGAAGTCCACCATGACAATGAAGCTATTTCCCATACTTAGTGACTGTGTGTGTTTGTGGAGGTTGAAGATTGCACTGCTGTATCATCCCATGGTAAGAGGATGAAAAGGCATTCACAGGACCCAGCAGGATGGTTTGGTTGGGGTTATATCCAGAGAATGCTTCTGAAATCTCACAACCAAAGGTTTGGCAGCTGCAAAACTCTCCGCCAAAGCTACATCTGAGCAGAAGGCATAAGGAGCCCTTGTCTATGTGTACTCCTGTCAGAAAGGGAAAGGCCCTCTCTGTCTGTCATTTCCGATCCCCTCACATCCAGAGCTTCACAGAAAATATATTTGGTCACATCTTTCCAGTCTGTAGCTATCAGCTACCCTGAAAGACTAATAGTGTCACAGTCATTTCCTGCCCAGCTTGATAAGCCTGTCTGGGTCAGAGGCAGCTGAGTTCATCTGCTGTGAAAGAGTGGAAGGTTTTTGTGAGCTGTTTTTCAGTGGGGAAGGAAGGTCCCAGTTTACTGTTGATATAAAAGAGATTTTTACTGTGCATGAGCGTTTAATTTTTAAACACGTATATATATTTTGATTTAACCATCTTTTCATCAAGGTCTTTCGCCGTGAATATTCGAGGAGGTGCGACATGCTAGATCATAGGGAACGTTTAAACATGAGTTCCCCTCACCAGATTTATCCAGTGTCAGTGTGTGGAACCCTGACCCTTGCGGTCCCATCCATTTGCAGGACAAGGCGCTAAGGTCTGCTCTGCCAACTGAACATTAGTCCCCTGCATTCCTGTTAGCAGTCTGAAGGAATATGGAAACACTCATCTGTGCTTTAACATGAAACCATGCCAAAGGCTTCACTGACCCAGGGCTTGGGAGTGTGCGCTTGTATTGGATGTGTCCTGCTGCAACTGCTTACAGAGGCATTCCCTCCTTTTTGCAGGGTGGAGGTTGTATTTGGACCCATATAGACAAGTTTGATATAATGTCATTTCCACCTTTTAGTTGCTGTACCGTGAATAATTCTTAGTTGTTTGTACTTCGCTTGCATGTGTTTAGGTACATTATACTGGAGAAGCGTGGCTCAGTGGTTAGAGGCGGCAGACCCGGAAGCCGAGATCAGCCGTGGACCAGGGTTCGATTCCCCGCCTCGGCGGGTCTCGGGCTCAAAAATTCCACGGACTCGATAATTCTCGTTCCGGTGCCTACTCAACTCACGGGGTCACACTCTGCGACTCTGGGCAATAGCTTGCTTAATCTCCACTACGGCCCCTCGCGGCGGGATGCCTGGCTTTCACCTTGTGGACACCCTGCTGGGGTATCTCACAGGGGAATACCAGGACGGGTTCCCTAAGCAAGCGCCGAGATGCCTACGGGTAGTCGTGCGCTATACAAGAGCGTAATCATTTCATTTCAATCATTTCATATACTGAAATGTGTTGCCCACGTGCACTGTGTAAGGGCAGGTGTGCTGGTCACATCTGTTTAAAGTCCCCTGCCCTAATCTACCTCATTCCTTCAGCCAGTCTTCTAGACCAAATGCTTTACATTCATCTACACAGATGCATCCTGAGGGGATAGTTTATTTTTTCAAAGTTCTTCTGAAGACACCAGTCACCAGGACAGAGCAGATAAACTCAGCTAGCCTGGCCTTTTCTCTCATCCGCTTCTGTAGATGGAGGAAAGTAAAGTTTTCTTCTTGGTGCCTAGATACTTCAAAGTATTGCAACTACCAGGCGCCTGCTTTTAATATGGGAAAAAGTGACATACTGGCAGCTCAAGGGACAAGGGGCTTGTAAATAAGCCTCAACATGTCCTCAATGTGGATATGCTTCCTAGATTCAACATATGTGCATTTTTCTGTATATGAACGATCCAACGCTGCATGAACATTGTTTCACTCTTTAGCGTCCCAGTGAGTCATTCTGAGTGACCTCAATAATATGGCCTAGTATCCAGCAAAGAATACAGCTTTTAAACTATTGCTCTTTCCAAATATACATCAGTTCCCGGAATGCCAAAAGAATCCTGAAAGCGCTGTGACTGTGACTTGTAGAAATGCCATACAACAATCTTTTCAAATATAAGTTCTCAATATGCTGACAGAGCATCCTGAGCTAATCATAGTCTATATGTGCACTAGCTTCACTTTCTTTCTGAATTGCTGTACTGCAAACATGCGTCAACAGCACCACTCGTCAGCATCATTGTGGCATTTTGCGTCAGCTTCAGAAAGTATGGTCCTCCTTCCTATGAACCTGCTTTCACGGATATTACAGTTAAACAGTAAGTGAATCTGCATGAAGCCTTATTTCTTTCAATCATGTTCGAGATATTTCGAATTTCTCTGATAAAGTCTATTTTCTAGTGCAATAAAATTAAAATAACATTATTTACACCCTTGGCCTTTCTTAAACTACAGAAGAAAAACAAACAATCCTTGTTGAAGGGAAATATCATGATCAGACAGATTTCGCTATATTTGTAGCAACACATAGTACTCACATGAGCAATTTCAGTCAAAATTCTTCTATGGCGTATTTGTCTGTAGATCTTGTTCAATCAAAACATCTCAAAGCCTCCTTTCCCATTAACTTGCTTCTACTGAAATTCATGATGAAAAAAAGTAATCGATTTGTGCTCTTTCTATTATATGTAATATTGATCTGTTATCTTGCAGTTTGTCATTTATTTGCAATTTCTGTGTTACATTCAGTTCGGGCTTTAGCCAAGACCTTTTACGTTGACTAAAATATCTGTCATATACTTAAAAATAGGGGTTTTTGGCCACCTCTCTTCATTGGTCTGCTGATGTATTATTCACATTCTGCTTCCGTCCACTACAGCACGCACAGTGGGTCAGCATACTTAAGTCACTGGTTAACTTCACTTTCAGAGACTGTATTTTGCTCTTTCACAAGATGCGCATTCTTGCACAAGCTAGTTCCTTTCAGAGCCAGTGTTTTTGTAACTTTATAATCACTTTAGTGTTGCCTTGGTGTTTAGAGCCTGATGTGATAACAGGATGCTTCTGATGTGAACACAGGACACTTCCCATCTTTATCAGATCCCATCTGCTGCCAGTGCTATTGTTTTAAATTCCTTTTGGGGTATTTTGCTTTCCTGACTACTGCTACTTCACAGAATACCAGACTGTGAATATTTCAAACTGTTCAGTACTCAGTCATCATTTTGTAACCTTTTTCCTTTCTTTCTGTTTACTTCTTTCACTTTCCTCCTATTTTTCTTGCTTTCTTTCATTTTCCTTCTTACTTGCTTGCCTTCTTTCTTCCCTGCCTTTCTTTCTTTCTCTGTCCGAATGTTGCTTTCCTTTTTTCTCTTTCTTTCCTTTTTTCTTTCTTGCTTTCTTTTACTTATCCTTTTTTTCGATCTTGCCTTCTTTCTTTTTCCTTCTTTCTTGCCTGCCTTCTTGCTTGTATTCTTTCTTTCCTTCTTTCTTTTTGTCTTCTTTCTTTCATTACATTTTCTTTCTCCCAATCTAGTATTCATTAGGAAGCAATGCACCAGTCCTCTTCAGCCATTAGCTGACTTCACTATGAGTTACAACATGCTGCAGTTTCACAAGGTACACATCCACACACATTGTGCCAGGGAGTATTAATGTGTGGTATTTTGGGACCAAAAAACAGTTTTGCCTTTAGCAAATGATTTTTTGTTTTAAATTGATGAGGGCCTAGAATATTCCTAAACAATAAAGTTTTGTATCAATCTTGACAAAATTAAACAAATGTTGCAAGAAGGTGGGCATTGAAAGCCAGACCTATTGGCGTGGCCAACCAAACAATCAATCAATCAATCAATCAAAGTTATTTGTACAGCAAATGGAAGCTTTCTTGAAAACAGTGTTCGGACTCAGCCATGCAGAGATGGATGGGCAGAGTGTTTGCGAGCTTGGCTGTCAGTACCAAGAAAGACCTGAGGCCTAGATGAAATTTGGCAAACCTCGGGATGTGCAAGAATCGCAGGTGGTTAGATCTCTAATGTCTCTCTCCTGATGATTCTGACCTAGTGTATTTCTCAGCTATTTTGGAGTTTTCCCCCTAATGGCTCTGAAAGCCAACGTCAGGGATTTGAACTCAACCCTCTTGGCAACCAGAAGTCAATGAAGCTGTTTCACATGAGTGGAGATGTGATGATGAACGGGGACTAGTCCAATCAACCTGTTTGCTGCATTCTGTATCATTTGGACTCTATGAACCAAGAGAGCCAGAAGACCCAGATATAAGCTGTTAGCATAATCCAAATACGATGTCACCAGTGCATGGAATCTGATCTTATGGCTCTCTTCTGGAAGAAGATGCAATAGCTTCCTGAAAGATCTTAACTTAAGAAAGTGGCACGATAAAAGCTGCTAAATTTGGGTTGCAAAAGGGAGGTCCAAGTCAAACATAATCCTTAAATTTTTAGCTGAAGTAAGCGGTGTCTGTGGTGGAGTCAATTCAGAGGGCCACCAGAGGCTAGATGGAGGGGAAGCAATCAGGCTGAAGAAGAGCACCTTGATTCTGTCCGCGTCCAATTTCAAAAAGTTAATGTCCATCCATTTGGAAATGTCATTTAAACACTCTGTGAAATTGAGAAAAGCTGCTTCTGAATGTTCTTTAAATGAGAATACAAGTTGTGTGTCATCTGCATATGCAACAATCTTCACTCTCCAGGTCTCAACAAGGGTGGCCAAAGGGGCCAAGTAAAGGTTGGAAAGCAGCTGAGTAAAGGCAGAACCCTGTGGCACACCATAGACCAAAGATTTGGGCAAAGATGAGAATGGACAAATGAAGACCTGTTGAGATCGATATTCTTAAAAAGATCATATCCATTACGGTACAGTGCCCTGGAAGCCAAAATGGCTTAATCTATTCAACAAGGTAGAATGTGCTACCATGTCGAATGCTGCAAATAGATCTAGCATCACTACCATGATGGAGGCCCCTCCATTCAGAGCCTCTCTAACAGTCTCAGACACTTCCAGTAGAGTGGCCTCCATGCTATAGCCTGCCCGGAAGCCAGATTGAGTGTAATGAAGTTAGTCATTAGCTTCTATAAAGACAGACATTTGGCGAGAAACAGATCTTTGCGGGTGCAGTTAGAAATGAGATGGGTCTAAAATTGCTGAGCACCCCAGGGTCTACATTGGGAATCTTTAACAGCCACAATAGGAACGCCTGTATCCATAAAACAGGGAAAATGCTGTATTTCAAAGAGGCGTTCCAGATCCTGTTGAGAATAGGATTTACAATGAGGACAGCCGGTTATAGAAATTGCCAAAACTTGTTTATGTCTGTGGCTGTCTTACCTCACATTGTAACACTTCCCCTTGTTATTGTAAAGCACTCTACTGCCCACTGGCTATATTCACTGTAAATAAAACAGCAAACAGAAATTTCACAAAATAAATAAATGGAAACAACTCTGCCGGTTGGGCCTTTGATTCTAGATTGGACGACAAAATGAGTACTATTGTTGACTCAAACTCAAAAGAAGACATAATCACTTTCTCATGTGACTTAGAATAACTTTATTCTTCCCAAATTAGAAATACATGCAAGCACACAGACACACATGAATGCTTAGGCATGCATCCCCTGTCAGTGCTTTAAGAGGGCTGGGACCTGTCACTACTCAGCACAGGCAAACAAACTAAAATAGGAGTGATACGAGTCCCCACCCGGCTTCTATTTCTGTTCAGGTAATTTCGAGGGACAGCCCGATTTCCGCTCCCTCTAGTCTTGATCATGTTTGTGTAATCGCTAATACCTGGTTCCAGCATGTTGTCCTGACAGTAAACAGGGAGAAGGCTTCCCCTGCTTGAGGAATGAGCACCACTATACAGTCTGTTTCCAAGTGCTCTTTCGTTTTCAGAATTGAGAATAGCACAACCAGGTAAAGCAATTTGCCAAGCATCACAGTGCTTTGGTTGATTGAAGTGGACCAGGGGGTCCAGATAGTTTCTGTCAGTACCAGCTACCCAAAGAATTCAAAGGACTGGATGGTATGAGTGAAGGAGGGGAACATGTCAGATAAAATTCCCTTTGTAGAGGAAAACGATGTTTATTAATTAACTATGAAGTAAGTATAGTATTCTAGTTCACATGTTAGAACACGTCCTTGGTTGAAAAGGCTGCGCCTTTTGCAAAGGTTTTTAGTTACATTTTTGAGGTTACACTACCTTTAGAGAACCCACACCTTGCTATCCCGCTTAAATTACTGGCCCCACTGTGCTTGCATTCAGTGCGCTTCCACCAGGACTGGTCTGGGAACCTAAAGTATTTATTTATGCATTTTTATAAAGCACGGACTTTACCCGAGTAAAGTCCGTGTCAGAGCACTCTACAATAGAACCAGTTACGTTACATGAGAGAAATGTTACAAAATAGAACGTACAAAAATAGCAGGACACAGAATCAAACGCAGCAGGCAGGAGGAACACATTATCAAACACACCAAGCAAGGAATGTACAAAAAATAAATAAATATTACAAATTTACAGTGACTAACGAACTTCTTGGCGGGGTCTGAGAATGAAGGAATTAGTTCTGAAAGCGTCTTTGGAGTAGAAGACATTTGAGGTCCGCTTTGAAGATCCGGATGGAGGTGGTGGCACGGAGCAATGGAGAAAGCGAGTTCCAGATTCTCACCACATTACCTGAGAACGTTTGAGCCATCAATTTTTCCCTTTTGAAGGAGTTGGGCTCAAGCAGAAACGTTTCCGTATTCTGAGAAGGTCTCAAGCCTCCAGACAATTTCAGTTTATTCGCCAGATAGCGAGGGGAGGAAGAGTGCAAGGCTTTGTGGGTGATGCAAGCCGTTTTGTGAATAGCTCTAGCCTCGATGGGAAGCCAACGGAGAGAAGACAGGATAGGAGTGATGTGGTCACTTCATTTGGACCCTAAAATGAAGCGAACTGCTGAATGGAGGACGGATTTGAGGGGGGAGAGGTGAGATTTGGGAAGGCCAGTCAGAAGACAATTACAATAATCCAGTCTAGAGAGAACTAGCGATTGGACCAAGGTTTTTAGGTCTTTCTCCTGGAATAACTGATGAATCCCTCACAGAAGGCACAGCTGATAACGTGCGTTCTTGGCAATGGAGTTGATGTGTGAGATTAGTTTGAGTCTTTTGTCAAGTATGACACCTAGGGATTTAGCACAGTCGACAATGATGGCTTTACTGTTGAATAAATTCAGCTTATCCATCCAGGATTGAACAGGAGGCGGGGAGAGAGAGGTAGATCGGAGGAGGAATTCAGTTTTGGAGGGATTGAGAATGAGTTGGTGAACTAACATCCAATTGTGAATAGAGTTGAGAGTAGAGTTGAGTAGTGAGAGATCTTGTGAGGAAGACACCTTGAGGTAGATTTGGGTGTCATCCGCAAAGAGATGATACAGAATTCCAGATTTGCTTAGGAGGTTCCCTAATGGTACCAGATAGATATTTAACAGAGTGGGTGCAAGGATAGAACCTTGAGGGACACCTTGACCAACCAACAGTGGAGACAAGAGACTGTTCGCAATCCTGATCATTTGGTACCTATCCGAGAGGAATGAGGCAAACCATTTAAGCACTGTGCCTTCCACGTCCATTCTCTGTTGAAGAGTGTTAAGGAGGGTGTTGTGATTAACAGGGTCAAAGGCTGCAGAGAGGTTGAGAAGAATCAGAAGGCACGATTCCCCCGAATCGAGTATATGCAGTGCATCATCGATCACTTGCAGCAGGGCTGTTTCAGTGTTGCAATTTTGAATAAAGTCAGACTGGAACACGTCAAGGAGATTATTGTCCATAATGTGTTGGGAAAGTTGTTTTGCAACACATTTTTCTGTGATCTTTGAAAGAAAAGGGAAATTGGTGATGGGGCGAAAGTTATTGAGGTTGTTTGCATCTGCAGAGGTTTTTTTTAGAAAGTGGAACCTGTCCAGTTTTGAGGACAGCTGGGAGGGATCCTTGACTGAGGAAGAGATTAACTAGCCTGGTCCAATAAGGAGAGTATTGGTATAGAAATCAATGGCGCGACACTAGGTATGGGGTCAGAAGAATGGTTGGAGGGTTTGGTTTCAAGGATGCATTTGAGGAGGTCATCTTTCGAGATGGCGGCAAAGTTCTGCCAAGTGACTGAGGATTTTCGCTCCTCAATGGGGGTGGGGTGGGTGACCTGATCCACCAGTGAATTGACCTTTTCATCAAAGAATATAGCAAATTAAGTTGCTTTCTTGGAAGCATCCTCAGGTTTGATGGTTTGGGGAGAACCGTTTGGGTTTTTGATGAGGTCGAAAAGTTTTTTGGGTCTGTTTTTAGCTGAGTCGAGGAGGGATCTGAAATATGATTTTTTTCAGGGAAGATGTGCTTGTAGTATTTGGATCTTGCTGAACGTAAAAGAGAGAGATTGGAGGTGGATGGAGATTGTCTCCAATGTATCTCCAAGATTCTAAGGTTTTTCCTTTCGTCATAGAGAGCTTTATTGAACCAAGGTGCTGAGGGGGTGGGTCTTTTCCTTTTGGTTTGGAGTAGAGCAACATTGTCGATTTTTACTGCAAGGATTGAGAGGCAATAGCGGGTGAGATCTTTGACATCTGCGTTAGGGTCTAGACTAAGAAGTGAATGCATAGCAGAATCACACAGAGTCTCAAGATCAATATTTTTAGTATTGCAGAATCAGGTAGAAGACCTTTTAGGTTGGCCGAGAGTTATAATGTGCGAGAGGTGAAAACGGAAGGGAATGAGGAAATGGTCTGACCAGTCTACATGGATAGGGGGAGCAATGGTAAGCTGGTCTGATTTAGAAATAACAAGGTCCAGAATTGAGCCCTTGGGGTGTGTAATTTCCGAGAAATGTTGGACAAGATCATTAGCTGAGAAAAAGGTTGCAAGCTTGTTGGCAGCCGAGTCTTCCACGGAGCCCCAGTGGAGATTGAAGTCACCTAAGAAGAACTGCCTGTCGCTTTGTGAATATTGGTCACTAATGAAGTCAGTGAGTTCTTCCATGAAGGAAGAGCAGTTACCAGCCAGGTGGCAGATGACATGGAACCTGAAAGGTGAGCCGTGATGAACTTGAAGTTCTAGGGATAGGCATTCGGATGTGTGGAAGAAGATGGTGGGAAAGGTTTCAATTTGAAGGGAATTTCTGAAGATATTCGCAACACTTCCCCCGATCTTGTCTGTTCTGTCGTTTCTGAGGATAGAGTAGTCGGTAGGTATGAGAAGATCAAGCAAAGTGTGAGAGGAGTCATTAAACAAGGTCTCAGTGAGAAAGAGCATGTCGAGATTGTGGTGGGTGATAGTGTCAGAGATTTCCAGTGTGTGTTTGGTTGCAGATCTGCAGTTGTGGAGCGTACAGTGTAGCTCTGATGCAGCTGTTTTGGTGATGGGAGTGTTTGGGCTGTTAAGGGAGATAGGGATTAGATTCTTGAATGAGGGTGCCCCTTGAAAGGGAGGCTGGTAAGTTCTGACGGAAGAGATGGTCTAAATGGTGAATTGAGTAGAATTGTTAGGAGAGGACAGTGGAGGGGGATTGACGTTAGCAGTCTTGTAGCTAGCCAGTAAGTTGGTGATGTCCATGGAGGACAGACTGTGATTGGCTTTATAGGGGCGCGGGAGCAAGGAACTCCTTGGGAGGTTATTAGGGGAGGGGAATATCTTAGCACTTAAGAGTGAAATGGAAGCTTCAAGCTGGGAAATGGAAGAGATGAGAGAATCAAGTTAAGTTTCCATGGAGAGGTGGGCTGAGCACGGAGTGTTGGGTGGCTCAATGGTTAAGGGAGGGAGTGGAGTAGGCGAAGGAGGACAGGGGGGTGTGGGGGACCGGGGAGAGTGTTGGGGTGCAAGGGTCGAAGGTGGAGAAAGATGGTGGTAGAAAGGAGTGGATGGAGTTACAGTGATATTTTTACTGGTGTTGAGCAGAGGTGAAGAATGAACTCGAGGGGGAGAGGTGGAGAGGGGAAGGAGGGGGGTCAAGGGAAAGCCAGGGATACGGTAAGATGAGAGGAGAAGGGGCTGTACGAGGAGGGGAGGGAGGGAGGAAGGTCAATGGAAGGCCAGAGAAATGGGGAGAAGAGAGAGGGTGCAGGCCAGGTACCATGGGCTATGAAAGGCGAATGTAAGGGGCAGGCACCAGGCAGAGTGGGGGGGTTGGGCTAAATGGTAGTTGTGGGAGGAGTGAGGGACTGTAAGGACAAAGGGAGGGAAGAGGACGGAATTACCAAGAGGGGAAATGGGGTTGTGAAGCATAGGAGGAGGAAGGACTGTAAGGTCAGAGGGGGGGAAGAGGATAGAATTACAAAGAGGGGAGGCAGGGATGTGAGGCATAGGAGGGGGAGTGTAGGTTGTAAAGATATGGGAGGTGTAAGAACAGAATTGAAGGTACGAGGGAAGGGGAAGAGCGGAAAGGGATGAGGAAAAGGGGGAGGAAATAGGGAGGGTAAGGCGAGTTGATCGGTAGTTCAGGTTGTAAGAAAGGTAATCCTGGTAAAAATGTAAAGTAATCCCGGTACAAATGGTCAACCGCCTCCCATCCCCTGCCCCCTTTCATTGTTTGCTCTGTCTCTCTTTTTTATCCATCCATTCTCGGTTTCTCTTCTTCCTTCATCTTTCTCCCTTCTACTTCTCTGATCTCTCCCCCTTTCTCTCTTTCTGTGACTCTCTCCCTCTCTCTCTCTCCTTAAGCCACCACTGTTCCTTCTGGAATTAATCCCGGGGGTGGCTGTGGAAAGTGACAGAGGCCGCAGCAGGCGCTCTGGACTTTCAAAACCTGCCTCCAGTGTCTACAGACCCCCACCACCCCTCGCACTCCAGAGGGAAAATGCCCGATGGAATAAATGGCCAATCTGTCCCGGCCTCTAACAGCCATACCTATGAACAGTCACACTCATAATCATATGCACGCCACATGGTCATACACAGAAAAACACATACATCCGCACACCAGAGCGTCCTCCGCTTCTTTCATGAAACAATGCATTAGGCTTTAAGTAGCTTAGCAACCAGGCAATTCTTTATCTTGCTAGCTTTGTCCATGTGACTCCTGATTCACCAAACAAGCCAAGCAATCATCTGCTAAAGTAAGGCTCATCCACTCAAGGTATTTCATTCCTACTTTTAGTTTTCTACCTTTATGTTTACGTATGGTAGAACCTGCTGTCATGCAGTGTGTGAGTTATTGTTCATAGCGCTGAATTGCAAAGGGCCGGTATAGCAGGAAATG
This sequence comes from Lissotriton helveticus, assembly GCF_964261635.1. NCBI lineage: Eukaryota > Metazoa > Chordata > Amphibia > Caudata > Salamandridae > Lissotriton > Lissotriton helveticus. Next base: position 696,861,817 of record NC_136068.1, read on the forward strand.
CAGCACACCCACTCGCAGAAAAAGAACCTAAATATCACAAGCAATTAAATGAAACGAAGTGCATTTGCCTTTCATACCAGTTTTTTGTTTTTAATTAAATCGTGTTTTCATTAGCTGGTGAGTCATGCCAAGACAACACTGGTCTGAAAACCTTTCGTCTGATAGCATAGAAATTAACAGGTGGCAGCAACAACAGACTTTTTCGCAACCTGCACTCAATCTGTGGTTTTCAGTAGGTGGCTGTAAGGTCCTCCCCAGCCCCAGGAGCATGCAAAGGAATGCATCACACATGAAGCTCTGGATTGTACGTCTTCATTCCTCCATATACAACCATGCACTCTCATTACATAATAACGTCAATAACCACACATTAACACCTCCCAGCATGTTACGAAATTCCTTGTTGAGTCCACCTAGAATCGCAAGGGTCCTGACACACATAGTCTCATGACACTACACACACCCCTTAGTAAATAAAAGGTACACACAATAGTCACATCATAGTTTGTTAATAAGGCATCGATGCACAAGCACTAGTCGGCCAGATCCAGTGGGATGAGATGGTAGAGATGCGCTCTGATTGTGCACCAACTGCCGCCTCATTCATGATTGCAGGAGCAGACGACCTTTGAGGTAGATGCCTAAAGTGTGACTACTCTCGCGTGATAGACTTTCTGGGAGGATGCACCATCACTATATGTCCTTTGCATGTCACAACCCTCAGAGGATCGACATAAAAACGAGTGTCTATTTTTGGTTTTTATTTCAGCATGTTTTAATTTGGCACTTCAGAGATTTACCCATGACACAAACCTTATCATCATTCAAGGATCGGTCTACTCTTCACTGTGGCAGTTTCACATGTATGCTGACAGCACCCAAGTGTACCTAAAAATCTCTTCCCCTCATGATATCAAGCCACTCAACACAACCCTACACAAAGCCCAAAGCTGGCTAATTCCGAACATTTCAAACTTAACTCCCTGAAAACGGTATTCCTCCTAATCTCCAGACCCAAGAAATCTCTCATTATTAAGGAATATATGAAACATTTAATGACTCTCAACTGCATTCCACACATAGTTTCTACGAGATCTCTGGGAATATTACTAGATGAGAACTTGAAGGAATACATCAGATCAACTACCAAAGGAGCAGAATTCCAACTGAGCATCCTAAAACAAATCAAACATTCCCCCCCCCCCCCGTGACCTCAAGTCAGGTGTTCAAGCCTTAGTTATTTCTAATTTGGATTATGGCAATGCAACCCTTTGCGACCTAGCTAGCTTCAAGTTGTCTCCTCTGAGGGCTTTCTTGAATTCGTCTGCAAGGCTAATAACAGGATACAGAAAAAGCAACCACATCTCTCCAGATTTGAAATCCCTAAATTAGCTCTCATTTGAGGCCAGGAACTAAGAATTGCCTGCATGACTCAAAAAGCCCTACACTTATACACCCCTCTGTACCTTGCTCAAAAACTGGAACTTTCTGGCGGTTGTCAATCCTCTAGGAGCTCTAGCCAAAGAACCAAAGAAATGTAAAAGAATGAAAATATACAATTGAGCCTTCTCAGGTATTGCCTCAAGAATCTGGAACTCTCTGCCTCTGGAAACCAGATTGAATCTCTCAACAGTATCCTTAAAAAAAAAGTGAAAGCTGTACTGATGAATACTTTTCTGAACTAGAAATGAACAATTGTCTATTGTCCTATCAGCCTGGCTCTGTACAGGCCTGCTTGTGCATCTTGGCGATGCTACATCCTGGATCATTCCTAATCATTTTGTTTTACTCAACACCCATGTTTTATTACTTAATTATGATATTCTTTTATAGACCTTTGGGCTTTACGTTATACTGGCCCTCCTCCGCCAGCTCTGAGGTGACTGCCTGTATCTGTCATAAACATGTTATTTTGTTTTTGCCTCACTTGTCTCCTTTCATTAATTCATGACTATTTGTAAAGCGCTCCAATACCCTCTTGGGCCATATTCGCACTACATAAAACCTTTTAAATGGATGAATAAATATTCATGATCTTATCAACAATAGTAGCAGCAATGATCTGTTCAATTGATAGAGCTGTTGGTGTGCTGGACCTCACAATGAAGTGAATGTACTCCTCATCATTTTGGATGTTGAACTTTGCAGCTGTAACAGTACTCATGAAAAGTAATCTGCAGGGTTATGTGCTTTACCCAGCTTGTGTACAATTGCATATTCATACTCTTGCAGTTGTAAATCTCACCTCTCAATGCGAGCAGGCATCTTGACTTTCGGGTTTCCAAAAAAGGTGAGCAGCTCATGGTGATCTGTCTGTAACGATAGTGAAATGTTTTTCTTATAGGCCCACACTACAGCCAGGCGTCTCCAGCTGGGAATAGGAACATTGTGTGTCAGACAGGCTTCAAATTGCATAGGCCACAATGTGTCTCTGAGCATTCATATGATCATTGTATTGAGCAAGAATTGCCCCCAGCCCCACTGGGGTCACATCAACTGTGATATCAGTATGCCACTTGGGGTCAAATAGGCCACCTCGGTTGCATTTTCAATTGCATGTTTTATTCTGTTGAAGCTTTGATTACATTCAGCAGACCACTGGAAAGTTTCTCAATGGGGCACACACAGTAGCAAAGTTACCAATGTACCTTGAGCAATAGCTGGTCATGCCTAATAAAGATCGCAGCATGGTGACATCTTGTGAGGGGGAGGAATCTAACAGTGCTTGCACTTTATCTAGGTCAGGAGCCATGCCCCCATCAGAGAATATGTGCCCAAAGAATTTGAGTTGGGTCCTATGAAACTCACACTTTGTTGCATTTAGAGTGAGACCTCCATCAGCAAGTAACTAGCACACTTCCATAAGAGGCTTGTTATGCGCCCTTTTCATTGTCCCAAATACCAGTATGTCATCACTGTAGTTAAAAGCATGTGTGACAGGTTCAATTATTTGATGTTTAATATCCTGAAATGTTTCTGCAGCTGATGAAACACCAAATCTCTATTTCTATCTGAACATTCCTACATGAGTCTAAAAAGTAGTGATGTACCTGCAGTTTTCTTCCAACTTGAGTTGATGGTCTCCCTTATTCAGGTCAAGAAGGTACTTTGATATTGTTCAGTTGCATGATCATGTCTGCTATGTGTGGACCACAATGTCTTTCTCATGCTTTGTTGGTCTGGCGCATATCAATACAGATTCACACTGCACCTCCACTGACCTTTTCCGGTACCACCACTATGGGCGCAACCCAGGGCATCGGGCCGGTGGCGCCCTCACCGATGTCAATGCTTCAACAGTGTTTCCAATTCTTACTCAACAGCATCTTGCAAGTGAAAAGTGACTCTGCTATGCCACTGGGCGACAGTCTTAATTGATGTAAAGTCGCACTTTCATTGACTTGAGCCTGCCAGGATCATAAAATTACTTTGGAAACGGACTCGCAACTTCAGATTGAGTGTGGAGGTTGTAATTGAGGGGTATCAGTCCTATGTCAGCAGCAGTGGCAAAACTGAGTAGGCAAGCACTGAACGAGGCTCCTTGAAGAACATGATTTGGCACTTACACTGATACTGTTTTGTGTTTCATTGTCACCATTAATCAATCAATCATCACTTGATAAAGCATGCAGCTGCTTCAAACAGAAGCATCTCAGCACTCTGGAAGACAGGGAGGGGGCAACCAGAGTATCACAGAAGCTAAACAATATCAAATAACCAGGTTTTAGTTGCTTTTTAAAGGGTGTCAGGTACTCTGCCCAAAGCAGATTAGTTGGGAGGCTGTTCCATAATTCAAGAAGTTTGGGATCCGTAGGAGGTGGCTGTTGTTGGATCTGAGTACTCTCTCTTGGGTGTATGGGGACAGTCTGTTCGACAGGTAACATAGAGCCTCATTGTGGTAAGTTCTGAAAGCAAATGCCAGAATTTTAAATCAGTTGCGCTGTTCAATAGGGAGCCAGTGCAGATGTCTCAGATGTGAAACAATGGTAAGGCGGCGCAGGACTCTGCTAATAAGTCTATCTGCTGCGTTCTGGACTAACTGAAGTCTGCATATAAGATACACTGGGAGACCAAGCTAGAGGCTGTTCATGTAGTCCAGGCGGGAGGTGACTAGAGCATGAACTATTGATTTCCTCAACTCCTCAGGAACCAGGTGAAGGAACTTTTAAAGATGTTCATCTTCATGAAGCAGGCCAATGAGGCTGGATTGGTTTGGGCGGCCAAGGCAAGAGTTCAATCAAAAATGATGCAAAGATTTCTAGCTGAAGAGGTTGGATTAGGAGGATTGTTTAGTGGGTGGGTTGTGGGGGATCTCTTTGATTAAAAACCCAAACTTATGTTTTTTCTGAATTTAGTTTCAGGCAGTTTGATTCCATCTAAGCTGCGACTCCTCTGAGGCACACTTTAAAATGGTAAAAATCTTCTTACGTATTCAGTTGAAAGGAAAAAATGCAATTGGGTGCCATCAGTTTATGACACTACCTTGACACCCCAGGATTCAATGAGATCCGCCAGGGGGGAAAGGTATAGATTAAATCTAAGCTGTTTTAGGGCAGAGCCCTGCAGAACACAGCAAAACTGTGGTTTAGGTGATGAAGAATATGGGTGTAAATATATTGGAATTCTTCCTCCAGGAAGGTTTTGACCCAGAAAAGAGCCTTACCCTGAATGCCCAGATTGCTAATTCTGATCAACAGGATTAAATGTGATACAGTGTTGAATGCTGCAGACAAATCAAGAAGCAGCACCATAACTAATATTCTCCTGTCCAGATTCTCCGTGACACTGTCACCTCCGGGAGAGCCGACTCAGTGCTAAAACGAGTGGAAGCCCAACTGCAAATCGTAGAGAATGGAATTGGTCTCCACAAAAGTGGATAGTTGTTGAGTAATCAATTTTTCCAATAAACTTAACTTATCTCTGAGTGTGAGCAACATGCTATCCGGAAACAAAATGCTTGCATTGTATAACACAAACACACCAAATAATTACTAACAGAGCCCAGCAATCTCCACGCCTAGCAAATTGAGCAGCTCCTGCTCACAGTCGATGATATTTGCTCAGCAATGCATCAACTGCTGTTGGGTGCACTGGACGTGGGTGGTGCAGCACATTCACCGGCGCACCTTCCCCCAATGCAGCGATGCTCCTGCGTAAAACGTAAAAACGTCACATGAAGAGGCGTAACGCTATCAGGCCTCCTGCCTGCTGCCAGCCTGGAGAGGAGGTGGCGCTGCAGAAAAAAAACTAATGCTTCCACCTTTGCCTCACAAAAAATTGCGCAGGGCTGCACCCTTTAGCAGCTTCAATGACCGCAATATTTGCGGCTAGTCATACGGGGCCTGGTGCCACTGCTTCCCTGCTCTGCCATGGTGCTGAGTGGGGGAAAAAAGAAAAGGAAGGAAGAAAGGAATGAAGAATTAAGGAAGTAAAGGGGAAACATAAAAAAGTACAAAAATTTCACCAAAAACACAAAAGAGACAAAAAACCGTAAAATACACAAACAAAAAGACACACATTGATACAATAAATTAAAATGAGGGGTGGATGAAAAGATTGGATAGATTGAAAAACATGTCCAGCACCATGCACAGAACAGAAAACAAAATACCTGCGCCCATGCAAACCAACTCATGGCGTTGAAGTGCAGTTTCTGGCTGTGTAAATCATAAAAACGTCACACAAACGGCGTATCAAGGAGCTCCACCCACTTGCAAAACTCAGCGATGCAAAGCGGAGAAGTTGCAGCACTTAGTCAAAACCAGCGTAATGCAAATCTGCAAGCTCCGCCTACGCCTAGTTTAGACTTTATATACTAATACATTTTTGGACACTTGAACGCACACCTGAATGATACCTTTCACTATGTAGGTATTGTTCTAAGCAATGGGTCCACAGAGAGAATCACATTAATATCTAGAATATTCGCTCAGTTTTGAAGGACAAGAGGGTTGCTATGACTATTTTTTATAGTTCTCCGTTATTTGTCTCCAATATGCCATTAGGTTGCAATGATTAACTTGACAAGGCTGGTTATATTCAGTATTACACACATATGAAATAGATGACTAGTATTCAACTATTTTTCTGTGTAATGGAGAAACACAGTGATCCACTGTGAACGGAACTGTAAATGAAGACAACAACAGAGTACATGTCGCGAGGTTCCTTAAGCGTGGTACAGCTTGTATGATGCTTGTCGGGTAATGGCACAATAACTACACGGGTCTTTTGCATTATACTGAAATCAAAGTGAAAAACGTATGCTTCTGCAGCTCCAATATTACAATGCTGCTTTTTGGGACAATTGTCAGCCCCCTAAGCTTTGGCATGTACATATACAATATGGTTGTGCATGTGGACTGCCAAGCGCCTCCAAATATCCCTTCCCCTCTACTATGGTAGAAGTATAGCATACTTAGTCTCCATTGATATTATAGCCCTCACATCATGTTAAATAAAAATGAATGATCCCTGTACTACTGGCAAACTGCTAACATAAACTTCCCAATAAACAGAGTTTTTTCCAAGGATCTGTTCTCTTTACTCTTAGTTGTACTACATTCTCCTTTCCCGCAGCTGCAATTTATGGTCCTGCATTAGATAATATTATATTAGGTGGCATGATTTAAGAACAGTAACAGCCAATACATTTAAAGGCTGTAGAGGCATGCTAATCTTCTGACATTCATTACGTGTTTTTGATCCTTTCTCTCCCAGTATTCATGTTTCCTTGTTCCAGTGCCCTTGCGTGTATGCTCCTGGCATGATATGGGTTCTATGTCATTAATTCCTTGTGTGCAAGCATGTCATCCTACTCTCTTCCTCCCACAGTCCTTGTGTCATTGTCTCGATGACCTCATCTCCTTTTCCCAATATCAGTATGTTTAATCTTTGTATCTGTCTGTCCCAGTACATATCTCCATGTCCAGCAACTTTGACCATGTGTCCATGTCTAGTCTTCATATCTCTCTGCTCCAGTATGTATTTCCCTTGATAGTTTTACAGCAGTAAACAGTTTCATATATGCTACGTGGGAAGAATTATTTTTATTTGTATTTTGTATGGCTTATATACAAATGTTTAGAATATCCGCAAGATGTTATACAAACACAGTACATTTTAGGTTATAATAACACCCCAACTACTCCTCGGTTTTCTAACCGAACATTCAAAAGACTTGATATTTTTATCTTAATTTTGCTCCCAAAAGTACTTTCAGTCTCCCCTTTAAGAAATTCATGAGACATTTTTCACACGGCTCTCCTTTCAATGTTTTGGTACCTAAATGTTCATATTTGAAGTTGTTCCCTCTTAGGTTCAGTGCCCAAGTTAATCTGCCAGATTACATTTGACAAGAGAAGTGTAAATTTCATTCGTTTAGAAATTTTGTTTACGGGGGCGTGGCTTACGCCCGATACGGACGGCGGCTCTGATGTGAGCGCTCCGACCCAACCGAGGGACTCACCCTCTCTCACCTGTGCCGGCCGCTTGCAAGAGGAGGCATTCCCTGCCGGAATGTGAGGGGAGCATCGCGAACTCAGCGGCAGCTGCTTTCGGCCCCAGGCGGGCTTTCTTCTCGGCATTTACGAGCGGTCGTGGCTCCCTGTCAGCCGCGACCGCCATTTTGTTTTTCTCTCGCGCGTCTGACGCGCTCACCACATCGGTAAAGGCTGCTTCCACTTGCTGCTTTGGACCCCTGAATGTGCTCATGGTGAGCTTGTTTCCTCAAATTTTACCGCGATAGTGCTTTTGCTTTGCCTGCCATATCCTGCATGAGCAATATTTGCCAATATTGCGATCTCAGCGGCCATTTTGTCCTTCCTGACTGCTTTCAACACAAAACTCCTTTTTCTTCTTGCCACCAGCGCCTCCTTCTGACTGCGCATATTTTCCTGGCTGTTCCTATTTACCATAACGCTGGAATTTTCCTGTTGGATTCCTTCTTCTTTTTCTTAAACATATGCTAGCATTTTACTTATCAGTTTATTTTCTAGAATAAGGATTTCCTCACCTATGCAAGTGGATACTGCCATATGTTTCTATGTACACTTTTGCAGCTCTTGAATGGTTATGAAAAGTTGCCTTTGGATCTCTTTGTTTTTCAATGCTTTTGCTGATTCACCCTGCTTCATTCTCCTAATGACCCTAGCAGACATGGACTATATCAGGTTTTAGTCTCTCTATTGCTTTCTTCTTGCTGACGGCTTCCATCATATGGAGAGAGGCGTAACTGGACGTGTTTCCAAAACTCCACGGCGTGTTTTCATAAAAAATTCTAAAGTCTTTTCTGCATTGGCGCATTTGGAAGCGTCTCAAGCACTAGCCGTTCAAATGTCGCATTCCAACACAGAACGTCCTGCTCAGGCTCCGGGAAAAGTTACGTCGAAACGCCTCAAAAAAGACCCCCCATCGCCATCAGGCTCCACTTCAGCTGTATCTATGGAGCTATAGTTGGAGGAGATTCGTGCTCTTCGACCTTTTATGGAGGAAACCAACTCGAAGTTGCAGGTCTTAACCGACAATTGGTCACAGATGGATGCGAGAGTGACGACTGTGGAACACTCTATATTTTCTCTCCAGGAATCATCCCCCAAGGTGACGCACATGCAGCCGCAGATTTGCTCTCTCCAGAAGCAGGTCGAGGAGCTTGAGAATCGCAATCGGTGCAACAACCTCCGTATTTACGGCCTGACGGAGAACTGTGAGGGGAATGACCCCGTTGCTTTTTTCAAATCTTTCTTGCCTAAGCTCCTCCATTTACCTGAGGGAACCACGCTTAACATCCAACGAACACATAGGCTTGGCCTCATTTCTTCATCTCCCTCTGCTTCTTCCAGACCACGAGCTGTTATCATGTACTTTCTGGAATATACAGATCTCCTTAAAGTATTGTCGGCGGCTCGAGCTTTTCCTCGCCTTACATGGTCAGGTTCTACCCTCTTCTTCGCGCAGGACTACTCTAGAGCCACAGCCAGCCGTCGTAAAGCTTTCCTGGATATGCGACCGGAGCTCCGATCCATTGGCGCCAGATATGGCCTTTTCCACCCTTGCCTTTTTAAAGTCACTTATAACAACAAAACGACCACCTATGAGGATCGTGTTCGCCTTCGGAGCTTCCTCAATTCCTGCCAAACATCTGAAATGGTCCTATCCAGCTCCTCGTCAGCTTTCCCTCCTTGACTTTCATGACCTAATATTGTGATTCATTCACTTGTTTGCATTGTTTGTGTTGATTTTACATATGTTTGTTATTATCATGTTGTTTCCACCCTTTTCCTCACTGAATCCTCTCCCTTTACATTTGTTCCCTTCTAATTCCATAATATGTTCACTTCTCTCCCACTTATTTTTGTATTTCGCTTCTATTAGTAACCCTTTTGATGTTTTCTTCTCCTCAACTCTCTTGTTTTCTTTTTTCTCCCACAGGTTTCACAGTTTACAGTATGTCCTTTCCTTGGTTTGATGGTTCGTTTGCATCAGTTTTGCCGCCTCCCCCAGTGGGCGCTCCCCCCTCAGCTTTCTCTTCCCGTTTCCCCCCCTTTGTGATCGCCCTTCCTCAGTTACACCCTTCGTAAGTATTTTTTCCTTCCTTCCCTTGTTCTTCGTTATTCCCTTTTTGTTTTTGATCTTGTTTCTATTTCTAGTTCTTCTTTGTTCAAAGGTGTCTCCTCTTCCTCTATCTCACTCACTTCTATGTCTTTACCTTTTTCATGTTCCTCTTTCTCGCATTTGTAATCCTCTACTTTATTTTTTCACTCATATGACTCATCTGTCTTTCGCTATTATTTTTTCAGTTTTCGCATTTGCTTTTGATTCGCATTCATTCCTCTCTTTTTTCTCCTTTCTTCCTTTTTTTGATCCTCTCCTTGTAGCTCCTCATTTGTTCTGGACCTTGCTCCTCTTTCTACTGATTTTTTTTCTTTGTCTTTACCTATTTCCTCTTTGTATATTCTTTCCTTGTCTCTTTTCACTCTCCTAGCATTTTTCCTGCTACTCACATGTATTTCCTCCTTACTATTTTTCAACTTCACATTACCTCACTTCTTTTTGACTTTCATATCCTTTTTATTCATTTTATTATTCTGGGCTCTTATTACTCTCTTTTTTTTATCGATATTTTCTGTTTCATTTTAATGATATGTCGCTAAAAATAGTTACATGGAATGTTAAGGGCGTTAATTCTCCCATCAAGAGACAGAGAATTTTATCACACCTTGCACGCTTAAATGTTGATATTGCTTTTTTGCAAGAGACTCATTTATCTGCTGAAGAATCTGTTAAGTTGAAAAGAACTTGGGTGGGTGATGTATATTATTCTCCAGGGGATAGCAAGCGCAACGGAGTAGCCATTTTATGCCGTAAAAATCTCTCTCACTCCTTGCTTATTCAGGAATCAGATGATGTTGGTCGCTGGACATTTGTTAAGCTTTCCATTAAGAATGTTCCAATTTCCCTTCTAAATGTCTATGCCCCCACTGCTGGTGATCCCACTTTCTGGTATACCTTTTCCCATCACATTACCAGATTTATTGATAACAACTTTATTTTAGCGGGAGATTGCAACCAGCCCCTTGACCCCTTTTTGGATAGATACTCTAAGGCTCACTTCGTTCCTAATAAGTCACATAAACTCTTCTCTCAAGCTATCCACCAACATAAACTCACTGATGCTTGGCGTTTATGTAATCCAGAGCTCCGGGAATTCCCTTTCTACTCCCCCTGTCATCACTCCCAGTCTCGAATTGATTACATTTTTGTTACTCATGACATTGCTCAAACCCTTACTCATGCAGAGATTGGTCCGATACTACTTTCAGACCATGCCCCCACTTTAGTTCAACTTGACATTCTCCCTAAATCAGTTGGACCCAAGCGATGGCGCGTTAATAATTCCCTTCTCTTGGACCCCAAGTTCACTGCATCCTTCACTGAATTTTCTGATGAATTTTTTTCACTTAATGACACTCCCACCATGCCCAAGCACACCATTTGGGATGCCTTCAAAGCTGCAGCAAGAGATTTTACAATTGGCTTTGTAGCAAAAAAACGGAAAGCTGCTCGTAACTTCACAGCTACTCTCCTTCTTGACATTAAGAAATTGGAGCATTCTTATTTTACCTCCCGTTCGCAGGACAGCTTAACAGCTTTGATTAATGCCAAAATGAAATTTAACAAAAAGTCCACGGATGTTGCTTCTTTATTCTTATTAAAATCGAGTGCTAAGTTTTACGGGGGTAAAAATAAGGCTGGGAAGATTCTTGCTAACTATTTGAAAGTAAAGCATAATAAATTAAATATTGAATCAATCTATGACACACACTCTGTTCTCAAACATAAAGATACAGATATTCTTGCTGAATTTTCTGCCTTTTACAAAACCTTATACTCTTCCGAAACCCAACCCTCCTCTCAATCCTTAGATCGCTTTTTCTCCAACATTCAAAAACCAGCTCACTTCCCGCTTGACCTCTCTCACTTGGAGCTTAATATCTCTCAAAGAGAATTACTTACAGCACTTCAGAATCTCCAAAAAGATAAAGCCCCTGGGCCGGATGGCTTTACTGTTGAATTCTTCCTTCACTTTTCAAAACGTCTCATCCCTAAACTTCACTCCCTCATTGATGCTTTCCTCACCATGGGTTCTTCCTCAGGCTCTTTCTCTGATGCACATATCTGCCTCATACCCAAGGAAGGAAAAGATGCTCAACATTGTAAGAATTACAGGCCAATCTCCTTGGTTAATATTGATTATAAAATATTTGCGAAATCTCTTGCAGCACGTCTCGATCTTCTTCTCCCAGATCTTCTGGGTGAGGAACAGTCAGGCTTTGTCACGGGACGCTTTATCACTGACAACACTAGACTGCTATTTAATGTTTTATCTAAGTCCCGTCATTTGCCCCACTCCCTCGCTGCCATCGCCCTAGATGCTGAAAAGGCATTCGATAGAGTTGAATGGACCTATCTTTTTCACACTCTTCATTGGTTTGGTTTTGGTCCTAAATTCATTTCTCTGATCTCCCTACTTTACTCCAATCCACGTGCGGCAGTTTGTGCTAATGGTCAAATATCCTCCTTTTTTAGTTTGGGGAGAGGTGTCCGTCAAGGGTGCCCCTTATCTCCTTTTCTTTTTAATTTGGCATTAGAACCCTTTTTGTCTAGACTTCGTCAGAATCTTACCATCCAAGGTTTTCAAACATCAGACTCTCAAATTAAGCTTGCCCCATACGCAGATGACATCCTTCTTTTTATCTCTAACCCCACTGCTTCCATTCCCGCCTTCCTTGCTGAAGTGCATGAATACTCCCAAATATCTGGCTATAAACTCAATAATGATAAATGTGAGATCCTTCCTTTAACGAAATTCACATTTAAACCCGATTTTTTCCGCTTCCAACTTCACATGGAAATCCTCCCATATTAAATACCTCGGCTTGCATATCACCCCTACCATTCCTGATACTGTTTCCCTCTGTCTAACCAAATGTACCCAAAAATTAGAGGACTTGACGTCCAAGTGGCATCCTCTTTACTTGTCCTGGTGGGGTCGCCTTGACACTATTAAAATGTTTTTGCCTCCCATAATCCTCTATACTATTTCCAATATTCCTGTATCCATCCCTTCCAAATTTTTAAAAAAAATCAACTCCATTCTGATGTCCTTTCTTTGGAATAAGAAAAGACCTAGAATGTCTCTCGCCCGCCTGACTCGTCCTAAGGCGGAGGGTGGAGTTAACTTTCCAAACTTCCCTGCTTACCATAAGGCGTTCTCATTACGACAAGCTTCTTTCTGGCTGCAAGATCCCAGCACCCCCTGTCCTTTATGGGCTAAACTTGAACGCCTTCTTCTTTCTCCGTTCTCCTTCGCTGAATATCTTTCCTTCTCCCGTAAACCCTCTTCCGTTTCCACTCCCATCCATAAATTCACCATTAAACTGCTCCTATCTTCTTCCCATTCCCCTCCTGCAACCATTGCTGATTTCCTTTCTTCCACCATCTGGCACAACACCGCCCTACTTATTCGTAACAAACCCTTCTTCTGGAAAACATGGCATCACAAGGGGCTGATATGGGTCTCTCAACTCTTTTCTCAATCCTCTTTCTTGTCTTTCACTACTCTCCGTTCCCTCTATGATTTACCTACCTCCTTCACTCTTAACTATCATTTACTTAGGGAGGCTGCACTAACAACCTACAATCAACTCTCTCAGCTATGTCCATCTCCTGCTTCTCCCACTCCCATCTCCTCACTTCACTCATTTTTGCGCAAGACTCCAAAAGCCTCCTCCATTTATAAATATCTTCACACTACTGACTCTCCTAGGCCTAAATCCAAAGTTGAGGAATGTTGGGAACATGACCTCTTCACGTCCTGGCCAATCTCACTATGGGACAAAATTTGGATCAAGATACGTAAATCCTCAAGAGCGGCAACCTTAACGCAGTCCCTGTTTTTTATTTATAACAGATTTCTCTATACACCTTTTGACCTCCATAAGCGTTTCCCAGACACTCCTCATACATGCTGGTCTTGTTCTTCCCCACAAGCAACTTTGTTTCATATGTTGTTCTTATGTACCTCTGTTCATGCTTTTTGGTTGCAGGTCTGGGCTCAAATCAACTTGATTTTTCACACAAATATCCCTTTCTCTCACATAAACATTTTCTTAGGTAGCCTTTCACATTGTTGGGACAATGTTGAACTAAAGCCTCAGATTATTGACTTGCTACTGGCCGCTGCATTCCAGCAGATAACTGTAAACTGGAAGGACTCCACCAATGTCTCCTTTAAGGCGTGGTGGTTTAATGTTTGCCATAACCACAGACTTGACACTGCTTTTGTTTTTCCTGCTCACATGGCCGCAAAGCGCTTGGACTTATGGCTCCCTATCACGCTTTACCTGGACACTTGTGCCAATCGTTCGTTCCGTCCACTGCCCTCGCAACAAGAGGTCCTTAAACCTCCTTAAATGCTCACTGCATTCCATTTTTCTTTTTCTCATTGTATTATTTTTACATTTCTTTCAGGTATTTTCTTGCTTTCATGATTAATGTTTATATGCCTTTTCCTTTTTTTATTCCATTGCCCGGATTTTCCTTTTGATACTATTTACAACCTTACAATAAAGGTTTGGTAACTGTTAGAAAAGAGCGCACTGCTAGTAAAGGAATGTACAGTTTATACAACGTATGTGTGGTGCTCAAAACAAAAACTGGTCGGTTACCACGACCTATTTTAGTGATAACAGGTTAGCTCAGTAAAAACCAATAATATTCGTCGAGCACTCAAAAGTCAAAACAGATTGTCAGTGTTCAGTTGTATCGTATCAGTTTATTCTTGTGTCTTTCCAATTATCTTCTTCATTGGAAACAATCTTCAATATTCAGAAATTCTTCTTTCTACATATAGCCATGCAACTGTGCAGCCAACACGTGTTTCGTCTGGTCATATAAGACCAATGACTTCCTCAGGGCTGCAACCCAAAAAAAATATAACAATACCACTAAATTAATAATTCAAATTTGTCAGCCTTATGACAACAGTAATGTTGGCTAGCGGAGTGCGGTCCATTGCTTCTGTTTCTACAAAATGGCTCCCTTGAGCCTTGAGCCGACGGGCTCCTGGACTACGCACCTGCGTGCCGGTTTGGGCAACAAGGCCTTTGACGGTTGTTTGGCGGCCTTCTCTTCCACCCCTAAACCATTTCTCTACTGATGAGGGAAGTCATCCCGAAACCCGAGCCATGTCTCGGGCGACATCCAAAAACCCGGGACATGGATCGGGTCTAGAGATCATCAGTCTTACAAGTACTTACTTGCACCCACTTGGGTGAACCACTCTTCTACACCAAGTACCAGAGTCCCAAGGGGCGACCCGGAGGAGGGGCTAGCGGAGTGCGGTCCATTGCTTCTGTTTCTACAAAATGGCTCCCTTGAGCCTTGAGCCGACGGGCTCCTGGACTACGCACCTGCGTGCCGGTTTGGGCAACAAGGCCTTTGACGGTTGTTTAGCGGCCTTCTCTTCCACCCCTAAACCATTTCTCTACTGATGAGGGAAGTCATCCCGAAACCCGAGCCATGTCTCGGGCGACATCCAAAAACCCGGGACATGGATCGGGTCTAGAGATCATCAGTCTTACAAGTACTTACTTGCACCCACTTGGGTGAACCACTCTTCTACACCAAGTACCAGAGTCCCAAGGGGCGACCCGGAGGAGGGGCTAGCGGAGTGCGGTCCATTGCTTCTGTTTCTACAAAATGGCTCCCTTGAGCCTTGAGCCGACGGGCTCCTGGACTACGCACCTGCGTGCCGGTTTGGGCAACAAGGCCTTTGACGGTTGTTTGGCGGCCTTCTCTTCCACCCCTAAACCATTTCTCTACTGATGAGGGAAGTCATCCCGAAACCCGAGCCATGTCTCGGGCGACATCCAAAAACCCGGGACATGGATCGGGTCTAGAGATCATCAGTCTTACAAGTACTTACTTGCACCCACTTGGGTGAACCACTCTTCTACACCAAGTACCAGAGTCCCAAGGGGCGACCCGGAGGAGGGGCTAGCGGAGTGCGGTCCATTGCTTCTGTTTCTACAAAATGACTCCCTTGAGCCTTGAGCCGACGGGCTCCTGGACTACGCACCTGCGTGCCGGTTTGGGCAACAAGGCCTTTGACGGTTGTTTGGCGGCCTTCTCTTCCACCCCTAAACCATTTCTCTACTGATGAGGGAAGTCATCCCGAAACCCGAGCCATGTCTCGGGCGACATCCAAAAACCCGGGACATGGATCGGGTCTAGAGATCATCAGTCTTACAAGTACTTACTTGCACCCACTTGGGTGAACCACTCTTCTACACCAAGTACCAGAGTCCCAAGGGGCGACCCGGAGGAGGGGCTAGCGGAGTG
This sequence comes from Lissotriton helveticus, assembly GCF_964261635.1. NCBI lineage: Eukaryota > Metazoa > Chordata > Amphibia > Caudata > Salamandridae > Lissotriton > Lissotriton helveticus. Next base: position 696,877,720 of record NC_136068.1, read on the forward strand.
CGGTCCATTGCTTCTGTTTCTACAAAATGGCTCCCTTGAGCCTTGAGCCGACGGGCTCCTGGACTACGCACCTGCGTGCCGGTTTGGGCAACAAGGCCTTTGACGGTTGTTTGGCGGCCTTCTCTTCCACCCCTAAACCATTTCTCTACTGATGAGGGAAGTCATCCCGAAACCCGAGCCATGTCTCGGGCGACATCCAAAAACCCGGGACATGGATCGGGTCTAGAGATCATCAGTCTTACAAGTACTTACTTGCACCCACTTGGGTGAACCACTCTTCTACACCAAGTACCAGAGTCCCAAGGGGCGACCCGGAGGAGGGGCTAGCGGAGTGCGGTCCATTGCTTCTGTTTCTACAAAATGGCTCCCTTGAGCCTTGAGCCGACGGGCTCCTGGACTACGCACCTGCGTGCCGGTTTGGGCAACAAGGCCTTTGACGGTTGTTTGGCGGCCTTCTCTTCCACCCCTAAACCATTTCTCTACTGATGAGGGAAGTCATCCCGAAACCCGAGCCATGTCTCGGGCGACATCCAAAAACCCGGGGCATGGATCGGGTCTAGAGATCAGCAGTCTTACAAGTACTTACTTGCACCCACTTGGGTGAACCACTCTTCTACACCAAGTACCAGAGTCCCAAGGGGCGACCCGGAGGAGGGGCTAGCGGAGTGCGGTCCATTGCTTCTGTTTCTACAAAATGGCTCCCTTGAGCCTTGAGCCGACGGGCTCCTGGACTACGCACCTGCGTGCCGGTTTGGGCAACAAGGCCTTTGACGGTTGTTTGGCGGCCTTCTCTTCCACCCCTAAACCATTTCTCTACTGATGAGGGAAGTCATCCCGAAACCCGAGCCATGTCTCGGGCGACATCCAAAAACCCGGGACATGGATCGGGTCTAGAGATCATCAGTCTTACAAGTACTTACTTGCACCCACTTGGGTGAACCACTCTTCTACACCAAGTACCAGAGTCCCAAGGGGCGACCCGGAGGAGGGGCTAGCGGAGTGCGGTCCATTGCTTCTGTTTCTACAAAATGGCTGCCTTGAGCCGACGGGCTCCTGGACTACGCACCTGCGTGACGGTTTGGGCAACAAGGCCTTTGACGGTTGTTTGGCGGCCTTCTCTTCCACCCCTAAACCATTTCTCTACTGATGAGGGAAGTCATCCCGAAACCCGAGCCATGTCTCGGGCGACATCCAAAAACCTGGGACATGGATCGGGTCTAGAGATCATCAGTCTTACAAGTACTTACTTGCACCCACTTGGGTGAACCACTCTTCTACACCAAGTACCAGAGTCCCAAGGGGCGACCCGGAGGAGGGGCTAGCGGAGTGCGGTCCATTGCTTCTGTTTCTACAACAGTAATGTAGAAGTTATTGGAATACTAAGGGAAACATCCCAAAACCGTATGGGTGCTCAATAGTAATACTATGCACAGTTACTGAAAGCTTGCCACCAAGTATAGGTTAGAAACACCTTAGTGTAGGTCTAGAATATCACCTCCATTTGTTTTTACGTAGTATATTGTTAGATTGAAATAAATATTTCATGATGGGTTAGTAGGAAACAAATGTGATCATGGCGGGGGGCCCAATACCTAATCTCCTCCACGTTACTCTGTGTGGTATCTTCAGTTCCTATTTGTATCTTGAATTATCCTATATAAAATATTATAGTTATCATTAGCAACTCTAATTTATATTAAGGTTTGTGGTAATAAAGTGTCCACTCTATCATGAGGTCCTCTTACCTAGTTATTATTGTGTCTGCGAGTATCCCATAGTCCTTTTCAGGTGTCTATGTCCGTCTCCTATTAAAACGAAATTCCATATTAGCGGTAATCTTAAATGATATCCAGTTAGTATCTAAAAGATTCTTTGCCTTATCGTGTCTACCGGCAATCTTACCTCCTATACAGTATCAAGTACATCGGAGGATGCATCTCGAATCTGGCGTTCTATTTGAGCGCCATCTTGCTTTACCTATATGTACTGTGTGAAGACTATGAGCGCCATCTTAGTAAAACACGCAGTAGTATCTTGTAATATTAAGTTTTATGTTTTATTCTATTATGTTAAAGTTGCTGTGATGTCAGCGTGTGTTGCGATGAATAGTTTATTTATAATGATTAGTTAGACATCGTCAATATCACTAATGTTTTTGTTCGTAACGGGTCGAGTCTAAAATTCAGTAATACTTGAGTCTCTACCTGATATCTAGTTTACTTATTTAGGGGAATATCCCGTTTTCCAAACTCGCTGTTTAATGTATATATCTTCGTAGTAATATTATATGTCATCCTTCTAAATATGTAAAAAAGTTCGCCATTTTGAAGTGGTCATTAGTATGAGACCAATTGGGTTAGAATCAAAACGGAAACATCACATTAATGGGGATTATTATTTAAAGGATAGTTTGTTGTTTTTTAACTTCATCATATGTGAATACTAGATGGACTTCTCACAACTTTATAGAAAATAGCACTATTAGCAAGTCATGTATGACAAAGGTATATATCAGGCCGTTTAGTGTCATGTTAAATATTAATATAGTCGAACGCAATAACGCAGTAACTGTGCATAGTATTACTATTGAGCACCCATACGGTTTTGGGATGTTTCCCTTAGTATTCCAATAACTTCTACATTACTGTTGTCATAAGGCTGACAAATTTGAATTATTAATTTAGTGGTATTGTTATATTTTGTTTGGGTTGCAGCCCTGAGGAAGTCATTAGTCTTATATGACCAGACGAAACACGTGTTGGCTGCACAGCTGCATGATTATATATGTAGAAAGAAGAATTTCTGAATATTGAAGATTGTTTCCAATGAAGAAGATAATTGGAAAGACACAAGAATAAACTGATACGATACAACTGAACACTGACAATCTGTTTTGACTTTTGAGTGCTCGACGAATATTATTACTATTTACAACCTTATGCTTGGTTTATTTATCATAATTCTCAATGTTTTATATTTCCATTGTACCTTGTATTGACACCTTGTTTTTCTCTTTTTAATATCAAATAACATTTTCTTGAACTTAAAAGAAATTTTGTTTACTCTACAAGTCAGATCAAGTACTGATGGTGCACAGGCGATCTACAGTTTGTAGATTATCAAATGTATCTGCAGCTTCCCAAACATAGGATTAGTCATCAAGCTGAAAGCAGTTGGTGTTCAATCCTCTCTATGTGTATGGAATACAAACAATTTAGTCATCTTCAAGGACAAAACTGCTCTACAATTCCTTCTGATGTGGGTGTGGTGGATATGCATTCTTGTAGTAAATTTGGCACTTTGAGTTCCATGAAAGATTTCTTCAAACACACGCCTCATATGAACTCACTACATTGGGATCACCACTGCAAGTGATCCTTTAATGGTCCTATTACATCTGGCCCGTGGAACTTCCAGTACTGGCTTTTAAGTGAATTCCATAGGTCAGAAAACTGTGTGATTTCAAGTTTAACCTGCGGGTTCCTTAAGAAATAGGTGATGAGCAGAGCAATCAAATCTGCAGTATCTCTCAGATTATTCCTCATTATTAACAGAATTTTCAGCTGAGCTGTCAGCTGCTTTATGCAGCCACATTTCCTAGGGGACACAGTCTGGGCCTAAGAATTTACCACATTACTCGGAGTCCTGATGGGCCCAGCATTTTCCATTACTGTACTCATGGGAGGCTCCGATCAACTGGTAATGGAGCCCTAGGTGGTAATAGGCAAATTGCTTCACATCTGTGTTGTCTTGTTCCCATATCTTCAGGAAATCGGGGCGGAACATGATATGCTGAATCATCTAGTACTGTACACATAACTGTAAGCCTATTCAGTAATTAAAAATATCTTGCTTTTCCTGATTTCATGAGAGGGTGTATGCTACTCCTTATGTCATCTACCATATGCACAGTTTTATTCCAGACAAAGGCGCAGACATTCAGGTGTGCTGTCTAAATGTAGTTTATTTATTTATTAGGAGTATGTCCCACTCCATATAGAAAATATACCAGAGATTCAGATCCAATACTAACACCGACTAGAGGACTAGTGAGGGTTCCACTTTAGAATTTCACTCAACCGGCTTCAGGAATAAAAGAGCAAATTTTGGTGGCTGCCAAATCGAAAGAGAAATTAAATATGATGTAAAAAGGTTTTCTTAGTTCTCTGAATGCGCATCTGAAACAATGAGGATGAGACTGAGCGTAATGACAAGGAGGTTCTTAGAGAAGTGAGTGAAGAAAGACTTACTCCATAATGCCAGGCTCATGCTCCTTGTCTGCCTCCTACAAGCTGCTTAGAGGCACCCTGCTCACGTCTATTGGAACACATCAATTTTGCATATACTCTACCAGGCTTCTCCAATGAGTAGCTTGTGAGCTACTTGAATCCCTTGAGCTACTTGTAGAGTAAATCTCCTATGTACATCCAAGCCTAATACATTAGAAACTCTTGCTTGGTGGAATTAATTTATCTCCCAAAATTGAAATGTGCGTGTTAAAGATGAAAATCTGTGTGTTTTCAGAATTCTTTTGCCGATGTTCTGCGGAAAATGGTTGAATTTACAACAATTTTTCATGTTGATTGGGGAAACATTACTAACATTATTACCTTGGTGCCAGAAGTATTGCAGCTATGGCTGTCCTTATTAACCATGTAGAGGCATTCGAAATTGCTGAAACATGTGGTGTCTTTTCTGCAGCAGTCCCTAATATAGCACTAATAATATTAATAGGTCAGGCTTATTTTCTTTGAGCATAAATAGCTCTTATTACAGAAAAGATTAGAGACCCCCCTCTATACCCACATCACAAATGAATCCTTCCCTTCCCTTATATATGTCACTCAGCTATACTTAGTAAGTCTTCAAATATGGCTGATGCTATTAAGCAGAGAGAGCGAGACTTCCCACAGTGCTCTTGGGTAGAGCATGGACAAGTATTCCCTGCGTCCTCGCATTCAGCAAGCGGGCTTCTAGCTGAAGCAAGCCTGATAATCTAATTTCTTTTTGTTCGCTCCATCTTCAATCAGGATTGATTTTTTCACATCCTGTTAAGCAATCGATGTAAAATTTAATGACACGGAAAGACTGCACTGTAGCACAGCCTAATTCAGAATAAGGGGCTGATTTTCAGAAATTATGGTAATTTGTCTGATGTGTCAGGTTTTTAGCCTCGTTGGCGGAACTCGCTGTTATCAAAGTGTTTGATGTTCGAATTAGGCTTTATTGAGAACTCTTCGTATTATTTCTGTTGAGTGAATGGGGGATGTTCTATTAAAAAAGGACAACTCACAGCTGCTCCCATATTACATAACAAAACATTTCCTACATCTTAAAATATTCGAAAATATAAAATATCATCTAAATAGGTCCCAGAGTGCATAAAATGTACCAACGTAACCAGGAAAAAAGAAAAAAATAGATCCCTCAGTGGGCTATCACAATGAGGAGGAGTGTGTTTTTCACCAACAGCTTAGCGTCGGACGAGGATGTTGGGTGCGATAACCGACCTACAAACGCTCAAGGTATGTGTTGTATACAGGGCCGGACTGGGAACTGAAAGCAGCCCTGGCAAATTTTGCCACACCAGCCCCGTTGTGCGTAGCGAGCGAGCCTGACCGCTAATAATGGGGGTTTGGGGGGGTTGTCCCCTAAGAAAATTTTGGAAAACGACAGACCAAAATGGGGAATTTTACAGCACATTTTCATTACATATCATCACATATTCAAATTGTATCAACTTTCAAAGCACAGTAAATAGTAGATGATGACCTTAAAGGTTTCAGATTGCTATGCGTGATATTTTCATAATTTCAGTGTAATTATGAGTGACATTTCAACAACTATGAGTGACACTTTCTTGCGAGCGAAATCAAGCAATTAAGACATGGGAAACATATAAATATCAGAACTTACACCCATTTGAGCAACAAGAAACTCTAAGAAGATCTTAAAACTGCTGCAAAGTATGGGAAATGGAAGGGCATTAACTGGAGAGAGACTTTGTGACTTAAGTTCTCAGAAACAGAGGGTAGGCACTGCAGCTGCTCAGAACTTGATCTCATTAATCTGACTCTTCATGACCACATGGCAGCCTAAAAAGCAAATTTTATAACATAGCAAGTGGAACTTGGAGATTATACTGTCACTCGGTCTCAAGCACTTACTCATAGCTGCCAAGTATTCTGACTTCTCATGTGTCACATTTTCATGATTTAACTGTACTTATGAGTGACATTCAACAGCAATATGTGACAACATGTGTAACACTTAGAGTGACACTTTCACAAGAAAAATCAATCAATGAAGTGCATTGACAGAAATCAATATCCAAAATTACACACTTTCAAATAATGAGAAGTTCTAAAAAGATATTGAAACTACTACAAAATACCTGAAAAATAAGTTCACTAACCTACTGCCCCGTTCTAAGAGGATTGTACTGCCATCTGTCAGGGGCTCAGAGCTGCAGAGAGTGCTGACATACATTACACTCAACTGTTGTCCTCTTACTGCGGCCTCAATACTGGTGCTCATTCAGGATTGCCACCTTTTGGAGAAAAAATACATACTACCATTCCTGGTTTTAACAGTTTGCAAAGGCCTGGACTTGAGTTTTTAGGGAACTTTGCAAGAAATTGTCTGCATTCATTTTTTAAATGCACTTTCTGTCTTTTTTTACTTTATCAGTCAGGGGTCATAAGGGCAGTTTGTTTGAAAACACATTTTATACTGTTTTCTTCTTATATGCACTGTTTAAAGTATGTACAGATAGGGGTAAAAATACCTTTTGTAACTGCCAGAATATTAAAATACTTACTGTACCGGAGTCGCGCTTCTAGAGCTGTTTTATCTGATAAATTACATGAATCCTAATGGTGCTGGCATGCTAGTAGGTAGGCTGAGGCAGAAGTTATCTTTCCTGGGGCTTAGTGCTATAGAGTGTTCTGGTATACACTACATTCAACTGCTGTGCTTTAACTTTGGCATCAATGCTGGTGCTCACTGTACCACACAGGCTGAGGCAGGAAATTGAACATCGGACCTGCACTAGTTGGACATGTGTGTTGCCAGGCCAGCGGAAAAACAATTAGCCAATCTATGCCGACTAGGCCCCCTGGCTCCTACCATGGAATTTATAATCATAATAATGGCATGTGCATTACAGCACTTTGGACTCCAGGCCAGGGATTCGTGCGGGCCGGGCCTACACTCGAGCCTCCATCAGGATGTTAGAGGCCCCAAACATTAGCAGCTGCCTAGTAATTATAGAGAGACACTGTTAGATTGTGTCAGTGGACTCACTCAAGCCGACGACATGGGACAATAAGTCTCTGAGAAGTCTGTGAATCAGTGTAGGCGAGGCTAACACAGACTGAGGCACATGTCAGTCACATAGGTCACAGCCAGGTGGCCTCAGGCTGGCTGTATTACTTTTTCTAAAACACTACAACGCTGTTTACTCATGGCTGTTTACTAAAATGAGTTATCCTGCCACATGTATTGCAAATTAGAGACAAACCAGGGACCATCTTGTCACTAGCTCTGTGTCCCACCATTCCACATCTGTAAAATGTCCCTATAAATTCTAAATCTCCTTTTTTTAAACTAACTATTAGTTTTGACAACACACACAACACGTGTGCCCTCTTTTTCACAGTAGTTTTCACATCCTTCTCTACACTCAACTCTTCCCCATACTTCAGCATTAGTTCTAAACGTTTAGCCACCAGAATCACTTCTTCTAGAGGTGGGTCAACCTTCTACCAAAATTCTTCTAGTATTTCGTCACTACCGCTTTTTAAAACAAATTAGTCTTTAATTCTGTGCTCTGTAGGTTTGCCAAAATTGAAGCTTTATGCCAGTTTGCGCAAAATAGTCAGAAGATCTTCCATAGACTCCTCTAGTTTTTGGAAGACAGTTTCGTACTCATTCAAATTCCTTGTGTCTTCTATAGACAATTCATGTACATTTTCTAACACCTCTTGCCTTCTGTGCCTAAATCATGTAATAACAGTGCATGTTTCCTCGCTGTTGTGCCACAAACTCAAACATAATTCCCGAAAACCTTCTTCCATTTAAGATTTGGTTCGCCCTGTGATGTCAAGAAAAATCATTGGAGCTGAAATTTTCTGCAGAAATTACTACAAGAATGCCTTTAAATTGACTAGACACCTGAATATATTATAGAGAAGAGCAAAAAGCAAGTGTCAGGGTATTGTTGTCTGTTTGCTCAAAATTACATAATTTAACTACTATAAAGTGCCTTATGCTCACACATAGTGCAAGAAATAAAATTCACTTTCCAAAGTGGACACTTTTATATGGACATCTTCGTCTGGACCTTTCACTTCAGTAAATGCTTCCAAAATATCACAGTGACCCACTCTAAAATGGCTGCTCGCAGTTATCACTCCTCTGTAATTGAATCCCAATCCAAAATGGACATGACGTCATCACACGATGACATTATACACTCGTTGAGGCCACACACACATTTTGCCAACCTCACTGCTGAGTCAATATGATGCACGAGCTTCAACAAGCTGATCATGCACACACCACTCCGATTGACATAACCATCCAAAATCCTCCTCTTACTTAGTTCAATGCCTCTTTGCACACCTTGCTGCAGTCACTGGGAATATGTCCGGGTCCTGTTTCCACTCGAGTTGTCACTATGGCAATACTCCTAAGTGACACAGAGCAGTCTGCAGTCAGTCTCTTTACCATTGACAAATAACACCTCATCCGTTTTGAGGTGTATGACTTAGCTTCTGCCTACCACCCTTGTTGCCAAATTGGGATGTCGACCTCAATTACACATTAAAGAAAGGCAGTGAAACGGTTCAAGTAAGGTATTATTTATTCAGACACCTCAGCCTTCATCAAGTGCCCTATGGCCTTCCAACATTCCATCTCATTACATCTCTAACATTCTAAAGAGGTGACCATGACTACACAGCCACATCATATGATATGCCCATCCTAATGGTTTTGGGGATCCTGTGCACCAAAATATTCTGTCCCTCTGTTCAGAATATTTAGGGGCTTACTGCGAGTTACGCAGCTTTTGGTGTGATAATACTACACCTGGTAAAGACTGATATTCTTCAAGGAATTGAAGATTATATTTACAAAGCTGCAGAAGGAAATACAGGGATTCCATTTGTTGTCTTGGCTCACCAAATTATTTTAGTTACATTTATAAAATGATAAATAAAGTTTTTTTTTAAAAATGTGTTAAGTTAAATGATCCCAGTGGTACTTTAAAAGATTTGAATAGTTTTTTGTGAGATCCTCTTCTATTAATTACCGGATCAGCTCAGTTGGCAGCACTAATAACTACGTCTATAAGGTCAGAGAACTGCGGTTCCGAGTTTAATTGCGTAGCTAATGCTGCGCCGTGCTTCGAGTCACTGGGACAAGCTTGTGAGGACTACCTGAGGACAACCACTGCAGGAGCTGTCATTCCGAGTGCGAAACTGCCCAACCCCAAAGCCTGCCAGTGCCAGCGTGCACCACTGCCTGCCACTCCAGACACTCCAGATTTCATCTGGAGCTCTCAGGCCTCAGTACTGTGTTGAGGGCCCAACCCCGCACAGAGGGGGGGCTGCGGGGGCCTGAGTTACGCCTCTGCAAACGCGTACATTACATCTGGATCATCTATGGCACATGATCGAGGATATTTGTGTGCTATCCCTCTCCCAACAGGTTTGACATATGTGTTACACTTGAATTTTCAGTAGTACTTGTTTTTTTCCGACCTCTGTGAACCTTTGTTTGGTGCAGTTAATGGTCAGCAGAAGCCGTACTCGGAAAATTGTTCCAGCAGCAAGGAGAGTGCAAGCCGGCACTCATAGGAGCAACATCGAATACCATAGAAAGCAAAACAAGACTGCAAGCAAGCACCTCGTGTAGGGAGCAACAGTGAGAGTGCGAGCTGACATGCATTACAACAAGGAGGTGGCGCAAGAAAGCACAGCGAGTAGAGACCAGCAACACCTGTTGTAGTTAACAGAAGAGCAATGAAAGATTGCTACTACACTAAGACAACAGTAGCAAAGTGCAGGCTATGAAGTGTTATAGGAAAAAACTTGAGTTTGCAACCTGTCATGTGCTTCAGGGAAAAACGAGGCAGTGCGAGCTTTGTTATTCTAAAGAGGGAAACCCAGGATTTTATTTAAACCTCTCACGCAACCCATCAAGTGAGAAAGGACAGTGCACGTTTTTTTCTATTTATAGGGGGCGAACTGAGAGCAAACTGTCACTTATTACAGAGGCAAATAGGCGTTTGCACACTGGCACGTTTATATTCTGGAAAGTAATTAAAGGTGCACGCTGTCACTGAACATGCTTTCTTTATTATTGAGAACTCTGACAACCCACACTTCATTTCACAAAGTCCTCAGATCATGTCTTTTAGCTGCTAAATGGGTTGGACTTTCTCTTTCTGTCCTATGCTCCCTAGCTCGAGGACGCCCGTCTCTGTGTCTGTGTGCTTTATACATCTACATTGAATTATTTCATTCATCTATGGGGAGAAACAGATGTGCGCGCCTCGAAGTCTAATAGGGACACAATGGGTGTATGCATCCTGTTACAGGTAAAATAAAAGAAGAGGACTACATGCTTATACTTTGAACAGAGAGACCATGTCGATAAACAAGTCAAAAAATCCATCCTGATTATTTCACTTCAATTTCCGCTGATTGCTGTGTTTTTCCTAGTTCCGTCTTTCACACCCAGCTGTTAAAAATGTCTTTTTAGCACACTGCACAGTAGTGCTGTGCCGCCCACCACCCATAAATCAAATCTGGCCCCTGACCACTGCAAACAAATAAATACTCTACACTCACCTGCGCTGCGGGCGGCAGACAGGGGAGATTACATTACGGGGTGCGGATCTCTTTCCTGGCTGTACTGCTCTGAATGCCTGCCTCGACCTCGCCTCATTTACGCGCATTTCCCAATGCGCATGAGCATCACTGCAGACCTCACCCTAAAAAAAAACAGCGGCGCCGCGGAGGCAGTGACACAAGCGCGCTGCGCACGTCTTCAACAACACATCATGGTCAGGTGACAGGAGGAGGTCACGGAGGTGAGGTCAGGTGGTGATCAAAATGAAATAATTTACTTTAAATCGGCGCGACACCGCAGCTCACACCAGGCCTCTCTTAGGCAGCAGCCAGGCGGCCTGATTGTGATGTGCTTAACTACTGCTGTAAAAACTATCTGTGTTATGTTGTTGGGGCCGGTCCAAATCGGCCCCAACAACAGAATCGGCCCCCTGTCACGAAACCGGCCCCCACCCCATCCAGCCGACCGGGGGATTGCCCGGTGCCCGGAAGGACCAGTCCGGCCCTGGTTGTATATGGGCAAATGTATATGCCCAGATCTAAAGGAGGAGCAACAGTTGTATGCGTTGACATCCAAAGGCCGAATTTTATCTGTGTTTGTACCAGTCTGGTGAGAAGCTCGGAAAAGCTCATTATTGTGTATCAGTTGCACTGTGAAAAGATGCCCCTTGAGCTCCATTCTGAATTGTAGAAGTGATTCCAGAGGCCTAATGTGCAGGGGGCTCTAGCTCCAGAGTCTGGGTCACAGTTCCAAAAAATGCACATGTCGTTTTTTTTTCCATTTCTTACAGTGCTTAATTTGTAAAAAAAGAAGTGCAGGTGCTATCAATTTTGCCACGGAGGCCACATCTCACTTCTTCCTCCGGTGAGCCCCACTTTCAACACTCTCACTGCCGCAGTCTCTATCTTCTAACCTTAATCTGTTGTCTGTCCCCTAAATCTTTGCTCTAAGAGTCTATCCTCTCACCTCTCTAATTATTTTCTATCATCTTTGTCACACCTGGTGTGTTACCTTATTCCCTGCATTTCTAATTTGCCCTCTATTCATTCTACCCCTGCCCTTTTTCCTCTTCACTTTTTTCCATGCTCTGCTCTCTCTCCCCTCGATCTTGGCTCTTTACTATCACTCTTCTAGCAGTGATTAGCTGTGTCTCCATTTGTCTGCTTTTTTCCCTCTTTTCTGTCCTCTAAATCCTTTCATTCTATCTTCTCTCTTCTTAATGCTCTCTTCTTCATATCATGGCTGCTTTCTCTTTGTATCTGAATTGCTCTCCTTTTCTTCTACTTATCTCTGGCTTATTCCTCTCCTCTCCTGTTGTTTCTTACTCCTCTTTACTCCTGCTCTCTCTCTCATCTATAACACTGCTGCTGCCTGTGACCCCCGTCGTCAGCCTGTACATGTCCCTGCTATTTTGAACTCTGCGTTTTCCTGTTGGCTTTCCTAAAGAAGAGGAAGATGACATGTGTTTTACTTTCTTCCCTACACCGAGAGCAAAAACAAAAGATACACCAAATGAAAATGCTTTTTTTGCATATATTAATCAGTGCAGTATAACTGGGTTATTTGCAGAACAGGTAGCTGCTCGAGCATAGCAGGTGATGTCACTACTAGTGCTGCCTGTAATTAGTAGGCCCAGGGATGGCGACAGCATCTGCATCCACTGCTCAGCTTGCTATGACCCTGCTTTCTACAGCACAGGCATTGTCCCCAGCCGCAATGCTGCCAATGCCAGTAAGTAGGGCTGTGGTGCCTACTGGACTCACGCACGCTCAGCAATTACCATGCTGGGGTGCAGCGCACAGATTCTACAGGTGACGCCATGGCACACAAAAGTTGTGTTGGGCCACAGCCGCATTGAGCACGTTGAGTATAGCAGCAATGCAGGGCTGCAGGATATGCTTCTCTGGCTACACAGCAAGTGGAAAGTCCACACTTACTTTTGTTTATTTTTCTTCAAGAGCCCCCACTCCCAAGTTCCAAATGCGCTCTCGCAGCTTCCTTGCTTCAACTCCGTCATGAGCCAGCCCCCAGCAACAATTATCCAATGAGAGGCTTAGGCTTAGGCTCAAGCAGTGGCAGGGTGCAGCAGACTCGGGGAATAGAATGCAATACATAGTTTGTCGATGACATCTTAGATTTGTGATCGGCGTGATGACATTATCACTAACATGGTGAAACACAATCATGCCTGCCTGGACAGGCGTATGCTGGCCTGTCTATGAACATTTACCAGCCAGTCACCATGCAATGTATGTTATTCTTTTTATTTTGAATTTGAACAATTATTATTGAGACTACCACCTGCAGGGTCAGAAATTGTGGCCCCGGCCCTGTGAAAGAAGAGCACCTGAAAGCACCTGCTGAATTGAGAACTTCTTGACTTTTGCTTTCAATCAATCAATCAATCAATCACCAAAATGTGTAAAGCGCGCTACTCACCCGTAAGGGTCTCAAGGCGCAGAGGGGGGGGGGGGCACTACTGCTCGAACAGCCAGGTCTTGAGTTGTTTCCTGAAGGAGAGGTGGTCCAGGGTCAGCCGTAGGTGTGTGGGGAGGGAGTTCCATGTCTTGGCTGCCAGGTAGGAGAAGGAGCGTCCTCCGACGGTGGATTTTCGGACTCGTGGGACGGAGGCTAGGGCGAGGCTGGCGGATTGGAGCTGGTGGGTGGGCGTTTAGAATGTGAGGCGTCTGTTGAGGTACTTCGGCCCTGTGTCGTGGAGAGCCTTGTGTGCGTGGGCGAGGAGTCTGAACGTGATCCTCTTGTTGATGGGGAGCCAGTGCAGGTCTTTCAGGTGGGCAGAGATGTGGCTGCGGCGAGGTATGTCCAGGATGAGTCGTGCTGAGGCGTTCTGAATGCGCTGGAGTCTTTTCTGGAGTTTGGCTGTGGTTCCAGCGTAGAGGGTGTTCCCGTAGTCCATCCAGCTGGTGACGAGGGCCTGGGTGACCGTCTTCCTGGTTTCGGTGGGGATCCACGGAAGATCTTTCGGAGCATGCGCAGGGTGTTGAAGCAGGATGACGAGACGGCGTTCACTTGCTTGGTCATCGAGAGGGAGGAGTCCAGGATGAAGCCCAGGTTGCGTGCGTGGTCCGTTGGTTTGGGTGCGAAGCCCAGGGCAGAGGGCCACCAGGAGTCGTCCCAGGCAGAGGGAGACGGTCCGACGAGGAGGACTTCCGCTTTGTCAATGTCCTGGCTTTTATGGTGCTTTGGTTGATGGATATGTTCAGTTTTTGTATCAGATAGGAAGAGCCACTCCACATCATGCCTTGTAGGCAATGCAATATTTTTGGAGAATATGAATGCTTGGGGGGATCCCAGAGTAGAGTCACAATGCTGGGAACATGTGGTCTTATTATTATACTAGCAGGCAGATATTCAAGCCTTTAAAAAACTAGTATTTGTCTTATTCTTGTGTGCATTTTATAATGTCATTTCATAAAACAATGCTGGAACTGCAGCACACATTCAAAGAGGAGACAAACTGGGAGAAATTAATGCATTTGCACCTTTCTGACGCATTTACAGATTTGCGATTGTTTGTAAATCTGGAAATGCTGCAGTGGACATGGGTGTTGCATGGTAACACCCACAGCAACACCCATGCCATGCCCCTAAAACGCAAAGTGCTGTGTGAAAAGGGCGATATTTACAAGCACAGGTAAAGCCATGCAGAGTGGCTTCATGTGTGCTTGTAAATATCACGCAGCGGATTGCGCTGCCGGTGCGTCACGCAACGTAATGCACAACAGCGAATGGGGCTCGTAAATCTGCCCTTATATGCCAATCTGTTTGAATCATGGTTTGGTAACAAAGAACATAAGGTGCCTGGCCTCTAGAAACTCCCTTCTAAAAAAGGTAGATATTTTTCCTTCATATAGCGAGGGGTAGCTTGATCCATGGATACATTTAAATGCCAACCAGAACATTTTACTAGTCACATGCTATGGCTAAGGTATTAGTCAATACAGGTTATGAAGAATGGTCCGTAATAGAAATATCACGTCCCTACCTTGCGCACAGCTTGATTTGCAGTGTATCCACCTCTTCTAATAATTTGCCAATGCTTTTCAATTATTCAATAAACTTCTAGTTTTGCTTGATTGTCACATTTATTGTGAAATATTGATTCAGAAATGTCCAAAAATTATAAATAATCAATATTCAATACATTTTCATTTCATTGTAACCTCTAAATGAACTTAGAAATACATATGTTGTATTAAACATCATACAAACAACGATATACAATATAATGTCTATTTCGGCGATCGTTGAAATGATTGGCCCGATGCATTTCGGGACCGGCGTCCCTTCTTCAGGGGCCTCTGTAAAAAATCATATGTTTAGCTTCAATTATGCATCAATTATATGTTTTGGATTTCTACATTTCAACACTGTTTAATCATATGCCACTACTCGATTAAGAGTTCACCGTTCTGGTTATAGTCTGAAATTACGCACTTTGTTGTATCAACAAACATAGTTCAATTCACATTGCATAGACTTCTACCACATGGATTAACAGAATAGTTCTTAGTCATGATTTGCTTAGTTGTATCGTAGTGGTGCTTGTGTTAATAGCTGAACACATGTTAAAACATTATTGGTTATGGAAAGAAAAAACTCACATTGTTTATTTGACTTAGATAGTCTCTATCTCCATGGGCAACGAGACTCGTCCAGATTTATGCTCTGTAAATAGGATAGGGGAAAAAATGTAGAGAAACCGCTGTAGTGTATTAAAATCATAAACGTGGTTACTCGTTTAACTAAATTCGAAGGTGCATTTAGTTACCTGATTTTGAAGGCGTGTGGCACCCTGTCTGTAAACAAACCGAAAGAGCACGCGTTAAAAAACGAGTTAAAGCCGAGTTTAAAAAAAGTTATAAACGAGCGGTTGTAAAAAACAAGGTGGCTCCTTATAGCTAACAGCTTACCGCAAGGTTTATGTACACGGACAGTTCTCGTTTTCCTGGTTCACTCGATCAACTCGATACTGGAGTTTAGGGTGAAATGCTCCGTTCTCGCGAGTATATGAAGTGTACTCGTAATGTTTGGACTAGAATGTCAAACATAAACAACGGACTCAGTTGTAGTAGGTATTAGCGTCGGCCATGATGGATTCCCGTCGGGAAAACGGATGAACTAAAGAAAGTTAACGTTTGGGATATAAAATATCTGCATGATGTGAAAAATACCCTAAAAGAACTGAAAAAAGAGGGGGGGAGAGTACATATATGTTTGTACTCATGATATAAGTGCTGATAGTTTAATGTATACGGGGTAATACTCAGAATGTGTAATGTGAAGACCATTGTGACTTGCAAGCTATACATATATTTAATGGCTGAATATTACAATGTTCAACATTTCACGAGGATGAATATGATTAACCATATGTGATAAAAAACATAATAAAATTTTTTTTGTACATGTGTTGCGTGATTCAATATTGCTGTACTTAACACTTCACAGAAAGCACCCTAGATCTAATTTATCATTTAACCCCATAGGTTCCATAGTTTGGAATTTTTTGATTAACAACAATTTCCGTTGGGATAAGAGTTTGCAACTGTCTGTCCCTTCTCTTATTTCAATTCTTTCCACAGCCATAAATCAAACTTGGGAAATGTTGTGCTTATGAGTTATCCAGTGAGCAGCCAGATTAGACTTGGTGTTTTTGTTGCGTATCATGCTTTTGTGCTCACCTATTCTTATTTTTAATTTTCTTTCTGTTTTGCCTATATACATTTACCCGCAGGGGCCTTTTATGCAGTAAAGTACAAAGCTCGAGTTGCAATCGGCTGTAAATTTCAGACTCATCTTTTCACCAGTTCTTGGATGGGTCACAAAATCTTGTTGCATAACATTATTGCAATGTACACAGTTATTGCACTTGCGCATCCCCTTGCGAGTAATGTTAGTCGGTTTTGTGGTGGGTTTCAGGTGTTCTTGTAGGTTGCGACTTCTTGTGTATGCAAAGATGGGTTTAGATTGAAATATATTATGGAAATCTTCATCGTTTTGTAGTAATTCCCATCTTTTAGGGATGATTTTTCTGATACTCATCGATCTGGTCGAGAATTTTGATATGAATACACTGCGATTTGTAGTTGCTGTTTTTTTTTTGCTTATTAACAAACTTTCCCGATTGATGGATTTTATTCGTGATTCTGCCTTATCTATGCATGCCGAAGGGTAACCTCTTTCTGTGAACCTCTTTTTCAATCTTTGTAAGTCCTCTTTATGGGTTGCCTCTGTAGAACAGATTCTTTTACTTCGTAAGATTTGTGAAAAAGGCAAATTCTCAATTAATCTTGGAGAATGAAAACTTTGATAGAGTAAAGTGTTGTTTCTGTCTGTAGGTTTTACATATGTTTGAGTTGATAACTCCGTGTTTTTTTGGTTATTTTTACATCCAGAAATGCTATATCTGTTTGACTGATGGAATGTGTGAATTTGATCCTTGGTTTTTTTTCATTCAATTCTCGTATGTTTTGTTCCAAAACTGCTTGTGAATCATTCCAGATAAGAAAAATGTCATCAATGAATCTCTTGTATAGAATCAAATGTTCTGACCATTGAGTCTTCGATAGCGGTTTCTCTACATTTTTTCCCCTATCTTATTTACAGAGCATAAATCCAGATGAGTCTCGTTGCCCATAGAGATAGAGACTATCTAAGTCAAATAAACAATGTGAGTTTTTTCTTTCCATAACCAATAATGTTTTAACATGTGTTCAGCTATTAACACAAGCACCACTACGATACAACTAAGCAAAACATGACTAAGAACTATTCTGTTAATCCTTGTGGTAGAAGTCTATGCAATGTGAATTGAACTATGTTTGTTGATACAACAAAGTGCGTAATTTCAGACTATAACCAGAACGGTGAACTCTTAATCGAGTAGTGGCATATGATTAAACAGTGTTGAAATGTAGAAATCCAAAACATATAATTGATGCATAATTGATGTTAAACATATGATTTTTTACAGAGGCCCCTGAAGAAGGGACGCCGGTCCCGAAATGCATCGGGCCAATCATTTCAACGATCGCCAAAATAGACATTATATTGTATATCGTTGTTTGTATGATGTTTAATACAACCTATGTATTTCTAAGTTCATTTAGAGGTTACAATGAAATGAAAATGTATTGAATATTGATTATTTATAATTTTTGGACATTTCTGAATCAATATTTCACAATAAATGTGACAATCAAGCAAAACTAGAAGTTTATTGAATAATTGAAAAGCATTGACAAATTATTAGAAGAGGTGGATACACTGCAAATCAAGCTGTGCGCAAGATAGGGACGTGATATTTCTATCACGGACCATTCTTCATAACAATTATCACAGTCTCAGGGACAGGCAGCCCTCAGTTACCAAGCAGCACGCTACAGGAGGACTTTAAGTTCGTCATAAGGACATAATAAACATTGATTATTAGGAGTGCCAATAGGCCTAAAGCGTTATTGTTTACAATTAGTCAATACAGGACCAGGCCCATGTGGGTTGAAATTCAGAATGATGTGACATCAGGTAAGGAATTCAGCGCTGACGGAGCATTGAGAGCTGGTGTCTGCGTCAATGGTTTGTGGTCCTGCTGGCTGCTGCTCTATACTAATACTAATAAATGCATTCAAAGCATCAAGGACTTGTATGCTTTTCCTAGGGCACACCACATCACACTAATAACTGCTATTGCCTTCTGAATGTTTTGAATCAACAAAAGTGGGAGCCGCACCTTTTTTTAACACATTGTTTATTGGAATCAGCATGTACAACAACTCACCCAAGGTCAGAGCATTTCTTGGAACTGATCCACATGTAGTAAGGCAAAAGATACTATGTTCAGTCACGGCTGGAATAAATCGCTGGTAGGGGGTGGGGGTAACGCGGGGAGGGGGGGTAATTTACAAATAAATAAAAAATGTACATGTTCCCCGGCCGGCTTCTGCGTTTTTTTGGGGCACCAGTCCTGCATGGCGCCCGCTCCTGCTCTCCTGCCAGGAACAGGAAGCAGGCAGCCCCCCTCCCCTCCTCTAAGCCAATTACAATGCTACAATGGCTGCGTTGTGATTGGTGGGGAAGCCGCTTAGCCAGGGGCTTAGGGGAGGCCATTTTCTCCATGTAGGCTGCATTGCAGCCAGCAGGGAGAGAGGGCAGAGTGCGCATGACTGGTTTGGGCGGCCCCAGAGGGCTGGCCAAACCAGTCATGTGGGCTCAGGAGTGGGTGCACCACTCCTCCCCTCCCCTGCCTAGCCTTGCTCGCAGAGCAACCCCACCCACCTTCCTGCCCGCAACCAAACCCTTCTGGAAAGCAGTGAGGCGACGCTCCTCCGCCCTCGTGGAGGAGCCGCCCCTGTATTCACATTAGTACAATGTGTTTTTGTAGGTGTATATTCAAATATTCTCATATTATTCCTTCAGACATCCAGAACATTATTATTGTTGGAATGTGCCGTAAACATTAAAGGAAACCATAGATCAAAACTGTGTAGTGAAATAATAGTTAAAAGACACCTTGTATGTCCCCACACTTATAAGCCAATAGTAGTCTAGTGTAGTCAGGGGGACCAGCACTTGCGTCCCGGGGGTTTGGGGATGGGTATTTGTGTACAACCAAAAGAAGAAGGAGTGCTCAAAGATAGTAGCCTGTAAGTTGGGTGGGTGGGCCTCCCCCTCTCTGTAATCCTAGCAGGTAAGCCCCCCAATTCACCCATGTCTCCCATGTGATTGATGGCCTTGTTGAACTTCCCTGCTGGGTGTCTACAACAATCTCTGCGCCTTTTAAGGCAGCTTCCTTTGTCTACTGTTTGTTGCATGGCGATTGCTGTATGGTGGGCCCTCAAGGGGGCTTGGTATCATTTTTAATGTGTCTGCAGTTGTTCAATGAGCTCCCTCCATCTGTGTGCTATGAGGTATTTGCGTAGCCACTCAATGCATCAGTGCACTCTACCATTTAAGCAAGGGAGGGGGCGCGGCGCTGATGCATGCCATTGTTATAGTAGGTCGGGCTAATAAAAGAGCTAGATTGACCAGTTGAGTCTACGCCCTGTCTGTCTTAGGTTTCTTAAATAAGCCCAATAAGCAGACTTTGGCGGTATGTATTCGGTCTACAAGGTAAAAACTTAGCTGCCTTTCCCAAAATTATGAAATAGGTAAAGCATTAACATGGTACATTTTGCACTAAAACACAGATCTTCACATAAAATACATTACAAGTGCATAAAAGACAAAATCATATTTAACACCCTAGAATCTCATAAACAATTTTCATAAAAATATGCAAAGATTCCAATAACCTGCTGGGCTTGCTAAGCATCCTGGGGTTTTCTGCAAATGTCCCAGCTTTTTCCTCAAATAGATATCCCCTTTTTCACTGTACAGGCATATGTCTGAAACTTCTTGATTTCTACTTC
Organism: Lissotriton helveticus; assembly: GCF_964261635.1. Lineage (NCBI taxonomy): Eukaryota > Metazoa > Chordata > Amphibia > Caudata > Salamandridae > Lissotriton > Lissotriton helveticus. The sequence continues at coordinate 696,898,011 of NC_136068.1, forward strand.
ACTTAGTGGCATTAAATAAGAAAGATGCCACCTTTTGCCAATGTAGATAGTCTTTTTTCTGTCCGGTTCTCTATCAGGACAAGATATTGTTGAACGTTCCTGCAATGGACCGAACAAGCGGGCGTGACACCTGGGGTGTAAGTTTCCTAAGGCATCCATATTTTGATTTAGGCTTAGGCTGAGAAATTGCTTGTTAACGATGGCATTTGTTCTTTTTCATGTGAGCAGATTATTATTCCATGACATTGATAAGCCCTGTCTCTTGGCTTCTTTTTCTCATTGAATTGCATAGATTATTGTTACATGCCTAGAAAATAGTTCTTTCCAAGCCTAATCGACTACATTGGTGCCTTGTAATCTCAGAAGTTTTAGCCCATGGCAAATTGAAATCCTGTAACCCCCCAGTATAGGAGTCATTGGCTACGATGGCCAGTGTTTAAAGATGTGATTCTAATCAGAGGCCCTTTGTTTTAGCTCTTCTGAGTGGTAATCTGTTGATGTTCATCCGTTGTCCTTCAAACTAAGGGACATCTAATACCCGTTCCTAACATTAACCTGGAAATCCTAAGGTTTTGGGCAAAGACATGACAGGCCCCATAAAAATAGTAAAGAGCAAGAGGGTTAGTGGGGAAGCCTAGGGGACACTACACTGCCAAAGACTGAGAAGCATGAGGATCCCTGTATCACCAGCTTCTCCCACCTCGATAAACAAGCATTGGCATAGCCAATAGGTCTCGCCTTTGGGACCTTATTAGTGTTTAACAATGCAACAGTTAATGTTGGTGCACCAAGAATATTGTGTTGCATAACAAAATACTTATAAGGTCCCAAAAGCGAGACTTATTGTCTATGCCAAAGCTTGTTTAGGACTTAGTGCCATTATACAGTAGTTGAGAAATGAATATTACATATTAGCTACTTCATTGAGAAGTTGAGTATGCAACCAATCAGATTCCTTGGAAACCATTCTGTTACTGCCAGTACAGGACACCCCCCCCCACTACTCCCCCCCAATGCAACTCTCACAACAGAGTACAGGGAGAGTACATATGGATTTGCAGCGCATTCGTGTGATAATAGTATTACCCACCTAGGTGGCAGTCAACTGATTTACATATTATGTCATACAGATTTTAAGCACACTTGGCCACAGCTCAGGCCCATGAGTTGGGTGAGGGTTATTAACTCTTGGGTTGTGACTGGCTACGCTGCCAATACTACAGTCTGACAGAATTGTGTTGTGTTGGATGGCTCTATCTATTATTGATAGCAAGAATATTGTTCAGTGTTCACAAAGTTGTCCTCCTCACTGGCACCCCTAAAACTCCCAACCTTCTACTCTCCCTGTAGCCCGACGCCGTTCAATACCAAGCATTCTCTAACAATGCTGACCCATCTATTGCCCCATACATGTAAGTGGGCGGCACGGCAGCGATTGACTGGAAATTACAGACTTACACCCCACCAAATACCACGTACCCCGTACAGTGAGACATGTTGACCACGTTGATTGATAGTCCAAAAACAGACATATCGATAAAAAAATCAAAGATGAGAGCCAGTACACCCCACCCCACATCTCACTGATTCCCGTCCTCCCCCAATCCCCATCTCGCTACAGTAAACCAGCCTGTGTGGTGAATAATCAGGGTATTGTAAGGTTGAGTGGTTGGTGGCAGGGTAGTAATTACAGCCCGCTGAAACACATATCCGTCGCTGCCTCACATCCTGAAAATATTGCACAGAACCTACTCCCCGGGATCGCTAAACGACGTGCACTGAACAGCTTACGAAATTATTTAAGCAAAAAGAGAAAAAGAGCTAAACTTTTTTGTTTGGTGTTGTTTGTTTACCTGTCAAATACACTAGACAAATGTGCCTTAGGGCGTGATGACAACCGGCGTCCCTGAGATAAAACACTCAATGCAGATCAGCAATTGCCCATATTTAGCTCACACGATGCATACTTCAATATCACTGTCATCCGTTTCACAACCCCCTTGGCAAAATGCCCTCGCTGTTCGCAAGAGTCTCCCAAACATGGGAGCGGTGCTTCTAGCTTTGAACTCGTTCGTTCCTGCTGTTAATAGTGTTTATTTCCACTTTCCTTAGTGTGGGAGATGATGCCTCTATGAGAAAAGTCCCAGCCAAGGGCATGCTCTCTGCATGCCCCAGATTCACACACACTTGCTTGAAAACATACCTCGTCTCACACGCGCGCCCAACCCAACGAGCTCTTAATACAAGATTAAACAAATTGCTGCATGCCTGAGCTGCCCTATATGCAGAGATCGCTCGCGCACCGGGCTCGTTAGCAGGTTGACGAAACGGCGCGTGCCTCCAGCCGGGGAACAGACACGGTCCGCCGCACATGCACAGCCTGCAGAGTTGCAACCGCACTGTCCTAATAACAAGGAAATGAGGAGGGGCCAGAGGGAAGAGAGCAGCTAACTGAAAGAGCAGGGATCGAAGGAGGGCCAGACAGCGAATTGAACAGCACAGGGTTAAAAAACAGAGGCAGGGATACTAAACAAGCGCTCGTGTGGCAGCAAGGGGGGTGGGGGGGTCTGCGCGATTCACTTATGGGAGCGATAATTGCTACCATATGGCTGCGCTCGCTCCCGCAAGTGAATCTCCAGACGTGCACGCGTTGTCGTTGAAGGCAATGGAACGCATGCACGTGCTTGGCAGAAAAGCCAAAGCGATCGCAAAAGGTCTTTTTGCCTATGCAGCGCATGCGTACTGCATAGGCGAGACCTAAAAAGTCCCACAGATGACTCATAGACGTGGTCTAAGAGATGGGTGGTTCAGTAGGAACCACTTGAGCAGGATCAAGACTGAGTTGCATCTGGCTGGTTCCAAACTGAGGTGGTATAGTGGACAAAAAGTGATGGATGGGGATGCAATCCTGAGCGATTGCCAGTGGCTGAGATTCATTCAAGCATTCAATCTACAACTTTGCTTTTGATGGTCCAATAGCACGGCATAGTTTACAGGGTTGAAACAAGATGAGGAGAGACATACCTGCTTCCTCTGGCAGTGCTGGGTGCAGTGCTTGCTTCAAGCAGGATGAAAAGGGTATAGGGGGCTCTAAATTGGGATGTGGCCTACAAAGCACAACTATGAAACCTCCACCAGAGAAGCTGCAAATGTCACTTAAGGCACAGTCTTAAACATGGGAAACAGACTAATGCGATTAAAAGAATCATAACCAGAATCTTAGCGGACAAAGTACAGCCAAAATCAAATGGTTTCCATAGCAGCATTATTGTGGACCATGTGCAATATAGCACTTGTCAAGGTAAATGTAAAAACAAGCAGCATAACCTTGTCATTCAGTTCGAATTAAGTAGGCTATTAGGCCCTGTAAAACCAATTATAAATGACAGTATCCAGTGCGTCAGATTTAATTCATAATTGTGTCGACAATTCAAGCAAAAAAAGGACAATTTTAATAATGAAATGCAAGGCCTTTTTTTAAAGAATGTAAAAACAATGCTGGCTTCTGTAGACCAGTCAAGGTGATGGATTTACCAGATTGAAGTCTTCCTAATGATCACAGCGCTGCCTCCTGTCCTGGTCCATTCATTACTCTCCTCCACTGTTCATTAGAAAGCATTGATTTTTACCTCCGGGAGATCGGGAACAATTGGAATGAACCCTAGGTCACGGATGATATCATCTTGGAGATATGAGCTTGGCTGCTGTTGGTATGTGATCTGCTCACACTGTGATCCCTCATTGTTAGCTTCCTGCAAGAATGAGAGATGCAGAGCCAGTAGCAAGTTAATTTCTATGGCTTCTCATGAAGGTGCTGTTGCCGAAGTGGTAAAGCTTTCCCTTTAATATAAGTGCAAAAATGTACTTCTGAAAACACTCATTCTAAACACTCCCAGTTTGGCTAGATAATGCTAATGATAAACAAAATTTTAAAAAAATTGCACCACGTAGTGTGCCACCCGGCACCCTGTTGGACGCAAAGCACAGACAATGACCACAAATGTCTCTTCCTAGAGTCAATTTTTATGAGAGCTGAAGCTCTGCACCAGAACGTTGAGCATGCTGTTTCTGATTCCACTATGCTCCCAACAAACTACATTGGGCAATGAGGTTGCGAGCATCTCATGTGCTTGACTGTGGTGTTGAAGCAAGGCAGCTTTTGGCCCAGGCTGTAGTTCTAATCCTTCTCCCTGGCTTCCCCACCCCAGTGCAGAGGTGTCTGTGAGTGTGTCATCAATGCCTCTGGCTGCCGGGGGTGATTTCCTTTGATGCTGTACTGCGAGTGTGCTGGTCAGGATAGCGTTGACTCTGGTAATTTGCCCTTCCAGGTGTCTGCAAACTGTGTGGGCCTCCGTTGCTTAGCAGACTGCTCACAGGCCTCTCATTTTGACATCCATGCTTTGAGACCTGCACCTCAGCATCCTTATGTCAGTGTGAAGAAGCTTTTGGTGAAGTGGCTGGCAGTCCTTTTGTACTGACCAATGCCATAAAGGAACTCTTGAGATCATTCTGTGCATAACATGCATGGAGCAAGGCAAGGGAGTAATGCAGCTCAAGCAGCTGGTAACAGTCACACCAAGGCACAAAAGACTCTGCCCGCTCATCCAGTCATCTGTAGGGAAAGGTAGCATGCCTGCAACCACCCCTCAGTGAACTGCACACTCCAGAAATGGCTGCACCCTGTCGGGCTCTATGAAAGTGTCTCTTTACCAACTAATTTGCGGTTACCAGCGAGACTGACCCGATAGTGAAAGGATCCCTCCACTTACTACATGCTGGCGGGGAGATTGTCAAATTCTTTCAGAACCTGCCTAACTGTAATATACATGGTATGTTATTTTATGTATTTCCTTTATGTCTATTCAAGATGTTACAGGTGCATTCCACAGCGCGCACTTCTGAAGAGTGTTTCTCTTCAAATGTGCATCGCTCGTGGTCAATGTTTCCCTATGTTCTCCAACTGCTGAATAAGTCATTCAGCAGTTGGACATTGAATGTTACAGACGTGCTCCTGTTATTATGCTGCCATCAACTGAGGAATAAACTTCTTTTGGAAATACAGCTCTACGTTTCACATCTACTTTTGTTTCCTCGATTTAAATGAAGGTTACACCTTTACATTTGGCGACGAGCTACAAACAGCATTTTAACTAATTTTTGTGCGATCTGACATCATATCAAAGGAACTTCTCCTTACCCAAGAATCCCGTATGTCTTCGTCTGTGGAAATCTGGAGAAAATAGATTTCAAAACGAGTCTTTGGTGGATTTTGGGCATTTTTCAGCGTTTGGATTAAGCGATTGGTTTTAACTTCTGTCACTCATGACGTGTACGGCAACGTCACAGTGAAGAGCTCGAGTGCAAGGAGTTACCAAGATCGCCACGTCATCACGTGTTTCAACGTGACCACGCACCGGCGGCCATCTTGGTTTTGCCAAACGAGCTGTTTCCATAGTAACAGCTCAGATTTCAATTTCTAAGCAGGAACATCATCGTTTGACTCCTTCGTGTGAAAATTTCAAGAAATTAACAAAGCGCTTAGCTTTACATTTCTTATAGCTTAAGTCTTTTACAGTATTTATATATTTTAAAAGCTGTTGGATTTCTTAATGTTTTAAACCTAGAAGGAAAATTATTTAAAGAAGGAATTTAAACGAGTTAACAAGAAGGAACAAAGACCTGAGCTACTTTTATTATTTATTTACATATTGATTTATTCGAAGACTTAAAACCTCTTTTAAAATATTGCAAATAATCAGAAAATTGTCAATTTAAACCATTTTCTTCCTGCACCTGGTAACCCCAAGGAAACATGGAAATTGTGGTATAAGAGTTTTGAGAGTTACTTAATTGCGATTGGTGTAGATGAGTATTCAGCAAAAAGGAAACTTGCTATTTTATATAGTCACTTGGGGAGTGCGGGATGGCAAATCTTTGATAATCTTCCTACTTCTCTACCTCCTCCTGGAAATGGAGATGGATGGAACGAATTCACTGATGCGGTTTTGAGACTTAATAGAACATTTTTAGAGCAACCCAGTGTTATGTTAGAATGTTACAACTTTATGAGAAGGAGACAGGAGCAGCATGAGTCTGTTGAGGAATTTATATCTGCACTCAGAAACTTAGCTGCAGACTGCAACTTTGGATCATATTTAGATACTGTACTCAGAGACCAGTTTGTGTATAAGTGCTATCATAAGAAAATACAAGAGAGAATTTTAAGTTGCCATGACCCATCCCTGTCAGAAGTAATAGACATGGCAAAAAGTGTTGAAAGGTCCATTCTTTCTTCAAGATGTATTTCTGAAAGCAATGTTCCGTCTATGCATAGTGATGTACAGGTCAATGCTATTTATTCAAAGAACAAGGTCATGAAACCTTTTCAGAAAAAAGTCTGTTTCTTTCTGCTACAGATGTGGATCTAAATTACACCTCAGTAATAGTCCAATTTGCCCTGCATTAGGCAAAAGGTGTACATTTTGCAATAAAATTGGACATTTCCACACTGTTTGGTTTGTAGGAACAAAAAGACGGTTCAAGTTAGCACTTTATCTTCTTTTGATAATTTGATGCAGATGTTTCTTCTCTTGAATCATCCTTAGATAATATTAATGTCAACACTGTTGAAATTAATGCTTTTGATGTACATTCAAATGTTTTACAGAAAAAGGAGATAATATCTATTGACTTAGTTGAAATTTCATCTAACAATAGTCATGTAAAAGATCCAACTTGTGAGGTTTTAGTTGATCATATTACCTTGGACATGATGGCTGATTCTGGGGCTCCTGTGACCATCATTTCTGATGTTGTATTCAATACTCTTTGGTCTTCAAATGTACATCTACTACCCTTAGACATCATTCCGAAAGCATATGGTGGTAAGGACATTGACATGTTGGGTTATTTTTTAACAAGAATTTCATGCTTGGGTAGATGTATAAAAACAAAAGTTTACGTAGCTATTGATGGTAAATGTATAGTTGGCTGGCAGGACCTTGCAAAGATGGGTCTCCAATTAGTTCCTGGTTCAGATTCTCCTATCCAGATAAATGATATCTCTGTCTCTGTTTTTGATAGCACTGAGAGTACAGTAATCCATGATATAATTTCTGAGTTTCCAGAAGTTTTTAATGATTCTCTTGGTAGAATCAAAAATTTCGAACATATGATTAGACTCTAACCCAATGCTATTCCAGTTATTCGTAAATTGAGGAATATTCCACTTAATGTTAGGGATGATTTAAAATAGGTTCTGGATAAAATGGTGTCTGAAGGCATCATTGAGTCAACGTATTCATCACTTTGGGTCAGTCCGATTGTTGTAGTTAAAAAGAGGGACTCCAGTATTCGTCTATGTGCGGATCTTCGCTCCTTAAATCAGAACATAATTGTGGACTGTCATCCATTACCGAAAATCCAAGACCTTCTTACTGGCATTTCTGGGTCGGGAATTTTTACACTTCTTGACCTCAGAAGTGCCTATCATCAGATTCCTCTCACTAAGTCCTCATCAGAACTCACTACATTCATTACTCCGTTTGGAGCATTTCAATATTTGAGGCTTCCCTTTGGATTGGCATCCGCGGCAAGTGTCTTCCAGAAATTTATGGACACCATTTTAAATAATATTGATTGCATCCAGGCATAGCAGGACGATGTTTTGATACATTCTAAAGCTAAGGGTAAACATCTCAAGACTTTAAGGGAAGTTTTATCACGCTTCAGAAAGGTTGGAATAACTCTGGGAGAAAAGAAATGTAAATTTTTTGTAAAGGAGTTAGATTATCTTGGGCATTCTATTTCTGCTAAAGGGATTAAACCCAAGCTTTCTCTCACGCAAGCTATTTCAGATGTTCCCATTCCTAAAGATAAAGACTCATTGAGGTCTTTCTTAGGTCTAGCGGAATATTATTCCAGATTTGTACAAAATTATTCCCAACTTGTCCAACCTCTTTGTGTCCTTTTAAAAAAAGAAGTGGAATTTTTGTGGTCTCAAGAATCAGATTGTGCTTTTAATCTAGTAAAAAGAGTTATTGTTGAGGCACCAGCCTTATCCTCTTTCACTCCTGGATTAAAATGCACTATTTCTGTGGATGCCAGCCAGAAGGGTCTGGGGGCTGTGCTTTGCCAATGGAGCGGTGCTAAAGAAAACACCATTGGTTTTGCATCAAGATCTCTGAGTGGTGCTGAGTCCAACTATAGCACCATTGAGGGAGAAGCCCTTGCCTGCTCGTGGGCTGTGGAAAAGTTTAAGACTTACATTTGGGGGTCACATTTTATACTTTTAAGCGATCATAAACCCCTGTTACATCTCCTTAATGGAAATGGCACAGGGAAGGCTTCTGCCAGACTTGTTAGGATCCTATCAAGACTTCATGAATATAATTTCACCATAAAACACATCTCAGGAGGTAATAACTTAAGAGCTGATGCTCTTTCAAGGTTGCCTTTGGAGAATGACATTAGTGAAAATAGTGATGATATAGAGTGTGTTGTAGCTTCCATAGAGGAGTTGGTTCTTTCACCTTTTTCCATTTCAGAGGCTGATTGGGTTAAAAGTTACTCTGATGATGCAATTTTGGTTGCAGTTAAAAATATGATTATTTCATGTTGGCCTAAAGTTCGTGCCCTTCCTGCCTCTTTGAAATCGTATGCCCAAATTACTGATGATCTTTCCATTATAAATGATGTAATTTTCAGAGGTGATCAATGTATTCCTCCTTTTGACCTTCGGAGGAAACTCTTTCAACCAGCTCATCAGGGTCACTTAGGTGTTGGAGGCACGTGAAGGAAGTTGAAGGAACACTTTTGGTGGCCAGGCCTTGATAAAGATGTCACACTATGGATAAATTCTTGTGATACCTGTTTGATATCAGACAAACATTGGAAGACTCCTCACCTACCTTTACATAGCGTCCCTCTACCGGAAGAAGCTTGGGATAAATTAGCCATTGATTTTGCCGGACCGTTTGAAGTTTTATCTTCTGACAAACGTTACATTATCTCACTTGTTGATTATCACTCTAAGTGGGTTGAGTTTGATTTTTGTGGAAGTCCCAATTCAGTTTCAGTTATTAATTTTTTAAAGAGAGTTTTTCTTTCAGAGGATCCTCCTAGGGAAATTGGGATTGACAATGGTTCTCATTCTTGTTCTTCCATGGTACAAGAATTTTTCAATTCGCATGATATAAAACATCTCAGGGTAGCACTTTATTCACCTTCTTCTAACGGTTTAGTAGAAAGGATGAATAGATTTATCAAGGAAGGGATACAAACTGCTATTTCTTGTAATTTAGACGTAGAAGATTTTCTTAGGAGAAAAGTCTGGTCATATTTAGTTACTCCCCATTCCACTACAGGTATCTCTCCTTTTAGATTGTTAAAGAAACTGAACCCAAGTGGGAATATTTGTCCATCTTGGATCAAAGATTTGGGTTCAAAGGATAAGCCTTGCTTAGCTTGTTGTGATAAAGTTGCTGTTAAGAAAAATGTATTTAATCAACAAAAGGTTCAGAAGAGGAACTTTAATTCCAAAGTCATGCCTTATTTGCCAACCTTTGAGGTTGGCGATTGGGTTATGGTTAAGTCTAATGACAGGGTCAAAAAGGGCACGTCCAAGCTTTCCCTACCTACCCAAGTTCTCAAAGTTTCCAAGGGTTCACACTTTCTTGATAAAAAGGGGTGGTGGAACAAGCGTGTAATTGTCAAACTCAGTCCTGAACAGGCTAAAAAAGTTTTTACAAGTAAACATTTGGATGATAGCTCTTCTTGTTCTTATTTTCCCTTGGGTTCCTCTTCTGCTGACAATTGTCAACCTTCTCCACATGCCTTGTACACTTTAAATGATACATCTTTTTCATGTTTTGAGCTTGATATTGATTCACATGTTGTCTCTAGCTATTCCACCACTTCTCCTACCACCACAACCAGAGAACACCGGAATTGTTGTTTTCCTTCACGATTCATGGATTACTATTTATCTTAACTTGTTTTTGTTATTGCTTTGTTTTACTCTTCTTTTATTATTTTGTATAAAAAGGGAGAAGATGTAATGTACATGTTATGTTATATTATGTATTTCCTTTATGTCTATGCAAGATGTTACAGGTGCATTCCACAGCGCGCACTTCTGAAGAGTGTTTCTCTTCAAATGTGCATTGCTCGTGGTCAATGTTTCCCTAAGTAATCCAACAGCTGAATAAGTCATTCAGCAGTTGGACATTGGATGTTACAGACATCCTCCCGTTATTATGCTGCCATCAACTGAGGAATAAACTTCTTTTGGAAATACAGCTCTTCGTTTCACATCTACTTTTGTTTCCTCGATTTAAATGAAGGTTACACCTTTACACTAACACTAGCATTGAGACCAACTACAATCTGGTGATTCCCACTCTGGAAGTGTGCTTTAATCCTCAACTCAACCCTGAATATCAGAGTTTCATCTTGCAAAGGACACAACAAAGAGAGGACAAGTCCACTGATAACGTTTATGCTGACCTAAGAGACCTTGCTAGTACATGCAAGGATGATACCTTCAAATAAGTTTTACCTAATTGATTCAAGCATGCAGATCCTCTGTCTTGAGACGCCTTTATCATCTGTCATCCTGGATTCGTCCTCAATGACATGTTTACCCGAGACATAGCTCATGAACTTTTGAATGTAACTGCGATGACGGAGTCTGCATTCCCTGCATGTTGGTGAATGGAACAGCTACAAACCACATGCATCAAAGCCATGATCTTTGTCACTGAAGAAGCCACTGACAATCTATTGAGCTGTGCAGTGGTTGAAGATCTATGCCCCATATTCTTTGTCCACTGTGCACATGCATGTGACTTTAATAAAATATTGATGGTATATCAATTACTGTATTTGGGCCTGGGAGGCTTAACATTGACACCTGTTAAGCTGCAGATAGCCATAGCTGTGCAACCAGTAGTCCTCAGACAATGCAGAGTAAACATGAAAACAGACTCAAAGACGCCCTGCAATGCCTGAAACTGGTCTGACACTACATAAAGAGAAATTATAGTTTGTTTTCCTAATCAGACATATGCAAAACCCCCAAAACGTCAAGGATATTTGGAGCGCACCATCTCCACAAAGTGTTACTGAAGGACACAGCTGTCTAGGGGCAGTGGACTGCTGCAGACACTTTATACCCATTCTGGCCTCACTAACAGAACCTCTTCACAAGTGCATGAAATGAACAGCTGTGTGGAAACAGCTAAACATGACTACACAATTCAGACACAGATGCAGTTTTGAACTTTCTCCCAAACCACAGAGGCCCTGATTCTGAGGGAAGTAATGAATCCTAATCCCTGGACAAACTGAAATTTGTGCAAGGCTTGGAATTCTGAGTTTTGTGGTACACGCCATACCTCAATAACTTCCTCCTGAGAAAATTCGTCAGGCCAAATGTGATAAAATTTATCAGAAGACAATGTGTAATAAAACTCTGATACATGCACACAAAGATACAAAAAACACATCTATCACACCAATCAAGACAAGAATCCATAGTGAAAGAGGTTGCAAAATCCCAAGTCTATGTAAAGAACGTCAGGTACCTCGAGTCAATCAAGGGAGGAGACGGGATTCAATCGCTCGGGTGCCAGAAGGCTTCCTGGAGTCTTGTCTTGATTGGATCGCTTCTTTTGTTACATCACACTGAGTGTCTTCTCACTCCTACCTTCAAGTTTTTGGGAGCCACGGAGCCCCCTGATCCTCCACCATTAAAAAGTGAGAGGCCCCCCACCCTTGCACTCATGGTGCCCCCTCACCCCACACCACTTTCCATTTGTCCTGAGGAAGACCCCGCGAGTTAGGTCTGAATAAACTACACACCAATTGGGGTTGAAATATTGACACTTGAAAATTGCCAGTCCTTTCAACAGTACTTACTTTACTGTGAATTTTTATGCTACATGGCAAAGCTGTACAGATACTGTGTACTTTGATGAATATGTACTTGATTACTCGGCATATGAGGAATATATGCCAGAACTACCTGTGATTTTATGTCTCTATTGTTTACTTTACCTCACTACCACACTTGAATCACAACCTTCCCCTAATTCTTCCTTTCCTTTTGGGCACTGTCATATTGAAACCTTGACCTACAAAGATATGCAATTTAAAATCTGTCTGATGAAATGACGTTCAGTTTCAGTGTGATTAAATAACACTGGAACAAGAACGTTTTTTTGTTTATTTACTTTTGAATTCTTCTTGAATTTTCTCCCCGTTCAACCCTAATGATGTTATTGTACTGGGACCACCCTAATGTATACTGTCTAGTACCCAGGTCCCAGTGATTCCGGGTTTACCCTTTTTTGTAACACTTGCTGTACTCAGAAACTGGTCCCCACCGGTTCTGAACCCCACTCTGGTGGGAAAACTAGCAGGAAAACCCAAGTGAGGGAAGGGGGTGTATCAGCCTCTGCCAACCCCACCCCTCAGGTGGGGGAGGTGAGGTGAAGCACAACTTCGGGCTCTCGCCATCTTGAATATAGGAGCCCTACTCAATCAGGACTAGGCTCCTGCCCCCCTCCCACTGGAGAGTGGCAGGATGGGGGTGTACTCACCCCAGGAAAGGGACTCAATGGTCCCTGACCTTTCCCTACCTGTAACACCCCTAAATTTAGCCTGAACCTTCCTTCTTCAGAACCCAATTCTGTAACTGAAAAGAAAAACAAGAAGAAGGAAGACCTGCTGTGCAGCTACTAACAAGAGGATGACAACAACTGACTTGGCCCCAGCCCTACTGTCCTATCGACCCTCGAACCTGCTCCTGCTAAAGCCCGGCATCTCCTGTGGTCAGCAACCACAAAAACCCTGGAGGACCTGACTGCCTTGCTCATCCAAAGACTGGGACTCCCACGAGCAGTGGTTCTGCTCAAACAGCAAAAACCCCTGGTGCCAGCCAGGAACCGCAAATCCAGCACACGCTGCACCCGCCGAGCCCGGCCTGTGCCTGAGTGAACAAAGACCCCGAGGATGTCTCCCCAGCGACTGTGACCAAGAATCCAGCACCCAGGAACCCTCCTCGATGCTCCTGACGACACCTGCAGCCTCACAACCAGGGACTCCTCCAACCCCGATCAGCAGAGGGTAAGATTTCCCAACACCAAAGACACCCCTGCACCGGGCGCCCCACGGCCCCTTGTGCCCAACTTCTGGGTGTTTACCTGACTTACAGCTATCCAACTTACCTCTCGAAGAGGTGGTAGCACCTGAAGAATCTCTGTCCCCGAGCTTGCATCCTTCGTTCGTCCTGCAGCTTTCCCATTGAAATACATTGGGTGCCCAACGGCCGAAAAGAACCCTGCACCCAGCCGCCTGAGTGCCACTGGCAGCGCAGCAACTGTTCTATTCTACTTCCCACTTGCCCTGTGTAAGTGACCAGGAGCTCAGCTCCCACAGCCGCGTGGCCTGCCTGCTAGCAGGCACCAACCGAAGGCCCCCTACCCGCCATAGGCTAACATTGGGCCTACTCTCTCTGCACCCGGCTGCCCCTGTGCCACTGAGGGTGTAACAACTGTACCTACCTGAAACTGGGAGACCCCTGAGTCTAACCCCAAAACCTTAACACTGCCAGTCGAGTAATTACCTGAAAGCCGATAACTTACATTTTCTCCGTGGGGTAACATTGGCTGGTTTTCACTTGGAAATTCTTCTAAGTGTCGAGTTTTGCAACTTTGAAATATTCCCAAAAAATCATCTGATCAACGAAAACGAAATTACTCACCTGTTACCTGGAGAGATCCCAGTGCTGGATCTTTGTGCCCAGCACTGACCCTAAAAAGTAATTACAACTGAGATTTTTCCGATAACCTGATTTTCCCCTATACTATAACATTGCCTGGTTTTTACCAGAAATTCTTCTAAGTATCGATTTTTGAAACATACAAATATTCCTTAAAAATCGATTGTGTAACATAAACAATTTCTTTCAACTGTTTACAGGAGATGCACCAGATCTGAATCTAGGATCCAGTCCTGAGCAAGAAAAACCTACGCAAAGTAATTGATATTACACTTACTTAAGAATTCCTATTGAGCTCAATGTTATAATTGTGTTTAACTTGTGTTGCATATTACAACAACTGTATCTATTGCATTGAAAAGTCTATTGCTATTTGAAAGTATTCAACTCTAGCATCTCATTCTGAGAAAGTATTTTTATACCTACTTGTAGTTTTAAAATAAAACAACAATATTTTTTTATATACAAAACAATTGGCCTAGAGTTCAGTTCTTGAGTGTGTGAGACCATTTGCTGACTGAGTGTGTACAACAAATGCTTTACACTGTCCTCTGATACTGCCTTACTGCTCGACCAAGCTACCACTTTAGAGAGTAAGGTTATATCTAATTTTAACCTCTGACAAACCTCTGGAGACTGTGGACTCTGTGCACACTGTACCTTACTTTGGTGCAGTATATACAGAGCCACTTTCTTACATTGGTGGATCAGTGGTGGGATACAAACTTGCATTTGTTGGACTACTTGGTTACCATCTGATCACACCACAGTACTCTTCAAATTGCCTTTAGAATTCTGATTTTTTCAAATTGTTTTTTTTCCAAATTACTAAAAGTCTTGTCAGGGCCTTGCTTAAGTACCTTTAGAGCTTAAGAAAAATAAAAGGCACTGTAGTCAAGGGTAGAGGGTTAGAACTGTTAAGTTAGAATGTCTCAAAACCCCCCAGCTATTAGTGAAAACAATAACATGCAGGACCTGGTTGAGGAGCTCGACCTCACACCTTAATTACACTTGTCCTTCAAGGAGTTAAGTTTCTTATGCAAACTTAATAGTATACCAATGGACCTGCATCCAACCAAACAAGGTCTCCAGGAGCTCCTGGTTAAGTATGCTAAGGACCACCCCTCTGAAAATGGTGATGACCAATCAGAGGTGGAAAGGGATGTGGATTAAGGGGATAATCCCCCCCTCCAGTAATCCCAAGGGAGAAAAGGGTCCCCGTACCATTAACTACAAGCATCAACCCCTGGAGACCTAGGGGCCACACAGCTGGCTTAGGCTTCAGTGAGGACATTGGGAATAGCTCCTACGAGGAGGACAGCTTTTAGCAAAACTGGACCAAATAATGGATCTAGAGTCCAGACTCCTGGCTCTAGAAAAAGAAAGAAAGGAGATGGTTTTAGCTGTTAGGGTTTGTACTAGGAACATAGCCCAGTCCCATACTGTGTAATGAGAATTGGCCCTGTGGTGTCATTTGTTTTTACTTTGTCATAAATAATGTTCCTTGTTTTATATTTTACTATGAGGGGTTTTCAAGTCAGTTCCTTTTTTCACAAGCATAAGCCAAAAGTTTCATTTTTGGTAAAACTTGATGCAGGAATAAACTGGATATTCAGTTTAAGCAGGGGCTCATTTACATACTCAGCACGCTGCCCTGATGCAGGAATAAACTATATTCAGTTTGAACGCGGGAACTCATTTCCATACCCAGCACGTTGCCTTCATGGCAGTTGAAGCATGCGTCCCATGTTTTTCTCACCACACCCTAACTAGAGAACCCCACCAAAGAAACAGTCTAAAAGGCCCGCATTACAGCAGAACTCGCTTGTGCTCGTTGAATGCTCTTCCTCACCTAATTTCCAGAATAGTTCCGGTCCAGTGTGTTCCTCAGCAGTCTTCACGGCAACTTCCCAGTGCGAGGAGTGTTCCGGCGGTGATCCAGCCTCGGCAGGGTTTCCATGGTGATACCAACGTGACAAATCTTCCTTTCCGTTCCCAATGATAAACCTGTCCAATCAGCAACAAAAGAAACAGAAAACATTAATCAAGTAAGATCTTTAAAAAACGCTCGCATAGAAAGGAGCGCGCATAAGGGAAAAAAGGTAATGACCAATTCCATTTGTTTTGCGAGTGTGAATTATTTGATTTTCCGAACAATGTTTAAAAGAATCAAGAGTTTGGTAATAACGAAGGATCTATAAAATATAAAGAACAGATATTTCTGGTTAATTTAACTTCCGCTTACTTGCCCTTGACTTCATGAGCATAATCCGGGTCTCTTCTGTCGCCAAGAAAACTGTGTAAAAAAGCGAAAAAGGAGAAAAAGAACATTATCAAGTGCATAATAAGACTCAGTGAACATTGTGAATACTAGTCATATGTTTTTGGAAGCTATTATTTAGTAAGTTAGTGCGAAGGCCATACTATATATTGTATTGGAATTAGTGCAGGGCAGTGATTGTTGTCATTTTATTTCACATATTTAAAGATAAAGATTATAGCATTTTGTTATAAAAAAAACTCCTTATGGTGAATCAGAACCACGTTTTATAAAAAGGTATCTTCTTGAATTATGTTATCAACATATAGACAAAGGCCATGGTTTTATAAGTGAAGTATGTTAATATATTCGCTTGTGTTTTAGATGTACTTGTCACCTTCCAGAAGTAAGACTTTGCGGAAGGCTTTAAGCAAGAAAGGAGTGACGTCTAGTCAACGTGAGCTGTAACCAGACGAGTGTTTCTTTTTTGTTTATTATTTTGTCCCATTTTCCCCCTTCCCCTGGGAACCTATCCTCGCCAAATTGAGTTGTACATCCAGTTGGGTTGGTATAGGTTTTTAGGGGCGGAAGAGAATTAGCGTCTCATCTCTCAAGTTGAACAACCTGGACTTCAGGTGAGTGAAGGTTAACATTAGCACCCATCAATGGTGGCAGCAATCAAAATAATAAGGATCGAGAGGATCCTAAAATCCCAAAAGGGATTGCCCCTAAATATGAGGAGGGTGATGATACCACCAAGTGGTTCACAGCTTTTGAGAGGGTTTGTGAAGCAAGTAGGGTGAAGAAAACTTTCTGGGGGGCACTCCTGAGGGAACTGTTCTCTGGTAACTGCAGAGACAGGCTTCTGACCCTCTCTGGGCCAGATGAAGTGTCCTATGATCTCATGAAGAGAATTCTGATGATTGCTGGATTTGGACTCACCACTGAGGAGTATAGAATTAGATTCAAGGGGGTCACAGAACCAAGAACCAAACCTGGATTGATTTTGTAGACTACTCAGTAAAGACACTAGGTGGCTGGTTAACTGGAAACCATGTGCATTACTTTAATGGAATTTACAACCTGTTTATGAAGGAACACATATTAAGTAACTGCACTGATGAGAAGTTGCATCAGTATTTGGTAGACCTAGGTCAAATTTCTCCCCAAGAGTTGGGAAAGAAGGCAGACCACTTGGTCAAAACAAGGGTAACTAGGATATCCACTGGGGATGAATAAAAGAAAGGGGTCACAAAGCCTCCCCAGAAGAAAGATAGTGAACCCCTTAAGGATATAAGTAAGGAGTCCCAGGTTGCCCCCCAAAAACCTGTCCAGGAGAGTGGGCCCTAAGACACCTCACAAACTAAACCAGGGTACCATGGTAAGAATTGGGATCCCAACAGGATATGGTGACACAACTTTCAGAAGTCAGGACACCACACCAAGGACCCTAGCTGTCCTAAAATCAAGATCCCTAGTACAGCTCCAGGGATGCCTAGTGTAGCATGTCAGACAAGGAGAGTGCAGTTCCTAAGGGGTGGAAGGAAGGGGAAAGGGGAAAGACAAACCTTTTTACTAAAACATTTTCTGTGCTACAACCCTGTTGCGACCCCCTAGCCCATTCCCATTCCCTGTGCTACCTTTTCCCTCCCCAACATCTACAATGGAACTCAGTCTCACACTCGCCTTCGATGAGGATGCAATATCTGAAATATTACGGACCCCATCTCTACTTGACCAGGATGGAGGTAGAGCTAGTGGCAGCTTCAATAGCGACTGGACAACCATTACAAATATGAAGCGCCAGCTAATGAAAATCATTATGCATGGCGCCATAATGACCGAATATTTGAGGGCCAACATAGCCCCCAACGGCTTGATAGTCACCAACTCGCCTAGGATTTTTTTACAAGACAAGCAATTCAAGGAAGAATGGTCAATGGTCTCCTGGAAATGTACACGTGACCTGCTTGTACTTAGCATCAGGACGGCAAAACGTCTAGCCGACGAATTGATTACCAAGATAACCATAGCAGAAGGAGCTTTAAAATCTACCATTGCGAATGGTGCATTCAAAGCTAAACTGGCTTAAATAACAAAAGAGATTAATGACAACAAGGATTACCTCATGCAACAACAAGTCAACAAACTACAAAAAGACATTGTTCAGTTCAGTAAAGAAAAAGTACATCCCTACTTGAAGGATGATTATACCCCTGCCAGGGATGACTACTCCTCAGACGACAGTGCCAGCTCCCGCAGATGGACCTATTCATCAGGCAGCAACTCCAGCACTGATTAATGAGCAACAATCAACAAAAACACAACCCGTTACCGGGATATGGACCACCGGCCTATCAACAAGGACCAGCATACCAAGGACATGCACCCTTCCATGGACAAAGATGTGGCAATACCCACAATACCCTCAGGTCCCTCAACCTCTGGTTGCCCCCTTTCAACCACAACCTTTTTAGACAGAGGCTGGGGCAGAGGACGAGGCAGAAGAAAAAGAGGGACCCAACAACAAAAGCAGGTACAATCGCAAGATCAGACCTCACCATCAACTAGGGAACTATGCAGCCACCAGGAGAAGAAAAGCTAATTGTCAACCTCTCCGAAAAAGTGCTTTCTGACGTGGAAACCAACATACTCAAACGAGGTTTGGGGTTTGTCCCCACAACCACCATCGATAATATACCAATTGCGAGCTTCAAAACTTCTTCCGCAAAATCTGGCTCAAGGCCTTCTTCGCGGATGAGCAGACCAGGCCCAACAATACACAGGACTTCGCAACCCCTCTACTTTCACACCTCAGGCAGGCATGGTACCACCAGAGATCCTGACCTTTGAGAAAGCTGTTCTGAAGGACCTCACTCGTATACGTCCAAGAACGAGCCACCAGAATACTTCCAAAAAAGAAATATAGGCACTTAAAAACCTGTCCAATGACCCACTCATCACCATAAAAGAGGTAGACAAAGGAGGAGCAATCATCATTATGTCTACAGTTGACTACAGAAAGGAATGCCTCCGACAACTCCACAACGGACAGTACTACACGCCCATCACAGAGGACCCTACCAAACGTTTGACCACCAAAATCACCTCCATGGTCTCAGCTGCCCTCAATCAAGGCTGGATTACCAAACACGGGGCAGACTTCCTCCTACAAAAGAATCCCAGACTCCCCTACTTCTACACCCTGTCCAAAATACACAAAGGGGTTATCCCACCCCCGGGGAGAACAATAGTCTCAGGGATAGGGTCCATCCTCCAACCCCTTTCTAAATTTTGCGACCTTTTTTTTTTTAACCACTGGTCCGAGCCATTCCTTCGTTCCTCCAGGACACCAGAGATGTCCTCAAACTAATTGAATCCTCCAACGAACAAGGTCTCCAACCAGATGTACTCCTTACACTGGATGTGGAGGCCCTGTACACCAATATTCCACAACTTAGCACTCTAGAAGGGGTGGAATCAATCTTGCACAGCAGCACTCGGACAGCCCCTACACCTATCAGCTTCATAATGGAATGTGCAAACATTGCCCTCACAGGAAACTTTTTTCAATTTGAGAAGAGTCTTTTCCATCAGAAACAGGGTACCTCAATGGGGAGTACCTTCGCCCCAAGTCTGGCATGTCTTTACATGTCAGACTTTGAGGGCAAACACATCCTCACTGAGACAAACCCCTATGGTACCCATATCCAATTGTGGCGTTGTTACATCGATGATATCCTGATCTTATGGAAAGGTCCTAGTGAGTCCATCACACTTTTTCTAGAATGGATCAATGGTCTAAATCCATACCTCAATTTCACAGCTCCCAGCTCCTCCAGTGAAATATCATTTCTGGACCTCCTGATCAAGAGACATCCTAACAAATTGACGATGACACCTACAAGAAGCCCACGGACAGTCACTGCCCCTTACAATATCAAGCTTCCACCCAAAAGAACTTAAGGAGAATCTTCCCTATGGGCAATTCCTCAGACTTAGGTGCAATTGCACTGAGCCAGAGAATTTAAAAAAACAAGCTTCCGAACTCAGTGACAACCTAACTAAACGCCAATATCCATCCAAACAGATAAACCATGCCCGGAGAAGAGCCCAGAACACCCATAGACTGGCGCTCCTAGAAAAACAGGAAAAACCCACAGCCGATATTCTGACCTGCGTGACGACCTTTACCCCAGAGTCTAATTTACTGTAAAAGGTTATAAACAAAAACTGGTGTCCTACAAGTGGGAGAGAAAACGTTTGAAAAACCCAGATTCGCCTAGAAAAGAACGTCTAACATTAAAGACATGGTCAAGACCCAAAACATCTACCACACACGTGAACACCCTGTGGGGCCTGCCCCCGGTTACAGGTCATTTTCCCTGTGGGCAATGTGTGGTATGCCCTTTGACAAATGCCACCAAAACTATTCCCTTAGCACACCTGGGTTTGGACACAAAAGACACACACCAATTGTAATACCAACAACTGTATATACCTGCTCACATGCCCCTGCAATCACCAATACGTTGGTCTGACTACGGACATCATCAAAACAAGAATCACTGAACACAGGAGCAACATCCGATACAGAAAAACTACGAGAAAACTATACACACACTTTGCAGAAACACGACATTCATCCAACGATTTCCAATGGACAATCTTAGAACACAACAGAAACATCTCCAAAGAATCCCTATGCAGGAAAGAACAACGCTGGGGCTTCAAACTTTCTGCTCATATACGATCTCTTAATGAAGATATCCCGTGGGCAACCCTTAACTACTGACACCGGGGGAAAGGGAAGTATCATAAGGGTTTTACTCACCCAGTATTTCACACCCCTCATTGATTAACATCTCCCTGTGCTCACCGCTGCCCTAATCCCATCCAGCCCGGCCTTCAGTGGGAACATAATTCGGGATATCTGCCTGGTACCCTCGCCTATTGGCCCGGCGATTCCTACCTAAACCCATATACTTCCCTCTACCTGATGGTCTATCAGGTCTGGACATTATCACTCCAACTTGCCAATATAAATATAAGTACACCCTACATACACTCCCTAATGGTATGGAAATCTGTGCAAAGGATTGTTGTTGTACCCTCATAAAAAACGTAGCAGCTACCACCCCCTTATACATTGACTCGCTAAAGACATCACGCGTTCTGGGTTTATCACTGCACTCATGCGTATTAGGATTGGCAATACTGCACAAGTGTTTCCCCAGCAGTCTCACCCTACAAGAAAGAAATCACTTGAGTTACCCTGATGCTATTAGGCACCAGTCTTTATCCATTAATTCACCTTGCATCTATATACACCATTAAATACCTACATACAGTGTACACAACAACACACGTCTATTCCGAATGGAATTGCTCATAAGCTTTAAATACTGCGCTTACATATTACAAAATAATTAGCCATCATGGTCTGTAAATATAGGCTGCATGTGGATTCTCACTACAGCACTTCTTTGTTCTATCAAAGCGCACCTCATTGTCAAATTGATACGGGCCTCAATAACGTTTTTCACACACACCACCCCAATATGGCGGCACAAGTAAACATTCTAGTTCCCATGAGCCCGTCCATTGAAATACATCCGCTTCCGGCAAGACAAACTACGGGGATCCGGAGCAAGGGTAGGCATACCGGCGAGTTGCCGCCAGCCACTCGTGAGTATTACTGACATGTACCTTTACGGTAAGCCTGAATACCTTCACCCCGATTTTCTAAAAATACCGCACTAACTGTCATCTCCTTTTCCTTAAAGGAGCGGTGCCTCTTTGTGCTCCCTATCACCCCCGTCGGGCAGTAGCTCCTGTTAATACAGGTGAGTTAGCACACTGGAAGTTTTATTTCTTTTTCCTAATGCTTCCGTTCCCTGCAATTGACGTAATTATGCCGTATATATACCTCTGAAATAACCCGTTGCAAATGCAATTAGCTTAGCCTATCTGAAGTCGATATGACATAGGTGTGTTTTTGCATTTACCTGATAATGCTATTTTCCTTACACTGACTGCAATACTTGTTTTCACTACCCTACTGCTGGATGAGTACAGTTTACCTACTTTTTTTCATTGTGTGTGTGTGTTTGTAGCAGCATGTTGTTTACTATACAAATGGGGGACAGTGATACTTCCGCAATGGGATTACGATAACGTGGCTATGCTATTGAATACTTGACGCATAACCTGCATGGGCAGATACAATGGCGCTTCCCACGACAAATTACTCGCCTCCCGGTCCTTTGATGTGATGAAGGTCCGCGATGTGATTTCGATTGTAACATCAGACATCTTTTGCATATCAAACATGGGCAAATACAGTTGCGCTTTTACTTACAATCCACTCTCATTCCCGCCAAATGAAATAATGTCATTCACCTTCCCCGTGCTTTTGAGGCGACTCTAACTTCTTAAGCTGCGTTTTATAATGCCTGGTTTACAAATAACCTAACCGGAGCTACACTGCCTCAAGTAGGCAGGTTCACCAGTTCCTATAGACCTTAAAACTGACGTGAATCCCAACTGAGTACCTTAGCTCCGTAGCTGCTTGAATGTATGGTGAGATGGCTACATCTTCAGGTTGGCCATCCAAAGAATGCATGGGTTCTATGCCCACTTATGGTTATGTTACCTGTGAAACAAGCACTTCCTGACCTCTACTTGGACCTCAGGCACCACAGATTACCATAGGCATCTAAGACACGACCCACACCAGACTCTTCTCCCATTGTAGTTTTTAACCCCCCTTCCCTTCCCTACCTCCCACGCTAAAACCCTGTGTTTTTATTATGTTTTTTTCCCACAGGTTCTACATAACCCGATACAGGACAACTAGGCCCCACTACAGGCTACCCCCAGAAAAGTCTTGAAGCCTGTCCATTAGTCGTGCACTTTAATTTCACACAGGTCCTGAAGAAATGCCAACCGATTTCTTAGGAACATTTAGGCCCAAAACATGTCGACCCCACACTAGTGACAGCCTGGTAGGATCATTGTAATCCGACAGGGCGTCCAAATTCCTTTTAATTAGGCAGGATCTACCTTACCATTAAAACTACATTGAGCCTAGGACTGACCCTGACCTATTTTAGACCACATCCCACATTGCCCCCTTATCCACACGCACCCAAAGGCTTCTCCTAAAAATATCTCTGACAAAGAGCCCCGGAAACGGGGAGCCTGTCGAGCATTGCAGCACTAGCCCGAAGAGGAGCAAAGCTCAATGATGAAGCATGACACCTCTTGGGGTGGGTGAGGGCAACATGACAAAAGTTTTGTCTTTCCCCTTTCCCCTTCCTTCCACCCCTTAGGAACTGCACGCTCCTTGTCTGACATGTTCTCTTTGGAGCCATGAGTCCAGGACCTGCTTAAAGATTGGCTCCCGGTCCCACTCTCTTCTTCTCTAATTACTAGTGTAGCCCCAGGAGTTGCCAGTGTAGCTCTGGAGGAAGGGTCCTCAGATGAGGAAGTCCTCTTAGCTTTCAACTGGAAAATGGGCCCAAGAGGTGCGCTGTAGTTCCCAGAGGGAAGTAGACACTTCCACCACCTACTGGTGAATGGAATCCCAGCCACTGTCCTGAGAGATACCTGTGCCAGTCATACTGTGGTGCATGACAGGTTGGTACTCCCAAACCAGTATGTCCCAGGGAAAACAAGAAGAGTAAGGGCTGTCCCAGGGGGAGTCCCTGTTAGGCCTGTGGCTGTAGTGTCCCTAACTATAGCTGGATCCCTTAGATGGAGAAAGGTGGTAGTCAGTAAAGACCTCCCCCTTGATTGTCTCCTGGGGAATGACCACTTAGAGGGGGATCTGAGCCAAAGGGAGGTACTGGTCCAATGCCAGGCCTCACCCAAGAAACCTGGGGGGGCTCAACCTGCAGTCAGTGCATCTCTGTCGCAAAAGAGTAAGAAGAGACAAGGTAGGAAAGGTGGGCAACTGTTAGCCACCGTTCCAGAGGGCCAAGGAGATTCTATCCCAGTGAGGGAACACTCCAAAAGTGGCACTGGTAAAGCCCCCCTAGCCAACAAAAATACCTGACTAGTCAGGGAGCCTGAGTTGGTGGCTCCTCAGCTGGCAGAACAGAGGGTGGAGGAAGGGTGTTCACTACCAAGTGTAGTCACCCCCCACCCTAAAACAACAGACAGACAGCCTTGACCCAAAGAGACCTGTAAGATAGCCCCTTCACAGTCAGGAGATAAAGGTTTGGTTCTGGGCACTGACAG
This sequence comes from Lissotriton helveticus, assembly GCF_964261635.1. Classification (NCBI taxonomy): domain Eukaryota; kingdom Metazoa; phylum Chordata; class Amphibia; order Caudata; family Salamandridae; genus Lissotriton; species Lissotriton helveticus. The sequence continues at coordinate 696,922,298 of NC_136068.1, forward strand.
CTGTCAGCAGCCTCTGCTGGGTGTTAGCCTTCATGGCAGCCATATCCTTGGCATGGTGGCTTAACCCCCTGCCAAATAGCAAGTTAGGACCCCTGACCCTATTAGTCATGGTGGGGTTGCTCAAAGTGTGGGTAACCTCTGTGGGTAAGCAGGGCTTTGCCCTGGCTAAGTTAGACTTTGCAGAGGTAGGCACCTCTGAACTGAAAATAAAAAGATGGGGTGAAGACACTAAAGGGCAAGGAGAGGAGCTTTGGGAATTAGGTCCTGAAACTGATGAGATAGGCCAGCTCCCCAAATGGACTGACCTGGACAGAAAGATATAAGGCAGAGCAGGCCCTGCAACTTTCAAACCACTTCCCCAACTCTTCCTCGCCTAAAAGACTAGGAAGTCTCTCCCAGCGTTGGCAGAGTCTCCTGGTATTGGGCTGGGGGGGGGGAGGGGGCTTGTGTAGGAATGTGGATTTCCATTGCAGTAACCCCCCACTTTTTGCCAGCGCTCTGATGCACTTGTCCTTGGTGCGCCCTTGGTCCCCGCCAATCAAGTTCCCAGGGCCTGTGTTCTTTCCTCACAAACTAACCAATTGGTGCCCTATGGCAGTGGTGGGGGTACAGGTGCATGAGCCCTGTACCCCTACAGTACCCAGGTCTATTCCTGGGCACTGTAAGTGCAGTGCTGCCATTAAGAGTATATGGTGCTGGGAGGTCATCACTGCGAACTCCATGGCACAATAATGGCTACACTGAAGACTGAGAAGTTTGGTATCAAACTGCTCTGTACATTAAACCCACACTGATGCCAGTGTGGGATTTAATGTAAAATGCACAACAGAAGGCATCTTAGAGATGTCGCCTGAAACTAACCAATGACCAGCATCCTTACTGAGAGGCTGCCTAGGCTGCCACACAGCAGACATGTATGGACCCCTGGGTCAAGAGCCATCCGTTCTTGTGGGCCTGCAACAATGCACATCCTGGGGCGAGGTGCTAGGCCTCCTCCCCCAGGATGAGCAGGGGAAGCTTCAAAGGCATGCCATCTTTGTGAGCTTCTCCACACCACTTGCTGTACTCAGCAACTGGTCCCCACTGGTTCTGACCCCCACTCTGGAAGGAAGACTAGCGAGAAAACCCAAGTGAGGGAAGGGGGTGTGCCAACCTCTGCCAACCCCACCCCTCAGGTGGGGGAGGCGAGGTGAAGCACAACTCCGGGCTCTCGCCATCTTGAAGATGGGGAGCCCTACCCAATCAGGACTAGGCTCCTGCCCTCCTCCCACTGGAAAGTGGCAGGATAGGGGGTGTACTCACCCCAGGAAAGGGACCCATTGGTCCCTGAGCTTTCCCTACCTGTAACGCCCCTAAATTTAGTATTTAGGGGCACCCTGAACCTTCCTTCTTCAGATCCCGATTCCGAAACTGAAAAGAAGGACAAGAAGAAGGAAGACTTGCCGTGCAGCTGCTAACAAGAGGACGACAACAACTGACTTGGCCCCAGCCCTACCGGCCTGTTGACCATCGAACCTGCTCCTGCTAAACCCCGGCGTCTCCTGTGGTCAGCAACCTTGAAAACCCCGGAGGACCTGACTGCCTTGCTTGTCCAAAGACTGGGACTCCCTCGAGCAGTGGTTCTGCTCAAACAGCAACAACCCCTGATGCCAGCCAGGCACTGCAAATCCAGCACACTCTGCACCCGCCGAGCCCGGCCTCTGCCTGAGTGAACAAAGACCACAAGGATGTCCCACCGGTGACTGTGACCAAGAATCCAGCACCCAGGGACCCTCCTCGATGCTCCTGACAACACCTGCAACCTCACAACCAGAGACCCCTCCAACCGCGATAAGTAGAGGGTAAGATTTCCCGACACCAAAAGACACCACTGCACCCGGTGCCCCAAGGCACCCTGTGTCCAACTCCTGGGTGTTTACCTGACCTACAGCCTCCCAACTTACCTCTTGAAGTGGTGATCGCACCTGAAGAATCTCCGTCCCCGAGCTTGCAGCCTTTGTTCGTCTTGCAGCTTTCCCATTGAAATCCATTGGGCGCCCGACGGCCGAAAAGCACCCTGCACCCAGCCACCCGAGTGCCACCCGAGTGCCACTGGCAGCGCAGCAACTGTTCTATTCTACTTCCCCACTTGCCCTGTGTAAGTGACCAGGAGCTCATCTCCCACAGCCGCGTGGCCTGCCTGCTAGAAGCCACCAACCGAAGGCACCCTACCCACCAGAGGCTAACATTGGGCCTACTCTCCCTGCACCCGGTTGCCCCTGTGCCGCTGAGGGTGTAACAACTGAACCTACCTGAACCTGGGAGAGCCCTGAGTCTAACCCCGGAATTAGTTTGTCGGTCTCTGATGTGTTTGATGAGATTATTTTAATGCGAATCAATTGTGAAACGGGGAGATGTCCTTTTAATGACATAGGTTGAAAACTGGAAAAGGTAAGGCATTGTTTTTGTCAGTTGGTTTTCTGTAAACTGATTGATTCGCATTAAAAGAATCTCCTCAAACGCATCAGAGACCGACAAACTAATTCAAAAGCAAGTGGAAAGGTACCAGACACGGGGATATCCACCAAATATACTTGAAGCTGCCAAAGAAATTGTTGCTAACAAGAAACACGAATACTTGCTCCAAAACACTATCAAAGCCGCGAAAAGACGTGAAGTGTTTGTTTTAAAACATTCTCAGGGGGCTAGCAAAATCAAAAAAGTCATCATGAAGAGATGGGAAATTGTGGAGCAGGAGACTGATTTCACAGGAGTGTTCTTGGACAAACCTCTTTTTGCTCACAGACGATCAAAGAATCTAAAAGAACTTTTGAAGCCAACACTTCCACAATCGACAAACACACACAAAGGCATGAGAAAGTGCTGGAATTGTGATCAATGTGGGAATGTAATCACAGGCAACATTTTTCATCATCCTCATACCAGCAAAAACATTCAGCTAAAATACACCTCAGTCTGCAATACAGAGGGAGTAATATATGCAATATGTTGTCCTTGTGGATAAACATATGTTGGAAGAACCTCTCGAAAAATAAAGACACGCATAATTGAACACAAGAGCAGGATCTATATATATAAAAAAACGAATGTATGTCTGTCTGTCTGTCTGTTTGTCCTTTATGCATTACCACACCATTCATCCGATCGCCATGAAACTTTGGGAAGTTGTTGAGTACACTCCCGCGAAGGTTTCTGGCATAATTTGTTTTATTATATCGGCCCCCCAGGGCCATCATAATCTTTCGTATACTGATGTACGCACCAGACGGAAAAACAACAAATCGCGTATCCACAAGCACTTGAATAAATAAATAGAATTAAAACACCATTCATCCGATCGCCATGAAACTTTGGAAAGTTGTTGAGTACACTCCCGCAAAGGTTCCTGGCATACATTTTTCTTAAATATCGGCCCCCCCCCAGGGCCCTCATAATCTTTCGAATACTGATGTACGCACAAGACGGAAAAACAAAAAATCGTGTATCCACAAGCACTCGAATAAATAAATAGAATTAAAACAGCATTCATCCGATCGCCAGGAAACATTTGGAAGTTGTTGAGTACACTCCCGCGAAGGTTTCTGGCATAAATTTTTTTTTTTAAATCGGCCCCCCAGGGCCCTCATAATCTTTCGAATACTGATGTACGCACAAGACGGAAAAACAAAAAAACATGTATCCACAAGCACTCGAATAAATAAATAGAATTAAAACGACACTTTGAAATGTTTTCCATATTAAAATGAATACGTTTCAATAAAAATTACACAATGTAAATTGAATGTTATCATAACGAGTTTCCTTGAATTTCCTTTCTTCGGAGATCGCAGCAACGCGCGACGGGTAAGCTAGTACGTAATAAAAATAGGAATTCATGCTTAGCCGGGCATTAGATTGAGACACCACACACATTCCACAACTCAGATTTACCATTCTAGAAAAAATATGTGACCGTGCAGGCATAGAAACCCATACCTTACTAGCACCACGTGAAACCTTTTGGATAAAATATCTTGGAACTCTTATCCTGAAAGGTCTTAAGGACAATTATGAAATGCTATGTTTTCTGTAAATATTGACATCATTGTATTGGTACTGATTAAGCATCATGTCCGTGTGATTGTACACCCGTGCTTGCACCCACTATCACCATATGTCACTTGTTCTTATCACTTTTCACAGTCACGTAATGTATTCAACACAATCTCCTTTATAGGTTGCCGGGTTGCCAGATTACCACACTTTTTAGTACACAAGGGTCTTTTATTTTACTTTATCCTCACTTTACAGTTAATGTCTTTCTTTGGGGGGACCACCCGGGTATGAACCGCCTTGGTTCAATTATACGATATGATAGTTAGCAACGCCTGTGCCTCTTTGCAATCACCGTTCACAATAAAGTTAGATCCTTTTTGAAAGCAGATTAGCGCTGAGCGCTGTAGCGTTTTGTTTAATGCTATATACACATATAGCGCACTCGCACTAATAACCACAGGAGCCGGCAATTAGGTTGTACACGCGGCTCCGACTGTCGCGCCAAGGCCACGCCCTTTTATTTATATGTGTGCGCGTCTGACGTCACGCGTCAGCGCTCGTCGTTCCCGACTGCGTAGGTAGGCTGGAATGCCACCTCGCGCAGCGGAACACTACATTCCTTCCAACCTTTATGAAATAACAACATTTATCAAAACATAGTAGACAATCAAACGATGGATCTGTTACCAGTCTGCCAGCCTCAGTCCTTGACGGTTACACCAGATAGTCGGCCAGCTGAGAAGATGGTGCTGGGTTCCTTCGCAGGCCATATCTGGACTGTCCACCTCTGGATAGGGCCACCTCCGGGGACCTGCGCTCGGGGGTGTTGTACTCCCCCCTGGATGATGGAGAGTTGGGCAGGTCACCCCTGGGAGTGGCAGGCAGGGACTGGGTGTCGCGGTCCATCAGATTTTCCTCGTCCTCCGGGCACTGGTCGGCTTCCTGGTCCTCACGCTGTTGATTCAGGTGCAGTCCTTCCGGTTCAGGTCCAGGGCATGGAGGTGCCCCGGGATATGCTCTCTTGAAGAATGATATGTCTCTGGTGACAGTTTCAGCTCCTCTCTGGGCGGTCACCATCGTGCCGGTCCGGCGGGTGACAGTCCATAGTCTGTGTTCGAAAGGAAGCCTGAACTTGCTTCCGGTATATCGATCCTTGACATACACTACATCTACATTAGACGCGGGTGAGTCTGTCCTTTTGGATGGTTACAGTGACAGGTGTTTTTTCTATTCTTGGAGAACGGGAGCCTAACCAAAGGTTTTTCCTTTTCAGACAGTACACACCAACCCCTTAACATACTTCTGAGATCTAGGCAGCCATGCAATTGGCATTGGTAAGATTTTTTACTTCTACAACTGGGCATGTTGAGGTTGTCACATAATGTGGATGTAGTCTGAGAGTATGCTTTCTCTCGGTACAGATAAACTTTTATTTATAATCCGGAAGTTCTGTCCTTCCACACTAACCATTTGAACCCTGGAGGTAACCAAACCAAACTTTTGCATAACTTCATTTTAGACCATATTTATATAGTATGAACAACCGGCATTCATCACGCTCACATCGGGAAATGGCCACTACAACGCGGGCGTTTCCACGAGTAACCATAAACACGCATGCTTTACAACGCATGCGTGGTTGCACGAAAAGCCTTTACCACGCATACCTTTACTACGAGATACGTAGTAAAGGCATGTGTGCAGGATGAAACAAAAAAAGGGGGGGCTTGGGGGGTCTCCCCCCACCACCAAAAAAAAACCGTGGGTTAAATAAAGTGGGGTTGGGGGGGTCTCCCCCACAAAAGAATCTCACCTGTTTCAGAAAGATGAAGAAATGTGGAGGCAATCGGCGTCGTTACAGGAAACGGAAAGACATTTCCGTTTCCTCTAAACTACGTGAAACGTCACATCGGAAGGGATTGGAAAGAAGAGGACGTGGAGAGGTAAGGAGGAATGAGGGGGTGGTTTCACAGGGGAAAATATAAGGGTTAATTTACAGTGATAGGAGTTATCCTTTAACATAAAAATGCCAATAACATGCATAGTTTCACAACGAAAAACGTTGTAAAAATGTGCGTGTTAAAGGCATTTTCGTGGTAAAGGAGATGCGTGGGAAAGTAATTCCGTTGTAACGCATGCGTGATAAATGCATGCATTGCAACGGAATTCGTTGTAACATCATACAACCGCTCACATCGAGCCGAGCTGAGATCAGCCGCTTGTCGGGCATGATTCATACACCACGTTTTTTAATTTCATGAACACACTGCATTTACTTTTTCACCTTTAGTCGCACTGAGACCGGCTGTTTCACGAGCTTGATTTACACACCTCGTATTTAACTTGTTTTAGAAATCACTGAAACGCACGCACTGGGAAACCGGCACGTTGACCGCATGAACCAAGCCTCAGGCAACACGTTCTTTGGTCACATTGGTGTATAGGGGTTGTAAGCACAGATAACGAATGTCGTCTTATGACAGTGTATATTAAATGTAGACTTATTTGTTGCTTTTTCTTTTTTTTCAACTGTTCTGGCAGGAGGACACAGTTTACAACATGTCAGAATAAAATGTTTCATGTTTTCCCCTTGATGAAGGGTTTTACCCGAAATGCATGGGTTCCACTTTTCAAACATTGCCAAAATTGATGTTCTGAACACATTGTCTCATACAATAAATGTGTTTAACTTTGGACTGTGAATATTATCATTATTGAGCGGACAGCTCATACTTTCGTAAATTTGTTTTGAAAAGCATATATCAAGTGAAGAATCTTTTGAAATCAAAATTGTGTATACAGTTTTTGTTCTTTTGAGATAAATGTTTTAATTTGTCGATGTTATAAATAGAACCCTCAGGGACTTTCTGGCAGTGTGCTGTGTGTCGGGAACGGAAGTTCTCCGTATCCTTCTTTAAACAGTAATGGATAGACATGCCATTGCCAGGTAAGTGAAATATAATTTATTGACGTTAATTAATCGGGCCCTCCTGCTTGCATCCATGCAGTCCAGCTCTAACCATCAACTGCTATCTGGCAGAATATCCGAGCTAGAAAGGATGTATGCAATCAGATGTAGGAACACTGACATCAACATTCTTTACACAATACAGTAATAAGATGCATTCAAGGTTACAACACCCTCCCCGCCTTAAAATAAACAAAATATTAAAATAAAGTGTACAAAGCACATGTCCAATAATGAATAAATATATAAACATCTGCCAGCGACCATGTACAAATGAACCGAATTAAGTAGCAAATGACAAATATCAACAAGCATTTACAATGCAATGGTCTCGGCATTATTAAAGGGAGAGCTATTGGCATTGCTCATTACATTTTTTTTTTAAAAATCATAAATAAATGGCATTGTCATTTACATTGCCAATAGCTTAATTGTTAAATAAATGGCATTGTCATTTACAATGCCAATAGCTTAATCGCTCGCAAATGCATGGCCTATTGCATTTATACCCACACAGAGCCACACACACAAAGCCACCCACCCACACATACAGAGCCACCCACACAGTCATTCACATAGAGCCACCTACACAGAGCCACCCTCACACAGAGCCACCCACACATAAAGCCACCTACAAAAAAAGCTATCCACACAGAGACACACACAGAGACACACACACACACACACACACAGAGCCACACACACACAGAGCCACACACACACAGAGCCACACACACAGCCACACACACAGAGCCACGCACACAGAGCCACACACACAGACAGAGCCACACACAGACAGAGCCACACACAGACAGAGCCACACACAGAGCCACACACAGACAGAGCCACACACACAGACAGAGCCACACACAGACAGACACACACACACACACACAGAGCCACACACACACACACAGCCACACACGCACACAGCCACACACAGACAGAGCCACACACACACGCACAGACAGAGCCACACACACAGACAGACAGAGCCACACACACAGACAGACAGAGCCACACACACAGACAGAGCCACACAGACAGAGCCACACAGACACACAGACAGAGCCACACAAAACCGGAACACAAGCAGGAGGGAACAGAGGCACGAAAAAACCAGATCACAAGCAGGAGGGAACAGAGGCAAGAAAAAACCAGATCACAAGTAGGAGGGAACAGAGGCACGAAAAAACCAGATCACAAGTAGGAGGGAACAGAGGCACGAAAACACCAGATCACAAGCAGGAGGGAACAGAGGCACGAAAAACTGGATCACAAGGAGGAGGGAACAGAGGCATGAAAACGGATCACAAGCAGGAGGGAACAGAGGCACGAAAAACTGGATCACAAGCAGGAGGGAACAGAGGCACAGAAAACAGGCATAGAGGCTGGATAAACTACTCACACACCACATACTGAATTTACATGTTGAAGAGTGCTAGAGGGGATGTACAATTATAGTATTATACTGAGTGGAAGCACCTTACAAGCCTCCTCTCACACTGCACAGTACACGCACAAGGCCCCCTCACCTCAAACAATGGTGCATTTTACCCCTATTTCACGTTGACTGCACACGTGTTACCAATAATCAGATTTCCCTTTTTTCCTCATGCAAATCTACCTGACAGTGTAGTTAAAATACAACATTACGTTAAATTCAAAGCACTAACATTGGAAGCCAACATGCTTGTATTCTGCAAAGTTAAGCATCAGTGAACCAGGAGAGAGGTTAGTTTAGTCCAGACACCGACATACATGCTAGGGGCATTTTAATGGGAAACAGATCCGAGAGCCAGAAAGACGTTTAAGGATCAGATGGATTCCAGACATGTTGGATAGCGGGCATCTCTCTTAAAATGATCTCGAAGAAACCAACAAGCCACGCAGGGCCCGCAAAAGGAAGCAGAAAAGATTCCTGGAAAAAGTGGTAGAAAGCATAAGTCCCATCTTCTGCCTTTTCCTTTCTTCTTCGCCCACTACTCCTCCTCCTCGCAGCTTGACTGGGACGTGGCTATTTCCAGTTGGGCAGAGAATGATCAACCGGCAAAAGGCTGTCTGCTTCACACGCCCCCTTTCCCGTCAGGTGACAGCAATCGTGGCCCCAGTGCCACCGGGAACAAAGACCCACTGAGCCGGTCACACTGATTAGCGTCGTCTCTTCGCTAGCCCAGAGGGCGCTGGCAGTTCAGCTGACGGGCGGTTGTAAAACGCACGGCTATCAGGTCACCGGTGGCACAGACAGTGAGCCACCCGCCAATCCCTGCACAGAACCGGAGGCTGTCGCACATCAGGGAAGCGTCCGCAGCCCCCAAAATGCTTTGCGCTTGGAGGGACTAGCCCACGTTTTACAGTCACTGGGGTAAAATTGAATTTTCCTGGTCTGTCACTTTAACATGAAGCATGCTGTCCAAGGAGTGTTCGTTTTAAAGATCAACTGTACCTCCTGCTAAACACCATACAATCCGAAACCCAAACCACGTGAGCAGTATAGACAAAAAAAATGTGTCAGAATGTTTAACATAGGAAAGTAACAACTGATCATGATTTTAAAAGGCAGGGGTATCACAAAGTGCAATAAGGGGCACGACAATAGTTGGAGACTAATGTAATGGGCAGAAGTTGGGGTCTGTACGTTGCCATTAGGCTGGTCTAATTAAATCGCCAATCTCCCTTTTGGGGTGACCGCAGCGCTTTATGAATATATTTGCATTTCGATCCATTCCAGCGTGTGCACACCATCGGAGCTCAGATAGGATTGTTGCATCGAGAATTACCATAGTATCAAGAGAGCAGCACTACGAACCACAGAGAAAGCTAAATGCATTACAGAGGATGCACAGGATATACAAAAGGGATTACAGCAAAACACACAACAAAATCCAAACCAGTACCACTGCAGTGTGCAACCTGCAAAAGCCTATATCCAACAAACCAGAGAGTTAATGCGGGATGCCATCTGACAAATGCTGTGAAACAGTTTATGGTATAGAGCCTTTGCTTGTAAAAGAGAGAGGTCGACTCAAATAAAGATCAAAGCAACCACTAGCAAATAACAGTAACACAAACTGAAGAGCTGATCGCACATAATGCAAGTGACACATCAACCACGAAATAATAACATTACTATGGACTATGCAAAATAAGAGTGGAATGTGAGGGGGTTAGCTTGGTGCATGCCGGGGAGCACTCTGTGTGCCGAACAGCGACAGATACTCCTAGTTTCTGCCCCGTAGCTCCACAGGCCGGCGCGGGAGGCACCGGGTGATCACAGTGTCGCCGACAGCACTGCCGTGAATCATGGCTGCAGGAGGGAGTCTGTGAGCAATGAACCGGGGGGAGAGGGGGCTGCGGCTCGGTGTGCAGCCAGCAGTAGGATTGCACAATGATAACGGGAGCTGTGTAGCCTGGGGCCGAGGGCCGCCGGAGAGGCAGCGGGTGGTGGCGAACAGACAAGAGAAGGGCAGGAGGGGGAGGTAATTACCTTGTTGCTGCCGCTGCTGCTCGCGAGCCCTGAGTACATAAAGTAGGCGATGCCCAGCACCCAGAGCAGGGCGAAGCAGAGAAGGGCACGGGACTTCCTTTGCATGGTGCGGGCTGCGGACTCCTATACCCCGGCGCTGCCTTGTCCAGGCCGAGAGGAGGAGCAGGAAGCGAGCGGGGCACGGGGCAAGGAAGCGAGCGTGGGTGATGACGCGGCTCCGATGGATAAAGAGATGATGTAAGCCCCGTCCTTTTCAGACTGGGGGGCATGTTTTTTAGGTTTGAGTGACTGAAGACGTCACAGAGAGAAAGAACCTAAAAAACATGCCCCCGAATCGGGAAAAGACGGGGCTTAAAGGGAGTGACGCCCCTCTCCTCCAATTGCTGGCCAGCATTTACGAGGCCAGCCAATGGAGAAGAGGGGCGGATTAATGCCCCGTACTAAGAAACATTACATCTTTGGACCGAACTGCGCAAGCGCAGCCTACGGTCCTCGACATAAAAAGCATGTAAACAACAGGGATACATCACCTCCTTCCCTAATATATACTATATTTACAGCGACACCATATAGACATAGCTATTCTACAGGAAACGCAATTGGCCCCTCAAACCGGGCTGCTCTCCAAGAGCGGGATGAGGGGTGAATGCCTGGCAGCTGGGTTGACGTTGCATGCTTGCGGTGTCTTGCTGTGGGCCTGACGTGGATCCGGCATCAGACTGCGGAAGGTTTGCGTGGACACAGGAGGACGATATGTGTTTGTTCACTGCGCTAAGGGCCATTTTGAAACACTCTTAATAGTTGACTATGGTCTTAACTTTGATGACCCGCAGTTCTATAACTTGCTACACAACAAGATTGTGCATTATGGGCATATACTGCAGATTTGGGGAGATTTTTATTGCGTACTATCCCCTGAACTGGATAGATCTAGGGGACCCCCAAAAAAACCTACAGTGTTCGTGCTATAACTGCGTTAGCCGAAGCAAGTGGAATGGTAGACCCCTGGTGACATAGCTTTCTCCAGGGTATGGAATACACACATTAATCTTTTGTACACAATAGTCATAAACATATTGATTACTGGCTCGTATCGTGCAGCTTGTTGTCTCACATAGACCACTGTAAGCACCTGCCTCAAACTTATTCTGATCACTCAATAATGAAGCTAACTTTGAAAGTAGATAACTTACAACCAAAGGCCTTCGCTTGGCACTTTTCACAATGCTCAGTCCTAGACACTGTGTTCCATGGGGAACTAGCTCAGGCAATCGACGATTACTTCGGCATCAACCTGGGCAGTGTGTCCAGCATGGCCACCATTTGGGAAGCCTTCAAAGCCTATATTCGGGGTATTGCAATTTCAAAACACGCCGGGGTAATGAATTGAAGGAACTGGAGCATGCATCACAGGTGGGGTCCAGCCCTCAGATCGCAGCACAGACTAAGGCTAAGTTAATGGAATATAACGAATAGCACAAAATAAGTTGACACACTTAGGGAAGCATGCCACGGCTACGGTATATGATAAGGGTGAGAGATCCAGTGCTACTCTGGTAGCCCAAATCCATCCTAACAGAGGGAAAAATGAGGTGCCCATGGTGCATGATGGACCCCCTTTTGTACCGCTTTTGGCCACCATAAGTGTGGCAGGATATGCTCAGACGTGAGTCCCTTGCTCACTTTGCCATTGGATTCAAGCAAGCCGGGCTGAAGACGGCTGGAATGCCAGAAACCGGTCCTCGGAAGCTTGTTTCCAGTCCAGGGAAGGCATGGCTTGGCAGTTCGGGCTGGGCTGTTCCCATGAGGCACAGGGTCAGACTGATTTGCATATAGCAAATTGGATATTTGATATATTGGATAGATTGCATATTGGAAGAGGTGTGGCGCCGCGGCCAGGGCGACTGACGCTGGAATCTGGGGATCACGGTTCGATCCCCGGCTCCGGCGGCAGGTTAGCCCAGCACCATGTGACTCTGGGCAATAGCTTGCTTAATCTTCCCGACGGCCCCCAGCGCCTAGAGACCCTAACGGGTGATTGTGCGCTTTACAAATGTGGATTATTATTATTATTATTATTATTATAGCCATGTCTGAACTGGGGTGGCAGAGTGGGCTAAAGAGCGGTGATGGATCAAACCCAGATCTTTTGACTGGGTGTGAGTGTTTGATTGATTCAGATGCTCCGTCCATCACCACCCCCTTTTGTACCGCTTTTGGCCAACATAAGTGTGGCAGGGTATGCTCAGACGTGAGTCCCTTGCTCACTTTGCCACTGGATTCAAGCAAGCCGGGCTGAAGACGGCTGGAATGCCAGAAACCGGTCCTCGGAAGCTTGTTTCCGGTCCAGGGAAGGCATGGCTTGTCAGTTCGGGCTGGACTGTTCCCATGAGGCACAGGGTCAGACTGATTTGCATATAGCCATGTCTGAACTGGGGTGGCAGAGTGGACTAAAGAACGGTGATGGATCAAACCCAGATCTTTTGACTGGGTGTGAGTGTTTGATTGATTCAGATGCTCCGTCCATCACCACCCCCTTTTGTACCATACTCATATGGGCATCAGATTTCCAAATTATAATTTGACAATTCAGTGTATGCAGATGATACACTACTGTATGTACGCGTCCCCGAAAAAAAGTTAGCTCCAGTATTGCGCGAGGTTGTGACGTTTGGTGGCCATTCAGGATTATACATAAACTGGAATAAATCACTTATATTCCCGCTTATAGCGCATACCATGACTACTCAGCTGGAATTTACACTGATGTGGACCAATGAAACTGTACGCTACCTAGAGATTCAGATACATACCGATCCAGAAGTGAATGCGCGAGATAATTATGGGTGAGCTGTGCAATACCTAACAGAGGACATAGGGAGGTGGAATCGGCTGCCCCTATCACAGATAAGCCATGTAGCTATTATGAAAATTATTATTCTCCTGTGCTTTCTATTCTTGTTTGTCAATATACCAATATTGCTGCCAAAGTCAATGTTCTGCAATGTATGTACCATTCTGATCCGCATGGGCCGGAAAACAGCCACATGTCAAGTGGTCCACACTGGTTCTACCCTATGCATCAGGAGGACTTGATGCACCTGACCTTGAGGTATACTACAGAGCAGTGCAGACTATGAAAGCGTACCAGTGGATGCATGGGCCGCCAGAACTTCCTCACCTGAATTTGGAGAGAGAGTATCCTGACCCACTGACACTTCCATGATACCTGGCTAAGTACCACTCATCGCCGATTCCACACAATAGACCCAATATGCATCACAAGATATCTGCAGCGGAAACCAGCACTCGAACTGAAGATTAAGTTGCTATATTAACCAAAATTGCTAATTGAATGGTGTGAATGGTTCCCTTAGAGTGCAGACCCGGGCAGTAATACAGACATTACATGCGCTGAAAATGCACAGTATAGGGGACTTCTTTGTAGATGGGGCCCTTCATACTTGGGTACAAATTCAATGAAAAACACCTGATATAACACTGCTCTCTACATCACTGCCATAGAGCATATCAATCACTACGCACATTGCCAGAGCCCGACACATAAGAGCCACAGAAAATAGCTACGCTGTATCTATAGACAAATTCCTCAGCCAGAGAATTTCATAACTATATAAGCTCATGAGCCCAAATACTACCCGACAAACAAAAGGCACAACAGGAATGGCAGGATGACATGGGTATAGTAATAACAGATAAACAATGGGTATATGTTAGACCTGGCATCCTACGCCTGCAGCTTTACGGAGACATGGAGACAATCTTAAATGCAGCAGACCTGGTTTTCAATTGCAACAGGCCATTGTTTCTGCCCATAGGGTTACAGAGGCCATTTTGGAAGTTGTTGGCCTTATATCAAGTGCATAATAATGTTGGGCTAACAAGAAGTTAAGAGGTAATGACATGCTCTGGTGTGCGAGAGCTTATTCCAGTCTGGAAAGGGAGTAGGCACCAATGGAGATTCTTTAGTCTTCCAGTGTTTGTTGAAAAGCAAACATTCCTCACACCTGTCAACAAAATCCTCCACCTGCTTGTCCATATAGGGCCACCACAAATGACGTCTGCACATTTTTTTTGTGTGGATGTAGTTCCCAAATGTCCGGAAAGTGCTTATATGATGATTTTAGATCTCAGGTTATCCAGAGGAATACATTTACAAGCTTTTAATAAAATACACAATTTTATTGAGAGTTGAGATGCCATTTGACCATAACAATGTAAATCCTCTTGTAAGTGCTTTAGCGGGGGCCACCCATTGCTGACATAACCAAACACTTTCAACAATTTAACATCTTCCGCATATGCGTTGTTCCATTCTTCTTCATGGACAGTTCCATGACACACATCTACCACATCAATTCCAGCTACTACACACCCAGAATCCCAATCAACAGACTCTTCCCCTTATTCCTTCTGAGGTAATATAGATAAACTGTCTGCATGGATATTTGTTCCTCCGGGTATGTATCCTATCTCAAAATTGTATTCTTGTAATTTCAACAGAATACGTATCAATCTGGAAGAGGCTGCAGACCATCCTTCGTCACCAAGTAGATACACCAAAGGCTTATGATCTGTATATAAAACAAACTTTGTTCCCAAATCATATGTCTTATATTTTTCAATAACCCATGCACATACTAATACTTCCCTCTCTATCATACTGTATCTTTTTTTCATTTCAGAGCACCCACGAAGCAAAAACGATGGTATATCTCTCTGTACCCACCCTTTGGCAAAGAATTGCCCCTGGGCCTAAAGTACTAGCATCAGCAGATATGATGTACATAGTTCCGCTGACAAACGTTTTCAAAGTAGGCACACCTGCAGGGACACTTTTGATATCATCAAACCATTTTTAAAATTATTTTCCCAAACCCATCTTTCTTTTTTCCTAAACGTTTTTTTAAAGGCTCCATGAGAGTTGCATAACCACTCACCATTAGCCAAACATAAATATGAAATCTCGAACCTCATTTCCGACCATGAGCTGGACCTACAATGCCTGACCGAAACCTGGGCGGACACAGCTTCCGACCCAGACTTTGTGACAGCCACCCCAGCATGTTACCAGGCCGTGAGGGTAGATAGGCCTCTAAAACGAGGAGGGGGATTAGCTATTATCTTAAAAGAACACCTCCCGGTCAGATGCTACTCGGCCTCCACACTGCATTATGAGGCCCTATTATTCATAATAGAGCTAAGTACCAAACAGACATTCAAGGGGATGCTCCTCTATCGACCACCAGGCTACAGGAGCAATTTTACATCTAATCTCGATGGCCTGCTTGAGCCTATCTTACAAAATGACGACTTCACCATTTTGGGTGATTTTAACTTCTACCTCGAAGACAAACTTAATAGAGAGACAACAGCACTCCTAGCAACCTTGGAAGCAGTTGGCCTCTTACAAAAAGTTCAGACCCCCACTGACGAGGCAGGGTACACACTTGACGGCATTTTTACTTCTGTCAACAATCTTGCCACCACCAAAACTCTACCGGTCACCTGGTCTGACCACTCGCTTATTAAATTTACCCTGCCCTTTACTCCCCTTAACCCGACCGAGACGGTAAATACCCTGACCACACCAAAAAGAAACTGGGAACTAATGGACAGACAATCTCTCCATTCTCAGCTGGTGGCTTCACCTTACCGGGTCCCCGGAGACAACTGCCCAGCTTTACACAAAATGGCTGAATGACGCCTTCAATACCTTCGTACCCCTTACCAAAAAACAACTCGGTAATAGGCAGAATCCATCAGCGCCCTGGTTCTCTGAAGAATTGCGGAAGGAAAAGCAGCTCTGCCGACAATCAGAAAGATGCTGACGGACCAAGTACTGTCCGAACGAAAAAGAAAGATACAAAATTGCCTTAACACAGTACAAGCGCCATCTTATAAGTAAAAAGCAGATTATTACACGAATCAGATCGAATCAGCAAAAAATTCATCCAAAGAACTCTTTGCAGTGGTGAAAAAACTTACCTCCGCTAAAATCCCAGGGATCAAGAGTGACCAAAAGCTGTGCGATAACATCGCTGCCGCGTTTAAAACAAAAGTATTGGACATTGTCAAAAATGTTCAGAACTCGACCTCTCCCTCCCCAAGGAAACCCACTAAAAGAGATCCCAATGACAATACACTTCTCTCTTTCTCTCCTGTTACCCCAGACACAGTAGCCAAACTCATCCTTGACTCCTGATCTGGGTCTCCCACCGACCCTTGTCCACTTAAAATTCTTAAAGAATTCGCCGACCTGGTCAGTCCAAATCTCACTGAAATATTTAATTCCATGTTTTCTTCTGGCTCCTTTCCCTCTATTTGGAAAGACACCTCAGTTTTGCCGCTCTTAAAAAAAACCCTCTCTGGATGCTTCTGACCCTTACAACTACCGGCCTGTAGCCCGGCTTCCATTACTGGCAAAAATTATTGATAAAATTATGAACTCCCAATTGACCAAGTTCATTAACGAAAACAGCTTGCTTGATGCCTCCCAGTTCGGCTTTCGCTGGGAACACAGTACCGAGACTGCACTTATCAAGGCCACTGAAGAAATCAGGGCGGTGATGGATCGAAGCAGCACAGCGGTGCTAATACTCCTCAATCTGTCAGCCGCCTTTGACACGGTGGACCACTCTCTCCTACAAGAAAGGCTGGAGAAGCTAGGGGTAGGTGGTTCAGCACTATCCCTGCTGTCCTCCTTTTTGAAAGATAGGAGGCTTACAGTATCGGTCGACACCTTTCTCTAGGACCCATACTCCCTCCCCTGTGGAGTGCCGCAGGGCTCCTCGTTGAGCCCTTCACTTTTTAATATGTATGTTTCGGAGCTGACCCCATTAATTCAAAGTTATGGGTTCAACCTTACATCCTACGCTGATGATACCCAGATAGTAGTAACAGCCCACAGAGATGAGGCTCCCCCACTCTACAATTTTCCAATTGCATGCGCTCCATTAATCAATGGATGAACACACACTACCTTAAAGTAAACTCGGAAAAAAACGAAATTCTGATTTTTGGCAACCTACTACCCAGCTGGGGAAACCTGTGGTGGCCCGCAGAATTAAGCAAGCCCCCCAGTCCTGTATCAAAAGCTAAGAATCTTGGGGTCTGGTTGGGCCATACACTCTCCTTCATCCAGCATACGAACGCCACGGTTTCAGCCAGTCACTCCTTCATAAAGAAAATAAGGATATCCCTAATACAGTCCAAACTAGACTATTGCAATGGTCTTCTGGGTAATGTACAGAAACAATGTCTAAAAAAGCTACAAAGTGTACAAAACTAAGCAGCACGTTTACTAGCTAACATCCCCAGGCACAACTCGGTCTCAGCAGAAGTACGCAAACTGCACTGGCTCCCGGTGGAGCAGCGGATCAAGTTCAAGGTTCTATCTCTCGCCTATAAATCCATAAACCAAAGTGGCCCGGCTTTTCTACAGAATCTGCTCACCTGGTATGAGCCCATCAGACAGCTACGATCCTCAGGCACCAAACTCCTTCAGGTGCCAAAAATCTGCACCTTACAATGGGGCGGCCGTAGCTTCCACTATCCCACTGCTAAGCTCTGGAACTCCTTGCCCCTCGAACTTAGGAGTGCCCCGACCCTCGTTTCCTTCAGAAAGGGCCTTAAAACCTGGTTGTTTCAGAAGTAGAGGCAAGCACACCTCCCCACTGTCCATAGCGCCAAGACACCTCCGAGTAAACGTGCGCTCTATAAATCCCGATGACATTAACATTAACTCACAAATCTAGCGTAATAATAGCTAAGACCAATAACTGATTTAAGCTCAACCTTATTTTGTGGACACAATACATTCCTCAAAACTTTGATTAAGTCATCCTTGGGTTTCACATCTTCTGATGTTATATAGTGACTTAAATATACAACAGAATTGGTTACAAATTTGCATTTATCATGTGATACTGCCATGAGATGGTCAGTGAAAATGGATAATACCTTATTTAGAATACAATTGTGCTGATCAATGGTTTTAGAAAAATATCATCCTGGATGGCTTGTACTTCAGGTACCTCCTTAAACAAACAATACATCAACTTCTGAAAGACACTAGCAGAGGACACTAGGCCAAATGGTAAACGGAAATACTTAAATGCTCTGAATGGAGTAATAAATGTAATCAATACTTGAGATTCTTTTTTCAAAAATACCTGATGATATGCTGCTTTGAGGTCTATATTACTGAAGTACTTTGCTTCACCTAAAGTTGTCAAAACCTCATGAATTCCGGGTAGTGGATGACAGTCCACAGAAATTTTATCATTTAATGAATGTAAATCAGCACATAGACGAATATTGCCATTTTTTTCACTATCACCACATCACTTTCCCATTCAGCTGCGTTCACAGGCTCTATACTCTTGTCTGCACACAATTGATCCGAATGTTTTCTCAACTCTTCCCAAATACATAAAGGTACATCACATACTTTGTAAGCTACAGGTATCACATTTTGCATCAGAATGATCTCATGCTCAAATCCCTAAGCAACACCTATTTTATCTTCAAACACTTGGGGATATTTGTCCAGTATAACATCCACATCACATACATTGTCATTCTCACTTTCCACTAACACAAAAGGAACACTCATACTTCTTCTTAACACCATGCCCAATCCTCCTTGATCAATCCACCCAAAATACCTTTGCCTTTTACAGCAACATACATTTTTGTGATAATCATTCTGTGGCGCAAATGCAATTCATCCTCAAAAAATCCCAATGTCTCAATTTCTGTGTCCCCATAAGCCACAGCTCTACTGTCAGCTACCTTGAGCTGCATATTTTCCCTTAACATTACCAATTCTCACAATACAATACGGCCCATTCTTGCTAGGCATTTCACTGGCATCCAGATTCACATCCACCGTCAAAATAGTAGTAGTAGCAATATTACCAATTTCCTGTTGCTCAATTTTGGCAATTTTCCTGTTGCTCGATCGCAGAACTACAACATACTTTCACTCCACTTTGCATACTCTTACATACTTTCATACATAAAGTACCTACTTTATTACATTTATTGCACCTTTTCGAATGTGCTGTACACCTTACATTGTTACCCAAAAGATAAAGCAATTAAGTCACATCTAAAACATGCACCACTGCGCAACAATACATTACTATTTTTGCCAGCATCCTGTGTTTTTTTTAACCACACTATTATTAACACTCTCTGATTTCTCAGACTTACCAGCATTTTCCAATATTTTAACAGACTTAACAGAACATTCCACACCCTTAGCTATTTTTGTCGTTTGATCCTGAGTGTGATTAGTACAGCATAATAGATGCTCTTGTACTTTATTTATATGTCAATTCAAAACAATTTGATCTCTTATGTACTAGTCTATTGCATTTTCCAAATCTGCACATACAAGCAGAGACTTAGGGCAGCAACATACTGATCTAGATATTCTACCGTGTCAAATGTACGAGAATAAAAATTGAAATGTTCTAGGACAATACTGGGTTCCCTAGAGAAATGTTGCGATCGTTTTTTATCGGCTTCAATGTAAACATTCCAATCGGACAGCATTCCGAGAATTCTCACTAGGTGGTTGTACTTCCAGAGGTGGTGGTCATATATTCTTTGTCATTCATTCCCTAAACAGTTGAACAGCAGAGCGAATTTTCTAACCAGTGAACAACTACCAGCATCAATAGCCATCACAAGGTTTTGAAAAGCCCGGAACAATCTTTTCCACTCCAACACTGGTTTCCCAGGATACATTAAAAATGTGGAGGTTGTTGTATATGTCCACTACTAGCCATAATGGCTTAAATATATTTTGTTATGAGTGAAGGCCAAAAACGAAAAACACAATAAATTTGCAGACAGAATAAAGTACTTGACTCCCACTCCCAAGTTTATCAGAAAAAAAAACATGCAAAGCCAGTAATCTCCACAAAGCCAAAAATGCAGTTAATGAACACAGTATTGAAGTTGGCCTGCATTTTATTACCGCAGGAAGTTAGCTTAACATTACAGCTGACTGCAGTACTGCCAAAATCAGTGCACTCACTCACAGGCTTGTGAAATAAGCACTCGCACATCAGAGCATGTCATTACCTCTTAACTTTTTGTGTGCCCAAAATTAGTATGCACTTGATATAAGGCCAACAACTTCCAAATGGCCTCTGTAACCCTACGGGCAGAAACACTGGCCTGCAATTGAAAACCAGGACTGCTGCATTTAAGATGATCGCCATGTCTCCGTAATGCTGCAGGTGAAGCAAGTCTCAGAAACGCTGGCCCAATACTGTAGATAACAAGGACTGCTGCACTAACGTATGACACAGGAAAGCAGGGCCAATTCGTCACAGCAGGATCAGAGGCAGCCCAAATCACAGAAAATCCAGCTAAACACTCCTCCCACCAACATGGCAAGGACTCCGCTGGAACTGCTTATAAGTATTCCACAGAAGAGAATCATCAGCTGCTTTGCCACACCGGTGGCTCCAAATGTGACTAACACAAGTAAGCCAATGAGCCGCTTCAACCACTCCCAAGATCGTCGTCAATATGTGATGGATAGACAAGATGTAGCCAGGTAAGTGAAATTTCATTTATTGACATAACGTAAGTAAATGAGGCAGGATTATCGGGAGCATGGCTGGAACTCCCTGCATGCAAGGCTTAGATAACCAACCAACCCAAGTCCCTGGGGCTAACAGTCATAACCCTACTGTAACACACTATGGGCAGGGAAATAGTATAGCTAGATATGATCCCAAGGTAATAAATCTCCCCCTTGCTGCAGCACCATTGGTTGTAGTTTTGAGGGATGTACCTATTTTACAGGAAGGCCAGGTTGAATCTACTAAATAGTTAATGGCAAAAATTATGCATTGGTTGAATACACACTTGAAAGAAGAGGGGGTCTGGGGCTGGGACATTTGCAACCACCTTATAATGGCTAGACGCTGTTCTTGGGTAGGCCATTCGGTGAAGAACGGAGGAGGGGATTGTGTGGTGTCGAATTTCAATAACACTCGTATAGTCGGGCTTATACTTGAATGCCTAGGAAATAGGAATGAAGGGTTTTATCCTGTAAAAATATACTCAATATGGGTTTAGGAAAGGAATGGGAACTGTCGAACAGTGCCTCAACTTGTCGATGATAATGGGCAAGTACAGGAAGGCTAGGGGAGCGTCGATCCACCTGGCTTTCATGGACTTGTCCAGTGCCTTCGACACGGTATGCAGGAGCAAGTTGTGGGCACTGATGGAAGATATGGGCTTTGAGGAACCACTTGCCACTCTCCTCCGCAGACTACATGCTTCCACTTCTGTAGTCATCTGTTATGGCCCAGGGGGAGAGAAGACAAAGCCCATTGTGTTGACAGAGGGGGGCCGGCACGGCTGCATCCTCACCCCGTTTTTATTTTTGGTTTATACAAATGGGCTGGAGCAGTTTCTGTTAAACAAACATTTGGACTTCCCGAGAATAGCATGTGCCCAAGTACCTTTATTGTCGTATGCTGACGATACGGTCCTGATGGCCTTGACTGCTAACAACCTCTAGGGATGTTTGGATGCTTTCACCGAATATATGACGTCACTAGATTTGAAGGTGAATTATAAGAAATCATTTGTCATGGTATGCGGGTCCAAATCAACAAAAACACACAGTGAATGGGATAGCTATTGAGAAGGTAAACATTTTTAGTTATCTGGGGAATGTGTTTAATTCTAACCTAAATTGGGACCAACTTTTAGTATCTCGGGTGCAACAGGCTTCAAGAGTTATTGAGGGGCTGTTTCGATTTGCGGCCAAACTTGATCATAAGCCTGTTGCAGAGCTGATAACCCTATACAAATCAAAATGTCTGTCAGGAGCAACTTATGGGGCAGGAGTGTGGGGAAATATAAAGAGTACACAGATACAAATAATTGAGAACAAATTTTTGAAGAGATTCTTATTTATCCTGTCTAGTTTGCCTACCTCATTTTGTCACTCGGAGGTGGGCATGGATTATATCACAGATAGAATACACATGGCACCCCTTTTTTTATGGGGGAAAATCTGGTCTTCAGAGGAACTTAATTTCTCCCGACTTGTCTTAAAAGATTGCATGAGCCTAGACAATGCAATGGCGGTACCCTGGTTACGCTATGTTAAACAACCTTTTTATAAAATAGGGTTAGAAGATTTTTATGATAAACCTGAGTGTATACCTCCAAACATGAAAATGTCCATAAAAGAAGCTTTTGGATCTGAGCTGAGTATATCTTCTAGGTCCACAGATAGATCGGACCCCCTTTTTTTAAAACAGCAACAATTTTATTTGTCTTTTAGCTTACAGGAAAATGCAAGTTTTTTAATGACTAGATTTCATTTAGGCACACTTCACTTTCTTGTGGCTTTTCTAAAACAGGTGGGGTGGTGTGAGAGGCTACCCCCCTGTCCTTGTAACAACACAGCCCAACAAAATACGATGCACCTTATATTATTTTGCACATTATATAAAGACCCTAGGGTGCATTTTCTTAAACCAATTTTAAACGAAAATTGTTTCCGATCCCATAGAGAGGGTTTTAATTATTTACATTCCCTAGCAAATGCTTCCATTTGTAGCTCTGTGCTTAGTTTTATAAAAAAAATTGTTTTTATAATAAGGAAACGATATGCAAAGTAAAAGTACGTAATTGGGTGTTTTATTGTCTGTGAAAGATATTATGTCTTCCTTTTGAACTTTTATGATTCATCTGGAATCGAATATAGGCTTCTGACTGAATGACTGACAAATGAGGCATGCCCATCAGTTTGCATCCATGCAGTTCAGCTCCAACTGTCAACTGCCATCGGGCAGAATGTCCGAGCTAGAATGCATGTATGTAATCAGATGCAGAAAAGCTAACATCAACATTCTTTACACAATACAGTAATAAGATGCATTCAAGATTACAACGCTGTGCCTCAGCAATTCTGAAGTTGTACTTGAGTGGACTGGGCCTCCCCATAGTTGTTAAGTTGTGCATACACTGACTGTGCAGCAGTGGCGGCTAGCTTTAATAAAAAATGGTGAGGTGCGAAGGTGCAACGCTTGCCATAAATTCGGGAGCACAAACGGTGGGACACTTCTCTTTCCACCAGCAGGAAAAGGAAGGACTTCCTTCCTGCTTGTGGAATGCAACTCCAAACAATCCTGGTGCTACTCTAATGCTGTGAAAGCAGCTCCGGGATGGTTTGGAGCAGGCTCACCCGGTGCTCATATTGAGACTGGGGCATGTGTCAGCAATCCCCAGGCTGTTTTACAGCCTATGACTTGCTGGGTCAACAGTGCGCCTGTCAGGCCGGCAGTCGCAAGACTGCCGGCCAATCCAACATGCACACTGTAGACCCGTGCTGTCCTCCTGCATTTGCAGGATTCAGCCCTTCCCCCGCACTTGCGCTGTACACAAATAACGCTGTGGCAAATAAAAAAAAATGCAAAAACAACAGTTGATGGACACAATGCAGAACAGTGTCAACAATTCACCCTAGTACAGAGATCTAGGCCTAAATCCATCATTTTTTTGCTCACCACACCACCCCAGTTCAGACATGGCCATATGCAAATCAGCCTTGACCCTGTGCCTCATGGGAACAGTCCAGCCCGAACTGCCAAGCCATGTCTTCCCTGGACCGGAATCAAGCATCCTAGGACCGGTTACTGGCTATCAGCCGTCTTCAACCAGGATAGCTTGACTCCAGTGGCGTGGAGAGCACAGGACTCACGTCTGAGTATACCCGTCCCACTCGGGGTGACAAATGGCAAAACAAAAGTTGATGGACAGAATGCAGAACAATGTCATGCATTCACCCCAGTACAGAGATCTGGGACTAAATCAATCGTTCTTTTTCTCGCCACTGCCAAGCCATGTCCTAATAACAATAGATTAAACCCAGATCTGTGATTGGGGGTGAATGTTTTGCCATTGTGCAACATTCTGTCCATCATCTTTGCCCAGACGTGGGTCCCGTGCTCACTAAGCCACTGGAGTCAAGCTATCCTGGTTGAAGACGGCTGATAGCCAGAAACCGGTCCTAGGATGCTTGATTCCGGTCCAGGAAAGGCATGGCTTGGCAGTTCAGTCTGGACTGTTCCCATGAGGCACAGGGTCAAGACTGATTTGCATATGGCCATGTCTGAACTGGGGTGGCTTGGTGAGCAAAATAACGATGGACTAAACCCAGATCTGTGACTGGGGGTGAATGTTTTGCCATTGTGCAACATTCTGTCCATCATCTTGTGTGTTCCCAAATTTAAAAAAATGGCATTGATATGCCATTTTATTTATTTGTGTTTGCCTGCTGCGATCGCAGCAATCGGAGGGATGCTCCTCCACTCCTGAGGAGGAGCCACCCCTGCTGTGCCGCCACGCCAGCATGTAGTCTGCTCAAGGGCACAACTCACACAAAGGGGGCTTGCAAACAGGCAGAGACCTTCAATCACACTGTATCCTGAACAGAATACAGGTGGAAACCTCTGCTCCTGCTCCCAGTGAAACTGATTGAGTGCTGGAGCACCCACAGTGAATGCAACTCCTTGAAATGGCTGGGTAAGTCAGATGCATCCTGTGGATCCCTGCCTTGGATGATACCTCCACGAAGATCCTCAGTGGTAAGATAACCAAGCTGTTGTGACTATTAAGGGTGACTTACAAAAAAGTAAGGTGCAACACTGTAACCCGGAGACCCTGGGTAAGTGAATATAAAGCAAAACAATGGTTCCCTGCGAGGGAAGTTTCAAGCCTAAACCTCTTATGCAAAGAATAAAAATTCGGAATTCCGTAAGACTAACTGAGCATACAACCTATAGAGGGAGTAGCAAGGTACCTGTGCCTGGTGCTTACGCCTGCTCACAGACAACACTTGAACCTGGGTAGAAGGGAGAGATAAGTGAAGGCGGGAAAGGGGAGAATTGCCAACCACTCTGTACAGTGGTCACATGCCAGTGAAATGCCTGTATCTGTATGCTGTATTGTGTAGAAGCACCAATGTTCTGTGTATAAAAATGCTTTCTTTTTACCAAAGACAAGAACTGGGCAAGTCATTCAAATATTTGTGCTGCTGGTAATGGTTGAGTCCTGAGGTTGAAGCACCCCAAACTACCTCCCTGAGAAAATAGATTGCACACCATTGCTCCCTCTGAGAGTCTAGTGCTAAAGATTATGGCCTTGGCACAGTTTCCAGAGCCTTGGTAGGATGGATTCAGTGATATAAGAGGCAAATGACCACAGTCCCCTTGGTTGAGACCCAGTAGCTCCTGCTTGCCCTGTGCCCCCCTGGACAGTGTCTGACAGATTGTCACCTAGTCGAAGATGTTTGTGAATAGATAGAGAAAGCTTGCATTGTAAATGCCTTGAATCTGAAATTACTTTGGCATTAGGGATAGAAACAAACCTTTGCCAATCCAGACAAAAACTTAAAATAGGATTATTGAAATCCAGGGCCCTGGTCTATACATTATCGTTAGCAGGAATAACTTTTTGGTTGAAGGTAATGATATCAATTCACCAAAATTCAAAAGAAAGCGGATGTGACATCACACACTCTCTGATATCTGATCACTGATTAGGCAACATGATGTATTGTCATGTGGCCTTTGACTCTCCAGTTATATTGCAGCAAAGGCTTTCATTTGAGCCTCATCTTGATGCCATCACATAAAGTGATTTTGGAAGACAAATAAGGTATTTCAAGTTTTCAATCGAGAAGCATCAAGTGGAGATTTTTAGCGAATCTGGGATGTATTGCAAGATAGATACAGTGTTTAAAATGAAAAGTTTAATTGCAAAAAGATAGGCAGATTCTTAACAAATCATATTGTTTTGGGGCCTTTCATTTACCGTCTTGTTCCTTTAGTTTCTAGAACCTTAAAATGGTCCGACTGGTCTATAGATCAATTTGGAAGTGCCTTAAGGTTTATTCTCACAGATCACTGAATGAGCAGTTTGTTTTAGCTGTTTGTGGGTCTGTTTTATAGCCTGTAGCCAATCTTTACTGTTGATTTCTCTGATACTACCACAAAAATTGCCTGCAGCAAGCACAAATGTGTGCCCGGGGCTATTTTGAGTCCTAGCCCAACCATGGTTAGGACATTCAAATGTGAAGCATTGCAAATACTATTGATAGATTGTTAGACCTAACATCCATGGTATGGTTTTTCCCCTATCTTTTTGCCTCTGCCTCCTGTGTTTTTGCTGTGTGCTGAATGTTGGCTTTGCTGGTCTAGACGCTTTGGGCACGTTGCTACTGCTGACAAGTGTCAAAGTGCAAGTACTCTCTCTATAAATTGTGAATATGGATTGGTGTTTCCATGATTGGCTTGTTTAACTAACTATTAAGTCCCTAGTATGGTGCACAGCATGAGCCCAGCGCCTGTAAGTCAAATTTTGCTAGTGGGCCTGCAGCACTGATTGTGCCAACCACACAAGCAGTCTTTCAAAGGGTTCTCAGACCTGCCACTGTAGGGTCTGTGCGCAGTTTGGTACTGCCATGTCAACCTGGCAAGTGCACCCACTTGCCACGCCCTAACCTTCCCTTTTCGTACATGTGAGTACCCCTAAGTTAGGCCCATTGTTCTCCTGTGGGTTGGGTGTAGTGTATATGAAAGGTAGGACATATACTAATGTCTGTAACACATCCTGATAGTGAACTACAGTGAATTTTGTTTTTCACCATTGAAAGGTTATCCATCCTATAGGATAGAATGGGAGTTTATTTAGAACATCTTATAAATATAAATTCCCATTGCGACAAGATAGGAAGGTGAAGTTTAGTATGCCTGAACTCGAAATCTAAAGATACATCTGTTAGTAAGGATGATTTTTACATTCTGTGTTTGAAAATACAACTTTTAGAAAGTAGGTATTTTCTTGCCTAGCCACCATGTGTGCCTCTGCTGGTTTGTGGACTGACTGACTGTATGGCTTTGGAGTGACAGGGGCTCAGGTTGTGCATTCACTGTAGATAGCCACTGGGGGGGGATTGAGATATGTCCTGCCTTTCCTGGAGGAGTCAGTGTTGGGCTGAAAAGACCATCTCCTCGTGGATAGTTGGACTAGTTTGCACAGCCGAAACTAAGGTTTGGGCTGTGCACAGAGCCTCTCTGCTACCAGAGAACAAATGAAATGCTGTATAAATATTGGGGCCCAGACCCCAGAACTTTAGATTACTTCTGGACTGAAGAGGAACATCTGCTAAAGAGTAAAGCTAGGAAAGCTGAAGGAGCAGTACTGCCCCATTGCTGTGTGCTGTCTGTGGTTAGCATGCAGTGGCTGTTTCTGCCAAGTAGAGGATAGACTTTGCTGTGTGCTGTGTATCCTGCTTGATGAAGATCTCCAAGGGCTTGAAGTAGAGCTTGCCTTCTGTTATGAAGTCTCTGGAATACAAAGACTTAACTACCAGCTCCCCTGAACTTCCACGCTGGGAGTTCTAACCTGCCAAGAGGGGCATGTTGCTGTTTTGGGTGTCTGGAGGTTGTTTCTGCTGTTTGGAGCCAGAAAAGAGATGCAACTAAGAGAAGCACAACACGTCCGCACATGTTTCCGAAGCCTCACCGATTTGCCACTGAACAAAAAAACGTCAAAATGCCTGCCTGCGCCTGTCAGGAGTGATCAAGTCACAGTGTCAAAACCCCAAGGTAGATGTCTAAATAGGCATTGGTTAACTTACCCAATCTATTGGAGACTTCGCCGAGTCATTTCTTTGACTCTGGTCTCCCTTTGGCTGCAAAATCTGTTTGGATCGAAGCCGTGGAATTTCAAGATGGCACCATAGACCGATTTCGAGGTTATCGGTCCAGTTCTTTTGCTCGCGAGTGACCGCAACTGTTTTAGCGTTCGCTCATGATTGTTGTGGCACACATAAACTGATATTTTTGAGGGACAGGTGCATTCTTGAAGAGCTCTGTCCGCTATTATTTGAAGACTCGAAGATTTAGACACAAGAGATCCATAGGAAGATAAGCTAAGTGAAGATAGTGCAATACTTCGCATTTTTGTGCATGTAAGGTTCTGAAACTGCTAAAACTTTAATTCCAGGCACTGGTAAACCATTATTGGTTTACTGGGTGACAGTTTGTTTTGAAGGATTACAGAACTTATATTAGATATATCCAAGCCAATTTAATTTAGCGCAATCAAATATTGAGAATAGGAAGAGACAATTATAGAACTTTAACGAAAAGAAGAAAGTACAGTTTTCTGCTGCATATTGAAGGATTTTTAAATAAAGAATTGCACTAGGAAAAGACAAATACTTAGAATTTGTCACCATTTCAGAATCAGCAAGAGAGGAACCGTAGATACAATTATATATATATGCATCAATAGAGTCTACCCACTTGGGCACTTTAGAAGGCAACATCTCGCAACTGTACTATCACTTTGAATTTACATTTTGTACAAATATGTTATCACCTCAGATACTGGCAAAAGATGATTATTATTAAGTAACATCGAATAGTACGTTTTCAACTGGCACCTCTGTAACAAACTACACCATGAAGGTTTAGATTGAATTGCTTATGTTTAGTATTATTTACCTATTCCAAAATGTCCGCCATACATTTACACTTGGGGGTGTGTTTGCTGTAGTCCTTTGTTTATGTCTTCACTTTATGATGTAAAAGGACTATCAATTTGAATCCACAACAAACGTGAGCAAGCCGTAAGGTGAAACGCGTTGTTTGTTTTTTTGCTGCCGAATAAATACTTTTTGAAGCACAGCAACTCCTTGAGTGTCGTCGCACGTTTCTTCTCATGGGAGAACTCTTTAAATGATATATATATATATATATATATATATATATATATATATATATTCGCACAATCTCTTCGGTAAAAAAGAGCAGAAGCCTCAGCTGGGGACAACAAGGAGGTCTTTTATTCTCACAGAATCGGTGAATGCATTTCGGCATAACAATGCCTTCCTCAGCGCCACAAGTATTCAGGAGGTTTTCAATAGTTCACTGATGTTTTCCTGCTGCCTATATCGGCCAAGTGACCCAGGCTCCGCCCCCGATTTAAACAGCCCACCTGTTGCAGTTCTTGGCGTAGTCCTGAACTGCAACTCCCAGGATGCAGCGCTTGGCTCCCAGGTAGGTGTATGTATGGAATGTCAACCTAGTGGTCAGGCGGGAAGCAGGAATTGTAAAAAATGAAACTCCACAGAGAAGGTGGTAATCTCGGTGATGGACAAGCTGCGGGAGGGTATTGATACCAACATACCTCCAGCCCTGATACTTTTAGATCTGTCCGCCGCTTTTGACACGGTGGACCACTCCATCCTTCTCAGCCGTGTCAGGGCGGCGGGCATAGAGGGCTTGGCCCTCTCGTGGCTTGAGTCCTTCCTGGTGGGGAGAACTCAAGCGGTCCATCTGGCCGGCTTCGCCGCGGCCTCCCGCAAGGTGGAGTGCGGGGTCCCTCAGGGATCGTCACTTTCCCCCCTTTTGTTTAATTTATACATCTACCCCCTCATTCTTATGGTACAGCAGCTGGAGGTCACAGTGTTCAATTATGCTGATGACCTCCAGCTAATCTTTAACCTCTCCCATTCCCCTTCATCTGCTCAGAATGTCCAGTCAGTCATGACATTCATCCAAGACTGGATGAACTGCAACCACCTCAAACTCAATCCGGACAAGACCGAATTGGTCCTGACCGGAGGTGGTTGCAGTCCATGGTCCCCCTCCTTCTGGCCCCCCTCACTTGGTGTCCCTCCTCTTCCCGTCCCCAAAGTTAAAACCCTAGGGATCTTCTTGGACTCACAACTTTCTATCCACTCTCACATCGGTTCGGTTGTTTCTTCTTGTTTTTTCTCCCTAAGAACAATCAGGAAAGTCTCCCGTTTTTTCTCCCTTCCGGCCTTGAAAATCATAGTCATGGCCATGGTACTGTCTCGTATCGACTATGGCAACGCTATATACAATGGGGCCCCAGCCTACGCGATCCACCGTCTACAGCTGATGCAGAATCAGGCCGCCCGCCTGATTCATGGCCTCCCTAAATATCATCGGGCCAGCCCACTACTCAAAGCGTTACACTGGCTGCCGGTCCGAGAGCGTGCCCTTTTCAAGCTCGGCTGCCTCACCTTTCAGGCCAGGTCAGGTACCGCCCCTGAATTTCTTTGCTCTGCCATTGTGCCCTATCTTCCAGGCAGAGAATTACGCTCTTCCCACTTGGCCCTTCTAGCCACCCCCCGTTTTAAAAAACAAAAGGCAGGTGGAGCGAGGTTCGCTGTCCTGGCTCCAGTATTCTGGAACTCTCTTCCTGTTGGTCTCCGCACAATGCCCTCCTATACCCAGTTCCGGAGGGAACTCAAAACCCTCTTATTTGCGCAAGCCTACCCTGTCTAAAAAAAAAACCCTTCCAACTGCTGCCGCCCACTGCAACCAAATAGCACCATGAAACCGCTGGGTAAAAGTGCGCTGTATAAATGTTTTTAAATTCAAAATTAAATTCAAAAATCATATTCCCCTGCTTGCAGTAAAATCAAAGTGCCTCCTTGGCTCCCCATACCGCTTTAGCCCCAAAACACAGGTCCAAATGTCAGCGGGGGAAGCAGTGTCAGTGCACGTTGCCCAGGACGAAGAACAGTGTCCTCGCAACCGCGTAGTTTCTTCCTGCACGTCGGGGCGGGCCCAGACCATACCAATCCCTTAGTATCAACACAGCGCCGAGCAGTGCCAGAAGGGTCCGGGCCAACTTTGCAAAGCGGGGGCTTCCAAATGCGTCTCTGGCAAGACGCGGTAAATAATCGCACAATCTCTTCGGTAAAAAAGAGCAGAAGCCTCAGCTGGGGACAACAAGGAGGTCTTTTATTCTCACAGAATCGGTGAATGCATTTCGGCATAACAATGCCTTCCTCAGCGCCACAAGTATTCAGGAGGTTTTCATTTGTGCACTTTTATTTTCCTGCTGCCTATATCAGTCAAGTGACCCAGGCTCCGCCCCCAATTTAAACAGCCCACCTGTTGCAGTTCTTGGCGTAGTCATGAACTGCAACTCCCAGGATGCAGCGCTTGGCTCCCAGGTAGGTGTATGTATGGAAAGTCAACCAAGTGGTCAGGCGGGAAGCAGGAATTGCAAAAAATGAAATCATATTCCCCTGCTTGCAGTAAAAACAAAGTGCCTCCTTGGCTCCCCATACCGCTTTAGCCCCAAAACACAGGTCCAAATGTCAGCGGGGGCAGCAGTGTCAGTGCACGTTGCCCAGGACGAAGAACAGTGTCCTCGCAACCGCGTAGTTTCTTCCTGCACGTCGGGGCGGGCCCAGACCATACCAATCCCTTAGTATCAACACAGCGCCGAAGCAGTGCCAGAAGGGTCCGGGCCAACTTTGCAAAGCGGGGGCTTCCAAATGCGTCTCTGGCAAGACGCGGTAAATAATCGCACAATCTCTTCGGTAAAAAAGAGCAGAAGCCTCAGCTGGGGACAACAAGGAGGTCTTTTATTCTCACAGAATCGGTGAATGCATTTCGGCATAACAATGTCTTCCTCAGCGCCACAAGTATTCAGGAGGTTTTCATTTGTGCACTGATGTTTTCCTGCTGCCTATATCGGCCAAGTGACCCAGGCTCCGCCCCCGATTTAAACAGCCCACCTGTTGCAGTTCTTGGCGTAGTCCTGAACTGCAACTCCCAGGATGCAGCGCTTGGCTCCCAGGTAGGTGTATGTATGGAATGTCAACCTAGTGGTCAGGCGGGAAGCAGGAATTGCAAAAAATGAAATCATATTCCCCCGCTTGCAGTAAAAACAAAGTGCCTCCTTGGCTCCCATACCGCTTTAGCCCCAAAACACAGGTCCAAATGTCAGCGGGGGCAGCAGTGTCAGTGCACGTTGCCCAGGATGAAGAACAGTGTCCTCGCAACCGCATAGTTTCTTCCTGCACGTCGGGGCGGGCCCAGACCATACCAATCCCTTAGTATCAACACAGCGCCGAAGCAGTGCCAGAAGGGTCCGGGCCAACTTTGCAAAGCGGGGGCTTCCAAATGCGTCTCTGGCAAGACGCGGTAAATAATCGCACAATCTCTTTGGTAAAAAAGAGCAGAAGCCTCAGCTGGGGACAACAAGGAGGTCTTTTATTCTCACAGAATCGGTGAATGCATTTCGGCATAACAATGCCTTCCTCAGCGCCACAAGTATTCAGGAGGTTTTCATTTGTGCGCTGATGTTTTCCTGCTGCCTATATCGGCCAAGTGACCCAGGCTCCGCCCCTGATTTAAACAGCCCACCTGTTGCAGTTCTTGGCGTAGTCCTGAACTGCAACTCCCAGGATGCAGCGCTTGGCTCCCAGGTAGGTGTATGTATGGAATGTCAACCTAGTGGTCAGGCGGGAAGCAGGAATTGCAAAAAATGAAATCATATTCCCCTGCTTGCAGTAAAAGCAAAGTGCCTCCTTGGCTCCCCATACCGCTTTAGCCCCAAAACACAGGTCCAAATGTCAGCGGGGGCAGCAGTGTTAGTGCACGTTGCCCAGGACGAAGAACAGTGTCCTCGCAACCGCGTAGTTTCTTCCTGCACGTCGGGGCGGGCCCAGACCATACCAATCCCTTAGTATCAACACAGCGCCGAAGCAGTGCCAGAAGGGTCCGGGCCAACTTTGCAAAGCGGGGGCTTCCAAATGCGTCTCTTGCAAGACGTGGTAAATAATCGCACAATCTCTTCGGTAAAAAAGAGCAGAAGCCTCAGCTGGGGACAACAAGGAGGTCTTTTATTCTCACAGAATCGGTGAATGCATTTCGGCATAACAATGCCTTCCTCAGCGCCACAAGTATTCAGGAGGTTTTGATTTGTGCACTGATGTTTTCCTGCTGCCTATATCGGCCAAGTGACCCAGGCTCCGCCCCCGATTTAAACAGCCCACCTGTTGCAGTTCTTGGCGTAGTCCTGAACTGCAACTCCCAGGATGCAGCGCTTGGCTCCCAGGTAGGTGTATGTATGGAATGTCAACCTAGTGGTCAGGCGGGAAGCAGGAATTGCAAAAAATTAAATCATATTCCCCTGCTTGCAGTAAAAACAAAGTGCCTCCTTGGCTCCCCATACCGCTTTAGCCCCAAAACACAGGTCCAAATGTCAGCGGGGGCAGCAGTGTCAGTGCACGTTGCCCAGGACGAAGAACAGTGTCCTCGCAACCGCGTAGTTTCTTCCTGCACGTCGGGGCGGGCCCAGACCATACCAATCCCTTTGTATCAACACAGCGCTGAAGCAGTGCCAGAAGGGTCCGGGCCAACTTTGCAAAGCGGGCCTTCCAAATGCGTCTCTGGCAAGACGCGGTAAATAATCGCACAATCTCTTCGGTAAAAAAGAGCAGAAGCCTCTGTACCAACTTAGCGGCTTCATCAATTTGCTGAAAGACAAGAAGAAAAGTAAATTACAGAACAATTCTTACTTTTCAACAGTATACATTACTTGTATGGTACATGGAAGGATAAGAATAACGCACGATTCAGGTGTAAAACAGGTAATTTAGGAACAATTGGGAGGTAGGGAATATAACTGAAATGAAAGTTACATATTATTTGTGTCACAGGATTCTACAAGAAAGCACTCACACCTAAAAGAGTAGTGATAGGTCGAGACTTATAGATCTGCACTATCATAAGAGAGCTGCTAACCACTGTGGAGTAGACAGGTAACTTTGAAGTAGTTGTAGTGCTACAAGGGAATTGAGTAATTGTTTTTACTGTGGTTACATGTTAGTAGTCCGAGATCACCACACTGATTCCTATGCAGGCTCTGCTGTGTGGCTGCAAGAGCTAACGCATCGTGGGACTGCGGCGGGAGAGACCAACGCAGCACTGTTGCCGCTGCATCGCTAACCGATGCATCTCCGATCCCCACGCATCGCACTGGGGCGGCAAGTCTATAAGAACGCGATAGGCCGCAGTAAGAAACAGATGCATCACCTTCCTGCACAGTAAGAAACTGATGCATCACTCCCTTTCAGTAAGGAATCGACGCATCACCTCCTCTGCATTGCAGTAAGGAACCAACGCATCACCTCCCCTGAAGTAAGGAACTGACGCATCACCTTTCCTGGGCTTAAAGAACGGAGACAAATGCAAGATGGTGAGATGCACTCCTTGTGTACTCCATTTCACATTGTATTCCTTCTTTAATGTACTCTTTAATTTCAACCAAGTCGGCATACTCGCTTGCTCCGCGCTCCGTCCAATTGCGCTGCAATATAGTAAGAACACTTGGGCACCATATTCCGATCCCCATCAAGCTGCACAGCCTTTTTAACGAGTCCAATGAATTAAATTCATAAGAAGCGCTTTGCTTGTTCCGCCATTTTATCCATTATTATTTAACCTTTTTATCCCATTGTTTTCTTCAATTCATTTTACTCATTTTCCCCATTTTCATCTTAATTCAGTGTTGTTCATATAAACACAGGAGTGGACGATGTTTTTGCAAGTCGTGCTTTATTAAAAATCACCCAATGCATTTCGGGAAAAACCCTTCTTCAGGGGTGTCTATAATACACAAAGATTCCTCACCATCAATTCAATTTATAATACTCATACTGCAAAAACCATACTAGATACACTCGTGTTCTACAACTCTATTCAAACTTTGTACTACTATATACAGTTCCTGCTTTGTCTCTAGTTGTACTAACATCACTTTAAACATTAACCTATATTTTAGTAGCCCAACTAACCAACCACCTCGCATTTCTAGAATCAAAGCGTTCTTACAATCGAGATCGTGACCCCTCAAGCCTGTCATTAATTTATAATATTCACATTCTCTGCAAGCATGCTTACTGTGATGTGCTAATCTGTCTCCAAGCGAGACACTTGTAAAAAATATCCTCTCACGTTTCACTTAATTACCATCCATCTTGTATTGAAACCCGTGACATGCTCCTGCTCCTCTTGTGTGCAGAAACAGCTTCACTATTACAAACTTCACCTTGCTTTTATTATCCCAACTCGTCCCAGGTGAATTGTCACATGCCAACAAGTGCGTGCTAAACTTAACACCAGATTACCAGGATTGTTCGCCGGTTCCTTCTAAAGCAGCTAGTTTATTGTACTCAATTACCCAGAATGCCCCAATGGTTAAATGACAGTGAACTCAAACTGATGCTCCCCACCCTAGTGAACTACAATACTAATGTTCTATACAAGGCAGTATTTCAAACATGAATCACCATTTAAAATAGCGAAGTTAGTGCTGTACATGTAATATTTCACAAGTGCATTATGATTACCAAATAATCACTAAAAAAAAGTCAATTGAGGAATGAGTTCTATTTCATGATCGAAGTTTTCATGAAAAGGAAACATCACTCCTGCGTCAGCGATATCTTGAATAGTATTTTATTATTAATGTCCCAACATTTAAACCAATTTTTCAACTTTCCGCTTCTCCTGGGTTCAATCTCTTCGGTTTTGGACAGAAAGTTAATTCAAAGACAAATGCAAGATGGTGAGATGCACTCCTTGTGTACTCCATTTCACATTGTATTTCTTATTTAACGTGCTCTTTAATTTCAACCAAGTCAGCGCGCTCGCTTGCTCCGCGCTCTGTCCAATTGCGCTGCAATGTAGTAAGAACACAATCGGGCACCATATTCCGATCCCCATCAAGCTGCACAGCCTTTTTAACGAGTCCAATCTATTAAATTCATAATAAACGCTTCGCTTGTTACACCATTTTAACCTTCATTAATTACCCCATTTATCCTATTGTTTTCTTCAATTCATTTTACTCATTTTCCTCATTATCATCTTAATTCAGTGTTGTTCATATAAACACAGGAGTGGACGATGTTTCTGCATGTCACGCTTTATTAAAAATCAAAGGAACCGACCCATCGCCTTCCCTGCTGCTGTTTTTGTTCACGATTTTGACAAATCCAAGGTACTTTGTGTAGAAAGTGTTGCATCTATAGTTTGCTATGACCAGAACTGTTTTTACCTTCTAAAAGTTATATTTTGATTATTGTATGTTGGATTTTTCTTATTTTGGTCCTGTTTGGTTTTGATAAAGATTACATATTTTTCTAAACTGGTGGGGTGTCCATTTGTAGTGTTTTCACTGTAATAATGTATGTGTGCACAAATGATTTACACACTGCCTCTGAGATAAGCTGTCTGCTCGTGCCAAGCCACTAAGGGGGTGAGCAGGGGTTAATTTAGAAGTGTATCCCCCTTACCCTGATTAGAATCAAGGGTCCCAACTTGGACAAGGGTGCAAACCATTGCCAACAAGAGACCCCCATTTCTAAAATTGGTGGTCAGCGGTGAGGATTGGGACTTGCATCTGTGCCTAACATACAGTGATTGGTGTACACTACTAGTATTGTGCAGATCATTACGCAACCACATACTATTTGGTGATTTTTCTTTTTAGACTTTTTTTTAAACTTGTTAAATGCTTATTTTCACCATGACAAAGCCCGCATCAATTGCATCTGTGGATATTGAGTTTGAAGAGGATAGAGTGGAAACCCCCACTGAGCCACAATTAAAATCCATCTGCAAAAAATGTAAAATCTCAGTAAGAGGCCTTACCAGAGAGGAGGAATACCAAAAGGTGCTGAGGGCCTGGTTAGAATCAAGGAAGGCCAGTGGGCATACAGAGGATCCTGCGGTGGAGGCAGAGAATGTAAATGGGAAGCAGGATGGGCCATAGGTTCTGCCTGGGGGGAGGGTACTTTCCAGGGAGGGCAGCAGTGCGTCTTCAAGAGGTCTGCATGCTGAAGAGCTGGAGGACAGAGGGAGAAGCAGTGTGCATGAGATGGAGCTTGCTGAGGTCAGGTTGGGCAAAGAGAGTTACATGGAGGATAACAAATTGGAGATAGAGAGGCAGAAATATGCCATGGAGGACAAGAGGATGCTCTTAGAGCATGAGTGAAGTTTGAAGGAACCGGACATAAAAGCCAAATGTGTGGAGTCCAGTTCCAATTGTGCCAGCTTGTCTTCAGTGCCTGGGGAAGGGAGGGTGTACATCCTTAAGGAAGTGATCAAGGATTATGTGAAAAGTGATTACATTAGTCAGTGGTTCAAAGGGTATGAGGATGCAATGAAGTCCAACAGAGTCCCTGAGAGAGACTGGGGAGTGGGGTTGTGGAGCTGCTTCATGGCAGAAGGGAGGGATACCTTGCTAGCCTTACCAGAGGAGGATGAAATGGTTTATGCTCCTATGAAGGAGGTCTTAATCAGGAGATATGGCTTGACTCCAGAACTATACAGGCAGATGTTCAGGGCCTGTAGGAAACTTGAATCACACACTTGGGTTGCGTATGTTGCCTACTTTTGCAAAGCACTGGTTGGTTGGGTGAAGGGTAGCTAGATAAATGATTTTCATGGGCTCTATGATTTGATGGCATGGGAGAACTTGTCTGCTAATAGTTTTCCATAGCTATGCCAGCACTTGATTGACAGTAAGCTGACTGATCCCAGGAAGCTTGCTATGGAGGCGGACCTCTGAGTCAGCACCAGGGTGCACAAGGAGCATGTGGGAGACCCAGCCAAGAATAGACAGGGCCCCCCAGAAGAATGTGGGGGACAAGACAAGGGTAAACAAAAGGAGTTCCAAAAAAGTCCCCCAAAGTAATTCTAAAGGGAACAAAGGAAAAGGTTCCCAGGCCCCCAGTGGTAAGAAACAATGAGCCTCTTCAGGGAAGCCTGCATAGAAGGGTCCCACAAGTGTTATGCTTGTGATCATGTGGGTTACTTCATAGGGGATCCTAAGAGTCCCAAAATCACCACTGCACCCACTGGTGCACCGCCCTGTGGGTTGACTAGTGTAGCCTTGAGGGAGGAGTTGGGTCCCTTTTCTCACTAAGGGACAGTGAGATGGTCCCAGGGACCCACCTACCTGCTAAGACTAAGAAATAAAGGCAGTGGGTGACCAATAATGGCCATAGGGTGCAGTCTCTGAGAGACACTGGAGCCAGTTTGACAGCTGTCATTTGTCGGCTAGTATCTGAGGAGCAGGTGGTCCCCAACGTATTTTACCCAGTAGTTGCATCTGACAACTCAGAGTGCCTCTGCAAAGTGGCACAAGTTCTCATTGAGTAGGGAGGTCTCGTGTACCTTGAAAGTAGTTGTGAGACTAGCCATGCCTGTTGACTCTCTGCTTGGTAACGACCTGGAGAGTTTCCCTTGGGAGAAGGTGGAACAGAGGTCTCATCTGGAGATTCTGGGTCTGTCGGAGTGGGCATGTGTGAGCACTCAGTTAATGGCAGATGGTAAGGGCAATCAAGAGGACCTGGAGCCTGAAAGAGTGGCCCAATTGCCTGCCAGAAAGAGAAGAGGTAGAGAGCGAGAGAGACCGGCCCCTAAAGCTCCCACATTCCTGGAGGAGACAGATCTTGAGGGGGTGCCCTGGAGCCTACAGGAGAGCAAGTGTCAGAACTGTGGGACCTGCCTGAGCTGACCCATTGGCAACAGTAAGAGGGCCCCTCCAGGGAGGAATTCTGCAAGGAGCAGCAGGAATGCTCTTCTCTTGCTGGTTTGTGATTGCAGGCTGTACATCAGGCAGCAGGTGATCAGTATGGATCACATTGGATGTACTGGAAGAATGGTCTCCTATATATTGAGCCTAAGGTTGCTGAGCCTGGGACAGCATGTGTGCTGGGATACCCCAGCACTTCAGAGCCTTGATATTGGGTCATACTGTACCTTTGGCAGGGCATTTGAGGTAGGACAAGACCTTTGAAAGGCTTATCACCCAATTTTACTGGCCCCAAATGTGTAATGACTCTGACACTCATTGTAGGACTGGCCACTTGCCAGGCAAGTGGTAAGAGTGGGAGGAAGTGCAAGGCTCCTCTCCAAACTTTTCCTGTAGTCAGCACCCCCTTTGAGAGGGTGTGTATTGTTATTGTGGGCCAATGGACCCCAAGACAGCCATGGGCAACAGGTTCATCCTGGTCTTGGTGGACCATGCCATACATACTGGCAATTTTTCTAAAGCCCACAAAAGACAGATAAATTCCGTAGATAAATTATCCAGATTTGATATATAGCGACCAAACAGGCAGGTAAGTGTTAAGAACTGCAACTCCTCTGATACAGTAATGTCACTGCTAAAGGTTCTCTTATTTGTAACAGAAAACTTGCCAATCCCAAGGTCAAAGTCCAATGTGTTTCGTTTCCTTACTGCAATAGACGGTCAACCTGATGAAGGCCTACAAGCCGAAACGCGCGTAGTCTGTTATCTACCGCTTTGCCTCCATCCTTATGTATTCTATTGCTATGTTGATTGTTTTTAATGTCTGAGAGAACTCGTTGTATATAAAAAGAAAATAAGTTAATACTGATGTTAAACTTTAAAAAATATCAACAAATAAATTGTTTACAAAATATGTATTTTTGTTAAAAATTGTGTGACTTTCTTTATGTATTTCACTGTTACGTATTCAGGTGTTCACCTAACATAAAAACTATGTGAGTTTGTCTAGGTAGTGACTGACTTAGCTATAGACCTAAATAATAATCTATTGCCCTATGTATAGCAACGTCTATTAGATATATAGGGGGTCCCCTTTTTCTAAAACTATAGCTACATGCTGGCCTTCAGGAACCAGGCTACGCGCTTCAGACAACTCTCTCAGGTGAATCTGGTGGCCAGCCAGGAAGAGATGAATCGGTGGTACGATCAGAATGCCACTCTGATCAAGTTTAGGCCTGGCCGAAAAGTGTGGGACATGGCCCCTGTAGAGCCATGGGCGCTCCAGGACAAGTGGACTGGGCCCTTTGAGGTGGTGGAGTGCAAGAGTAAACTCACCTATCTGGTGGACTTGTAGTCTCCCAGCAACACTTTGAGGGTCCGACTCAAGCCCCACTTGGAG
Organism: Lissotriton helveticus; assembly: GCF_964261635.1. Lineage (NCBI taxonomy): Eukaryota > Metazoa > Chordata > Amphibia > Caudata > Salamandridae > Lissotriton > Lissotriton helveticus. Next base: position 696,962,645 of record NC_136068.1, read on the forward strand.
AGGTCCAAAGTGGGCATGCTCCTACTGACAGATGATGGAATGGAGGAGGAGACTGAGCCTCTCTCTGACCTCCTGTCTGCTAAGGAACATGATAGGTCAGTGGAGGGTGTAACCCTCTCCCCACCCTGACCCCTGACCAGCAGAGGGACTGCCGCCACCTGTTGGGGCAGTTGCTACTCTGTTCTCTATGACCCCTGTTGTCATTCAGTTGTGTGTCCATGAAGTGGACACTGGGGACAGTACTACTGTAAAACACAAATTCTACAGGTTGACTAACAGGGTCAAAGCTAGCATCAAGGAGGAAGTCTCCAAGATGTTGGCTCTAGGGGTGATTGAGTCCTTAAACAGCTCTTCGGCCAGTCCAGTGGTCTTGCTCCTGAAGTTTGCAGCACCCAGTGCCACGCCAGAACTCCGGTTCTGTGTAGATTACCAAGGACTCAATTCAGTCACGAAGCCTGACTCACATCCCAACCCGAGAGCTGATGAGCTCATAGATCGGTTGGGAACTACCAAGTACCTTAGTATGTTTGACTTAACGTCTGAGTACTGGCAGATGCCTTAACAGATGGGGCCAAGGAGAGGTCTGCATTTTCAACCCCAGAGGGACACTACCAGTTAAGGGTGATACCCTTTGGGTTGAAAAATACCCCTGCCACCTTTCAGAGGTTGGTCAACCAGGTATTGGTCGGACTGGAGAATTTCAGTGCCGCCTACCTGGATGACATCACAGTGTTCAGTGCCACTTGGGAGGAACATCTTCACCACCTCTGGTAACTGTTGAATGCCCTACAGAGGGCAGGCTTAATGATCAAGGCCAGCAAGTGCCTGATCGGGCAGGGATCAGTGGTGTACTTAGGGCACCAGGTAGGAAACGAGCAGGTGGCACCCCTAAAGCCTAAGATTGACACCATTCTGGCCTGGGAACCCCCCAAGACCCAGACAGAGGTGAGAGCCTTTTTAGGCCTCACCGGATATTACAGGACATTTGTCAAGCAGTATGGCATCATTGTTGCCCCCTTGACCTAGCTGACTTCCAGGAAGCAGCCCAGGAAGGAGAACTGGACTGACGCCTGTCAGAAAGCTTTTGATGCCCATAAATCTGGCATGTGCATGGCGCCCGTGCTCAAGGCGCCCAACTTCTCAGAAGAATTTGTGGTGCAGACAGATGCTTCAGAGAATGGTGTTGGGGCTGTTCGCTCACAACTAAATGATGAGGGCCTAGACCAGTCTGGGCGCTGAAGAAGCTGAGGCCCTACTTCTTTGGAACTCACTTCCGGGTGCAGACCGACCACAGGCCCCTCAGATGGTTGATGCAGATGAGGGGTGAGAACCCAAAACTGTTGAGGTGGCCCATTTCCCTACAGGGGATGGACTTTACGGTGGAACACCGCCCTGGTACAGAACACGTCAATGCTGATGGTCTGTCCCGATTTTTCCGCCTTAGGGAAGAGAACTTCCAGGAGGGTGGGTAGTTCTCCCCACTTTTCAGCTTGTTTGACCAGGCATTCTGGTGTGGTTTTTCCCCTATCTTTTTGCCTCTGCCTCATGTATTTTTGCTGTGTTCTGAATGTTGTTTTTACTGGTTTAGATGCATTGGCCACTTTTCCTCTGCTAATCAGTGCCAAAGTGCAAGTGATCCCTCGATAAATTGTGAATCTGGATTGGTGTTTCCATGATTGGCTTGTTTGACTTACTACTAAGTCCCAAGTACAGTGCACAGCGTGTGCCAAGGTCCTGTAAGTCAAATTCTACTAGTGGGCCAGCAGCACTGATTGTGCCACCCACACAAGCAGCCTTTCAAAGGGGTCTCAGACCTGCCACTGCAGTGTCAGTGCGCAGTTTCTACTGCCATGCTGACCTGGCAAGTGCACCCATTTCCAAGCCCTAACCTTACGTTTTATTACATGTGAGTTCCCCCTAAGATAAGCCCAGGGTACCCATGTGGGCAAGGTGCAGTGGATGAGAAAGTTAGGACATGCACTGATGTGTGTGACATGTCCTAATAGTGAAAAACGTGTATTTTGTTTTTCACTATTGAAAGGGAATCTGTCCCACAGGATAGAATGGGAGTTTACTTATAACATCTTATAAGTGTAACTTCCCATTGGGACAAAATAGAAAGATGGTGTTTAGTATGCCTGAACTTTTGGTAAAGATGATTTTTATATTGTGAGTTTGAAAATACCACTTTTAGGAAGTGGGTATTTTCTTGCTTAGCCATCCTGTGTGCCTCTGCTGGTTTTTGGATTGACTGTCTGGCTTTGGAGTGACAGAGGTTCGGGATGTGTATTCACAGTACACAGCCACTGGGGGGTTGAGTTTGTTTCCTGCCTTTCCTGGATGAGTCAGGGCTGGACTGAATAGACCTGGACTGCGTTTAGAGTAGGGGGAGAAGATTTCCTTGCACATGAATGGGCCTGGTTTGCCTTACACAATGCTGTCTCCACCTTCTGCTGAGAAGTTGGGCCTAGAGCCTCTCTGCCACAAGAGAACAAAGAAAAATGCTGTATAAATATTGAGACCCAGACCCCAGAACTTTAGTTTACTTCTGGACTTAAGAGGAACTTCTGCCAAGGAGAAGATATGGAAAAGCTGAAGGAGAAGTACTGCCCCTTTGTTGTGTGCTGTCTGTGGTTGGCCTGCAGTGGCTATTTCTGCCAAGGAGAGGATAGAGACTGCTATCTGCTGTGTATCCTGATTGAAGAAGATCCCCAAGGGCTTGAAGTAAAGCTTGCCTACTGTTCTGAATTCTCAGGGACACAAAGACTTCACTACCAGCTTCCCTGAACTTCCTTGCTGGGAGTTCTAACCTGCCAAGGGATGTATGTCGTTACAACACATGCTATTACAAAGCATGCCTTTACGGCACAAGTTTTACAATGCAAGTCGTTACAACGACTTGCGTTGGGGGGTGCTGGATAGTGGATAGTTTAATTTACTATTCCAACTCCAGTCCCCGTGGATGGTAGGGAAGGTGTTGTATAGTAAATTAAAACTATTCCCTATCCTAGAGCGCCCCCCAGCGCAATGCGTTGTAATGACTTGCGTTGAAATGGTTGCGTCGTAATGGTAGTGCATTGTAACAGTTGCGTTGTAAAGGATGTTTCCCCTGCCAAGAGGTGCCTGTTGCTGTGTTGGGCCTCTGGAGGTTGGTCCAGCTGTTGGGAGCTGTAAAAGAGACGCAACTAAGAGAAACGGGACACATCCGCACCTGAACCCGAATCCGACGCATCGCTGCTGTGCCGCTGAAGAAACTGACAAAGCGCCTGCCCACAGCTGGAGAAATCGCCGCATGCTGAATCCTGTGCACCAATCTTCAAAGTCCAAGATCACTGCACCGATTCCAATGCAGGTCCTGCTGTGCACCTGCAAGAACCAACACATTGTGGGACCGTGGTGGGAGAGACCAATGCCCTCCGCTGCCGCCACACTGAGAACCAACGCATCACCGATCCCCATGCATCTCACAGGGGCACCAAGTCTCCAAGAATGCAGGGCCGCAGTTATAAACTGACACATCACCTCCCCGCACAGTAAGAAACCGACAAATCGCCTCCCCTTCAGAAAGGACCCAACACCTCACCTATCCTGCGTGACAGTAAGGAACCAACGCATAACAGACCCTGAAGTAAGGAACCGACACATCACCTTCTCTAGACATAGTATCCGATGCATCACCTTCCCTGCTGCTGTTTCTGTTTACGATTTCAACGCATCCAAGGTACTTTGTGTTGAAAGTGTTCTATCTATAGTTTGCTATGGACAGAACTGTCTTTACCTTCTAAAAGTCATATTTTTATCATTGTGTGTTGGATTTATGTACTTTTGGTCTTGTTTGGTTTAGATAAAGATTACTTATTTTTCTAAACTGGTGTGGTGTCCATTTGCAGTGTTTTATTACAGTATGTGTGCACAAATGCTTTACACACTGTTTCTGAGATAAGCCTGTCTGCCCATGCCAAGCTACTAAGGGGTGAGAGGGGTTATTTTAGAAGTGTATCCCCCTTACCCTGACTAGAAGCAAGGGTCCCTACTTGGACAATTGTGCAAACAATTACCAATGGCAGACCCCCATTTCTAATATAAATGCAGCTCAAGTTCAGCCGCTTCAATTGCATTTTACCTCAGACTGTGAGTTGGTTTTGTACTTCACTGTAAAGCACGCAATACAGGTACAGGCTCCTGATTATAAACAATAAATGGCCTGGTATGTGCTTTCCTTGCAGTTGCTTATAAGCAGTATTTCTTGGTTAATGATACTCAATTAAAAGTCCACTTATCAGACATAATATGCTGATTTGGGAAGAGTAGATTTCAAATACACTAAACATGTATCATGCGCCTTTCTAGAGCAACAAATAGGTGATAATCAACAGGTAAAAGACAAGACCGAAAGTTATGGTGCATGAAATTGATTATAAGGTACGGAAATGCATACACTTGACTCTCTGTCCCAGAATAGATACCACTTAATAATGGTGTGATAGGATGGCTGATCTCTTGAAAATGCAAGCTAACTTGCCAAGATAAAACTTGATGTGGGACCTTGAAAGGATCTAGGGTAGTGTGCTGTGTACTGGATTGAATTGGTTCTAACACATAAAAGGTGATGGGAGGAATACATGTAATAAGTCTAACCACCGGCAATCACTTCGGGTAGTATTTCAACCCATTGTTTTCTACCCATCATCCCACCTCAGTTTGGAACTAGGCATATGCAAATCAGTAATCACCCTGCTACAATTGGAACAGTCCAGCCTGAACTACCAGGCTAGGTCATCCCTCAATCAGAACACAAACAGCCCAAGACCGATATCACCAGTGCTCAACAGTTGGGTGTAGCTTGGTTCCAGTGGCATAGTGCTCAAGGGACTCACATAGGGGTATATCTGTGTCATTTAGGGCAGGAAATCAAACACTAAAAAGCTGATTGGAGGAATTCTAAGAATAGGTCTGCCCACTTGCATTCACTCATGGTAGTATTCTAATCCATTGTTCTTTTGCCCAACTTTCTACCTCAGTTTGGACCAAACCATATGCAAGTCAGTTGTGACCCTGCCACAATAGGAACAGTCCAGCCGGAACTGCCATGTCAGGTTCGCCCTGAACCAGAAAACAAGCAACCCAAAACCAGTTGTGCCCTGATTGAGTTCATCAGTCGAGTGTAGTTTGGTTCCAGTGGCACATCGAGCACAGGACCTTCGATCACAGGGATACCCTTACCCCTCAAGGCGGTACATCAAACAAACAAAAAGTAATGGGACGAATGCTGCCAATAATTTGGGTAGCATTCCATCCCATCGTTCTTTTGCAAACTATGGGGTACATGTACAAGAACTGCCGCTAACTAGAGTTAGCATACTTAGCAGCAGTTTTCTTAACGGGGCCTATCACCAAAAACTATCGCCCTGTTAGCGATGTATTTACAATACATCGCTACATGGCAATAGTTTCAGGTAACTGCGTTGAAATCTGCTGTTAACACTAGCATGAAGGTGATACAAATTCTGGCGTAGCGGGCTAAAAACTGACGAAAGACCCATTAGCTGCAAAAAAACTCATGGGAAAAATTGCCTAGAAGTCCACCTCCAATAAAAAATAGGAAACACAACCAATGTAATGCAGAATAGAGCAGCCAGGGCCAAGTGTAGCACAGATCAACACCCCCCCCCCCAAAAAAAACCCCCAACAGGCAGGATGACCAGCCACAGTCCCACGGTAAGAGCAAATTCAGTGCTACAATCATCAAAAGAGGTGCATCTCTGGGCAAAACCATTGACGCATCACTTATCATTGCGCACGCCTTGCAACACCATGGCATCCAAAACCTTGAAAGCGCGGACAGTCTCCGGGGTCCAGAGGCCTCGTTGGGCCTGCGTTTGGGACCCGAGTGGGATGCGGAGGTGCTATGGAGTTGATGTGCCATGGCGGTAGACATTGAGGTGTCGGCAATCACCCTTACCTGGTGGAGAAGTCTGCCAGGTTGCATGGAGACACATTGCTGACCTGTGTGAGAAGACCGCCTGGTGCCCCTTGTAGCTGTGAACGGTAGAGGCGCTCCTGTGCACAAACATAAGGAGGTCTGCATCGCATTCCACGTGCCACCACTACACCGGGGTGCACGGAGGAGATTACCATTGGTGGGCCGCACCTCTCTGAATCACAGGCCGGAGAATGTTGTGCTGGCCGGACGCTGTGGAGGGTGAGGCCCCTGAGCTGTGCCAAACTTGTGTGGCAGGAGCGCAGCAACTTCACGCATAAGGGAACCCTGTGCATCACCTACATCGGGAGGTTCCCCAGTGGACTTGACTGCGAATGCTGTATACAGACTTGTGAAATCCAACCTGGATGAGTCTCCTGCTGGCTGAGTCACAGATTTGGAGAGAGTGCAGCAGATTGCACCACAGTGTCAATGTCCAGGTGAGGAGGAGGTAGGACACGTAGCGGAGAAGGCCCGGGGGTCGAGTCAGAGCCTGGCCTAGCATCTGCGGGGGATGCACCCCCAAGTGGCGGGTCATCCGCTATTGCAGAAGGGCGTTGCCCCACTGCTTTCAAGCAGTGCAAGAAGAGGAAACATAACATGATGATAACTTTCTGATGTACTCATACTACGTTTCCTTTGAGTGCTGGAGGGTGGGTGGAGCTGCTCTACTCACGGAGCAGGGCAGGGGTGGAGTGGTATGCCCACTCAAGTGTGCAATGACTGTTTGGTCTGCCCTCTCTGGAAGCCCAAAGCAGTCATGCGCACATCCCTGTTCGCAATACAGGCTGCTTTACAGCCTGCATGGAGAACATGCCCACCCTGCCAGCCCCTGGCTGAATGCCTTGTGAGGCCCCTGAGGTGGGCTGAACCTGTATGGCAGGAGCACTGCAACTTCACGCATAAGGAGACCTTGTTGCATCACCTGCATTGTGAGGTTCCCCAGCAGACTTGGTGGCGAATGCTGTACCCACGTTTGTGAAATCCCGCCTGGATGAGTCTCCTGCTGGCTGAGTCACAGATTTGGAGAGAGTGCACCATGGTGTCAATGTCGAGGTGATGAGGAGGTGGGATACGTAGCGGAGGAGGCTGAGGGGTTTGAGTCAGAGCCAGACCTATCACCTGCGGGTGATGCACCCCCAATGGCGGCTAATCCACTATGGCGGAAGAGCAATGCCTCACTGCTTTCAAGCAGTGCAAGAAGAGGAAACATAACATGATGATAACTTTCCGATGTATTCATACTATGTTTCCTTTGTGTGCGGGACGGTGGGTGGAGCTGCTGTACTCACAGACCGATGAACAAAACTGGGCTTGGGTCCTTATGCTGCCTGGACTGGACTACTGTAATAATACAAAACAATCAAGGTGTCCAGGTGGACCATTACCAGCATATAAATGATGAAACAAGACCTTAGACAGTACTTCTAAAGTCTGTGAGATTTATTTCACTTTGCTTTTAGTTTTGTAACACAAAATTATGCCATTTATATCATGCCATATATCAGAAAACACTGCATTTTGTCAACATTGTCAAATAGTGTTCACTGATACATAGAAAAGAATGTTGTAAAACACGAACAAATTGTGAAACACAGTGCAAAACAATACAAAATTAGTGTAAACATACACCGTCTTCCAAAAGGAATGTTGAACTGTACAAGCGACCAGTCCTTGGTTGTAAAGTGCACTAGGCGGACGTTACAAAATTACTACATAAAATTCTTCTGTCTCATGTCCTGCCCGTGTCATGAGCTATGGGGTTATGATTTTCAAAGGGGGGTTGTCTAAATAGGGAAAGCGAGATTGAAAAATATTCCCTCAAGACACGACCTATGTTAAATGGCCCAATCGCTGGAGTCAACGCGTTTCGAACCCCATCTTGCTGGAGCGTTCTCCTCAGGACTAGGACTTGGTCTTGAGAACTGGAATTATTAATATTATTAGATGTTTTAGTGTCATAAGCCTGTTTCACATGTTAAATTCTCTCAGGGTTAGGAATTTACATAATTTTGTACCTGCTTCTGTGCTGAGAAATCAAAAGTTATTTATTCAGAGAAGAGTCCTTCTTGGAGGACGTAGGGTGATGCACCTCCCAGTGGCGGCTCATCCGCTATAGCAGAAGAGCACTGCCCCACTGCTTTCAAACTGTGCAAGAAGAGAAAACATAACATGATGATAACTTTCTGATGTAATCATACTATATTTCCTTTGAGTGTGGGAGGGTGGGTGGAGCTGCTCTACTCACGGAGCAGGGCAGGGGCGGAGTGGTATGCCCACTCAAGTGTGCAATGACTGTTTGGTCGGCCCTCTCAGGCCAATCAAAGCAGTGATGCATGCATACCTGTTTGCAATGCAGGCTGCATTACAGACTGCATAGAGAACATGCACACCCCTCCAGCCCCTGGCTGAATGCCTTGTCACAGCGCTCAAGAACAATCACAACACCACATTGCAGCATTGTGATTGGGTTAGGGGAGGGAGCCTGGCTGCCTGGTTCCTGTTCCTGGAAGCAGGCTCAGGAAATCAGGAGCACAGAAGATGCGGGACCCGGCCTCCTGGTAAGAATTTTGTTTTAAGAGATATACAACCCACTAACCCCACGTCCTAACCCCCTTTAGTGTCCTTTCTCATGTTTCCTGCATCCTAGCTGTCCAGTGCCCCTGGCAGCACTACATAATGGTGGCTGCTGTGCGGCTATGTGCAGCGCGCGTACCACTGATGCAACAAAGGCAAGCCTGTCTGCATCCGTCCACCCCTAGACCACGCCCAGTACCAAGGACCCGTCCTCTAAGACACTCACCACTACGATACCAGCACCCTCCTCGCATCAACTCTGGATGCCACACCGCCTGCCATTTAGCAACACTGTAGAATTCTTTTGCACCCTGCACCAGTCGAAACTGCAAATGCACCTCCTGCCACATCAGCACACCAGCGCCTCCTGCCGCCCAGCCGAATGACAGTGCAGCTGACCGGCTCAACTGCATCCTCTTCAACGTGCAGTCCCTCCACAAACACGCAACAGAAATCTGGGACAAGCTCGATGCCACCTCTTCAGACATTGCCTTCTTCACAGAAACCTGGACCAACCCCTGCTCCAGGCCAGACATCGCCATCACCATCCACAACGGCTACAAATTCACCCGCATGGACAACCCCGAGCCACTAGGAGGAAGCATTGCCATTGTCTAAAAAAGGCACACTCCGACTGACCATGCACTCTAATGACCTGACACTGACCATGGAACACCTCCACTGTCAGGTCCCCAGTCTATAGGTCCAATAAAAAGAAGCCTGTCCTGAATAACTCTAAAGGAATGGTAATAGCTGTTTTATCGAAATTGTGGAAGCAGCATTGGGCGCAGGGCAGACAGCAATATGGCGGCAAGATGCCCCGAAAAGGAGAACAGGTTAGCGCTCTAGTCTGCCAGAAGGATTCGAATGATATCAGTGAGACGCGCGGAGAACTGCGCACTTCACCTGATCATCGAGAGGAGTAGGAGGTGTATCTGCGCGCCGCGTTTAGTCAGGGAATATAACGCGTCGCGAATATTTTCCAGAGTGACAGAAGAATAACGTATCAACAGAATTCAAGTAAGAGGTTCCAGTAGTAGAATTATAATTTCGTAGCTCAAGTCAGCTAAGGGAATTTTTGCTATCCTTCCTTTCGTACGAGCAGTATAATTGAGGCATGAGAGCGCATTGAATTTAATGGGAAGAGGTGTAATTTCCTAGTATTCATAGAAGTACATTTGAGAGTCAACTAGAACCAACTGCTGTAGTCTTAAAAAGACAAGAGTGAGGTACGAGATAAAAACAGAATAGAATAAACTTGCAACTAGCCAAGAGTATATGAGAAATTTCGCGTAGTGAAGCAACTACAGGGAATAATATACACATTAAAGGTGAAGCAAGCAGATTACTTACCAAGCAGTTGTTCGCTGTTCTGTAGGTGAGCCCCTAAGGATAAAAGAAAAAATATAGAAGTTAATAAGAGTAGAAACATATTAAAAACACAGTACATTTCATTACAGTGATTACAACTCAGAACAGAAGAACAACAGAATAGAAGAGAGGAACAGGCACACAGCTCTTTGGGTAGGTTTTCAGTTGACTAGAGAAAACAATAGCGTTTGGTAAGAAGGTGCAGGGAGAGTTATATGTGATTTTATTTTACAGCACCATCAAGTCAACAGAGCAGAACTTAAGTAGTCATAAGAAAAAGACGAAAAAGAAGAAAGAAGACTACAATTGTGTGCATTCTCTTCTCTGTCCAATTCCCCTTTCCCCGTTGGGGCTCTTCTGGCTACGCATTTAAAATTCGTGCGTGGCTGGGGAGTTCTGAGGTGGAATTGGGAGCTTACGTCGTTCTGCTCCTGTGTCACTGGCCAGCACAGAGAAAGACTGGTTCTGACAGAGTGAAGTGCCCACGATATAGAGGCACCTGAGCAGAATGGCGGAAGGTTTGGATTTGAAGAAGTTAGGAAATATTTTAGATGAAATACAAAACGAACTAATAGCGGTTAGAGCGGAGAATAGGGAACTAAAGAAAGACACCACAGAGTTGGCACATAGAATAGGGAATTTAGTTTCAGGAGAAGGGTTCAAAATATCTTCCCCCGTGTTGGGTTCGTTTGAGGAGTCAACGCCATCTCAGACAAAGGTAAACACACAAGTAATACATTCCTTGTCCCCTGTGATTCCTCTGCCCCCCCCTGAACGTTTTAGTGGAGACCCTCAAAAAGCACAAGTCTTTTTAACTCAATGCTCTCTGCACTTTATGTGTAGACCTGCACTGTTTCCTGATGCGCAGTCTCGAGTAGCATTCATATTATCCTATTTAAGTGGAGATGCCGCAGCCTGGTCAATGCCCTTGGTCACCAGAAGCGATCCTGTGTTATTCAATTTAGAAGACTTCAAGAAAGAATTTATGCGGATTTTTGATCGACGAAAGGTGTCTCGAGCTACTGACAATGAACTTTTAGAGATTCGACAAGGAAATTGAGAGTTAGTAGCATATTTGGCGCAATTCAACAAACTGGTGTTAGAAACTGAATGGCCGGAGAACAAACGAGCAGCAGTATTTTATCGGGGGTTAAAAGACGAAGTCAAAGACGAACTCAAAGACGCTTTAGCACAAGTTCTCAATCGTCCCACTGACATCTCCGCCTTGGTGGACCTCGTGTTGGAGATAGATTTTCGTCAGAGCGAGAGAAGAGGTGAGAAGAAGCGAGATTATAGACCCAGTGTACCACTTTTTGATAGAGCCAGATATGAACCTCACAAGGAACATGATTCTAATCGCGGAGTGGAACCTATGCAAATAGGAACGATACGAGGGCCTCTTACGAAAGAAGAGAAGGAAAAGAGGCGGAATAATAAACTGTGTCTCTATTGTGGAGGTAGTAGACATTTTGTTCGAGATTGCCCTAACAAAACCCAAGACTTCGCCGGCGGAAAACGCCATGCGCCACCAGTAGTTGGGGTTGGACTGGTGGTTGCAGAAACAAATTCGTCTCCAAAGAATCACGCATTGGCAAATACTTTGCAATCTGCCTCCCCACATTTGGTAATATCTGTAACCCTGAGTTATCGAAATCACAGAAGAGAACAGATTGCGGTAATGATAGACTCCGGGGCAACGGGCAACTTTTGCGATCTACGTTTTGCAGAGAAGATAGGATTACAAGCAATCCGGAAGGAAAAGAGTGAGTCAGTTAGGGCTGTAGATGGTACAAATCTGTCTTCAGGTCCAATTGTCAGTCACACTGAATTAGTACATTTAGAAACTGCAGAAGGACATTGTGAAAATTTGCAGTTTAATCTAATAGATGCCCCGCAATTCCAGTTGATCTTAGGTTTACCTTGGCTCACGGAGCATAACCCAACCATAGATTGGGCAGCAAGAACAATAACTATGAATTCGATTTATTGCAAAGAAAACTGTTTCAAGGATGGAGAAAACAAAGGTGGTCTATCACCAGCCTATCATTTGAGCAAAAATAAAAATTCAGTCTGCGTGATTGACACCGTGACTCTGCCTGAAAAGTACCAAGAATTCCAGGATGTCTTTAATGAAGCAGAAGCAAAGAAATTACCACCTCACAGAGAGTATGACTGTAAGATAGATTTACAACCTGGAGTAAATTTGCCCTGCAGCAGAATTTATGCCCTAACCGAACAAGAGGATAAACATTTGAAGAATTATCTGGAAGAATATCTGGAGAACGGTTTCATTCGACCTTCCCAGTCCCCAGTTTCATCCCCTTTGTTTTTTATTCTGAAAAAGAATGGGGAATTACGCACGTGCATTGACTATAGGGCCATAAATCGGATAACAGTCAAGAACCGATACCCATTACCCCTGATCTCGACTCTCCTAGACCAAGTGAAAGAAGCCAAAATCGACACTAAACTTGATTTGAGAGGAGCATACCATCTAGTCCGGGTTAGAGAAGGAGACGAATGGAAGACGGCATTTAGAACAAGACAAGAGTTATTTGAATACCAAGTGATGCCATATGGGCTATGCAATGCTCCTGCAGCCTTTCAACATTTTATAAACAATGTTTTGAAGGATTGTATTGATCAAATCGCGATAGTATATATCGATGATATTTTGATCTACTCAACCGAAGTGGAAACTCATGAGAGTCATGTCAAAAAGGTGTTACAAAGACTTCGTGAGAATGGGTTATTTGTCAAATTGGATAAGTGCGCATTTGATGTGACCTCAGTAGAGTTTCTGGGGTTTGTGCTTGCTCCTGGGGGAATCACCATGGATAACAATAAGATAAAAGCGGTGATTGAGTGGAAATCCCCAACTTCAGTAAAAGAAATCCAAAGTTTCATCGGATTTGCCAACTTCTATAGAAGATTTATTAAGGATTTCTCCAAGAAGCTAATCCCAATCACTCGCCTATAGAAAAAAGGAGTACCTTTCCAGTGGAGCACTGAAGCGGAGACCGCTTTTGCACAATTGAAGAAGGATTTCACCACAGCTCCGATTTTGTTGCACCCAGATCCAGCAGAACCATTCTTCGTAGAAACAGATGCCTCCAATTTTGCCTTGGGAGGAGTGTTATCGCAGAGACACAAGATTACAGGCCAACTGCATCCAGTGGCATTTCGTTCCAGGAAGTTAACACCTCCAGAAATCAATTATACAATCACGCAAAAAGAACTGTTGGCCATAAAGGATGCTTTCAAGGAGTGGAGACACTATCTGATGGGGGCTCGACATATTGTAACTGTATACACGGACCACCGAAATCTAAAATTTCTAAAATCAGCCAGAACTTTAACCCCGAGGCAACTCCGTTGGTCCTTGTATTTCTCTGAATATGACTTTGTCATTACCTATAGACTCGGAACGCAGAACGGAAAGGCAGATGCCTTATCCAGGTTGGAAACAGAAGGAGTTACAGAAAAGATTGTGGATCAGACAATTATTCCAGCAGAAAAGATAATAAATGCGGTGTTACAGGAAACCAGAGAGTCTTCGAAGGAATCTGAAAATTTGAAAAAAGAAGAAGAACTGAGGAATTGGTTAAAGGAAGATTCAAAAAGAGAAATACGGGAAGGGTTACCCTATCACGATGGAGCACTGTACATACCCACATCTGAGATGCAGTTGAAGGCTTTAAGAGAATGTCATGATAGTATTTTAGCCGGACACAAGGGCATCAACAAGACTAAAGAATTGGTGCGCAGACGTTTCTGGTGGACAAACATGATCAAGGACATCCATCAATATGTGGCTACTTGTGAGACATGTGCAAGGGGAAAACCAGAAAGAAGATGTCCACAGGGTTTGTTACAACCATTACCCACCCCTCCATTCCCTTGGCATACCGTAACATTAGATCTTATAGTAGATTTACCATCTAGCTCAGGTTTTGATACCATTCTTGTATGTGTGGACGCTTTTACGAAGATGGCCCATTTTGTGCCTTTAAGAGGTGTACCATCTGCCAAAGTTTTAGCAAATGCTTTCAGTCAACATGTAGATCGAGCACACGGAATACCCAAGGTTTTGGTATCTGACAGAGGTTCCCAGTTTTTGTCTCATTTTTGGAAAGCATTCACTAAGCGTTTGAATATAGAAAATAGATACTCCACCAGTTTCCACCCAGAATCTGATGGACAAACAGAACGCACCAATCGGGAATTAGAACAGTACTTAAGGATTTGTTTGTTAGAACAGGAAGGTGACTGGCCAGATTATCTATGGGCAGCTGAATTTGCACATAATAACACTACTATGCATCTACAGGTTACACTCCGTTCTTTTTAAATGCCGGGAGACATCCACAGCATTCTTTATACTTCCAAGAAATAGATGTTCCTGCAGTATCTGATTTAGTGGAGCAACTGACATTAGTGCATAGTAAGGCTGTTCAAAATTTAACTATGGCTAAAGCTAATTACAAACATTATGCAGACAAAAAGAGAAGGAAAGAACCAGAATTAGTTGAAGGAGATAAGGTCTGGCTAAATACCAAAAATCTCAGGCTGAAAGGGATTAGAAAATTTCAACCACGATTTATCGGACCTTACCACATAGAGAAAAAATTAAGTGCATTAAATTACAAGTTACAATTACCTAAAAGTTTACGAGTCCACCCAGTCTTTCATGTATCATTGCTAAAAAAGGCAGACCCAGAAGTTGGACTAGGAAAAACCCCAGAGCCAATTCAAACTGAAATTGGAGAAGAGTTTGAAAATCAACAGATTTTAGACTCAAAACTGAAGAAAGGGAAGCTATATTACCTGCTAGATTGGAAAGGTTATGGCCCAGAGGAGAGGTCCTGGGAACCGGAGTCTGAAGTAAATGCCCCACGATTAATTGCAGAGTTTCACAGAAGATTCCCACACAAGATTCAGAGGGAAAAGAGACCTTTGAGGGGGAGTACTGTCAGGTCCCCAGTCTATAGGTCCAATAAAAAGAAGCCTGTCCTGAATAACTCTAAAGGAATGGTAATAGCTGTTTTATCGAAATTGTGGAAGCAGCATTGGGCGCAGGGCAGACAGCAATATGGCGGCAAGATGCCCCGAAAAGGAGAACATGTTAGCGCTCTAGTCTGCCAGAAGGATTCGAATGATATCGGTGAGACGCGCGGAGAACTGCGCACTTCACCTGATCATCGAGAGGAGTAGGAGGTGTATCTGTGCGTCGCGTTTAGTCAGGGAACATAACGCGTCGCGAATATTTTCCAGAGTGACAGAAGATTAACGTATCAACAGAATTCAAGTAAGACGGTTCCAGTAGTAGAATTATAATTTCGTAGCTCAAGTCAACTAAGGGAATTTTCGCTATCCTTCCTTTCGTACGAGCAGTATAATTGAGGCATGAGAGCGCATTGAATTTAATGGGAAGAGGTGTAATTTCCTAGTATTCATAGAAGTACATTTCAGAGTCAACTAGAACCAACTGCTGTAGTCTTAAAAAGACAAGAGTGAGGTACGAGATAAAACCAGAATAGAATAAACGTGCAACTAGCCAGGAGTATATGAGAAATTTCGAGTAGTGAAGCAACTACAGGGAATAATATACACATTAAAGGTGAAGCAAGAAGATTACTTACCAAGCAGTTGTTCGCTGTTCTGTAGGTGAGCCCCTAAGCATAAAAGAAAAAATAAAGAAGTTAATAAGAGTAGAAACATATTAAAAACACAGTACATTTCATTACAGTGATTACAACTCAGAACAGAAGAACAACAGAATAGAAGAGAGGAACAGGCACACAGCTCTTTGGGTAGGTTTTCAGTTGACTAGAGAAAACAATAGCGTTTGGTAAGAAGGTGCAGGGAGAGTTATATGCGATTTTATTTTACAGCACCATCAAGTCAACAGAGCAGAACTTAAGTAGTCATAAGAAAAAGACGAAAAAGAAGAAAGAAGACTACAATTGTGTGCATTCTCTTCTCTGTCCAATTCCCCTTTCCCCGTTGGGGCTCTTCTGGCTACGCATTTAAAATTCGTGCGTAGCTGGGGAGTTCTGAGGTGGAATTGGGAGCTTACGTCGTTCTGCTCCTGTGTCACTGGCCAGCAGAGAGAAAGACTGGTTCTGACATCCACTTCCAGAAACCCCAACACCACCCTTTGTGGCACCCTCATCTACAGGCTCCCCGGGCCATGAACCCCCATTCACCGATGCCATTGTAGACCTCATCGCACCCCAGGCTCTCCCATCCACCAACTACATCCTACTCGGGGACCTCTAGTTCCACCTGGACAACCCCAGTGACCAGAACACCACCCCCCTCCTGGGAAACCTTGCCAACATTGGACTCAAGCAGCTAGTCACTGCACCAACCCACATAGTCTGACACATGCTCAAGCATGTCTTCTCAACCAGCGAGAACTTCAACTACAGCCACACCACAACACTATCCTGTACCGGTGATCATTGTTTACATCACGCCGTCACCACACCCACCGCACTCCATTGCCATCATTGCCCCCCTGCTGCAGCTGGATCAAGGCCACCAAAGAACTTCCCGTCAACTCGCTCAGCACCACCCTTCCGCCAATGCTTACAGACGCCAACACAGCAGCGCACAACCTCCACCGATGGATCTCCAACTGCGCCAGCACCCTGTCACCCCTCAAGAAATGACCAGGCAAACAACACTCCAAGAAGGCCAACTGGTTCACTCCCACCCTCCACTAGTCCAGCCCCACCTGCAGACGTCTTGAGAAGAAATGGAGCCACAAAATCAATCAACTGTGCAAGGATGTCTGCGTTGGTGCATTGTGCGCCAACGTTAGGGAAAAACACAGGGGGCTTATTCATGAGCCCCTTCTGACAGTTTCACCCCACAGTGCATAATTTTCTTGATGCACTTGCAGTGTGATTCTTGCACCACGTTGCATCGTATTTGCAAAGTGATGCATCTAGACATATGGATGACCTTGTGAATCCCTATGCCACCTTATACCTGAATCAGGTATGAGGCATGCAGGGCAGGCGTTTCAACGCAACAATGCCTCATAGGAGTGACGCAGGGAAATCCATCAGATTTCACTGCAACAATTGTAGGACGCCATTGCGTCAGTACCTTATGCCTGTCTTATGGCAGGCATAAGGGTGACACAGTGCCACAGGGATAGACTGGCACCATACATTGCTGGAGTTGCATCATGCTTGTA
Source organism: Lissotriton helveticus (assembly GCF_964261635.1). Classification (NCBI taxonomy): domain Eukaryota; kingdom Metazoa; phylum Chordata; class Amphibia; order Caudata; family Salamandridae; genus Lissotriton; species Lissotriton helveticus. Next base: position 696,979,783 of record NC_136068.1, read on the forward strand.
ACACAACTGCAGCAATGTGTGACTTTAGCGCTGACAGATACGTCAGGGTTCCAGACGTATCTGTCATTAATTGCGACATGGAGAACCATACATAACAGTGAATAGAGTGCATCCATGGTGTTTCAAGAAGGGTGTAGTGAAAAGTGTTGCAGCGCTGTTTTGTCGCAGCGATGCAACACTTTTCATGAATGAGGCCCAGGAATACACCCCATCTTATTGATTGTTTTGTCGGTGGGCAGAGCAGCAACATTACTTGCAGCGCTGTCCAGCACCAATACCTTCTGAAAAGAGGCACCAAGTGTTTATGCCATTTTTAAGACCAGCTACTTTCTGGTCTTAAAAAACTGCCTCTAACTGGAGTTAGAGGCAGTTTTTTGGGTTTTGTACCATACAAAGAACTCCTTGTAAATATCGCAAAGTGGGGTTAGTGGCAGTATTTGCACAGGAACACCTACCTTGCATCTCATTTTCTTGAAGTCCTGCTAACAGAAGTGGCAATCTTAAAAATTCTAATTTTCGCCTGAAAATTGCTGCTAACTTGTAAATACAGTGATAGAAAAAGCTGCTGTAACATTAAAAAAATTGAGGCTACGGAAACGTTAAGTCCTTGTACCTATACCCCCATGTTACTTCAGTTTTGACCCAGCCACACACGGACCAGTCTTTTTTTAAATGTGATTTTATTGGCAGTACATTGAGTGCATTATGACCACCATTCCACCAATAACAGAACAGGGGACCGGAAACTGGTCCTGAGTGAACTGCTGAAACAACAGAAAATTCAACCAGCGGAGTCTTCATTCATGGTTCATGAGGCCAGGCAAATCACTTGTCACGTAGCATTTTTAAAGGTCATGCAATAAGGAGGGATAGTTCTAGTCAGTGCATAATATTAGCTGGTATTTTTCGGTGTTCGACACAGGCATTTTATTGTCTACACAGCAGTAATGACAGTCTGCCACAAGGTGGAGCTGTTTATCTCATTTAGACATGAGCATAACAATAGTTGATTAATAATTCTAATGACTAATGTCTACTGCCCAAGCCATTCTTATAGCTTTGGGGCCTGGAATAGTCTGAATTATCTCACTTGTAGGAGTGTGATGGTTAGTAGTTGTGCTGGCACTGTCATTGGCAGAGCTGGCAGGGTCCATGCGTGATGCAAGCTGCTGCGGCTGCCTGATAAGGAAGGACCCTGGCACTTACTTCTTACAAGTTAAACACTGGTTCCTGTATAATGCAGAGAGTGTTTCCTATTCAGGACCAAAGGTGAGAGTTAGCGGGCAATCACATAGGATATATATCATATTGTAGTCTGACTGGGTACATCTCCAAAACTGTGACTGGTAGGGAAGACCCGAAGTCCAGTAACAGTTCTGGATCATTTTTAAAAAGCTGATGTTTGTTCTGGCCTCATGTGCCTCCCCATATAAATCCTCTATTCCCTCTCCCCATCCCTCATATGTGTGCTGCACCTAAAGGGTATCCTACCAGGAGGTGTGGAGAAGGAACAGTAGGGGAGACAGTGTAGATATTAAACCAGCAGATTATAGAACCCCGACATGACTCCTTCATAGATTCCCCATCCGGTCGCATTTTGTTGGATAGGGGAACCTGGAATATTCCATGGTCTAGCTCCCAAGGTACTATGGAGGAAGTGCTGTAGTTGTGAGTAACAACATAGTTGAGAGTGGGGCTAGAGGAACTCTTCCAATAAGGTAGGAAAGGATTTCAACTCCTCATTATGGACAATGTCACCCAGAGCCACTATCTACGCTGCTTCCTGCCTAGCAGTCCACAACCCACCTGAATGGTGGAATTATTCCAGAGAGGTGCCTTAAGGTGCAGACAAGCAGGACTGTGCAAAGGTTTATGGGACAAGTTCCAGACCCTCACCATGATTTGAACCACGGGGTTGGGTGTCCCCTTAAAATATGTTTTGTAGCAGTAAAGAATATCCCATCCGGGGCCACTATGAATCATGCCGTGTTCCAATCAAACCCAGAGTTGAGGGTCTGTCACCCCCAGTCCCATTTACGATAGCTCTGCCAGATGCAGGACATGATATTAGAGTTCTATGCAAGACGCCCCAGTCCACTGCACTTTCGATATGCTACAAATTTTGGTGAGGACAACCGTGACCTCCTGTCACCCAAAGTAAATGATTTTATGACTTTGTCTAGCAGTCATAATATATGGATCTGAATAAGGTGAGGCAACGCCATTTTGACCATTCACTTTCTTCCCCACAAGGATAAATTGAGATGACGCCATTTCAAATAATCAACATTTGCTTTGGCAATGAGGGGGTTACGTTTCTCTGAAAATTCGGGGAAGGAAAAGTCCTTATCATGGTAAAGTTATGTAGCCTGCACCAAATGCCCAACTGTACTGTTGTCTGGATCATTAATGCTGATCTTTTGTCACAGGTGAACACGGATCACGGATGACCTGAACCTGTCGCACAGACTTTGGACTGGGAGGGTAGCCCAAAGCACTACCCTCATAGTGGTGGAAGGCTGCTGCCATTACCAGGAGTAATGCAGCACAAGTGTAGAGGTGGCAGCATACACTGTATTGATCAGTAGCAGTGAACAGGGCCTTTTTACCTTGTGTCACTGGAAGAGATTCCCTTTACACTTCAAAAGACTGCTCTTTGATTCAGTGATAGATCACAATGAAGGGACCTGGACACATCTCAGGAAGGGAGAAGGGGTTGATAAGGGAATCATAAAGAGTAGAACTGGGGGCTTGGGATTAATCTTTTGATGCACATTACACTATAGCTGCCATCCAGGTATGATCTCTTTTCACTTTGATGAATTGTGTTGTGGGGCAAACAGCTTCAGAGTCTTGCCTGCTGTAACAGACATTTTTCACGAGTAAAGAAGAGTAAAGAAGAAAGAGAGAAGTGGCCACTTCAAAAGAAACATGACCCCAACATAAAACGTCAAAGACTCAGACTTTGAATTGCATTTTGGTGTCTGGAAATTGTCTATAAGAAGGGGAGGTTGAGACCCCAAACTTTGTCATTTGCCAAGCAGCCAGACGGGCTGTGTGAGAAGGGAAACCTCAGCAAGATTGTGACCAGGACTAAGGGTCAAGGCCAGCTAGTCTCCCTCCTAGGTGGGATCATCAACCAGGAAAACCAAGATCACCTACCCTGGAGCCTGGAGTACCAGTGCCTGCCTACTTGCCAAGACCAGTGTGCCCTGTGAGGAGGAGGAAATCATTGGAGTGACCGAGGTCCGGTGGGGAGCCCAAGCATGGAGATCTTTGTGCGAGGTGTAAGGATTCAGCTGTGTACCTATCAGGCCATAGCCCATATGCAAGACTGTTTTCAGCACCCCACGTATGCCAGGAGAGGACTGCCACAGACTGAGTCAAGTATCAAGTGCTGTGTGGAGGGTGCCAGGCCCACCACGGCCTTGTTCTGGTGACCCATATGCCAGAGGGGGCACGGTTCAAGTAGATGGGTGAACAGTGTGCCAGGGCTCGTGAACGCCTGAGTGGCAACCCTATATGCCAGGAGCGGCTGCCATGGTGTGGACAATTGCACCTGAGGGGTCTATGGTGCTTCTGCAAGGTACAACAGCAACCTCGTGTGTCTGGAGGGGCTGCCGGGAATAAATCATCAAAAGACTTCAGGCTGCAGTCCTAGACCGGAGTGAGGCTGCGACTTACGTGTCTAGCTGCATAGTAGGATCTACCCTGACTGACCCCAGATGGCCAGGATGATGCCAAGGAGGGTAACCCTCCCTCGCAGGACTCCAATCGGGAGCAGATGGATTGAATTCCCTGCACTTAGGAGAACTTGACTTTCTGTGTCTGAGAGCTGGAAGCTGCTCCGATCGCTGGTCGTGCCAATCTGGAGGTGAGCCTGTACCCTACTGATGCTGCTGCGTGTACAGTGAGCAGCCTGACTTCTCCAAACAGGATCTGATCTTGTCAGTGTCTGTGCTCAGGGTACCTTACATAACGCTGAACGCTTCCATGCTTCAGGAACGGGTAAGATTTGAACTGGACCTGTAGGCCTCATTAGATTCGCTGCTGAAGGTGTTGCAGCATCAGAGACACTTTGGGCTAAAATCCAGAAGAGTCAAAGGGAACTGTTGAGTTACACCTGATAGTCTGCATTCCCTGGATGCTGCCCCCAGTAACCGAAGGAGGCTGGGACAGGGATTTGCCTGATAACTACTAGAGCGCTGACCTCAACGGGTATTGCGATGTTGCTTCGAGAGTTCCATTCCTCTGACTGTGTAGAGATATAAGTAAAATACAAATTTTTCTTATAAAAGCAAGTATTTGGCTGGACATTGATTTATTGTTTGTCCTGTTTGTACTTATAAGTCGTGTTCACTGACTTGTAGCTATAGCCCCCCCCCCCCCTTCCCCCCCAACGGAGCCACATCTGCTCGCCCTCAGCTATCACTGAGAGTCAAGGGCAGAAGGGGAACTTGGACCAGTTGAGGGGGATCCATAGTAGTGTGGGCCTTCGGACAATGGGAGGGAAAGGCCTCAACTACCATGGTTTGGCCCAGTAACCCCCGCGTGCTCTGTGGCCCTCTGACAGCATTTCTGACAAAAACTATTCTCTTTAGGCCCCTATTGGTAAGGATTCCTTAATACTTGGGTCTTCATTGTTTCCACTGAAATGGGAATCTATTAATGGCCTTCATTGTGATGTGTGACATGGGTAATGCTTCACTCTTGTCCCAATTGATTTTATATCCCAAGATCGAAGAGAATGCCGATATGAGGGACATTAGAGCTGCTAGTGACCTATTTAGGACACTTTTTTAAACCTGCTAAAGCACATTGGGTCGCGCCAACCTTGCCTGGACTCTGTGTGGTCTCTGCTGACTTCTCCTGAAACCTTGCAGCACCCGCTCCGCGGGTGCCGCTGCGCCATACCAACGCGAGGAGGAACAGTCCGGGAGACCGGGGAAACACTTTTTCGGCGTCGGCGGAGGGCTGCAGGGCTGCGAGCGTGACAGGGACTCCAATTCCCAGGAGTCCCTGACAGACCGTGGTCAACTTCCGGTCCGCTCTCCCTGCCGGCCCGCCCCCGCCCACCGGAGTGCATTTTTAAACCCCTGGCTGACAAGCCCTCACTGGGACACTTTTTTAAACCTGCTAAAGCGCATTGGGTCGTGCCAACCTTGCCTGGACTCTGTGTGGTCTCTGCTGACTTCTCCTGACACCTTGCAGCACCCGCTCCGCGGGTGCCGCTGCGCCATACCAACGCGAGGAGGAACAGTCCGGGAGACCGGGGAAACACTTTTTCGGCGTCGGCGGAGGGCTGCAGGGCTGCGAGCGTGACAGGGACTCCAATTCCCAGGAGTCCCTGACAGACCGTGGTCAACTTCCGGTCCGCTCTCCCTGCCGGCCCGCCCCCGCCCACCGGAGTGCATTTTTAAACCCCTGGCTGACAAGCCCTCACTGGGACACTTTTTTAAACCTGCTAAAGCGCATTGGGTCGCGCCAACCTTGCCTGGACTCTGTGTGGTCTCTGCTGACTTCTCCTGACACCTTGCAGCACCCGCTCCGCGGGTGCCGCTGCGCCATACCAACGCGAGGAGGAACAGTCCGGGAGACCGGGGAAACACTTTTTCGGCGTCGGCGGAGGGCTGCAGGGCTGCGAGCGTGACAGGGACTCCAATTCCCAGGAGTCCCTGACAGACCGTGGTCATCTTCCGGTCCGCTCTCCCTGCCGGCCCGCCCACCGCCCTCTATCACTTCCTATATCTAGGGTTAAATCTCCCGCAGCGCGGGACGCAGCCCGGGACAAGACCGGGCTAAGAGCGGGCCGTTTGAGGCCGTTCGAGGACGGCAGAGGACGGCCCCGGCCCTTATCCCCCTATCGGCTTTACCCAACATCCAAGGTAGGCGGGATAATTAACCGCTATTGACTTTTACTAAAAACTGATACTTCCCAACTGTTTGGATACAAGAAACATTTTAATCCCTGATAGGACTTTGATATCTGCATAGATTATTTGTGTAAATTACCGTGTTTAGTTGCTATCTCCCATAATTGTTCCACGTAGAAAATATGCCATTACGTTCAGGCAAAACACGCATTGTCCAAGTACAGACCCCTAAAGGAGTGGTTTCGGGGCCATTGGATGTTTTTATTTCTCGTGCCACAGGTATACTGGAAAAAGAAATCGCTATGGTAGAGAAACGTCTTTCAATTGACCTACTTAGTGAAAAACGCTCTTCACTGGGTAGGCTGGCTACGATCCCTAGCCCTGTGACACAACCCCATGCAGCTTTTAATTGTATTCATTCAGCAATCATTGAGGCTCTAGTACATATAGATAGTGAAGGGGTTGACTTGCCCGTACATATGCCAGGCCATGTTGAACATAATCTAGATGATTCTGAGGCGAGTAGAGAAACTGCATCTCAGGTTAGTTTTGAATCAGACTATACCTCAGAAACGCACCAATCATCTCCCGAGCCCCCTAAAACAGTCTCCAAAAGGGTAATACAAATGAACACCGTCGGTGCTGATATGGCAACAAGGAAGAGAAAGCACGACACGAATTACCTAGAGGGGAGAGAACGAAAAATGCCCAAATTAAAAGTAAAAGAAACCGCAGACAACTGCCATGGCAATCCAACATCATTAGCTATGGGTAAACCGGACGATAACAAACATTGTCCCAGTACTTTTCCTAATATCCCTTGCCCTTCCCTTATCTCGCTTGGATCCTCTGACCCCTGCCCCACCTGTCAAAATAGCGATGAATCATTGTTGGTTAAAATCGAGGCTTTGATGAAAAACCTCTTATTGCCTGTTCTAGAGCGGACCAGGTTAATGACCCAAAAAATTGAATCCCTGGAGGCAGTAGTAAACACTAATTCAGCCCTACTAGTATCACTAACTAGCTTGAGCCAAGGGGGGGCTAATCTATTACAACCAGCAAACAATGCTCAAATAAATACTTCCCCATCTTTTAATAATAAACCCCTTGGGGTAGTAATTAATGGACCAATGAGGGGAGGAGATCCTAAGGTTGCACCTAAAAACACATCAGTGGCCGCATCCCAATCATCGCAGAAAAAGCAGTCTGTGGCCAAACCTGACAGCTTAATCCCCGCTAGACCCCACTTAACTAGACCACCATCCCTGGCCCAACCCAGTCTGAATACCCCTCGGTCTCTTTTCTCAGGGCCTCTAGCTAACCAAAAACGTAACACCTTAAAACCCCCGGTTGAAAAACATCATAGAAATACCAAGTCACGGGTTGATCTCCCTACCGAGGCTGCACTATACACAATAGTTTTGACTGGTGTAGCCCCCCTCCAACCCGGTAAGAGGGAGACTTTTGATGATCTACGAAATAAGGTGACCTTTTGGTTAAATAAAAACCGACCGCTACCCCCCTCACTGCCCACTGAAATTCTGTTTGTGAGAAGGGTGGACTGGGTGGGCCATGGTACAAAAGATCTGGAGGGCGATTGTATACTGATCTCGTTTAAGGATCCTTGGGTAGTGGAAATAATTGGTAGAAAAGCGAGGTTTGCCAGACAGGGGGATGTTCAAACATTGAGCCTATCATACTTTTACCCGCATAGGCAGAGTAGTACCCAGATGGGTCCTAGACTTGGCCAATCCAACATTAGGAGTTATCCAACCATGAGGACTCCCCAGCCTACCCTCTTCCCATTTCTTTCCAACCAATTCGGCCCATTATCTGGTCTTGAGGCCAACGACTGACTTCATTCTCGACCTGGCATAGTAAATCCAGGGTCTCTGCCAGCTAGGCCGTGTAATGAGCCTTCGCAGTTTGTAATTGCAGAGGTAGAGCAAATGGGGGCCCCAATAATAGCAAGTACTACTAGACTACCCTTAAGGGAAGTAGAAGCCTCCCGGAAGACAAGGAAAAATTGGAGCACCCCTGGGTGCACCATAAATGGGTGTGATGCTGAGAATAATTCGGATGCTTTAGTAGCCCTGGACCCGGTGGTACACCCTGTGACCCACGCTCCAGAACTACTTACCATTGTCTCCTGGAATGTTGCAGGGGTTAAAAGTCGTATTCACTCAGATGACTGGCTGGAGTTTATAGATAAATATGATATCATCCTACTCCAGGAAACCTGGGCAACTGAACCAATATTTAGGCAGGGATATACTAACTTTTTTAAACTTGCAATTAGAAGTCCCAAAGGGAGAGCTTCAGGGGGCTTATTGATCTGGGTGAAACAATCCCTGGGATTTCACTCTACAGAAACAACATCACATAACCCCGACCTCCTTATAATTAGGTTGAGCAAGACTGGTTGTCGGGATATGATTCTGATTAATGTATATGCCCGAGGCTTGCCAGGAGGTCGCTCCCCTCTCCTGTTGGAAGCATTGGATCCCATTTTAGACGATCTTGATAGTGATCTTGTAACCCTCCTGGCTGGAGACCTAAACTGTACCTTTGAGCCATTGCTTGACTCAGGGGACAGTTGGGGCTACGCGGAGGATGCAGTATGGGGTATCCCTGAACTGATGCCCTGTAAATCAGTAATGGCAACGGAGGCAGCAGTGAATTGGACGGCTCTTTGCCTTAATAGGGGCTTTCGGGCTGTCAATGGCCGCGCCAAATCAGACCAGGAAGCAAACTTTACATTCGATAACGGGTTGAGAAAAAGCCGTATCGATTATATCCTATTAAAAGTAGGAGACTGGCCTCTTATGATGGACATGGAAGTTCTCCCCCGCCCAGAAAGCGACCATAACCCCTTGTCCTTAAAATTAAAGTTACCAGGTTTAGTGAGATCTGAGAACCCTGGTACTGCACAGACTGGGGATGCCTTCCTAACCAATGATAGGAAGAGATTAAAATGGTCCAAAATAGTGGAGGATGTTACTTTAAGGGATGAGGTAAATATAAAAGTCAGCAACACATATAGTGAAATGCTGGCATATGATCATCTGAGGGATAATCACGAAATGGCCAACCATATTGTTAACCTCCACAATCGTTGTTTTGCTGACCTCAAATCCCTGCTTTCAAAACCACGGCCTAAGGCAAACCCCAAAATGCCGATCTGTCCCAAGAAATGGTATAATACTAAATGTAGGGAAGCCCATACCAAACTTATAAGGGCAGTTAAGTCCAGAGTTATGATCTCAGTGAAAGAAGCTAGATCAAACTATAAGAAAACGCAGTGGGAAGCTAAGCGGGTGTGGGAGGATAAGCATTGGTCGGATTTATTGGAGGCTACCACTTCAAACAATCCCATTAAGTTCTGGGAAATAGTTAAGTGGGGGAAAGATCCCGATGCATGCATCCCCGTAAATCATGTGTCCCCTGTGGAATGGGTAATGTTTTATTCGACCCAGTTTTGTGCCGAAAACCCTAATCCCCCCAGCATTATGGCGATGGTATCCAAGCCACCCTTGCAAACTAGGATTATTACCTTTTCGGAAAAAGAGGTCGAACTGGCTATAGGTCTTACAATGCGAGGGAAAGCACCGGGCATGGATCTCATACCAGCCGACCTGTTTAAAACCGACCCCGCTTTATGGACACCCTACCTTACTAAAGTGGCTAATTCAATAGCCGCTGGTGCAAGTATACCAAAATCCTGGAAGGGGGCTGAGATATTACCCATCTACAAAAAGGGCAGTAGGTCAATTCCGGGTAACTACCGCCCAATTAGCCTCATTGATACAACCCAGAAACTTATTGCACGTATGATTTTAGGTAGGGTCCAAGGATGGATCGAACTAGAGGACATTCTATCTCCAATGCAGGCGGGCTTCAGATCGGGAACGAGCACCATTGACCAGGTGTTCAGATTTTGTCTGATCTATTGGAAGGTGGTTCAGCTTGGCGGTGGTACAATCTACGCAGCGTTTCTTGATCTGAAGTCCGCGTTCGATCTTGTCCCTAGGGATAAATTGTGGGGAGTTTTGAGGAGCTTGGGAATGCCCGAGGAGCTATTAGTTTTAATAGTCAAATTGCACGAAGACAATTTTGCGAGGGTGAGATGGGGTGGCCAGGGGCAGGTGACGGAACACTTCCCAGTAACCAGGGGTGTCCGCCAGGGGTGTGTTTTGGCACCTACCCTTTTTTTATTGTTTATTGACCAAGTGGTCAAATTTTTTAAGGATACCCCAACAGACGCCCCGATGCTTGCAGGTCAGCGTTTCCCGATGCTCATCTTCGCTGATGACACTCTTCTCCTTTCCCGGACACGCTCTGGTCTTCAGCGGGCATTGGATCGGTTTGGGGAGTTTTGTGCCATCAGTGACCTTAAGGTGAACGTCGGGAAAACCAAGCTTATGGTATTAACAAGGAATCGCCCTGTCCGGTGCGCAGTTAACATGGGTGGTGTTAAACTGGACCAAGTGGAGAATATGGTGTATCTAGGGGTCACCCTAGACAGTCGTCTGGGATGGAAAGCACAAGTCGAAGCTCAACAACTAAAGCTTGCCCGCCTTACCGGCTGCCTATTAAGTGAACAAAAAAGATCTATCACTAAGCGGGTTTGTCCGGTTCTCAAGATCTATGATGCTAAAATTAACCCAGCAATTTTATATGGTGCAGATTTGTGGGGTTATATGGATCTTATGGGTTTGTACAAAATACAATGCAAATTCCTGCGTAACCTAGTGGGTTTGCCACAGTCGACCCCCTCTATCCCTCTTTGCTTGGACATGGGTTGCCCCCCGATTAATGAGATGGCTAAATTTAGATTGGTTGCTTTTTGGAGGCGTTTGTGGACAACCCCTGAACTTACCCTATTTGCTACTGAGGTAGCCGAAGTTAGGTCACTCGGGGGTTCAGGTAAAATTAAATGGTTTAAAATGGTAAAATCTATCCTGACGGATATGGGGCTAGAGCAACTTTGGACATCCCCTTCTACCAGCACTTTTCCATCTAAATTAGCATTTAAGGAACTGTACTGGGCCACGCTCCGTCAGAATAGAGTCAATGCCTCAAGCTCTACCAATCTTACGGGTAGGTTCCTGTCATTTAAGTTGGACTTGTCCCGTGAACTCTATTGGGATTCAATCTCCAAAACACTGGACAGGAAACTCTACCATCAGTTTCGGGTGGGTGCATTACCATTGAATATTTTCACTAATAGCTGGAAAAAGAGTACTGTGGACCATTGCAGATGGTGCCCAGGCCACAAGGAAACAATAGGACATTTCTTGTTTGCTTGCCCTAGATATCTAGCACCCAGAGCCAAATGGTTAAAGCCACTGTTTCAGCGTATGCCCATAAGAAAATCTGAAGAGGCTATTCGTGTATTAACAACTAACACCTCTGAGTTCATTTCAGTGTGCCTGGCTAAATACCTGGGGTGGGCCTGGATACTGAGGTTGAAACCGTAGTATAACTGCTGCATTGACCATGATAATGCTCCCCCATGATGTACTGAGCTCTATCAAAACAGGCTGTTCATTTCTGCTTATGTTATCGCAAACTGCTTGGAATTTAATTGTAAACTTTTGTGCTTTTATTCCTGAGCTTAATCTTAGTATTTTTTTTTTTCCCAGGTTTGTCTTTTTTGTCATTTAATACTAGTTTTATGAATCTAAAGATTATGTATTTTTTTAAAATAAGCCATGTTTGTCAAATGTTTGTTAAATGTTTGTCTTTTATGATTTTTTATGAATCGAAATAAAGACTTTAAAACCTGAAAACCTGACCTATTTAGGTCCGGGACTGTGAGCAGAATATCGTCAGCATACAAGAGTATCTTGGTCACACCTACAATGGCGGGTTTACCCGCTATCTAGGGAGAATGGAAGATAGGCACCAGAGGTTTCATAGCCAGAAGGAACAAGAGGGGTGAGAGGAGGAAACCCTGTCTAGTCCCTCTACGTACCAGGAAATTATCCGCAGTGGACTTAAGCAGTAGGTTTGGTGTAGAGCCAGTAGACATTTGTAATGATGTTTTTCCCCAAGTTCAGCCGGCAGGGGACTTGGAATAGATAATCACATTCTATACTGCAGACTTCAGTCCAGCCTGAGCTACCTGGCTAGGTCCTCCCTGAATCAGAATACAAGCAACCCAAGACGTGCTTTATCCTGACTAGGGCTCATCAGTGAGGTGTATCTTGGTTCCTGTGGCACAATGAGCATGGGACCCAAGTCAGGGCATACCCATGCCATTCGTCGCCAGTGGGGTGAGCAGTTGTAGGGGTGGTATGCAAAAAAGTAAATTGATCCTCACATATAGCCACCAGTGGTACCAACAACTCAACATTCATTTGGATTTGGTTTCCTTACCTCCTGTGGGAGATGCAGCTCAGCGAGAGATAGAGTGTATAAATAAACAGAGGTGGCATCCCCGCTAAGGCAGGGGAGCGTCGCCCCCCTGCTCAAAAGGAAAAATAAAGTGATAATAACGTATTGATATTGTCATTTTATTTTTCCTATTGAGTCAATGCTCTTGGGTGGGGCAGGGCTGGCCAGATCAGGGAGAGGCGTGGTTTACACTGCTTAAGTGCGCAAGACTGCTTGGCTGGCACTCTTGGGCCAGCCAAACAGTCCTGCGCACTTTGCATCTTCCTCACCAGGCTTGCTTTACACAGCCTTGTGAGAAACATGCAAAGCCGCCCATTCCCCCTGAGTGCGGATCCACAGCGCTCAGACCAATCACAAGCTTCATTTCCCCCACTCACCCCCCTGCTCCTATCCGGTAGCAGCCGCTACTTGAAATAAACGGATGAGAAATATACGATCATGCAAACCCCTGGTCACCTTCGAAAATACATAAGGACGTCTGTTAAAACATGCTAAACAGAAAACACATAGGACAAAGTCAATATGGACAGAGATAAAGGATATGCAGTGACCAAGCATCTGGTTTAGTAAGTGTGATATTAGAGTCCATTAGAGGAAGAGTTGCCACTTGCAACGAAAAGATTTGATTTGATTGGAGTACCCAGATTCCAAATGAATGATGAGAACAATTTCTTTTAAATTCTAGTAAGACACAAGTGGGCAAAGAGAAGGATTTTTTCAGTAATCTGAAGTACAAAGTGCAAGATTAGACCAGTCCCAGGGTTTTTGTTAAAAATTGCATTTATAAATTTTCAAACAAAGCAAAAAAAAATTCAGCTTATCATAATACATTCAAGCAATATCTCATACAGATCTGTAGTAGCCAAAGGTAAACAATACATCGATTGATTAAAAACATGGAATCAGGAAGTGCAGGCAGTTCATCAATAGCAAATTGTCCATAACACAATGTTCAGTCGTCCACAGAGCGGGCCAGCATATAGGCAGTGTACGGACCCCACACATCCCGGGGTCTTGATGCACTTGGTAGCTCTTCTGCGTAACAAAGAAGTTGATCATGACAATATGCAATATCATGCAGCCATTGGTTTAGCAGTGGTACCGGCTTACCATCCCAATTTAAGGCTACTCTACGTTAAGCCAGTTGCAGGGACAACGCCACCAGTTTACGTACACCTGGCAGGAGCTTAGAAACATTACCCAAGAGGCACAGCTTTACATCACTGACAATCGGAACACCCACCATTTCAGTTAACACCATTCCCACTCCATCCCAGAAAGCAAACATTTTGGAGCATACCGATGCTAAGTGCAAAAAGTCTGCGCTATCTATACCACATCGTTTACAGCAGGGCAAGTCCCTCAAACCATATCTATACAGTTGTGCAGGTGTATAATACAACTGATCTGATGAATGTACTTGTAATGAATGAACTTAAAATTCCCATTGACCGCAAAGCTCCCAGTCATTCTACAGCTTTCTTCCCATTCATCATCCATAAGCGGCTGTGATAGACATGCATCCCATTTAGCCCTGGAGGCATTCAGTGTGACACCTTCATCAAGGTGCGAGATGTGATACAATCGTGAAACTAATTTAGTCTGGGTTTGCGTAGTATATATATGAGCTGCAAAGCCCCCAGCACTGAGGGTTCCTCGGGAAAGCATGGATATAAGCTACGCATAGCAGAGCGAAGCCTAGTATATATAAATGTGGACATAACCTAATTCCCCCCATCTTTCAAAAAATCCTGCAGGGAGATAAATGTCCCACCACCCGAAAAGGCATTACCCATGGTCAGTACCCTCACAGCGTGCAACACCTTAAGGGCACCTGCTTCCCCGTTACAGATTGCGCGGCATGCTGAAGCAAAGGCATAGCCGGAGCATACAGTGGAAGCCGCTTTTGCCCGCTGCCCCAGCGCATGCCATGCCCGAGCCGTGCACTTAACCGTGTCCACCTCATCCCGTTCAAACACTGAATATGCATTGACAAGCATTGCCTGCAAGGGTAAGGGGTGAACAGCGCCAGCTTCTACCATCACATGCGGCATGAAGGGCGGCGCATTCTGCCAGTAATAGGCAAACTGTGCCTGAGCACATAAATAATATAAGTGCATATCTGGCACTGCAAATCTGCCCATAGCGTACGGCTTCGTTAAAGTTTCCCAACTAATGCAAGATTTCTTGCCCCCCCATGCCAGAGTGATCAACAGTAAGTATAATGTAGTGAAAAAATGCTGCTTTAAAGTGATAGATACATTAACAAATAAATATACAAATTTGGGCAATACCACCATTTTAATTAGTTCAACCCTATCAGCAAAGGTGAGGGGTAGGCGAATCCATCTAGTCACCTGATCTTCTAACTTCGAGATCGCCGTGCCATAATTTGCCCTTATAATAACCTGAGGGTCCCTGTGAATCCACACCCCAAGATACTTTACAGGATCTGTAGCCCATTCCAGAGGGTAGTTCAACACAAACGGCTTAGTGCAATCTGTAGGAGAGAATATTATAGATTTGATCCAATTGATGGCTAGCCCCGAGTACCCCTCAAAACTAATATTTTCCCTAATAACCTGCTCTAGATGTTGAGCCGGTTCCCTCATATACAGAACCATGTCATCGGCATACATGGAGACCGCTAATGGTCTTTGGTAAAATCTCAATGCAGACCCTGCATTCCTCTGCCGCAACACGCAGGCAAGTAGTTCCAGCACTACCCAAAAGCAACGGCGACAGCGAACAGCTTTGCCTGGTACCCCGCTTAATCGGAAACAACTCCGATGTGTGTCCATTTATGCGCACCCTGGCTACCGGCTCAGTATACAGTAACTTTATCCAACTAGTGAAAAATAAAGATACTCCCATTCGGTGCATCACAGCGAACATATATGTCCAGGCAACGGAATCAAAGGCCTTAGCGGCATCCAGAAGGACCGCAGCCGCCGGCAGTTCGGGGTTCAAAAGATGCATAACCGCAAACAGTGCCCTCAAATGATGCGCCGTGGAGTGGGTAGGAATAAACCCAGACTGATCTGGAAGCACCATAACTGTTAACAACAGGCGCAGCTAGGTCACCAGAACCTTGGCTAATATTTTCACATCCGTATTCATGAGTGAGAGCGGCCTGTACGACTCACACCGGTCCTGTGGTTTTAGCAATGCAACAATTAAAGCTTCTCGAAGCGAGTCGGGCAGCCGTTGTTGCTCAAAGGCCTTGTCCTACATGGCCATTAAGTAAGGCAGTAGCACATCAACATACTCCTTTTAGAACTCTGGCAGTAGCCCATCAGTGCCCGCTGCTTTCCCAGTGGGCAAGGACGAAATGGCATCTTTAATTTCATCGGCAGTTAGCGGATGCATCAGGAAATCTTGTTGCCCTTTGGACAACCAAACCAAAGCCACGTCCTCCAAATATTGTGCAATGTCCTCCTCACTAGCTGTCCGCCTACTCCCATACATATCTGTGTAATGTTTGACGAAATTGGGCAAGGATACCAGCCGAGTCCGACTTAATAGTATCCCCCTCCGCAATCCCCTGTACCCTGCAGTACTGTGCCCAAGGTTCCAGAATTCTGTCAGCTAACGCCCGCCCCAGTCGACCACCCTCGCCATAATATCTAGCATTGCAACGCTTTGACAAATGTCTCACCTCCTGATCTGCCAACTCATTATACTCAGTTACCCGCGACCGTATATCGACCAAGGTCGCACCATCATGCGCCTCCTCATACTGACCCTCCAGCCTCACCATATCTTGCTCTATCCGCTTCATGGATCCGCGCAAAGATTTAAGCACACCCGCCTGCAGGCCTATACATGCTCCCCGGATAGTTACTTTAAAGGCCTCCCACAGAGTGCCCATACTCTGTACCGATCCAATGTTATCATTAAAATAATTCTCAACTGCTTCCCGTACGCCTTCTTTAAACACCGGATCTAGCAATGCCGAGGGCTGCAATTTCCAGTGGAACGGGCCGGAGCATAAGTGGGTACCTGCATAACAAGCAGCACAGGGGCATAGTCTGACAGAGTGCGCAGTAAATCCGCCACCCGGGACTCCCATGCATTGACATCGTGCGTCACAAGCCAGTAATCTAAACGGGACCATGTGTTATGTGCATATGTACCCTCCTTTTCCCCAGGATGTCGCAACCGCCAAGCATCAAGAAGTCCCAGGTCACTCATACCATCATGTACCACCTGCACAGCCTTTTTAACAGCCACAGACAGTCTCGTAGACCGATCCAACCCTTGATTGAGCACCACATTAAAATCCCCCCCACAGATTATGGCAGATGGTGGTAACTTGTAAACTTTGTTCCACAGCATTTGAAAGAACTCCGGGTCATCTAAATTTGGGCCATAAACATTCATCATTGTAATAAGAGTACCACATAACATCCCCTGCACAATGATATACCTGCCCTCGTCATCAATTTCTTCATAACAACTTTCAAAGTGAATGGTCTTTTAACTAGGACCATCACTCCCCTTGCATACGATGAATATGAAGAGGCAAAATGTGCACCAGCCCACCTTTTCACCACCTCTGAGGCAGCATGTTGACCGAGATGTTTTACCATGAGATCGTGATAGAAGGGAACACACCAAGGAGAACGCCTATCAGTTTTGAGATGCCGATAAAGGCTTTCGGATTTATTAGGATCCGAGTGGTCGGATAGAATAAAGGAGATATATAGAGCCAATCTCAAAACTGCCTGGATTTTGACTTTATCTGGATTGGAAAACTGAATTTTTTTAATCAAAACACAAACGGGACTTGTGCACTGATTTGGGAATGAAAGTGGTTGAATAAACCAAAATTCCTCAAAGAATATCTGCACTTGTATCTGGGCAGTGATAACCAAAGAAAATTATCTAATGAAACATCAAATCTTTGATTCATCTTATAATTTAAAGCCTTGAAAAAGCCCTGCGGGCGAAACGCGCGTCGGCTGCTGTTGTTTCAACTAACATTGATTTGAAAATAAAGCGTACAGATTTGATTGAAGAGTGTGATTGGACTACTTCCTCTGACTGGAATTCTGGGAAATTGGACCACGTTGTGAAGGGACTTGTTTTGACTCTTGAGTGCTATATACAGAGATTGGAGTATAGACATAATGATTGGGTGTGCTCAGGTGTAGTGTATAAAATGCCGACCGAGATGGGTCTCTTGAAGAAACGCCACTTGAACATTATGACAGTCCAAATATGCCAGTACCTGCCTAGTTTTCCTCTGGTTATTTAACCCCCTGACATTCCATGTTATTCAAGTAATTGTCCCTGCCCCCTCAATTATATGCTATACTGAATCAGCACATAGTGTAAAGAATCATATTGTGCACTACCAGACGTATGAGACAGTACCTTAACAACCCAAGTGGCACAGCTGCACTTAAAAACACCCCTGCAACAAACCCATCCCTCCCACCCCAGAACCATAACCATGCCAAGGACATCCCTATACCCTCCTGATACTCCCCACACTCCCATTCACGCCAGGACCACACAAACCATGCAACCAGAAACTCAGAACCCAGAACAATCCCACCCACCATGAGTCCCCAGGGCACTCACCGAACCCTCCCCCAACACAAAACATCATGGGGTGCTCCCTCATGAGGGACACCAGCGGCCCATTGATTCCCTCAAGAGAAAGAGGGGAGGTCGGAGCTTCTCTCTCATGACATACCCCCACCCATCCAAAATCATAATTATGCGTGTACACATCACAAACCATGTAGAACATATTTAGTACAATAATCAATAACCAAGACTATGGCACCCCTCCAGCAAAAAGTGATGTCTGGACAGATTGTAAACGCCCATGTTCGCAGTACAAAACCACCTTCCCAATGAGTCTGACCAACAAAAAACTACTAGGTAACAGTCAATCTGAGGCAGCAACATATCCAACAATGTGCCCTGGTAAGACACATCCAACGTACTCTTGTGCAATAGGCATACAACCCTACGATAAAGGGCACGGACACCTTGCAGGAGGAAAAAAAAATGTTAGCACACATATTACATCAATCTCAAGTCATAGTATGTCAAAGCTCAAGGTATACAACAACGCCTCCTGTAAACACATCAGTCTTCAGCGTCTTGAGCGTCCGTCACTTCCCCCGTGTCTTTGGCCTTCTCCTTACATTCCAGCTGTTTGACAAACTGTAAGGCATTCTTAGTTGTGGTGAAGATCTACCACTTGCTACCATGCTAGATCCGTAATTTCGCTGGATAGAGCATTGCATATTGAATTTGCAGTGCTTGCAGTCTCTTCTTAACCGGTTGAAATTCCCTCCTGGCCTGCTGCACTGTGGTAGTAAAATCTGGATATAACGCAATCTCCATCCATTGGTATGTGGTCTTGCCCATTTCTCGCACCAATCGAAGAGCTGTGTCTCTTTCTCGATAATTAAGGAGCCGGGTGATGATTGGCCTGGGAGGAGCTCCAGGGACAGGTCGCGGCGCCAAAGAGCAATGCACCCTCTCTACCACCATAAGCGAGGAAAAATGCTCTGATCCAAGCATAGATTGAGCATTTCTTCCACGTACAGCTCCATTTTCCCCACATTGGTTGTCTCTGCCACTCCTGTGATGCGCAAATTGTTCCGGCGCGATCTGGCCTCCAAGTCCTGGTTCTTGGACTGTATTACCGCAGCAGCTTGTCCATTTGCGCACAGGAGGTGGTGACCGCCTCAACCCTGTCCTCCACAGTGGATATAAGTTGTTCAGCTTCGGATAAGCGAGCACCATGCTAATCCAGCTTTGAGGCCATAGTGTCCATGCGGAGATTCAGATTGTCTATTTTTCCATCTATTGTACGCAGACTTTGTTGCATTGCCAACATCATGCCCTCCAATTTACTTCAGCCAGCAGCCTCCATTTCTTGTTCAGTGTCCGACACCGCAGGGGTGGTAGACTTTTTCTGTCGCTTTGACTCAAATGACCGCTTAGATTGCAGCGGCCGGTCCGTCTTACCCATGGCAGCCACCCACCAACAACACCTGGATGCTCCGAATCACGCAGTCGCCACACTCAAGCCCAAATAGCACTTCTGCCCAGCGTCCACTTACGATATGCCACAGCTATCCACCTACACAGTCAGGGCTTCAGGGTCCGCAGCAGCACCTCATCCACCACGTGGCACAGCGCCAGCCCTACAGGAAAGACGTAATTCTCAGTCCCCACACTTCCACAGCTATTCACAGGGAGCAGCACCGCAATGCCACTTATGTGTAGAATCTAGGCGATAGCAGAAGCGGCTGCACCACACCAACAGGGCGCCAGACAGCGTGCCACGCGCCTCAGCGGAGTTTCACCACCACCTGGCACGGTCTAAATCACTCTGGAGAAGCACAATACTTGGTGCCAACGCCCCACCAGCGAGGCACAGGCAGCAGTGT
The DNA here is from genome assembly GCF_964261635.1 of Lissotriton helveticus. Classification (NCBI taxonomy): domain Eukaryota; kingdom Metazoa; phylum Chordata; class Amphibia; order Caudata; family Salamandridae; genus Lissotriton; species Lissotriton helveticus. The sequence continues at coordinate 696,999,476 of NC_136068.1, forward strand.
CAATGATATACAGGGCCGAGGCGGCAGCGGTATCCCAGGGGGGCTTGTAGCAGGTCGCAGCAAAAGGATAGCGGCAGGGAGGCCCCAGCGGCGGCAACCAGAAAATGGCGGTGGATCACAGCGCGGGGATCAAGCAATGAGGGCCCAAGCTCCACACTTCAAACAGATTCCAGCCCCAGGCAGATCACCACACAACATTGCAATGTATGCGTACAGCCACTGCCACCTCAAACCTCGCCGCATGTACTCACCACAGGGCTCACCTCGGACAGTTATTATAGTGCAGGAAATAATGACCCCTGCACTCTCAGCAACCCACGGGAAGCTCCAACAACGTGTGGTAGCCCAATCCAAGCGGTAGCAGTAGTGCCAAGCTTCACCCCACCTCCAGCAGCAAAGGAAGGTCACCAAATATGTCCCAATAGCTGCGGGCACAAAATGGCAGCAGTTTGTTGCAGGAACGCCAAGCAGAATCAGTAACAGTCCCTCGTGAAAGTTAGGATCAGGCTCCAATTAAGCTGTCCCACAATCTTGTAATGCCCACTCTTGCTCTCCGCAGTGCTTGCATACGATCGCGCAAGCCGCAACAGCAGCCACACTGTCCACCTCGCGGCCTACCTCCACTCCGTCGTTCGAGTGAGCTGTACCAATATAGCACTGTCCTCTCCACTTCTGCCACCGCCGAGCACCTTAGCCGCCTCTCCGCGCCACCAGCCGGCAGCCGCCAACATGATGAGCCGCTCGTGGCCCCCACTCCGCCACCGGCAATAGCTCCTCACGCACTGGCAGTGTGATCCGACCCAGTCAGCAGACGCGACCTCAAAATGGAGGCAGAGCACCCTCCAGGGGACAGGCAGGAAAAGTCCTGATCGCACACAGGACACTGATGCGGGCTAGAGTTAACCACATACAAGCCAGCATTGAGCACCCTTGACTACCTCAGTGTGTGCAGAGCTAGCGCGCGGCCCACGCCAGCCAGCACGGCCTCTCCTCAGGCTGCTTTGCGGCCCCTGGCCACTCCGGTACACCAGTGATCAGCGCCGATGCGGTATAGTCCGCTTCCGCTCAACCGCTGCCGGTCTTCTTATTCCCTGTGGTACACCGTAATCCAGCAGCCACCACCTTGTCGTGCAGCGCCGTATGCACTACTGCCTTCCGGTAGCCTCACCACACACTCCCACAGTGAGTCTCAGTCTCGTCTCCAGCCGTGTTTCAATTCCAGCCCGCCGATCGCTGACAGCATGGCACGCAGGCCGCATCCAACCAGGTGCCTGTCTTGCCAATATCACCTTCTTTTAAAGTCAGAAGCATATCAAACCATCGCCCAGTGTCTGCAGATTCCAGCACGGCCACTAGCAGAAATGGATGGCAGGGGAGCCACTATAAATGAAGGATTATTGCCCCGACCAGCAGAGCTGCACTAGGGTGCGGCCATCTTGCTTCGGGCTCACTAGCACCCCCAAGCCAATCCCAGGGTTAATGAAAAAATGTAAGCTAAATCATATCAGTTGAAGTCAAGTTAAAAGGAATGTGCAGGGATGCTCTGGAAAATTCAGTGGTAGTGGTGGCTAGGGGTACAAGCAAGATAAATTGAGGGATACTTTCTTAGTATCCTGAAAGCTCCTGGGAAGGAGGAGACAAAGACAAAGAAGCTGACTGCTGGCACAATCTAACTAGTGTTCTCTTCTGGCATGTACACCATCTCTGGAAAAATAACTTTTAATTTCAGTACATGAATCAGGCATGTTCGAACGCATGGGTGGAGACTCTTAACACAGGCTTTTGTGTTATCAGTGGAGTTTGGATCCGGTGACTACACATGTGCACCCAACAGAAACAGACATTAAACTACGCCATTCGTTTCAATAACTGCTGTGACACGATTTCTCCAAGAAGGCCACTCCTTTTCCTCTATGTCCAAAGATGTTTGCAATTTTGGAGATTGGAAGGGCTAAGTACCTTCTTCGAACAAAAGGTTTGGTATGCTCAAGATCTTCTTAATGGCTTGTGTGTAGCACCTGACCGCTAGCGCTGACACCAAACCCAAATGTTTCTTTTTTACCCCAGTTCTGGATTGCCCCATGTAAATTGTCAGCTCCACAATTTACGTGGTGGTCTCCTACTTCCACTAAAGGGAAAGTGTGAATTCCAGAAAAACAAGAAATACAATGAAATAACAATGCCTGATTGCACATTAAGCCAACATTTGGGAGCCACACAGGGAGGAGGCGTAATTAAAAACACTGTGGTCATTTAGGCCCAGATGCATCAAACAAAAATACGCTCGCAAAGGGGCAGATTCTCAGAATCTGCCCCTTTGTGACCGGTATTTTTGCATTTGGGATGCATCATCCCAAATGAAAAAATCGCAAATTGAGAATTCGCTAAATTGCGATTACTTGCATTTAAGGAATCTCAAATTGAAATTCCTTAAACGCAATGCATTAAAGTTTAAAAAATAGCGATTTCGCTAATAGGGCACGCAAATTACCATGAAGTACAACTTCATTATAATTTGCAAAAACTTTGAAAAATGCACTTTAGTGCATTTTTCAAAGTTTCATGTTGAGCATGTGTGTGCGCAACATATGTGCGCAGATCAATTTTAGGGGTGCAACAGGACACCCCTGCACCCTTGAAATCGCATTCTCAATTTGCGAATCGCTAATTGTGACTCTCAAATTGAGAATGTCTTCCCATTCATTCCTATGGGCCTCTAGGCCCATAGGAATGAATGGGGAGGTATTCCTTAACCCCTTCGACGCTCATGACGAGCTGGGCTCGTCATGGCGTAGCCTCCTCGCACGCTCATGACGAGCCCAGCTCGTCACGTAACATGCGTTTCCGCAAAACCCAGCGTACGGGCGGAATTCCGCCCGCACGCATGCGGTTAATTGCGACTCGCAATTTCCGAGTCACAATTAAGGAATTTTAAGAAATCGCTATTTTTTAAGCAATTTCTTCTTGCATAGCATTCTGCTATTCCTTATTAGCCATTCCTTATTTTTCACTAATAAAGAATCGCGAAATGGATGCTTGATGCATCTGGGGGTTAGTTGCCCCTTATTTCCACTGGAGTGGAGTCATTTTAAACAAGAGAAAGTTAAAACTGCATAATTTTTAGCTTAGAAAACCGGGAGTTGTAGCTTGGATGATTAAGCCCATTTTACGTCTTATTCATGGCGGTGCTAAAGTAACTACGGAACATTCAACCCGTGCTGATGTCTGCTTCTTGAGAGACAGCCACCGTAAGGAAAACACTTATCTTCTTGTCAACAAACCATGGGTAAATGCCCTTAAGAAGGTAGCAGAGACAGTTCAGGTGTCCGTTCCTTGCTTACTCCATGATTGATACAAACATGGCGTATTCTATCCACCTGTCCATTTTGCAGTTCTGCCCGGCAACCATTAAGGGCCTTGCTGCCTCTGAGGTGAAGAGTTCATATCTTCACGTTTGTTTACGACCTCTGTTTCTCGTCCCTGTTCTTCTCTCTCTATCTAAAAAACACAGAAGTCCATTAATATCACAGAGCAGAAAGCAAAAAAAGTGTTCGCCGTCTGACAGAAAAACACCCAGCACGTGCACCCCCTTCGCCGCCGGTGCTCAATTATTTATCGTCAATCTGCTCACAGGCCAGCGCGCGCGCTCACCTGGCGCATGAACCGCGTCTCGAGGAGGCTGTGATTATTCCGTGTACACATCCGGCAGCGCTCTTGCCGAACCGAGCGTTTGACAGGATTCCTCTTTCCCCTTTTCGGCTCCTCGGGGCGCAACGACACGTACGACAAAATCGAAGGCCATGCAAAATATCTTCCACGAGCTTCTGTTTAATTTATGTGATTGACAATAGCCAATACTTCACAAGCCGGGAACACAAAAGGAAAAGAGCCTCAAGCGCCTTGCTGGTGTTTTTAATTTGCAGGAGCCTGCGGCCCGTGGCTGATCAGTATTCCGGTGGAATCGTGCAGTGTTGCAGAGGAAATGCAAGAGACGGAACAATAGAGTCCAGGAGCGAGCCGGAGAAAGGTGCATTTTTGAAATCTCTCACCTGGTAAAGTTGTGAATGCTCAAAGTACCGGATGCTGGTGTTAGGAAAATCCAGTCTATATATATGCAAATATGTTCATTGTCCAGATATTATTCTAACAGAAACTGTCCAACATTTCATATTTTTTATTTTGGAAAGACAAAAGCATGGGTGGGATTGGATTTACGTGCAGAAAATTAATCCAAATTCGTTTAAACTTGGGTCCTGATTTACAGTTTGATGTAGAGGGTACTCTGATGCACCCCTTGGCTTATCTCTTGGTCGCCCCCCTTTTTTGAGTCAGGTGGACTACCAGGATTATGCAGACGGAGTAAAATTTACTCTGTTGGTAAACCTTCCCGACATCCCAATGGAGTGAAGGGCATTGGAGAAAGAAAATACTGCCGTCCGCTCATTTTAGGGTGTGAAACATTATGCGTTTTGATTCCTGTCTCTCATCACCAGGTTTAAAAAAAAAATGATGACCCCCCACACACCTGTGGAGGAAACTCCCATGGTGTGAGGGCCATTAGTTTTTTATTTTTTCAAAAATAAACTCCTGCTTTATAAATAATGAACTTTGGAAAATGTTGATGGCCTGCCGTCATGTTTGACAGTGACATCTGTCAAGCTTTTCCAACATTGGCAGGAACTGTCATCACTGCAGTCCCTGCTAGTGTATAGAGATGTCCATGGGGCCACTGGGCATCTCTCAATTTGGCGGTTGGAGTAAAGGCGGGGTCGCGGATGCATCAGGCACTCTGCCTGCCTTTTCTTTGTCGACCAAATCATAAATCAGGTGACAGGGTATCCTCTCTATCAAACTCTCTGTCCACGTCAATTTTGAGGTGGGTGGATTGCCATGATTATGCCAACAATGTAAAGTTCAAACCTTCCTCCGACCGCCCACCTGAGTAGGGGTTGGCGGAGAAAGCACATAACATCCTCCACACTATTTAGGGCAGACGTTATGTGTTTTTTTTTTATGTACCATACCGCTAGCTACTTGGGACAGAAAAAAATAATGACACCCCACACAATGGTAGAAACTAACCCTGGGTGGAGATGGCATAGTGCTTCTACGCGGAGTTCCACAGAGTTGACAAAGAACCTCCATGGTACTCCGCTTCCCTCCACCCTCCTTAATGCAATTATAATTAAAAAAAAGGCACTTACCTACTGTGGCTGCCTCCTCCTTGCCATGGTCTCACACTCCTTCCTCGTCGATGGAAACCCCTACATTGTACGTCTTGCCCGTAAGACGTACAATGTAGGGGTTTCCATCACCCAGGATGAGGAAGGAGAGTGAGAACATGGCAAGGAGGAGGTAGCCACAGCAGAAGTTAGTGCCTTTTTAAAAATTCTAATTACATTAGGGAGGGTGAAGGGGCCGGCTATCTTCGCTCCGCCACTGAGTCAGAGTTTTGCCTGAACTCTGCGTTCTGGAGGAGCCGAGTTACACGCCCGGGCTTAGTAGAAACCTCACAAGAAGTGGGGGACATTCGTTTTTTATTCTTCAAAAACAAACTCCTGCTTAGGGTATTTGTTTTTGAAAAATGAAAAAGTTTTAGAAAAATTTGACGGCTGACCATCATGTTTGATAGTGCCGTCCGTCAAACTTTTCCTACATTGACAGGACCTGCCATAATTGCAGTCCCCGTCAATGTATAGCAACACCAGTGAGGCCGATGAACATCACTGAGTTTGGCGGTGGAGTAACGACAAGGTGACGGACATAAATTCCTCTGCAACCCTGGTTGCCTTTACTCTGTTCGCCAAGTCCTAAATCAGGCCCCTAATATCTCTCTCAGGGCAGGTCTTCATGTTCTTTCTTAAAGTTGATTATTTTTGTAGCATAACAGTACAACCTATTAGTTATTTTTTGTAAAGCTTTTAGTATTATGTACAACTCACAGATAAACAAGTGTATTCTTGAAAACAACTGGTATGTTCAAGTGCGCTGATGCCTGAAATATTTAATGATGTTAAATTTAAATTATTTTAAATTACAGAATCAATTGTTCTGCTTAGGTACTACTAAACTTCAGGCATTGCACTAAAAAGTAGCCTTATGGGGGGTGGACGGACACCCAATGTGATGCACACTGAACCACTTGACACTTTGCACTTCATGCATGGTGCAGACTATTCTACCTCCATTTTGCAGCAAAACTGGTCACACCCAGTTGCATGTCAGCCTGCTTCAGAAGTGACCAAAGAGCAGGAAGTAAATCAACAGGGGGTTCTCTTGCACTTGTGGGTGGTGTGCTGGTGCTGTTGTAGTGGATAATGAAGTGGTCTTTCCGGGTGAGTCTAGTGGTGTGGCTGTAGGTGACTCAGTTGCTGAAGGAGAATATAGGGGCCAGTGTGTGCCCTATGGTGTGTGTAGGGTCATGGACGAGTTTGGTAAGTCCCTGTCACAGAGGTAGCTAACCACTACAATTTACTAATAGAAACCCTTTTCTACCAACAAAACAAAGACAAACTAAGCCCCCTAATGGATTCCTACAAAGACAATTGGGTTGGAAGACTGCATTGCTCTTGACACAGACCCCAACCCAAATTCCCAAAACCATGGTGGATTGTCTATGATAGCACCTGGCACAGGAAGCCAAAGCAATTTACACTGAAAGAATGGAACACTTATTTGTGATTTTCTTTAAAAAGAAATAACTCCCAATGCCCATATGACACGTTCGTAGACAAAAACCTGTTAAGTAAACTAGAAAACCCACCTGCAAAACATATTATATCACCAAAAATACCTATAAATTACATTTATTCATCATAAGATAAGTAACTTTACACAATATAACATAACATAATGAATGATACATTATTAAACAGTGTACAAAAACCTCAAACTGCACACTAATGAAGAACACTACTAATAATACAACTAAATGTACAAACCCGCCACAAACAACGCTATAAATAACCTCTAGACCTCCTCTCTATATCCCAGCTACCCTAGAAAACCCTTAAAAAAATCTTTAAAAAAGGACTTACCTATTCTGACGAACAGCAGCACCTTCCATAAACTGGATCCCAGAAAATAGACTAAAATGACACAAATGGGCTAGAAAACAGAATGTAGCTGTAAATACAAAAGCTGCTGAATTCAATAAAAAGAGACTATCTCCCCATAGAAATGAGTGGGAAATAATTAAAAAATGTTGAATAAATCTATTAAATTGTAAAAACAAAATAATAAATACGTAAAAAGTCAAAAAAAATTGTAAAAAAGTCACCGAAAAATGTAATGTAGAAATTAAATAATAGTATAAAATATATAAAATGATTTAATAAATAAAGAAACACTTATGTTAAAATGATGTTGAAAATATGTATACAAAACAATTTGAGAAATGTTGAACAGTTGAAAAAAGTGAAAATTGCACAACATACAATACGATTTATATATGATTTATATTAAAATCTTTACTACATAAGAATAAAAATTTATTAAACATGTTTTATTTATCCATATATATGTATATTTTTAAGTTGAAATATATATATATATATATACATATATATGTATATATATATAAAAATGTAAAAATGTACTTTAAACTGAAAACATACATAAAATTAGAAAACATGTTATATGTCTATTCTATAAAAATATTTAATTAATAATATTATTTATTATAAACATACAACTATGTTTTTTGAATATCTCTAAACACCAACAATACTCATTAAATAACATAAACTATTTCTACTACATACTAATGCAATTAAGGCAAAGGATTTCACACTAAAGTAATAAAGGGGAATGTGTTGGACACTAAAGAGATTGCATTTAGTATTCCCACTCCAATCTAAACTAATTTGGGGAAGGTGTTCAACATTTAGGGGCCGATTACGATGCAACCTGTAAAGGTTCCGACCAAGGGTCAGAGTCTTCAGGGCCTCATCCTAATAGACCGCTTGGTTTACTTTTCCGATCACCTAATTATGAACTAAGCGGTTGAAAAGTAAACCGGCCTGTCATTCTGGCTGGCTTCCCATGGCCTTGAAGAGCCCGTCGGAAGCCAACCAGTAATATCAAGGGCGGGCCTTTCTGGTTTTGAGATTACGATGCACCGTTTCCAGCATAGTTTCCATGTCGGAAAGCATGCTTGGGGGTCCACAGCAGGGTCCTCTTGTGCTTGTGGTCTCTAGTTGATGGCTCAGGGGGCACCTGTTGATCCCTGCACCCCATTGTAGGCACCATGAGTGCCTGCCACGAGGGTGTAGTCGGGGAGCAGGGATGAACTGCACCTCCCTTTTCTCAATAGGAGCTTGTGTTATGGACAGTGTAATGGCTGTAACACAAGCTCCCATTGAGAAAAGGCGCATGTGACTGAACAGTGTTTGGTTGCATTGTAATGGGCCGGTCGGGACCGCCGACCGGGTGTTGGTCGGTCCCAGGAACGAGTCGATGTCGGGCTGAAGCAATTCCACCCAACATCGAAATCAGCCCCTAAATGGGTGACATTTACAATTCGTACTCCAATCCCCAGCAATTTGGAGAAGATATTGGACAGTAAGGAATGACATTTACTGTTCCCACTCCAATTTTAACCAATTTGAGGAAATTGTTGGTCACTAAAAGGATGACATTTACCATCCCCACTCCAATCTAAACCAATATGGAGAAGGAGCTGGACACTAAAGAGGTGACATTTTGGGGCCTATTACGATGTCGGCTGGACGACACCGTCTTGGAAATGGGACCGCCTGATTAGGATGTGACCGAGCACTGTTCAGTTGCATTCCGACATTTCCCTATGGGAGCATGTGTTATGGGTGTAAACCGGCCGTACTACATGTTTCCATAGGGAAATTGGAGGTGGTGTTAATCCCTGCACCCCGTGGCAGGAACCTCAAGGTGCCTGCCATGGGGTGCAGGGATTAACAGGGGGGAACAATAGGAGCCCCCTGGTCCACCAACCAGAGGCCGCCTAGGAAAGTGTGCCTCATACTCGCTCTCCGACAGGCTTTTGATGTCAGAAAGCCCGGCATGGAAAGCATGCCATATGGTAATCCCAAGGGTGGAAAGGCCGCCCTTTAGGATTATGGGCCAGCCACCAACTGGCCGATGGTCTCATTGTGCCTGTCAGAAGCCAGACAAAATGACCGGCCAGTTTTAATTCCAACCAGCTGATTTATAATCAGCTGGTCGGAATTGAAATCGACGATGGTAGTCGGAAAGAGTCGGCGGCTTTCCGACCGCCATCAATCGTAATAAGCCCCTTACTATTCCCACTCTAATCTAAACCCATATGGGGTAGGTGTTGGACACAAATGGGGTGTCATCTACTGTTCACACTCCAATTTATACCTAGTTGGGGAAGGTGTTGGACACTATAGGGGTGACAATTAATATTTGCACTACAATCAAAAAGATTTTATGCAAGGTGCCACACACTTAAAATTTATATACACAATCAATACTCCATACTCACATGCAATTTTTTACTTATAAAAATACTTCAAAAATATATTAAGACAAAATACAAGCCTATATATTCATAATTAAACAGTTACATCACACTTATTATTCTTATCACTATTAATAAGTGATATATTATTTAAAATATGTACTACAATTCCTAATATGTTAACATACAAAATATGTTTTTAAATAATTACATGTAATATAATTTATAAAATATATTTCCAACAACAGAACGTTTTGAAATACTGACCATAATATGCGTCTAATTATTAGAATTTTTGTCAACAATAAACCAATAATACAACAAAATACATCACAATTAATATATTGTTATATTATTTTCATATTACAATTAACCCCTTCGATGCTGATGACGGCCCCCAGCCGTCATGCATCACGGGGCTCGTGTGCTGATGACGGCTGGGGGCCGTCATAAACCCGCCCACTTCAAAAAACGCCGCACAGGCGCAGAATCGCGGCCGCGCCCAAGGGGTTAAACAAAAGTTTCAAATACATGTAAACATAAAATAAAATGTGCCAAAAACATTTTTACATTGACATTATAATTTAACATAATTATTTTTAAAATACTTTAATTTCAATAACATTTGCATATTTTTTAATACCTTAAATTGAAAACTTAATTTTCAAAAACTTGTATTTATTTTACATTACTAAATTAGTTTTTGATATATTTTTATTTTTCATAAATGTGTTATTTTATTTATTTTAAAATGTAAAATGAAATATGTTTTTATTTAAATATAACTGATACATATTCAACACCGTCAGAGATACCCGTAGGGTGACAGCATGCGCTATATAAGTATTGCAATCATTTGTACAAACCTTTATTCATTAAAATGATTCATGTAATAAAAGAAAGTTAAATATTTTACTACACTAATTTGCGTATTGTTAAAATAATCAACATTTCATTTAAATTCAATTGTCTACTTTTTAATAATCTCCCTACCCTTATCCCTAAAAACCCAATATCCTGCTGCTAAAAACTATAAAAAAAATGTTATAAATATATTATCAAACACACTTCAATAAGGAAGGCGTGGCTAGGCAAGCCAGCATGGCGGACGTGTTCTAGTCGTGCTCCGTCCGGCCCGACAATTATCCTCTAGTTATCCTGACTCCCTCAACACGTTGGCAGCCCCGGGGAAAATCCCGACATACCTGTCCTTGGCGACATTGCCTTCGCTGTGTTTTGGTGGCCGGAGGGTCCCAGGGCCGGAGTTGGAAGATCCCTGTGCTGTGAGGCCTGGAAGCTGTAGGTGGAGCCGGGGCCTCGAGTTTGGCGACTCCTGTGGCTGCACCGGGTGGGCGGAGTGACAGCGGAGGCTCCGCCTGGTGGGTCCTTGCAGTGGAGGGCCTGGCATACGGCGATCGGAGGGCATATCGGCCCACAGGGGGTTGCTGTCGCCGACCCGAACGAGGTGTGGAGTGTCCTGGGGCGGGCGCGGTGGCAGATCCGGCAATCGGAGGAGGATTAAGCGGCGGGAGCAGAGTGACGGGCCCGGCCGCCGGGAGTGGTGCGTGTTCTGGTGCACCTCTGGAGCCTCTGCGGCCCCCCGCTCGGAACAGTGACATGCCTGTGGGGGGCTCTGCTTGTAGAGCAGTCATCAGGCCGGCCTGCAGACCTATGTGAGAGGCCCCGTGTGAGCGCGGAAGCCAGGGACTACATTTTGGCATACCCTGTGCCGGTGAGAGGCCAGCGCCGTTGGATTCGACACCCGTCCGGTGGGTCCCTGAGGCGGCGGACCTGGAGGCGAGTGACTCAGGCTAGTTGGTGTGTCCGGAGGCCCCGCTGTGAGAGCGGAGTGGAGCGTGGGGCCTTGACACGCAGCCTGATCCTGCAGCCAGGGGGATAGGCCGGCTGCTGAGGAGATTGAGGCCCAGGGCATTGGGCCCTAGCGGCTGAAGCTGCCCCCTTGGGGACGTGGCTGTGGAGGGTCCAGAAGGTCAGTGGTCCGATAGGAAAGGGGCTCCCTCATGGTGTCGAGCTCCCCCCACCGAGTGTCTCCTGGTAGCTGGGTCTGGTGGTGATGACCGCCGTGGACATTAGTGGCTGAGCGGTGGGGGCCGGTGGACAGAGCGGCGCTGGTGGTAGCGGCATTGCGGCCTGGCTGGACTTACAATTCATAAAAGGGGGTGGTGATGGACAGAGTATCTGAATTAAACAGAACACTCCTACCCAGTCAAAAAATCAGGGCTTGATCCATCACCGTTTTTTAGCTCACTGCACCATCCCAGTTCAGAACCTGGCTACATGCAAATTAGTCTGACCCTGGCCCAGTGCATCATGGGAACAGGGCAGACCAAACTACCAAGCCAATTCTTTACTGCACTGGGCCAGGAACAGACTAATTTGCATATAGCCAGGTTCTGAGCTGGGATGGGGCAGTGAGCTAAATAACGGTAATGGATCAAGCCCTGATCTTTGGACTGGGTAAGAGTGGTCTGCTTAATTCAGACACTCTGTTCATCACCACCCCCTTTTCTGAATCGTTTTTGGCCACTATAGGTGTGGCAGGGTATACTCAGACATGAGTCCCTTGCTCACTGCTCCATCAGGATTCAAGCAAGCCGGGCCGACAACGGCTGAAATGCCAGAAACCGGTCCCCGGAAGCTTGTCTCCTTTCTGGTGAAGAATTGGCTTGGTAGTTTGGTCTGCCCTGTTCCCATGATGCACTGGGCCAGGGACAGACTAATTTGCATATAGCCAGGTTCTGAGCTGGGATGGGGCAGTGAGCTAAATAACGGTGATGGATCAAGCCCTGATCTTTGGACTGGGTAAGAGTGGTCTGCTTAATTCAGACACTCTGTTCATCACCACCCCCTTTTCTGAATCGTTTTTGGCCACTATAGGTGTGGCAGGGTATACTCAGACATGAGTCCCTTGCTCACTGCTCCATCAGGATTCAAGCAAGCTGGGCCGACGATGGCTGAAATGCCAGAAACCGGTCCCCGGAAGCTTGTCTCCTTTCTGGTGAAGAATTGGCTTGGTAGTTTGGTTTGCCCTGTTCCCATGATGCACTGGGCCAGGGACAGACTAAATTGCATATAGCCAGGTTCTGAGCTGGGATGGGGCAGTGAGCTAAATAACGGTGATGGATCAAGCCCTGATCTTTGGACTGGGTAAGAGTGGTCTGCTTAATTCAGACACTCTGTTCATCACCACCCCCTTTTCTGAATCGTTTTTGGCCACTATAGGTGTGGCAGGGTATACTCAGACATGAGTCCCTTGCTCACTGCTCCATCAGGATTCAAGCAAGCCGGGCCTATGACGGCTGAAATGCCAGAAACCGGTCCCCGGAAGCTTGTCTCCTTTCTGGTGAAGAATTGGCTTGGTAGTTTGGTCTGCCCTGTTCCCATGATGCACTGGGCCAGGGACAGACTAATTTGCATATAGCCAGGTTCTGAGCTGGGATGGGGCAGTGAGCTAAATAACAGTGATGGATCAAGCCCTGATCTTTGGACTGGGTAAGAGTGGTCTGCTTAATTCAGACACTCTGTTCATCACCACCCCCTTTTTTGAATCGTTTTTGGCCACTATAGGTGTGGCAGGGTATACTCAGACATGAGTCCCTTGCTCACTGCTCCATCAGGATTCAAGCAAGCCGGGCCGACGACGGCTGAAATGCCAGAAACCGGTCCCCGGAAGCTTGTCTCCTTTCTGGTGAAGAATTGGCTTGGTAGTTTGGTCTGCCCTGTTCCCATGATGCACTGGGCCAGGGACAGACTAATTTGCATATAGCCAGGTTCTGAGCTGGGATGGGGCAGTGAGCTAAATAACGGTGATGGATCAAGCCCTGATCTTTGAACTGGGTAAGAGTGGTCTGCTTAATTCAGACACTCTGTTCATCACCACCCCCTTTTCTGAATCGTTTTTGGCCACTATAGGTGTGGCAGGGTATACTCAGACTTGAGTCCCTTGCTCACTGCTCCATCAGGATTCAAGCAAGCCGGGCCGACGACGGCTGAAATGCCAGAAACCGGTCCCCGGAAGCTTGTCTCCTTTCTGGTGAAGAATTGGCTTGGTAGTTTGGTCTGCCCTGTTCCCATGATGCACTGGGCCAGGGACAGACTAATTTGCATATAGCCAGGTTCTGAGCTGGGATGGGGCAGTGAGCTAAATAACAGTGATGGATCAAGCCCTGATCTTTGGACTGGGTAAGAGTGGTCTGCTTAATTCAGACACTCTGTTCATCACCACCCCCTTTTCTGAATCGTTTTTGGCCACTATAGGTGTGGCAGGGTATACTCAGACACGAGTCCCTTGCTCACTGCTCCATCAGGATTCAAGCAAGCCAGGCCGACGATGGCTGAAATGCCAGAAACCGGTCCCCGGAAGCTTGTCTCCTTTCTGGTGAAGAATTGGCTTGGTAGTTTGGTCTGCCCTGTTCCCATGATGCACTGGGCCAGGGACAGACTAATTTGCATATAGCCAGGTTCTGAGCTGGGATGGGGCAGTGAGCTAAATAACGGTGATGGATCAAGCCCTGATCTTTGGACTGGGTAAGAGTGGTCTGCTTAATTCAGACACTCTGTTCATCACCACCCCCTTTTCTGAATCGTTTTTGGCCACTATAGGTGTGGCAGGGTATACTCAGACATGAGTCCCTTGCTCACTGCTCCATCAGGATTCAAGCAAGCTGGGCCGACGACGGCTGAAATGCCAGAAACCGGTCCCCGGAAGCTTGTCTCCTTTCTGGTGAAGAATTGGCTTGGTAGTTTGGTCTGCCCTGTTCCCATGATGCACTGGGCCAGGGACAGACTAATTTGCATATAGCCAGGTTCTGAGCTGGGATGGGGCAGTGAGCTAAATAACGGTGATGGATCAAGCCCTGATCTTTGGACTGAGTAAGAGTGGTCTGCTTAATTCAGACACTCTGTTCATCACCACCCCCTTTTCTGAATCGTGGCTGGGCTTACAGGCGCCCGCAGAGCTTGAGACAGTGACCGAGGGGCTCAGTGTGTAGGCCCTGCAGTGGTGGGCCCGCGCCCCACAGGTGAGGAGAGTGGAGGAGGTGCCAGTGTGGTGTCCGACAGCTCCATTCTGGCACAGATGGAACTCTAATGGAGGGCCGGGTGAGCGGACTGAGCCAGGCGGAGATACAGGGGGTGCTGACTTGCAACAGGAGGGCTGCGGATCCTGACCTGGGGAGCCTGCTGGTAGATAGCGACCAGCGTTGACTTTGGGGGCGCCTTAGTGAAGCGAGGTCTGGTGGAGGCAGTGCTCCGGACTTGAGCCAAGTCGGTGGGTGCCCGGAGGCAGGTGGCCATGATGAGGGGCAAGGGCAGTAGTGGCACCACAACCCATGGGCCAATCGATAAATTTACCGAGCCTGGCGGAGGGGTTGGAGCTGCTGGGGGACAGCAGGAACCTGGGCCAGACAATGAGGCGTTGATGGTGGCAATCACGCAGTCCTGATACATGTTGCACGCTGAGATCGGCGCAGTAGGCGCGGATGTCACGCTCCCGCGGCAAGATTTAAGGAACGCTGTGTCCTGCATTACGGAGGCCGAGACTAGGCTTTCGGGGGTGGAGGACGATGTCGCGGCCCTGAAGCGTCAGGAGGCCAAGATGGAAAGTGTCCAAAAAGGCCTGGCGCTGCAGGCTGAAGATGCAGAGGGACGGGCGAGACGCAATAACCTGCGCTTTGTCGGATTTCCGGAGGGCTGCGAGAAAGGCGATATGGAGAAGTTCCTTACTCAGTGGCTGAAAAGCTGGCTTCCCCGATGCTGTGTCCCGGTGCTTTGTGGTGGAATGGGCCCACAGAGCTCTCATCCAGAAACCTCCGGTGGGGGCCCGGCCACGGCCGGTGATTGCGAAATTGTTGAATTATCACGACCGCAATGTAATCCTGAAACAGGCCAGAGCCAAATAACCCCTGCTGTACGAGAACTGTCGCATCATGATTTTTCCAGACTACACACACCTGGTGCAGCTGCAGTGTCAGTCATTCCTTGCGGCCAAGGCCGTCTCCGGGACCTCAAGCTTCCGTATGCCTTGCTGTTCCCGGCCCGCTTATGGGTGGTGTTCCAATCACGTACCCACTTCTTTGATACTCCAGAGGAGGTGTTTAAGTGGACTGATGAGACGGTGAGGGTGCAACAGCACACCCCGCCGGGGCTGGACTCGGACTCCTCCATGAGCGAGGCCCAATCGAAATCCTTCAGGGTGTCTCGCTGGGAGGGAAACTGGCGATCCCGAAGGCGCTCTGCATCCGGTGGGGCCTTGGCCTGGGGGTCCCTGGCTCCTGGACAACAAGCAGCGGACACATGACTCTTGTATCCTATGGTTTAAATGATGTTGGATTGTTCCTCATAGGGGGCCTATAGCTATGTTTGATTCCTTTAGAGGGAGGGAGGTGTGACATGGGCCGTTCCCCCCCCTTTTTGGTCTGGTACTGGTGGGGGTGTGCAAGGGAAATATGGGATGTAGGGTGGGGATCCATTGGTATGGGGGACTTTGGGTCCCACGTTTGGGGTCGGAAGCCTACCTTGCCGTGACAGGTACTTCAACTGTTTTGAGGTATGGGGTGGGGGGCCAGTTGTATGGGGAGGGGTTTGTTCTGGTTGGGTTTGGGTTGCACAGTCACGGGAGGTTCCCCACATTTGGTTTATGCACGCCCGCACGCCCCGGTGTCTGTGCGGCAAACAGGGCCGTTTTTTATAATGGCGCATTGCACAGATAAAGCCTCGGGGTCTCACAGTACCCTCCGTATTCTTAGCTGGAACGTGCGTGGGGTATTAGACAAAATCAAAACGGGAGCAGTGCTATGACATACGAAACAAGCTGGGGCCGACAACCTTCTACTACAAGAAACTCACTTACTAGGCACTAAAGCCCTGTGCTTGCAACGCTATGGCTTCCAGCAGGTCTTTCATGCAGGCTTTGTGAGAGGGTCCAGGGGTGTGGCTGTCCTGGTACACCGTAGAATTCCTTTTATCCACACGAAACTATGGGCTGACCCAAAAAAGAGGTTTCTGTTTGTCAGGGGTATGGTGGGGAGGACTCTCTGGTGTTGGGTTGCGTCTATGCCCCGCCCGCCACTGCAGTGGTCACTGGTTGAGAAGTTGTTCGCGATCTGGGCGGACAGCCCGGACGTGCTCGCGGCGGTTGGGGGTGACTGGAACGATGTCCTGGAGGTTACCAAGGATAGATATAGGCCGGGGGGCCCGAGTGTAGGCCATTCCACGAAGCTGCGGGATATGGTGGTGGGGCTGGACTGGGTGGACCCGTGGCGGCGCCTGAATGGGGATGAACGGGAGTACACATTTCTCTCTGCTGTCCACAAATCCTCCTCCAGGTTGGACTACATTTTTGTACCCAGAGTAGCGGCTGGACGAGTGGAATCAGCGGCAATCCTCCCACGTGGCCTTTCAGATCACTTGCCTATTTTTGTTGAGCTCCGGATGGGCAGTGAGAGGCAGCCATTCCGCTGGCGCCTCTCGGTGTGGCACCTTCAACAGGATGACTATAGGAGGCATATGCGTGAGGCAATATCCAATTATCTGGTCGAGAAGGTTGGTTCTGTCTACGTTATGGGAAGCATTGAAACCCACACTGCGGGGGGTGGATATTGCCTGGTGTGCGGTGGCTCGCAAGCAGCGTCGGGCAGCTCTGGTGCACGCTGAGGCAGAGATAGGGGAGTTGGAGCGTCGGGGACGGTCGACGGGGGAGACTCAGGAGGTGAGCCGGCTCCTTCTGGCGCAACAGTACTATGCGGCCCTCCTCCTGGATCAGGCGCGGCAGGTGTGGCTTGCTACGCGCAGTAGAATCTGCCAGTGGGGAGATAAATCTAACAAAATGTTGCATCGGCTCTGTCAGGGGACCTTTCATGCACAGGTGTTGCCGGGGATCCGTGATGGGTCAGGAGCCCCGCTGATGGACCCAGGGAATTGGCGGAGAGTTTCGCTGCGTTCTATGCAGACCTATATGCCCCACAGGAGTGCCTGCGGAATATATGGTAAACAAGTTCATAGCTGACTTGCCTCCTAGAGCGGTGTCGGACGAGGTGCAAGATCGGTTGGAGCTCCCTCTGACGGATGAGGAACTGGGCACGGCCCTGGGTGAGCTCAACTCGGGGAAAGCCCCCGGTCCTAATGGATTCCCAAGTGAGTTTTTCAAGAAATATAATACACAATTAGCCCTTTATTACCGGGGGGGCGTTGGAAGAGGCAGGGTCCAGGGCAGGCTCCCTCCGGACTGGAGGCACGCAGAGGTGGTGGTGTTCCACAAGCCAGGTCGACCCCTGGAACAACATGCCTTCTATCGCCCGATATCGCTCTTAAACGTAGAGGCCAAGGTCTTGGCCAAGGCATTGGCCAACCGGCTTCTTCCTCATATCTCGGAGCTCATTCACCCGGACCAGGCCGGCTTTATGCCTCATAGGGCGACAAGGCACAATATCCGATGGGCACATGTGGCGGTGGAGGCGGTTAGACGCACTGGGCAGTGGGCTGCGCTTCTCCTTGCTGATATGGACAGAGCATTCAATTAGTTAAGCTGGGTTTATCTGTTCTCTTTACTGCCACGGCTCAATCTTGGGCCCCATTTCCTGTCCTATCTGCGTCTTCTCTATACTGACCTGACGGCCTCGGTTCGAGTGGCGGGAGTGGTGTCGTCCAGGTTTCGGATTCGGCGAGGTACCCGGCAAGGGGTGCCCCCTCTCGCCCTACCTATTTACGGGTTTAAGAGGGCGCAGGTGCCGTCCGACAGGATTGCGTTGTATGTGGATGATGTCCTCTTCTTTCTTACAGATCTTAATAGATCAGGGCCGCGCCTCCTGCGGATGATGCAAATCTTCAGCGAGACATCGGGGCTCTATATCAACCTTAGCAAGTCCACATTGTGGGTGCTGGGGGAGCGGACACACGCAGTAGGTAACTGGGCTTCTTCACTCCAGTTAGCGATGGGAGGTCTCAAGTATCTGGGGGTTTTCCTGTCGGAGGTCCCGGCTGTGTCCTGGGAGCGGAATATGGTGCCGGTCTGGGAACGTGTACGGGCTGACCTCAGAACCTGGTCGCGTATGCCACTTACTATATATGGTAGGTCAGCGATCTTTAAAATGGTGGCACTCCCCCACCTGCTGTATCAACTGCAGAATCACCCGTATCCGATATTGCCGGGTTGGTTTCGCCAGGTGAACTCCAGATTTTTTTTGGGGGGGCGCGGTGCGCGTGGCAGTGCGCACGTGTTTCCTCTCCACCTATTGTGGGGGACTGGCGACCTCGGATATCCTCTCCTACTATCAGGCCTCCCACCTTTTGGTATTGAACGAGTGGTGGTATGCGACAGGGGTGACCCGGCGTATGCCATGGAACGCTACTTGATGGGCTCCCATACGTTACACACTATCCTTTACATGGCATCACTGCGGAGTATGCTGCCGGCAGCCACTCGGGTGGTGTTTCGCATCTGGCGGCAGGCTTTGCGCCGGATGGGGTGGTGGAATACTCAACAGCTGAGACCACCTTGTGCCACAATGGGTGGTTTCCTGGCCTGGCATCGCTACAGGGCTTTAGGGGATGGGACAACATAGGCATTTCGACCCTGGGGGATGTACTGCAGAGTACGACACTTAAGTCCTTCCAGGATCTTAGGGAGGAATTTGGTATGCCTCGGTCCCAGTTTTTTTAGGTACCTCCAATTTCGCCATGCACTATCCCCCAGCCTGGAGGGGTTGGAGTCCCTCCCTGAATTTAGCCCGCTAGAGGCGAAGATGTTCATGGGGGACCTGGAGACGAAGAAAATATCCCGCATCTACCAGACACTAGTCACGCATGGACGCTCTGGCCGCTCCCATTTAATTACTTGCATAAAGTCTACTTTACCAGGGTTCGGCTCTGGCGGGCGGGACTGATTGCCTCACCGGACTGCCTCCGCTGTAACAGGGAGTAAGGGACGTTCATGCATACAGTATGGAGTTGTGGATCTCTTGATCAGTTTTGGAGGGGGGTCTTGGCCTGTCTGTCTGAGGTATTGGGATAGGTACTTCTGCGTACGTCACAGTTTGCCCTACTACATGTAATGGATGGGGGGGGTAATCTCTATAAAAGGCACCTGATGTTGCTAGGCCTTACAACAGCCAAAAGAGACATTGCTAAGGGGTGGAAGGACTCACAGTCTGTGGCCGTCTGGAAGAGGGGGCTAGATTTTTGTATGGGGCTGGAGCAGCCGATATTCGAGGCCAGGGGGTGCCCGCTGAAATATTATAAAATTTGGAAGCGCTGGGCAGATTATAGGGGTATGTGGCTTGAACTCCCTGGGAGGAGTGATGGGGCAGGTGGTTCAGAGTTGAGAGACATGGGGCTAGGTAGGTGGGTGTGCTTGTGCATGTTTGACCTTTTGTGCTGTATACTGCTTGGTATGAGTGGGTTGGGCCTGGTGGTGGTTGTACGACTCGGGGGGGGGTAGTTGGGGTGGGAGCAGGGAGTTGGGGGGGCTGGGGCTTGGGGTGGGAGGAGTGAGGGAGGGGGGGTTGTTCAAAGAGTGTTTGGTTATTCACTCGCTAATTTGTGCATGTAAAGTCAAAAGTCGATTGCCTTTGATGCTGTCATGTTTGCGACCTGCAGCCATCCCTGGGTTACAGGGCCCTGCATAACCTGTGCAGTCTGATAATAAAATCTGTTTTTAAAAAAACACACTTCAATAAATTATATACATGCAGATGATCTGCTGCTAGGAATGTTCGGTCCCTCCCCTCTCCTGTACATCGTGTCAGCTTCCTGAACACGTAGACCCGGTAACTCTGTTGTGGCGATGGCAAGAAGCTGTGCAGCTGTATGAGTGGCCGAGATAGTGGCTCAAGCTTTGTTTTGGAATCTTGGTCGGGCAGGACGGCAGCAGGGAGAAAAGGTCCTCTGCACAAGACAAGAACCCAGAAACCGCAGTTCCAGCAGCTTATAAACAAATGACCTACTAAGAAGCTATTTAATGGGGAGAACCACCAGGTTTCACACTGGGGGTAAGTGCTTTTGCTGCATGCTAGTCATATGCATTTTCACCTGGCTGTGGGTTACTGGGCAGGTTTCTCTCCCAACTTACAAATGGTACCTCTCTGGTGGGGCTCACAAACACTAGAGGTTGGCATAAGTGATTGCGTGGAGAAAAAAAATAACTAACTAGGGGTAAACATTTAAAAGCTACCAGTTTGTTAGGGAACTTGGATGCCACTTCAATGCTAGCCCTCAAAGAAAATCGTCCAGTCTCCCATGGGCCAGGGCTGGCAATAAGTCCGCTGAGCTCAGAAAAACACTTATCCGTAACTCATAAGGAAAGAGAGTTGGACCTGGCAGGTGATCCTCAGGACTTGGGGGTAGACGGCAGGGCCCGGGGATGGACTCCCTGACAGCAGCAGAAGTACTAAAAGTGAATAGTGAGAACAGCAAAATGATTGACTGTAAGGAGGATGAGAATGAAATTAAAAAGTATTTACTAGTGGCTGATACAGTGGACGCTACATTGAATCAAATAAAAAAAAGAGCATCCACTGTTCACGAAAGGGAAAGGAGTGTGATCACCTGGAAACACTTCAGCCCTATGATACGAGTCTGCCAGTTGTCTTACATGCTCTCGCTCAAGGCTCACCCACAGAGTCACCGCAGTCACAGGACATTGATCCTTAGCAATAGCAGCAATCTCAGTCTCAGTCTTCAAGTCCAGCCTCTAACTCAGAGACAATTTCACACGAGCACCTGTAAACTTAAATACCATCTCGGCCCCAGGAGATGAAACATCAGAATCTGCAGGATGACGCAAGGGTCACCAATGCTTAGGGCCTTATTACAAGTTTGGTGGTCCTCCTGTTGGTCCACCACTGCCACACTGACAGGAGGACCACCAAGGCCGTAGTGTGCCCATCTGCCAGTTTACGAGTGTAATCCATGGTGGATGGGCGGTGCTGCAGCGGTCTCATGGCGCTGGTCTGTTAGGCTCATAGGAAAGCCTGAACAGCAGACCGCCACCATGTCAGTGCCTGCAGAACGTTCTTCCACAGTGTGGCATGCACCATGTGGATGCCATACCATACAAGAACAGGGTGCAATTCAGTGAGGCACAATATGTACCCTTCTGCATGCACCACCATGCCCAGAAGCAGGCCCTGTTAGGGCCCCTTTACTTCCATGTCCATTACCCTTTTCATGGCAGGTCTACTGCCATGGAAAGGGTGGTAGAAATCAAAGTCAGAATGTGCTCAGCTGTGCCGCAGTTTCCTGCCCATTTCCAGATTACCTGAGCAGGGGAATGCTTGATGCCGGCCGAGCCAGCAGTCTTGTGGCAGTCTGACTGCCACACTTATAATACAGCTGGTGGACCAACAGTGTGGCAGTGGTCAGGCCGCCACCACGAGTACAGCAATCCTGTGGACTGCCGTCTCTTAATAAGGCTCTAAATGTCATTTTGGGCAAAATTAAAGAACTAAAAGCCTCATAAGCAATTGAAATTGCAGCCCTGCACCTGAGGTTATCTAAAATTGAAATGGCAATGGCAAATTATCCTGAAAGAATGCAGGAAGCCGAATCTAGAATTTCGCAAGTAGACGATCAGGTTAGCTCAATGCAGGAGCAAATCAGCCAATCCAGGAAGCAAAAATCTTCATTGGAATATAAAAGTGAGGAGCTGGAAAATCACTTGTGACTCTCTAATTTATGCCTGGATGGAGTTCTGGAAGGCCATGAGAGTCCTCAGGACCTTCAATGAGTAGATTCTTTCAACAAGACATATGTTTTGCCAGAACCGTCAGGGGATTTGACAATCATATGAGCACATCGGCTCCCGGTTCAACCATTCCCAAATTTGAAATTGCCATGCACAATATTGGTTCACTTCTCCAACTATCGCATTAAAGTGCACATATTAGCCAAAGATATTTAGATGAAACAGTTTTGACGTTTGAATTACCTCACTGTCATATATTTTCAGATATGTCTGCTGTGGCAGCTTGCCGCCGAAAACGAATTGTTTTAAAGTGCAGGGTGCTCAAGCATCAATAGCGCAACAATTGATATAGTTTAGTTGAGGCTCAGGAGTTCCTGCAAAAGATTTCTAATTAAGTGTAACATGTGAATCCTATTGAGATTTCTTGAGTGTTTATTTGGGCAAATGAAATTGATGATATTAATGTGGTGTTGGAGGTAGGAGAGGGTGGGTCCTTGTCCACAAAGGTGCAATAACATGGCTTTCAGGGAGGGCAACTGCTGCAACGAGAGGGGTATTGTGGGCCATTCTCCTCTCGCAGGGCTTTGGGGTTCTTTTGGCGGGTGGACATGGTGTTGTGGAGGGAGCTTTGGGTGGTGGTGAGCAGGTATAGCAAAAAAGAGCAGTCATAGTGGATTATGAGTTGTCAGCATTTCACTACATAGGGAGCACATAATTTAGAGTGTAATGGGTCTTAAAGATGTATTTCTTGCAATGCCAATGGTATGTCTAACAAGCAGAAGTATGGGGCTTAATCAGATGGTTAACCTTGTTTTCTCTGCAAGAGACCTACCTTAAAAGCATTTGCCCAAAACATTTTGTTCCAAAGCATTATTTAAAGGTGTATTTCACTTCAGCTGGGTTGGCAGTAAGGGGGCTAGGTAAAGGAGTTGAATCTGGCTGAAAGTCAATGTAAGTGGCAATCCCTTGAATTTGGTGAATTATCATGACCCGATTATTGATTAACCAGATTCAGTAAATCAGATCTACAATATGGCAATGGGAGCAGTGGGTCCAATAATGTTAGGGACAGATTTCAATTTTATCCAGGATTTGGTCTGGGATACATCGAACAAACTTAAAAAACAATTGATGCCAAAAAAGAGGTAGATGCATTGAAGCAGGACTACCAATTTATCGCCTGCGGTGTAGGGATCACTTGGGTATCTTGCAATACACATCATTTTTGTACCGCTTTCATACAGCTTTCCGTATTGATTATTTCCGAATTAATCACTGCATTTGACCTGGTAAATTGGGATGCTTTCTTTTATGACCTGACAAGGTTTGTTTTTCTTTCTCAATTTATTGCAGTGTTCCGGAATCTATACCTAAGGGCTCAAGCTAAGGTCTTTGTTAATTCTAATCCAGCAGGGTGGTAGATATAAACAGGGGTACGTGTCAGTGAAAGTCCATCTTGTTATTAGGCCACAGGTCTTTAAGAGCAGCAAATTTCATGGGGATGTCCTTTTTTTCCCTGCTGGATGGCATATTACACCCCAATGGCTCTACACAGAATCTATCCAGCAGTGGAGGATCGCTGCTTTCACTTCCAGCAACAGGGGATAGCTGGTTGGCTGCATATTTATTTTCACCTGCCAAAGGTTGGCATAGTTTTAAGAAAAAAAATATTTCTTCTCTTAGTCATGGTTTCCAAACTAGGATCGATTGGAGGCTAGTGTGGCAATCTTTGGGTTTTTAAGTAAGAGTCAGAGCATCGCAATAGGAAAATGGGGTCAGGTATTTATTGCGATAGCCACTCTAATCGCTCGCTCATTGCTCCTCCAGAACTTGAAGGCATCTAGAGTACCAACATACCAAGAAGGGCATAATAAAATGAGTAGGCCGAAAAAGTTTAAAGAGGCGTATGCGAAAAGGGTAGGGGTCATAAAACGATTTAGGGCCCCATGCATCAACCTAAAAAACGGTTGCAAACTGGCAGATTTGCAGAATCTGTCCCTTTGCTACCAGTATTTTTTACTTTGGAATGTATCATCCTAAATGCAAAAATCGCAATTTGACGAATCCCTAAATTTGCAATCACTTAAATTGCGACTGCATTTAAGGAATCGCAAATTGTGATTCCTTAAATTCAATGCATTAAACAAAAAAATGGGTAATTTCGAAAATATGAATTGCAAATTACGTCAATCTAAAGTGGATGGTAATGTCCTATTACTTACCGGTAATCTTCATTACTCCGGGTCCCGTTGTCCTCGTCCCCTTCATTAATTAACCAATGAGATTGACTATCTCGCAGACAGAAAAAAAGAAAGTAGGAATGCTGGTACGCCCCTCCCTCTCCCTATAGGGAGGACATAAGGGTACAGTACCCAGCATGCCTCCTGAACCACCAAGCCCAAGATGAGGGCCGGAGGGAGGGAGGGATGTAATGAAGTGGACGAGGACAACGGGACCCGGAGTAATGAAGATTACCGGTAAGTAATAGGACATTACCCCCAGGTCGCTCCTGTCCTCGTCCCCTTCATTAATTAACCAATGAGAATACCCAAGCAGCAACCGGCCATCATCAAACAACAAACCACCAGGACACAGCAGAACAGCAAAACCCAGCAATTTATTGCAAACAACAGCACAGCACAAAAGAAAACAAGGGGAATCAGTAACACACAGCCCGAAGAAGCCCCAAACCAAAGTTAGTGTCATCCCCCAGAACATTCTGAATATGGTAATGCCTAACAAAGGTATTAGCAGAAGCCCAAGTGGCGGCCCTACAAATTTCAGAAAGGGACACCCCATGAACCTCCGCCCAGGAAGCAGCCATCCCCCTAGTAGAACGCCCCTGAACCCCAGCCGCGGGAGGGGAACAAGAAAGGGAATAGGCCAGAACAATAACCTGCTTCAACCAACGCCCAATGGAAGAAGAAGAAGCACGGCCACCCCTGGAGACAGCACCAACAGAAACAAACAGGGAGTCAGAAAGCCGAAAATCCCGGGTCCGATCCAAATAAACCCGCAAAGCCCGGCAAACATCCAGCAAGGACCAAGGGAGATCGTCCCCGTCCAAAGGAGCCGAAAGCAAAGCAGGCAGGACCAGCTCCTGAGAGCGATGGAATTGGGAGGAAACCTTAGGGACGAAAGAGGAATCCAAACGAAGGACCACCCCATCAGCAGAAAAGGACAAAAAGGGCTCCCGAACCATCAAGGCACCCAGCTCCCCCAGGCGACGAGCAGAAGTGATAGCCACCAAAAAAACAACCTTCAGCATGACAAACTTCATATCCACCTCCTCCAAAGGTTCAAAGGGAGCGGCAACCAGAACCTTCAAAACCAAGGGAAGATCCCAGAGAGGAAAAGAAGGACGCACCACAGGGCGGGAGTTAGAAAAACTACGTAACAGCCGGGAAAAGAGACCATCCACATCCGGCAGATTCCCCCAAGGAGCCCGAAAAGCCCTGATAGCCGCCCACTGAGCCCGCAAAGTAGAAACGGACAAATGCTTCTCTAACCCATCCCAAAGGAACTGGAGAACGTCCGGCAAAGGACAAACCAGGGGCGACAGAGCCAGGCCAAGACACCAACGCTCAAAGTTGCCCCAATGCCGACCATGGGACCGAAGGGTAGAAGGCTTCCGAGACTGCTGAATAGCTAAGGCTAAATGCTCCGGGAGACCCCTACACCTCCACCCCTGCCTCTCAACCGCCAAACCGACAGCCGAAGCCGCCGGAGGGGCAACATCGGAGACGACCGCAAGGGAGACGGAAGGAAGGGGAAGAACCACGGACCCTGAAGAGCCAACAGCATCAGCGTGGGGAACCAAGACCTGCAGGGCCAGAAGGGCACCACCACCTCCCGATCCTCCCGCAACAGCCGGGACAGAAAGCGAGAGATCAGAACCAGAGGAGGAAAGGCGTACAGCAGGCGAGACGGCCAGGGAAGGGACAGAGCATCCACCCCCCAAGACCCCTCCTGAGGAATCCGGGAGAAGAAACGGGGAAGCTGCGCATTGTGCCGGGAAGCAAAGAGGTCCAGAAAGGGCCGACCAAACCTCTCGCACACCAGATGAAAGGCCACCGGAGTCAAGGCCAACTCCAGGGAGGCAGGAAAAAAACGACTGAGGGCATCCGCCACCCCATTGTCCACCCCCCGAACATGTACAGCCACCAGGGACAAAAGATGGCACTCCGCCCAGCAAAACAACGGGGACACCACCGCGTTCAGGGACCGAGAACGGATACCGCCCTGGTGATTCAGGTAGGACACCGTCACTGAATTGTCCGACCGAACCAACACATGGTGGCCCATCAGAAGAAGCCGAAACCCCCTGACAGCCCGACACACCGCAGACAACTCCCGCCAGTTCGAAGACCGACGACCCTCCAGAAGGGACCAACGACCCTGAAGGCAGTCCGATCCCAAAGTCGCACCCCAGCCCAGAGCGCTGGCATCCGTCGTAAGCACCACCAGAGGAGGAGACTGCAGAGGTAAGCCCTTGTCCAGATTGGAAGACAGAGACCACCAACGCAGGGCAGGAAGGATAGGCAGAGACACAGGAACTAGAAGGGACAAATCCCCCGACAAGGGATCCCACCGAGACAGCAGGTAGGACCACAGAGGACGAAGATGGAAACGCGCCCACGGAACCGTGAACACAGTGGCTGCCATCAACCCCAGAAGGCGCAACCACTGCCGGACCTGAAACGACCTCCCCACAAGAAACCGATGAGCCAGAGAACACAGGGTCACTGCTCGATCCACCGGCAGGAACACCCGATTCAGATCCGTGCGGAAACGGGCCCCAATGAACTGCAAGTCCTGAGATGGAGGGAGCCGGCACTTGGGGAGATTCAACAGGAACCCATGGTCCCTCAACGCAGCACACACCACCCGCTGATCCGTCAACAACCGCTCCGCGGTGGGGGAATGCAGGAGCCAGTCATCCAGATACGGGTAAACCATCAGCCCCTGGAGATGCAAGAAAGCCACCAAGGGAGCGACCACCTTCGTAAACACCCTGGGAGCCGACCTCAGGCCAAACAGTAGAACTACAAACTGGTAATGGACCCCCAGAAGGCAAAATCGCAGGAAGGGACTGGAGAGAGGATGGACAGGGACGTGATAATTGGCATCTTGGAGGTCCAGAGTGCACATGTAATGACCCTGTAGAACCAGGGGAATCACCCTCTGAAGAGTCTCCATTTTGAACGGAATCCGCAACACAAATTTGTTCAGGGCCTTGAGATCCAGAACAAGGTGAAACCCTCCAGTCACCTTGGGCACCAGAAAAATGATGGAGTAAACCCCCGACCCATCTCCCCCGGAGGAACCACCTGAACCGCCCCTTTGTCCAACAGAGACTGAACACCCAGCAACAGTTCCGCACGCCTGGATGGGCAGGACGGCCAAGGAGTCGGACGGACCCCGAGTCCGGAGGCAGGCTGGAGAACTCCACACGGGACCCCAAACGGATCACGTCCAGGACCCATAAGTCTGAACAGGAGGACATCCAGGCCGGAAGAAACAACCAAAGCCGACCACCTACCAAGGATCCGACCTCGGACCCCAGATAGTCAGGAACGAGGCTTCGCAGGAGGGGACTTCGCTTTCTTGTCCCGACCCCGACCAGGCTGAAAACGACCACGACCACGACCCCTGGAAAACTGCCGGTGAGAAGAGGGGCGAAAGAAAGGCTTAGGCTTAGAGAACGCCGGAGCAGCCGAGGGCATCTTGAAAGAGGAGGAATGTTTCTCTCCTTGAAAAGCCTAAGAAGCTTGCCCTCCAACTCAGTACCAAACAACATGGAACCTTGAAAGGGCAACCGTAGTGCAGCCGATTTCTGGGCCGAATCAGTCTTCCAGTCTTTGAGGACCACGTTCCGACGAGCAGCAATGCAAGCACCCCCCGACAGAGCAGAGGCACGCACTACGTCGAAAGACACGTCAGACAGAACCTCCACCTGACGCTCAATGTGAGCCAGAATGTCAGAACAGTCAGTGGCATTATCCATGGAACCATACAAAGTCTTTAAGTCAGAAAGCAAAGACTGCGCCACATAAGTCCCGTAAATGCCAGCACGCAGCGCCAGATGGGAACCAGAATACACTTTACGAAGGGAAGCGTCCACCCTCTTATCAACAGGATCACGGACAACCACATCCTCAGCCAAAGAGGTGCGCCCCACCAGACTCGCCACAAACGAATCCACAGGAACAGAGTCCGGCAAATCCTTAGCCATATCCTGAAGAGGATACAACTTGGCCATGAAGCGAGGAAGCATGATGCGATCCGGATCCTTCCACTCCCGATCCAAAACCTCCTTCACACAGGGATGAACAGGCATCACCACAGGCGCAGAGTACTGGAACTGTCGAAGCAAGGAACCCCCAGAAGTACCAGGGACATCATCCGCAGGGAACCCCATATTAGCCTTAACATGGCTCAACAAGTCCGGCAACATCTCCTTATCGACATATTTGCCCTTCACAGGATCAGCGTCCAAACCCCCTTCCTTCGAGTCCGAAGCAGAAGAAGAAGAAGAAGACGGAGGGGGAGCACACCTGGACCGCGACTTGGACCTGGCCGAGGACCCCTTAGAACCGGGACCCCCCAACTCCAAAAGAGTCTCCTTAATAAGAGCCTTCAATCTGGCATCCCCACCCCTGGAACGATGCCGAGAACGGGCAGGAGAAGGAGAAGATGATGAAGATGCAGAAGAGGACACCTCAACATGCCTGCTCTTCCTAGCATGCTTCCCCATGTCCAAGGCCTAGAAAACCACAGAGGAAGGACAGAGCAAAGCAGCCCTGCAGCCAAGCCAGCCAGCACCAGGAATCAAGCCAGAGAGCGAGGCGCCCAGAACCACTCGAGGCAGCCTGAAATCGAGCCAACTCCACGTCCCAGCCAAACCACAAAATGAATGCAGGCACATGAAAACCACAGACGCTTTTAAAAGGGGGAAGAAAAACCGCTACGCGGTACTCACAAGCAGGACTGGCAACACCTGCAAACACTGCCGCCAGCCGCTACGGAAAACGCCTGACTTCCTGTCCCCAATCAAAGGAAGTCAGGCAGAAACCGGAAGGAAGCGCCCCGCCGCACCAGAGCCGCCGCAGCACCGCAGACATCCTCCCAGAGCGCCGCGTCTCCGAAAAGCCTGGCAGAACGGAGACGCGGCGCGGACACCACCAGGGCCACAGAACATCCTCAGCACAGCCCGAAGTGCCCGCAGGAAACTCCCCCTGCCCGGCAGGAGGAGAGACCCGGGAAACCAGCCAGCACCCGAAGCCCAGCAGCAGGTAAGCCCCAGGAGCCCGTCGGCTCCTGAATCCAATCAGAAGAAACTGTCTACAGACAGAAAAAAAGAACAGGAGGCATGCTGGGTACTGCACCCTTATGTACTCCCTATAGGGAGAGGGAGGGGCGTACCAGCATTCCTACTTTCTTTTTTCTGTCTGCGAGATAGTCAATCTCATTGGTTAATTAATGAAGGGGACGAGGACAGGAGGGACCTGGGGGTCATTTGCGATTTCTTTGAAACATGCTCTAAAGTGCATTTTTCAAAGTCACATGTTACACACACACACATGCCCTCGGGGTATATGTGTGTGCAACATGTGGATACATTGTAATTTCTCTGGGCCCATAGGAATGAATGGGAATCAATTCTTTAATTGCGACTCGCAATTTGCGAGTCGCAATTAAGGAATTTGTAGGAATCACAAATTTCTTTGCGTTTCCTACATGCATAGGCAATAGAGATTCTTTCATTGTGATTCCTTACTAACCACAATTAAAGAATTGCTATTGTCTATGTTGATGCATGTGCACCTTAACACCTTGTGGCGGTTTATGAAGGTAATAGAAAATGCGGCCTCAGAAACAGAGGTGGGGAACTTATTGAACGCGCAATTACACTTTATGTGAAGGTCATTGTAAAATATGTACTGTATAGTATCTTTTCACTTATCCTCCTGGCAGCTAATACATTTATGTTGAAGCCATGATTGCACCTTGTGTATGGGCCTTTGGTGTATTTGTTTCCCACAAAACGTTTTTCACTTTAAGGGATGGCTGCTATTACATTTGCATTCTAGACACAATTGCACTTTCTGAGTCGGCTGCTGCTATGCAAGTTTCTCACAAAACGTTTGCACTTTTGCAGATGGCTGCTTTTTCATTTACATTGCAGGCACGAATGCACTTTGTGCGATGCCTGCAGCTATATAAGTACTGTGCAATACTTCTGCATCTTTTTTGGGCGGCTACTATTGCAGGGATATCATAAGATCTCAGTCTTGTTTTATTAGAGGATGTGTAAGGGACTGGGGAGATAGAAAATCAAATGTGGCACAAAAGCACTTTACTTTTGTATGTAATATATTGTTGTCTTAGTGATTGGGCCACCCTTTAAATAATTTTTGATCATTAATCTTGTGATCTATTGAGTTCATTATGAACCACTATTTATATTTTATGTTTATGAAAAATCTTTTCTTGAATGTGATTGCTTTATGAATCTGCTCAATATTTGTTTTTACAAAACTAAATAAATAAATTACATACAAAATAACATTTGCAAACAATATTACATACAATATTTTCTACCTAAATATTTTTTCGATATTAAAAACATCACTTAAACTATATTCTCACCCATGATATTCGTGTCGTCGATATTTTTGATATCCGGATATTCTTCACAGGATATTTTTTTATCCAATATTTTTTATTTGATATTTTGTCCAAACACCCAGTGACCACCTTCATCCTGGTCATTATAAACACTGTCTCAAGTACTCACCTTTGCCTTTGCTACAGACCTGCTTGGAAGTTACTTAGCTTCAAAGTGCCTAACCTGTCATTATAGCTTGCTTTTCGTGTGGAATCAAGGCTTTGCTCATGTCTGCATCTGCCTTGAGCCAGCTGGATGATCTCTTTTCCCACTGGTTCCCAGAGCCAACTGGACACACTCATGCAGCCTGTTTCCATTACCAGCTCATCTATCAGCTTCTGGCTTATGTCTATGCCAGCTCGGCCTGATCTGTTTCGTTTATATCTATGTTCCATCACCTCCTTTTCCTTCGTTGTACACGTAGGCGGCTCGTTGCAGCAGTTCATTTTCTGCAGACACTAGCCTAACACTAATTAGTTATCCTGCACATATGAAGTCTGTCTTTACCTGTTTTCTATTTTTTGTGCGTTTTCTCTTTGCCTCAAGTGTAGTGTGCTTTCTCTTTTTTCAAGGGGCAGGCGTTTAAGTTGATGAAATGTTCAGTGTTCCGGTTTGTCATCACATGAATGCATCCTTTGTAACCTATGGTCTATTTGTAAATATTGTGTTTTGTTGTGTGTGATTGTGTCTGTGTGTGTGTGGTGTGTGTGTATATCATAGGGAGTATAGTATAGAATCTACCATGACTAATATTTGCTGCAAATCATGTCTCTTTTATCAAAGGCTTTTAAATGGTACTACAGCATGAGGGTGAATTCATACCAGTCCTCTATTTTCAGCTAACAGCCTTATGCATGTTGGCACTTGTGGTTTCACCGCTCATCTAGTCCACCACGTTCTAGCATACTTAGCAGTACAGGCAGAAAAAATAGCTCCGGCTGAAAGTTACCTTCAGCAGATAAGTCCTATTGGTGCCTATGCATTATCTAGCAGTTAAGCACTCAAGGGGCCTTACTTTTCGTGGTCGGTTATTCTGCACTTACTTCTCGCTGTCAGAGTCCCTAAAAACTAACACCTTAGTCCTTATGCTACATAACTTTCCAAATGAGTGTATGCTCATCACTCTTTAAGGGGGTTCTGGACCTGTGATGCTAAGGCATAATTAAAGCATTATGTTTTCATCTAGCATAGTCCTACTGCCAATTCAGATTCCCTGGGTTACCTTGAAGAGTTTGTTGAGAGACCCAGTTCTGTCTTTTCATTTAGATTCGAATTGTGAGAATAAAGGAGTATTGTGCCATAATAGGCAACCTTCTTTTGGGAAATCTGTGCAACCTAAATTTACTAGGACACATATGTAATCCGTAACTCAAAACCATCCATTCCCTTCATTTACATCCCACCTGAAGAGATAGATTCTTTTGACTTTTCACCGTGCCTCCATCCAAACTTCCCTCATGCAGTGAAAAAAGCTTGTGGAGCATTTGTTATTATTTTTTATACCACAATTAAGTGCATTCATGAGCTCGAACATCAAATCGCCTTCCTTGGTGAACATATGGTGAACATATGATGAAATATATGTGCTGACCCAACATTCAAGTAGTGTTTTTCAAATTTAAGGTAACTAGCTTTCAGGCTCCCATCAAATGACCAGTGGGGCTATAGCAGCTGGACGTATATGAGTTGTGTAGCCCAATTTAAATAATTTATGAGACATCTAGGTTTCCTGAAAGAATTAGATTTGAGACTTGCCAATGTACTCCTACCATTCTAGATCACCCACTTGTCTTATCAAGCGTACATATACCAGCGTCTCAGAAGAAATGCTTAACAATTCAATATTCACTTTTTTTAAATGTATTCTGTCAGCTTTTATTACACTTTTAATTCCTGAAAGGTAAAACACCCATTCAGAACTATGTGGTTGCAAGTGGGAGTCCTTCCACTGCAGTAGTAAATGAAATGAAAAGACCATTTGTAAAGCGCTATAGCTACCCTGAGGCGTCCGAGCCCTGCAGACATACGCGGGCAGGGAGACTGCTAAGGTCTATAAGGGTTTGTTGAAAAGCAGAGTTTTTAGGAGTTTACGGAAAGGTAATAGGTTGGGCTCTGC
The DNA here is from genome assembly GCF_964261635.1 of Lissotriton helveticus. NCBI lineage: Eukaryota > Metazoa > Chordata > Amphibia > Caudata > Salamandridae > Lissotriton > Lissotriton helveticus. The sequence goes on from NC_136068.1 coordinate 697,032,423, forward strand.
CGGCAAGTGGAGTGGAAGAGAGTTCCATAGATTGGCTGAGTTATAGGCAAATGAGTGGCCACCACACCTTGTTCTCTTGACTTTTTGGACTAGGGCGAGGAAGGAAGATGCCTATTGAAGCTGTCTGTTCGGTTGGTAGGGAGTGATCAGCGATTGGCTGATGGCCGGGCCAGTCTTCCAGAAAGCTCTGTGAGCAATGCACAGGGCCTTAAATTGAATTCTTTCCCTAACCGGGAGCCAGTGCAGGCTCTTTAATCCTGGATTGGTTGAGGACCCACAGGGGATCTGAAGGAGTGTGCAGGCTGACCAGTTTTGGATAATCTGGAGTTTATGAGTAGTTGATTGAGGGGCCCCTAGATAGAGGGCATTCCCGTAGTCCAGACGTGACAGGATGAGGCCCTGGACCATAATTTGTCTTGCCTGAAATGGGAGCCGGGGAAGGATTTTTCGTAATAGCCTGAGTAGGCCATAGCAGGAGGCTGACAGCTTTGCTGCTTGATGGTTAAAACTAAGGGAGTGGTCCAGCCAGATGCCTACGCTTTTGATTGTTTTTTGGGGCTGGAGCAGGGCCGAGGCAAGTGGGCCACAGTAAGTTCGCATTAAATGAGGGAGTGTTTCCTAGGAGCATGAGCTCAGTTTTGTCCCCATTCAATTTTAAAGAGGAAAGTGTCATCCAGTTGGCCACCTCCTCTAGACAACTACTTAGGTTGGTTGGGGAGATGTTTGTCTGGTAGAGGGCCATCACTAGCTGAGTGTAATCGGCATAAGTGATGATTTTTATGCCGTAGAGATGGACAATCTCAGCTAGGGGTCTTATATATACGTTGAACAGTGTGGGGCTCAGGGAGGAGCCCTGAAGTACACCACAACTGAGCAGCAGGCTGGTGGGAGCAATATTGCCCTCGAAAACCTGAAAGGAGTGGTCAGCTAAGAACAATCTAAACCAGGTGATGGCATTTCCTGACACTCCTAAGTCCATGAGTCGGTGTATCAGTATGTCGTGGTTTACAGTATCGAATGCGGCAATTAAGTTGAGGATGATAATTGTCGCGGAGCTCCTTGATCTAGGATTTTCCTGGCCTCCTCGGTTACTGTGAGGAGGGCGGTTTCGGTACCATGCTGGGGATGGAAACCAGTCTTGGAGAGATCAAGTAGGTGATTACTTTCCTGGAACTCTACCAGTACTAAGTTGACATGTTTCTCCAGGATCCTACTCAGCCATGGTAGCAGGGAGATCGGCCGATACTTGCTAGGATTGTCTTGGTCAAGTTTGGGCTTCTTTAGGAGAGCCTTGACCATGGCACACTACCGGGGGGAGGGGAACAATGCCAGAGGAAATGGAGACATTGAGCAGGTCAAGGGTAGTAGGAAGAATGTTTCCTATGACCTGCAGCATGGCATGTGGGGGTGCCGGGTCCAGGGGGGAGCCAGATTTCACCCAGTGCATGATGGAGTCTAATGTAGTGGGATCAAGATGGGGGAGGGTATCCAGGATGGCTGAGGGTCCAGGTCCTGAACTTATGATAGTGGTCAGGGCTGGATCAAGCTGAGTGAGGGGAAAATAGGTATATATTTTATGTATTTTCTGGAGAAAGAAATGTGCCAGATTGTTGCAGCGGGTTTGAGCATCAATCGGGTTGAGAGTTTTGGCAATTCAATAGATTTCCTTGGGGGAAGAAGCAGTTGCGTTGATTTTTCTTCATAGAAAACTACTTGAGAAGCTTTTATTTCATCTTTATAGGTTTTTATTGCCTCCCTATACGCGGATTTGCTGGTAGGGGAGTGGTCAAGTTGCCATTTCCTCTCTAGCTTTTTACAATATTGTTTAGTTCCCGTAATTTGGTGGAATAACAGGGAGAGGTTGTGCCACTGCGTTTTGTTTGAGAGCATTTCATGGGAAGCACAGTGTCTAAGGAGCTATGGATCCAGCTATTGTATTCCTCATTAGCTACGATGGGGTTGGGGTTGCTAGATGGTCTTGAGGCTTCAAGGGCTGGCACCCAGAGTTCCAGGGGAAGTTTAGACCAGTTATGTTCCCTACGAATGATCCTGTTAGTGGGGGAATGGGAATCAGGGGTAACCCAGGACAGAGGGATCAGGAAGTGATCAGACCATGGGAGTGGGGAAGGAGTTCCCGTTGTAAATTCTGCACAGTTGCTAAAAAAGTGGGTTCGAACAGTAACAGTTTGACTTGTAGTGCAGAAAGGCTCATAGTCGGTTCTTTGGTGGTGTGGTTAGAGGCATCATCTAGATGGATATTAAGATCCCCTAATAGTGAGAAGTTAGATGGCACGCCTGCCAGGTTCGCTATGATGGGGGGAGGGCCTTGAGAAATTGCCCATGGGTTCGGGTGGGCGATAAATGAGTAGCCCAGAGAAGGTAGTTGTGGGGGAGAAATCAATGGCGAAAGATAGACTTTCACAATCTGGTACCAGGTTAGGGAGACTGCAGCAATTATAGAGATCCTTAAGAATAATCGCTAGGCCTCCTACTCTGCCCTCTTTGCGATCCTCTCGTTGTATGTGATATCAGTGAGGGAGGGCTTGGATGAGGTCTGGCTCCGAATCAGCATTGAGCCAATTCTCTGTCAAAAAGAGAGCATCCAGTTTGAGTTCTTCTAGGAGCAGGGCGATTTCAGTGGAGTGCTTGGGGAGTGATCTACAATTTAGAAGGTACATGCTTCGCTGGGTGTTCTTAGTGTGGGGGTCAAGTTCAGTGATTATAGGTTGGAAGTGGAACCCACAGTGTAGGCATGTATTGTGTTCAGCTGCCACGTTCCATGAGTGCTCGCAACATGTAGATAACACTCCTTTAAGTTTAAGGAGGGAGTGAGGACTATAACTCCTAGGATGCAGATGCAAACGGGCAGGGGTTGTAGCCCCTGGCTCCGTCTGGGTGCAGACAGGCTTGCCTATGGCGTGCCTTTGGCGCGCCGCTGGTGCGCACGCTGCGCGAAGGGAATGACATAAGGGTTAAATACCCTGTGAGGCTCCCCACCTCCGGTGTGTAGCCCGGAAGTGAGGAAATTGAATTATGCACCAATTCCTCCCTCCACTTAATCAGGAAACCCCGTGGTGGACCGGGGAGTAGGGCGGCTTGCAGCAGTGACAGTAGCCGAAGGATGAGCAGCAATTTTAAAAGTGACTAAAGGAACTGTTTTTCTTTTGACACAAATCAGGTTAAAAACACTTAAAAACCTTAATAATGGCAGCAAAGTATGAGGTGCTTGTCCTTGTGAAGAGCGCATCCGCTGTGCGAATGGAATGACATAAGGGTTATATACCCTGTGAGGCTCCCCCCCTCCAGTGTGTAGCCCGGAAGTGAGGAAATTGAATTATGCGCCGGTTCCTCCCTCCACTCAATCAGGAAAACCCGTGGTGGACTGGGGATTAGGGAGACTTGCAGTGGAGACAGTAATCAAAGGGTGAGCAGCAATTTTAAAAGTGACTAAAGGAACTCTTTTTCTTTTGACACAAATCAGGTAAAAAAGGCTTAAAACCCTTAATAATGGCAGCAAAGTATGAGGTGCTTGTCCTTGTGAAGTGCGCGTCAGTAAAGCTTGTGACTCTGGATTTAAAATAGAATGACTTTCACATAAACAAGTTCAGAGGTTACCAGGATGAGTAAATAATGCCTCACGCTTTTGCTTGGGGAGATCTATGGAAGGTTTAGCCCCTATTTTAAGTACTATGGGTTGCATCTCATATTTTCATGTAGGTCTTTATCCTAATAAAGCTCTCACCCTGTTATGTTATGTTATGTGATGTTATGTTATTTGCTCATGTAAAGCACAACTGTTACCCAGGCGTGTCCTGGCGATGGTAGCTAACTTTTCCTGAGATCAAGATGGCAGGTAAGTAGTCAATGGGAGATTCTATAGGTTAAAAAGCCAAGTTTTCAGTTCTTTCCTGAATACGAGGAGGTCCGTGGATTCCTCAGATTCCAAGGGAGGTAATTCCAGGCCTTGGCCGTGCATGTGATGAAACTTCCCCCCCCTACGTAGCTTTCTTCGTGGGTGGTGCGATCACTAGTTTGGCTCCTAGTGAGCACAGATTTCTTTTGGGAGTGTACCATTGAGCCGGCATTTCAAATATTCAGGACCCAGACCATGTAGCGCCTTGAAAACTGTGCAAAAAGACTTGAAACACATCAGTTTCCTGATAGACAGCCAGAGCAGTCTTTTGATTTTCTTGGCGACAGATACACATTTGTAAGTACCTGTCACAAGTCTTGCTGCCGCGTTTTGCAGGATCTGAAGTTTATTTAGGTGCCGCTCTTGAATATTCAAGTAGAGCCCATTGCAGTAATCCAGCTATGATAAAATGAGGGATGAGACAACAGTTTGTAAACTGTCTTCTGGCAGGAATGGTTTAACCTTTTAAATCAGTTTAAGAGAGTGAAAGTGGCTGAGGTTGTGGCATATATCTGATCCTTGAAGTTCAGTCTATCATCCACTATAACACCCAGATTTTTATGCCTGCCTCGTGGGTTTAGGGAGGGTACCCAGTTCTATCGGTCCCCAGTCCAAGGTCCAGAAATTGGCCTTATTTCGGAACATCAGGATCTCAGTTAGGCCTGAGTTTAGTTTCAGGCAGTTCTGTGTCATCCAGGTTTTGACTGCTTCCATGCAGTCAAGAAACATCTTGCTCATCCCTAATTCTTGTCCTGCTAGCAGTGACACCACAACTTGTGTGTCATCTGTGTATGAAGTAAGGCTGAAGCCATAGGATCTTTTCAGGGGGGCCAAGGGTGCCAAATATACATTAAAAAGGGTAGGGCTGAGGGATGACCCCTGCGGCACTCCAAATGGCAGAGAAAAAGGTTTGGAGTAAAATTTCCCTAGGGACACTATTTTTGTTCTGTCAGTTAGGAAGGATTTTAGTAACTTCCATGTCTTGCACTGGACTCTACATTCCGACAAATGATCCATCAGGAGATCATGGTGGTTTGTGTCAAAGGCCGCGGGAAGATCTAGCATGATAAGTGCAGCCTCACCTGCATGATCAAGGGTTTCCCTGATTTCTTCCGTTGATTTTATGAGGACATACTCAGTACTGTGCCCTTCTCTAAACCCATATTGAATTTGATCCAACAGCTGGTTCTCAGAAAGAAAGGCACTCAGCTGGGAGTTCATTACTTTCTAACCCTGCAGTTAATTTAACTCCCTCCCCCAAAAAGTGTGATATGCTCCGGCTGGGAAACCCTTTATCCTGTGTCAGGTAAAGGAAGGGTTAATCATGTTGATTTGTAATCAACAATTCCATCTGCTTTTATGCTTGCTAACTGCATTTGGCAGATGTAACACCAACAAATTTAAAAAAAGAGGCAAAGCTAGACCATCAGAGGAGTAGTTCGAAGTTAAGATTTAAGAAATAGTCCACCGTTAACATTTTTGGAGCCAACTTGTTTGTGAAGCCAAACAACAGGTGTTTTCTTATTCGCACATTGAAGCTGCCAATAGTGCCACATCTTGGCTTGTATTCAAAATACAAAAACTACTGTGAAGAGTTTGTCAGTTTTCACACAATTACAGTCAAATAAAAGAAATGTATTGTGCAGCTTGCAAGACACCACCCGAAGGACCAAAGACGATGCTAACTGCAGACCACGAATAACCTGCTTACTCAGAGGCAACCCATAACCTACAAAAAAAATACTGGCCGAAAATGTTACCACCTTGTTATTAGGATGCTTCCCTAATAACCATCTAACTTCAGGGTATACAGACAAAACATTGATTCCAAAATATAGAATTGCAGTAATATCGAAGTGAAAATATAGAATGGACAAAATATCGAATTGACAGAATATAGGCAACAAAAATATCGAATTTAAGGTAAGTAATTTAATATCGATTTTCATAAATATAGAAAGTCAAAATATCGAAGTATATAATATAGGTATTAAATATATCGAATTGTTTTTTTTTTTATCCTCATTTTGCGATTATATGTGTAAGGAGTTTCGGTAGTCTGTTGTTCCAACGTTGTAAGCCGTCACTGCCCCATGTTTATCGATCGTGTTTGGGGAGTATCCCTTTGGGTGTTGTTTCCAAACAGGGTTCTCCTTTATCCTTTATCATAGTCAATAATTCTGTTACAGAGGGGAGGAGCTAGCCTTCCTGGCTACTCGGCAGGGATGATTCCCGTCTGAATTATTGTCACCGCCTTAATCATTGGATTTAGTTTTCCGGTTCCACACAAATATATTAATTGACTATTGGAAGTGCTGTTCCCATAATTCCCAGAAGTTACATTTTTTACTAACTTTCCCTTTCCTGTTGATTTTGTTGGTGTATATTGTGGAGTTTAGCCAATTCGTGTGTAAAGGGGGAGCTGGTTTAACCCATTTTATGCAGATCTCTCTCCTTGCCAGCAGTATCAACACAAACAGTAGGCTTTCCTGTTTTTTAGACAACTTACTCAAACCCGTATCATTAGTAAAGTAAATCCCAAAAATAATGAGAGTTGTACTTACATCTATTTGTTTTCCCAATACCATGCTTATCGTCTTACCAACTTCATGCCAGAAGGAAATGAGCGAATGGCATTTCTGGAACATGTGGATATCATCCGCCTTCTCTATTCCGCACTTGGGGCAGGACTTTATGTTTGTTCCTTTAAATTTTGATAGTCTTTTTGGGGTCCAATATGCCCTGTGGATTGTGAACAAGTGATTCCTTTTCAAGGTAGCTGGTTTTATGACGAACCAGCACTTTTCTAGAGATTTTTGCCAAATAGATTGTAGGTCTAGTTCAGGAATATCTTTTCTCCATGTTGTTTCAGGGACTAGAAAGATTTCCTCTCCGGCCACAATGAGAGCCCAATACCATCTAGATATTTCTTTTTTTATTGGTGTGGCTTTTGTCATTTCCTTCTCCAAGTCCTCGAAGCCGGTTTTCTTCTCCGTTAGGGATTTGGCCCAACTGGTCATGTGATAGTATTTACATTTTAATAGGGTTTATTTGGTGGTTGAGAGTAGTTGGTCCCACGAGATTATGGAGTTTTCTGCAGCAGTTGGCCCCAGCTTTCAATTCTTGCTGCTTTTAGTGGTAAGGCCAAGGAGTCTTTTAAACAGTCTGGTGTGCCTGGAGAGTCCTATATCGGAGCCATAGTGCTGTAATATGGTATATTTAGTGTGTTTCTGATTTGATACCATACTTTCGCAGCAATATATAAGATCTTTAGTTTTATCTTTTTGAAGAATTTTGGGTGGCCAAACTTAAATAAAAAGTGGTCTGTTCTGTTTGTCATGTTCTGTAGGAAAACTGGATAGGATTGGTGCTTCCTTAGTAGAGGTCTCATGTTCTTAAATTGAAATGCCCTGTAATATTCAAATGAGTCAGGACTGGCTATTCCTCCTTGCTCTTTTCTCCTCCTTAGTTTATTCCAGGCAATTCTTGTGCTTTTGGATGACCAAATAAAACTTGCTATTTCTCCCTGGATTTTCTTCAATGCGTCTTTCTTGAATTCCAGAGATATGATTGTCGATTCCGATCCGGTAAAAAGCGCTCCGAATTGCAGTTCGGAGCGTTTTTCCCCGTACGAATCGCACCTGTAGGCGTCCCCGTATGATTCAGCAAGTACGATCACAAATTAAAGCGTCACTCCGTACGACTCGTAAAAAACACCGTACAAATCGGAAATCCATACGAATTGCCGTCGGCTGACGCACCACGCAGCGTCCGTACGTAAATAGACCGCGCCTTCCGACCCAGGAAGTACGATCCGTGTTCAACACACTCCGTACGGCTCTTTTGCTACGAGAGCTCTAAACTACCGTAAACCCACACTCCGGCAAAACCGGCACCCGGTACACGACAAGCAGGACATGAACGCCATAGTCCGTGTCATCCCTATCCTGTACGCCCACCACCTCGTATTTAGAAACCGATGACGGCGCAGACGGTGAGTACAACGAACTCCAACATACCTGTACGTGTTGCCACACGGGCACATCTCCATTGCACGACTGTCATGTCTGGGTACGTTGCACCACACACTCCCGCACTTCACCAGTTCAATACGGAGAGGTACCGCACCTACGTCATCGACTTCGGGGTACGGTACGTCACCGCACTCCACCTGTGTAATACGGAGACGTACCGCACCTACGTCATCGACTTCGGGGTACGGTACGTCACCGCACTCCACCAGTGTTATACGTGCCGCATGTACGTCATCCAGCTCGGGGTACGGTACGTCACCGCACTCCACCTGTGTAATACGGAGACGTACCGCACCTACGTCATCGACTTCGGGGTACGGTACGTCACCGCACTCCACCAGTGTAATACGGAGACGTACCGCACCTACGTCATCGACTTCGGGGTACGGTACGTCACCGCACTCCACCAGTGTTATACGTGCCGCATGTACGTCATCCAGCTCGGGGTACGGTACGTCACCGCACTCCACCAGTGTAATACGGAGACGTACCGCACCTACGTCATCGACTTCGGGGTACGGTACGTCACCGCACTCCACCAGTGTTATACGTGCCGCATGTACGTCATCCAGCTCGGGGTACGGTACGTCACCGCACTCCACCTGTGTAATATGGAGACGTACCGCACCTACGTCATCGACCACGGGGTATGGTAAGTCACCGCACATCACCAGTGCAATAGACGTATGGGACATACGACTGCTATATCAACGTTTGTCTAACTGGTGTAAAGTAAACACATCCACCACTTCCCCCCACTGCCCAGCATCAGAGTGCCCACCACTGCCCAGCATCAGAGTGCCCACCACTTCCCAGCATCAGAGTGCCCACCACTTCCCCCCACTGCCCAGCATCAGAGTGCCCACCACTTCCCAGCATCAGAGTGCCCCCCACTGCCCAGCATCAGAGTGCCCACCACTTCCCAGCATCAGAGTGCCCACCACTTCCCCCCACTGCCCAGCATCAGAGTGCCCACCACTTCCCAGCATCAGAGTGCCCCCCACTGCCCAGCATCAGAGTGCCCACCACTGCCCAGCATCAGAGTGCCCACCACTGCCCAGCATCAGAGTGCCCACCACTGCCCAGCATCAGAGTGTCCACCACTGCCCAGCATCAGAGTGCCCACCACTTCCCAGCATCAGAGTGCCCACCACTTCCCCCACTGCCCAGCATCAGAGTGCCCACCACTGCCCAGCATCAGAGTGCCCACCACTGCCCAGCATCAGAGTGCCCACTACTTCCCAGCATCAGAGTGCCCACCACGGCCCCCCACTGCCCAGCATCAGAGTGCCCACCACTGCCCAGCATCAGAGTGTCCACCACTGCCCAGCATCAGAGTGCCCACCACTGCCCAGCATCAGAGTGCCCACCACTGCCCAGCATCAGAGTGCCCACCACTGCCCAGCATCAGAGTGCCCACCACTGCCCAGCATCAGAGTGCCCACCACTTCCCAGCATCAGAGTGCCCACCACTTCCCCCCACTGCCCAGCATTAGAGTGCCCACCACTGCCCAGCATCAGAGTGCCCACCACTTCCCAGCATCAGAGTGCCCACCACTGCCCCCCACTGCCCAGCATCAGAGTGCCCACCACTGCCCAGCATCAGAGTGCCCACCACTGCCCAGCATCAGAGTGCCCACCACTGCCCAGCATCAGAGTGCCCACCACTGCCCAGCATCAGAGTGCCCACCACTTCCCCCCACTGCCCAGCATCAGAGTGCCCACCACTGCCCAGCATCAGAGTGCCCACCACTTCCCAGCATCAGAGTGCCCACCACTGCCCAGCTCGTACATCAAAAAAATTCCATTGTCAACCTCATTACCCTCAGGAGATAGACACATTTTAGTAGACCTAAATGTGAACATCACACCAGCTCCCACGCACCCAGCAGTCACAGACATCATCACACAAACTACAAATCTGAAAAGGAAAAAATTAGCTTTATTCAGCGGAATCACAAAAGAAAAGGAAATGAGAGTCCTCGCTCAATAAAAGCCAATGGCCAGTCCAATAGAGTCTCTGCAAGAGTTTGTGCCTCCATGGGTTTCATCTCACCCAAACCTGCCTGCACATGGCGTCTAATCAGCTGTGCTGACTACGGGGGCACCATCTGTGGAATCCTCCGGCACCGCATGGACAGGAGAGGGAAGGACAGGTGGAGTGGGTGCAGGTGGAGTGGATTCATCCACACTGGCTGGGACATCCCCAAAAGTAAATTCAAAAACCTGGCTGCACACCTCAGCCAGGGCGGAAAAACTACCACCTGAACCCGGGGACACATTGGGGGTGGAGGTACAGGGCTGTGAGTCTGTCCTACTGGGTGTGTGGATGTGTGTGTGAGGTGTCTCCCCTCTCCCTGTGGGTGTGCCTACTTGCCCTTGAGACTGTGTGCGTGGAGCTTTGAGCTTCTTATGCTGTGTGTGTGCGCTGGGTGTGTCAGACCTGTGGCGTGTGCGTGTATGCTGTGTAGGTATGTGAGAGGCAGAGGTGGATGGCTCTGAAGGAGGGGGGGACAGATGCTGCTGGGTGTAGAGAGGTGCCGTCAGTGTTGATTCAATGGCAGCCACACTCCGACGCAGATCAGACATGGCTGATGACATGCCCTCCATGAACGACACCACCTGTGTCATCAGTTGTGTATGTCCATGGAGGACAGACAGCATGGATGTCTGACCTACTGCAATCTGCCGGAGTAGGTCCACTGTCTCAGCACTGAGGGCAGCAGGGGACACAGGGGCAGGGGCTGCGGTGCCGGGAACAAAGGAGACACGGGGGCTAGCACGGACCCTAGGCACACCAAGGACTGGGAGGTTGGAGATGGGACTGGAGGAGGGGAGGGCAGCCAAAGATGAATGAGTGACCAATGCTGCATATTCCCCCCCTCCTGAGAGTCTGTCTCGGATTCGTCGGCATGGTAAGATGTGTCAGTCACATGTCGTCCGGCCTGCAGACTCTCCTCCAACTCTGTGCCACTGCCTCCCTCTGACACCTCAAAGCAGGTGGCACTGTCGGTGTGTCCCTCTGCCTGATCCGCGCCTGTGTCTCCTCCTGAATCAGATGATGATGCTGTGAGCAAGGAGAAGAATGAAAACATATCAGTCACCTGTACACATCAGACATATCAGCAGCAAATCATTTGGCCTCATTTCTCAACATGGCATGCATCATGAGTCACATGACACAGAACTCTGCATAATGACAAGTCTACTTGTGGACAAATTTCAGAGACACAACGCTCAATGTATGGTAGGAGACAAGGTATAGGCAAGGAAAATACTTGTATGAGAGACACAATCATGATCCACTGCCTGACAACAGGATAGTGGATGATGCATCACAGTTCATTAGCCAACCCTGCCACCCAAATCAATACCTGGTCGTTTGATTCCCTTTGACTCTGTGCCACATTAGAAAAGTCCTGGCCGAACTGCCATGTGATGCCATCCTGGGACCAGAAACAAGTGTTCCATCACCTCACACTGCCATCACAGATTTCTACACCCAAAGTCACATTGTGTGGCAGACCATCAATACTATGTACAAAGAACATGCAACAGATGTTGAGAATATGCACACACGCACTGCCCAGTGTGAGTATGCAGAAGGCCAAAATATAGCACACGTACATTGTGCACCTGTAGCTAACACAAGATAATTTGAAATTGTACCATGGACAAAGGCCACTGAGGCAGACTTGTGCATAAAACACTTGTTGAGACTCAAGAACAGTGCCACAATATGAAGAAGGGCAGACATAGTGCACATGTGGTGCTACATTTAAGGTACGAACAGGTGTCACATACCCCCCTACAACATGATGATGTGCAAAGGAAGATGCAATCTGAGACACTGCACCATAGGAGTACATGTTAAAAACAAGCATTAGCCAAAGCAAACCTCTAATGTGGAGTAGGGCAAGGCATGTAAAGAAGCAGCTGCTGACAGAGGGACAATGAAATTCAAATGCATGAACTGCCTGTCTGACCAAACCACTCAAACTATGGGAGTGTGACCATGCCTTAGAGCTCTTCAGGTACCATTTCACACACACATGACTACAAACAGACATGTACATACCCCCTTCGTGCTGCTGTCCCTCCTGCAACTGCCTATGGAGGTCTGGGAACACCACTTCCAGGACCCGGAGCATGTTGGGGGTGAGTTGGCGGCTGCCGCCATGCCGGCGTGGAGCTTCCAGCTTCAGCTGGACTCGGGCGATGCGTCGGCTCCAGCACCTGATGTCCTGCCACCTCTTCTTTATGTTTCGAATCCTCCTGCGAGGCCCCCCCTCTCTCCGGACAGCCCTGGCGATGTCCACCCAGATTTCACCCTTCTCATAGGCAGATACCTGTCACAAATGTAAAGTTACAGAACATCAGTATACCTGGTGCATGTTCCCAAGACACCCATATGTGCACAAAATACATGAGGACAACAGGGCATCGTATGCCACACACATTTGCATCATTGTCCAGGAGTATGTGGCCTGTGTGCAAACACAACTGCTTTGCATGACATTGGAAATCTACAGATGACATGAGGGCTGCAAAACACTCTTTGAGCATGGCACTCACTGAACAATATATGCTATATCTGGGTGCAATGCAGCACGTGACATGCTGTCACACACCACACTACAACAAATAACTCTCTTCTAACAACACTGTGCACCCTGGCACTCACTCACAACAACATTGCATCTATCCACTATTACTACACAGTGGCTATGATGTCACACACACAACAGGTGCACACTCCAAGGTATTGCACACATCACTCACCTGATCCTCTGGTCTCCCATACAGCTTGCTGAAGTTTGGCAGGAGGGCATCCAGCAGGGCCTTGTTCTCACCATCAGTGAATGCAGGTGCCCTCTCCATGTTCAGCTAATCAGGGTCCAGAGGATTCAGAGACAGCAGCTGTGGTTAGCACACCAATGTTGTGCAGGCAAGTGCCCTCCCACAGCCACATGCTGCCTTATATCTGTGCTGCAGAGGGTCTGTGAGTCCAAGGAGTAGTGTGTGATAGGCCACCATAAATTGCATCCTATGTTCCATCCAATCACATCACACCTAAGCCCATGACACACATATGCATGGTTTGAAAATAGAGCCAGAGCTGAACAACAACTTTCGCAACATTGTATACTTTTTCCTAACTGAATCTTCCAGGACACCTGTAGGAGTTAAAAAACACTCTGTATCCATGACAACCTGGTTGCATTTTGAACAGTACACTGTTCCCCTAGTTGTTCCTTAGGCATTTTTTAAAATTCACACACAAGTACGGTGACATTGCCATTGCCAAGGCGGCAAGGGTGCTTCGCAAGGAGGCAGAGAGACAACAACGCGAAGGATTAATGGACGGTGAAGATCAACTACGGGTAAAATCAACAGCAGCAAGAGCCAAAAGGCAAGTAATTGTAACTGCTTCTCCCCCTAGTACTTCAAGGCAGGAAATTTTAGCAACTCGCAGGAGGTTAAGCAGCGCAGGGGGGAGGACTGTGCTTGATTTATTACTTAGAAAGGTCCCAAATCAAAATCAAAATAGCCAACAGCCTGAGCCTGAGTCTGAGCCTGTATCTATCCTAATAATGAATGGTGAACAGAATAATTCAACTGTGGGACAAGCAAATGCCACTCCAGACCTAGAGGAGAGGGTGTCCAACCCCCTTATTACCCCTGAAAATTTAATGATCGCAGCAGAAGCTCTAAATATGAGAACTTCCGTTACTAACAACACTACAGCTGTAGAGGTCTCAAAAAGCGGGGTAATTAATATGCCTACAGAGAGAACAGGGAATGAGGAGAGGCAACTTGAGGAGCGTCGGACAATGTCTTTCTCGGGCCCTGGGGGCAATATATTGGGCATGCAAAATGAACAGACTAATCCTATACCAGAAGGGGCACCGCCCACGATAGGTACCGATCAGAATGAGCCTAGCACAACTGCACTAACTCCAGGCTTAGCGGATTTAATAGTTTCAGAGGAGGCACCAGGAGTGCCAGGGACATCTCTATATTTAATCTCTAAGCAAACCACTACAACTGAGGAGGTTAATAGCTCGCCTCCAAATACCGCTCCACAACAACCTGTACAAACTGGACAACAACCAGAGGGGGAAAAAGATCTCACTGAGTTCTACTCTTTTTCTGATGAAACCGAAGAGGTCGGAGTAGATGTATTAGGAGAGTGGTCTGGGAGCTTTGAATCAACGGAGTGTGAGGATGAGGATGAGGAATCAGAATCACATATATATTCCTCAGAAGATAGCTACGGCGAGGGGAGGCAAAAGCCTAATACTGTAAAGACTAAACCTAAAAGTAGTGCAAGAACCGCACAGAAGAAAATAACAAAAGGTCATCCTGAATATAATCAAGGCGCTTCCTCAGACATGCCAGACGACTCAGAACTAACCCCCTCCGCAGTGGAGACTATTCTGCAAGCTATAGCAGCCCACAGGGAAGAGACTGCTCAGGATAGTAGAAGATCCCGCACAGCTCTGCGCAAAATGCAGGGGGTTGTTAAAAAACTATCTAAGACATGCACACGTATTGGGGAACGAGTAACTGAAATGGAACTAAGGGTAATGGCAGCAGAGAAGGACTCTTCTGAAAATTATGAGAAAACTAAGCTTCAGGAAATAGAATTGATGGATATCAAATGGAAGCTTGAAGATTTTGAAAATAGGCAGCGCCGCAATAATCTTCGCATCCTGGGGATACCAGAGAAAGCTGAGGGAGAGAATATACGAGCTTTCATCACTAAACTTTTCAGTGAAGCTATGCCCGAAATACAGAATTGGAACTGGGAAGTTGAGATCCAACAGGCTCATCGAGTTCCCTTTAATCCACCGCCAAAACCAGGTTTATATCCACGTGCTGTTTTAGTATATTTTGGCAATTTCTTACTTAGACAAGCGGTGGCAGAGAAAGCTAGACCAGATCGTAAAATAACTTGCAATGGATTGTCTTTTTTCTCAAGACCTGACTTTTGTCATACAACTGTTGAAAGACGATGGAGGCTGCGAATGATGATTAAATCTTTTCAAGAGAAAGGTGCTTTGGCTTTTTTGAATAACCCTGCAACCCTTAAGATTGTCCATCACGGCCAGACAAAGTTTTTCCAGTCGGAGATAAAAGCAAAAGCATATTTGGATGAAATATCTTAGATAAAATTTCTTTCATCTGGGACATAAGTCTTGATGACTATAAATAATAACTTATACATTACAATGAGATATGTTCTCTTCATCATCTCCTCTGATGCTTTAAGAATGTGCTTTGGTTGCGCTAGCTGATTTTGCAAGCCTAGGCATTGATTGGAGATGTATGAATATAGCTATGAGACACGCTATGTTATGTGATGCAGAATCCTTTTTTCTTCTTATTCTTGCTTTATGACTTTCTTCTCTATTGAGCTAACTGATCAGCAAGCCTGGGCATAGCCTAGAGATGTATGATAGGTTGAATATAGGTTGAATATAGCTATGAGATACGCTATGTTATGTGATGCAGAATCCTTTTTTCTTTTTTTTTCCTTCTTATTATTGTTCTATGACTCTTTTCTTTATTTTTTGACAAGGTAGCTCAGTAGAAGTGCAGCAACTTCATCACACAGACTCTGGTTGAGTCTGGAAGCCTCTGCAAGGGGGGGGCAGGGAGAAGGGGCGGGTCAGAGGGAGGGACAGCCAAGAGGGAGGGGGGGGAGGGAGAAGGGGAAGAAGCGGAAAATGGAAAAAGACCAGGTGTAATAGTAGGTGCAAACTTAATTGTGAAAAAGATACAGCAGGAAATGTACATGGAACATTATTTGAGCAATATTAGTCGACAAAATTACCACATTAATAATGGGTAAGCTTAGCATACAAACTTGGAACATAGGAGGCTTACTGGCTAGAGATAAACGATCACGACTTGAGGAATTACTAAAACTGTACCCTGTAGACATTTTATGCCTACAGGAGACCCATATCCCTTGGAGTAAAAGAGCGCTATTAAGATTGAAAGGATACAATCTAATAGTAGCTTCATCTCAAACAACAAATATTAGGGGGGTTGCAATATTGGTTAAAAATTGCCATGGGCAGGGAATGCGCCTTCTATCTGATCCACATGGAAGGTGGGCGATTGCTAAATTAGTAAGTGGAATTACGATATGCACTGTTTATGGATCAAATCAAGACGACCCTATAATTTTTGAAACTTTAGAAACAGAATTAGCTATGTGGCAAGGCCCGCTAATTTTTTGTGGCGATTTTAATATCTCTTTAATACTATCCTTGTCACCATATATAACTACATCTAAGTATACAGGCCGGAAACCGAAAGTTTATCGCGCTGTTAGTAGCCTAATATGTAGCCTCGGGCTGACGGATATCTGGGCGCAGAACAATTTAACAGACCCTGGCTATACGTACTATTCGCATCCCCACCAAAAATATGCACGAATAGATTATATTTTTACATCCAAAGACTTAGCATCTTCCTCGCATATAAACAAACTTCCAAAAACATTATCAGATCATAATCCCTTAAAATTATTAATTGATTATGACACTAATTGCGGTCAAAAAACTGCATGGTCCTTTGATAGGAAACTACTATGCAACCAAGAATATATTGACTACATTAAAGTCTGGACTGAGGAGTTTTTTAGCATGAATCGATTTAGTGCCTCAAGAAATATTGTTTGGGATACTTATAAAGCCGCTCTAAGGGGGGAAACTATTAATTACCAATCTAAAATTAGGAACACAGAAAAAAAAGAATATGAAATAAAAATAGCTGCCTTAGCTAAAGCTGAGGAAGAACACATCTCTAAAATCAGGCAAAAACAAGACACGAGTCAAGTGATGATGCAGGTAGCAATACTGAAATCAGAATTGAATTCCAAATTAAGCCAGAAAGCTGCAGAGACATATCAGTCGCATAGAAAACAAGTATATGAAAGCGGAGAGAAAGTGGGCAGACAATTGGCACTTAATACACGCCAAAAAACTACAAAGAGAGATATCGTTAAAATAGTAGAAAATGGGCAAACATTTACTCACGCAACTGAAATTAACTCTCAGTTTCAGAGGTATTACCAGAAGTTGTATACAGAGGATACTATAAAGTCTGAGGTGGATACAAAAATTTACTTAAATAACTTTCTCAGTAATCCTGAGGCTACGAAATTATTAGACGATGATACAAAGGAGGATCTTGAAAAAGAAATTACATTTACAGAAGTTAGTGCCGCATTATCATTATTAGCATCTGGCAAAGCAGCAGGTCCTGATAAGATACCGATTGAGTTATTTAAGTTACTCAGTCATCAATTATTACCAATTTTACATGATTTGTTTCTTGGAATACAATTTAATGGTATACCTCCAATTTCTTGGGAGGAAGCTAACATAATCGTCTTTCCTAAAAAGGGAAAATCTCCTGAACATCTTACCTCGTATCGCCCCATATCTCTTATCAATTCGGACTCCAAATTATATGCAAAAATTCTAGCGCTCAGACTCAGTGGGGTCATTGAACAGCTTGCTTCCCCATGGCAGCATGGCTTCATTCCTGGGAAGGGAACTACAGATCATATCCGCAGGGCAATTGCTTTATTTGATGCCATGACTGCCAGGGGGGAGCGAATGTCAATGATCCTACTTGATGCTGAGAAAGCTTTTGACCGTGTTACCTGGAAATTTCTCTGGGAAGTTATGACGCGTAATAATTTTGGCCCCAAATTTATCAACTCAATTAAATCAATGTATCACCGCCCCAAAGCCAAAGTTTTGGCGGCTGGACTTTTTTCTGAATATATCAATATAACAAGAGGTACTAGGCAAGGCTGCCCATGCTCGCCTCTTTTATTTGCATTATATATCAATCCTCTTATTTTGAAACTATTTGAAAGTACTAATATTAAACCTGTTGTTACCCATCATCTCGAAACAAAAATATTGGCCTACGCTGATGACATTGCGATCGTCACATCTGAACCGACAGAGGCTATTCGCGAAATAGAGGCAATTACTTCTGAATTTGGGACTTATTCCGGATATTCTCTCAATAAAGGAAAGACGATTATATTAAGCACAACAAACACAATATGTATGGATCCACGAAAAGCCGAAAAAGCTACATATTTGGGCATTGAACTTTGTGCAAATACTAAGCTAATCCCACAATTTAATTTTGATCCATTAATGAAAAAAATTAAGAATGATTTTGAAAGGGTCAATAGTCTTCATTTATCCGTTATAGGAAGAGTTAATTATGTTAAAATGAACACGTTGCCTAGATGCCTCTATCTATTTCGAGCAATACCATTAGCTATTAAACAAGAAACATTAATGATGATTAATTCACTCATATCTAAGTTTGTATGGCAGAATGGGAAGATTAGGAGATCTATTGAATTACTATCCCTTCCTGTTGATAAAGGTGGCCTTGCCATACCCAATATGGTATTATATTACTGGGCAGCACAGTTAAAACAGCTTACACCCATGATTAAAGGATATACCGAAGAGAATTTAGAGGAATCTGCTGAAATGCCTTCAATATACGAACTTTTGGTTGGTCAGGAGGCAAAAGGCCTACTACTGCGAAAAACAGAGACAAGAAATTATAAAGACTTTAAAGGAGAAATCATGATTAATGCTTGGAAAACTTGGAATAAAATTGCTAAATATACTCAAATTGAGAAAATTAATCGATATACACCACTCTTACACTCTAATGGTATTCAGAGACAGGATTTAGTTGGTTTTCTAAAACAATGGGCCAAGCTGGGAATTAGGACAATAGGCGACTTTTTAATAAATGACTATGATACAACTTTCCTAGCTTTAAAAATGAAATATAAATTATCAAACGGAGATTTTCTGAACTTTGCACAGATATTTGCTACATTAAAAGCCAAAGAATCGCTAATTTGTTTACACAAATATGAAATTATTGATGCAATATTTAGATCAAACACTAGAATTGGAACTTTATATAATATTCTTTTAAGCATGAAGATTGATGATCTAGACAAAATAGAAAGAAAGTGGGCACTAAAATTGAATAATCCTAATGTAGACTTAAACCAGGTATTAAACATGAGTCAAAAGCTATTGATGGCGAGTAATCTTAAGGCACAATTATATAAAACTGTTTTTGACCTATATTTTACCCCCGCTAAATTATTTACATGGGGTAAACGGGAGAATGATTTATGCCCAAGATGTACTCAAGGGCCGGCAACCCTCATCCATATGTTCTATACTTGTCCTGATCTGACTTTAGTCAAAAGCATGATAAACTCCTTTTGGGAAGAAATTTTCAGACACAAAATACCAGAATCGGAAACTCTATTTTTACTTGGTCATGACAATACCTTAAATTTGAAAAAATCTGAAGAAAGATTAGTTTTTATTGGCATGGCTGTATTCAGGATACTTCTATCTGTAAGATGGAAAGACGCAGATCCTCCAAGCTTTCAGATGTGGCTAGCACGCTTTTTGGCAGTTTATAGATATGAGATTGCAATATTTAAAACAAGAGGGATACAATCTAAGCTACGAGGAGATAGACTCTGGCGACCAATAACGGAATGGAAAAATTGTACTATCCCTGGTGGTATTGGCTGATTGTTGAAAATATTTATAATCGGTCTTTGAGTTTATTTACATTGCATTATAATTTTATTTCCCGATGTTATCTATGTTGCCTTGTGTAACCATTTTTTGAATTTCAAAACTTGCGATTTATTTGTACTGCTGTATTATTTGAGTTGAGCTGTTTTTTTTTTTTTATATTTTTGTAACGCTTATTATATTACTGTAATGATATCCTACTTATTATGCCTGAATAATAAAAAAAAATAAAAAAAAAAGACATTGCCATTGCCAATGCTACACATTGAATGGTGTAACGATGCGTACACACGCACGTACCATTGTGGTACGCTTAGGTCGCGTAGAGCCGAAATGCGATAGGGAAACGAGGCCGACACATGCACGTACCATTGGGGTACGCTTAGCTCGCGTAGAGCCGAAATGCGATAGGGAAACAATGCGTACACACGCACGTACCATTGGGGTACACTTAGGTCGCGTAGAGCCAAAATGCGATAAGGAAACGATGCGTACACATGCACGTACCATTGGGGTACGCTTAGCTCGCGTAGAGCCGAAATGCGATAGGGAAACGATGCGTACACACGCACGTACCATTGGGGTACGCTTAGGTCGCGTAGAGCCGAAATGCAATAGGGAAACGAGGCCGACACATGCACGTACCATTGGGGTACGCTTAGGTCGCGTAGAGCCGAAATGCGATAGGGAAACGAGGCCGACACATGCACGTACCATTGGGGTACGCTTAGGTCGCGTAGAGCCGAAATGCGATAGGGAAACGAGGCCGACACATGCACGTACCATTGGGGTACGCTTAGCTCCGTAGAGCCGAAATGCGATAGGGAAACGATGCGTACACACGCACGTACCATTGGGGTATGCTTAGGTCGCATAGAGCCAAAATGCGATACGGAAACGAGGCCGACACATGCACGTACCATTGGGGTACGCTTAGGTCGCGTAGAGCCGAAATGCGATATGGAAACGATGCGTACACATGCACGTACCATTGGGGTACATTGCGTCAGACATGGTCAACTGAACGATTGTGAACGATTGTGTAGGCTGCGTCCCTGTCCACCTTCATGTCACCATTGGGAGAGTTACACCAGGAAATCACACAGCAGGGATGTAGTCTACACTCATGTCAAAGATGTGGATGCATACATCAGCATGGCACACATACATCAGTATGTGCCGGGTGTGGCAGACATTGAAGAAGCTCAGGGATTGTGACCCTGTGCCTCAGTTGATGTGTGAATAGCTTGCACAACATGTCATCAATCATGATGCACATGTGCATCACATGCATTCAACAATTTCAACTCGATTAACGTCAGCAACATGTAGCGAGGCACATGAACACTCGAATGGCCCACAATTCAGTACAGGGAACTGGCACATGATGACAGGAACATGTCCACTGTCACAGAGGTGTCATAGCCGCACAGCATGACCCTGTGTGACCACGTCATGTGTGTGCCATGTGCTACATTGTGCATGCTGTTAGCATATGCCATGAACAGGTCAGTAACGTATTACTCACCTCAGAATATCCCCACATGTCATCCTGGACATGGCAATTTCCGTAATACCGTACACTTGTGTGTTGGTGTGCAAATCCTCTAGCTCTGCAAGTATCCTTGGTGTTGTGTGTGCCCTGATGATGTTATCTGAGTAGTCATATGTCACCTCTGCGTGCACACGTCAGGTCCTCTGTTTGTTTCTCAACACCAACGCAGGTCCGGTCTAAGTTAAAGCTTACACATTTTGTACCCTAAATCATTGTACTAACACTTCTGAGCATTTACCCGTTATTGTCATACTCAAGACCGTGCCAATAGGGATGTCACTTACAAAGCCTGTGAGGAATGAAAACGCCTCATGTTGGTGAGGGACCCTCACCGTCTGTGTCTCCACGGTTTTTACGTCAGCCACAACAACAAGAGCTACTCCAATTGCGGGGACCAGACATATGAATCCAGGTGTGATATGTCCCACAAGCCACTCAGACTCCAGCAGTTGGCACAGCACCACAATAGCTCATGGTTGGGATGTAGGACGAGTGCATGTGTGTGGGTGTGGAGACATGTGAGCCCCTTATTAGTACATCATTCCCCAGGCCAAACTCGTCAGGTAAACACAAGAAGTCAGAGATGTGTAATTGCATTAACAAATAACCACGATGCAAGTGCAATGCTGCATGGGATTAGGGTGACAGCGACCACACGGCTCCATCAGAATTGCAGCCGTCGTAGCCAGCACCACGACCTACGGTCCCAGCCCTGCATGTGACACAGGAGGAGTAAGTGCACTTCCTCATATCCATGATGTCCCTCACCCCGCCCACTGACTCAGCGTCAGCTTCTGGCCCACCGTACCCGTCTGGGGGCAGTTGCGCCTCTGTTGATATGCCCCTGACACCATCACTCGCTGAGTGACGGACGCAGGCGGTGCATACGTCCCAGAACCGCTGTGACAGACATGATCGGAATGTTCATCCTGGTCCCCGCTGGTTCAACTCACAACCTCACTGCCAGATCTCCCCCAGGTGTCAGCCGTGGCGCCATTCTGGGGTGGTGCTGGCCCCGATACCACACACTGTACGGCTCCACTGTGGTAACTGTGTGGCAGAACACCGCTCTTAATGCTGCATGGGAATGTAAACATCAATGAGCTGGCCACACCTCATTACAATTGGCGCTAATGAGTATTGGGAGGGTAATGAAGACCCACTGGCACGTTAGTGTCAGTCCCAAGACCACAGGACTGGGGGATGCGAGTGTTGTGGACACCTAGGCAGACACTGGTGATGTCTCAACTCAAAAGATGTATTTGGATGATTGGGCAACGTTCAGTGTAGTGTTTATGTGGGCGGTTGGAACCATGGCCCTTCATCTCCCTGTTGCTGCGGTGAGGACCAACTTGTCACTCAGGTCCTTCAACTACACTAACGCTACGCTGAGCCTCTGCAGGCCTATCTTGATGAAAGGACTGTATGTATATTGGCAAGCATGTACAGCCACGCAGCATGTTTGTCTGTAGATAGGCACGTTGTCAGACCCCCACTGCCCTACCCGGACTGACCATGTTCCCTGTCCTACCACCCCATCCCAGGATGCATCTGCATCCAGGCCTCAAAACCACAGAACACAGTCCCGTTAGCTACGCTGTAGAGGGTATCCAAGAGGTCCAGGCACTACGCAAAGATGTCATCATCCTCCCTGACTCTGGGAGTGATGTTTAGCTACTTGACATCCATCTTTGCCTGCTACCCACACTCTCTGTGGGATATGTTTGTGTAACAGCTGCCAGTGTATGTGTTGTAGGTACGACCAAAACGTGGCCACGCCCTTGTCGGATGCCAATCTACAACACTGGTTTTGTTCCGGTGTGGCCTGGATAGCCACCACTCACTGGTCAGATCGATGGCACCCAGGGAGGCTAATTAGTCCTAAGCTATGTATGTATTGAAATGTGACACTTTGCTACAGCCTACTGTTCCTTACAGATATTGGTTTACAAAAGGTAAGTAACTAGTCCTTGAAAGTTCTGTGCATCTGATGTAGGAGCATCTATGTTGTGTCCTTGCTGTGATGGCAGGGTGACTAATGTACACACACCATGCCACGTGTGTTAATGACCCGTTCACATGTGTGATGGCATCACAGACCATCAGTGACAAATGTAATTATCATGCTGTATGATGATGGTCATGTAATTGTCACTGAAAGTACACACCGCAACATGACTAAGGCTGAACAGTGCAAATGATGGCACATGTGGTGTGTGTGTGTATTGCAGTCAGCCGTCTGGATGTGCAGACAACCTCCTACTGACATTGACATGACGTGTCTCACTGACATGATACATTGTCATGCTCACTAAGACCTTTCCATCTGATCGTTTGTATGCATGTCACATCCATTCCACACACTACATGTATTTTCCTTCTCCATAGAGGAGTGTGTGGGAGCTGGCATCAGTGTGTATCCCACGCCACACTCCAAATTGTCTACATTATTTGAAGCAGTGTTGCTTGTGCCATGTACATTGTTATAGTCTTAGTCAGACAGTTGTAGACATTTCCTTAAAATTGTGTCTTGCAGGGCACCCCCTCTGGAAAGGCCGTTGCCTGACTTGGAAGCCATGAGGGAGCGCAACTGCATCCGTCGATATAGGTTTGGCAGACAGTTGATCAAGGACCTGACGGGCAGGCTTGAGGCTCACCTACAACCACGCCACAGGTATCCTACTGCACTGACACCCAAGGCAAAGGTGATGGCAGCCCTCCATTTCTTTGCCACAGGTACCTTCCAATTTACCATAGCTGATGTGGGAGAGATGTCTCAGACCATGTTTAGCCGGGTATTGGGTGATGTTTTGGGAGCAATGTTGCTCCACCTTGATGAATTCATTACATTCCCTACTCCAGAAGAGTTGACAGATGTCAAGGGGGAATTCTATGCCCTGGGCCGCATGCCACATGTTATTGGTGCAATTGATGGTACACATGTTACTCTTGTCCCACCACAGGCTCAGGAGCAAGCGTATCGCAACAGGAAACACTACCACTCGATAAATGCCCTGGTGGTGTGTCTTGCCAACATGATTATCTCACATGTTTGTGCACGTTATCCAGGATCGTGCCACGATGCTTTCATCATGAGGCGTAGCAGGGTACCACAGATGATGCTGCAGCTGCACAACCACCGGGCATGTCTAGTTGGTGAGTATACACTGTGAGCTCTGTATGTCAGTATGTCACAACTTCATGATCTGCATCATATGATTCACTCTTGTACATGATGTCAAATTGCAGGAGACGCTGGATATCCAAACATGCCGTGGCTAATGACTCCGCTACGCAACCCCAGGACAGCTGCAGACCAGCGTTACAACAATGCTCATGTGAAGACCAGGCAGGTGATCGAACGGACCTTTGGACTCCTGAAGAGCCGCTTCAGGTGCCTGGACAAGACAGGCGGAGCCCTCCAATACTGCCCACGCAAGGTGTGTGACATCTTCACCGTGTGCTGCATGCTACACAACATGGCAGTGGAGAAGGCTGTGCCACTCTACCTGGATCCTGATGAGCTGGAAAATCCGCCCGTTGAGGATGAAGGCCTTGGCCAGGATGCCAGTGACGAGGAGGGTGAAGATGATATCCGCGGTCACCTCATCCGCAACTTCTTTTCATGATGATGAGTCATTTCATCTTTTATGTAAAAGATGGACTATAGAGTAGCATGGGTAGCATGCTGTGTATGCAACAGACTGTAAGCAAGATCACTTGGATGTGTGTTGTGCTGTGTCACATGTTCAGTTGTAATGCTACACACATACGTGACATGTGTGCACTTGGAATGTACAGGTGTCATACTACATCTGGCTATTCAACAGACATTGACAAAATGACATTATACAGAACTTGACCCCTTGTGTGCCACTCTCATCCACAGCTCGCCCTGCCTGTTGTCCGTTGGGGTACATCGTGGTCATCCTGCTACTGCTCATTATGATTGCAACGTCAGCCACATCAACGGAGCATGCTTGGACATGTTGAGAAGTCAATTTGGGTAAGGACTCATATGAGGCTGTTTAGCGTTGGTATGTGTAGAAACGTGTGGTACATGTTCATGTGCATGTAGTGTCACCTTGCATACATGGTACTCCATTATGTACCTTATGACATGTATGGCCACTCCCATGACAGGATAGTCACCCCTTCTGTCATCTGTTGTACTTTGATACTCTGGTGAATGCATCAATGTGTGTAGACATTGCCACAGCAACATTGCACATACCATGGCATGTCATTGTGTCAGAGGTCACAACCACGGACTCTGTGGGGGATTGCAGCCTCACTGTGTGCATTAGAATGTGACTGGATCCTCACCTCCAGCTTGTGGGGCAGTCCAGTGTGATTACCATGAAACCATGTGGTGTCGGTGTTGCCCAGTGTATGTTCCACATCTTAAGACAACTGTCCTGTGATTCAGTTAACATGGATGCATTGCCCCTTGCAGCAGTATATCATGTCACTGTCATGTCGTTACCTCAGTGCAGGTTGAGAATACTGCTACGCCAGCCTTCACAGTGAGTAGCAGTGATGTTTAGATGCACATGATGCCATGTATGTTTAGCATGAGTAAGTAAAAAGTGTGAAAGATGCATATGTGAATTTTAGTGTTGCACCAGTGGAGTGCGGTCATTCACATGAATCTCTGGTCGCCGGCACCATTACTGTGCTATGGTAGGGTCTGATTATGTAGCTTGGATGGACCTCACTTGCACTTAATATATATTGTACATGCATTTCATGTTTAGCATTGTGATGCATACTTCACACACCAAAAGACTGGCTACAGAGTGCCTTCATTGCATGTCGATCATTAGCTTCCTCATCATATGTGATACTAACAGCCGTAGTGGATTTGCTCAAGTTAGCCTACATGGCCCTTATGGCTATCCAATATCAGATACAGACTTTAGAGTTAGCGGTAGTTGGATTTCCATATGTTTCCATTTGTTACTGAGGTCCACCTCATCTGTGCCTGGGAATGTGTTTATACTACATAGATCTTTTTGCATGGGTGCTCACTTGTGAGCGTTACACATGACTCTAATGGATGACAGACTGTCCCAGTTTTTATGTGTCTGTGTCATTGCATCGTATCTCATGTGATGGCATGTTTAATCATCATTATTTTTCACCAGACAGTACACTTCACAGGTGTGACTGGTACAGTGTAGCTAATGAGGTTTTTGAAGTGTCTGTGACATGAGAATGTTGTCCTAATGCTTATTTGCCTCTGTTTCAGGTCTCCCTCCCAGCAGTTCCCATCCTCTCCTTCCCTCGCCTGATTACCCTTTTGTGTCTGTTGTTTGTACTCAGACCAATGGGCTATTTGGAGGTGGAACCCTTAGAGCATCACACCACTCTGATGAAGAAAGGTACGGCCAGTCGTTGACAGCCTTGTAGGTATTCGTAAAGCGGCATTACAGGTGACATCATGATTAGTGTAAATTGGACTTATTGACAATGCACATGTATGTTTGTGAAAGCTCCATGGGCTCACAATGTAAATTATCATGTTGTGCATGACGTCTGACTCCTACAGAATATAGTGCCTGCTTGGGGCTCAACACACATGTCCGTCTAATGTGCACATATACTATTTTGAACGTAGTTACCTCATGCTTGTTAGGTGTGTAACTGTATATTGACCACACGCATGGGGTGGGTGAAGGCTAGAATACTATGTTGTGTGTGAGGTACATGTCTTTGTTGGTGCAGTTTGGATTTGAACACACTAGCTCTTGTATACACCTGCTGACGCTGTGTGTCTTGTGCCCCACTTGACCGTAAGGGCCCTGATCCAGTGACTGTGATGTGTGGTGATTACTGTGCCATTTTGTTGTCAGTGATCCTGAGTGAGGCAGACACTCCTGCCTTCACATCCACATGTAACTTTGTGCATTGCGGTTGCCCTTGTGTTATGTGTTTGTTTAGCAATTAGTCACACCCCTCCTGCCGTCATGTCTTCACTCATTGCTGCAGCTGCATACACAGCCAACATGCAGCGCACACTATCCAGGAACACAGACACCTACAGGATGACCCTCCTTCCATCCATTAATAGAGCATGCTCCTGCCACCCTACACACAGACAACACCAGACATTCACCCTCGTGCTATAAAAATGCTTTGTACTCAGCCATAGCTGCTGCTATGCGTGTGTGTGGAACACATACTGGCACGAATATGCAGATTCACATGACATTGGGTCTACATACCACCAGGTCATGTGCCGTGTCCAACACACACACACACCTTACATAGGCACAATATTGTACAGTGTTAGCTTGTCAACACCACTAGATCAGAAAACTGTTAGCTTACAGTCACGTGCCAGAACACAACATGCTCACACCACTTCAACATTGCTGTCACAGTCAGTCAAGTTGGCACATGGGACACACACCATGACCCTGTCTCTTGGGTGTGGTGTGATTTGGCCGTTCAGGGGTAGGTATTTGTCTGATGTGTGTCGTTGTTCTGTATGCGTTGCTCCCATTACAGTAGTATAGTACTTGTAGCTCCATAGGGGTAGGTCACCTAATCAGGTGTGCTTGTCTAGAGTGCTCCAGCCCATTGCCCACAGTCTGTCCTGCCACCGTTATCCTGTGCGGCATTAATCACATACACAGTAATGCATCATGCTGATGGTAGCTCACATACCTGAGGACACAGTTGTAGGTACTCCCTACATGGACTACTACTTTTGTGACAGTGACATGTACTCCTCAAAGTGACTCTCCTGGGCCTGCCTGTGCTAGCAGTATTGGGATTTAATCCCCCCTCCAGCATTGACTGTCCCACACAGGTGTGTCTTACCATCCATGTATGTAGTTTGTGGAAATTTCTGACCAATGTGTGTCCTCACTCAGATTCTGATCCAAGTGTGTGGATGACTGCTGTTTGTTGTATACCTTGCATTTTTGACATTTGCAGACACATATACATGTATGCTGTTTCAAAGATTACTCACCAAATGCGTATGATGTTAACATTATTTATTGGGTGATCTTGTGCATGAAACGTGAATAGGTGCTGTACAGAAAGGGGGGGAATCCAAAATTCACACCTGGAGATGAGATGCCTTACAGTTTCAGTCAACAGAGTCCAGCCCACAGTGCCTGACATCATTGGGCAGGCTGGGACCAGCAAGTCCATGTGGGAGAGTCTCATAGGGGATGCTGTTGCACCCAGGGCCTATATGCCAGGTCCAGTGTCCTGGGAGAAGTCCATGGGCCACAGGCCCTCAACGTCTTCGCCGTGGACGACCCACCTTCCTTGGGGGACCCTCATGTGCAGGCATGGACGGTTCTGATTCACTCTTGTACATGATGTCAAATTGCAGGAGACACTGGATATCCAAACATGCCGTGGCTAATGACTCCGCTACGCAACCCCAGGACAGCTGCAGACCAGCGTTACAACAATGCTCATGTGAAGCCCAGGCAGGTGATCGAACGGACCTTTGGACTCCTGAAGAGCCGCTTCAGGTGCCTGGACAAGACAGGCGGAGCCCTCCAATACAGCCCACGCAAGGTGTGTGACATCTTCACTGTGTGCTGCATGCTACACAACATGGCAGTGGAGAAGGCTGTGCCACTCTACCTGGATCCTGATGAGCTGGAAAATCCGCCCGTTGAGGATGAAGGCCTTGGCCAGGATGCCAGTGACGAGGAGGGTGAAGATGATATCCGCGGTCACCTCATCCGCAACTTCTTTTCATGATGATGAGTCATTTCATCTTTTATGTAAAAGATGGACTATAGAGTAGCATGGGTAGCATGCTGTGTATGCAACAGACTGTAAGCAAGATCACTTGGATGTGTGTTGTGCTGTGTCACATGTTCAGTTGTAATGCTACACACATACGTGACATGTGTGCACTTGGAATGTACAGGTGTCATACTACATCTGGCTATTCAACAGACATTGACAAAATGACATTATACAGAACTTGACCCCTTGTGTGCCACTCTCATCCACAGCTCGCCCTGCCTGTTGTCCGTTGGGGTACATCGTGGTCATCCTGCTACTGCTCATTATGATTGCAACGTCAGCCACATCAACGGAGCATGCTTGGACATGTTGAGAAGTCAATTTGGGTAAGGACTCATATGAGGCTGTTTAGCGTTGGTATGTGTAGAAACGTGTGGTACATGTTCATGTGCATGTAGTGTCACCTTGCATACATGGTACTCCATTATGTACCTTATGACATGTATGGCCACTCCCATGACAGGATAGTCACCCCTTCTGTCATCTGTTGTACTTTGATACTCTGGTGAATGCATCAATGTGTGTAGACATTGCCACAGCAACATTGCACATACCATGGCATGACATTGTGTCAGAGGTCACAACCACGGACTCTGTGGGGGATTGCAGCCTCACTGTGTGCATTAGAATGTGACTGGATCCTCACCTCCAGCTTGTGGGGCAGTCCAGTGTGATTACCATGAAACCATGTGGTGTCGGTGTTGCCCAGTGTATGTTCCACATCTTAAGACAACTGTCCTGTGATTCAGTTAACATGGATGCATTGCCCCTTGCAGCAGTATATCATGTCACTGTCATGTCGTTACCTCAGTGCAGGTTGAGAATACTGCTACGCCAGCCTTCACAGTGAGTAGCAGTGATGTTTAGATGCACATGATGCCATGTATGTTTAGCATGAGTAAGTAAAAAGTGTGAAAGATGCATATGTGAATTTTAGTGTTGCACCAGTGGAGTGCGGTCATTCACATGAATCTCTGGTCGCCGGCACCATTACTGTGCTATGGTAGGGTCTGATTATGTAGCTTGGATGGACCTCACTTGCACTTAATATATATTGTACATGCATTTCATGTTTAGCATTGTGATGCATACTTCACACACCAAAAGACTGGCTACAGAGTGCCTTCATTGCATGTCGATCATTAGCTTCCTCATCATATGTGATACTAACAGCCGTAGTGGATTTGCTCAAGTTAGCCTACATGGCCCTTATGGCTATCCAATATCAGATACAGACTTTAGAGTTAGCGGTAGTTGGATTTCCATATGTTTCCATTTGTTACTGAGGTCCACCTCATCTGTGCCGGGGAATGTGTTTATACTACATAGATCTTTTTGCATGGGTGCTCACTTGTGAGCGTTACACATGACTCTAATGGATGACAGACTGTCCCAGTTTTTATGTGTCTGTGTCATTGCATCGTATCTCATGTGATGGCATGTTTAATCATCATTATTTTTCACCAGACAGTACACTTCACAGGTGTGACTGGTACAGTGTAGCTAATGAGGTTTTTGAAGTGTCTGTGACATGAGAATGTTGTCCTAATGCTTATTTGCCTCTGTTTCAGGTCTCCCTCCCAGCAGTTCCCATCCTCTCCTTCCCTCGCCTGATTACCCTTTTGTGTCTGTTGTTTGTACTCAGACCAATGGGCTATTTGGAGGTGGAACCCTTAGAGCATCACACCACTCTGATGAAGAAAGGTACGGCCAGTCGTTGACAGCCTTGTAGGTATTCGTAAAGCGGCATTACAGGTGACATCATGATTAGTGTAAATTGGACTTATTGACAATGCACATGTATGTTTGTGAAAGCTCCATGGGCTCACAATGTAAATTATCATGTTGTGCATGACGTCTGACTCCTACAGAATATAGTGCCTGCTTGGGGCTCAACACACATGTCCGTCTAATGTGCACATATACTATTTTGAACGTAGTTACCTCATGCTTGTTAGGTGTGTAACTGTATATTGACCACACGCATGGGGTGGGTGAAGGCTAGAATACTATGTTGTGTGTGAGGTAGATGTCTTTGTTGGTGCAGTTTGGATTTGAACACACTAGCTCTTGTATACACCTGCTGACGCTGTGTGTCTTGTGCCCCACTTGACAGTAAGGGCCCTGATCCAGTGACTGTGATGTGTGGTGATTA
The DNA here is from genome assembly GCF_964261635.1 of Lissotriton helveticus. Classification (NCBI taxonomy): domain Eukaryota; kingdom Metazoa; phylum Chordata; class Amphibia; order Caudata; family Salamandridae; genus Lissotriton; species Lissotriton helveticus. The sequence goes on from NC_136068.1 coordinate 697,063,498, forward strand.
CTGTGCCATTTTGTTGTCAGTGATCCTGAGTGAGGCAGACACTCCTGCCTTCACATCCACATGTAACTTTGTGCATTGCGGTTGCCCTTGTGTTATGTGTTTGTTTAGCAATTAGTCACACCCCTCCTGCCGTCATGTCTTCACTCATTGCTGCAGCTGCATACACAGCCAACATGCAGCGCACACTATCCAGGAACACAGACACCTACAGGATGACCCTCCTTCCATCCATTAATAGAGCATGCTCCTGCCACCCTACACACAGACAACACCAGACATTCACCCTCGTGCTATAAAAATGCTTTGTACTCAGCCATAGCTGCTGCTATGCGTGTGTGTGGAACACATACTGGCACGAATATGCAGATTCACATGACATTGGGTCTACATACCACCAGGTCATGTGCCGTGTCCAACACACACACACACCTTACATAGGCACAAGATTGTACAGTGTTAGCTTGTCAACACCACTAGATCAGAAAACTGTTAGCTTACAGTCACGTGCCAGAACACAACATGCTCACACCACTTCAACATTGCTGTCACAGTCAGTCAAGTTGGCACATGGGACACACACCATGACCCTGTCTCTTGGGTGTGGTGTGATTTGGCCGTTCAGGGGTAGGTATTTGTCTGATGTGTGTCGTTGTTCTGTATGCGTTGCTCCCATTACAGTAGTATAGTACTTGTAGCTCCATAGGGGTAGGTCACCTAATCAGGTGTGCTTGTCTAGAGTGCTCCAGCCCATTGCCCACAGTCTGTCCTGCCACCGTTATCCTGTGCGGCATTAATCACATACACAGTAATGCATCATGCTGATGGTAGCTCACATACCTGAGGACACAGTTGTAGGTACTCCCTACATGGACTACTACTTTTGTGACAGTGACATGTACTCCTCAAAGTGACTCTCCTGGGCCTGCCTGTGCTAGCAGTATTTGGATTTAATCCCCCCTCCAGCATTGACTGTCCCACACAGGTGTGTCTTACCATCCATGTATGTAGTTTGTGGAAATTTCTGACCAATGTGTGTCCTCACTCAGATTCTGATCCAAGTGTGTGGATGACTGCTGTTTGTTGTATACCTTGCATTTTTGACATTTGCAGACACATATACATGTATGCTGTTTCAAAGATTACTCACCAAATGCGTATGATGTTTACATTATTTATTGGGTGATCTTGTGCATGAAACGTGAATAGGTGCTGTACAGAAAGGGGGGGAATCCAAAATTCACACCTGGAGATGAGATGCCTTACAGTTTCAGTCAACAGAGTCCAGCCCACAGTGCCTGACATCATTGGGCAGGCTGGGACCAGCAAGTCCATGTGGGAGAGTCTCATAGGGGATGCTGTTGCACCCAGGGCCTATATGCCAGGTCCAGTGTCCTGGGAGAAGTCCATGGGCCACAGGCCCTCAACGTCTTCGCCGTGGACGACCCACCTTCCTTGGGGGACCCTCATGTGCAGGCATGGACGGTTCTGATTCACTCTTGTACATGATGTCAAATTGCAGGAGACGCTGGATATCCAAACATGCCGTGGCTAATGACTCCGCTACGCAACCCCAGGACAGCTGCAGACCAGCGTTACAACAATGCTCATGTGAAGACCAGGCAGGTGATCGAACGGACCTTTGGACTCCTGAAGAGCCGCTTCAGGTGCCTGGACAAGACAGGCGGAGCCCTCCAATACAGCCCACGCAAGGTGTGTGACATCTTCACCGTGTGCTGCATGCTACACAACATGGCAGTGGAGAAGGCTGTGCCACTCTACCTGGATCCTGATGAGCTGGAAAATCCGCCCGTTGAGGATGAAGGCCTTGGCCAGGATGCCAGTGACGAGGAGGGTGAAGATGATATCCGCGGTCACCTCATCCGCAACTTCTTTTCATGATGATGAGTCATTTCATCTTTTATGTAAAAGATGGACTATAGAGTAGCATGGGTAGCATGCTGTGTATGCAACAGACTGTAAGCAAGATCACTTGGATGTGTGTTGTGCTGTGTCACATGTTCAGTTGTAATGCTACACACATACGTGACATGTGTGCACTTGGAATGTACAGGTGTCATACTACATCTAGCTATTCAACAGACATTGACAAAATGACATTATACAGAACTTGACCCCTTGTGTGCCACTCTCATCCACAGCTCGCCCTGCCTGTTGTCCGTTGGGGTACATCGTGGTCATCCTGCTACTGCTCATTATGATTGCAACGTCAGCCACATCAACGGAGCATGCTTGGACATGTTGAGAAGTCAATTTGGGTAAGGACTCATATGAGGCTGTTTAGCGTTGGTATGTGTAGAAACGTGTGGTACATGTTCATGTGCATGTAGTGTCACCTTGCATACATGGTACTCCATTATGTACCTTATGACATGTATGGCCACTCCCATGACAGGATAGTCACCCCTTCTGTCATCTGTTGTACTTTGATACTCTGGTGAATGCATCAATGTGTGTAGACATTGCCACAGCAACATTGCACATACCATGGCATGACATTGTGTCAGAGGTCACAACCACGGACTCTGTGGGGGATTGCAGCCTCACTGTGTGCATTAGAATGTGACTGGATCCTCACCTCCAGCTTGTGGGGCAGTCCAGTGTGATTACCATGAAACCATGTGGTGTCGGTGTTGCCCAGTGTATGTTCCACATCTTAAGACAACTGTCCTGTGATTCAGTTAACATGGATGCATTGCCCCTTGCAGCAGTATATCATGTCACTGTCATGTCGTTACCTCAGTGCAGGTTGAGAATACTGCTACGCCAGCCTTCACAGTGAGTAGCAGTGATGTTTAGATGCACATGATGCCATGTATGTTTAGCATGAGTAAGTAAAAAGTGTGAAAGATGCATATGTGAATTTTAGTGTTGCACCAGTGGAGTGCGGTCATTCACATGAATCTCTGGTCGCCGGCACCATTACTGTGCTATGGTAGGGTCTGATTATGTAGCTTGGATGGACCTCACTTGCACTTAATATATATTGTACATGCATTTCATGTTTAGCATTGTGATGCATACTTCACACACCAAAAGACTGGCTACAGAGTGCCTTCATTGCATGTCGATCATTAGCTTCCTCATCATATGTGATACTAACAGCCGTAGTGGATTTGCTCAAGTTAGCCTACATGGCCCTTATGGCTATCCAATATCAGATACAGACTTTAGAGTTAGCGGTAGTTGGATTTCCATATGTTTCCATTTGTTACTGAGGTCCACCTCATCTGTGCCTGGGAATGTGTTTATACTACATAGATCTTTTTGCATGGGTGCTCACTTGTGAGCGTTACACATGACTCTAATGGATGACAGACTGTCCCAGTTTTTATGTGTCTGTGTCATTGCATCGTATCTCATGTGATGGCATGTTTAATCATCATTATTTTTCACCAGACAGTACACTTCACAGGTGTGACTGGTACAGTGTAGCTAATGAGGTTTTTGAAGTGTCTGTGACATGAGAATGTTGTCCTAATGCTTATTTGCCTCTGTTTCAGGTCTCCCTCCCAGCAGTTCCCATCCTCTCCTTCCCTCGCCTGATTACCCTTTTGTGTCTGTTGTTTGTACTCAGACCAATGGGCTATTTGGAGGTGGAACCCTTAGAGCATCACACCACTCTGATGAAGAAAGGTACGGCCAGTCGTTGACAGCCTTGTAGGTATTCGTAAAGCGGCATTACAGGTGACATCATGATTAGTGTAAATTGGACTTATTGACAATGCACATGTATGTTTGTGAAAGCTCCATGGGCTCACAATGTAAATTATCATGTTGTGCATGACGTCTGACTCCTACAGAATATAGTGCCTGCTTGGGGCTCAACACACATGTCCGTCTAATGTGCACATATACTATTTTGAACGTAGTTACCTCATGCTTGTTAGGTGTGTAACTGTATATTGACCACACGCATGGGGTGGGTGAAGGCTAGAATACTATGTTGTGTGTGAGGTAGATGTCTTTGTTGGTGCAGTTTGGATTTGAACACACTAGCTCTTGTATACACCTGCTGACGCTGTGTGTCTTGTGCCCCACTTGACCGTAAGGGCCCTGATCCAGTGACTGTGATGTGTGGTGATTACTGTGCCATTTTGTTGTCAGTGATCCTGAGTGAGGCAGACACTCCTGCCTTCACATCCACATGTAACTTTGTGCATTACGGTTGCCCTTGTGTTATGTGTTTGTTTAGCAATTAGTCACACCCCTCCTGCCGTCATGTCTTCACTCATTGCTGCAGCTGCATACACAGCCAACATGCAGCGCACACTATCCAGGAACACAGACACCTACAGGATGACCCTCCTTCCATCCATTAATAGAGCATGCTCCTGCCACCCTACACACAGACAACACCAGACATTCACCCTCGTGCTATAAAAATGCTTTGTACTCAGCCATAGCTGCTGCTATGCGTGTGTGTGGAACACATACTGGCACGAATATGCAGATTCACATGACATTGGGTCTACATACCACCAGGTCATGTGCCGTGTCCAACACACACACACACACCTTACATAGGCACAATATTGTACAGTGTTAGCTTGTCAACACCACTAGATCAGAAAACTGTTAGCTTACAGTCACGTGCCAGAACACAACATGCTCACACCACTTCAACATTGCTGTCACAGTCAGTCAAGTTGGCACATGGGACACACACCATGACCCTGTCTCTTGGGTGTGGTGTGATTTGGCCGTTCAGGGGTAGGTATTTGTCTGATGTGTGTCGTTGTTCTGTATGCGTTGCTCCCATTACAGTAGTATAGTACTTGTAGCTCCATAGGGGTAGGTCACCTAATCAGGTGTGCTTGTCTAGAGTGCTCCAGCCCATTGCCCACAGTCTGTCCTGCCACCGTTATCCTGTGCGGCATTAATCACATACACAGTAATGCATCATGCTGATGGTAGCTCACATACCTGAGGACACAGTTGTAGGTACTCCCTACATGGACTACTACTTTTGTGACAGTGACATGTACTCCTCAAAGTGACTCTCCTGGGCCTGCCTGTGCTAGCAGTATTGGGATTTAATCCCCCCTCCAGCATTGACTGTCCCACACAGGTGTGTCTTACCATCCATGTATGTAGTTTGTGGAAATTTCTGACCAATATGTGTCCTCACTCAGATTCTGATCCAAGTGTGTGGATGACTGCTGTTTGTTGTATACCTTGCATTTTTGACATTTGCAGACACATATACATGTATGCTGTTTCAAAGATTACTCACCAAATTCGTATGATGTTTACATTATTTATTGGGTGATCTTGTGCATGAAACGTGAATAGGTGCTGTACAGAAAGGGGGGGAATCCAAAATTCACACCTGGAGATGAGATGCCTTACAGTTTCAGTCAACAGAGTCCAGCCCACAGTGCCTGACATCATTGGGCAGGCTGGGACCAGCAAGTCCATGTGGGAGAGTCTCATAGGGGATGCTGTTGCACCCAGGGCCTATATGCCAGGTCCAGTGTCCTGGGAGAAGTCCATGGGCCACAGGCCCTCAACGTCTTCGCCGTGGACGACCCACCTTCCTTGGGGGACCCTCATGTGCAGGCATGGACGGTTCTGATTCACTCTTGTACATGATGTCAAATTGCAGGAGACGCTGGATATCCAAACATGCCGTGGCTAATGACTCCGCTACGCAACCCCAGGACAGCTGCAGACCAGCGTTACAACAATGCTCATGTGAAGACCAGGCAGGTGATCGAACGGACCTTTGGACTCCTGAAGAGCCGCTTCAGGTGCCTGGACAAGACAGGCGGAGCCCTCCAATACAGCCCACGCAAGGTGTGTGACATCTTCACCGTGTGCTGCATGCTACACAACATGGCAGTGGAGAAGGCTGTGCCACTCTACCTGGATCCTGATGAGCTGGAAAATCCGCCCGTTGAGGATGAAGGCCTTGGCCAGGATGCCAGTGACGAGGAGGGTGAAGATGATATCCGCGGTCACCTCATCCGCAACTTCTTTTCATGATGATGAGTCATTTCATCTTTTATGTAAAAGATGGACTATAGAGTAGCATGGGTAGCATGCTGAGTATGCAACAGACTGTAAGCAAGATCACTTGGATGTGTGTTGTGCTGTGTCACATGTTCAGTTGTAATGCTACACACATACGTGACATGTGTGCACTTGGAATGTACAGGTGTCATACTACATCTGGCTATTCAACAGACATTGACAAAATGACATTATACAGAACTTGACCCCTTGTGTGCCACTCTCATCCACAGCTCGCCCTGCCTGTTGTCCGTTGGGGTACATCGTGGTCATCCTGCTACTGCTCATTATGATTGCAACGTCAGCCACATCAACGGAGCATGCTTGGACATGTTGAGAAGTCAATTTGGGTAAGGACTCATATGAGGCTGTTTAGCGTTGGTATGTGTAGAAACGTGTGGTACATGTTCATGTGCATGTAGTGTCACCTTGCATACATGGTACTCCATTATGTACCTTATGACATGTATGGCCACTCCCATGACAGGATAGTCACCCCTTCTGTCATCTGTTGTACTTTGATACTCTGGTGAATGCATCAATGTGTGTAGACATTGCCACAGCAACATTGCACATACCATGGCATGACATTGTGTCAGAGGTCACAACCACGGACTCTGTGGGGGATTGCAGCCTCACTGTGTGCATTAGAATGTGACTGGATCCTCACCTCCAGCTTGTGGGGCAGTCCAGTGTGATTACCATGAAACCATGTGGTGTCGGTGTTGCCCAGTGTATGTTCCACATCTTAAGACAACTGTCCTGTGATTCAGTTAACATGGATGCATTGCCCCTTGCAGCAGTATATCATGTCACTGTCATGTCGTTACCTCAGTGCAGGTTGAGAATACTGCTACGCCAGCCTTCACAGTGAGTAGCAGTGATGTTTAGATGCACATGATGCCATGTATGTTTAGCATGAGTAAGTAAAAAGTGTGAAAGATGCATATGTGAATTTTAGTGTTGCACCAGTGGAGTGCGGTCATTCACATGAATCTCTGGTCGCCGGCACCATTACTGTGCTATGGTAGGGTCTGATTATGTAGCTTGGATGGACCTCACTTGCACTTAATATATATTGTACATGCATTTCATGTTTAGCATTGTGATGCATACTTCACACACCAAAAGACTGGCTACAGAGTGCCTTCATTGCATGTCGATCATTAGCTTCCTCATCATATGTGATACTAACAGCCGTAGTGGATTTGCTCAAGTTAGCCTACATGGCCCTTATGGCTATCCAATATCAGATACAGACTTTAGAGTTAGCGGTAGTTGGATTTCCATATGTTTCCATTTGTTACTGAGGTCCACCTCATCTGTGCCTGGGAATGTGTTTATACTACATAGATCTTTTTGCATGGGTGCTCACTTGTGAGCGTTACACATGACTCTAATGGATGACAGACTGTCCCAGTTTTTATGTGTCTGTGTCATTGCATCGTATCTCATGTGATGGCATGTTTAATCATCATTATTTTTCACCAGACAGTACACTTCACAGGTGTGACTGGTACAGTGTAGCTAATGAGGTTTTTGAAGTGTCTGTGACATGAAAATGTTGTCCTAATGCTTATTTGCCTCTGTTTCAGGTCTCCCTCCCAGCAGTTCCCATCCTCTCCTTCCCTCGCCTGATTACCCTTTTGTGTCTGTTGTTTGTACTCAGACCAATGGGCTATTTGGAGGTGGAACCCTTAGAGCATCACACCACTCTGATGAAGAAAGGTACGGCCAGTCATTGACAGCCTTGTAGGTATTCGTAAAGCGGCATTACAGGTGACATCATGATTAGTGTAAATTGGACTTATTTACAATGCACATGTATGTTTGTGAAAGCTCCATGGGCTCACAATGTAAATTATCATGTTGTGCATGACGTCTGACTCCTACAGAATATAGTGCCTGCTTGGGGCTCAACACACATGTCCGTCTAATGTGCACATATACTATTTTGAACGTAGTTACCTCATGCTTGTTAGGTGTGTAACTGTATATTGACCACACGCATGGGGTGGGTGAAGGCTAGAATACTATGTTGTGTGTGAGGTAGATGTCTTTGTTGGTGCAGTTTGGATTTGAACACACTAGCTCTTGTATACACCTGCTGACGCTGTGTGTCTTGTGCCCCACTTGACCGTAAGGGCCCTGATCCAGTGACTGTGATGTGTGGTGATTACTGTGCCATTTTGTTGTCAGTGATCCTGAGTGAGGCAGACACTCCTGCCTTCACATCCACATGTAACTTTGTGCATTGCGGTTGCCCTTGTGTTATGTGTTTGTTTAGCAATTAGTCACACCCCTCCTGCCGTCATGTCTTCACTCATTGCTGCAGCTGCATACACAGCCAACATGCAGCGCACACTATCCAGGAACACAGACACCTACAGGATGACCCTCCTTCCATCCATTAATAGAGCATGCTCCTGCCACCCTACACACAGACAACACCAGACATTCACCCTCGTGCTATAAAAATGCTTTGTACTCAGCCATAGCTGCTGCTATGCGTGTGTGTGGAACACATACTGGCACGAATATGCAGATTCACATGACATTGGGTCTACATACCACCAGGTCATGTGCCGTGTCCAACACACACACACACCTTACATAGGCACAATATTGTACAGTGTTAGCTTGTCAACACCACTAGATCAGAAAACTGTTAGCTTACAGTCACGTGCCAGAACACAACATGCTCACACCACTTCAACATTGCTGTCACAGTCAGTCAAGTTGGCACATGGGACACACACCATGACCCTGTCTCTTGGGTGTGGTGTGATTTGGCCGTTCAGGGGTAGGTATTTGTCTGATGTGTGTCGTTGTTCTGTATGCGTTGCTCCCATTACAGTAGTATAGTACTTGTAGCTCCATAGGGGTAGGTCACCTAATCAGGTGTGCTTGTCTAGAGTGCTCCAGCCCATTGCCCACAGTCTGTCCTGCCACCGTTATCCTGTGCGGCATTAATCACATACACAGTAATGCATCATGCTGATGGTAGCTCACATACCTGAGGACACAGTTGTAGGTACTCCCTACATGGACTACTACTTTTGTGACAGTGACATGTACTCCTCAAAGTGACTCTCCTGGGCCTGCCTGTGCTAGCAGTATTGGGATTTAATCCCCCCTCCAGCATTGACTGTCCCACACAGGTGTGTCTTACCATCCATGTATGTAGTTTGTGGAAATTTCTGACCAATGTGTGTCCTCACTCAGATTCTGATCCAAGTGTGTGGATGACTGCTGTTTGTTGTATACCTTGCATTTTTGACATTTGCAGACACATATACATGTATGCTGTTTCAAAGATTACTCACCAAATGCGTATGATGTTTACATTATTTATTGGGTGATCTTGTGCATGAAACGTGAATAGGTGCTGTACAGAAAGGGGGGAATCCAAAATTCACACCTGGAGATGAGATGCCTTACAGTTTCAGTCAACAGAGTCCAGCCCACAGTGCCTGACATCATTGGGCAGGCTGGGACCAGCAAGTCCATGTGGGAGAGTCTCATAGGGGATGCTGTTGCACCCAGGGCCTATATGCCAGGTCCAGTGTCCTGGGAGAAGTCCATGGGCCACAGGCCCTCAACGTCTTCGCCGTGGATGACCCACCTTCCTTGGGGGACCCTCATGTGCAGGCATGGACGGTGCATGGGACGCTACGTCAGAGGGTTCCTCCTCCTCCTCCCTCTCCTCCCTCCCTGTGGCTGGTGTTGCACTTTGCCGTGATGTTGCTGGCCTTGTGACACAGGGAGGGGGCTGCATGTTGGCAGCCATCTGACGTAGCACATGGACAATGTCCCTATGCACCATCAAGAGCTGAGCCTGGTGTGCCTCCACCCGTCCATAATGCAGGTCTTGCCTGGCTATTTGCTCTGCCTGCTGTTCTGTGAGCTGGTTGAGGGTCTCCGCAAGCTGGCTTACCTCACTGGTGTCCCGCCGGTATGCCTCAAGGATGTTACTGAGTTCAGCCATACCGGTCCCTGCAGCAGACTGGCCAGATTCTCGCCTCCGCCTTGCGCCACTCCCACCACCCTGACCCACATGAGCACGGCCTGCGCTTGTGGGCACATCCGATCGACGGGCCCCCCGAGTGCTGGGAGGGTGGAGGTTGTCACCAACCTCAGGGGCGCCCGACAAAGGGTGTCCCTCATTTTCAGACTGGCTCGATTGTGAATCATGGGCAGGGCTCTGACCTGTCTGCTGGGATGTGGTGGGAATAGGTCCGGTGGTTGGCAGAGATGTAGCTGGTACAGTTGCTGCAGGGGTTTGGGATCCAGAGGAGCCAGGTTGGTTGGGGTCATCCACAGTGCGTTGAGGGACGGCGCTGCCGGTGGGGTCTGGGTCCTGCTGAGCCTGGGACTGGGATCCTTGGCCCCCCTGGCTGGGGGGGAGATCCGCACGTTGCCCTGTGTGTGGGAGAGACAGACACTGTTAAGGCAATATCAAGTGACATGTGGTTTGGTTATCCATTATCAGCATCACTGTTCCACAAGCTATACATTGTTGACATTGTACAGTTGTGTATTTAGTGGTAGAAAAAACAATTGTACGATGGGGTATTTACATTCTTCCAATCTCTTGACAATGACTGACACAGCTATTGCTGTGTCTTGTGTTGCCAGCACCACACGTGTAAAGCATTTGTAAGTTACACGCAACATCCTGGATACGGTGAAAAATCTTATGTGTGCGTCAAGCATGCACAGAGTTTAGATGCAGCATGTTGATGTAAGAGACAGAGCATCATTATTTAGCATGTCAGCTAGTACTTTGGATGTCTTTTGCTGTTCCATGCTGGCCAAACAATGCCAACACCGCTGGACCTGTACACCCACTTTAGATCATGGCTTTAGAACTTGGCACTTCTCTAAGACGCATCACATTGTCAATACCCATGTCCATGTTGGTAATATGTACATCCACAAGGGTAATGAGATGGGGCACTTGCTTTTTTGGAGGGGCACAATGGACTGGAGCTTCTGTTATGTGCATGTATGAGTTGTATGCATATTCATATGACTACATGTTTTGTTGTGGTACATGGCAATTGGGACAGTGTTGCAATACAACGCCTGTCCCCCGGGGATGAGTTTCTGTAAGGGGTGTGTACAACAGGCCATGCTATTACTTTGTTTGTGAATTGCAAGCGTCCATTGTTCATGATTTGGCTGTCCCCTCATGTGGCATGCTGCCATAATGGTGGATTTGTGTTGGTGCACAGGATGTGTGACCTTGTCCTGGTGTTTGTGTTTGCAATGAGCACAGGAGGGACTTGTGCTGCCTACACCTGTGCCCATTGATGGAGTGGTGTGGCTGATGGAGTGGTGTGGCTCAATGGTTAGAGGCGGCAGACCTGTAAGCAGAGAACGGCCCGGGACCAGGGTTCAATTCCCGACGCGACAGGGTCTTGGACCAGGGTCAACGGACTCGATAATTCTCACCTCAGTACCTACTCTAACCAGGGAACACACTCGGCAACCCTGGGCATTAAGCTTGCCTCATCTCTACAGCGGCCCCCCACAGACGCCGGGGATGCCTGGTTTCACCCTGGAGATACCCAGAAAAGGGACCATCTCACAGGGAAAACCAGGACGGGTTCCCTAGCGGTCTACAGCGCCAGGACACTCAGGTAGAGTAACAGTGCGCTTTACAAGTATCCCACATTTACATTTACATTTACATTGTGTACTACAGAGCTTCCTGAGATGTGTGTCCTGACACAGTACAGTGTTGACAGCAAATGGTGGTTGTCTTACAGGCACATAGCAGATGTTTGCTGGTACTTGTGAGACATCCCTTAACATTCTGCTCTATGGAGTTTGTGAGGCCTGTGCAGTGCTTGTGTGCAACTGTGTGTGTGCCCCAGGGATGTGCGTTGAGGTGACAGAGGGACGAACACTGACTGATGGAGACAGAGGGAGAGGGAGAGGGAGACAGAGGGAGACAGAGACAGAGGGAGACAGAGGGAGAGGGCAACCGAGGGAGAGGGCGACAGAGACAGAGGGAGACAGAGACAGAGGCCGACAGAGGGAGACAGAGGGAGAGGGCGACAGAGACAGAGGGAGACAGAGACAGAGACCGACAGAGGGAGAGGGAGACAGAGGCCGACAGAGGGAGAGGGAGACAGAGGGAGAGGGAGGCAGAGGGAGAGGGCAACCGAGGGAGAGGGCGACAGAGACAGAGGGAGACAGAGGGAGAGGGAGACAGAGGGGGAGGGAGACAGAGACAGAGGGAGACAGAGACAGAGGGAGACAGAGACAGAGGCCGACAGAGGGAGAGGGAGACAGAGGGAGAGGGAGACAGAGGGAGAGGGCGAGACAGGGATGGAGACAGGTAGATTGTGCTTGCTCTCTTGCTACACTGCCTTACTTTGTCACAAAATGATGCATCTCTGTAAGGTGTGTCAGCAAATAGTAAATATTTAGAAGCTGTGGTGTAGTATCTTGTGTGATATTTACCTATCCCTGTGCATTGGTCATTATGCTTGTGTGTGTCCCTGGGACATATGGCATGAGAGCAGCCTCTTACCCTACACATTGCACCCTATGTGCCTCCCCCTTGCAACTACCACCATTTGGTAGTGTACTGCTTGGACTCATGGCCACCCACCCCATGCTGCTGGGCACTGTGGGGGTGCTCGCGTAGGGGGGTGTGCGTGTCGTACTTGTGCGTGCGAGTGAGTAGTACGGGCCGTTGGCGGGTGGGGGGGTTCGCGTAGGCTTGGCCGGGGGGTGTGCGTGTCGTACTTGTGCGTGCGAGTGAGTGGTACGGGCCGTTGGCGGGTGGGGGTGTTCGCGTAGGCTTGTTGGGGGGTGTGCGTGTCGTACTTGTGCGTGCGAGTGAGTGGTACGGGCCGTTGGCGGGTGGGGGTGTTCGCGTAGGGGGGTGTGCGTGTCGTACTTGTGCGTGCGAGTGAGTGGTACGGGCCGTTGGCGGGTGGGGGTGTTCGCGTAGGCTTGGCCGAGGGGTGTGCGTGTAGTATGTATTGGTGGAGCTTGCAGTGAGGCGAATGTCCCGTACGAATCAATGTTGAAGCGTGAATACTTTGGCCCATACGTATCTCGCTCAGGCATTTCGTTCCGAATCGGAATAGTGAGTTTGTACGGACTGATAACGATTTGTACGGTGGTCTGCACGAGGCTTATTCGTACGGGTAAACGAATGTCAATCGTACGGGTCGTAGCAAATCGTACAGAAATCTACGGAAACGGATCGGAATTCGCTGGTCGGACGGTAGTTTCCAATTCGTACGGAATCGGCTACGAATACGATTCGTACGCCGGATTATTTTACCGGATCGGAATCGACCCCATGGTGTTAAAAAGATACGTAAATTTGGGTGTGATGGACATTTTTATTATATTAGATCTTCCCAGGAAGCTCAAGGGTAACCCATCCCAGACTCTAAGTAATTTCCTGGTTCCTTCGACAACTCTGTTCAAAAAGCAATTGGGGGATTTTTTCTAGCTCTTTAACCAGGTTGATCCCTAGGTATTTTATTTTGTCTCTGGTGTATGGGGTATTGGGGTGCGTGTTCCAGCTCATAGCTTCTGTTTTCGCTTGGTTTGTTGAATAGCCTGATACGTTGCCAAAATTAGTTATCGTGTCTTCTATTGCATCAGTGGACTTTTCAAAATTATCTGTGAATACCATCAGGTCAATCGCATAGAGTGCCACTTTTTTTGACCAATGTTGATGCTTGAAAGGTGATATTGAAGTATGATTTCTAAGAAAGCATGCTAGAGGCTCGATGTACAGATTAAAAAGAAGCGGGGATAATGGGCATCCTTGTCTTGTACCTCTTTGTATTTCAATATTGCTGGTAAGGCTCCCGTTGACTAGTATTTTTGCTTTTGTTTTTTTGTACACTTCCCCTAACGTGTGGCCAAAGTTTTCCCCTAGATTGTATTTACTAATGGATTTGTTTAAAAAGGTCCAATTGACTCTGTCAAAAGCTTTGGCTGCGTCAAAAGTAATTATGGTTAGAGGTATTTTTTCGCAAGTGGCTATGTCTATTGCTGCAAACAGTTTGTGTGTTATTTCATGTATTTGTCTTCCCTTTATTAAGCCCTTCTGGTCAGGGTTGATCAATCTTGGCATTACTGCGGCCTACCTCCTTGCTATGACCTGCATGAATATTTTGTAGTCGCAGTTTAGCAGAGAAATAGGTCTGTAAGATTCGCATAGTTTAGAGTTTTTCCCTGGTTTAGGGATGATGCTGATCGTCGCGTCGTTCCACGAGTCGGGCATTTTTTCCTGATCTATGTAGATTCAATTTATTAGTTCTGTTAGTTGAGCAACCACTGTTTCCTTCAGCGCTAAATAGAATTCGTTGGGTAGTGCATCAGGGCCAGCAGCTTTCCCTCTTTTCAGGTCTTTTATTACAGCTCTCACTTCCTCTGGTTTGATTTCACTATTTAACTCATTCTTCTCCTCCTCCGTTAGCATTGGGAGTGGTATGGAGTCCAGATAGTTTCTAATCTGTTCTTCAGTTGGATTTGTGTCTTCCTTACATAGATTAGTGAAAAAGGATGTGAACACCTGCATTATTACAGGGTCCTCGGAACTTAGTGCCATGTGGTTATGTTGCTGGATACAGGATATTTTATTTCTTGTTTGGTCTGTTTTGGTTCTCCATTCCAACATTTTTCCGCAGCCTTCTCCATACTCGTGGTTTGACAGTTTGCTTGTTTCCCACTTCGTTCTCACTATGTTCTCCAGGTATTCGATCAGTTTCTCCTTAAGTATTTGGTTATTTTTTTCTAGTATTTCCTTCGGTTCTAAGGAGTTTCCTGCCACTATTTGTGCCTCCATTAGTTTAATGCCATTTTCCATATTTCAAATTTCCAGTTTCGTAGTTTTATGTCTGTGGGCTCCCAAATTTAATAGTTCCCCCTAGTGACGGCCTTATAGGCGTCCCAGGTGATTTGTTTTGATGTGCCGACTTGGTTGTACTCGAAGAAATTAGCGGAGGCAGTCGTTAGTTCTTCTATACATTGCGGGTCAGACAGTAGAGTCCGGTCGACTGTCCATCTGGGTAGTGTATTATTAATTGTCATTAGGTGGGTTAGTTGAACTGCAGAGTGGTCAGACAAATGAGCTGGAAGGTGTTCAATGCTTCTAACGCTACCTAGTAGGCTCCTATTTATTAGAAAAAAGTCAATTCTGGATCTGTTACATATAAAGGGGAGGGTCCCCGTGAAGAGAGTGTGTGCCGAAGGACCACACTAGAACACAATTACTAGTTATTCAAACAATAAACAGTGACATTTCAAAATGGTAATAAAGTTTTATTACCAAAAAGCAACACACAAATTCAATAATAATACAAAAATTCAATATTGTCAAAGCCCCGAGGGGGGAAGGGAAGGAAGAAAATACTAGGGAGAAAGGCAGTAAAGATAATAGACACAGTATAAATGACCTGATTATTACAAGGTTACGTGACACAATACAAAAATTTACAATATAAAGGCCTAACTACGACCAATTACAACCAATTAACAAATAATCCAAAATATATCCGGCATGTATGATGAATCAAATTAATAAGGATAGTGTCCGGTATATCAACATAAAACAGTCGACGTTTCGACCCCTATTAACAGGCTGAATGTAGTCCTTTCACGGGGTCTTCATCAGGACGTCACACGGGGAAGGGGGGGTGGGGGGGCCAACTGTGGGAGAAAATATTGCGACTTTAGTACATGGTCAAGACGGGAATTAATCCAAGGGTCTAAACCTAATAATTAATTGTAAACATATACAACAAAATTTAAATTACCATGGGGTACGGCCGGTGGGGGCTCTGTACACTGGATTGGCGCCACGCTAGTGAGTCGCGGTCAGTCAATAACGGTGGAAACCACCACTACAGAGGAGAAAGACTACAGTTAGGACTGCACAGTAACAAGAAGTCACAGTACTATGGTGGTAGACCAAGAAACTCCATTTCCTTCTTAAAGTAATTGGAGTGTCCACAGGCGGAGAACAAGCTCCCTTGTTCCCGCTCTAATAATTGTGATACATGATGGTTAATTACCTCAGTACTCTGGCGAATATAGTGCACCAGGGAACGGCGTGTTTAGCACATATATTGTCCACTCTTTCCTTGAAGGTGAGATCCAACCTACTATAACATCTCTCTGGAATTTGCCCCCTGTAATTGGACACTACAGATGTGGCGGGTGTACTGCATGCGATACCACAATCCAGACCAAAACGTTTGATCATCATGGGAGAACGTACACTCTCAAACACTATACCAATTGCAATTCCACGGGAGTGATATACATCATCCGTTGCCCATGTGGTCAACTTTATGTAGGTCAAACCCAACAGAAAATTAAGGCTAGAATTTCATCTCATTGCAGTAGATTAAGATGCAAAGTGGCAGGCGCCCCCCTTGTGGACCATTGGCTGACAGCTGGCCATTTGGTCACAGACCTGCGGTGGTTTGCCGTTGAAAAGGTGACTTTGGGTAGACGAGGAGGTAACCTCCGGTCTATCCTTAACACACGGGAGTCCAAATGGATGTCACTTCTGGACTCCATAAAACACGGACTGAATGAACAGGACAGTAGCCTATCACAATTGGCAGCGTTAGGGTGATACATCTAACATGGCTCTCATTGATACATTATGACAACTGTGACCTCTTAGTTAATTTTGGTAATTTGTTGAGAAGTGGCTAAATGGGTCTTCATCCCCCTGTGTGAGAGATGCACCCACTGATTCTCGTTTTAACTACTGTGCTGTTGTTCCATTTGTAAAAATTATTGGGAATCTGTAATTATGCCTCTGTAACTTTGACTGGATGTGCTTGCAATCATCTATGTGCTTTTTACAGACTTTCTCCAACATTCAGCCTGAAATCTATGTAAGAAGCGGTTTACTTCCTCTTGTGTGAGAGAAGCACCACTTGCAACATTTGATAATGTGGTGTATTGCGAATGATTATTATGTCTCACACACTTGACTTGCACTGACCACGGTACTCTTAGCCGATTTATTTATTTATATATCAGAACTGCTGGGTCACTTTGGGGTTGTATTTATATTGCAATTTCATCTTTGCTATACCACCGCTATTAACTAGCCCTCCCCTTGTGTAATCTTGAGTATCTTTTCCATTTCCATGGAATTGACAGCATTCGGCCCCGCCCACTAACTCCGCTTTGTGGTTTGGCGGAGTTGCCGTCCGGACCCCTGCAGACACTGTGCAGTGCGGATCCTTGTAGCTTGCCTACCGGCATTTTTGAAGTAAGTAAACAATTGACGGGCGTCCTTGCCGTCTCTCTTCCCCCTTTTGAGTTAAAGAGATTAATCCTTTTTCCGCTATTTAGGACAAAGGTGAAAAGATAGTCCAGCAAAGTAGAGTCGCCCTTCTGTTTAGCGTTTACCGGCTTTCTCCAAAGACGAATTTCGCTTTGCCACACCAAACATTCTTGTGAGTAAGAGCTCTTGCACGTCATTGCACAGCGTGTTTGACGGGTTAAAATAAATATTGACTCTTGCTCTCTTTAATCTCCCACAGCAAGTTGCGTCCTTCAAAATACACGCTGAATCGCTTTTATGTTTCTCTACACTACCTCGTTAAGGTAGACATCTGATGTATTCAAGATAAGTCAGTCCCCCAATAGTTCTCTCGTAAGTTTAAACACCCATTCGATTGTTTTTAATCTCTGTGGCCAATAATGTTACATATTCAGTAACGTTATTTCATTCACTTTTTCTAGCTCGTTTGAGGGGCCATATTTTAATATATGTGCTAAACACGCCGTTCCCTGGTGCACTATATTCGCCAGAGTACTGAGGTAATTAACCATCATGTATCACAATTATTAGAGCGGGAACAAGGGAGCTTGTTCTCCGCCTGTGGACACTCCAATTACTTTAAGAAGGAAATGGAGTTTCTTGGTCTACCACCATAGTACTGTGACTTCTTGTTACTGTGCAGTCCTAACTGTAGTCTTTCTCCTCTGTAGTGGTGGTTTCCACCGTTATTGACTGACCACGACTCACTAGCGTGGCGCCAATCCAGTGTACAGAGCCCCCACCGGCCGTACCCCATGGTAATTTAAATTTTGTTGTATATGTTTACAATTAATTATTAGGTTTAGACCCTTGGATTAATTCCCGTCTTGACCATGTACTAAAGTCGCAATATTTTCTCCCACAGTTGGCCCCCCCCACCCCCCCTTCCCCGTGTGACGTCCTGATGAAGACCCCGTGAAAGGACTACATTCAGCCTGTTAATAGGGGTCGAAACGTCGACTGTTTTATGTTGATATACCGGACACTATCCTTATTAATTTGATTCATCATACATGCCGGATATATTTTGGATTATTTGTTAATTGGTTGTAATTGGTCGTAGTTAGGCCTTTATATTGTAAATTTTTGTATTGTGTCACGTAACCTTGTAATAATCAGGTCATTTATACTGTGTCTATTATCTTTACTGCCTTTCTCCCTAGTATTTTCTTCCTTCCCTTCCCCCCTCGGGGCTTTGACAATATTGAATTTTTGTATTATTATTGAATTTGTGTGTTGCTTTTTGGTAATAAAACTTTATTACCATTTTGAAATGTCACTGTTTATTGTTTGAATAACTAGTAATTGTGTTCTAGTGTGGTCCTTCGGCACACACTCTCTTCACGGGGACCCTCCCCTTTATATGTATCATATTGCACCCAGGTCCCCGTGACTATATGGGTTTAACCCCCTTTTGTGTAACACTCTCTGAGCAGGTGCTGACCTGCGAGGTTTCTTCTTTCTAAATTAATTTTAGTCATACCATGGTGGAATCAGAATTACTTTCCTATACAGAGGAGTATATCAATCAGTTAACCAAAGACCTGTCGTCCACTTTTTTGTCTACCTCAGTCCCGGCTATTGACATCACCCTCAATGATAAGGTAGCCCGTCTAGAAAGACTAGAGAAAAAACTTATTCGAACACGACTTCACGGTCACCTCTTTACGAGGTACCTACAAGAGAACATAATCCCGGTGGGATTGCAAATTAAAATCGAACCAGTGATATTCGTTGACGTACCTAAATTCAAAGAGGGGTTTAGTTACGTGGCTAACAACTGCTCCCGGCACTGGATGGTGCTGGGAGTGGAGACAGCCGCAGAACAGGTAGTCTCCTTAAGTAAAGAGATCGCAGATTTGAAGGCAGAAATCTTGGGCGATAGTACCCTCACCAAAGCTAAGGAGGCCATAGACAATTTGGAAGCAACCATCAAAGATTTTGACACCACTGCACAAACAAAGAAATTGGAGAAATTGGCACGTGATCTCAGGAATTTCGATAAAAAATTAGTGTATCCATACTTACAGCCCGAGTATTATAAACAGGATAACTTAGGCCGATTCACCAATCGGGGCCGTGGGGGTTATAGAGGACGACAGAATTATACCACCTTTTCGGACTCCTCTTATAGTTCTGGAAGTGAGGCTGAGGCAGGACCAAGTACTTCCTACTCATACCCTCCCTACCCCATCCAAGACCCCAATTACCAGCAGTATCCCCCCCAGTTTCCACCTCATTTTTTAGATCAGGGACGGGGACAGTGGCGCCCACCACGAGGCCGTGGCAGCAATTGGCCCCGTGGTCAAACAAGAGGCCAACCACAGAATCAGGCAGGATGGGAAGGAGGCCGAGGCAAGCAACAGAAGCGGGTCACTTTCCGCCCCGAGACCCACGGGGAGATATCGACACGGAGGAACACCTACAGATGGTAACCGTGCCGAATCCTCAGACCTTGGCACTCCCAGTACCATTAGTCCTGTGATTAACATCTCCAAATATCAGCTCCAGGAGGCAGAAGTCAAAGTCCTCGGCCGAGGACTTTCTTATGTTCCGACTGCTTCGGTGAACACATTTTTGTTGAAAACGGAACTGTATAGTTTTTTCAGAAGGATTAGGCTGCGATATTTCTTCCGAAATCAGACTACCAGATTGAACAATTCGGCTACCGGCCTAAGGGTCCCCTCAACCTTTTTTCCACCTACGTATGCCATGAACAGCCGGATCCTGGCCTTTGAGGATATTGTAACCTCTACCATAGACCAGTCGCTCAAAGAGCCCAAATTCACGAGGTTGAATTTATCTAAAATAGAGAAGAAGGCATTGTTGGATCTGAGTAACAACAAAGAGGTTGTTATAAAACCGGCGGACAAAGGCGGTGCCATTGTGGTTCAAGACCTCTCAGACTACAAAGCAGAAATTCAGAGACAATTATCGGATGGCATCAGTTACCGTCTTTTACCCAATGACCCCTCAAGTGACTTGAGTAGGACCATCTTAAGAGTTACGCAAAAGGGTTAATTCCTGTCTTGACCATGTACTAAAGTCGCAATATTTTCTCCCACAGTTGGCCCCCCCACCCCCCCTTCCCCGTGTGACGTCCTGATGAAGACCCCGTGAAAGGACTACATTCAGCCTGTTAATAGGGGTCGAAACGTCGACTGTTTTATGTTGATATACCGGACACTATCCTTATTAATTTGATTCATCATACATGCCGGATATATTTTGGATTATTTGTTAATTGGTTGTAATTGGTCGTAGTTAGGCCTTTATATTGTAAATTTTTGTATTGTGTCACGTAACCTTGTAATAATCAGGTCATTTATACTGTGTCTATTATCTTTACTGCCTTTCTCCCTAGTATTTTCTTCCTTCCCTTCCCCCCTCGGGGCTTTGACAATATTGAATTTTTGTATTATTATTGAATTTGTGTGTTGCTTTTTGGTAATAAAACTTTATTACCATTTTGAAATGTCACTGTTTATTGTTTGAATAACTAGTAATTGTGTTCTAGTGTGGTCCTTCGGCACACACTCTCTTCACGGGGACCCTCCCCTTTATATGTATCATATTGCACCCAGGTCCCCGTGACTATATGGGTTTAACCCCCTTTTGTGTAACAATTCTGGATCTGTGGCCCAGTTTTTTGTTGTGAAATGTGAAGGGCTGTGTTTTGTCTCCCTTTTGTTTCCACATGTCCATCAGGTCCAGATCCTTTTTGTAGTTGCCTTGCCATTCCCTTATCTTGGGTAGATTTATATGTTTACTAGGAGGGGATCTATCCGTTTTGGGATCAAGTATAATGTTATAGTCGCCACCTAGTATTATGGGAGCAGTGGTTGACAAGAGCTCTGAGTAGAGTTTTTGAAGAGGAGTCGGGTCGTCCAGATTTGGACCATAGCAGCCAACTATAGTGAATATGCTGTCATTTATTCTTGCTTTGATTACAGCCCATCTTCCCTTGCTGTCCACTGCTTTATATTCGATCTTGTCTTTGAGTGATTTTTTGAGAATTATTGCTACCCCTTTGATATTACAGTCTTGATTGGTGCATACGCAAGCATCCACCCAGTTTAATTTTCTCACTACTTGGTCCCACTCCGTGCTTAAGAGGTGTGTCTCTTGTAGTATAATTACTTCACTTTCGCTTTCCTTAAGGTATTCAAGGATTCTTCTTTTAGCAGTTCTAAGGCCATTAACGTTCCACGAGAGAACTTTAAATTTTCTTTGACTTGCCGTCATTTACTTATGTTTTATTGGGTAGTGATATAGGCTAATTTGTGATTTGTAGGACCCGTTAACTCCTTTTATTTTAATTAAAGAGGACAATTTTTCTATTTTTTTCCTCAGTTTGCTCCCCACCCGTGATCTAGTTTTACTTAGTGTTTGTGTATTTTTCTGGGGTTCAATTTTTCCCACCCTGAGGAAGCCTCCCTTCTTCTTTTTGGGCGGTACCTCCACCCATTCCGAGCTCTGTTTTCACCTAGGTTAAGGAAATCACTTTCGAATTGTTATTAATATTGATTTTTTTAAAGTGTTTTGTATGTTAGTATATGAGTGAAAAGTGTAAAATTATTTTATAATTTCTTTTAAGTAATGAATGTTATGTTATTTAATTTTTGCGTAATTTAATTCTGTAGCGGGTTGTGGGTTTATAGGGGAATAGGGTGGGAAGTAATTTAATTATCATTAATTAAATATTTACATTTATTTATTGGTATTTATTTTGAAATAATTCTTAATACATTTTTAATTGGTAATTAATTAAATTTAAAATGGCAATTAATTTTACTTAATTGATTAATTGAGAATTATGTTACTTTTAATAATTTATTTTCCGTAGTGGGTTGTGGGCTTATAGGGGAATAGGGTGGGAAGTAATTTAATTATAATTAATTAAATATTTTTATTTATTTATTGGTATATATCTTGAATTAATTGTTAAATAATTTTAAATTGGTAATTAATACATTTTTAATTGGTAATTAATTTTTATTAATTGGTTAATTGATAAATATGTTAATTTTATAAATGTATTTCCCTTAGCGGGTTGTGGGTTTATAGGGGAATAGGGTGGGAAGTAATTTAATTGTAATTAATTAAATATTATAATTCATTTATTGGTATTTATTTTGAATTAATTGTTAATTAATTTGTAATTGCTAATTAATTGGTAATTAATTTGCATTAATAGGTAATTAATTTTAACAATTAACTTGTATTTGTATTTTTAATTGATTTATTATCATATTATATAAAATTGGTAATTACTTTTAATTAATTTTTTATTGGCATTAATATTTAATTTATTTTTATTAATCTATGAAGTATTTACTTTCCCTACTGTTGCACTCACTGGAGTGGGAGTAGTAATTTTTACCCCTACGCTATCCAATGCTTTCCCTACTGTTGCACCCTCTGGAGTGGGAATAGTATTTTTACCCCTTTGCTATCCAACGCTTTCCCTACTGTTGCACCCTCTAGAGTGGGAATAGTAATTTTTACCCCTACGCTATCCAACGCTTTCCCTACTGTTGCCCTCTCTGGAGTGGGAATAGTAATTTTTACCCCTACGCTATCCAACGCTTTCCCTACTGTTGCACTCTCTGGAGTGGGAATAGTCATTTTTACCCCTACGCTATCCAACGCTTTCCCTACTGTTGCACCCTCTGGAGAGGGAATAGTAATTTTTACCCCTACGCTATCCAACGCTTTCCCTACTGTTGCACTCTCTGGAGTGGGAATAATCATTTTTACCTCTACGCTATCCAACGCTTTCCCTACTGTTGCACTCACTGGAGTGGGAATAGTAAATATTTTAACCCTACGCTATCCAACGTTTACCCTACTGTTGTAGTTGGTGGAGTGGTAATAGTACATTTTATCCTCCCGCTATCCTACAGTAAAAATATTGTATATTATCAATTAATATTATCTTAATATATATATATATGTGTGTTAAAAAATTAAATTGTATGTTTATTTTTTTAACTTAAATTAATTATTTAATACTTTTAAACTTATTTAAGTATTTTTAAGTATGTTTTAGTTAATTATAGTTATTATTTCATTAATTTTAAATTACTTTTAAGACATTTTAAAAAATTCGATATTTTGACTAACTATATTTATTTATTTCGATATTTCTGATTCCATATTTTTGTACTTGCCTGTTTGTAGATAGGACTTCGATATTTTTGCTTTCTATATTTTTACTTCGATATTTTTAGTATTCTATATTTTTCAGGGATCCAACTTCAGCCTGCGATTTAAATACTGTCTGAATAGGAAGCTAACTTCATCTGGTGAGTGTGATGCCTGACAGATATGATGCCTTTAGCGCTTCAAATTGATGTTGGTCGAATAAGGTGCTAATTTCAGCTTATGAATAAGGATGCTCGCCACATAGAGTACTAAATTCAGTATCATGCGTCCATCATTTATTCAATTTTTCAGATCCGTAAATCATTTTCTTAATACATTTTCTGACTGTGCCGCTTTCCAGCCACTACATTTGAGTGCTCATAAAAGTTATTGATAACCCAAGTATTCACCATATGAAAGATAACTGGGCCCAGATTCTGAAAAGTGCCACAGAACGCAGTCCATCACCACCCCCTTTTTGAAATTATTTTGGCCACCACAAGTGTGGAAGGGTATGCTCAGACATGAGTCCCTTGCTCACTGCACCATCAGGATTCAAGCAAGCCGGGCCGAAGACGGCTGTAATGCCAGAAACCGGTCCCCGGAAGCTTGTTTCCTTTCCAGTGAAGAATTGGCTTGGTAGTTTGGTCTGCCCTGTTCCCATGATGCACTGGGCCAGGGACAGACTAATTTGCATATAGCCAGGTTCTGAACTGGGATGGTGCAGTGAGCTAAAAAACGGTGATGGATCAAGCCCTGATCTGTTGACTGGGTAGGAGTGTTCTGATTAACTCAGATACTCTGTCCATCACCACCCCCTTTTTGAAATTATTTTGGCCACCACAAGTGTGGAAGGGTATGCTCAGACATGAGTCCCTTGCTCACTGCACCATCAGGATTCAAGCAAGCCGGGCCGAAGACGGCTGTAATGCCAGAAACCGGTCCCCGGAAGCTTGTTTCCTTTCCAGTGAAGAATTGGCTTGGTAGTTTGGTCTGCCCTGTTCCCATGATGCACTGGGCCAGGGACAGACTAATTTGCATATAGCCAGGTTCTGAACTGGGATGGTGCGGTGAGCTAAAAAACGGTGATGGATCAAGCCCTGATCTGTTGACTGGGTAGGAGTGTTCTGATTAACTCAGATACTCTGTCCATCACCACCCCCTTTTTGAAATTATTTTGGCCACCACAAGTGTGGAAGGGTATGCTCAGACATGAGTCCCTTGCTCACTGCACCATCAGGATTCAAGCAAGCCGGGCCGAAGACGGCTGTAATGCCAGAAACCGGTCCCCGGAAGCTTGTTTCCTTTCCAGTGAAGAATTGGCTTGGTAGTTTGGTCTGCCCTGTTCCCATGATGCACTGGGCCAGGGACAGACTAATTTGCATATAGCCAGGTTCTGAACTGGGATGGTGCAGTGAGCTAAAAAACGGTGATGGATCAAGCCCTGATCTGTTGACTGGGTAGGAGTGTTCTGATTAACTCAGATACTCTGTCCATCACCACCCCCTTTTTGAAATTACAGAACGCAGTGCAGCAGCCAAAAATGCTGTGCTGCGTTGCGTGAAAAGGAGAGAGCTGGAGGGTGCCATATTCACAGAGATAAGGCTCTCTCCTCCCCTCTCCCTAGCACCAGTGCCAATTTCACCTGCTGTGTGCCCGGCATATACCTCCACGCCATACTGCTAGGGTGCATGCCTGAGTCTACCATAGATTTAGTACAGGATGGGTGCCCTTCCTGTACAAAATGCTATGGCTGGACACACCTTAAAGCTTTTCCAACTGTATATGTGTGCTGCACAGTGCAGCACACATACAAAGTAGGAAAAAATATTGAGAAAGAAAAAATTTCTCCTTTTAACTTTCGCTTTCCATTGGAGCTCATTTTTGGCACTAAACCCTGTCCACTCATGTTAGTAGATAGGGTTTAGCGCCAAAAAGCATGAGTGGTTGCTTGGGAATGCCCAAGTACCACCCATGTAACACCTCCTTGACGCAAAGTAATGCAAAGTTGCATTTCACGCTGCTTTTTTTTGTTCACTTTCCCAAATAAACCAATGCTAATAACAATTAGGTTGGTTTCTTAATCTCCAAAAAGGTTTAGCATCAAAAAATTATTGTAGCCTGACACTAAACCTTTGTGAATCTGGGCCCAGGAATCTGAAATCCAAAATTGAATTATTTAAAACAGGGATTTCTTCACATCACTCATATGGAGTTTCACGGTGTGGTACTTTTTTCCAATTGATGTTGATGGCGTCAGACAAGTACAGTTCTGGGGGAAAAAGGGGACCTCTCTTTGGATGGAAAAAATAACTGTCTTGTTGATTCAATAAATGATCATGGACACATTGAACATTGGCTGGAAATTTTAATATATCCATAAATGATCTCCAGGGCATACGGATACAGAACTTGTACTAACACTTGCACATTAAGAGGAGAACTACCACTTATGCGCTCTGGAACAATTTCTTTACTTGCTGAATGTTGTGCCAGGGTGTGGACTCACCTATGAAGAATTTTGAATGCAGCACATGAGCACACCCCTATATCATGAATGCTCTAAGCACTCACAAGGGAAATTGACACAGATCACCATGGTCAATCTGGTTCCTGTGCTCCTTTCTCTCCTAATGTGAAGTTGGTCTCATGGCTATTGTTAAACATGACATTCTTGACCTGGCTTCCCCCCAACATTTTGCCTTCCATCCTCCTGTTTGTGCTGACTTCTTTCTTGTTGGCTTTAGGACTCTGTGCTCGTTACCATTGCTAACCAGTGCTCACGTGCTTGTGCTCTCTCTTTTAAGCATGGTACAATTGGCTTACCCCCAAATGGCACATTTAATTTTCTTGTAAGTCACTGTTATAATAGTACTGCATGTATCCATTGCCTGTAAATTAAATGATACTAGTGGGCTGGCAGTACTTATTGTGCCACCCTGCCTTTTAAACATGTCTTAGCTCTACCAAAGCAGCCGGCATGTGCAGTTTTAAACTATCATTTCAACCTGGCAAAATAAACCTTTTGCCAGGCCTAGACCGTCGTTTTTAATTAGGGCTCCCGGTTTTATGGTATTTTTTTTTTAACATTTCCGTCTGTATTTATCCATATTTATTTTTTGCCCATTTCATCTGTATTTAACCTTATTTATTTCGTGTTTTGCATATAAATGAAGTTGTAAAACTGTTCATTTCCATATTTATTTAACCAATAGACTCGCACTCATACTTTGAGGTCTGTCGTGTTTTAGCTATTTAAGCTGCCAAATATTACATACCAGTACATCCACTGGTAAATAATAGCTTTATACCACAAATGTATGTTGGCACATTCAGTTATTTAAAGAAACTTTATCCTGTTTTTTTAATTTCCCATGGTGTCCATCTGCTCAGCTGTTGGGCTATTATTCATGAAAGACAGCCCGAAGAGTCACTTAAAAGAAGCATCATTTTCTGTATTTATCCACTTTTAAAAATAAATGCAGACAGAAAACACATTGTTTTCTGTCTGTATTTATCTGTAAAAATCCGTAAAAACTGAAAACAGAGAGCCTTATTTTAAATACATATGTCACTCCTAGAGTAAGCCCTTAACAGTCCATAGAGCAGGGTGCAGTGTATTTAAAAAGTTGCACATTTACTTTTAACTTTTAGATGTGCTGGTGGTGAATATCTCCCAAATGTGTTTTTCACTACTATTAGCCCTACCCCTCCCGTAGGATAGGATTGGGTTACCTAATTACATTCAATAAGTGATAACTTACAATTGGGAGCAGATAGGAATGTCAAGTTTCGTGTCTAAAGGAATTTAATTTCAACCCCTCTTTAATGTTAAAGTCAGATCATAAGTCACAAATCTGAAAATTACATGTTTAGAAAGTTTGCATCTTCTAGTCCAATGATTTGGTGCATGTGGCCTGCTT
The DNA here is from genome assembly GCF_964261635.1 of Lissotriton helveticus. Lineage (NCBI taxonomy): Eukaryota > Metazoa > Chordata > Amphibia > Caudata > Salamandridae > Lissotriton > Lissotriton helveticus. The sequence goes on from NC_136068.1 coordinate 697,090,933, forward strand.
CCGGGTCACATGAATAGGTGTCTTTGTGTGTATTGTTTCCAAACAGTGAGACAAAGGGGGTCTAGGTGTTTAGCAAGATGGGCCATCTCTGCCTTGATGGGGGCGGAGCAGGCACCTATCACACTTGTACATCACAAAGGCACTTCCTGAACACAATCACTAAGGGTTTGACACTCGTATTTTGTGCCACCAGTAAAGCAGGGAGGGAGGAAATTCCAAACACCTCTTGGGGTTGGAAACGTCCAGATCTTTCTCTTACTTTAAAGATGCCACCAGGTTTAAATATTGAACCTCAGACCCAACTCTTCGGTCGGCTCTAGGTCAGTGGAAGACTGAGAAAGACTGTTGTGCTGCTCTGCTGCAAGAAGGACTGCTGCTCTGTTGCCCTGCTGCCTGTCTGAGACAGACTGGACCAGCATCTTGATCCCAGGACCACCACAGTGACTCCAGAGCCTAAGGGACAGAAAAGACTCCAGCCACCTTGAACCCGGTACCTGGACTTGGTCTGCTGTTAGTCTTGCCTGCCAACTGGTGTTACAGTCCTTGACCCTTGAATGTGAGCCTTAAGGTGCTCTGCCAGCTGAGCTGTGGTCCTGAGAGGTGATCCGAAGCAGCATGACGTATCTCCTCACAGTTGCATCAGAACTGCTGCAACGATATTCATCCCCAACGCAACACCTTGCATCGCAGCCCACAGTTTTGTCAGAACCGCCGGTTCATAACACATCCTCGACGCAGGCCTCTGCATCTTAGGGCTCTTGTTGATGGCATTCTTGACAATGACTCAGCACTCCTCATCGCTGCCCCGCAGCTCCTTGGAACCACCGCTGTATGACGCTTCCTTGACAGGGGATCTCGCAAAGCGCTGTGCAGCCAGGAGTTAAGGTGAGAAGGCCTTACCTAGTCCTTGTATCTGGCCCATGCCCCATTGCGGCCTGACTGAACTTGTAGTATTTCCCAGATCAGCGCGACTACATAACCACAGTTGGCACTTTGCGCTTTTAGGCACTATTTTACCTAAATCTTTAAAACAACATATCTACGGTTCTATTAATTAGATTTTTGTTGTTTTGGTCTCAAATAATGTATTGAAATGTACTCTATTTCTCTATATTGTGGTGGGATTTTCCTTGTGTTGTGTTTTCACTTTATTACTGTTTGAAGTGATGCATAAATACTTTACAAATTCCCTTTAAATTAGCCTGGCTGCTTATGCCAAACTGCCAGAGGGTTAAGCACAGCCAAAATTGGGAATTTGATCTTGGCTTCACCGCAATAGAATATGTGGTTGCTGCCTGAGTTGGGTCGACCCCCTCGACCAGTAACCCAATTACCTACAGTTATCATCAATGTTGCTTTACACATGTGTATTATTACACCTGAAGGATTGGGGGCCCCCTGCGCCTCGGGGGCTGCAGGAGCTTGTGTCACGCCCTGCCTGGTGTATCATTTATTTAAACAAATATTTCTATTCTTCTGTCAGGAACATATCAGGGTGGGAGAATGACTCATCAGTAGATACCTCTGATTTTCTCACACAAAGGAATCATTACCATGCATGGTTACACAGAGCTGTTGTGGGTCTCATATCTGCTGAACCAGCAGTGAAATTTATCAACAGAATATTCAGTACGGCAGACCCCCAGAGTAGAAGCAAAATGATGTGTGCTAGGGCATTAGAAACTGAGGGCATATCGGTCTCTAATTTGAAAGATTATCAAAAAGCATGATGGAATATGTGGGACCTGAATTGGTAAAATAAGAAAATAATCTCAGCATTTGAAGATGGGTACAGTGGGAGCAAACGTGAGATGTCTAGGTGGATCAAAGTGGGAAAAGCCCACCTGGCAATGATAGTTGTCTCCTGCAGAAAGAGTGGAAAAGTAAAACCTGAAACAGAGTCCAACTCCAAATGCCATGTCAATGTGACTGACACAGAGAAAGTAATTGAAGAGACTGAAAAAAGGAGGGCTATGGTTAATAAGGAGAGACTGATAAAGAATGGGAAGATGTGTTTCCTTATATTGGCATCAGAGAGTCCTTGGTAAGTCGGCAAAGGAGGTTGAGGAAATTCTTATGGTGTTGCCGAGATATGGAAGAAAGAATACATTTTAAGAGCTCTGTTTTTTTTGTCCTCGCTTACTAGGAGAGGGGATCAGAGAGGACCAACTCTTTATATGAATAACTATAACCGAATCGTAAAAGTTCTCATAACCATTTATTCTGTGGCCTGTTTCAGACATAATCATGATCTTTATCCTGAGCCAGTATCCTGGGGACACTTTGATGTGTATTTGTGGCTCTTATGTATGGTCTAGTGTAACATACGGTAGAATATTATACCACCCATTCATTGTTGTTCTCATGCTCGTTCTTTAGGAGGTGCTTGCATACTGGGACATGATTTAAAGCATTTTCAGTTTTGCTATGTATACACTTGTATGTGGGCAGTGAAGCTGTGGTGGCGATTGAGAGCAGGTTGAAAAAAATAAATCGTGTTTGCAAAGTACTTTGAGGACTCTGGTACTGAAGTGTTTGAGACGTAATTTTGGCTTCAGAGCAAAACTCATCCTTGTGCTTGGTAACAGCATTGTGGATGCATTATCTTGTTTATATTTGTCGAGATTCTGTGGGTTGGCCAGTGATGTTTGAAATGCCGTATGTATCACAAGTGACATCACATAACCTTAGACCCCAAATCACATTCTTCTTTAGTGCCCCTGTCCCTTCCTTATCTCCTCAACTGCTTCCCTGTTTGCTGCTTATGGGCTAGAAGAATAAAAGGAAAATGATATTTATGTTCCTGCTACTTCTGCTATGGATCCTGAGGGAAGTGTCAGGTGTACCTAAAAGTAAGCCAGAGATAGCATCAACTATGCCTGGATACGCAAATCGGCATCTATGGGGTTGGCACTGGATGAAGAAGAAATATTGAACTCGATGTTACACAAGAGTGGGTTGTGGGTAGCGGGGGCTTAGAGGGGGGGGGCGATTAATTCAGTTGAGGTACCCATAACATAATTTACATATTCGCTATGAGTTCCAGAATTTGGGGGCAGTAGCTGTACGAGGGGTAGCAGCTTTGACACGTTTTTTTTTCTTTTCATTGTCTTCATATGTGCATATGGGTTTCTCTTGGATGTTTACCACTAAATTATTAAGGGAGCTTAATCGCAAATGATTAAAAGTAATCATTAATGTTGCAAGCCAACTTTTACTGATCATATCACCAACCAGGGGACAAAAGGAAAAAAACACAGATGCACAAAAAAAGGAAACTCGAGTAAACCTATTAGTTAATGAATAATACATTTTTCAAAACAGACAATGAGCCAGGAAATTAATAGGGATAATGTTGTGATATCCCCAATACCTAAATTGTACGTGTTAGTTATTCAAATACCATCTCCCACTAGATTATCAAAGAGGAATTACCAAGCAGGGTACTAAATATATATTTTTTCAATTAGGCATAGATGTTAGGGCTCGATTTAAACTTTGGCGGATGGTATACTGTCTGTCACAGTGGAGGACGTCATTGCCACCACCCTCACTGACTACTGTTCACCAGATTTAAAGGTGACCATTTTTGTTTCATTATACAGTGCTTAATTCACAAAATAATACGTGCCAGTGCCCTTGTCGGGAAGCCACTGCAGATTGCATCAGGCATTGCCCCCGCCAGCATTGCCAATGACAGTACCAACACAACTATTAACCATAACCATACCATTCCTACCAGTGTGACAATCCATACTATTTCAGGCCTCCTCCAAAGCTATAAGAATGCTTTGTGGCAGATCGTAATCATTATTAATGTGTATTGAATTAATAAACCACTCTTGTGCTCTTCTCTAAAGGACTAAAGACCTGCTGCAGAAAGTTGGTGTCACACCCTGCCTGCTGCCTTAAGGACTTGATAATCGTAGTGTACTGTCTTGTCCTCAACTGTGAGGCCTCCTAGAACCCAGGGCTCATCCTGCCTTCTACAAATCACAAAAGAACTTCCTTGGAGTGGAGGTACCACTCCCCTGTAGCCCACATGCATCAAACTACAGACATATCTGGCACTCCACCAAGTTTAGGGGCACCAAGACCTACTGGAGCTGTGACGCACTAATACCTGAGGTACTGGACCCTCTACAGCATTCACGAGACAACGTGTGCAATCCAGGCTTAAACTACCCAAGAAGAAAGCACCCTTTGAGGGCCATCGAAACCCCTGAAACCCACTTCATGAGTGGCCCAGCTGTCCTGAAATCATCTCCCCAAGCTGCCTGCTCCTGACAGCAAAGACATCTTGACACACTCCTCCCAGGTGATCTATTTACTCCGCAACCAGTCCGCCTGGCCTGGGTACCAATGAACCGCTGTGCTCCCATGGTACTGAGGAACTTGCAACCTACTCCTTTGAACGGGACCCTTTGGTCTTACCTTTAACCCCTTCGACGCTCATGACGAGCTGGGCTCGTCATGAGGTAGCCTCCTCGCACGCTCATGACGAGCCCAGCTCGTCATGAATAATGGGTTTTTAAAAACATGAGCACAGGAGCGGAATTTCGCTAGCGCTCATGTGGTTAAGTCCCCTTCTGCAGTGTGTTTTCAGGTGGTCTCCTTGTCTGTAGGACACCAGCTACCAGCAACCTCAGCACCCTGCTCCTGGCCGAATTCGGGACACTACAGAGAATTCGCTTGTTGAACATTGGGCCTGGCCTTGCAATTTACTTAACCCCTTCCATGCTGAGCTCGTCATCAGCGTATGCCGTACGCGGATGCCGAGCTGAGCTCGTCATGTAACGCTGTAATTTAAAAATTGCCGCACACAGCGGGAAAAGCCGCCACAGCGATGCAGTTAAATCCCAAAGGTGAACCTTGAAATCCAACTGTATGAATTTATATGCATTTTCTTGTTTCTTCCCATTGACTTTAATGGTGCATAGTTGCACAAAAATGTCATTCATTTTGCAAACTTTGAAAATTCATATCATAAAAAGTACTTACGGTAGAACTAAGTTCTTGGTCTGAGAAATTACATAAATATTGGTATTATTTTCATGAATTGGTCTTGGATTTATTCTTGACTTAAGTCTCATTTATTTCCTCTGTGAGTACAACAAATGCTTAGCACTACCCTCAGATAAGCCAAACTGCTCGCCTACAATAACACAAATTTAGCGTTAGTATTATCTACCTTTGCCTCTGTATACCAATTTGGGTCTCACTGGGCTCTCTGCACAGTTTACGTCATTTTAGTGCACTTTAATTGTAGGGGCAGGCATTCTACAATTATTATTATTATTAATATTATTATTTTTTATTATTATTTTCTATTATTATTATAAGCATAGCTTGCTTAACCTTTATAATGGTGAATGCTGAATTCTAATGGCATAGCTTGTTAGAAGTTAATGAGTGTTTGAGGTTAAATTCAAATATATTGAGATAAACATCATATTCACTGATTCATGTCCCCTTATTTTTCCGAAATGAAATTTGAAATGTACAAAGCAGTGCACCAGCATTGTCAGGAGTAGTGCAAGAGTCATTACTACACAAACAATGGATACAGTATGGGAAGCAGAGTAAATTGTTTTTGAAATAATGAAAAGGTACACAGACATAGAACCCTAAAAATATCCCTCACACACAAAGCAGGTACAACACAGGAAGCATCAATGCAAGCTTGCTTCATGCCTGTAACAGTTATATCATGGGCATTAGAAAGGTAAGGCTGGCAGCAGGGCCTACTGTGGGGCCATTTAACCTTCGATGTGTATGCAGCCAGGCTCTAGGGGACGGTGGCTTGCTCTTGGGCCCTTCTGCCCCTGAAGGTTCATGCTTGAGAAAGTATGGAAGGAAAGACTTGAACCTAATCCTTCTGCTTCCAACACTGCATGCATGAATAAAGGTTAGAACAGAGGCCTTCTTAGACAGATGAGGAGGTATGCAATCATCCACCTTAAAGCTATTCCGGAGAACTCCCAAGTCTTTAGACCCCTTACACCAGCCTTCAGAGACCACTTAGCTGTTTTTTAGGATTTTGGAGATCCCTTAGCCTGAAATCCCTCTAGTACTCTGGTCTGGCTGTTGCGCAGCTCACCATCACTTAGCAGCTGCTGGGTTTTTAAAAGTCTTCTATTAGCCACGTATTACATAATTCTGCTCTTACTGACCTTATATGGTACCCCGGGGAGTAGACAGAAAATTAAAATACCCCCACCTTGTACCAGAGCTCTTATGGCACCAAGCAAATAAAGCAAGTCATTGTGACCCTACCTAAAAGAGGTTGCTTGTCTCTTGCATCCAAGAATCCATCCATTCATCCTTTCAGCCTTCAAACCACCTATTGCTAGCCACCTTTTTACTTGTATATTCCGTCATTTATTCTGGTGATTATCCAACATTCAGTCTGTCACCATTCTGTCCATCTGTCCATCCTCCCACATAACCATATCCAAACCTATCCACCCATCTTGAAACCTATCCATCAAACATATCCATCCATCCAGCCTTTCACTTTGTATCCACCCTGTCACTCATCCATCACTTTTTCATCCATCCTTTCAATCGTTTGCTCATTGATCTAAACTGTCACTCATCCATCCACTCATCCACTCTATCCCTCCAGCCATCCATGTGTCCATCCATGCATTCATCCATCCATTCATCCATCGAGTCCTCCCATCCTCCCTTTGACTCATCCATCTATCCACCCTTTCACTCAGCCATCAAGTCTTTCACTCATACATCCACCCTTCAACTCTTCCACCCACCCATCAATCCATCCATGCTTTCACTCACTCACTCATCCATTCATGCTTTCACTCACTCATCCCTCCAGTCATCCTTTCACTCATCCATCCATCCACTCTTTCATCCAGCCACCCACCTATTCTTTCTTTCACTCGTACATCCATTCTTTCACTCATCTACCCTTACAAACATCCTTTCACTCATCCATTGTTCCATACTATTACTCATCCATCCATCCACCCTGTCCCTCTGTGCATCCATCTAACCTTTTATTCCATCCATCCATCTATCCGGTCATTGAGCCATCCACCCTTGCACTCACCCATCTATCCACTCACCCGTTTATCCATTCATCCATCCATCCTTTTTCTCAACCATCCGTAAACCCTTTCACTCAGTCATCCATTCAACTTTTCACTAATTCACCGACCTTTCAGCCCAATCTTCCACTCATCTATCCATCCATTTACCCTTCCACTCATCCATTCTTTCACTCACTCATCCATTCATGCTTTCACTCATTGGGCCATCCATTCATCCTTTCACTCATCCATCATCCACACACTCTTCATCCATCCATCCACCTAACCTCCCTTTCACTCATCCATCCATTCTTTCACTCATCCATCTTTGCAAAAGTCCTCTCACTCATCCATTCTTCCTCCCTTTCACTAATCTATCCATTCTTTCACTCTGTCCATCCACCCACCCGTTTAGACCATCCATCCATCCACCCATTCATCCATCCATCTACTCATTGATCCATCCACCCTTACACTCATCCATCCATTCACCCTTTCATCCATCCATTCATCCATCATCCATTCATTCTTCATGCCTTTCGCTCATTGATCCATCCTTTCACACACTCATCCATCCACCCTTTCACACATCTCACACATCCATCCATTCACCCTTTTACTCATCCATCTGTCTAATGTTCATCCAGCCACCCATCTGCCCCCTTTACTCACCCACCCTTTCACTTACTATCCATCCATCATTTTACTCCATCCATATATCCACCCTTTCACTCTTTCCATCCAACCATCCTTTCACTCCATCCATCCATCCACTCATGGATCTATCCATTTTACCCTTTCACAAATCCATCCATCCTTTCTCTCATTCTCCATCCATCCACTCTTTCACTCATCCATTCACCCATTTACACATCCATCCATCCAGCCTCCTTTTCACTCATCCATCCATCCATCCATCTGCCCTCCCACCCTTTCACATTAATTATGAGCCTCTGTCTACTGGGTTGCAGACCGTAGAGGCCCATCAAGAACGCCACATCTTCTGTAGCTGCTAAAGTGGATGGTTGATGGTATATATAGACCTATAGCCATTCCATATAGACCCCAGCCAACCCAAAGAGGTCACTAGGTGGCCCTTAACCAGTCATAGGGAACTCCTGCTTGACCCTCTATCATGTTCTTAGACCTTCTACTAGATATGAAACACCCTAAGAGTTCCTACTGGCAGGACTGTGTTGTGTCTGATGCGGATGGAACAGACGCCGACAGGAAATCCTTCTCAAAACATTTATTTGCAGTTACTCGCTTAAGTGAAATGATGCACACAAGGATGCAGGGACGAGCAGGAGCTTCCAACTTGGGTCTTAGTTGAGTTTCCAGTGTTTCCCTACAATAATGTCAACTGTGGAATCCCTGAACATGTCACACCTCACGGGGCAACAATATCCAAAACAGAAGTGCACTAGATAAAGTACCAACACAATATACATTAAACACTTAGCAGAATAAACCTCCTTACAACACCTCTCCTACCACACAATGAAAACAATTAATAAAAATGAAAACCTGTGTATAAGAAGAAATAACAGAACTTTTGAATAAATAATGTTTTATGTTTATGTTTTATGTTTTATTTACTTCTTAAGCGCGACTGTCACCCCAAGGGTATCCTGGCGCTGAGACTGCAATTGTCCTGCTAGCAAGCTATAACTACCTAAGTTTTGGGCAATAGAAAGGTTTTAAGATTCTTTCTAAAAGAGGTAAGATCTTGTACACCCCTCAGCGCCAGCGGGAGGGAGTTCCAGAGTGTCGCAGCCGCAAAACTAAATGCACGGCCACCCATCCTCACTCTATTGACCCTGGGAACTGTGACTAGAAACGCCGAAGCAGATCTTAAAGGTCTGGCAGCACAATACCAGGAGAAAAGGTTTTGAAGCAAAATTGGCCCCTGTCTATGCAAAGACTTAAAGACAAGACAGAGAGCCTTGAAACAAATTCTCTCTTGGATGGGCAGCCAGTGAAGGTCTGCTAGAGCACCCGAAGAAGAGGCAGAACGAGGGCGGGATAGGGCCAATTTAGCTGCCATATTTTGAACCCTCTGCAGCTTACGGATCAGTGTTTTAGGGGCTCCCAGAAGTAGTGCATTGCAGTAATCTAATCGACTAAGAATAGAACTGCGCACTACTTCTGCCCTTACCTCTTCAGGAAGAAGTGGTAGGATCTTACGTAGGGCACGAAGTAAGCCCATACACCCCGCTATAGTTCTATTCACCGAGGCATCAAGCTGCAGATTGGGCTTGAATATTACTCCCAGGTTTCGGGCTGATTTGGCCGCCTCCACCGTACCAGGAATAGATGTCGGCCAGGAATCATCCGGGAGCGGGCGGGGGGTTCGATCTAAAGAGCAATGGAGGACCTCTGTTTTGGAGCCATTGAATTGGAGCGAGTTGATAATCAATATAACATGTAATTACAATAGTTTCCTATCAATTTGATTGCTCTTTTGTTACAAGTATCACTCTAGAAGTCCCAACTAGCTCAAAATCCACCCAATTGTCATTATTTGAAAAATCTGTGTCCCATGTAGCAGCTCTATAATTGTCTAGAACTTCTTTTTTTAAAGGTCTGATCTATACCACCGCCGCTTTATTTCACCACCCATGATCCTTCAACAACACAGCACCACAATTTAAACGCATCACCAAAATAGGTTAGAAAAACTAGAATTACCTTTCTGTATCTTACAAGGTTTTTTGTTTATTTATTTATGTAAGAGACTTGTAGTGCGCACAGCTACCCCGAGGTATCCAAATATCTCTGTGCCACCTCCTGTTTACTTTCCTCATACTCTTTCAATGCTTACTCAATACTTTTCTTTTTGACCTCAAATGCAAACTACTTTGGAGTCAAACTTGTTCTGGCTTCTCTATACATAAATAAGAAAAAGAGTGCAAAACCAGCAACAGAATGAGGTGTGTTCAAATATTTCCAAACCACCTCCCGCAGATATCTTCTAATGTCGAGTTCAGCGGAGGTGTCTCTTTGCATTCCCTCTTTAACAAACCTATTACACCATTCAAACAAAACATTTGAAGCTGGAGGATAAAGCAGCGTTTTTTCATGTTTGATTCCATTAAAATAAAAACAAAACGTAACATTTTCTTTGAGAAAAATTGTCGGCCATAGTCTGTTAAAGCCGCAAGATATGTCACGTTTTGGGGTAGTGGATTATATTGACTTTAGAAATCGATTGCAAATTGTTCCCACACAGCGCTAGGCGAAGGATTCAAAAAAACTTTTTCATTATAGGGTTTCTTATGTCTGCAAGATTGAAAACATTTTGTGTACCCATTAAGATATTCTTCTTCTTGCTATCCATTCTGGGCCGCCCATATTACTATATTAACATTTTCTTTGTGGGTGTCATACCTGAATGTCCACTATGTGTAATTTCAATAAATTCATATTTCAAACACTCAGGTGGTACAAACAAAACCTATCTGGCATGCCATTTTCAATAGTAAGCTCTGACACCACTTGTTGGACCAAGGCCATTGTCCTGTTCAAATTTCTCACAGGTGGCCAAAGACTCACAAGATATTTTCTTTACCTCACACACTCGTAAAAAAATTTCACACTCTTCAATCCACTCATTTTCTCCAGTGCATCCTACACAAGTTAATGAAGCATCTAGAGCAGCAACAACACATGCTGTGTAATCAACAATTACAGAATCATTAGGTAACAGCAACAGTCTGCCCTTGTGTTCGTTCAAACCTGGTATATATTTCACAATAAAAATACACTTCTGTAGTCTGGAGAGCAACCTCACTAACCTGGAAGAAGCTCTACCTTTGCCATTTCCATTCTTAAGGCACAGAAGTGGTTTATGATTGATGACAAGATTAAAATTATTTCCAATGGATACGTTTATGGGGCACATGCATCAAGGTAGGCTTTTTGCGATTATTAAGGAATCGCAAAAGCCTATGCATGTAGAAATCGCAAAAAAATTGCGATTTCCAAACATTCCTTAATTGCGACTCGTAAATTGTGAATCGCAATTAAGGAATACCACCCCATTCATTCCTATGGGACTGGAGGCCCATAAGAATGATTGGGAAGGCATTTTCAATTTGCAATTCGCAGTCAGAGAATCGCAAATTGAGAATGCAATTTCAAGGGTGCCAGGGTTTCAAAAGGACACCCTGTTGCACCCCTGAAATCTGCATATGAGTACATCTTGCACACAGACATGCCCCAAGGGCATGTGTGTGTGCAACCCATTGGATGCTTCAGTTGCTACTATCATACCATTCTTCCACATGGAATCCAATAATTCTTTCAATTCATCCCTTAAATTAAGGGGAACAGGTCTGACGGTGTGTTTGACTGGTATAAGATTGAAACTTTATATTATGCTCAAATCCTTTCACACATACTACTTTGTGTTCCAACACATCCCTGTATTTTTCCCAAAACATTTGCATATCCAATTCCAATTCTTTATTAACTTTAAAACAGCCATATAAGCATACAATAAATATGTTAAACCTTTGATCATCACATAGGTATATATGTACAATAAATAATTTTGTCAAGTACCTCAGTGCAAATCTAAATCAATAAACTATTAATAAAAGACAATTAATTCATTCAAACTTTACATATCATTATCCTGAATGTTAACATTAGAAATGGCATTTCATCCAAACACAATGGACGGTCAGTACCTGGTATCAAAAGTATACCCAGTCTTCCTAAATCACCCCATCGAACAATGTCACAGCCTTTCACAGCTACATATATTTTGGTACATATTGTGTGTCCCAATAACTCTAAATGATCCTCACAATAACCAAACATTTTAATGTCCTGATTGAAGAGAAGCTTTTAGATTCACATCACAAGGAGTCAATCTTTTGCTGAATATATTATTGTGAAAGGTGACATCTGAAGTAATCGTAATCAGGGAACCCAATTCAGCCATTACACTAAGATTGACTTTATCAACATGAGCAAATTCCAAAGGTACCTTATAATGTACTGCATTAATTGAAGATTGAACACAATCAACAGTTAACACGACATTGCTTATGAAACCATCCTCTGTTTTATCAATAGCATTGATCCTTAAATTCCTTTTACCTAACTAGCTCTGCACACATTTCGAAACTGCCCCACTTTTTTGCACATAAGGGAACATTTGCCTACAGCAGGACATGTGGAACTATTTCCAACATATGATCTTGAAGCACACTTTGCGGTGGCTCCTCCACTATGCCTGAGGAGCGTTGCCCCACTGCTTTTAAGTAGTGCCAAGTAGATTTACTATCATTTCATGCTTTGTGTCCTGCTGCTTTAAGGGTATTTGGGTGAGCGCTGCTACTATGCTCTCGGAGCAGGGGAGGAGTGGTTTGTCCACTCCTAAGTGAGCAGTGACTTTTTGGTCGGCCCTCTCAGGCCACCCATGCCAGTCATGCGCACTTTCCCTGTTCTCCATGCAGGCTGCATTATGGCATGCATGGAGAACATCGCCACCCCTCCAGCCCTTGGCTGAGTGCTGTGTCAGCAGTGCAGCATTGTGATTGGCTTAGGGGAGGGAGCCTGGCTGCCTTCTTCCTGTTCCTGGAGTCAAGGGCAGGAGAGCAGGAGCAAAGACTCGGCACCTGGTGGGAAGGCAAGTTTATTTTTTTATTCCCCCAGACACCGCCCAACGCCCGCCCTCCACCCACAAGCCATGCTACCACCACTGATCACACCTATAGCAAAAAACCTTCCTCTCTACCACTTTACTGCTTCTATCTTTTCCCGATATTGCATTAATTGCTAAAGAAACAGATGGAGGTGTATTGTTACATTCCAACACAATTGCTTAGCTGAATTACAAGATTGTTATATGCCTTTAGTAATGTCTAGCATGTCAGACAAGCTGGGATTCTGTTTGCTAAAAGCCTCTCGTGAACCTTCCTACTGAAACAATTAAAAACAAATTTGTCTGGGGGGCGTGGCCAGCAGCCGATGATGGCGGCAGCTTAGGAAGAGAGCTCCGCGGCTGAAGCGGCCTCCTACAATATCCGATCACTGATCCGACCCATATATGTCCCATGCGGGAAGGTACTGATGCCCAGGACCGGGCGGCGTAGGTTCGGACAAGCGGGGAGAAAATCCGAGGTCGGGGAGTCCAGTTGTGGCGGACCCCGTGAAGGCCCCTGAGGAGATACTGAGCCGGGGACCTGCTTGGGCAGGTAGGCTGACAGGAAGTGAGCCGTCCTGGGCGAAGAGCCGCCGGAAGCGCCCGCCCGCAACGAACACGGAGGGAGTGGCCCCCCCCGCCTCCCGCAGCTGCCGCCGGACCTGGTGAGCCCCGCACGGGACCCCGGGCGCCCCCTCGCTGAGTGAAGGGGTCCGGCCCGGACGACCTGAAGGGACGAGTGACAGCGCTGGGCGCTGCTGAATCCGGAGCGGGGCCGCCATCTTGAGGACCCGGCAGGGGTCCCGTGCCAGCAGAGGCGGGTCGGGCAACGCCGGCGGGACTGAGGTGCTGTCCTCAGACAGCAGAACACCACTCGGTGCGACGAGACACCGCTCCCGGCCCCCCCCCCGCTGGGTGGGGGCGCACAGTGAATAAAGAAGGCGCGAGTGTGCGCGGAGGCTTCTTGTGCGGCACGAACCCGCCTAGGTGGTTCCTTCTTCCGGGACACGGGCCGTCGTGCCCAGTAGCACCATAGACCCTGCAGCAGGCACGAAGGTGTAGGGCGGAAGACACCGGCAATGCAACTCGGACCGGCCCGCACAACGCGGGTGGGGCGCAACAAGACCATCCCCATTGCCAGAGCCTCGTCGACACCCCACGGCGAGCACCACCACAATAATTGCCCGGAAGCGAGTCTGAGGGTCCACGCCAGACCACGGAGGGCCGCGACTGCGGGTGGACTGTGCCCCGAATACATCGAAGAGCCTAGAGGGGCGGAAGACGGCCCCGAAGAAGTGCAGAAGTCCGGGTGGAACCGGCGGGGGGTCTGAGTGCTCGGATCCCCGTCCAAGATGGCCGGCAAGGGGCCGAAAAACGCCGCGCCACCATCCCGCCTTGACAGATTCGCATATGAAAAACCCGCTACCCCACCGCCGGACGCAAGAACACAGCCGGGCAAGACAGTGGAGGCGGCGGGGGGCAAGAAGGCAACCCTTGATGATGTCATGCGGGCCCTCACACAGGTGCAGGCCACTGTGGGGTCGATCTCAGCAGAAATTACACTGATTCGGGCGGATTTCCACAAGATGTCAGAGAAAGTGAACACGATGGAACTTGTGACCAAGGCCCTGGTGGAAGATGTGTCGGAACTGCAGATTAGTATGGAACGTATCACGAAGGAAAATAAGGAACTGCGTGACAAGCTCGATGACCAAGAAGGGCGCTCGAGACGGAATAACATCCGTATAATAGGTGTGCCGGAATCGGAAGACACGAGGACGATGGACTTGTATGTGGAGAATCTAATCAAACAGCACCTGCAGCCTAAGGGACTTTCAAATTTTTTCACGGTGGAGAGGGCACACAGAGTCCCGGGAGGGCGCCGACAAACGGGGGCGAACCCCAGACCGATCATAGCACGGCTCTTTAATTTCAGAGACCGAGATGTCATTTTACAAGCGGCGAGGACCTCGCCCCCTGTCAGGATTCAAAACTCCGCGCTAGCCTTTTTTCCGGACTACACGGCGGAGCTCGCGCGGAGAAGGAGAACTTTCTTCGAGGTCAAGAAAGAACTAAGAGCCAGGGAGATCCCCTATTCAATGCTTTTTCCGGCCAAACTCCGGATTGTGGCCGACAATAAGACTTGGTTTTTCGATAACCCGGAGGCAGCACAGGACTGGCTGGAGGGTTGGCGGGTGACAGGCCGCCCTCGTCGCTCCAACAGACAGACCAAAAACCGCAATGTTGATTCCCAGCAGGATCTACAATCAACCGGCGAGGAAGCGGAGCCTCTATCGTCTCTGCCCACTATTCGTGAAGGGGACGATGATGGAGAACAGTGATCCCCAGATACTGGCATATTGAACTGAATGCAACGCTGTCCGACGATGCCGCCTTGGACACTGGGCTGAGGGCCTCCGCGGCCATAGGAGGGGGCCGCCGACTCCGGAGAGTCCTTCACCCCAGCGTGCAAGTACTATGTTTTGGGTTGGGTTCAGGCACTCTGCTGAGTTGGGGGGGCGGGCAGTTCTAAGTCCATTGAGCAGGGGGGCAGGGAGGGGGGGAGTTGGGGGTACGGTAGTTTTCGGGTTTTTAGTTGGTTATCAGGGTCTGGACAGGAACATTAGGATACACGCGCGTAGAGTAGCGGAACCATGGCATGGCACTTATTCTCACTACTTAGGAGGCTTGATGCCTCACGATCCTGGCCGCACAATTCACTCTTTCAAGAATGGTGGGAGGGGACGATAGTATAGGGCCGGCAACCCCGTTGCACCTCATGTCCTGGAATGTGAGGGGTCTGGGAGACAAAATAAAAAGGGGGCTAGTGCTGCAAGGCATAAAGAGACTGAACCCCGCTCTGGTCCTCCTGCAGGAAACGCATCTAACAGGCGCAGCGACATGGGCCCTAGATCGGAAGGGGTATAGTATGATTGTTCACTCTGAATTTACGAAGGGGTCCCGTGGCACGGGGATACTAATGCACCGATCATCTAGGTTCATAACCCAATCCACTAGGACCGACACACAGGGGCGCTTCGCGGCGACACATGGGCAGTGGGAGGGAAAGCCACTTAACATAGTCTCGGTGTATATTCCGCCGGCACTGCACGCTACTGCTCTCCCAGAGCTGGGAAAATTCTTACTAGACCTGCCGGAAGGGGATCTCCTTATAGGGGGCGACTTCAACGCTGTGGCACATAACTCTATGGATCGCTTCCCTGTACGCACACTGTCACCGGGGCCCTCCCGACTACACGACTTCATGGAAGCACAGGGGTTGATAGACATATGGAGGCGGTCCCACCCGGACGACCGGCAATACACATATTACTCGGCGGTCCATGACAGCCTCTCGAGAATTGATTACCTACTCACACTGGGGGGGGCCTCCTCACTGTTGCCGAAGCCCAAATCCGTCCACGAGGGGTCTCAGATCATTCCCCGCTGACGCTGACTCTTTCCAATCATACACAGACACGCAAACGTATCTACCCGATCTACCCAGGATACCTTAGAGAACCGACAGTAGCCAAGGCATTAAAAAGGGGCACAAGGTCATATTTCGCCGAAAACATAGGGTCAGTGGACTCCCCTACCACTGTGTGGGAAGCCTACAAGACGGTTCTGCGCGGGCAAGCCATCTCAGCTATTGCCCACCATAAGCACACGCAGCGTCAGGAGCTGTTAGATTTAGAGGGGCTCCTCGAAAGGGCCACACGTGACCACGAGAGGGACCCGACCGGGGAAACACAACACGCACTCCGGCTGTGTCAGCAACGTCATACAGCACATGTGCGCCGCAGGGTGATGGATAACATGGCGACGACAACACACAGGGTGTACGACGTCGGTGAAAAGGCGGGTAAACTGTTGGCCTGGCTAGAAAAGAAACGGGGTGGGCAGAGGGCCATATTGCAATTGAAAGACCCAGAGGGCGTGGTGCAGACCGGGCCGTCTCAAATAGTGGACATTCTAGCGGACCATTTCCATTTAGTATATTCCCCTGATTTCGAGGTCTCCCGGGAGATGGCAGAAGGGTCTCTCGATGGAGTGCCTACTCGTACTCTACCGCAAGATAGCCGGGACGAGTTGGACTCAGACCTGACGGCTGAGGAGATACAGGCAGCTATCGCGGCGTTACACCCAGGGAAGGCGCTTGGCCCTAACGGTGTGCCGATAGAATGGTACAAGACCATGGCGGAGACGCTGTCGACGCCTTTACTCCAAATGTACGAGGAATGTCAGGAACGGGGGCAGCTGCCGCCCGATCAGCGTACGGCCACTATAATCGCAATACCAAAGCCCGGAAAACCCCCTGATGAATGCGGATCGTACCGCCCAATCTCCCTCCTTAACGCCGAAAATAAAATTTTGGCGAAACTGTTGGCCACTAGGCTGCTGCCTCATCTGGCGCACCTAATTCATCCGGATCAGTCGGGCTTTATGCCACACCGGAGCACGGCGCTGAACCTTCGACGGCTGCATGGCGTGCTGGCACGCGCTCCACTGTTGGAGGAACAGGCGGCGGTGCTGTCGTTGGATGCCAAAATGGCATTCGACATGGTAGAATGGCGATATCTCTTCGCGGTTCTGGAACATTTGGGTATCGGTGCGAAATTCATATCATGGGTCAGGCTACTGTACACGGACCCCGTGGCACGGGTGACGGCCAATGGTCACATCTCGAGGGAGTTCCCGCTGGCGAGAGGCACGAGGCAGGGATGCCCGCTCTCGCCGCTGCTATTCGCCTTAGTGTTGGAACCCTTGGCGACGGTTATCAGAACCACTCGGCTGCTGAAGGGCATACACTGGGGAGGCGACTGGGAGGATAGAGTCTCCCTGTACGCCGACGACATGTTAATATACCTCACGGACCTTGCAAATGGTGTACCGGTCCTGCTGGCCCTATGTGAGAAACATGGCACGGCGTCGGGGTATAAAATTAACTGGGCAAAATCGATACTTTACTTGATCAGTGGCACTCCACCGCCCCTGACCTCGAACTGCCCGTTGCAGGTAGAATCCTTCTCCTTTAAATATCTCGGGATTCGAATCACACGAGACCAGACGACCTTTCGTGACCTTAACCTTCAGCCACTGCTAGACAGGTTAAAGGCAGACGTGCGCCATTGGAAGACCCTCCCCTTAACTCTGCTAGGTAGAGCGGCGCTCTTCAAAATGATGGCACTGCCGCGTTTCTTGTATGTCCTGGAAAACACGCCGGCGTTGGTTCCACCGTCATTTTTCCGCCAGGTGTCTGCACAGTTGTCAGGCCTGCTGTGGGGAGATAAGCCGGCCAGGGTCGCTCAACTGAAATTGGTTAGAGACTGGTATAGCGGGGGGATAGCGCTCCCAAACCTTGAATTGTACTACTGGGCATCACACCTTAAGGTGATCAACCAATGGATCCATGTTGCACAGGATGACCCAGCATTCCTGGCTGATAGGAGTCAATTAGGCTTAAACACCCTACTGGCCCCGCTTTATAACAAGGGACTGTTGACAAAATTGAGAGGCCCAACCAAACACACGGTGTCTATATGGCATAAAGCACAAAGACGACTAGCATGGGAGGGGGTGATTACCAAACTCACACCACTATGGGATGCTAAGGCCCTAGGTACCCTGCGACGCAGTAAAGGATTTGACCAGTGGGACGACATTGGGATCTCCACAGTAGTAGATATGTGGACAAGGGAGGGAGTGATCTCATTCGCGGCCCTAAGGGAACAGTACGACATGGGGTTAAACGAAACATACCGATATGTACAAATTAGGCATGCACTCCTGGCGGTACTGGAGCCAGGTACGACGGTCCCGGACTCGGCCCCATTAGAGGACAGATTGCTTACAGACTACATGGAGGCCAGTGCTACCTCACTCACATACCGTAAATTGCTGAACAACCTACCGGATCCGCTGGTGAAACTGAAGGAACACTGGGAGGGTGAGCTTGGGGACCTGGACGAGACACACTGGAACGCAGCATTGGCATCGCCCAGGGAGGCGGGTATATCTTCACGCTTTAGATTGGTACAATTTAAAATACTACATAGGGTCTACTACACCCGCACAACACTGCACAAAATCCACAGGGCAGAACACCCGTATTGTCTAAGAAACTGTGGGGAAGAGGGTACACTGTTCCATACGTTATGGGCCTGTCCCAGTATACAACACTACTGGAGGCGTGTGGCGCGCACGGTAGGCCAGACTCTGCACACGTCATTTACACCTGACCCCAGGGTATGCCTGCTGAATGTATGGGACCAGACCGACCTGACACAGCATGGGAGGAGATGGGTAATCATTGGTATGATGTTGGCAAAGCGTGACATTGCAATGAACTGGGGGGCGCACAACACTCCAACCCTGGCCCAATGGTGCAGAAACATGGACATGTTAATGATGACGGAAAGAGCAGTTTACCAACAGAGACTCAACCCACGTAAGTGGAATAAGACATGGTCACCATGGAATGTATATAGGGGGAGATCTGTGACCCACTGCCTGAGGATGATGAAATTGATAGCGCGGAGGAGGATGAGGAGATGGAATGAGCGGGAGGAGAGGTGGGTGGGGGAGGGAAGTTAAGTGTAATGGAATGCGCAAGCCTCGTGAACTGACATGATGATAAGTTTGTGATTGATATAAACCATGCATATAGCGTTCTGCTGCTATCACTCACGCAATTGATACGATCTAATTCTGCCAACGGAAACACGTCTTGACCCTTTGTTTATAATGTTTAACTCAATTATTGGAAAGAAATGGAAAAGTTGCTTAAATGGTTGGACGCAGCTGAATGTTGAGGCTGCGCTGACAAATATTTTTCGATGTATGAATACTTTATGACAGCAACAATAAAATTTTTTTTAAAAAAAACAAAAAACAAATTTGTCTCATAAATAAATGTCTATGATGTTGCCAAATCCACATTTTGGTGCTAATATTCTCAAATTTGAAATAAACTCTTCTATGGTCTCATGCTGGTATTGCTTCTTTTGAAGAAACTGTACCCTTCCAGCATTACACTTGGTTCTTCAGTAAATATTTTCCCCAAACATGAAACAGCTTATTTTTTAGCATTCCATACACCAAACTATCCCAGAGGTGTATCTAATTCTGGTAAATTGGCAAATATATCAACAGCATTGAAGACCAACAACACTTTCTTGCTTTCGGGTGAGAAATGTTCCCATTGATAGCAATAGTATACTTCTCAAGAGTGCCTAACCATCACTAACATTTGACTGTTGAGTATTGAGGAGTCTGTCACAACAATGTTCTAAGTGCTTGGTAGCGGTAGCATGGAATGAGTGCTTAGGTGTTTTTCCGCAATGTTCTATCGCCGGTGCAAGTCAGCTTGGTAGCGTTGAGCTTTGTTTGAGATGCTTTAGTTAACTGAGAAGAAAGCTCAGTTACATTGAGTTGTGTGTGGACAGAGAAAGGCATATTAAATAAGAAGAAATACTTTTGAGGCCAGATCCTGATAGCTCCTTGTGCGCTCTAAATAGCTATAAAAAACACATTGGCACCTTACACAATGCGCTAATTATTGAGGCATAGGGCACTAAATCTTATACCTGTTTCTATCTCCCTCCGGCAGCGGGGCGCATTGAGGAACATTGTGGGAACTTCTTGACTGCCCATAAGCGTCGGCATTGTGGTGTTTAGGGGCAGTACCTAGGATTTCACCAGGATGGAAGTCTGCAAAGTCCACAAAAATTGAAAGAGGACTGTTTTTTGGCATAAAGGTAGTATATTAAGGTAGAAAGAGTTCAGGTAGTGGTAGATTAAACACAGTTAGAATTGTAAATACTCAGCGAGGGGTCAAATGATTGGGTTACAGCGATAGCATCTCTCCCCCGCACTCTATCAGATCATAATCCTGTCAGACTTCACATCACTATACCCACTAACACTCACCGCCCATTTACATGGAGGTTCAGATCGGAGGCATTATTGGACCCGATCTATGCTGAGACCATCAGAGATGGTATTGTGCAGTTCTTTGAGCTAAATACAGGCACAATAGATAGCGCCTCCCCATTGTGGGAAGCCTTTAAAGTTACTATTAGAGGAACATGCATCAGCACCACAGCGGGCATTCTTAAGAACATTAGGGGGCAGCTCGCAAAAATAGAAAAAACACTAGCACAATTTGAAAAAGATTACACTGCTGACCTCTGTGCCACCACACTATCCCTTATTCATGATTCGCTCTGAGAGTACGATAAGATGGCAGAGACGGAAACCCGTTATCTCTCTAAAAGACACGTTTCCCGTGCCTATGGTTACAACTTGGCGACTATGCTTAAATTTAGATCGGATCACCATCACATCACTAGAATTGTCGATGATCAAGGTGGGGAACACTACGCACCGCATTCTATAGTTGAACGATTTCATGATTACTACGCTGCAATGTATACATCGGGGGGGGGGGAGTCCCATGATCTCACAAAGTATTTGCGGGATATTGCCTGTGCATGGCTAGCGTGAATACTTGAGCTAACCGATTGCAAAAGCTGATGTCAAAGCAGCAATAAGGTTGTTGTCAAATAAAAAAGCTCCAGGACTGGACGGCCTCACGGCCGAGTTCTATGAGGAATATATTGACCTCTTGATGCCTCACTTACTTGAAGTCTATGACGAGGCACATGAAACTGGCCGTCTCCCTCCATCGCGCAGACAGGCCTTGATCATTACGCTACACAAAAAGGACAAGCCACCTATGGCGTGCGAGTCCTACCGGAGGCTATCTTTAATCAATTTGGATGCCAAAATACTGGCCAAGATTCTTGCTGACCATCTACAACCACTGATGCCCTGCCTTGTTTTACCGGACCAGTCCGGGTTCATACCATTCATACCAGAGCACTCCGCATCTCACAACCTACGCACCATCTTTGCAATGCTACATGTATTGGACCCTTCCTCCTCGCTGCTGCAGTACTGCTTGACACGTCAAAGGCCTTCGATTCTATCGAATGGTGCTACATGATTTACATACTGCGACACATGGGGTTCCCTGGGATTTTTCTAGTCTGGGTGCAACTCTTGTACTCTGACCCCTCGGCACGGGTGAGGGTGGGGGGATTGACATCAGAGCCCTTTCAGACAGAGAGAGGTACACGTCAGGGTTGCCCATTGTTGCCGCTGCTTTTTGCACACATGTTGGAGCCACCTGCGTGCATTGTTTGAAAGCGTCACAGAGAGACAGCTCTGAATTTTATGCACCGCCCGGTAAGCATATCTATGTATGCCGACGACATGGTGCTGTTGGTCAGAAGGCCCCAGCAGTATCTTGCTCCTGTATTGCGTGAATACATACAATTTGGTCTATTCTCGTGCCTAACTATCAACTGGGATAAATCAGTAATAATACCCCTGACTGAGATAACACCCACACCCAATCTTGAATACCCATTACTGTGGTCTACTGACCCTGTTAAATACTTAGGCATTTGGGTACACTGTGATCCTGAGGTTGTAATAGGTGAAAATTACGGAAAAGCATGTGAGACCCTGGAACACCAGGTAGAAAGATGGACAGCACTACCTTTATCCCTGGCGGACCACATAGCGGTAATAAAAATGATAATTCTGCTGCGCTTCTTATATCTTTTCTGTAACATCCCAATTGTATTAACCAAGCAGTTTGTCATGAGACTTCGTTCATTACTGCTGCGACTTATTTGTTTAAATAAACAAGCAAGGGTGAGCTGGGACAGGCTGACACTAGACTATGACAGAGGTGGTTTCTGTGCGCTGGATTTATATATTTACTATCTATGTGCACAAGCGCAATATGCATACTACTGGTTTAGCCCTCATGCCTTCACTCCGCATGTTGCGGTGGAGGATGGGGACGCACACCCCGTCCCACTTGCTGGCATCATCAGGCACTCGAAGAGGAGCACTCCCAAACATGAAATTAATACGCTGGATACCACTATAGCTTACAAGTTGCCATTATAGGCCCCAGCACTGCCACTGATGCATCATGCGGCGCTGTTGATTACTCAGGAGGAAGGCACGTTGCGCGCCCTAACAGAAGCTGGCATAGACCCCCTGTGTGATCTTTACCCTGAGGGAACTTATATTATCTTGGAAGAGCTTAGCTACATCACTAATCCAACTATGTTATTTTGATTCACTATACTCAGATTGAAGCTAGCTGTCAAAAAGCAATACACTACGTTTCCTGAACAACCGCCCCCCCTGCAATCCTTGCAGCTGCTATTGGTTGCCCCTACAAAGCGCAAACTAGTCACGAAACTGTACAGGGTGGTGCGAGAGGAGAAAATGTAATCCCTGGATAAGAATCTTTTGTGCTGGAATGCAAAGATTACCCCTCCGCTGTCCCCCTCTGATTGGACACAGGTCTGTAAACTTACCAGCTCGCTTACACCAAATGACAATCTGAGAATTATACACTTTAAACACATTCATCAAGTTTATTATACCCCTTATAAACTGCACAAACTGGGGCTTCGCAACTTTGGTGCCTGCAAGCGATGTGGTCAGACAAAGGCAGATTTCTTGCATGTAGCATGGAATTGCAGGTTGGTACACACTTATTGGGAGGATTTGGTGAAGAGTCATCAGTTTACTCTTAGCGGTATGCTTATCTACCGCCCGCCAGGGAATGACACAGTCTTCAAGGCTGCTCTTGTTGACGTGGTCAGCTCCTTAGCTTCAAGATGTGCTAATTTTAACATCGTAGGTGACCTCAATATCCATCTTGATCGGAGGTCATTAGCACCTATTAATACCTTCCTAGTGGACCTTGAAGCCATGCAACTGAACCAACTTGTTACATCCCCCACCCACATAGGAGGTCACATCCTTGACCCCTTTTTTACTACACTGGAGCGAGCTACGGCTTCCGACCCGATGGTGGTAGGTTGGACTGATCATCTGTTGGTCAAAGTTTCATGTCCTATAGTTGACCCTCAATTCAAACCTGTGGACAGACTGATCCTTAAAAGAAACTGGCATAAGCTCAAACTGGAGGAGTTTTTTAAGATCTTGGAGGCGCAGCCCCTGGGCAATTTGCTGCATGTGGAACAGGGATATGAGCAGTTCTGTAACTGGGTCTTAGCCGCCCTTGATTCTCTAATACCGATGCGCTGGTCGAAATGCCACGCGAAAGTTCCCAGCCCATGGTATAATGACACCCTTGCCGAACTTAAGAGAACGTGCCGGCGAGCTGAGAGGGCGTGGAGGAAATCCTTTGATCCTTCCTTGAAATCTCTGTATTTTGCCCAGCTTAAGGTCTACCACAGGACTATCTGTCAAACTCGGGCCGCACACTACGCCTTCGAGTTCCAGAATAGCCCCAATCCATCTAAATGAATTTTTAAGGTTCTCAAAGACCTTATGGGGAAACGGCCCACCTCGGTAGAAATCTGCACGGACTCTCACTGTGAAAGTCTGGCATCCTTTTTCGTGGAGAAAGTGCAGGCAATCTATCGAGGATTTACGTCATCTGTGCCCGGTGCTGAGCAAACTGGTGTGACGGCTACGGTTTATGAGACCCTGTCCTCCCTGCCAGCAATGTCTGAGGAGGCCTTTGATACTCTGAGCCTCAAAATTAAATCCGTCTCTCCATTAGATCCGTTGAAGCCTGAGCTATTTAAACTCCTTCCCCCCCTCTGCCGTGAGCCTATATTAGACCTGATTAATTTATCGCTCACTTCGGGTGTGGTCCCCTCTCCCTGGAAGCAGGCAGTGGTCAGCCCAATTCTAAAGAAGCCTAATTTGGACCCCCTATTACCAGAAAACTATCGTCCCATTTCCCTTCTGCCCTGGCCCGCTAAGGTTACTGAGGCACATGTGAACTCCATCCTGTCTGCCCACCTTTCTCGTAATAACATTCTAGACGAGACTCAGAATGGTTTTCGTGCACAACACAGCACCAAAACCGCACTGCTCTTTATGATCGAGCATTTGCGAACGGTGCTAGATGCTGGCCAAACTGCGGCGCTCCTTTTATTAGACCTGAGCGCCGCGTTTGACACGGTGTCTCACGACATTCTGATTCGACGGTTGGAGGAAGTGGGAATTGAGGGGTCCGCTCTCCAATGGTTTCGCTCTTTCCTCTCGGACCGGTTTTTTAAAGTGGCTATTCCACCTGGTCAGTCCTCGTTCCATCCGCTGGGGCTGGGGGTTCCGCAGGGTTCTGCGTTGAGCCCTACTCTGTTCAACCTATATGTGAAACCGCTGGCTGCAGTCGTCAGGCAATGTGGCCTTACCATGACATCGTATGCCGACGACACGCAGCTGGCGGTGACACTCAGTGGTGATCCAGAGGTGAACGCTCCCAGATTCCGTGCGGGACTTATAGCCGTGGCAAATTGGATGCGAGCAAACTGTCTGCAGCTAAACACCAAAAAAACCGATGTCCTGATTTTAGGAAAACAGGCGGAGCTCTGGGGAGATCAGTGGTGGCCTCCAGAATTGGGGGTGACTCCCATCCCAGCTGCCGAAGTTAAGAACTTGGGGGTGTGGCTGGATCCTACACTCTCCTTTACCAGCCACACGAAGAAGGTTGCAGCTACCTGTTATGGTATTCTGCGAGGGCTGAGACCGGTCCTCAAATTCTTCGACCCCCCTACTCGGCAACTGGTGGTCCAAGCCTCCATTCTTTCGCGGCTGGACTATGGGAATGCGCTGTTGCTCGGAGTGAATCAGGCGGAGGCTACTAGACTGCAAAGGGTGCAGAACGCCGCGGCACGTGCCATCGTTGGCCTTCCTAGACAGTGCTCTGTCTCTGCAGTCTTGACTTCTCTCCACTGGCTGCCGGTCAGACAGAGAATCAAATTTAAGGCTCTCTGCCTAACATTCAAAATCTTGAAGCTTTCTTCTCCTCCAGCCCTCGCTAAGCTTGTCTCCCCCTATGTCCCTATGCGGTCCCTCAGATCGGAATCTCTCCATCTGGCGGTTAATACACGGTTTAGACTTAGTAGGATGGGAGGTCGCTCCTTTAAAGTATTAGCGGCAGGATTGTGGAATTCTCTCCCCGTCCATATTCGAGCCTTGAACAGCCTTACTACCTTTAGGCGCACCATAAAAACCTTTCTGTTCCCAACTGCTGAATGATCCCTTCCTTTCTTTCCCAGCACCGATTTGTTATGTTTTGGTACCTGATCAGGCGCCGGGACGCCCCTTGGCTGGGGCAGCTGTGCGCCTTATAAAAAATATTAACATAACATAACATATTCAGACTACGGCTGGGGTTCCTTTGCATTGTGCACCACATATCTGCTTATTGTGTTATGTGCCTCAACTAAAAAGAGTAATTGGCAGGTTTGTTCGAATTGCTTTGCTTATGGCGAAGCAACGTGTGGTGCTGACATGGGAAAGTGCATTAGCTCCACTGGCAGATCACTGGATCCAAGACCTAGGGCCATATGTAGGTAAAAACCAAATTGCGAGTTCTTAATAGGGATTTTTACCAAATCGCTATTAAGAACTCGCAAAATCCAATGTAGATAACAAATCACTAAAAGTTAGCGATTCGCTAATAATCTAAAAAAAATATCGAATCTGCATTACCGAATCGGTATTCGCAAAATATCCGTTTTAAAAAATTGCAAATTAGCGAATATGCAAATCGGGTGCAGCTTGATGACCTCACAACCAGGAAGTGGCCTGACACATGCTGTTTCACTGAGCCTGAAGCTGTGGGAGCAGCAGGGAGCAGGAGCACAGACCCTGAGCTGCACAGTAATCCCCAAGCAGACACCAAAAACAAGCATGGACACACAGGAGAAGGTAAAGAAGCAGGCAGAAAGGAAGAGGAAACAAAAAATCTCTAAGAAGGAGTTGGAGGTCCTAATTGAGCAAGTGGTAATGGACCACAACCAGTTGTTTGGAAAGAACTCATTGCATGTTCCAGAATCGCAGAAACTGAAGATATGGCTCGTAATACAGGCAAAAATGAATGCCATTGGTGTCACCCAGCGCTTCATTGACAAACTCAAGATGCGCTGGTATGACCTCCGCAAACGTGCCAAGGAGAGGGTGGCTGACAGGCTCAAGCAAGCAATCAGACAGGTGGCGGAACAAGCACTGCGCCAGTACCAACACCCCTGGTAGAAATGGTGGCGTCCATCCTCCAGCCGGAGAGCATCGTTGGCATCGGAGACGCGGACAGCTCAGCAGGGGGAAAAAAACGGACAAGGTAAGAAGCATGCACAGCATGCTGTGCCCTCCCAATCCCCAATCCCCAATAAGCAAGTATGATTTGCTAACAACCAGCAATGCATCTTGGAAGATGTAGTCCTAATGAACACATAGCATACCAGTTATTCCAATGAACCCATGTGCATGTGATCCACGTCAGTAAATAAGCAAGCTGGGGACTGTCTGTTTCAATGGCAAACATGTAATTTAATGGAACACAAGTGCCGCCAGGCAAGTCAGTGAATTGACATTCTGTATCCACAGGTGAACCTGCGCCACAGACTGCTGAGAGGGAGACAGAAGAGGGAACACAACACTCTGGGTGATGAGGCCCTAACAACTGCTGATGTCACGCCACCACCGGGACGCAGTAGGTATACAGTGGGTAGCCTTCAGGAGATGGAGGGTTCAGAGGAGGAGAGCACGGGAGCCCCACAGACCATGCAAGAAGAGGCAGGACAGACTCCAGGGACACAGTCATCCATTGGAGCTTTCCCACACAAGTGCCCGATACGCAGACCAAGGGCACACAGTCCTTGTTCACAGGGAGAAGATATCAGTGTATTTGCAGGTCTGGAGGGAAACATGTTGAAGGTGCAGCGGCTGCAAGATAAAACAATGTATTCAATGTAACACCAGATGGTGTACATGAACAGACATATGAGGGACATGAAGGAGGGCATAAATGCTCTAAAAACCACTGTTGCAGAGGGCATACAGGACATGGCCGATGCTGTAAGGCTGTTGTGTGGCAAAATGGACATGGAATGGGTGGCAAGGTGCAGGGAGAAACAGAGCCTGAACGGGTATACAAAGGCGGTGAACCGGCTATGCAATGCCACCTCTGTCCTCAGTAGACACTCAGTGGCCATGCAGTTGGAGATGGCCCACTGCAGCCGTGATGTGGCTAGGGTGTTGGTTACTGTCACCACTGTGTTGGAAGAGTTCCAGACAACACACATCGCTGCCACAGGGTCTGGGGATAGTGGTGAAAGTGAGGAGGTAACAAGCCGCATCAGCATCACTCCACCAATAGCAGAGTCAAGGAGGCGCAGTGCAAGGCCCGGTCCAGCCGCAGGACATTCCTCTGGTGAGGGCAGTGTGAGCGGAGCAGTGCTGTGCGTGGGCACAGAAAATGAAGCATGCTTCTGCTGACATTGGGAGATGGGTGAGGTAACCCATGTAACAAAATTATAAGGGATGACAAAGAGCATGTAGTGTATCAATGCCATGCTGGGATTGTTGAGGCACTGAGGGGCCAATATGGTGCTGCAGTATGATTTCCAATTGCCTGATGTAAGGTCAATAAAACACGTTACACATTTGCAATTACTCGCATTGTCTCATTACTTACTCAGAAATAGTTGCGTGTGATCTCAGACCGTCTGTGTCTCATATTTGGCGCTGCTGTGACACCTGCTGCGCAGTGCAGTAGCTGTGGACATTCCTCATCATCATCCTCTGATTCAGTGAGTTCTACGAGTCTTCCCTTCTGTGTGGCCAGGCTATGTAGCATGGCACATGCTGCTATTATCTTTCAGCAGATCAGAGGGCGGTACCTCCACCTTTGTGGAGGCAGCGGAACCTGCTTTTCAAGAGTCCAAATGTATGCGCCACCACATTCCACGTTGATTTATACGCCACATTGAATCTCCTCTCACTTGGGGTAGAAGGTATGGAGTCAGGATAAATGACCACACCGCATATGCACTGTCACCTAAGCAGTAAAGGAAGAAACATCATTCACAGTCAACAACAGATACATTCAAGGTATACATCAGGGTGTGTCACATTGGTTACCTAGCAGGTTTCCTTATCCAAATTCACCCCCAGCAAGACGTGTATAGATCCGACTCGCCAAATAGTGAGTCGGTGTGGCCTATTCGTTAAATAAAGAATCGCTAACTGTTTACCTTTATTTTTAAAGATTCTTTATTTAGCAATTTGTTTTTTCTGCCTCTACATTTCACATGGGTTATTTGCGATTGCAAACGTGGAAATTCTGCGAATTTATGCGTTTTCAATCGCTATTTGTCTATCTACACCTGGCCCCTAGTGTATTGCAAGGAAAACCTTGAACTTTATGCTGTAGAACTGCCAACTTGCTCAAAGCCTAAGGACATATGGGAAACTCTGTGGCAATACCTCTGTGCACAGGCACAGTAGATATCTGATGAAGAGTGGTGTTGACCGTTACTTTCCTCTAATTACCTGTGGCTACTGTATAAGTCAGAATGTACATGTCTAACTAATTGATATGGTCAATCAATCCCCTTTTGTTTGATGTTGTTCTTTCTGAATATACTGCCCTGCGAGGCAGTAATGCCAAGTATGACTTTTAAAATCCAATAAAAAAAAAAAAAACAGGTAGAATTGTGAAAGACTTCTGCTGATAGTTTTGCAAGGTACAGACACTCTGTGTAAGTTTGTATTTGCTATTTAGACATGTGTTCTGTTATTTATTGGTGCAGAGAGCATATCAGTGTCTAAAAAAATAATTTATTAGCAACTGGGAAAAAAATTCAATATGGCTGCAGCTAAATGATCAGCCCCAACCTTTTTGAATGACTTAGGAGAAGCAGACATTTCCTGGAATAGATGGCTAAAAACACATAAATTATATTTAATACCCATAGGGGGTGGTAATATCTCTTCAGAAAGGAACAACACATTTTCTTACGTAAATTAGGACTACAGGGGAGGAATGTTAATGAAGACATTACTGAAAGAGAATCTAATGAAGACAGTGGGGAAGAATAACTGATGAAGATGTGTGTGTGTATATGTGTGTGTATATATATATATATATATATATATATATATATATATATATATATATATATATATATATACAAGGATCTTAGAAACACTTTAAGGAACTTCCACGGAGCTTAGAAAACACTGTAAGGTAAGAATTAATGTAGTACTAGAACATCATAGGTTTTTTAATAGAGTACAAAGAATGGGGGAAAGAGTGTCCAATTATGGAGCAGTTTTAGGAGGGATGACAACAACTTGTGACTTCGGAGCTCTTGCAGATTTTTAAATATGGGACCAATTAGTCTGTTGCACTATTGACCAGAAGATAATAGAGACGCTATTAACTCAAGACCTCCTAGAGGCAATTTACATAGCAAAAGGAACCGAATATACAGCTGTAGGTATTAAGGAGATGATACTTATTAGTAAAATTCATAAAGAGGGAGATGGAGTAAAGATACTTACTGAGGAGGATGTGGTGTGCAAAATTAATGAAACTGAATCCTAAAAATGAAAATATAAGATGCTATAGATGTGGTAATCAGAACCAGTTAGGTAACAGTTTCAAATGTCCTACAAGGGGCGTAACTTGCAGGAAATGTAGCAAAAGGGGCCATTTTGCTAAAGTTTACAAAGCTCAAGGAGAAAATGTACACATGATATCTGATGCCAAAAGCAAGTTGGAGGGAAAAAAGGAATACATTTTCCATGATGAACCAGGGGTAAAGTGAGGAGAAGGTGCAATACCTACATGTGATATTTTGTTAGATGGTGTAACAATGCAGGCATATGCTGATTCATGCTCATCATGTACCCTGATTGACAAGAAAATGTTTCAGGAAAGTATGAACTTGAGGCACCAAACATTCAGCCCACGGGGTAAAATAATGAGCCCATTCCACTAGGGGGTAGTGAGAATGCAAATACCATTTAAGGACAGGCCCACTGTGGGGAAATTGTATGTGACTCAACAAAGGCCTCATTTACTGGGTTGGAAACACCAGAAGGACTTGGGGATCATTTTAGATCCCAACAATGTGGAGCATGTGTTGCTTGTAGATCCGCCTCTTGTTTGGAGAAATTTGTGTGAGGAATTCCAAGAAGTGTTTTCTGACAAGCTGAAAAAATTATAGAGGGGGCCATTCCGGTAGTGCATAAACCTAGATCTATCCCATTATTGATGAGGGAACCTTTAAGATTAGAGCTGCAGAAACTTGTAAGTCAGGGGGTCAGAGGAGAAGTTTAAAGTTCTGAATGGTTGACTTCCGTTGTTATCACTACTGAAGATGGGGGAAAAAACATCCGCCTATGTGTAGACCTGAGGGATCTAAATGCTAAAATGGTGCTTGACAGGCATCCACTGCCAAGGATACATGATATATTGAGCACAATACAAGATGCCAGTTATTTTAGCATCCTTGATTTATTGTCTGCCTTTCACCAGGCTACTCTCCATCCTGAGTCACAAATGTTAATGGCTTTCACATTACCTTTTGGTAATTTCAAATTCTTGAGGATGCAGTGGCCTTTCAGAGTATCATGAAACACATTCTAAAATACTGTGAGAAAATATATGCTATCAGGACAATATTTTAATTTATGATTCAAGTTAGGAGGAACACAACTGTAGAGTGAGGGTTGTGTTGGTTAAGTAAAAAATGTTTGTTTCACCACACAAGAAAGTTAATGTAAATTAAGTGTTACATCTGTGGATTATTTAGGGGATACTATATCAGGAAATGGTATCAAACCTAAAATAGATCAGGTGGAATGAGTGCACAAAGCTCCCACACCTACTAGCAAAGAGGAGATCAAATAATTCCTGGGTTTGGCTGAGTATATGGCCAAATACATTAGAAAGTTTCAGTGTTGGTTCAGCCTCTTAGGGTCTTGCTAAAAAAAGGTACATACTTTCTATGGAAGGAAGAACATGATACTACCTTCAAAGATATAAAGAAAGCTATTAGAGCAAAGAGAAAATTGTGGCATTTGCATCTAGGACTCGTATAGGCTCCAAAGTGAATTATTGAATCGTGGAGAAAGAGGCACTGGTATTCTATTGGGCCATCAATATTTTAAAATTTTATTTGTGGGGTGTGTCATTTGAATTAAGGACAGATCACAAACCTTTACTACCCTTGTTGTCTAAGAAACAAATTGTGAAAAACACTTCCCGGATAGCAAAATAGGTATTGGGACTCCTGGGTTTGAATTACAAAGTAGAGTATATACCTGGTGTAAACAAAAGAAGGAATCATATTGGAAGTAACTGTTCTAGCTATTCTGACCATGGAGTGGGCAGCGCAGATGGTGAGGGACAACACTTTGTAAAAGAAACTATTGTGTGTGGTTGGCCCAATTGGTGTAAATATTTGCCAGAGGAGTTGCAGCCTTTTTGGAATGTAAGGGAAGAATTATCTCTGAAAGGGAACATAATCTTGAGATCAGGAAACTGTACCTCCTCTAGGGGTAAGGGAAAAAATTATACATTTTGCCCATGAGGGACATTTAGGGAGGATTCTTACTAAATCCAAGTTAAGAGAAGATTACTGGTTTCCGTATGTGGATCACTTAGCGGAGGAAAAGGTTCAAGATCGTAATGCTTGCAGTTTGAGTGACGAAACCAAGAGTATAAAGAGGACTCCCTTAATTTCCGGTGAGGTACCCACTGTCCCGTGGAACAAGTTGAGTTTGGCTATTACAGGGCCTATTCATAGAAGTGGTTTACAGGAACAATAAAAAATGGTTCTTGTAGATTACTACTCTATTGGATTACCACAAAGTTTGTAAATATGGTCCCTATTAAGACACTCATACATTTCTTGTCTGAGCTGTTTTCTAATGAGGGAATTCCTGCCACTTTGGTCACTGACAATGGTGTACAATCTGTTTTGTAGGACATGAGGAATTTTCTAAAAGACTTATCCATCACACATGTTCGTATACCTTTGTATTTCCCAAAAGCGAATGGAAGGGTTAAAAGAGCCAGCAGGAAGATTATAGAATTTGTCTAGTTAGCGGTAGCCTCTTTCCATGGAACAAACTGTAAGGAACATCTTGTGATCTTATCACATCACTCCTAATTGGTTATGAGTTTGTCTCCATTTGAGATGCTGAGAGGCAGGAAAGCAGGAACTAAATTGTCTCCAAATTGGCATTTTGCAAGTAAGGTTCTTTCAGTTCACAGAAAGGTGGTGAAGCAAAATGTGGAAAAACATCAAGCTTTGTGCAAGAACAGGTATGATAAGAAATGCGGAATGAGGAAGAATGATTGGAAGATTGGGCAATGGGTTTAGTCATAAGAAGCCCACAATGCATGTGGTAGGTTTCAGAAATATTACAAACCAGAGAAAATTAAGGAAGTCAAAAACAATGTTGTAATCCTTAAAAATGGGAAAATTTAGTTTCTTGATAGACTTACTAGCTGTCCAAAAAATATGCTCCCTTTGGATGTTCCTGGGAGAGTAGATGAAAAAACTTCACCTAGGATCAATTCGAGTTTAAGAGAGAAAAAAACTGCTTCATCCACATGAAAATGAGTTTAACATTGTTTATTGAATGTCGAACATGTGGGTCTTATGCATATTTTTAAATCATTGTAGATACCCCTGAAGAAGGTTGTTTACCGACCGAAATGCATTGGGTGAATTAAATGTGAGGGAGTAATGAAGTTTTTACTACCTGCCTGTGAATAGGCCCGGATGGGCAATTACTGAGCAATGTAAGATGCGTGAAAAGACGAAAACTTTCATTCTTTGGCGTGACGGACAAGGATGAACAACACTCGTAATAAATCGGATGAATTTTGACAAACATTGAGTACGTGGATAATTGATTGATAAAGGTGCTTTCTGCTGTGCAATTCTTGTGTGACATGCAAAGGGCGTGTCACTTTTCTTTGATAAATTCATCCACATGTTTGGCACACAGATTTTGTGATAACATAGTCTATGCTTATAATGCTGTCTTTTTATCCTTTCAACATTTGTTAGTCTTTTTGTGGGTTTCAGCACTCTGCATAGTTGTTTATGGTATATGGTATCTTCTTTTATCTTTTATGTTATACTGTGTTAATTTATTATTGAGGGGAGATATGTTATAATTAATGCACCCTAGTTTTTAGGCTTCATCTTTTCCCCCTTCTTTATGCAGCCAGAGTGGCCTCTCGCATGGAACCTTGAGATAGAGTCCACTTGGAATGTTGACGTTCTGTCAAACCCATGACACAGTTGCACTGGCAAGCCTGGAGATGTCTACTCCTTAAATGTATTGAACCTACTCTGTATATTTACATCTTTTCAAGCACAATATTCATTAAACACATAGCAGAATAACCCACCTTACAAAAGCCTCAGGGACTAACAATCGTACATCAGAAACCCTCAGCTAACACTACTTGACTGGAACTATGTCAAGCTTAACTAACACTCACAAATACTGTTAGTATTCAGACCCACAGTGTCGGTGCTGAGAGTTCACCCTCTACTGGGCCTTCATTACTGACCATAAAATATGTATAGCCAGCCACCACAGTATCTCACAGTCCTGTAGAGTCATCCAGAACTCTTCCACTGATTTTCACGGCCCCCATCTGTCACACGGGGACCATACATCTTCCTCTGAGCTCTCTTAAACACCACCACAGAGCTCCCAGAGCCCTTTAACGGGTTACTAGAGCCCCCTTAAAATCTTTATACAGCCTACCAGATGACAACTTTCAGTCGTCAGAACCACACACACTCTGCTGTGACTCAAAACACATCTATTTGCAAACAAAATTACATTGGATTTTAAGTGGCCCTTAGGTCCCCTTATGTTGCCATAAAAAACACGTTTTCACCTTCCACTAGCACCATTAAATCTCTTCATGGCTTTTAAAGCAGCAAGACTACATGCCTGCACAAAGTTCTCCAGCCCAGAAGATTCCATGACATCTCCTTTCACTCTGTAGCATGCCACTTCACTAAACTGCAGCTCTGAGTGTTCCCTTTGTCACACAATCTCCAGATTTGAAACCTCTTTATGAACAAAAAACATACATATTTAGGGGCCTATTTTCAAACTTGTCATGCAGTGCAGAGCAACAAGTCACCTTGCTGCGCTACGTGACAGGGAAAGTGCAGGAATGAACCACATTTAAGTCAATATGGTGCATTCCTGTCTGTTCCCTCCGTTGGTGCCCTTTTTACAGTCTAGTGCTAACACAGGCACCCTTGCACCATTGTGCAAGGATGCCTCCATTGGACTCAGGATTCTTTTTACAAGAAGGGACACCTTCCTGCTTAGGAACAACCCTGAGATGCATATTTTCTTTTTACGAGGACAAATGAAGATATTTCTCTTTGTTACACCTCCACTGGAAAGGCGTATCTTTTAGGCGCATTCCCAGGTATGCCAGTTCTGGTAAATCTGGGACTACGTCTAAAACCATAGGAATTGCGTTGGAACACCCATGAAACACCCATGGAGCACATGCCAAGGGCATAGTAAAGCAACACAGCGATTTGCGTTGTGTTACTATACTCCAGATGTATGAGCTGCGCAAAGAGGCCTTGCGCGTCTTCATAAATTTAATTTAGGATTTGCGTAAAAGAACCCTAAGTTGCCTTGCAGTTTTCTCTTATATTGAAGGCATTTCTATTCATATGGTAAACAACACCTCAAATACTTCACCCACAAAAAAATAGGAAATCGGATCTGATGTTTCTACTTGCAGATGTACTCAAATACTTTCTTAACTTGTGAACAATATTATACAAAGCAAACTAGCTAACAGGCTGATATTAATTATATAAAATTGAATATTGAGGAAAGAATCCTTCTTTTCAACATATTGAATTGATATTCTTACAATTCGAGTATTTTTAATATCTGAACAAGAAGGTAAGCATCTAACGAGAAATGTTGAAGTAGAACTAATCTGTTGTCGATGTTAACAGCCGTTTTCATCAAATCGGAAAGTATGCTGATGGCATGTGTTTCTCAGCAGGCAGTAAAATGGATTCTATGCAGAACTTACGGTAACATGAATTACACAGAAAACAATGTGATTTCAGTAGTATTGTTCCACTGCTGGCACTGGCAAAAAATCTTCAATTTTGTTTCCGAGTGCGTTTTCAGCTTCTTACAGGCTAAAAATGGGAGCTAACAAGGTGGTCGACAGACAGACTCTGCCGTCATCTCTCAGCAGGTGATAGAGGATTCTATGTGCTGTGTCTGCTGCGGTGTCTAATGTGCTCTATGACGTAAGCTAGGGTCTGTAATAAATTAATACAGGTCACTAGTGACATTTCTTCGTATTAAACTCTCTGCACGAAAAGGCATTCTAGCAATATTACAGTATCATACAAAGCGTATCTGCTTTAATACATAACGTTGGTTGCGTTTTTTTTA
The DNA here is from genome assembly GCF_964261635.1 of Lissotriton helveticus. Classification (NCBI taxonomy): domain Eukaryota; kingdom Metazoa; phylum Chordata; class Amphibia; order Caudata; family Salamandridae; genus Lissotriton; species Lissotriton helveticus. The sequence goes on from NC_136068.1 coordinate 697,126,996, forward strand.
CATGTCATTTGTTCACATTCTTGACATTTACTATCAGTGTTAGTGTGCCTCCTGCACAGAACATCTTGTATACTACAGGTCACAAGTTCCTATCATAATCAGTGTAATTTTATTTAGGGGCGTGTGGCAAGAAATGTTTTGGGGCCCCCGTTGGGAACAACTTTATTACCCATTTTCTGCTAATTCACGTACCATGATGACAAACAATAGTGAATTATGTGTTAGGGGTGAGATACAGTGACAGAAGAAGGATAAAGAACATGTTTACATTCTCTGGGCCCCTTTGAAGGTGGGGACCCAGGGCCCACTTTAAGCAGGCCTTATAATGTCTCTGATTGACTCATGCCTTTCCTTGTTCTTTTGCATCATTAGACACTTTTTGTAAACCTTTGTTGTATGTTTTCTTATGATTTACATTATAGCAATGCGCAATGTTTGTAGTAAGGCATGCACTGTTTTGCGCGCTCTAGTTTTTTTGCTGTTTGATGCGAGTAGTATTGTTCTTTAAATGTAAATTAATGTTATTATCTGCCTGGCGCTGGAGGTGGAGGGTGTGTCTCAGGGTTGTTCAGGTTTTATGTATCAAATAAATACCATTACTTGTATTTATTTGTGGAGGATTTATTCTACAATTTGGTGACGAGCTTCCAGTGGTGCAACCTGAATGACGAATTTATCCATTTGCCATTTCAGTGTTCATGGTTTTACTTTATCCCTATCTGGTTTGGAGAAATATTGGATTTCGAAATATTAAAGCAAATCCTGGTTGGTAAGGATGGCACTCATGGCTGTGTGACGCTCACCTGCTATGTGAAGGAGTGTGTTCAATATTTACGAGGGAGAGTGGCTAAGTACTCACTAACCGCTGTGGAACATTCCTTCTATAGAGCCTTGTGGAATGCATTGAACTACCATGCCTGTTGTTGCAGTTGAAGCCACAAACTTTGAATTTCAACCTTAACATTCCAACTAGGCTCATACGGGAAGGAATTTTATTCAGATTTAATACTTCACCTCAGAGGCAATGGATCTCCAATTGACCTTTCTCTGTCATAGTGAGGGGTGAGCAATCAGGATGTCCAACTGTCGCCCACCCAATCAGGACCATTAATTAGTAGCCAACTTTACAAATTGGAGATAAGGTTCAAATATATTACTCTCAGAATCATGCTATAAAAATAGAGTTTTTTTTTTTTTTTGTCCTCATTAGTGCAATGTTTTTGGTAAGGAGTTGTCGGGGCCCCAATCTCTCTTTGGTTCTATGCCTTCACTGTCGTGTAACAGGACGTGAGTATCTAGACAGTTCCCCTACATCGTTTAGCAGAGAGGAGGGTCCCCTTATTTCCATTACTTGATTGAAGGATTTAGTCGTAGGGGGGGAGAGCTAGCCATTATGGCTACTCATGCAGGCCTTCTCCTGACTTTCCATTGCTCGCACATAATCATTGGACTATTACACAGATGGATCTGTTCCAGACCAGCCAGCCATAGGGACAATATCCCTTGAAATTATGCTCAAGTACAATTTAGCTAGATCCTAGCTGATATTTTTCCCATATCTCCCAGAACTTAAATTTTTTACTAGGTTCTTTCCTTTTGTCTAGTTTGTATATTCTTAGTATTGATGTTAGCCATTCACTGTGAGTTGGTGGAACCGGACTCACCCACCTCACACAGATCTCTCTCCTAGCCAACAATATAAATAGGAAAAGTAGATTTTCCTGTAATTTAGAGAGTTTTTCTGGAACACTAGGATTCATTACCCCAAAAATAATTAAATCAATACTCACGTTTAGATGTCTTCCTAGTACCCCATCTAGCGTCTTACCCACATCATTCCAGAAGCCGTCGAGAAGGGGGCACTGCCGAAACATATGTAGGTCGTCGGCTCTTTCCAAACCGCACTTTGGGCAGGCTTTTACTGTCGCCCCGGGAAATTTCGATAACTTTTTCGGGGTCCAGTAAGCTCTGTGAGATGTGAACAAATGGTTTCTCTTTAGGGCAGCTGATGTTACGATTTTCCAACATTTGCTCATGGATACTTGCCATTGGTTGTTTAGCTCCAACGTCGGCAGATCTTTCCCCCATACTCTCTCCGGTATCTGGAATTCTTCTTCCCCAGCATGGATCAAGGCCCAATACCACAACGAGATTTCTTTATGTATAACATCCGTTTTCAGCATTTCTTTTTCCAAGTTTAAGTTTCCCGCTCTGATTTCTTTCAGGGATTTAGCCCAGCTAGATATCTGATAATACTTGAATTTTGCTACAGAGCCATTAGTTTTGGAGGATAGAGTCTCCCAATCCAATGGGGTGTTTTGGGACATAAGATGTCCCCACTTTGTTATTCCTGCTGATTTTATTGGGAGCGCTAGTTTGTCTTTAAGACATTCTGGGGTGCCAGGTGAGTCCCAGATGGGGGCCAGATCGCTGTAATAGGGGATATTTAAAGTACATCTTATGCCGAACCATGATTTGGCCGCAGACTTCAGCATCTTGAGTTTAATTTTTTTTAAAAATTTAGGGTGTCCAAACTTGTATAAAAAATGGCTGGTTTTGTTAGTCATTGTTTGAAAATGCGGCGGATAGTTTTCAAAGGTGTTTAGGAGCTTCCTGCTTGATTTGAATTGGAATGCTCTGCAGTACTCAAGGAGATCAGGGCTTGCAATTCCCCCCTGACCCGAGGAGAAAAATGGCGGCCGGTCAGTGAGCCCGGTCGGGAGCTCCGTGCCTATACATACAGCAGCAATGATCTAATCAATATGCGCTAGGAAACTTTTGATCACCGAAGGGACTCTGGAGGGATTATTAGCGTTGGGAATTGCGAAATAGGGACATTCCACAATCGATAAACGGACGGGCAGTGGAAAAAAACTTAATCCAGGGGATAGAAAACCTCTTCGAGCCTCCGCCCCTGCCCTCACTCTCTGCACTCCGCTCTACCCGCCGAGAGGTTTCAGCGCAAGAAGAATGTGAAAGGAATGCCAGAAAAGAAAATTGTCTCACTCTTACCCGGCGTCCACGTCCTGCATCTGAGACAGCAACAGGCGCCGTGTGCAGTGCATCAGGCATCTGCCGGACGGTGGGAGGCGGCCTCCAAAGCGAACAGGAACTGCCAGCAGGTCGCACAGAGGGTCTCCTGCTTCTTCCGGGGCAAGGGAGGCAGGGACAGCAGGGACAGCAATCTCGTCAACTACAGCAAACAGAGGGTGCACTGTAAGCTCAATAGGCACGACGGAGCAAAAGGAGAGGAAAGCTCCGACAGGAGGAGAACACCATATCCCAAGACTGCTGTTGGCCCAAAGAAGGAGCGCAAATTGAAAAAGCGGAGCCAGATAGAAGAGTGGTGGGCAGAGGAGCCCATCCAAACTTCCCCTCTAGAAGTCTCCGGAGGACTCAAAGTTCGGTACATGAACCAGGTAAGCCAAGGACAAAGCCGGGAGGAGGAGGTGGAGGGGGGGGGAGCTGAGGTCGTGGGGAGTAAGGCTGAAGGGCAGCAACTACAAAGGCAACTGCAACTGCAAAGGCAACAACAACAGGATAGCCACCTTAGAACAGATCCCTGCGAAAAGGAGGAGGAGGCCATTGCAGCAGGGGGACCAGAAAAACCGGAGAAGCCAGGTCAGACCCCAGAGCCTAAGGGGAGGTCCACATATTGCTTAAGGAATAGACAGTTTTTTAAGGTGAACCAGCTACCAGCCACTAAACACCCCGTTCCTCCACGAAGTACAAAAAGAAAAACTAAGAAACCCCCTAAGGTTCAAGCAAAGGCAGGGAAAACATCAAAAAACCCAGGGGGGTCAGCAGATGCGCGGGAGGGGACGGACAGTGTAAAAATTAAAATAACTCCCTCTCTAAGATCCTTTTTTAAGCTACAAGAGCAAAACCAGGAAAAGGAGTGGGAGCTAGGCCCAAATTTAAAAGCACCTGGTTCTGGTCCTGAGCAGAAGAGGCCTCGTGACCCCTCTACCTCAACAAACACCTCAACCAGACCCACGACTAGCCTGGATATGTCAGTATCAGGGGAAGCAGAAGCAGAACTATCCACACAAGCTCACGGCCTGATTCAGACCGAGGCCCTAACCCCTCTGGTAGATCCAATACCAAGTCAGACGAGAACTTCCACAGACATACTCCTAGAGAAAATGATGGAAGAAATCAAGTCAAGGTTTGAAATATCTGAAGGAAACCAAAGTAAGATCCAGGAGGCATGCGAACTATTAGATACAAAACTAAATGCCTTAGGAGAGAGAGTGTCCGCTGTAGAAGCAGAAGTGGTTTCAATAAGTAGAAGAGTGGAATCTAACCAGAGAGAAATCAGAACATTGAGAGAAACAGATAAAGTAATCACCGACAAACTAGAATCGTTGGAAAATCACTCTAGACGATGTAATCTGAGGGTTCTAAATGTACCGGAAGGTAAGGAAGGCTTGGACATTAAGAAGTACATTCTTTCCTTGCTAGAGGAGTTCTTCCCTTGGACCAAAGACCTTGGACTAGAAGATGACATACAGAGGGTACATAGGGACCCATTCGGAAAAGGTAAGGAAAGGAAGAACCCAAGGAAAATTTTGGTCAACTTTCGAACATATTCCCTCAAGGAAAGACTCCTAAGTGAAGCCTTGAAAAATGGTTCATACAATAAAGATGACTGGTCCTGCAGGATCCGTTCGGACATATCCAAAGCTACACAAGACAGGCAGTGGGAGTTGGGACAGATGATGCCTGAGTTAAAAGCACTTGGCGCTTCCGTCCAGATGAAATTCCCGGCCTCCCTCCGGATAATGTGGAGGAATAAAATGCACAATATCAGAGACCCTAAAGAAGTCGAAAATTTCTTAGATCAAGTACGTGACCAAACACGGAAATAGATGTCACGGAATAACTGCAGAAAATTTTTTGTCAGAATATTCCTAGCCCACAAGATTGAAGGCACGGATTAAAGGCACGGAGCTCAAAGAGGGCTATCAACAAAGCCCTAAAGAAGAAAAAGGGAGGTTTCTCCAGGGTAGGGTTTTTCTTAACTTTTCTTCTTAATTTGAGCACTACGAAAACAAGAAAGAAACAAGAAACAGTAAAATAATGCACGGGAGATGGGAGCAAGGTAGGGAAAAAAAAAAAAAAAAAACGTCCTCAGCAACAATCAGAATAATCAGAAAAAAGATAAGGAGTACTCGGGGGTCCATAAAAAAGAACAAAAAAAAAAAAAAGAGAACTATATAAGAAAAAATGATGATGATGAAAAAGGATAAAACGCAGGTGAAAATAATCTCCTGGAATGTTAATGGCTTAAGAGTCAAGAGTAGAAGAAGGAGAATATTAGAATACTTAAAAACATCAGACAGTGAAATCATAATCCTCCAGGAAACACATCTGCTAAAAAAAGAGTGGGAAGACATCGTGAAAAAACTACATTGGGTAGACTCTTACATCTGCACTGACCAGGAGTGTATAGTTAAAGGCGTTGCGATTCTCCTTAAAAAGTCTCTAAACGCAAGAGTGGAAGCATCAGAAATTGATCCGAAGGGGAGATGGGCATTGGCCAAAGTAAGGATACAAAACAATGCCCTAACAGTAGCAGGCTATTATGGTCCAAACATGGACGACCCGGCCCCGTTACAATCCTTGTATTCGCATTTGCTCTCTGTCTCATCACCTATCATACTAGGAGGTGACTTTAATATCATACCGGACCCAAAAACCGACCGTCTTCCTAGTAGAAGACAAATAACCCTGCCAAAAATGAGAGAGTGGCTGGGGGTATATAAAAGGGATCTGTGCCTAGTGGACATATGGAAGGAAAAGGGAGAGAGGCACAACAACTTCACTTTCAAAAATAAAAAACTCGGAATCCAATCAAGAATCGACTTTTACCTCGTAGATCAAGGGCTAATCGGAAAAACTGTAAAAGTAGAACATATCCCTGCCCATCTCTCAGATCACTCGGCGGTCTTGATCACCCTGAAACTGGAACCTAGTAAGGAGGGCTCAAGATGGACTTTGGATCGAACAACCCTCCTGGACCCTCAGATTGTCGACCAGCTTAAATTACAGACGGAGCTCTTCTTTGAAGATAATAAGGAAGGCACCTCAATTCAGACCACCTGGGACGCATACAAAGCGGTGATCAGGGGACACATCCTTAGCCTAGCGGCACACAAATCAAAGGGAATAAAACAATCGATCCTAACTTTGGAAGATAAGATAAAAAATTCGGATTTACAAATTGCCGCAGCAACTTCTCCCTCTCGCACAGAGCAACTGGAGACAGAGAGATCAAGACAAAAAGAAGATCTAGCAGAGATCTTGGAAAATAAAGTTAGAGAAAAATGGGAAGTTAGCAAACTCGCCCATTATGAATATGGTGAGGGATGTGGTAAGATGCTCGCTTGGAAAATCAGGACAGATCAATCCAGGAACAAAGTTGCTTGTACCGACCCTAGAAATCCAGCGGAAAATGGATCAGAAGAAGATGTAATAAAACAAGAATTTCTTGCCTTCTTCTCAGATCTATACAAGGAAGACTGTAATCCAGAAATTGGAGAAATAAAACACTTCTTCGACCCCTTAAATCTTCCAATGTTATCACCAGAATTGAGAGAGGAACTAAATGCGGAGATCTCAACTCAGGAAGTAGAAGATGTATTAAAAAATCTCAAGAAAGGCAAAGCAGCTGGTCCGGACGCTTTGCCGAACGAATTCTATACAAAACTAAAAGAGGCACTGCTTTCCCCCTTAACAACTCTGCTGAATAAAATCTTCCTGGAAAAATGTGACCTTCCAGATTCCTGGAATGAAGCCACAATTACTATCCTCTTAAAACAGGGTAAAAGTCCAAAAAAATGTGAATCGTACCGCCCAATCTCAATCCTGAACTGTGATTATAAGATCTTTACACAGATTATGGCTAAGAGACTGGGGAAAATAGCGGGGCTGTTAATAAATAACAACCAGAAGGGCTTTATACCCGGGAGACAATTACAAGATTTAACGCAAGAACTGTTTGCCTCCATAGATATAGCTACCACTGAGAAATTACCTCTATCAATAATCACTATCGACGCAGCAAAAGCGTTCGATAGAGTCAACTGGGTATATCTAAGTGAAGTCCTAAAAAAATTCAATCTGGGGACAAATATCCTGAATATGGTGGCAAAAATATATACCTCCCCCAGAGCTCAAATCCTAGTTAACGGCAACCTCACCACAAATATCCAGATAAAGAGAGGAACAAGGCAGGGATGTCCCCTTTCCCCCTTACTTTTCAATTTCTATATTGAACCCATGGCAGAACGTCTTAGAATTGATCCTTCAATATCTCCTTTTATCTTCCGAGACTGGTCTAAGAAGATAGCCCTCTATGCAGATGATCTGATGATTTTCACTGATAACCTCAGTGGTTCTCTAATAACAATTGAGGAGACCTTGGCCAATTTCGGAAGCTTCTCTGGTTACCAAATTAATCGAGATAAAACGGAAACAATGAGCTGGAATGACAATTCTATCAGTCCCTATAACAAGAATATTATCAGATACCTCGGAATAGACCTAGTTAAAGACCTGGATAAAGTAACAAACACCAACCTACAAAGAATTGAAAAGGAAGTCAAGAAGTTACTGAAAGTGTGGGGAGGTCTACCCTTGACTCTACTCGGCAAATCAAACATTATAAAAATGTCAATTTTACCAAAATTTACTTTTGCCTTTGGAGCTATACCTCTCGAATTTAAAAGAGAAACAATAAAAAAAATCCAGGGTGAAATCTCAAGTTTCATTTGGTCTTCAAAAAATCCCAGAATTGCCTGGAGTAAGCTAAGAAGGAAAAATAGAGTATTGCAATAGGAAAACCCAACCTTCTAAAGAAGTATAGTCTGACAGGAATCATACAAACCAAAAGCTCTGCTGTGGCTACCCAAACAAGAGCAAAAGAACCTGATGTTCTAAAAATAATCTATGACTCCCTCTATTAGGCATTTAAAATCAATCAGGTAATTGTAGGCACAATTTCTATGGAAATAACTTCAAAACCCAATAAAGGACTCAGATGAATTTAGATAATTTAGTTATTGTATTAAAGTTCCAAAATCAATACACACAAGTAACATTTTAAGAAGTTCTGTCACACATCTAACAGCTTGAAATATAATACCACACATCCAGTCAAGTAAATGTATCTCTAAATAAAATAATTAATAAAGAGAATGGTTTAGAAATAATAATTTCTACCACCAACAAAGGCAGGTGGTTGGTTCACCAAGGATGTCTTAGTATGTTAAAAATAGCAATATGTATGTACATAAGCGGCGTTCATTTGTGTTCTCAGTGCCCCTTGATGTAAACAAAACGAATATCGCTAAAACTCTGACTGTGTTGTCTCCCTAGCATAGACCCATGCACACACGTACGCGACAGCCATTTTAGGTACCATGGTCTCCCTGTTCACGATCGCTCATCAGCGCCCTTCCCTGACCCTGCGAGCACCCCCCGTGTACCCTGACTGCCCCCGCTCTCTCATGACCAAGTCATGAGCCCTCCCCTCCCGCATGACTCTGTCCCTAAAGAATCGCACCCCGCGCCTGACCAACACCTCCTTCCCGCCCTTGAATACCCCTCTTGTGATCAACCCTTCCACAGCATTCGACTGTCCACACTGACCCTCCCTTTCATGAATATCTCTCCTTTGATGACCTCTTCCTCTGAGCCTGAATGTTTGCACGGACCACTGGTCATCCCTTAGCCTGAGGATACGGTTTATTGCCCACTACTCTATGCGCTCGTCTCTCTCTGAAGAAGCTACTATTGATCACGGCCACCCCACCCCCTGAGACTCGACCAGACACACACACATTCCAATGGAAATCAGCAGAACACTCAGCTGCGTGACAGCCCCTCCTCTTGCATGGAGAATAAGGGCCCGTACTGTAGCCACGTGTTGAAATACCTTCATACTATACAATGTATTGATTGTAATATAGGATGCCTGTGTGTCACGAACCTGTGTATAAAAGGCGAAACCTCAGAGAACTTGTTAGAGCACCTCCCGAAGACACTATGCGAGTGTCCCAAAGGACAGGCTCTCCTCATGAGTAATAAACCCTGTTCTTGTTTTCCTACTTCCAGTGCCCGTCTCTTTATTTGGTAACTATTCAAGAAGGAAACGAAGAGTCGCCCTGCGCCAGCAGCCTGGGCATCCGGGGCGTTATGGGCTGACTTTTCGACAATTGGCGCCCAAAACGCGGGGCCCATCAGCGACATCAGGTCCGGTAAGAGAGGTCCAGACGATGAGGTGAACATCTAAATGATTGGAGTATACCTGCCTTGAGAGGGCCCTCGTCCGGCTGCCGATTGAATGAACTTCACCGATTCCGAACGGACCTCTCTCTCTCTCAAGTGACCTGTTGTCCTGACTGGAAGCCCACAGAAATACCGGAAGTAAAAAACATGGAGAAAGAGAACGAGTGGGGGCTGGAAAAAGGAAGGCGAAGAACTATCCACATGTGACACACGACAAATTACGAACATTGATTGATTGATTGTTTGATAATACTAGTATTTCCTATTGATTGCTTCTGGGAGATTCTCTATTTGCAAACAAACACAGAATCACCATACTCTGTTTAGTCTTTGCAGATAGTGAAGGGTAGGCAACGCAAAACTTTAACACGTCGTGCCTATTCTTTTTCCTCCCCATTGATTGATTGTTTGAATCGAGCATTGAATTGTTCGAAGTTGGTTCTCTTAAGAATCTTCTCTACCTGCAAACGGGGAAGAATAGCAACATTCTCTCTCCCTTTTGCAGAGAGTGAAGGGTAGGCAACGCAAACCTTTAACACGTCGTACCTATTTCGTTCCTCATTGATTGATTGTTTGCCCGAACATTGACTGTTTGGGAATAAGTTCTTTTTTGGAGGTATTCTCTATTTTTGCAAACGAGCACGGAAGTCGCCATACTCTAGTCTTTGCAAGTAGTGAAGGGTAGGTAATGCGGACTTTTGTCCCCGTTGTAATCTGTCATACCTATCTACTCCCCACTGGCTGATACGCCAGTTTCACCCGGACCATTTACTAGAGGAACGTCATCTGGCCCGACCAGAGAACACCCCTAGTGAAAAGGGACACATACACTAATAACTAAGTGATCACTGTAACCTGTTAACAGAAGCTTTAGCATGAAACAACCTGGAAAGAAAGGAATAGGAAAACGAAATCAGTAGGCCACTGATGAACATGAACTTTTATTTAAAAATAACGAACAAGAAACGATAACAATACGTAATAATAAAACCTATTAAATGCTCTAGAAACAATAAAACGTTAGAAATAAGAACGGTAAACTGTAGAAAATGCAAGTCAGCAGAACATCCGCCCCCACTCTGGAAACTTCCAAAGCGGGGCAGGGTAGCGGCCACGCCCAGCCAAAGGCAACCCATATAAGGCGGGTCCTGCTGCCAACAGTCGGCCAGGAAATCGTAACATAGGGTGGAGCCGGAGGAGAGACAGGGGCCAGCGGGACCCAGCCAGGGGATCGCCTTGATCACACTGGAGAGTTGTAGGGGGGGGAATGTCTCCTCGGCCCTCCCCTCTCTCCCCCAGTCCGGCCACAGCGGCCCTTGAGAGTTGCAGGTAGTCCCGCCACATGCTCCCCTGGTCCGGCCACCAACGGGCTGGGGCCGACGAGATCCGGCAGCGGCCGATAAGCCAAGGAACCCGTTCATGGGGCCAGAGCAAAGGGCGTCCGGCCGACATCCACCGGAAGCCCGGCCCAAAGACGGACGGGACATTTTTTCCTTTTCTCCTTCGTAATAGCAGCGACAACACGCCAGGCGCCACTTCTTTCTTTTCTCCTCCGTAATAGCAGCGACCACACGCCAGGCACCACTTCTTTCTTGAAAAATGGCTTTGACAACACTGGGGGGCGATGTCTTGCACATGCCTCCGACCCCCCCCCCCCTCGTCCTCATCACCGCCGGCCATAACAAATGTCAAGCGAAGCGCCGTGGGGTGCACTGGGAGGGAGAGACGGTGCGAACAGGCCTCTCCCGCCTCCTCAGGTGGAGGCTTCCCAATTGCACCCTCAACGCTCCAGGTGCCCGGAAAAGGGGTTCGTCCACTATGGCGATGCCGCGACGCCTCATCCAGCAGGTTGGAGCCCATCCGCTCGTTTGACCCCGCGATTGCTGGCGGCTGCCGAACTCCCAAGATGGCGGTCGACCCGGCAAGAGTGGGCCCAGCATGCAGGTATGGCCTGGTCACTTGTTGACTCCACCATCATAGTTCTCCACAACCTTGAAGATTCTAGAGGAGCCGCGGGAGTCCCCGACTCCCGCAAATACCCCCGATGGGGAATAACTGCCATGATTGCCCACGGAACGATGGAAATGTAGCCGCAGGACGTCGGCGCTTCCATACTGGCGCCAGCCTCAGTTTGAATGACTAGAATCTTGCCGACCACAGTTCGGATCAGTTCCGGTGAAAGCACAGTATGACCCGGTAGGAACGTTGTTGCCTCCCTCCCCTTTTTGACTGATGGTTCAAACCACCGATCCTTTCTTTTGCCCTTTAACGGAACTTTGGACTACCAAAGGAAGCTCTGGGCCCAACCACGAGTTTGCAGACATTTAGACTATGCCTGGTTCTGCCTGACTACACCCAAGATGGCGCCGAAGCACATGAAACCCTCAACTCTTTATTGTACCCCGATTGCTCAGCCTTGGTGTCATAGAATATGTATGAAGTTTTTAAACTTTTAGATTGATATAGGATGTGTACTGATTGTGAGTTCGAAACAATGGATTGATATAGGATGTATACTGTCAGCTCGAACAATGAATTGACATGAGATGGGTACCGATTAGGTGTTCGGACAACGAAGGACCATGAATTTGCGTAAGATGGGTACCGATTGAACATTCGGACAATGAATTGTTGTTGAGTTTGGCGCATCATGATTATTGAAAGTTCGAAATTTTGATGTTTATGATATTCGCTCGCGCTAAAAGATTCAATATGATTTCATTGCGCTTTTCGCACTTTATGTAAGAAATAAACGACCACCGACTCCATTAAAGTTTCTTCTAAATAAAGTATCCTCACATCTACAGTTTCAGCCTGCTCCGTGGCTGGTCCACAGGAGAGTAGTCCTGTATTTATGCACCGACATTCTTATTAAAGAGTTTTGAGAAAGCAACTATAGTTGTCCGTGTAATTTGATAAAGTTTTGAATGAATGATCCCTATTTTTTCCGATATAACTAGAATGAAGACGGAATGACTAAGCTCGATTAGATAAAAGATTGAAAAGTATAGTACGTAGAAATATTGCAAATAGGAAGGGTCAAATTTTAGTTGTGTATTTCTTCCTTTTTATACAGCCATAGGCAACAGCTAAAGATCCTGGTATTTCGCCTATACTTTATATGCTACCTGTATAAGAAAAGTCACGCTAAGGGTCCACCTGGGCTTAAACGCCCCAGTGGGCAGTAACTGCATTCTGTGGAAATAGACCGAGTACGCAGTAAGTAAAAGCCTTTCTGGGTTTATGCGCGCTAGTGTGTCTATCAATATAGCCTCCTGCTCTCCCCTCCCTTCTTTTCCCTCCTCTCTGCAGGTCATCTCGGAAGGCCGACTAATGTACGAAGATGGTGATCCAGCGGACGACGAGACAGGAAAAAGGGTCTAATTATAGTATCTAACCGCGGCAAACCCCGAATAAAGCAAAAAGGAATAATGTACACACTTGATCAAGCATTCTTACGTTTAACTAAGTAGGAAAAGATCTAGGGTATTTCGAGGTAAGGGTTACACAAGTATCCTCCGCCGAGAGGACTAGGGATATTACCAATATTTGAAAACCTACTACCTCCTTTTTTCGCATCCTCATAGACATATAACTGAAAGCTGCCCCATTGCCCTCTAATTGACACCAGCGGTTGTCTCAGCCTGGAAACGCACTTGCTAAAATGACTCGAATAAACCTCCGTGAGCATTAGCCCGACCAGGTTAGTTTATGGCCAGTTGCCAAAGACGTAAGTGTGTACAATGAAAATCATCAGTAAAAGGCAGCCAACGGATAAAGGATAAGAAACAGGTAAAAAGAGCTCAGGACAATAAGTATGCGCAGCATGCAGAAAAAGATAATTGTGGCCAATAACTGTTTTATGTTTTGTCTTGGATCTTTGTATGTAATATTTGTACTGTCTTCCCCGTCCGAGTTTGTGTGTACATGATGTATGGATCTACGTCGTCTCTCCGCGTGTGTTTACGCATTATTTAACCCCTGCTGTTCTATGTTGTGTGCGCACTGAATGAACCATTATTGTACACGTCTCTCTTTCTCTCCGCGACATACGTGCACCAAATGGTTCGTTTAGAAGTGCGACTCTCTCTCTCTCTCTCTCTCTCTCTCTCTCTCTCTCTCTCTCTCTCTCTCTCTCTCTCTCACTCTCTCTCTCTCTCTCTCTCTCTCTCTCTCCAAACCCCCCCCCCCCTGTTTTCCTCTTCTTGTATAGTGACGTTGTGCCCCTCCGGCGCAAAACATAATTGGATTTCCTCGAACGCAAAGGTGTTCAACAAAATTGAGCAAACCCAAAACGATTGTGACTCGCCATATTACTACCTCCCCTTTCTGCAAACGATAGAACCCAAGTTGGTAATAAAGGAAAGGACAGGTAAGACGACGGATGTCCCCTAATCTGGCCTGTTATAAAGGGAACTCTAACGTCAATGGTCTTCTGTTTTAGAAATGCGATCCCCAATGCCACGATTGCCCCACCCCCTCGCACCTAAGTGCGGGCGTCCAGAGTACCCCACTTCTCCCAATCAACCCCAGCTCCCTGTCCAAAGCACCCACGCGCCCCCGATCAACCCCAGACCCATGCAGCTACCCACGAAATGTAATTTGAGGACCTCGATTAACGGTCATCCCCCAGGAAAGCCATGTTTTACATCCACCACTCCCCCTTCTTCATGATGATAATACCCCTGCTTGCAAGAATTAGCCGACCCCGAAGGAAGATGTAGTATTGTCGATACTTGGGTTAAAGGGAAGAACGAGTCTCTACATAAGGACTCGATTTTTTTTGTAATGTAATACATTGTGTACAAAAGCCAAATTTCTCTTATCTTGTGTCGCGAATGAATACCACGCCAGCCTATAAATCCAATATGCAATGCCCTTCTCCAGACTCCCTAAGTGACGACCTCTGACTGTGACCGATGAACTTATCCCCCACCTACTCAGGAATGGGGAAAGAATTGAGATGTATATCTGTTCTCTCGACCAGTTTTCTAAAAACTTGTTTTTCACCCATTCAAAGATACAATCACCGGAGGAGAGGAGCTGGACGTGACGCACAGCCTGGCCACAGATCATGGAGCACGTGTGACGACCAAAGGTGGAGCCGCAGAGCAACGTGACGTGGGACGAGGCATAACTTTCAAACTCAGCAGATGGAGGAATGAAGGGCTGCCTTGAAGCCCTCGACTCGCTGACCCTCTTGTGCCTGAAGTCCCCGTTCCCATTTTAGTCCGATTGTTGGGCTTGCCTGCTCATCATCCTTTGCTCCCTTGGTCCCTTGGTGTGTTCAAAGATCTGGCCCCACTCCGCCCTCTCTTCCCTCGATTATTCAACAACCTCTTTCATATAAACTTTGACTATGGACTGGGATTTTGCCACGAAAGACAAGAAAGACACGCAGGTGCCCAGCATAAGGCACCCCTAAGAAAAATGAGTTAGGAAACAGGACTGTGATCTAACAGCAAAGGACTGATCGCACCCTGCAACATGTAAGGACGATTCCGAGCTGGACTTATAGCTCCACCGCCGGTGCTCAGCAGCGCCAACAAAAGAAGACGGACTCTGTTAAAAGACATTGCGACAAAGACCCTCCCCCTTTCCAGAACTTTCTATTCGCCCCTTGACTAAATTACTTGTATCGAATTGAATACCTCCCTCAACCATTTTGTATTGCCTTTTAAGAAATGTTTCATCGGTCACTCATGTGGTTAGGTTTTCCGAAAATTCCCTATAATACTGACAAGCCGGAAGGTATCTGAATGTTCTTTCTGTACGTGATGCCACTGGAGAGAAAAATGTGAACTTGATTTGTATGTATCGGAACATTTTTCCTTGATTCTACACCGACTAAATATTATGCCGATTTCTAGGCTTGTATAAAGGAGCCCAACAGACGTAGATTGACACGCATTGTATTCTGCCTATCACATCGACTGTGTAGAAATTGAACGTGCTTATGTAAAAAGTGGGGACTGTTAAAAATAGCAATATGTATGTACATAAGCGGCGTTCATTTGTGTTCTCAGTGCCCCTTGATGTAAACAGAACGAATATCGCTAAAACTCTGACTGTGTTGTCTCCCTAGCATAGACCCATGCACACACGTACGCGACAGCCATTTTAGGTACCATGGTCTCCCTGTTCACGATCGCTCATCAGCGCCCTTCCCTGACCCTGCGAGCACCCCCCCGTGTACCCTGACTGCCCCCGCTCTCTCATGACCAAGTCATGAGCCCTCCCCTCCCGCATGACTCTGTCCCTAAAGAATCGCACCCCGCCCTGACCAACACCTCCTTCCCGCCCTTGAATACCCCTCTTGTGATCAACCCTTCCACAGCATTCGACTGTCCACACTGACCCTCCCTTTCATGAGTATCTCTCCTTTGATGACCTCTTCCTCTGAGCCTGAATGTTTGCACGGACCACTGGTCATCCCTTAGCCTGAGGATACGGTTTATTGCCCACTACTCTATGCGCTCGTCTCTCTCTGAAGAAGCTACTATTGATCACGGCCACCCCACCCCCTGAGACTCGACCAGACACACACACATTCCAATGGAAATCAGCAGAACACTCAGCTGCGTGACAGCCCCTCCTCTTGCATGGAGGATAAGGGCCCGTACTGTAGCCACGTGTTGAAATACCTTCATACTATACAATGTATTGATTGTAATATAGGATGCCTGTGTGTCACGAACCTGTGTATAAAAGGTGAAACCTCAGAGAACTTGTTAGAGCACCTCCCGAAGACACTATGCGAGTGTCCCAAAGGACAGGCTCTCCTCATGAGTAATAAACCCTGTTCTTGTTTTCCTACTTCCAGTGCCCGTCTCTTTATTTGGTAACTATTCAAGAAGGAAACGAAGAGTCGCCCTGCGCCAGCAGCCTGGGCATCCGGGGCGTTATGGGCTGACTTTTCGACAAGTATGGGCAAAGGGATCAAGTTAAAGTCCACTATGCAAAAGTCCATGGGAATGGGCAGTGGGAATGGAGCATCAATCAGGAAAGTTCGAGTCTGATTTCTCACAAAAATTCTCCAAATTGTCCATTAGGCAAGTTCATCAGCAAGGTCAAAAAGGAAAAGGGGCATAAAAGTAAGTCTGTCAGACAGGTTGGAGGCAAGGAAAAGTGAAAGGTAGGCACCCTGAGCTTGAAAGAGCTTGAATTCCCTCCTCCTGGTAATGGCAGTTTTTATAGTTCATATTTGTCACTATGACATCAATGATCGGTCCACAATGGTCTGATCATCATGAGATCAGTCTTCCATTCTCCAGGTACAAATTGATACTCCAACATATTTTCTCGTGCAAATCATGAGAAACGACTCTCCATTCCATCCTCACAGGTTAGTCGACAAAGAGCTTATTTGCTTTGCTGCCCTCCATGGATATAGTGCAAAGTTTGAGCTCTCACCATTCATTCACGAAAGGGTGTAAGAAAGTCTTTTGTTGCTTAAATGATTGTCACATGAACCAGAATAGAAAAGCAACATTTGAAGAAACATATCAAGTCCATTGCACAAGGCTATGAAAATATGCAGCCTAAGGAGAAAAGACATCTCAAACGTATTTTAAAGTTAACATTTCTTATTTAGTAAAATAAAGCTCCTAATTAGGTTGAACAGCAAAACACACAAGTTGATGGACGGAACGTTGCACAATGGCAAAACATTCACCAACATACCAGATCTGAGTTAAATCCATTGTTGTTTTGCTCACCAACCCACCCCAGTTCAGACTGGGGTGAATGTTTTGCCATTGTGCAACATTCTGTCCATCAACTTGGGTGTTTTACCTAATTAAGTTGAAACATAACAGAATAAATCACACGTCATATATAAGCATGTTCTAAAGTTGTCAGTGATTGTTATACAAAAATGGCTTACTGGTAAAATTTCAAAAAGTAGCAACATGAAGGTAGGGGGTGGGAAAATGTACTTATTAGGATACCAGACTTTGGTTTTGCGGTATATAAAGAGGAAGTGTATAAGGAAACTTTATGTTGCAAAAAAGGTTTGTGTGTTTTGGGCTGGCATGATCAGGATGAACTGCATATTACACTTGATCCCAACAATATAGAGCAACTTTTGCTTTTAGACAATGGAAAAATTGTTGGGAGAAAGTAATTAACATATTTCCCACAGTTTCTAGTGGATCTAATTGAAAATGAATTGGTTTTGAACATAGACTAGTGATAAAGGATAATGATACTCCTAAAATTCATAGAATGAGGAATGTTCCTTTGTCAGTGAGAGGTGAGGTTATGAACGAATTGCACAAATTGTTGGATTCCGACACAATTGAACCAGCTGAATCATCTGATTGGGTTTCTCCAGTTGTTGTGGTGTGTAAAAGCAATGGTAACATTTGTTTGTGTATTGATCTTCACTATCTAAACACCATATTGGTGGATCGATTTCTATTGCCAAGGATTTAAGATGTTAAGTATGGTTAAAAGTGCAAAATGTGCCATCAAAAATCACTTTATCATCACCTATCTCGTGAACCGAAGAGCAGGCAACTTAAAGCTTTTATTATGCTAGACTGTTGTTTTCAGTTTAAAGGCATGCGCTTTGGGTTAGTGCCAGCTGCAGCTGTGTTTCCGCATTTAATGTTCATGTTATTTGGGAAATTGAATGGTACCTTTTATTTTTCAGGATGACATTTTAGTGTTTGGGGAGAATTTGGAACATAGTGCCACAATTGAACAAGTTTAAAGTATACTACAGAAGTGTTGTTTTATTGTAGAACATTCTAGATGTACCTTTGCTGAGTATCAAGTCACAATATTTGGGATATGTGTTTGGAAAGAGTTACACCTAAACCTTTGTTAGTAGAAGTGATTACTAAAGCTCCTGATTCGATGTGTAAGGATGATGTAAGAGCTTTCCTAGTTATGGTGGAATTCTACTCAAGGTATGTATGCACATTTTCAGAGAAGACTTACCATAATAGACACCTTCTTAAAAGTAAGTTGACATTCGAGTTGAAAAATCTGTGTCAAAATGAATTTGATTTAATTAAACAAGCAATTTCCAGTGGCACTTCTCTTGGTGGATTTGAAATGTCTGCACACACATTTGTGACTACTGATACACACTCAAAAGGATTGGGCTTGCTCTTACACAGATCGATAAGCATGGAAAAGAAGGTACAATTTCTTTTGCCTCACATTCTTTATCACCAACAGTGGAACTTATACTGTTTTTGAATGGGAGACATTAGAATATATGTGGAATCTGAAACATTTTTGCTCATTTATATGAGGAAAATGTTTATGGTTTGCAGTGATCACAAGTCACTAGTGAGATTACTGTCTACTGAGGAGGTGATCAGAGTATCTGCATGCATTGCAAGGATTTCCATGAGATTACAGTATTTCACGTTTAACATAGTGTATGTTCCCAGGGAAAGACAATGATGTAGCTGATTTTTTTGCCCGCAAAGTCATTAAATCTTGTGGACTGTATTGATGATGAGTGGGATGAATATAGGATTGCTTTGATTCAAAATGAGGGACATCCTTGTTTTAAGGAGTGTGATTGGTCTAAGGAATAAGAAAAAGATAGCTATCTGTCTAATGCAAAAGGATATACACGATGTATATGGCCAAAAAAGAAAGTTTAACAGCAAATCTTAGATCCTTTTGCTAGGTCAGAAATGAGTGATCAGTTTTGGATGACTGTGTGAGGAGGGGTAAAGACCATGTCCCCCCTGTGGAATAAGGGAATGATTGTTAAATAAGGGCATGAAGGGCATTTGGTAATTGTAAAACACAAAATGAAGGAATATGTTTTGGTGGCCAGAAATGGACACTTTTATTGAAAGTAGTTATGGAGTGTATCACATGTGTTGTGGTGGATAAGACTTTGAAAAGATGTAATCCTCCTATGACAGACAGTGATGTGACTGAGAGTCCATGGGATGTAATTGCAATGGTCATTATGAGATCAGTTGGTCCACATCATCAGTGGTATCAATTATTGATACCTTTTTAAGCTGGCCTGTAAGTAAGATTTTAGAATAAGCAGACAGTGGTTCAGTTCTAGAGTTTATTGATAAGGTTTTCACTACAGAGGGATTATTTGTTACTTTGGTCAGTGTTCAATGGTGTTTAATTTTTGTTCAGCAAGTTATAGAATAATTTGAGAGCGTTTGATTTAAGTATAGAACAACTCCACTTTATAATCCAAGTTGAAATGATTGAGAGATTTAATTGTGTTTTGAAAGGGTCTATTTACTCAGATGGTTATGAATTCTGGCATGGATTGGGCAGTGCAAGTGTTTAAAACAATTTGGATGTATAGGACCTCTGTCAATGAAAGAACTGGGCTTTCTACTTTTTGGTTTATGAGGGAGAGACGGGCCAGAACAAAGAGATTGTTTAGGACTCTTGTTATTAATATTCCTATTCAAGAAGTAAGGCCCAACATTAAAAAGACACATGAGAACATTAGAATGTATTGTGATGAGAAGCATGGATTTTAACCTGTTAACATTTCTGTTGGACAGTTGGTCAGAATAAAACAAAACATGGTGATTGAGCAAAGAGGAGAGTCAATTTATGGATGCTTGTGGGGTGACTGAAGCGTTAATGAATTATGTGCGCCTTAATGATGGTAAAGTTTGGAACCTGAAAAGAGTAGCCATTGTCAATAAGACTATGGAAACCAAGAATCTGTGTTTGAGAACCACTCTACATTTCAATTTAAAGGATGTTGATGAGGAAACTGAGGGGCATATACACAACAGAAGGGCAGATTGCGGTGTTACCCCACAATTGCTAACGCCGTGCTCCAACATTCTGAAAACGCCAGGATGCACTGTATTTACAATGCATTTCATATGTACTTAATAAGCCCCTTCCATGTCAGTCAGCCAGCATGTTGTGAAACAATGTTATAGTTCGGTCATATTCCGCAGCATTAAATATCATATAGCTACCAGAAAGGCCCAATTGTTTCTTGGCCTCATCCCTGTACTTCTTCCAACAGTACAACATTGCCACCATTGTCAGATGGTTTTACTACAAACAGCTTGGATTCTTTTAAGAACATCAGGGTTTCCTGTAGTCTTTTCCTTAGGTTTCCAGCAAAGTGTTTGTCACTCTGCTTCCATAAAGTCATAAGGTCACTTAGAATAACCTTGTGGTAAGTATCAATGTTGTCATGTGGGGTTGTGGTACTACATTTGAACCTTGCTTTGAAACTGTTCCTGCTCGTTCTGTCAATTTCAAAGCCCATGGTGCACCCTAACTCCCTCTCAGAGTCCCAATCCCTTGGTGCCAACTCAAATTCTTTAAGGGTAGCTAGCCCCCAATATCTCCAAAGGATAGAATGTCTGAAGTAGTATCAGAGGCAGGACCTGAGACCCCCAACTGCATCCAACCTATATCTTTCTTTCT
The DNA here is from genome assembly GCF_964261635.1 of Lissotriton helveticus. Taxonomy (NCBI): domain Eukaryota; kingdom Metazoa; phylum Chordata; class Amphibia; order Caudata; family Salamandridae; genus Lissotriton; species Lissotriton helveticus. The sequence goes on from NC_136068.1 coordinate 697,147,693, forward strand.
GTTGTGTAAATACCTTGAGTAGTTTCAACTTCCTGATGAACAGGAAAACGTCAATCAGGGTACACAAAATAATCAAAGTCAACAATGGGGCAAAATGATAGCCCTAGTTCTAGTAGGGAACATTCATTTTCACTCAACTCATGGGTTGATAGATCAACAACAGTAAGAGTATTCTCACCCATTATTTATTCCTCTTGATTTGCCATGTGCCTTTCCCATGCGGCATGCTGTCTTCATGTGGTTGTGCCACCCCTCCGAATTTCTCTGCTTTGTTGCCGCCTCCTTTCCCTTTTGGCATTTTTTTGCTTGGGCCCTGATTTAGCCTTTAAAAATGGTTTTCTTCCAATGTGGTAAAGGATGTAGTTACAGAAAGTTGATGTCATCTGTCATTCCTTGAGGTCAGAACAGGCATCCAAGCTGGATTCTGATGTGGCTAGCTCCTGTTATCTCAGGGATGCTGTGTGTGTGTGTGTGTGGGGGGTTGTGTGTGTGTGTGTGTGTGTGTTTGTATATACAATTGATTGTTGTGTAATGATTTTGTTACACATGCTATTTTAGTTATGAACTTGCGATTTGCACGCTAACATTATGTTCAATATGCAGAATGTCAGACATTTTTTAACAGCACACTATGTTTAGCCTATTTGGGGCTTAGTCCAATCATCCTTCCCAAACTAACGTATTTGTACAAGTAATAGAGGGAAAAGATATATGGCACAATACTCACGCATTTAAGCATGCCCTATGAAACAAGAATTTTTGAGCTGAACATATGCCATCGATTGCTGTTCAAATGTTGTCATTTTAGAATCTTTGATTTGCAATCTGCACATATGCACTTTAAATGGTATTTATCAATGTCTACAAAAATCAACTGTGTTCTTAACGTGATTGATTGTTTACCATTTGGCCATCACCGATGTTGAAACTTTGCACTATGTGCACTTTAAAATGGCGCCTGCCCTAGTTAGGTTCTATCTGATATATGTATGGTGTAGTCCTATTTCTGTGGCCATGTTTGATTCCTGTTTGGCGCGCAACACACAGGTGATCCTTCTTTTAAATTGCAGTGTTGTTTTACCGTTAGGTATCAGTGAGCAAGGGCACGGACGTGCCCGAAACGCGTCAGACGACATGCACCATTTTATGCACTAAATAAAGCATTCACAAAGTACAAGTCCGACTCTGGCGTATCTTTGCTGTCTGCGTACCTGTCTGTGCTCGAGGCACTTTGGAGACAAGTTGGATCTTATATATATATATATATATATATATATATATCAAACACACCGTCACTTGTTCGCGCTCTGGAATCCCTCCAGCCAGGAAAAAAGCCAAGGGACACGGACCAATTTGTAGTGCTCCAATTTTATTTTACAGGTGCAGGAGAAGTCTCATGACGTTTCGGCTCGCAAGAGCCTTGTTCAAATGACAATGTTCCATTGCAGAACACACCGTTATATACTGCCAGTGATTAGATGATTCTCGTCACATGAGAGGGTACTAATGTGTCATAGTGAACATAGTAGACATACTAGTAATACTAGTCTGTCCTTCAATGGTCTATTGAGGACACAGTCATAAATCAGGGATTTGGGGTGCAAAATTACGGTAAAATACCATTATGCTACCCTAAAATTGTCATTTGTGTAACTAAAAGTAATTCAACAATATGTGTACAAATTTCCCATCATTTACATATTCTAAGTCAATAGGACTAAAGTTATTTGATATAAGTGAAATACCGAACCTTAAATACATTATATACAGTAAATTTATATACAATAAAGTGCAAATGCATATTTGTTTTCAACTGTGCAAAATCAGCAGTTGTGCAAATGTAATTGTGCAAACAATAGCAAAAGTGCAAATGCTTACAATGTGCAAAATATCACTTAATAGTGCAATAATTTGTACACTGTTGATTGGGATTGAAACCAAATTACATAAGGCCCATCCTGTTCAACAAACCATATCTATACATTTAAAATACATAATCATAGCAATAGAACATGGTTAAAAGGTATTTACAAATTATCAACTTTCCATATTGTAGGGCTTGGCCCTTTTTGGCTAAAGTCCCTAAACTTTTTGCTTTCCCCATATAACTTTTTCTGACATAGTGTTGCCAACTTAGATGCTTTGGACACTTTGCCGTTGCTAACCAATGTGAAGTGTAAGTGTTCCCTGTATAAATAATTGGTAATTGGTTGTCCATGATTGGTATGTTTGCCCTACTAATTGAATCCCTAGTAAAGTGCACTATGTGTGCCAGGGTTGGTAATGCAAATGCTACTAACGGGCCTACAGCACTATTTGTGCCACACAAACAAGTAGCCTTAAAAAGGGAACTAAGGCCTGCTATTACAGGGCCTGTGCGCAGTTTGTGAAACTGCCATATTGTTCTGTCAAGTCCACTAACTTGCCAGATCTTACCCTTCCCTTTCTGTGCACCTAAGACACCCCTATGGTAGACCTAGGGTCCCCCTGGACAGGGTGTAGTGAATGTGAAAGGTAGGACTTGTACTAAGGTGTGTGCCATGTCCTGATAGTAAAATAATCTCCATTTCGTTTTTCGATGTTGAAAGGCCATCTTGCCCATTGGACAGAATGGGAGGACTGTGTAATATGTTTTCCAGCCTGTCCTCCCAAATGCTTAAGATGGAAAGGTGAAGTTTAGTATGCCTGAACATCAAAATGTAATAACACATCTTTTTATATAGGTGGTTTTTGCATTCTGTGTTCAGAAGCCACACTGACATTTCTGTGTGTCTCTGCTTGGCTGTGGATTGACTATCTGAATTTGAAAGCGATAGGATCTGAGGAATGGCGTGACCCAGGGGAGGAGGTGAGACACCAACAGGCTGACCTGCATGTGGAGTGTAGGTGGAGGAGAAGCCCTAAGTGGTGAAGAGGCCTGGGTAGCACCTATAAAACAATTGGCTCATCTTCTGCCGAGTGATTGAGAATCCAGACCCCCACTAATGAAAGGAAGAGAGGTGTCACTGGCAGGGAGGCACCCAGAACTGGTTTGAACGGAGGTCAGTGCCCCCTGAAGCACAAAGACTTCAAAGCCATTGAGGGGTATAACTAAGAGAACTGAAGCCCCGAACTTTGGAGAATGGCTTTATCAAGTGTGAACAAGACTGGAGCTACTTTGTGGTCAAGAGGACCTTTGCCAAGGAAGAAACAACTGAAGAGAATGATGGATAGGAATGCTCTTGCTGTGTGATCTGAGGCTGGCCTGCGGTTTGCTGTTTCAAATAAGGAAAGGCTAAAAGGATTTTGCTGTGTGCTGTGTCCCCCTGCTTGAAGGACTTTGCGGTGTGCTGTGTCCTGAAGTAACTCTCCCCAAGGGCCTGAGGTGAGCTGGTTCCCTGTTAATCCCATGAAACTAGGGGGCCTTGTGGGTCAGTGTCTACTGGTCCGCTTTGGAGGCATCATCAATGGGATTGAGAGTGCAAACAACATGCTGGGGCCCATCGGAGGGCTTTTAAGAACTTTGCTAACAGTCTATTGTGCATCCATCGGAGGACTGATCATACCGGCACTACCAAACCCACAATGCATTGCACAAGGATTCAGCCAATGAGGGGTGTGCAAGGCAGTGTTTAAGAAGTGGGTGGGGCCGGAATATATGCACGCCACTTTTCCTGTTTGCCTCTGAAGAAGAAGGTAAAAGTCTTCGAAACGCATCAGGCATTTAAATACGGGACAGCTGAATAATGACTGGCATGTTACTAGCGCTCATACCTACTGAAGTTTTATGATGCCAGAGTGCTTTTTGCCCTGTGGGCAACGTTTGAAGCTGTTCTATATATATATATATATATATATATATATATATATTTCACCAACTATTCCCCAAAAGGGGAAAACAACGGGTCGCACAACCAGTTCGGATTTAAACAGCAATCCTTTTTATTTTCTCAAATCACAGGGCAACTAGCGCATTGATCTACGCGTTTCGGTGTCTCTCCACCTTGCTCACGATCACCGGGTTTGCCCCACCCTCAAACATTTAAACACATTTTTTTCAAATTTTGGCATTTCCTGTCGGATCTATGATGTTACAACGCGTTATTTTACAACGCGTTCCGTTACAACGCAGATTTTACAACGCGGGATCCATTACAACGGATGTCATTACAATGCATGGCATTACATCGCAGGTGCTATTACAACGCATGGCATTACATCGTAAATATAGGTAAGTTGACTTTTTTTTAAAAATGTTATTTAGTTTATTTTAATTAAATATTTTTAAATAATTTAATTAAAAGACATTTAAAATTGTCATTAATTTAATTTAATAAAATAATATCTATTTAATAAATGTAAATATAATAAAAATTGTAATTAATTTAATTTAATTAAAAAATGTAATTAATGTAAAATAATTAATTTAATTTATTAAATATATTTCATTTAATTTAAAAATGGTAAATATAATTTAATTATCCCTAAAGCCAAACCCTGCCCTAAAACCTAAAAACACCCCTGTACCCCAAAACCCAAACCCTGCCCTGAAACCTAAAAAAACCCCTGTACCCCAAAACCCAAACCCTACCCTGAAACCTAAAAACACCCCTGTACCCCAAAACCCAAACCCTGCCCTGAAACCTAAAAACACCCCTGTACCCCAAAACCCAAACCCTGCCCTGAAACCTAAAAACACCCCTGTACCCCAAAACCCAAACCCTACCCTGAAACCTAAAAACACCCCTGTACCCCAAAACCCAAATCCTGCCCTGAAACCTAAAAACACCCCTGTACCCCAAAACCCAAACCCTACCCTGAAACCTAAAAACACCCCTGTACCCCAAAACCCAAACCCTGCCCTGAAACCTAAAAACACCCCTGTACCCCAAAACACAAACCCTGCCCTGAAACCTAAAAACACCCCTGTACCCCAAAACCCAAACCCTGCCCTGAAACCTAAAAACACCCCTGTATCCCAAAACCCAAACCCTACCCTGAAACCTAAAAACACCCCTGTACCCCAAAACCCAAACCCTGCCCTGAAACCTAAAAACACCCCTGTACCCCAAAACCCAAACCCTACCTTGAAACCTAAAAACACCCTGTACCCCCAAACACCTATACATATACTCCTATACTCATATTTATTAAAAAAATTACTTAAAATAATAAATATTAATTTATAATACTTAAAATAATAAATATTAATTTATAATATTTAAAAACATAAATAAATATTTTTATTTATTTTTATTTATAATTAATATTAATTAAATCATTTATATAATATTAAATAAAATTAAAATAAATTATATACTTACCAATACTTACGATGTAATGGTATGCGTTGTAATAGTATCTGCGATGTAATGCCATGCGTTGTAATGCCATGCGTTGTAATAGATCCTGCGTTGTAATAGCTGCGTTGTAACAGCATTACGACGTAAAAGTTGCGTTGTAAGTGATACACACCTTTCCTGTCACATGTCATGCTAAGGATTCTGGTCCTTGTAGTTTTACTGGTTGTTTGAAACAAAATTAATACTTTAAATGTGCACAAAAGTTATAAAATTATAATCTGTTGGTAAGTATTAAATGCAAAAACTCATTATGCCTTCCAATAGGCTGATATCTCACATTTTTTGTTTTGCCTTCCAATAGGCAAATGCCATCACAATTTTTTCTACAGTATTCTCATAGTTCATATTTCATTATCATTTTATAAGTGCACATGCAATTCCTCAGATTGATTCAACCCATTCGGGTGCAGAGTCCTCAGGTTAATAATGAATCTTGATTCAGCTCGCCTTAGTTTTTTTGCTCGATCACCGCCCCGCTCACCTTTGGTAATTGTTTGTATGCCATAAAATCTCAGTTTTAGCCAATCCCCCTGGTGTGATTGTTCCATGTGTTTGGCTATGGCATTTGAGCGGTCCTTATGAATTGTTGCACGCATATGCTGTAAAATGCGATTTTTTTAGTTCCCCAGTTGTACTCCCTACATATTGCAAAGGGCACGGGCATTCCACTACGTATACAGTAAATGGTGTTTTACACGTAATACATTGTTTGATTTGCCATTTCTTTTTGTTAGCCAACGTGATCTCTTTGGTTTGTTTTGCAATCTGGCACATTTTGCAGCCGTGACATTTCACGAATCCCTTGGTTTTCAGCCAATCATCCTGTCGTTTTTTCTGAAAGTGGCTGTGTATTAGGTGATCCTTCAGGTTTCTTGCACGCCTGTATGTTATTGTTGGGTGCGTTCCCATGAGTTCTTTTGCGGTGTTATCCAGTTGTAAGAGTTTCCAGTTCTTCCGCAGGATTTTGGATATTTTGTCACTTTCTTGGGAGAAGTCCATTCTTAAACGGATTTTATCCGTTTCTGTGTCATCCTCTTTGTTTTTCCTCTTGAGACATTCCTCTCTTGTCTTCATATTGGTTTTTATTAGACTATTTCTGACTGTTTGTGCTGGGTATTTCCTTTTTATGAATCTTTCCATTGTCTTTTCGCTGTTTCTATTCCACTCTTCCTGTTCACTGCATATCCGTCGGACTCTCAAAAATTCACCGTACGGTATGCTGTTGAGTAGTGTTTTTTGGTGGAAGCTGGTAGCTTCAAGTGTGGAATTAGTTGAAGTTAGCTTACGGTGGAGAGTTGTGTGTATCTGTTGGTTCTTGATATAAATTTCTGTGTCCAGGAAAACGATTCTTTCCTTACTCATGTTGTAAGTGAATTTTAGGTTTTTCACACTGTTATTCATTATTTGAAAGTATTCCTGGAATTCTGATTCAGTTCCATCCCAGATAATCAACAAATCGTCGATAAATCTCTTCCAACTCACGACTTTATTCACAGATGTTTCATTCATTGAGTTCCACGCTAGTTCCTGCTCCCACCATCCCATCGTAAGACAAGCATATGATGGACTAAAGGAAAATCCCATAGCTGTCCCACTTCGTTGTTTGAAGATTTCTCCTCCGAATGTGAAGATGTTTTGTTCCAGACAAATTGTAATCATTTCCAGTAGCATCTGGTTATGACTACTGAACTCCAAGTTTCTCTCCTTCAAGAAGAAATTGCATGCTCTTACTCCCATTTCATTATCAATATTGGTGTATAAACCGATCACGTCCATTGAGATCAACCAATAGGAATCCTGCCACGGGGTGTCTACCAAGGTTCGTAATAGATCACTCGTGTCCTGAATGTAGGAGTTTAGTTTCGATACAAAAGGCTTTAGGAAGTGATCGATATATTCCGCCATTGGCTCCAACAATGAGCCCTTAGCGGATATTATTGGTCTTCCCGGTGGATTTTTTTGGTCCTTATGTATTTTAGGCAAGAAGTAAATGGTTGCCAGTATTGGGTGAGTTACCGTGAGGAATTTTTGTTCCATATCATCAATGAGTCCATTTGTTTTCCATACAGTTAGTTTGTCATCAATTTTGTTCTTTATTTCCATGGTTGGATTGTGTTTCAATTTTTCATAATGCATATGATTTCTTAATTGTCTGTTGGATTCCATTGCATATGCATTGCGGTCCAGAATTATCACGTTGCCGCCCTTGTCGGCAATTTTTTTTTCTATTTTGTCATCCTCCGAAAGATTTTTTTGTGCCAGTCGTTCCTCTTTTGTTAAGTTGTCTTGACCATAATTCAATTTCAATTTGTACAGATCCTGTATTACTGCTTCTTGAAACAGATCCACTTTATTTCCGGGAGTCAATTGTGGGTAGAACTTCGATTTGGGTTTTTTTCCACTCAAACCTGCTCCACATTGTGTTACAGCCTGTGAAAGGGTCACTTCTTGCATTGGATCCTGAGTTATATTCATTAGAGTCAGAAAGCCTTCTGCATCCGTCAGTTGTAAATTTCCCTCAGTTGTTGCTGATTGGGGGGTATTTTGCTCTTTCAATGTTTTTTCTCTGAACGCTTTTGCTAGCTTGATTTTCCTGATATACAGGTATAGGTCAATTCTCACCTGCGCCAGGTTCATATGGCTTTTTGGACAGAAGTTTATTCCCCTCTTCAATAAGGATGTTTCCGTTGATGTTAATTGTCTTTCTGATAAGTTTATCACTTGTAATTCATCCATTATTTTCGTTTCTGCCTCATGGTTCGTGTCTCCACTCCTGTCCTCTCTGCTCCGCCACTTGCTCCTTTTTCCTCTTCTGTTGCATTTTTTTCCGGGCCATTGTCTTCCTCTCCCCCTTCCTCTCCGTGACTGGAATTGTGGAGTTGGGCGGTTCCGCTCCCAATATCGCTGTTGTAGAATGAGGCGCATGTCCCCTAAAAAAGGAATCCTTCTGGTGATCTCATTTTCATCGCCAGGTGTTTGTTCAGTGGAAACTATGGAAGACGCCGAACTGGACATACTTGACATACTTGTCCAAGCCATTTGTTCTTTTAATCCATCAAATTTCCTAGCAAAAGAGAAAATGCGGCCTACCGCATAGTCATTAGTATCTCTAATGAATTTGGAGTGTTTCCTGTCCATCACAATCTCCTCGTGTTTGTCGATTTCTGTTTCAAGATCCTCCTTGAATTTGGTCAATTCCGATGTTAACTTTAGGGTGGTTATTTCTTTTTCCACTTCCTGCAATTCCTCTTTGAGTTTTTCCAAAGATATTTCAATATGCTTGATTAAGATTTCAATTAGGCCCAATGATGATTGCAGTATGTGTTCACCCCATTCTTCTAGCAGTTCATTGGATACATCGCTGTTATTGGGCATTAATAAGATTCTCAATCCCCTAGGCACCATCTTTGCCTCTAAGTACTTTTTCAACGTGATAATTTCCCATGATTTGTTAATTTCCTTTCGACTCAGTTTTTCCCAATTTTTTAGTTTGCTTCTGGCATCCGTTTTCCCTGAGGTTGAAGCTGCACCCGTTTTCTCTCTTGGGTTGCTTTTGTCAAACAATTCAGTTACTTTTACCGAGCGTTTTGCCTCACGCTTTTCCATATTTGCGCCGTTTGTTTATTTTCCCTTTTGAGCTTATATTCGTATCGTTTTATTTTTTGGATTTGCTGTTATACCCCGGTTCTGGCCGGTACTCTCTGGGTGGCTAGTAGTAGTGCTTTTATCCGCTAATCACAGTATAATCTTTGCGGTTTTGCAACTCAGTCACTCGATTTCCCGATGTCAGCCGATGCTGGATTATTTAGCCAGAAACTTTCTCACGCATTCATTCGGTGCACACGCTTACCGTTTCTCACAAAGCGTGTCCTGTTCTGCGTTCCAACCTTGGAGTTGGTTTCAGTGTTGGTATTTTTGGATAGCAATTCCTCTTATCCCCATCAGCCTCGGCGTTCACTGCCTCCCAACTTGTATCTCCTCCACAGCGGTTCCTTCTCTGGAGTTTACGCAGCGCTCACACATGTGCGGTATCCTGCGGCAGAACCCAGCCGCTTACTATTTCACCAACTATTCCCCAAAAGGGGAAAACAACGGGTCGCACAACCAGTTTGGATTTAAACAGCAATCCTTTTTATTTTCTCAAATCACAGGGCAACTAGCGCATTGATCTACGCGTTTCGGTGTCTCTCCACCTTGCTCACGATCACCGGGTTTGCCCCACCCTCAAACATTTAAACACATTTTTTTCAAATTTTGGCATTTCCTGTCACATGTCATGCTAAGGATTCTGGTCCTTGTAGTTTTACTGGTTGTTTGAAACAAAATTAATACTTTAAATGTGCACAAAAGTTATAAAATTATAATCTGTTGGTAAGTATTAAATGCAAAAACTCATTATGCCTTCCAATAGGCTGATATCTCACATTTTTTGTTTTGCCTTCCAATAGGCAAATGCCATCACAATTTTTTCTACAGTATTCTCATAGTTCATATTTCATTATCATTTTATAAGTGCACATGCAATTCCTCAGATTGATTCAACCCATTCGGGTGCAGAGTCCTCAGGTTAATAATGAATCTTGATTCAGCTCGCCTTAGTTTTTTTGCTCGATCACCGCCCCGCTCACCTTTGGTAATTGTTTGTATGCCATAAAATCTCAGTTTTAGCCAATCCCCCTGGTGTGATTGTTCCATGTGTTTGGCTATGGCATTTGAGCGGTCCTTATGAATTGTTGCACGCATATGCTGTAAAATGCGATTTTTTAGTTCCCCAGTTGTACTCCCTACATATTGCAAAGGGCACGGGCATTCCACTACGTATACAGTAAATGGTGTTTTACACGTAATACATTGTTTGATTTGCCATTTCTTTTTGTTAGCCAACGTGATCTCTTTGGTTTGTTTTGCAATCTGGCACATTTTTCAGCCGTGACATTTCACGAATCCCTTGGTTTTCAGCCAATCATCCTGTCGTTTTTTCTGAAAGTGAACTAATTCCACACTTGAAGCTACCAGCTTCCACCAAAAAACACTACTCAACAGCATACCGTACGGTGAATTTTTGAGAGTCCGATGGATATGCAGTGAACAGGAAGAGTGGAATAGAAACAGCGAAAAGACAATGGAAAGATTCATAAAAAGGAAATACCCAGCACAAACAGTCAGAAATAGTCTAATAAAAACCAATATGAAGACAAGAGAGGAATGTCTCAAGAGGAAAAACAAAGAGGATGACACAGAAACGGATAAAATCCGTTTAATAATGGACTTCTCCCAAGAAAGTGACAAAATATCCAAAATCCTGCGGAAGAACTGGAAACTCTTACAACTGGATAACACCGCAAAAGAACTCATGGGAACGCACCCAACAATAACATACAGGCGTGCAAGAAACCTGAAGGATCACCTAATACACAGCCACTTTCAGAAAAAACGACAGGATGATTGGCTGCAAACCAAGGAATTTGTGAAATGTCACGGCTGCAAAATGTGCCAGATTGCAAAACAAACCAAAGAGATCCCGTTGGCTAACAAAATAGAAATGGCAAATCAAACAATGTATTACGTGTAAAACACCATTTACTGTATACGTAGTGGAATGCCCGTGCCCTTTGCAATATGTAGGGAGTAAAACTGGGGAACTAAAAAATCGCATTTTACAGCATATGCGTGCAACAATTCATAAGGACCGCTCAAATGCCATAGCCAAACACATGGAACAATCACACCAGGGGGATTGGCTAAAACTGAGATTTTATGGCATACAAACAATTACCAAAGGTGAGCGGGGCGGTGATCGAGCAAAAAAACTAAGGCGAGCTGAATCAAGATTCATTATTAACCTGAGGACTCTGCACCCGAATGGGTTGAATCAATCTGAGGAATTGCATGTGCACTTATAAAATGATAATGAAATATGAACTATGAGAATACTGTAGAAAAAATTGTGATGGCATTTGCCTATTGGAAGGCAAAACAAAAAATGTGAGATATCAGCCTATTGGAAGGCATAATGAGTTTTTGCATTTAATACTTACCAACAGATTATAATTTTATAACTTTTGTGCACATTTAAAGTATTAATTTTGTTTCAAACAACCAGTAAAACTACAAGGACCAGAATCCTTAGCATGACATGTGACAGGAAATGCCAAAATTTGAAAAAAATGTGTTTAAATGTTTGAGGGTGGGGCAAACCCGGTGATCGTGAGCAAGGTGGAGAGACACCGAAACGCGTAGATCAATGCGCTAGTTGCCCTGTGATTTGAGAAAATAAAAAGGATTGCTGTTTAAATCCGAACTGGTTGTGCGACCCGTTGTTTTCCCCTTTTGGGGAATAGTTGGTGAAATAGTAAGCGGCTGGGTTCTGCCGCAGGATACCGCACATGTGTGAGCTCTGCGTAAACTCCCGAGAAGGAACCGCTGTGGAGGAGATATATATATATATATATATATATATTCACTGAAAAAACCATAGGTTATAGACCATATATAGTTAGGAATTAGCATTTACAAAACCTTGAAAATTCACTGAAAAAACCATAGGTTATACACCATATATAGTTAGGAATTAGCATTTAAAAAACCTTATTTTACTCACACAAAACCATTGAAATTCCATATATAGTTAGTTGCACTAACTATATATCGCGCACCCGCAATCCACTGCTGATCATGTCACATATTACATCATTCATGACATGGTCAGTGACATCACTGATGACATCACTGATGACATCTCAAATGACATCACTGATGAGATCACTGATGACATCTCATTTGACATCAATGACCACATCACTGATGATATCATTCATGTGACAATACAATGCATCTCCTCACGTTTTAATATAACCTCTGTTTCACCCAGTGTTAAATACAGAGTATAATTTTTGAAACCATTGACACACCAATACTAGTTACTACATACGTACTCACTGATTCCTACGTCTACACACACATTCACTCATTCACCCATACAATCATTCATACATACAATCACTCATCTTTACAACACTATCATATGCACTCATACACCTATACAGACACTTACACTCTGCCACTCATCCATGGAGTTACTCACACACCTAGTCAGTCCTGTAAAGAATCAATCACACTTCCATTTTCTTGTCTATACAGTTAAACATAGAGCACCTTACATTTTCAAACATATACTAACACATACTTACTTTCTTATACAATCATTGATACAAGTACACATTGATCTGCACAGAGTCACACACCTCCCAGCCAGCCACACACACACTCAGTCTCCTATACAAATACTTGGACAATCAATCAATAACCCATATAGTTAATCATATAGCTACTGATCAACACATGCAGCAGTTTACAGAACAACAGACATAATGATGCACAAATTAAGACAGTTTAGTCACTAACCCATGCACTCAGTGAGACACATTTAATCACTCACTCATACATTCAGTCATGCACCTACTAAATCCTTCGTCCAGACACTTATACATCTACTCATTCTTCAATATGTAAAACATATTTAAACTTTACAGAAACACACAGTCACTGGATGATGTCATCAGTGATCTCATCAGTGATGTCATTTGAGATGTCATCAGTGATGTCATCAGTGATGTCACTGACCATGTCATGAATGATGTAATATGTGACATGATCAGCAGTGGATTGCGGGTGCGCGATATATAGTTAGTGCAACTAACTATATATGGAATTTCAATGGTTTTGTGTGAGTAAAATAAGGTTTTTTAAATGCTAATTCCTAACTATATATGGTGTATAACCTATGGTTTTTTCAGTGAATTTTCAAGGTTTTGTAAATGCTAATTCCTAACTATATATGGTCTATAACCTATAGTTTTTTCAGTGAATTTCAATGGTTTTTTAATAGCAAATATCATAAGCTGTCGAATGTCAAGTACGTGGTAAGTAAAAACATTTTCGTGTTTATGCACACTGATCTGCTTTGAATGCTGCCCCCCACCCCTCATTTCTATTAGGAGTACTCTCTCTTTGCAGATAGTGAAGGGTAGTTAACGCAGCCCTTTGCCCCCTTTGTAATCCGTCGTGCCTGCTTCTCTCTCCATTTGATTGATTGTTCTCTTTGGTTCATTCTCTATTTACAAACAAGCACAGAGTCGCAATACTCTGTTTAGTCTTTGCAGATAGCGAAAAATCGTGTAAAAAAACAAAAGGAATCGAGCAAAATCAGTAGGCCACTAATGGGATCTCTTTTTGACCTCGCTAAAATAGAAACATTAGGAACAACCTGTTGAAAATAGCAATGCGTATGTACATAAGCGGCGTTCATTTGTGTTCACAGTACCCCTTGTTGATTGTTTCAATCGAGCATTGAATTGTTCGAAGTTAATTCTCTTAAGGATCTTCTCTACCTGCAAACGAGGAAGAATAGGAATATTCTCTCTCCCTTTGCAGATAGTGAAGGGTAGGTAACGCAAGCCTTTAACACGTCGTACCTATTTCATTCCTCATTGATTGATTGATTGTCCGAACATTGACTGTTTGGGAATTAGTTCTTTTTGGAGGTATTCCCTGTTTGCAAATAAACGTAGGAAAATCTTTGCAAGTAGTGAAAGGGTACGTAATGCGGACCTTTCTCCCCCGTTGTAATCTGTCATGCCTATCTACTCCCCACTGATTGATGCACCTTTTTCACCCGGACCATTTACTAGAGATACGTCATCTGGCCCGACCAGAGAGCACCCCTAGTGAAAAGGACATATGCAATAATAACGAAGTGATCACTGTATCCTGTTAACAGAAACTTTACCATGAAACAACCTGGAAAGAAAAAAATAGGAAAACGAAAATCAGTAGGCCACTGATGAACATGAACTTTTATTAAACAACAAACAAAGAAACGATAACATAACGTAATGATAAAACCTATTAATGTCCTAGAAACAAGAAAACGTTAAAATATGCCAGTGGTGAGAGACCAGAAAAACAGTAAGAGAAACCAAATCACCCCTCGCTGTCCCACCGCCTGCCACGCCAAAAAAATCGATAGACTAGGGAAAATGCAAGTCAGTAGAACATCCGCCCCCACTCTGGAAACTTCCAAGGTGGGGCAGGGTTCCGGCTACGCCCAGCCGGGAGCAGCCCATATAAGGCAGGTCCTGCTGCCACGCCTCGGCCAGGAGATCCTAACGTAGGGTGTAGCCGGAGGAGAGGCCGAGGCCAGCGGGACCCGGCCAGGGGATTGCCTTTACAATGCTGAACAGTTGCAGGGGGGGGGGAATGTCTCCTCGACCCTCCCCTCTCTCTCCCAGTCCGGCCGCGGTGGCCCTTGAGAGTTGCAGGTAGTCCCGCCACATGCTCTTCCGGTCCGGCCACCAACGGTCGGGGGGCCGAGGCCGACGGGATCCGGCTGCAGCCGATAAACCAAGAAACCCGTTCATGGGGCCAGAGCCAGGGGCGTCCGGCCGACATCCACCGGAAGCCCGGCCCGAAGACGGACGGGACACTTCTTTCTTTTATAATGGCTGCGACAACACTGGGGGGGAATGTCTTGCACATGCCTCCGACCCCCCCCCCCTCGTCCTCATCGCCTGGTCCGGCCATAACAAATCTCAAGCGAGACGCCGTGGGGTGCACTGGGAGGGAGAGACGGTGCGAACAGGCCTCTCCCGCCTCCCCAGGTGGAGGCTTCCCAGCTGCACCCTCAGCGCTCCAGGCGCCCGGAAAAGGGTTCTTCCACTGTGGCCATGCTGCAACGTCTCGCCCGGCAGGGTGGAGCCCGTCCGCTCATGTGACCCCACGATCGCCGGTAGCTGCCGAACTCTCAAAATGGCGGTCGACCTGGCAAGAGCGGGCCCAGCATAAAGAAATGGCCCGGTCACTGGTTGACTCCACCACCGTAGTCCTCCACGACCTTGAAGATTCTAGAGGAGCCGCGGGAGTCTCCGACCCCCGATGGGGAATGACTGCCATGATCGCCCGTGGAGTGACGAAACTGTATCCGCGGGACGTCGGCGCTCCCATGCTGGCGCCAGCCTCACTTTGAATTACTAGAATCCTGCAGACCTCACTTCCGGTGAAAGCACAGTGTGACCCGGTAGGAAAAATTATTGCACCCCCTCCCCTTTTTGACTGATAGTTCAAACCACCGATCCTTTCCTTTGCCCTTTTAACGGAACTTTGGACTGCCTCCCCCTCTTTTACATTTTCTAGAGAAAACAAAACATTAACCACTACATTAGCATAGCAGTTGACACCAGAACTGTTTTCAAATTGAAAACCAACAACATCTTCAACAGAATCCTTTTTGTTTCTGCTGTGACCCTGCTACAGCACAGGCATTGTCCCCAGCAGTAATTCTGCAATGCCGGTAAGAATAGCTGTGGTGCCTACTGGACTCACTCACCCCCGCGGCGCCCCACGCCGTTTTTTGCTGGGCGGCAACTTACTAGACATCACTTTCGTGCCATTTAGATTTCAGCACGTTCTGCTGCCTTGGAACTATTCGCACAACAGACCGCTACTGACAAGAATATTTCATTATTGGTGCTGTCAATTTCAATAAATCTATTGGATAATTCAAAAGAAATTGCCACGGTCTCTTCGTTGTTTAAATGTTTTTACTGTTTTTGTTTTCTTGTATATATTTATATGTTATTAAAGTTTTATATTCCTACTACTTTGTTGGAGTGCTATATATTTTTAATGTGACACATAATTGTAAAAACTTTGATGTACAAAGAGTCATTCCTGGAATCTTCCGCTTCAGGCTCGGTCCCCTCCCCAATCACAATACAGGATGGTTTTCAGATAGTAGGAACACGTGTGGTGTGACGGATCTCATCGGGTGTGGGCCTTGATCTACTATAACTCCTTTGAAGAGGGGTGATTCTTTACAGCTGGGGCCATAAACTACATCTGCAGGGCTAGCTGATAGCCTGGACAATCGGACACAGAGAAAGAGGAGTGTCAGAGGGTGCGGTAGTGAATAGGGCGAAAGGGAGGTGTCGGGCGGGCACAGAGTGTGATTCTCAGGGAAGAGCAGCGCAGATGGGGGGAGGTTTATTGCCCATGCATAAGACAGAGAGCGGTGGTGACCAGTGCCTAGGGAAGATGCTTGCGTGGGTGAGGAGCCATGCTATGAATCGACAGCGTGCAGAGAGTGGGTCTGGTCAAGACATCTAAAATGGCTGCCGTGCACGACAAAAGTGTGGCATTTCAAAAAAGGCAAGATGGCGCAGACAATGTTTTTCAACACTTCCTCATTTCCTTCGAATCGAACGTTAACAGACGTTGGGGCATATTACCAAAGTTAAGCGATATTTATCGCTAACGATGCTTACCAACCAATTTTTTACCACTAAGCATCGTCAGAAATTATCGAAGCTAAACCTTGCTATTATCAAGGTTTATCGCAAATGCGATAATAAACGGCCGCAATGCATGAATATCGCTAAAAACTCAGCGATATTCATGCATTACCGAGCTAATGCTCTTAGCCATGTTATCCACCTCCCATTGGATAACATGGCTAAGAACTGCTCAGGGCAGGTGTTACTTTTTGGAGATATTCGCGCTTAGCGCGAATATCTCCAAAAGTTGGTAATAGGAGATAGATATCTTGCATGTTGTAATGCAAGTTATTGTGGTATATGGAACTCATACCATAATCTCTCAGGAAAGCAGAAACTGATCCTTTTGGGACCGCTTAAAAAGGCCTAGGGGGTGAGGAGTACTCTACTTTGCCCCCTTTTCACGTTCCGAACTATTTTATTTTACTCTCTTCTGTAATTACACAAAATAGCAGCGATAAGATGCATCGGAGACACACAGTGAGAGAAAGGAGGCCGGAGATGAAGAAGAGATGTCAAATACACATTGGAGATAATATAGTGGCAGAAGGGAAGTAAATATGAGTAAACTTACCATGTAACATAAAAATGTTGCACTCTATACTATAAGTCTCATTTTATACTACAATCACTTCGCTACAACCTCATAAATTAAAAATAAAAATGAATAATGTCTCAAACAATTTTTGATTTCTAAATATAAATTTATTCTTCAGAATTTTCTAAATTTGAAAGAACTAGTAACATGTCCTCATCAGCAATGTCCTCATTAAAAGTCTCCAATGATGATTCTTGTAACTCTATGGTCTCCAAACACTCGATAAATTCGCCATCAAGAGATTGATCAAAAAAATCATTCAAGTCATCTCCTCCTTGTGACAATATTTCATTATTGGTGCTGTCAATTTCAATCAATGTAGTGGAATCATTCAAGTCATCTCCTCGTGACAATATTTCATTATTGGTGCTCTCAATTTCAATCAATGTAGTGGAATCATTCAAGTCATCTCCTCCTTGTGACAATATTTCATTATTGGTGCTGTCCATTTCAATCAATCTAATGGAATCATACAAGTCATCTCCTCCTTGTGACAATATTTCATTATTGGTGCTCTCAATTTCAATCAATGTAGTGGAATCATTCAAGTCATCTCCTTGTGACAATATTTCATTCTTGGTGCTGTCCATTTCAATCAATCTAATGGAATCATACAAGTCATGTCCTCCTTGTGACAATATTTCATTATTGGTGCTCTCAATTTCAATCAATGTAGTGGACAATTCAAAAGAAATTGCCACGGTCTCTTCATTGTGAGCCATTTTATTTTGAAATTGCTTGCTGTAAATTGCAGAAAAAAATAATCACTTTCATTTATCGTTTTTAGTAATACATAATATAAAACTAACTTTATCAAGTATTTAGTATAACAGAAGGACTGCAAATAAATAACAGAAGACATTTTTCAAATTATCTTCAAGTGTACAACATAGTTCCCCTTACAAATTAACAACTCACCTTTTTAAAAGTAGCAGAAGTGTTAGTACTGTGTAAATCAAACACCAGAAATTCACCACCAAAAATTCCTCACAAATGTACCTCAGACAGTAGTATCACAAAATGGCTGTGGTTTCCTCTCATTTGACATATATACATAACCAATTAACTTTCATCACACACAAATACAAAACCAAAGTAACATTTTAATTGGTTCTAAATTTCAACACTTTCAAATGTGTTTTCCCCATGCAATTTTCCATAGGACATTTACATACGTCTACAGCCTGAATGGCTGAACGGAATTACACCAAACTTGACAAAATGGTACATCAAACCTAAGAGGTCAGGAAGGATCTACTATGCCCCCTTATGGTCATTTCCCCCTTCGCTTTGGCCTCCTCTTGTCTCTCAATCCTACCGAGAGACAAGATGGCGGCCGCTACGGACTGTTTGGAATGTTGACAGACGCCGGAGAACCAATCAGCTTCGCAAAGCTCCGTAACGCGAAAAGTACGCGAAGCGGAGCGCTGTTACAGATATATATCTTTTTTTGAACGTTAATTTCTCAAAATCCACTGGAGCACATATATTGAGACCTAGCAAAGGCACATCGGGCTACCAGTCCCTAATATTTTGCCAAGTTTCGTGCAAATCCATTCAGCCGTTCGATTATTATTATTTTGTTTTTTTTTTGCCCCGCGGAGCCCTTTTAAAACCTCCACATCAAACGTAGGGGGTCAGCGAGGATCTACTATTCCCCCTTATGGTCATTTGCCCCTTCGCTTTGGCCTCCTCTTGTCTCTCGATCCTACCGAGAGACAAGATGGCGGCCGCTACGGACTGTTTGGAATGTTGACAGACGCCGGAGAACCAATCAGCTTCGCTTCACAAAGCTCCGTTGCGCGAAAAGTACGCGTCCTGGAGCGCTGCCCGGTCCGCTGTTACAGATATATATCTTTTTTTAAACGTTAATTTCTCAAAATCCACTGGAGCACATATATTGAGACCTACAAAAGGCACATCGGGCTACCAGTCCCTACAATTTTGCCAAGTTTCGTGCAAATCCATTCAGCCGTTCGGGCTAAAAGTGAGGCCAACCGCCCTATGGAAAACTCAATGTTAAAAACACGTTTTGGGACCCCCCTTTTTTCTCGGCCCCCCCTTGACGAACCCCCCCCAAATTTTCAGGGGCTGCTCAGAAACAAAATGTTCCATTTTCCTGAAAATTTCAGCCAATTCCGTCCACAAACGCCAAAATTATTAGACATAGAATTTTCAAAAATCCCATAGAGAAAAAATCCTAACTATATATTACCTACTGGCGGTCGCCAGTAGGTATATATAGTTAGGATTTTTTCTCTATGGGATTTTTTAAAATTCTATGTCTAATAACTTTGGCGTTTGTGGACGGAATTGGCTGAAATTTTCAGGAAAATGGAACATTTTGTTTCTGAGCAGCCCCTGAAAATTTGGGGGGGTTTCGTCAAGGGGGGGCGAGAAAAAAGGGGGTCCCAAAACGCGTTTTTCCCATTCATTTTTCCATAGGGCGGTTGGCCTCACTTTTAGCCCGAACGGCTGAATGGATTTCGCCGAAACTTGGCAAAATTGTAGGGACTGGTAGCCCGATGTGCCTTTCCTAGGTCTCAATATATGTGCTCCAGTGGATTTTGATAAATTAACGTTCAAAAAAATATATATATCTGTAACAGCGCTCCGGGTAGCGCTCCGGTTCGCGTACTTGACGCGTAACGGAACTTCGCGAAGCGAAGCTGATTGGCTCTCCGGTGTCTGTCAACATTCTAAACAGTCCGGAGCTGCCGCCATCTTGTCTCTCGGTAGGATTGAGAGACAAGAGGAGGCCAAAACAAAGGGGGAAATGACCATAAGGGGGCATAGTAGATCCTCCCTCACCCTCTAGGTTTGATGTGGAGGCTTTAAAAGGGCCCCGCGGGGCAAAAAAAAAAATAATCTTTTTTTTTGCGTGGGGAGCGCCCGGTACGCATTTGTGCAATGGGCGGTGGTAATCTAAATGATGAGGGGGGGGGGGCAGCGTTCAAAGCACATCAGCGTGCATAAACACGAAAATGTTTTTATCTACCACGTACTTGACTTATCTCTCTGAGATGCATTCCCTTGTGTCTCGGCAATGGTAGTCTGTTCATTACATAGATCGCTCGAGGGCGGTAGTACAGACCGCGCGTAGGAAAGGGTAAAAAACCAGGGGTATAGGAGTATGTAACAAGCGAGCCATTTAATTGAAAAAACTAAACGTGACAAACGGTTGCAGGATCAGTGAAGGTTGATTTTATAATTGAAAGTATAACAGGATCAGTTACAATAAAATCGTCCATACGCACACCATGGGCGAGTATCATGGGTAACATTACTTCGAAGCTTTAATAATACAATAATCAATAATGAAAAATCGACATCAATAGGGTTGTCCGTATGCCCAGTCAGTACCCTTCCCCGCACGCCATGTGCACAAAGACCGCATACATCCCCCAAAACGTCAAGGCTAAGTAACTAGAACGTCATAAGGAGTTGCAAGTCGCTCCCATACTGGTGCCATTTTGGTCAAGGCCAGGCAGGTCCAGAGTATAGTTCAATGTCTCCAATAAGTAGCGGCAGGACCAGAATCCCTTTCGGCAGTTCAAAAAGTTTGTTAGCGCCAACAGAAAGAACAGGCAGCATGAACCATGACTCAAAGGCGAGGGAGGCAAAATCTTCCCTACCGGGTCACGCTGAGGTCCTATCGGAGCTGATCAAGTTGGCAGTCTACAGTGTCTCTTAGTAATTCGGACAAAAACTGGCGTCAGCATGAGAGCACTACCATCCTGTGACAATGTTGTGGCCACTTCCGGAGAGCGGGACAGCAGGCGTATCCCTCCGCCGATGCACTGAATCAGCCTCCCTCACGGCACCAGATGTGGATAAGGCGGCGGACACCCGTGGCAGCGGTATATCCATGGGGGATAGTCGAGCAACAGTGGCGGTTGCCCCCATCGGAAGCCCGCGGGAGTCGAGGGCCAACGACTCTCGTAGAACCTTTAAAACTGAGAGGACGTCTTCAAGAGTGGGGCTCATGTCCGAGCAGGCAAGCAGAATGAAATGCTTTGCATTTGTAGACTTCAGTTCGGCGAAGACCCAGCAGAATGTTATAAGTAAATGTCATGGCACGAAGTTCAGTGGGCGGTTTGTCATTGTGAAAGCTTCAATTAAGTTGAATGGCTGCAAGAGCCCCGATTACACCAGCAGCCCTGTTAATATGCCGATCTTGGGAAAAGTTCCTCTGTTGGATTGCAATGGCTGCAGTGATGGTCTTGGGAAACTGCTTCCGAAAACTCTAAAGGCCACGAAAGCTTGCTATGCTGTTCCTTTGGAAATGCAGTGCTGGGTGATGGAAGTTATTGAAGAGTTGGCAGTGGTGTTTTTTGTGGATTTTGGACGCTCTGCCACAGTCCATTCGAGTTCCAGGGTAGACCAGAGTCGTTCTAGTGGACCAGGCCCAAATCCGGGGAGTCGGCCGCCATTTTGAGCGTTCCGCAGCAACAGCCGCTCTTCACCCCGGCCACCGGAGCGGGTCCCCGGCCATCCAACCGAGTGGAACGCCAATGGCAGTCATGGTGCAGCTGACCGGGGAGTGAAACGCTAAGGCTCGCCCTGCTGCAGCTGACCGCGGGGACGGGCCTTTGCGCGTGGTGTCGCCCCCGGGCTATTTGCACAACGGTCCTCCACCCCTAGGCCGCCACCTATGCTACCTCGACAGGAACAGCGTCATGCATTTGGTTCGATGTTGCAGCAGGCTGCCATGTAAATAGTTATTTAATAAAAAGTTTTACCGTGTTACTTTGCTGGTGTGTTGTATATATTTATAATATTTGCATAGGGTTTGTTGTTATTTTGAGTGGGGTGGGCGGCGGAGCCGAGCTAACTTCTCTTATTTAGTCAGCACATAAATTGACTTACTGGTGCGCATTATTTTGGGTGTACATTTGGGATATCGGTTGGGGTCGGGTTCGTCGTACTGAAATAACCCTTCAAGTTTCTGGTGTAGGCTACTCTCCCATTCACTAGCTCCAGAGAGAGTCGTTCCTAAATAAGGAAAGTGCTATATTGTTTTTCGTCCTTCACATGCGGATACCATGTTCGGGCTTATTTTTCTCATTCCATTAACCGTTCGATCAACGCCTCAGTCATACAAAAAGCATTCTTTTATTGACCCAGTCGTGCGCCACACATACTCATTCAAACCGTACAAATCAGGGCCCATGCGCACATTCATACCATACAATCTTTCACGCTCCCAGTGATGGTCTGCACTCCATGCAATATCTCACAGCGCTTGTCTATGTCTTTCCCTACATGGAACACGGTGCGGTCCATGTCCACTCCATTCTTCAGTCGGAACTCCGATGTAACCTACAGAGGAGAAAAGAAAGGGGGGGGGGGATACAGCATTCAGAGCATGTCAGCGCGCGCAAACACGAAAAAGCTTCTATTATCATGTATCAGACTAGCTGCAGGAACGTGTGATACAACAGATCTTGGCTATCCCTTTCGCATTATTTTTCTGTGTAACATATCCTCTCCTTCTTATGATGCAAAAAATTTTTTCATTTTGTTTGTCTCTAAATTCGAGTTCCCTCTTCGTGTATTTGTTTCTCAATTAGTCGTATTTTATGGGACAAAATACCACACCTTACATTCGGCAGATACCTTAAGCTACGGTCGACCATTTTCTAACAATTCTGGAAAAAGGGCAGGTGTGACGGATACAAATTTCAATCAATCCAAAATTCAGGCAAAGGGTCTGCATTATCTGTTTTCTATTGTTTGGGAATAACAGCCATTATTCAAAAACCCAACCAACCTAGACGATTGTTATGACGCTGATTCCATACTTCCTTCGAAAACTGTTTATTGCAAAAATGTCAGTATACAAATACGGGCCTACAACCACGTGGGCTGGCCACGGAGCAAACTGGAATCGTATATGATGAGGGGACATTTACACTGTAGAAAAACGTAACGTGCGGGCCATTAGGTTGCAGGAATTAAGGTGTCTAACAGTTGCGGAATCGGTGGACGTTGATTTTATAATCAAAGTACGACAGGACCAGTTACAATGAAATTATCTAGATATACATTTCCGGGCAAGTACCATGAGTAACGTTAATTAGAATTTTTAATAGTACAGTAATCAATAATACATCAGAACTTAATATCAATATGGATGTCCAAATGTTCAATCAGTACCCGTCCCCGCCCGCCATGTGCTCCAAAACTGCATACATATCTCGTGATATCAAGGCTGAGCAACCAGTACACATCAAGGAGTTGCCAACATGTGGGATACATATTATCCAAATAGAAGCAGTCACCTCGAGAATGTTTGTCTGTATGAGGTTCTACAAAATTACATATTCAAGAGGAACATCAAAGAAGATATTGATAAAGGAGTGTATGCTGTAATTGGAAGTGAGGGATGTCTGGTCATTTTGGGCGAGGCCGGGCAGGTCCAGAATATAGTCAAAATGTCTCCACCAAGCAGCGGTCGGACCAGAACCCCTTTGAGTAGTCCAAAAAGTTCCGTTAAATGACAACAGAAGGGACAGGCAACAAGAACCATCAGTCAAAGAGGGGAGGGCAAGTTCTTCCCTACCGGGTCACGTTGGGGCTCCACCGGAACTGATTGAATTGGTAGTCTACAGTGTTTCTGGATGTTTCAGACTGAAGCTGGCGTCAGCATGAGAGCACCACCATTCCGTGGCTACGTCATGGCTATTCCGCGAGCAATCATGGCAGTCGCTCCCCACCGGAAGCCTGCGGGAGTCGGGGGCCCCGGTGACTCTTGTAGAATCTTCAAGGCTGAGGGGACGCTTTCGGGAATGGGGCCCATGCCCTAGCAGTCAAGCGTCCGAGTTCCAGGGTTGCCCAGAGCCATCCTTGCAGGCTAGGCCCAAGTCTGTGGAGGCGACCGCCATTTCGTGAGCTCCGTGGCAGCCGCCTGTCGCTGTACCGCAAGAGTGGGTGCAATTCAGCCGGATGGCGGGTGAGACGCTGTAGCCGCAAGAGCAGGCGAAACTCAACCGGCCGAGTGAGGCACTGTGCCGCAAGAGTGGGCGTACCTCAGGTGGCCGAGCGAGGCACTGTGCCGCAAGAGCGGGCGTAACTCAGCTGGCCGAGCGAGGCACTGTGCCGCAAGAGTGGGCGTAACTCAGCTGGCCGAGCGAGGCACTGTGCCGCAAGAGTGGGCGTAACTCAGCTGGCCGAGCGAGGCACTGTGCCACAAGAGCGGGCGTAACTCAGGTGGCCGAGCGAGGCACTGTAGGTCTTCCTTTCACAAAGATGAAAGTCAGAGTGAGGAAACAAGGAGGGGTTTTCATCATTTGGGACAAAAAATAGTTCTAAACCAATGAAAAGTGTCATTTTTAGGTCACATGACCTAGCCTTACATCATTAGGAAACCAAAAGTGAAATGAACCAATGAAAATTTTTATTAACAAGTCACATGACCTGTTATGCTTACGTTACGCGCTCCGCGCCGCGCCCCGGATCGCTTCCGGGAAGCTGCGCTTCGCGCCTCGCTTCGCGCATCGGGTGCGCTAACACGGCGCGTCATATGACGCATTACGCGACAACGCGATACTACAGTGTTTCTGGATGTTTCAGACTGAAGCTGGCGTCAGCATGAGAGCACCCCGTGGCTACGTCGTGGCCATTCCACGAGCAATCATGGCAGTCGCTCCCCACCGGAAGTCTGCGGGAGTCGGGGGCCCCAGTGACTTTTGTAGAATCTTCAAGGCTGAGGGGACGCTTTTGGGAATGGGGCCCATGCCCTAGCAGTCAAGCGTCCGAGTTCCAGGGTTGCCCAGAGTCATCCTTGCAGGCCAGGCCCAAGTCTGTGGAGCCGACCGCCATTTCGTGAGCTCCGTGGCAGCCGCCTGTCGCTGTACCGCAAGAGTGGGTGCAATTCAGCCGGATGGTGGGTGAGACGCTGTAATAGCAAGAGCAGGCGCAACTCAGCTGGCCGAGCGAGGCACTGTGCCGCAAGAGTGGGCGTAACTCAGCTGCCGAGTGAAGCGCTGGGGTGCAGCTGAGAAACCTCCACCTGGGGAGGTGGGGGAGGCTCGTTCGCGCCGCCTCTCCCTTCCAGTGCACCCCACGCTGTCTCCTGGCGCAGGTATACGTGATGGTCGGACCAGGGCACCGCAGGACGTGTCTTCAGGTCAAACGGATTGTGGGACAAGGTCCAGAATGGAAGAGTCACCAAAAGGCTTAAAGTTCCGCCGGACCTCGGGAGCCGGCCGCCTATGTCGGGGGTGATCTCAGGCCACACCAGGGCAACAAGACTTGGGGAGGGGGCAAGAGCCAAGCGCCCCCTCCGAGTCCGCGCCACCACACCGCCCCTCGGGGGCCTCCGTCAAGCGGCTCATGGAGGCACCGCAGGCAGCGGTTCTTCAGATCAGTGGTCTCACCGGCAAGGCTCCCCTCCGTCAGCAGCGATCGTTGGCGCTGTGGATGCGACCGGAGGCCCCGCCTAGTCAACGCCTCGGCCTCTCCATCTCATAGGCCGCAGAGTAGTCGGGGAGAAATCCCGGGAACGGCGGCAGTTATTTAATAAAACGTTTTACACTGTTACTTTGCTGGTGTGTTGTATATATTTTTAATATTTGCATAGGGTTTGTCGTTATTTTGGGCGGGGTGGGCGGTGGAGCCGAGCTGTCTTGCAGCCATCATGGCGTCGAGCTCGGTTCCTCTCACTAGTTTCATATTTCTCATGAGGGGTTGTTCGTAATGTTTCTATTTTAGCGAGGTCAAAAAGAGATCCCATTAGTGGCCTACTGATTTTGCTTGATTCCTTTTGTTTTTTCTAACGATTTTTCACTATCTGCAAAGACTAAACAGAGTATTGCGACTCTGTGCTTGTTTGTAAATAGAGAATGAACCAAAGAGAACCAATTCCAAAACAGTAAATGCTTGGATAACAATCAATCAAATGGAGAGGGAAGCAGGCACGACGGATTACAACGGGGGCAAAGGCCTGCGTTACCTACCCTTCACTATCTGCAAAGAGAGAATACTCCTAAAAGAAAAGGGGGGGGGCAGCGTTGAAAGCACATCAGCGTGCATAAACACGAAAATGTTTTTACCTACGACGTACTTGACATTTTAAAGCTTTTGATATTTGCTAATAAAAAACCATTGAAATTCACTGAAAAAACCATAGGTTATAGACCATATATAGTTAGGAATTAGCATTTACAAAACCTTGAACATTCACTGAAAAAACCATGGGTTATAGACCATATATAGTTAGGAATTAGCATTTACAAAACCTTATTTTACTCACACAAAACCATTGAAATTCCATATATAGTTAGTTGCACTAACTATATATCGCGCACCCGCAATCCACTGCTGATCATGTCACATATTACATCATTCATGACATGGTCAGTGACATCACTGATCACCTTTGAGTAGCACATGAGCAGCAGCTTGATTTATGTGTAGGTGAGGACGGGGATCCGCTTGTAGATGCCGCTCCGTAATGGATCTGCCCGACGCGTTTCGAAGCTCCATATGCTTCTCTTCAGGGGCTTTAACGGAAGCGGTGTGCGCAACCGCTAACCCACTTCTCCATTTTCCATATGACACACCCACCAATGGGAGGCTCAAATGAGACTCTGTATTATGGGAAATGTGGTGCGGAAAGCACACAATCAAGTCCTGTATGGACCCCGCAAATGGGCCCGTCCTCAATCCTGTGTATGGCCCAGGGATGACGGGGTGGTGCATAATCCGCGGCTGGACGGCCACGTATAAATTGTCGCTCCAAGGTTGTCCACCTTTGAGTAGCACACGAGCAGCAGCTTGATTTATGTGTAGGATCACTGGCTCCACTGGCTCCACTGGATACTACAGTCATTAACCCCTCCCATGCTGGTGATGGAACCGCTCCGTCACGCCCCTCTGGTGGGCTGTGCTGGTGACGGAGCGGTTCCGTCACGGCCCGCTCGCCGCGCCTCCGTGGCGCGTTCTATTGAGCAGGCAGGGCCGTGACGGAACTGCTCCGTCACAAGCACAGCCCACCCTAGGTGCGTGACGGAGCGGTTCCGTCACCAGCGTCGGAGCGACGCGCGGCCCCCCCCGCCCATTAGCGCTGCGGCGGAATTGCCGCCGCAGTGAAAGTGTTAACTATATTCTGAGATTTGATCCTGTTTCTTTTTTACCCTGAAAAAGCCCCAGCCTGCTCGCTGCATAAGGGAGAAAACACTTGTTCGCTGGCTAACTCTTTCGATTTGTCAAAATAAACCACTGGATTATGAATGTAAATCATGAGCCTAACTATGTGATTGAATAGTGGAGATTTCTTTCCTTACTTTTTCCTAGGGCACAGCACTTCATCCACATACCTAGCCAACTCTGGGCAGCGCAATGTCTGGGATTCCACCTCTTTCCTATGCCATAATTCCATAATTTGAGTGACAGCTCAACAGACCAATAGTGAAAGAGCCTTGATTGGGGGCCCCTATATATGTTTGCATTGTTGTATGATATTTTTGGGAAAACATTAGATTCGCAAGACTGCTAAACCTGTATTTAGGTCAGACCTAAAAAATGACGAGCTAGCATTGTCATATTCAAAACTGGCAGGGGAAGCAGGATGACTTCCTCTGGGCGTCAATCTGGGCATTATTCAAAAGCATGACCTTTATTGCAGCTGCCTCGCCCCAACTGCTCTCCTGGCACTCTCTTCCTACTAGGATGCCACTGCTATTTGCTGAGACTCAAGTCTCTCAGGGTGACTTTTGAAAAGTTTTTTCAGATTAAGGGCTATATGTAGGTAAATCAAGAATACCGAATCCTTGATACCGTATTTTACCGAATCGGTATTAAGAATTCAGTATATGCGATGTAGATAAAAAATCGGTAAACATTACCGATTCGTTAAAATTCGGTAATAAATACGGAATCGGAACGAACCGGTAAAAAACAAAAATAACGAAATTCCAATACCGATTCGGAATTACTGAATACATTACCGAATCGGTAAATACCGAATCGGTAATTTAAAAATTCGTAATTCGATGAATCAGCCAATCCTGTGTCACACAATCACCTCCCAAACAGGAAGTGGCCACACCCAGGCAGCTGCACAGGACCTGGAGCTCACTGTGAGGCAGGCAGTCAGGTGAGCTGAGGAGCCAGCATCCACAGAGCCTCACAGCTACAAACAAGAAAACTAAGAAGGAAACAAGCATTGAAATGGCAAGCAGGACAGGGAGAAGTAGGGAAGTGAGAGGAAGAGAATACTAGAGTTCAGTGACAAGGATCTGGAGGTACTGATCCAGGATGTTAGCCAGGACCATCACAGGCTTTTTGGACTGCAGTCCCACCAGGTGCCCGAATCACAGAAGAGGCAAATCTGGAGTGGCATTTGGGACAAAATAAATGCCATAGGTGTGACCCAGCGTACCATTGAGGACGTCAGGAAGAGGTGGTACGACCTCAGGAAGACAGCAAAAGCAAGGATGGCAGAGAGGCAGACGCAGGCTGCCAAAACAGGTCGAGGAAAGAACCGAGCACCAGCACCAACACCACTGGAACTGATGGTGGAGTCCACCATCCAGCCGGAGAGTGTGAGTGGCGTGGGAGACGCAGACAGCTCTGCCAGAGCAGCAAGGAAACAAGGTAAGAAGCATGCCCAGCATGCTGTGCTACCCCCTCCCCAACCCCAAACCCCATAGTGCCATAGGGGCTCCCACTCCACTCCATGTCTTACTCATTACCTGCTATGCATTTTGGGAGATGTAGTCATAGGGAATTGATGTATAGGACAGTCAGGCTAGCAAACACAATAGCATGTTAAAGTAATTGGCTATGTCAGGACTACCACTGTGATCTGTAGGCATGATATTTAATGTAATTCAAATGCAGACAGAGCAGTGAGTATATCTACATTTGTGTCATTACAGGCGAGACATCTCGCAGTGCTGCAGAGGGGAGCAGAGCAAAGTCAGCCAGGCCAGAGGAGAGGCAACAGGAGGAGGAAAGCATGCCTGCTGGGACCACAAGCTCGGCGCAATCACAGCCACCAAATCCACAACCACAGGCATCACCACAGTGCCAGGGAACGCCGCCATCCCCTCATACCCAGTCCCCACCGCGAAGCTCACCAACACCACCACCACCACAGTCACGCAGGAGGCATGCCGTGGCCACCCTCCAGAAGATGGAGGAGTCATCAGAGGAGGGCACAGGGGGCCACCAAAGTCAAATCCATGAGGGAGGCAACAGTGAGAGGGCTGGTACTCCATCCGAGGGCGCCCAGAGTTCATCCCGACGCCGCAGGGCAAGGCCGGGCAGTCTTGAAGCATCCGAACAGGGTGAAAGTGTGTTTGCTGGACTGGAAGGCAACATGCTGAAGGTCCAGCGCCTGCAATGGAGGGAAATGAAATCACTGCACAGGGAGGTGGCACACATCAACAAGCACATGCACAGGATGGAAAAGGGCATCAGTGCAATGGGAGAAAACTTGTGTGAGGGAATTGATAGAGTTGCAACATCAGTGGACAACCTCTGCAGCCAGCTTGAGCAGGACCGTCTTGGCAGGCGCAGGGAGAGGCAGAGGCTCCAGGCCTATACCAAGACCGTGAACCGGCTGGCCACTGCAACCTCACTGATGTGTCGCAGGTCCATCGCCATGCAGGAAGAGATGGCGCATTGCAGCAGGGATGTGGCCAGGGGCACGGTTTCTATGACCGCAGCATTAGAGCTCTTACAGAATGCAAAGGCACCCACAATGGAAGGGGGGGCAGTGAGGAGGCTACCAGCCGTGGTAGCATTACACCTTCTCCCACCGAGGGCAGGAGGCACAGCAAACGCCAAGGAACAGTCTGACACTACAGACAGAGTCGCCAGGGAACGTGCGCATGCAGCGCGTGGACGCAGGAAGTAGGGACCAATGCCTATTGCCAAACATTAGATGGGTGATGTAACCCATGTCCGATTGGACACAGCTCACAATACTGGTGGTGTGCTAATTAAACACCTTCACATGAAACTGTTACTGGCTCTGTCTCGTTACTCACTCAGAAATAGTTAGACATTATCTCTGCCCGTCTCTGTCCCATCATGTTCAACTGCAACACCAGCTGTTCAGGGCTCTGGCTGAGGGTTATCCTCGTCCTCAGAGTCAGTTATTTCATATGCGCTGTCACCTATGTACAGAAGGAAGTGCCATTAATTTGTGTGATCACCAGCTTGAGCCAGGGTGTACATCACGGTGTGTCACATTGACTTACCTAGTAGGTATCCATCTCCAAATTCACCAGCAAGCAGACGTGTATGGATACCACTGTTCCGGAAGATGAACAAATCGTGGGTACTCCCGGGGAATTTGGCCACGATGTCAGTTATGATGTACATGGCATCACATATCACCTGAACATTGATGGAGTGGGTGGATTTGCGGTTTCTGTAGATGTATTCAGTTGCTGCAGGTGGGCAGATAGGTATATGGGTCCCATCGACACAGCCAATGACGTGTGGGAACTGCGCAAGTTGGTAGTACTCCAGCTTGGTCCTCTGCAGCTCCACCTGTGTACTGGGGAAGGTAATGTAATGTTCCATTCTGTCCATCATGGCATCCAGGAAGGTTTTGAAGAAACGGGATAGACAGCTCTGTGACACACCACCCACTGCGGCTATCACACCCTGGAATCTTCCTGAAGCAAGGAGGTGCAGGCAACAGAGTACCTGGACATGGGTGGGGATTGCGTGGGCCCTTGGTGTCTGATGCTCCAAATAGGGTTTTAGGTCCCATATTAGGTCAAGGATGGTGTGTGGGTGCAGTTTGTACCTTTCATGGATTTCAGGTTCAGTCAATTGAAACAATGTGATACGCAGTCTGTATACTCGCTCTTCCCGTCTCCAGATCCTCACTCCTGCTGCTCTCAAGCGTAGCCGCCCTGCTATGAGGTAGAGTCCCGCCATTGTGTTCCCACTGTTGCATTTTGGGGCTGTTTTTATGCACTGCACACGATTACTACCTGCTCAGGTAAATACCGAATCGTTATTACCGATTTTGGCCAAAATCGGTAATACCGATGTTTGCTACATCGCATTTTGGGTTTTTTACCGAATCGTTATTTCCGATTCGGTATTCATTGTTTCTGTATTCTCCGATCGGTAAATAAGGAATCGGTAATTATTTCCCACTGTTGCATTTTGGGGCTGTTTTTATGCACTGCACACGATTACTACCTGCTCAGGTAAATACCGAATCGTTATTACCGATTTTGGCCAAAATCGGTAATACCGATGTTTGCTACATCGCATTTTGGGTTTTTTACCGAATCGTTATTTCCGATTCGGTATTCATTGTTTCTGTATTCTCCGATCGGTAAATAAGGAATCGGTAATTATTTACTGATTCGTTATTATCGATGCCATTCGGTATTACGTACATCTCACATGGCTAAATACCGGTCGGTAAAGCCGAAATCTACCGATTTTCGGTTTTACCGACCGGTATTTGGCCACCTACATATGGCCCTAAATGTTTTTTCATTATTACAACATTAATCTGCATATACTCAAATGTATTAACTTTGCATTTTTCACATTTAGGTTGATCATAGCTAGTGTAGGCGTGCATTTGGCTAATGTTAGTTGCCATCCGGCTTTATAACTCGTTAACTTTATTTCTAAGCAAGCTGAATATTAATGCTGTGGAAAAGGGTGTTCTGTTTCTTACTTTCTCTAAAAAAGAAATTGTATTTTTTTTTAATCACTGTGGAATGTTTTAATTGGTATTGATTACAAGACGACATTTGCAGAGCACAGGGTTGTCCAATATGTCTCATTGTGTTGCAGATAATGAAAGACATTCAGGAAAGCTGTTTTGTTAAGAATCCTGAGACGCCAATGACCTCAAGATTACATCTTTTCATTCTAAACTGATTGGACCATTTTATGGGAACTGTGGGGGGTGTAGCAAGTGTTATAATTGTGTGATTTAGGCTAGTGAAGAGTAGACTCACAATTCAGAACACACGGATAGAAATCCTTGTATTCAGCTCAGAGCAGAGTAGGATATTTAGGGTACTCTCTTTGTGGAAGAACTTTGTCCTCGAGTCTACTCCATGCTAGTCTTCCATCTTCCTTTTTATAACTTCAATTCAATGTGAACTTCATGTTAATTGATGCATCCATATACTGATTATTGATTGACACTAACTTGATGATGTTGACTTCTGTAAACTTTTAATCTTTATTAAACATTTGTGGTTAGATAACTTAATCATTCTCTGTCTTCCTTGTGGAGCCTAATGTGCCTAACAATATTTTAATCTATTGTATTGGTGACCAGGATCATTTGCAAGCTTTGATTCATCAGATTGCGATATATGGGCCTCAAATTTGTACAAAGAAAAGCACAGACACTTCCACTCTAGATTTTCTGTGGAATAAGCAATGATTATAGAACTTAGCTACCGGAACCATCAACCATGGCTTCCTAAGGAGCAAGAGCACTGAATCTTTTTAATTAGCATTTGAAAGAACAGGAATGTATTGCAGTGACGAAATAACTAAAGAATGAAAGCATTGCATATTTACTTATATATCCACCATCATCCTTTTTATGAGTGGAGATTTCCCCAGTTGATCCCAAAATACTTTCTCAAATTCTTCCTCTCATTACATTTCCACCATTCCATATTGTTGAACTTGACCTTTTTGCAGGGTTATGCCCACACTTTTTGCCTTCTTCCTCCTATTTTTCTGACCTTTTTTTTGTTGGTTTTAGGAGTATGGGCACTTTATCACTGCTAATCAGTGCTAAACTGCATGGGCTCTCTCCCTTAAAACATGATATGAATGTTTTATCCCTCTATGACCTATTTAATTTACTCATAAGTCCCTTATAAAGTGGGATACCATATACCCAGGATATGAAATTAAATGGTACTAGTAGGCCTGCAGCACCGCTTGTGCCAACCATAGACCTACCTTTCAAACCTGCCTCAGGCCTGCCACTGGGTCGGCCTGTGTGCACAGTTTACTGCTACTTTAACTTGGCATTTAAAACTATTTGCCAAGCCTTAAACTACACTTTATTACAAATAGGTCATCCCTAAGGTAGGCCCTAGGTAGCCCTATGACCAGGGTGATGTGTAAGTAAAAGGTAGGACATGTGCCTTTACTGTGTGGCCTGTCCTTGTAGTGACAAACAGCCCATGTTGGTTCCCACTGCTGTGAGGCCTACTCCTCTCACAGGCTACCATTGGGAATTCCCTTATATGGGTTTAAGTGGTAATTCCTGATCTTAAAGGAGTAGTGTTGCCATGTTTGACATGTTTGGAATAGTGGTGATAAATCCTGCTTACTGGTGTAGCTGGATTTTACATTACTATTTTAGAAATGCCTCTTATAGAAAGTAAGCATTTCTCTGTGCTTATCACTCTTGGTGCTTTGCAGGCTGACTCCTAACCACATCTAGGGCTGTGTGACAGCTACACTTTGTGCATACTTTCCAGATACCCATCACACAGGAAGGGTTGAGTGTGACAGAGATTGCATCTGCATAATGATGGTTTTCCTGGTCTGGAAGAGGGAGGGGCGTTCACACTTTACATTTGTATAGGCTGGGTCCTGCCTGTACACAATGGGTTTGTTTACCCCCTACTGATATCTGGAGCCAGGGCTGTGGTTGAAAGAGAGTGTTGTGCACTTCTAAGTCTTCTTTTGAAGTCACCCCTTGAACAAAGACAAATTTTTAGTATAAGTACAAGGGGCTCTGACGCCATGATTTGAGACACTGCATGAGACTTGTAACCAGACGCTGCTGGCGCTACATGCTGCACATTGCCAGGGACTGCTGTGGTACCAGGAGGGACTGTCATTGTTATGCTGGTCTGACTGCCTACTAGGCTGCTGGAGAGACTGCCACTTTGCAACTGCTTCCACGTTCTGGCCTTTTTTATGCTTCCTGCTTTTGTGCTCCAGCTTGTCAAGCTTGCCTCCTGTTTAGAAATCCCAGGGCGAAAAGGCATTTCACCTGCGCACCACTGCCATGGGACTTTGTTCTGTCGTGAGACTGGCAGCCGTGCGCTTCAATAGGACCTGTGTGTCTGATTCCTCCCGTGATTTATTAACTCTCTGTCATCAGTGCATGTGGGCACTTCGTGAATAATTTCCCGAAGCATGTGCCCCTCACTTTCCAGCATTTGACTAGTCAGCTCTCCTGCCTTCACCGATTTCAAATGAAAACCAGGTTTTGGACCCAAGTGTCACCTAGCAACACTGAGACATATGCGATGTTATCCATAGGTTGGGTCCAGCTGCCTAGGGAGATTAGTGCTCGGCAATGTGCCCGGACTAGTGCTGTGACTGAGGGCCTCTTGTGTGCACGGGGGATCGCTGTTGACTGCTCATCCCAGGGTGTGCATATACCTAGTGGGGCACCGCAATTCAGTTCTGGGTTGCTGTGGTGTTTGTTATCCCGAGGGCCAGCGCAGCCTATCTATAACCTCCCATCATATCGAGGGCACTTGAAGGGGGAGACTGCAGCAGCATCACCCACTCTTGAGATCATCATTGGAGCCTTTCCCTGCAGTGCCAGAAGGTTCCAGAGGGAGTGTAGGGGCCTCATAAGAAATTGCCAGGTCGCCTCCCGCTCTCCAGTGGGTCGGCCCCCACCACTTTAAATGGTGCAGCCCTGAAGGGCTGTGGGCGCCCTGTGCCTCTCATAGCTGCACCACGTGGTCGTGAGCAGCTGCCTTTGTAGTCCTGCACGTGGGGGACCTAGCAAGGTCTCTCCACTGGAATTTTCACCGAGTGGGTGCCCTCCTCCATGTTTGCACATCCCTTGGGGGCAAATTGGGCAGTAGAATGGGGTAAAACCTCGACAGAGGTCCCAATCTTGCTGATTTTGTTTTACCATAAGCAATGCATTAGGTGTGCCTATGTGTTCCCCCTGCGACTGTAGGTGTTAACTCTCTAAACCTGATGCATTACATTCTCTATTGTTAGGATGAATGTCATTTTGATGCTGGTATTGTCCGATAACGAGTGCAGTTTCGCGATTTGCATAATATGTACAGTTTTTATAAGTTATGTTGTTGTGGTCTATGTTATATGTACAATATATACTATATGTTTTATATAATCTTGTTTGAAGTCTCTTTTGTGATGTATTAATTGTGTTTCTATGTCGGTGTATTGTGCAAACACTTTACACATTGCCTATGATGATAAGTCTTACTGCTCTGCGCCAAGCTACCACAGAGCGAGCACAGGTTATTCTTCATGTGCAACTTACTTAGGTGGATACCCCAGCCAACCAGAAACCCAATTTCCAAAACATATCTATAAATAAATATGTTTCCAAGATCTCAAACCATATTGAACTTTAAGTTGCAGCATTGCCCAACATGCCGCCATGATTCGAAAACAAGTTGAAGGGACCATTAATAGAATATACATTTTTCTTCAGCCATGATCAAGCTTTTTTTCCAGTTGTGAAACACAAAGTAAAAAAAACATTTTATTGGCATTTTAAAGAACATGCATCACCCCTAGTAGTTTCTTGAGTGCTCATTTGCACACAACAACTTGTCTATTCATCCATTAATTTATTATGTTACCACCACAATATTTTACGCAGTCATCCATCCATTCTTTCACGCTATTTGACACTAGCAAGCCACCAACATCAGTGCCATTTTAGGAGTTTTGTTGTACCAGCATTTTCAGGTTATGATTCTGTGCCTTTGGATACATTGCTTTTATGTCCTTTTAGATCTTAAGCTTCTTTTTTGTGAGGTGGTGGGAGTGTGGTATTGCTGTCCTTAATTAATATTTCAGCATAGCTCTTGCAATGTGTGTCTGCATCAAGAGCCCATAACACAGCTCTGCAGTTGAAGAATCAATCTAACAGATCTGCCTAAAATAGCCCAGACCTATTGGCATTCCCAGAGATTGTTCTGGATCACCAAATTAAGAAACGTTTATTGAATATTTGTATTCATATTGTCAGGAGTATGAGGGGTAAAATCTAGCACCTAAAAGGTCAAAGAGCCAACCACGGCCATCTAGTCGTTCAAGACGAGGTCAAAATCCAAATGTTAAGGCGCTTACCTTCTGAATTAGAAATATTCTTGAAGAAAAATATCTAAGAAGGTAAAGTTCAGCAGGGCAAGACTACAGGAGGTATCCAAAGAGGGAGCGCCATTACAGGATGGCCTTGGTTCGAAGTTGCGATGAGGATTTCCATGTTTGGACTTAGTCGCCGAAACAGAAGTCGAAAAACACCAATGGGATGAATCAGAAGACTGTATC
This sequence comes from Lissotriton helveticus, assembly GCF_964261635.1. Taxonomy (NCBI): domain Eukaryota; kingdom Metazoa; phylum Chordata; class Amphibia; order Caudata; family Salamandridae; genus Lissotriton; species Lissotriton helveticus. The sequence goes on from NC_136068.1 coordinate 697,184,217, forward strand.
CAATTACAGTTCCATGAGGTTGGATACCCATTTGGTGAAGGGCAACTAAAATGGATTTGCTGCTATGGAGAAGAATGTAGTGGGAGAAGCCACAAAGTCAATCCGACTGGCGATGCACCTTGGGCAGATAAGCAGGCAGGTTGGTCCCAGTATCCTCCTGGTTCTCAGAGCTGTTTTTGGGCACATTTTGTTCAAGCCCTCAGTTTTGGAAATAGGCAATCTGGGTACCTTTAGGACCATAACCAAGGTTTCAGAACTGTGAGACATCTCTTGGGGGTTCATGACTCACTCAGTCTGGGTCCAGGTGTGGGTTCAAAATGATTGGAGCCTGTTATGTTTTTGTGGCTCTGAATAGAAGGCCAGCAAACTAGCCCTTAGGGTCACTTCTGGTAGCCCTGGGTGAAGGTGAAGATGCAGGACTGAACAGTAGGGCTACCTCTGAGGATTCAAGGTAGGCTCCAGGCAGCAAAGCAGTCCTTCCAAGTACAGTCGCAGTCTGGCAGAGTGCACCGCATGTCACAGCAGCATACAGTCCGCTGAGAGTCCTTCTGCAGGTTCAATGATGACTTCCCATTTGGAAGCTACATTTATAAAATGTAATAAGGCGACTCCAATGGTATTCTATGGGAGAGATAGGCTTTGAAGTAGTGAAAAACAAATTTAAGAGTTTTTCACTGCCAGGACATGTAAAACTTAAAAGTACATGCCCAACTTTTTAAATACATTGCACCCTGGCCTCTGGGTTAGCCAGGGCCTCCCCTAAGGGGTGACATATATGTATGAAAAAGGAAGGTTAGAGCCTGGCAAAGGGTTTATTTGGGTAGGTTGACATGGCAGTTTACAACTGCGCCCACAGGTTCTGCAAAGGCAGGCCTGAGATATATTTAAAGGGCTGCATAAGTGGGTGGCACACTCAATGCGGCAGGCCCACTAGTAGTATTTAATTAACAGGCCCTGGGTGCATGTAGTACCACTTTAATAGGGACTTATAAGTGCATGAAATATGTCAACTGGGTATAAGTCAATACTACCACGTTTTAAGGCGAGAGCACAAGCACTTTAGCACTGGTTTGCAGTAGTAACGTGCACAAAGTCCAAAGGCCAAGAAAAACGAATCCAGCAAAAAGTGGAAGATAAAAAAGGCAAAATACGCTGGGCAAGACAGCAGAGAGGGCCAAGTGAAACAAAGGCCTAAGGCTAAATTAAGCATGGGGGTCTTCTGAAGATTGGGGACCCCTCTGCCTAGGGGGCCACCTCCTTCCAGATCTATAAGGACACTGTTTCCACTCTCTGACTTTTGTGTGATCACTAAATACATTCTGAGTGCTGTAATGTTACTTTGCTTCCATTGAACTAATTAAACTAATACACCTGATAACAATGATTTGCTGTTGAAAAGTTAAGGACTGTAGACGGTGTTTGCATTGACCTGGAGCATGGTGGTCACTCTAACCCAGGCCCAGAGGGCCAGGACAGTTCAGAAAGTGACAACATTAAAATAGACTGCAACAGCTGATGATGTTGTCAGATGTAAAGAACAACACGTATTGGGATAATTTGTTTTAGGGTATAGAGTTGGGAAAGGGAAGAATACAAAGAACTTCCTATTAATTTGTTAACAGAAATATGTTTATGGATTCGAAAATGATGTTTCGTAAGTTCAAATCTGCATCAGGAATGCCACCCTTTTAAAAACCACACGTTGCAATCATGGCTCATTGCTTTTGTTGCTCACTGTGTTCTTGGGCAAACCACATCATTTTGTTGCACCCCAGATAGCAAGCTGTAATTTCGGAGTGCTAAAGAGTTACTGTTGTATGTCACAAGAAACTACTGGAATATGATATTTTGCCAATCCTGTTTCTGCGATGTTTCCTGCCTGCCTCTCTTCCGCTGGCGAGAAAGCCGCCTCCCTATGCAATAGCACTGCAGCACAGTTCCCAGCATGCAGAATACAGACAAGTCATTACTTTTCCTCTACACATTCTGCTTTATACAAATATTATCCTGCAGAAAACCCCAGGGGTACATTACAGCAACCAGCAATTTCCAGGCAAGAGCTGGATCGTAATGCAGCATTCCTCCATGCCGAGAGTCCCAGCTGTATTTTTCATGATGAATGTTTCAGATGTGCTACTCCTATGGAATGGACGGCGGGGGGAGGGGGTTTGCGAGCACAGGGTGTACACAAATGTTGGACAATGGAAGCCGAATCTTGCTTAATAGCCTTTGCTGATGACTGACATGTGCCACAATACCATAGCGAAATTTGGTGCCATGAGAAAGACATTTTGCGGACCCTTTTTCAAACAATTTTTTTGCACAATTTCTGCCAATTCATTTGAATTGTATCTTTAATTTTCAGAAATTGAGGCACACAAAAAGAGCTGTAAGTTGAGGTGGCCCAATGTCCACTGTATAAATAATGTATAAGAAAGTGTCAAGAGTCTTTGATATAGCTCTTGGATCTGGATTTTTTAAATCGTACAACAATATTTAATGCAGAATTCAGGGCCCTATTTATGACCTTAGTGGCGCAGGGCAGCACAGCAAGTCCCCTCGCTGCGCTGCAATGCGTCACAGGGAAGTGGCAGGAATGCGCCGTGTTTATCCAATACAGTGCATTCCTGTCCTTTCCTCCTGTGCTAGTACTGTTTGGACAACCAAGTGCAAACACAGGGACCCTTGAATATGGTGCAAATAGTGCAAGGGTGCCTGTATTGTAGGCAGGATTGTTTTTGTGCACGAAGGGACAACTTCCTGCACAAAAACAATCCTGAGAGGTTTTTTCCTCTTTAGAAAGAGGGCAAATGGGGAGAACTAAAGATATTTCTCCTCGTTACGCCTCTCCTGGGAAGGTGTATCTTTTTGGCGCATTTCCAGTTTTACCAGGTTTGGAAAATCTGGGATTGCGTCCAAAACCATGGAAGTTGCATGGGAACACTCACCATAATGCCAGTAGGCTGACGCTATAGTAAAGTATTAGAGCAGGGGGAAAGGGGGCTTGGAGTTGGGTTTTAAAAATAAAATAAAAAAACGTACCTGCCACTCCGCTCCCACTGCTGGCTGCCTCATTGCTCCTCTCGTGCTGGAAGTGGATGGGCTTCACTGCAAAGGCTCCCCACCCAATCCAGATGCCGCTCTCAATGCTATACCTAGGGAGAGAGTAGTGCCTGAATTCACCTGAGCTGGCTGGATTAATGCTCTCTGAGGCATAGGGAGCCTGCAGCTTGGTTCCAACTCAGCTGTACAACACAGCTGGCTTGGAGAAACCTAAGTGTGCACATCTGTTTGGCCTGCCTAAGACTGCAGGCCAAACTGACATGCACACTTATAAGTGCCTACCACTCTTCTCTACTGCTGACGTGACACTCGTCAGCATGGCCCCAAACCTGCCCTAACCTCGGCTCGGCTGGCAATAAGGTAAGAAAAATAAAATGAAAATGAAATGGTTTAAATATCAATTGATTTTTCAGTTGGTTGACACTGCTCCGCCATAGCGGAGGAGCCGCCCCTGCGCAACGCTCATGGAATGCCTCCCTTGTGCAGAGTAATGCAATGGAGTGATTTGCACTGCGTTGCATTACTCCATATTTTTTAACAATTCAAAGTCACTCAAGGTGGCTTTGCAGAGCTTCAAAAATTTGACTTAGAGGTTTTTCATGGATGTACCATGTTCCATGGTGGAAGCATGATGTAAATCTCTCATAAATATGCCCATCAGTTTCTAACCAGCCTGCTCTTCTTAGTGTAGGAAAGATACTCTAAGGTAATATGGTGGATGTATAATGAATTAGTGCTTACAATTAAAATAAGACATATGGGCATAATGTTATAAATAGGACCTTAATTTGATGGAAATTCGCAATCTAAATTCCCTCACAACATGCGTTCATGCTACACAACTCAAATTCAAAGCGCTGCTCTGACTATTGTTTTCTATTCACAGATTTAAATCTGAAAATTTCTCCTTAATTTCATTACTGAGTTATCCTTCCTCTTTCTCAATGTATATTTCTTTGTGTAGACAGTGACCTTTGGATCCTTCCAGGATGAGAAATGGACTGAGAGCATTTTATTATTTATTTTTAATTTAATGCGATTTTCTATAGCGCAAACATTACCCGAAGGTATTAGAGTGCTTTACAAAGGCTGTTGCCAGACTTGGAAGCCATGAGGGAACGTAATTGCATTCGGCGTTACCGCTTCACCAGACAATTGATCAAGGACCTGACGGACAGGCTGGAGGTGCACCTGCAACCACGACATAGGTATCCAACTGCGCTGACACCCAAGGTAAAGGTGATGGCAGCCCTACATTTCTTTGCCATAGGTACGTTCCAATTTACCATAGCTGATGTGGGAGGGATGTCTCAGACAATGTTAAGCCGTGTATTTACGGATGTATTGGCAGCTATGTTGCCCCACCTTGATGAGTTCATTACATTCCCTACTCCAGAAGAGTTGACAGATGTCAAGGGGGAATTCTATGCCCTGGGACGCATGCCACATGTAATTGATGCAATTGATGGTACACATGTTACTCTGGTGCCACCACAGGCTCAGGAGCAAGCGTATCGCAACAGGAAACACTACCACTCGATAAATGCCCTGGTGCTGTGTCTTGCCAACATGATTATCTCACATATTTCTGCACGTTTTCCAGGATCGTGCCACAATGCTTTCATCATGAGGCGTAGCAGGGTACCACAGATGATGCTGCAGCTGCACAACCACCGGGCATGTCTTGTTGGTGAGTAAACTCTGTCAGCTATGTATGTCAGTATGTCACAACTTCATGAACTGCATCATATTACACACTCATTTCCATGATGTCAATTTGCAGGAGACGCAGGATATCCAAACATGCCGTGGCTAATGACTCCGCTACGCAATCCCAGGACAGCTGCAGACCAGCGGTACAACAATGCTCATGGGAAGACCAGGCGGGTGATCGAGCGAACATTTGGACTCCTGAAGAGCTGGTTCAGGTGCCTGGACAAGACAGGCGGAGCCCTCCAATACAGCCCACGCAAGGTGTGTGACATCTTCACCGTGTGCTGCATGCTACACAACATGGCAGTGGAGAAGGCCGTACCACTCTACCTTGATCCTGATGAGCTGGAACATCCGCCCGTTGAGGTTGAAGGCCTTGCCCAGGATGCCAGTGACGAGGAGGGTGAAGATGATATCCGGAGTCACCTCATCCGCAACTTCTTTTCATAATGGTGAGTCACAGTTGCATTTTGGTAATAAATGTACTATAGAGTTGTATGGTTAGCATGCTGTGTATGCAACTGACTGTATGCAATGTCACTTGGATGTTTGTTGTGCTGTGTCACATAAGTGCAGATGTAATGACACACACATATGTGCTATGTGTGTACTTGGAATGTACAGGTGTACTAGTACATCAGGCTATTCAACAGGACAATGTCAGAATGACATCATACGGAACTTGACCCCTTGTGTGCCTCTCATCCCCAGCTCGCCCTGCCTGTTGTCCGTTGGTGTCATCGTGGTCAGCCTGCTATTGCTCATTATGATTGCAACGTCAGCCGAATCAACGGAGCCTGCATGGACATGTTGAAAAGTCAATTTGGGTAAGGACTCATATGAGGCTGTTTAGCGTTGGTATGGTTTCTAAATGTGTGGTACATGTTCATGCGCATGATGTTAGACCATGCATACATGCAACAACATCATGTTTCTCATTACATGTAGGCCTACTCCCATGACAGGATAGTCACCCCATCTGACAGTCATCTGTTGTAGTTGTAGACTCTGGTGAATGCATCAATGTGTGTAGACATTGACACTGCAACATTGCATATACCATGGTTTGACATTGTGTTAGAGGTCACAACCACGGACTCTGTGGTGGATTGTAGCCTCACTGTGTGCATTAGAATGTGTCTGGTTCCTCACATCCACCTTGTGGCACAGTCCAGTTAGTTCACCACAAAACCATGTTGTGTAGGTGTTGCCCAGTGTATGTTCCACATGTTAGGACAACTGTCCTGTGATTCTGTTCGCATGGATGCATTGCCCCTTGTTGCAGTATGTCATGTCACTGTCATGACGTTACCTCAGTGCAGGTTGAGAATACAGCTACGCCAGCCTTCACAGTGAGTAGCAGTTCTGTCTAAAATCACATGATGCCATGTAGGTTTTGCTTTAGACATGACAATGTTGTGATGATGCATATGTGAAATATTTTGTTGCACCAGTGCAGTGCGGTCATTCACATGATTCTCTTGTCCCGTGCAGCATTTCTGTGCGACGGTAGGGTATCATTATGTTGGTTGGATCAACATCACTTGCTATTGAGTCATTTTCAAACTGCTTGTCATGTTTAGCATAGTGATGCAAAGTTGATAGAGCAAAATACTGCCTACAGAGTGCCTTCATTGCATGTAGGTCATTAGCTTCCTCATCATATGTGATTCTTACAGCTGTTGTGGGTGATGTCAAGTTTGCCTACATGGCCCTTACGGGTACACATTATCAAATACAGCTATTTCAATTTGCGTAAGTAGCATTGCCATATGTTTTAATTCGTTTGTTTTGTCCACATCATCAGAGACAGTGAATTGGTATTTGTACACATAGAACTCATTGCATGGTAGATGACTTGTGAGCGTTGCACAAGACTCAAATAGATGACAGACTGTCCTAGGTTGTATGTGTCCATGTCACAGCATTGGATCTCATGTGGTTGCATAATCAGTGATCTCTAATTGGCTACAGCCGTTACACTTCACAAGTGTGACTGGTACAGTGTATCTCATGAGGTATTTTTAGTGTCAGTGACATGAGAAACTACTCCTAATGGGTCTTTGCCTCTGCTTCAGGTCTCCTTCCCTGCAGTTCCCATCCTCTCTTTCCCTCGCCTGATCACCCTTTTGTGTCTGTCATTTATACTCAGACCAAGGGGCTATTTGGAGGTGGAACCCTTTGAGCATCACACCACTCTGATGAAGAAAGGTACGGCCATTCCCTGGCAGTGTTTTAGCGAATAGTTATGCTGCATTACAGGTGACATCATTCGTATAGTTATTTGTTTGTCTTCTTGCCAATGCCAATGACCATGTATGTTGGATAATGCTCTATGGCCTCACAAGGTAAATCATCATGTTGTGCATGACGTGTGATTTGAAATGAATATTGTGCCTCCTTGATGTCAATGCACATGTCCTTCTATTGTGCATGTATACTATATGGCATGAAGTAAGCTTATGCTTGTTATGTCTTTACGTGTACAGTGACTACATGCATGGTGTTGATTAAGGCTAAAATACTATACTGTGTGTGAGGTAGATGGCTGTGTAGCTACTGGTTAGCTTGGAACAAACTAGCTGTAGTCTACACCTGCTGACGCTGTGTGTCCTGTGCCCCACTTGTCCCTAAGGGGCCTGATCCCGTGACCGTGATCTTTGGTGATTACTGTGCCATATTATTTGGTGTGACCCTCAGTGAAGCAGAGACTCCTGCATTCACATGCACATGCCACTTTGTGGCTTGCCAATGCCCTTGTGGTATATGCTTGTTTTGCTAGTTGTCACAACCCCTCCTGCCGTCAAGTCTTCACTCATTCCTGGTGCTGCATACACAGCCACAATGCAGCGCACACTATCCAGGACCACACACGCCTACTAGATACCCCTCCTTCCATCCATTTGCAGAGCATGCTCCAACCACCCTACACACAGAGAACACCAGACAATCATCCTCCTGGTATCACGATGCCTCAAACTCACCCATTACAGATTATATGCCTGTGTGTGCAACACATACTGGCAAGACTATGCTGAGCCACATGACATTGTGTCTACGTACCACCAGGTCATGTGCCTTGTACAGCACACACACACCTTCCATAGGCACAATATTGTACAGTGTTACCTTGTCAACACCACTGCATGAAAAATTGACTTCCTTACAGTCACGTGGCAGTACACGACCTGGTCACACCACTTCAACATAGCCGTCACAGTCAGTCAAGTAGCCACAGGGGACACACACCATGACCACGTCTCTTGGGTGTGGGGTGATTTGGCCGTTCTGGTGTAGATAATTGTTAGACATGGGTAGTTGTTCTGGATGCGTAGCACCCATCACAGGAGTATAGTACTTGTAGCTCCATAGGGGGAGGTCAGCTCATTAGGTGAGCTTGGGTAGAGTGCTACAGCCCATTTCCCACAGTCTGTCCTGCCACCCTTGTCCTGTGCGCCATTCATCACATCAACAGTACAGCATCATGCTGATGATAGTTCACATACCTGATGACACAGATGTAGGTACTCCCTACGTGGACAACAAGTTTTGTCACAGTGATCTATACACCTCAAAGTGACTCTCCTGGGACTGGCTGTTATTGCAGTTTTGTGATCCAAATACCCCTTCAGCATTTACTATCCCTCACAGGTGTGTCTTTCCATCCCTGTATCTAGTTTTTAGGAATTTGTGACCAATGTGTGTCCTCACCCGGACTCTGATCCAAGTGTGTGGATGTCTGCAGTTTGGTGAATACCCTTGCATTTCATACATTTGCACACACATATCATTTTATACTGTGGGTAAGAGATAACTCACCAAATGCGTTTGATGTTTAGGATATTTATTGTGTGATCTTGTGCAGGAAACGTGAATAGGTGCTGTACAGAAAGGGGTGGAATCCAAAGTTCACTGCTGGAGATGATATGCCTTACAGTTTCAGTCAACAGAGTCCAGGCCACAGTGCTTGGCATCATTGGGCAGACTGTGACCAGCAAGTCCATGTGGGAGAGTCTCATAGGTGATGCTGTTGCACCCAAGGGCAATATGCCAGGTCCAGTGTCCTGGGAGTTGTGCATGGCCCACTGCCACTCAACGTCTTAGCCGTGGACGACCCACCTTCCTTGGGGGACCCTCACGTGCAGGATTGGACGATGCATGGGACGCTACGTCAGACAGTTCCTCCTCATCCCTCCCTGTGGCTGGTGTTGCACTTTGCCTAGATGTAGCTGGCCTGGTGACGCAGGGAGGGTGCTGCATGTTGGCAGCAATCTGACGTAGCGATTGGCTCATTTCCCGATGCACCGCCAAGAGCTGAGCCAGACTTGCCTCCACCCGTCCATAATAAAGGTCTTGCCTGGCTATTTGCTCTGCCTGCTGTTGTTTCACCTGGTTGAGGGCCTCCGCAAGTTGGCTTACCTCCCTGGTGTCCCGCCTGTATGCCTCCAGGATGTTAGTCAGTTCAGGCATACCGGGCCCTGCAGCTGACTGTCCAGAATCTCGCCTCCGCCTTGGGCCACTCCCACCACCCTGACCCACACGAGCACGGCCTGCGCTTGTGGGCACATCCGCTCGACGGGCCTCCCGAGTGCTGGCAGGGTGGAGGTTGTCTGCCACCTCATGGGTGCCCGACAAAGGGTGTCCCTCATTTTCAGACAGGCTCTCTGGTGGATCATGGGCAGGGCTCTGACCTGTCTGCTGGGATGTGGTGGGAATGGTTCCGGTGGTTGGCTGAGTTGTAGCTGGTACAGTTGCAGCAGGGGTTTGGGATCCAGAGGAGCCAGGTTGGTTGGGGTCATCCACAGTGCGTTGAGTGGCGTCGCTGTCAGTGGGGTCTGGGTCCTGCTGAGCCTGGGCCAGGGATCCTTCTCCCCCCTGGTTGGGGAGGGGCTCCACACGTTGCCCTGTGTGTGGGAGAGACAAACACTGTTAACACACTATCAAGTGACATCTTAATTAGTTATCCATTATCAGCATCACAGTTCCACAAGCTTTACATTGATGTCATTGTTCAGTTGTGTATGTAGTGGTAGTAAATTGACATGTACTCTGGAGTTTTTTCATTCTTCCATTCTCTTGACAATGACTGACACAGCCATTGCTGTGTCTTGTCTTGGCGACACAACCCATATACAGCAGTGCTCAGGTTCACGCAACATCCAGGATACGGTGTTAATCCTTATGTCTGCGTCAAGCATGCACAGAGTTTAGATGCAGCATGTTCATGTAAGAGACAGAGCATTATCTGTTCTACTATTATGAAGTGAGAACTGTGTCCTTTGAGCCAGGTAAACTCAAAAAGTACACCACCAATCACAACACCCAATACAGCGTTTTAAAGGGGAGGTCCAGAAGATGGACATAGGCTATATGAATTGACACCATATACACTAAAAAGGGGGGGGCACCATCAGTGGTAAAGTAGTCCCTTCTGGCCGTTAGATGTGGGCGTTAACATTCAGAGAGGCAAGTTGTGGGCGTTAGATGGCGAGGAGAACATTGAGATGTGAGGAGATGTCACTGTGCAAAACAAAACACACCATTTGCACTCACAGTGCAGAGTATTTCAAACGCACAATAATCACAGTGCAGCATATTGCAAACAAGAAATATTCACTCACACACATATCTTCAGGTAGGCAGAATCATTCACCTGGGCATTACCGTTGTACGCTGACATCAGGGACGGTGCGCGGCTTGCATTCACAGGCAACCAATCACGCCACATGACTCGCATAACACATGCAAGCCTTGCAATGAATATTTTAGTACCGATTTCACCATTGGACACACTCCTGTTTGTCAGAGGGGGAGACCTCAAGCAAAAGAGGTGCGGCTTACACAGCGTTTCAGGGCTTAGGTGAGTCTGCGTTCTGCCGGACTGAAGCTGCAATACATTTCGCACAGAGATATCATACATCAATAAACAGGCTTTTGCATGTCCCCTAAGCGAGTCAGCTTTCACCACAGTACTTGCATCCTAAACCTATGAACAAAGCTACGGATTGACTAGCCGCTATCTGTTTTACCACTGTGACACTCCCACTTATTGCGGCGCTAAGGAGAAAACTTGACTTCAGGGCTTAAACAAATTTTTCACTTGGCAACATCAACATGTGCTACATAAAATATCGTCTTGTCAGAAGCATCAACATTCTCACGGGGGAGGGGGCGAGGACAAACAAGGAAACACAAGTGACATTAAGTTGAGGGACCTTTGGCCAACGAGATTACACTATTTAGTTTTCGAACAGGGACAACGTCGGGACGGCCTGCTAGTTTATTTGCATGAAATCTTCTACATTGGATAGGTGTTGCTGTTCCGTGATGGCCAAACATTTGCAACACCCCTGGACCTGTACACCCACTTCTAGATCATGGCTTTGGAACGTGGCACTTCTCTAAGACGCATCACCTTGTCAAATCCCATGTCCATGTTGATACTTAAGTGCATCCACAACGTTCATGAGATGGGGCACGTGCATTGTGTGAGAGGCACAATGGACTGGAACATCTGCAATGTGCATGTCAAAGTTGTATGCGTATTCATATGAGTGTGTGTTTAGTTGTGGTACATGACAATTGGGACAGTGTTGCACTCCATTGCCTGTCCCCAGGGGTTGAGTTTCTGTTAGGGGGTGTATGACAGGCCATGCTAGTAGTTTGCGTGTGATTAGCAAGCGTCCATCCTTCATTATTTTGCTGTCTACTCAAGTAGCATGCTGGCATAATCGTGGTTGTGTGTTCCTGCACAGGATGTGTGACCTTGTCCTGGTGTTTGTGTTTGCAATGATCACAGGAGGGACTTGTGCTGCCTACTCCTGTGCCCATTGTGTACTACAGAGCATTCCAAACTGTGTGTCCTGACACAGTACAGTGTCGCATGAAAATGGTGGTTGTGTTGCAGGCACTTAGTAGATGACTGCTGGTAATTAGGAGACATCCCTAAACATTCTGCTCTATGGTCTTTGTAAGGCCTGTGCAGTGCTTGGGTGCAACTGTGTGTGTGGCCAGGGAGCTGGGGTGAGCTGACAGAGGGAGGAACACTGAGGGATGGATACAGAGGGAGGGAGGGACACAGAGGGAGGGAGGGAGACAGAGGGAGAGGGCGACAGAGGGAGGGAGGGAGACAGGGATGGAGGGAGTCAGAGGCAGGGAGGGAGGGACACAGAGGGAGGGAGGGACACAGAGGGAGGGAGGGAGACAGAGGGTGGGAGGGAGACAGAGGGAGAGGGCGACAGAGTGAGAGGGAGACAGGGATGGAGGGAGTCAGAGGCAGGGAGGTAGGGAGGGAGACAGAGGGAGGGAGGGAGACAGAGGGAGGGAGAAAGAGGGAGAGGGCGTCAGGGATGGAGGGAGTCAGAGGGAGGGATGGAGGGACACAGAGGGAGGGAGGGAGACAGAGGGAGGGAGAAAGAGGGAGAGGGCGACAGGGATGGAGGGAGTCAGAGGAAGGGAGGGAGGGAGACAGAGGGAGGGAGGGAGACAGAGGGAGAGGGCGACAGAGGGAGAGGGAGACAGGGATGGAGGGAGTCAGAGGGAGGGAGGGAGGGACACAGAGGGAGGGAGGGAGATAGAGTGAGGGAGGGAGACAGAGGTAGAGGGCGACAGAGGGAGAGGAAGACAGGGATGGAGGGAGTCAGAGGGAGGGAGGGAGGGACACAGAGGGAGGGAGGGAGACAGAGGGAGGGAGGGAGACAAAGGGAGAGGGCGACAGAGGGAGAGGGAGACAGGGATGGAGGGAGTCAGAGGGAGGGAGGGACACCGAGGGAGGGAGGGAGACAGAAGGAGGGAGGGAGACAGAGGGAGAGGGCGACAGAGGGATGGAGACAGGTTGTTTGTGCTTGCTCTCTTGCTACACTGCCTTACTGTGTCACAAAATGATGCATCTCCGAAAGGTGTGTCTGCAAAATGAAATTGTTTAGAAGCTGTGGTCTACTATCTTGTGTGATATTTCCATATCCCTGGGCATTGGGCATGGTGCTTGTGTGTGTCCCTGGGACATATGGGATGAGAGCAGCCTCCTATCCTCCACCTTCTACCCTTTGTGCCTCCCCCTTGCAACTAACCCCTGTCTGTTGTGTCCTGGTGGGGCTCATGGCCACCCACCCCATGCTGCTGGGCACTGTTGTTAGTCTACCCATGTAACTTGGTTTTTTTTACACTCACCAGACTCAACGGCTCCTTCTATTCCAAGTACTCCCACCGGTGGCAGCAGGGCCATGACTTTCTCCTCCCAGGGATGGTATACAGGAGGTCTGCGGGGACCATCACCTCCAGTGGAGTGTGCATTGGCTTAGTCCTGGTCCATCTTCTTCTTGACAATCCTCCGCAGATCATACCACCTGGACTGGCATTACCCCCTGGTGCGCCTGATAGGTGCAACAGCATTGACCCGGTCTACGATCCTCTCCCACAGGCGTGTTTTTTCTGCCATGCTGGTCTGTCTGACCAATGCGCCAAACAGCTGTGGCTCGACTCTGATGACTTCATCTGTAAGTATCTCATTCTCCGGGTTAGTGAACTTTGGATTCTTGGGTTTGGTCATGGTGTGGGGTGTATGTGATTGAGGGGGTGATGGTGTGTATGGATGAGGGTGTGTGGGTCTGATTGTGAAGGGGTGGTGTGGGTGTAGATGAGATAGGGTGTATGTGTGAAGGTGTGTGGCTGCAATTGTTGGTGTGCTCTCTGTGTCTTCGCAATAATGGGTATGTTGCAAAGGATGATGGGTTGTATGTGTGGACCCTTTTATTGGTCAAATAGTGGGTGTAGCTTATTTTGAATTGTTGATGGTGTGTGTGTTATATGGGGTGGGTGTTGGTGTTGACCTCTGTTTGACAGTTTGGCTGTGACCAGGACATTGATTCTCAATGGTGTGTACACAGGAGACGTGTTTAGTGTTGTTGTGCGACTCGTTTGCAAGGTCCTTGTGCTGGTTTGGGTATTGGTGTTATGTGTGCGTGTCGTATTTGTGCGTGCGATCGACTTGTACGGGCCGTTGGCGGGTGGGGGGGTTCGCGTAGGCTTGTTGGAGGGGTGTGCGTGTCGTACTTGTGCTTGCGATTGTGCTATCGACTTGTACGGGCCGTTGGCGGGTGGGGGGGTTCGCGTAGGCTTGTTGGGGGGGTGCGTGTCATACTTGTGCGTGCGATCGACTTGTACGGGCCGTTGGCGGGTGGGGGGGTTCGCGTAGGCTTGTTGGGGGTGTGTGCGTGTCATACTTGTGCGTGCAATCGTGCGATCGACTTGTACGTGCCGTTGGCGGGTGGGGGGGTTCGCGTAGGCTTGTTGGGGGGCTGTGCGTGTCGTACTTGTGCGTGCGATCGACTTGTACGGGCCGTTGGCGGAGGGGGTTCGCGTAGGCTTGTTGGGGGGGTGCGTGTCGTACTTGTGCGTGCAATCGACTTGTACGGGCCGTTGGCGTGTGGGGGGGTTCGCGTAGGCTTGTTGGGGGGGTGTGCGTGTCGTACTTGTGCGTGCGATCATGCGATCGACTTGTACGGGCCGTTGGTGGGTGGGGGGGGTTCGCGTAGGCTTTTGGGGGGGGTGCGTGTCGTACTTGTGCGTGCGATCGACTTGTACGGGCCGTTGGCGGGTGGGGGGGTTCGCGTAGGCTTGTTGGGGGGGTGTGCGTGTCGTACTTGTGCGTGCAATCGTGCGATCGACTTGTACGGGCCGTTGGCAGGTGGGGGGGTTCGCGTAGGCTTGTTGGGAGGCTGTACGTGTCGTACTTGTGCGTGCGATTGTGTGATCGACTTGTACGGGCCGTTGGCGGGGGGGGTTCGCGTAGGCTTGTTGGGGGGGTGCGTGTCGTACTTGTGCGTGCGATCGACTTGTACGGGCCGTTGGCGTGTGGGGGGGTTCGCGTAGGCTTGTTGGGGGGGTGTGCGTGTCGTACTTGTGCGTGCGATCATGCGATCGACTTGTACGGGCCGTTGGTGGGTGGGGGGGGGTTCGCGTAGGCTTTTGGGGGGGTGCGTGTCGTACTTGTGCGTGCGATCGACTTGTACGGGCCGTTGGCGGGTGGGGGGTTCGCGTAGGCTTGTTGGGGGGGTGCCTGTCGTACTTGTGCGTGCGATGGACTTGTTCGGGCCGTTGGCGGGTGGGGGGTTCGCGTAGGCTTGTTGGGGGGGTGTGCGTGTCGTACTTGTGCGTGCGATCGTGCGATCGACTTGTACAGGCCGTTGGCGGGTGGGGGGGTTCGCGTAGGCTTGTTGGGGGGATGTGCGTGTCGTACTTATGCGTGCAATCGTGCGATCGACTTGTACGGGTCGTTGGCGGGGGAGTTCGCGTAGGCTTGTTGGGGGGTGGTACGTGTCGTACTTGTGCGTGCGATTGTGCGATCGACTTGTATGGGCCGTTGGCGGGTGGGGGGGTTCACGTAGGCTTGTTGGGGGGGTGCGTGTCGTACTTGTGCGTGCGATCGACTTGTACGGGCCGTTGGCGGGTGGGGGGGTTCGCGTAGGCTTGTTGGGGGTGTGCGTGTCGTACTTGTGCGTGCGATCGTGCGAACGACTTGTACGGGCCGTTGGCGGGTGGGGGGGTTCGCGTAGGCTTGTTGGGGGGGGTGTGCGTGTCGTACTTGTACGTGCGATCGTGTGATCGACTTGTCCGGGCCGTTGGCGGGAGGGGGGGTTCGCGTAGGCTTGTTGGGGGGGTGCGTGTCATACTTGTACGTGCAATCGACTTGTACGGGCCGTTGGCGGGTTGGGGGGTTCACGTAGGCTTGTTGGGGGGGTGCGTGTCGTACTTGTGCGTGCGATCGATTTGTACGGGCTGTTGGCGGGTGGGAGGTTCGCGTAGGCTTGTTGGGGGGTGTGCGTGTCGTACTTGTGCATGCGATCGACTTGTATGGGCCGTTGGCGGGTGGGGGGGTTCGCATAGGCTTGTTGGGGGGGTGTGTGTGTCGTACTTGTGCTTGCGATCGTGCAATCGGCTTCTACGGACCGTTGGCGGGTGGGGGGGTTCGCGTAGGCTTGTTGGGGGGCAGTGCGTGTCGTACTTGTGCGTGCGATCGTGCGATCGACTTGTACGGGCTGTTGGCGGGTGGAGGGGTTCGCGTAGGCTTGTTGGGGGGTGTGCGTGTCGTACTTGTGCGTGCGATCGTGCGATCGACTTGTACGGGCCGTTGGCGGGTGGGGGGTTTGCGTAGGCTTGTTGGGGGGGGGTGCGTGTCGTACTTGTGCGTGCGATCGACTTGTACGGGCCGTTGGCAGGGGGGTTCGCGTAGGCTTGAGCGAGGGGTACACGTGTGGTATGTGTTCATGCCGCTTGCTGTGAGGCGAATATTCCCGTACGAATCATTCATCATGCGCGAAAACTTTGGGCCGTACGAATCGCGGACAGGCTTCTCGTACAAGATCGTACTAGTGTGTTTGTACGGGCAGGTTACGAATCGTACGGTAGGATTCCCGATGCCTATTCGTATGGGTCATCGACTGTGGTTCGTACAGTTAGCTGATATTCGTACGGCATTCGACGGAAATGGATCGGAATTCGCAGGTCGGACGGAAATGTCCCATTCGTACGGATTCGGATACGAATACGAATCGTACGACGGAATATTTTACCGGATCGGAATCGACCCCCAAGAAGGTCCAGCAGGTCCTGCTCCAGGTCCAGAATGTCAGACCACCGGTGCGTCAATTGGTTATGGGCGTGCCAGACCCCATAGCAGTGAAACACTACCCGGAGCACCCTGGACCACCGCCACTGATGCTCCTGGAGCCTGTACCCAGGCCTGCCGTCTGCTGCCACCTCCGCCTCACTAAATAAGGCCCGTGCCTGCAAGGAAGGCGGTTGCCGCTCTCACTCTGAGCCCCAGTCTTCTTTCCGTGGCCCTTCGTCATGGCTCTGGGTAGGCGGGGGCAGAAAAGAGAAGTGAAGTGAAGTGAAGTGAAGAAGTGAAGAAGGTTCTTAATAAAGCGCACTGCGACCAAGCGGCTTCCTGGCGCTGAAATAGAAGGCTAAGGCAGAGATGAAATTCAGCCGGAGTACGCTATGGAGAACAGATGCGTCTTGAGGGCTTTACGGAATTGGGGGTAGGTTGGGATAGACCTAATTGACAGAGGGAGGCTATTCCAGAAACGGGGAGCCAGTACCGAGAATCTGGTGCCTCCCGTTTTAGATTTGCGAAACCGCGGGACATTGAGGAGGAATTGGTTGGAAGAACGGAGGGCACGGGAGGGAGTGTACGGGATGATGAGTGAATTGATGAAAGCTGGGGCCATACGAAAGCGGGCAATGAAAGCCAGGCAGTCCATCTTAAAAAGGGATCTTTGGCAGATGGGAAGCCAGTGAAGGGATTTCAGAACAGGCGTGATGTGGGAAGATTTAGGCAGGCGATGAATGATTCGAGCAGCTTGGTTCTGGATGGCCTGCAATCAGCGCAGTTCGTAAGCTGGAATGCCCGCGTAGAGACTATTCCCGTAATCAAGACGGGAAAGAATCATTGCTAGCATGATAAGTTTGAGGGCATCGGAGGCGAAGAAGCGGGACACTTTCAGAATAATACGGAGGGAGAGAAAACAAGAAGGTACAACGGAGCCAATCTGGGCATGCATGGAGAGGTCCCCACTGACTTTAATGCCCAGGGTCTTTGCAGAGGCCGATGGTATGGGCGGAGGGCCAAAGATAGGGGGCCAAAAAGCAGATGACCAAGGGGAGATGGAATGGCCAGTCAGGACTAACTCCGCCTTGTCCAGATTGAGCTTAAGTTGGTTCCAATTCATCCACTCCGAGATGAAAACAAGAGTGGAGTGAAATTTAGGTAGGGAGTGCAAAGGAGAGGAAAGGTCAAAAACAAGCTGGAGGTCATCCGCATAGTTATATACGGAGACCCCCATATCAAGGAGAGAAAGAATAAGGGGACGAATGTAAAGATTAAAAAGAAGGGGGGACAGGGAGGAACCTTGGGGGACCCCACAGGGGACCAAGCGGGTAGGGGCAATGTGGCCAGACAGATGGATTGCCTGAGTCCGTCCACTAAGAAAGTAGGCGAGCCAAGAGAGCGCGGTACCCTGAATGCCCGCCGCGCTGACCCGGTCGAGAAGGATGGAATGGTCGACCGTGTCAAACGCAGCGGACAGATCAAGCAGCACCAAAGCTTGTGGCAAGTTGGAATCCGCCTTGCTCTTGAGCTCGTCTAGGACAGACAGGACCACTGACTCAGTAGAGTGGGCTGGACGAAAACCCGCTTGGTGGGCGGCCAGGAGATGGTTATCCTCAATGTAGGAGGAGAGACAGGAGGTAATGTGGCTCTCCAATATCTTCCCAAGGTAGGGAAGAAGGGAAATAGGTCTAAAATTGGATGGAAGGGAGGGGTCTGCACCAGGCTTTTTTATGATGGGGCGAACTATTGCGGATTTGAAAAATTTGGGAACTAGGCCTGAGGAAATGGAAGAGTTAAGAAGCGAAAGAGGGGGATCAGGACAGTGAGTGAAGAGCTCTCTCAGAATGTGTGCAGGGGCACAGTCAGCTGGGGAACCTGACTTCACTTTCTGGAGAAGTGCCAAGAAGGGATTTAGAGTGATGAGCGGAAACTGGTCAAGAGGCAAAGAGGGCGGGGGAAGTGATAGGGAGGGAAAGGAGACAAGGGGTGGGTTAGTTGAAGGAATGTTGGATTTGATCTTCGCGATTTTGTCTAAAAAGAAGTCATTAAGGGACGAGCAGAGTTCTTGGGAGGGGACAGGATTGGAGTTAGCTCTGTCCGAGGCGACTAAGTTGCGGACTATGGAAAAGATTTCCTTCGGTTTGTTGGCTGAATGAGATATCTTTTCCGAAAAATACTGAGTTTTGGCTAAGAGAATAGCCTTCTTGTAATTATTCAAAAGAAGTTTATATTTGGATCGCAGAAGAGGACAGTAATTGCGTCTCCAATGGCGTTCAGAACGCCTAAGGTCTAGTTTGAGAGCTTTCAATTCGTCTGTGAACTATTTTTGGGCGTCATGGGGGCGACAGATCTTGACTTTTCTATGAGGGGCAACGCGATCACAAGTGGAAGACAGCCACTGATTCACAGCGTCTGCTTGAAGATCAATGGAGAGGGCACCTGGGTCGGGAGAAGAAGCAGCAAGAGAGGAGCAAAGGAGGTTAAGATCAACCCGATTCCAATTGCGAGCTGTGATATTCTTATTCAAAGGTTAGGAACTAAGAAAATAAGTAAAGGAAATAAAAAAAGCAAGTAATCGAAAATGAGTGAAAAACACACAAAAAGTAGGAAAAAACGCAAAATATAGAATTAGAAATATAGAGGTATATATAATAAATAAAAAGATCAAAAAAAAGTTTATAGAAACAAAGGATTGAAAAAACATAAGGAGCATTGAAAAACAGGCTCAGAACCATAGCAAAAAGTGAAAAAGAAGATGGCCGTGCTCATTGGTGAC
This sequence comes from Lissotriton helveticus, assembly GCF_964261635.1. NCBI lineage: Eukaryota > Metazoa > Chordata > Amphibia > Caudata > Salamandridae > Lissotriton > Lissotriton helveticus. The sequence continues at coordinate 697,203,380 of NC_136068.1, forward strand.
CGGGTGGTAAATTCTGCTTGATATATCCGCCCGAGCACGCAAAAAGCATTCCCGAACTTATACGTCATACGTGTTCCTAAACAGGAAAAATGCATCGCGAAGGGCGGAACAAGCAACTCCGCGTGCTTGCAGAAATTGCTTAGCTCGCAGAGTTTTTCTGCTGCTTCGCGGAATTATGCGAAGAGTGACTACGCGAATTTCATCCAGGGTAAGATAATAGTACAGCAAAAGTATTAAAGGAAATTAAATGAAATGCCGAGGATCCCAAAATTCAGTCAGGTTAGGTAACTGGCTTGCTTTCCCCATTGCCCGCTTCACAGACAACAAAACCATCCCCACAAGCACATATACGATACCACTAGGCACATTGAGTTCTTACAGGTTTTGTTTTTCATATCGGCCTACACTAATATCGATTTTTTAATATCATAGAGACTGAATATCGATGTCAAGAATATCGGTGAATAGAATATCGACCTTAAGGTAAGTAATATCGTTTTTTTTTATATTGAAGCAACTAATATCGAAGCCTAGTATTATCGAAGCTAAATTATTGTTAATAATATCAATATTTGTATTAGTATTATGTATTTTAGTATGGATTTTATATGTATGTTTAAAAAAAATTCTAATGTATTTTTATTATTTTTAAATGTATGTATTAAATGTTTAGAAATTAGTAAAAAAACATGTAAGTACATTTTGTGTTTTAGTATCAGAGCGGGTTGTGGTTTTATAGGGGAATAGGGTGGGAAGTAATTTGATATAATTAATTAATTCATATGTTTTTATTTATTGGTATTGATTATTAATTATTGTTAATTAATTATTAATTGGTAATTAATTGTTATTAATTGTTCAATTTATCATCATATTAATTATGAATAATGTATTACTATTTTTATTTCTTGTTATTGCCAATTAATTTATTGTTAATTCATTATTAATTGGTATATCGATTTTTATTAATTGATTAATTGATAATTAAATTAATTATGTTATTTGTTATGTGTAGCGGGTTGTGGGTTTATAGGGTGGGAAGTAATTTATTATAATTAATTAATTAATATGTTTTTACTTATTATTGATTATTAATTTAGTGTTAATTAATATTAATTTCTAATTATTTGTATTAATTGATTAATATATAATTATATTAATTATTAATAATTTATTATTATGTGTTATTTATTGTTAATGAATAATTTATTGTACATTTATTATTGATTGGTAATTAGTTTGTATTAATTGCTTACTTGATGATGTCATTAATTGTGGTATTTTCTATATATAGAGGGTTGTGGGTTTGTAGGGGAATAGGGTGGAAAGTTATTTATTATAATTAAGTAATTATTCATTTTTCTTAATTGGTATTGATCATTAATTTTTTCTTATCTAATTTATCATTGGTAACTAATTTCTATTAATTGATTAATTGATAATTACATTAATTGTGTTATATTTGTATGTGTAGCGGGTTGTGTGTTTATGGGAGAATAGGGTGGGAAGTAATTTAATGTTATTTAAGTAATATTAATTTAATTTTATTGGTTTTAATTATTAATTTTTTTATCAAATAATTATCAATATGTCATTTATTTGACAAAACTATTTAATTAATAAGTATGTTAATTTAACCCCAACACTGTCCTACATTTTCCCCACTGTTATGCTCACTGGAGTTGGAATGGTAATTTTTACCCCTACGATATCCAACACTTTCCCTACTGTTGCACTCCCTGGAGTGGGAATAGTAATTTTAACCCCTACACTACCCAACACTTTCCCTACTGTTGCACTCACTGGAGTGGGAATAGTAATTTTTACCCCTACGCTATCCAACACTTTCCCTACTGTTTCACTCACTGGAGTGTGAATTGTAATTTTTACTCCTACGCGATCCAACACTTTCCCTATTGTTGCACTCCCTGGAGTGTGAATAGTAATTTTAAACACTACGCTATCCAACACTATCCCTACTGTTGCACTCACTGGAGTCGGAAAAAGTAATTTTTACCCTTACGCTAGCCAACACTTTCCCTACTGTTGCACTCACTAGAGTGAGAATAGTAATGTTTACCCCTACGCTATCCATCACTTTCCCTACTGTTCCACTGTTTGGAGTTGGAGTAGTAATTGTTATCCTTACGCTATCCAACACTTTCTCTACTCTTGCAATTACTGCAGTGGGAATACAAATGTTTACCCCTACTCTATCCAACACTTTCCCTACTGTTATGTTGCACTGTTTGGAGTTGGAATAGTAATTGTATTCCCTTCCGCTAGCTAATATTTTTTGTATTATTTTAGTTAATGTAGTATATAATTAATTTTAAAAAGATCAACAACAATTTAATATTTTGTAATTTGTTATATATATTCATTAAATTTGTATTTATGTTGTTGTTTAATGTGTATAGATGCGAGTCTTCATCAGGACAATAAAAAGAGGGGTATCCACTACGGTGACTGAGCTGTTGTAAGCAGACGCATACGCTTCTTGAATGCCTTTGGAACTTTGGAGTACACTAATACCTTCTATCACGGTTCCCTTTATAAAAGAAGAGGAGGACATGGTTTAAATATGGTTGGACTCACTAACAGGAATGCATCTATTAAGAAATAGAGGTCTTGAACCATTGTTTTTTCGATAATACACTCGCCTTCAGGGCAGGACAAGGCCGTGGTCCGGTCTACATTAGAAGGAGACTGCGTCCCTATTGTCAATCATGATCTCTACGTCCCAATGACAAGCAATTGCTCATTAGTCCTTGCTTAGCTAAACCTAGATCAGGAGGTGATACCTCTCGGGTAGGAACCACCCAATGTTGGACTAAGCTACCTCTTCCGCTGCATCTGATTCTGTATGAATATGATTCTCGCTAAGCCCTTAAGACCTGGATATTTAGCCTGCTTCATTGGTTGCTCTTCCGTATGCTGCCTCATTTTTGGCACATCACAGCGCTGCGACAACCCCGTTGGCTTAGATGTGCGCTCACTACATGACTAATATAATAATTGTAGATGGCTTAGCAGAATTGTGGGTGAGGCCTGGAGATCTGTAGATGATAGTCAGACAGAGGGTGGTCTGGGGGTTGGTGTGAAACCTGAAGTGCAGATGTTTGACAATGCTGAGTGTGTCCTTGGTGTTGTATGTGACTCTGAAGGGGTACTCCTGAAAAAATTGCAAGTCATCGTCCTGGAGTGTTGGTGTGGTCCCTGTGGGTGATCTCGTATCCGTCTGTGATGGCAATGTTGATGTAGTGTGCTGAGGATGCATTCAACAAGGTAACTGTAATGAAGGCGATGTGTGGGGCTGTTGTGTTGATGAGGTGACAGAGTCCAATGGTGTGCTGGTGGATGTAGCAGGTGTGCAGTAGGAGGCACATGACATGGTTGTACAGACATGGTCTGTCAAGCGGGGCAGCGCGTTGTTGGCAGTAGGAGTTGCACACACAGCCAGCAAAGCTGTAATGGGTGCGCTTAGGGGTTGCCTGATAGCAGGTGGATGAATGTTTGGTGTTCCCTGTTTGGAGGGTGGCTGGAGCATGAGTCTATTGTGTTACCTGCATCATGGAAGGACCAGAGGGTCTTGCACTGTGCACATTGCTGGCGCAGACGGTCCTGCCTTTGGCACGGAGGTGGCGCAACAGTGGCACTGACAAGCTGATACCTGGATTAACAATGGGTGGAGGGAGGGAGGAGCATCTGGAGGTGTGTGTGTTGCAGAATCAGGGCACTCAGTAGAGCGGTGCCGCAGGAGATGCAGCAGCAGGAATGAGTGAACACTTGATGGTGGAATAGGTGAGACACCATGCGAAAACTAGCACAGAAAGAGAAGGAGGTTTGAAAGGCACAATGTAAGCGGTGTATGGAAAGGAAGGAGTGACTGGTTATTCATGGGTCACAGGACAGACATGTTCACCATCAATGACGGGCACAGGATCAGGCACCGTAAGGCCAAGCGGTGCATAGGACACACAGCCTCAGCAGGTGTGGGCTGCCCGTTGTGTGTAGCAAGCTGCAACAATACATACACAACTATGTATTTCATGCACAATATGGATCATTAGCTATGTTGAACAGCATGCATGTTGCCACAGTACACATACTCCCATATGCACAAAAAAATTCAATTATGCCATAGATGACGCATGCAAACTGGCAAGAGATCTGTGGTGACAGTAATGATGCAGATTGTAGTGTGTGTAACACATTTGCAATACAAATGGATTAAGTTTGTGTTGACGCCATGCTGCTTTAGCCAATGTCCATGTCCAGTGCCATTGCTCAGAAAAAAATACCAGTCATGCAAGGAGTTTACCTGTAATGCTGGTAAGACAAAGTGCACACGACTGCCTGGGGCTGTTGGTTTCTTGAACCCTCATAAAGGTGCGATGATCATAATGGTCCACCTCCCGATAGCCCCTTGGTCTGATTATAAATTACTGACTCAAAAGGGTGATTAGGCGAGGGAAGGAAAGGAAGGGAACAGCAGGGAGGGAGATCTGAAACAAAGTTAAACAAGCATGAGCATTCAGCACATCTTGCCACTGAATCACAGAATAGCTCAGGACCTATACTGTAAACCGTTACACCTGTAAAGGAAAACAACAGCCACTCTATCATACTTGGCATCACAGTAATTAAAATAATACTAGAACTGATGTTTGAACACGGACTCATAAAAGGTAGCACAGTTTTTCTGCAAAAATGAAGGGTGTATAATGCTCTGCAGGCTGCTTCAATGCAATTAGAGCCTTGCAGTAATGAAGGTACTCACAGTGTATGAATAATGCTCCAATGTTCAAAAATACTAATGCGCTGCAGTACTACTCACACAAAGGCAACAATCCGTAGTTATCCCTGTCAATCAGTGAGGGTCAAGAAGGGAAATTATACATCACACGCAAGAGCCTTAAGAAGCTCATCCAACGAGCGAGGGAATTATGTAAACACAAGGAAGCCCCACAAGAGACAATCATTGTCTCGTCCAACTGGGCTTTGAAATGCCTAACATAACAAGCTGCTGGTCCGGAAATCAATAGAGAGTAATGAGGAGCAATGCCACAAAACCAACCCTACTGTGACCAGGATATGCAGCACGCCACAAGAGAATCCTGGGATTGACGTCACCCGACTGGTGCAACGGAAGCGTTTACATTTGTTACAGCACAACGTTGTGACGTCATCAGCGTAACATTCCTGGATTCTTGGGAATAGAAAGTTAACATCAAATGACCGAGTAGGCTTGCAAAGCAGTGTTCTCCACTGGCCCTGAGGAAGCAACGTGACAGTGACATGACATACTGGCACAAGGGGCAATGCATCCATACAAACAGACTCACAGGACACTTGACAGAACATGTGGGACATACGCTGGCCCACACCTTCACAACATGGTTGATTACAAATCAAACTTTACTGGCACACAAGATTAAGTGGATGAGCCAAACACATCCTGCTGAACACAGTGAGGCTGCAATTCACCATGGAGCCTGTGGTTGTGATGTCCCACACAATGCCAACACGTGGAATCCCCAATGTGTCAGGGTCAAGGTTGACACACATTGAAGCCTTCACCAGAGTCAATACTCCACAACAGATGACTGTCAAGAAGGGTGACTGTCCTGTCATGTGAGTGGTGAAACATGTAATTTGATCCATGGTGATGAGACATGTATGGATGGTTCTTCAACATGAACAGAAACAGTTCCCACACATTCCCAAACCATACCAACCCAAAAAAGCCTGTTTGGATCTCTTACCTGAACTGACATTTATACATGTCCGTGCATGGAACGCTGATTCGGCCCACATTGCAATCATCATGAGGAATAGCAGGAGGACTGAGATGACACAAACAGACAACAGGCACAGCAACCTGGGAATGACAGACACACAGGGGCTCACCGTTAAAAATCTTTGCTAATGACATGGGCAGGTACAAAACACGAACAATGTAGTACACATGTAAATTTAAAGCTAAGTTATTGTGCATTTCAGTGTGGCATGACATCAACACTTGCGTGACACATCAGAACACACATCAAAGTGACTTTGCATACAGTCAGCTGGACACACACATTGCAACACATGCCACTCAATGCTACAAGCTTGCAAACTCATTTGCAGTGACTCGCCATTATGAGAAGAAGTTGCGTATGAGCTGACTCCGGATATCATCCTCCTCCTCCTCATCACTTGCATCGTGACCATGCCCTTGATCCTCAACGGGTGGATGTTCCTGCTCCTCAGGATACAGGATGAGTGGCACTACCTTCTCAACTGCCATGCAGCACACAATGAAGATATTACAGACCTTGGCCGGGGCATATGGGAGGTATCCGCCGGTCTAATCGAGACACCGGAATCGGCTCTTCAGGAGGCCAAACGTCCGCTCTATCACTCGCCTGGTCTGGCCGTGTGCATTATTGTACCGCTGATCTGCAGGTGTTCTTGGGTTCCGGAGAGGTGTCATCAGCCATGGCATGTTGGGATATCCCGAGTCACCTGCAAATATACATCATGTAAATAAGTGGTTCATGAGAAGCAGGCAGAGCAAAAGATACTGAAACACACAGGACACACAGAGTTTACCCACCAACAAGACATGCCCGATCGTTGCGCAGCTGCAGCATCATTCTTGGCACACTGCTACGCCTCATGATGAATGCATCATGGCACGATCCTGGAGAACGTGCACAAACATAGGAAATCAGCATGTTAGCAAGACACACCACCAGGGCATTTATTGAGTGAACAGGTTTCCTGTTGCGGTAAGCCTGTTCCTGAGCCTGTGGTGGCACCAAAGCCACATGTGTCCCATCAATGGACCCAATGACATGTGGCATTCCTCCCAGGGCATAGAATTCACCCTTGACATCTCTCAACTCTTCAGGAGTAGGAAATTTGATAAATTCATCAATGTGCTCCAACATGGTTGCTAACACATCATGTAAGACACGGCTGAACCATGTTTGGGACATTCCACCTACATCAGCTATGGTTAATTGAAACGTACCTGTCGCAAAAAAATGGAGGGCTGCCATCACCTTTATCTTGGGGGTCAGCGCAGTAGGATACCTGTGTTGCGGTTGGAGATGTGGTGCCAGCTTGTCGTCAAGTCCTGAATCAACTGTCGAGTGAATCTGTAACGTCGGATGCAGTCACGTTCCCTCATGGTAGCCCAGTCTGGAAATGGCCTTGGTAGGGGCGGTACCCTGCAGGACTTATTTGGGAAGAATGGAGAATAACTGTCAAACAACATCAATGGCAAGGTTCATAGCACATGCAAAATTGCTACTAGACATCATGTCACTTTGGAGTCTGGCGTGTGCAATACATCCAGGACACATATGGCAGCTTGCTGGCACTCCTACGAAAACCCAGATACACCTGTTGTTTGCCTCAATAAACATGACATGCCCTGAAACAAGCTGCTGGTCTGGTCTGAGTGAACAACCCAAGATATCCCTTGAGTGACACACGTCACCAAACCTGCAGTGGAAGGTTATCAACCCATCCAGACAGCTGACTGCAAGGCACATGCACAGGTCACATGGAATAGCAAAAGTACATATCAAACACATTGCGATAAAGGTGTGCATGTGACAACAAACGACTCAGCCCTTGTCAGGATGCATACATGTGTGCCTTGGGAAAAATGATGTCTGATGCCATCAGACCCAAAAGCCGTGGAAATGCACATGTGGCATGCTGTGCGTACATGTGAAACCTTTCCCCATCTCAACACAGACCCATGTTAGATGCAGCAACAGCAGATGCAGTTTACATAACACAAACAACAAGCTCAAGGTTTGACATGACACACACCGGACATAGTCACATAGGGTCATGATGAGCGTGAAATGTCAATGTCAAAGTGCCCCGGTCCCTGGCATCATGAGACAGGTGCCCATAGTGATGACTGTGCCATCCCAGTGTTGATGTGCATGGATACATCTGCATAATGGTACACATGTGACAAGTGTCAAGGTGATGTGTGCCACATAGTGCCCCATCACACATGACATGTGTCAACAGGTCAGCACACATCAATTGTGCAACAAGATCATATACCCTTTGCTATATCACTGCCTGCCACACCTAGGGCCTGCACATGTAACTATGAAATGAAAAGTACTTGATGCACATCCTTCTTTGAACTGTACTCCTACATCCCTGCCATGTGTGCGCCTCGTATCACTATTGTAATGGTGCCATGCGTGAGCGTGTGAAATGCACCATACCCGTGCATTCACAAATGCGTGTGAAACGCACCGTGTGAAACGTACCATACCCCTGCATTCACAAATGCGTGTGAAACGCACCGTGTTAAACGCACCGTACCCCTGCATTCACAACTGCGTGTGAAAAGCTCTGTGTGAAACGCACCGCACCCGTGCATTCACAAATGCGTGTGAAACGCACCGTATGAAAGGCACCGTACCCCGACAATACGTGCCTGTGTGCGCATCGTCTCACTATTGTAATCGTGCATACGCGAGCGAACCGTACCCCGACATTACGTGCGTGTGTGCGCATCGTCTCACTATTAAAATGGTGCCATATGCGAGCGAACCGTACCCCGACATTACGTGCATGTGTGCGCATCGTCTCACTATTAAAATGGTGCCATACGCGAGCGAACCGTACCCTAACATTACGTGCGTGTGTGCGCATCGTCTCACTATTGTAATCGTGACATACGCGAGCAAACCGTACCCCGACATTACGTGCGTGTATGCGCATCATCTCACTATTATAATCGTGCCATACGCGAGCGAACCGTACCCACACATTACGTGCGTGTGTGCGCATCATCTCACTATTGTAATCGTGCATACGCGGGCGAACCGTACCCCGACATTACGTGCGTGTGTGTGCATCGTCTCACTATTGTAATTGTGCCATACGCGAGTGAACCGTACCCCGACATTACGTGCATGTGTGCACATCATCTCACTATTAAAATGGTGCTATACGCGAGCAAACCGTACCCCGACATTACGTGCGTGTGTGCGCATCGTCTCACTATTGTAATCGTGCCATACGCGAGCGAACCGTACCCCGACATTACGTGCATGTGTGCGCATCATCTCACTATTAAAATGGTGCCATACGTGAGGGAACCGTACCCCGACATTACGTGCGTGTGTGTGCACCGTCTCACTATTAAAATGGTGCCATACGCAAGCGGACCGTACCCCGACATTACGAGCGTGTGTGCGCATCGTCTCACTATTAAAATGGTGCCATACGCAAGTGAACCGTACCCCGACATTACGTGCGTGTGTGCGCATCGTCTCACTATTATAATCGTGCCATACGTTAGAGAACTGTACCCCGACATTACGTGCGTGTGTGCACATCATCTCACTATTAAAATGGTGCCATACGTGAGGGAACCGTACCCCGATATTACGTGCGTGTGTGCGCATCGTCTCACTATTAAAATGGTGCCATACGCGAGCGAACCATACCCCGACATTACGAGCGTGTGTGCGCATCATCTCACTATTAAAATGGTGCCATACGCGAGCGAACCTTACCCCGACATTACATGCCTGCACATCGTCTCACTATTATAATGGTGCCATACACGACGTGAAACGCACCGTACACGTGTGTGGATGTAAAAAAAACTTAGGGGACACCCAGGGGTCGAGTAGTAGGCCTGAATGCAGCCTGGTTGTCATGGATATTGACATTTGAGTGTGTGCCACAGGTGTCCTGCAAAAGTCAGTTGGGCAAAAATATACAATGTTGCAAAATGAATGTGGGACTGAAGCTCAATTTTTAAGTCATGCAAATGTGTGTCAGGGACTTGTGTTTAAAGGGATTGGATGAAATGTAGGATGCTAAGTAATCTGGCCTATCACACTGTACTCCTGAAACTGAAAGCCCCTCAGCAGCACTGATTTAAGGCTGCATGTGGCTGTGAGAGAGCACTTGCCTGCACAACATTGGAGTGGACCACACTGCTGTTGTCTCTGCATTCCCTGGACTTTTATGTCGCTTACTATGGAGAGGGCACCAGCATTCACTGAGGAGGAAAACCAGGCCCTGCTGGATGCCCTCCTACCACAGTACAGCAAGCTGTATGGGAGACCAGGGGAACAGGTGAGTGCTGACTGTACTAGCTTTGACTGTACACCTGTTGTCTGAGTGTCACAACAGGCATTGTGTATTGGTGGGACAGACATGCAATTTGGTTAGGAGTGAGTCCCGGGTGTGTACATTGTGGTGTCTCCCATGCAGAGCATGATGTAGTTCATGTGTGTTCACTCCTCACTTGCATTATGCTTACTGTGACATTCAATGCATAGTGAATGACACATTCAGCCGTGCCACACCTTGGTGGCTTTATTTGCCAATTTTACTGAGGTGTAATAGTGTTCACCCCGGAGTGACAGCTGAATGTACTCACAGATGCTTATGACTTGTGGGGACCTGTGGTGATATTGTACAGATGATGTGTTTAACCTCATGGACATTGAAGTGTGTGAATGTTCCTTGTCATCTGGGTAAGTGTGTATGTGATGTGTTGCACCACAGCTGCATGGCGTATGCAGCAGCTGTAGCCATCTGATGTGACAAGTAAGCAGTGCTGTGTGCCTGACTTGCAAAGTTAGCACAACACTTGTGACACATCTTTGTCAAGTGGCACATGTGCAAAGTGAGGGTTGTATCCACTGTTGTCAGTGACAGGCAAATGATCTGTTCCAGGGTGTGTCTGTCTGGTCTGCTGGGGGTTCTTAAGTGGAGTAGGATATGTGACTGCTTGCCACGTGCTGTTCCACACCCTGCAGTTGCATGTGTTGTCCAGTGTGTGCCATGATCAGTGAGTGTGTTGCACCCATTACGCCATCTGCTGCCTTTCAATGCCATGTAGTGCATTGGGGTTTGCCCACAGGCCTAATTCACATGGACAATGATGAAAGTCCTGTCAGCATCCTATGCCCTGTTCACATTAACAATGTAGGGCAAGTGTGTGTCTCTGGGACATGGAGCAGGTGTAGTGATGTTGTTTCACCTTGTCTTCCTGACAGGTAACTGCCTACGAGAAGGGGGAGATATGGTTTGATATTGTCAGGGCTGTCAGGTCTGTGGGGGTACATTGCCGGCGGCTGCGCAACATTCAGAAAAGGTGGCAAGACATCCGGTGCTGGACCTGGCATATCGCCCGGGTCCAGCTAAAGATGGAGGCTCCACGCCGGCATAGTGGAAGCCGTCACCTCACCCCCCACTCGCTCCGGGTCCCGGCAGTGGTCTTTCAAGACCTCGATAGGCAGTTGCAGGAGAGACAGCAGCAAGGAGGGGGTAGGTACATGGCTGTTTGTTGTGTTGTGTGTCACCTGCTTCTTAGGTGCTCTGAAGCATGGAAACACTCCCACAGTTGGGGTTTCTGGTCAGACAGGCTATATGTGCAGTGTAGTTTCAATTCCCCATATTCAGCTCGTGCTATTTTTCATCCCTTCCCCTCCTTCACAAGTGTCCCCTGGTCTGTGTTTATTCACATTTGCACATGTTCATCTAGGGTGCAAGGTAATTAGACTGCACATTGATTAGCGCATCATGTGGGAGGGGGGTCTGTGACATGGGTTGGGACCTTGCCTGTGCCATGACCTGTGCACTGTGTTTGGGCTTCATATTTGTTTGCAATGATGTTGAGTCTCAACATAGGAGTGTGAGGTTTCAACTGCACACCCTTGCAGCATGCATGACCGTGTTGTGTTCTCAGACATAATGTACATCATTTGGGAGATATGCATAGTTCCATGACGGTTAATCATGGAACAGTCAGCTCATTCTAGACCCACGGATCAGTGTGCTCACTACAGTCCCCTGAGACACCCTGGCCTCCTAATCATATGGGTCATCCAACACTGGGCCCATTCTATGTGTGTTCAGGATGGGTCTGCCTCTGTGGCAGTGGTCCCTGGCATAGTTTGTATTTATCATGTGTCTGCTACATGTGCCCACTGGATATGGATACAAGATTTGGCTTGTGCATACTCACACTGGGCAGTGCCTGTGTGCCTATTCACAACATTCTGTTGTTCGTTGTTTGTGACTAATATGTATTGCCAGCCCCACGAGGTGAGCTTGGTTTACTTTTGGAATTGTTGCTGCACAGTTTTTGTTACCCAGATTCTGAGTTCTCAATTCTTGAGCTGTATCAATCACATTGACTGAGGGATGGGGGTGTTGTGCAGAAGAGGTCTAATGGGCCTGCCAGATTTGGCCTTGGCAGTTGTGACCTGTGGGGGAGACTTGGCTGGTCGATTTGTCACCCTTCACTTCCCCTGTGATGGTGGCCAGTGCTTTCATTTGGGGCTTGACAGCCTATGTCCTTTGTTTCCAGACATGATTGTGCCTCATTCATTATTGCCACATGTATGTAGTTCTGGTGCAACGCTGTTTTGTCTTAGTGTGCACACTACTGTGTTGACATTTTGCATGGAAATAAGGATATGTCCAGAATGCAGCAATGATTTTGTTCATCACAATTGCAGGCCCATTAGCTGAAGGATTGTCATGATTTGGGACATGTGGTCCACTTTACATGACAGCCAGTAAGTCTTATGTGCTAGCAACTGTATGATCAGGTAATGGATGCCCCTGTGAGGACTGACATATTTCAAGTTGTCTCACATTGATGATTGTACCTTGACACTCCTAACACTTGTTAAAAGTTGTCCATGTTTTGAATGTGTTAATGTGATGAATTGTGTAAGTTACACTTATGTGCCTGCATGATAGTTGTCTCACAAGGTAGTGCACACAAAACGACATTTGCAATTTTTTGGAAGAAGCAGGCAGCTTTTGAAGGAGGCTAGTATTAGTGATTAATGTTGTGCCTTGAACTCCATATACATGTCCCCACAGTGGTATTGAAACTCCGTTGTTGTCAATTGTACAGACTAATGTGTGTCAAGCAATCAAGACCACCATTGGACCATGTACATGGCACATCTGCAATGCCATTTTTTTCTAACAGTGTTTCATCTTAATGGGTGCCAGCTCTTTCAATGAATATGTGAATGTTTTTTGTGTGCATTTCATTGTGAGACATCTGTCATGCAGTCACATATGTGTTCTCTTCACAAGATGGAGAATGAACACATTCAATACATGTCTAATGTGTGAAGTATGGTGAGTCCCAAGATGCCAACAATTTGTTACATTATTTTTAAGCCAAATGTACTTACAGGGCTCTGAGTGTGGTGTCACCTTGGGGAGTAAGGAGGGTTAGTTTGCCTTGAGGGGCACCACTACAGTTTATTTCTTTGTGAACTTGAGGTGGCATCACTTCATTGTATAGATCTGCTGTCCTGTAAACAAACAGAAGCTTCTGAGTGTAATTCTCATTCAAGTTGTGGCCTGGTGTGTTCTTTGGATCCTTGTGTCCAAGTAGCATTGTGTCTATACCAACTGAGCAGTACAAGTCTCAAATATGTGCAGAGCTATGTGGCTGTTACTCATGATGCATGCCATGATTTGCAGTGTGACCTACTGATTTTGTGCGCATGTGTCAGATGTGTACAGGTGACTGATGTATTTCTGTTTCTTCTCCTTGCCCACAGCATTATCAACAGAGACAGGAGGAGACATGAGCACGGACCAAGAAGAGGGACCCAGGCACAGTGCCACCACAGCTGAGGAGTCGGAGGGAGCCAGCGGCATGGAGGGTGAGGGGAGTCAGGCGGCGGAACTGTTGGTAGGTGACACTTCCTAACATGCTGACGGATCCGCTTCTGACTCCCAGGAGGAGGGGGAATACACCGCGACATCATCTAACATCACTGTGTCTGTCCCCACCTCCTCCAGACCCATCTCCACCCTCCTAGTAGCTAGGGTCCCTTCTGTCCGTGCAGCCCTCCATGTCTCCTTCAACCCCGGCACCGCAGCCCCTGCCCCTGTTTCCCCTGCTGCCCTCAGTGCTGAGTCTGTGGACCTACTCTGCCAGATTCAGGATGGTCAGACATCAATGCTGACTGTTCTCCATGGCCATACTCGGATACTGACACAGTTGTTGTCATTCATGGAGGGCATGTCAGCTACAATGTCTGACCAACGTCGGATTCTATCGTCCATGGACTCCTCTCATCACATCAGTGATTTAGTGACACGTAGGACATATGTGGGTGCACTTGTTGATCTGTTCCGGTCCCCACCAGGGTGTCTGGTGTGGACAGGAACCATATATCAGCCCTGGAGTTGTGTGTTGTGGTTATGTGCCTAGTTGGGTGATTGCGTACCTGCGGCATCGTCCGCGACAGTGAAAACTTGCTGGTAGTGGATCAGGTACAGCACAGGAAACGAGATCCATTGCGGTCCGGACCTGGTGGTGTGGACCTTGAATATGGTTTGGCGCTGCGCAGTCGTGCTTCTGCCGTCTCTGGTTGGGTGATTTCTCCGCTGCAGTGTGACTGGCTGTTTGGAGCATCATAATTTGTACAGTGGTTGGGTTGTCATTCTGAACGGCAGTGGGTCTCCATTGGCTCCCACCTCCATGGTGGCAGGGGCATTTTGAATGTGTTTCGCGTCGCGATGTAGCGGATGGGATATGGGCAATGTTTGCCCATAATAATATGGCGGGCATGAGGACCGCTGCTCGCGTACAGAAAATGGCATTTTCCGCCAGCACCGAGGTGGTGCCTCTGCCCGCCATCATAATGGGCCCCTTAGTGTAGATTTTTGTAGGTGTCTCCATAGGCACTGATTGAAATGGTAGTAACATCCTTTGATTGATGTAAGTGGGCACGTTTTTAGTGTAGGATTTATCATATTTTGTTGAACATCCATAATTATTTTCTCAGGAAAATAATTATGTGTCTCTTGTTTTATTTTATTTAGGATTTCTATATATGTTGAATTCTGTTTATTGGGCAGCAAGGTGGAAAGAAAGGGAATGTTACTATTGTGATGTAGGCCATGGATAGTATATAGTTGGAAGAATGGTTTGGGACAGATTTTGAAAGTCCCATCCATCGTCCATGTTTGAGCTTGTTGAAGCTTTATTAAATTGTTTGCAGTAGCAAACATAATTATTCTCTTTTCTTTGCATTTATTATCATAGAGAATAAAGGGTTCCTCATTGGAAGTAATAGCTAGTTCTGTGGGAATTATCCCCTTTTCAGAGGTTTTAGGAGTAGGTGTGGTAGTTGTTGTAGCCTTCTTAGTGGGAGCTATTGTTCTGTTTAATGAAGCAATGGATGGCATTTGTCCAGTTGCTTCTTTGGGTACCCTAGGCAGCTGTTCTTTAAGAATTGCACTGGTAGGTCATTGTGAGCTTGTGCTAGCCTCTTTAATGTTATCAAGTGCATTCCTAACTTCAATTTCTGTAATATTAGGAGGATGATTATGTTCCCTTGTATACATTACAGTTGTTTCCCTGGTAGTTGCCCGACCATAACATTTATTAGTGTAATACTTTGAACATTTCCAATTGACTTATAGGCCAGTTTGTTTCTCCTGGGTGTAGACATACCCCATATAGCATAATAACATATTTCTTTTTTGGGATGCTATAAATTGTGCGCCTTCAGTCATTGTGATGTGATACAATCACTAAGAAATTCATATAAAAATTATTTAAAAGAAAATTATGTCTGTTAATTATTATATAAATACATTATTTCACAATATACTTACAAAGTGCACCTTTAGATGTTTATAAATGGTGTCTTTAATTCTTTCTTTGTTGAATCTTTTTAAGTGGTTGGTTTTCCTGTATAAAATTGAAAACAGATAATAATATTTGTTTAATACATTTTGGAAATAGTGTTCGTTGGGTGGTTGGGATGGATTTTGGGTTTGGATGGAAGTTTTACAGGTTTTTTAAATGTATTTTGTACAATACTTATTTTATTAGGTTGATGGTTTTTGGCTGTTCCCTGTACTTTTATTGTTGTATTTTGAATCATTTGTAATCGAAATATAAATAGGAAATATTTATGAATTACTCATTTGAGTACAAAAGTGAATAGTTTTATAATATTAGTTTAACTGCTATTTTATAAATGTTAATTTACTTACTTTTAGCAGATTGATACAGGTTTTTGTTTAATGAAGTTCTTGATTCTGGCAGAAATCCAGCAGAGTTTCGCCTTCTTTGTTCTTTTTGGTTTGAGATGTAAAATAAGAGAAAGGTTTGTTGGTTTATATAGGGTTTATTTAATTGTTTGTTTATTTTATTGCTTGGTTTAAATATTGTGTCTTTTTATTGGTTAATTTTTAAATGTTTTATTTGTTTGGGAAGGTGGTTTCCTTATATGGAAAATGCTAATTAAGAGTTAGTTAAATTTCTTTTTCTCCTTATGTTTAGATTTATTGTATTGTGTGTTATAATATGTATGAAATATTAAAAAGTGACTTTATGTGATGTTACTTTATATTTATAATTGTTGTTATTGACGTGTTTAATATTTTATTTTATAGTTATGTTTTTATACTTTGAAAAAATATGCGTTTAAGTTAATTTGATATGCAATGTATGTTTATGTATCTATTCATATTTATTGTGTTTTATTTTGTGTATTTTCCTTATTTTAGCATTGTCGATAATTATTTAAAAAATAATAGTTTTGCTGTTGATATGTCTGTTATCAATATTTTGGACATATTGTATTTATTTAAACATTGTTTGATATTTTATATAAAGATAAAAATGTGTACGATATTTCTGTTGTCGATAATTTTGTATGACGATATTGTGGTTTCGATAATAGTGTATTTTTTTAAGTAAGTATAAATGTAGGTAAATGTGTTTTGGGATATTATGTCAGTGATTCGGCAGGAATAAAGTAATCCGTCATAGTGACGGTAATTACTCCATCAGCCAACATATGAATCATGCCCTTAGTCTCTGAAATGGAAGTCTTAATCATCTAGATGGACAAAGTTGCAACCTGTCCATGAGGAAAATTCCACAAGGCTGGAAAGCTGTTTGACGAGGTCCCACTGAAGCCAATGATTTGGCAGGAAAAGCTCTGAGCTGGCCTATTTATCATGCCCAGAGAAGACCTCTCGTCAGCCAGATACTTTTTGCTCCTTCACCCAGAAAAGATTTTTGGGTTTGGAATTAAACTCTTTTTCAGAGCTCAGAATCATCCAGCAGGACAACGTTCCGGTTGATTTAGATAATTAGTTCCATGAAGCCAGATACCTTCTCACTGAGCGCCCACTGAAATGGATTTGTTGATGAGGAGAAGCTCCAAGTGGGAAAATCCTGTTTCTTTAGCACAGTGAAGTCACACCTTTGGTGGATTTGCTTTGGTGGTTGGTCTTGGCTATCCGGAGGCCTGAAAGTCCAAAAATGTTCCTAACATTTCAGACGTATTAGGAGAAGTTCAGTTAAACCCAGCCAAGGGTACCAGCACCACAGGAACATCACTTGGGGATCAAGACTCACTCCAGTAGTGGTCACCAGCATGATACAGTACGGGTCCAGTTGCTACTTGCCAGCTGGGCCCTTCAGGGAATGGGCCTCTTGTAGCTTGTGGTGTTTGTTTAGCCACACAGTAAACCTAACAACTGACCCTTGGAGTTCTCTCTGCCGACCTCCCCTTCGCCACTGTCCCATGCATGCACAGAACCACCACCGGCAGCAGATCCTTCTCCATCCTTCAGGAGACATCTCAAGACCTCGCTGTTCAAGCAGTAGCTGCTACAACCCCCCCCCTCCTCCCCCGGGCCTTGAGACCCTCACAGGTGAGTAGTGTGCTATATGATTGGATTGATTGATTGATTGATTAATCTTAAGTTCTTTGTCCTGGGTACAAGTGGAAGCAGGTCCAGCCGGTCAGGTCTAATCGCAGGTCTCAAACAGGCAGATGCAGTCTTTCATCTGTTGTTCCACAGGTCAATAATGTGTGCGGAAGAGGGTGCGGAGGAGTGTCACCTATATATTTAGCACCAGCTAGTGGGTTGGGAGGATTCCTGGCTCCTCCCTGACCAATGAGGTAAAAGTTGTCAGGAGCAACCCGACCTTCTTTTATAGATATGCCTGATTCCTATGTTGCAAGCGGTTCCACAGTGCACCTTACTCCCAAATTCCAAGATGGGGAAAACCCACTCTGCTTGTGCAGAACCTGTATGCCCATCAAATGAGGAACAGCGCCCCCTCTGTGGTCACTTCAAACTGATTCTAGGGGTAGCTCTCTTCCCACTGGGTGTTGCTCATACCTGCAGTCTCGCCTAAGCTTCCTGTCCTCCTGAACTGCGGCCGGGCTTGGCTCCGCCATTCCTGCACTGAAACCGACCGGCCGGGCTTGGCTCCGCTGGCTGGACCACAACCCCCAGCAGCCTTTGGGGTCAGCGACAACGCCTGCAACGAGCGCGCCAGGAGGCGCTTAAAGCACCGACAGGGGCTGAGTCCCCCGTCTTCCTCATACCTGCAGTCTCGCCTAAGCTTCCTGTCCTCCTGAACTGCGGCCGGGCTTGGCTCCGCCATTCCTGCACTGAAACCGACCGGCCGGGCTTGGCTCCGCCAGCCGGACCACAACCCCCAGCAGCCTTTGGGGTCAGCGACGACGCCTGCAACGAGCGCGCCAGGAGGAGCTTAAAGCACCGACAGGGGCTGAGTCCCCTGTCTTCCTCATACCTGCAGTCTCGCCTAAGCTTCCTGTCCTCCTGAACTGCGGCCGGGCTTGGCTCCGCCATTCCTGCACTGAAACCGACCGGCCGGGCTTGGCTCCGCCGGCCGGACCACAACCCCCAGCAGCCTTTGGGGTCAGCGACGACGCCTGCAACGAGCGTGCCAGGAGGCGCTTAAAGCACCGACAGGGGCTGAGTCCCCTGTCTTCCTCATACCTGCAGTCTCGCCTAAGCTTCCTGTCCTCCTGAACTGTGGCCGGGCTTGGCTCCGCCATTCCTGCACTGAAACCGACCGGCCGGGCTTGGCTCCGCCGGCCGGACCACAACCCCCAGCAGCCTTTGGGGTCAGCGACGACGCCTGCAACGAGCGCGCCAGGAGGCGCTTAAAGCACCGACAGAGCCTTCGTCCCGCGAGGACGCGCCGGACGAAGCCCGGACTAAGGGCGGACAGTCTAAGACAGTCCGAGACAGGCAGAGACTGGACTGGGCCAGTTACCCTGTTCGTCATTGTCAGGTGAGACTGTTCTATTGATCGAGGAGGATTCTGGACATTATCAGGTACTGACTTGTACATGCGTTGTGTCTAATCCGATTTGTGAGATCGTGGTACACACATTCAGCGTTTTGCACTGTGTCTCTGGGGGGGTTCTGTTTTTTGTTTTATTGGTGCGTTATGCCTAGTAAAAAACTGTCCCCGGTAAAAAACACTATGGACAACTACTTAGTGCAGGTAGTTGCTAAAATTAATAGTGAGCGGAGATCCTCACTTGGGCTGGGTGGTTCTCCAAAGTCACCTACATCAATCCTGCCAGTACCTGTCTTTGTCCAATCCCCGAACATGCTTAATAGTAGTTGCCCGGTTGTAATACCTGAATCTGATGACAACGCTCCCCTGGACCAGACTAATTGTGCACTTGAGGTTAGTGATAGTGAAAATGAGGTTGATTTACACCCCCAAGAGATAAAAGCCCCTACCCCAGTACCTGCGAGACACACTACCAGAGGAGCAAAAAAGGGTCAGCAAAAGCGGGGAGGGCTCCGTTCAAGTCGTAAGAAGCCTGCCTCCCCACCAAGTAACACTGTGGTGGAGGAAGAAGGGTTATTTGATGAAGCTGGTGTGTCTTTAACCAATGAGCAGTTTAGGAAGCTCCTGGCTTTAATAGACACCAAGATCCAGGGAATTGTAAAGCCATTGGTGGGGAAGATAGATAAGCTCACTAATGAAGTTAAATGATTAGGGGGCCTTTTAAGCAAAACTCTGGAGGAAGTGGAAAAATTGCCTGAAGAAATGATAAATAAGATCGAGCTAAAGAATGTAACATCTAGCTCTGAGGGTGAGGGTGAGGGAGGAGCACCCCCCTTGTCTAATCATCCTGTGGTTTCACAGGTGAGGTAGGGGAGGGTGCACAAGGGGTAGCTGTCCCTCCTGTTGTACTTCCAGACCAGGATCATGCGAAAGGCTCGGTTGAGCTTATAGTTGAGGCTTCCCCCTTAGTCCTTGTTCTAGCTAACGTTCCTAAACTGGATGCAGGACAGGATGAAACTACATCTTCATTGCTGTCTAAAGCCTTATACTGGCTAGCCAACAATATAGTAATAAACCACTGGGGTAAGAAACAACTGGCAGAGGAATTAGTTATGGCTAAGAGGGTGGAGTGGATAGGCAGAAGCCAAAAAGATTCAGGGGTGACTGTGTTGTTTTGAATTTTTCGGACCCTGAGGTGCTAATCAACATCTTGCCCAATCTTCTACCCCCACAGCGAAGGTCCACTGATATTATCCCTCTCACCCTAGACTTTTTCTACTATAGGAAAAGGGGGGTTTCCAATCGGTATACATTAAGAACAAAATGGAATGTGGTTTCTGCAAAGGGGAAGAATGTTACCAATCCCTCAGAGTGGGGACTAAATCTTGAGAATAGGTTCTCAGCCCTCTCCAATTTAAACGATTGTGATTGACTTCAAGGGGGTAAACGTTCAGTATCATTTGATGTAAAAGCCCAGAGAATATCCTCCCGGAATGTTCACAAAAGTAGTGAGGTTGCTCATTTGAATCCTATAAGTACTTTAGCGCAGACAGGTTTAGCGATACCTGTGGCGGGAGTGCCCTCTCCTTTGATTTTAACTCCTGATGTTCAACTTGATTTTCCAACCGGGATGGGGAATCTAATATCTTGGAACCTGGCTGGGCTATGCTCCAAACTAGATTGTGGGGACTGGGTTAGCTTTGTTAATTTATATGATGTATGTATGTTTCAAGAGACTTGGGCATGTAAACCTGTATTTGCGCTAGGATATTTAAATTCTTTTGTGCCAGCAGTAAAGGGCCCGAAAGGGAGACCGATGGGGGGTCTTACAATTTGGGTCCGACAAACTCTCAAACTTAAAATAACAAATATTGAGACTAGTCATAATGACATTCAGTTAATCAGGGTAACCAGTGATGAAACAGGGTCACTAGATATATATAACATATACGCTAGGAATGTTAAGGGTGTTAGATCTGATGTCTTAATTGCATTGGGTAACCTCCTTGATAAATTCTCACCTGATAACAGGGTGGTGATAGCAGGCGATCTCAATAGGACGTTTGAGCCCCTGGTCCTAAGTGAGGTCTCCATTGGAGCAGAAGAGGACTCCCAATGGGGCATTCCTGCGTTAGACCTGAAGCCAGTTACTCGCTGGACTGAGGAAATTATAGATTTGAATGCACTGTGCTTAGAAAAAGGTCTGAGAGCTTTGAATGGTCGTACAGCTTCGGATAGAAAAGGCTCCATGACCTTTGATAACGGAAGACACAGAAGTAGGATAGATTATGTTATCTGCAGCTTATTACTGTGGTCATCTGTCCGTGATATGGAGGTCGTCATAAGACCTGAGAGCGATCACAATCCTTTATGTGTGGAGCATAAATGGTGGGCCGTTGGGACAAATTTTACTTGTTTAAACACTCTTGCTCCACCCTCGCTCATCCCAGAGAATAACATGCGTAGGCTTAAATGGGCCAGTGTTGTGACCAATCAACAAGCTATTGATAATATTAATTATGAAACTGATCAAGCTATAGCTGCTTTGGAAACAATTAATGTTTCCCCCTCTGGCCTGAAGGAAGTGGTTAACATTCATGATACTCTGTTCGCCAAGATTAAAAAACATTTCCTGAAACCTGTTAGGCGAAATGGGGCTAGAGCTAGTAAAGATGCTAAATGGTACAACGCAGAATGTAGGGCTGCACGTCTGGCTCTAGGGCAGGCTCTTAAAAGGAGGGAAGCTGAAAGCACTTGTCTAGCCAGAAAGAATTACAAAGCCTGCATAGTGAAAGCCAAAAGAGCCTGGGACGAGCGACACTGGTGTAAATTGAAAAAAGCAAGTGATAGAAAGGACTCCAGAGCGTTCTGGAATATCGTTAAATGGGGTAGCGAGAGAGTAGAGGAATCCCCTAATAATAACGTACCTCAGGAAGCTTGGGTAGAATTTTTTAGCTCGCAGTACGCTCTCAATACACAGATTAGAGGGGAGGACAGTATTAATATGTCTTTTTCTTACGGTAATCTTTTTAATGTTAAAGAGATTTTGATTGCTATAAATGCTGTGAACAGAGGACGCGCACCTGGATCAGATGGCGTTCCTGCAGATATCTTTTTAAATGATAAAGAGCGGTGGTGTAAATATATCTATTTACTTATCAATTTTATTGCTAAGGGCGCTGAGGTCCCAGCCTCTTGGAGAGGTGCTGTGATTGTCCCTGTGTTCAAAAAGGGAGATCGTGCACAGCCGGGTAACTATAGGCCAATAAGCCTTATCGACACAGTACAAAAAATAGTCGGCCGTGTGGTGGTAAACAGGCTCCTAGATTGGGCAGAGGACAATAACATCTTATCACCGTATCAAGCAGGATTTCGAAGGGCAACTAGTACGGTTGACCAAGTGTTCCGTTTCCAACTGCTTCAGTGGAAGACTGTGGTGCTGGGAGGAGGCAGCCTTTATGCAGCATTTGTTGATTTGAGGGCTGCCTTCGACCTGGTCCCACGGGCAAAACTGTGGCAAGTTCTCCAGAGCTTGGGGGTACCTGAGGAATTACTGACCTTGGTAATGCGATTACATGAGCTCACTTTTGCCAAAATACAGTGGGGAGGGCACGACATGGTTACAGATGAATTTCCAGTTGAAAGGGGGGTTAGACAGGGGTGTTCGATGGCCCCAACCTTGTTCACTCTGTACATAAATGGCGTTGTCCCCCGTATGGTAACAGCTCCTGTAGACGCTCCATCTCTCTCAGGATTAAAAGTCCCTATATTAATGTTTGCGGACGACACGCTTATTATGTCGAAAACGCCTAGTGGTTTGCAGCGTGCTCTGTGTATTTTTGAGAATTTCTGTGGGGAGCATGGGTTAGAGGTGAACGCCACCAAAACCAAACTCATGGCTTTTAAACCACATCGTAGCTGTAAGTCTAACATCACCATGAATGGGCGGCCTCTAGAGGTGGTAAACCCATTCATATACTTAGGAATTCTCATCGCAGATAATAATAGATGGAGCCAACATATAAATACTGCCACTCTGCGACATAAGCAATTGTCGGGTGCCATTAATATGGAACATAGGAAATCATTGACCAAACCTGTTAAGCCAGCTTTAATGGTCTATGAAGCGAAGGCTATAGGGTCGGCACTTTATGGTGCGGAGATATGGGGCTTTGGAAATTTGAACTCTTTACAGGGGTCAGAAAATAAATTCTTAAGATTACTTACTGGTACCCCGAAAAGCACTCCTCTCCTGCCTTTAAGATATGAGCTTGGCAGGAAGCAAATCAAGGATCTAGCAAGACTACGTCCAATTCTATATTGGCGACGACTATGGACTACCCCCGAGCTTGCGCATTATGCCGAAGGTTTTATTGATGTCATTAAGGCAGACTGTTTCCATAGAATTAGTTGGCTCAATTCACTGAAGGCAATACTGTTCGAGCTCGGGCTAAGTTCTATATGGCTAGATCCAACAGGTGCATCATTCCCTACCAAGTCTGCCCTTAAAATTATATTCTGGGAACATGTTGCTAACAAGAGTTTGAGTAATATGAGTAATGGGTCTATGTCCGCTGGATTCCTCGAGGTAAAACTGTACCCGGTTTTGGAGTCGTACTGGGATATTGTTTCAAAACCGGGTGACAGGAAGCTCCTATTCCAACTGAGAGCGGGAGCCCTCCCTATAAGATCTTTGACAGTCAAATGGGGCTCAGGGGGGAGTGACATCTGCCCAGCCTGTGGAACGGGGAAGGAAACCCTTGGACATTTTCTGTTTTCTTGTAAAGCATACTGTGTTCCTAGACGCGCTTGGTTAGCTCCTATGTGTAGGAACCTTGGTACAACTTGCAGTTCTGTTGCGCTGCGCATCATATGCTCAAGCCCACTAACATGGATATTAATAGCGACAGCTAAATATATTGGCTGGGCATGGGCGATCCGGCAGAGACTGCTAGTCAATTAACTATTCTCTGGGTGAGCATGCAGAGACTGCTAGTTATTTAACTATTCTCTGCCTGTAAAATCTGTTTTTATAAAATCTTTTTTAGTTTTTAGAATAATAATGAACTTGATAGATATTCAGAGACTGCTAGTTATTTGACTATTCTCTGTATGTAAAATATGCCTTCAATTAAATTGACACCGCTCGCTTTTTAAATTGTATATACCCTTTAATGTATAAATCAAATCTCATATGAATTCTTTTTAAATTTTTCTGTAAATACTGCGAGATTACGTTCTAACCAAATGTACTGTATGTATTTAGTAGTCCTTTGCAAAATGTGTCTGATTGTAAATTTAATTCTATTTTAATATGGTTAATATTTTGTGTATGTTTGCTTTTATGAGTATACACTCGAATAAAGCACTTTTTGAATTTGAACTTGTTGCTCCAGCCTGACTGTGGTGCAAAGGCATCTCCTCTTCATGTGTTATTTGATAGTAACTTGTGACAGGGCAGGTCCCTTTGAGGTTACTACAGTTCCTGGACCTACCCCAACTGCTTTCCTGCCAGGGGAAGAAAAACATATCCTCACACCTGGGGGGATTGCTCCCTGCTCTGGACGTAGTTTTCACACCTCAATAATGTTCAGCACTTGCTGGAATGCTGCTGGAGATTGCAGGGACATGGTGACATTAAAATTCAACAGGTCCTGATACAAATACTATGGGCCTAATTACAATGTCGGGACCGTAGCGGAAAGGAACCATCTGATCTTGGGTCGGCGGTTCCAACTGCAGGAATGCGCTGCCCAAACATCCATTTGTCAATGGAAGCTTGTGCAGTGGCAAAAAAGGCTCAAAGCACAAGCTTCCATTGACAAATGTATGTTTGTAAATATCCATTCAAAGGGTATTTGATAAATATAATATTTGTATTCATGTATAATATGTATTAAACATTGTAATAAATATGTAATTTGTTAATTTAAAAAATATCTTTTTTTATATTGAAATATTTTTATTTTTTGTTATTTTCTTTAGTTTTGATATTATTTATTTCAATCAAAGTTAAATAATCTGTTTCTAATGCTGCAGTGGAGTAGTAGTAGTGAACTTTACCCCTCTGCAATCTAACACTTTCCCTACTGTTACCCTGTCTCGAGTGGGAATAGTAAATGTTACCCTTCCGTAATCCAACAATTTCTCTACTGTTACACTTACTGGAGTGGGAATGGTAAATTTTACCCCTCCGCAATCCAACACTTTCCCTACTGTTGCACTGAGTGGAGTACATTACTCCTTCAAAATCCAACACTTTCCCTACTGTTATATTTAATGGAGTGGGAATAGTAAATTTTACCCCTTTGCAATCCAACACTTTTCCTACTGTTGCATTGACTGGAATGGGAATAATATATTATACCCCTCCACAATCCAACACTTTCCCTACTGGTGTACTGACTGGAGTGGGAATAGTAAATTTCACCCCTCCGCAATTCAACACTTTCCCTACTGTTGCACTCATTGGAGCGGGAATAGTAAATGTTTACCCTTCGTAATCCAACACTTTACCCAGTGTAGTATTGAGTGGAGTGGGAATAGTAAATGTTACCCCTCTGACATCCAACACTTTCACTACTGTCGCATTGACTAGTGGGACTTGTACATATTGAATTTGACACTATGGTGCTCATTAGGATGTTTGTCAGAAAACCTCCAACCACAGGTCGGAGGCTTTCCGGCTGACATCTTTGGTTTAAAGTCCGACTTCCTAATTCAAATGTAGGTGGTCTGAGTTTTAGCCGGCCGGTTCGCACCGACTGGCTTCCGATGGGCTCAAGGAGCAAGTTGACCAGTCGGAGGCCGCACATAATCCCCTACGGACGGTGTTTCCGTATTCGGGATTATGATGTTAGTTTCTGACAGGCTTTTCATGTCGGGCTTTCTGAGATGAAAAGCCTGTTGGAAACCCACTTAGGGGGCCCCTACGGTGCCTGCCACGTGGTGCAGGGATTTACAGGAACTGTAATTTTCCTACAGGAGCATGTTGTGCAGTCGGTTTCCGACTGCTGTACAAGGTCCCATAGGGAAATGAGAGTTGGCGACTGCAATGTGCAGTCACATTGTAATAGGGTGTTCGTAACTGCCGACGTGGAACACGAGGCAGCCGCTCATGTTCCAGGGAAAAGGTTGTTCTGTTTGACAGGGGGAGGGCTTTGGAAATTCTACAGGCAAAATCTATACCACTGTGGGAGTCTGCTCTGTTATTTTTCAGTTCGCAGAGGCGGACGCAGGTCCCCGATATGGTGAGCTCATCTTACGATCCTTGAATAGGATTTTTTTACTCATACCTCTCAGCTGTAGACTCAGTAGCTAATGCTACTGTGCTGCTATCCCAGGCGTCACATATTTGAGATAATATTCTCTGACACTGTTCAGCTTTGCAAGAAATAGGCACCAAGACAGCTGTTTACAAATTTAGAAATGTATTCTTCAAAACAATTCTAGATTCATTTTGAGATGATCTCAGTCATTTAAAGCTAGGAAGATGAAGTTATAATTTGTGCATAAATTGAACATAAGGTAGAGTTAGTCTTTTGTCTTCTTTTCCCCATCGCAGTGTTTCCATAGGAACTATCCAAAGAGAGAAAAAATAACAATCTGTTTATCTTCCCACACAACAGGTACAATAATGTTCATTTGGACTGTAGAAATAACTGTAGCAAGGGGCGTCTTGACATTCTACGCCCACAGCAATGTTCGTTGCAAAGTTACCAATCACTGACAAGAACAATAGGTTTGGCTTAATTTGATTAATTTTGACTGGTCTACTATAAGTATGTTAACCATGAACGTCAACTCACCGAAATGCCCGAGGTAGCAGTAGTGACATCACAAACACTTAGGGCCCCATTATGATGGTGGACGGATTGCCACCATCCGGCCAGCGGTGGCGATCCGCCCGCCATCTGTGCCTGATTTAACCCCCGCTATATTAGTTTGGCGGGGGTACTGCGGTGGCTGGAAAGAACGTTCGCCGCATCTCCGCCGGCAGGCAATCGGAACGATTGCTTGCCGTACGGATCTGGGGGATAAAAAGGTGGCGGTGCAAAGCACGCACCTCCATCCATATTATGATGAGCATCTTTCAGGGCCTTTCCATGGCGGCATTGCCGCTCTGGAAAGGCTGGCGGAATTTGCTTTGGGGGCCCACTACCGGCCCCCGGGGGCTGGGGGCTGCACTTGGGGGTACCTATTGTACCCCCTACATAGCCATACACAAGGTGGCAGGCACCGCACCGTGTCTATCACGTTGTGCATGGCTATGCACAACATGTCTATTTAACATTGCGGTGGGTGCTGCCCACAGCACCACCCACCGCAATGTTAAAGTCCAGAATGTGCCCACCAGTGTGGCGGGCGCATCCTAATTGGCCTCGCGGGACCGCTGCACCTCTGGCGGTCGGTCCCGTTTTCCGTTACAGTGCCGCCATCGTAATGGGGCCGAAAATCTTTATTTTCACTCACACACACATGTTTATGCATACACACACATTCACAAATAAATACATTCTCTCTCACACAAACACATTTTTACCCGCAAGCATGCACACAAAATACATTTAAAAGCATTTTTACTTACATAAGCTTCCAGGGAGGGTCATACTTCCACACCGTTCCTTATTACACTGATAGTAAATAATGTATTATTCAATGTCAATGTTAATAACCGAAAATTTAACCGAAAACAAGGAAAATGGAGCCCCAACCAACATTCTTAAGGGCGAGCTGTCCCTGTGTTCCAGACACTGTTTTGCCACCTCTGAGGCCAAGGGTCGCAAAGTATGTGCCTGGGGTCACAAAGGGCAAGCCAGGGGTCGCTTCCCTAAATGATATCCATGATGTTAACCAGTTAGATTGAGCAGTGTGTTTGTTATGTGCAGGACTGTAGGTATCATAAGTGCAGCAGGTGCAGTGACATGTGCCTACTGCACTCCAGATCTGACTGTCTTTTATTATCAGCTGGGATGGAGGTCCACCATTTACCTTGCTTGCATGAAGTCCTATGGCATCTTCACTACGCCAATGGTTTTGTGAACAGATTGTACAAATGTGTTTAACAATGGTAGTATAGTGATCTCGCTCTGCCTGTGACAGCAATTTTGTAAAGCAGTAGTGCATTAAATGTGATTGTGATAGATGTTTGGTGATGGTGGGTTGACCATTTGCTGTCAGTGTAATGTTTGGTAATTAATGGTAATGTCCTGACTATAATTTGATAAATTCTTTTTGATGAAGGTTAGTCAATTTGCTTTTCTTGTTAGCTGGTGCATTGTATGTCAGAATTTCACGGTCACAGTTGTCCCATTTGGTGAGGTTTTTCTGATGTCAACTGCAACTGAGTGATATTTTTATAAACAATACTTAGGAAGCAATCTATATATGATAAAATATTTTGACTATAGGTGTCTTTCACCACACAATGTTGATAATCAAGTGTGGCCCTTCTTGCCCAATGGACCACGTTCCTCGATTCAGCGCCTAGAAACCTTTGAATTTTGCATGTGCACAGGACTTGACGAAGAATTGGCATTGGCCCCCAGCATTCAGATAATTCTTGCTTTGTTTTGTCATGGTTTTTGCAACACTTAATTGTCTGGGAAAATGCAGTAGCTCTCATCAATCTAAAAAAAATTCATGTTTGGGCCTCAAAAAAACACACAATACCATAGTACTCCCTGGCACTTTGGGGCTCATTAGGATGGCGGACGGAAGAGCCACCGCGGCCCTGGAGTAGGCGGAAAAACCCTTTTCCGTGTCCGCCTGCCACGGATACTCCGTCCGCCATATCAGGATAGGAAAACGTGTCAAATTTCCGTCCGCGACGGGAAAGCACGCACCGCCGTCGAACTACACACGACCACGCGGCGAACGGAACACATCCGGAGGCTCCGCCGTACGTACTGACGTCTAAGACCATCCCCCAAATCGAGATGGCAGAAAATACACATAAAACCGCAGCGGAAAAACAACCTGTCTGAACACGGCGGAATCCCCACAGCGAACATAGGTGACATAGCAGAGATACCCACCGCAAGCTGACCACCACCATGGACCCAGCGCTACACGCCTTCCCGATGCTCTTCGTGATCCACCACGTCCTAGTCATGGCCCACTATCGACGACGAGGCAGGTAAGGCACAAACCATTGGCTGTCTGGAGGGGAATACCAGCAAGGGTCGTGACGTAGGGAGGGGGAGTGTCATGTTACCGAAACCACTGATGAGAAGCAAATACGAATACACATTTGTAGTACGCAAGCAGGAATGACAACGACAGACCACGAGACTTGATAGACTACCTTTATTGTACATCATAGGGGTATAATCACAGTGTATGCGTGAGCATGGGCAAAGTGGGCACCAGAGCAGCTACATCATTGGCAGTAAACGAGAGGGCAGAATGCAGTATCAGAGCATCAACAGGGCATTGTGGAGTACAGAGCAGGTACATCATAGGCAGTAAACGAGAGGGCAGAATGCAGTATCAGAACAGCAACAGGGCATTGTGCCCAACAGAGCAGCTACATCATAGGCAGTAAACGAGAGGTGCTAAGTGCATCAACAGTCCATTGCACTGAACAGGTTGATCAGAGGCAGCACATGAGAGGGCAGAATGCAGTATCAGAACAGCAACAGGGCATTGTGGAGTACAGAGCAGGTACATCATAGGCAGTAAACGAGAGTGCAGAATGCAGTATCAGAACAGCAACAGGGCATTGTGCCCAACAGAGCAGCTACATCATAGGCAGTAAACGAGAGGGGCTAAGTGCATCAACAGTCCATTGCACTGAACAGGTTGATCAGAGGCAGCACATGAGAGGGCAGAATGCAGTATCAGAACAGCAACAGGGCATTGTGCCCAACAGAGCAGCTACATCATAGGCAGTAAACGAGAGGGGCTAAGTGCATCAACAGTCCATTGCACTGAACAGGTCCATCCGAGGCAGCACATGAGAGGGGCTAAGTGCATCAACCGTCCATTGCACTGAACAGGTTGATCAGAGGCAGCACATGAGAGGGCAGAATGCAGTATCAGAACAGCAACAGGGCATTGTGGAGTACAGAGCAGGTACATCATAGGCAGTAAACGAGAGTGCAGAATACAGTATCAGAACAGCAACAGGGCATTGTGGAGTACAGAGCAGGTACATCATAGGCAGTAAACGAGAGTGCAGAATGCAGTATCAGAACAGCAACAGGGCATTGTGGAGTACAGAGCAGGTACATCAGAGGCAGCACAAGTACGTGTCCCTACCAACCCGTCACAGGGACCACAAGAGTGCCACGCAGTTCTCAATGGACACACCATGTGAAATAACATTTGAATGAAGTGTTCAGCACCTCACATCACAGAATCAGGGGGACTGCGTGAACTACCTGCCTCGGACACACTGGCAGCACCAGCAACAGGAGTGTGAGACACAGCCACAGCCCGAGTGACACACACATGGGCCACGGACCCAGACACACTGGCAGCACCAGCAACAGGAGTGTGAGACACAGCCACAGCCCGAGTGACACACACATGGGCCACGGACCCAGACACACTGGCAGCACCAGCAACAGGAGTGTGAGACACAGCCACAGCCCGAGTGACACACACATGGGCCACGGACCCAGACACACTGGCAGCACCAGCAACAGGAGTGTAAGACACAGCCACAGCCCGAGTGACACACACATGGGCCACACACCCAGACACATTGCCAGCACCAGCAACAGGAATGTGAGACACAGCCAAAGATGTAGTCACTGACACGTGACCCACTGACCCAGACAGACTGCCAGCACCAGAAACAGGAGTGTGCAACACAGCCACAGATCTTCTAACTGACACGTGAGCCATAGACCCAGATAGACTGCCAGGACCTGCAACAGGAGAGGGCACAACAGAGACTGTGCCACTACATGATGCATGACAGCCAACAACAGACACAGTGCCACCATCTGATACATGAGAGTCAACTGCACCAGCGCCACTGGGACAACTGAAATGATGAGCCACAGGGCTGTATGGGCCAGGAGGCAGGGTGGGCCTGGGAGCTGGGGATAGCTGACCTTGAGCCACATCGGGGTTGGCAGGTGTCAATGGTGTGTGTCTGCGTTTCTTAGGGATGTGTGAGTGCACCCTGGACAGGACAGGACTGCCAAGTGGTGGGGACTCTAAATAATCACCACCCACCATAGGTGGAGCATCTGCAGCCGGGGATCGGGTTGCTGGGGACGTGCTGGAGCCTGCTTGTCGTTTGCTGTGTGCCTGCCGCCTGGACTCTGAATCATGTGTAATGGGGGATGCAACAACAGGGGACACCCTCCTCTGCTTCTGACTGGCCTGGATGGGAGTGGAGGTATGGGGGACTCCGCCGCGGAGACATCTGTTTGGCGTTCAGTAGAAAACATCAGCCTCAGTGCAGCCAGGGGTGAAGTATGCCTGAACTCAATGCAGAGCCTAAAAAGTGTTCTACAGAGGTAACTGGAACTAGAAGATTACTATCATACAGGAGACACACAGAAAGAAGTGAGTATTGAGATTCAGTTCAGAATAAGAACCCAGTTCAGAATAAGAACCCATAAAAAGTACCCATCAGCCCATTAAATAGTGGAACTTCGTCATCTGGGATTTTGTGTTCGAAAAATGGTGTCCAATAAGCCCTTCCTCAGATAGAACTTGAGGCTAGCTTAGGACCCAATGGTTGAACCCTCAACCAGAGAAGATGACAGAGTTTGAAGGCTGATAGGGCTTAGTTGCAGTGCTCGGAAAAAGTGTAAGAAGGGTAGTTGAGATAGAGAGAATGGTAATCCAAGTGATTAAAAATACCTATCTTGATGTCAATACGGAAACTTTATTAGGTGTGCCCATCAAGATGGTATAGTTAAAAGCAGAGTGAAAATAGCAGAACATTTTTTTGCTATTTACCATAGATGTTATATGGTCAACATGTTTCAGCCTCTCCAGGCTTTCGTCAGGACCTATAAATCACTACTGCAACACTTACTTTTTGTGCTGTGAAGGACAGACTACAGACATTCTTAAAAGTTGTGTATCATCTCCCAATTTTATGGGATGAGAAACCTCACCTCACCTGGCAACAGCTCAGGGTAAAGGAGGCCAC
This sequence comes from Lissotriton helveticus, assembly GCF_964261635.1. Taxonomy (NCBI): domain Eukaryota; kingdom Metazoa; phylum Chordata; class Amphibia; order Caudata; family Salamandridae; genus Lissotriton; species Lissotriton helveticus. The sequence continues at coordinate 697,235,632 of NC_136068.1, forward strand.
GCACTCTCCGTAGTTGCCTCGTGCTGCTCTGAGCCGAGGGGGAGGTCATACCCGGCGGTTGTGGACATGGCCGGCCACGGCGGTTGTGGACATGGCCGGCCACGGCGGTTTTGGACATGGCCGGGCACGGCGGTTGTGGACATGGCCGGCCACGGCCGTCCTAGGCCGGGCCGCTCCGGCCGGTGTACGGTGGATGATGCAATGTGACTGTAAGAGGGGACATGAACTGGCATGTCCATTGAGTACATCTAAAGGGTGTATAGGCCTGCACCTCCCCCGCTGAGTACGTGCACCGCCATGGTGGCGCCAGTGATAGAACATTGTTGCAACTGAAGCATCCGTGCCTGAAGCTTGCACGTGCGGTTGCCGATGTGTGCCCGTGACGGTCCGAGCACATGCAGCCAATGGGAAGAGGGCCGCTGGCCGCGTATGGCCTTTGGGAAGTAGCGGAAGTTGTGCACCGCCATGGCGGCGCCAATTATGTTATCTTGTCAGACGCTGCACCGTGATGTGTTGTGTGCAGTTGCGTCATGAGGGTTGTGAGCGTGATAGGGAAAGGTCATATGTCATACAATATAGCATGTGTGTCCATACTATGCCCATCGGTCGGCACACAATGGGCAACAGATGTGCATTTGGACGTGTTGACGTCGGGTGTGACCCTACAGACGTTATTACATCTTCACAACTACACAGTACATCACGGCTGTATGGCCAAATTATGCATCTGTTGTCAGTGTGTGGTTCTGGCGAGGTGACTACAGTGGTGGTGGTACACATGCATTCCGTGTATGTGTTTTGGACGTTGTGTCACCATGCATGTAATTACCGTATGCACAACATTATTGGTGTTGGCATTGGTGCTTGATGACATGGCGTGTGTATCATTATCGTTTGTGTGCATGCAGTTGCATGTGTGTCTGTGATGTGGCTACTAAACATTAGGGTGAAGACTGACGTTTTGTCAGTAAGGTTCACATGTGATGGAGTTGTACACGTATGCGTCGTTTGTAAGTTGACCTAAGTTACATCTCTCTCCTGTGGTATATAAATAAATAATACCGGATCTATTTTTGAATGAATAAATGAATAACAGATAGCTCAATAAATAAGAGTCAAGATTCGAGGTAGTAGGAGTTTTGCAGGTTTATTACAGCATAAAGGACAGGAACAGGACAACCTGCATAGGAATAGGATGGCAGGGCCCAGCAGCTGCTGGGGCTGGATCTGGGATGAGCGCGCTAACATTTAATTACAATACACGATCATATATACTAAAACAGTTGCATTACAATACATACGATAGGCGTAGCAGTGGGTGGAGCAATAGGCGTGACGCGTAGCAGTCGCGAAAGATAAGGGTGAAAAGAGGTGTAACAGGGCGTATACATAGACATGTGATGCAAACGTAACAGATTATGTCATAAATGGGGCGGAAACATGGAGGGGGCTACCTAAGGAGCCGGGACCTCTAACCTAATGGTGCGCGCAAACTGGCAATGACGTGTTACTAGGAGAAGCTGGGGGCTTCGAACTCTGTGCTAGGAGCAGAGACTGAAGTCTGGAGAGTCAGGGCGACATGTACCTAAGCAGTATCTAGTATCTGATGTTTAGAGAACATGTTGATAGAATCCAAATGTTATTGGAATAAAGGCGAACAGACTCTAAGACTGGAGCATGCATTATTCTACATGTAGTGCGTGATGAAGAATATTAAATGATCATTAATACAGTATTTCTCTAACGTGGAGACGTGAAGGCTAGACAATGACGGAAACTATTGATGCGATTCAGTAGCTTTAGGAATGCAGAGAAGGAGGGCTGGACTGATAGCTAGAATCATAACATACTCTTGGCAGACTCAGAGGCAGAGCCAAGCTGAGCCGGGCACTGCGAGGCAGGAAGTAAGTGAAGAGTCGAGGATACAGGTGGGGGCTGTATCGCTCCTCAGCGAGGGCTCAGGAGACAGGAGCTGAAAACTGGTGTCCGGGCCCTTTTGAGGCCTAGAAACGGGGACTTTACAATGGAATAACGTGCACACTGAGAAACGTGGCAACGTAGCTTTACATAGGCCTGATATTCGTAGTATTCACGAGAACTGGAAACTGACATACTAAAGGTGGACACAACTATAATTGCGTCTTTAATTGAACATGGGGAATAACATATGCATATTAATCATGCACAGATAACATATGATGGAGGACTCGTAGGGACACAGAACATGGCAAAATTTACTTTTCCACATTCCCTCCTTGTCACTACGTTTCCTTCAGGAAACATCAATATTCATGATACCATCTATCATTTCATACAGTATCATTTGCTCGTCACGAATTTTCTGGGAACGTGTTTTAGAACGGGGCTTGGGACTAGGAATACAAGATGTAGCACAAATGCCGCAAATCGCAGGGCCACATTGTATACAGAGGCAGCAGCTAAATATGATCGCTACTGCAATACCTAGAAAGGACAAGACTTTCCATCCCCAAGCGGAAATTATATCCCAGAACCAACCGGACCATGTCCAGGTGCCTGGATTTTGGTGTAAGAGATGGGCAATTTTATGGAGTCTGGTTATAGCTGAATAAACAGACGGCGCGTTATTTGGAATGAAAATGCAGCAACTAGATCCGATGACTCTACAGGCCCCGCCCCTATCGGCCAATATGACGTCAAGGACGAGACGATTCTGTAAAACGACAAATCTCATAGCAGATTGCTCTTCGGTTAAGTTACCTAGAGCAGAGGCAGTCTCATTGACAACTACTTCAAGGGTTCTTGTTAACCTACGGATTAGCTTACTATTCTGGATAGGTCCTATAAAGAAGAAGAAACCTCTATTGAAATCTGTATACTGTTCTAGAGCAGTTTCAGTATAATCGACAATTGGGGACTCGATCTCCCTTCTATGTCTAATGTGTACTAGATGTGTGTTTCTATGATAATCAGGTGGGGCTAGGAAAACTGGTGGCAGTAGGAAGGCAATGTAACAGGTTCCCTCCCAATCGAGGGGCAGACGAACATATGCGGTCTGACCACAAATAAAATAAGAATGACGTGAAGCTTTGAAAATAGATTTCCCACTGTCACTATACTTGACAATAGTAGTACAATCACTATGTCCTACATGTACGGAACCATTATTTCGGACACATAATTCGCCTTTGACTGGTAGTACTGAAATAGCAGGTAAGTCTGGAGTAGTATCAGACTGAACATTCAGGACCATGAAGTTCGAAGAATAATTACCTAAATTATACACTTCATTTTCTAGATCTAACCCGGTTCTGTGGGGGAGACCTTGCTTGCCTGGAAAACATGTACTGTTAAGAAAAGACATATCTGTTGAGGATGACGTTAACGTGGACCATGCTCCACACGAACCATTATGTGAAAAAGGATAAGGAAAGAGTGGCAGAACTCCCTTCGGTGTCTGAAAAGGGGGGAGTCGACCACACACCCAACAATTAGTGGCATTGCTGGTCTGGTGTGAATAATGTAACATGCGGATGAAAGAATTATTTCGCATAGCGAGGCGGTAAGAGAGTTCATGAGGAGGCAGATCACTAAACGTGTGCTCTACTGTAACATTAGAAGACTTATTTACATGAGAAACTGGAAAATACAGGTAAAATGCATAACTGGTGCAGGAAATCATAATACTGAGAAATAATATGAAACATAAAAAAAACGATACATCGGATTGAGTTTTGACTAACTCTCTCACTATGGGGGTCTATTTTATACATGTCAGAAACAGTCTAACCGTTTCACCTAGGGGAGGACTTAGACAATCAAACTGGCTGACTTATTTTACTAGACCGGAGTTTGAGTTTATACTCCTGTTGCGGAGTTTTCTCTAACTGGGAAGGGTTCGTAGCAATGTCTTTTGCGGGACAGTCCTTAAAAATAGTACTTTGGCAGTCCTTTGAATCCTGGGAAATGTTCTTTGAGACTGGTTTCAGTCCATAAAACTTCTTTATATGTGAAAGGTGCACCCAGCCTTTGCGTCCCTCCAACTTCACGGCTGTACGGGTGGCGAGGAGGACCTGTCGGGGCTCCTTCCAGCGAGGCTCCAGCGGACTTGAGCGGTCAAAATTCCGGACAAAGACCATGGATCCTGGAACGATTTCATGCGGTGCCACCTCGGTGTTGTCTGGAAATGCGGCGGCAACCTGTGAACGACAAGAGTTGAGGGCAGACATCAAGGAAGCTAGGTAATCTGTCAGCATATTACTTGATACATCGGTAATACTTCGGGGTCTGGGTGTACCCCACATGTTAGGGGGGCGGCCGAAAACGACCTCATACGGGGACAGACCTGATCTGGAATGTGCGACCATGCGCATATAGAACAAAGCAACTGGCAGAGCTACTAGCCAGTCCACACCTTTCTCTTTACATACTTTGGCAATGCGGATTTTCAGGGTCTGGTTATGTCTCTCTACGAGACCTGCTGCTTCAGGATGGCGTACACAATGGAACTTCCACTGGTATCCTAACAAAAGGGAAACATGCTTCATTAACTCTGAGGAGAATGGCTGGCCGTTATCAGAATATACGACTCTAGGGAGTCCATAACGGGGGAAGAACTCACGAACCAACTGCTTGGCAGTGGTCGCGGCTGTGTAATCTGGGACTGGATATGCTTCTGTCCACCTGGACAAAGCGCATACAACTACAAGGACATACTTGAAACCTCGACATCGCTCCATCTGAATATAATCCATCTGGAGGACTTCAAAAGGGTGGTCAGGGGGTTGGAATCCACCTTGTTCCACCGGGACACTTTTACCTGGATTAAACTGACAACATATCATACAGGTACGGACTTTCTGCTTGGCGGCAGCTCGTAAATGCTTGTTGAACCAAATATTCTGGATACTGTCTAACATAGCTTTTTCTCCTAAATGTGCTGGACTATGTGCGGTATTGATAATGACTTGAACCATAGAGTCGGGGAGAAACCAAGTAGCTTTTCCTTTCGTTAACCATCCTTGATCTGTCTGGACCCCTCCTTGTTCGGACCATTTCTTGATTTCTTCGGGAGTAGCATGTAACTGGATATCTATGACATCTTGAGTCGGGTCCTTAACTGTCATACATGTAGTCGGATCTGGAGTGTGTGTCATGTTAACTGGAATGTCTGGAGTCTGTGCTGTAAGCTTGGCTGTGCGATCTGCTAGATCGTTACCCTGGGAAATAATGTCAGTAACTTTCGTGTGTGCTTTGCATTTCATGATAGCAATGGATGTCGGTAGATGTATTGCATCTAACAGAGCTTGAATAAGGAGACCATGCTGAATCTTGGTTCCATGAGAAGTCATGAAACCTCTCTCCTGCCATAGCACTCCAAAGTCGTGTACGACTCCAAATGCGTAGCGCGAATCTGTGTAAACATTAACTTTCAGGTTCTTGGCGTGTATGCAGGCTTGAGTCAGAGCAACTAGCTCTGCTGCTTGAGCGGACAGGGTGTCAATACGGTGTGTTTCAATAACTTCGGTGTCGGTAGTCACTGCATACGCGGCGACTAGTTCTCCTGTATTTGTTCTCATACATGAACCATCCACATAAAGTGTTAGGTCAGGATCTGGTAACGGAATATCTGTCAGATCTTGTCTTGGCTTTGTCGTAATATTAACTACTTCCACACAGTCGTGTGTGTCCGGACTTAAAGTAACTGATGGTAACAGTGTAGCAGGGTTCAGGATGTTGCAGCGTCTGATTTCTATGTGTGGCTGAAACAGTGTCAATTCATAACCTGTCAAACGTGCAATTGTCAAGTGCTGAGTTTGTGTTCGGTTTAAAAGAACTTCCACAGAGTGTGGAACTTGTACTGTCAGGGAGTGTCCTAATACTATGGAATCACTTTGTCTGATAGCTAGTGCTGTGGCTGCAACTGACTTGAGGCACGCAGGCAGAGCCTGGGCTACAGGATCTAATGTGCTCGAAAAATAAGCACAAGGCTTGTACTGTCCTGCTTGATCTTGTGTGAGAACAGATAATGCTGTACCTTCACGTTCTGTGACGAAAAGTGAAAAAGGCTTACTGTAGTTCGGTGTAGCTAAAACTGGAGCTTGACATAGGGCTTTCTTTAACTCATTGAAACTGAGTGTATGTTCAGATGACCAAGGGAGGACAGTCGATACGGCTGCCTCCTGTGTCGTTAACTGTATCAGTGGTTTGGCTAGAAATGCATACTGAGGAATCCATTGTCGGCAATAAGAAGTAAGGCCGATAAAAGCACGTACCTCCTTCTGGGTCTTGGGCTGAGGAAGACTCGCTATTAACTGGATACGGTCTGGTGTCAACTGCCTACCCCTCTTGGACAGTAAGTGTCCTAAGTAGACCACTTGCTGGACACAGAATTGAAGCTTCGAAGGGGACACCTTGTGTCCCATCTCGGCTAGGAAATACAGAACCGTGAGTGATGCTCGCTCGCAAGCACGTTCAGAACGGGCTGTGACCAGGAGGTCATCGACATACTGGAGCAGGGCAGTGTCAGTTGGCATGTGAATGTTGTCTAGTTGTCTCTTAAGTGCTTGACTGTAAATACTAGGACTTTCTGTGAAACCTTGAGGAGCTCGTGTGAACATATAGCTCCTTCCATTTAAACAAAATCCGAAAAGGAACTGGCTGTCTGGATGAATGGGGACACTGAAAAATGCATTCTTGAGGTCTATGACAGTGAAAAATGAAGCTTCGGAATCAATGGCTGTTAATAGGGAAGAGATATCTGGGACAACTGGATACTGGGGAATAATACATTTATTAAGCTCTCGGAGATCAATCACTAATCGATATACTGGGGGTGCATTTGGATCAGTACGTTTCATGACTGGAATGATCGGAGAATTGCATACATTGGAGTCAGTTTCTACAACCACTCCTTGAGCCATGAGCTCGTCAATAATTTTGGATAAGGCTGCTACAGCCTCAGGTGGCAATCTGTACTGTCTGATTCGTGGTAACACTATACCTGGCTTGAGAGTCACACGATGGGGTGTGATTTGCATATAACCAACATCAGTTGGACCTTGCGCCCATAGATGCTGCGGGACATTGGACAATCTGGGATCAAAATCTCGTAATACATAGTGACCCTTAAAATCACGCAGGAACAATCGTATTCCCTCTGGGGAACAGCATATAACTGCGCCTAACTCTTTCAGTGTTTTAATACCTAATAGATTTTCTGGACATGACTTAGTAAGTAACAGATCAGTAGTGCGGGACAATGGACCTACTTCTAGAGTAACTGGCTTTGATATTTCATTTACAATGGGTTTTCCTGAAAATCCAAGGGAAACATTTCTTGAGCCTGAGAGCGGAGCCCCTGGAACTTCGGCGTGACTTATAGTGGTCCTACTTGCCCCTGTATCAATCAGAAACTTTCTATCTTTCCCTAGTACTTGACTGTGAACATAGGGACCTTCTTGATCTACAGGTATCTCGATGAGAGGCAAGCCTACCTCCCTCTCTAGGCTGTTTCATGAATATGGCTGATACTCTGGATACTCAGACTGTGCATACTGGTACATCTGCTGTGTAACGTGCTGTGTTGCAGCGATGGGCTGCGGTGCTGTAACTGTCTGTGGTGCATTCTGTGGCTGAGGAATCTGTGAAACTTGTTCTTGTCTAGGCGGACGTGGTCTTTCTTTAGTCTTACCAGTAGCTATGTTGTGTTTCAGAACTGCACACTCGTTTATAAAATGACCTGGCTGTTTACAATAATTGCAGTTCCCTTTAACGGGAGCTGCGGGATGACTGGCTTGATTTGGACCCCTCTTCTGACTGTCTTGAGGAACAGATTGTGCAACTAGTACTTTCATTTTCGTGTCTTTCATACGTTTTCTCTCGTGTTCTTGCTCTTCTCTAATTCTATTATGGTGGTATTGGAGCATCTGTAACATCTGGGACGGGGTATTAGCTTGCCAGGTACTTTCGACTTTCAAAACTCGATTTTTAATTTGTGGACTTGAATTCTCGACTAATTTAGTAACAAAAAGATGAGGGTATGACTCACTACTTGTCTTGAGGCCACTATTGATGCTAAAACATTTCTCAAATCTAGAATAAAAATCACTAATGTCTTCGTCTTGTTTCTGTTTACAGGCTGAGATTGCATCCCAGTCTTCTTTTCTAGTTGTCAATAATCTGGGTAAAACTTGAATCAATAATTCAGGTAATTCTTTACATTTCGCTCCAAGGCCGGTACCTGGTACTCGTGCCTTGTCTTCAGCTTCTAGAACTGCCCAATCGATCTTTTTCTCTCCCACCTCCCAATCTTTTTCCTTGAGCTTTTCATACACCCCTGCGGGCAGCAGAACCTTTAACATTTTAATTATATCTGGATACGTGTATTCTCCCATACGGAGCATGTCTTTTAATTCTCGATGGAACCCTGCTGGATCTTTATCATGACAGGGGATTAATTTTTTCATCTCTAAGAGTTCCATCTTTGTGATCGGGGTGTAAACAAACACTCGTTCTAGTTCGCCACCCGTTCCTCTAACTGGGTGGACTTCTCGTAACGGATTCTGTCTCTCCATGTAAAATGGTTTACTTTCTGGGGGTGAGACATGAACAAAATGCGGGTTCAAAAACGTTCTATATTTGTGACGCTGTTCTAGAATGACACTAATTAAATCGGTACCTAAACCTTTCCATCTATACTGGAGTAACTCGTTCAGGACATCATGCAACGGACCTGGATCAGAATGTTGACCCTCATACAATGTAATGAGGTGCTGAATCATATACATACCCGCCAGTCGTTGCTCGGCTGGGGGCATTTTCAGAAACATTTGTGCCACTATTTCGTCTGGAAAAGTGGTAGAGTCAGTAGTCCATCGGACTGCTGATCGGGCTAGTTCTTGTTCATGCATAGTACTTAACTCACTATAACCGATTCGTGATTTCAGAATGTGATCGGTAGCTTGAAACACTTGTTCTAGAGAACCTTGTTCTGGTGCTGGATGATGGAAAGTTGACTTGTGTTCTAGGCGTAAATGGCGATCTGAAAATCTAGATTTTCCTACATACGCTATTCTGTCGGGATTCTCGTCCTCTACCTCTTCTGTAGAAGAGTCATTTTCTTTCTCGCTTACTTGTGCTGCTTTACGTTGATCGTGTAACCTTATTATTTCTTTACGGATTTTCTTGTACATACTTTCCATAGCACTGATGGTCCTGTGCTTACCCTCGGCTATATTATCACTCCACTTTGTCAGGGTTCTCATTTCGGCTTGATCTTTGGACGGGTAATCTTGTTCTCTTATTAAACAATTAATCAAAAACTTTAGTATCATGAGCTGGATCTCGGCTTTTCTTTGAGACATGACTTCGCCAATGCTTTCTGGATCATCCCCTGTACGGATGAACCGATATATTCTGTCTAGATCTTCTTTCATATTCGGTAGGGTGACTAGATACTCGGCCACCTTTCTTACACGTAATGAATATAAAACCATATTATCCTCGCCTGGGACTGGATCATAGCCGCATTCATTAAGGGCTTTTCTTATTTCTGCTACAGACTGATGTCTGGGCGTACGCTGTGACGCTTGTGCATGTAATTCGGCTGACGTTAAACGCTTATGTGGCGGCGGGGTCTGAGGAGGACCTCCTCCTGCGGCCCCTAAACTAGAATCATCGACTGATCCTCTTCGTCCTGGCAGAGTGGGAAATGGAAATGCAGGCTGGACTTGTATGGCGGGCTGGACCGGGGGTACCGTAACAGGTACTCCGGTGTCTGGAGGAGCGGGAAGTGCCTGATTTACAGGGACTGGCGGAGCGCGAACAGGATTTGCATATTCTGGGACTGTGTCGTCCAAATAGGACGAAATGAAAATATCAGCTGCGGTCTGTTTGTGACGTAGCTTGGTCGGAACTAATGGTGGCGGGAAATTACTGGATGCCTCTGGGGTCGCTTTTGGCACGCCCTCGGCAAGAAGAGGATACATACCCTTAATAAGGGCATGCCTCTGTCTGTCTGACTGTTCGGTTTTAACTCGTTCACCAATCTCGATTAATTCCTTTTCTTGTGCTCGTTCTAAGGATTCTCTACTTAATTCTGACTTTCTGATTTCTTTTTCGGTTCTTTTATGAGATTCTTTGCGCCATAACTCGATGGCATCTTTCTGTGACTGTCTGGCTTTCTTTTTCCATAATGCTTCTTCTACTCGCATGATGCACTCGGCATCCCATGTGCCTGATACAGGCCATCTATACTTTTCCTCTAACTGTTTGGTATACTCGACCCATAAGTCTAGATACAATATGGCGCTTATGCCATGCTTCTGATACATAAAATGACCTGGACTGTCCCTAGGCGGGACAGGAACTGCTGCTTCCAGCAGACCTTTTCTAGTTCTCAACTGACGCAGTTTTGAAAAGAGCGGCATGACTGAACTATAATCTGGACACAATACGATACACAATAAACACGATAACTACTTCACACTCATTCCACGACATCAAGATACATGAAGAACATTCAGAATAACAGTTCGAACAGAATACTACCTGGAATACGGAAAACAGAATACATGAATTCTCTCGAGAACAGAACTGACTAGAACAGGAACTAGATGCACTGCTGAAACAGTACGAAACTTACCGGTCTCATAAAGAGACACGTCAGGACCCGCATCCACCGAAGTGGACACTTCGTTTGTGGGCTTGTGTACCACCAACCCACGGACCAGAGTCAATTAGATTGACCCTGTCTAGATACTACCCCAGTAATGGTACTCACCGGGCAGTAAGAACGGAAGGCCTCAGACTAGACTGGACTGCTTCGACGACGGACGACGAACTTCGGACTTCAGTTACGGGTGGACCTCCGGATACCTCGGACCTTGGACTCTCGGCTTGGGCTCTGGTCGGGACTCGCCGCGTTCCTCCACCGCCTCGTCTGGATGCTGAACCGCCTCCTCCGTCTCCTCCGTGGGCCTGAGGGATACTTGAAGCAGAAATATCTGCACGTGCACGGTATGGTTCCGTCACGGCTGCAGAGGGTCAGGGGGCCGGCGTGGCTTCACCGGCGCGTGGGGAAAGGGCAAGTCCCTGTTCGGGCGCCATTATGTGGTATATAAATAAATAATACCGGATCTATTTTTGAATGAATAAATGAATAACAGATAGCTCAATAAATAAGAGTCAAGATTCGAGGTAGTAGGAGTTTTGCAGGTTTATTACAGCATAAAGGACAGGAACAGGACAACCTGCATAGGAATAGGATGGCAGGGCCCAGCAGCTGCTGGGGCTGGATCTGGGATGAGCGCGCTAACATTTAATTACAATACACGATCATATATACTAAAACAGTTGCATTACAATACATACGATAGGCGTAGCAGTGGGTGGAGCAATAGGCGTGACGCGTAGCAGTCGCGAAAGATAAGGGTGAAAAGAGGTGTAACAGGGCGTATACATAGACATGTGATGCAAACGTAACAGATTATGTCATAAATGGGGCGGAAACATGGAGGGGGCTACCTAAGGAGCCGGGACCTCTAACCTAATGGTGCGCGCAAACTGGCAATGACGTGTTACTAGGAGAAGCTGGGGGCTTCGAACTCTGTGCTAGGAGCAGAGACTGAAGTCTGGAGAGTCAGGGCGACATGTACCTAAGCAGTATCTAGTATCTGATGTTTAGAGAACATGTTGATAGAATCCAAATGTTATTGGAATAAAGGCGAACAGACTCTAAGACTGGAGCATGCATTATTCTACATGTAGTGCGTGATGAAGAATATTAAATGATCATTAATACAGTATTTCTCTAACGTGGAGACGTGAAGGCTAGACAATGACGGAAACTATTGATGCGATTCAGTAGCTTTAGGAATGCAGAGAAGGAGGGCTGGACTGATAGCTAGAATCATAACATACTCTTGGCAGACTCAGAGGCAGAGCCAAGCTGAGCCGGGCACTGCGAGGCAGGAAGTAAGTGAAGGGTCGAGGATACAGGTGGGGGCTGTATCGCTCCTCAGCGAGGGCTCAGGAGACAGGAGCTGAAAACTGGTGTCCGGGCCCTTTTGAAGCCTAGAAACGGGGACTTTACAATGGAATAACGTGCACACTGAGAAACGTGGCAACGTAGCTTTACATAGGCCTGATATTCGTAGTATTCACGAGAACTGGAAACTGACATACTAAAGGTGGACACAACTATAATTGCGTCTTTAATTGAACATGGGGAATAACATATGCATATTAATCATGCACAGATAACATATGATGGAGGACTCGTAGGGACACAGAACATGGCAAAATTTACTTTTCCACATTCCCACACAGGAGGGCTCCAAATGTGCATCGGCCATACACTGTGCTGGAGGATATGGTTGACGAGGAGGTGATTAGGAAATTCCGGCTGGATCGACGTCGGTTGCTGGAGCTTGTTGCTCAATTGTCTCCTCATCTGCAGCCACGTAGGATGTATCCTGGTTCGATTACACCCACTGCAAAGGTCATGGCGGTACTACATTTCTTTGCTACTGGCACCTTTCAGTACACAGTTGGACATGCCGGGGGGATGTCACAGGCCATGTTCAGCACGGTTCTTCGGGATGTCTTAACAGCTATGATGCTGTACAAAAATGACTACATACATTTCCCACGGCCGGAAGAGTTGGCAGCAGTCAAAGCTGACTTCTATGCACTGGGCCACATACCTCACGTTGTGGGTTCAATTGATGGCACACACATCGCTATCATTCCACCACGGGCACGTGAGCAAGTTTTTAGGAATCGCAAACACTTCCATTCGCTGAACGTGCAGGTGGTGTGCCTGGCAAACAACATCATTTCCCATGAGTGTGCAAGATTTCCTGGCTCCGCACATGACGCCCACATCATGCGGAGCAGCATTGGCCCACGACTTATGGCAAATCTGCGACCCGGTCAAGCATGGCTTGTTGGTGAGTGTGCAGTGGGGACTCTTGTGATCTCTGTGTGGCATGGGGTACCCACCATATCTTGTTGTGATGTTTGTGTCTGTCATCCCCCTACATAGGCGACTCGGCGTACCCAAACCGGCCCTGGCTCCTCAGTCCCCTACGTAATCCTACAACAGCGGGTGAAATGCGGTACAATGATGCACATGGAAGGACACGGAGAGTCATCGAACGTACCTTTGGACTGCTAAAGTCTAGGTTTAGGTGCCTCGATAAGACCAGAGGGGCCCTGCCTTACTCACCAGGAAAAGTATGCAGGATCGTGATTGCCTGCTGCATGCTCCACAACCTGGCAGTACGCAATGACATTGAACTGCTCTTGGACCCTGAAGACAAAGAAGTTCCTCGGCCTCCCATCCCACCCATGTCGACTGATGAGGATAGTGGTGAGGAGGAAGGTGTGGACCAGAGGCGCCAGCTCATAGATCGCTACTTCCCTTGAATGTGAGTAACTACCTCTAGTGGCGGTTGACAATGCCTCATGTATGTTTGCTGGTGTTGTGTGGATGTGGGGTGCATCAGCTGTGTGTTGTTTGTGATGGTTGCATATGTGTGTCTTCATTTCTTTGGACATACAAGTCTCCATGATGTGTGTGCTCTCATCCCATGCTTTTGTGATGATTGTAGTTTGTGTAATGTTGATGTGCATTGTGTTGTGATGTGTGTCAATCTGTTTCCTGACGTGTGTTTGCTGTCTCTGATTTTCCCTAGGTCACTCCCGCAGCGCCATGATCATGTACGACTATGATCCCTGAACCTGTTTACGTCTGTTTCTGAAGGCAATCATGTGAATAAACATGGAGGCAAAACATCATTGTGTGTGTAAGTGAAATTTATTTACAGGTTGTGCTTTTGTGCTGGTGAATATTTACAAGTAAGTGGGGTGGAGGGAGTTGGAGTTGAAGGTAATGGCAGATGAAATGTTCGTGCTGACACCACATTGGGGGGTGTCAGGGTAGTCCAGCAGACCAGTGGGAATGATTGTCTATGTGGGACAGGATACTTAGCAGGGTGAATGTCTGGCACAGGCAGTGACATTGTCATTGGCGTCCCCTCTTGGAGCGTGTGGATGGCGCTCCAACACTGCTCTCAGCCACTTCCTGCCTCGGCCGGCCCCTCCGTCTCTGAGGTGGAACAGAGGCAGCTGGGGGGGCAGGTTGTTGATGGGCCACATCCGTTGCCAGGGGCACAGGTGGTGGTGGCGGCGGTGGAGGCGGAGGTGACGGTGGCGGTGGAGGCGGAGGTGACGGTGGCGGTGGAGGTGGAGGTGACGGTGGCGGTGGCGCTACGACAATTGGTGGAGGGGGGGGGTTGTTCCGGCCAACCCGTTCCCTCCACATCGTTGCCTGCTGGCCCATGATGTGCACCATCTGGCCAAGGAACCCAGAGATTTCGCGCAACATGTTGGTGTTGTCCACTGAGTCCTGGTGTGCACGATCAGCGTTTGCCTGGGACCGGTCGTATGACGCCTGGCACCTGGCAAGGGCTTGTAGGGACTCTGCCACTGGATGGGGTAGCTGTCCTTCCTCTGTACGGCGGTGTGTGGGTCGCCTGATTGGCTGATGTCCCGTTGCCTGTCTTTGTGGCCCACTCACCCTGCTTGTGTGTGAGGCCGATGGACCAGCGTCGTGCGCTGGGTTAGGCTGGGTGGCACAGGCAGGAGTCGTGGTACTGGTGGTACTGGTGGTACTGGTGGTACTGGTGGTACTGGTGTTACTGGTGGTGGTGGGGACTGTGCAGATCACAGAGACAGGTGTCGCTGGAGTCACACATGCGACGGTGGTCGGTCCCGGGAGTCCCTGTGAGCCAGATGGCCCTGGCTGTGTGCTTGGTCCCGCTCCATCCTCCGCACCGGAGCTGCCTGTGTCCTCGTCACCAGAGAGTCCTGTATGTGTGGGAGGCGAGGCTGGCGGCCGGGTACTGGTTTCCCCAGTCAGTTCACGATCACCTGAGGGACAAGATAGAGCTGGTCAGTAATGTGGACACTACATGGTCATATTGATTAGTAGACATTTCTGTTTCCTGTCGCACACACCCCACCCTCCACCACCACCACCCACCCCGTGAACATGGGGGCCTGTTGGGAGTTGTAGTTTGGGCCTCTCACACACCCCACCCTCCACCACCACCACCCTCCCAGTGAACATGGGGGCCTGTTGGGAGTTGTAGTTTGGGCCTCTCACACACCCCACCCTCCACCACCACCACCCTCCCCGTGAACATGGGGGCCTGTTGGGAGTTGTAGTTTGGGCCTCTCACACACCCCACCCTCCACCACCACCACCCTCCCCGTGAACATGGGGGCCTGTTGGGAGTTGTAGTTTGGGCCTCTCACACACCCCACCCTCCACCACCACCACCCTCCCCGTGAACATGGGGGCCTGTTGGGAGTTGTAGTTTGGGCCTCTCACACACCCCACCCTCCACCACCACCACCCTCCCCATGAACATGGGGGCCTGTTGGGAGCCATGTACATGTTTGTGAGTTGGTGTCCAACGTGCATGGGTTGGGGCGTAGGAGATGTTTCTTCTCAGTTGTGTGAGCCTGACCATGTCGTGCTGATCGTGGTGCTTGGTTTGTACTTACCAGCCTCTTCTCCTTCGTCAAGTCCGTCTAGGCTCTCTGGGTGTAGTATCACCAGCACCTTCTCCTCCCAATTGGTGTAGGGTATGGGCTCCGGGGGTGTTCCACCGCCAGTATGATTAGCTCTTGCATGGTTTTTAGCTCGGATGCCCTTCACCCTGGTCTTCAGGTCATGCCACCGCCTCTGAATTTCATGCTTCGTCCTCGGCACAGTCCCCGACGCATTCACCCGAGTGACGATCATGTCCCACATGTGGTTCTTTTGCGCCACGGACGTCTGCTGGACTTGGGCCCCAAAGATGTGGGGCTCAACACGGATTATTTCATCTACCATTACCCTCAACTCGGTCTCCGTGAATTTAGTTTTTTTTTTGGGTGCCATGGTGTGTGGTGCTCAGTGTGTGAGTTGAGTGAGTTGGGGGGTGCAGGTGTGTGGTGTGTGATGTGTAGGAATTGTGTGGTGGGTGTGGTAGGGTGGTGGTTGTGTGTCTTCTATGTGAGTTAGCAGTATCTCGATTTGGGCCTCTTGCTAGCAGCAATGCTGTGATGCAAAGGATTGTGGTAGTGTGTGGGTGTCATTTTATAGTCGTGTCTCAATGGTTGTTGGCAGTCAGGTGGTAGGTGGGCGTGTTGACTAGTGTGCATTATTGGATACTTGGGACGTGTCATGGTGGCTTGTGCTTGGTGTTGGTGTATGGGGGGGTTGTCAATGTTCGTATGTTTGCTTTGGACTTGCGGTACACTTTCTAACATTTGTTTGCCGCTAGGGATGTTGTGCGTGTTGGCCTTCCGCAGTGATGCAGTGTTTATCCTTGCATTCTTTCCGCCGCGGACGTGGATGGCTGTGCGTTCCGTGGTACGGGCGGATTTATCCTAATTGCGGCCACGGAGTAATCACAGATATGGCGGTACATGTGTTATTTTCCGTGGTCATTTCCGTCCGCTGCAGTGGTTGTTCATTGGACTCCGTCCGCCGCGGACGGAGTTGGATGTGTTCCGTCCACCGCGGACGGTGTTGGTTATGATCCGTCCGCCGCGGTCGGAGTTTCGTGACATGATTATCCTAATCCCAACCACGGACTCTCCGCGGCGCAGCCGGGAGAAAAATTTCCCCGACCATGGCGGACAGTACCCATTTCCGTCCGCCATCCTAATCGACCCCTTTGTGTGTGGATGTGTTCCTCGTGAAAACGAAGCATGCTGTAACTCATAGAGAAGTCAACCAATGGCTGATGTGGGCTGATTGCACCGTGGAAGAGGTGTGGCGCCGCGGCCAGGGCGACTGACGCTGGAATCTGGGGACCACGGTTCGATCCCCGGCTCCGGCGGCAGGTCAGCCCAGCACCATGTGACTCTGGGCAATAGCTCGCTTAATCTTCCCGACGGCCCCCCAGCGCCTAGAGACCCTTACGGGTGATTGTGTGCTTTACAAATGTGGACTTTACTTTACTTTACTTTAATGTTGCTGGAGTGGGTGGAATAATGGTACCATCCACAGACTAATGGATAAAGTCTGTCTGAAAATCCCTATAAGTAACTGTTGTATGCACACCATTTTAGTAAAATCAAAAGGTCTAGGCTAACACAGACCTAAAAAAGTCAATAAGTCTGGCATTGATTGGAAGCCTCTTGCCCTTGCCTTTGAAAAAGAAGCAAGGAAAGAAAGAAGGAACGAACAGAGGAAGGAAAGAAGGAAAGAAAGGGAAAGAAAGAAAGAAAGGAAGAATGAATGAAGGCAAAAAGGAAAAGAGAGAAGGAGTGAAAGAAATGATATAAAGAATGAAATAAAAAGAGGATAACTTAATCCAGAACATTTTCAATTGGACACTGTCCAGTAAGTTTTGAAATAGCAGCATTCAGGAAAGCAAAAAGCTCCAGAAGTAATTTACAACAGTACTGGCAGGAGATGGGATCTGATTAAGATGGAATGTGACCTGTGGTCACATCAGAAGTGCCCTGCTATCACATCCAGCTCTAAACACAACAACATGAAAGTTAATACAAAGTAAAAACAAAAGCACTGAAGTGAACTAGCATGTGTGCAGATGTGTTTGTTGTAAAAGAACTAAATGCAGTCACTGAAAGTGAAGTTAACCAGTGACTTACGTAGGCCGAGCCACTGCGCCATGCTACACATTTGTTAGACCTGTCAGCCTTAGGGTGGTCTCCCCTACATTTTTGCCCTTTTTGCCTCCTATTTTTACCTTACATTTTGTTGGACTTAGGACTCTGGGCGCCTCACCACTGCTAAACAGTGCTGAGGTGCAGGTGCTCTCCCCTAAAACATTGTGAGGCTGGCATATCTGCCACAAGCCCCTGCTACTGCAGTAAGGCTAATCCTCCATAGGATAATATTGGGAACCTCTCCTTATGGGATAACTTCTGACAGGGACCTAATAAGTCTGTCATATTTGGTCTTGTTGGACTCGGGGCGGGGAACCCTTTCCAATGATATATAGGGTTTGGACATTACTACGCTAGAGATCCCACTTTTA
The DNA here is from genome assembly GCF_964261635.1 of Lissotriton helveticus. Lineage (NCBI taxonomy): Eukaryota > Metazoa > Chordata > Amphibia > Caudata > Salamandridae > Lissotriton > Lissotriton helveticus. The sequence goes on from NC_136068.1 coordinate 697,253,679, forward strand.
TAAAGGGGACCTTTTCCTGCCTACACTTAGATTAGGCTCTGCAGACTCCCCCCTCCCCTCTGCATACTGATAGCCTGCCTGGGTTGGGAGGTGGGAGTGGTGATTCACACCTTCTTCCCTGGGATGAGCTGTGATGGGCTGCCCACTGTAGCCTTAACGGCCTGTCTCTCGTCACTGTGACAGCTAGGTCAGGGAAGGCAGGGAACATACCAGAACTCCCTGGACTCTTCCAGAAGCCCCTGCCCCCAGACCCTTCCAGAGACTTCCACCACTTTCTAGCCCCTAGACTAAAAAGATATATAAGGGAGGGTCCTGGCCTCACATTCTTGTTACACTGCTGGACCTGGAAGAATCCCTGCTGGAGTGAGGACTGCTGCGCAAGAGGATTGCCACTGGGAAGGAGGCTGACTGCTCCAAGGAACTGCTGCCCCACAACCTGCTGAGCTGCCCTACTGTCTGCTGATCCTGCCCTGCATGGGAGACTGCAACATCACCACCAGAGTGTCTCTACAACATCCCAAAGGAACTACTTTTCTTTGAACCACATTTTAAAGAGTCTTCAACCTTTTAAAGATTGCCTTTTTGGGACTGCACCCTTTTTAAGCTGAAGGAAACTACCTGTCCTTGGACCACAGCATTTTAAAGACTGCCCTTTGGAATAGCAACAACACTCTCAAGATTTGCCCTGCAACGTTGTGCCTGCCCTCAGCACTGCTTGCCCCGTGATCCTCCCGAGGGCTTTGTGATTGCCTCTGCTTCGGGCGCAAGCCGACTGAAACTGGCCCTGAGATCACCGCCACTGGGACCGGAGCGCGCTGTGTAGCGCTGAGAAGCGAAGCGCTGTGTGACAGGAGGCTCCGTCGTTGCCCCAGACTTGGAGGCACTGTCAAGCGCTGTGCTAAAGGAGCGCTGTGTGGCCGTGACCCCCACCCGAGCAGCGCATTCTGAGCCCGAGGCCCCAGGAGGAGAGGAGCCTCGCACCCGCGCCCGCAACCTCCACCCCAGGTAACGCCTCAGTGCAACCAGGCTGCAGCGAGGGGGCGGGGTGCGGGTTGGCCGGGTACCTGGAGTGTGAGCTTTGTGCTTGGCTGGGAACCGTCCTTCACTGACCGGCCTACGGGGGCATAATTACTTGGTAATTGACACTGGGGCATTTTTTTGCATTACCAGCAGCACCTGGGCAGCCGCACTTCCTACGCTGGGAGCATCATTTCTATGAGAGGCACACTTATTACGCTACAAGGGAACTTTGGCCTAAGAACCTTCCCCCAGTGAATTTTGACCATAAGAACCTACCTCAAGTGAACTTTTGCCATCCAAGGACACTGTGAGAAAGACATTACCAGCAGGAGCCTTGGCACACATGAGCTTTTTGTGATTTGATCAGGCCTGGGAACTGGATTCATTCTTATTGGTTATTGATCTTGCTTGGAAACTGGAATCCGTTTTATTATTGATCAGGCCTGGGAACTGGATTCATTCTTACTGATTATTGATCTTGCTTGGAAACTGGAATCCTTTTTATTATTGATCTTGCCTGGAGCTGGATTTACCTGCTTTTGGTTCTCGCATAATTTTTAGATAAAGAAATTCTTATTCTTATACAAAACTGGTGCGGTGTTCCTTTTGTGAGTGTTTTTACTGTGTCATCGCCATTGTGTGTTGCACAAATACTTTACACATTGCCTCTGAAGTTACGCCTTTGCTGCTCTGCGCCAAGCTACCAGGTCGGAAGCGGTGGCCCCTACTTGGACTAGGGTACATAACCCTGCCAACTAGAGACCCCGGTTCTAACATTGGTGATCGAGCGGTGGGATAGGATTTGTGCTTGTGTAACACCACGCAGCGACGCAGTGTACACCGCAACCCTTCACTTGACTCTACTGAATTTTTGTCTACCCTCTCAAATTGGCATTTTTGAATTTTTTTTTAAATTCTCCCTGACTGGCTGCTCTTTTTAAAAGTCCTTTTGCCTAAGTCCCATTTGATTTTCTCTACAAACGTCTGAGGCCCTACCTAGCAAGATGGAATTCGAGCTGGCCAACCTGGAAATTTACACAGTGGCACAACTCAAAGAATTCTGCGAGGAGAAAGGGGTGCCCTTCAAGCGAAGCGCCAAGAAGGCAGAGCTTCAGAAAGCCTTGAGAGCATGGGTAACAGCCCACCCAGAAGGAGATGGGGACGGGCAAGGACCAGAGCACGACGCCACAGGAAACCTTGACCTACTGCACCTGGCGGGAAATGGTAATTTGTTACCAGGTACAAGGGTACCTTCCAGGGCAGGCAGTAGTGTGTCAGTGAAGAGCCTGTCCTCAGAGGACCTGGAGGACAGGAGGGAGGAGAGACAGCTCAAGTTGGAGCTTGCCAAGCTGGAGAGAGAGTGGGAAAGAGAAAAGTGGGCCATGGAGCAGGATCGCGAGAACAAGCGACTGGCTATGCGGGAAAAAGAACTTGCCCATGATCTCAGCCTGAAGGAACTGGAAATCCGGGCCCTAGAAGTAGGGGCCAACAGCAACAAGAATGGTGGCAGCGTACCTATGGAAGCTTCACGTGAGTCCAGGGTCTTTATGCCTAAAGATGTGATGGCCAGTTTTAAGGTGGGGGATAATATTGATAAGTGGTTAGCCGCCTATGAGGTGTCTTTAAGAGCCCATGGGGTCCCAGAGAGTTATTGGGGGGGTGGTTTATATAAGTACCTACCTCCAGATGTTAGGGACACCCTCCTTTACCTAGAGAAGGAAGACCAGACTAACTATTCTGTCATGAAAGCCGCATTGCTTAAGAGGTTCGGTCTTACCCCTGAGAGGTATAGGCAGAGGTTTAGGAATAGCCACAAACTTCCCACACAGAACTGGGTAGACTTCCTGGACTACGCTAGTAAAGCTTTAGATGGTTGGGTGCGGGGCAGCAATGTGCATGACTATGAAGGGTTGTATGACTTGTTTTAAGAGAGCACCTTCTAGAGAAATGTTTTCCAGAGCTGCGCCAACACCTGGTTGACCGCAAGTTGACCAATCCTAGGAAGCTTGCGGAGGAGGCGGACACCTGGGTCAGTACCAGGGTGCCCAACAAGGGTTCTGGGGGGGACTCCCAAAGGGGTGGTCAGGGTTCCTACCAGAAGAAAGAGGGAGGAGACAAAAAGAAAGAGTTTTCCAAAGGCCCCCAAAATAATTCACAAGGGAAAGGGTCTGGGTCCCAGCCCCAATCTGGCCACCAGAAGCCCACTTATCCTGACAAAGGTCAGCAGCCCAGAATTGTCCGGTGCTATGAGTGTGGTGAACTTGGACACTACAAGGGGGATCCCAAGTGTCGCAAGAGAGCACCACAGCCCACTGGAGGTAAAAACCCCGGGGTGGCTAGTGTAGCGCTTGGGGAGGAGCTGTCCCTAGATGATGGGAGTGAGGGGCCAGGGCTTGTCCTAGTGTCTCTGGGAGACAGTGAGATGGTTCCTAAGGTCCATGTGCCCTCAAATACTACCAAGTATAGGCAGTGGGTCACCCTCAATGGTCGGGGGGGTGGAGGCCCTGAGGGACACAGGTGCCAGCATGACTATGGTAAGGAGTCAGCTGGTGTCCCCAGAGCAAATAATTCCCGATGCAGTCCATCCAGTTGTGATGGCTGACAACCGGGGGGGTCACTATCCCATAGCACAGGTTCCATTTGAGTGGGGAGGGGTTTCAGGCCTTTTAAGAGTTGCTGTGAGCCCTGCCATGCCAGTGGACTGTCTGTTAGGGAATGACCTAGAGCATACTGCCTGGAAGGAGGTAGAGCTCAAAGCGCATGTGGAGATGCTGGGGTTGCCGGAGTGGATTTGTGCTACCACACGGTCTATGGCTGCCCGGAAAGGGAGTCAACCAGGGCTGGAGCCTGGAAAAATGGCACAGTCAGCTGCTAAGAAGGGAGGAGCCCGAGGGCGTGGGAAGCCCGCCCCGGGGCAGTCACCCCGTGAGATGGATGGGGCACCTGAGGAGGTTGCACCGGAGTCCACGGAGGGGGACGTTGCTCCCTTGGGGGAACTACCTACCCCTGCAGGGTGGCAGGTGGAAGGAGGGCCCACCAGGGAGGAGTTTTGCCGGGCACAGAAGGAGTGTCCTACCCTTGAGGGCATGAGGCGACAGGCCGAAGCCCAAGCAGCAGGCAATGCCTCCGCGAAGTATCATATTTACTGGGAGGATGGGCTCCTTTACAGTGAGCCCAAGGCTCCTGTGCATGGGTCATCAAGGGCCTAGTGGTCCCCCAGTGCTACAGGGCCTTTCTTTTGGAACTGGCCCATGAGATCCCTTTGGCAGGACACTTGGGCCAAGACAAGACCTTTGCTAGGCTTGTCCCACATTTTTATTGGCCGCAGAGGAGGGTCTCCTCAGATACATTCTGCAGGACCTGTCTGACCTGCCAAGCTAGTGGGAAAACAGGGACTAAACTGAAGGCTCCCCTGGAACCGCTGCCTGTCGTTAGCACCCCCTTTGAGAGGGTGGGCATCGACATTGTTGGGCCTATGGATCCACCGACTTCTTCTGGTCACAGGTTTATCCTGGTTCTGGTGGACCACGCCACCCGGTACCCAGAGGCTATTCCTCTGAGAACCATCACTGCACCTGCAGTGGCCCGGGCCCTGATGGGGATTTTTACCAGAGTGGGTTTCCCCAAAGAGGTGGTGTCCGACAGGGGTATCAATTTTATGTCTGCCTACATGCAAGCCATGTGGAAAGAGTGTGGGGTTACTTATAAGTTCTCCACCCCTTACCACCCACAGACCAATGGTCTCGTGGAGAGATTTAACAAGACCCTAAAGGGCATGATCAGGAGTCTGCCTGAGGGCCTGAGGAAAAAGTGGGACATCCTCTTGCCCTGTTTGTTGTTTTCCTACAGGGAGGTACCGCAGAAGGGAGTGGGCTTCAGCCCCTTTGAGCTTTTGTACGGTCACCCTGTTAGAGGACCTCTCAGTTTAGTGAAGGATGGGTGGGAGAAGACTCCAAGGAGGCTTCCCCAAGATGTAGTGAGCTACATGCTGGCCTTCCGCAGCCAAATGGCTAAGTTGTGGAAGCAAGCTTCTGACAACTTAGAGGCCAGCCAGGCGGTGATGAAGGAATGGTACGACCAGAATTCTCACCCTGTGGAGCTAGAACCTGGACAGAAGGTGTGGGTCATGGAGCCTGGGGAGCTTAGTGCCCTCCAGGATCGCTGGACTGGCCCTTATGAGATATTGGAAAAGAAGGGTAAGGCCACTTACCTAGTGGACCTTAAGACCCCCAGGCAGCCCCACAGGGTGCTACACGCCAACCGCCTCAAACCCCACCATGAGAGGTCTGAGCTCACCTTACTGATGGTGACTGATGGGGCAGAGGAAGAGGAAAGTGAACCTCTCCCGGACCTCTTTGCTTCCAAAGAGAGGGATGGATCGGTGGAGGGAGTCTTCCTCTCCCCATCCTTGACTCCTGAGCAACAGAGGGACTGTCGCCAGGTCCTGGGGCAGTTCGCCTCAGTGTTTTCCCTTATCCCTGGGATTACCCACCTGTGTACCCATGATGTGGACACAGGAGACAGCCCCCCTGTCAAGTCCAAATCTTACAGGCTGTCAGATAAGGTGAAGGGCAGCATCCAGAGTGAAGTCACTAAGATGCTGGAGTTGGGGGTGAAAGAGCCTTCCAACAGCCCTTGGCCCAGTCCGGTGGTTCTGGTACCAAAAGCTGCCCCACCGGGCACCACACCAGAACTTAGGTTCTGTGTGGATTACAGGGGACTGAACTCTGTGACCAAGACTGATGCTCATCCTATCCCTAGGGCGGATGAGCTCATTGACCGACTAGGGGCTGCCCAATACCTGAGTACCTTTGACCTCACGTCGGGGTACTGGCAGATCGCCCTAGCAGATGGAGCTAAAGAGAGGTCCGCCTTTTCCACCCCAGAGGGCCACTACCAGTTCAGAGTGATGCCCTTTGGACTGAAGAACGCTCCTGCCACCTTCCAGCGGCTGGTGAACCGGGTCCTCTCCGGTTTAGAGGCCTTCTCTGCTGCCTACCTGGATGACATAGCTGTCTTCAGTAGCAGCTGGGATGACCATTTGGGTCACCTCCAGGAAGTGCTTCAGGCTCTGCAGCAGGCAGGCCTGACTATCAAAGCTAGCAAATGCCAGATAGGGCAGGGGTCGGTAGTCTACCTAGGACACTTGGTAGGCGGGGGCAAGGTGCAGCCCCTACAGGCCAAGATAGAAACCAGCCTGGCCTGGGAGCCTCCCAAAACACAGACTGAGGTCAGGGCATTCCTGGGCCTCACAGGTTACTACCGCAGATTTGTCAAGGGCTATGGCACCATTGTGGCCCCCTTGACTGAGCTAACCTCTAAGAAATACCCTAGGAAAGTGATCTGGACAGAGGCTTGCCAAAAAGCCTTTGACTCTCTAAAGCAGGCCATGTGCACCGCTCCTGTGCTCAGGGCCCCTGACTTCTCCAAAGAGTTCATTGTCCAAACGGACGCCTCAGAGCATGGCATAGGGGCGGTACTTTCGCAACTCAATGAGGAGGGAAGGGACCAACCAGTAGCCTTCATCTCCAGGAGGCTGCTTCCCCGAGAACAGCGGTGGAGTGCGATAGAGAGAGAAGCCTTGGCGGTGGTCTGGGCTGTGAAGAAGCTGAGGCCATACTTGTTTGGCTCCCACTTCCTGATTCAGACTGACCACCGGCCCCTCAGGTGGCTCATGCAAATGAGGGGCGAGAATCCCAAATTGTTGAGGTGGTCCATTTCTCTACAGGGGATGGACTTCAGGGTGGAACACAGACCCGGAGTAGACCACGCCAATGCTGACGGTCTCTCTCGGTTTTTCCGCCTTAGTGATGGGAACTCCCTGGAGGTTGGGTAGTTCTCCCTACTTTCAGCTGGGGGGGACACGTGTTAGACCTGAAGTTAACCAGTGACTTACGTAGGCCGAGCCACTGCGCCATGCTACACATTTGTTAGACCTGTCAGCCTTAGGGTGGTCTCCCCTACATTTTTGCCCTTTTTGCCTCCTATTTTTACCTTATATTTTGTTGGACTTAGGACTCTGGGCGCCTCACCACTGCTAAACAGTGCTGAGGTGCAGGTGCTCTCCCCTAAAACATTGTGAGGCTGGCATATCTGCCACAAGCCCCTGCTACTGCAGTAAGGCTAATCCTCCATAGGATAATATTGGGAACCTCTCCTTATGGGATAACTTCTGACAGGGACGTAATAAGTCTGTCATGTTTGGTCTTGTTGGACTCGGGCGGGGAACCCTTTCCAATGATATGTAGGGTTTGGACATTACTACGCTAGAGATCCCACTTTTATAAAGGGGACCTTTTCCTGCCTACACTTAGATTAGGCTCTGCAGACTCCCCCCTCCCCTCTGCATACTGATAGCCTGCCTGGGTTGGGAGGTGGGAGTGGTGATTCACACCTTCTTCCCTGGGATGAGCTGTGATGGGCTGCCCACTGTAGCCTTAACGGCCTGTCTCTCGTCACTGTGACAGCTAGGTCAGGGAAGGCAGGGAACATACCAGAACTCCCTGGACTCTTCCAGAAGCCCCTGCCCCCAGACCCTTCCAGAGACTTCCACCACTTTCTAGCCCCTAGACTAAAAAGATATATAAGGGAGGGTCCTGGCCTCACATTCTTGTTACACTGCTGGACCTGGAAGAATCCCTGCTGGAGTGAGGACTGCTGCGCAAGAGGATTGCCACTGGGAAGGAGGCTGACTGCTCCAACCAACTGCTGCCCCACAACCTGCTGAGCTGCCCTACTGTCTGCTGATCCTGCCCTGCATGGGAGACTGCAACATCACCACCAGAGTGTCTCCACAACATCCCAAAGGAACTACTTTTCTTTGAACCACATTTTAAAGAGTCTTCAACCTTTTAAAGATTGCCTTTTTGGGACTGCACCCTTTTTAAGCTGAAGGAAACTACCTGTCCTTGGACCACAGCGTTTTAAAGACTGCCCTTTGGAACAGCAACAACACTCTCAAGATTTGCCCTGCAACGTTGTGCCTGCCCTCAGCACTGCTTGCCCCGTGATCCTCCCGAGGGCTTTGTGATTGCCTCTGCTTCGGGCGCAAGCCGACTGAAACTGGCCCTGAGATCACCGCCACTGGGACCGGAGCGCGCTGTGTAGCGCTGAGAAGCGAAGCGCTGTGTGACAGGAGGCTCCGTCGTTGCCCCAGACTTGGAGGCACTGTCAAGCGCTGTGCTAAAGGAGCGCTGTGTGGCCGTGACCCCCACCCGAGCAGCGCATTCTGAGCCCGAGGCCCCCAGGAGGAGAGGAGCCTCGCACCCGCGCCCGCAACCTCCACCCCAGGTAACGCCTCAGTGCACGCAGGCTGCAGCGAGGGGGCGGGGTGCGGGTTGGCCGGGTACCTGGAGTGTGAGCTTTGTGCTTGGCTGGGAACCGTCCTTCACTGACCGGCCTACGGGGGCATAATTACTTGGTAATTGACACTGGGCCATTTTTTTGCATTACCAGCAGCGCCTGGGCAGCCGCACTTCCTACGCTGGGAGCATCATTTCTATGAGAGGCACACTTATTACGCTACAAGGGAACTTTGGCCTAAGAACCTTCCCCCAGTGAATTTTGACCATAAGAACCTACCTCAAGTGAACTTTTGCCATCCAAGGACACTGTGAGAAAGACATTACCAGCAGGAGCCTTGGCACACATGAGCTTTTTGTGATTTGATCAGGCCTGGGAACAGGATTCATTCTTATTGGTTATTGATCTTGCTTGGAAACTGGAATCCGTTTTATTATTGATCAGGCCTGGGAACTGGATTCATTCTTACTGATTATTGATCTTGCTTGGAAACTGGAATCCTTTTTATTATTGATCTTGCCTGGAGCTGGATTTACCTGCTTTTGGTTCTCGCATAATTTTTAGATACAGAAATTCTTATTCTTATACAAAACTGGTGCGGTGTTCCTTTTGTGAGTGTTTTTACTGTGTCATCGCCATTGTGTGTTGCACAAATACTTTACACATTGCCTCTGAAGTTACGCCTTTGCTGCTCTGCGCCAAGCTACCAGGTCGGAAGCGGTGGCCCCTACTTGGACTAGGGTACATAACCCTGCCAACTAGAGACCCCGGTTCTAACAACATTGTAGTGAGAAGAAGAAAAATGTGAATGACACATTAGACCAATGTATGAAGAAAGGTAGCTGAAAGCCCCTCTGTGTACGTATAGTCTACATATATTTAGAAAAATTTGAAAGGACTTGGCAAATACCACACCTAAAAATAAACAGAAACATATTGACTCCGGCATGAGCATGTTGAGAGGGAGGTTTTGGACTTGCTCTGAGTAGGCGATTTGGTGGCGAGGATAGTATAGCTGGTATGAGGGTGTCATTTTGGCAAAGACTGGTGGTAAACGTGATATAAGACTGATTTTGGTTGGTGAAAAGATTGGTAGATGCACACTGAGGGTAAAGGGGACATGTTCAGAAACACACAGACTGAACAAAAACAAACACAGACATAAATAAACACATATGTTATACTATGCATTTCTAAAAAGATTACTGGAATGGCTCCTCGAGTATCGTAGTTACTTACTAAAGGTTCACCCATCAGTAGTTACTAATCAGTAGTTACCAGAAAGCCGGAAAATATGGAGTATTGTGCATGTATAGGTCTTAGCATTGAGGTCCCTGGGCCTGCACAGAGAAACAAAAAACAGTTTTCCTGTCTTCCTGGAAACTAGGAAGAACAAGTAGTATGAAGATGAAGTGCGCACGGGCAGTGGGCTAACGCACAATGACCAGCAACCCTGCAAGATGTGATGAGGGGCCCCTGAGTTTCCCAGGCCATACCTCTTAGAAATTCATTAACCTTGGGCTTGTTGTGGGCCCTTTGGAGAGTTGGGGGCCCACCTGAGCCTTAGGGGCTGCAGGGGCATGCATTACGCCGCTGAGTACGGGACACGATTTGAGACGGTGGGGCTGAAATCTGAAAGTGAGAATGTGTGTGCCGTCTTGTGGCAAGAAAAATAGAAATGACCCGAACATTAGTTTGCATGTAAGACAATCAAGTGTAGAGGTATATGAAGATACTTCCTTTTCAGACTTTATAGAAGTGGATCACTGGAAATCTGCAAACAGCTGGGAATATAACGGGGCACATCCAAGTAAGGATCATTCCAGTATTCCAGTCCTGAAGAAATTATTGCATTTGCTTTGGACATACCCAGTGCCCTGCTTAAAACATGCACAGAGATGCCCATACACAGGATTGTGCCACAGACCTACATAGGTAGTACTCATCCTCCATCTTGCAAATGTCATTTAGACCCAAACGTAACTGTTTGCAAATAGTTAAACGCAATGCTAACAACAGCTGCACTAATAATCCATTTGATTTACTTTAGTTTTTCCTATGAATGCAAAGGATGAGGCCATCACAGCGATAACTGTACGTAATGTTCACAACTATATAGTTGTTACAAAAAATAAGCATAAAAGTGTCCCTGTTAGCGCAGAGATCTACAAATTAATTACCATGGGGAGGCCAATAGCCAGTTCCACCGGATGTCTGTACATTATGCTCTCATTCCAGTATCCTGCCAAGGACAAGACACTTCCCTCCCCTGCTGACGTTGGTCGTACCGCTCGTGCCTATGCACGTTGTGCTCGTGTCCGCTCAATGTTGGTGTCCAAATAGTAGTGGATCTATCATCTTTCAGCTTGAGCAGTTTACTGAAGTTTGCTGCAGCTTTCCGATGTTCCACCTGTTGAACTCCCTTCTTTTAACCTTTGGTTTGGAATCTGGTCGTAGAGGAATCGTAAGAGGAATTGTGGTAAAGTTGTAGGCATGAGAGGGGCATGAGGGGGGGTCGCTTTTGGAAGTTAAGCTGGAAGTTAAGCTGGATGCGGAAGCTGCCTGAGTCTCAACCGAGTGGCGTTCTAGTTTTCAGCCTTCATCAGCCAGGATAGCTTGACTCCATTGTCAGCATTCCGTCCATCATTTGTTTGCTGTAACACTTTCTGCCCTAAGTGGGATGGGTATGCCCAGACGTTGGTCCTTTGCTCACTGTGCCACTGGATTCAAGCTAGCCTGGCTGCAGAAGGGTGACCTACCCTGAAACCGGTTCTAGGATGCTTGTTTCCGGTCCAAGGAGGACCTGAAATGAAATGAAATGAATGAAATGATATGAAATTAATTTATATTGCGCAACTAAAACCCTGAGGTATCAAGGCGCCTAACAAAACAGATCAAAAAATGGCAGATCAAGCTACAGGTATGTGCGCGCAAAAAGACGGGTCTTCAAGGCCTTTCTAAATAACTGCAGGGTAGGAAGAGACCTCAGTTCCCCCGGGAGGGCATTCCACCACTTAGGTGCCAAGGCGGAAAAAGCTTTACCACCCCATCTCGCTTTTCGAATGCGCGGAACTGATAGAAAGGCCTTACTTGAGGAGCGTAAAGTCCTGCAAGGACTATAGCGCGACAGGATAGATCCAATTCCTAAAAGACTGTTTTTAGCTAGGGCCTTGTAGATAAGGCACAACACTTTAAACACGATACGATCTTCCAAAGGGAGCCAATGAAGTCGTTTTCTGGCCAGGGTGGCCGAGGTACCTCGAGGTAAGTCCAGAGCAAACCTTGCCGCAGCGTTCTGCACCACCTGCAAGCGCTGCAGCAGACTTTTATTCAGTCCCGCATACAGCGCATTGCAGTAGTCCAGACGAGAGCCCACTAGAGCGACTGCCAGTTGTTTCCTAGCCTGCTGCGAGAGATAGTGCCTGATCTTCCTTAGTATGCGGAGGATGTCCCAACAGGTAGAGATGGTCCTATTAACCTGCTGGCACATACAGAGGATAGGATCAATCACTACCCCAAGATTTTTAGCAGATGCAGCAGGGACAGGACATGCTCCCAGTGAGTCTGGCCACCAATCGGCTGACCATACCTCCTCCTTATCCCCGAACACCATCACCTCCGTCTTCTCCCCATTCAGCTTTAGCGAATTGTGAATCATCCACTGTCCGACAGCCTCCATACAAGATCTAAAATTGGAGGCTGTCGGAGAAGCTGGCTCGGAGAGAGAGACGAGGATCTGGGTGTCATCCGCATAAGAGACTACCTCCATCCCAAAAGATCTAATTAGTCTGGCAAGGGGGGTCACATAGATGTTGAAAAGGGTCGGACTTAGCGCCGACCCTTGAGGGACCCCACATTGCACAGACAGGGATGGAGATAGAAAGGAACCCAGCTTCACTCTTTGCTCTCGTTGATCGGGGAAAGAGGTAAGAAGAGCTAGTGCCTCCCCCTGAATCCCAATCTCCCTCAGACGAGATGTTAAGACTGAGGGAGAAAGGGTATCGAAGGCGGCTGTAAGATCTAAGAGGATCAGGAGGGAGGTCTGTCCCCTATCCACACACATACGGATATTGTCCAGTACTATGGTAAGGGCAGACTCAGTGCTATGTTCCCTCCTGAAACCATGCTGGGAAGGATCTAAACAGCCAGAGTTTTCCATGAAGGCAACAAGATGTTTATTCAAATGGATTTCTAGCATCTTCGCAGGGGCTGGGAGCAGTGAGATGGGGCGGAAATTCTTTAGTACCCCAGGGTCGAGAGAGGGTTTCTTAAGCAGAGGTCTTACTACTGCATTTTTCCACTGTTGAGGAAAGACACCCTCCCTCATGGCCCTATTCATGATGTCTACCAGAGGGGGTAAAAGAGAATTCCGACACTGCTTAAAGATCTTAAGCGGACAGACATCCAGAGGAGAGGCAGATTTGATTTTATCAAGGAGTGTCTCTGCATCATGTAGGGAGAGAGAAGGGAAGGATTCCAGGTAAGAAACCTGAGATCTCTCCGAGAAAGCAGGGTCCGGAGCAACAGGAACAACAGGCTTAGCAGTAACAGGTCTCAGTAACTCTAAAGTAGTATAGATGTCCAGGATCTTAGTCTGGAAAAAAGACGCTATGTTGTTACAGAGCTCCTGGGACGCATCACCGGGTCGGGGATCTGAAGGGTAGTAAGGGAATCGGCTATCCTAAAGAGCCCTTTAGGAGAAGAAAGTGAGGAAGTCAGGGCAGTGAAGTATTCTTGTTTTACCCTGATAACCTCCAATTTATACTTTCTTATCAAGATCTTATGGGTATCCTTATCCCTTAAATCCCAGCTGGTGTGCCATAAACGCTCCTGTCTCCTAACCTCTTGTCGGAGTAATCTTAAATGCTCCGTAAACCGCGGGGCTGAAGGTCTTTTCCTGGCAGAATAGCATGGCCGTGTCGGGGCCAATACTTCCAGGGCCTCCGTGATGGTTTTGTCGTATTGTAGGACAGCTGACTGAACATTGTCCCCCAAAGAAGAAGACATGCTCGATATCCAAGGTATAAAGGAACCTTCCTTAATATTATTCAGATTCCTACGTAGTTCCGTTTTACTCGGAATATTTCTAAAACCATCCAAAATTGGACAGGACAGAGTAAATGGTACGGCCAGATGGTCAGACCATGACAGAAAAAATGGATCTTTTACTGTCAGCCTCGGATCGTTAGAAAAAATTCCATCGAGCGTATGTCCTGCTCGATGAGTGGTAGCTTTCACCAATTGGGAGAATCCACACGCCGACATACCATCTAGCAGGGAAAGAGTGTCATGGGTCTCTAACAGCTCAAGATGGAAGTTAAAATCTCCCAGAACCGTTAGGTTGTCACAACCAAAATAGGGCTCTAGGGTATGGAGCAATTGCTGTCCAAAGTCGGCTCTGGGGCCTGGAGGGCGGTATATCAAAAGTCCATTAAATATGAATTTATGGGGGCCTGTCAAGGAGAAATAGAGTGCTTTAAAGTTATCCCTAGAGACCTTAACCGAAGTGATGAAGCAGTGAAAGCACTCCTTGTAAAGAATAGCTAATCCCCCACCAACCCGACCCACTCTATCATGCCGTGTCAGACCATACCCTTCCGGGACTGTATTAATAAGGTCAGGGCCAGAGGAGTCTTTAGCCCAAGTCTCCGTGACAAAGACCAGCGACGGCTTTCTGTCAAGTACAAGCTCCTTGAACATAATGCTGTTCTTAATGAGTGAGCGAGCGTTAACAAGGATACCATCTTCTAGCCTCGTGTTGATTCCTGTATCCACCTGGGGGTATAATAAATGAGTAAAGGGAGGTAGACCAGGATCACTAGGGCATGAAATAAAACAGCCGCAATGCGGAGGGGAGAGGAGGTCTTCAGGAGAGCTTCGATGGAAACACGATCATTTTAAGGGCTTAAGCCTTAACATCTCCTGTGCCGAGTACTTACCGGTCAGTAGACCCACCTCATTATAACCAGCCAGCCAGCCGTCCAGCCCGTCCTTAGCGCGGACGGGTGCAGACGGGCTGGACTCTGGCGTGACTCCGGCGTAGCGACGGCGTACACGCTGCGTGCACACGCTGCGCGCCATGGGTCCGGTTTATATAGGGCTCTGACTGCACTACCTGGCTTGGCAGTTCGGTCTGGACTGTTCCCATGGGGCACAGGGTCAGACTGATTTGCGTATGGCTGGGTCCAAACTGGGGTGGCGTAGTGGGCGAAAGAACAATGGATTTAATACAGATCTTTTGACTGGGGGAGAATGTTTGCATTGTCAGCATTCCGTCCATCATTTGTTTGCTGTAACATAGATACTCATTTCGGCCTCTCTCCACCCATTTGGAAGACCAAAGCAAACTTCATAAGGTGATGGCGATTGAGTAGCCATCAATCAGTCATGGTAATTGGTGGCCACACCAACTGTGCATAAGAACTGCACACACCAAGCATCTGATCAAATGTATCCAATCTCCTGCATTCCCGCGGGTGTGCTCCGAGCCTGCATGGACAGAAACAGCAAGAAACCTGTGTGCAGCACTGAAGAAGAAGAAAATCTAAAATAATCGACAGCTTCTGAGTCTCAATCCTGTATCAGGTCACTGGGCAGAGGCAGGATGTCTTCAGAGGCACGGCATGCATCGGGAGTAGTGCGCTGCACAGAAACTTTACCAGGAATTCATGCCAACTGCTGAGGCTGGACTCCTCGCAACCATCGCATTGGTACATGTACAGTGTCCGCCCATTAGGAGAACAGAGATTTTACCTTTAGTGACTTCTTTCCCCATATCAAATGAAATCAGACAGGTGTCAATCAAAAGTTTGGATCGACAGGGATGTCCTGGGCCTCAGGCAGTGTGCAAGGAAGGAGGTGTCCTTGTGAGCAAAGACGGGCTGGTGCAGCACTTACTGGAATATGTCAAGTGGAACATAGTGGGGGCTGCTCTTCAGCTGATTGTTGCAATACCAGTCCCTGACACACAGTGCTATGGCTGTTAGGGACCTCTGCAAAGGTGTAGAGCCTGTGGGTGTGGCATGATTTTCAATGCACAAAGGAGTATACGCAGCATGGCCCAAGGCGAGGTCAAAGTACTGTGTGGGCTGCTACCCCTTGAAGTAAATCCTCAGGTATTTCTGCATCGGGGTGCAAGCTTCATCCAGTGATTGAACCTCCCAGCAAAGGAGACAGGAACACCTACATTTCTTATTTTTGCTCATTTGGGAGGATAATGTTACAAAACACGGATGATCCTCAATAGCCTTTGGTTTGGTTATTGTCAGGACACCACTCATAGTCCACTTTCACTGAGTGCACCTGCCCTCCGGTGTGGAAGGCCAACTAGTTTTCTACACCACAGGTTGTGCCGCCGTTCGTCCCTCTAAAGGAGACAAAGAGCACTGCCCTGACACTGATTTCAAATAGGAGAACCAATGGATTATTTGTTGGCGGAAGCACAAGTTTTTCTTCATTGTGCATCTTGACTCTCGTGACTCCTTCTGCTGCACTGCTGCTGGCCCCACCTTGAACTCTGCATCCTCAGCTCCACCTGTAAGGTGCCACCAGTTTTAAATGTTTAATTTGCAATATTCTAGACTCTTGCTTTGTAGTGCACCTATACGTTGTACCGTCTGAGTTATATATGCAACATTTACATTTGTGATATGCACCAGTGGCAGATCTGTACACCTGTGGAGTGTTTCTACTCTGCTTGCCCTGCATCATTTATACAACCCCAACCTTCAGCACATCTGTGTGCTGTTTGGAGTGGTGTCATATCATCCTCCTGCATCATCCTCCACTATAGTTGGGTCTGGTGGCTTTGTGGACTAATGTGTCCACTGTAGGGGCCTGAGTTTGACCTCATGGTGACCGGTTCAAATCCTGGCTGGGCCATTCAGCCTTTTATCCTTCTGAGGTTGATGAAATGATGCAGTTGGGTAGCAATGAACATCTGTTATTCAGCGCCTTGGTCCCCTCGCTTTACAAATACATATGTTATGATACCAATATCTGTCCTCCATAGGGGCTGTATTAAATGTGTTTTCAACATTTTGCTTGTATATTCCTACTGGTGTGACCTATCGCCTTACTAGTGAATGCCATTCACATACTAAAGTTGTGTGTTTTGGATTTGGGATTGCTTTTCTTTTGCTGCCACTGACCTTGGAACTCTGACGCTGTTGATTTTGGTTGGCGCCTCTAGTTCTGTCCTGCCGCTGCCTGCACCTTCAAACCGCCGCTCTTTGCCGGACCCGCTTCGCGGGACCCGCTGCGCGGTGTGGTGCTGCTGGAGAAAAGGGTGTGCAGAACTGGATAAAACATTTGCAGGGCACTAGAAAAAACAGGTCTGCGAGCGCGCCTATAGCAGGACTCCACTTCCCAAGAGTCCCTGCTATTCACCTAACTGGAAGCACCTGGTGACGCTCTCTCTGTTGGCCACGCCCCCTATCTCCCGTTTAAAGCTGCTGGATTGGAACCACTGTTGGATTGCTTTTCTTTTGCTGCCACTGACCTTGGAACTCTGACGCTGTTGATTTTGGTTGGCGCCTCTAGTTCTGTCCTGCCGCTGCCTGCACCTTCAAACCGCCGCTCCTTGCCGGACCCGCTTCGCGGGACCCGCTGCGCGGTGTGGTGCTGCTGGAGAAAAGGGTGTGCAGAACTGGATAAAACATTTGGAGGGCACTAGAAAAAACAGGGCTGCGAGCGCGCCTATAGCAGGACTCCACTTCCCAAGAGTCCCTGCTATTCACCTAACTGGAAGCACCTGGTGACGCTCTCCCTGTTGGCCACGCCCCCTTGTAACCTTTGAGCTACAAAATACCGAGTGTTCCTCCGCAACGCGGGAGCGCGCGGGAGGGCGCCGGGAGAAGCCCGGGACAAGGGTGGGACCGTCTGAGGCCGTCAGAGGCCGAAGTAGGCTGGGCTGGGCCCCATCCCTTTGATTTTTGTTATAATTAATATTGTTTACTTCTGTTATTTGTCCTTCATACGGCGGTTTTGTTCTGTTAGGGTTGTATTGTGTCATTGTGCTTTGTAAATCCTTTAGCATCTTCCTAGTTTACACATGACGGCAAAAAAACTCCGCTCTGGTCGCGTCTTAGTGGGGAGATCTGGTTCTAAAACTAAATCGAACCCTTTACGTAATAAAATTACTTCTTCAATGCAACTGAAAGGCCAATGTCAGCTTTTTAATTTATGGGATAAAGGGAGGGACACGGCTGTAGAGACCCACCATCTCAACGAAGCCTTAGAGGATAATGTTCCTGAGCTAGTTAACATCACCAACAAGGATAACTCTATTCCGGGCTTGGTTCCTGTCCAGCCTCAGTTTGCATCTTCCTCTCCGGAAACAGTGGTGGGGCTCCCTTTGGTGTCCACTGATTCGCAACGGAAATTGGAGCTTCCTCATGAGACCTCGGGATATAATGTTAGGAAATCTGATAATGCCATCCTTCCCCAAGCTCCTCATTTGGCAGCACCTAAAGCCATAGAGAATCCTATTATTTCTTCAGCTTTGCCAACTAATTCTGCTATTCCAGAGGGTGATTTTACACTACCAGATATTGATATGGTAGCTCATAAAGGTTTGTTGAGACTTTCTCAGGATAATGTCAGGGTTAATTCTAATGCTAATGAAGCTACAACAATTTCGAGTCCTTGTCCTCTTAGTAGTACCCCCTCAAACAAATTAGATTTTTCTCTAGCTCAGTTAAATTTTACTTCCTGTTCTGGCCCCAATTTGAACAATATACCTGTGAGTCCTTCAAGTATTAACGGGAAGCTAATCTCCAATTCCTTGTCTTCTTTCGAATCTTTAATATCTTCTATTTTGAGTTTACTTGAAAAATTTGTTGGAGGTTCGGAGTGTATCTTTGATACTGTAACTCAAATCCTAAGAGTACTTTTACATAATAAGAGCGAGTCAGCTTTTGAATGCCTTTCAATGCCCGCTAATCCCTTGGAGATCCCTAATAAGAGATCCCCCGAATGGAAAAGTAATATTAGACCCAGTTCAAACGCTGTCTAATCTTGAAGGTCAGAAAATAAATAAACCAGTAGTTATATCAGCTGATCCTAAGGTTTTCAAGGCGGTTTCGGCCGGAGCTAATTGTATAGTTACTCACAATGACGAGATAGATGTGGTACCTGTTTCCCCTGTTATTCAAAATTTGGAAACTCCCTCTCTTTTTCCTATATTCTCGCTACAGACAAAAAAAGAGGATGAGGCCCTTATAGCTTCTCCAGGTAATGTTGAAAAGATAGTCTCTCCAAAACAAAAAAAGAATAGATTAAAAAAGAGAAAACCCTTCCGAAGATTTTCAAAAAAAAGACAGAGGAAACTCTTGTTTGAAAAAAGTTTGGAACCAATACTAGAAAATTCCGCCCAGACTGAGCAGTCTTTTGCTACACAGGAAGATATGATTGCTTCTCCAAAGATAGATTTAGTGTCCATAGGGTCTGGTCTTATAAGTTCCTCTAACCCCTTTCTCCCTAATGTTTTATTATCTTCTGCTAATCCTCTCCCTTCCTCTCTTAATCCTTCTGCAAGACCTTATCAAGATTCATCCACAATTGCAGTTACTCCCTTGGTGCCTACTAGGGAAAAAATAAATGTAGATACTTTTTTTCTTGATTTTTCGCCTTTATTTGATGCTGATCTAATTCTAAACAGATCAGCCTTACTCTCCTGTTTTCAAGAGATTGAAGGCTTAAAATTAATTCAAACTTCGGACCTGGATGTGGTACTTCTTCTTAACACTACAGTAGGGAGAACAGCAAGGGTGAAATTTCAGTCTAAAGTGGTGCTAAATCATATTTTACAGTGGGCTGAGGAACTACAAATCAGAGGGATTGATGTTATTCCACATTTCATAGAAAAACGAAGTCAAAGTGTACCCTCCAAATTGTCATCTTCCTCTAATATTAATTTGATACCTTCAGATTGGTCCTCTGTTAGATCTGAGGACTTAAAAATATGTGTGTCAAGAAATGAAAGGCAAGTTCTTTATAAAAAAAACCCTCCTCTTAAACAAACTTTGAAGGATGATCATTCTAAATGGAGTTGGTTACCAGGAGTTCTTTCTAGTAAATCTTCTTCCTGCCCTAAACCGCTCTCTAATTTTTAACAGAGACTTGAAGTTTATTTCTTGGAATACTGCTGGTTTTAAAGATCATAAGGAAAAATTATGTTTCTTGCGTTCCCTAGAGGCGGACATAATTTGTCTACAGGAAACGTGGGTGGAAGGTAAATTAATACTAGAAAAAGAGTACTTTGTTTTAGAAGATAGTGCAATCCATTCTAGGAGAGGTCATGCGAAGGGTGGAATAGCATGTCTATTATCAAATAGAATTAATTGGAACTATTCTCACGGGCATCCCCC
Organism: Lissotriton helveticus; assembly: GCF_964261635.1. Taxonomy (NCBI): domain Eukaryota; kingdom Metazoa; phylum Chordata; class Amphibia; order Caudata; family Salamandridae; genus Lissotriton; species Lissotriton helveticus. The sequence goes on from NC_136068.1 coordinate 697,273,370, forward strand.
GTGGCCAATCAGCAAGGAAGGCTTTAAAAGAACTCCACTGGCTCCCAATAGCTGCCAGAATGCATTTTAAAGCTATGTGCATTGTGCACAAAGCTTTTCACCGAACAGGCCCAGCCATTCTGCGCCCTCTGGTCGTACCTTACGTTCCATCGAGAACCCTTCGTTCCAGCGCCCTTCATCTTGCCACGACAACTAAAGTCAATAAGGCTCGCTGGGGAGGCCGGGCGTTTTCACACTTAGCAGCTAAGATGTGGAATTCGCTCCCGCCAAATATGCGGGAAATCAGCAATCTGATGGTCTTTAGGAAGATATTAAAAACTTACCTGTTCGCCAAAATGTGTTAACCTTGCTATCTGCTCACCACACTACTCAGTTCAAGCGCTGCGAGGCCTTAGGGTATGTGCGCGCTATATAAATATAATTTTTCATTTCATTTCATTTCATCTTGATCCGGGTAAATTGTTCCAGGCAATAACTTTAAAAAATGTTTTCAAGGATTGCCCCAATAGATTGTTTGTTTTGATAAATACTTATATTCCCCCAAACTGCTGCTTCAATGATGGTTTAAAAGTACTCTTCTCTTTTATAACTAAAATTATGGACACTACCCCCTCCCCTCATGTATTAGTACTCGGGGACCTGAATTGCAACATATCTAATTGTGGGCTTGACTTGTTTAGAAACAAACTTAGGGAAGAGTCTTTGATTATACCTCAGGCCCAGTTTCCGCCTAATGTCAAATCCAATAAAAGAGGTAAACTAGTTCTGGAAGGTCTGTATAAAGTGGATTGTCTAATAGTAAATGGGAGACTCCCTTCTGACACTCCGGCAGCTTTTACTCATAATTCAAATAAGGGAAATTCTATCATCGATTATGTAATTGCAGATTGTGCTTTTTTTTCCCTTTTGAAAGACCTTTTGGTTATAGATACTAATCTTAGTGACCATAATGTGTTGATGCTCACAGTTTCCCTTAGTCCACCTATGGCGGATTCCTGGAACATCGACACGGATATGGTGAATTTTGGCTCCAATTCGGGGAAATGCTTTTGGAATTTCCGTTCTTTTGAGAGCTTGTTGTCGCTCTTAATCTCTACTGTGGAGAATTTATTCCACTGGGATGGGAGGGAACTGTTAGGATTCGCAGATTTTTTAGAATTAGTGACTTCAATAGCCAAAAAGTGCTCCTTCGTTAAAAAATCCTTAGTAGTCCCCCAATCGCTTCGGGTATTAAATATAGAAATAAATAAAGTAATAAGGGGGCAATATCTATCATTTAGTCAGGAAGCCAACCGGAAATTAGCACTTTTAAGAAGAAGGAGATCTAGGCTTAAGGCCCGTTTAAAACGAAATAAGGAGGATTCCATATGGATTCAACTTAGGGAAGCTTCATATAACGGCCAAGCCAAGACATTTTGGTCATTAATTGGCAAAGGCTGCGGTACTGGAGTCAGTCCTACGCCTATTGCCATCGATAAGCAGATCTGGGTCCAGTATATTGAGAATTTGTACAGTAATAATAATTTACAATTAAATAATGATGTAACTTATGTTGACTCTCGTGTGTACGATTCCCCATCTGAAAAGGAAATTGAACTCGCTATTAAGAACATGTGCTCCTCCGGTGCGATGGGTCCCGATGAGGTTCCCATCTCTGTGCTAAAACAACAGAGTGAGCTATGGAGCAAAATTCTTTTTCCTGTGTTTAAATCTTGCTTTGTTAGCGGAATAGTCCCTCCTTCCTGGAAAGGGAGTATCCTTGTTCCTTTATATAAAAAAGGGGCAAGAGACCTTCCTCAAAATTATCGTCAAATTGCTTTGCTCGATGCCATCGGCAAGGTTTTTGCAAAATGTATTCTCACTTTAATCAATGATTGGGTAACTGAGTTCAAAATTCTGCCTTTTGAACAAACTGGTTTCAGGCAAAAGCATGGAACGCTAGATAACTTGAATGCACTTCAGGTTATTACGGAAAAATATGTGAAAGTTCGTGGAGGGCATGTATATGGTGCATTTATCGATTTCTCCACGGCATTTGATAAAGTGGACAGAACATTGCTGTGGAGAAAGCTATTTGATTTAGGGATGCCCCCCTTCCTTATTAAATTAATCCGTGCCCTTTATTCAGACACCTGGTGCAGAGTGCTGCTTGGTGGTGAAAGAGGTTTATCTAGAATAATACCCACATCCAACGGGTTAAAGCAAGGTTGCCTTTTGGCTCCTTTACTTTTTTCACTATACACAGTCGATCTACCTCTGGCTCTCTCAGCATGCTCTGGTATTGCCCCGACCTTGGGGGGCGTCCCGATTGTATGCCTCATGTATGCTGATGATATCTTGATTCTAGATCTTACTCCGAAGGGCCTGAATAATCGCCTGCAAGCTCTTTATGAATACGCTGGAAATCATTATCTGTTGATAAATACTGCAAAAAGCAAAGTGATGTGCATGGCTGGAAGGAAGAAACCTAAATTTTCTAACTTCCCATGGGCAGTAGGGGGTCAAAAATTGGAAACCGTGAAATCTTATGCCTTCCTTGGTAAAATTGTTATGAGTAATTTAAGCGAGAAAGCTCATATGGCCAATAATTCCCGGAAAGCCATCTCGCAGGGAAAGAGTTTGGTATCCTTGTACAAGGTTACAGGTAGAAGGCATTTTTCCATACTACTGGATGTATTTAGAGCAAAAGTTCCTGCCTCCCTACTATACGGAATAGAGTTAATTGACCAAAAAAATTGGAGTTTTTTAAATTCCGCGGAAGGAAAAATTTTACGTAGTTTATTATCCGTTAGCACAGCAAATTCAACTGCTACATTAAGACAGGAACTCGGCTTACGTAGCAGCTGGGTCCAAGGTCTGGCTGGTATCGTACGCTGGGTTGTAAGCCTTGCAAAGAGTGAGCCCAATACCTTAAGACATCTTATAAAAAATGAGTTGTTGGGAAACTTTAATAACTATTCATTGATCGTAAAAAATTTCAGATATGCTGTGGGTCAATTGCAACTGGATAAAGATGTTTTATTTTCTATATCATCTTATCAGTTAAAAACCCTTTTGAAGTCCTCCACGTGGGAACTAGGGTTCAGACTGGATAGAGATTTCCGGATGTTGAAAAAAGGCTGTACTCCTGTTATTGAGTCCTGTCTACTGAGGAAAGCTCAACCGTATACTCAATGGAACATTCCTCACGGCGTTAGACGCCTAGTGTTTTTAGTAAGACAGGATTTGCTCCCGTTGAAATCTCTTTATTCCAGATGGTACGGCCATTCAGCGGTCTGTGATTTTTGTCAAATGTACGACCAAGATTTGTCTCATGTCATTTTCGTTTGTCCAGCCCTGATGTCTCTTAGGCGAAGATGGTTAAGACCAATCTGCCTTCAACTCAACATTTTGTCAGCTACTGCTTTCCGGGCGGCTATGATCAACCCGCCAAATGAAATGTTTTGTTTTAAACTGTACAAATTCTTCAAATGTTTTTTGGATCTGTATTAAGTTGGTAATTTTTAAACTGTTGTGTATTTGATGCTATATACATGCTCGAAATGTTACGTTTAATGCTTTCTCTGTATGCATATTTTATGTCTTTTATGTGGACCTCATATAGAGTTCCGTTATCATAATAAATAAAAACTTGAAACTTGTGTGTTTTGGGTGTTTTGTCAGTCTTCATCTCTATTCTCATTTTTGTGGCATGATTCCTCATGTGGCATCTCAACCCTCGATCATGTATGTATAATTGACAAGTGAATTGGGAGCCAACCAGTGCTTAATTTGTAAACAAAATTGTAAGTGCCAGGGCTCTCATCAGGAGGCCACCACAGGTTGCCCCACCCACTGCCAGTGTTGCCAATGACAGTACCTACACAATTACTAATTATCACACTGCTACAAGTGTGACAATTCAGACTGTTCGAGGCCCCAAAGCTATAAGAATGCCTTGGCGGCAGCTATTAGTTGTTTCAAATCCATATTGAAATAATAATCAACTGTTGTTTTGCTCATCTTTAAATTAGACAAACCGCCCCACCATGTGGCAGCTGTCATAAGTTCCTGTGCTGATAATAAAGTGTCGGTGCAGAGCACCGGAAACCACGGCTCAAATTAGGCCGACCAATAATATGTGATTGGCTTGTGTTTTGGGTTTTTATAATCTGTGCAATGTTCCCTGTTTAGTTTATCATGGCTTTGCTTCAGGTGACATGCTGGAACTGAGTGTGGTTTCTCTTGCATTTAGAGTACTGTCTTTTTTCCACGAGATGGGCAAGCTGGAGATGTGTCCCCAAATTCGGACTATGTTTTGCCCACAAGGCAGTGTAATTGTATGCTTGTGACGCCTGTAGGTGTAACAAGGCTCGGTGCTCCATGCGTGAAATTTGAGCACTCTACTGTGACCGCACATTTATTTTTGGAATCACCTATGTACTGTTCGCCAGGCTTATGTGAAAGGGTCGCCACGTTCCCCAGTGACACTTTGCAATCAGGCAGTTGTTGCCTCCGCCTCCTTTCAGAGGTGTAAACTCCTGAAAAACTCCTACAGAGAGAGGTGTCGATTTCCACGTTGGGAGGGGAGTGGGCGTATTTTTCTGCTTGCTACAACCAAGGAAATACTCCTTGATTGGGCTGAAAACAGACCTGTAGGGAAAGTTCATTCAAACTCATTGAGGAGCCTGGAAGGAAAATTACACTTCTGGGGTGGGAGAATGACACCACATTCCTGTGAATTTCAAGAGACATGGTGTGAAAGACCTCAGGTGAAGGGAGCATCTGGTTAAGCAAATTGGTTTCGTTAAGTAAACAAGTGACTTGCAGATTAGCCCTTGTGCGTCAACACCTATGATAAAAATTCTGCCCATGAAATGGCAAGAATGGAGAGGTCAGTTTATGAAAAATGCAGCACCCATAGAAAGAGGAAGTAACTAGGAGAAATAAAAAGATTTATTTTCTTCACACCTCTCTTTGTGTGGTGCAAGAGCAATAGGCCTCTTGATTTCCCTAAGAAAAGTCTGAACTAATTTCAAAATAATCTATGATGACCCTTCCTAGCTATGATGATTGCCATTTCTCAAAGAAATGCAGGTCAACCCTAATTCATCAAAGAACTACACTGAACAAAAATAAATAGGGGCCTATTTGCTAACTTGTCACACAGTGCAGCGCAGCAAGTCAGGGAAAGGACAGGAATGTGCCGTATTAAAGGCAATATGGTGCATTCATGCCTGTTCCCCTGTGCTGGCGCCCTTTTGGCAGTCTAGCGCCAATGCAGGCACACTTGCACTGTGGTGCAAGAGTGCCTGCATTGCATGCAGGATTGTTTTTGTGCAGGAAGGGACACACTCCTGCACAAAAACAATCCTGAGAGGCATATTCCTTTAACTATGTGGGCTATAGCATGCAGCACACATAGAAAGAGGAAGGAACGAGTTGAGATAAAGATATTTCTCCTCGTTATACCTCCCTTGGAAGGTGTATCTTTTCGGAGTATTCCCAGGTTTACCAGTTCTGGTATATCTAGGAGTGGGTCAAAAAGCATGGGAGTTTCGTGGGAACACCCATGTCCCATGGAATGCCTCACTTGCAGAGAGTAAGGCAACGCAGTGATTTGCGCTGCGTTGCTTGACTCCAAATTTATGGAGCCACTCAGGCCCACGCAAAGTGAATTGCGTAGCTTCATAAAACTAATTTAGGACTTGAACCACTCTTGCACCCTCTTGTATTGTGCAAGAGCAATAAAACTGCACTTATTTTATAAGGATTCCCTGAAGGAAATGTATGCAATATTTATAGAAAGATTGCGGTACTGACTGCAATATTCTGCCACTTCCTCGGTGGGCTGGGGCTAGGAGATCTGCTTTCAGAGGAAGGTAGGCTACTGTAATCCAACCAAGCCATCATCATACATGCCAACAACCCCGATTCAGACATCAAAATGTAGCTGTCTTCTGCCTAACAATTTGAATCAATCGGCAAAATACATTCGCCCTATTTTGTTTTTAAAATCACACACTTTTTCTTTGTTTAAATGTTGGCATGTATGCACCAAGCTCTCATTGTAGTCATTTTTGCCATGGTTGATGTTGATTTCCAGGCTGGCCATGTATATGAACCTGATAGTTGAGGCTTCGTCGACTGACGGTCATTCCAAGAACACATCCTTCTATCCAGAGCGCACGGGTTGCGGGGTATCTGGTTGACATTAGCACATTATCGTGGTGTAAATTGGAGCTGCCATTATGTGTGATTCCCACAATCTCATTAGCACTTTCCTTCTCCATGGGCAGTTTTGAGAGGAATATGCTTTTTTCGATTTAATTGCTCCTCTTTGTTCAGGAAAGAGTGCATGCGCGTTCCATCTTCTTTGCCGTTTGGGCAGTTTGCTTTTTCCCAATGTCTGCTGTCTCCCTTTTTTTGCAGTCACTGTGTGTCTGACATGCTAATTATGTTATAAACCGGCATGGTTGAGTCATAATTTTCCACAAGGCACAATCTTCTATGTGTAAAATAAGGATTCCAGGTTCTGAGTACCTTGATGTACTGCTACAAAAAATACAGATTATCCTAGCTAATAGTAAAGGCAAGTCCTGATTTTGTTAAAGAGAAATGAGGCATGTATTATGCCGTCTTTTTCCTTCTTTATTTACGCAACACATTCAAAGAAACACTACATTTCCCACATTCATACATTCTTAATCAGGAATCCTTATCATAAAAGAAGTGGGAGAGAGGAGCGCAGCACAAAAACCGACCACTGTGTGTGAAAAATGCTGCTTTATTAAAACAGGTGCACATCACAACGTTCCCAGCAAACGTCTCACAAATCTAAAGCCTCAGTACACATCTAAGTGAACAACCAGAGCCCCCACCCCCACCCATACCGTCCCCCCACCTGCCCACCCCACAGCAATCTTATTTATTTGTAGTGCATTTAAACATTTCCAACTTTATATTTCCCCTACAGCCTATGGCTCCATGTCTTAACCTGTAAACAACCAAACATCCTAAAGTGAACCTTGAACTACCTGCCTACACTCCCTTTTGCACATGGTTAAACAACTAGCAATGCCATCCAAACTTCTGACAACCCCTGCAAAACTCTCCATGCCCTGCCACTCAGCAAAAGTGAGCCTGCTAACTTTTTCTCCCTCCCTCAGAGTTTCTGTTTCAGCTGTGCACTTCTTCTAATGTTAATGGTGCTGGACAACACTTCCCTTAGCTCCAGTAAATACAAATTCATCCTGATGCAGGATAGATTCACGCTGTCCCCTCTAAAGAATTCCTGTGCCTCAAATCTAATGTCTGAATGGCAAATGTGCCCAAACCAAGACTCCCAACAAAGACATCTCCTGGTTTAAGTTCTGATGCGCCCTGTCAATGGCCGCGAGCTTGCATGCCCCGATCCAAGTTCTACACAACATAAACACAGTCCATTAAACAAAACAACCAGCCCAATTGGGCTTGATCTGCTACAAATTCTTTTTCATTGTCATCATCAAAACTATGCCGTTTTCTCAAACAAGCTCAGTCTCCCCATAGTGGACCATTAACACATCCGGGCCTCTTCTACCTTCCATCTTCCCATTCAGGCATTGTAGTAAGTCATTCCAATGCATGCCCCTTTTCCCTTTCCAGGTGATGGGAAACCAATCCTTATCAAAAGCCAAATTGACCCCAAACCCGTTTGCTGATCTTGTATTTCCACCCAGTTCATGAACTAGTTTCTCACTGCCCAGATGGCCACGTACTCTACCGCTGGACTTGCCATCGATCCTGAAAAGAAACAAAAACAGTAGTACACATTTCACACAGCCTGCCCTGATGCACTTCACTCGTCACCCAGAACACGACATAGCACTTATATAATTCAGAAGACCAGTGCACCAAACGCATTATATCCTTGCGCACCCAGCCTCTATTCCCCACCTCCGATACGTGCCTATGTGAAAGGAGTGAGTTTCATATTCTAAAGGGGGAATGCCTAGATGGCTAAGTGCTTTATGAAACACAAATACCAGCTGATACCCCGTGGCTCTGGTCCCTGACCTGTGCTGAAATACCATGCCATGAGGGTCTCCACAACACAGTGCCCAATGCTCATTCCATGCCACTGGACAATTCCATGTGGGCCCCAGAGAACAAAGCACAACTTTTTTACCTTGTGCACTTTGATCAGTTGTTGAGCCAACTCTCCAGACTTTTAACTCCCCAGGAAAAATCTTCCCCAATCTCCCAGCAACTCCGACACTCTGAAAGCACCAAAAAACATCCAAAACATGAGGGCAAAAAGTGACTCAGGAGCATCCTTGCAAACCTCTAGTAACTGCTGTATTTTCCAGATCATAGGCCGCCTTGTCCTACCCACACACTCTTTCTCCCAAGTTCACCATTCCATCATCCTTCGCCAAAGTTCGCCCACCGATGGGTGGTAACCCCACAACAATTTCCCTATAAATGCGACACCTGCCAGTTTTCCTGTGATAGTAACACACAACAAGCCTTTCTCAATTAAGTCCAAGATAAACTGGATCACATCTTCAGCCATCAACCAACACTCCTCCCGTCGCTGCACCCCGATGCTAGAAACTCAATCCCATCCTAACCGTAAGCTATCTGGGTCGACTGCGCAAGGGACCCTACCATCGACTGTACTATCCGGCGTTGCCTACCAACCACAAATTCTACAGCAGGGGCGTTGAGTATCTGTCGGCATCCTTGGCCAACCCAAAAAATCTGCCCCACTGGGAAGGAGACAAAGTATCCGCAATGTCATCGTCCACACCCGGCACATGCTGCGCCTTGAGGGAAACGTTACGTTGAAGGCAACCCAACATGAAAACCCGCACCAATTTCAGAACCTGTACATCACTGGCTGATTGCCTATTCACCATTTGCAACACTGACATGATGTCCACCATGAAAAGCACTCTTTTATGTGCCATCTCGACCCCCATAACATCACACTACCACCAGAGGAAACAACTCCAAAAAGGCAATGCTCCTGCTGCCGTTGGTCCATTGATCTGGCCAGGGCTCGGCACACCACCTGCCTCGCCAATATAATCCGAAACCCAGACCACCTGCTGCGTTTTAAAAGATCTGTACATCCCAGTTAAATTGATCCTGACTGGCCAATGGAATCCCATTGAAAGACCACAGGAAAAAACACCACATCCTCAGATCTCCCTTCACCCCTGCTGAGAGCCTAACATGATGGTGAGGGAGGAAAAAAAACGGAAAGCGCTAACCCCAGTCACCAATAAAAAGTCCTACCTGACCTGACCACTCTGCATGGAAGGTTCAAGTATCTTGCAGCAGCTGAATCTCTCTTACGTTCACTTTTTGCTCTCACTTCCATGCCCGCTAACAAGTTTAGCATCTTCACTTTCTTGTCCTGTGGCAGCCTCACTTCCATGCAATCTGAATCAATTTCGATGCCCAGAAAATATATTACTGTCAGTAGACCCACTGTTGTTTCTGGTGCCAAGGGCACCCCTAGATCACCCATGAGCTCTTGGAAGCTTACCAGCAGGCCCTGGCAATCCAAGAAGCAGGGTGTCCCCACGAAAAATAAGTCATCCAGGTAATGGGTTACCAGCTGATGGCTCGTATGCCATGAGAACAGCCACTGTAGAAATTAGCTAAAGCACTCAAACAATGCACATTATATGGAGCATCCCATTGGTAATGCTTTGTCCACATCCCAACAGCCTTCAAATTGCATGCCCAATAGCTGACAGCCCTCCAGATGTACTGGTGACAGCTGAAAAGCTGACTTCACATCACATTTTGCCATCAGTGCCTCCGGACCTGCCGTCACGACCAGTGACATGGCCGCATCCACCGAGTGTCATGCCTCAAGCCCCCTCCCAGTGCGCTGTCCCTTTAACTTGTGCACTATTTAGGATTCCTTGACCCAGGGAGCGACGCTTCACGTTCTTGCGTCTAGCTCCGTCGGGTCCGTTTGCTGCCTGACTTCCTTTGCCTGACTTCCGTTCCTGCGACCTGGCGTTCTACACGCTCGAGAGATTCCTCGGCTCCGTTGGTTCTTTCCGAGCCTCCGCAGTCTCTCTCTCTTGGTTAACAAGCGCCTTGCCTCTGCGCTTGTTCGTTTTGACACGGACCGTGTCATTATTTGTTTTTCATTGCCTCCAATCAATCAATCAATCAATCAGGTCATTTGTAAAGCGCACTACTCACCCGTAGGGTCTCAAGGCGCTGGGAGGGGGGGGTGCCGCTACTGCTCGAACAGCCAAGTCTTGAGCTTCTTCCTGAAGGAGAGGTGGTCTTGGGTCAGGCGCAGAATGGTGGGAAGTGAGTTCCAGGTCTTGGCGGCCAGGTAGGAGAAGGACCTTCCTCCTGTTCTCTCTCTTCGGATGCGGGGGACGGCGGCGAGGGCGTGGTTGGTTGATCTGAGGAGGCGCTTGGGAGTGTAGAAGTTGATCCGGTTGTTGAGGTAGCTCGGGCCTTGGTCGTGTAGGGCTTTGTGCGCGTGGGTGAGGAGACGGAAGGTGATTCTCTTGTTGACCGGGAGCCAGTGCAGATCTCTCAGGTGTCCGGAGATGTGGCTGCGTCGGGGGATGTCGAGGATGAGTCTCGCCGAGGCGTTCTGGATCCGCTGGAGTCTCTTCTGGAGTTTGGCCGTGGTTCCGGCGTAGAGGGCGTTGCCGTAGTCCAGTCGGCTGGTGACGAGGGCTTGGGTGACCGTCTTCCTCGTCTCGGTGGGGATCCACCGGAAGATCTTACGTAGCATGCGCAGGATGTTGAAGCATGACGAGGAGACGGCGTTGACTTGTCTGGTCATGGAGAGGGAGGAGTCCAGGATGAAGCCCAGGTTGCGTGCGTGGTCCGTCGGTTTGGGCGCGGTGCCCAGGGCGGGGGGCCACCAGGAGTCATCCCAGGCGGAGGGCGTGGAGCCCAGGATGAGGACCTCCGTCTTGTCTGAGTTCAGTTTCAGGCGGCTGGTCGTCATCCATTCGGCCACGTCTCTCATCCCTTCGTGCAGGTTGGCTCTGGCGGTGGCGGGGTCGTTGGTCAGGGAGAGGATCAGCTGGGTGTCGTCGGCGTAGGAGATTATGTTGAGGTTGTGTTGGCGTGCGATGGCCGCGAGGGGGCTCATGTAGATGTTGAAGAGGGTGGGGCTCAGTGAGGATCCTTGTGGGACGACGCAGATGACTTTGGTGGCCTCTGACTTGTACGGTGGTAGGCGGACTCTTTGTGTTCTTCCGTCGAGGAAGGAGGTGATCCATTCCAGTGCCTTCTCCTGGATTCCGATGTTGCTGAGGCGCTGTACTAGGGTGCGGTGGCAGACAGTGTCGAAAGCCGCGGAGAGGTCCAGGAGGATGAGGGCCGCTGTTTCTCCGTTGTCCATCAGAGTTCGAAGGTCGTCGGTGGCGGCGATGAGGGCGGTCTCGGTGCTGTGGTTCGCTCGGAAGCCGGACTGTGAGGGGTCGAGGGATCCATTCGTCTCGAGGAAGGCGGCCAGCTGTTTGTTGACGGTCTTCTCGATGACTTTGGCCGGGAACGGGAGGAGCGAGATGGGCCGGTAGTTCTTGAGGTCGGTGGGGTCTGCTGTGGGTTTCTTGAGGAGAGCGCTGAGTTCGGCGTGCTTCCAGCTCTCAGGGAAGGTGGCGGAGTCGAAGGAGGTGTTGATGATGTCCCGTAGGTGGGGTGCGATGACAGCGTCGGCTTTGTTGAAGACGTGGTGAGGGCAGGGGTCAGTTGGAGATCCGGAATGGATGGAGTTCATGGTGCGGATGGTGTCTTCGGTGCTGATCGGGGTCCAGGTGCGGAGGGTGGTGGTGGGTGGCGTCGTTGCGGTTGTGGCTTGCGTTGGTTGGTTGTTGAAGCTGTTGTGTATGTCCGTGATCTTGTTGTGGAAGAAGGACGCGAGGGAGTTGCAGAGTTCTTGCGACGGGGTGATGTCATTGTTTCCGGCGTTGGGGTTGGATAGCTCTTTCACGATGTTGAAGAGTTCCTTGCAGTTGTGTGCGTTGTTGTCCAGCCGGTCCTTGTATGCATTTTTCTTGGTGGCGCGGATCAGTTGGTGGTGCTTCCGGGTGGCGAGCTTGAGGGTGGTCATGTTGTCCGTCGTTGGTTCCCTTCTCCAGGCTTTCTCGAGGGCTCGGCAGTTCTTCTTGGGGCTCTTGAGTTCGTCGGTGAACCATGGTGTTTTCCTGCTGCAGGATCTGCTGGGTGGGGTTCTCAGAGGGGCGAGTTCGTCCGCGCAGTCGTTGATCCATTTCGTGAGGTTGTCGGCGGCCTGGCTGGGGTTCGCTGAGTTGGCGGGGGGGTGCTGGCTCAGGGAAGCGGTGAGCTGGTCGGCTGTGATCTTGTTCCAGCATCTACGAGCAACCTGTTGCTGGTGGTGGTGGATCGTCGTTCTTTTGAAGGTGAAGTGGACGCAGCTGTGGTCCGTCCAGTGGAGTTCTGTGGCGTGGCTGAAGGTGACGTCTTTGCTGGATGAGAAGACGGCGTCGAGTGTGTGTCCGGCGAGGTGGGTGGGGGTGGTCACCAGTTGCTTGAGTCCGAGGTTTTCGAGGTTGTCGAGCAGGCTGATGGTGTTGCGGTCGTTGTTGTTCTCCAGGTGGAAGTTGAGGTCCCCCAGGAGGATGTAGTCGGCGGAGGGGAGAGCGTGCGGGCTGACGAAGTCGGCGATGTCCTCGCTGAATCGTGTGCGTGGTCCCGGGGGTCGGTAGATCAGGGTGCCTCTGAGGGTGGTGGTCGGGTTGGTGTGGATCTGGAAATGCAGGTGTTCAGCGGTGGTGAGGGTGTCATCGGTGTTGGTAGTGATGCGGATGGAGTCTCTGTGGATGATGGCGATGCCTCCTCCGGTCTGGTTGTCGCGGTCCCTCCGGGTGATCTTGTAGCCCTCTGGGATGGCGATGGCGATGTCTGGGGCAGAGGAGGCGTTCATCCAGGTCTCGGTGATGAAGGCAACGTCGGGGACGGTGGTGTCGAGCAGGTTCCAGAGTTCTACGGCGTGTCTGTGGACGGAGCGGGTGTTGAGCAGGATACACTTGAGGTGGGTGCTGCTGGAGTTCGGCTTGGCGGGTGCAGGGAAGGTCCGGATGCAGGTGAACTTGCAGGTGTGGCAGCTGAAGGGTCCGTGGGTGTGCTTCGGGGCGGCTCGGTGACATCCTGGGATGCGGCCGGTGTTGAGTGCGTTGAGGTCGGCGGCGCTGTAGGTTCGTCGGGTCGGCTTCCGTCGGTGGGGGCCAGGGGTCCTGGCGCTGGTCGCGATCCGGTCGCGGACGGGCGCAGACGGGCTTACCTTTGGCGCGCCTTCGGCGCACAATCGGCGCGCCCGCTGCGCGTGACCGCTGCGCGTTCGCACGGTCGCCATTTAAGGCGAAGTGCGCGGGTGGGCGGGGCAGCTGGGAGGCGGGAGCGGGGAGGGATACAGAAGAGAAGAAAGGGGCGGGGCCAAGCGGCGGTGGCGGGAAGGGAGGGTGGAGGGCGGCGGAAAACACGAAGGAATCACAAAACAGGCGCAATCAGCAACAAAACAAGGGGTGTGAGGGGGAAAGATACCAGGAACACGGAGAAAATTTAGACAAGCACAACTGTTGAACAAAACAGGAAAATGAGGGGGAAAAAACAGGAGATGCACGGAGTATTCAGGAGAAAGCAAACAGGCACAAATGTTAGGCAAAACAACTCTACTGCAGGGGCAGCCGGCAGCCGGCAAAACGAGGCAGTAGCGAGGCAGAGGGCGGGCAGGGGCACACACAGCAGTTGGTGGCCGTGCGGCGCGGGGGTGTCCCACAAGTGGGTCACACTCACCTGCGTCGCACGGTCGCCATTTAAGGCCAAGTGCGCGGGTGGGCGGGGCAGCTGGGAGGCGGGAGCGGGGAGGGATACAGAAGAGAAGAAAGGGGCGGGGCCAAGCGGCGGTGGCGGGAAGGGAGGGTGGAGGGCGGCGGAAAACACGAAGGAATCACAAAACAGGCGCAATCAGCAACAAAACAAGGGGTGTGAGGGGGAAAGATACCAGGAACACGGAGAAAATTTAGACAAGCACAACTGTTGAACAAAACAGGAAAATGAGGGGGAAAAAACAGGAGATGCACGGAGTATTCAGGAGAAAGCAAACAGGCACAAATGTTAGGCAAAACAACTCTACTGCAGGGGCAGCCGGCAGCCGGCAAAACGAGGCAGTAGCGAGGCAGAGGGCGGGCAGGGGCACACACAGCAGTTGGTGGCCGTGCGGCGCGGGGGTGTCCCACAAGTGGGTCACACTCACCTGCGTCGCACGGTCGCCATTTAAGGCCAAGTGCGCGGGTGGGCGGGGCAGCTGGGAGGCGGGAGCGGGGAGGGATACAGAAGAGAAGAAAGGGGCGGGGCCAAGCGGCGGTGGCGGGAAGGGAGGGTGGAGGGCGGCGGAAAACACGAAGGAATCACAAAACAGGCGCAATCAGCAACAAAACAAGGGGTGTGAGGGGGAAAGATACCAGGAACACGGAGAAAATTTAGACAAGCACAACTGTTGAACAAAACAGGAAAATGAGGGGGAAAAAACAGGAGATGCACGGAGTATTCAGGAGAAAGCAAACAGGCACAAATGTTAGGCAAAACAACTCTACTGCAGGGGCAGCCGGCAGCCGGCAAAACGAGGCAGTAGCGAGGCAGAGGGCGGGCAGGGGCACACACAGCAGTTGGTGGCCGTGCGGCGCGGGGGTGTCCCACAAGTGGGTCACACTCACCTGCGTCGCACGGTCGCCATTTAAGGCCAAGTGCGCGGGTGGGCGGGGCAGCTGGGAGGCGGGAGCGGGGAGGGATACAGAAGAGAAGAAAGGGGCGGGGCCAAGCGGCGGTGGCGGGAAGGGAGGGTGGAGGGCGGCGGAAAACACGAAGGAATCACAAAACAGGCGCAATCAGCAACAAAACAAGGGGTGTGAGGGGGAAAGATACCAGGAACACGGAGAAAATTTAGACAAGCACAACTGTTGAACAAAACAGGAAAATGAGGGGGAAAAAACAGGAGATGCACGGAGTATTCAGGAGAAAGCAAACAGGCACAAATGTTAGGCAAAACAACTCTACTGCAGGGGCAGCCGGCAGCCGGCAAAACGAGGCAGTAGCGAGGCAGAGGGCGGGCAGGGGCACACACAGCAGTTGGTGGCCGTGCGGCGCGGGGGTGTCCCACAAGTGGGTCCCCATTGTTTTGGTGTCCCGCCCGGCGGCCGGGTTTAACTCCGCCATCCGGTGGGATTCCTCTTCCTTCTGTTGGCCCTCCTTGTTGCTCCGCTTGTCAGCCGGGCTTGTTCTCCGCTGACGGGCCGGGCTAGCCTTACCCCCTTCATTTCACCTACACCGGGGTGCTCCGCTGGTCAGCCGGGTTCTCTCTCCGCTGACGGCCGGGTTTTCCCCGGTGCATAAGTATTAGTCAGTTAGGGTCTTTCTTTACCTTGTTCCTATTTTCCCTGCCCGTCCCTGCTCCCATCATTCCTTGGGGTAAATCAACTCTTGTGGAGTATCTTATTTGGACTTGGTATCTTGCGTGGACCAGTTGTGGATCGGGCTACAGCATCACGTCCCAGAATCACGGTAACAGCGCATTATTGCGCTGCACATTGTATTGGTATACAAAAGACTGTATTGTAGTGTTTGAATTCCTGTTTTGTTTGTTGTAGATGTTTCTCCAGCTATCAAGGATATTGGCAACCGAGTTACTGCATTCACTCAAACATTTGGGGTGTGCTTCTTGGATGTTAAGACAGAAACCAGAGTGAGCAGTATACTTTTAGTCACTCATATTACTAGAAACATAGAGACACTAGACTTATGTATATTTTGCCTCCTTCACTCCAGACTCCAGATAAATCCCTTACCAGAGGTTCTTCCATATCCATTCAGAGACATTAACATACATCAATCTAGGTATGAAAGGTTATTATGTATAATTGTGAATGTGATTGTCCTATTCAGACTCAAGAATATTACTCCTTTGCATTACAGTCTATCTTGTTGCCAAGCCCTCAAGAAGGTTGAGAAATCCAGTCTGAAGACCCTCAGCACACAATTGTTACCCCCAACCTTTCCTTGTTTTGTCTCCCTGTTTTCTCCTGTTCCGCCTCTTGTGCTCTAGTGTTCGATAGAGTCGGAAGGCTGCAGGGGAAGGCTGTGGATTATACTTCGGATTCCTGACGCTCCCGCGGAATCAACTTGTATCCTTTACACCGAGTAGTATGACACAGAGCCCATATTTACTGCAATGAAATCATTAACTGACACACCTTCTAACCAGGACAAATGCTGAATCAATCTAAACTGACCTTGTTCCTTTTTGGGAACCACCCCGATAGGGGAGTCAATCAGCTCCTCCATCGGCCAATCCTGAAAGAGGCTCGACATCCTACCTTTTGAAATCGACTCATCCAACTTGTCCTGCACTATTTTTTTTTCTTCTTAGCTGACAGCAAAATCTCAGCCCACTGCCGTACCCAATGGTTCTTGTACCCAAAATGAAAACCCCATTTAAAACCATCTCGCAGAAACCTTGCCTCCTCCGTACGCTCATAAACCCCAGCCAATATATCGATTTTAACTGGAGTACAAGCCTTTCGCACCAGATCCCTATGTCCCTCTCTTTCCTCAGGTGCTAGAAAACTGCTGCTGCTGATGTGTCCCTTGACCACCCCGTGTTGCTGACACTGGCTTGTGCTCTGACCTTGGTAGCCTCTGCTTGTCCCAAAACAACTGTTAAGGGGATGGCGGCCTGAACATTTCGAGCACACGTGGAGACACTTAGAGTATTTCTGAGTGCACGTCCCTTTATTCAAATCCCAGCATGCGCCTCCCGCCCCCCCATGGCTTTTAGTGGCAAAACCCACCACCCTGTGGGTGGGCGGCCCAGAAAATGTATATGCCCTTGTCATAAAAATTGTCTTACCCAGCTTAGCTGCCCCCATGGTATACTGCCAGATATCTGAATCCAGCTCCCCCACTTGGCCTCAGGTCCCATGCCAGGAGTGCTCTGAACTCCTGGCCCAGGCGTACCAACCCCTGGAGATCTCAGCCTTCAGGATCATGTCCATGTATTTAAACAAGGCCACGCAATGCTCTGGATATTTTTTGCCGTAAACGCTGGCGTAAATTAAAAATGCAGTGGTCCAATTCTCAAATGTAAGGGGTACTTTGGCTGCTTCGCCAGCTCATATTTGTACTCCTTCGACCCTTCCTTAGTATGCACTGGATGAGTTTAAGTATTTCTACAAACTCCCCTTTCCCAATTTTCTCTTTTGTAGCTAGAATGAGATGTGCACCCAGCGGATTGGTAACCATCGTATAAGGAAACCTCTTGATCTTAAGCTCCTTCCTCTCCAAAAATGTTCTTCTTCTCCAACCAGTGTCACATCACTATTATCTGTACCATTTCCTCCGCCTCACTTCGAATGCCTTATGCGCCTTCTCCTCCTCCATCAGTGCTTACACCAATATACTTTCCTTTCCACTCCCTTGCTTCCCCTTGCATGTATCCTGCACCCACCCCTGTAGGCACCATTATTGGGTCACTTCCTGAATCCCAGACCTTACCTGGCTCCAAGGACGGTGCCCATGATACTGCCTGCCACCTCCCTAGTGGCCTCTGCACCCCTGTTTTGCTAGTTGGTCGCTGCGCATTGGCCAGTAACACACCGAACAGAACATTAGTTGCACCCTGCTTTCCACATTCCCAGTTTCCTCATCTCTCAACTCACCTTCCTCAAGGCTTTCTGTATCATAATCAAATACTGTGACCCTGATGGGTCCAGCACACATGTCAAGACTGTAAACCAGAACCACCAAAGGTGTGCAACGGTGCAAGTTAACTCCTCCATGCTGGTCCGCTGATGTTACCCTCTTGACTGCTGCAAGTGAGTGCTATAGACCATCTGAAACCTTCCAGCCGGTGGGGCTGATGAGGCCATCCCAGACCATCTGCTGCCAACCACGGCGGGTTCATTTGACGTCAGGTAAACTACTCAAGCCCAGCTGTCTCTTCCACTCGGTGCCGTTGAGCCACACGCAGCTCTACTGAGTCCAGGACTCTGAGCTGCTCCTGTACCTGTGAGTAAGAAGTAAGAAGAGGACAAGACTGGTGTGTTGGGGCCATGTGCCTTCCACAGCCCCCCCCCCCCACGTGCCCAGACCACTGAATGGTAACTCCCATACCATAAGCGTTGTAGGCTGACCCCCTCTCACATCAGCTGCCTCCCCAGACCCTACATACGATCAACACTGTAAATAGGTGTGACCCTGAGCAAACTTTGTCTTTTCTTTGTGTGTCACAGGAGGAATCAAATTATAATAGATAACAGCAAACCCCCAGACAACATCCAAAGAAACTCCTCTGTCCTTTGAGCACAGACTTCAGTATAAAACTCTGTTCTGCAACTGTAATCTTTCTTTATCACTCCGGTCTGCCTTGAACACTCAGGCTGACATTTGATTGGCTGAAACAGGAACTGCAAACAATCAAAAAAGCCATTAAAAACAGGTCATGTAAGGAGAAAGCAGATACTCACATATATAGTGGTGGGATATATTTTGCTTCTTTTGTCTTTACTAAAATCATGACCGTTCCTAACTATTAGCTGAGAGAATCTGGAATTTTATTACAAGACAGGAGGCTCTCTTATTCAAATTTAAAGCATCCCCAGCACATTCATCGCAGCACACTGAATGGGTTTACAATGCAAGTTTTTTTAAAGTAGAGATCCTTGACCAATGTGCTGATTTTAAAACATCTTCCATCTTGGTCCCAGTACAAAGGGCCTTAGAAGCTACAGCCCCCTGCATTGCAGGCGCACCAAACTGACCTGCGTCTAGCTGTGCCCAAGCCGTTACCCCCTTCACCCATATACTTAAAGTAGTTGAGGACTATGGTGCAAAAGGTTTTTGCAATGCTATAAGTAACTGAGGTACCTCCGACCTCAGTCCCCTGTTTTCTCTACATCTGTTGAAAATATCATAACACACATAGTTTAGGGTAAAAGAAGAAAATTTAACAGAGGTAGTAGAGCTCGTTCTATGCCTTGTAATTGTAAAGCAGTGCTTAATTTGAACCAGTGGTTTCCAGTGCTCTGCACTGGCACTCAATTGTTAGCATCTGGGCATGTGACAGTCTGCCACAAGGTGGCGTTATCTGGCTAATTTAGAGATGACAACAACAACAGTCAATCACTGACCTAGCGAAACATGAAGTGGCCCTCCTGCAGTATCGTAGCTAGGCCTTGGGCCGCTAATAATGGCCCCTGAGTTTGCCGCCCGTGGCGGCCTGATCGAAGAGATTGTGGGGTGCCAGAGTTCATGCAGACGTGACAGCCGCAGGTTAGGGGGAAGGGGGTTGTTACTGCCGATTCTTGAGCTGCGATGGCCGCAGGTAAGGGCGGGGAGGGAACCGTTGCCCCCAATGCTCTTGCCACCTGGGGTGGTTCACATGCCCCACCACCCCCACCCCAGCTACACCACTATCCCCTGCAAGGTACGTGGAGGGGCCCCATCCATACTCAATCAGGCGTTCCCTGGCCAAAGTATTGGGCTGAGGGGGCCCCCTGGAGCTTGGGGGCACCACCACACCGGGGAGTCTGAGGGGGCCTGTGTTACGCCACTGCAGTTAATTATTAACTGAATATTTATTAAGAATGAATATTACCTGCCACCCAAGCCATTCTTACAGCTTTGGGATCTTGAAATAGTTCACACTGTCACACTTGTAGGAGTGTGAATGTTAGTACTTGTGTTGTTACTATCATTGGCGGCGCTGGCAGTAGCAATGCGTCGTACAAGGTGCAGTGGCTTCCTGACGAGAGCCCTGGCACTTATTTTTTTGTGAATTAAGCACTGGATGCATCCCAACTGATGAAAAATCCATTGTAGATACATCCAAAGCAGATACTCTTCTGAAAGAAAGCACACATAAGGATGTCACCCACTAAGCTGACAGGTGACAGCTTCTCATCCTCTTCCCAAGATTAGAAGCTTGGCAAAACCAAATTATCATCCCTTAGTTAGACTATCTAGATTGAGGTGGATTCTCGCACCTAATGCCTTTAAAAAATGTACACTCCATAGATACTCACCAACTGACTTAGCCTCAGCTTTCTGATGCCCTGCTGAAATTGCAAATCTGTAGGTGTTAACTGTCCAGTAGGGTTTTTGCACTGCTATAGAACACAGACACGCATACAATTTAAGTACATAGTAGTAATATTATCAATACAAAGCACAGATATTCAAAAGTAACTTGCAAGCAACAAGAAAAGAGAATATTTACTTGGAAGGGACACCTATTTATTGTGTTGGTTTTGTTTCTTTTATGTTATTGTTTGCTTCATAAATGTGTGGAAAATGTAGTGTATCCATCAATGTGCTGCGTAAAGAAAGCAGGAACAGAGATTGCATAATAGAGCCCCCTGCCTTGTAATAAAATCGTAAGTAACATCGTCCAATTAATAACTAGTAAGTGATGATGCTTTCATAATTCTCAAAAAGATAAGGCCTTTAATATACCTCTCTTGGGTTTAGACCTGAGATCTGCAGGTCTGATCTGTAAACGGGGGCATTAACGTTTGAGCAAATTGCTTTTTATGCAGATGTCTCTGAAAGATCCATTGGGCCCTTGATAGTCAGCAGCAGGACAAGCTCGCACCAGTATAGGAGCAGTTGGGCTGGGGTTGAGTCAGTCGCGCATAAGGAGTGATCCTGGGTGCGCATCTACTTTAAGAGTAACAGGAGGTGGAAGCAGAGCTGGCAGCAATAATGCCTCCAGCTACCTGGCATCCTTATCCGCTGCCCGTATACCCCAGTGGGAGGAGCAGGCCCTGTGCCTGGCCACACCTTCTCCTTCTGCCTCGCTTGGTGCTGCATATAGTGCCAGTGAAACGTGCCAACCCAAACCCTTGGCAGAGCAAGCTCAATAAAATGGCTTTTGGCCTGATAAATAATACAAGTGATCACACAGTTTTTATGCTTGTGTGCTGGAAGGCATTGGAAGCTACAAATTCATTTCTTTTTTTATCTCATTGAGCAGGGAATAAGTTGAGTGAGGGGGAATTTCCAGTTCCCCTCTTTAAGTCTCCTCCACTGCCAATACTGGAAGTTTTTTGCTTAATGGTCAAGTATTAACGTTATCAATATGATTGGCTTTAGATCCTTGAATGGCGCGGTGCTTCAGCCAGGAAGCCATGCCACTGCAAGAGTTTTCAAAACCCTGTAATCCTTCTAAATCCAAAGACATTATTTGAAACTTTGGGCATATCTACAAGGAAATGTTGCAGTGTGGCGCTGTGACAATGTTTGCAGTGTCGCGCTGTGTCATTTAAAAAATGCAGGGATGCACCGTATTTACAACAATACGCACCCTTGTGTTTTCCCTTGCAATGGTGCTAAAAATAGCTGCCTAGCACCAACACAGACACCCAAAAATAGACATAGGACTAAGTTAATAACATAGCCTATGTCTATTTTTTGGAATAAGCCCATCGGAGGCGAGCTTTAAAAGCCGCCCGGTGCCAGACACTTTTCACTAACCCTACGCGCTGACGGACGATTTACTTAATAACGCTGAACCAGCCGAATTCAAGTAAGTAGACATGAATGCGCTGCTCTCGACTTTTTATCTTTAGCGGTCTGTAACCACTATAACGCTTTACGACCAGTTTTACAACATGTTTAAAATAGCGTCTATGCTGGTTTAGTTTTCTGTATTTAACTCCCAGATTCAGGCGAGCTTTCAACTGTAGTATGATCCCAAACCAATGTGATTATACATCACTCTATATTATTTTGTCTTTGTTTACTCTTACAACTTACCTGACATAGAATCCCCCCTCTTTGTTATTGCCACAGATTGCATTTCGGCGTTTTACCGTTGAGGTGCTTTAAGTAGCTGCAACTCGTAATCCAGGTATGCTCTTTCCTGTCTCTTTTGGTCCTGTGGCGCCATATGATCTTAGAAACCAGATATTATTATCGCTTCTTTGTTCCCAGATCTACTCTTTGGCCCCATTGTTTGGCTCATTTCATAGACAGAGAAGGTCTGAAGTGCGATTTTTCAGGTGACAACCGATATCATTTTTTATGTCAATAGTATGTTATTAAGATGTTTTATTTTTAATGTGACAAATTAAAATGCTTTCTTACTTGTTGTTTTATATATATATTTGTCGCAATATGCATTAGGTTGAAGAATCTTTGTGCAACCAATAGATGCATTTTTTAAACCATGTTCAACATTTAATGCTCATTTCAATGGATACAGTTGTAATCTGTGCTTGCTATCTAGGATTTATCCTTCAACTCTGCTGCAGTGTAGCTCTGTTGTTCAACCAACAGTACCTGGAAGGGTTATTTTGGTATAAAATGATAGCAAACCATATACTTTTTGATACACAGTATATTTTATTTTTGATGAGATATTTTAATCTGTATAATTAATGGATAATCTACTGTCTCATACTTAGGGGGTTATTCTCACCAGCTATGAATTGTTTGGTCCTGATGATGGTCTTCATGATGGCAGCATTATAGACCGAAATGTCGACAACCTCATCATCTCCACCAACGCTGCTTTGGCACGAGCACACAACCATTGTTGATTTATTAAGCTGGTTGTCTGTCTTAATTGTCAGGAGTTGATGCCTAGTTTTGAACTGAAGTGTTTAAGCCATTTGTTTACCTCTGTTCATTACTTTCTTTGCTCAAATTCATTTGTTTATTTGTCTCCCCATATGTTCATTAACAAACTGCATAATCAAAACTCATAAAAATTATTGCAGAAATACTTCTTTATTTTTCCGTGTATCTTTTCCTTCCGATGATTTATTCAACTGTTTGATTTGTGTTAATTTGTGATATCTTATGGATACACTTGAGTGTGATTAATGCAACACATCTCCTGACTTAGTCAATCTGTTTATTGAAAACAAGTCCCTTGTAGCACCCTCTGACTTCAATCATCCTGTGCCCAAGCCTACAAGGGTTTATTGGGTTTCCCCTGCTTGTATTATGCTGCAGAACACAGCACACATAGAAAAAAGCAAAAACAAGGAGAAATAATAGTATTTCTCCTCATCCGCCGATCTAATGCCTGCTTTTGCAAGGCGTTAGTTTTTGCAGCTGCCTTAGATTTACAGATCCTTGTAGATCTGGAGCAGTGTCAAAAAGCAATGGGTGTTGTGTTGGAACTCGCCCACAGCAACACCCATTCTATGCCCCTTTTATGCAGAAAGCTACGTGAAAGGGTACCATATTTACAAAGCAGTGTTAAGCCATGTAAAGTAGCTTAACGCCACTTTGTAACTATGGTGCATGGCAATGCGCCACAGGAAGGTCGTAAAAAGTGATGCTCCGGTGGTGCAATCCCCTTGTAAATATGCCCCTATGTGCTTATGTTGTAGTCAAGAAGAATCCGCAATAGTGTGATCAATGGTACATTGATGACATCCCTTAGGCACTCAAACTGGTGTATCCCTCCTAAATGATTGACTGAAAGGTAAGTATTTTCAACCGTTTTTATTTTTCCTCAGTAAATGGTATTCATTTCATATCCATTTTCAATATTTTTCCAAAAAACAATCCAACTTCAAAAATGCGTGTTATTATATCTTGGTCCAATGCATTTCGGGCATCCGCCCTTCATCGGGGAGCCTCTAAAATAAAGACGAATATCGTTGTAACCATCATAAAAAGAATACAAAATGTCAAAAGATGGAAAGTTCCTTAACCCAGTAAAAACACCAAGGTGCCTGTTAGCGTGGTTTGGTCATTTCTATAAAACTCGACAGTTAAACAGTGACTGATTTGTGATATGTGATGAATCCAACATTACGGAGTGGAAAGAAGTGACGTCTAAACTGAGGTTGTGTGAAAGATGATGGATTAAAGGTGAAAATATAACATGGCTAAAACGGGTGGAAAACGAAATTCAGTAAAGCTGGTTGCGAAGTAAGCTCATGCCTGATTAACATTATATCTAGGTAACGTATATTCTAGACAGGGGTGAAAGACGCGCCAAGAGCGGTACTCTAAATTAATAGTTACTTACAGTGTTTGAAGTTTCATAAAGTTCCGAACGCCGACCAAGACCGGCAAAGGTTTAACCGGAAGCGTGAATACGCGCTTCATAAACAGAAGCCGTGAGAGTGAGTGAGTCATGTGATCGGGAAGTGTAGAACGAGAAAGAGAACTAGTGTAAGCGTGAGATAGAAAGGAATGTGAATAAACATAATGCAATAAAGCTATGGTGATAAGTTCATATCTACAGAGCTAAAATAGTCGGAACAATCGCAATAGTCAAAGCAATTTAGTACATACAAATGCATGAATAATGTGAAATCAAAAATAAGTAAACATTAACCAAAAAATATGCGGATAAGATGGTTACCCACAATTAGGAGACAAAATCAGAACTATGTGGCACCAAAAAAGTGCTATCATTCAAAGTTGCAATAAAGTTATAGATAACATGAAAACTCAATGCGTTCATTTAAGCCATGCGGCTTAATTGAATTAAGTTTGTAAATCCAATGATTCTCCCGTTGTAATAACATCCTGTTATTGTCTCTTCCTTCTGTCTTTTTAATGATTTCCAATGCCATGAACTTGAGTTGGGCTATGTTGTGGTTAATTTCCACGAAATGTGACGCTACTAATGATTTTAAGTTCTTCGTTCTGATGTTGGATTTGTGTTCATTAACACGGGTTTTTAACTTGCGTTCCGTTTTACCGATGTAAACCTTCCCACATGGGCATTTGAGTAGGGAAATGAGATTGTTGGAGTCGCATGTGGCCGTAATATTTAAGTTAATGTAACCTTTCATAGGGTGAGATAGTTTGTTTCCAGGGATTATGTTATGACAATTATTGCAGTTGTTGCACGGTCTGGTTCCTTTTGTAATCAGTGATTGTTCCGTTGGTTGTTTTAAAATTTCACCCAAGTTTTTCCCCCTGGTATGGGCAAATATCGGTTTGGCTTTAAACATATCTTTGAAGTCTGTCTCCAACTCTAACATTGGCCAATGTTTTAATATGATATTTTTGAATGTCGAACTGACGTTAGAATATTTGGATACTATGACCATCCGGTCACTCTCCTTTTTCTTAGTTGGTTGTTGTAACAATTCGTGTCGATCTAGCACGCCCACCTCATTTTTTGCTTGTTTAAGCAAATCTTCTGGGTAATCCCTCTCTTTGAAGCGGTCTACCATTTCATCCATTCTTACTTTTGCCAAAGTGGGATCAGAGGTGATGCGTTTGACTCTAAGTAATTGAGATTTAGGTAGGTGGTTTTTCAACGATGTCTGGTGAAAGCTAGAGTAGTGTAACATATTGTTACGGTCAGTTGAATTACGAAAAATGTCAGTTGAAATTTGGTCATTTTGTTAGTTATTCGAACATCCAAGAATGTTAGATTTTTGGAATCTATTGACCAGGTAAATTGGATTCGTTGATTGGCTGAATTTAAGGTTGTCAAAGCAAGTTCCAAATTTTCCCGTGTGTCTTTCCAAAGTATGAATAAATCGTCTATGTAACGAACATACATTTTGAGGTGATTTTTCCACATAGGATTCGACCAAATATTGGCCTGTTCAAATTCTCCCATAAAGATATTAGCATATGCTGGGGCCACGCTGTTTCCCATGCTGGTGCCCACTAGTTGCAAAAACCAATTGTCTTTGTAAGTAAAATAGCTATGATATAGGGTGAACATAGTTAACTCCATCAAAAATACTTTCAAGGGTTCATCCACTTCTAGTTTCAGAATGGCTTGTTCCATAGATTCTATACACTCTTGGTATGGAATAGAAGTATATAATGAGCTGACATCAGCAGTGCATAACCATAGTTCCTCATTAGGATCTATTTGAATATCTTCGAGCTTTTTCAAAAAGTCTGTGGTGTCACGAATGTAACTGGTCAAGGATTGAACAATGGGTTGAAGATGGCGGTCCAAATACTGGCCTATCGGTTGATGTATACTACCACAGGTCGATACAATGGGTCGAATTGGTGGGTCCATGAGATCTTTGCGAATCTTGGGTACTGCGTAGATTTGAGGGCTTCTAGGGTACGATTTCAACAAAAAGTTCTTGGTTTTTTGATTAATCACACCAGATGTTAGTGCCTTGTCAACAATTTCTTGTAGTATCCTCGTGTATTCTGTGGTAGGATTGCCTGGTAGTTGTAAATACGTGGTCCCGTCTGATAGGTGGTCACTAAGTTTCTGATGGTACATTGTCGAATTCATAACGACTAATGCGCCGCCCTTATCTGCTTTAGTGCAAATTATATCCCCATTATTAGCAATTTTTTTGAGAGTATCACGATCTTTTTGTGTCATGTTTTTGTACGTGCTTCTCTTGAAATTGATTGATAACAGGTCTTGCTTAATCAATTGTTCAAATAGATCGATAGTTTTGTGACTCTGAGGAGCTTGAAAAGAGCTAAACGTTTTGAGACCCATAAGGGGATCTGGTTCTTTGTTTCCCAAGGGTGGCATTATGTTCGTGAAAAAATGGCGTAATTTCAACTTTCTAATCAATTTGAATGTGCTGACTTCAAGCTCTAGTAAGTCTGTTTTGGCCGTTGGTACAAAAGAAGTGCCTTTCTGAAGTAATTTGATCTCCTGTTCAGTAAAGGTGTAATTGGATATGTTGATGACTAGTTGGCGTTCGGTTTCTTCTAGTTGTCTTTTTTTGGTTGAGTGACACTCCTTGTTTGTGGTGGTCCAGACTTTTGTTTTACTCCTCCTGGATCGTCTGATTCTACGACCTGTTCTAAAAAATCAGTGTTAAGTGAGGAGGTGGATGTGCTTGGTGTTTGTTCACTTGTAACGACTGGTCGTGTTGGAGGTCCTGTTTTTTTTGGGCGATTTGAGGTATCGCTATCCGAGGATGATGTTTCGGTATTTTGGGTATAGGGGCGATTTCTTCTCTTTTGGGCATACACCTCTGCCCAGGTGTAAACCTCCCCCAATTTATAGTCCAAAGTGTCACGGCGAAATTTCCTCAGTTTTCGATCATTAATGTCATTAGTGTGTTTTTCAAGTTGTTGTTTAATGTCATTCATAAAGGTATCCAATTCTTCCGTGGTCATATTTTTACTGAGTTCTTCTGTAGTTTCAGATATCTCCTTTTCAAGATCGATGAGTATGTTCGATAATTCTTCTATTATAAGAAGAATTAAATCAAGACTACACTTGTTTAATATAGCGTACCAACAATCCTGAAATGATTTCGAATTTTTGCACAAGCTTTGAAACTTTATCAACAGCAGTGCACGGGCCTATTTCACTTGTAGTCAAGAAGAAATCACAGCAGGTGATCTATTTTGTAGGTAAGCAGAGGGGAGCTGACTAAGGCTGCAATGTAGATGATGTCTTAGATGCGGAACTGGGTAGATTCTCAGAGGCCGTTGGTGCCTTAAGCAAACGATTTCCCTGTGGTTGTGTCTGAGCCAACTCTCTGGGTTAGTTGGAAGTGAATACTCCTCTGAGGAAAGAATAGCATTCGACAACCCTTCTATTCACCTTTGAGAAGCACCAGGATATTCAGAGGTCCACCGTTGTCACAAATGGCTAATCCAATTGACTGAATACTGTGCCTAATAGAGAGGTACAAAAAACGTGAGATGGTGAACAACGTGAAGTGGTTGTGAGTGGGATCCAATGGGGAAGAGTTCTTCACACTTCGAATGAGTGGTGTCTTTAACAGTGCAGATGATATGCTCCTCAAAATGTGAGGTTTCAGCTTCTTCTTGGAATAGAGGAAAGAAGAAGCAACTATGATGTGTGGTTGCTTCAGCCCCAGTTAGATCAGCGATTTGCTTCATGTGGTGCACCAGCTTCAGGATGCTGCTTTGGCCACTTGCCATTGTAAACCACTGCATATGGAGTAACTCGCCCACAGCTGATCGGTGGTCAGTCAATTCACCCCGCTATAGACTCCTGCTCTGTGCTGTATGCTCACCGTCTTCAATTGCTGGCCTCTTCAATTTCTACTTCTTAAACTCTAAAGGGAGCAAGGGGCGAACAGTTTAAGGAGCAGGCAGAACACCCCTCATAAATTCCGTCTAGATCTGAATGATTTAGCACCCGAGGATAAAGTCTAGATCTTTAGGTTCCATTACTGGATCATGCATGCTTTCAGGGTGAGGGCTTCATTTTTCTGGCCATCCACCTTTGCCCATAAGGTTTTGTGTGATTCATCACTGATACGCAGCATGTAGGGCTGGATATCTCCTGCAAATCTTTTGAAATGCGAAGGATGAGCAAAGTGTTCGTGTCACTTAAGAGAGTAATGCTAATCGTCCACACAGATAGCACAACCCTCTAGTACTTTACAACTATTCTCAGCCGTATGATAGTGTAAACATATCTGTCTTATACTATTATGATCCCACTGCCCTTACTTAAATTGTGTTGGCGGAGGAAACTGCCTATTTTATTTGCCCCTCCCCGCACAAAAGTAAAATAACAGCAAGGAGCATCTATTATCCCCTCGTCTGTCAGGAAATTCGCCAAACTCCTGACAGAAGATGCTTTCTACCTGTACAAAGTTTTAGTTAAATTAGGTAAAGTGCTTGGATGCATGCATGCATGAGGATGTGTATGAAGGAATTCTGGGATGTCTGGAGTCCTGGGAAAGCAAGGGTATTTGCAAGCTAGTCTAATCATTTGCTTTGTTCCTGTCTCCCCTTTTATGCCAGAGAATCCATGCCTCGCCTTCATTGCACGCTCCTCCCTACTCCAGACCAGCGGCAAGGGGTATGGGAAGCTTGAGCTATTTACTTTATTAGTTCGAAATTATATGCAGTGAAAGAATTGTGTTAGGGCCATCAAACATGTATCCTTTGTCATTAATACCCAGACCTCATCAGAACTGCTTTAGCTTCATCTGTCTGTACCCTGTTCTAGTCGCTTGAGTGGCATCCTGGCATGTACCATCCTAGAGGGTGAAGGAGCTGACGAAGTGGCACTCATGTATGGGGTAAGGATTAGTGGATGCACTCTCCATCCCCTGTAAATGGAAGCGTGATGGTACTCTGCAGCATGTCATAGTGGAATGTTGGGGATCTGGCTCGTGGTGCTGCAGTACAGGGTGGGAAAGCTCCCTTTTTCCTGTTCATGTAGGGTGGTAGTAGTGTTCCAGGGCATCCATACTGGATTGTTGGAGCGTTTGCTAGCCCAGTTAGGTGCAGTGTGGGTGAGGTTTGTGTGTACTATTCATGGTAGGTGGGTGGTGGTGCTGCAGTACCTGGGTTATCTCCCTGTTGGCCTTGTCTGGGGCATTCTTACACCAGACCATCAATGAATGTTTTCCATTTCTGCCTGGATTATTCTGCTCTTGTGTTCTTACAGCTCTACCCAGGCAAAGACCTGCATATTTTGGTTTATTCCAGACATAGTCACAGAAGCCTCACAAATAATGTATTTACCAAAAATAAATGCTAAAGAAATCCTTGAGCTTAGGATAGGCAATTGCCCATTTTTATCTGGACCTTTATGCTGTAGTCAGCTCTTCCATTCTCAGCTATGGGCGATAGGAACTAGGGCACAGGATATAAAGAGATTCGACAAAAAACAGACTTTAGTCAGCCTGAGAGAGCATGCCTCGTGGATATACAGCTTTTAATTAACCCCATGTGCATAGTTTCCTCCTTAGGGCTTGAATAACGTAAACTAATTTTCTAAAAACCAAAATGGACAGAGTAACTGTTAACAAAACCTGTTACACCCGTAGGCATTATTTCTCGCTAAAAAGGTGAACCTTTAAGCTTAAATCCCTCAGTTAAAGTTGTGAGGCAGATTCTGAAAATTCTCGAATAAGTGTTACATTCTTATAGAATTTGTGAATAGATTTTTCTCCACCACACTGTCTTTATAGTGAAGGAAATTCCTCTGGTGGTTTCTGCTCCAAATTTAATAGTCAACTCTGCCTCAGGCGTAATGCCATGGGGCAGCAAACAAGGGATGGATGGCAATGCTTGAATTAATCTCAACTACTGTTAATTACTCTAGGAAAAAATATTGTGAAGTTAAAGGCATATGGGAAAGTAGGCATTCATTATTCTTAACTCCACATCTATGTACCTCGAAGATTTGTACGTTGTCAAGGTATATATATGTAAAGTGAATTATATTGAACCAATACTTATCTACATATTCGTGCCTTCCCAATATTTTGGTCCTCAATATGTAAGCTTCTATATTTTGGCCTCCTTAGTATTTTGTAGGTGATATTCTCATTGAATAGCAAGAGAGTGACCCTCTTGACAGCTTTATAAAGATCCTTGCTTAAAGATGCTTTTGAGGACTTTGGTGGTAGCTACACGTAGTGGAGATGCATAGTGCCCCTCTTAACATGTACATTTGTCACTTGATACCATTTTGTTACTTTTATTAAAATGAGTGTTAGACCTGACATCATTGGCATGAGTCTCTCCTCCATTTTTTCTGTTTGCCTCCTCTGTTTACAATGTTTTTGCTGGTATAGGCTTTGGGCACTGTGCCACTGCTGATCAGTGCCACAGTGCAAGTGCTCCCTATGTGAAATTGCTGTATTGATTGACTTCCATGTTTGGCTTATTTGGTTTACTGTCAGTCCCTAGTAGAGTGCACCAGGAGTGCCAGGGCTTGTAAATACAAATGCTGCTAGTGGGCTTGCAGCACATGTTGTGCCACCCACAAGAGCGGCCTAGTAAAAGTATGTCTGAGGGTCTACCATTGCTAGACCACGTGCAGTCTGACTGTCACGAGGACTGCGCCAGTACACCTACTTGCCAGTCCCTAAACCTTCCCTTAACTTCATGTTAGTCACCCCTATGGTAGGCCCACGGGCAGGGTGCATTGTAAGCATAAGGTAGGACAAGCCTGACAAGGTTGGCATGTCCTAATAGTGAATTACAGCCATATTCGTTTTTCACTATTGTAAGGTAACCTGCTCTCCATCAGTTAGAATGGGCTGCCAGGATTATTAATGCTATAATCCTAGCGGGCTCGGGGAGCATGGTGCAATGTCGAGTTTGGTATCCCTGAACTCAGGGTTTAATAACGCATCCGTTTGTGTGGATGGTGTTTGGACTCTGTGTTTGAAAATAGCACTTTTAGAAAGTAGCTATTTTCTTGTCTAACTTTCTACCGGTCTCTGCTGGTTCTGGTGTGCGTGTGACAGGAGCTGGGCGGCTCCAGAGGTCTGAATGAGTCAGTGTGGGATGAGTGGGGCATTTGCATTGAGAGGAGGGGAAGAGTAGCTCTTGATAGCCTGCCCTGCCTGATACAATGCTGGCTCCGCCCCCCTGCCAGGCGACTGATGACTCTGTGCCTGCCAGGGACTTTCCTGGCCCCACCTCCTGCCGGGCAGCTGATGGCCCTGCCCCTGCCAGTGACAATGCTGGCTCCGCTCCTGCTAGGCGGCTGAGGACTCTGCCCTGCACAGTGAATAGGCCAGGTGCCTAGGCCTGGCAACACCCACAACAAACCCAAGATGGGGGGAAATTCCTCTGCATGGACAAAGGGATCAAAGCCAAACAGGGGTATAAGAGAAGGACCCCTGAACCAAGAATTTAGATCACTTCTGACAAGGAAACCTGAACCAAGGACAAGAAGCCTGCTGATCCAAGGACTGTCTACCCCTTCTGCCAGAGTGCTGTTTGTTGGGGGAATCCTGCAGTTGCTTCTTTATTTTTGCCAAGGAACCAGGAGAGAGGAACTGAGTGTGTACTCTCAAACTTGCTATAGAAAATCTTCAAGGGTTGGAAGAAGTGCCAGCCTCCTGTTGAAGTCACAGGGCCAAAGGACTTCATTTGTTTGCTGAAAGTGCTTGTTGCTGGAACATGAAAATCCAGCACCTCTGAAGAATCCAGCAATCACGACGCCGACGGCCGCCGCCGAATTCAGCTCGACATCGTGAGTAACGGCTCCAGTGTCCCGCACCTTCGACGCCGGCCGCCGGGCCCGATCGATGCCAGTAGCGATGCCAGTGAGTAGCGAGTTCGGCTCCAGCTCCAAGTGACCCTGTGTCGACGCCGCCGCTGATCCCATCGACGCCGAGCCCTATCGACGCCGTGAGCGCTGCTCACTCTTGCAACATCGACATCGACGACGCCGTATCCTGCTTCATCCCGTGAGCGCTGCTCCCGCCTGACTTCGGTCGACGCCGCTGCAGATCGCCCCGACTCCGAGGCCTGATCGACGCCGAAGACGCGACGCCGGACATCTCGACGCCGCTGATCATCGAGTGCTTCACTTTTCCAAGGTACTGTGTTGTGGGGGTCTGTGCGACTCCGGGCTCGACGTAGCGCTCCTCGCGGTCGACGCCGAACATTTGGATTAACTTTGCCTCGACGTCGTGTGACTCCCGTGAGGGTTACATTGTTGCCAAGAACTGTGTTTTAAAGAAGAAGAGTTGCTTTTGTTACTAAAGACTTTTGTGCTAAGAAGAAACCGTGCTTGAACTATTATTTTTCCTTCCAAGAGTATTTATTAAGACTGTGGTATATTTTTGTCGTTATTTGGTCTTGTGCTAAGCCTTATATAAAAATCCTTATTTTTATAATACTACTGTGTCGTGTCCATTTGTAGTGTATTCACTTTATTACTGTATGTGGTCATAAATGCTTAACGCACTGCCTCTGAGATAAGCCTGTCTGCTTTGCCAAGCTACCAAGGGGGTGAGCAGGGGTTATCTAAGTGTGTGATCCCCTTGCCCTGACTAGAAAAGGTGTGTCCCTATTTGTCAGAAGTGTATACCTCTGCCAACTAGAGACAACCGCTTCTAACATTGGTGGGTCAGCGGTGAGGATTTGAACTTTGCATTTATGACCCATGTGCAGTGATTAGTGTGCGCTACATAGTGAAAGCAGACCATAGCGCAGCCACAATCTGTTTTGGTTGGATATCCTATTTTTGTTCTCCGCTTTCCTGGAGCTTGATTTTTGAAACTGCCAGTTTTGACCATGAGTGATGCCGGAGTCACTGCCCCTGTTGTTGTAGTGAGGGAATTTGATAGGAGTAAGATGAACGACTATCCGTTAAAGAAGCTGAAAGCCTTTTGCAAGCAGTTGAAAGTTCCTACCCCAGGCATTTCAAGGAGACCAGATTATCTCAAAGCATTGCAGGCCTGGTTAGAGGCCAGAGATCCCTCTGATCCGGTGGTGGTACCGACAGGGGAAGGGGAGGAGGAGGTGCCAGTGAATGGGCCCACATCCCCTCCTGGCAGCAGTGTTTCCACCAAAGGTCTTTCTCCTGAAGAAAGAGAAGAAAGGGCGAAGGAGCGAGCATACAACATGGAAATGGCAAAACTTAAGATAAATGGGCAGTTGGAGATAGAGAATGCAAGAGGCAGGAGAGAAGCTGATCTGGAGATCAAAAGGTTGGAGTTTGAAAGAGAGAAGTTAGCTTTGGAGCGTGATACCAGGTTGAGGGAGTTGGAGCTCAAAGCTAAAGAGTTAGAATTGAATCCCTCTGGTGGCAGCATCCCATCTGTGCCTGCAGAAAGTAGGTTTTATTTTCCTAAAGATGTGATCAAAGATTTTCAGAAGAATGAGGATATTGGTCAATGGTTTAAAGCATATGAGTTAGCATTGTTGGCCCACCGGGTCCCTGAGAAGGATTGGGGAGCGGGGTTGTGGGGTCGCTTTGTGAATGAGGGAAGAGATACCCTATTAGACATGCCTGTTGAGGATAGAATGTCTTATACTCATATGAAAGATGCTTTAATGTTGAGGTATGGCCTAACCCCAGAAAAGTACAGACAGGCCTTTAGAGAATGTAAGAAATTGCCTGGTACTACGTGGGTTGAATATGTGTCATTTTTTTGCAGAGCCATGGATGGTTGGGTAAAGGGCAGCAAAGTGGAAAGTTATGATGCTCTTTATGATTTGTTTGATTGGGAGCACTTGTCTAATAACTGTTTTCCAGAGCTGCGCCAGCACCTTATTGATAGCAAGCTATCTAACCCTAGAAAACTTGCTGAGGAGGCGGACCGCTGGGTCAGTACCAGGGTCCACAAGGGTCCAGTGGGAGACTCAGCCAAAGGTGGGCAGGGTCCCCAGCAGAAGAGTGGGGGGGACAAGGGTAAACAGAGGGAGTTCCAGAAAGGGCCCCAAAGTAATCCCCAAGGGAACCAAGGGAAGGGTTCCCAGCCTCCCCCTGTGAAGAAATCAGAGGCCCGCCAGGTAAACCTGGTCATCGGGGCCCAATGACCTGCTTCGCTTGTAAGCAGGTGGGACACCGTTTTTATGATCCTCAGTGTCCCTTGAAGAACTCTGGTGCACCACCCAGTGCACCACCCCGTCAGTTGGCGAGTGTAGCCCTGGGAGGGGAGGAGATGGTTGCCCATGGTGGGGAGGGTCCCGCAGAGATGTCCCTGGTCTCCTTAGGAGACATGGAAATGGTCCCTCCACCCCCTCTGCCTAGTAACACTAAGAAATATAGGCAGTGGGTGACCATTAATGGCCATAGAGTGGAAGCTCTCAGAGACACCGGAGCGAGTGTGACAGCTGTCAAGTGTCACTTGGTGTCCAGAGAGCAGGTTGTTCCCCACGCATTCTACCCTGTGATAGCTGCTGACAACTCCCAGAGAGAGTGTAAGGTAGCTCAGGTTCCCTTTGAATGGGGGGGAGTTTAAGGTACTCTTCAGGTTGCTGTAAGGCCCGCCATGCCTGTTGATTGTCTCCTGGGAAATGATTTGGAAGACTCCCCTTGGGCTAAGGTGGAGAGGGAGACACATTTGAAAATGTTGGGTGTGCCAGAGTGGGTGTGTGCAACCACTCGATCCATGACAGCAAGTAAGGGTGTTGATGGGGTTCTGGAGCCTGAAAGTATGGCCCAGGACCCAGCTGTGAAGAGAAG
The DNA here is from genome assembly GCF_964261635.1 of Lissotriton helveticus. NCBI lineage: Eukaryota > Metazoa > Chordata > Amphibia > Caudata > Salamandridae > Lissotriton > Lissotriton helveticus. Next base: position 697,308,198 of record NC_136068.1, read on the forward strand.
AGGCAGGGGGCGCGGGAAACCGTCCCTTGTAGTTCCCGTGGTCCAGGAGGAGGCAGACCTCGAGGGGTATGCCCTGGAACCCACAGGTGAACAAGTTGCTGAACTGGGAGACCTGCCCGAGCTGACCCACTGACAGCAGGATGGTGGTCCTTCCAGGGAAGAATTTTGTGCAGAACAGAAAGTGTGCCCTTCTCTTGTGGGTATGAGGCAGCAGGCCTCAGCCCAGACAACAGGTGATCAGTCAGGGTCACATTTGGTCTACTGGGAGAACGATCTCCTGTATAGCGAGCCTAAGGCTGCTGAGCCTGGGTCAGCCCGTGTGCTGGTGGTACCCCAGCGCTTCAGAGCCTTCCTACTGGGTTTTGCTCACGACGTTCCGTTAGCTGGACATCTGGGGCAGGACAAGACCTATGACAGGCTTGTCACCCATTTTTATTGGCCTCAGATGAGAAGGGATACAGATATCCATTGCAAGACCTGTCAAACTTGCCAGGCAAGTGGGAAAAGCGGGCGGAAGCAGAAGGCTCCCCTCCAACCTTTTCCCGTGGTCAGTACCCCCCTTTGACCGGGTGGGGATTGACATTGTTGGGCCCCTGGACCCCAAGACAGCCCTGGGCAACAGGTTCATCCTGGTCTTGGTGGACCATGCCACACGGTACCCGGAAGCCATCCCTCTCAGAATAGTGACGGCCCCCGTGGTGGGACGGGCACTGATGGGTGTTTTCTCCCGAATGGGGTTCCCCAGAGAGGTGGTGTCAGACCGGGGCACCAACTTCATTTCCAACTATATGAAGTCTCTGTGGAAGGAGTGTGGGGTAACCTACAAGTTCACCACTCCTTACCACCCTCAAGGTAATGGGTTGGTTGAAAGATTCAACCGTACCCTTAAAGGCATGATTATGGGTCTTGAAGAACCAATGAGGCGTAACTGGGACGTCCTCTTGCCATGCCTGCTGTTTTCTTACCGTGAGGTGCCACAGAAGTCTCTAGGGTTCAGCCCCTTTGAGCTTTTGTATGGACACCCGGTAAGAGGACCTTTGAGTCTGGTCAAAGAAGGCTGGGAGCAATCTCCCAGGAAACCTCCCCAGGATGTATACAGTTACATGCTGGCCTTTAGGAACCAGACTAGGCGCTTCAGAGATCTTGCTCAGGCAAATCTGGAGGCCAGCCAGGAAGAGATGAAGCGGTGGTACGACCAGAAGGCCACTCTGGTAGAGCTTCAACCTGGACAGAAAGTTTGGGTCATGTCCCCTGTGGAACCTTGTGCGCTCAAGGACAGGTGGACTGGACCATTTAAGGTTGTGGAGAAAAAGAGCGATGTCACCTACATGGTGGACTTAAAGTCTCCCAGGAACCCCTTGCGGGTACTGCATGTCAACCGTTTAAAGCCCCACTTAGAAAGGTCCGAAGTGGGCATGCTCCTAGCTACAGATGCTGGAATGGAGGAGGAGAGTGAGCCTCTTCCTGACCTCCTGTATGCAAAAGAGCAAGATGGGTCAATGGATGGTGTTGTCCTCTCTGACACACTGACCCCTGAACAGCAGCAGGATTGTCGCCAATTGTTGGGACAATTCCCTGATCTGTTTTCCTTGATTCCTGGTGTCACTCAGTGGTGTGTCCATGATGTGGACACCGGGGACAGCACTCCTGTGAAGCACAAGGCTTACAGAGTGACTGACAAGGTCCGAGCATACATCAAGGAGGAGGTCTCCAAAATGTTTGCCTTGGGGGTGGTTGAGTCCTCTAGCAGTCCTTGGGCCAGCGCAGTGGTCTTGGTCCCAAAGGCCGCAGCGCCTGGTGCTTCACCAGAACTTCGGTTCTGTGTGGACTACCGAGGACTCAATTCAGTCACCAAGACTGACGCGCACCCCATCCCCAGAGCTGATGAGCTCATAGATCGGTTAGGGGCTGCCCGGTACCTTAGTACGTTTGATCTAACGTCTGGGTACTGGCAGATCGCCTTGACTGATGGGGCAAAAGAGAGGTCAGCATTCTCCACACCAGATGGGCACTACCAGTTCCGGGTTATGCCCTTTGGGATGAAGAATGCCCCTGCCACCTTCCAGAGGTTGGTCAACCAGGTCTTGGCTGGACTGGAGGATTTCAGTGCCGCCTACCTGGACGACATCGCAGTGTTCAGCGCCAGCTGGGAGGAACACTTGCGCCACCTCCAGGAAGTGTTGTTGGCCCTGCGCAGAGCAGGCCTCACAATCAAAGCCAGTAAGTGCCAGATTGGGCAGGGTTCAGTGGTGTACTTGGGGCACCAAGTAGGGAGCGGCAAGGTGGCCCCCCTGCAACCCAAGATTGATACCATCCTGGCATGGGCACCGCCCAAAACCCAGCCTCAGGTGAGAGCCTTCTTGGGTCTCACGGGTTACTACAGGAGGTTCGTCAAGGATTATGGTAACATTGTGCACCCCTTGACTTCGCTGACTTCCAGGAAGCAGCCAAGACTTGTGATCTGGACTGACGCCTGTCAGACGGCCTTTGACACCCTGAAAACTGCAATGTGCACAGCACCCATACTCCAGGCACCCGACTTTTCTAAAGAATTTGTTGTCCAGACGGACGCTTCAGAGCATGGCGTGGGGGCTGTTCTAGCTCAGGTGAATGAAGAGGGCCGAGACTTACCTGTAGCCTTCATCAGTAGAAGGTTACTTCCCAGGGAACAGAGGTGGAGTGCGATAGAGAGAGAAGCATTTGCTGTGGTCTGGGTGCTGAAGAAGCTAAGACCCTACCTGTTTGGGACTCACTTCCGGGTTCAGACAGACCACAGGCCCCTCAGATGGTTGATGCAGATGAGGGGTGAGAATCCAAAGCTGTTGAGGTGGTCCATTTCCCTACAGGGGATGGACTTCACGGTGGAACACCGCCCTGGCACAGATCACGCCAATGCTGATGGTCTGTCCAGATTTTTCCGCCTTAGTGATGAGGACTCCCTCGGGTAAGGGTAGTTCTCCCCACATTTCAGCTGGAGGGGACACGTGTTAGACCTGACATCATTGGCATGAGTCTCTCCTCCATTTTTTCTGTTTGCCTCCTCTGTTTACGATGTTTTTGCTGGTATATGCTTTGGGCACTGTGCCACGGCTGATCAGTGCCACAGTGCAAGTGCTCCCTATGTGAAATTGCTGTATTGATTGACTTCCATGTTTGGCTTATTTGGTTTACTGTCAGTCCCTAGTAGAGTGCACCAGGAGTGCCAGGGCTTGTAAATACAAATGCTGCTAGTGGGCTTGCAGCACATGTTGTGCCACCCACAAGAGCGGCCTAGTAAAAGTATGTCTGAGGGTCTACCATTGCTAGACCACGTGCAGTCTGACTGTCACGAAGACTGCGCCAGTACACCTACTTGCCAGTCCCTAAACCTTTCCTTAACTTCATGTTAGTCACCCCTATGGTAGGCCCACGGGCAGGGTGCATTGTAAGCATAAGGTAGGACAAGCCTGACAAGGTTGGCATGTCCTAATAGTGAATTACAGCCATATTTGTTTTTCGCTATTGTAAGGTAACCTGCTCTCCATCAGTTAGAATGGGCTGCCAGGATTATTAATGCTATAATCCTAGCGGGCTCGGGGAGCATGGTGCAATGTCGAGTTTGGTATCCCTGAACTCAGGGTTTAATAACGCATCCGTTTGTGTGGATGGTGTTTGGACTCTGTGTTTGAAAATAGCACTTTTAGAAAGTAGCTATTTTCTTGTCTAACTTTCTACCGGTCTCTGCTGGTTCTGGTGTGCGTGTGACAGGAGCTGGGCGGCTCCAGAGGTCTGAATGAGTCAGTGTGGGATGAGTGGGGCATTTGCATTGAGAGGAGGGGAAGAGTAGCTCTTGATAGCCTGCCCTGCCTGATACAATGCTGGCTCCGCCCCCCTGCCAGGCGACTGATGACTCTGTGCCTGCCAGGGACTTTCCTGGCCCCACCTCCTGCCGGGCAGCTGATGGCCCTGCCCCTGCCAGTGACAATGCTGGCTCCGCTCCTGCTAGGCGGCTGAGGACTCTGCCCTGCACAGTGAATAGGCCAGGTGCCTAGGCCTGGCAACACCCACAACAAACCCAAGATGGGGGGAAATTCCTCTGCATGGACAAAGGGATCAAAGCCAAACAGGGGTATAAGAGAAGGACCCCTGAACCAAGAATTTAGATCACTTCTGACAAGGAAACCTGAACCAAGGACAAGAAGCCTGCTGATCCAAGGACTGTCTACCCCTTGTGCCAGAGTGCTGTTTGTTGGGGGAATCCTGCAGTTGCTTCTTTATTTTTGCCAAGGAACCAGGAGAGAGGAACTGAGTGTGTACTCTCAAACTTGCTATAGAAAATCTCCAAGGGTTGGAAGAAGTGCCAGCCTCCTGTTGAAGTCACAGGGCCAAAGGACTTCATTTGTTTGCTGAAAGTGCTTGTTGCTGGAACCTGAAAATCCAGCACCTCTGAAGAATCCAGCAATCACGACGCCGACGGACGCCGCCGAATTCAGCTCGACATCGTGAGTAACGGCTCCAGTGTCCCGCACCTTCGACGCCGGCCGCCGGGCCCGATCGACGCCAGTAGCGACGGCAGTGAGTAGCGAGTTCGGCTCCAGCTCCAAGTGACCCTGTGTCGACGCCGCCGCTGATCGCATCGACGCCGAGCCCTATCGACACCGTGAGCGCTGCTCACTCTTGCAACATCAACATCGACGATGCCGTATCCTGCTTCATCGCGTGAGCGCTGCTCCCTCCTGACTTCGGTCGACGCCGCTGCAGATCGCCCCGACTCCGAGGCCCGATCGACGCCGAAGACGTGACGCCGGACATCTCGACGCCGCTGATCATCGAGTACTTCACTTTTCCAAGGTACTGTGTTGTGGGGGTCTGTGCGACTCCAGGCTCGACGTAGCGCTCCTCGCGGTCGACGCCGAACCTTTGGATTAACTTTGCCTCGACGTCGTGTGACTCCCGTGTGGGTTACATTGTTGCCAAGAACTGTGTTTTAAAGAAGAAGAGTTGCTTTTGTTACTAAAGACTATTGTGCTAAGAAGAAACAGTGCTTGAACTATTATTTTTCCTTCCAAGAGTATTTATTAAGACTGTGGTATATTTTTGTCGTTATTTGGTCTTGTGCTAAGCCTTATATAAAAATCCTTATTTTTATAATACTACTGTGTCGTGTCCATTTGTAGTGTATTCACTTTATTACTGTATGTGGTCATAAATGCTTAACGCACTGCCTCTGAGATAAGCCTGTCTGCTTTGCCAAGCTACCAAGGGGGTGAGCAGGGGTTATCTAAGTGTGTGATCCCCTTGCCCTGACTAGAAAAGGTGTGTCCCTATTTGTCAGAAGTGTATACCTCTGCCAACTAGAGACAACCGCTTCTAACAATGAGTGTTAATGTTTTGAAAGATTATTTGGGTTGTGTTTGCAAGAAATAAATTAGTATGAACATTGAAATGAATGTGGATGTAAGTCTGACTGTGATCCCCTTCAGAGAACAATTAGTTAGCTTTAATCTTGGATGATCATCAAACTGGTTTATATCTGAAAGCTGTATTTAATTAGAGGCTTGTTGCTGCTCAAAGGCAAACGACAGGGTCAGCCCATCTCATTCCTCTCCTCTTCTTCTTTCTTGTTCCTTTGTCCAGAGGGCCTGCTTGAAGGCTGATTCCTAGAGAATATGCTACCATCGCTTTATATATCCACCAGCCCTGACAAAGTGTTCTGGGAATCAAGAACAGGTATGATGTAACTAGCATCCCCTTTAAGGAGGGACAGTTTGCCCTGCTCTAATTGGTTGCATATTTGAGCTGTTGGAATGTCCCCAAAGTTATTGACACTTCACTATTGTCCAACTGCCAAAGACTGTGAATATAAAATTGAGTCCTACTGCAGAAATTGCAAGCCCTACATCAAGTCCCTGCTTCCAGATCATTGAGCTATGTGCTGCCCATTTCTTGAATGATATGATTAAGCCTGGCCTGTCCTGAAAATGCTACTCTACTGACCTCCAGCCAGTCTAAGGGGTCCTGAGATTGAAATGCAGAGCACCAAGAAATGCAGACCACCAAGAATTGCTCTCCATCCCCTCACCAGAATCCAGGGGAAGGCTGCCCAAGAGCCATCTACAAGCTATGGGGACATGAGTGATTATGACTGCCTAACAATGACATTTATTTTCTGTGCCCATACTGTGTTGCATCAACCTTTGCGGTACTTTTACCTTGCTCCCTCTCAATATTCAACAACCTCCATCCAGCATGGTGTTATCCACAGGCCATCCCCATCATATATAGCTTAAGTGTGGAAATGAATGTCCCCATGTCCTACTAGAGGGAACCCTACCTTGCTGAACAGAGGTCCTGAACTCTGATGCCTTGTGCACAAGCCCATCTTAAAGCTTGAAGAGGTCTTATGTGGTCCTTGCGTGGTCTCTTTGTGCCTGTGGAGCAACACCATAACCTCTCTCCCTCTGTATCCGCTATATATCTCTTTGGTTCCAAGATTTGTGCCTCCCCTATGTAGAGCTGTTGAAAAGGCGATGCTTGCATATTTTAGACATATGAAATCCACCTTTAATGGTACTCTTCAAGCCTAACTCTCAGTCAGGAGATAAACCATGCTTTGTGGAAGAAAGTGTGAAACTCTCAGTCAGGAGATAAACCATGCTTTGTGGAAGAAAGTGTGAACACTTGTCACACAGACATGTTTCAATCATGTTATTTGTAGCCTCAGGTTACGTGTATCATATTGTGTTTGCTTGTAATAGTCAAAAAGATTCAGATCATCTATATATCTTGAACCTTATGTTAGGTAATACTATACTGGACAGGACAATCGTAATGCTGACTGTTCTCAAATATGATTATGAACAGTAGAGCATTTCTGATTCACTAGTATTGGGTTGTATTGTAGTGCTTCACCCCTCCTTACTGGCTTGCAGAAGCGTATTATGGAACAGATATCACACTAGGCTATAGAGGTGTGAACTGTGTTGTATTTGTTGTGAAACCTCTGTGGGAAGCACTTGTGTGTCTTGCATGAAGGCCAGAGAGGTGCTTTTATCTTTTTTTGCAGTGCAGCGCCTTGCAGTGTGATGGATGAAAGAAGTTTGAAAGAAAGTCTCACAAACTGGGGAGTAGCTAACATTGGTCCAGCAGGTGCAGCAGCAGGTGCAGTGGCACTGGGGCCCAGAACCCTGAGGGGCCCATTGAGCCCATATAATTGCTGTATTTTACTACCTCAACAGCAGTCAAAGAGGCCATTTTTCTTGCTTGCACCAGTGTCCATGACATCTTCACTACACTACTGCTCACAAAGGTATAATTGTAATCCAGTGGTGGTAATGGTTCACTCTGTAGCCCTATGATTTAGTTGTATCTTTCAAATGTATTTTCAGTATTTGGGTTAAGGAGTCTGAATTGCCTTGCAAATCTAGGAGGGGTGTAACAGGCACATATTGAAGGGAGGGGGAGGAGACAAACATATAAATCTATCTGGATGGACTGTGTTACAGTGATCCCTTCTGTGACAATGAGATGTCTTCTGTTGGAAGTGGGGAGGACTGACTGCTTTACAGTCATCCGTTATGTGACTATGAAGTGTCTCAATTGATATAGGGCATGGGTACTCACAAACATTTTCCCAGGGTCCGCAAAGTTTGGTCTATGGTGTGACTGAGGGCCACACTGATGCCAGCAGGGGGTGTAAAGTGGGTGTAGGGGAAGCAAAGCATGTATATTAACTGCAATTGACCTTTAAATAAGTGATTGCTGTATATTTAAATTTTTTCCATGTTAGTGCTGAGTTGAGTAAACAGCAGTCCGCATGCGGCCCCAGGACCGTACTTTGCTTATCACTGATATAGGGCAATACTTTGGTCAGGTCCTGCAAAGATGTTCTATATTAGAGTCTGCAGGGGTGCCTACTGTGTGTGACGGGTCTCTTGGGTCATAATTTTCCTATTCAAATGTTGTATTCAGTAGTTAGTTAAGGTAGCATGAAACAAGATCTATTATCCTGCAGCAAGCCTAAAAGCACTTCTGGGTTGCTCTACATGTTCCGTCAGGGGTGTCAGGTTTTAGGAGCATTATGTAGCATGTACTGAATGCAGTAGGCTGTTTAGCCTTTAATGATGAGGATTCCTTTGCAATTTGTGTGCTTCAGCCTTCCTATCTGAAAATAGTTACTATTGGGTGAGGGATCCTTATATGGCCTTGCAGTGTCATAGCTTCAAATCAATTTGGGGGACTGTTGTCCAGTCTGCGTCTATAGCATTTACCCAGCAGAATGTCATAATGTGATTAAGTAGGTCGTTGGTCACTCTTGGGTAAAGTATTTTGTAGTGATCAGTAGTGTTATATGGGTTTGCTCATAGACGTTCAATTATCTGGGATATTTTTCACTGGAACAGCCACGTTTTCACATCCTTCCTCAACTTTATGTGATCTTTAATGGTTTGAAATTTGCCTGGGAATGAATACCATGGGTTTCTGTGCTTTAACTGAAATCAAGAATCCTGCGATGGAAGTGTTGGAGATGCTAATCTTGAGCATACTGTCCCTTTTTGCCAACACTGCTGGAGCATCATTTGTAGTTTCCCCATAGATTGCTTTGTGAACTATACAAAGTGCTTTAAAAAGTGAGCTTTTTTTCTAAAGGTATCCTCTGTAATTCTTGAATCGTCCCAAAGTTGTACCCAAGAACAGGACTATGTAGAGGCAAGTTTACATGGGGTGAGTTGGAAGGTGCTGAGAGTATTGGCGAAATGTACCCTTTGTTGTGGAGGCGTCTCACTTTTGGAGGTGTGTTGATAGTACCTAAACTGCTGAATCAGGCAGACACAGCAGAGGACTGCCTTTGATATCTGGCATGGGCTCCCATTAGAAATGCAGTGAGGATCTGTGGTGAGATGAAGGGACTGTGATTTCTTGTGTCTTCTGAGCAATGCAGGTTTGGTGGATGGGAAGTATGATAGTGAGACTCTCAGGGGCATAAGTATGAGGAAGTGGTGGAGTGAGGCGTTAGCTGTCATGGCTTAATGCCTCACTCCGCCACTTCTGAAATGCAAGGCTGCACCATATTTACAACGATATGGTGCAGCCTTGTGTTTCCCCCTGTAGCGCTATGCAGGCACCCTTGCACCATAGTGCAAGGGTGTCTGTGTGCAGGGGAGGATTGTTTATGTGTAGTAAGGTGTCCCTTCCTGCACATAAACAATACTAAAATGCAATTTTCTAACTTTTATGTGTGTGGCTTCAAGCAGCACACATGAAAGTCACAACATCGCATGTTTTTACAGATTGTTTATGTACAGGAAGGGACACCTTACTATACATAAACAATCCATGGCGGTTTGCTTTTTCCATGTGTGCTGAACAAGGCAGCACACATGGAAAAAGCCAAAACCAGGAGAAATAATGCATTTCTCCTCGTTTCGCCAACATACGGACAGGTTTTCCCTGGTCTTAATTTTGGCGCTGCCTCCTCTGTACGTTGCCCTTGTACAAAGGGGGCAGCGTCAAAATCAATGGTTGTTGCGGTGGAATGCCCACCGCAACACCCACTGCCTACCCCTTTCACTCTAACCATAGTGTGAAAGGGAGCATTATATACAAGGCAGCGTTAAGCCACATTAAGTGGCTTATCCCTGCCTTGTAAATAGGGCTAAGCCCCTATCACCACCACAATGTTGTAAAATGTGACGTTGTGGTGATGATAGGGGCTTTCACATATGCCCCTCAGTTTCTGTTGTTCAGGTGGTTTAGTCTTTGAGCAAGTTCTTTCCTTTGTGTGTCTGATTGCAGCTACAGGGATACTAAATGATAGCCAGATGCAACATCTTTCGCTTCATTGTGCCTATGTGCGGCTGCTCCATTTGGTAGGTTGGTCTAGTGCTACCTGCCCTGAGAAGACTTAACACCACCTCAGTAAAACAGATTCTATACTCTACTTCATCAGGCCCTGATTATCGAGGGGAAAGAGTAGGAGTATCTCTAGCACAGACATTTAAAATACAGCATTCCGGTTGTGTCCACCATCAGATTTTATGGGAAAGTCATATTTAAATTGGATTAACTCATGGGTGGGGATGGTGTGTTTGCATGCCTGGGATCTCACGGAAACCAGTGGTATTGTAACACATGCAAATAATGTTATTTCCTTCTACAGTTTTTCAGGCTATCTCATAAAGCCTCCACAATATTCCTACAAAACCTACATGAAAACTGACCTTGACTTCAAACTTCTGATTGTCGACTAGCCTTTCTTTCTAACAAATCTCTCCTTCCCTACCATCCTCTGTATGCCTCCTCTCTCTGAGCATGGCCAACTCTTACCTACATGTATGCTTTGTCTTAATCCCTATTTTGAACCTGTGCAGGTACCCCATCTCATTTCAAGAACACGGCTTCTTCTTTGAAAGTCATACCCCGCCATCTAACAATCATTTTCTGTAGCGCATCTTTTAAAACCACCACCCAATGCATAAATTCATATAGCTCATTCCCTCACAAAAGAACACATCTAACCCCTATTATTTTAAATTGACCACATAGAAAATGGAGTAAAAGTGCAACGTGCGTTCCTTAAGAGCTCCAGTAATCAAAAATCTACTAAACCTGTGATCCGGAGAAGCATGCTGCTCGGCATAAAATGCAACAACAATTTGTGAAGGGTAGTAGGCTCTATATAAATGTACAATTACAATACGAGCACAAGATATAACTCATACTAATAGTAATATCATAACACTCAGTGACTAGGAAGTCGATTACAGAATGTATATCAAACAGGCTGCATAACAATTCATTTTTACTGCTTCACACTCTTATATTTATAGTCCAGTCCTTTGGTATTGATGCAGTCTATAGATGTTACAAGTATGGGAGTCTCCATATCCGTGAGGGGCCCTGGAAAGGGCCAATCCTAGCAGTACTCTTGGTTCATAAAACTGAGCTCGCTCAGAGTCACTGTCAGACACTCCTGAAACAGAGCAGGTTGACAGCTACAATATTCATATAATGTTGTACTTCGTCTTCTAACGAGTGTAAGTTAGATTTTTGTACTCTATCCTCTTAGCTCCCAGTAGGGATGTAGTCTGAATTGTGTGTGGTAATACCATGTGCCCCAAAAAATGTTTCCAGCTGGTATCCCCACACAAAAAAATCAAACTATTCTACGTTTTTGCCCCATAATGTGGATAATGTAGCCGGGTCCAAATCGCAAACCGTATCCGCTGTCATTTGCCACCCACCTCAAGCAGGTAGCAAATGGGAGCGAGAAAGGCACTGTGGAACTGAAGGCAGGAGGGCCTCAAAGGGCAGAGATTCTGTGTCTGACTGGTTTCCCAACTCTGTGTTCCTTCAGCACCAATGGAGATGGTTAGGTGGGATTAAACCCTGTGGAGACCGCTAGGCAGTCGAAATTTCAGGAGCCCCACTCACAAATTATCTCCTAATACGTTTTTAATTTTACCAACCAACAATTTTAATAGACCAATTTTATTACACAAAACTAAACATTGAAAATTATTACTGTTATTAAAAAAAATGTATTTGAATAAACCAACAAAACTTTAGATATTCACTTTCCTCAATTTGTTTGTGGTGAAATCTTCCACGATATCTTGGACGTCTACCTTTTGCAAGATGTGATATTCAGTGGAGTCTTTAATGTAAAGTCTTTGTTTCTTTGAGTTGATTCATTTTCTCTATCTTTTGGAAATAATTTAAGAAAGCTTGATTGTAATTTTCTTTCAAGATCAAATCAATATTATGTTGATCCGTTCTCGAGGGGCCCCTAAAAGGAGTGGGGCCCAAAGGCCAGTGTCTACTTTGCCTATTTGGTAATCCGGAACTGAGGGGCAGACTGCACTTGCAGCCCGAGCCTCACACATTTTTACCAGCTGGATTTTTTAGACAGTAAACTCGGACCTTGTGTTCCCAAATGTGCGAAATCTGGGTGCAGGAATTCCAGGCCCTTCATTTTTGGGCAGAGCAGCTTCCCTCACAGGAATTCTGCTCCTTCCAATTTATAATCGGGGCCCAAATAATGAATTCACAACCATGTTGTATATATGGTTCCTAATCTTGTCGGGGTTCTGGCACAGCTTCCAAGTGGTAAGACAGGGGCTTTAAGTGGGCCGGGACCCGCCAGTGCTCAGCACTGGCAGTTCGAAACGGAAGGTGCTGAGAGGAGTCCCTATCAGGCCCTCCATTTTTGCCTTCACCCATGGGATGAAAAAAATCTGAACTCTGCAGCAGTACCACCCTTCACTGCCTTTGATGTAACATCTAAGAGACTCCTTATAGTTCTTTCACAGTCTCATCATTTCAGAATTGAAGCATTTTCAATATTCTATACAACAAAGCCATAGTTGTGGCTTATTTGGCTTATGCAACTAACAACCATTGACAAAGCCAATAGCTCTGGCTTGTTGTAGGTGAAATGCTACTAGTTGTATTATATATCTAGATGCAATGACAGGAGCTGCAAATTACCAGTCGTGTGGCACACTATGCTAAGCACAGATTTTAGATTTAAGTGTTTTAAACCATGTCCTAATTACATCCGCCACGACCCTTTGAGAGACCCCTCTGGTTTTTCATCCTATTTAAAGCCCTGGGTAAGACACTAGCGGTTCTCACAGCAGCTAATTCATGGAGATGAGGCGTGCTCCCAGAAAACGAATCTCCTAGGATGGGCTGTAGTGTTAATGTTCACTCACTGAATGCAACGTGATCATTGACAATCCACTTCATCACCATCTGCGTTGGTGTTTGAGTTACCAAGCGATAGTGATATTACCTATTAAGTTTCAGGGGTGTAACACAGGCCCCTGCAGGTGCATCATTCACTCCCTCCCCCATCCAAGGCCAAAGCCTATAGAATATCTTAGATATGGAAGTCTGAGAGACTCCTCGCCACATTTTGCAGGTGGGCCTGGTGGGGGCATCATTCTGCTTCACGCCACTGCTACATTTCCATTCAATATATTTACTTAGAATGATACATCTGGTCTGATAATAGTATATTGTCTATATATTAATTTCCCCACGGATTTCTGATGAGGGCATTTTCAGCAGTTAGCAGATTGGAACGAAGACTGGTCATTCGATGTTGCTGCTAGGAGAATTAGTTTAGCATTTGGAAAAGAAACAGAAACAGGGAGCCAAACACTGTAGCAATCCAAACCTCTCGCTATTTAATATCGAGATATTCATTTTAAGCAGCTGGTAATGTTGCTAGGAATCCAGTTCAATTATCAGAACTTCAGAAGTGTAAACCCAAAAATGTTTTAGTATCAAGCCGTCATATGTTCTACACTGTTGCCAAAATTCAAGGGAAATTTTAAATGGACACTTTGGAGTGTGACCAATTTGTTTTCCGAAAATTCCGGCGTCTGTTTCCTTCATCTGTTTGGCACCTGCTTTTCTATGTTTGTGTGCTGCCCAAGGTCACACAAGCAAACTGAAGTGAAACTATTAACTGCATGGGAAAAACAGAATACAGCAATTATCTCCAAGTAACCTGGAACTTAGCGAGATTTGCGACTAGGAATTTGTTACCAAAATGGTAAGGTAACAAGCATTGGCAAAGCCAATACTTTGCAGCTATGCCAGAGCTAGTGGCTTGGCCAATGTCTTTTAGCCATGTTGTACAAAACTGTTGAAAAGAAGCGCTATGATGCTTTTTTTTCCCTACAGGAGGGGGCGGACAGAATGGGCAAGTAAGGATGAGGGAAGGGGGTGGGGGGAACGGTCACGCAACGATGATGGGGTGGGGTGGAGGGATAGACAAACTGGTGCAAGCAACAACCTGGGCACATCACAGAGAAGGGGTCAATGAGGGCCGAAGAAGTAACACAGAGAAGGGGTGGTGGGAGTGCAAGAAGCAAGACGGAGGAAGGGTAGCTGAGGGGGGCAAGAAGCACTTCTGACGAGCTATGTGGGAGGGGAAGTAGATACAGTACCTCAATCACAGAGCTAGCAGCAGATGGACAGTAATCAAGATGAATCAATCTGAGCTCTGTCCTTGCTCTTCAGAAAGAAAAGAAAGTGACCCCTGGACGCTCTGCCTATTTAGTGGGCAGTAAAAAAGAGTGTCAATGATGCCAACAAATGGTAACCAATGGGCGGGCTTTATGCCCTTTATAGTAAACCATACCCCTTGCATGACAGCGCAAGATCTCACAATGAAGGTAAGTAGGCATCGAGTATGTGCTGTAATGAGAGGGAGCAGATCAGGGGAGGATGAAGGCAGACACTGATAACAAGCAGAGATCAGTGAAAAGGGTCGTAGCTACCATGAGTGCAAGAGGTGCAGTGGCACTGGGGTCTAGGGATTTGAGTGATGCACCACATTACAATTATTTGTGCCTTTTACTATCAAATCCATAGGGAAAGAGGGTCCATTTTTCGTGTTTGCATTGTGGCCTTACTACGTCACTGTCTGTTAACAAAGACAGAAAAAGACCAAACAACAAAGGGCAATTCAACACTAGACTGGGATTAAGGTCTCCATTCCCAAAGCCTAGACAAAGGCAGTAACATCTATATTTCACTTGGAAAGGTTCCATCTATTGTTGCCAACATTCTACAAAACACAGATTTTCAAGATCTGTAAAGTAATACTGTGAGGAGAAGAAGTGGATGTTCCTCGGGGAATATCACTGGAGTGCTGAAGAAAATGTAAGGCACATTTTGGGACAAATGATTGTAGCTTTCTGGGAGCTTATAAACGTTTTCAGTGCTTTGCACAGACAACCCTCATGGGTAATTTCAAACCTGGTTACCCACATGGAATTGTTGCTGAACATGCAAGAAACCCCCCATGTTTACAGATAAAATTTTGCAAGGGAAGAAGTATATTCTACGGAAAAATATTTGTATGATATTAAAAATGTCTTCATCCTACAAATTCTGAAGTAGTGTTAGAAAACGTAGGTACTGCAGACAATTAGTCAGGGCTTTAAGTGGGCCGGGTCCTGCCGGTGCTCAGCACCAGCAGTTCTAAAAAGCAGGTGCTGAGACGGGTCCCTATCGGGCTCTCCATTTTTGCCTTCATCCTGGGGGTGGAAAAAAAAATCTGAACTCTGTAGCAGTGCCACCCATTACAGCCTTTGGGGTAACTTCGAAGAGACTAGTTGTAGGTCTTTCATAACCTCATGATTTCAGAACTGAAGCAATTTCAATACTCTATACAATGAAGTCATAGTTGTTGTTTATTTATCTTATGCATAACAACCATTGACAAAGCCACTAGTCAGTCCTGGCTTATTGTAGGTATACTGTTACTTGGTGTGTTATATGTCTGGACGCAATGACAGAAGTACAAAATACCAGTCAACCAGACGGGCATACCACACTATGCAAAGCATATATTTTTATCTTACCTGTTTTTAAGCCACGCCCTTAATGACATGGACCACGCCCTTTGGGAGACCCCCTAGTTTTTTCATCCCCCTTAAAGCCCTGCAATTAGGTATGCAATGGGTGGCATATCATGTGTGTATGATCTGTCACTGCAAATGGTAGGCAATCCAGGAAGGTGTGGCAGAACATTGTAATGGATATAGTAGGGCTTCAGAGATTTTTCATAGTTAAACCACATTTGCCATCTCTATTCTTGCATGAGTACGAAGGTAGAAGGCAAGGTGTTTTTTGATAAAAGCTAATAACAAAATACAGTGTGATTGAGGAGGATATTCCGTTTCTTGAAAAACAGGTGCAAAGTTTTCCGGAGGAGCACAGAGGAGTGTCATGATCTCTGGGATCTTCTTGTTACAGAGCTGTAGGGGGTCTGCGCCGACACTTTGATGAGAGTAAGCAATTGATGGTGGAAAGTGGTTTGAATTGGTGTCTGGTTGCTTCAGAAATGACCTGGGCGTAGAGAATTACTTACACTTTATTGCACTCCGTCTGGGTTGTTTGCAGTGATTCAAATCCTCTGCTGAGGGCATTAACTGCTGTTACGTGCTCCTCTGCAATTAAGTGCCTAAGTTGAATGGGAGCACACATAATGAGAAGGGCAATTAACAGCTGTAATTAATAGGCAGCAGGTGGGCAATGAGGCAATTCAATCTGTCCTCATAATCTCACCACTGGATGAGAGACAGAGACAAGGAGTTAGGGCACAGCTTTCCAAACTTTTCATATTGGTGACACACTTTTTGGAGATGCATCATTTTGGGACACAGTGAGGCAGTGTAGCGAGCAAGCGTAGCGAGCGAGCGAGCCAGAACCACCTAAGGGGGGGTTCTCCCCCCAGAAGAAAATGTTGAAATAAAAGTGGACAAATGGTGCATTTTCAAGCAAATTTGAGAAAGCAGGAAGGTTACTAAAGCAATTGTGAATCTGACCCGGCTTACACACATATTTTTCTCTCTCTCTCTCTCTCTCTCTCTCTCTCTCTCTCTCTCTCTCTCTCTCTCTTTCTCCTTCCCTCTCTCTCTCCCTCCCTCTATCTGCCTCCCTCCCCCTCTCGCTCTCTCTCTCGCTCTCTCTCTCTCCCTCCCCCTCTCTCCCTGTCTCCCTCCCTCTCTCTCTCCCTTTCCCTCCCTCTCTCTCCCTCCCTCCGTCTCCTTCCCTCCATCTCCCTCCCTCCGTCTCCCTCCCTATGCCTCCCTCCCTCCATCTCCCGCCCACTGTCTCCCTCCCTCTGTCTCCCTCCCTCTGCCTCCCTCCCTCTATCTCTCGCCCTCTGCCTCCCTCCCTCTGTCACTCTCTCTCCCTCCCTGCCTCCCTCTCTCTCTCCCTTTTTCTCCCTCTGTCTCCCTCTCACTCTCCCTCTCTCTCCCTCTGTTTCCCTCTCTGCCTCTGTCTGTCCCTGCCTCTATCTGTCTGTCTGTCCATGTCTCCCTACCTCTGTCTCCCTCTCTGTCTCTCTGTCTCTCTCTGTCTCTACCTCTATCTGTCTGTCTGTCCCTGTCCCAGTCTCTATCTCTATCTGTGCCTGACCCTGTATCTATCTCTGTCTGTCCCTGTCTCTATCTCTATCTCTGTCTGTCCCTGTCTCTATCTCTATCTCTGTCTGTCCCTGTCCCTATCTCTCCCTCTCTTCTGCCTCCCTCTTGTCTGTCTCCCTCTGTCTGTCTCCCTCCCTCAGTCTGTCTTCCTCTGTCTGTCTCCCTCCCTCTGTCTGTCTCCCTTCCTCTCTCTTTTTCCCTCCCCCTCTCTGTCTCTCTCCGTCTGTCTCCCTCTCTCTGTATGTCTCCCTCTCCTTCCTCTGTCTCCCCTGACTCCCACCCTCTTTCTCCCTCTGCCTCCCTCCCTCTGTCTCTCTCTCTCTGTCTCCCACTCTCTGTCTCCCTCTCTCTGTCTTCCTCCCTCTCCCTCCGTCTCCCTCTCTTTGTCTCCCTCCCTCTTCTTCCCTCTGTCACTCGCTTTCTCTCCCCTTTTGTCTCCCTCCCTCTTGTCTCGCTCCCTCTTCTCTGTCTCCCTCTTATCTGTTTCCCTCGTGTCTGTCTCCCTCTGTCTGTCTCCCTCCCTCTGTCTCCCTCTGTCACCCTCTCTCTCTCTCTCCCTCTGTCTTCCTCTGTCTCCCCCCTCTCCCTCGCTGTCTCTGTGCCTCGGTCTGTCTCAGTCTCTGCCTCTATCTGTCTGTCTGTTGCTGTCTCCCTCCCTCTGTGTCCCTCTCTCTGTCTGTCTCTGCCTCTATCTGTCTGCCCCTGTCTCTGCCTCTATGTGTCTGTTTGTCCCTCTCTCTATCTCTGCCTGTCTCCCTCCCTCCCTCTCTCCGTCTCCCTGTCTCTCTCGCTCTGTCTCTCTCTCTGTCTCCCTCCCTCCCTCCCTCTCTCCCTCTGTCTTCCTCCCTCTCTGCCTCTGTCTCCCTCCCTCTCTCTCTCCATCTCCCTCTTTCTATCTCTCTACGTCTCCCTCCCTCTCTCCCTCGGTCTCCCTCCCTCTCTCTCTCCGTCTCCCTCTCTCCCTCCTTCTCCCTCTCTCTCTCTCCATTTCCCTCTCTCTATCTCTCTCTGTCTCCCTCTCTCTCCCTCCCTCCGTCTCCCTCTGTCGCCTTCACTCTCTGTCTCCCTCACTCTCCGTCTACCTCACTCTCTGGCACCCTGTCTCTCTCCCTCCCGTCTGTCTCCCTTCTGTCTGTTTCCCTCTCTCTGTCTCCCTCCCTCTGTCTCCCTCCCTCTGTCACCTCACCCCAGCTTCCCGGCACACACACTGCTGCACCTGTGCACTTCACAGGTCTTTAAAATACTATTTACTTAATGAGGCTTTGTTGTGAATCGCCCGCCCCATAGAGCAGAAAGTCAAGGAATGCCTCTTAATTAGTAGCAGTTATGTGGTAAGTGCCCGTGACACACCTACCTTTTGCAGGTGACTCAGTACTGTGTCGGGACACACAGTTTGGAAAGCTCTGAGTTAGGGAGACAGGAGGGGTGGAGGCGTGGGCAGTGGGACCAGCGGGCAGGAAGGAGGAGACGTGCCTGTATACTCGCTTGAACATGCAGCTATTGAACATGTTACTTCCGGGTTGTAAGATGTAGCACACAAGTAGCTTAGGAACCTATTGGAGACATATGCCTGATCATAATAATGCAGTGATTGTCACTGCATCCTGGGAGCCTTCTCCTTCACACTCTTATTCTCATCATTCCACCTTTGCTTAACTTCTCCCACTCAGTGAATTGATTCTTCATTACTTAATTAACAGAAATCATTGCAATTAAAAAATTAAAACAAAACAATATAGAAAGAAGCACAATTCCCAGTTTCTTTAAGCAATATGCGCCTGTAAAAAAGATTGTTACTTTAGTTACATGCCAAAGTAGAATATTGATATCATATAAACACATAATTTAAAACGAACACGGTCTATTCATAAAACTGATAACATATTATGATTACATTCCCAGGAATATACAGTAAAATCAGTTTACATTGTATTACATTGTGCACATATGCTATAAAGTGCCACTGTGTACAAACTGAAACATTATGTACCAAAGTGCAAATGAGCAATAAGAAGTCACTCTATATTTTAAAGCCTGTTATCTGGAGTTACCTTAGGTCTAGAATTTTAAGCAATAGGTTGAATTGTGCAGAGGAGCAGTGAAAGTGTGTCAGTGTTTTCCTATTTCCTGCAGGGCCTGATTACCATAGTTGCTTAGACACTAAATCATTCAAGATATCTCCAACCTTAGGACAGCCACTATGACTCATAATTCATTAAGACAACCCTTAGGTAGCAGATACCAATAATTTGTCAGCATTAGGTTATTATTTTTTCAATTGACATAATAAGGGAATAGCCCCCCTGTTAGACATAAAATAAGGGCCTGATGGGCTGATCTTACTCCAGCCTTATGGAATAAAGGTTTTTAAAGTATGCAACGTATTTTAAGCAATTTAGGGTACACACATACTATGTGCAATAAGGTTTCACGTGCCCACCCACACAGTCTACATTTAGTGCTTGGCCATTGCTGAATCCAGGTTGGGGTACACTCTTTCATTTGGGTCGAAAAATGGGCATTCAGATAGGGCTGGATTCGCTGAGACTGGTGTGTATTAATCACATACTATGCATGAGTTTTTGCCGCTAAGGCTATTTTATCTGCATTAAATAAGTACTTTTTTTTTTTAAGATTTGTTTAAAGCTGGGGATTGTCAGTTCAGTGAGCCCTATCTGCAGGTCAAAACTCTGGAGGCATATTGAGATGTAAGATTGCCAGGTAGCTGCATAGGTAGAATTAATTATTTCATGCCAACAGATGTTCGCGAAGGGAACAGGGTCAGATAAAAACATAGAGTACATGCATTTCAGAAATGACCCTTTCAACACCATGGACTGACTGTCTTTGGAGGCTAAACTTCAGTCTGATTCTCCCACTCTGTTCCCTCCACCCCTTGTCTCAACCCTTTCCACTGTGCTCCCACCACCCCTTTTCTTAACCCTTTCAACCACGCTCCATCCATCTCTTTTCTTAACCTCTCCCATGTGGCCCCGTCACCCGAAGCCCATTGGCCCTATCTGTGATAACCCGCACATTTCGTGCTGCACATCTGTAGTCAGGCAGTTGAATGCTGCTGCTGCACCACAATAACCGCAGGGAATGTCCGCCCATCCCTTAAAGTGATACAGCTGTTTGGGCTGTAGGTGGTTTATGGATGCTGCCCCTTTGGGCAATGTTGACTATGGAAGAGGAAGCCCCTGACTGGTATAGATGGGCTTCACTTAAATGCAAACACTTGTGGGAAATGTGTCCCCGTGTGCTGTAGTGCTTGTGTGCATCACGCTGGCTTTGCCTCGGATCTTTCTCTGAATTTTCAATGCATATTCATGTATGTAGGCGTTGAAAGACATTCCAGTTTACACATGGAGTTTCCGCCGGTCGTACAGTAAATATGTCCAAGTTTCAAGGGTCGAATTTCAAGTGGACAGATGTCACCATATTGCTTGTCTGTTTCATCGATGCTGGCAGTAAGTGTTGCTCCGTTTGGTCTGGAAATCCCTGCCTTTTGTGGAATTTACGCACAAACACAGGAACACTTTTATGTAATGCATTATGCACGCACTCCTGATCTGCGTTCTTCATTTTTAATCAGGCCCAGAATGATACATTTATTTCCATTTTCTGGATATCCTTCAAAATGCAGAAAGAAAGTGCCTCCCTAGGTCACCACTGCACATTAGGCCATGCCAATACTTGTGATGTGCACATCTGTTTCACTAATGAATCCTGCGCACGTGCTCTTTCCGTCCCTTCATTCCTCATCAGAGGGAGATTGAAAATCCAATGAGGTCCCAATCGCGCGGGATTCCCAGGTCTTCTGCAGATGCGCGGTGGCAATGCCTGATGATGACAATGCGGGATTGGCTCCCAGGAGAGCACGGCTTCCCAGCCTACGATTTAACACCATCGAGGGCCCTGGCTCTCTCATCACTCCCAGCCTAACTAATTATAGCTGAAATACCATTGACCCTCGGAAGCCTTTGCCATGTAGTGGCAGGAAGGAAGCGGCTGTAGACAGGGCTAATCGTTAACTCGCTCTCCAGAGAGCTGCAGGTGGGAGCCTCCTGGTCCTTAATGAAAAGGCAGCTGTGGGCGTCCTTCTTTCATTGTATCGCTAAAAGGCATTCCGTGTTCACGAGACTTGACTAGTGTCACGATGTAGCTCCAAGGTAAGGTGGTGTGGTTAAGTGGGGTGAGCGGAAGCCGCTGAGTGTATGAATAATGGATGGCAGCCGCAGGGGCAATGGACCTCCTTCTCTGGGTCAGCCTATGTCCTTTATGGATTGTAATTGCAATTATATAGCGCTTACTACCCCTGATGAGGCGTGGAAGTGCTATTACGTCGAGTAGCACGCAGGGGGTTGTGCACAGGGGCTGGGTCAAACCTCCACTGGCGCTCATTGGGAGACAGGTGTATGGATACCATAAGCACCCGCCCATGTCTGCATTTATACATACTTGGAGACACAGGATTCAGTGTCGTCTAGCGCCCATACAGAGTTTGGCCACACATAGTAGTACATTATCTGGGGCATCTCCTATTCAACACCATGAAGACTTAGTAGGCTCAGTTTGTGCCTATTGTAATGAAGACATAAGTGTTCTATTCATGAAATAACATGAACGTTTGGGGCGTTCACCTGATTTCAGCCGCTCACTGTGTGAGATGTGTGTTACACTGGATCAGAGCCGGCTTTAGGGCAGTGCGTCTGGTGCGGCCGCACAGGGTGCTGACCTCAGGGGGGCGCTGTGTTTAGCAATAACTTATGATTGGAGATATGAGGGGCACTTTTGCCCAGTGATAGTGAGAGAATTGGAGGAGGCGGTCGTTTTGTGTGGGGGTGTAAACAATGATTGTTGCACTGGGCACCAACAGCCCTAGAGCCGGCCCTGCATTGGATCAACATAGAAATGAAGCTAGGGTCTTATTTACAAGCACCTGGTTTGTCACACCATTTTTTCCCATGTCAAAAGTGACATACCAGCGGCGCAAGGCGCTTGTAAATAAGCCCTCTAGTGTCCAAGGCCAAAAAAGGCAGAGAGACAGAATGGATGGGACTGGGAATTGAGATAGGGAAACCACAGAGGTTGGAGGCGGGGACACTGAGGCTGAATGAAGGAACCCCTGGGTGTATTATGTTTGGCATCCATTCACTTGCAGTCTTTTATTGTACCACACCCAATCCATATAGCCTGTTAATGCTGGCATTGCAGGTGCCATTTGCAGCCTGATAACCCGGGCTTTAAGTGGGCCGGGTCTCACCAGGTCTGAGCACTGGCAGTTTTTTAAAGGAGGCCTCGAAACAGGTCTCTATCGGGCTCTGTTTTGTGTCCTGGCACAGGCGGTTAGCTTTTTTCCGGACTGAAGTGACAACAGGCACATCGAGGTGCGCTGCTCACACTGCTCACTTATCACTAGTGGAGAAGTTGTGGCATGATGTCATGCCAGGGGAGCGTTGTAGGGGAAGGGAAATCCTCTAAAGAGAGTCATTTTCTCTCTGGATTTCCCTTCTCTTTTTGAAAACTCAGGAGCAGCAACATTGTCGTGGTGTCACCAGGGCTTTAAGTGGAATCTTTTTCAATATTATATACAACGAGCCATAATTTCTGCTTATTTATCTTATGCAACTAACAACTATTGACAAAGGCAATAGTCTTGACTTCTTGTAGGTATGATGTTACTTGTTGTATCAAATATCTAGATGCAATGACAGAAACAGCAAATACAAGTCAGGCGACACACTATTCTAAGAACAGATTTTTACCGTACCTGTTTTTATTCCACGCCCTTAATTACATTGGCCACGTCCCTTTGAGAGACCCCCACATTTTTTCATCCCTCTCAAAGCCCTGCTGATAACTGTATCCTTCCGATGCCTGTTCTCATCCTGCTGCCGTTTCTTGCACTCCTCCAGCCACAGCACATTCTCCCCTTGATGTCCTCTCATGCATGTGTGACGTCTACAGTCAGCTTCTTGAATGCCACTTTGTGCAGCGCGCCACAGCACTGCACAGCAAACGTGGCGACGTTGGCCGCCTGTTCACGCAAGCAAAGTATCTTTCTCCCTTTTCATGCCATGGTGCGGTGTTTGGGTGCTGCCCTTTGGGCAATGCTGTGTCCTGATGATAGAGAAGAGGAACCTGACTGTGGCTCATGATGAGAAATTCAGATTTTTTGCTTAATTCTACATCTTCTTCTGAAATCCGCCACAATGGATGGCACCGCTGCTGCATGGTATTGTATAGTATGTGTGAATATTCTGCATCAATGACTCTGCCACAGATCTTTTTTTAACTTCACTGCATGCACATAAATGTAGGCATTGAAAGCAGTTCTAATGTACTCATGTAATTTCTGACTGATCATTTCTTACACATGCAATACAGCTGTCTACGTCTCGGGCCTAAGCGCGGGCTGGAGGTGGGACACTCACCCAGTAATAATAATGGAAGGAGCAGACAGACTTCTACCATTAAATTGCTAATAGACCACCTGTTTTCAAGTGTGTTTGTCATGTGGTCTTGACAGTCTTGCTGTGCGGCTCACAGCAATGGTAAGTGTCTACAGCTGGCGCCACATCATTTACTGTCAACAGGGGTCCTTTCTTCTGCGATGCCTGAGGGTAGCTTCTACCATGATGGTTTAGTTCTCCATGATCTTGCAATCAGGTCAAAATGTAAGAAAATTGCTTGCACTAGGATATTGATCACATACAGACAATAAACACCAACAATTGGGGAAAAAAAGTAAAGAAAGTTGAAGTTGTCGCCTTTTAATGTCTACATATCCCCCATTCATATCACTAGTGGAATCTTTCGGTGTCCAGATTGTGTCTTATGCTGATAATACGCAGCTACTGCTGACCTTGGATAAGAACGTATCTAATGCATAATGTAAATATAGGTGCTGCCTTATGGCAGTCTTCTGATAGCTACGCTACAGGAATCTAAAGTGTAACTCCAACAACACTGAAATCCTACTGTTTGGCTCCCATCCACCTTTTTGAGACGGAAACTACTGGCCCGTTCTTATTAGCCCCCACCCACCCCAACTATGTCTGTGCTCAATCTGGGGATTGCATTTGACAATTCAATCACTTTTGGGCCGCAGGTGTCAGCAGTGGTTGGCACAAAAGTCGGACTTCTTAAATCCTTGAAGAAAATCCTATACTTTCTGCCTGTTCTGGCCCAGAAGACGGTATTCATGCACTCATCATGTCCTAGCTTGACTATACAAATTCTCTGTATGTTGGTCGTCCAGTCTACCAGCTACAGAAGCTTCAGCTGATACAAAATTATTCTGCCGCTCAGCTTCTCTTAGGTGTTCCCAGGAAGGTACATATCCATTACCACCTGAAGTAGCTGCATTGGCTGCCCATTAGAGAGAGAATTAAGTTCAAATTTCTCACTCTAGGACATTGGGTCTTCTATTGGGTAGGCCCAGTTTATCTGTCCAAGAGGCTCACCCCCTATCTCCTGGCCAGATAGCTCCACTCTTCGGATGCCATTTTGGCAGTGGTACCTCGATTTAGGAAGCAAAAATGGCGGGAGGGTCTTCCTATGCACTATCTGCTGCAAGAGACTGAAATGCCCTTCCTTTGGTCTTTGCCCCATTAAAGGACAAAGCCGCCTTCAGATGCAATTTCAAAATCTGTCTGTTTCAATCAGCCTATCAGTAGTTTAGCTTCTGCCTGGGTCGAATTTCCAGCCTGATCAGTGCTGGGACACTCTCCGTGTAGCTGAGCACTCTATAAATCCGAAAGACAGACAGACAGACAAACAGAAGGCACTCTTTGTGATGCTGTTGCAGCAATATTAAGGATAGGCCTAAACCCATTGTCACTCCTAGGTTTCTAACTTCTTTTGATGTTGTTGGAAGGGCTTGAAGTTCCTTATCCCATTTGGCAGTAGGCTGGTACTTTTGCCATTGTCCCCAGATCATAAATGCATCTCTTTGCAGCATTGAGCACTAGATGGCTATTCATCATCCGTGTGTTTATGGCATGAAGGAAGTCATTTGAATTGTGAAGGTCTCTGGGCTATCCATTTTGAAAAGGTTTTGGGTGTCATTTGCATGGTTGTAACAGCTGATTTATCAGATTTGGTAAGGGGGTTAGGTAGTTGTTGAATAATAGAGGGTCTATGATTGACCCCAAGGAATTCCAAAGTATTGTACGCATGGAAGTGGCGTGAAAGGGGAGTAGGTAGACAACACTTTTTCTGTCTGGGGGACACTGATTACGAGATCATGGAGTCTTTGTAATGGCATTTGGTAGTGGACTATGTCAAATGCAGCTGATGATACTAAAAGTAACAAGAAAGCTGCTCCATTTGTGTCCACTGTGAATTTTAGATTATCCAAGATGGACATGATTGCTGACTCTGTGCCTGTGCCTGGTCGGAAACCAGACTGTTTTTCTGATAATAAGCCATCATGTTTGTTAAAGTTAGGGAGATGAGAAACACGGCTCTTGCGCTATTTTTTTCTAAGTATGGTCCATTTGGCTTATAGTTTGCTGGGACAAGGTTTTTCTTTTTGAGGGGGGGGTCTAATATAGGAGGTTTTAAGCTCAGGTGGAAATAAACCTATTTCCAGGGACTTCCTGAGTAGGCATAGGGCTCCCTCCACTGCAGAGGTTAAGCGAAGGATAGCTCTAAAGATTTTGACAGTGCTGGGTCTGTAGGTGATCCTATTAGTCTGGTTGAAATGATAGTATCGAAAAAATGTTTTTATACTGAAAGTATGCTGTGAGGATTGTGGTGTATTATGGTATGGTTGTGACCTTATCGTGTAATACACTCACAAAACTATCTTCAATCCAGCCAGGCTCATTTGTTAAACCTCTAGCTCAACCCTAGATAGCTGTGGCTTCAAGCAGCAAGGCTTAAGCACAGGAACTAGTGTAAAGCATTTATAAGCACCAAACAGTGAAATAAGAAATCTGACACCACTTTATAAAAATAAATTATGTTTTAATGAATTTTTAGACACCAAGATGAGCAGAATCTACTGGAGGTTTCTGGAAATAAAGATTTTTAAGTAAAATGTCAATCTCAGCTTTTTAGTCCAAAGCGCAAACAAGCATTGGTAACTGTAAAGTTTGGAAAAAAGGAAAGCTGGATAGAGTTGTGTTTGGTTACTTCGACCTGAGTTGGGCGACCAATTCTTATAGGGAGAAGGTTAGGGGCAATGGGGAATATTTGGCCAATTACCTGTTCACCAAAGCAGTCTTAAACCCAGTTCCACACTGTACATCAAGACCACAACAGACTTCAATGTAGTGGTCCTAATGCTGGGGACGCATGATGCTGAGGATGCCGAAAGATGCCTTGGGTGCTGTGCAGTCAATGGGGACCTTCCTGGGGTTATTCCATGGGTAAGGTGGGGCGACTTTTGCCACAGGGATTGGAGTCCCTGAAAGTCCTCTTTGAGTCAGTAGAAGTCATCTGCTGTTTGGCTACCTATCTCCAGACTTCGGGTCCTGTGACAGCCTTTTGTGATGGTTAGTGTCCGTCTTTGGTGACCAATCCACTCTCTGACAACATACAGAGTCAAGCAAACATAGGTGTATCTTTTGAGTCCTGGGTGGGGATCTTCTTAGATGTATTTAGGCTGTCAGCTGTGATTGCTTGTGAGTGGCTACTGACTGGCCAGGACGGGTGACTCCAGTTTTTATGGCCCTGGTCCTGGAAGAGGGGGTCAGCCGACTGACCCTTGGAGTCACAACTTCAGTCTGGGGCTCAGGAGCATGTTTTCCTCAAGCTGGAAACCACAGGCTTTGTTCTCTCTTCACTAACCCAAGTAACCGCAGGTGCAGTGTTGCACTTGGTGCAGCCTCTCATTCCAGGCCAATGGGTCAGCAGGGCAGTCAATTTTCAGCTCTTTCTCCGTTCCAGATATGATCTGAGGTTTAGGGTGCCAGGGATGCTAAATGTATGCACTAAAAGTGCCCTGGGGAGATGATGCGGTCACTAGCCAATGGGTTTCCAGGATTCCTTCCGCCCTATGATGATTTCCGGCTATGTGTGGCATGTAGTAATCCCAGAGTCCACTACTCTACCCACTCTGAAGATTTCTGAACCCTTCCTTGGATGTTAGGAGCTTGACAGCCAATCCTCGAGGTGTTTCTACCTGTGGGCAGCATGCCCTCGGAAAACCAGTCTTTCCACTGGTTTCTCCTCTCTGTTCATACCACCAGCCCACCTACCTGAACAAAGGATCAACCCTCCCTGAGTGTGATCATCATTTGCATATCAAAAGAGGCTTACCTTTTGAAGCTTACCTTTTGGGCTGACAGCCTGTTTGGCTTCCTGCAAGGAGAAGGTAACACATCCCTCTGTGCCAGGCCTCTATTTTTCCTGAGCCACCAAGCCATTCACACTACTTGCTTGGAGGGCAGAAGGCTGCCTGGTGGCCAGCAACTGTGAAGGCCACCAGATAAAAAGGGGAAAAGAGTGGCACCTTTCTAAAAGTTTCCTTTCTCTAAAAGTGACATTACATTCGACCTGGGCATCAAGTTGGGTATAATGCCACAATTAATTTGATACAGTGAAGTATCCATTTTAGTAGTCCCATTCAAATGTTAGCCAGACTGAGAGGTCAGCTGGTAAATCTGCTTTAGCCAATGGGGCTACTAACTTCTCCACAGCCAAAACGACAATTAGGGGGTTTTACTGTTAGGAATGTTAAACTACCTGTCCTACTTAATAATATGCAACGGCCTGCCATACGGCTCGGTAGGCCCGCCTACGGGGAGACTCTCCTATATTGTTAAGGGAATTGGGGCCTTTGCCATTGGTTTAAATGGTAAAGTCGAATTAGTCTTTTTAAAACTGCTCTTCCAGGCTCCAGTGGCATGCTGGGAGACTTTTTGTACTTTGCCTCAGGTAAGGTGGCACAATCAGTACTGCAGCCCTGAGTGTATACTCTAACTTGGTGCTTTATCTTTTTGTTGACCTTAGGATTCTGAGCACTTTACCACTGCTAACCAGTGCTAAAGTACATGTGCTTCTTCCCTAAACATGTGTGTGATTGATGTATACCTGATTGACCTATTCAATTTACTTGCAAGTTCTTTGTGAAGTGCTCATGGTCTGTAAGTTAAATGCTACTAGTGGTTTTGCGGCACTGATTGTGCCACACACAGAAGTAACCTTTCAAACCTGTCTCAGGCTTTCCATTGCAGGACATGCGTGTATAGTTAAATACCACTTAGACTTGGCATTCAAAATCTACTTGCCAAGCCTTAAACTCCTCTTTTATTACATATGTTGCCCCAAGGTAGGACGTAGGTAGCCCTAAAGGCAGGGTGCTATGAAAGCAAAAGGTGGGACATGCACTTTTATGTTTTGACTGTCCCGGTAGTGCCAAACAGCCTGTTTTTGTTTTTTGCTACTGCAAGGCCTACCCCTTGAATAGAATAGCAGTGGGAATTCCTTCATAATCTTTTAAACAGTAATTCCTGGTCAGAAAGGAGTAGCTTTCTGATGTTTTATATTTTTGGAATGGTATTGATAAATACTACTTACTGATGAGGTTCGATTCAAGTTTACTATTTTAGGAATGCCACTTTTAGAAAACGAACATTCCACTGCACTTACTGGTCTGTGTGCCTGACATCCTGTCTCTAATACATGTCTGGGCTGGGTGACAGCGACATTTGCGCACTGCCTCTAGACAGCCACAACACAGGACACTCAACTGCATCTCCATTCATCTGCATACTGGTGGGTCATCCTGGGCAGGATGGAGGAGAGGAGGTAACACTTCACATGAATAGGTAGTGTCCTGCCTCCACACAAAGGGCTGATTTACAACCTATAGATAGGCTGGCAGACAGGACTGGGCTGAAAGGGTACAAGTGCACTTCAGAGAGTTCTTTTGAAGTCGCCCCCACATCAAAGCCATTTTTGGGTTTAGTACTGGGTATCTGACCCCATCTAATCAGACACTTTTTGGACCTGTAACCGGACATCGCTGGCTGTACATCTTCACATTGCCAGAAGGAACTGCTGTACTGCCAGGAGGGACTGCCACTCTGTTAACTGCCCTGCTGTGTTGGCCTGCTGCTTGTTAAGCTGCGAGAGGGTCTGCCACTTGTGACCTGTCTTCTTGTACTGGCATCCTCCCTGTAACTTTTGTGCTGTGTGGACTAAAAGCCTTCTCCAGGGGCTTGTTGCTTTGCCGCTTGTTCCCTGAAGTCTCAGGGCCATGAAAGACTTCACCTTCTTGTCCCTGTCATGGGATTTCGTACACTATGCATCCGGCAGGGGGCAACTGGCAATGAACAAATCGCTCCTAATCCCCTACTCATTGTGGGAGCAGAGCGAGCACTTCACCCGGTGGCAGATCTAGAGCACGTGATAGCCAGAAACAGTGCTTCCCTCCCCAAGGCCTGAGAGAGAATGAATGCTGTTTGTTCCCCTGTTTCCTACGTGCACTCTGGAAAGGAGTCTACTGAGCACCCCCTTTTTGCAGCACGGCCCTACTTGTGCCTTGGACAGCGACTGAGCACTTCAGTTCGTGCCAGCCCAAGCACCCAGCTTATGCACAAGATGCTGTAGCACTCTTGGCGGACGCTCATGCTTGCTTCGCTGCCCCGCTGTCTTGACAAACAGGACTCATCTGGCACACCACCTTTCTGGATCAGAGCATGCTGGACTATGTTGTGACCCATCTCTATCAATGAAGGGAGCTGCAGCACGACTTGCCAAATGAAAGCCTTTCTTTGACAAAGGTACTGCAATACCTGAGACCCGCAAGGTCTCTGCAGCAAGCCCACGTGGCATCGCGGGCGGCTGGGGGCTATTTACCTCCATTTCCATCTCGAGTGACTGAACTGAAATGTCTTCAGTGAGGACTTGAAGGGAGTATTACACTTGTGCTCCCACATTGCCAGTGCCCTTCCTTTCTAGAAGTACTGTAGATATTCTAAGAGGAACGGAGATAATGGTAGCACTGCTCTGTCTAACACTTGCATTACTTGAAAGTGTACATGTGATTGTTATCGTTTTGGTTTTGCTTTGTTCAGAACATAGTAATCCACATACTCAACTTTTTTCTAAGTTATTTATTCATTTTTATTTTTAAAGTATTTTTTGTCATACAAAAAGTCATTTTTTCTTTTTTCTTTTTTTGAAAACAGGTAGTTATTCACTGTAACAAGGTACAGCCTGTATGCTGACGGAGCTCTGGGACATACGTGGATACTTTTAAACTGGTATCCCATCGGATGAATACATTGCATAAAAAGCTTTTACCAGAGTTACGGTGTGTGCATAGGAATATCAGATAAATTGCTGGTTTCGTACCAAAAAATAATATATTCAGGGAGTAGAAGTAAGAAGCAAATCGGGATTTACCTTAAAATGTGCATGAAGGGTGTCTTGCATAAAAGAGAACGCGCATTTTGTTAAAACCCTCCCAAGCCGATATTCAACAGGAGACAATTACATCTTCCCGACTGGCTCCGTTTTAGTTTTTGAATGTGAAGGACAACTGTTCAGTTTCGTCCCTGGGCAGCAAATGAAAATGGCCTAAAACCCTTGGCTGATAATCAAGGCATGAAGGAGTACCATACTGGCATGTTGGAACTGTACATTTTTATAAAGAGACACTAACTCCAGGTTGCGAGACACACTGGTGAAATTGCCCCTGGCTGGTCCTGATGAAGGTGGTCTCCATTGCAGTCCTTCCAACTAATCGCGTTGGCCATTTCCTCTAATTAAATCCAACCTTAGGTTGTATAGTGGACAAACTGGTGCAAAACAACAGGGTGTTTTGTTGGTTGTAGTGTATGTATGTAAGAATAGGATGTGTGATTGAGTGTATGAGTTGTGTTTGTGGTTCTCGACATGGGTTATAATAACTCTCGTTTTAAAAAAAAAATATGTATATCTATTCAAATAATGGAATTATAAAATGAACTTTTGTATGTATATTTAAAGAAAATTATATGAAATACAGTGAATAACTACCTGTTTTCAAAAAAAAGAAAAAATGACTTTTTGTATGACAAAAAATACTTTAAAAATAAAAATGTATAAATAACTTAGAAAAAAGTTGAGTATGTGGTTTATTGTATGCCCTTGATATTGGAGGCTTTCCCCATTGATAAAGTGGTTGTAGGTCAAGAGGGAGTTCCTTTCCTGGTTTCTGGTTATTTCACCCCTCAACTCTCTGACCTTCAAGTATATTTGGGAGGGGGTCCCTACTCTTATTCATCAGAACATAGTAATCTACATTTCTAAACCTGTGTGGAGTCTTTTTGTGATGTATTCATTGTGTTACTGTGTGGGTGTGTGTGTTAAACAAATACTTTACACAATGCCTCTTTTGAAAAGCCTGCCTGCTCTGTTCCAAGCTACTAGAGGGTGAGAACAGGTTATCTCAGTTGTGCATCTAGCTTACCCTAACTTAAGTGGTGGGTTCTGCCTGGCTTGAGAGTACACTTTAGCCAACCAGATACCCAATTTTGAACAGTAATCAATGTAACATACATTTTGTACAGGGTCAAAACACAGACACTGGGGGCTGGTCATTGGACCTCATAGCCAACAGCGGCCAGCACACGTGGGCTGGGCGGGGACGGGGTTGGAGAGGGTAAGTCAACAAATTACGAAATAGGTATAAATAAATAATACCTATTCTGTCGTCTGTTCACTTCCCCCTGCCACGCCCCACCGCCTGTGCCGGCCGCGGCTACTCATAGCATTCCCAGACTCGTAAAATCTGTGCTAGTAGTCAAAATGGGGGGGGGGCAGTCAGTGGGGGAAACCTGCAGAAAGCCTGTTTCCCTCACATATGCATTGATGGATTATTATTGGTGTCTCTTTCTGTGGTGGTTTGGTCAGGCATAGTCCGTGTTCTCCTTAAGGTAATGTTCAAGCTTTTTCATGTTTTTGATCAATTCATTGGAGATTTTGTCATGGAAGTCTTATGATAGTGGTGTTTCTGTGTTTAGTCACTCTGAGTTGAGGAATTCTGTTAGAATTTTATGGAGTTCTTTAGAAGGGCAGTCTGCTTCAGTTATGTGTGTGGAGTAGTGGTGTCTTTTTGTGGCTGTTTTGAGTAAGCTCTATGACAGTGCTGTAGAGTGCTTTTGTCTGTTTCCTCTCCTGATTTTCTCCATTTTTGTTGTAGTAAGTTTAGTTGTGTTTTCATTCTTTTGATGTTGTCATTAACCCATGTGGTGTTCTTTTTGTGGTCACTCCTGGATAGGGTTTTTGTTGGTATCTGTTTGTCCAGTGCAGTGGAGATCCAGTTGTAGAAGGTGTCTCTGTCTTTTGACCTCGTGTTTATTGGGGTTCTTTCAAGGTGGGTGGTGGTGAGATGCTGGAAGTCTAGTCTTTTTCATTGTCTGTATGACTGTTTGTTGTTGTTGTTGGTTTTTGTTGTCTTTGAAGTGTTATTGGGAGATGTGCAGATCCTGAAAGTGCTGGTGTTGTGGTCATGCTAGCTTATGGTGGAGTTGCCTGTAACTGTGGATTGTGCTAAGGTTGCAAATATGATATCTAGAAAGTGTCATGCGCAGTGAGTTGGGCCAGAAATGATTTGCTGTAGGTTGAAGGCTTCAAGTTTTTTTGTAATATCTAACATTATTTTCCTATTCTTAGTAGAAAACATGTTTATTTTGTTTAACCATTGCAATGACTAGTATTTCTTGAAAGTAACGTTGTTTTAAGTTCTTTCAGTGCACATACATTCTGGTGTGCTAGGACTAGATCTGATCCTTACCTTTAGGGGGTGCCTGGCCAAATTCCCTGTATGCACCTAGTAATACACTACAGTCAGCTCTATTAATAAATGCTGGGATGCCCAGTCGCTTGTAAGCCAACTATCCCTAGAGTTCTTCCCTAATCTAACAGGTTCCATACACTGCCAGCCACATGTGTATTGTTCCAGTTCTCTGCTGTCACCTTTGCATGTTTGCAGTCATCTTGTGTGTAGAACACATATTAGATGCATAAAAATGTTGTGCTTGTTTGTGTAATACATGCACGTGAAATACGAAAAAATAAACATATGAGCTACTAAGTAATGTGCGTCCCTTGTTTATTTGGTGTAATGCCTTTAGTTGTTCTGTCCATCAGAATTCTTTGACCACAAAATAATTAACATCAAGAGTTTCTGGTGACAACATACAACACCAGGAAAAAAGCTTTATACATGTCATCAGAACCCCAAGATGGCACCGGCCCCGGTTGTCTTACACATGGTACCCGTTATGTTTTCCATGTTACATTTTTATTTTACCTTAAAAAGCTTTTTTTAAGTATGGTGTTAGCCAAAACATTGTAATTTTACTAAATGTTTATATACATAGATACTTATAAGGAATTTCAGCTAGTCCTCTTTTTCCTTTGGTAAGTTGTTGTGTCATTCACATTTTACATTTTTCTTCTGGCCCCTACAGCACACAGCATGGGGCAGTGGGGCAGCCTGCTACAGCCATTGGTTAACTTTATTGTGAGTGATGGCATTCTGCTCTTTCACAGAGAGAACATCCACACAAAGTAGTTCCCTTCACTACCAAAGACTGGCATGGCATTGGGTGCTATGTGAGGTCAACAATGGTTGTGCTTTTAGCCTAAGTTTAATTTTTAGATTGCTGATGGCTGGGCTACTTCTAAAAAAAAGTTTACAGAAATCATGACAAACAAAGCAAGTATTGACAAATCCAAAAGGCTGACAGGCAATGGCTTTGACAGTGCTTGTTTGACAGTGCAGGCAACAATGGGGACTGACTTAAACAAGAATGTCTAGATTTTGTTTACCTTCTGTGAATAAAGTGTTGATTTAACAATTGGTATATGGAGAGGGTCATTGGATTTAAGTGAATCTGTTGCTGCAGCGTTTTCCTGATAATTATGTGTCTACTGCATTTGCCACATTATTTGCATGATTTACAAATCTCACCAAAATGTTGTGGTTAGCTCAAATAGATGGACTACAAGTAATGCTAGAGAATGCACTGTGTAATTTGCATAATTTTTTAATGCATAATTAAGATCATCTTGATGCATAATTTATGTCCTACACGCCGCATGATCCTGTACCCCTGAACATGTTAAAGCTCTGCTGAGTTCTTGGCGCGCTGTAAATATGATAATTTCATGGGCATAGTTTCACGATGGCCTGTGATGCTATATAGGCGTGCCACAGTAATTTGTGCAATAAACGCACCATAATATGTAATCTACGTATATGTGTGTGGAGGCGGGGTCTGTCTACTGCTGAAATATTCTACTGTGTTGCCAGTGCGATTAAGTATCATTATGGTGCCCCTGCAGAATGTGCAGAGGGAACCCCGAGGCTCCCATGTCTCGCCGATATCTATTGGCATTGGATGAATGGGGGCCCCCCGAAAAGATTGGGAACCAAGGCGCTGCAAGGGTCACTGTGTGCTGCAATATGTCCAAAGTGCTGCTAAAGAATGAAAATGATAAAAAGAATTTGTTTTTCCCATCACACTTCATAGTGCACTTTTTTCATTTGTAGCACTGAAAATCGCATCTGTTAAAGTTCTTCAATTTAATGGCGATTAACCTGCAGTCCATGTAAGAAATCTAGTCTGAATTGGTTTTCCAGGATTCAAAATAGGAACGGAGAGCAATGCGCCATCTTATATTACTGCTGATCAATTACACTGGCAGTTTCTCGGTTATGCCACTAATGCAGCCAGTGTCTGTGGTTGCTGCTCCTTTATATCAAGAGGCTACTCAGTCGCTCTAGTAGTCTGGCCTCCTATATTTTGGCTGCTGCACAGTTATGACGTGATGCTCACTTACCCCCGTTGTACTGCTAAATGATGTAATCATCATTACTAAATTATGCTATAGCAAAGGGGCTACAAAGCTACGTACGTGTGCTGCCCATCTCCAACAGGGATGTTGCTCAGTTTTACTGATTGAACTACTCATCCGGGTTCTCTTTTTAAGCCAGTGGGCCTTTCAGTTGTGCTCAGTATTTCCCATCTGTACCATGCCACCCTAAGTAAGAAAGTAACCTGTGATTATTCCAGGACAACGACCAGTAATGGAAAGGCGTCCAAATTATGCTCCCAGTGCACTTCGTTTATTCTAGTGCTATGCACAATCCTGGGAGGGGACTTCTTCATTTTGCACATGGTGTACATGTATGACTGAGCTCTCCTAAGTATGCTAGGTGGGTGCCCATGCATGTCATTTTGCTGTTAAAACCACACCATGCATCAATTAGGTCAGTGGGATGACCAGTCCTATCAAAGGTGTGCCCATTATATAGGTGTCATGGTGCTCAGCTATGCAACACTGCTACAATGTCTTGCCAAACTTCTATACCAGTATGTTGAGCATGTATTTCAATGCTGTCATTCATTTATGCCAGTTAACTGAAAACGTATCCCCAGGGGACTGCTCAACCATGCCCCTGGTGCCACTGAACGATGCTACTTGTGCCACCCAGTATTGCAGTGTGCCTCTCAATTGTGCCTTTGATAAATTCATTTTAAACATACCCATACCACACGATTATACCTCACAAATGCACCAAGGGTAGGGTCCTGGGTGAGCTCTCAAACAGGCATTCCAGCTGGAAGAAGAATATTCTTAGGTATGTGCTTCGACTATTACATCAGTGCGATGTCTTCCGTGCAGGCCAATTATGTTACAGGGCTATTATAGAGAGCTGCAAAAGAATGCCAATATGCCTCTCAATTTTGCTAACTGGTTAGCACGCTTTTACGAGCGAGTTTGATCATTTATACCAGAGGCACTGTTTAATCATGCTTATAAGCCACACATTTGCAAATGGTGCTACTTAACTTATGCGAGTGAGAAAAGCAAACAAGCATTGGTAATCATCTGTTTCGCCTATGCGATGAATATATTTAAAAAAAAAATCTTTTTTTAGAGTTTTATATAGCGTGAACTAGACCAGAGACATCAGGTATCAGAGCGCTTTACATGAGCACCAGTTTCGTTACATGAGGACACATTCATTTTTGTTAGGCTCTATTTGGTTAAGCGCTCCCTGACAAGTTGCTTGGGAGTGGAGAGCGAAACCTAACAAGCACGGCACAAGCGGTGTGCAGGCAAAACTCACCACCCCCTTTATGAATCGTTTTGGCCACCACAAGTGTGGAAGGGTATGCTCAGATGTGAGTCCCTTGCTTACTGCACCATCAGGATTCAAGCAAGCCGGGCCAAAGACGGCTGTAATGCCAGAAACCGGTCCCCGGAAGCTTGTTTCCTTTCCAGTAAAGAATTGGCTTGGTAGTTTGGTCTGCCCTGTTCCCATGATGCACTGCGCCAGGGTCAGACTAATTTGCATGTAGCCAGGTTCTGAGCTGGGATGGTGCAGTGAGCTAAAAAACGGTGATGGATCAAGCCCTGATCTTTTGACTGGGTAGGAGTGTTCTGCTTAATTCAGATACTCTGTCCATCACCACCCCCTCTATGAATCGTTTTGGCCACCACAAGTGTGGAAGGGTATGCTCAGATGTGAGTCCCTCGCTCACTGCACCATCAGGATTCAAGCAAGCCGGGCCGAAGACGGCTGTAATGCCAGAAACCGGTCCCCGGAAGCTTGTTTCCTTTCCAGTAAAGAATTGGCTTGGTAGTTTGGTCTGCCCTGTTCCCATGATGCACTGGGCCAGGGTCAGACTAATTTGCATGTAGCCAGGTTCTGAGCTGGGATGATGCAGTGAGCTAAAAAACGCTGATGGATCAAGCCCTGATCTTTTGACTGGGTAGGAGTGTTCTGCTTAATTCAGATACTCTGTCCATCACCACCCCCTTTATGAATCGTTTTGGCCACCACAAGTGTGGAAGGGTATGCTCAGATGTGAGTCCCTTGCTCACTGCACCATCAGGATTCAAGCAAGCCGGGCCGAAGACGGCTGTAATGCCAGAAACCGGTCCCCGGAAGGTTGTTTCCTTTCCAGTAAAGAATTGGCTTGGTAGTTTGGTCTGCCCTGTTCCCATGATGCACTGGGCCAGGGTCAGACTAATTTGCATGTAGCCAGGTTCTGAGCTGGGATGGTGCAGTGAGCTAAAAAACGGTGATGGATCAAGCCCTGATCTTTTGACTGGGTAGGAGTGTTCTGCTTAATTCAGATACTCTGTCCATCACCACCCCCTTTATGAATCGTTTTGGCCACCACAAGTGTGGAAGGGTATGCTCAGATGTGAGTCCCTTGCTCACTGCACCATCAGGATTCAAGCAAGCCGGGCCGAAGATGGCTGTAATGCCAGAAGCCGGTCCCCGGAAGCTTGTTTCCTTTCCAGTAAAGAATTGGCTTGGTAGTTTGGTCTGCCCTGTTTCCATGATGCACTGGGCCAGGGTCAGACTAATTTGCATGTAGCCAGGTTCTGAGCTGGGATGGTGCAGTGAGCTAAAAAACGGTGATGGATCAAGCCTTGATCTTTTGACTGGGTAGGAGTGTTCTGCTTAATTCAGAAACTCTGTCCATCACCACCCCCTTTATGAATCGGCAAAACTTAGGGGCATATTACCGAGAAATGCTTTTGAAAACGCACAACGTACATTCCCGTATCGCCGGCTATCGCCGGATTTCATTGCCTTTTTAGCACGCAATTATCAATGCGCATCAGGCAGGCGAATAGAAATCCGGCGATAGTCGGCGATATGGCACATTAGCGCATGAAAACCAACGTTGTTTTGACGCGCTAATGTGGGCCTTGATAATATGGGGGGGGGGTTCAGCTTTATGATCCACACCCCAATGTTATCAATGCCTAACGCCTGGTCAGAGCAGGCGTTGGGAGACCTGCAATAAATGAGTTTATCGCAGGTCTTTTCCTCCCATTGCCTTCCTTGGTAATAGGGTGTTCCCACCTCCAACCACATTTATCATGTGGTTGGACGTGGGAACGCCCACTTTGCATGTCATTAGCGATGTTTATCGCCGATATGCAAAGTGGGCTTGGGGCTGGCTTTAAAATGCCCTTGTGAATAGGGCTCTGGCAGTATCGCCGCTTTCTCGGCACAATTCGCCGAGAAAGCGGCGATACTTGCCCTTGGTAATATGTCCCTTACAAGCACAGAGCAAGCGCTGTGGAGGCAAAATGTAAAAAATTGACAAATGACAGGACCTTTCCTGTGAAAGCTTTTAATAAAATTAAATTAAAAAAAAATCTTGCCTCGCGTACATACAGGGTGTTGGGCTTGGCTCCACAGCACTCGGGAGAGAACTGACAGACCCAGACCCAAGACCACCACCCTTGAGTGCAACACCACCTGAACACCTGGCTGAACCAGCTCTGTAAATATGTAATATATAATTGTCAAAGCCTAATCGCTGTTAAAGTGTAATCCTGAGTGAATTTGCAATTTGTATATATGCCACTCTAACCACTAGTATATGTAGTAGACCTTTGTACTTACTACCATTGCTATATGATTTTAGAGTTTATCTGTTTGTATCTCTTCCTTGAGTGACTTTACAACGTGTACATTTGCAGTTATTTATGTTTGTATATCTTATGTAACTCATGTAATCCAAAGTCCTTATGTAACACAACTGATTCTTCTGTAAAGCGCTCTGACACCTTCGGGAATGTTCGCGCTATATTAAATCGCATTAAATAAAATAAATACCGGGAATTTCGGGCACTGACTCGTCCGCTCGCCACCCTTCAGTTGTCATCCGGGTAAACCCAAGCGCGTAGCTGGAGAGGCAAAATGTCGCACACTCTCAGAAACAGCAAGCAAGAACAACATTACAAGCTGCCACCAAAAGTGGTACTAATTGGAAATGTGGCCATTTTACAGGAGCAGTGGGGCGGTGTAAGTATACCTGCTCACGAAAAGTGCAGTGACAGGATTTATATTAAAAGGCAGTTATACCAAGGCCATTTTAAGCCCCGGAGCAGCCCAATTCTTGTATTATTATTTTTTTAATACACAAAGTATTTATCTGCTAATTATCTGTTATTAAAGCTAGTTCCCCCAATCGGATGTTAGTAGTATTTTGTCGAAGCAAAACTGAAAAGAGGAGCAGATGAGGAACAAGCATTGGTAAATGCAGGACAATGTGCTACAGCCAATAGAAATTGAGGAAAATTAAATAGTACGTGCAGGAACCAATAAGAAGCCAGGAAAGAGAGGAGGCCGGATGCAAGTCTCTTTTAAGTTTATTTTCAAAACAATAGATTTCTCAAGCACAGCGCAAGCGCTTTGCAGGCAAAACCTGAAAAGAACACTTACATTAACCTTAGCCATTGATAATTAATTAAGCCTATTATGCTTTTGCTTACTGTGGTACTGTATAGAGGTACAAACTGTATACAAATACATCTTACCGTCACTCCAGAAAGGACATCACAGCTCAAAATCCTAGAACAAAAGCGGTCACACAATTATTTCAAATTGGTTGGGCCTGATTAGTGAGGCACGGTTTCAGCCATGTGACAAACCAAGCATTGAACCAACTTGTGAGCATCCGCATGAGGCATAAGCCATTTCGCTGAGAAAAACAAAAATGTGATTAATGGAATTTATGAATTAATCTTAGCCACTGGAAATTACATTTATTTCTGTACAGTGTTCTTGCTCACTGTGCCACTTGTGACAGAAATCAACTATATGCAATCAGTCATTGCCCACTCCAATAGGGACCGACTAACCTGGACCGCTTGACCTCATTGCCAAGCAACACCCCACTGAGGAGTCCAAATGAGACCAAAACTAATCTGTGTTTGCTCTTGTTACTGTTTAGTGGAGGTGTGGCCTAGCATTTTAGGCTCAATTGTTACCATTGAACCAAGTCTTTGCAGATTGTTGCTTCCATTCTATATAAGCAGAGTCTAGAAATCATTTTTAAAAAAGAACTACAACTCTTCCCTATCAGTAACACTGACTACACAACCTTTGAATACTGAGGAGCTGAATTTAAAATGAGAAGGTCTCCTGGTGAACCCCTTCCCTTTGCCGAAGAACTATCAGACCTTTTACCTAAATGGCTACTTTCCAACTCCAAAAATCACTTCCAAGGAGATCTTAACCAGCACTGGAATGAATCGAATGATCCTACAATCAACCTTCTCAATAATCATTTTAGGATTAGCGACCTCAAGCAACTTTGCCACTCCCCTACTCATGCCAAAGGAGCTATTCTAAATGCCATCATCTCCAACCCTGATTTGGCATCCCTATCCAACATTATCCCTATCGACTGGTCTGACCACCATCTCATTCTGTTCACAATCTCCCCTCCAGCCCCAACCGCCCCTGTAAAAATCAATAAAACCACAATTGTGACCAGAAATCTTAAGCAAATCCCCCCCGGCGCACTGGAACATAAACTTCAAACCCAACTCCGTCTCACCCCCCCCTCTTCAAATGTGAATGAACTCACTGAGCACTTTAACAAATCTGTCTTAGACCAACTTGCCCCTCTGAAAACTAAAACGCTAAAAAATGTCCCCTCTACAACATGGTTTACCTTAGACCTTAATAGAGGAAGACGCTCACTTAGATTGGCTGAAAGAACATGGAGACAACACCCCTCCCCATCCCATCTTGCTCTCCTTAGAATTGCAAGATCCTCTTACAAAAAAGACATATTTTCAGAAAAGCATCTTTCTTTCATCTGCAACTCTCCCGTGCCAAAAACAGACCTAGAGAACCGTTCAACATTATTAGAAATCAAACCTCCCCTGCACCCCTCAACCCGGTGGCCTCCAATAACAAATGTGAAGAAATTGCTAACTTTTTCACTGAAAAAACTTGCCAAAATTGATCGTACTTTCCTTGGAACTCAACCCTCGCTCACCCCTCAACATCCCCATGATACTCCACCTCTTCCACCCCTCCCCTTGAAACCACCCCTTACTCCCTTACTCCTCCTCCCATCACATACCCCTCTTGATCCCCACCTCACTATCCCACCGCTTAAAAATAATGCCTCATGGCATAATTTCCACTCCGTTTCTGGAATGGAAGTCTTCAACATCCTATCCAAACTCAAAGCATCCTCTCACACTAAAGACCCTCGCCCTTCTGCACTCATCCAAGATCTCAAACACGTCATTGCCCCTTACTGGACCAACATCATTAACTCTTCCTTCTCAACAGGGAGTGTTCCCATCTCGCTTCAACTCGGACAAATCACTCCCATCCCGAAAACCCCCAAGGCTGACCCTACTGACCCTAACAAACTCTACCCTATTTCCAACCTCCCCCTCCTCTCCAAAGCCCTTGAAAAATTGCCCTACTTCAACTAGACAAACACATTGACTAGTTCAACCTTCTAGACCCCCTTCAATCTGGCTTTCGCAAAGGTTGCAGCACTGAAACTGCACTGCTCAACATAGTCGATGACATCCACCTTGCCCTGGGCAAAGGCGCGACCTACCTACTCATCCTTCTTGACCTCACTGCTGCATTTGATACAGTTAACCACCCAACTTTACTCAATGCACTCAAAGATCACTTCGGCCTTAATGGCACTGTCCTTAACTGGCTCACCTCCTACTTCCAACATAGAACCTAACAAATTAAAATTCAAAACTGCCTCTCTAGCCTGATATCTGTCTCCCTAGGTCCCTCGCGGAATCTGTCAGAACACTCGGCATCACCCTTAACAATAAACTCACGCTAAATTCCCATGCACTTTTAACACTTCGGCATCCCGAAAAAATCAACCCTTTTATGCCAGCTGAAGACTTCAAATTAGCTATCCAATCTCTTGTCCTATCAAAATTCGACTATGGAAATGCCCTTCTTTCTGGTTCTCCCAAAATCTACCTTGCCCCCATCAAAACCGTCCTCAACCTCGCAGCCAGACTAACAACAAACTGTACACATTTTGACTACATCTCACCTGCCCGTAAGGACCTCAAATGGCTCCCCATCGAAGGCATATCCTCCTATAATATTGCCTGTATTACGCACAAAGCCCTTTATCAAAAGACTCCAATCTACCTCTGAACCAAACTCAATAAAGCTGGCTGTGCCCAAACGTTGAGAAGCACCAACTCTCTTCTTCTCATACCCCCTCTGCTCAAATAAAACGCCTCACAATCCCGCTCCTTCTCTGGCAAGGCTCCAAACATCTGGAACGCCCTCCCCAAAGACCTTCGATGTAACCCCTCCTATGCCAGCTTCAAAATAGACCTTAAAACATACTTTCTCACTAAATATTGGGGAAATTAATTCCCTGCCCTCCTTTCTGACTACTCTCCTTCCTACTTCCTTAGGCAACTCCGCCTACCTCCCGCACTCACACACCCTCCTCCTGACACCCTCCAAACCCCTCTCCCTTCCCTTACCAGACCATTTTTTTCTCAATCCCTCCACTCTTCGCCTTACTATATTCCCCCACACCCCACCTTGTCTACCGAGCCCCGTTGGTATACTGAAAGAGTGTTATCAATAACGACATTCTTATTCTATTAATTGTTTTTTGTTTATTTTCTACCCACGCATCTCACTACATACTCTAAATTTTTCTTTACTCTCTCAGACCACCTTGTATACTTTTTTTTGCTCATAACTATTGTTGCTTCCTTGTTTATAACCATTGCAAATGTAAAGCGCTTTGATACCCTCGGATGCAGCGAGCGCTATATAAAACCTTCAAACTAAAAATAAATAAGCTAAAATTGTTGATATATGAACTATGTCAAGTATTTCCATGTATCATTTTTTGATGTCTGCATCCATCACCCTAACTTGTGTGGATGAGCACAGATGTGGGTCCGGCTTGTGTAACTGTTCAGAGTGCGTAGGGTTGAGCAATTCAGGCATTGCTCCCTTTCGGACCAGGAACAAATGTGATTTGCATATGAGTGCTCACTTATGTAATAATACAGGTTCCCAAAAACGCTATGTCTGATGTAGTAGCAAGGACGAGGGAGCATGGAAACAACAAACAGAACGCAGACAACTGCTGTTTGCGTTCAGTTGCAAGTACTAATATTTTCAGAGCACAAAATGCATCCTCGTACCTATTTTGGATACAAGGGCGAATTATGCGCTAAGAAAATAGCCCTAAATGCCACATTACACTTCTAGCATAATTTCATGTAATTGCCTGACGTTTTGAATAATTGCGTGTGGAGAAATTACTCAAATTTTGCACACCCCGAACTATTACTCCATTTCCTCTGCCTATTCTAGTGAGGATTAAAAAGCACATGCTCTGCGTAAATTAGGTGCATGCTTTTAATGGCGTTTATCTTGAGTGTATGATCTTCACTATCTCTCCCTCACATTTAGGTGATGATTGCTTCTTGTGGGTGGTTATGGCGGTATGATAACTCATGATTGTCTGATTTTTTAATGTAGAGAACACGAGGAATAAATCTCTAGGAACAGGTTTGACCTCTGGGATTCTAGTGATGTGATAAGGCTGCACCAAGCTCTTGGATAGATCATGCTTGTTCGAGAAACTCCTTCCTCAAAAGTGGCTTTTAGAAATGGCAAACGATAATGAGTAGTGCACTATACGAGTCTGCTTTCCCTGTTTTTTTGTGTGCTTGTGATTGAGTTATTGGCTGTGTCATTTATGAGCTGATGCACACCCAATACCTTGATAAGGTTTAGCAACCAATTGTATATTTAAGATTTGAATATGATAAATGGCTGGTTTGCCTTATCACGGTGTGGACATTCAAAATGAATGAAATCGACCAGTTTTCAGCCACAAATACAAGTGTTCATACAATTATTAGTTTTGTGACCATGGTGGAGTTTTATGCAAATTCTACCAGAACATATTCTAATTCTGAAGATGATATCCCTTTGAAAAGGGCATTGAACGGAAATAAAGTAATTAGATAAGACACTTTACGGGAAGAAACACCCATTATATCGGGAAAGATGGAGAAATTGAATTCATTTTCCAAGGTAATGCAGAAGCATTGCATGTAGAAGTACACAATTTATTGGGCTGTGAATGGTGGCTTCCTGGTTAGATGATATTACCCCGGTGAACTGCCAGTTTGTGCCAAATTTATGTCGGTAGTGAATGGTCCAAGCTGTGGGATAAGCTGTGCACGGTAAAACGTGACAAAAGGAAATTTGTTTTAATGATGTGGCCATGACAGAAGGTGGATGGAAGAAAAATACATTGTGCATCTAGATCAATGATAAAGTCCCTGAAGTGTGCAGTGTTGCAAAAAAATGTCTCTCCCTGCGTCGACGACTGATATCCATGCCAGCGCTGTGCTATCTGAGGCCACATGTGTCCTGTTGTCGGGATTGTGGCATGAATCAATGACTCATCAAAAACGATCTCAGAGCTTGTCTCCTGCTCTTCTCATTGTTAATGGTCCACTATTTCTCACCTCAATGGAGAGAAGAGAGAAGCTCATTTATCACGGGTTAAGTAGACTGCAGTGAGGGATAAAAAAGGAATGAAAATAGTAGTTTATTGCTGCCGCACAATCACATACCTTTGGGATGGACTAGGATGGAAAGCAGTCTAAACAAGCATTAGCAAAGCCAATAGGTTTTGCCTATGCAAAATCTATTGTCTTTGTCTTTGTTTTTTTTACATGGTCGACAGCAGTTGACCTAGTGTGCAATATGTCTTAAAGTAAAAAAAGACACTTGACGTCGCCAT
The DNA here is from genome assembly GCF_964261635.1 of Lissotriton helveticus. Lineage (NCBI taxonomy): Eukaryota > Metazoa > Chordata > Amphibia > Caudata > Salamandridae > Lissotriton > Lissotriton helveticus. Next base: position 697,352,707 of record NC_136068.1, read on the forward strand.
CTTTGACCGTGCCATAGCGTTTTTTAAAACTTACTTTAAGCCATGTTCCACACCAGCTAAACTGCTGTAAAACATCTAAAAGCAAACATTGACAAGATGGGAAACAAGTCAACAACACGCACAACAGGAAAAGTGCCTCTTGCTCAATAAATAGACTACAGTATGAGCCGAAGGTGTAAAGAGAAGCGACCTCAGTCACAAACATTTCAAACAAAACCCCTGTTCTGCCTCCGAGTAGGCAGATAGGGCACGATTAGGAGTCTGGCAGACCACAGACAGAGATGACGGTCTCCCAACCTCCCTACTATGAGTCAGGCAGTGGGACAGCCCTGCCGCAGCTGCCAGGGAAGGGCCATTCCCTGGCGGTGTTGGTTGCTGCAGTCAGGAGGTAGCAATATGCTTGGCGGGACTGCGCGCTGTCCCGCCAAGCATGTTACAAGTTCCACCGGCGTTGTCATGGAGATTCCTCCTCCATGAACACTGTGGAGGGAAGGACACAAAAGGGGCCCTGCAGGGTCCCCTGTGCCTCCTCCGCTTGAGGAAACACACAGGGGGGCACAACATGTGCTGCCATGTGTGCATGCACCCCAGTTCCCTCACAGCATGGACTTTTTAGTCCATACCATGCAGGAACTGTTTTTGGCATTCCCATTGCGGTGCCCATTTTCTGAGGCACCACTCTGGAAACACCAAAAACCAGCCTTCTAGATAGGAGGAAGCTCCTAATCTGGCGGACGGTCTGACCATGGCTTTAACGGTGCGGTGGCGGAGCAGAGCGGACCTGGCGCTGTACCGCCAAAGTCATAATCAAGCCCATAGTGTTTCACTATCAGAAGGATGAAAAGCTGTGCCTGCCTTGCTGGGATGGAAATGTGACTTTCAAGTTACTGTACGTGACAAAGAGAAGGGTTAATTTACTTGCGTATATAAAATGGAAAGGATCGGCGGCTGATGGATATCCCCGTCAATATGGCACATATCCTCACAGAAATCCTGGAAGGACTTTGTTTCCTTCCTCCTAAGCAGACGTCATTCTTGTGTGCGCTGTTCATGGAATCCCTCTCTGACCCACAGCCGAATACACACACAACCACACACAGCATCAAGCGACACTTCCTCCTTGATGGATTGATGGGCAGCCAAGAGCCACTAGAAGAGTGCCCGGGTACTGGTGGCATTAGCCAGCTGTACAATGCTGGCTGCTCCATCCTGAAATTAACACATTAACAGAGTTCACCACACTGAGTTGTGCAGGCAACACCTAAAAAGCGCAGTCTATATAGACGCAGATTCTCACACGAGCACACCTATAAAACTGCAGGTGCGCGTACACCAACTAAGGGCCTGATTATGATGGTATTGGGACTGCTACAATCAGTCCATCTGTGGCGGTCCCACCACCTTCGGACCGTGGAGGTCCGCCCACTACATTACAATGACAGGCGGATGGTTGGCGGTTGGACAGATGGACCGCCCTGGGTTCGACGGGCTCAAGGAGTCTGTTTGACCGTTGGACGGAGTGTAATACCTACAATGGTGGCAGTGTCTGCATAGGCACCACCGTAGGCATTACAATGTCAGTTTCCGATGGCCGTTTTGTGGCGGTTTACCCAGCATGAAAAGGCAGGCGGAAAGGGACATTGGGGGCCCGTAGCAGGCCCCTTTCCCCCCTGGCCCTCCGACATGGGCCCTGGGGGGTACCTACGGTGCCCCCCTACATATCCCTGCACCATGTTGCCAGCACCACGCAGTGCCTGCCACATGGTGCAGGGATATGCAAAATGTGTATTTTTTGTACTGCGGCGTGTGCTTGCAGTCTGCAGCACATGTTACAATACAAAACATACACGTTGCGACCGCCTTGAAGGCGGTGACATCGTAATCCCTATGGTGGAACTCCAGCCAGCTAGTCGGGCTGTCCCATTCCCGATAGGATGGCAGTCACACGAAAGTCTGACCGCCATCCTAATCAGGCCCTTAATATCTGTGTGCATTCTGAAGTAAGCACAAAAAGAGACAGATCTGAGAAATATCTTTCTAGTTGAGGAAGCATCCAGAAGCAATATGGCCTGACTAATAGGGAGGTGGTGGCAGCGTCCCCCGATCCGCTGTTGCAACTAAGGTAAAGCCTACTGACTGCTTGCTTGTCCTGACTGCGAGGGCTGCGAGGAGTTAGGAAAGAGAACGATACGCGAGGCATTTTAACTGTTTATATCGTGAATTAATGTTAAATTTTAATATTCGGTGGAATTGATTTTAAAAATACCACATTTGCTATTGCAATTGCCTTAAATTCCTAATACTCTCCCCCGCTTTGTCTGGCTCGATATTGAAGCCTGTCCGCCCCGGTCCGACTCGGCAATTATTGCCGTTGAGCGGAGGGCGGCCAGGTAAGAACCATGCATAACTATTCCCACTATTCACACTTCCGCTAAAGCGGAGGTCAGCGCTCTAGTTGTCTCCGCCCTCAGGGCTATTTAGTAACGCCCTTCCTACAAGCGCGCAGCGGTTGCGCGCAGGGGGCGCCTTCGAGCGCGCCTAAGAAGCGCCGAAGAAAAGCCCGTCTGCGCCCGTCCGCGACAGACCGGGACAAGGGACATGGCGCGGGTCTCTGGATCACTGAATACACAGGTTAGCCCCACTGTCTGCTATTCCAGAGAAACGCTTCTCAGCTTAAACACGACTCCTAGCGAGACATGCTTACGAGATACATGGCCTAACTTTGAAGGCCCTTTCTCCTGTGCTAATTGCCAGTTCCAGGCTACAAACACTTGCCTAATTAGAGATATCCCTGCTGATATGGGCTCTATAGCTGTAAAGAAACATGTTGCTCGGACCCCTCCCTTAACTGGAGTTGATAGGGCAGACAATACTAATTATGCTGACAGGAAAGGACCTCCAGGACTTAAATGCTTTCTATTGAATACACGTTCGCTACCCAAACATCACCAACAACTGTGGGACCTTATTAACTCTGATCTACCAGATATTTGTTTCTTCACAGAAACGTGGTTAAAACCTCATACCATCCCTACAATCATGCTAGCGATCCCTGCTGGATATAAGATCTTACATCTAGATCGCTTGATTAAAACTGGAGGTGGTGTGGCTGTTGTCTATAAAGATAACTTAAAGGTTTCAGTACTTGACCAATATAGCAATGACCAGATGGAAATAATGATTTTCAGATTCTCCTCTTCCCCCAAATCACGGTGGAAAGGGGCATTATTATATCGTCCCCCTGGTTCTTGTCTTGACTTCTCTTTAAATCTTATGGAACTACTGGCCCCACATTTTAGAGTCAATGAAGATTTTATTCTCCTTGGAGATTTTAATATTCATGTAGATGTATTAAATAATCCCGACACCATATCCCTACTTGGTGATCTATCCAGTTTAGGGCTCAAAATTCAGAATAATGGCCCAACACATATGGGCGGCCATACATTGGATTTAATTCTAACCAACTGTCCTAAAATAATATGTTGTCCACCCACTTTCATTCATTGGTCAGATCACTATTTACTATCTTTTCAACTACTTGGCTCACACTCACGATCCCAAAAACCTATCCCATCTATTTGGAAAAGAAAATGGCACAAAATCACTGCAGAAGCATTCCAGCAAATATGGAAAGAACCTATCTTTTTTGATGAGGATAATATTGAAGTAGGATTAGCCAAGTTTAATAAAGCACTATTAGAGGCCATTGATCAACTTGCTCCATTAGAATTACATAAACAACGTGCTAAGACAAAAACAGAAATATGGTACACAGAGGACCTAAGAGCTGAAAAACAAAAATGCAGAAGCTTGGAGAAAAAATAGAGAAAAACTCACACTCCTATGAGTAAAACTCTTTATTTAGAAGCCCATTCCAACTACCTTAAAAACATAATAAAAGCTCGGAGGCATAAACTTGACTCGCAAATTACAGAGGCTGGAAACTCCACTAGGGAACTTTTTAAAGTTCTACAATCCTTTGTTAGACCTACAGCATGTGAGAGTCCAGATGATTTTAATCAAAACTTATGTGACGAGATCTCGATGTTTTTTGAGAAAAAGATAGACTTAATCTATGAAAAAATTACCAAAACACCATATAATAGAGATATGATAGATAGTCCCAGATACGAATCTACCAATAATGGAACAAGCAGACCTACTCTGACTTCGATTCCAGAGATCAGTCTCACTGAAGTAGATACGCTTCTTAATCTAATTAAATCTGGATCACCGACTGATCTAATACCAGCCAAAATGATTGCTCCATTGGGCAGCATCCTGGCCCCTAGCCTTAGAGCACTGATCAATCTTTCGCTCAGAGAAGGAAGGATCTCTAACAACTGGAAAAAGGCTGTTGTGAACCCAATACGCAAAAACACCGCGCTACCATGGTCAGACCTCAATAACCTGCGTCCCATATCCCTCCTACCTTTCATCAGTAAGATGACAGAGAAACACGTTAATACTCATCTCTCTAAATTCATTGAGGCGGCGGACGGTCTGGACCCTTCTCAATCTGGGTTCAGGCCAAATCATAGCACAGAATCAGCTCTCCTCTCCGTGACCAATACCATCCGAATGGCACAGGATAGAGGAGGCTCTATGATTCTGGTGCTATTAGATTTGTCCGCCGCCTTCGATACGGTGTCTCATGACACCTTGATCAGTCGTCTGGAGGGAATAGGAGTGCGGGGAACTGCTCTATCATGGCTAAAAAGCTTTATTTCCAACCGATCCCAAAATGTTCGCTTGGGCTCCCACTATTCCACCTTTAGGGAGCTCACCAAGGGGGTGCCACAGGGCTCGTGCCTAAGCCCCACATTATTTAATGTGTATGTGGCCCCCCTTTCGACTGTGGCAAGAAAATATGGGTTCACACCAATATCCTATGCTGACGACACCCAGCTGCTGTTCCCTTTCCAAAATATGACCCCTGCAGTAAGGAATTCCTTTGCTGCTGGAATGAGAGCAATAGCTGGATGGATGACCTCCAATTGCCTACAATGCAATGTGGGCAAGACGGAGGTCATGCTCTTTGGAAACGCCCCACTCCTTTGGTCACCTAAGTGGTGGCCTCCAGCACTGGGTGCAGCTCCTTCCCCCAAGGAAAGTGTGAAAAATCTGGGTGTCAAGCTAGATCAATCACTGGTGCTAAAAGACCATGCCACACAGGTTACAGGAACCTGCATGAGAGTCATTGGCTTACTCAGAGGGGTATTTCCTTATTTAGCAGATTATCACCGGAGAACATTAGTGCAGACTTTAGTCATGAGTAGGCTTGACTACTGCAATGGATTGCTAATATCCGCTAATGTAGAACAACTGAAGAGGCTACAGATTGTTCAAAATACCGCCGCCAGGTTGATCCTTAATGTTCCTGCTAGATCCCCCTCATATCCCTTACTGAATAGGCTGCACTGGCTCCCTGTGTGTCAGAGAGTACAATTTAAAATATGTTGTACAATCCACAAATGCTTGTACGGGACTGGTACTAGGTATCTGACGGAAATCTTTCGACTCTATCAACCAGGAAGAACTTTAAGATCTGAAAATCAAGCTTTGCTTCAGATCCCTAGGATCAAAAAAGAAAGACAAGGAGGCCGAGCCCTTTCATTTAGAGGTCCTACCCTATGGAATTCATTACCCCTTTTTCTAAGACAAAATTCTAATCTTGTTACTTTTAGAAAATGTCTGAAGACGCACTTGTTTCCTATCCAGCAATCCTAAATATGTCACACAAGCTTCAGGTCTTTGCCTATCTTTGGAACAACACAGCGCGGAGATATCTCCTTGGAGATCGAATTCCTGCGCTATAGAAGAAGAAACATAAATATTGGCTAAAGGATATCCCAAAGACATATATGTAACCCCTGTTATTAACATACCTCACAACGACAGAATCCCATATAGGATGTATTTAACTTAAATGAGCAGTTCCACTGTGCTTTAAGGGAAGACCCCATTGCTTTAAGAGAATGGTTTTAAAATGTATGCCATCTTTGGGGATTTTTTCTGGTTTATGTAGTTTCTTATACAAGCAGGGTTGGACTGGCCTGCAGGGTAATCAGGCAGTGCCTGATGGGCTGGTCTGACAGATCAGTGTGTTGACTGGGTTTTTAGCAGTTTATGGGCTGATTTTATTGCCAGATGGGCTGCTTTTTACTCTTAATTTCCATGATATTAAAACAAAGATTGCCTTTAGCAAACACAAATGTATGTGGTCTCTCATATCTTGCAAAAATACCTATTAAGCGTGTCTTTACACATTTAAAACTGGCCTGATTTGCAAATGTGGGCTATGTTTTTAGCTATCCAGGTCACTAATAAGGGCCACTTTTATTTTGGTGCTTGGGCCTATTTTTTGTCCCAGTCCAAAACTGTATATAAGTTACATAACCAGAGTGTATTTTATTGGATTGTAGCATTTGTATGGCACTTACTGTCCGTATGTGGTCACCTGAAGCTCTTTCCACACGGATATTAAACTGCATGGTGTAGGTTGTGTGGTTGGTAGAGTGTTCTTTGAGCCTGTATGGAAAGTGTTGTCATGTTATGTGTGATGACCACTAAGGTGTAGCTCTAGTTTTATGGGATACAGTGCCTGGGGGTGTAAGGGGTGAGGGTAGGGATACACAAATTGTTATTTCAATAAGGACTAAGTCAATAATTCACAGGACAGATGGATTATCTGTGCCTGCACACCAAACGGGGTAATTAGAGACAAGAATGGGACTGGTTACAAAAACAGTAGCCATGCACACTTATATTTAAATTATGTATTTTATACTGTCTACTGGTGAACAATTACACCCCATGAAGTGGGAAGGATGAACGAAGAGTAATCAAAGCTGGCAACCGAAGCAGAAACTTTGCAAAACTTTAAAACACTCAGATTCGATGGGCGTGGCTTGGCGCCCAACTGACATGGTGGTGCGTCCGTGAGGCTCTGGTTTCGACGTGGGAGATACGCATTTCCAGCGCCTCCAATGTGCAAATAATCAGCCTGGAACCTGTCGGAATTGAAGCTTATACTGATGGGAGTGATTTCACTGCCTCTGTTGTGACCTGCTGCAGCTTTTTTTGGAGTGGAGCAAGCAAATGAGACTCTGCAGCGGCGGCCGCCATTTTCTTTTCCTTGACTTTACCGTGATCGAACGTCGTCACTGAAACGCCCTGAGGTAAATGTTCCCCAGTTCATTTTTGAGGCTCCTATGCCCTCGATAATTTCAGCGCTCGTCTTCAAATATCTATGGCACTTTAAGGATAATAATACATCTCTTCAATTACGATTTCAATTTTGAAGAAATAAATACTCCCCACTGATGCTTATGCAATGTATGTTTGCCTCCTCTTTACTTAACCATGCAGCCTAGAAGAAAGCACATTTTATATGCAGCCTGCTTTTTTACTTTTTTGATGTGACTTGGGCCACCTCTAACAATCTTTTTCACTTCCATAAGAGGCTTAAATAGAGGCTTAAATATTGGCACATACCCAAATCCTCATGATTTTGCTGTATGTTGGTCTTTCCTCGCAGAGATCTATGGCGACGTAATGACCCCGCTTCGCCCCACTTTTACATTGGTGCTGGGGGGATGTAGTTACAGCAACCACTCTCTTCTGTGCCTCAAAATCACCTGATGGAAGCTCTCTAACATTAACATAAGGCGCATTAGTTTGAGTATACTGCTTTATATGACCCTGCTGATGCCACCCCTCCTGTGTAAGAATTCCCTTTGCTCAGCACACTTGCAGTAAGTGTCTCACTGAGCCTTCTTGAACAATCCAACTATTTATTTTGGGATGTGAAGAGACAGTTTTTTGACATATGCGGGCCTTTTCCACCTTTTCGCCTGTAGTTTTAAGGCGCTATCTTGTTATATTGAACTGTATATCTCGTTCCGCACCCAGCTTTTCAAATTTGTAGTTTGAGTTGGGTTCTGGACTTTTTGCTATTTCAATGTCATGGGACGGATAAAAGGTACTCTCTCTGGCACCTCTAAACCTCAACACACCTTAATCAAAAACTCTAAAGTTTTTTCAGAATTCTCTAACTTGGAAAGTTTAGGACTCCTTGAAATAGACCAGTGCGACCCTGCGCAGTTAACAACGGGAAAGGCTAACGTAAAACGTTTGAAAAAGGATCCCCCTTCACCACCCAAATCGACTTCTCCAGTCTCAATGGAACTGTTGTTAAAGGAAATAAGAGCCCTCAGACCGTTTATGGAAGAAACAAACACAAAGTTACAAATCTTGTCTGACAATTGGTCACAGATGGATGCTAGACTCACAAAAGTAGAACAGAACATCTCCTCCTTTCAGGATACCACTAAATGCGTCACCTCCTTGCATTCTCAAGTATCAACACTACAAAAACAAGTTGAGGACCTTGAAAACCGCAATAGGAGAAACAACATACGCATTTACAACTTGGCAGAAGGACTTGAAGGCGCAGATCCAATTGCTTTCTTTAAATCCATTCTTCCTAAGATCCTCCATTTGCCAGAAGACACCACACTGAACATACAACGTGCTCATAGACTAGGTCGTATTGCCAATACTATTTCATCTTCGCAAAAACTGAGAGGAGTCATTTTATACTTTCTGGAGTACACAGATTTGTTAAAAGTTCTAAATGCTGCTAAAACGTAAACGTAAACGTGGTTACTTATATAGCGCACGTATCACCCCCGCAAAGGGGTCTCACGGCGCTTGCTTAGGGAACCCGTCCTGGTATTCCCCTGTGAGATAGCCCCAGGCAGGGTATCCGCAAGGTGAAAGCCAGGCATCCCGCCGCGAGGGGCCGTAGTGGCGATTAAGCAAGCTATTGCCCAGAGTCGCAGAGTGTGAACCTGTGAGTCGAGTAGGCACCGAAGCGAGAATTATCGAGTCCGTGGAATTTTTATCCCAAGACTCGCCGAGGCGGGGAATTGAACCCTGGTCCAGGACCGATCTCAGCTTCCAGGTCTGCCGCCTCTAACCCCTGAGCCACACTTCTCCACTAGACACCTTCAAAAGATTTCATGGTCTGGTGCTACCTTATTTTTCGCACAAGATTACTCTAGAGCTACTGCGTTAAGACGTAAAGCCTTCCTCGACATGAGACCAACTCTGCGCTCCATGGGTGCTAGATACAGTCTAATCCATCCATGCTTATTCAAAGTCACCTACTACAACAAAACAACTTCATATGATGACCCAGGACACCTACAGAGTTTCATCAATGCACATAAGACAGACCTTATGGTTTCTTCGAGGTCTTCCTCTTCACATGGATCTTAACATGTCTAAGTCATTCTTGTTTGAGCTATTTTGTTCCAGTTGATTAGAGGATTTATGCTGTTTGATGCTTTTGACTTTTTCACTTATTACTCTTATCTTAGTAGCAGTTAATTTCCATCACTAGTTCTTGCTTCATTATGAGTTTGAACTTGGTACAAAAGTCTAAGACGATATTACTATTTCATTTCTTTCTTTTTGTCTCCACAGTTACGTCTATGTTATGGCGTGTTTCCCCTGTAGTTCGATTTGGTCCTCATTGGATGCTCCGTTTCTCCCATGTGGTCCCGCCTTCCCCCACATTCGTGTTCCCTTAATGTAGGTATGTTTTTTGTTTTGTATGTTGTCTTTTGTTTCCTTCTCCAATGTTCCTCTCTTTTCATTTTTTGTGTCTTTCATATTCTCATCAAGGCTTATTTTCTTTTCTACATTTTCCTCAATACCATTCTGACATTCACTCCCATTTGCCTTTCATATCCTCATTCTCCTACCACTAATTCTATATCTTACCTCCTTACTACTTTACTCTCTTATTCATGGTCTATACTTTGTACATGTCTTACTTCTCTCTCACATGAGTTTTTATTCATACTCCAACTATTTCTACGTATTCCTATTCTCATATATTGTTCCTATAACAAATTGGGGTTTTGCCTTAAAGCTTTGTTATATTTTGTTCTTGATTGCTTATGTAATTAAAGCTTATCTCGTGGAATGTTAGGGGTTTGAATTCCCCTATCAAGAGACAGAGAGTTCTTACTCACCTAGCTAAATTGAATGCTGATTTGGTGTTTTTACAAGAAACTCATCTTACTGATAATGAATCTTTAAAATTAAAGAGAGTTTGGATGGGAGATATCTTCTCATCACGAGGAGATGGAAAACATAATGGAGTAATGATACTCTGTTGTAAGTCACTTCCAATCTCACTCCTGTCGCAAGATTCTGATAACGATGGCAGATGGTTGAACGTCAAATTGTTGTTGAAGGGTGTTCCAGTTTCTTTTCTTAACATTTATGCCCCCACAGGTGGTGAACCCTCTTTCTGGTCTACGTTAGCCAAACAAATTGCAAGCTCTATGGAAGATAATTTTGTATTAGCTTGCGACTGTAATCATGTTTTTGACCCATTCGTTGACAGAAATTCTAGATTTCCCTTTGTCCCCAATAAACCACACACATCTTTTGTTCATACTATCAATCAATATACCCTTCTAGATGCCTGGCGCTAATGCAACCCAACTACCAGAGAATACACTTTCTATTCCCCTACCCACCATACTCAGTCTAGAATTGATTATAGTTTTGTCTCTAACAACATTTCACAAACACTTACATATGCAGAAATTGGCCCGATTTTACTCTCTGATCATGCCCCTGTGTCCATTGGCATTGATATTTTACCTAAGTCTTTAGCCCCTAAATAATGGTGTTTTAATAATGCTCTTCTTTTAAACCCAGAGTTTGCGGCTTCCTATATCACTTTTTCAAACAAATATTTTGAAGTTAATAGTACTGAAAACATGTCATTCTCAATCATATGGGACGCCTACAAAGCTTTGGCAAGGGACTTCATCATTAGTTTTGTTGCCAAACAACGTAGAAACGCTTGTTTACACATTAACACTATCCTTCAAGACATTAAGAAGTTAGAACATTCCTATTACACGTCACACTCAAAAGATTACCTAACAGCTCTTATAATTGCTAAAGTGGAATTTAATAAAAAATTGACTGATGATGCTTCACTATATTTGCTAAAATCCAGTGCAAAGTTCTATGGAGCTATAAATACAGCTGGAAAGATAATGGCTAATTACTTAAAAATCAGACAAAATAAATCAAACATAGAATTGATTTACGAGAACAACTCAAATTTAAAATTCAAAGATGCTGAAATTTTAAGCACATTTTCTCTTTTTTTTTACAAATCTTTATTTTCATCTGAAACGCAACCTACTCAACATTCCTTATCACACTTCTTTTCTAACATACCAAAACCTCGCCTCTCCCCTCTGGATGTATCCCCTTTAGAATCGGATATTACACAGCAGGAACTTCTATCTGCACTTCAACATCTTAAAAAAGACAAAGCACCAGGCCCCGATGGTTTTACCATGGAATTCAATCTCCATTTTTCCAAAATCCTTTTACCTAAATTGCACTCTTTAACAATTTTTTTTAGCTCGTTATATAAATCTTCTGGTTCTTTCTCAGAGGCACACATTTGTCTTATCCCTAAGGAAGGTAAAGATCCCAAATTTTGTAAGAACTATAGGCCTATTTCCCTGGTTAACATTGATTATAAAATATTTTCCAAAGCATTAGCAATTCAATTAGATTCCTATTTACCAAATTTATTAGGAAAGGAACAGTCTGGCTTTGTTAAAGGACGTTTTATTACAGATAATACTCGACTTCTTTTTAATATTTTGTCTAAATCATCCCACCTAAAACATTCCCCAGCTGCAATCGCACTGGAAGCGGAGAAAGCGTTTGATAGAGTAGAGTGGGCTTATCTATTTTACGCTCTTCAATGGTTTGGTTTTGGCCCAAAATGTATATCCTTGATTTCTCTTCTCTACTGTAACCCTCGGGCTGCAGTCAGTGCTAATGGTTTGGTCTCCTCATTTTTTGATTTAGGCAAAGGAGTTCGTCAAGGCTGCCCACTGTCTCCCTTTTTATTTAATCTAGCTCTGGAACCTTTCCTCTCCAACTTACGTATAAACCCAAATTTACATGGTTTCCAAGCACCTAATTATCATATTAAACTTGCAGCGTACGCAGATGATATTCTACTTTTTATATCTAAACCTAGCGAATCGATACCTGCCTTTATAGATGAAGTTAAAGCATACTCCCTTATTTCTGGATACAAATTGAATAATGATAAATGTGGAATTTTGCCCCTAACCAAATATACTTTTAAACCGGATTTCAATGCATCAAACTTTACATGGAAATCTAATCATATTAAGTACCTAGGTTTATACATTACACCTAACATCTCAGATACAGTAGCATTATGTATGAGTAAATGCCCTCCAAAACGTTCCGACTTAACCACTAAAGGGCACCCTCTCTACTTATCTTGGTGGGGACGCTTAGACACAATTAAAATGATGCAGACGCCCATAGTCTTATACATCATATCCAATATACCAATTCCTGTTAAAACATTTAATAAGATTAATTCAATTCTCTCTTCCTTGTTATGGAACAAAAAAAAAACAGAATGTCCCTAAAGAGATTAATTTGTTCCAAAAGCGAAGGTGGAGTTCATTTTCCAGACTTTCGGACATATCAGAAAGCATTTCTTCTTCGCCACGCATCTTATTGGTTACTTGAGCCTACAAATGACTGCCCTTTGTGGACCTCAATTGAACGCCTCTTTCTCTCTCCCTTTTCTTTTCAGGAATATCTTTCCTTTACACGCAAACCACAGAGTCTTTCTACCACATTATCAAATTGACCTCTAAACTCCTCCATCCACCATCTCTTCATACACAATGCACTATAGATTCCTTTCTTAGCTCAACCATATGGCACAATAAAAATCTACTAATCCACAACAAACCCTTCTATTGGAAAACATGGCGACAGAAAGGATTACTTTGGATACACCAGTTATTTTCACAATCAACCTTTTTATCTTTCTCTTCACTTAGTCAATTGTTTAATCTGCCTACTTCATTTACTACTAAATACAATCTCTTAAAAGAAGCTGTGATGAGTACTTATACCCAAATACTCAACACACCTACCATTTCTAACAGCCTTGATTCACTCCCACAATTGCTTACTTTGTTAAAAAGCACACCTAAAGCTTCCACTATATACACATTTTTACATAACAATGCCACTATCAGACAGAAATCTAAAACAGAGTAGGCTTGGGAAAATGATTTTCAGGCTTCTTGGCCTTTATCTTTATGGGAGAACATATGGATTAAATTACGTAAATCTTCAAGAGCAGCAAACACAACGCAAATCCTGTTTTATGTATATAATAGAATTTTATTATCCGCACAGGTTCTAACTAAAAGCTTTCCAACTGTGTCAGACACTTGTTGGACATGCTCGTCTCCTAAAGCTGATTTAATTCACATGCTATTTTCTTGTCTCTCCGTTTGTCATTTCTGGCAATAAGTTTGGACTCAAATCAACTTAATTTTCGACACTAAATTTCCCTTTTACTTCACCAACATCTTCTTAGGAAGCCTCTCACCTGTTTGGGAAAACATGACGTTCAATGTTAAAATAATTTATTTATTACTAGCTGTTGCCTTTTAACAAATTACTATAAATTGGAAAGATTTTACAAAAATTTCATACAGAGCTTGGTGGTACGCTGTTTGTCATAACCATAGGTTAGATACTGCCTTTGTTTACCCTATAAATTTGGCAGTGAAACGCTTGGACATATGGTCACTATTTCTTGATACAAGTGCCAAAAGGTTCTTCCAGCCAAAACCTTCCCAACAGGAAGTTTGTAAACCCCCTTGATCCCCTAATTGTTCCTTTTTTCTTCTATAATGTATTAATATTCAGATTTTCCATGTATGAGCTGTATTTCATATATTGTCATTTGTAACCTGATTCGCATATTTGCAATTATGCTTTCTCTGTACATATTTGATATGAGATTACTGTTATGTATTCTTTATAGACACCTTTACACTTGTCAATAAAATGTTCTTGAACCTAAAAAAAAAAACCACTCAGATTCAATTTACTCCTTTTAAGCAAAAGGAAGCTAAAATGTACACAGGGCTTCACACCCTAAGCCCCTTTTAGGCTCTTGAGGTCTCTCAAAGTGCTAGCTTTTCTGTTTAAATCGAAAACATCTCCGATCCAGGACATCTGAGGGCTAACTATGCAAGTCATACGTAGGTCTTTAGAAATAGTGATTAGTTGACTGTTTAAGCCATGCTCCTGCAAGATGTGTATACATTGAGGATTTATGTTTAATGCTTAAAAAGGTGGATGGCGGCTTAAATGCTGATGGTGACGTAAAAGTCCTCACAGTTGTGGGTTAAGCTCCAGAGAAAGTGAAATCTGAGGCCAGCAGACCCAATCCAGTAGTTACGCAGCCAATACTAGCCCTCATTCTGTTTTAACTCTTCTTGGCAGACATTTGTTGTTAGGCCTTTGAAGTATTTTATGAATTGCGGTCGGTGTACAAGTTATTAAGGGAAGGAATTCAGAGGAATGTGCTTTTGGAGGGAGTCGATCTCCACAAAAGGTTTGTTGTGTAGGGGCTGGAGTTTATGCTTATTTTAGGAGGACAACTTTGGGTGGCTGGTCGCGTGATACGGGAGCAAAACATTTACTGAATAGTCGCGCAAAGCACTGTGTACAAGCAACACTAGGGTAAAGCGGTCCAATAATCTTAAGTTGAGAATAAGGGCCCCACAGAGCTAGGCAAACTTGCTTATACGGCTGTTTCCTATAACATGGACCTCTTTGATCAGGGTCACATACAATATTCAGATCTTTTGTAGACTAGTTAGCCGTCTAAATTTTAATCTCTATTCTACTGTTCATTTAAAGGTTTATGATCACTGTAATATAGCTTTGTATGAGGTTATTTGAATAAAATGACCTGAATAAAGAAATGTAACAAAAAGAAAATAAAAAGGGGCGCATATTTCTGTGCAGATTAGAGTTTGTTGATGGATTTGGTTAGATCAGTGCAAAGAATCTCAATGCATTATTCATTTCAGAAGATGACAATTTTTCGCACAAACAGATAGAGCAAGACAGCAGCAGAGATGTGCAGCCCTCTGCATCTATTGGAAGAGCGAAAAACCTGTTTTCAATCCAATTAGTTACCTAAAGAATAAATGTTTTTTGCGGAAACTGGTTCTTATATTACTAATTATCCTTGAAGACTAAAAGGTGGCGACCATAGGAGAAAAGTCAATTGAAAAAGAGATAGGATCACCAGGTCCTAGAAGCACGGTCACTGTTTCTAAAATAATGAGGCATAGCCAGATGTTTCACACCCTGTAGTGATCAGAAGTGAGACATATGTTGACATGTTGCCAATACCCCGGTTCCTCAGTGACACAAATGTGAATCTGAATTCGATTCACAAAAAGATGACACCCAGTGCTGTGTATATTTTGGATTTTGGGGTACCATGTAGAATTTGATAAAACATCAATTACAGTGCCAAACCCTGGGAGACCATACAATAAATGTTGGTAATCCCGAATAAATGTCTCTGTTTCACCTGGTCAGTACAGCTTCAAATCGTTGCAACAATTCCTCTGATTGTATTATATTGTATTTTATTGCATTGTAGCGCCTATATAGCACTTACTAACCCCATGTGTAGCGCTGAAGTACTTGATTCCACAGACTTTCTCCATTTGGAACAGGAGAAAAGGGTAGTCAACCCTGTCAAATATGGCTTTGAGATTAACAATGATGGGGAAAGGCACGAACCTGGTCATTGGAACAGGGACCAGCTTTATTATCTCCTCCAATCCGCTCATGTCCATAAATTAACCTGGAAGTCACCAAAGATGTAATATTGACATATGTGCTCAGAGAGATCAGTGGCTACTATAGTGTTCAAAATCAGGAGTATTCTTGGAAGCCCTGAGATTGGTCATTGGTTTGGCAGTGTCATTGTGTTATTGCTTTATTATTACTAGTGCTGTCAGTATGGCTTGTATTAATTTCTTCACAAATTTACGGGACACGATGGGAACAAGTAAATGATGTGGGGTGGTGAAAACTGTAGCATTAGTAGCAGTAAACCTTTCAAATCTTCAGACTTGCACAAAATCCAGCAGAGGTTGGTACTAGACTCAGGAGGTGAGAGCTAGGCCTAACGCATGTGGTTACTGCTTGGTTACTTGATTGTACTTAGAGGTGAAGGAAAGGGAGCCCTTTGCCAGTATGTCTGATCTGGACTAGACTCTGGTTAAGGAGGACTTTGGTATCCAAATGCTTAAGTGCTTAAGTGTTGACCTATGTTACTAATCACAGGGGATGCGACTGAAAGGAGTAATACAGTGTTATGTTGCACGCCACAGTTTCCTCCTTAATATTTCTGTAATCATTGAAAGGGTGTAGATAGGCACAGAAGTTGATCGCGGTTAGGCGAATGCTTCATGTTTCGAGGTTGTTTGCTTCTTAGGATATTTTTAAAAACAGTAGTTTTCTGAACTTCCGGAGAAGTGGTAAAGTGCTGCTCTGTGCACAGTCAAAGTTTAAGAAAGGCATTGATCCTCCCTCACAGGAGCACAAAGCCTTAGCTCAGTGTGCAGGGAGGCATGGTAGGAAAAGCTTGCATGTTTGAGAAAAGGCCCTGGAGAGAGGGAAGCCGGAGCCGAATTATGTGGAAAGAGAATGTCTACTGCTCTGACAAAAGATCGGGTGTTATGATCGCCTGGCTGCAGATACTGCTTATATTAATTGATTGAAAGAGAACATGGATTGAACCAGTGGGGAGTGTTAGGGAACTGCAACAATGGTTTGCCTTACATGTTCGTAGTATTATTAGGTACGCATGTTCTGTTTTTTCATTTCTGATTCTCATTGTTATCTAATGGGGCAGTTGAAGTTGAGTTTGGTGTGGGTGGTTGTACCGATGCCAGGACTGCATAAAAGTACCACTTAAGCAAAACTCTGTAGCTGTGAGTATATAACCGATCTGGTGATGAGTTAATGTGGCTCTGGCAAGGAAAACAAAGGAGAGTGTAAAGTGAGGAAATTCAAAAGTTTTGGAAGCGTACCAACATGAGGAGGTTTTCCTTGCAGTTTTGGTCAGCTGTTGGATTATCACGGAATAAGGATTAAAGTTGTTGCCTGTAAAGCAGAAATTGAGGATTTCTGCTCACTAGTATCCTAGTGATACCGGGTAGTTGCAATGGCAGTTGGGACTATGAGCCTGTGCATGAGAGACAGACACTCTCTAGAATCATCCATTAGATTGCGTGACTCAAGTGCGAATAGAACCGTGCCTTGACCAAAGCATCGCAGAGTTAGTGTTGTCTGGTTACCGAGCTGAAAAGAGTGTGTAACGAGCAGGGCCGAACTGGCTACCGGGCAGTTTGGAATGCTGCCGAGCTGCTGGAAGATTTTACTGCAGTGGGGCTGATTTCGTACATGGAGACCTGCGTGTACTTCGAAATAATGAAAACAAAACGAATTTTGTTTAGTACACTCAGGTCTCCATCAACAAAATTAGCCCCCAGCTAAGGCAGCATTCCAAACTGCCCGGTAGCCAGTCCGGCCCTAGTAACGAGGATCACTACGTATAATAATTTGAAGGTGGTGGATAAATTGTAAATGAAAGTTATAACTCATTCTATACAATATTTAAGTGCAGTGGGGTGTTGTAGAGTTTTCGAAATTGATGTAGACTACAGTAGAGTAGAGTGGCATACAGCCTAGTTGATTTTTGTAGAGTGGAGTTGTGCACAGTACAATGTTGTGGTGTGTGGTAGACAGGTTTGGCAGACAGTGTCATAAAGCACAAAGGCATTGAGTTTAAAGGCGCAGAGTGGCATACAGTGGAGTAGAATGGAGTTCTGTGTCAGAGAAGAGTAGAGTAAAGTGGGGTGCAGTGGCATTCAAAGAGTTGCGTAGTGTGTCATCTAGTAGATTAAAGTATTGTAGAGTAGAATGGAGTAGGGTGTTGTACAGTGACATACAGGATAGTACGGTGTTATACAGTGAAGGGAAGGGGTATAGACAGGAGTCAAGTGTCGGAGAGTGCCATACAGTGTAGTAGAGAGTTGCAGAGTGGAGTTGCATAGAGTACAGTAGTGTTAGAAACAGTGGAGCTGCATAGAGTGGAATGCTGTATAGTAGTGTAACGTGAGGTAAAGTCTCTTACACTGGATTAGAGTCGAGTGGGGTGGTGTAACATAGTGGGGAGTAAAATACAATAGAGTATTGGTGTATCTTAGAGTAGAGTGGCATAGAGTGGAGTGTACTGGTGTAGCGTAGGTAGTAAACTGTACAATGGCATGGGATAGAGTGTAACAGGATACAGTGGCATACATTGGAGTGGGGTATAGTCGAATTGCGTTGAATGAAGTCACGTAAAGTGGACTGCCATACACTGGAGTGACAGAGAGGAGTAGCATACAGTGGAGTTGCATAAAGTAGAATAGCACATACTGGAGTTCCGTACAGCGGAATGGTATACAGTGGAGTGACGTACACTGAAGAGGCATAGAGTGGAGTTCTATACAGTGTAATAGCATAGAGTGGACTGATGAAGAGTGGAGTGGTTTATAGTGTAATAGCATGGAGTGAAGTGGCATACATTGGAGTGGGGTCCAATTGATTAGTGTAGCATGAAGTGGCATGGAGTAGAGTGCCCTACATTGGAGTGGCGTAGAGTGGAGTAGTATACAGTGGAATGGCATAGAGTCCACTGGAGTGGTGTACACTGGAGTGGTTTACAGAGGAGTAACATAAACTGGAGTGACGTACAGTAGCATAGACTGGAGTGACGTACAGTAGCGTTGCGTACAGTGTAATAGTAAGGAGGGGTAGAGTTGAGTCTAGTACAGTGGAGAGGGGTAGAGTGGAGTGGCATGTATTGGAACAGCGTATAGTGGAGTGGCTACAGTGGAGTGGCATATTGATGTATGCAAAACTTAGCATCAATGTAGATTATGGTATGCACCATAATGTAAAACAGCGAAATGCGCTGCTTCGCATTTCTCCAGATTTGTTCATCAAAGCAGGGCCACGCATGGTGGCCTTGCGTTCCATTGTAAATCTAACTTAAGTATTGCATTGCCAGTGCGACACCATGAGTGACACAAATGTACCACAATTCAATAATACAGCTAGGCCTTAAGTATATTTTGGGTCATGGAATATAGTGATAACGTTTCAGTATAGAAAGTGAAGTGAAGAACTAATATAATATTGTAATATGCAAATATGTAAAGCTCAATAGCATGCCCGTTTCATTTTCCCAAGCATGTAGCACAGCAATGTCAGTCTAGTATGTAAAGTGTTACTGCTAGGCCAGTTCCTACAATCCCTCCGTACGTAAAGCACAGTAGCCCGCACAATGTCCTTGTATGTAAAATACCATCTCCCATCCAAATTTCGTACATCACCAAATGTACAGTATAATAATCAGGCTAGTTTATAGAATGTCCCAATATGTAAATCACCATTCCCAGGCCAGCTTTCATGATATCACAGTTCGTAAACCACCATAACTAGACTCTTTTTACATTGTTTATGTGTGTTATCTAACACACCTTAGCCAGTTCACTATTAGCCTAATGCATTATTTATGAGACAGAGACAGCTGGGAAGACCAACCTACCATTAGGCCTCACATCTCGACCCTGCTCCCAACCCCGCGAGTTGTCCGAAACCAAAACCGGTCGCCCCCAGCTCCGGAGCATTTAGAGCTACGGCTGACCCTACTAATAAGCCAGCTAGAAATAATATTCAGGGGCCTTGAGGAAATCCTAACCAACCTAGACAAAGTTCGAAAGCCCCAGCAATCCCAACCCAGGTCTTCTTCTCAAACCAACTCTATCGTGCTAAAGCTGCATCTTGGGCCCTCAACCGCCCCCAAGATCCAGCAGCAGAGTCCTACCAGGAGAGACGCTGAGATCCCGTTTCAGCCTCCCATAAGAATCAAAGCCCCCGCATCTGGGGTACAGATTTCTCCTAGTAAGGAGACTGAGATCCAGTTACAAAGTCCTTCTAGAACTAAAGCAGCAATGTCTGATGAAGAAGCTTCGGACCTAGCCTCCTCCTATGTCTCTCCTCTCTCAGCTTCCCTGAATTCTAATATTCAAGTGATCACAGGCTTTCCACCCCCTTGCAAAAAGCAGAAGACCTCCGCCCTCCCTCTCCTCAATACCAAGGGCCCCATCAGGAGAGTACCCGAGCAATAAGAAATTATCCACTAACTGCATGCTCATTAACTGTAGATCAGCCCCCAAGCACGCAACGGAATTAGCAGAAGTCCTCCTCTCTCAGGATTTAGATATTGCGTTCATCACGGAGACGTGGCTGAACGAGATCTTGATATGCTGGTACCCCTGGGTTTCGCCATCATCAACAAAGATAAAAAAAGACCAACGAGGTGGAGGTGTTGCCATCATCTATAAGGAGGACATAGACATCACTGTAATGGACTCCTGCAAGTAGAGCTCCTTTGAATGTCTCACTGTCAACATCAAAACGAAGGATAATAGCCCATTAGTTGGTCACCTGCTCTATCAACCACCAGGTAACACCCCCACATTTGGGGAGCATTTATCCGACTTGATTGCCCATTGCGCTCTCAAAGACACTAACTGCCTAATCCTGGGTGATCACAACCTTCGCTGGAACGAAGCCAACAACACACTAATTCAATCTCTCAATAATCTCCTCTGCGACATTAACCTGTCCCAACACTGCTCGGAAGAAACTCACAACAAAGGAGCGACCTTGGATGCCATTATTGCCCATCGAGACGTAATCACGATTGACAACATTCTTCCAGGTGACTGGTCGGATCACCAAATGATCTTATTCCACATCAACAAAAAAAATTCTATCCCTGCCTACTGTTCAAGACCCCCCCAAATGGTTCAGAAACCTCACCCAGATCCCCCTGGACACCATGGAAGAAAGGCTAAAGTTGCTCCTACCCAGCGGCAAGGATCTCTCCACAAATGATCTCACCTCGCTATACAACATGAATATCGTATCCCTGCTGGACCAACTAGCAACCCTGAAACTTAAAAAAAACCGAGCCATTCCGTCCCGATCTTGATTCGACTCTGACATCAACGACGAAAGGAGACAGCCAAAAGCCTCAGAAAGACACTGGAGGAGCATGCCCACTACCTTCCACCGCGATCAACTCAGAACTATCAGGAAGAAATACAACAGTCATATCAAGAACAAAAAATCTGTATATTTCCACTCTGCACTGGATTGCTCAAAAAACAGACCCAAGGAGCTCTTCAAGATCATCAGACAACAAACCGCCAAACCTGGTAGGTCCCTGGGACAGGCTTCCAAAGAACAGTGCGACAACTTCGCCACCTTCTTCAATGACAAGATCTCCAAGATCTAGTGCTCTCTAGACATCAACTGCTCCTCCCCTCACCTTAGCAGCCCAGCTGGGGTGCTTAGTTGCGCTTCCACTCCCAACACAAAATCCTGGTCACTCTTCCAGCCCATTCCAGAGGAAGAGATAGTCAAACGTATCTCCACCTCTAATCCCTCATCTCACACCCTAGACCCTCTCCCGGCTCAACTCACCAAAGAATTGAAACTCTCCCTTGCTCCACTTTGGTGCAGGATTATAAAGAGCTCCCTAAAAACCGGAATCGTTCCAGATTGTCTGAAAGTGGGTCAAGTCAACCCACTGCTGAAAAAACCAGGCCTGGACATAAATGACCTAAACAACTTCAGACCCGTCTCCAACCTTCCTCATCTTTCCAAAATCCTGGAAAGATGCGTACTCCAACAATTAACTCAACACCTGGACAATACCAACCTCCTCGATTCACATTTCAGGAAAGGATGCAGCACTGAAACCGCAATACTCAACATAATTGATGATATTCACAAATCACTGGACTCAGACAGACCAATGCTGCCTCCTTATTCTCCTAGACCTATCGGCAGCATTCGACACAGTTGACCACAAACATTTCCTCAAAGCTCTCGAAGAAAGGGCTGGTTTAAACGAGGTGGTCCTTAAATGGTTCTCCTCATTCCTACTCAACCGCTCCCAAAAAATCAAAATCAGATGCTTCGAATCCGACCTTCAACCAGTCTTGAGGGGAGTCCCCCAAGGATCAGTGCTCTCCCCCCTACTCTTTAATATTTACATGGAACCCCTCGCCGCCTTACTCAGAAAAGCAAACATCCCTTTTCATCTAAATGCTGACGATTCCCAAATCTACCTGGAAATTTCCTCTGCCAAAGACATCCAAAGACTCAATGAAACACTAAGAGAAGTGCAACGTTGGCTATCAAGCAACCATTTAAAACTGAACCCGGACAAAACCGAACTACTCCTCATCTCGAACAAAGAAGAGAACCCACAAGTGGTTGAGTGGCTAAAAGAGATCGACGCGCTCTACGGGACCCTCACCCTGGCCGATTCTGTTAAATCATTAGGCATCACGCTAGACTTAAAACTGGACATGACCAAACACATTAAGATTTCAGCTAAGAGCGCCTTCCTTAACCTGAAGCTACTAAACAAAATAAAACCTTTCATTCCACCCAAAGATCTCAAACAAGCAACTCAAGCATTGGTGCTGTCAAGACTAGACTATGGAAACGCAGTCCTCTCGGGAATAGCGAAACACGCCTTGCTCCGCTAAAAACAACCCTCAATACGGCTGCCAGAATGGTCACTGGAATAAAGAAATTTGACCACATCTCTCCTGCTCTCAAAGAACTCAAGTGGCTACCAACTGAAATGCGGGCGAACTTCAGAACGTCCTGCCTCACCCACAAAGTCCTCCACACAGGCAAACCCCAATATCTGGCGTCCAAACTCAAAAAAGCAGGTCAGAACAGGAGCCTCAGAAGCTCCAATACCTTACTTCTTATCCCGCTAAAACCATGAAAACAAAAAACCGGGGCCAGATCCTTTGCCGGCAATGTGCCCAAAATATGAAACTCTATGCCCCCCCTCATCAGAACTACTCCCTCCTTCGCTAAATTCAAAAGTCAGCTCAAAATCCTTTTCCTCGATCGATCTCTAGCGATTAGATAGGATCAATCGGAGTGCTGAAAATGACACTTTACCTCTCCCAGCTGTGGGATAACAAGTCCTTTTAATCGACCTACTCAACATCTTCTCTACTACGACTCCCATCCGGATTGCCTCACTGTTTTGCAATTTGTTCTGCTCTCTTTTGCTCGCTTTATTGTAATATTTTCTGCTCTCGTGTGTTTTTCTATGCAATTGTTGTGAAGCGCTCCGATACCCTCCGGTCAGGCTAGCGCTATGCAAAACTTCGTAAATAAAAAATAAATAAAATAAATGATGTGAGTTATGTAACGCACCATAGCCAGTTCATTAGTATTCCCATATGCAACGCACCATAGACAGACTTGTTTTCACAATGTCACAGTATGTAGCGCAGCATATGCAGGAAATTATCCACACTTCCTAACGCACCATCCCTAGGCTAGTATTCATAATACCTCGGTATGACAACCGGCATCCTCAGATCAGCATCCCTAATGTCCCAATATGTAAAGCACTATTCATTCCCCAGGCCAACATCCACAATGCCACAGTATATAAAATCCAAACCCAGGAGAAGAGTTGCAATGCCCCTGTACATGAAGTACTACCATTGGGCGAGTTTCCATAATGTCCCTGCATGCAATTCAAAAAGACCAGGTCAAAAGCTTCAATGCCCCAGCATGTAATGATCTTTACCTGCACTAGTATCTGTATTACCTCAGTATGTATGTTAATCAACACATTTAAAATAGCCAGTATCTGCAATGCCTTAGCATACAATTCACTGACCTTGGGCAGTGTCCATCCAAACATGTAAAATAGCAAAACCAGACCTGTATTTTCAAATCCACATGTAAAGCATCACCTCAAGGTCAGAACTGTCAATGTCCCAGTTTGTTATAATTTACTCAGTATGCAGTAGTCACTACGCCGAAGTACACTTATAAGTAATAATATCCATTCCTCACGCCATCATGTACGGAGAATATAAAGGGCTACCTTTGAATCAGTGCTCACAAACACTACAAGGTTCTGAAATCCCCAGCTACTACCTACACAATCTCATGCACAACATAGTCAGGTGCAGGCTCTCTAGCACCTTGAGCAAATTACTTGCCAAAACTTGCGCAATGCATAAAGCATTACAATTTCACAGGTCAAATGTGAGAGATGATGGTGGCTCCTGACTAATGTCCAATTTAGAGTAAAGGGCCTCATCGCCACAGGGCCCACGTGCAGATGGGGTTTGCGGTAGGGGCACAGGTTAGGGTAGTCAGAGTTTGAGCTGTCTATGGTTCTCCAGTGATGGATTTTAGGAGTAAATGTTTCAGTTTCCTTGTTTTATACTTGCCTCACTTTTAACTGAATGACTCTGTTGACAACAACCCCTCACTATTAGCAAACTGCTGCCAGGCTCAATCCCTCTAGGAATTAAACTCCGATATAGGGGATGCACACAGATCTATGTAGAAAGCTCATTGACCTACTGATCTGCCTTATTATTAGTGAAACATGTGAAGTTACTCATAGATCTCAACAGAAGGTGCATAAATCCGGAATGCTTTATCACTGGGATTAGAGTGCAAATACAGGATACAATTTATCTCTACAATACTAAACAGATCTATGTAGCAGGTGTCTTATCCCACTGAACAATCTCTCAGGATCGGGAACCAGAACCATGACTTACTGAGGAGAACATGGTGCATGCCACACCGTTTAGGAACATGCTGCAGGCTGTGTCATGGCAGTTCTCCTATGAGCCTAACACAGCCGCTGATGTAAGACGGCCACAGCCCCACCCGCCTGTCCTGGATTGAACTCAGAATCTGGTGGGAGGGTGGACCACCGGCTTCGTGGTCCTCCTACCAGCACAGCGGTGGCGGTGCTGCAGGAGGACTGCCTAACTTGTAATAAGGCTCTTAGTCTAATATAGCCTGATTCTGCTATAAGTGTAAGTTAAAGTGATTCCATCCAGTGCACTGCTCAGTGTGCGATATATGGCATGATATTACACAAATATATATAATACAGTATGTTGAGGGTGCACTAAAGTAAATGTGTGAAAGACTCAATAATGTTGCAGAATAACAGCTTCTTTATAATCTCAATGACAATGGCAACCAATATAGCTAAAAAAGTGTCTTTCTTTATGGGTTTCGAGAGGTGTTAAAAGATGCATTATGTTTTGTGACGATGCTTTGTGACGAATCACCCTGCAGAGAGTGAGGCATTGATTAATTTAATGCTTAAGAATGCTTTTCATCTGTGGGCATGGAGAGTGTAGAAGAAGCTACCTCTATGAAGGTATTTTATTCCGAGCTATCCTGAAATTTCAGACTCTGTAAAGATGAGTGAGGAGCACATTCAGTTTGGAATTTACCGGGACAAAAAGATAATCCGTCTCAATTGGTCTAGGGGGTACTTTTATATGAAATTCCCTTTGCTTCAGAGAATCTAACAGGATTGTCTTTGAAGAGCAAACTTGAGAGAGGTTTTTCATGTTCAAAAGTTTTTATTGGTTGTTTCCAAATAAGCAAGAAATAAAAAATATTACAGACATTGAAACGTAAAGGAGAAAAACATATGATTGAGACATATAAGCTTAAAGTAATGACTGTAAGAGTGATAATTGACTGGGCGACAATAAACATCAGGCAATCAAGAAATAACATAAGAAAAGACATAACAATGATCGTACATGTCGCTTAAGTAGCATGAGTGCCTTGGCCCACAGGTGATGACAGCCGCTGTCAAGGCAAGAAGATTAACCAGAGAAATGTCGTGGGGAGCTTGAGCAAAGCAGCGATGAACGGGATCATAAGTGTAGTGTAGAAGGTTCATGGTGGTTTGTGAACACTGAAATAGTTGTCAAGAGTGCTCCACATTCGTCTGTGAGGAGGACGCCACGGCTAGTTTTGGAGTGATATTTTGTCCGCTCCTCTTAGGTTAGTTAACCAATTTAACCAGCAGGCAAAGGAGGCTTTATGGGTGTCTTTCCAATTATTGAGGACCACTTTTACTGCAGCCATGAGGAGTAGATCAAGTAAGGCCCTATCATTGTCAGTAAGGGACACGGCTCTGAGGAATACAAATACCAGGGAGGATATTTCTCTGGGGGGAAGTATGAGAAAACGTTGGCGAGGAACGTGAAGACTTTATCCCAAAAGGGTACCACGCACACACACTGGAGCAGGAGATGTTCTAAATCACCATCACTATCCTTACAGTTCCAACAGATTGCGTTGTCTCTAATGTTGTGAGTCAAAAGACGCGATGGAGTCCAGAAAGCTTTATGGAGCAGCCAAAATTGTGTCTGGGAAAGTCTAGGGCTGATTTTCTGTCTCATGGTTGATTCCCAGGTTTTGGCCCAGTCCGCGTCAGAAATTGGGAAGGAGGAGTGAGATTCCCAGAACTGTGTGAGGTGTTTATTGAGATTGGAGAGTTGCGGGTGTAAAAGTTTATAGATCCAGGATACCTGGTGGCCTAGTCTGTTTATTTTAGAGAGGTAGTTCGGGAGGGAGGGAGGGTTTGCAGAGAGTTTTGCTTTAGTTATGCCGACTTTATTTTCAGGAAGTTATAAAATTCAAGCGGAGCAAGGCTTTATCTGATTTGGTGTTCTCTGAAGGAGAGAGGATAAGAATTATTGTACAGTTGGTGTGGAAAATAAATACCTTTTTAAACCCATAAGTCATTGTGTAGTGGTTTACCCTTATACAGCAAAATATGGTTATGCCAGATCGATTCCCACCTAGATCATCTTATACTGGTGTCTAGAAGTTTGTCGATTTTCAACAGAGCGATTTTTGTGTTCAGTAAGATGGGTTTTGAGCAAGTGACCGTGTTAAGGTCTGCGGTCAAGACGGCCGCAGGGCTCAAGATTTCTTAGAAGGGATTTTTCTATGTCTAGCCAAACATGGTTGTAATCGGCAGGAGGTGTTAGCCAGTAAGAGCCTTGCTTGGCAAGGAAAGCTGTTTGGTACAGTTTGAAATCCGCTAAGTTGACCCCTCCTAGAGACTTATCCAGGCGGAGTTTCTTTATGCTAATCCTTGCTTTTTTCCCTTTCCAGAGAAATGTAGTAATTAAGGCGTCTAACTTGTGGTGGAAATCCGGAGTTAAAGAGAGGGGCAGCATCGTAATAAGATAGTTTACCAGAGGAGATATCATAATTTTAATAGACTCAACTCTCCCTCACCATGTTATGAAGCAAGGGGACCAACCGTCTAGTTGTGATGTATTTTTTTCTAGGGTGGTTTTCTCTTTGCACTGGAGTGTTTCAAGGAGGGTGCTACCAAATTGAATCCCAAGGTATTTAACGAAGCCGGTCTGCCATGAAAGTCCGGAATTTCCCAGCATATCTCTGGTGCCGTGGATGTTCAGGGGTTTAACCTCTGACTTGTCACGGTTCTGTTTGTATCCAGAGTGAGCAGAACATCTTTCTATGGTGGTCATGAGAGCTTTGATGGAAATATCTGGGTTTTCTGTAAGCACCAGAATGTCATCCGCATATGCGGCCAGTTTCACCCGTGTCTCACCGAATTCCACGCCCTTGATATCGTCATTCCATTTTATGTCTGAGATGAGAGGTTCAAGGGCCAGAAGAAACAGTGCTGGTGAGAGACGACAGCCCTGTCTGGTGCCCTGTTCTAAGCAAAACGGTTCCGACAGGGAGCCGTTTATGGCAATCCGGGCGGGCGGAGAGGAATAGAGGGCCATTACCATGTCAATATAAATCTTTCCCAGGTTAAAGGAAAGCATACATTGTTCCAAAATGGACCAAGACACCCTGTCAAACGCTTTTTCTGCATCCAGGGTGATGGCAAGAGAGGGGGAGGCTGTTATTTTGGCTCCTTCCAAGACATGGCATAGTAGTCTGGTGTTATTGTATTGTATTGTATGAAGGTTTTATACCGCGCATACTTTTCACCCTACGGGTATCCTGGCGCTTTAGATTTTACAATTTCAGACTCAGATGAAGAAGAATCATGGGCACAGAGAAGCACTAACAAGTCGGTGGGAAAAGCCAAGTTTTCAGGCTACGCCTGAAACTCATAAGGGACTGACTCTGTCTGATGCTCAGGGGAAGTTCATTCCACCGGCGCGCCGCAACCACCCGGAAGGCCCTGCCCCCCAGCCTAG
Organism: Lissotriton helveticus; assembly: GCF_964261635.1. Classification (NCBI taxonomy): domain Eukaryota; kingdom Metazoa; phylum Chordata; class Amphibia; order Caudata; family Salamandridae; genus Lissotriton; species Lissotriton helveticus. The sequence continues at coordinate 697,380,849 of NC_136068.1, forward strand.
CCCGCTTGACTCTTGGGACTTCCAGCAGACCTGCACCAGCCGATCGGAGTTGTCTCTGTGGCCGGTACCAGGATAAACACCCCTGCAGCGGAGCTGGGCCTTGCTCATGTGTTGCTTTAAATACCATACACAGAGACTTGAATAGTACCCTCTCCTTGATCGGCAGCCAGTGCAGATCCCGTAGGGCTTGGTGTGATGAGGCACGGCGATTTCTTTTTAGTGCCAGCTTTGCCGCTGCCGATTGCACTCTCTGCAGCCTGTCAATGACAAACTGAGGCGCCCCCAGATATAACGAGTTGCAATAGTCCAGCCTGCTCTGGACAATGCTCCTCACCACCAGCAACCGTTTGTCGTCTGGCAGGATCAGGAGGAGCCGGCGCAGCATCCGTAGGAGACCGAAACACACACCAGCTATCCTATTAGCCTGTGATTTCATTTGTAGATTTTTGTCAAGCAGGACCCCTAGATTTCTTAAAGTGTCAGACGGGGGCACTGGCTCCTCCTCCGGGGTAAGTCTGAATTTCCTCGGTAGGTGCTTGGTTAATCCTGCTGGGGCACAGTACAGCACCTCTGTTTTCATTGGGCATGCGGTGTTTAAGAAACCCCACTTGAGAATTGCTAATCAGTTTTGGGAGGATTGTATTGAGTTTGTTGGCTAAGATTTTTGCGTATATTTTGCAATTGATGAGCGTGATAGGGCGGTAGTTTTTTGTTAGGAGGGGGTCTTTACCTTCTTTCGGGATGACAATTATAGTGGCTTCACCCATAGATTTAGAGACGCCACCCTCTATAGCAAAAGCGTTGAATAATTTTAATAGGGAAGGGCTGAGAGATTTTTCAAAAGCTTTGTATAAACTTGCAGAAAAGCCATCTCGGCCTGGTGCTTTGTTACCTTTAAGGGATTTAATAGAGGAAGAGAGTTCTTTGTCGGTGAATGGAGACCCTAATGTAGAGTTATCATCTTCAGAAAGTATAGGGACGTTTAGCGAGTGTAAGTAATTAGAGCACTCCTTTGGATCAAATGTCATCTTGTTTTTGTTAAGGTCTTCGTAGAAAGACTGGAAGGTGTCAAGAATTTTTTTTTGTTTGGTATAGATGTTGTTGGCGGAATCTTTAATCGATGCTATACTGAATAGCTTTTGTCTATGCTTGAGATAAGACGCAAGTAGTTTCCCTGCCTTATTCCCCTCGCATAATTTGAGTGCTTTGAATTTATTTATCCACACTCCGTCGCTTTTGCTCATAATTGTATTGTATTCATATTTCTTTTTAACAAGTTGGTCCACAACAGAATTGTTATCTAAGTTGGCTGAATGGGAAATGTTTAGTGCCTTGATATCTTTCTCAAGTGCGTCAAGATCTGAGTTAAATTTTTTGTTGGTCTGTGCTTCAATACCTATAATGGCGCCCCTAATCGTGGCCTTTAGTGCGTTCCAAATAACAGAGTTGTTCGTACCTGGGAGATCGTTCAGTACTATGTATTCTCGAATAGCGTTCTCTATTCGCTGTTTGTTCTCTGGGTCTGAAAGTATTGTATTGTATTGTATTGTAATTGCATTTATATAGCGCTTACTACCCCTGACGAGACGTCAAAGTGCTTTTTAGGCGGGTAGCACGCTACTCCGGGACCCACAGAGGATTAGTGTTGAATTAGTATAGTGAAACATGCAAGTACATTTTAAGTGGTGGATAGGTTAGTCAGTTATTTGGATTTGGAATGGTAGCAGAAGGATAGAGTAGGATAAAAGTTTGTATTTATTTATCGCTCGCTTGTTGACACATGCTATTCAGGGAGCCTATAAAGGATTAGAGGTGAATTAATATTGTGAAATATGAGGTAATTTCAGTGGTGGATATTAGTCTGTTACTTGGAGTGAGAAGGATAGCGGATGGATAAAAGGGAAAGAAAGATTTGCATTCATATAGCACTTGTTACTCCTGATGGGTGTTGAAGGGCTTTTTTGGCGAGTAGCACGCCACTTCGGAACCCATAAAGGATTAGTGTTGAAAATTAGTGTAGTATAAATATGAAGTAATCTGAGTAGTAGATTTGTTATTCAGTTATTTGGGCAGTATATTAATTTAGTTGAATATGGAATATGGAATTTGAGAAGTGAACATGTTAGTCTGTTAATTTTGATAGAAAAAGGATAGTGGAGCGATAAAAGAGTGAAGGATATTTTTCTTTTGTTAAGTCAACTGATGGGAGGATCATTATATATTTGTTAGTGATAAAAGGTGGACTGTTAGGTGTAATTACAGCAGGGAGAGTGTGTCTGAGTGGTCTGTAGTTATTTATGGTGTTGATTGGCGTGTTAGTGAGTGTATTGGTCAGTGGTATAGGATAAAGTTGTGCACTGTTTGTGGGTGATGGTGGATATGTGTGGTAGTTGGGATAGTAGGGTGTGTAGATGTGGTTTGGTTGCGTTGGTGGTGCATGCTGGTACATTAATCTGTGCACAGTGCTGTGCGTGGTGTATATTTGGTGTGAGTGTGTTGCTCTGTTTGTGGTTGTGGATGGTGTGGGCTGGGTATTGTTAATGAGAAAAAGGGCAGCATTTCTGGCCCTAGTCCCGACCAGTCTCGAACAGGTCCAAACAGGCAACTACCCTTGTCCTCTCTGCCCTTAACAGGCTCAAACAGGCAACTATCCATGTCCTCTCCACCCTTAGACTCGATGCCCGGGCTGAGACGCCCTAAGCCTGGCCTTTTTTGTAGCCCTAGTAATCAGGTGACCCCTTCAGCCAATGGGAACCCTATCCAATCACAACACTAGCCCTAACATCTAGAGCCAATAGGAGACCAGGACCTTGCAGCCAATCCTAACCCTAGTCCAAGCACCCAATCAGTTAAAAACCCTGATCTCTATGTCCAATAAAGGCCTTAGCCCTACCACTAGTCCCAACCCAAGTCCAAGCAGCCAATGGTACAGGTAGCCCTAGTCCCTACTTCCAATAGAAAGCCTAACCCTACTCTTAGTCCCACAACTGGTCCAACAACCAATCACACCAGAAGCCCTAAATAGCTACTTCCAATTAAAGGTCTAACCCTAGCCCTAGTCCCACCCTACTCCCAACAACCAATAACATAGGAAGCCCTAGTCCCTACTTCAAATAGAAATCCTAACCCTAGCCTTAGTCTTAATCCTGCAATAATTGAATCACAGACCGAGAAACCAATCAGAAACCTCAAATGCCCAACCAATGAGGACATTAACACTAACCCAATAGAAAGACCAGATACAACCACCAATCAGTGTACACATGTACCAACCACTAGCACACCATATAAGGTCCCAGCAACCTCAGACAAGGTCTGCTAGCGAGGGAGTTGGAAGCTGCTTGCTCCTGTTCAGAATCTCCTAGGAGACAGACAGGCTCAATCCACAATTTTGGACTTCAGCAGGTAAAGGCTTCACTAACTCGAAATCTAACAATACTGTTTGAATAAAGCTTTACTCCCCCTGCTGGCCAGAAAACGAGGGGTAGAATGTGAGCGTGTGAGTTTAGTGTTGATGCATGAATGGTCAGAAACTAGTTTGGGCGCTATGTCTGTTTCTTCTATAAGATGTGTGAACGGGCTAGAGATTAGGATGTAGTCAATTCTAGAATAAGAATTATGTGGTGCAGAGTAAAATGTATAATCCTTCCCATTAGGGTGTTGTAGGCACCAGGAGTATGTTAAGTTAAATCTGGAGCAGATACGTTTGAGTATCTCATGAGATCGGGAAGACTGGTATGTGTATTTGGATTGGCGATCTAGAAGAGGGTCCAGCGGGAGATTGAAGTCCCCACCTACTATCAAGAGTTCATCTTGAGGAATGTCCTCAATGGAGGTTGAGACAGATTCCCAGAAGTCAGAGTATTCAACGTTCGGCCCATACATGTTTACCACGTGAATGGGGTCCTCATCTCTCATTAGGTGTGTAACTAATAATCTTCCATCTTCGTCTTGAGTGTGTGAGGTGATAGAAATGTTTGATTTTTTTTAAATTACGGTGTTCACCCCTCTTTTCTTATGGACGGCCGGGGAGCATAGGGTGTGCGAGATCCAATGATATTTTATAAATCCAATATCTTCTTCTGAAAGTTTAGTCTCCTGAAGTAGGATGATTTCCCCCTTGGACTTTGCTAAATAATCAAATACTTTTCTACGTTTTACTGGGTGATTAAGGCCTTTGACATTTAAAGAAACGATATTAAGGTTTTCTGCCAGGGTTTTAGTTTGAGCCATCTAAAGGTTAATGGTCGCTAGAGAAGTGACCAGCTCTGTGATAAGTACGGCTGTGGAAACGGCGATTCCAACTTAATTCACAGCAGAGGTAATTGCAGCATGGCATGGGTCCAACTAAATGTGGGGCCTTCCTCATGATGGGAAACAGGTGGTGTCTGGTTTTGAGTCTAGGTAAACAATGTGGAATGTTTGATGCTACTTTTGAGATTTGAACATCAAATAACAAAAAAAGAGATAAGAACAAAAAGGAAACAACCAAAATTACATTTACCCCCAATCCCCTTTTCCCCCTCCTTCCCTTCCCTCTGTACCCTTACTCCCCCCAACCCACCCACCCCTCCTAACCCACCCCCTCCCCCCCAGAAAACTCGAAGTCAGGAACTGTGACGGCAGTACCGTCTAAAGGCAACACAGATAGATTTAATAGGGCAATGTCTCATCAGGAGAAACGTATGCAGGGACCTACACCCCAGCATATGTGTGGAACTTATGCTGGAGCATAAGTGGCTTTTAAACATATGAAACATAGTGACCACATAAATGGACTACGAATGAATTTGAACATAATGAACATATTGAACCACGTTATCTATTTAGAACTACAGAGCCCCGATTAGATGAGCACTCTGCCCCATGTAGGGGCCCATTACGGCATGTATCCAACTTTACTGCGTGTAACCAACTTACGGTATTTAGACAAATAGCCTATGATGCATCTTCTTGTAATTAAGGAATAGCATGTTGAACACTTTGTTAAGAAGAGAATAATAATACAAAGATACCAGTGGAGCACTAATGTTCGGCAGTTCAAGGAATAGCAGCGTCATGGGTGTCAGTTTTCCGCTTGTTGGATGATGGCTAAGTTCATGTCCTGTGGAGGAGAGTCTTCTAGATGACGTTCAAGATTGTGAGGATTTGAAAAGACATGTGATCTGCCATGTTCAATGATCTTAAATTTCGACGGGCCGGCAAAGGAGAATTGAACATCTTTCGCCTTCAGCTTATCTCTTAGAAGCAGGAATCCTTTCCTCGTCTCGACAGTCTCTTTGGAGTAATCTTGAGTACAGATTATGTGGTGACCTTCCCAGGTGATGTGATGGTTTTTTCTGGCGAATTGCAAGATGGCCTCAGCGTGTTGGTAGCGAAGTGGCTTACAAATCAAGGGACGAGGGCCTTTCTTCCCTTGGACATTGAACGTCGGTATTCTGTGCACCCTGTCCAGTTCCAGGCCGTGTTGGAATTTAATCCCCATGACTGTTGGAATCCAAGCTTCAAAGAAGGCCACGCAAGAACCCGCATCTTTTTTCTGATTCTTCCGGAACACCAAAGAAATGTAAATTTCCTCTTCTATTATGATCCTCTAATTCAGCATTTTGTCGCTTGAGATCATTTGTGGCGCTCTGAAGATGCTTTATTATTTTAGAGGATTGGGAGGTTCTGACTACTACGTCACTTATACGTTGTTCCACTCACAGATGCTCTTGTTCATAGTACTCATGTACACCTTGATTGCTGTAAGCTCCAGTTGCATGGTATCGGTATTGCTTTTCGTCAATTTAGCTAAATCATGGACTTCCGCCAGTTTTTTAAGGATAATGTCCATCGTGCTAATCAGGTCTGATTTGGCTTTGATTGGAGATTCCGACATTGTTGGTTCAGGTCTTACTTTCTTATTGTTGGTCCTGCTGCCCCTGTCCGCCATCTTCAGCAGGCTCGAGGTGAATGAGGGAGAAGCTAGGTAAGTCAAACTTTACTCCGAAGGAACTTGTTGATAAGCTCTCGCTTACTCACTCTTGTGCTGTTTTCCTCTTTATTTTTGCTGGTGTTTGGATGGCTTTGCACTTTTTTGCTGGTTTGTGTTTAACTTTTGTACACTAGGTCGCGAGGCATGAGGCTGTTGAGATTTACTGTGCTGTGAGAGAGGATAGCAGTAATGCCACCGACGACCGAAGAGGGCGAGCTCGCTGGAGCTGGTAGGTAGGTAGACGCCACACGTGAGGATTGTGCTGTGAAGAAGCTGGTGAGCAGATTGTCAGCTGGCAGAAGACTAGAATCACTGGCACCCCACTTGTGGAACTGACTGGTGCTCACAGGCGGCGAGGCACGGCGTAGCGAGAGTGACCTGGGGCCGTCGGGTAGGAAGAAGGTTCAGTGTGCCGCCATTATAACTATGCAGTATGTTGGTAGTGTGCAGCCACGGGTCACATCCCTTAAATACACTTGTGGGGTTGACCAACACAAATCAGATTCAGAAGGCGCTAGTAGTTGGTTGCAGTGGGGAAAGTCCCTGAGGTAAGGTAGCACAAGGATGGCATGAAGTCGTCGAGCAGGACTAGGGAGTTAGTGTGCCACCATTATGCCACTATTTTGGAGGTGTAGCGTGTTCCACAGCCTAGGGCAGGATCTTAGAGAGGCATATTGCTGCTGTGAGGTCGCATGTAGAGGAATCACCCCCAGCACTCAGATTGCATTCAACATGGCTGAAACAGGTAGTTTGTTATCGGGTGGACACCTCACATTGATGCTCTATGTACGTCAAGCAGGACCAGAGGGTTAGCGCGCTCTCAATGTCGGCAGTGTACGCATCGCCGGACTCATATTTTTCCGCCGTCATCAGAGAGTCAGGCAGCCCGTTGCAGAGCCGGGACTTGCTGGGGCATATCGTGGTACTTGGTTGCAGGCGAGGAGAGAGAAGCAGTTCACACAGCTCTTGCAGCCGGTAATGTCACATGAAGAGGACTCATCCCGCGTTCAGTTAGGCAACAGTGCTCGCGGTGCAATTTTCACCCTTTCTGCTGCCATTTCAGGGTCAGGCGATCCGTCTACGGGGGACCGAGATGAGTCTTGCTATTAAATTCCGCAGTTGTAGGGCACCCACCGTGAGAACGCAGGATTTGCGGTGAAGAAGTAAGTCCGGTCAGCCTTATAAGGGGTCCCAACATGTGTAGTTTGTGGTTTCATTATTGTCGGGAGTCTGCGCCATTTTGAGGCTCTGCGGCAGGCTCTGCATAGGTCCGCTGTCGGTGCCAATTTCAGCTTCTCAAGGCATCTGTTGCTTGAAATTCAGGCATCGGTTTATGCTACAGGGCGTGGAGATTCGAGGCCCGGTATTCCTTTCTTGGAGAGTGTCGGTTTGCCTCCAGAAAGTAGTTTAAGACGCTCTCTTGTGTGCCGAGCGACAGGTTCAGGCAGCCATTACCACTGCCGTCCAAGCCACGCCCTAACCTGAGAGAGGTTTATAGAACAAAAAGTGCTTGCTATTCAAAGAGCACATTTTCAATGTAGACTCGATATTACTATGCATGTGGAGCAGTGAAGACGGACATTTTAATCTGTTGTTGAGCTTTTGGCTGCTTCATCCCTATACTCTTTCGTAGGAAACATCATATTTCCTTAGTTCTGGAAACATTGCTCAAAGTTGTGCTGGGAATAGATTACACAACTCTGTCATCGAGGGATTTTCCATAGGAAACTGAATTGTTATTGTTGGCCATAGAACATGGACATATGGAGTCTGAAATATTAGACATTGTCTCCTATGTTTCTTTTGTGTAAGGAACAACATTGCTATCATTACACAACGCTGAGATAAACTGTCAAAATTCTGATCATTTTAGACTACTGTGGGCAAAGTTGTTGCTTAAGACCTAACAGCCAGGTTAAACAAATATTTACGTGTTTTGCCTTGCAAGAACAGATGCAAGACTTTAAAGATGTGTCTGCCAGAAAGAAGCAAATATGTTACCACCACATCGGGAATATGATTGTGCCATAGACCTTCACTATGAAGTCCAGATCCCTCATCAAAATATATATGCTTTAACTCCTAAAAGAAGTTTTAGTATTGAAGGAACGCCTCAATGAAATGTAAGCCTTTGGATTCTGTGTCCCTGATAGTGGCCCTAATATTTTTTATTCCTAAACCAAATGGCAAGTACAGATAATGTATTAATTATAGAGAGTAGAATGTGTTCTCCAGTCTATGATAGACATGCCCTCCATAATGTTGGGCCAGGTGAAAACAACACAGGTATTCTCACAATTACATCTCAGAAGTGCCTATAATTTAGTCCGTATAAGAGAGGGGAATGAGTATAGGACAGCATTCACTGCTAAGTATCATCATCCCAAATACTTGGAAATGGTATGTGAGGTCTGCAACACTACTGCTTCCTTTTAACAGTGCGAGTGTTTGATTAGAGACATTTTGAATACTTCTCTAACAGTATAGCTCAACGATATCTTTTATTCCTCTGAAAACGGAGGGGCATAGTCACAAGGGAAGTGGCGGAATGAGGCGTTAGTCTTCCTGGTGCAGCCATGCATTTCCCCCTGCACTGGTGCTACACTTAGCAGCCTAGCGCGTACGCCAGCACTCGTGCACCACAGTGCAAGGGTGTATGTGTGCAAGGAAAGATTTTTTATGTGCAGGAAGGTCCCCCTTCCTGCACAAAAACAATCTGTAAATGCTGTTTTGTAACTTCTCTGTGTGCTGCTTAATGCAGCATACATAGAAGTTCCAAATCACCATTTTTTAGAAATGATTGTTTATGTGCAGGAAGGGTCTCCTTCCTGTACATAAACAATCATTGCCCTTTTGCTGTTTCCATGTGTGCTGCACAACGCAGGGTAAGACCAGATTGTCCCTGGTCTTATTTCTGGCGCTGTCTCTTATTTATGCCTCCCTTGTAAATAGGGGGCAGAGTCAGAATCAATGGATGTTGCAGTGGAACGCCCACAGCAACACCTATTGCCCTCAGCTTTCACGCTAAGCATAGCGTGAAAGGGGGCCTTATTTACAAGGCAGCGTTAAGCCACATTAAGTGGCTTAACATTACCCTGTAAATAAGGTGAAGCCCCTATCGCCACAGGAACTTTGTATAAAGTGACGTTCCTGTGGTGATAGGGGTTTGTAAATATTCCACAGAGTCTCATGCTTTTCAACCTCTTGTACCCATCTTACACAATCTCACTGACTTGGAGGATCATGAACCTGAAAATTAAAAGTTGGTTTGGATTGAGTGCCAGAAACATCTAGATTGGTTGTGGTGTGAAAAAAACTGTTCAAATTGTTGCTAAAAAAATACTGCTCCCAAATTTGGAGTGAGTACATCATGGTATTGCCCAAGTTAGTCTAGCTATTATGGTCCATGCTGCAGGTAGACATTAGTTTGCTCCTTCTATTGCCTAACAGTACTTATGGGCTATTTGCAAAGCCTACAGTGTTGGAAAGGGTTTCAAAACATACCCAGCTGCACTCCCTGTTCCATGGATATAATCTGTACAAATCTAAATAGACATGCTCCAAATTCCTCTCCGCTGCTCATATGTCTGTGCCCTGCTACTGGTTTATATTTTTTGGGGGGTGGGTGGAAGTTTATCCCTGTGCTTGTATTGTTGCTATTGCTAGAGTTGTAGGGAATATTACAAAACTGGGGTCCATTGTTCAGAATCCCTTCAAGATCAAAATTGGCAAAGTATCTAATTTTGTGTCTTCTGCATGCCAAGCTTCAGGGATTCAGTGGACATTTAAATAATGAATACCACCCGATTCTTCAGGAAAGATGGAGATTTAATTACACAAATGTCAGTGTAAGCCACAATATTCGAAACGCTAAACCTACCCCTTTCAAAATCATTATCAACATATAAATAATTCTTCCCACCACCTCTCACCCTCCAATGTCCCTTGCTTGGCTTAATTTTCATCTGCCTGATGATATGACTCCACTATACTGGAAATAACTGATTTAGGGGCATATTATTGAACCCCTTTGCATTGCTCGTGCAGCACGCAATGTGGTACAGGAGCAACACAACTTAAAAATAAGTTATATGAAGTCACTCAAGGCCACCTTGTATGGCACTGAGCGGCTTCATAAATCTCGAGTAATACACCACAGCACAATTCACTGCGTTGTATTATTCTACACCAGGGAGGTCTTTCCATGGGTGTTTCATGGGCGTTCCCACACATCATCCATGGATTTTGTTTTCCCAGATTTACTAGACGTAGTAGACCTGGGAATGCGCCAAAAACCTAGGCTTCCCCAGGTAAGGCACTACAAGGAGAAATATCTTTATTTCTCCTCGTTTTTTCCTCCTCTTTCTATGTATACTTCATTCTGTAGCACACATAGAAAGAGCAAAAAGCCTCAGGAGATTGTTTTTGTTCATAAAACAATCCTCCTTAAAACTCAGGCGTGCTGGGTGCCTGCATTGGCACTAGGCATACAAAATGGCGCCAACCCAGTGGAAAAGGCGGGATTGTGCCATATTGGCTTAAATACAGAACATTCCAGCCCTTTCCCTGTCATGCAGTGCAGCACAGCAAGGTGACTTGCTGTGCTGCACTGCATGTCTTGGCCTTAAATATGGCTCTCAGTGACTTAAAAGCTGCTGCTCTCAGGTTTCATTTGCAAGGTCCACCAGTCTAATCGAAGTTTACCACAGCTTACTACCTGTATAATTGGCATCCATTTCAAGTTCTACCAGTGTAAGTCATCAGATCAACACTGCTGTTAAGGCCCGGTCCAAGTCCTGTCATCACCAAAACTGTTGTCAATTGTCAGGGACGGCCTGCTTGAACCCATGCTTCAAGCACACACTATATGAACTCCGCTCATTTACTGTCCTTTGCAACTGCTTGCTAAAATAACACAGTGTCTATAGACTGGTATAAGGACCCCGGTTGCATTCACAAATCAAAATGTAATCATGCCAGGAGAAGTAACTGGATTAACATTGGTTTCAGACAGTCAAAGGGCAGCGATAACGCTTGGTATGGACCAGATTGGACACCATACAGACTCTTTGTGTGAAAAGGTGACATAGGCGGCAATTGCATGAAAACTAACAGACCAGGTGCTCATTATGGCAGATACATGCTGCATACTGGAAAATTCTACTCTGCCTCTGAAAGTGTGTCATCGCTTCTGACAAGCGCATACATGCCCCCTGTCCAATTCAAGATGTGTAGGTGTTTGTTCTCTGTAAGTGCCTCTCTATGTGAAGCAGTGGATGCAAAAGAATGCACCCTGGAAAGGCCTTTTGTGGAGTTCATCTGTATATACATGCATGGATCACTGAGTAGTTAGAACACTGGCTCTCTGAGTGCATATGATTTTTTAGAAATACAGAAGCAATTCAAAAGAGTTTTAGTCAGAAGCTTATTCTTAGTTCAGGTCAGAATGTGTTTGAATGTGAACAGTGATTGTGCGGGTTCTCAGATTCCCTGCCCTTAACTGGTGATGAGTGCCTGACTAAAAATGTTTTTATAATGCATAGTTTCAAACCTATCTTTATTGATTTTATTAATACATATATCAAATACATAAACTAGACTTCAAGAAATGTGTGTTACTTGATCAAACTAGTAACTTTGAACGGGGAAACCTCTTTATACATTTATGTAGCTCAAAATGCTTATGGTTAGTAACATAAAATAATGACAAGAGGTCATACATGTCCACAGATATGCTGAATAAGTGCTGCAGACCCTCTGGGGTCCCGGGTTAAGAACTGAATGTATATAGGATATGACTCTAAATACAAGAGATTACACTATTATTCCTTGATATGTCTACCTTCATCTGCTGCACATTGCCATTAACATTACTTTTTCCCTGTATTGAATCCCTGTAACAGCCAAATACAAAAATGTTTAGTTCCACTTAATAAGACCAATTATATAACTAGAGGGTTAGTATTGCACCCTAAGCTTGACTGAGATCATGATTAGACCTTGAATTGATATATGTGAATCAATCAGTAGGTAGTTATAGTTAGGATGTAGTTTCCATAGGAAGATCGTTTTTTCATTTGCCAATAACTTTGGCGTTGTTTGACAAATCCTCGTGACATTTTCAAAACGAATACGCCAGTCACTTCAGAGGCTGCCTTGAAAGTTTTGGGGTGATCTGCCAAGCAGGAGCCGAGAAAAAGGGAGGTCCTAAAATAATTGTTCTCCATGCTAATTTCCAAAGCGAATCTTTACAAACTGCAAAAGCCCAAACTGCTGAACGGAATACACCAAATCTGTCAAAAAGGTAGCTGTTGGTCCAGAATGCGACATTTTTGCTAAATGGTGTACATCCATTTAATAGTTGCTGAGAAATTTAAAGATTTCTCAGATATAAAACTGTAGTTGCAGTGGAACCACAATCCCTCCTGATCTCATGCCTGAGATCTGATTGGTTGCCAATACTTCAAACCAGGAAGTGTTGGCAGCCATCTTGTGACTCGGTTCAACTGAGTCACAAGAACAAAGATTTTGAAAAAAGAAAAGGGGGCAGGTTAGAAACACCCTGACCCCCTAGGCCTTGAGAGGTGTCCCGCAGGGACCCCCAGGGCCCACAAAACTTTAGAAATAAAATTTGTCCAGAGTCACGTTGGATTTGTGACTCCTGCCGAAAATTAAAAAAAACAAAAACGAAGCAAGGACTACTGCGCTTTGTTAATGATAGGTCCCCGGGTGGGCCAGGTCCTGGGACCATTATTCAAATGTAGGAGGGGGGCTCACGGGGCCCCCCCTCCGTGGGCTGTTCAAAGCCCTTGGGACTGCCACCTCCCTGGGGTAGTCATATAACCACATGCGTGGGAGTCTTGCGGCTCCCCGCTGCCCGGGGACAGCCACCTCCCCGGGGCAGAAACATATTAGAATAAAGCGGGGGAGGCCCTATAGCAACCCCCCTGGGACAGATATAATATTTGTAAAAAAATGTGTTGGAGACCTTATGGCCTCCGCCGCTGCCCCGGGGACTGCCACCTTCCTGGAGCACTTTACATTATGAATGCAGGGGGGTCTGCAAAGGTGCAGATAGTAACAGGACAGTCATACACAGGAGTCAGTTTCATTGTGCTTTATGACAGGGAGTAGACAACTCCGTGTTTTAATGAGATTTAATGAGATTGGTATGGAAATGTGACATTCAAAATGTATTTCTACAAGCTTTAAACACTATCCTAGTCCATATACCTTGACAAAAAAGTACTCTATGTACTCTTTGCAAAGGTACGTTGCAAGTAGTGTGTAAATAGTAATATGATCTTTAACATGTATTTTCAGAACTTCTAAGCACAATTGTAGTTTATATAACTTGATTGAAATGTACTCTGCAAGTAATCTCTGTAAAGGTAGATTGCAAGTAGGTCATACATTGTGATGTGTATGCTTTAAACTGAATGCGTACTCTGTCAAGTTTGAATGTTTGACTATTGCCATGTCTCAGGTATGTCTGTACTTCTACGTGTAGTTTGACACATGTGGTGCAGCTGATGACCCTAACTTAAAAACTATACAGTTTATCATATCCCTGGACTAATATTGTCAGAGCTACATCATCTTTCAGTCCCAGACGCATAGATCTCCTAGATAGGCAGGCATCACAGAAGCACTCGTACACACAGTTCCATACCCACCTGCCCTGTATAACCAATAGAAAGTGAGTTATGCAGCGTCTTCTGCACTCATTTGGAGAGCATGCGGTCTGAAACAGAGGTAGTCTAGTACCTATAGGCTTCTTTACATGTATCATCTCTCTCCTAAAAGGCATAGACACACTCATTGAGGTCTTTAGAAGGATGCTGAGATTCACAGGAGACGCATGACAGGAATCGGCCTTTCATTTTGGCGTAGGCCTGGTGTTGTGATCTCTGACTTGCTAATGAAACTGGTAGAGAAAAGTGAGGTTTAAAACATGTTGGCAGATGTATTAACCTCTATCGTAGACCATATAAGTCAATGCAAAGGTACACTTCAAGTAGGCCGGAGATAATGATGTCAGTGCTTTAAACTGAAAGTGTACTCTGTCAAGTTTGAATGTCTGACTGCTACCATGTCTCAGGTTTGCCTGCACTTCTACTTGCAGTCATACACTTGTAGTGCAGCTGATGACCCTAGCTGAAAAACTATACAGTCTATCATACTCTGCACAAATCTTGTCAGAGCTACTTCAGCATTCAGTCCCAGGTGCACAGATCCTTTAGCTAGGCAGACATCACGGAAGCACTTGAACACACAGCTTCATAGTTGACAGCCCTGTCTAACGAATAGAAAGTGATCTATGCAGCTTCTTCTACACACATTTAGAGAGCATGCTGCATGAAACAAAGGTAGTCTAGTACCAATAGGCTTCTTTACATGTGTCATCTTGCACTGGCAAACTCATTGAGGTCTCTAAAAAGATGCGGACACTCGGAAGAGTGGCATGATGGGAGTCAGCCTTTCATTTTGGCTTAGGCCTGGCACAGAGATCTCTACCTCTTTAATTAAACTGGTAGAAACAAGCGAGGTTTAAAACATGTTGCCAGACATATTAACCTATATCTGAGTCTATTTAAGACTCTACAAATGTACCCATGCACTCTTACAGTCTCCTGCGTATTATCTATGCACTCATCCAATCATCCAGGAAGTACTCATGCAGTCATGCAATCAACCAGGCAGCATTCATGCATTCATTCAATCACCCAGGCACTACTCATACACACAAACAACCTCCCAGGCATCACTCATGCACTCTTACAACCACTTATGCACTGTTCATGCACTCACCAGTCACTGAAGCACTACTCATACAGTTATAAATCAGCCAAGCAGTACTCATGCATTCACGCAATTACCCAGGCACTACTCATGCATTCTTACAATCACTCACACACTACTTATTCATTCATTCGATAGCACAGAGTACTCATATAATCAGTAAGGCACTATTCATCCACTCAACTAATCTTTCAAACACTAATCATACACTCATGACCCATAAACTATTATACAAATCAATCTCTCACATACACAATTATCCACACAATCAGTTTCACAACCTACAATTTTCTATTTTAACCAGAATAGGTGGTTCCGTAAGAACCTTTTTTTCAACCTATTTTGAGCTTTTTTTGTAATTTCTAGCAAAAAAACTGTGAAACACGAGGCTGGAAATCCCCCAAAAAATAAAAATATTTGTGTCTTTTTAGAAGAGTAATACTAGCAGCTGCTTGTCAACACATAACATGGTTTGGCGCTTACTACAGAGCATTCCAGCATCTGCCAAGTCAGGTAAGATCTATGGCTGTGGTGCTGTGAGTACATCTGCACCAGATGTAAAAAGCTAATCTAATTCTCCATCAGCTGCTTGGTCCTCCTCTCTAGCCTTAACCTCCCTTGCAAGGCAAGTTGGGTGCTTCGTCTTCAGGTGTTTCTTCATGGATGATGTCCCACAGGAATATTTCTTCTCCGATCCAATTGACAAGAACTTGCCGCATAGGGAGCAGGCAACATTCCTCGTATTCATCTTTTTCTCACCTTCAGGGATATTAAAAAAAGGTCCAAACAATGCTTTCTTTCCTTTTCGCCACTGGTTCTTCAACCTCCTTAACCTCTTTAACCTCTTCCAACTCTTCTTCTTCCAGATGTGAAGATGCCATTTCCTTTTTGAAAACCAGTGGGTCAAAACACCCAAAAATATACAAAAATAGGTGCAGACAATACAAAAAGGTGTCAACAAATGCAGACACCCCCAAAAGAAGAAAGCAACAGGTCCATGCAGACACTTAGCGACCAACTGACAGACTGATACAAACATTCCCACAACCAGTCATTTACCCATATATTCACTGAGACACATAATCACTTACTTATACTGTCAGTCAAGTACCCACTGAATCATCCATACAGGCACTCATGCACCCACTAATTCACAAATACACCGCGGTATATATATTTAACACTCATAAACTTTTCTTAAAACAATCACAGTCACTGTATGATGTCATCAGTGATTTCATTTGAGATGTCATCAGTGATGTCATCAGTGATGTCACCGACCATGTCATGAATGATGTAATATGTGAGGTTATAAGCAGTGCATTGCGGGGTCGTGAGTTATAGATAGCTCAGCTAACTATAACTGCTGAATTTCTCTATTTTGTACGAGTGGAACCTGGGCCTATATATATATATATATATATATATATATATATATATATATATATATATATATATATATATATCACGAGCAAATGTCCCGGGCGGGGGGAGCGTCCTGTTAGCTGGTGCTGGCGGCGAGGGTCGGGACGCCCTCGCTGTAGTTGTTTGGAATAAGTTTACTTCTTTTCAAGAAGACGCCGCACACCACTTCTGTTTGATTTTAAGTGTATTTATTTTCCAGCAGGCATTCTCCACCTACGCGTTTCGGACTGTTACAAGTCCCTGATCATGGTCATCAAACCATATATATATATATATATATATATATATATATATATATATATATATATATATATATATATATTAATCACAAACGGTCCTGTCGCAGAGGGAACAACTTGGCGAGTCGGTGCTGGATTCGGGGCCAGGGCCGGGTCCCGTGTTTAATCTTGCACAAAAAAGGAAAACCAGCACTCCGCTCGTTGGATGCAGTTTAAGATTTATTCAAACACTGTTGCAGCCTACGCGTTTCGAACCAGATGGTTCCTTCTCACGGCAGTGTTACACAGTTGTCCTACTTTACTTTCAGTTATTTGTATACTTGTGCATCTTATAGTGCATTATGGGACATGCAGTTTAAGGCTTATTGTTCAAATTCATAACATTTATGTCAAGTTTTTACATTTTCACATATTTATAATATGTATCTTAATGGACACCCAGTGGCAACCGACGTACATGCTAGTAACCATCGATGTCATCTCACTTTATACATCCATAGAACATGAGATAGGCATCCAAGCAGTACAATATTTCCTCATGCAGCGGCCAATCAAAGAACGTGATCATTCAAAAATGTTGATTGAGATGATCAAACTTTGTCTATACAACAATGTATTCCTTTTTAACAAAAAGATCTACATGCAAAAGTTCGAAACGCGTAGGCTGCAACGGTGTTTGAATAAATCTTAAACTGCATCCAACGAGCGGAGTGCTGGTTTTCCTTTTTCGTGCAAGATTAAACACGGGACCCGGCCCTGGCCCCGAATCCAGCACCGACTCACCAAGTTGTTCCCTCTGCGACAGGACCGTTTGTGATTAGTATTAACATACAGAGGAGAACCCGACATACCTGCAATCATCTGGGGAGAAATCGCATCGGAGACGCCGCCAAAACCTGCTGACGCAGCGGACTGAGCTGGCGAGTGAAGGCGCCCGGTAGCAGACAGCTGATTGAGCGAACACACGAGCAAGATTCTCTCCACACCCACTGGTCGAGCGCCGGAGTGCTGGGTCGGAGGACGCGGACACTACCGGGAGTCTCCCAGGTAAGCGGAACGGCGTGTGTAAGAGAAGCGTAGCATGTCGGAGTAAGGTCACGGAACAAACTTTTCACTCGATGAAGATTACTTATGAACGAAACTCTCTTCAGTTCTAAGTTTGACCTCGCTCGTTGGAATAACAAACCACACTGTTGATGTACGATATCCCGTCAAGGGAACCCATTAATGAATTTTTCAAACAAAAACTGTGAAAAGTTGTCTAAATTTACGCTCAACTACATTGATTAAGAGAGCTAATATCACAAACACCATCTAAACACGCCCTGTCCTTTAAAAAAATCACAATGGAGGAACGTGCCGCTAAAAGACAAACAGTCGCTGAAAGCCTATTCGAAAAAGGCACTGAAAAACCGGATCGAGGGAGAGATGAAATGAGAAAAGAATCGCAACCCACATCAGTCACAGCCAAACTGTTTTCGCAACTAGAAAAGATAATGCGAAAGGAAATATCCAGGTCTTGGGAAATAATCACCCTTGAGAAATACATTGAACACAAAATGGTCCCTAGAGGTTTGCGAATCTTCACCCTTCCCAACCATCCAGACACCAAACCGGAGATGCTAGAAGAATGGGGTATCAACAACATGGACTGCTCATGATATATGATGTTAATCATCATCAAATATGCAAGAAAAGATGTAGAGGAGTTCCATCATAAAATAAGGGACATTGAGAATCAAATTAGTGCCCTGAAAGAAGACAGCGGAACTGTTAAAAAATTGCGCATTGACATGGACAAAAATCTAGATAAACATGAGGAGGAGGTCCAATTGAGAAAACAAAGAAAATTCCGTAGAGATCAAGATGACTATGACTTTGGCACAGTTCTGACATTTGCCAAGAAGTACGACATCTATAAACAACAATGGAAACCACATGGTGAACCAACAACAACACCATCATCCAGCGAACCTGAATCCGAGGTCAGTGAGGGAGAACAACGCACCAACAGAAACATTAGAAAGTTTTCTTTTTTAGACGAACTGACCCTGGTGTACCAGGAACAACAGGCTCCGAGAGGAAGAACCAGAAACAGAAATTATCAATCAACGAGACCAATGGGAAGGGGTACCTATCAATCAAGAGGACAAAACGCAAAACAAGGAGAGGAAGGAGCAAAAGCACGCGGATACAATCTGCGGAATCGCAAACCCTCCAAAAAATAAACAACAACAAGAAACACGATAGGAAACCACCTGACCTAATAACAAACTTATCCAGATATACACCTACTGGAGATGAACGTAGACTGCTAAACAAAGGCCTGTCATTCTGTCCTGAGATACACCAAGACATTGTGGACACGAAAATAGACCTCTACAAATATGTGAGGAAACTCAAACGCCAAAAACACTTTATGAAGTTCCCACACAAAAAGCTCACACCTTCCACATCCTCGACCTCTAACATCCAGGACTCTATAGATACAGCTAGTGAAATCATGACAAATGAAATTCCATGTCTACGTACGGCATATGAACTAGTCAATCAAATAGAAGCCTCCGAAGTGACAGATACGGAATTATTACAGGAAATGGACGTGACAACTGGCAATAGAAAACCAACTGAATTTAAAAACAAATCTAAGTTCTGTCCTATCATGAACCCTGGCAACAAAATCGACACCTTTTATGAACTAGTGCTGGCAGATCTGGAACAAATGGAACAAACTGCAAACACCAGAAGAGATAATCTATCAAAATCAGAACGTCTGGCAATAAAAACTTTGAAGGAAAACCCTACGATAGAGATAAAACCAGCCGATAAGGGTGGGAATATAGTAATCATGGAAAAAGTGGATTATGTTGAAGAGGCCATGCGACAACTAGGGAACACTAAAAACTACGCCTGTGTAACACAAGACCCGACACCTAGATTCAAGAATGAGCTAGGAATGAGATTACAAACCTGGAAAGAAAAAGGACTAATAACGGAGGAAGAAAAGAAATTTCTCATGGTGGAACATCCCACCACACCAACTATATATTTCCTTCCCAAAATCCACAAAACACTAAACAAACCCCGGGAAGACCGATTATTTCCAGTTGCGGCAGTTTGTATGAACATTTGTCAGAATATGTTGACCATTTCCTTTCTCCCATTGTACCTACTTTAAGTTCGTACATCAAAGACACCGGAGATTTTTTGCGTATCTTAATGGACACCCAGTGGCAACCCACATACATGCTAGTAACCATCGATGTCATCTCACTTTATACATCCATAGAACATGAGATAGGCATCCAAGCAGTACAATATTTCCTCATGCAGCGGCCAATCAAAGAACGTGATCATTCAAAAATGTTGATTGAGATGATCAAACTTTGTCTATACAACAATGTATTCCTTTTTAACAAAAAGGTCTACATGCAAAAGTGCGGCACTGCGATGGGAGTTTCCTTCTCTCCAAGCTATGCTAACCTCATGATGGGGTGGTGGGAGAGGAGCATCGCTTGGAGAGAAGAAAATGACCGATACATGGCTAATGTAGCGTTATGGTTACGCTACATCGATGACCTCTTTCTGTTGTGGAAAGGAACGAGATCTGAGTTTCTAACTTTCTTCGATGAACTGAATAACAACACAGTTGGTCTAAAATTCACCTACAATATCAGCAACAAAGAAGTGGAATTCCTGGACACTAAAGTATATGTATACAACAACAAAATACAAACAACGACCTTCAGGAAGAAAACCGCCACCAACAGCATATTGCACAGACGAAGCTTTCATCCTGAAAATTGAAAAAAAGCATCCCGTATGGTGAATTATTAAGAATGCGGAGAAATTGCTCTGAAGACAAAGAAATGGAAAAGAACTTTGATGAGACCAAAGAAAGATTTTTACAACGTGGATACACACACCAAGATATTATCCAGGGAGAAAGAAAAGCCAGAAATAAAACAAGAGCCGACACACTATTACCCAAATTACCGGATGTCAATATCAATGAGATACAAACAAAAACGGAACCCCCTAGGATGATCATCACATACAACAAAGAATGTTACAAAATACGGAAGATACTCAACAAATACTGGCATTTGATCCAAAAAGACCCGGATATAGGCAAGAATGTGGGAGAAAGACCGTTAATAACCTATAGGAGGGCTCCGAACCTTTCGGATCATTTAGTACATAGCCATTATGAGGACAAGAAAACGAACAACTGGCTAACGAAAAAGAAGAAAGGATTTGTCAAATGCAGCATTTGCAAGGCCTGCAAGATAGGAAAAAACACCAAAACAATAATTGATCCAAAAGGCAAAACGTACAGCATTAGAGAGTACATAACATGTGAAACCAGCTTCGTAGTCTACATGCTACAATGTTACTGTGGGAAGCAGTACATTGGAAGCACCACCTGTGCTCTAAAGAAAAGGATTTTGGAGCACATACGTGCCATACAAAACAAAGACTTAACCTATGCTATGGCCAAACATATGACAACACACACCAACAAAACATGGAAGGACATTCAATTTTTTGGCCTAGCCATGATTCAACAGCACGAACGAGGTGGTAACAGGAAACTAAACCTAAGAAGATTGGAATCGAAACTGATTATGCGTTTCAAAACAAAACAACCGATAGGATTAAATGGGGACGAAGAACTTTATTTTCATCTCTGAATCTATGTACTCTGCAACATGCCTAAGAGTAAATAAATATTTAAACAACATTGGAAGACGATGGATGACTAGAAGACCACCTGCTCTCTTATTAACAGTGCATATGTACATTTTGGTGTCTGAACAAAGGCAGTGGCAAGGGCACTCAGCCCGAGAAATGCAAACTGGAAGCATAGCAAAACCAATGATCGATAAACGGTAGCTCAAATGGAGGAACAAACTCCACCCATGTGCACAGTCGAGTACACTGCCGTGACACCCAATCTACGTGCTAACTGGACTTTTACTCAATGGGCACTTAGCCATGAACATATTATAAATATGTGAAAATGTAAAAACTTGACATAAATGTTATGAATTTGAACAATAAGCCTTAAACTGCATGTCCCATAATGCACTATAAGATGCACAAGTATACAAATAACTGAAAGTAAAGTAGGACAACTGTGTAACACTGCCGTGAGAAGGAACCATCTGGTTCGAAACGCGTAGGCTGCAACAGTGTTTGAATAAATCTTAAACTGCATCCAACGAGCGGAGTGCTGGTTTTCCTTTTTCGTGCAAGATATATATATATATATATATATATATATATATATATATATATATATATATATATATATATATCACTCCAACCGGTTGTGGTGCATCGAAACATTCAAAGCACTTTTCGCCAGTGCGCAGACACGGAATAATGTTCCAAAGCCAGTCTTCAGGTAATTCTTGTTTTTATTATTAAATCATAAAGTGCAGGGGTGCATAACAGAGAATGACGAACAGACGCGTTTCGGGCGTGGCCGCCCTTGCTCACTGTTGGCGGTAAGATGGACTAACTTTGCTTTAAATAATACAGAGTTGATTTGGAAAAAGCGCGCCCAAATGCAAATAGTAAACATTATGAAAGAACTATTCACAATTCTAATGTGTGGAAATGAAATCAAAATGTGGCGGCCATCTTTGTTTAGTCAAACATGCTTGCGAATGAACAGATATTGTATACAAATATCCATGAAAGTAACCACTGTCTTTTAAAATGATATACAAAAAGTTAATTATAATGAAAAGTGGACACTATTCGAGCATTCACCTTACAAATACATTGATTGAACATTGTCTGTACAAATACAAAAAGGTGGAAGACATAGTGTGCCTAATTCCTAAAAAACAACTGAGTGGAAATTTCATGAACAAACAAAGGTTATCAAGACCAAATTATCTATTCACTTCGTTCTTCGTCATGACCAAACAAAGGTTTTCAAAACCAAATTATCTATTCAATTCCTTCTTCGTCATGAATGAGCACAGATGCTCAAATGTCCTTTACACTGTTCCTATAGTTTTTCCAAATATTCATACCAATTGGTCTTAAATATAGTTGGCCATCAGATTGAAAATAAACAAATGACAATTCATTAATGGTGAAGGAGTGACAAAGTGTCAGCGATCAGTCTCGTTTTGACAACTTATATAGTGTGCGGTTGAATCCAAATAAGTAAAAAATGTGACAAGATAAAATAACTTACAACCTAAGAAATCAATCTTTATGGCTGGTTTTGTGATATTAAAGAATTCATTGTCTAGGATGTTAAATCACATCCTGTTTGCTTACTGGCTTCAAAGAGGGGTACAGAATGTAATCACATTACTTATTAAATGTTGCTGCATCAGGGGTTGGGAACCTAATAACACATATCACAAGTGATGACATTCGGCATATTTACAGAAAATTACTTAAGTCTTCTCCCATATTCAGACCTCCAGGGGTTTTGCTATTGAGTCTAATGATGTACATTGACTCAAGCTGCCTCAATATTTTTTCATAGTCTCCACCTTTTTTGAATGTTTTTACAGCATCTATTACGAAGTAATTGAGCTGAGACAGGTTCCTATTGTGAAATTGGTCAAAATGTCGTGCTACTGGGTAGCTCTGATCACAATTAACAATGGCCCTGAGATGTTGGAGAATACGTTGATACACAAGCAATTTAGTACTTCCAATGTATCTTAAATTGCATGTGCAAGTTAAAACATACACTGCCAGCTCGGTTCTGCAGGTGTAGTGGGCTTTGATTGCAATAGGTTTGGGGTCAAAGGGGGTTAGATAAGACCTAGTGTTGATGCCAAAATGGCATGCACGACATGAAATGCAACGGTAGAAACCCTTACGGGGTGACAACCAGTCATCATTTTTGGCTATTTCTGGAGAACTGGAAACCAGTTCATTGCACATGCTGAATGCCCTTCTATATGTGACTGTGGGTTTGTTAGGTAAGATGTCTATGAGTACGGGATCAGTAAGAATCACAGGCCACTGTTTTCTCACCAAACTCGAAATCTGGCGAGCTTGTCGACTGTAGCTAGTGATTAGTCTGATGTCATTGCTATTTTTTGTTAGGTTTGTTGTTTTCGTGTCCATATGGGATGCTTCCAACAACCGGTTTCGATCAAGTTTGTTGGCTTTTGTCATGGCTTTGTTTAAGGCGTCCAGATATAAATATATATTGTTAGATCTGGGGGTCTCTAGTTGGCAATGGTATTCACCTTTGTCCAAATAGGGACCCTTACTTCTAAGTCAGGATAAGGGGATTACACTCCTTAATAACCCCTGCTCACCCCCTTGGTAGCTTGGCACGAGGAGACAGGCTTATCTCAGAGGCAGTGTGTTAAGCATTTGTGAATATACACAGTAATACAGTGAAAACACTACAGATGGACACAATACAGGATTTATAAAAATAAATATTCTTTATATAGACTTAAACACAAGACCACAAATGACAAAATTCCACAATACTACACTTTTGTTTTAAAGATGATAAAAGTTACTTAGTTCAAGTTTATGATAAATGTGATAAAGTTTTCAACAAAGTACCTGGATGCGTAACGCAGAGTAAACAAAAGGTTCGCAATTAGGGGAGATGCGTCGGTTCCGTGACCCGGGGGAAATGATGCGTCGTGCCTCAATGCTTGCGCAGAGTAGGGGATGCATCGTAATCCTAACCGGCGCGGAGGTGATGCTTAGATACTCGGCCTGCGGGCCCATTGCGGTGCGCAAGATGGCGCCTTGATGCGATGCGATGATACGGTTGCGATGCGAGAAGATGGCGCCCTTGATGCGGCGATGCGATGACGATGCATAGACGACCTGGCAGCCTTGCTACGAATCTGTACTTTGGAGCCGTGACAGGCCCTGCGACACGCTTCTCCGGTGATGCGATGGTGACTCTCTCGATGGTGTCATGCTTCTCCGGTGATGTGACAGCAGGCAGCTTCGATGAACACACGCTTTCAGGGAGATGCGACGAAGGCTTGCTTCTCCGGCATTGCGACGATTTCAGCTGCGGCGGCGACACGCTTCTTCTCGATGCGTTGCGCTTCCAGCTCCCAGTGACACGCAAATGTCTGAAGTTGAGAATTCCCAGCAAGGAAATTCGAAGAAGAGCTGGAGATGAAGTCTTTTGTCCCTGAGACTTCAGCAGGAGGCAAGCATAGTTCAAGCCCTTGGAGAATATTCTGAAGATGGTGAAAGTCCTTAAAATGTTCCTTCTCCTTTCCTTGACAATGAAGCAACCACTGCAGGCCAACCCAGCAAACAGCACACTGGCAGAGGGGCAGTCAAAACTCCAGCAGCTTCCTTGGTTCTTCTCCTTGGCAAAAGGTTTCTTGTTCCAGAAGTGATCTAAAGTTCTTGGGACTGGGTCCCAATATTTATACCCCAAGACCCTTTGTTCTCTGAAGGCAGAGAGACCTCTGCCTAGTCCAAACCAGTTCCTGAGCACTTTGTTTACATGACTCTCTCCTTCCTTTCACTGTGCAGGGCAGAGACATCAGTCGCCCCACAGGAGGTGGAGCCAGCATAGGGGAGGGAAGGCACAGCTCTGGAGCACTTTGTTGACAGAATTCCTTCTCTCCTTTCACAGTGCGGGGCAGAGACATCAGACAAGCCAGAGGAGGTGGAGCCAGCATTGTATAGGGAAGGCCCAGCCCTATTCAGGCCCCAGGTACACCTCCTCCCTCCCATCTAGATGCAGATCTCTCTATTCACCACTGGGCTGCCCCAACCTGTCTCCTGGAATGCCCAGCCCTGTCACTCGCAAACCCAGCCAAGGAATACACAACCTAACAGAGGCAGGCCTGGTCAGTTAGGCAAGAAAGTACCTACTTTCTAAAAGTGGTATTTTCAAACACAGAATATTAAAACCAACATTACTAAAATATGTATTTTATTATTCTGACTTCAGGCATACTAAATTCGAATTTCTACCATGTTCCCTGAGTCAGTTAGGATTATAAGAATGTATTAATCCTACTGCCCATTCTAGCCTATGGACAACAGGCACCCGTCAATAGTGAAAAACGAAAATGGCTGTAATTCACTATCAGGACATGCTATACACACCAGAGCATGTCCTACCTTATACTTACAATGCACTCTGCCCTTGGGCCTACCATAGAGGTGTCTAATATGAAGCAAAGGGAAGGTTTAGGGACTGGCAAGTGGGTGCACTTGCCAAGTCGACATGGCAGTCATAGACTGCACACAGGCCTTGCAATGGCAGGCCTGAGACACACTTTACAAGCTGCTTCTGTGGGTGGCACAGCCAGTGCTGCAAGTCCACCAGCAGCATTTGATTTACAAGTCATGGGCACACATGGTGCACTGTACTAGGGGCTGACAGGTCAATCAAATAACCCAATCATGGAATCACCAATTAGTACATAGATTTAACATAGGGATCACTTGCACTGTGGCACTGAATAGGGGTTTGAATCCCACTTTAGCTATCACCTTGTGATGTTACTTAGTTTTTCATATTTGAAGATTTTTTTACTTTGTTTTTCTATACTCCACAGTTTTTAATAGTATTTCGGTTTTCAAGCTATTTACATTTTATTCAGTTTGAAATAACCGTTTAAGCTGTTTTTGCTCTTTATTAGTGGCTAACAACTCGGGGGGGGGGGGGCGTGGCTACGCACGCAATGGTGAAGGACGCGTTAGGGTAGAGCTCCGTGCTGAGCTCCTCTTCCCTGGGCCATTTCTCCGCCCAAATTGCAAGCAGCGGCCCGAAACTTCGAGCGGAACCTCACGGGGCACTTTTCGGCACTGTGGCCGAATTTGATAACGGAGACCCGGAGAGTCCAGCACCGGCCTTTCCTGGGACCCGCCTGCGGGGCTGGTGGCACCGGAGTCGGCAGAGAGATCACGGGAGGCCGCGGCCTGGGCCTACCGTGCAGGCCCCACACCAAGCTCTTCACTGAGGCGGGACCGGACCGCCGGAGACCATCGCTGAGGGGCAGAAACACCAGCCGCTGGGCGCTCCGTCCCTCACACAGCTGGACGCCCGCGGGAGGCCCGAGGTAGGAGCGGAGCGGGCGCCTGGCCTGCTGGGCTGAGCGGAGACACACACGTCGGCGCCACGACCCAGGATAGGGGGCCGGGGACTGGGCGCGACCTGCGGAGGCCCTCCCGGTGACTCCCGGCGCAGGCGGGCTCCCCCCGGTCTGAAGGGGGGGCTGCGGAGGCACGAGCCAGGGGACTGGCGTGCGGGCCCTACCCTGCTGATCCCACCCTGCGCCGCGCGGCCCAAGTGGAAGCCACCGTTGCCATCGGGGAGCCTTTACATGCCCTTTGGCCTCGACCTGTGGAACGGACCCACCTGGCCCCCTACAGTCACGCTCGGAGGAGCGGCCCCCAGGAGAAACACTGACGGAATGCCTGGGACGGACCCCTGGACCCACGAGGCAGAACTTTCGGAGGGCTGTTGACGCTGCCCGCGCCCTGCGGGTCCTCTCCCCGGGCTGCGCAGCCGCAGTCCGGCTGCGTACCTTGCTGCTGAGCGGCCGCAATTGCCGGGCCGACCGGCCAATACACAGGGGCCCACGTTGTGACGGCGGGAGAAGGCCTGTGGAGGGGACTGCGGAGCTGGAGCGAGCCGCGACTTGGCGAGGGAGATGAGTGAGGCGCCGGCGGGCCGCCTGGGAGACGCTGCCCGATGACCGGACTTGCCACGGGAACACTCCTGTCCTACATCACCTGAGACACCGGCGGAGCGGCCCTGCACATGTCCGGCGGAGTGAGGACGCGCACCGGGACAGGGGGAGCCCCACCAAAAGGAAGGACAGGCAAGTCGCAGAGCAAGATGGCCGCAGATCAGGTGGCCGTGAGACTGGACAGCGTGCTTGCAGCCATGGAGCGCATGGAACAATCGCTTCAACAGACCAGAACATCCCTGGAGTCGAAAATTGACGGTGTTGCGATTGACCTCACCCACCTGCGTGCCAACCATCGGAAGTTGACGGACCGGACCAAGACGTTGGAGGGAGCAGTTAAAGACCTTGAGCCCAGGGTCACCCAGACGGACAAGAACATGCAGGATCTCCTCCACAGGGTGGAGTTCTTAGAGGACCGGGCCGAGGATGCGGAAGGAAGGGCGAGGCGCAATAACATTCGACTTGTGGGGGTCCCGGAAAAATGGGAAGGGAACCGGCCCGCTCAACGTGTAGAGGACTGGCTCTGGGAACTACTGCCCGCGGACACGCTCTCGCCGCATTTCGTGGTGGAAAGGGCGCACAGAGTCCCAACGAGACCCCACACCGCAGGCATGAACCCAAGGCCTCTCCTCTTCAGGATCCTGAATTACAGAGACAGAGATACGGTGTTGAGGGAAACCAGGCGTCTTGGCGAGGTCCGTATAGACAATGCAAACGTGATGTTTTTTCCGGACTACACAGTCCAAGTACAGCGTCAAAGACACGATTTCTTGGAGGCTAAGCGGAGACTCAGAGAAGCGGGTTTGAAATATTCCCTCCTCTTCCCTGCCAAATTGAGAGTGGTGGCGAGGGACAAGACCTACTTCTTCAACACCCCAGAGGAAGTCGGTGACTGGCTGGACAGTGGTACTGATACAACGCCGAGACAGGCGCAGGGTAACGAGGCACGACAGAGGCGGCGAGGACCGCGATGCCGCCGCGGGAACAGGGGTCAGCAGAACCAACGACCGGAGGCTCCATCGCGTCACTCCCCGCCGGCGGATCAAATGCTTCAGGAACAACAGGATGCGCTCCGTCGAATCTCCCAATTGAGCAACTCGCCTGAATCGGACGTCGCTGTGGACCCTAGCCAGCAGATCACTCCCAGTGATGACGAGGCCATTTATGGGATACCAGACTCACAGGTGTCTGTGGAGCTTCCAGATGTCACACCGCAGACGGCAGACTTGCTCCACTGATGGAGGCAGCACACACAACGTGGAGATACTACCGCAGCGGCGAGAATGGAGTGTTGGCTAAAGGGACATTTGGTCATGCTGCATGCGGGGGGTCTGCCGGGGGGGCTTCTGCGACCAAGATGGCGGACGGCCTTACCATCGCACTGTGAGTACTTCTCCTAGTCTTGTGGCCATTGAGACGGTAAGGTGATGATGGACCAGTTTTGCCATGTTTCCCTCTCTTCCCCCCCAGGCCTGTGCTACCACATCCCCAGCTTAGATAACTGGCCGGGGGCTACGGCGACCCCCTATGCCGTATGACTTTCTCACACTGTGTGGACGGAGGACTGGGACCCCCTTGCACGCCCGATATAAAGACAGGCATTGGGGGGTACATCCCACATGGGGCTGAAGGCGCCGGGTCCTGGAGCATTGACTCGGGCTGCATATACACTGACCCATGAGGCCCAGGGAAGGGCTTTGATCTCACTTGCTGTGACACTAATTGGACCGTCGGGACCGTGAATAGCACACGATCCCCCTAGATTTGAACAGTTGTCCCTCTTCTTTGAAGAGTATGGACGGTGGCCCGTTTCGCTGCTGCCCTTTTGGTATTTCAGGGGAGTTTCCCTACAGTTGGGTTTTGTTATTACCTGTTTTTTCCCCCATCCTTAATGTTTTCCTGATCTTTCATGAGTGCGGTGGGGGGGTGGCCAGGGGAGAGTTGGCGGTGGAGATAATGTGGATGGGTGCTGGACTACAGCTGCGGAGGTGGGGGAGGGGAATTTACTGATGTACAATGTCAAAGAACAAAATATGTACCTGGAATATTAGGGGTATGCACACACCAGCACGCCGTTATCTGATATACTCATACTTGAAAAGACACCAGGTACACATCGCGCTACTGCAGGAAACACACCTGGACAGGGCGGAGGTGGTCGCACTGCGATGTAGATGGAGGGGGCAACTATATGCTACTGAATACTCCTCGTTTGCCCGGGGAGTGCTAATATGGGTAAGGCCAGGTACTCCCTTTGAGATGACTGAAGTGCTAACTGATCCGGAGGGCAGGTATGTGTTGGTGAAGGGCCGCATGGATGGGCAACCTATAGTGTTAGCGTCCCTATACTCTCCAAATACGGAACAGGGGGGCTTCCTGGCACGCGTCTCGGAAAAACTGGCACCCTGGCACGGAGTCCCCTGGGTTCTGGGAGGGGATTACAATGCAGTATTGGACCCCGCACTGGACCGCTCAGCCCCGCCCAGACACGACGCCACGTCTCTAGGAGCCATAAAGGCACTCACCCAGTGGGCGTCACAGTGGGACCTGAGGGATGCATGGTGCGCACATAACCCTAACATTAAACTATACTCCTATTACTCGGGGGCACACTCGTTACATGTTCGCCTGGATAGGTATATGGTGTCATCGGAACTGTTACCACACATATCAGACACACAATATCTTGGCCGAACACACTCTGATCACAACCCGCACACACTGCACATAGCCTGGGAGCGCCCCCACCCGCCCATCCCCACGTGGCGCCTACAGCCGGCCCTGCTACTAGAAGCCCCGTTCCGCGACTCCCTGCAGGCACGCGTGGCAGATTATTTTACTGACAACACAGGCACAGCGTCCTCCACGCAGGTAGAGTGGGACGCCTTCAAGGTGGTGATAAGGGGTCACTGCTTGGGAACACAGGGCGGTATACAGAAACAATTGGAGACCGACTTGCGCCGGGTGGAGGCTGAATTGCTCTGCCGAGAACAGGAGGCAGTGGAGGGGACAGACGCCGGACTAGATGAGGCCCGCGCGGAACATGAGACACTATTAGAAAGACTGCGTCATGTTAATTATGCGGCACACTCGGCGCGGACACACCAATACAGCGACAAACCCGGCAGGCTGCTAGCTTGGCTAGTCAGACAAGAGAGCCGTACTGAGCCGATATCAGCCATTCGGACGAGCATGGGAGATGTGGTGTACACACAGAGTAAGATACATCAGGCCTTTGTGCAGCATTATCAGGCCCTATACAGATCGCAGTTGAGGGTCTCGCCGGCGACCATAGCTGAATACCTAGAGACCATCCCACTACAGTCCCTCACAGAAGCGCAGCGGGGAGACCTGGGGGCGCCTTTCACACAGGAAGAGTTGCGTGAGGCTATCTTCGCATTATCCAATGGCAAATCACCAGGCCCAGACGGCCTACCTGCCGAATTCTTTAAAACCTGCTCAGAAACGCTGATCCCGATACTGCTTAAAATGTATAATGCTGCGATAGAGGACTTGGCGCTTCCTGCTATGCTAAATGAAGCTAACCTGGTTTCTCTCCTGAAGCCAGGCAGAGATGGAACCAACATGGGCTCCTACAGGCCCCTGGCTATGTTGAACACAGACTATAAGATATTCACCTCTCTGCTAGCGCGTCGCCTGGCTACAGAGGTCCCTGCCTTGGTTCATACTGACCAAAATGGTTTCGTGCCAGCGAGAAGCACCTCGCGCAATAT
Organism: Lissotriton helveticus; assembly: GCF_964261635.1. Taxonomy (NCBI): domain Eukaryota; kingdom Metazoa; phylum Chordata; class Amphibia; order Caudata; family Salamandridae; genus Lissotriton; species Lissotriton helveticus. Next base: position 697,411,711 of record NC_136068.1, read on the forward strand.
CCACCGTCTCTTCCGTGTGCAGGAAACGGCGGTATCTCTCTGGCTGAGGTCGGGTTGTCTGGTCCTGGACCTCGAGAAGGCCTTCGACTCAGTGGAATGGCCTTACCTGGGGGCAGTGCTGAACAGATTTGACCTGGGAGACACGTTCGTGGAAATGGTGGATCTCATCTACCAGCGGCCAAGTGTACGGGTGCGAATGGGCAGGCTACTCTCTGCGGCGATACGGGTGCGCAGAGGCACCCGACAGGGTTGCCCACTGTCGCCGCTACTCTTTTCTCTAGCAATAGAACCCCTAGCTGCGCTGCTACGATCGAGGGGGGCGAGATGGGGAATCCCGCTGGCTGATGGTACACATATAGTATCGCTATACGCGGACGATTTGCTTCTGTACGTCCGAGACCTCACAGCAGTACCTGATGAATTGTCGGACATTTTCCAGACATTTGAACGGGTATCGGGACTAAGGGTCAACTGGGCAAAGTCCGGGGTGTACTCCTTCAGCCATGAAACGCAGTTGTGTGACGTGACCCTTGGAGGTGTCAGACTGACCTGGTATCCCACCTCCTTTAAGTATCTTGGAGTGCACATATATAGAGACTTGGAGACCGTATTGGAGGGTAGCCTGGGACGCGCCGTGTCCTCTTTACGGGCACAGATGGCCTTCTGGAAGACACTGCCCCTGAATGTACCGAGCAGGATTGCTCTCACCAAAATGATAGCTTTGCCCAGACTGCTCTATCACTTTGCCAACATCCCGTCCTACGTCCCTGCTAAACTCTTCCGGGACCTGGACTCAATGGTCCGCAGCCTGATCTGGAATGGAGGGCGCCCCCGTGTGGCCCTGACGAAATTATACTCCCCAGCAACAGAAGGCGGTCTGGCAGTTCCAAATATGGAACTGTATTATCTGGCTGCGCAGCTACAATGGGTGACGCACTGGCTGACTGGCAGGCACTTGGATGATACGGCTACCTCCACATATATGTGGACCCATACGCAGGTATGTACACTGTTCCATCCCTTGACTAAGGGACCGCGCCCTCTGCCCCTACATGTGGCTGTGGCCCGCAAGTGTTTCCTCCGCAGTTTAAAACTGACCCGAGAAGTCAAGCCTTATGCCCCTGCGATTCCTCTGTTGGGCACGCCTAGGAGGAGCGGAACAGTGACGGCGCGCATTCTGGAATGTTGGTCGGCGGTTGGAGTGGAGACGGTGGGCGACTTTTATGCGGACGGGGCACTGCTTCGATTTGAGGAGCTGGCGGAGGGTATGGGTCTGCGGGCAGGGCAGTTCCTGACCCATGCATCTATACTAAGGGCATACACAGACTCTTGGGGAGATGTCGGGGAGGAACCGCAGATGCATCATGTCATGCAGTACCTACATGTAATGGGCAACTGTACCCACATCATCCATTGGCTGGCGCAGGCTCTCCTCCTGCACACACAGCGCTCCACACAGCCGGCGCGAGACAAGTGGGCGGCTCACCGACGGAGGGAATGGACGGACAAGGAATGGTCCATGATCCTGGCCTGCCCTATGAACATCCCGCGCAACGCCCACTTCAGAACCATCCAATTTTACATTCTACATCAGGCATACTTGTCGCCAGATAGGATCAACAAATACTTCATGATTAACACTGCTGCCTGCCCCAGATGCGACCTGTTAGGCGCGGACATTTTGCACATGCTTTGGGATTGCCCCACCCTAGCCACATACTGGGGGGAGGTAATGTCTCTCCTAACGCGCAGCGCTGGCCCTGGGTTACCACACACTTGGGAGGCATGCATACTGGGTCTATATGGCAGACATAAACTAAACAAGACAGATGCCAGGTTCTGGGATCTGGGCCTCATCACAGCCAAGCGATTGATCACTAAACATTGGAAAAAGAAGGAACCGCCAATCCCTAAGTATTGGTGCGCTTCCTTCACTAATTGGGCTAGGGCGGAAAGCGTGGCTTTACACCGGGAGGAGATTGCGGGCCTGAGGAGGTTCCCCATTGCGCAGATTTGGGACGGCTTTGTGAGATCTTTCCAGCAAGCAGGTGCGAACAGGGGACTCATACAGGGTCCGCAATAAGCTAGTTGGCATGGACAAAATAAGCGAAGACACGCTCGATAGCTTGAATGGTGTTTTCTCTCCCCCCCCACCCCCCTAGTGACATACACACACTGAGGACGCTGGTCGTGTGGCGTTCCTAGCACAACGAAGATTATCGCCCTCCCGGTTGTTCGGTCAGCTGACACTTGTACGCACCACATGTATGGTACACTAACTGATGGATCGGGTAGACATTCATCTGCGGGCACAATACCGTACAGACCGATTCAGTGTATTATAGACCGCCCTTCGCGGTGTCACACCCTCTGATGCACTCTCCCTCCCCTGCAACCCCCCCCCCTCCCACGCACCCACCCCCGTTTATATGTTATGGACTATTACATCCCACACGTAGTCTGTCACCCAGGAAGCACACACGAACACAGGCTTAGACGAGGGGACCGGCGCAGGCCAAGCCTCTCTCTACAGCTACATGATGGACCATAGTGCCACCCGCGCGAATCGCGACACAATGCTGAGTGGAGACGTGAGGTTCGGCTATCCCTCGGAGGGTGGGACGATTCGAAGCGGAGGTGGGCCACACATGTGTCTCATTTGCATCTGCATTATTGGCACGCAGCTGAGGTCTGCAAGCGATCTTCCTGGGCACACGACACAGGGTTGCTTACCTGTTCTCTGATGATACAGCCGACACAATGGGACTCACGGATGAGCAATGTCCAGTTTACAGAGTTGAAATGTTTATTCATATTAAATAAAATGAGACGTCCATTGTAAATCCATAGTGTGCAGGTGCACCTATAACGTGAAGGTTATTGTTCATGTCAAGCTAAGTTTGGTAACTGGTACGAGACTGCATACATGTTACTTGTGCTTCTTTGTATTATACATGCATCCTTACGTCAATGCCGGCCCTACGGGTTGTAGGCTAAGCACTGTGTACTGATCTGTGGACAATTAATAAACGTCTTTAAAAAAAAAAAAAATAATAAATTAGTGGCTAACAACTCTAGTAATTGTTTGTACAATACAGCTGAGCAGGGCGGACGCCATGTTGCATCGGGTAACAGTGCAACGAAAGTGAGTTTACTCTTGCTTGTGCCACCAAGTTGTACTGATGCAGAGTGCTGCAAGGCCATTGACTACACATGGCAATTCTTAACATAGTTTTTTAACTGTGCTGGATGTCAGCATGTCATTGCGCGGCAGGCATCAGTTTGAATATGCATACTGCAGCCTTTTTGAAGCCCTGCTCTTTGATCATACTATGGATCATAGGAGGAAGTTCTGTTGGCTGTTGACAGATATGCCCACATCTTTTTTACTATGTAATGTTACAAGTCTTCACTTTTAAGTTTTTCAACTTTAATTGCTTCTCTCTCTGAAAATCACATAATTTCTACAAATCAGTACATAAAGAATATACAGGTTAAACGGGAGCAAAAAGAAGGTTGGAACTTTCACTATGTATGTAATTTTTCAAAGGTATGATTTTAATGCTAAATAGGATTCTAAGTGAGTACTTGATAATGTTTTTTCGACTAATGTAAATTTAGAGTCTGCTTTTTACTCGTAACCACTAGCAATATGTGCACTTCTTATCTGGTTTCTCTAATAGAGTGGTACGTGATAAGAATCGTGAAATGTTGCGCTTTAAACAAAATAATCTACACAGTAAAATGTTTGAAAATCCAATACATTTTCACACTACTTTTATGTCATTCTACTTTTTGCTGCATATATATATATATATATATATATATATATATATATATATATATATATATATATATTCACTGAAAAAACCATAGGTTATAGACCATATATAGTTAGGAATTAGCATTTACAAAACCTTGAAAATTCACTGAAAAAACCATAGGTTATAGACCATATATAGTTAGGAATTAGCATTTAAAAAACCTTTTTTTACTCACACAAAACCATTGAAATTCCATATATAGTTAGTAGTACTAACTATATATCGCGCACCCGCAATCCACTGCTGATCATGTCACATATTACATCATTCATGACATGGTCAGTGACATCACTGATGACATCACTGATGACATCTCAAATGACATCACTGATGACATCACTGATGACATCTCAAATGACATCACTGATGACATCACTGATGACATCTCAAATGACATCACTGATGACAACATCCAGTGACTGTGTATTTCTGTAAAGTTAAAATATGTCTTACATATTGAAGAATGAGTGGATGTAGAAGTGTCTGGATGAAGGATTTAGTAGGTGCATGACTGACTGTATGAGTGAGTGGTTAAATGTGTCTCACTGAGTGCATGGGTTAGTGACTGAACTGTGTTAATTTGTGCATCATTATGTTTGTTGTACTGTAAACTGCTGCATGTGTTGATCAGTAGCTATATGAGTAAGTATATGGGTTATTGATTGGTTGCTCAAGTATTTGTATGGGAGACTGAGTGTGTGTGTGGGTGGCTGGGAGGTGTATGACTCTGTGCATAGATGTGTGAGCAGTTGATTCACTAGATGTATGGGTTCAAAAGTGCACGTGGAAACAGCTGTATGGGTGGTTGACTGTGTGCATCAGTGTATTGGTGAGTGAATGGATATCTCAGTGCTACATGTCAAAGTAAGTACATATGTAAAACACAGTACATGTGAGAGTTGGCATATATAAATAACTGTGCATAAGAGCCAGTGAATGTGTGAGTGGCTGTATGGATGATTGTGAACTTGTATCAGGGATTGTAAAAGAGAGTAAATATGTGTTAGTATATGTTTGAATAAGTAAGGTGTGTATAACTGTATAGTTGAGGAAATGGAAGTGTGATTGATTATTTGCATGACTGACTAGGTGTGTAAGTAACTCCATGGATGAGTGACAGTCTGTGAGTGTCTGTTTACACTGAGTGTATCTAAGGTTATATTAGAGTCTGAAGAGGTTCATCGTATTATCACATGAATGATGTCATCAGTGATGTGATCAGTAATGTCAAATGAGATGTCATCAGTGATGTCATCAGTGATGTCATTTGAGATGTCATCAGTGATGTCATCAGTGATGTCATTTGAGATGTCATCAGTGATGTCATCAGTGATGTCATTTGAGATGTCATCAGTGATGTCATCAGTGATGTCACTGACCATGTCATGAATGATGTAATATGTGACATGATCAGCAGTGGATTGCGGGTGCGCGATATATAGTTAGTACCAGTGTTCCCTCTAACGTGCGCGGCTGCGCTCGCGCGCACCTTTAAGGTACCGAGCGCGCAGTGCTACTTGTGGAGCGCGCACAAGTTCTCACCGCCGCCCGCTTTTAAAAGGCGAGTTGCGAAAAACGGCAATTTAACTGGTTGCCTGAGGCCATTGTGAAAGTATTCCTGTTAATCACAGCGCCCGTCATGTGCTGCAATTATCAGGAATATTTTCACAATGGCCCACAATCGGCCTCCAGCCGTGCTCTAATGAGAAAAGAAATGCAGCAAGTCTGAAAGCATGATGTGTGCTTTACACGTCGTGCTTTTGCACTTGCTGCATTTTTAATGGATCACGGCTGGGGCTGATGGTGGCCATTGTGAAAATATTCCTGTTAATTGCAGCGCATTAACAGGAATATTTTCACAATGGCCCACAATCAGCCCCAGCCGTGATCCATTAAAAATGCAGCAAGTGCAAAAGCACAACGTGTAAAGCACACGTCGTGCAGATTCCGGGTGCAAATGCTTTAGGGCAGATATTTGTGCAGTATGCTTTGTGCTCGATTTAGCCCTGTGCGTGCAAAAATGGTATGATTATGCCAATGCTTTAAAGCCCGTTTTGCTTCTGTAGTACATTTTTAATATTTAAGCGGACAACTTCCAAGAAGTGCCGGCGCTACACTGGAGCTGGAGTTTAATTATTATCGGTAAGTCCGTGATTAGAAGCGCCGTTTTCTCTAATATTTTTTGTTGAGATACTTTATAGAAATAGGCTGTTCTTTTGTCACGGCCCTGCACATTACGTTTATATTCATTGTGTACACAACTGTTCTTTCATGAGTATGCATTTGGGTCTGCTCCTTGAACTGTGGCCTCTGACACTCGATCTTTTATGGGCAAGGCAATTGCAGAGAGCCTTCTAGGTTATGACACAACCGCGTGGTAGATTTATTAAATATCTGTGTCACATCACTTTTTCATCAGCTGTTCTTTCCTCGTCTTTAACAGTTTATGGCCCCTGTTTCTCCCTAGATTGTTTGCCTGATTAAATCATGTTCATTCAATGAGCTCAGCAGTGTTAACAACGGACACAGTCCATCGCTATGCACTCCCCTCGAGCCTGAATTAGATTTACCGATATTAAGGTAACTTAGCATATTCTTATTATCCATATTCTCGATGCACCCAGTGTAAGGTTAACTCTACCGTTTTGGCAGATTTATATCATGTCATTTTCTTTCCCTCCCACCCCCCCCTTTTTTCTCCCTCTATGCCAGGTTGTATAGGATCATCTTTAGACAGACACCTGATATCTCAGCGATACTTTTTACATCCATACTTTTTACATCCATTACCCTCCATCTACGTGTTCATCACTGCGGTTTCTGGGACCAGCTAAGTTCAAACAATTCCTCTTTCTCTGTAGGTAATACCTCATTGGTACCATATTTAACTAGGCAGCTCAGGTTCTTTCTCTTATTATTTAAGTTCTTTATCTTGTCTTCATTTTTTATTTTTTATTTTTATCCACTATTCAGAGCATTCATTTCTACGCAAGTTTACTCAGCTGGTGTTTTTCTCTGAAGTGTTGGAGATAATTTTTTGAGTTTGAGACTTCTTAGGTGAGGACCTTCCTGCATCTGATTACAACACTTTTCTTCCTTCCAAACATTTATGTGTTTTATGAATCTAATATTAGAATATCATATGAATAAAGCAATTGTATTTTTCTAAATATCAGTATTTTGGTTTAGTGTCACTTTTATGTCTTCCTTCAATTATTTGTAAGGAGTTGTTTTGAGTTGAAGTAGCCCTAGAAAGCTTACATTAGTGTATTTCCCTGTCTAGGTTTCTAGCTCAATAACCCCGTCTAGATCAGATTCCCGAGACAATCAGTGCCTTGAGGAAGAGCCTTCTTGACCTGGAAGCAATCTCTGCACTGGCTGGCATAAGTATCTACTGGCAATCTTTTATTTTGTATAGCCTTATCGACGTCCAACTTCCTGCCTGAAACACCCGCCCCTTTCCTAATCTATTTATGGAATTAATAATTTTATATATAGCACCCTGTTGCCACGAGGCATCAATGCGCTGCACGTGTCACACAGACACCTGATAACAGTACTGCTATACAGAGAAACAATAGATACGTTTATAACACTGCATCTCCAGGGATTGGCCTTCGAATCAGAGTGTACGTGGATGTGTTACTGAAAAGCCGTGTTCTACTGTTTTCCTGAGCATATGCAGAGCGGGGGCAGTTGTAGTTCCTCGCAGCGGCCCCACAGAATGTGTGGTTCATCGTTTGACCGTATTTTAATTTAGGGGTTAAACGTTAAAAGACACCTCCTTGGGTAGTGTGGTTGTGTCCTAAGTTACTTCTCTATTTTTCCATCAGGAATTTCAGTTTTCAATTTCCTCTTCCCTTCTAATTTAAAATATTGCACACCTTAAGCAATACTATTCTCCATTGAGAGGATTAAATTTTATTGTCGACTTTGACCTTTGAACTCTGCAGCAGTATTGTTGTTGAGCTGCCCTGTCATGGCTGCCTCTAACAGGGAAGGCATTGTATGGAAGTCCTTCACAGGAACAATGTAATATTAAAAATTGGCATCAGTACTGTAATATCAGATGATGAATGCGTTTTTTTCTTGATTTTCCTACTTGCCTGTTTGTGTTTTGAGACACAGCACGCGCATGCAGGACGCACTGCACACAGGTTGCAAGGCTGTAAATTAATAGGGTGTGAAGGTAGTAAGTAGCTAAGCCCTGTGTTCAGAATCAACATGATCATATGTGCATTGCGAAGCCCCAAATGAGGTGGATGAGGAAACTTCACATTTGGCTAAAGTTTCACAAACACTGCCTAAAGGCAACAGGCCTGATCCCTACTTGTTCAGCACACCTGCGTGTAATTTCACTGTGCAGAAAAGCCATTTTCCTTCAAATACCACATTCTGATTCTCAAAATGAGATGAAGGGAAGTTTCGAACTTTTAAAGTGTGCTCAGAAGGGTGGACATTGCACTATTAATGGAGATTTTCTACTGCTGCAAATTAAGTCCCAAGGTGGGAACATGAATGCTGTCAGGAAGAGGGGCAAAGCGGTCGCCCTTAAAAAAAATTCTAACACCCACAATCTAGGACCGTTGCGGACATTCACGAACATTTCCATTGGCGATGTACACCAAAGTACTTACATCAACTTACTCACTAAGATGCAGTAAATTTATCATTGGCTCCAGAGTTACTTTCTCCTACTGTAAATCCTATCTACCCTTTTCATGAACAAGGAAAAACTGGGTTTGGTAATTCCTCAAAGTGAAAACATCAAAAAATTAGGAAGAATACCTTAGGTCGCCCATGTAAATAAGTATTCACACTGCCACAGAGTAAATACAATTAACTGTTCGTATGTTTTTATGAAGAGTTAGTGGCTTGGTTTGTTAAGGGGGTGTGGAGTTGACAACAGACTGTAATAACAGGGTTTCAGCCCCCTTAACTTCTGCCGCCCTGGGCAAATGGACCAGAATGTCTAGTTGAAGGGTTACGTTTAATACTGTGAGAATGCTTCTCAGACACTCCCACTTTTTGAGTTTCTGTTTTGCCTATAAAAGAAAACAAACTAGTTTAAGGTCCAAATCACATTTCTGCCTGCCTTACTGGTGGTGATTTTCCACTTAGTTGAATCACACCTTGTGGAATTTCCCAAATAGAGAGTTAATATTGGTCAGTTCGTATCCTCCTATTATTATATACAACTTGATGCTAAAAACAACCATTGACAAAGCCAATAGTCTTGGCTTCTTGTAGGTGCAATGTTACTTGTATTATATATCTTGAGGTAATGACAGAGGCAGCAAAATATCAGTAGGGTGGCACACTATGCGATGCACATATTTATAGCTTAATTACTTTTAAGCCACACCCTTAATTGCATTGGTTACGCCCCTTGAAAGATCCCCGCGTAATTTCATCCCACTCAAAGCCCTGGTCTACACGCGCGGTCAGGTTCTTGGTGCACAGAGGCTTGGCTGCAGCGCACAGAGACCTTACTCTGCCGCACACAGAGGAAAATAATTAGAGGGAACATTGGTTAGTACTACTAACTATATATGGAATTTCAATGGTTTTGTGTGAGTAAAAAAAGGTTTTTTAAATGCTAATTCCTAACTATATATGGTCTATAACCTATGGTTTTTTCAGTGAATTTTCAAGGTTTTGTAAATGCTAATTCCTAACTATATATGGTCTATAACCTATGGTTTTTTCAGTGAATTTCAATGGTTTTTTAATAGCAAATATCATAAGCTGTCGAATGTCAAGTACGTGGTAAGAAAAAACATTTTCGTGTTTATGCACACTGATCTGCTTTGAATGCTGCCCCCCCCCTCATTTCTATTAGGAGTACTCTCTCTTTGCAGATAGTGAAGGGTAGTTAACGCAGGCCTTTGCCCCCGTTGTAATCCGTCGTGCCTGCTTCTCTCTCCATTTGATTGATTGTTATCCAAGCATTTACTATTTTAGAATTGGTTCTCTTTGGTTCATTCTCTATTTACAAACAAGCACAGAGTCGCAATACTCTGTTTAGTCTTTGCAGATAGCGAAAAATAGTGTAAAAAAACAAAAGGAATCGAGCAAAATCAGTAGGCCACTAATGGGATCTCTTTTTGACCTCGCTAAAATAGAAACATTAGGAACAACCCCTCATGAGAAATACGAAACTAGTGAGATGAACTGAACTCCACACCATGATGTATGCAAGACAGCTCGGCTCCGCCACCCACCCCGCCCAAAATAACGATAAACTCTATGCAAATATTACAAATATATACAACACACCAGCAAAGTAACCGGGTAAAACATTTTATTAATTAACTATTTACATAACTATTTTATACTTTTTGTTGCCCGATCCGGCTAGCTCAATCGATCGAACATGAAACTCATGCCCTCTGATGGTTCAAAGTTTTGAGGAGTGCTTGTAACACTGTCTGAAGCCTATTTGCACTTGCTTCAGCTTCACTATTCTTAATGTAAGTGGGAGCTGTTTGAGGACGTGACTGCATTTGAAAACAATGTGATGCGGTGCCACCCTGAACCGCTTGACGGAGGCCCCCGAGGGACGGTGTCATGGCGTGGACTCGGAGGGGGCGCTTGGCTCCGGCCCCCTCCCCAAGTCGTGTTGCCCTGGTGTGGCCTGAGATCGCCCCCGACATAGGTGGCCGGCTCCCGGGGTCAAGCGGAACTTTTTGCCTTTTGGTGACTCTTCCATTCTTGACCTTGTCCCACAATCCGTTTCACCTAAAGACACGCTGTAGTGGGGCGCCCCTTTTCCGTTTCAGTTGCCATTCCGCCCGCTTTTGCTACACTGTGCCTCTTCCGCTATTCAGCTGTTTACCGCCCGCTCTTTCGACTACAGCGTCTCGCTCACCATGTACTTGAGTTGCTCCCGCGCTTGCGGTGCAGCGATAGGCGGCTGCCACAGGACTCTCAAAATGGCGGCCGGCTCTTCAGATTTGGGCGTGGTCCACTAAAATGGGCCTGCGACACCTTGGAACTCGGACGCTTGTCTGCTAGAGCTTGGGCTCCATTCTCGAAAGCGTCCCCTCAGCCTTGAAGATTCTACAAAAGTCTTGGGGGCCCCCGACTCCCGCAGGCTTCTGGTGGGGAGCGCCTAGCATGATTGCTCATGGAATGGCCACGACGGAGCTTCGAAATAGTGGTGCTCTCATGCTAACGCCAGCTTCAGTCTGAAACATCCAGAAACACTGTAGACTACCAATTCGATCAGTTCCGGTAGCGCCCCAACGTGAACCGGTAGAGAAGAACTTGCCCTCCCCTCTTTGACTGATGGTTCTTGTTGCCTGTCCCTTCTGTTGTCATTTAACAGAGCTATTTAGCCTGCTGAAAGGGGTTGTGTTCCGACCGCTGGTTGGTGGAGACATTTTGACTATATTCTGGACCTGCGTTGTCGCGGAATGCGTCATATGACGCGCCGCGTTAGCGCACCCGGAAGTGCTCCGGTGCGCGAAGCGCAGCTTCCCGGAAGCGATCCGGGGCGCGGCGCGCAGCGCGTAACGTAAGCATAACAGGTCATGTGACTTGTTAATAAAACTTTTCATTGGTTCATTTTACTTTTCTTATTCTAATGATGAAAGGCTTGGTCATATGACCTAAAAATTACGCTTTTTATTACTTTCGAACATTATTTTTTCTTAAATATATGTCATAATGTTCCAGGCTAATGTACTTTCCCGGAAAATTTACAACTGTCCTGCAAGTAAAATATATTCCTTTTTCGAGAAAAAGGGCGTTTCTTCGTCCCATGACGGAGCCGTTGAGCAAAAGAGGCTCGGCCTGCTGTCTTAGTCTCCGATACGCCTGAATATCAGATTCTTATCGATCACTTTATGTTGCAGGAGTAGAAAACACAACAGCCCTTGACCATTTATCTTTACTGCGTTCCTGCGTATTATATCTTTTACCCTTCATGTAATTGGACTGCTTTATTTCACTTGCCTTTTACTGATTCTAAAACAGTGACTATTATTAAAAACTTTACCAATGTAAAAACTACTACCATGTTTTCTTTTAAAAACCTTTATTGTGAAAATGTCAGTATACAAATACGGGCCTATAACCACGTGGGCCGGCCACGGAGCAAACTGTAATCGTATATGATGAGTAGACATTTACACTGTAGAGGAACGTAACGGGCGGGCCATTAGGTTGCAAGAACTAAGGTGTCTAACAGTTGCGGAATCGGTGGACGTACATTTTATAATTAAAATACGACAGAGCCAGTTACAATAAAAATTATCTAGATATACATTTGCGGGCAAGTACCATGGGTGACGTTAATTCGAACTTTCAATAGTACAGTAATCAATAACACATCAGAACTTAATATCAATAGGGATGTCGAAATATTCAATCAATTCTCGTCCCCGCCCGCCATGTGCTTCAAAACTGCATACGTATCTCGTGATTTCAAGGTTCTGCAACCAGTACACAACAACGAGTTACGAGTCCCATTTATTCCGGCGCCATTTTGGGCGAGGACGGGCAGGTCCAGGATATAGAAAAAACAAAATGGAGGAGTACCACCAGTGAGAATTCACAAGTCGCTCTATCGGTGGACGGTTTTCACAAAGTAGAGGAAAACTCTTTTTCTTAAAAACCCCTCACTCATCACCTAGTGATGACATGCTTCATCATCGGGGTCCACCCTAATGACCTAGCGTCATCAGGGTGTGCTTCAACACCTGATTACAGTGGAGCAGGTTGTGAGTGGTGGTGCGTGAAAAATGAAAAAAATCAGTGTGTTAAAAATTGTCCTGGTTTGAACTTGTAAAATAAAGATTTTTTGTTGGCAAGCAACTGGACAATATTAAAATCGTGGCGAGATAAAATAGGGCAACGATGAGCCCGTGTATCTCTGTGAATAATAGGGTCTATGTGTTAGGTCTACATGTTTCAACCTTAGCGGTTATAGTTAACCAGGTTTTCGTCAGGACCTCAAAACCAAGTAGGTGGACGGTCTGCGTCCCCTAAAAGATGCACCCAATCCTACCACATGGGACCACTGGATGGCGAAAATGTGCCCGTGGTATTAGCTCGCTCCACACTGGGTGAGCTAAAAAAATCAAAACACTCTCAGTGGAGTGTTCAAGGACTTCATGGGACAGGGGAGGTTACCCTCGTGAAAAACGTATTAGTTTGTTGCCGAGGAATTCAGGTTGTAACCTACTGCCTGCACCGCCCCGCTAGGCAATTTTTAACACACTGATTTTTTTCATTTTTCACGCACCACCACTCACAACCTGCTCCACTGTAATCAGGTGTTGAAGCACACCCTGATGACGCTAGGTCATTAGGGTGGACCCCGATGATGAAGCATGTCATCACTAGGTGATGAGTGAGGGGTTTTTAAGAAAAAGAGTTTTCCTCTACTTTGTGAAAACCGTCCACCGATACAGCGACTTGTGAATTCTCACTGGTGGTACTCCTCCATTTTGTTTTTTCTACTATTGTATCCAGGGGTACAGGAGTACTCCCTGTTCACTCTGGTGAACATAACCCTTGCTCTCTCCATTGTTTTTGTAGGTCCAGGATATAGTCAAAATGTCTCTACCAACCATCGACTATGATGATGTTCATATGCTGTATTTATTAGAGTAACACTCATCTGTCCACATGAAATTAATTTGCCACAATCTAAACATGTCATTTTAATCTTTCCAAACTTCTTCTAAATATTTGGGACCGTTTCCCTTGCCTCTGATGCTGTCAGTGCCACTTCTTTGGTGAATGTACTGGCAGGTCGGGGGTTCTCCTCCAAATCTCTCTTTTGTGCAGCACTATAATTAATCGGTGCCACCTCTCCATATGATGATGCATGGTATAGTTACCTTAACTATATATTTTTTTCGGTTCCTCTGGAGAGTACATCGTGGCAGATGAGGCAGGTAACGTACCGGGCATTTACCTTTTTTGCATGTAGAGGAAATGAAAAAAATTCGAGCGTCCGAGTTCTAAGGTGTCCCAGGGCCATTTTAGTGGACCTGGTCGTGTCTTCAAGTCAAACGGATTGTGGGACAAGATGCACAAAGGAAAAGGAAAAAAGTTCCGCCGGACCCCGGGAGGCGGCCGCCTATGTCATGGGCGATCTTAGGCCACACCAGGGCAATAGTGAAGCTGCAGCAGGTGCAAATAAGCTTCAGACAGTGTTACAACCGCTGCTCAGAACTCTCAACTATGACACCACCTCGGTGCCATCTGGATCTTGGCGCCTTGTGCTGGTTCCGGCCTATTCACACATCGGTCCGCTACTGACGCCAACTCACAGGCCAACGGAGCGCCCCACGCCGACTTTCGGCACAGCATTGTAGGATGACCACACCAGTGCGGCAACTTGCTACACACCACCTCGTTGCCATCCGGATCTTGGCGCGTTGTGCTGCCTTCGGCCCTATTCGCACATCGGTCCGCTACTGACGCCATCTCACAGGCCAACGGGGCGCCCCACGCCGACTTTCAGCATTGTAGGATGGCCACACCAGTGCGGAAACTTGCTAGACACCACCTCGGTGCCATCCGGATCTTGGCGCGTTGTGCTGCCTTCGGCCTATTCGCACATCGGTCCGCTACTGACACGAACTCACAGGCCAACGGGGCACCCCACGCCGACTTTCGGCACAGCATTGTAGGATGACCACACCAGTGCGGCAACTTGCTAGACACCACCTCGTTGCCATCCGGATCTTGGCGCGTTGCGCTGCCTTTGGCCCTATTCGCACATCGGTCCGCTACTGACGCCATCTCACAGGCCAACGGGGCGCCCCACGCCGACTTTCAGCATTGTAGGATGGCCACACCAGTGCGGCAACTTGCTAGACACCACCTCGGTGCCATCCGGATCTTGGCGCGTTGTGCTGCCTTCGGCCTATTCGCACATCGGTCCTCTACTGACGCCGCCTCACGTGCCAACGGATTTTCTACGCTTTTTTATACCCTATGCCGCATAACAGGTCATGTGACTTCTTTATAAAACTTTTCATTGGTTCATTTCACTTTTGGTTTCCTAATGATGGAAGGCTTGATCATATGACCTAAAAATAACACTTTTCATTGGATGAAAACTTTTTTTTTTTCCCAAACGATGAAAGCCCCACCTTGTTTCTGGATGTTTCAGACTGAAGCTGGCGTCAGCATGAGAGCACCACCATCTCGTGGCTCCGTCGTGGTCATTCCGCGAGCAATCATGGCAGCCGCTCCCCACCGGAAGCCTGCAGGAGTCGGGGGCCCCCAAGACTTTTTTAGAA